>NC_090921.1:582228258-585153572 GCF_040938575.1 Ambystoma mexicanum
TGTTAATAATGCTGGAGATCTGGTAAAATGGACACCAAAGAGGGCTGAGATCTTTAATCCCAAGCTATCTGATTTACATCATTCTTTCTGGTCGACCAAAAACTTGATTTGTACTCTTCAACTGCCTTTTCAAACTTTATGTACAGGGACTCAATTAATGGCTTTGGCCTGTTCAATAAAACAAGCAGAAATGTCACTTCCATTAGAGGTTTCACATTTGATAAAGTAGTTCAAACGAGAAAATGAGAATTCAGAACTTTATTGAGGGCTCTAAACTTTACTTTACTTTACAAATGTATAATGCGCCTAAGCCCACAGGCATCAATGCGTGGACAAAAACACAGAGGACAACAGACAACAGCAGGTCAGCACCGTAGAAAAACTCAATCATCGTCGGATAAATAGCAGTGGAATAGTTCAAAACAAGAGCAGAGTTGTCAATCTTTTCTTAAACACGAAGAGATTCTGCTCTGTACGAAGGTAAACTGAGACGAGGTCCAGGCCCTAGAGGCACACACACGTAAAGAACGTCCATCGCCTCTGGTTCATTTGACACTGAGTCAAATCAGTTTAAATATTCCTGCCGACCTATTTGAGCGGGAAGCCTGTGAGGAACTAGACCGAAGACACATATGTGTACCAGGATTTTCAGTTTAAATGTAATTATAGCTGAGATTGGGAGCCAACGGAGATCTCGCCTATAGGTAGAAACATGGTCTCTTTTTGGGATACTTCTAATAATGTGACCTGCATCGTTCTGTATTACCTGACATCCAGTCGCAAATTATGACTTCTGTGAACACTTGGCAAGCTAAGTCTCAGTCTGAAGTGTTGCATATGGCTCAGTATTATGAAAACCGAGTCAATAATGAGAAGGAAAGGATTGAAAAAAAAATGTGAGACTTGAAAAATAAGGTGTTTTTGGAACAGATTGTTAGAGGTCCTATAGGGGGTAGTACACAGTTTAGGGGTCAGTATGTTCCACAAGGTAATATGTCGTTGGGTCCTGTACACGCAAACCAATGCCCGATCCTCCAGCAGAGGTCGAATAACACATTTGGTATCATGGGTAGACGATCCAAAGACATCCCTGGGGCAGGGGGTCCTAGTAGAAGCCAGTTTTCTCAGAATTCTCAGTCCTTTTCGCAAGACAATCATCCACCGAGTATGGATAATAGAAATATTTTTGATCATCCTTCCACTGCTTATCTCTCTGAAGACCATCCCTTTGATGATATGTTGTTTCGCTAGGATTGCCTGAAGCAGGGTTTGGAACCAACGCCTATTCCCGGTAATCAGAAAGGTCTCTATGTTGAAATGATAGTGGGAAATAGGAAACATCTATTTTTGATAGGCACAGGAGCACAGAAGTGTTCCATTGACCATTCACGGGTTCCAGACATTCCACTGTCAGGGCAAACTAATGTTTCTGTAGGGTTTTCTGGTATGTCAGTGGTTAGTCCGGTTTCTCCGCCAGTACCGATTTCACTGGGTCCATACACGGATCACTGTCTGTTTCTTTTGACAACGAACTGTGGAGAGAATTTGTTGGGGTTGAATCTGTTGAAGGAATTAAATGCGGTAATTCATTGTTCTTCGGATGGAGTGCGTTTGACGATTTCACCACAGCAACTTTCTGCCTTCCAGTTCCTGACTAGACCTTTGCTGCCGGAATTTAGTGACATTCCGGAGTGTTTATGGGCGATTGATGACAATGATGTCGGTGTTTTACAGATTGAGCCTGTTAAAATAATTTTGGAACCAGGAGTGAAGTTGCCACGCATTCCACAGTATGAGATTTCGGTTGATGGTGAGCAAGCTTTGAAATGTATAGTCTCCGATTTTGTGCACCGTGGGGTAATTGAAGAAATTGCAGGTAGTTTGTGCAATAGTCTGATTTTACCGGTTTAAAAGAAAGGTGATAATGCAATTCCTTTTCGTTTTATTATTGATTTACGCGCTATCAACAAGATTGTTGCTCCACAATTTCCTATTGTGCCTGATGTAACAACAATATTAATGATGATCCCAGCTTCTGCTACTCATTTTAGTGTTGTAGATCTTAAGAAGGCCTTCTTTAGCATTCCTATACACAAGGATAGCAGATACCTTTTCACGTTCACCCTAGGGGGACGCTCGTTTACATTCACCAGTGCGCCACAGGTGTACACGGAAAGTCCGAGCATTCACAGTAGGGCTTTGAAAGAGCAGCTTGATACACTTGAGTTGCGTGCTACTTGTACATTGCTTCAATATGTCGATGACCTTCTTTTAGCTGCAGATTCAGAAAGTGTTTGCAAAGAGGGCACTGTTGTAAAGCAAGGAAATATCGAGGCTGAGTACCACAAAAGGAAATACAACAAACACGGGCTATAAAGATTCACAATACTGCACAGTTACAAAGAAACACAGATCTGATACAGATAGCTATCTGGCTCTCGACACCCCGCAATTAGTACCTGCCCGTCAGAGTGAGGAGGGAGAGTGCTGGACATCTAAACATTTACATTTTTATGCATTTCCTGCAATATTGTCCAGCCCCTCTACAGGTTAATAATCTGCGATCTAGAGTTTGTGCCGAGTTCATATATAGCTCATACAATAATATGCACATGGATTACATAGGTTTTGTGTTTCCAACAGGTTACTATGGCGAAGTGTATTGCTGGATTTAGCATTGAGCCTTAGTACATATCCCTTCACAATGTAGTTCTGCCAGTGTCCAGGCTCGACATTTACATAGTATTGTCCTCGATGTGTATTCGTGGATTAGGTTTGTTAATACAGATGATCCTAGGACAACAAGTCAAACTTGGTGCAAGGTCGCATTATCTAGCCTAAACAGTCGGCCCTCGGACAGTCTAACTATTAACAAGGCTCAAAGGTCGGGAAGGCTCGGTTGCAAGTTAAACACAGTCCACCATCTTAGAACAGAGAATTCACATACGAACAGAAATCAAAATGGCGGATGATTCTAAAATGGCGGCAAAGTCGATCCAAAATCAGAACTTTGCAACGCGGTTTTCTTCGCAGAGCGACTAGGCTTAGGCCAATATAAATCAGAAGGAGGCACGATATGATTTCCCCTTTAACAAACCCTCCTTTTGGCCTAAGCCAAGGGCTAAACTACAACTAGTCACTTTACGAGTAACTCCACGTCTCAATGTCCATACACCTTGAATCACAATCATCAGAGATATCAATCGCCATGAGGTCTGTAACAGAAATTTCTTTCAACACAAATTCATTGGTCATTCTTTCCGGTGCTTGTACATTTTGTCCTAATGTTCACATAGTCTGTGCACAACATCCCCCTAACATTGAACATATGGCAGGAAGACATTGTATACAGCAACAGCAGAGCAACAGAACACCCAGAATATTCAATAAGACTGAAAGTAGCTTCCATCCCCAAGATCGTAAGAAGTCCTAAAACCAAGCGCTAAAATCCCAAACTCCCTCGCGAACGTGCACTTCTGAACTAAGGACGTGCTGATTTTGTATAGCCTCAAAGATGGTTGGGGAGGAATCTGGTGCGAAAATGCAACACGGGGATGCCATTAATTTCCATACTCCACCACGCTCAGCCAGGATGACATCTAACGCCATCCGATTCTGTAGTGCCACTAACCTTATTGCTTTCTGTTCTAGAGTGATGTTATAGAGTATGTCAGTGGTCTGGTTGATGGTTCTCTCCAATACTCTCACTAATCTCCTAATATCCTCGGAATTTAGTATTTTCCCCCAGAAAGGTACAAAGGATTTCGCTACGTCACCCAGAACTTGCGACAAAGTATCGTCATTCTCATCCCGCCTTGGACGAGCCCTAGAGATTTCCATGGTACTAGCTATAAATAGCCCTGGTAACAGGATCCCTAAATAACAGGTTGCCTGTCAATTTCTCAACATTGGTGCAACCCTTGAATTCACCCGTTGACTGAGTACCATTCCTCTGTTTACAGATCGAAACTGAGCCGGGGCTGTTGTTAACAGTATAGGAAGGTGGCGTAGCATCCCTATTGCCTATCGGAGCCATCTTGAAGGAGATCAAAGATTGAAAAGGTCGAGACAGTCTCTCAGAAGGCCTAATGGAAGCAACATTAAGCTTGCTTCTATTTGCGAAAAGTGAACATCCCAGGGGCGTTAGAACTCGTCTCTCAAACTCGTTCAAATTTGTTACATCAAAGTTCCCAGAGATGCTACCATTCCATCGGCCAAAGAATAGTGCCCGTAGAGAAGCATAACATGCAGTAGTTAGAGGCAAAGGATGAATATACCAGCCCAACCCTTTGTCTCCATGTTGCGGTAAATTAGAGCAGACCCAACAATTAGACCTGCTCAAAATGGCATGTGTTGCATTCATTATAAGCAATAATGTGTTATTGTGGAGTCTTGAGAGTCTCTAGGAGATAGAGTGTGCAGACGCATGAAAGGTGTAGATACAAGAGGTACATTTTCAGCATGCAAAAAAGTTTTGAGCGGACATATTTCTTCGATGTACCAAAATCCTAAAGCAATTACTATTGTGGAACTGGTTAACATGATTACAAGAAAGCAATACGTTTTAAAAGACAATGTATTCAATTGTCCATTGTCTTTACTGGCCACAGAGTCACTTATTTGTTCCATACGGGTAGAGGCGATAGCAGGCATTGTTACTTTGAAACGAAAAGCGCCGTAGTTCATGTGCTGGTGATCTCCAGATCACACGTTTTCTTAGTCTTTCCCTTTCCTCGGCCAACAAATTTCCTTTGTATGCAAAAGATAGGGCAAAGAACAAGCCCTATGATAATTTTCCCGTTGGCACAGCTGAACCGTGCAATAAGTCTAGCTTTGTGGACGCAGATTGTACCTTGTGACTCCTGGTACAGTGTGATCTGCGAACAACGTGCCGTTGCTTCCTGATGGAAGTGATGAATTTGCAGCAGAACCAGACGGGGATGCAAAAGGATCTGCAGGAGAGTGTGGAGATAAAGCAACTGTTTCCCCAGGCCCCGCAGACTCAGGGAGTGTCTCCGAAGCACTCTCAATACTGCTCAATGGCGAATGATCGTTGGGAGCAGAGCAGGTAGGTTTCTCTGTATCTTCTTTATCTTGTGGCAAAGGGAAGGGTATCCTCTTGACATGCAACGCATGTATCCAGTGACTCTTGCACTCCAACCGAATCGTCGTCTGTATGGCCAGGAGCACCTGGTGCGGCCCTCTCCACCGCGGTGCGAGACAGGATGCTCGTTCGAATACTTTGACGAGCACCCACTCCCCAGGTCGAATACTATGACCTGGCCCCTCGTACTTTGCTGGAAGGGCTTCTCGCACCTGTTGGTAAATCAAATACAGATTTTTAGTTAACCGGTCACAGTAATCAGAAAGAAGTACATGCTCAATGTCCCTCAGAGCCCGGGGTTTTGGGAGGTTCCAAATTTTAGCTGGCTACCCATGACTACTTCATATGGGGAGAGCCAGTCTTAGTCTGTGGGGTGGTGCGCATTGACAGTAACATTATCGGTAAGGCGTCTGGCCATTTCAATTTGGTGCCGGCACACGTTTTAGCAAGCTTGTTTTTCAAAATTCCATTATGTCTCTCTACCAATCTAGCACTCTGAGCATGTCTAGCCGAATGGAACTATTTATCGATCTGTAATCCCGCGCATATCTGCAGAATTACAGCAGTTTCATGATGCCTACCCCCGGAGCACCAGGCCAGGCCCAGCACCCCCGGAAGCAGGCATCATGCCCTCGGGTAAAAGCCCAGCGGCCCCTTATAGGGGCTCTTTGGACTCAGTCCTGGTGCCTTTGGCGCCAGGCTCATGTTGGACATCAGTCCTGGCGCCATAGGCGCCAGGCTCATAAAGGGAGGTGTTTTGTGCACTTACCTGATGCAGACCATGCTGCACGCTTCAGGCCTCCCTGAGACCTGAAAGGGACTATTTTTTCATAGGGACTATTTTTTCACTCGGGCGTGGCCAGGGAAGGATACATACCTAGTTGGGGAAGGATACATACCTGGGACTTCTTTGGAGGCTATTTAAGCCACGCCCAGACAGCAGCTCATGCTTCGCGTTGTTCTGCTTCCTGCAGCTTAACGCTCACCGTGTCTGCTCCTGCTCCTGGACTCCAGCCACGCCCGCCTCGAACCTGGAAGACCTGCAAGGAAGGAAGAGAAGAGAAAGGTGAAAACCAAGGACTATTTTAAACTTCTTACCTGCATCCGGAATCTTCTCGCCAGCATCCCTGAAGAAAGACTTCCATTTAAAAGCATTGCATTGCTCACTGCAGCGCCACGCTTCACTCACCTGTCCTCGAGACATCTCCCGGCTCCATCGCGGCTGTCAGCATCGGACGCCACATCTCTGCACCTAGGGGAGAGAGGAAGAAACAAAAGGTGAGCAGAAGGAACACAGAAGGAAAGCCTGATTAACAGCCATAATACTTACCGGCTTTTCTTCCACATTTCGGGTCGGCTCTGCCCCGTTGGCAGGTACCGTACCCCAGCCCCTATGGGGAAAGGACAAGAGACATTTCTGGGGAATGATAAGGACATTTAGAGGGATCGCCCTCATCACTACTCACCTCGGCAGTTTAACCCCTCGACGCATCGCCTTCATTCTGCACCTGAAATAAAGGACAGATCACAGGTTAGAAAGACAACATAAAGGGGGCCTCACTTGAACTTTGAACTTTCATACTTACGGCGCATCGCTCTGGAAAGTCAAGTGGATTTTACCAGCGCCATTCTGAAAACCAGTGAAGTAACTGGACGAACACGCGCCCCTGCACCAGAAGCAGGGTGGAGTGTTCATCCTTCCAAACCATAAGGTGAGCTTAAACCGGGGTTTGGAGGAAGTTAGAGAGGAACGAAGGGGGAATGGGGAAATGGGGGAGCTAGCACACTATTCTGCAGACTGTTAATCCCCTTTCTCATCTGCAGAAGGATATTCCTACGGGCCAGGCAAGCACGATTTGGAGGTCCTGTCCAATCGGTGTTCCGGGTCCTGCGCATCACGCTAGAAGAGGCCACAGCAATCCAGACTAGACCAGCGTTCCCTTGGGAACCAGGTGAGCATTACAAGCAGCGATAAAATGTGGACCATTGTCCGACCAGATGACCCTTGGCAAACCAAACCTAGGAAAATATTCCTAAAGCATGGTTTTCGCCACTGTCATTGCTGTGGCATCTTTTACAGGAAAGGCTTCAACCCATTTACTAAAGGCGCAAATAACAACCAAAACAAATTTACAATTGTTACAATACTCCATTTCAATACAGTCAAAGTGGATCACTTCAAAGGGGACAGAAGGTGGACCAAAACTACCCCTTGGTGTCGATGTGCCCTTCCCCATATTGTGCTGTAGACAGATCATGCAACTCTGGACAAAACGCTCAGCTGTCTTCGAGATGTTATCGTTCACCCAGACATTTTGTAACATTTTGCAAGCCTTCCTGGCACAGATGTGGGTGGGCCCATGACCCATTGCAACCATCATAGTAATGTACGCATCTGGCACCATCCATTTTCCCCTTAACTTATTCACCCAACACCCATCATCATCCAACCTCGCCAAACCCTCAGCCCATTACTGAGTTTCTTTTAAAGTGGCATCGGCTTAGATATTCTTTACAGATTCAATACCTTCATCTATGGTACAAACATTTGTGGCTTCCCTTGTAGTGTACATATCTGAATTGAGATCAATTGCGGTTTGTTTTTCCTACATCATTTATGATTTTCTGATGCGCTGCGCATTTCATGATTGCTAACTGAGTGGGAAGTGCAAGTGCTTAAAGTAACCGCACTATCATGGAGCCATATTGAATCTTCGTTCCATGTGAGGTCAAGAAAACTTGTTCTGCCCAAAGTCTGCCGAAGTTGTGAACTACCCCAAAAGCATACTGACTATCAGTATCTATGTTTACTCTAAGCCCTTCAGAAAGTTCACAAGCTCGAGTCAATGCAATAATCTCTGCGGCCTGCGCAGAGTTATGCGAAATTCTTTTGGTTTCCAAAATTGTGCTTAGTGTGGTGAATGCATAAGCAGCCGTGGATGTACCATCCGGAAGTTTGAAGCAAGAGCCATCGCAAAACAGCTCCCCTTGTGGGTCATTCAAAGGTGTATCTTACAGGTCAATCCTGCCTTTAGTCTCTTGTTCTAAGGTGTAAAGGCAGTCATGTGACATTTCGTCACTGCAAGCAGTACCTTGCGAGAAAGGTACTAGTTCAGCTGGATTCAATACACAACATCTCTTTATTTTTATATGCGGTGCAAACAAGATCAATTCATATCTCGTTAATCGTGCGGAGGTGACCTGCTGTGTTTGTGTTCTATTTAATAGAACATCTACAGAGTGATGTACCAACAAGGTTAAAGCATGGCCTAGGACCATACCCTCGCTCTGTTTTACAGACGCAGCAGCAGCAGCGATAGCTCTCAAACATCTTGGCAAAGCGCATGAGACAGGATCAAGGGCGGAAGAAAAGTAACTGCACAGCCTATTCTTCCCTCCATGTTCCTGCGTTAATACAGCCAAAGCACATCCATCACGTTCATACACATACAACTCGAAGGCCTTTTCATAATTTGGTGTGCCCAAAACTGGTGCGGAACACAGTGCAGTCTTGAGCAGATCAAACGCTTTCTGGTGTTCCAAGTTCCACGGCAATGGCAAAGAAATGCCCTTCTTTGTCAAAGCCAACATTGGTTTAATTACTAGTGAGAAGTTCGGGATCCACTGCATACAGTAAATAGCCATTCCTATCAAGGCTCTGACTTCCTTCTGTGTATTTGGGACAGACATGCTAGAAATGATTTTAATCCGTTCAGGCGTAAACCTTCTTCTCTCCTTTGACAGGAGATGGCCTAAATAGGCGACCTCCTGTCGACAATATTGAAACTTTTTTAGTGAAGCTTTATGCCCATGCTTTGCTAGGTGAATAAGCAACAACACAGTGCCCTCCTTACATGCAGTTTCTGAATCAGTAGCTAAAAGAAGATCATCTACGTATTGAAGCAATGTACAAGTGGTAGGCAACTTGAATGTGTCAAGCTGCTCTTTCAAAGCCCTACTATAAATGCTCGGACTTTCCGTGTACCCTTGTGGCGCACGGGTGAATGTAAACGAGCGTCCACCTAACGTGAACGCGAAGACGTATCTGCTATCCTTGTGTATAGGAATACTAAAGAAAGCATTCTTAAGATCTACAACACTAAAATGAGTAGCCGAAGCTGGGATCATAGTTAATATCATCATTACATCAGGCACAATAGGAAATTGTGGAGCAACAATCTTATTGATAGCGTGTAAATCAATGATAAAACGAAAAGTAATTGCATTATCTCCTTTCGTATACACAGGTAAAATCAGACGATTGCACAAACTACCTGCAATTTCTTCAATTACCCCACGGTGTACAAAATCGGAAACTATACACTTCAAAACTTGCTCACCATCAACTGAGATCTTATACTGAGGAATATGTGGCAACTTTACTCCAGGTTTCAAAATTATTTTAACAGGCTGAATTTGTAAAACACCAACATCATTGTCATCAATCGCCCATAAACACCCCAGAATATCACTAAATTCCGGCAGCAAAGGTCTAGTCAGGAACTGTGAGGCAGAAAGTTGCTGTGGTGAAATCGTCAAACGCACTCCATCTGAAGAACAATGAATTACCGCATTTAATTCCTACCCAGTGTAATTGGTACCGGCGAAGAAACCAGACTAACCACTGGTGTACCATAAAACCCTATAGAAACATTGATTTGCCTTTACAGTGGAATGTTTGGAACCTGTGAATGGTCAATGGAACACTTCTGCGCTTCTGGATCTATCAAGAATAGATGTTTAGTATTTCCTACTATTATTTTAACGTAGGGACTTTTCTGATTAACGGGAATAGGCGTTGGTTCTAAACCCTGCTTCGGGCAATCCTAGCAAAACAATATATCATCAAAGGGAAGGTCTTCAGAGAGATATGCAGTAGAAGGATGATGAAAAATGCTTCTATTATCCACACTCAGTGACTGACTGTCTTGTGAAAAAGGATGTGAATTCTGAGAAAACTGACTTCTACCAGGACCCTCTGCCCCAGGGTGGCCTCTGGATCGTCTACCCATAGTACCAAATGTGCTATTCGACCTCTGCTGGAGGATTGGGCATTGTGCTCGCCAATTACCCTCTTGTCTGCAATAAGTACATTGGTTCGCGTGTACAGGACCTAACAGTGCAGTAGCTTGTGGAACATAGTGTCCCCTAAACTGAGTACTAGCCCCTCTAGGACCTCTAACAATCTGTTGCAACAAAACCTTAGTTTTCAGGTCTCCCTTTCTCTTTTCGATCCTCTCTTTTTCATTATTGTCTCAGTTTTCATAATACTGAGCCATATGCAATACTTCAGACTGAGACTTAGCTTGCCAAGTGCTCTCAGAAGTCATTATTTGCGACTGGATGTCAGGTAACAATCCACGCACAAATTTGTCTACAAATAGTCGTTTTCCAGATTCTGTGCTCAAATCTTGTCCACTGAAATCCGAAAAAACACTTGTTCAAACTGATTACAGAATTCAGTAGCACCCTCCGCCTTTCCTTGGACACAAGCAGTAAGTTTGTCCCAGACAATCCTTCTCTCAGGAATTAAAGCTTTCAGTTTTGTCACCATTCTATCAGGCAAAGTCAGTATTACCTGTGGCGGTCTCTCGCCAGCTGGTCTATCTCTATCTTGTCTAACCATATTATCCCAGTGTCCCCTAACCCTGCTGCATCATCTACTGTCCTAATCTATTTCCACAAATCAATGGGTAGGAGCACAGGAAATAACAAATCTATATCACTCAAAGTAAATACTGACGACTGCAAGACAGATTTTATCTCTTTATAGTACCCTGTTGGATTCTTTCTAATATCTGGTATGGATTGTCTAATAGTGTTCACTTCCTGTCTTGAGAACGAGACGTGAACAAACTGTGATACATAATGTGCAGGAATGTCGTAAGCAGCAGTACCTGCTGTAGCATTGGCTGGAATCTCAACCTTTGGGACAAATGTCAGAGGAACCTCTCTCATGGGCAACTGAGAGATAGGATACTCCGAACGCTTACTGAGCAACAAAGCTAAATCGAGTGCTAAAGTAGCTGAAGGAGTGTCAGACGAAAAAGCTCTCTTGTAGATATTCAATAATTCTGCAGGACAACAAATTTTTCTTTTTATACATTCACCCTGTCAGTATCCTACCATAACATGTATCTCTTTCCTCTGCATTTCTTGCGTATACTGACTATACATGTCATATACTTCTACGGGAGATATCGACATGTCTGAAATCCATCTAATTGCATCTTTTGTGCAAATCCGTGTTTCCTCACTCATCGACTTACAAAGAGGAAGGAACCGTTTCTGTACAAAAATAACGCTCAAACTATCACCATCAGTTTCTTCATTCCGTAACCTTTCTAACTCCCTTCTATACTCAAAAACCATCTCGACGTGCTCATATACTTTCTCCGCAGTATCTCATGAATATGCTAAAACATTCAAATCCCTCAACCCTTGTGGGAGATCTACATCATTCAGTCTGTTCCAAATTACAGATAAATGAATTCCCAGTCCTTCAATAAAAATATTTTTCTCTGGAAAACTTTCTAGATTAGAGAGTGTGGCAAAAACATCAGATTGTTCACCCTTCTCCATGCACTGTCTAGCCTATGCAGTCAATTCACGCTTTCTCTCTTTAGACACAGTACTGCGAGTTACGATCTTTGATTCCACTCCCTTATCAACTACAAGCGGAACAGAACCACCTGGAAGAGAAAGAGTAGAATAATCTTGGACAATTGGTAACAAAGTAACAAAGGTACTATCACTGGTGCAGAAGACAAATCTACCTGTTGTATTGTGCCTGTCTGAGGTGAGGTAGCTTGAGATGTCATGTGGAATGTTTATGTGTGGATGATGGAATATTCGGAGTGAGTGTTCTGTGTAGAGGCGGTTACAGCTGGCTGGCCCTGGGTGATGGGAGCCGGTGTTGTCACAGCTTATGTCCTTTATGTCCTTTATGTCTTCATGTGGATATGTAACTAAGAACTTGGAAATAAACATACCTGAAGAAATCTTAAAGAGCTTGAAACCTGCTTTTTAACAATGGCGACGAGTCGGTCTTTGGTAACCTACGTGCCACAAGCTGATGGACTGAGGACCCTGCTGCGGGGGCTGCAGGAAGGACAAGCTACTGGAGAAGGACAACACCGTCCCCAAAAACTGTAAGTCCCATCACCCAGGGTGCAGGTTGAGCCGGAGGATTAAAGCCCCATCTTTGGTGGGATCGGCGCACATAAGTAGTGGGCAAGCTGGGCCCCAGGGAGTCTTCAGGGAGAAGCCCTGACATGGCTCCCCAGAGCGCACGGGCAGGAACAGGAATTGGGCCCCATTGCAGAGGGATCAGCTCCAGGAGCAGGAAGGAGGACTGCGTCCCAGGGTTCAGGGGAAGTCCAAGAAAGAGGCCCCTTTTTGGATGGGCAGCTCCTAAGTAGGAGGCAGAGCTCTGCCCTGGGGGCTGGAGATGGCGCTGAACCAGCAGGTGAAAGATAATACTGGCAATACTGGGAAATGGATGTTGAAAGCAAACGCTGTACCCTGGTCCTCCGTGAGATGTAATGAAGAGCTAGCCCACTGGAGGAATGTGATGCTACTCTACGTTTCCTTTAAAGTTAGAATGGCAATAGAAAAAAAGAGATGCTGCTCTGAGTTTGAGAAATGGATGTGAATTTGACATGAACACGGAGGACTGTTTGCCTGACTACACGTCACTCCCATGTCTTGTGCACTCATAGCAATGGGGAGCTGTTGTTTTAAACGCTGTCCTTCTCACGAGATAATTGCAGGCTCTGAAGTTATGGGAGCCTGGCAGCACTGTATTGTGCTTATCGTGCACATCATGTTTTTGGATGTCTGAAACTCTGGTGATTTATGAGCCTTTCTGGCGAGGTCTCCTGGGAAGTGAACAACCGTTGGCCTATGAAGCTCTGCATAGCCCTGCTGAGCAGTAGTGACTGATGATGTCACACATGCAGCAGGGGGAGATGGTGAAGCATAGAATGTTCTTTGGAATGTGCTATTGTTAGAGCTTTGTATTATAAGTGCTATTTGCCCTGAGGGTGTAAAAGGGAAAGTACTTTAAGGAATCTGATGTTTGGCAAGACATGTGTCTTAGAAGGAAGGAAGCAAAATATGTGTGCAGCTATATTAAGGCAGGAATGAACAATGCTTAGAACATGGGAACCCTATGATATGAATCGGATCCAAGAGACATGGTTTGTTTAGGTGCCAAATGCTGTGGTCTCTGCTTGGCAAGAAGAGACATTTTCAGCGGATTGTGATGCTGGCATGCTGCTCCGTCTCAGTTAGTGAGGCCACAGGTAGTGGCCAACAAATAAGGTGACATTTTTAGGTCATGACAGTATGGTGGGGTGTAGGCTTGTGCAGAGAGTAACAGCCATAATGTTGGGTAGTTTGGAACTTTAATATACATATTTAAAACTGACAGAGCATTTTGCATGTGCAGGATGGTGAGTGCCATGTGAATCTGTAGAATGGGGGTACTGTGAGGATGCAAATGAGTTTGTGTTTATAGAAGATATACATGCATTTTAAACAGTGCTGTTCTGTTATGTAAATGGGTAAGTGAAACGGCGACAATATAGTTTGGTAATATGTTGTATTGAAGGGTATTTGGCATAATTCTTTTGAGGAATTGCAGGTTTCGAGTGCCAAGCACCATGGCACATGGACACTAATGTGCAGAAATCGTTGCTGTTAGTTTAAGATGGGTGGTATGTGTATGAGTGTGATAGCTTTAATCATTTCGAGGATTTTCAGCTATATTGCACATGTAAGTAGAGCCTGTGTAAATGGCTATGGACTCATAGTTTCGCTTAAGAGCCTACAAATGGCTATGGACATTTTAGTTCATAAAAGTGTTAGTTATGGGGATTTTACTTACTATGAGCAACATGGTTTTGTATTCAAATGTGCACAAATGTTTTCAATGCGGTTTATGTATTGTTTACAGCATATGGTTGCAGCATTCTATGGGCCTCATTCCGAGTCCAGCGCTTACCAATGGCGGTAGTAGCGCCTTGGTCGGCACCGGACCCGTACCGGCACCGCCCTGGTGGAATGGGAAATTACCGCCCTATTCCGAGTTGACCAGGGCGGTAATTTCCCATTCCCCAGGGCTCTTCCCCATTCCCAAATGAGCCCCCATAGGACTCAATGGGAATGGAGAAATTGCAAATAACGGTGACCGTACTTTACGGTCACCGTTATTGGCTAAAAAGCCCCTTTGCGCCCTCGTCCCTAACGCCTGCTAAAAGTAGGCGTTAGGGACGAGGGCGCAAAGGGAACTCGGAATGTGGCGGTAAGGGATTACCGGCACCGGTCTCATTAACGGTGACCGGTATCCCTTACCGCCATACTCGGAATGAGGCCCTATGACTTTGGAATGCATGTTATGATGAATCTGACTCAGATAGGTTGGAGAGAGTCAGTGAGGGTTGAGTATTGGGTGGACTCACAATCAGCATGGAAGTGTTGCAGTGTGAAATGCATGGTTTGAATTGTTTGGGTAATGTCAGTGGGGTACATAGTTTTCCTTACATTGTTTTGGTTTGGTTAGTTACCTGTTGTGGTAAAAGTTGAACACCCATGCGATTGTTCTAGACTGAGGTAGCGCCTCGAATCTTTCAATTAAGGATGTTAGGATTTTCTAATTTCATGTGAGGGGATTGGTCTGGTTATAGGGGTTACCTGATTCCGGTAAATGTTGAACAGCAATGAGGTTGTTCTGTGAGGGAGGTAGCGCCTCCTCTAGGTTTTTTTTTATCCTTCTCATCACATTGGACAGTAGGTAGCTGGTGGCAAAGGGGTATCTGGGGACGCCTGGTAATGACCCGTCGGTATTGAGTGTGGTAATTCTTGAGATGATGAGTAAATTGTTTTCTATGTTACTTGTGGTATGTATTGTGGATTTCGTTGTATCCATGGGTTCAACAGCTTTTTTTGGGTTAGGATGTTTTCCTTGCTATAAAACCGTTTAGTTTTTACCAGTCATTGATGTTGGCATTGGGAGTGCGTGGCCACCACTCCCAATGTGTTTGGAAGGCTTGTACATCCTGGTCTGGTGTGATGAGTATGGTATTAAGACCATGGGTGTTTGTGATCTCAGTGATGTGTATGTTTCCACTTTGTGAATCCCTGTTGGAGTGAGGTTGTGATTGTCTTTTTGGAGGCTTTGAGGTCTCAGTTCTCTAGAGTGGCAGTCTAGAGGCCTGCTGGGCTTCCAGGGTGGCAGCCTGGACACCCGCATTGTTGTAGGCGGGGGCAGGTGGTAGGAGGTGTAGCAGTCTTGTGGTTGTTCAGGAATGTAGGTGAAGTAGCCCAGTTTCAGGGTTGGCCAGGTCCTGGGGTGAGAGCCCAGTTGCTTGTTTGTGGCAGGAACAGGCAGATGGATTACAGTATTTTTGTTATTGGTACATGGAATGTAGTTTGTCAGGGTGTGATGTTTTGATGGTTGGGTTTGGCCGTCGAAGTGTCTGTCTGCCAGTTGAGTGTTACGTGTGCGTATATCTTGGAAGGTGGTCGTTGTGTTGTTCTGGTATGTGACTTGTTCTGTGCATGTATGGTTTAGTAAAGGAGGGAGGTGTGTTGTATTGTGCCTGTCTGAGGTGAGGTAGCTTGAGATGTCATGTGGAATGTTTATGTGTGGATGATGGAATATTCAGAGTGAGTGTTCTGTGTAGAGGCGGTTACAGCTGGCTGGCCCTGGGTGATGGGAGCCGGTGTTGTCACAGTTTATGTCCTTTATGTCCTTTATGTCTTCATGTGGATATGTAACTAAGAACTTGGAAATAAACTTACCTGAAGAAATCTTAAAGAGCCTGGAACCTGCTATTTAACACTACCAGACCCGTAACAATAGGGAAAGGCGGAGGTACAGGTGGAGGAGCAGCGATAGGAGGAATAACAATAACCGGAGGAAGAGAAGCAATAGAAGGAATGATGATAGGAGGAGCAGGAATTACTACGGGAGGAGGAACGACAGCAGGAAGCGGTAGAGCAACAGGAATAGGAACATACCGAGGTGGCGCAGTGGCACCAGGCCTTCGTTCATTTAGAGGCTTATCAATAAATTAATCAGACACATGAAAATCTTTAGACGGATATATTTTCTGAATGCCTATCCATATTTCTAACTGACTCTAATTCTTTGTTTTGATCATACAATAACGCTTTCTCTGCGTTGGACATATGTCGGTGCAAATGTTTCTCTCTATTTTTAAGTTGCTGCATAGATTCTTTCTTCCAATTTTGTAATAGATCAAATGCTCCAGGTCTCGCTTTTTTCTTCAACAATATAGACTCTAAATATTCTATACAAAGGATCTCAAAGCTACCATTGATTGGCCACTGAAGTTCAGAAACATGTCTAGTTTGTCTGTGCCAAATATCATTAAACACTATACTACCAATGCAGTGCTTACAGTACATAGTACACGCTGGCGACCCCTCCTGTGGCACCGGACGGCCAAATTCCAAAGATTGTCTGTCTCTGCGGAATAATGCCCTGAAACAGGCAGACAATTTCTCAGGCATATCAAATTCCTGGTGTTACCTGGTCAGTAATTGTGCTCGCGAGTACAATACTCCAAATCAAATTATCAGGATACTTAAGAATCGGGTCACGACTCACGTGATCAAAGAACTAAAGGAGGTCCAATCTGATTAAAAAGGACAACAAAGGACCCTCGTGGTTGGTGATTTTGGCAAAACTGCCCGCCTCGATATATGGACCATCGTCAAGATGCCGTCTCGGACTGCAGGCTCACCGTCCAGGGATCGGGTTGTGCTGTACTGTTGAGGTATCACGTCTCATCCAATAAGGGGCCCTCTTTCTCACCATCCGATCCCGGTCCGATAGCCGCGTCAACTCTTCAACGAGATGGCATCAATCTTGAGGGTCCCTATTCGGGCACCATCTGTAAAAGCAAGGCAATATCGAGACTGAGTACCACAAAAGGAAATACACCAAACGCGGGCTATAAAGAAACACAGATCTGATACAGATATCTATCTGTCTCTTGACACCCCGCAATGAGTACCAGCCCGTCAGAGTGAGGAGGGCGAGTGCTGGACATATAAACATCTACATTTTTATACATTTCCTAAAATATTGTCCAGCCTCTCTACAGGTTAATAATCTGCGGTCTAGAGTTTGTGCCGAGTTCACATATCGCTCATACAATTATATGCACATGGATTACATAGGTTTTGTGTTTCCAACAGGTTACAATGGGGAAGTGTATTCCTGGATTTAGCAGTGAGCCTTAGTACATTTCCCTTCACAATGTAGTTCTGCCAGTGTCCACGCTCGACATTTACATAGTATTGTCCTCGATGTGTATTCATTGATTAGGTTTGTTAATACAGACGATCCTAGGACAATAAGTCAAACTTGGTGCAAGGTCGCATTACCTAGCCTAAACAGTCGGCCCTCGGACAGTTTAACCATTAACAAGGCTCAAAGGTCGGGAAGGCTCGGTTGCAAGTTAAACACAGTCCACCATCTTAGAACAGATAATTCACATACAAACAGAAATCAAAATGGCGGATAATTCTAAAATGGCGGCGAAGTCGATCCAAAATCGGAACTTTGCAACGCAGTTTTATTCGCAGAGCAACTAGGCTTATGCCAATATAAATCGATGGAGGCACAATACGATTTCCCGTTTAACACTGTGTTGTTGTTTATTCATCTAGCAAAGCATGGACATAAAGCTTCACTGAAAAAGTTTCAATATTTTCAACAGGAGGTCACTTATTTAGGCTATCTCCTGTCAAAGGAGGGAAGAAGATTGACACCTGAATGAATTAAAATCATTTCTAGCATGTCTGTCCCAAATACACAGAAGGAAGTCAGAGCCTTGATAGGAATGGCTTCTTACTGTAGGCAGTGGATCCCGAACTTCTCACTAGTGATCAAACCAATGTTGCCATTGACAAAGAAGGGCATTTCTTTGCCACTGCCGTGGAACTTGGAACACCAGAAAGATTTTGATTTGGTCAAGACCGCACTGTGTTTAGCACCGGTTTTGGGCACACCAAATGATGAAAAGGCCTTTGAGTTGTATGTGCATAAACGTGATGGATGTGCTTTGGCTGTGTTAACGCAGGAAAATGGGGGGAAGAATAGGCCGTGCGGTTACTTTTTCTCCACCCTTGATCCTGTTGCATGCACTCTGCCGAGATGTCTGAGAGCTGTCGCTGCTGCTGCGTCTGTAAAACAGAGTGGGGGTATGGTATTAGGCCATGCTTTAACCCTGTTGGTACCTCACTCTGTAGACATTCTATGAAATAGAACGCAAACACAACATCTCACTTCTGCATGATTAACGAGATACGAATGGATCTTGTTTGCACCGCATATCAAAATTAAGAGATGTTGTGTACTGAATCCGGCCGAATTATTCCCTCTTCCGCAAGACATTGCTTGCAGTGACGAAATGTCACATGACTGCCTTTATACCACAGAGCAAGAAACTAAAGGCAGGATTGATTTGAAAGATACACCTTTGAACAATCCACAAGGGCAGCTGTTTTGCGATGGCTCCTGTTTCAAACTTCCGGATGGTATATCCACTGCTGCTTATGCCATCACTACACTAAGCATGATCGGGAAACCAAAAGAATTTAGCTTAACTCCGCTCAGGCCACAGAGATTATTGCATTGACTCGAGCTTGTGAACTTTCCGAAGGGCTTAGAGTAAACATATATACTGATAGCCAGTATGCTTTTGGGGTAGTTCACGACTTCGGTAGACTTTGGGCAGAACGAGGTTTCTTGACCTCACATGGAATGAAGATCCAATATGGCACCTTGATAGTTCAGCTACTCTTAGCGCTTGCACTTCCCACTCAGCTAGCAATTATGAAGTGCACGGCTCATCAGAAAATTGCAGATGATGTAGGAAAAGGCAACGCTTTCGCTGACCAGATAGCCAAACAGACTGCTACTGATTTCTATTCAGATATGTACACTACAAGGGAAGCCACAAATGTCTGTAAAATAGAGGAAGGTATTGATTCTATAAAGAATATCCAAGCCGATGCCACTCTAGAGGAAACTAAGCAATGGGCTGAGGGCTTGGCGAGGTTGGATGATGGGTGTTGGGTGGATAACCTAGAGGGAAAGTGGATGCTGCCAGACGCGTACATCACTATGATGGTTTCAATGGCTCATGGTCCCATTCACATATGTGCTGGGAAAATCTGCAACATTTTAGAAACTGCCTGGGTAAATGTTAACATTCCAAAAACTGCTGAGGGTTTTGTCCAGAGTTGTATGGTCTGTCTACAGCACAATGTGGGGAAGGGCACATCAACACCAAGGGGTAGTTTTGGTCGACCTTCTGTGCCTTTTGAGGTAATTCACTTTGACTTTATTGAAATGGAGCGTTGGGAGGGGGCGCTAGAGGGCCAACCAAGATGGCCGCTCTTACCTGAGCTCCCGCTCTGCCCGTAATAAATCCTGCTGAATCCTGCGGTTCCTGGCTGCGTATTGGAAAATAGAAGGCTTCTCCCTGCTTCTGTCTGCACCGCACACTCCCTGCCGAAATTTGGGGGAGAATCGGCCAGCTTAAGTCCCCACACCACTACATCGGCGCGGAGGCCGGGGCCTCCCCGGGCGCCGGGCGGACGCCGAGGGGCGGGGCGCGGCTTTGCGGAGGCCGTTGAGCGATCGTTCCATTCTCCGGAGATCCATCGCCCACGGACACCGGCGGCCCTCGGGGAGTGCCGCCCCCCCCCTGGTTCGGGGCCGGCGTGAGTCCCGACGCGTGCCTGTGGAGCCCCCCCACCCTCCGGATCGGGGCATCGGCACTCCGGACACAAGGCCCAGGCCGGTGCTGGTGAGGCCACCGGGGGCCCGACGGACAGCCGGTTGCCCCCATCCTTCCCGGGACCGCCTCGCCGACGGACCCCGTGGAGTGGGGTGTCGTCACCTAGCCATCCGGCGGATCCCCGCCCGCAGGCGGCTCCGGGCCGGTGGAGGCCCCAACATGATCCTGGACGGCCCCCCCCCCACCTGAGTGTGACACCTGCAGACCGGCGACAGAGGCGCCTTCCCGCTTCCCCCGGAACCATCGTGTAGGGGCGCACCGAACCGGGAGGTAGCGACCTGATCGGTGGAACGTCAGGACACCCGTTCGACAGATGATGACCTGAGGTACGTGCCCGGATTCGCCGGGAGCCCCGAGAGTAGATTGCTGCACCCCCCAAACGTGGCCGCAGGCACGACTGGCCGTTGGTAGCGGCGGCTCGAGGGGCTGAACTCCCTCCAGTCTACGAAGAAGCCCATAGGACACCAGAGGCCCGGTTTCAACCCCTGGGGCCACTTCGCCCCAAAACTCCTGATACCTTACTAGGGGTCGCGCCTCCACCGACCTAACGCCAATTCTCCCTCAGTCACGGCGACAACTACAAGCCACCTCGCCACCGCTGACCCTCTTCGCTAAGACTGCTTACATACACCTGCCAAGATGGGCAAAGTAGACAAACTTCAAAAGAAGCTGACATTTGACAGCAACACTGCACCCAAAACCCCAAACCCACAACAAGGAGATGACCCGTCACCGTGCAGTTCTAGTCAACCAGTAGCCGAAAGCTATCCGATGGAAATAAAAGAACTCCTTCTAGATCTAAAAGCAGGCATAGGGAGTCTAAATAACAAGATGGATGGTCTATCCTCCAAAGTCGATCTGATGCAACATCGCCTAGACACACATACAGAACGGCTAAACGACGCTGAGCAAAGAATCTCGAGCCTCGATGACGGTGCCACATCCCTCTCCAACAAAGTCGCGCGACTTGAAAGCCAAATGTCTGCAACAATGGCCAAGTGCGAGGACCTGGAGGGTCGCTCTAGGCTGAACAACATCCGAATCGTTGGGGTCAGGGAAAACGTTACCCCAAGGAAGATGGAGGACTTTGTAGAGTCCGTGTGCCTCTCCCTCTTCGGCCGAGACTCCTTCTTGCAAATGTTCATGATTGAGAGGGCCCACAGGACCCCGACCTCCAGACCAGCCCCGGGCGCACCTCCTAGAGTCATCATAGCGAGGCTGCTCAATTACAGAGACCGCGACACCATCCTGCGACTGGCAAGGGAGAAGGGAGATTTACACCAATACGGCTGCTTATTGGAAAATAGAAGGCTTCTCCCTGCTTCTGTCTGTACCGCACACTCCCTGCCGAAATTTGGGGGAGAATCGGCCAGCTTAAGTCCCCACACCACTACATCGGCGCGGAGGCCGGGGCCTCCCCGGGCGCCGGGCGGACGCCGAGGGGCGGGGCGCGGCTTCGCGGAGGCCGTTGAGCGATCGTTCCATTCTCTGGAGATCCATCGCCCACAGACACCGGCGGCCCTCGGGGAGTGCCGCCCCCCCCTGGTTCGGGGCCGGCGTGAGTCCCGACGCGTGCCTGTGGAGCCCCCCCACCCTCCGGATCGGGGCATCGGCACTCCGGACACAAGGCCCAGGCCGGTGCTGGTGAGGCCACCGGGGGCCTGACGGGCAGCCGGTTGCCCCCATCCTTCCCGGGACCGCCTCGCCGACGGACCCCGTGGAGTGGGGTGTCGTCACCTAGCCATCCGGCGGATCCCCGCCCGCAGGCGGCTCCGGGCCGGCGGAGGCCCCAACATGATCCTGGACGGCCCCCCCCACCTGAGTGCGACACCTGCAGACCGGCGACAGAGGCGCCTTCCCGCTTCCCCCGGAACCATTGTGCAGGGCCGCACCGAACCGGGAGGCAGCGACGTGAGCGGTGGAACGTCGGGACACCCGTTCGACAGATGAAGACCTGAGGTACGTGCCCGGATTCGCCGGGAGCCCCGAGAGTAGATTGCTGCACCCCCCAAACGTGGCCGCAGGCACGACTGGCCGTTGGTAGCGGCGGCTCGAGGGGCTGAACTCCCTCCAGTCTACGAAGAAGCCCATAGGACACCAGAGGCCCGGTTTCAACCCCTGGGGCCACTTCGCCCCAAAACTCCTGATACCTTACTAGGGGTCGCGCCTCCACCGACCTAACACCAATTCTCCCTCAGTCACGGCGACAACTACAAGCCACCTCGCCACCGCTGACCCTCTTCGCTAAGACTGCTTACATACACCTGCCAAGATGGGCAAAGTAGACAAACTTCAAAAGAAGCTGACATTTGACAGCAACACTGCACCCAAAACCCCAAACCCACAACAAGGGGATGACCCGTCACCGTGCAGTTCTAGTCAACCAGTAGCCGAAAGCTATCCGATGGAAATAAAAGAACTCCTTCTAGATCTAAAAGCAGGCATAGGGAGTCTAAATAACAAGATGGATGGTCTATCCTCCAAAGTCGATCTGATGCAACATCGCCTAGACACACATACAGAACGGCTAAACGACGCTGAGCAAAGAATCTCGAGCCTCGATGACGGTGCCACATCCCTCTCCAACAAAGTCGCGCGACTTGAAAGCCAAATGTCTGCAACAATGGCCAAGTGCGAGGACCTGGAGGGTCGCTCTAGGCGGAACAACATCCGAATCGTTGGGGTCAGGGAAAACGTTACCCCAAGGAAGATGGAGGACTTTGTAGAGTCCGTGTGCCTCTCCCTCTTCGGCCGAGACTCCTTCTTGCAAATGGTCATGATTGAGAGGGCCCACAGGACCCCGACCTCCAGACCAGCCCCGGGCGCACCTCCTAGAGTCATCATAGCGAGGCTGCTCAATTACAGAGACCGCGACACCATCCTGCGACTGGCAAGGGAGAAGGGAGATTTACACCATGACGGAGACAAAATCCATATTTATCCCGATTTTTCATCAACAGTACAGACCCAGAGGAGAGCTTTCACCAGCGCCAAACAAAGACTGCGTGAAGGGAAGCTCGCATATTCCATGATATTCCCTGCTCGTCTCAGGGTACAATACAACGAAAAGACTCACTTCTTTAATTCACCTGAGGAAGTCCATCTATTTCTGGACCGTAACGGTTGCCCAGCTCACAATCCTCAACGACCCCACGCACGGAGAGAGAGGGTCCCCAGGAATCCTCCTTAAGACCCAGGCCAGGCTCCGAAACATACCCAAACTGCCGGAACACGCTCACTCACCATTGAACATCTGGGCAGAGTTCTTGGAAAAACCCCAAGCGCCCCGAGCACAGCATCTGTTTCCTCACTCAGGTTGTGGGGGATCCCGTCGGACATGTTGGGGGTTGTCCGCGAAATGGGAATAGTTCTAAGGACTGTTGGACTGTTTATTGTTTTTTGTTCAGGGTCAGGTTAACAACCACCCTTCTGGCATTGCCAGATCTCGTTAAGTGCAAATCTCTCACTAGGAAAAACCAGCACCCTCCCGAGATGCCTCCCCTCGGTTTCGCTCCCCGCTCTCTGCTTCCTGTCGCCATGCTCCATGTAATGTACCACGATATGCTCCAAGCCCACCATTCCACAAAAAACTGTATAACGACCGCAGGACCAGTGAACTCCCAACGCAATTCCAAACTTTCTTCTCCTTTCAACACTCAAGGTTGCGACATGGAATATAAGGGGAGGTAACATCCCATCCAAAACCCGCAAAATTCTACAATACCTAAGGAGACATGAAATTGATGTGGCAATGATACAGGAAACCCACCTAACACCCGTGAAAGAACGCACATGGGCCAAATCGTGGGGATGCCATAGATATTATTCATCATACTCCTCCTATTCTAGAGGAGTGGCTATTCTAGTACACAGAAGAACCAACTTCCGTCTCACACACGTTGCAAAAGACTCCATAGGAAGATCCGTACTGGTCAAGGGCATAATAGCAGGCAAGGCGATAACCTTCATTAACTCCTAGGCCCCCAATGTAGATGGTCCAGATAACTTTGGCTGGGTGATGTCGCAGCTCTCCTCACTTGAACATTCCACGGTGGTTTGGGGTGGCAACATGAACACAGTCATAGACCCGGCCAAAGACAGATCTCACTCCTCGTCTCAGCAGGCCTCTAAAGCCAGCTTGCAAATAACAGAAATCTGCCGTGCCTTTGACCTAAAGGACACCTGGAGAACAGTTAACGGAGATCTGAGGGACTACACTTTTCACTCAGCGGTCCATAATACCAGCTCTCGCATCGACTACTTGTTCACATCCAGAACAGGCCCCCTGCAGCCCGGTCCCTGTCACATCCTTCCACAGACTCTATCAGACCACTCGCCAATGGTCCTTTGTCTCCTCCCCTCCCAGTCTGGCCCCAGACTACAGAATTGGCGCTTCAAGACAGGTTCCATGCTGGACACGGTTTTCGCAGCAGAGCTAAAAGAGGAGATCGAAGTTTTTCTCGGAGCCAACGTAGGGTCGGTCACCTCGGCCGGGGTGCAGTGGGAGTCTCTGAAATGCTTCGTAAGAGGCGTATGCCAAGCCAAGGAGAATGGCATCGTCAAACTTATTAGACGCGAACTTAAAACATGCGAGGACCGCCTCAAAGATCTCGAACACAAAACTAGAGATTCGGACGAACCAAAGACGAAAGCTACCCTGAAAGAAGAACTGCTGAAGTTTAATACACTCGCCGAGTGCGAACTAAAATTTCTCCACCGCGGCACGGTAGTCAGGCAATACGGTGAGGGGCAAAAGCCTGGAGCTCTCCTGGCGAGGTTGCTGAGAGCTGACCACACACCGACGCCTATTACGGAGATTCGCAGCCAACAGGGAAGAACATCGGACACAGATGTCGATATGGCGGAGGAATTTAGGCTCTTCTACCAGGAGCTTTATAGTTCCCAGCACCCCGAAAATTCTGATGCTCCACTGAGATACCTGCGGGAGACCGAATTATACTGGGCAGAGGCACAGCTAAGGGAACCCCTCAATGAACTGATTTCCCCAGAAGAAATAGCTGAGGCAATTAAATCACTTCCGAATACCAAAGCCCCCGGCCCTGATGGCCTAACCGGGGAATTCTATAAAGCCTTCGCGCCTACCCTTGCTCCCCTTCTGGCCGATGTATACAAGGAAGCCCTGGAGAAAGGTACCCTACCCCAGACCATGCGTGAAGCTAATGTGATTCTCCTGCTCAAAACAGACAAGCCACCGGATCAATGTGCTTCCTACCGCCCCATTTCCCTCCTAAATCTAGACAACAAGATTCTAGCAAAAATCCCAACGAACAGACTGATGCCACTAATGCCTGCTCTAATTCTTGCTGACCAGGCAGGGTTCATACCGGCCGCAATACCACATTCGGCATTAGGAGACTAATTGGAGTGATGGGAGCACTGGACCCAGCCCAACTAGCCATTGCTCTTCTTCTTGATGCTGAAAAAGCGTTCGACTCGGTGGAGTGGCCATTCCTATTCTCGGTACTTGCCAGGATGGGCCTGGGGGCTCGCTTCATTAAACTAGTTTCCCTGCTATACTCTAAACCTACAGCCAACATATTAGTCGGCGCAGCTAGATCGTCCATCATCAACTTACAACGTGGTACCAGGCAAGGCTGCCCACTGTCAGCTCTACTATTCGCCCTAGTAATGGAACCCCTTGCCTCCAATCTTCGCGAGCATAGTCAACACCGAGGTCTGGTCATAGGCCCACACAGACTCATCATCTCACTATACGCGGATGACGTGGTTCTTTACATAAGAGACCCAATCGACAATCTGAACCCTATCATGCGCAAAGTGATCAGATTCGGGGCAGCATCAGGCCTCAAAATTAATCAAACAAAATCAATTATCTTCCCGCTCACCTCGGCGACTCAGCCATTTCATGACGACTTCCATCTCACCTGGAAATCATCCAAGGTGCGATACCTAGGCATCCAAATGTCACTAAATCACCAAGAAGTATTCCGGGACAATTACGAGGTGGTTTTCAAGTCCCTAACAGAAAAGGTGGCCCGATGGAAATCCCTACCCCTAACACTATGGGGAAGAGCCTCTCTTGTCAAGATGGTGATTCTTACGAAACTTCTTTATCTCTTCACCAACATTCCCATCCTACTTCCACAACCCTTCCTGAAAAAACTAAAGAGTCTGGTCCTGGAACTACTGTGGGCCGGTAAACCCGCCAGAGTGGCTCACTCCACGCTAGCCCTCCCAGTAACAAAAGGTGGCCTGGCGCTCCCCGATCTGGAGAGGTACTACTGGGCGGCCCAGGCGCAATTTCTTAGCCACTGGTACGCCACAAACCCTGTCAGACCACACGTCCAAATTGAGAGGGCCCTAGCCTCACCGAACCTACTGAAAGCAGTCATCTTCGGGAAAATCCCGGTCCCCAACGACACGATGAATGTAATCTTAATAACGTACAAGATATGGAAGCTCTTAGCGCAGAAACACAACATCGTCACTCGATATTCTCCACTCCTACCAGCAAAATTCATACCGGGGATCTCGTTGACGTCCGAAAAAGTGTACCTCCAATGGCTAGAGAAACTTCAAATTAAGAACCTTGGGGACCTATTCACGGATGACGGTTTCCTGACCCCCGATCAAGCGAGGGGAAAAGGCAGCACTACCTCGCTAGACATCTTTATCTATTTCAGGGTACGCCACACTCTGCGAGCAATCCTTCCTACCTTTCCACAACAACCCCAAACATGGCAACTCTTACACTCAGTAAATCGGTCTCAGGGTGAGGGGAGACCCCTCTCTCAGATCTACAGAAACATCATTACAGACACATCTCCCACAGTGTCCCGAGCCAAGATTAGATGGGAAAGGGCCCTAAATATAACTTTCTCCGACACCGATTGGTCCTTTATCCTTAGACAGACACAGAAGATTGCCCTCAATACCCGCCTCAAGTTAATCCACTTCAACTACCTGCACCAAACGTACTTTACTCCAGCCAAAGCAAAAATGCAGCATCCAGATTCATCCTTCGGATGTGAGAGGTGTGGATTGACATCTGCAAACTTCTTTCATCTAGCCTGGGACTGCCCTAAACTGGCCTCATTTTGGTCCCAGGTGCTGGAAATCACGAGTAAGATAATCGGTGAGCCGATTCTCCCAGCCAACACTGCAGCTCTGTTGGGCATGACCAGACTGTTGAAGGCCCCCACGAGAAAGCTAGCAGGCATTCTACTGACACTGGCTCGCAGAAGAGTCGCCATGGCATGGAGCCGTGGTCCTCCCCCAACTGTCACCGCATGGCGCAGAGATATTCTCTACTGCCAAGATGTTGAAACAGATTTCATTAAGCTGCTGCCACAACATGCACGCCCACCCGACATCTGGGGACCCTTAGTAACTTTTTTGATGAATGAGTCGGTGGGGGCTCCTGCCTCGCCGACCATTACTCAGTAGAAGCAGTATCTTCTCGTTAGTGACAACAAGGGAAGTTTCCCTTCTCATACCAACCGCTGACTCGGTGGCATACTCATAGACTTGGTGGAGTATACACAATATAGGGGTCGGAGGGCGGGGGTGGAAGTAGGGAGGGAGGACGGGGGGGACATGGCTAGGCTAATTCCACCCTAATGTGGGTGAGAAGTTGTTTGTTGTTTGAAAAATAATAAAAAAAAAATAAAAAAAATAAAAAAAAAGAAATGGAGCGTTGTAATAATCTGAAATACGTTTTGGTTGTTATTTGTGATTTTAGTAAATGGGTTGAAGCCTTTCCTGTGAAAGATGCCACAGCAATGACAACAGTGAAAACCATGCTTAAGGAATATTTTCCTAGGTTTGGTTTGCCGAGGGTCATCTGGTTGGATAATGGTCGACATTTTATTACTGCTGTAATCCTACAAATATGTGCGGGATTACAGATCCATAAACGGTTCCATTCGGCCAGACATGCTCAGAGTGCTGGATTGGTAGAACGGCACAATGGAATCTTGAAGAACAAACTCACTAAAACGTGTGCCGGCACCAATTTGAAATGGCCGGACACCTTACCAATAGTGTTACTCTCCATGCACACAACACCACAGACTAGGACTGGGCTCTCTCCGTGCGAGGTGGTAATGGGTAGGCCATCTAACATTTGGAATCTTCCGAAACCTAGGGCTTTGAGGGATAGAGAGCACGTACTTCTTTCTGAATTTTGTGAGCGGTTAACTTAAAATTTGTATTTGATTCATCAACAGGTGCGAGAAGCCCTCACAACCAAATACGAGGGGCCAGGTCACAGCATCCGACCTGGTGACTGGGTGCTGACCAAAGCGTTTGAGAGAGCATCCTGTCTCGCACTGCAGTGGAGAGGGCCCCATTAGGACCTACTGGCCACACAGACTGCCGTACAAGTAGCTGGAAAGAAACACTGGATCCATGCTTCGCATGTCAAGAGGATACCTTTCCCTTTGCCACACGATGAAGAAGATAAGGAGAAATGTACTTGCTCTGTTCCCAGCGATCATTCAGCATTGAGCAGAACTGAGAGTGCTTCGGAGACACTCCCTGAGCCTGAGGGGCCTGGGGAAACTGCTGCTTCATCTCCACACTCTCCTACAGATCCTTTTGTATCTTTGTCTGGTTCTGCTGCAAATTCATCACTTCCAAAAGGTAGCAACGACACGCTGTTTGCAGATCACACTGTACCAGGAGTCACAAGGTACAATCTGCGTCAATAGAGCTAGATTTACTGACAGTTCGGCTGTGCATCTGGGGGAAAGTAGGTGGCTGGGGATAGGGAAAGACTAAGAAAACGCGTGATCAGGCGATCACCAGCAAACGGACTACAGAGTTTTCACAGGAATCTTTTCAAAAAATAGAACAGCTTCAAAGGAACAATGCCTGTTATCACCCCTACTCGAGCGGAACAAACAAGTGACTGTGTGACCAACAATGACAATGGACGATCGAATACATGGTCTTTTAAAATGTGTTGCTTTCTTGTAATTGTGTTAACCAGTTTTACAATATTAGCTGCCTTAGGATTTTGGTATATGGAAGAAGTACGCCCACTTGAAACATTCTTGCCTACTGAGAATGTTCCTACTGTATCTACACCTTTTGTGGACCTGCACACTCTATCTCCTAGAGACTCTCAACATAGACAAAGCTATCATAATAATACATTGCTGCTTATAATGAACGCAACTCATGCTATTTTGAACAGGACAAACTGCTGGATTTGCTCCCATTTACCGCAACATGGGGGAAAAAGGGTTGGGCTGGTATATTCATCCTTTACTTTTAACTGCTGCATGCTATGCTTCTCTACGGGCACTATTCTTTGGCCGATGGAATGATAGCATCTCAGGGAACTTTGATGGGATGAATCTGAACTAATTTGAAAGGCGAGTCCTAACGCCTCTGGGATGCTCGCTCTTCGCAAATAAGAGTAAGCTTAATGTCGCTTCTATTAGGCCTTCTGATAGACTGTCCCGACCTTTCCAATCTCTGATTTCTTTTAAAATGGCTCCTATGGGTAATGCCACGCCACCTTCTTACACTGTTAACCATAGCTCCAACTCAGTTTCTTTCTGCATACAAAGGAATGGTACTCAGTCAATGGGTGATTTCAAGGGTTGCACTGGTGTTGCAAACTTGACCAGTGAGGACAGACCTTTGTATGTAGGCGAACCTGTCTACTTTGTTTGCGGTAATCCATGGCTACCTAGGGATTGGCAGGGACCTTGCTATTTGGGAATTCTGCTACCTGGGGTATATGTATCTAGTACCACTGAAATCTCTAGGGCTCGTCCACGGCGGGACGAGAATGGTGATACTCCGTCACAAGTTCTGGGCGATGTAGCAAAATCCTTTGTACCTTTTTGGGGGCAGATTATGAATTCCGAGGATATCAGGAGAATAGCAAGAGTACTGGAGAAAACCATCAACCGGACCACTGACATACTCTATAACATGACTCTAGAGCAAAAGGCAATCAGATTAGTGGTGCTACAAAACCGGATGGTATAAGGCATCATTTTGGCTGAGCGTGGTGGAGTATGCAAATTAGTGGGGTTCGCTTGCTACGTTTACGTACCAGATTCCTCCCCAACCATTTTTAAGGCAATACAAAATCTGCACATCCTGAGTTCAGAAGTACATGTTCCCAAGGGAAATTGGGATCTTAGTACTTGGTTCTGGGACTTCTTACGATCTTGAGGATGGAAGCTTCTCTCAGTTTTATTGATAATTCTGGGTATTCTGTTGTTTTGCTGTTGCTGTATACAATGTCTTCCTGCCATATGTTCAATGTTAGGGGGATGTTGTGCACAGGCTATGGGAACGTTAGGACGAAAGGTACACGCACCCACCGGAAAGAATGACCAACGAATTTGTGATGAAGGAAATTTCTGCCGCAGATCTCATGGCGATTGATATATCTGATGAATGTGATTCAGGATGTATGGACATTGAAACGTGGACTTACTCGGAAAGTGACTAGTTTTTAGTTTAGCACTTGGTTTAGGCCAAAAGGAGGGTTTGTTAAACGGAAATTATATAGTGCCTCGTTTTGATTTATATTGGCCTAAGCCTAGTCACTCTATGAGGAAAACTGCGCTGCAAAGATTCCGATTTTGGATCGACTTCGCCACCATTTTAGAATCATTTGCCATTTTGATTTCTGTTCATATGTTTTCTGTTCTAAAATGGTGGACTGTATTTTCAAACTTGCAACCAAGCCTGTTGACCTTTGAGTTCTGTTAATGGTTGGACTGTCCAAGAGCCGACTGTTTGGACTAGGTAATGAGGCCTTGTACTGAACATGAACTGTTGTCCTAGCATTGTCTGCGCCCACAAGACTAATCTGCGAATACACATCTGGGACAATGAAGTGCAAATGCCATGCGTGGACACAAGCTAAACTCAATTGTAAGAAAGTTGTAAAATATGCTTGTTGTAGGATTTGAGAGCATACGTTGTCATTGTATCACTGTGGAAATACAAACATGTATAATCCTTTGTAAAATATTATGTGAACCGAATGTGAACTAGGCACAAACTCTAGACCGCAGATTATTAACACGAAGAGGGGCTGGACAATATTATTCAGAAATGTATAAAAGCACGAATGTTTAGATGTACAGCACTCTCTCTCTCTCCTCTCTTTGACAGGTAGGTAATCATTGCGGGGTGTTGAGAGCCAGATAGCTATCTGTGTTTCTTTGTAACTGTGCACAATAAAATATCTGTGAATCTTTCTAGCCTGTGATTGGTGTATTTCCTTTTGTGGTACTCAGCCTTGATATTTCCTTGTTTTTACAGTTGCACATGTGTAAATATGTATTGTGGCAAAAGTAGATTTTGTGTTCAAGGGGCCAGGGGTGGATTCTCAGCCTCATAAAATCACACCATAAAGGTGACACACTGTTTCTCTTCTCCTATCAAGGCAGAGAGGCGAATCTGGCCCAGTCATCTGTCAAAGAGGCGAGCTTAGGCTAAACCGGCCCACACAGCCCCTTTATCATAGCATAAATAGAGACAGCTTACAACTCAGAAAAAAAAGACAGATTCACTCACTATCCAGATACTGGCGGAGAACCCTGCTGCTGAACTCTACATCTTCCTTGCTCCAGACTACAGAAACTTGGCAAAGCAGAAACCCATTGCATAGCTGAACCACTTTCAGCTAGGCCTCAAATTCCAGAACCACAACCCCACAAACCTAAGGGGAAGCATCATATACAGCCGGGCTGCGCAGTACTGCTTGCCTGCTGAGATAATTATCATCAGAACCAAGAAGGGCAGATCCAATCAAATCCTGTGCCGTGCTGTGACCAGAGTGCCTTGCAGATCCAATCCAGTCCGGTGCGGTGACCAGAGCGCCTTGCTGACGCTGCCAAATCCGATGTGCCCAGCCATCTGTCCTAACCAGATCCAAGTCCCTGACTAGAATCTTGACGGACCAGAATCCTGACAGTTCCGTTTAAAAACATATCTAGTGAGTATCTATAGAAGGAACTGTGTCACTGGCATATGTACTGTCCATAGTCAATCCCTATCTTAAACCCATCCTATCTTGTATTCAGACCTGTGTTGTTAGGAGTATTTTTGAATCGTCTAAACTCTCTATCCAAACCTCCTATCTTCCTCCTGTGTTAGTATTGCTAGAACTATCTTTGCACTGATCTTTTCTCATCTGAAGAAGGCGAGACCTCTGCAGGCAGTCATTCTGATCAAGTGGCTGTGTTCCTGTGTGGTATTCGTTGTATTCATAGTTATCCTCTAGTGTAAGAAATCCTCTTGTCATTTTAAAAGTGCATTCCTGTTTTCCATTCTTGCGCCTATCTCGAAAAAACAACCTCCACTAAAACGTCCATAACTTCCTCAGTTTTGTTGCTAGAAACAAAATTACAACTTCTGTTTGTAGCTAACATCCACAGCTTTAAGTTGCATCAAAAAGTTTGCCACGAAGCCTGTTTTTGGGAAATTCTGACTCATGTAAAACAGCTTTTTGATTGCTTCCGACTTGAGTTTTAAGATTTCAAATTTTTCCTTTGCATTAAATCATTGCTTATGTTTGTGTGCAACTATCCAAAGCGGCTCCATAAGAATTTATAACAATTTCAGCAATTTTACCATATTTAGTGTTTTACCCAGTCCATTTTAATTATAACTTTAACAGCCATTATGACAGCTTGACAGTCAATTCCGTTTTTCTCTTGTATTTGCTGGGGGAAAGCGGGATTGATATCTTGTTTGAATTCTGCCATTCCTGAATACCTGCTCTCTCCTCCTATCTCTTTACATTGCCTATTGGGTGTTGAAGGGTGTGCAGGGGGAACCTTTAACCACAGTGCTATTTGATCTGAACACACACATAAAAGTATCATTTCTGTTCCGTATTGTTCTGCTTACTACTACTCCTTGTGTATTAAAGAGATTATTCAGTGTTACATCACCCCATTGGTGATTATTGTGTACCCATTAAAACATAGTGTGATTAAATTGTAAATACATAAATACATATTTTAACTTTGCAAACCAGCCTGATTCCTGGTTCAGTGTGACCAGGGGGGGTTCCAGGAGAAGGGCATGATACGAGTGGTATATCGTTCAGAATAAAGAACTTTTAGACAAACATAAAAAAGGATTTCAGTTGTGCATTACATGCTAGGCATTGACTTGGATGTGTGCCGGATTGAAATCATTTACAGCTTGGGGGCTCGTCCGGGATCCTGAATTAGACATACCACTCGTGACAGTCTAACACAGCGTGCTAACTGATGGGGTACCTACACCTTGTTGGGCTACCATACTCTGCTACACTCTAAAAACACCCTTCAATAGAAATACTCAAAGGAGTTGGGCCTGTTTTGCAAAAGTAAAACAAACTTGGGATAAGGCAGAAGGAAATTAATATTTCCGGAATGGCGACCCCAGCGGAAATCAATATGGCAAAAGAACACCTTCTGCACAAATTGTTTGGCTGCAGGACATCAAACAACAAGCCACTGCCACATAATTAGATATATGGCAGGACAAGGGTCCATTACACCAGGCACTTAGTGAATTGTATATGGCCCCAAAGTAATAGAAGAGCAATGTAAAATTGCCAAAATAGCGGCTTACCTATGCCTCCACATTGGAGTAACACAAGAAAAATATCCCGAAAACCTAGATCTGGCAAAGAGCAAGTACAATCCCTAGAGAAAACCAAAATTGATTTGGACTCTGCAGAACAAAGGCTACAAAAGAGCCAAGAATCAGAGAGAAAAAAACAGACAGTATCTGAAAAAAGTAAAGGACGATCTGGATCCCCTGCAGCAAGAGAAGGTAGAGCAGGATACCAAATTGCTGACACTGCAAAAAGAGTGCCAAGAAAGGTTGGATTCTCTACAACAGAGACAACAAAAGCTAGAACTACAATTAAATTATAATAGAGCCTGCGCAGGGCAGATAGTTGCCCTAGAAAATCAGATTGATGAAATGAAGGAGGAAAATAATAAATGAATAGTGAAGGATCTCCACACTCAAACAGATTTTGATGCGGAGCGCCAGAAATTATGTGCCATTAGAAAACAAAGGGACGACCTGGCTGCACAGAGGGATACTCAAATTCATTAAAGGGACGCCTTAGGCCAGGAAGTCAGCTATTTAAAAACCATGGTGGAAGAAGATCACCTGGCCCTTCAGGGACTGGGTGAACTCAAAATGGACTATGAAAAGCTGTTAGAGCACACCAGGAGGGTGGAAGATGCTCTGGCAAAGAATAATCAGGCCAGTAAGGATCAGACTCAGGAGGCGAGTCTCCTGCAGCAAAAATTGGCCCAATACTCCCAATGCAGGCAGGAAGCCCAGAGAGACAATGAGGCTCTCTGTGAGAAAAATGACAGGCTCCATAGACAAATAGCCATGCAGGAACAAGTAATAGAGACCAGTAAGGCCTTAATAGAAGAACAAAAGGGTCAGATTCTTGCATGCCATCAGGGAGTAGGGGCTGAGAGAGATGGGGTCAGATGGGAGAGGCAAACCCCTGAGCATAACCTCAGGAACTCTGTTCTCGCCAGAGTTTTTAATCCCTTCAATTCCATGGAATCTGCCATCCCCATGTCCACTGGCTCACATGAACCAAGGGCCACGGGGATGGTAGACTTCAACCCACAGTTGAGGGCTGCCGGAGCAAAACTCTCCTTTCAAAAGGCACAGTGGTGCAGAACCTGTGTCAATTTCTTAGGGCATGAGATATCTCCTCAGGGTCTCTGCCCTCAGGAAAAGAAAGTAGAAGCCCTCCAGAAAATTAAAGATCCCACAACTCTGCGGGAACTAAGGAGCCTCCTTGGACTACCTAATTGTACAGAAAGTTCATTGAGGACTACGCAGAGATCACAAGAACCCTGATCCATCTTTTGAAGAAGGGGTCAAGTGGGAGCAGGGTCCAGAACAAGCCGAGGCAGTAAGACAACTCAAAAGAAGCCTCTCACAAGCACCTTGCCTAGCTTACCCTGTCAAAAACAAGGAGTTCTTCTTGGAGACAGGGTTCTGAAATACATGCTTGACTGCACTATTGTATCAAAAGCATGACAAGGTCAATAAAGTAATCTATTATGTAAGTAAAACTTTATCTTCTCTGGAGGAAAAATTCAATGATTGTGAGAAGGCACTCCTTGCAATGGTGTGGGCATTGAAGAATTGCCACCCGTTTATCCAGGAGGAACACATCATAGTGGAGACTCCACACCAACCTTTGCAATATCTTCAAAGTGAAAGAATCTGGGCCGGAAAAGCGAGTAATTCCCAAATTACTTCCTGGATTCTGTCAATGCAAGGCTTTCCTGTGGAGGTCAGATATGGCCAAAACAAGAAGAGTCCCCTCGCACAAGGTCTGGCTGACTTGCATGATTGTGCCAGAGAAAACTGTTTTGAGGACAAAAGTCTTAAAATCAAGGAAAACATGGAGGCATACCTTAATTCCCCCACAAAGACTCTGAAGAAGACCATTGTGAGGGAATGCCCACTGTCTATGGGGATGGATGCTCCTACCATGTTGACAACAACGGGGAAAAGGAACTTTTGGCCGGCGTAGAGAATGCATGGGTGAATGACGCACCAGAACCCTCCGCTGGGTACAAAATCGGTCCCCAAAGTAGTCAAGTGGCAGAGCTGATGGCTGTCCATCAAGCCATCCTCACTGCTGTCCAACACCAACTCCACGAACTGGTCATAATCACAGACTCAGATTATGTACAGAACGGGTTCGTGGAGCACCTGGTTAACTGGAAAACCATAGTCATATTATGTGCTAATAATAAACCATTAAAACATGGAAAATTAATTCAAAATATTGATGATCTGGTCACCTCGAATGGGATGACCATCTACTGGAAAAAGATCAAGAGTCATTCTAAAGTAGAGGGACCAGGCAAAACTGGAAATGACCTAGCTGATCAGCTGGCCAAAACCAGATCCATCCAAGGGGATTTACTTGAGACCGAGTCCCTGTTGGGGGAAATCCAGGTCACTGCTATCACTAGGTCTCAGACAAATGCTCACAATAAACTCTCAACTGCACAATGGAGTAAGGAGACCCCATATGCTGATTTGATTATGGCTCAAAAAGGGGATCCAATAGTTGGTAAGTTTTATCAACACATTGAGGACCCTGAGAACTTTCCCCTGACGGATACTGATCACATAGGGAAAGAGGACCTCAGAGTGTTGATGAAATGTCCAAAAATGTTTCGAATCCAAGACAGTTTGTTGGTGAGGAGATCCATAGCTGACCATGACCAGTGGGTGGTCCCTACCTCATTCTAAAACCTGATGCTAAGCCACGCCCATGATGCGGCCACAGCCGGTCATTGGGGGTTTAATACGACAATAGAAATCTTGCGAGTGGTTGCATACTGGCCACACATGGGGCAGGACTTCGACCAATACTTGAAGAGGTGTCTTTTGTGTGCACAATTTCAGCCAACATCGCTCACACACCGTGCTCCCCTCCAAAAGAGGGGGATGACACTGCCTTGGTCAGATTTACAAGTAAATTTTATCGGGCCCGTGATTCGCTCCTCTAGGGGGAACAAGTACATGTTGACCGTAACATGCTTGTTCACTAAAGGGGTGGAATGTCTCCCGGCCCCAAATTGCAAGGCAGAAACAGCAGCTGCCCTGATGATCAACCACATCTTCTCGCATTTTGGACTACCCCAAAGGATTGAGTCAGACCTAGGTAGCCGCTTCTCTAGCGAAGTGATGACAAAGATGTGGGAGATACGTGGGGTCAAAAGGAAACTACACATCGTCTACCGGCTAGCTTCTAGTGGTAGAGTTGAGAGATACAACAAACCTATTGTGAGCATGCATATTAAAAAAGTTTGTGGCAGATTCTGGGCCAAGTTGGGACATTCGATTACCTCTTTTCCTGATGGCCATCAGATCTACCCCTTCTTCTGCAACAAAAATGTCTCAGTTTGAGCTGATGACTGGACGAAGGATGATGCTTCCCCAGCATCTGCTCTACAGAACCCAAGAGCAGACCTTGATAAATGCCTCCACAACTCATGAGTAAATTGAGAATCTGTGAAAACACCTTCAACATGCTCTTGCCTATGCTCAGTGGAATCTAGAAAGATCTGCAGACAATATGAAGACCCACTATGATCTTAAAACAACTAAGCAGGAGACCGGGTCTACTTGTACAATTTCCAAGGGAACCAAGCCAAACAGCGCAAATTCCTCAGAACTTGGCAGGGTTCTTTTGAAATTGTAGACAGATTCTCACCAGTCGCCTACATAATCTGCATCCCCAAGGGCAGTTTGGTAGGAGGGGAAGATAAGTGGGTCCACATAAACCAGCTGAAGAGTTGCCATCCCAGGCATACTTTGCGGCAAATAGAGTAACCAACCGGAAACCCAGAGGGTTTTTGTAAATGAAAAAACCCTCTCCCTTACTCCAAACCAGGTATGTTTCATAATACAATCAAGTCATGCATTGTCTGGAGCAAGAGGATATTTGTGATTCTCTTTTAAGTCACTCCAAACTAAGAGCTATATGTTTAGGTGTCATCAGCAGCATGGAATCATAGGAATTCGTTTCCCTACTGCATAGGTGGGAAGCCGTGTGCCAGTGTGATGAGCCACGAGGCTCATCGCATTACCGTCCATCTTGTTTTTTGGCTCTTAGAAATATGTGTTGTGTCATGTCAGTTTTAGATGCAAAGGAAGGTGGCCTGCAGTGGACACATTCTCTCATTGGTAAATCGGGACCATTGATTGCAGCTTACTGGGTTAGGAATGCATTGGGATTAAAATCATTAGTAATACATTTATTAGAGCAGAATGTTGGAATCCGCATGAACAAATCCATTTAAGTGTAGAAGAAAAATACAGCTGAGTTAAATGAGGAACCAGAATGTAAATTGTTACATATGTGTGAGTGAATTCAAATTCAAAAGGAAAACAAATGTTCTTATTCAAGAAGAGTAGGCTTTGTATTCCCTGCATCTGCCTGGCATAGTTATAAGGCCGCCATTTTGAATTACATATATGCTTGTTGACAAGATGGAGCCAGCTTTGACTAGCAGAAGGGTGATTGTACCCACACGCTTGCTAAATGCAGCCTCAGCTTTTTTTGTAAGCTCATGCATACAGCAAAATTCTAGTTCAGTGCGAGATGACCCAACTTCAAACAGACTGTTGATAAGAAAGTACTAGATTAATTGGGAAGCAAGCTCACATCTGCGCTAATATCTTTAGGATGTGTGGGGCGTGTGATGGGAGAGTCGGGAGCTTGGCCGGTTTCACATAGAGAAGTACTGTGTTAATTGGAAAGGTGTAAATCATACATTTTGCCAAACGTATTGGTTGCAATGTATTCAATGTATTCAAAACTCTATTTAATTAGCTAGACTAGCGCTGGGGGAATCCACAGGAATCCACAGGATCGAGTGTCGTGTTTGCATGTTAATGTGTTCCCTCTGCAAAGTTGCAATTAAATATTAATTCAAAGCAATCTCGCCAAAATTCTAGCCCTTTGTCTGGTTTAGCTTCAACATAGGGAGATGCAAATTGGCGAGATGCCATCTTTAAATTGTCAGAACTGCCACGGCCTAATTAAAGGAGTTGTGATTGTGCTGTTATACTCGCATAAATCTATGGGTATTCGTACTACGCAATGTGCAACAGTATGAATGTCACCAGCAGCATCAAGTGCAGCTGCGCACTCTACTATAAATGCAAACTAAGTGCAAAGCTACACAAAGATGGAATGAACACCGTTTCTTTTTAAGGGCTGAAGACATATGCTAAGTGGGGGCAAGGCACTACTACGAAAAGGGGCACAACATCACAAAACCTATCTTTCAGATTTCACAAACAACTTAGTGGAAGACACGGTCTCACTCCACACATCATGCACTCACATATAACACAAATGCTATTGCACATCACCTCTGCCATAAGAATTAAGCTACTTTTAATAACAACAATTTGAACTGTAGCTTCCCAGATAACTTTCTATCTCGTTAAACACAGTAACTCTGCTGCGCACATACACACTCCATTTAGACACGGGTGTCTACCAGGGTCTTGATCACTCTTGCAAAAATGTAATGGCTGAAATGCAGACATGCATATTAACACCTCCTAAATTCTCCCGAATGCTGGGCTCCGGTCTATCCCAGGGCATGCAACCAAAAGTGCGTCGGACTCATAATTATCGTGAAATGTGCGAATGACAGAATGAATGACTGAATAAAACAGCAGAGGCATTGCTGGGGGGGGCAGAGAGGGGTATAGCCCTGGGTCTTTTGGTCGTAACCCCATATAGAAGCCCAAGAGCTACAACCAAAAGGCTAGCCAGCCCGTCAGTCTGAACCTTAGCATAGCCCCGGACCTAATCCTGACCTAGCAACACCCCTGTAAAACAGTACATGTTTCCAGTAGAAGGAGGAGTATCAAACAATTTGTGTTGCAGTGTAAAGCTTTCTCAATTGAATTGTTACAAATAAGATTATATACCCTTTTGCCTTAATTAAAAACTGGACCTTACATTTCTTTTTTTTTTTTAAATAGAGGACACTGGTATCCATTTTTATATTTTCAATTGCTTTTTCAAGTTGTTCTCTGAATATTCTAAGATGAATTTCCTTATGAAGGTCATACCAAATCAAAATGCACTGGGCTGGATGTCTTCCCTAGAATAGTGCAGGATGTAGCAACTATTATTGCATAATTCTAATCTTACAATGAATCCCTATTGTAGGCTTTAATAATGATTGGAGATTTAATATCATCAAAAAGAACTCCACAAAACATATGATGAGGTTGAAAGATTGTTTATTAAGTGCCTCAATTCCCGTGAAAGAATTTCCCAGGATGGCGCACTTTCCGCTGTTTTAAAATGAATACCTCATTCCAAATTGGAATGGGCTGGCAATATAGATATTTTGTAAACCAGGAATATGGATTTGTCCAACTGAGAAAATCTTGCCTTTGTCCAACTTGCTGTATACTTGGATTGTCAAACTGGGTTTTTATAAACTGGCAGAATACTGCGTGAAACTAGATATACATTGTCATTGTAAAAACTGAAAATGGTCAACTGACAGTATCCTAGGATTACCCGTCTGGGGGAATACATTTTGCAGTTGTGCAAAGTAAGAATATAATGGGTTGTCAAACTGAAAGTACACCGAGTTGATCAAACAAGGTGTCTGTTGGGAATTTGAAACTCTGAATATACAGACATTGTCTAACTGAGCATGCACTGGGTTAGTTAAATTGGGGGTATGCACTGGGTTACGTAAATTTGGGGTACACAAGATCGTCAAATAAGAAGTATACTGTGATTGCCAAACTACAATTTTGCAAACTGGGTGTGTAGTTGGATTATAAAACTGTTAATACCATAGGATTGTGCAAAATGCCACACATCTGGGGTTGTTTAACTTGGAGTAGTATTGTTTGGTCAAGCTGAGAATGTAATGAGTTGTCAATATGGTGGATGGGCGCCGTGGACCTAGCTTGACAAACTGCAAAAACGGACTATATTGGACATGTGCGATACCCCAGCAATTAATATCCTCTGGGAAAGAGCTGAACAGATTATGGAAAAGTTAGAACAATTTAAGGAGTCCTTTGTGCCAACACCAATCAAAAAGGATTGGGCCGACACCATTCCAGCTTTGCGGAGCCTAGAAATCCATTCCTGCCTGTCAATATTAGGGAAACCTCTTGACATAAGACCTCGCTATTTGGAAACAAATCCTAACTCATCCTTCAGGGTCCTGTTCCTTAGATTCCGATTAAATCTCTTGGCCATTGGTCAAATGATGTATAGAAGGGATTGAGCCAAGTTAACTCCCCAATTCTGTACACTATGTTTCGACAACCATACACAGACCTTACAACACCTTCTAATAGAATGCCCGACACTTCAATCTTTAAGGGAATACTGTTTTGGGAGTTACGTTAATTATACCAATAAGCTGACAACCAGGGAATGTTTGTAAATATTGTGGAATGGTGACAACAATTTCCTGACTGGCAAGGTTTTAAGGTTACCTTGGTTTGATCAACTTGAAAATACGAGTGATGCCGAACCTCCCAACGATCGTTCGACACACTTAAAAGCCTGGTACAGTAATGGTCTGAAAGTACGACTGACCTGTTAAAGCCAGGAGTACTCTTAAAATGCGGTTGCTCGATTAATCACATGTGTACAAGTTACTTTTTTAGTTTTGTAATGTATAGTATGCTTACCTCCAATCAGGACGACTTGTGACACCCTTATGGGTTCTGTTTAAGTACTGTAACGACCTTTCTTTCAGTCTTGATGAATTGTTTGAATTATCCGTTTTAAAATTGTATGCTTTATTTTGTGTAAGGTTACTAGGATAACCAATTCACAGTAAAACATTTAAAATAAAAATTGTGCTCAAGTACACTCGGAGTTTTTCTGAATTAAGTACTCTGGGTTAAGGTTTACTGTGCAGGCAGCTAACTGTGATTACAAAAGATTGGGTTTATGTCAGATTATGTCATGCCCTGTCATGTTATGCGTTGCCATGTCATGAATGTTCTGATGGCATGCCATTTGACGATGACATGTGATAGTCGAATGCCTTATGTCAGGCCAGTCAGGTAGAAGTTTGATAGAAGTCAGATAGCCGTGCAATAGAAGTCCCGTACGATGTTGGTAGGAGCTTTAGTAGTCAGGTGGAATTCAGTTATCAGTTGGGAAGCAGTTAGATGGCAATCTGAATGCAATCAGATATTAGTCAGAGTAGGAGCCAGTTTGCAGCCTGGGCACAGTTCTAAGCTATTCCCCACTATTTGTACCATCGATCTGACCCTACAGATGATTAAGCATGGCAATCATGGAATGCCCCTACGCGGCTTGTGCTCTGAAATGTCTTTCTTGCCTCATTAACTCTTTCTGGATGAGGGACTGTGTACCAGAACCTACAGGACCCTTGCATGCTTCTCTTTACATAGTTTTTTTTTTTGTTTTTGTTGGTTAGTGCTTATTCGGATTTGATCCATTAACACAGATTTCCAACCCATCTACAACAAAGCAAAACAATGATGCATACATTACACTTCATTACATCTTCATCAAAAAGCTATCTTTGCATAATCTAAAACCTTTTTTTGCATCTACCTTAAGTTCAAGTTATCTTGTCATAAGTCTTCTTCTAAATGCTGCCCTTATGTATAAGAAAGCATCATAGAGGAAGTCTACATCATTACACAACATAAACATCGTCGTGGTGTCCATGCATGTCCTAATAATATTTTCAATACAATATGGCCTAAGCCAATGTTGACTAAGATCAATAAAAACCTCTATAAATGATTAAAACATTTGATAAATCTGCCCAGACAACATAGACACCCTACCTGAACGCAGTCAACTCATCCTTGCTTTCCGGGAGAGGACATTTGGCCTAACCATCAGTATTATCCTACAGCATTCCGAGGGACCATTGGAAGCAAACAGACTGGGGAGTAGAATTGTAGAGATGACAGTGTACAGATTCTGTCCTTGGTTGGGAAAAATACTACTTCAGCGATCCATTGGTTAACAAGGGTCTTTTACGCTGAGTGTTGGAAAGTTTGCTCATGACATCAACTTACCCAGCCCCGACCTATCATCAAAGCAATCCCTCTACTGAGACAGCTGGAAGGATCTGTAATAGGAAACAGTGTTAGCAAATGCTTTATTCAGCTATGCATTCGCTGAAGAGTTAAGCTGAACGCTAAGAAAAAACTCCAAAAACCTCCTTTGGGCCTGGCAAGTCATCCTAAGAAGTCCCAATTCATGACTTAACACGTCTCCTGCGGAGATGGGTGGACTCCCAGAGACCTTCCGCAGGAAGGGGTTCAGCATTACCTCCAGGTTCCCGCAAGCAGTAGCACCCCAGATCTAAGCACAATACAAAACATGGGCCCTCATTCCAAGTAGGGCGGTAAGGGATACCAGGCACCGGTAAGGAGACCGATGTCAGTAATCCCTTACCGCCCTACTACGAGGTCCCTTAGCGGATCCCTTCCTTAACGCCTGGTCTGACCAGGTGTTAAGGACGGGACCCGTTAAGGGACCTGGGCATAAATAACGGGCTTGGCATACGCCGGCCCATTATTTGCACCCTGGGGAATGGTTTGGTGCATAGGGACTTACCTGTCTCGCCAAGGTCGGACTAGACCGGTAAGTCCCCATTGCAGCAAACCGGACACAGTACCGTTATTGGTGGCAGTCATGGCACAAATAGCGCCATGACTATCACCAACCTCGGAATGAGGGCCATTGTCTGGATTTTAGTCTCCAACACAAGGAGATATTTATCAAGCATTTCATCACCATATCTGTAGTAAAAGCGAAGTAGACCTCTCAAACCTAAGGCCGCTTTGACCACCATGTTCATGTGGCTCTGCCAGCCTAAGTATTGGTAAACATTAACAACCTGTATTTTTTAATTATTGAGAAACTAGCTAGCTTTCGCATATCCCTTGCCAAAAAACAGAATCTTTGTTTTAGACAGGTTCAGTTTATTTCCTGGTCTTTCAAAGAGGAGTTAGCATAGGTTAAGCTCTACTGTTACCCTCCTGGGTGAGACCCATTAACACTGTGCATCGGTGTAAAGCACTTAGTTCCATTTCGAAGTGGGGGGATTAGCTTTTGCAAAGCATTAAATGGATTAAAATCCTACAGAAATTGAGAAAATAAAATCTGGGGTACAGGGCACACTTCACACTGAGAGCTTTCCGTGTGCAGATCTCCATGCCAAGAGCTACCTCCGCCATGTGTTGCTGCAGTTACAGGGCCTCCAGATTGTCTTAAATCCATCTTAGAGAATCCTGTACACGGTTCATTGTACTCTCAGCTGGCTGCATGCATGTTCTCATTCTCAGGGCTTCTTGCATTCTTCACTTCAGCATTAGTGACATCCCCTGGCCTAGAGATCCCTCCCAAAAGACTAGCTTCATTGCCAGAGGCTACTGTTTACCAGTCATGAGTATCACAGCCTCTGTCATGTGTGCCTTCAGTACCAGTACTGCTGCATGCCTGCCTATAGCCCATAAAGCCTTCTACTTCAGGGGCACATACACCCTCCCTGCCTTCTGAGTCAGAGGGAGCAGAGCCTGGTTGCTACTTCAAAAGCAACTTCTGCCTATCTGTATTCTGTTCTATAGGTATGTACAGCCTGGCTGTCTTCTACTACAGGGGTACTTTTTTCTTCCCTTTCCTCTATTCCAGAGGTACCTCAAACTGTTTGACTTCAGCCCCAGGACATCCGGTTTATCTACATCCAGTCCTGAGTCTCTGAATCCCAGAAAGTTTCAAAGTGCCTTCTTCGAACCCCCACCAGCTCTCCATGAGGACACTACCTGTTATGTACCATTACACACTGTTTTGCCACTCCACCCAAAGTTACCAAAACTCTTTTGTCCACCTTCTTTTGTTTGGAGGTTAATACCTCCACACAAAAGCATCACAGCATGCAGTAGTTACTGGGTGCAGCAATTACCACATTCAGTAATTACCGGACCCCATGAAGTCCTCATGAAGTCCTATGGAACTTCAAAAGGGGTATAACAGAAAGGTCTGCATAAATTAGAATCATGCACTCCTGTCCGGACACCTGGGAATGACTGCATGTGGTAATGGTAAATGAGTATGGCATTATTACAGGAGGCCACACCTCCAAACTCAAAATCAGGCACGTAACATCCAAGAACTCATTCTCAAAGAAATCATCTTTGACTAACATTGACTCCCACTATTTCCTCTTTAGAGACTGAAGCCCTATTTCGCCATCATATGTGTGACCACTGCACCCCCTTGGTTTTGTATCTCTCGTTTACAGGTATTCCATAAGAGTTTACATATAAAGACTGTATAACCTCACTATTTGCCATCTAATACAGTATTCTCATCAGTATCCTCCCTAGTTGCTACCAGTACCACCCAAGTATCAACTACATTCCAATTTTCATTCACATAATTTAACTTTGAACTGATATACCACTGGAACCCTTATGATTAGAGACACTGGGGTTGGAGTGGTAATGCAGTTTCTATGTGCAGTATTTGGTTGTGCTATTGCAGTATTACACACTTGCATTGCCATGTTGCCTAACAGTGCTTGGAATCTTTCTTTTAGTGTTTTCTTTTTGAACTGCATATAGTGTGAGGGACAAGTCCCATAGACTTTTACGGAGTAAAGCCTTGGGTAACTCAGACCTTGCTTGCTTTTCACATAACCTACTGGTTACACTAGTATGGGAGTCACCGGGATAACAGTGATGTAGCATTGGGATGACAGTATGGCATTTGGTAATATTTCGGGTAGCAGATTGAGTTTGATAGTAATTTGACTAGCATTTAGGTAATAATGAGATAACAATGTGCAGAAGTAGAACAATAGTAAAGGGTCCCTTTTTGGACAATAGTTGGAATAGCACATTTTAGAAATAATTGAAATAAAGACATCATAATTTGCAAATTTGGACATGTCTGATGCCATTAAGGATGCAACCTCGAGAGCAGGCCATTACTACTTCAGTGATATAAGAGAGGACATTAAATAATGAAGATTATTTACAAAAACATAACTCTCATGCGTCATGGAGATCCTGTGAATTAATACTTTGTGAATTCCAGCTAAAGTGAAACATATATATTGTGTACAGAACATCCATTAGTCAACACTAATTTAAACAAAAATGTTCAGATCTCAATTGCATGACCTAGATGACCTAGATCAATGCATGGAACATAAAGGGGAATATCTATGTGTTCAGGTAAATGTGTCTTTTGTTGCAAGCTAAACATAAAATGCACGGAAATGATCCCAAACGTGCTCTTGTATTTCTAAGCACAGCTCCAAAACACCATTACTTTGACAAATGACAATTTCCCTGACAAGTTAAGTGCTTTTTCCCAAAAAGATACCAAGAGTGGTACATTAGTCCTTGGCATTGAATATTTTTTACCTAGATGAAATGTGCACCTGTTTCATTAGGCCTTAGTTAAGGGAGAAGAGATAATTAAATCGTTCTTTTGTCAAGATAAACCTGCTCTTAAACAATAAATAGCACCCATTTTTAATGATACAGTCACGCATTTGAAACTTAATTTAACCTGGCTAAATTGTACAGCAGAAATGTATTTAAAATGTGATGCGACAAAATGAACGTTTGAAAGTAGATCTTCGACTGTAACATTTGAACCATTGAAAAACCAAATTCAGCTCTGAATTGATGTTAATCCAATTCGAAAAAGGCACACACAAAGTACTTTTAAAATGTATACTTTGTGCATAATACACATATACCGAGACACAATTATGCAGCAAGTTATATCCATGAATTCAGACTATTCTCACAAATCTGAATATGTAATTTTCACCAATATCACATTCTCTTTTAAAAGAAAGATACTAAAAATGAATATTGCAGCTCAGTATCAGTTCTCACTCCTGGGGTAGTTTGCACCTGACCCATCCCCCTCAAATGCAAAGGTCCAATGGAAGCTAAAAGGAGAGCCTTTGGGATGTGAGATGGAGAAGGAAACCATTCACAGGACCCATTGAATCCAAATTGTTGTGTGAAGTGATTTTACATGGGTTTGATTTACCTAGTATAAAAGTGATGTTCATATGGAACAACAAAGAAGTGTAACTCATGTTCTCCTTGCCAGAAAACATCCATAGAATGTGGCTGAATGAATGTGTGCCAAAATGTGTAGAAGGTAAGGAGACCTGGTATGCAAACACAATTACAAATGAGTCAGATGGGGGCCAGAGCTGGGGAACATCTTCTTGCCTGGATACAATGGTGCTGAGGTGAGCCAGATGACCTGGATACCCAGTGGATTCCACATTTCAACTAGTGAGCAGCACAAAACACAGAGGATCCCTGAGACATTTCAGAGGCTGACCTATGTTCATGCACATTCATTTGACACACCAGATGATAAGTTCATTTCTGCCACAGTGCAGACCTTGAGAGGGGATGGCTATTTCTCTCGTACACTTAAGCAAAATTATGAATTCCCTGTTTCAGAAAGTGAAGGGCCCCTGTGGCTTATTGATCCAATTTCACTGATTTGACAAACTAATAAAAATGCTTGACGTACAAAAACTGCCCTTTAATAATTAGATGCCATTATGACGAAACAACTACTGTTCTGCAGGAGTATAGGGATAAGTATTCATTAAAGCTCTTTGCGTAGCTGAAAGGCTAACACCAGTGTTTTAAACCAGTCAAGGATGTCTTTCCCCACCTCATACAGCTGGACTAGGCCTGGTGTATGCAGCACCTAGACTTTCCTTGGGTGCCACCACTGAAAATACTTTCTTCCCCCTCATAGGATTGGCTGTACGCCTTTCTCCCCCCCCCCCACTCCTCAAACTCTAGCTTGCACAGTTCTACCATTACCAGATCTTTCTGTTTCAATTTGTCTAGAGCTGTTAAGCCCTTCTGTTGGTTCTTCTCTGCTAAGATCACCCTCCTTTGGTTTAGAAGGAGCTTCCTAACAGCTACTTCTGCCACATTGAGGCTACCCTGGGACCTGGCTGAGACCTGAAACCAAACTGATGCTCGGGACATCACTAAGATTCCGGATCACCAGGATACTACACTACCCACCATTTGGGAGTAATGGTGGGACCAACTATCTCTATTGCCTTTCCCATCTACTACCATGCCCCACACTAAAATGTGTAACTTGCTTGGGGGTTAAAAATCAGCACTTCCTCTATGATTCTCCGCCTACACCCTAACTCCAACAAATGCTTGGAGGCTTTTTAACATTTCATGTTTGCTAACATTACAGCTGTTTGGGAAGAACTCCCAGGTATGTCAGAGGGACACTGGGAGTCCTCAGACTTTGGGAGCCCAACTCCCTCCTTCCCAAGATAGATGGAGGACACAGTCAACAGCAAGTTCAAACTGTGGTTTATTACAGACAAAACAAACAGGGATCTGCACAGGAGCAAGGAAAATCTATGCACATCACACTTGTCTTCGGCTCGCAGGCCTGTTTTATACTACAATTATGTCAGAGTGTCGTCACAACCTGGGCTCTTCTCCAGAAAACATATAGGGCTCCACTGTTGGATGTTAAGCAGTTTACCCCCTACAGTGATATGATATGATATGATATGGCATTTATAACGCGCCTATACACAAGTGTTCAAGGCGTGACGAGGCAAGGGAGGGGAAACAAGGAAAGACAGACAACGACCTTACTAGGCCCAATGTCATTCAGATAGCGCAAGTGCATTGGAAGGGGGAAAGGGAAAAGTGTTAGGGGGAAGGGAAGGGGGAAAGTGCAGTACATGGGATAGTAGAATAAATAAGATAGTAAAACGGCCAGATGTGGCAAGTGCAAGGTAAGTGCATACATAAGTGCTGGTAGGGGGACTGTAGGGATACAGAAAACAGTCCCTAGGTGCAAGGGTTTCCGGGGAGGCATTGCAGGTGTGCAACTGGTGGGGCCTGGTTCCGAAATCAGAAGGGTGGCCAGGTAACCAGTGCAGTATCAGCCAGGAATTCAGCAGGGTAGAGGGGGAGAGAAAGCAGAAGCAAAGAGGAAAGTTTTGAGGTGCTTCCAGAACTGAAGATGGTTCTCCTCAAGTTTAAGGGAGGCAGGAAGGCTGTTCCTGTAGGAGGCCCCTGCCGAAGAGAGACATCTACCACCAACTCGTTGCTTGGAGAAGCGACTGACCCTGAGGGAGTTGGAGGCGGAGGAACGAAGAGCTCGAGAAGGAAGATATTTAGAAAGAGAGAGTTGAAGGTATTGCGGCCCCAGAAGGCCTTGTGGACAATGCACAGGGTTTTGAACTTAATCCTCGCAGCCACTTGGAGCCAGTGCAGGGATTTCAGTCCTGGAGAGATGCAATCCCAGGGCTTGAGGCCAAGGACAAGTCTCGCAGTCTTGTTCAGGATAAGTTGCAGAGGGCAGAGAGTAGAGGAAGGCAGTTTTAGATAGAGCTGTTACAGTAGTCTAGCCTAGAGAGAACCAGGGCTCTGCAGACAGTGAGCTTCCGGGGGAAGGAGAGGAAAGGAAGAATACCTCTGAGGAGGTGCAGCTGGTAGTGTGACTTCTTAGAGATGTCAGAGATGTGAGGAGAGGAGAGTGTGGAGTCGAAGGTGACTCCAAGGTTTTTAGCCTTGCAGGTGGGAGCAGGAAGAGGGCCAAGAGAGGCCGGCCAGAGAGCTGCAGGGAAGGAGGGAGTGGGTGTGCCGGTGAGTAGAATCTCAGTCTTACTGGCGTTAAGGCAGAGGTCATTGGTGGCACACCACTCCTGGATAGCAGACAGACAGTCAGAGATGAGAGAGGGAGATGAGGAGGCCGAGGGTAGTCTGGACACTATACATGTTATTCTCCTAGCCCTCGCATGTCAGATGGCTGACCTGGTCCATCCACAAGTTACTACCTATAACAATGTTGCAGTGTGGACATCTTACCATCGGTTCTTGCCGCTGCTACCCACCCCTAGGATACTAAACTGTGATTGTCTAGAGCTGATGTCCCCAGGCCTGGGATCTGCAAACGTTCTCAGCTTTCTGTGTACCTTTTTGTGGTAATACGAATGACTATGGGCCTCATTATGACCCGGGCGCTAAGTGGTTAACGGCGCCATAAAAGGCTGCAGCGCCGTTAACCACTTAGTGCCTTACTACGAGGTCCCTTTGTGGGACCCGACCTGGAACGGCTGGTCTGGACCAGCCGTTAAAGTAGGGACCCGCAAAGGGACCTCACAGGCAAATACGGTACCGCAATTTGCAGTACCATAATTGCCGCCTTCCCCATTCCCATTGAGCCCTATGGGGCAAAAATGGGAATGGGGAGGGGCCATGGTGAAATGGGGAAATACCGCCCCGCCAACCTTGGAATGGGGCGGTATTTGCCCATTTCACCATGGCCGACTCATTACAACACCAGCACCAACCATGGTGCTAGTAGCACCATGGTTTAGCGCCGGTGTTGTAATGAGGGCCTATGTGTCTGCATTGTAACTTATGTCTGCCACCTTAGTTTATGAGAGTGCTCCTCTGCTCGGTGCAACACTTGCCTCACCTTGTTGCATATCTGTTGCGGTCTTCTGTCGGATAGCCTAAGACCAGCTCACTTTCCCAGCACTTGTCTCGGTCCATTGTCTGCTTCGGCTGCATCACGTGTTCAGAGACCACGAATTTGAGCTGTGCAGTTCTGAATTATGAGGAATTATTCACATTTACTGCAGCTGGTGCCTTTGTCGTTTGTGGATTGGAATTTCATCCGTATCTCATGGCCTTGGCTGCGGGCCTTGTCTCACACGCCTTGCTCCTTGTCCAGGCTGAATAAGCACAGCTCATCTCTTACTTTGAGAGGCTTGTAGCCTGCTGTAATTTACATAAACCATTAAATTGTGGTTTCTATAATGTCCATGCTATGTTACATCCTCCATAGGTTAGTCACACTTGGCTCTGTCAAGTTCCATAGGTGCTCCTGCAGTTCCATAAGGTTATGCGTGTGTAAGCATCTGCAAGCTTTGCTCAGGATCTCTTGCATCTTGCGGTTTCTGTGGTGCTGCATTTGGCTAATGGCAAAATAATAAAAGCAATGACTCTATGTGTTCGTCCTCTAATTATAGTACTGAACGCTTGTGTTCTTCATGCAGTCGGGTGCGTGTTTGTGTCCCAAAGTGCGGATGGCACATGTGTTTTATGTCTAACGCTGCTATCTTGTGGTGTCTCTAACAACGTCAGCAACATGGCTTCTTGGTGCTTAATCCAGGCTGTCAATGGAGGTGTCTTTGATCATGGCCTGTGGCTCTTCATCCACACATGGATAGATCTGTATGTCCCTCGATCGATATGACTGGCTGAGAGGATATCTTTAGACATATTTATTAATCATGGGTTCATTGGGAATTTGCTCAAAATAGAATGGGTGATTGCTGTGTTTCCTGACCTTCTTGCTTGTCATGAATTTCATGGAGAGTGCGAGGGGGTGTGTTAGACTTCCCCATCCTTTTTCCCTGCCATGGAGGAGTCCGTTTCTCTGAGAAAGATCACAAAGGGCACTCGACTTCAGGCCCCTCATTGAATCCATGTTCAGTTCCATTTTTCAAAAACACAACAAAATTCCAGACAGTGTTTCTAATATTGCCTGCACCATCTTTCCTTTTGATTGATTGAGCTGTAGGTGCAGTCTGCACCAGATGCAACCGCTGCCCAACAGTATGATGAAGTAACTACTGCTATGCAGGAATAGAGAAATGAGCAGTGAGTAAAACACATATTCAGTCCACATTACTGCTAAACCAGCAGTGATCCCAATTATAAAAATGAAACAGGCACAGACTGACTGGTATTCCTCCTTCTCCTCTTTTGGTAATGTGGCCTGAGGGCTGGCTGTTCTCTTTAAGAGGGATGTGGGCTGGTACAGAAACAATCCAAACAGCAATGGAACAGTGGTAACAATATAGAAGAATGTCCAACCAAGGTTCTATAAAGTTGGATCAGTAAATAGACTAACAAAAATGAACACAGCTAATAAACACACTACTGGCCCACTAATGTAAGGGTGTACACAGAGAAAGCAGATCTTAAAATGAAGCATAGACAGTGGAGCATCGGCGTAAAAGTCAAGATAAACACAGAGATGCTTGGGTGGTCCAGTATAGAGGATCAAGATGGTGGCTAGTGAGATTTTCAAAGAGGTTCCCTTGCAGCAGCTTGGGCGGTATCGATGGTGCCCAAAAGTGCATTTAGACAATTCAGAGAGCCAGAGAGAGCCGGGAATTGCTTCCTTGGTAATTTGATTGCTAGGAGACCCAGTCCAGGGTCCCAGGGGATCTTCTGCCCTTCTCAACCAGGATGGGTTGTAGAGTGCACTTGCAGGGTTTTGTCACCTCTAGTAAACAGGTTCCTGCATGCCAGTGTCTCTGCTTGTACCAAAGTGTTTCTTAGTGAATACATTTTCCTATATGCAAACATGGGGGGTTCGGGGAATAGTTTATTCAAAGGTGTATCCAAATTCAAACCTCCCCCATTTCTCTTTACGATCTGTTTAATCTTCTGGCTCTGCAAAGAATAGGTGGTGACATGTACTAAATAGTAGAATACTGAGGAACCCCATAACGACCATGAATGGAAGGGCAGATGAATTTCCCCATTCTAACTTTCGAGTGCCTGCTGAATAGAAGAAGGATGTGTAGCCATTTCAACAGGGTATCCGACCCACCAGCCTCTTCTGACAGCTGGGTAAGGAGGCAATGATTTGTAACACTATCAAAGGACAACAACACCTCAGAAAGAATGAGTATAAAAAGGTAGCCATTGTTGGCCTTGACTAGAATTGTCCCATATAGTAACCAGCAGAGCAGTGCCCAATAACGTGTCTGTGGCCAAAGCCAGATTTAAGAAGTTGCAACACATCGTGTGTTTCCCCATAGGTTTACAGTTGTCTAGAATTTGACAATGAAAGGATGGCCAGTATAGAGTGATAGTTGTGCAGAAAAAGGAGGTAAAGAAATGCATTCTTGAAAGAGGGGTGACAAAAGAGGTTTTGAGTAAGGTACAAAGCAATACTGAAGGAAAGGTTTGATGAAACCTATGTTGGGAACAACTGTGTAGCACAACAAGCAGCCAGCTCTGTAGGATAGAGGCCGTTGGAGTCTTGGACTGGTTTATGACGTTTGATTAAAGGAAGGATGCCTTGCTAGGCATCCATCTTCTGATCCTTCTTCTTGTGTTAAAATTGAAAGAGGAAATAGATGGTTGCGTAGCGGAGACGGCACTGGTGAGAGACGAGGGAATCCTAAAGGTATACCTATTGGGTTTATTATACAGGGCCTCTTCCTCAGAAGCAATGATTGCAAACGTAGTGGTTATAAAACTGCCAAGGATGTTGAGGAACTCCTACGAGAGAGAGGGGAAAGCCTGAGTGCAGTCAGGCAAGGATGGCTCATTATGTTTCTTGATTGCATTTTGGATATTACTATAACAGAAGAATATCCCTGCCTTGCTTTTTGTAGTCTTGAAGAGAGCAATTGGTTGAACTTGTGCGCCAAGATGCCTCAAGATTTCTGAAATGAGTTTACATTTTTGAAAATTCTTCCTTAGACCAGTAGTTTTGTGAATGTGTTATTTTGACCGTTTTAAGCGTGGCCACTGTCATTGATTATTGGGCTGTGGTGGGTCCTGAAAGAGGTCATGAGGGAATCATCTGAGGACTAGTGCGTGTGGCAAGGCACACATCCTCTATTTGAAAAAAGGTCTAATTTATAGAAGGTGTTGGCGCAATAGGGTGAGGATTTCTTGTTGAAGTAAGTATTTGTATAGGGTAGGTTGGGTTTTGGAGGTGGTGATCAGAGCAATCAAAAGGTTGAATGATAGGGTTGATCAGATGGAGGCCATAAGTGCTGATGACAGCAATACTGTGCTTTTGAATATTCATAGCTGTTTTGGCAAGTTGCAGGAAGTCCAATACATCACTTAAGTCAAACGATGTTCTCATATTAGTGAGGTAGTCATTAGAATTCCAGAAGTGTAGGTCGCATACCGGAAGTATCAATTTAAATGCTATGATCAACTTAGCCAGAAAAGTAGAACATTTTTCCATTGTTGTATCGGGTGTACAAGGTGGATGACAGGCGATGATGATGAGAGTGTTATTGGCTATGAGCAGTATATGAAAATGCTTAGAACACAAGTAATTGTGAGAGGAAGTTAGAGGCATTCATATTTAATCCATTGCCTAATTCGACCTTGTTCCGTCTGTTTTTAGGCAGACAATCCATGTTTGTTCCTGTTGGTGAATAGCCCGACCCCTGCTGCGCAATGGACCATCACCTCGAGTTCTTTATAATAATACACTGTAAATAAGCAGGTGTACTCTTAGAATCATTGAAATAAAACGGATTATTTAGTCATGAGTAAGACATTGAATAAGGTATAAAACATGATTGTCAATATCAAAGGACCAATACACATCATGCAGCCTAGCAAGTGGTATTATGTAACGACTACAAAGTACTATAGTGCTTAGCGACTGGTCTCCAGTATTAAGTGTGCTGTAAAAAAGATTAATTATGTTATAGTGGACAACATAAAAAATATAAACAGTACTTTGTTAAAACACATAGACATGAACACTCTACAACACAACGATGACAGATTAAGAACAGGTTAGTTGCTCCCTTGAAAAACCAGCCTATATATCTACAGGTGATACAGTAAAAGCTCTCTGTTCTCTGGAATGTTGAATAAACCAGCATCAGTCCTTGTCATCAATAGTTGCACTCCAGGTGACAAAATGCCAGATAACATAAGTATAAAAACATATGCAAAAGAGAGCATACCAGCAGCTAGAGTGCTGATAAACTGAGCAGAAATTCAGAATAGAGACATTCTGTTATGCAGAATAGTTTGTTGTCATGCACCCTGGATTCCCCAGAAGTGTGAGATAATGAAGCTTTTGCTGTGTACAATCTGAAACGAACATTTGCTGTCAATAATTCTGAAAAGATAAATTACATATGAAACCTATTCCATTGGACTAACAATGTTTCGCCACAGGGTATTAGATTTACATGACCCCTCCTTCATCAGGGTCTAATTACATAATCGACCCATGTTTTAAACATTATTCTTCACAATGAAGAAGTCTTTTGACTGGAGTTATAGGTTATCATTACTTTTACCACCACAGTTGGTTTTAATATCCATATGGACTGGAAACAATACATAGTTTTTCGTGAACATAACATCAGCAGTGTCAGCGGCTACTGGATATATATTTTTAGTAGTGCTTTGATCTCCAATGCTGAGGTTACTCACTCATAGTACACACAAGTAAACTATTTACACAACTGTAGTTTTCTTCAGTGGTGTGTTAAAAAGTCATGTCCATCTCGGCCCATCCTCTAAATGTCTGCCAAATGTGTTCTAACGATTCTGGTTATCTTGAAACCTTGAGCAGATAAGGTTATAACAGGACATGTGTTGGTGCCTATGTCACAGTTCCACTAACAGTGCTGCCATATTTGGAGTTTATTTCTATGTTTACATCTTATGTTACTACTTACTAGTTTCTAAATACAGTGAGCTAAAATGTCCGGGTTGCCTAAACTGGTAAAAAGAGCACCGTTAAGGTAATCTAGAGGATTGTTAAATACCAACTTTTTGCACCTCCCCTACACATCGTTTAAACGTTTACGCCTTACGTCGGCTTTGCTGCAAATAGTTAATGGTATCATCGAACAAGTTCACTTTACTGAATGCCCAGAAGCAGTACTATTTTAAGTTCAGCGAGGAAACGCCAAGGAATAAAAGGTACACCTGGAATGCAGATACTGATTTGAGGAGATTTGTAATCACAGGTCAGCCTTTGTATTTGGGTGACATTAAAAGCGCAAGGCAAATACATGAACAGTCAAGGAAACACAACATGGACCTCTAATCTAGTTTTAGAGGTATATTATGCAGGCAAACAAGCATATGCAGAAATTCTGCTCTCAACAAAAACACAATGCTTGTGACTTTACGATAGGACTCCATAGGGATTTTATTGGATTCACCAAAAGTGATAATTCTGACCCGGTATATCTGACGATTTCTGGAGGTGTGCACGATTCAGCACGAGATAAATACCCACAAAGTCAGTATTTGGGGCTGCAATAGAATTGGCTTTAATTCAGTTACCACTGACAAAAAAAATTGAAAACAGAAGTATACACAAAAACGTACGCCTCTGCTAAACTCGCAATGTGGGTTGCTACTAATCAGGTAATGGCGTCCTTATTGTGCTCTCCTGACTCAAGATGGCTTCTTACAGCCCCGATCCTATTTCTGTTTAGTACAGAGGTTGCAAAATGTAAACCTTTCTGCAGCTCTATTTCATTTTCCTTGACACAAAATGTGGAAATATTATGTCACCAGGTAATGATGGGTCTGATATATGAAAAGAAAGTATAGTTAAGTATTATCTAGCAAAAATGGTACCAGTGATACTCCATGGCCTGGAAGCCAAACTGGGCCTTTGGGCAGCAAACTGGGAAACGTACGAGAGTCGACTTTGGAAAAGAGCCCTGGGTCTTCCAAGCTGCACAGCCATAAATAGCTTGAGATTTGAGCTGGGTTTGAGGTCACTAAAGTGCATGGCAGATTGGAAACTGATTTCCCTGTTTCGAGAAATTATTATGGGCAAGGGGACAACCCTTTATGGAGATTTAAGGTCCCTAAAATTACAGGGTAAGTCTTCGCTCTTGTCCATATTGGGGGAAAAGGTTTTGAAGGCACTGTCAGAAATAGAGCTTGATGTGGACGCTTTGATTTCAAACCCACTTAAAATCAAAAGAAAGTTGGAACTTTTGGATTGGATTGGAACGATAGGAAATGTCAGATCGGACCCATTCCAAAGTACTTTTTTGAAGGGGGAAAAAAAGCTTGGTTGTCTTTCGAGTTATCTATTGAAGTTCCCTAATAGAAAGCTCTGCTCAAATCTTCTCAGAATGAGATTAAATCTGAGTCATTGCGGGGCACTATTAGAAAAGCAAAAACAAGGGACTAAAGCAAAAAAATGGTGTATCATCTGCATAAACAAAATCATCGGCAACAAAACCGAGGGCATGGTCTTTGGTTCCAATTTGGTCAGATCCAAGCTCCCCCCCGCATATAACACCTTTACCATCAAAAACACTCCAATCAAAGTCCTTAACAAGGTCAAAACCTTGGGGATGATGTTAGCAGCATCCCTGGGATCCGAGGTTCAACCCCTTTATGTGAAAAAAACATGCTCCTACCACCTCCGCTTATTGAAAGCCATTAGACCCTACCTATCGGGGGAAAACAGTGCCACGATCGCAAGAGCCACAATTCTATCTCGCCTCGATTACGGCAACGTGTTAATAATGGGTTCTAACAAAAACTGTTACCACAGCTACCAAGTCCTGCAAAATAATGCAGTGAGAATCATCGAACAAATATCAAGGATCCAGCACATTAGCGAAGCCAGGAAAGAACTACACTGGTTAAAAATCGAAGAAAGAGTCCAATTTAAGTCGCTCACGCTTACACACAGATTTATATATGGCAAAGCTCCAGCTTACATGAGAAGTAAAATCATCCCATATAAGCCCTCCAGAGAGCTAAGATCAGCCGAACAAGGACTGATTACGACAGCCCCTTTCAGACTCAAAAACGGAGCGGGCAAATCCTTCCCTGTCACTGTAGCAGGCCTCTGGAACAACCTCCCGGGCCAGATAAGGATGGAAGCCAACTACCAACGCTTCCGAAAACAATTGAAAACTTACATCTTCAAGTAAAACATATAATACTTCCTGCCCAGTTCTATATCTGCTCTAATGTCTTGTGCTTCCTGTATGTCATCCGTCACTTGTCTCTCGTGTTCCTGTCTCTGCGCCCAAAGCTTGCGAGCTACCGGCGCAATAAAAATAAATAAAATAAAATAAACCCTGCCAAGCAAACACTAAAACATATATTAATGGACTGTGAAGGTTCATGGGCACATCGTCTAAGACTTTTTAAAAACTTTGCGCGCAGAGAGGAGGACATCATATCAGACTTTTTTTGGGAGAGACTGGTCTCTGGCACAAACGCTGCTCTGTCATTGGCTGCTTTACAGGTGTTAAAAAAATGTGAAATAGTCATTTAATTTGAAAAATTCAGGAAATAGATCATCACAATAATATGCACCTTGATGGTACTTGAAAAGTGGCAGGGTTTCTGGTAAAGAAAAGGAGTGTTTTAAGTTTGTAAACATGTGAAATAATCTGTAAGATTGTTTGTCTTTTTGGTTTCTTTTTTTTGTAAAGGCTCCTCAAAAGCTTGGCGATGATTCACGTCCATTAATGCGTTTGTGCAACAGCCTTGACATATGGAAATGATCCCTATTCGACTCTTTCCTCTCCATTTGCAGTAAAGTGAAAACACGTTTGACACAGTAGCTCACACAGCAGGAGAGGAACATGCCTGGAAGTGATCCTTTTCTTTTGCTAAAAGTAAATAATACTTATGGCGCCTGCTTATTCCTTTCCGGTTCGTTGCTATGTCAGATGTGAAGAGGCATGCCCTCTCTGGAGATGATGAATGTGTTCTGAATCCCAACAGCCAGTAAGATAGAACAGCAGGTTGAGGACCGACTGCCAGCGTAGTTGTTAACTGCTAGTTGTTAACTGCAGGGCACAAGTTAGACTCTCAGTGGGTTGCCTGTGTCTTTTTGTTCTTCGTGTCCAGAACATGTTTGCCGATTAGTTGGCTAAGAGTCAGACAGAGTAGGACAAGACATAAGGGATGAAACATTATATAAGTATCCAATTATTATAATTGCTACTAAAACTCAAAGACAAGCCTTTTGAAAAATGTCTGCCTCTGTTCCAGCGAAGAGAAAAACCCTGCATGCTTGCAGATAATAACCGCCCGCGGAGCAAGCAGGCCGGGCACCGCAGCAAGCAGGCCGGGCACCGCAGCCTATCCATCAGACTCATTGGCTGAATATCCACAGGCACTCTATCACTCCTAAGCGGCTTCCGCGCCGGAAACAAGCAGGTCCATTCAGCTAAGGCCCCCTTAGCGGCGCAGCGCAGCACGGCGCAGCAGAGTGAGTTTACAATGAATGGAGGCCAGATGGAGGAGGAGCTTTCCCGGGGAACTTGCCAGGGAAGCACTGGCTCAGGCTAAAGTGTTAGTGAAAGGAAAATAAAGTGGAGCACAGATGCTGTCGCACATTAACACCCTTTTCGTTTGTCTGTTGTAGTATTAAATAAGTTTACGTTTTACAGAGCTGCAGTCTGTTTTGATGAGGGGGTGGGTGGGTGGTCCTACTATTGTGGCAGTTAGCATTTAGATGATTCAACTGTCTATTTCCTTTTTTTTTTCTTTCTGCCGCATTTTGCTGGTATTCGTTATTGTTTATTTATATGCTTTTCCCATAATAGAGGATAGGACATATGATGCATTTGAATATATATAACAGCAAACATAAAACTATTCATTTGAAATAGTGATGGGATAGAGATACATTCAATACACAGAAGTTGTTTACTTACTGTTGTTGTTGGATCCACACACCGTTGCACGACTGATTCGTTCTCCTCTCCAGAGCCTCCTCTGTGTGGCTATGGCAAGGCATGGTGAGCTACAATCACATGCCTGGCTGTGTTAAAGCTCATGTATGCTACTATGGGCTTCATATGAACAGCCTTTCACCGCCAAAGGGGAAGGTGCCATATGATCTGGGTTTGAACCTCAAACTCCTTTAGTCGCTTATCATTTGTCTTGTTTTTTTATTTTGTGTTGCTATTTTTTTTACCTGTGGGCACTTATTACATAAACAAAACTATGGTGTCAAAGCTTATGTATGCTTGGGACAGCATTAGCCACATGGCGTGGGGGTCAAGGGGATCTCCAGTTGCCAGCACCCACTTGAGATCTGAATGTAGTCTGTCCATGTCTCAGAAGGCACAGATTTGGAAGCACTTGACAAGCAATGCTACTTTTGTGTTCCAAATTCTGTAGCTCTCTTTTTTGTTTTCCCATCCTCCTGGCAACCAATCATGTTTCTAGGCCTTTTTCTGCAAAATGGTTGACATTTCAATTTATATACTAAATGCTTCTTAATTGAAGTGTGCTACTGGCCCAACATTTCAATTTCCTTTGTATGCATGTTGGGTTGCTTTGGGGTGAGGAAAGTGGTAACTTGGCATTGGGACCAGCCTGGATTCAGGTGACCCAATTTTATGTATATGATAACTTCCTACAGAGTGCCCAAAACAATCTCTGGCTTCTTGGATGGTGTTTAAGCATTTTCACATGTTATGTTATTTGGCATTTATATAGCGCTCTATATATCATTGGTATGACTTCAAAGCGCTGCTGGGTTGAACGCCCTCAGGGACTGCAGTCCCAGTCAGTAGAGAGAGAAGAGAGGATTAATGTCGTACAGTGCGTGGGTGCACCGGTTATGCAGCTGATGTAATAGCCTGATGGGAGATGCATGCTAGAATTAGATGTGGTGGTGGAGATATCAGTTGAATGTGTGCAGTCTGGTGGGTGGACATCCAGACTGGGTTCTGGCTGCATTAGGCCTGTAGGACGCTTATGTGAGCAGCTAGGTGGGTTTGTCATGGTATATAGCTGCGTTTTATTAGAGTGATGAGGTTTTTATGGGGTAGTGTAAGTATGTGAGCAGCTAGTCCGAATTTATCGAGGGGTATAGCTGTACTCTGTGTAATGGTGTAGAGTAGAGAGTAGGCATAGTGATATGATATGGTGTGATAAGATAGTTCATCCACAGAGCTCATATGCGTTGTGGATGGACACAAAAGGGGAACAGAGAGACACAGGGTTGAGCTTACAATGACTGGACGGTGGGATAGAGGGATACATAGCGACATAATGGGTAAGACGGAGGCAGGGCATATATCGACATCACAGTGACTGGAGGGGAGGGGTACACGGTGTCACACAGGTTCTGTGGGGTACACAGTGACATCACCTGGACTAGAGGGGCAGGTAATATTGAGGGATATATAGCAGCATCACAGGGGTCTATAGATGCATCACGGGAACAGGGGGCAGGGTACACAGAGACACACAGGCATAAGGGGCACAGGGGGACAGCGGGCTGGGTTTGCAGTGACAGTACGGGGGTAGAGGGATACATAGCGTCATCAGAGCGCATATGCTTTGTGGCTGGGCACAAAAGGGGGACAGATAGACAGAGGGTTGAAGTTACAGAGACAGGGCGGGGTAGAGGGATACGTAGCAACATTATGGGGAACAGGGAGATAAGGCACACACTGACACACGGGCACAGTGGGGTACACAGCGACATCACTGGGACTATAGGGTGGGTTAATAGTGAGGGATATACAGCAGCATCACAGGGATATATAGCTGCAACACAGGGATATGTAGCTGCATCACGGGAACAGGGAGTCAGAGTACACAGTGATACATGGGCACAGTGGGTATACAGAGACATCACAGGGACTAGAGGGGAGGGCAATACAGCAATACAGAGGGATACATTACGAGAACATGGGAGCAGGTGGCCGGGGTACACAGTGATATGCAGGCACAGTGGGGTATACAGCGACATCACAGGGACTAGAGGGGAGGGCAATACAGAGGGATACATTGCGACATCATGAGAGCAGGTGGCCGGGGTATACAGTGACACACGGGCCACACAGCGACCTCACGGGACTAGATGAGTTGTTGAACAGGGAGATGGGAGGAGTTTTGAACCAAGGAGATCATTATTCTGGATTCAGGGATGCATTTGTCTATGGCTGAATTAATGGTCGTATTCATTGAAGACATGGTTGGGAGTCCCAGTGTGTATTTAGTCAATGGGTTTTGGAAGTTCAGTTGCTTTTAAGGTTGAGGTTGGTATTAAGGAAACAGCCATGTTTTTAGTACTTTGTGGAATGTCATATAGTTTTGGGTGTGTCGAATATGTGAGGGAAGGGAGTTCCACAGAGTCGGAGTCAAGGTAGAGAAAGCGAATCCTCTGATCCTGACATAGTTCGTGTGACTGATCACTAAGAGGAGGGCAGTGCTTGATCTTAGGGTGCGGGGTGGGAGGTAAGGTTTTAGGTTTTCTTGCAGGTATAATGGGCTGGTCTTGTGTACTGCACGGTGAGTGATGCAGATGGTCTTGAAGGAGGCATTCGTCCAACCAGGAGCCAGTGGAGGGTTCAGAGAGCTGGGGAAGTGTGGTCTCTAGGACCCAAGGCAAGGAGCAGTTTAGCAGTAGTGTTTTGCGCTCTTTGGAGTTTATTAAGGTGGTATGCTGGTGCTCCTAGGTATAGGGAGTTGGCATAGCCCAGTCTTGACATTACAAAGGATATAACAGCGGAAAGTCTGTTCAGGAAGAAGAGGTAGGGAAAGATGTGCCTGAGAAGTTTAAGATGGTAGAGACAGCATTTAGACACATTGTTGATCTGTCGGGAGAGGGTTAGGCCAGCGTCCATAGTGCATCCTAAGTTATTTACTGTGTCGGGGGGGATTGGCTTAGGGAAGGTAGCCAATAGAGAGTATGAGGTAGAAGTGCCGTGTTGTCGCACACCATGATTTCAGTTTTTGTGGGGTTTAAGAGGAGGTGGTTTATTGGCATCCATCGCTCAATATCTAGGAGACAGGTCGGGCTGGGGGTTCATATCAGAATTGTGGAATTTAAGGATGATTTGGGTATCGTCAGTGTAGTTGTAGCATGAGATGTTGTGCAGGCGGATAATTTCAGGGAGGGTGGACATATAAAGGTTGAATAGGAGAGCAGATAGACATGTGCCTTGCTGTACTCCAGTATTAACCAAGTGAGCAGCTGAGACAAAAGCGGAGAGGAGGGTTATTTGTTTCCTGTTGCTGAGGAAGGAGGCAATGCACTTGAGAGCAGTGCCATGGATTCCAAGGGAGTGGAGATGATCAAGGAGGATTGAGTGGTTAATCATGTCAAAGGCTGCAGATAGGTCGAGGAGAATTAATGCTGCGCATCCTTCAGAGTCTGCAGTGACCTTAAGATCATCCTAGATCGAGGCTAGAGTGGTTTCGGTACCATGTCAAGGTCTGAAGCCTGATTGTACCAGGTCGAGGAGGTTGTTGGATTCAACAAAGGCATTTAGCTGAGAGTATGCTGTCCGGTCGATTAATTTTCCAAGGAATCTGGTGTTCAAGATGGGTCTGTAGTTTTTGGAGTCGAGAGGGTCGAGGTATGGCTTTTTAGGAAGAGGCTTGACAGGCGCGATTTTGAAGGCGTCGGGGAAGGTGCCAGAGCTGAGGGAGTCATTTAGTATGGTTCCCGCGTGTTCTCCTGCACAGGTGGATGAGAATATTTATTTCAGGACAGAGGCAGGGCAGAGGTCAAGGGGTGAGCCAGACGGTTTGCTAGCAGATAGTAGGTCAAGTAATTTGTTGCTGGAGATGGGTCTGAAGGAATCAAAAGTGGGTAAGTCGGGGCATGCGGAGGAGGAGGGAGGGGTGGTTGTTGGGTTGCTCAGTCGTTGCTGGGGGGAGGGAGGAGTGGTTGTTGGGTTGCTCGGTCATTGGGGGGTGGAGGGACAGTTTGTTGTTAAGGACAGTCATCTTGTCAAGAGCAGTGGTGTAGAACTGTATGGAGAATTAATCACAAAGCGATTGTGATGGGGCAGATTGGGTAGAGGTGCAAGAGGGTTTGACGAATTCAGAAATTATTTTATGGCGTTCTTTGCTGCGGGTTCCACAGTTGAGAATTAGTTTGTTGTAGTAGGCTTTTTTGGTTTTCTGGATTTCAGCTTTGTAGTTACGATGGTGCAAGGCGTAGGTGGATCTGCTGAAATCGGTTTTTAATACTCGCCATTTGCGTTCTAGAGATTTATTATGTTTTTGGTGTTCCTCAGTTCAGGCGTGAACCATTTGGGAAATGGTCCATTGCATGAAGAAGCGGGGCACGAGAGGGTGAGAGGGATTAGAGATTCATTGAGCCAAGAGTCGAAGGAGTCGACGGTTAGGGATCTGTCTGGGGGGGTGTTGTAGGGGTTCTAAGAAGTAGGGCTTTGGCAAGGTCAGGAAGGATCTTTATTTTGTTCCAGCATTTCAGGTCTTGGAGTGAGGCCAGATGATTGGTGGGTGTGAGGGGGTTAGAGATTGGAGTGAGTGGGGTGAGTGGAGGTGTGCAGGTTGAGAAGTCGAGAGAGAGGAGGTGGAAGCAGGGTGAGGGCAGGGGGGATTGTGGTGTTGAGGGAGAGACTGGGAGGTAGGGTTGAGGTAGAAGTGGTGAGGAATAGGCAGTCACAGAAGGGGGCCAGACTCGTTTTTGACTTTTTATGGGTTTTGGTGCAATGGGGGATGAGAGAGGGTAGGAGGGTCGGAAGGTGATGGAGATGAAGCTACTATTCTTGCAAGGGTGAGACGTGCAGTATTTAGAGACGGAAAGGGATATGAAGGGGGCGTTTGTTGACAGGGGTTGATGGGGGATTAAGGTAGGGGGAGGGGAAGGTAAGGTGGTGGTGAGAGGATGGGCAGTTCTGAGGTCGGTTAGGGGAGAGGGACTTTGGGGCTTGGGGGTGTGAAAGGGAGGGAGCGATGTTGGAAGGGGGGTGCACGGAAGGAGTGGTTTGAGCTGTTTGGAGCGCCAGAGGGCTCCTCTGGCTTGGGAGTTTGATGGGGGCGAGGTGTCATGGTGTGGAGTATTAGGGAGTTCTCAATAGCGGTCAGAAGGGGAATGGGGCGGGGGATTGGGAAGGGAAGGGTGGACGGGAGTAGGTTTGTGTTGAGGGAGGTGGTTGGCGCACTAGAGTGCACCTCTGATTTGTGTGATGTCTGCCCATCTGGGATTAAAAAGATCAGCAGCTCTGTGTTAAGGTGTCAAGTGTTAATGGCTGTACTCAAAATTGTACTCTATGAAACAATTAAACTTAATTAAACTCAGGAATTTTTCTCACCTTGTGTACCCCTCCACCTCCTGTCCATCAAAATTTAAAGGACCCTCTTTTAAACATTACCATACATTTCATTGCTGTGCTCTGCAACTCATGAGTGACTTTACCTGCTGTTATCTCCAATTTTCTTGTGCTGCAGAGTACCGGAAATCATCTCGCCATTGATGAACCCCAAGCTGAAAGAGCTTTTTGGTGCTGGGTATTTCATTATAGAAATCCACCACTGGCCATAATTATTGGGATTTCCTTTATGCAGTAGGCCATCTTCCACCACACTGAAGGGAAATAGATTCACAGCAGAGTAACATTAAGCATATGGATAAGTGTTGTGGGGTTCTGTGGGATGCAGTACTTTATGCTGCTGCCCATACACGTCAACGCTCTCTGTTTAGGAGGATAGACCGAAAGGTTTTCATGTATGAATGTTGCTATTTTATATAGATGTGTACTTTGTCCCACATGTATCACTCCTAAAAAATCAGTAATCCAATGCAAGCCAATTCTCACTTTCAATTTCTGTCAGAAAATCTCACTCCTGCCTGCTGTAAAATATTGACATGTATGGAGGTGTGGCTTCTGTATGGGAAGCCCAATGACTCTTGAGGATAGTTCAGGGGCAACACGCACGCCTTGGAAGCAAGATGATGTGGAGCAACACAGGTTTGATCCCTGGGTCTGCACTTAGAAACCTCTGAGTATTAAGCACATTATGAACAACCAATTATTGTAATTATAAATGCCTTGTGTGTTTTGACGTGATTCTGAACAATAATGTTGCCTATTCATTTCTTTCGCTCTACTTTTAGGCACCTTTGTAAGATCTTTGACTGCCTACCTAGAGTGGATGATGAAAGAAACATTACAAAGCTCAAATCTATTCTTTCCTCTCTTATAAAAATTCAAGTTCTGAATAATATCTTCTGCCACGCCGTGCAAGCTCTACGTTGGAAATGGTGGACTGTTAAGTTAGTTGCACTGGGCTAACGAGAGTTCTGTGCTGTGCTTTTTACAAAGTGTTTATCTACAGTACAATGCAGTAAGGCATGCCTCTCAGTCCACCGTAAGCTGGATGAAAGGTACACTTCACTTCAAGGAGGGATGGCGGTTAAAAAGTGCACTCTTTTATATTTTGTGCACTGCTGATATACATTGTTTATGACTCTTCTCTATTGATGCATTTTTTGGGGCTGTTGGGGGGTCCCGGTACTGGTATGATATGTTATTTATAACGCGCTTAATACCCAGAGGTTTTTAAGGGCGGACCCAGGGATTGAACCTGTGGTGTTTGTGTCGTTTGGCTTTCAAGGCGAGCACGTTGCCCCTGACCTATCCTCCCAAGAGGTGGTGTTTTGAGTGGGACTGTAATGGGTCAGCAACCTAACGTGGTAAAAAAACAGCCTTATATTGTGTTCTGTTTTCATATGCTTTGTATGTGTGTGTGTGTGTGTGTGTGTTGATTGAATGATTGAATATGCAATTTGCAAAGCTCAATGAACGCCCAGAAGCATCTTGGTGCTAAAAACCAACAGGAGAATAAAGCAGCATAGAACCAAGAAAATACATTTTCAATTAAAAAAGAAACGTTTTTTAAAGAACGGCAAAAACAGAAGTGATTCTCTATAGTATGGAGTGAAAAAGGAAGTCAATTCCAAAGCTGAGCTGCTATAACTGAGAAAGCTCTACCCCCAAAACGGGACAGTCTAAACCATGGCACTTGAACGAGATGAGCTTCTTCTGAGCGTCCTGGAACAAAAGGTCAGAATTTAGACTGCAAATACTGTACTCCCATTCCATAAAAGGCCCGGTGCACCATGTACAGGGACTTAAATTGTATCCGTTTCAATACAGGGAGCCAGTGGAGTTGACGAAGAACAGGAGTCATATGGGCGGAAAAAGAAACATGCATTACAGCCCTAGCTTCTGAATTCTGAAGGATTTGCTGCTGTCCTATTAGATACAATGGTTGGGCTAGAAATTAAGAATTGCAGTAATCAATCACACTCAAAACCAATGAACCCACCACAGGCGCGTGTAACTGAGACAGCAGGAAGTGTAAAACCTTCCGCAACACGTTAAGTTTAAAATACCTTGCCTGGCAAACAGACGAAACCTGAGCTTCAAGTGATAAAGAAGCCGATAGCTTGACACCGAAGTCCTACACCACCGAAACCAAGACAGCGAAGGAACCAAGAGCAGTGGGCCAGAAAGCAGGAGTCCCAATGGACGAAGCTGAGGGAGGGCAAATCACCAGCACCTATGTCTTGTGCCTATTCAACTTATGCCAGTTGTTGCTCATCCAACAACCCACTGCCTCCAAGAAACTCTGCAGCTGAACCACAGTATCAGGCTGAACCAAATTAAGACGTATGATAATCTGCGTATCATCAGTTTAAGAGAAGCATCAGTGGCCATGGGAGTGGATGAGCGCAGCCAGAAGTTGGATATAAGCATTAAATAGAATGGGGGACAGAGTGGAGCCCTAATGTACCCCGCATGACAGTGTAGAGGAGCAGGTGGGTGCCTCTCCTCTGGTCCTCGCCCCCTCACCATCGTCCTATTGGAGTAGCAGACAAAGAGCTACAATTGGCAACCCATGCATGAATACATGTAACATTCCTAAAACACGTTGAGTGTATTAAACAACAATATGCACTCAGGCAGCCATTCACAATATACCCTCACGAAGAGGCAGAAGAAGTATGCTACCAGGAAGGATGTCTGCTGCCAAGATGCCAGAATGCAGAGATGAGTAATATGGACGAACTCTAAGTAAAATCTGATGATGACAGAATGATGTCATGAAGAAGATGTATGAACCTATGCTGAAACAATATTAAAATACTTAAGACTGCCAATTTAACTGAAGCACTAACAGAAACATGTACCTAAAGACAAAGTAATCGTGAATATAAGCCGATGAAGTAATGTGCTGACCAATATCTGTATATAATCTGTAATTCAAGGTAGAAAAGGTACATAGAAGCTTGTTAAAAAGAGGTATATACCTAAAGTTTAGGATGGCAATTGGAAGAAAACGGACGACAGTCTGTGTTAAGAATCACACCTGCTACCTCAAAAGACGAGCCTAGGATTGCAAATTGAAGAACTGATTAAGAGGCTTTTTTTGTGTGCCAAATAAGGGAGTACCTTGGCCTGGGATCAAGGAGGCTACTCCGAGAGATGGATGCAAGGCACAAAGGGAGTCGAATTAACAGACCATGTGCATAAGACATTCTTTGGCTAAGATTAGGAGAGACAAGAACATCTGCAAGTGCCAAGTGTTGAACAATCACAAGGGCAAAAGCCTATGGGAAGTGGAGTGAGCAAGTCTCTTTAAGGCCAGAAAGGGAAATGGCACCCTGTTTAATAAAATCAATAGTAGTAAATGAGAAACTGAAATTGGCAAAATCATGGTCTCCTTAAACGTGACTCAGAAGTCGAAAACAAGGGCTATACATTAAAAGCCCTGAAGGAGATAGCAGTCTGCTCATACTTCCTTGATTGTTCAGGGACAGTGAGCAGACTACTGTAGAGGAGGTCCCAAGTACAGCTCGAATTCCAACCGTCCATTTTGAAGAACCAGGAACGTTCACGTCAAAATATGTGATGTATGATGAGCAAATAAACCGTCAGAGAGCCGCAGTGGTGCTCTGTCCAGTACCCATCAGAAGAACAAAGCCTATTAAAGTACCGATACCTAAGAAAGCATGGACCGTAAGGTACCCATTTAGAAAACCATATCAACAAATGAAACGAAATGAAGATCGTCTAAGTACAGTCCCTAAAGAAGCCGAGAAGGTCGTAATGGAAGACGAATGGTGATGTCATGAGAACCCGGACTGACTCACATATAGAAGAAATGACGACCAGAGAATGAGGTAAAGAGATGAAACAACGCCATGAACAAGGGGTATCGTGAACCTAAAGTGAAAGGACGATGTCAAATATAAGAAGCTTCAGCTGTAAGCATAACAAAGATATTCGACCAGTTTACGCATGTACATATGCTTGGAACTGCAAGAAAGCTAAGAAAATCATGCGGCTTGCTATGCTTACCTATACATATCTACCTCAAACGAAGCACGTTGTATAAGTATATTTCCACTTTGCACAAGAAGCAGGATCAACCCAAAGGTTACAAAAGGCCACATGAGGAGAGCTTCATATTGAGCAAAATCAAGAATAAGCGGCAGAAACAAAACTCAGCAGATGCAACTCGTGCAAGGAAAACCAAGGTCGTATCAGTCAAAATGGACGAACAGTAGCTACATTTAATTGAAGCAAAGAACAGAATATCCTGCTCTAAAAGGTCAAGATAAGAAACCGAAAGCAGGTGGTGGATGAAACGAAAATCAAATACACTAATTAAATGAAGAAGAGGCAAATTCATTGTGTCTGAATCATGTGACCAGCCAAGCAAGATGAAGTGAGGCCTTCACACCTACGCATGGCAAGATATCAGAACTTTTCCAGACAGGAGATGCAGTCTTGAGGCCAACCACAGTGAAATAATTGACATATGGCCACTAAAGTGATGATTGATTGTAACAACAATTGGAGGAAGGCTGGGGGAGCTAAGGGGCACCCTGCACCTGGCCGACCATTCTGCGTGCTGCTAAGCAAAGTGGAAAAGTATGAGTGGGGTTAGTGCCAAACCAATCACAATGGACCAAGTAATCCCGGGTCCTATTGTTAGTAGAACCAATGGGATGTCATACTTTTAGTGATGTCTACAGTATCCATTTTGAAGGTAGGGGGTAGATGCCCCACCTGACAGTGTTAAACCAATCCCTTTATTCCAGTACCATATGCAGATATAGTACCTATATTAAAGTTACCTTTCCTGAACCAATAAAATTGTATGCCAACTTTTAAGTGTTACACGTCAATGATGATGAGTTTTCAGTATAAATGTTATGTGTTTTATGAAGTTTGTTGGAGTTGTGAAGCGAGAGAGAAGATCACGCATCCGCTGATATTCATGAGACTCCCCATCTTTTTACTTGTTACTAAACGGACTCCCTTTGCCAAACCGTCGAGTTGTCATTATTGATTTGGTGTTGGAGTATTAATCTGCACTCCCGTCAATCTCAAGGGTGCTGCTATCTTGTCTTAAAGTGCTTCTGGGCAAACCCCGACTCTATGGGTCGGTTGGGGTTCCCGGAGCACACTTGGTAGCAGAGATTGGATGGTTATCGATTATCGATTAGATAAGACACCCATTACCGTCGACATAAAGTAACTCTAGGTCCTATCACAAGTCCTTTGCCATCCGGCTGAGTAGACCGTGAAGCTCCCCGTAGACAGTTGTACGCAATATTCAATCAACACTACAGCTAAGTCAATGCCTAGTCTGGGATGTTGAGGAAAACCCTTATTGATGTATTTTTATATCCAGTTCAGTACTCTGGATGACAACCCTTGTATAACACCCCCCTCTTAGAATCCCCCTGACCCCACTGAGCCAAGAAGTAGGCTTGTTTTGCAAATTAAAAGGTTTATTTGAAAATGTAAACAATATATATATATATATATATATATCACACTTCTATAAATAATTTTATAATGGATATTACACTTGTGAATGTGAGCAGTAGTCAGCAAGAGGTAACTTATGAATAGGAACAGAAGAATAAGGTGGAAAAGAATGCTTTATATGGTTCAAGGAAACGCAAGGTGGAATAAAATGCAGTACAGAAATAACTTGTTATGATTTTAGCAAAAGGTAATATGATCACTTTTTCTTTTGACAATGCACTCCCCCCCTATGCAATACAAGAAATGGAAGGAGAGCACACAGTCTTCAAGAATCCCAACAAATCACACTTTATAATGCAATACACAGTTCCAGTTCCCCCAGCAAGCTTAGAGAAAACAGGGATGAGTTTTAAACACAGGTGAATTACTTTAATGTGGTTTGCAAGGAAGTGAAAAGGTGCTAGGTAGGTGATGGCTACTTTATATTAGTTCAGGCTCACTTTAACAATACTCTATGAATAATTAGCAGATTGCAAACGAATTTTAGCAAAGAGAAGCAAAAAGCTGCTGATTTCTACAGATGAAGAAATCGGGCCAAATCGCAAATCGCGGTAAATTTCGCAAGTGCGTTTCTCGCGATTACGGAAAAAGTGTAGGGAGTAGGAAGTCGGTTCTAGGTTCGTAGGAAATCCTAGATTCTAAGCTTTCAGATGAAATCTCATTCCTAGCACAAATGGTTCCGGAGATACGGATGATTTAATAAAGGTAGATTTTCGGATTTAAAGTAAAACTCAAAATGACAGGTGACAGCTTGCAGCTGCAGAATTGACAGGTGACAGTTGTGCAGCTTTAAAAATGACAGATGACACGATTTCTAGGAGGCTGTTCTAATTAGGTTAAAATAGCTTGAATTAGATTATTTTAACTAAGAGATTGGGTTCTGCACAGTTCTGGCGGATACTCACTCCTAATTTTGAAATGAATGGGCCTCGTCACGGATCTGGTCAACAGGACTGGACTTCGGTTCTCTCTGCTCGGTGGGTCAATCAGGCACCGGTTCTGCTCACAGTGGTCTGGGTCTCTCTGGATCTCTGGTCTGGTCTCTGGCAATTGTTTTTGGCAAAGAATTCAAACAGCTCGCCTGGCTGTGGAATAGTTTGCAAATGATTTTAAGGATGCTGAGGCCTGCTGAGAAGAGTTCTCAGTTTGTGGGTTTAGGCCCTTGCTTTAAGTTCTGAAGTAAAGTTCTGGTCTTTGGAGATTAATGGATGTGAAGTCTGGAGTCTCCCAGCAGAGCGTCCCGCAGAAAATGGAATTGAATGTCCCTACCTGTCCCAGCAGTCTCTTTTTATGTGTTTTGGAAGTGGGTGTGTGCGTGGCATAACTGAGCCTGCCCCTCTCTACTTGTCATTGGCCCAATTCTCCCCTCTCCCATGATTTGGGGAATTGGGTTGTGAGTCAGAGTGATGAGGTCTGTTTATGGGTCAGAGGATCCTCCCCTGGTCAAATTGCCCACAGATCTATATCTGATCCAAATACATATTTCCCAGGTACACAAGTGGTTGACATTACATGTACATATTATATATTCCTTATGGTCCATGCTTGTCTGCCTCTGATCTTCCTGGGGGGCTTACATTAAAAAATGACAACATTTCGCGCTTTTTGACTGGTTTTGCAATATCGGACATTTACCCAAAATTACACAAATGTGCACAAGGAGTATGGACATTATTTGATGAAGTGTCAGATTTTTAACATGCAGACATTTGGAGTAAGACCCTATTTTCCGCTAGCAACCCCCCAGAATACACCACAGGGTCCTAACGCCTCTTAAAACGTGCACAGAAAAATCACAAGAATAATGATATTACTTATATAATTTTGACTAGTCCGCACTATGAGTTATCTATCTTTTTAACTTATGCTCTTGTCAAAAAAAGGGTGTGGCTTCCCACATCACATGGTGGAAGAACTGGTTTATCCACTTCCCCCAAGCTCAGATGCTAGCAGAGGCACTGCCCCTCCCAGTTTCCCCCAAGAGGAAGCCACTTTACGGCCCCCCAATATAACATTTGCCTGAGCCAAAGAAGGCCCATTGTTCAGTTTCCTGCAGTCCCCAGCTGCCACTCCCCTTTCAATCAACAGGGCCATGTGACCTCTTTTTTGTGGGGCAGCAGAATGCAGCAGGCCTGGGAACACAGCTGTTGATCCAGTTTCAACTCCTGTCGGGGGTAGTTGTCAGGCAGAATCCAGTTTCATTAAACCAGGTTTCAACTAAATGTCACTATTTGTTCCCAGTTTTCTACATTCAAATCAAACTGACAATTTTTACATATGCAGCTAGAGTGCTGATTCTAAGTTCAAAACTATGACATTTCAAGAGTTACAAACTATGTGATACTCAAAAGTAGGTCCCTCATTTAATTTAAACATTTCGATTTTAGTGGTTTTCAGTTCAGTTTACTTAAGCTGCTGACCTCCACAGCTCAGCCAGTTTTGTTATGAACATTGTTTTGGGCTCTTTTTCTTTCCAGATTTTGTATGCACACAAAACTTCATTCTGCCAAATGCCTGCTGGTGTTCAGTGAGATTTTTGAATATCCTGCAATGTTTGACATAGGCATTTTTAGCTTGCATTCAGAGAAACAAAGGCGATTTCAAAGGGCTTTTTAAGCTAACGGGCACTGCTGTTTTTCCTTTGGCACACATTTCACTCATGGCACCCTTGGCCCATCACGCTCGCACTGGTGGGTGGAAGGTTAGGCGACCATTTTGGTGTGCGCACAAACTGCGCGGTTCTCCTATTCTGGTGTGAATGTGGGCGACGATAGCTCATCCCCACATCCACCCAGTCTATTGATTTAGTTTGTTCTGGGATAGAATAATGGGCGGCGACAGCTCATCCCCACATCTACCCAGTCTATTGATTCAACATGGGTCAAAACCCTTGACACAGTGGTTAGAGTAAAAAGTAGAATCTGCTGATAGAGGTCTGAAGGGACCTGTGTTTCCCCACATAACCCCTTCCCACTCCTACGGGCAGCTGAGTGGGTGAACGGCAGGAGAGGCAGTGACGAAGGCAGTGATCCCGAGCATCCAGAGAGGAAACATGCGAACGGAGAGTGAAAAAGACTAAGGGCTTCATTCCGAGTTGGGCATAAAGGGATTACCGGCACCTGTAAGGACACTGGTGCCGGTAAACCCTTTGCGCCCTATTCCGAGGTCCCTTAGTGGGTCCCTCCTTTAACGTCTGGTCTGACCAGGCGTTATGGACGGGACCCGTTAAGGGACTTCAGAGCTAATAATGGTACCGCAAATTGCGGTACCGTTATTAGCTACTTCCCCATTCCCATTGAGCCCGATGGGGGCTTAAATGGGAATGGGGAATGGATTTTTCAATGGGGACTTACCGGTCCCACAAAGGCCGGACTGCACCGGTAAATCCCCATTGAACCAAGTCGGAGTCGGTACCGGTATGGGAGGTAGTCATTGCGCAAATAGCACCATGACTACCTCCATACTTGGAATGAGGACCACAATGTTTTGGCAAAAGTGCATGTTTTAGAACAAGTGAGGGAAAGGTAACGGAGGGAGGCGGGAAAAACAAAATATAGTCAGAAGTAGAGTAGGATGTGTACATATATATATATATATATATATATATATATATATATATATATATATATATATATATATGGGGAAGGAAATAGTGACTTAAAGGGGGGATTGAAAGTAGTAAAAGAGGATAACGGGGAGGACACCCGAGAAGAGAGATGATACCGGGGGGACACCCGAGAAGGGAGAGGATTCGCCTAATTTCTACGCTTTAATATAGCGGCTAGAAGAAACTTGCATCTAGAGTCCTGAATAAAAGAGGAACAAATAGGTCACCACAGCGATTAAAGACACTTGTGAAAGGGATGAGTTTAAAACTCCATGTTGGCGTAATATTAGAGTCAGAGGTCTGTGTAACCAGCTGGAGTTTGTCTAGTCTGTGAGCGTCTGTCTTACGGGTTATTTGTTGTGACGTTATAGGATGAAAATGTTCCTTCAAGGAACTACCATAGAAATTACGGGATTGGATACTTGAAATATTGTAGAATACAACTTGATGTTTATTGAGTAAAATAGAAGATATAACATTTTGTGGAAAAATGGGATTGGAGCTTGCGGCGATTGGTGCTCGCTCATATTGTTGGAATTGTTTAAATGACGAAAGACATAACAAGTGTTGTATAAAGAGAATGTAAACAGATTTAAATATGGAAGACATGACTTCATTAGTACACCTGTGCAAACAGTTGCCAAAACATGCACCTAAGCTGAAAAAATACAGTGCAGAATGGGTTAAAGGAACCGCAAACAAAATGTTTATGCCTTGGCCCCAGGGTGGATCCTTATCTAAAACAGACCTACAACACATGACGACATTTTGCACGCCACATACACGGGCAAAAAATTAGGCAAACGCCTAGCTGGTCTGGAGTTGTGGAAAATGTACCAACAGGATAAAGAGGAAGAGCCGCCATTAGATTGGATACTTAATGTATGCACAGTGGGGGGTGAGACGCCCTCAGCGCCACCCGCCTCATCTGAAAGGAGAAATTAAGACAGTAAGGACGAGGGGTTATACCCACTCAGAGAACGTAAAACAGCCACAGGGTATAGCAACCCGGTATATGAGTCACCTACGCAAAGTAGTGGTGAAAATCTAGACAAAAATAAAGATAGAGATATAACCTCCAAAGTCCCGAGGGCCAAGGAGAGACACAAGAATGAGAGAAACGACCAGACACAAACAAGTACATCTCTCGATACAGAGAGAGAAGGCAAAAGATTGAAAGGAAATGAGGATAGAACTGATGAGATAGCATTCACACAAAACAAATGCATAGGAGGTCAGATTTTATTGAAACTCGATGGTAAAGGCATAGATGACGTGAAACCAAAGGAAAAGCTAGACGATGTACAGAGAAAAGAGAAGGACAAAGAAAAGGGATTGAGAGACGAAAGAATAAGGAAAATGATAGGCAGAGTTGAGAACAGTTATATCGCGAAGAGCAAGAAAGGCAACGCGATCGCAAACAGAGAGCAGCCAATGATCAAGACAGACAGGAGCAACGAAGTATAGAAGAAGAACAAAGGCTACGGGAGAAAGGATGAGGAAATCCAAAGAGCAAATGAACGTAGAGACCCAAAGAAAGAGGAAGAAGATAGGGTCAGAGAAGAAGTGAGGAAGTGCAGAGAATTCGATGATGATGTAGAACGTAATCGAAGACTCAGAGTACGCAATCTCGAATATCTGGAAAGGGAGGTTAAAAAACCTGAGCCAGTAGTAGAATGGGAAGATATAGAAGAATTCTTTCCTGAGAACGATTCAGTACTAGGCACATCCAGGGCGAATATTGAGGATGACTTCGACACCAGAAGCATCAGTGAGACGATCAATAGAATATATGATGAAATGGGGCTAGAACACGTAGACCAAGGGGAGGGGGAAGACGAGCGCCTGGAGAGCACTCAGCTTTACGATACTGAGGACATCTCCCGAAGTAGTGGAAATAGAGAACTGTCCCTAGATAGGTTGTGAAATAAGCAGGAACAAAGAGGATGCAATAAGTTGCACGAGTTGGCCGCACACAATGTCTGACACCGAAAGAGAGGAGCATGAGGAAAAGTAGGAAGAGAGGAGACACGAAAAGCGATTCTCAGGAGGGAAAGCGATAAGATAATTAGATTCTATTGGGCCTGCACCGAGGGCATCAGGATCAGCTATGCAGTCAGACCGATATGAAGAAGTATCTCAGGGTCAGAGTGGGGTGTCTCCACCATCCTATGTGAGCCGGCTAAGGACATTGCCCTGTAGGCGGCGATGCAGGAATATTACGCCTGCAATAGACAGGAGAACAATGAGAAACGAGAGAGAGGGCTATGTGTTTCAATTTCCGTTGCTCGAGAAAGGTGGAACGAGACCACAGTATATTCCATGGCCACACATGGATCAGGAAAACTTGAAAAATAAGCTTCCACTGTTGACCTCGGGAACCGGAAAATGGATACACAAGCTTGAAAAAATGACGAGAGGGAACACGTTAGCTATAGGGGATATCAAAGGTCTCTTAATCGCCATACTCTGTGATAGAGCAGACGATGTGTGGACATGCGCAGGTTACTCTGGTGTGACCACAGTTAATACCGTGCATGACGGAGCTCCGTTTAACAATTGCAGAGCTGCATTATGGAAAGCATTATGATTGCTGTATCTGGATACTTCCGACATGGGAGATATAATGACACATAAAATGAATGAGTCAGCGAACCCTTTGATTTACATCCAGAATTTCCAAGATGCATGGGTACTTGAAAATCTTGGAAATCTATACCTGTGTTCTACCATATATTATGCCAAGGGCTGCTAGAGCCGGTATAGAAACAGCTCAAGAAATTGGTAGGAATCGAGGCCAAACCATGGTCAGAAATACAGTTGTCCATCGCACACTATTGCAGTCTGCTGCAAGAAAAGAATCGCAAAAAAGAAGCTGCACGGAAGGGTGAAGAGGCAAAATGAGTGCAGAAGAAATGATCAAAATACGCCCTTGAAGGGGCAAAGATAACTAGCACAGACGGGTCGAGCATGCAGCAGGCCAATAATCCACAGCAGAATAATCAAGGCAGTACTGGGTTTTATCCCTGGGGAAGAGGATTTAGAGGAAGAGGATGGCAGAGTAATCAGGGAGGTTTTCAGAGTAATCAAGGAGGCTTTCAAAACATGCAAAACGGCAATCAAGATATGTCAAATGGGCAAATGATCAGACCACCGCCAGTATGCTATTGTGTGGAATGACAGGGCATCTAGCACGCACATGCAGAAGTCAAGGCATGTTGCAAAACGACCAAGGAACAAGAGCAGGTATGGTGAATCCACCAGTGTTTCTACAGCAGGGAGGAAATGGAGTTGCACAGAATCACACAGTGCAACAACAAAGGCCAGGTTCACTGCAAGGCTTGCAACCTCAGAATTTGATGAGTTTTCCACAAGGACAGTCTCAACAGTTGCCGATGTAATTGTCACAGACAGTAAGTGCAGGACAGACTTCAAACCCAGGAATCGGGAGTAACACTGTTGATGGGGGTAGTCCATTTGCACAAGGTGGGACAAAATTATATATGGACTAGGACAGCTTACTGGGAACCCTGATGTGTTCTATCCTATCAGTGACACCAGACCCTCACCAGGAGCCAAGGGTGGATGTTGTTATAGGGGATAAAGAATATTTCTTCTAAGTTGACACGGGTGCAACACGTTTGTGTATACGTGAAGGCAAGTTTTCCTTGTTGTGCGATGCTATAAATACTCAGAGTTTCACAGGAGCTACAAGTCGTGTTCCTTTTTTAGACACACTTCCAGTCTCTATAGGAGAATATGATATGAATGTACCACTATAATATTCGAGACAAACCCCAGTAAACATCTTGGGTTGAGATCTGATGACGAAGTTAAACATGACAATCTCGTTCACAGAGGAGGGCATAGTATGTTCATATCCAGGAATGCACTATTTGAACGTATGATTAGAGCATACGCAGGACACACAGCTATGAGGAATGTACCATTAGAGCCCGAAATATTTGCGTATGAACTACCTGTGCTAATGGTAGGGCTGCCAAGCCTTGCTGAGAAAACCTTGAAGACCCCAGATGAATTTCTATTTAGGCCAAGAATACCTATGCACGAGGAAAAGGGAGAAGTGTTTCCCTTGGTGATACACACAGCCGCAATTCGAGGGAAAATGGTTGTGATGATGAAGGCTGACAATGGTGCACAGTAATCACCATTGAAGAAGGGTACAGATTGACTGATGTCACTGATGACAATCTGTTGACGAGCAAGCAGATGAGGGAGAAACAGCAGTTGAGGTGAACCTCACTTTTTGGGTGAGAATGATCAAAAGAGAAGTGCCTCAGAGAATGATGTTGGCACAGAATCATCCTGAATATTTTGAGGACGACATGGCCCAGATGCATGTCTCAGTGTGGACTACAGGCCCCTATGACGTAGGCGTATTGAAAGGAGTCGGAAAAGTGAAAATTAAACTGAAGCCAGGAGCAATTCTACCAAAAGCAAAACAATATCCCATGTCCAGGGAGACAGATGAAGGAATTTTTAAGGCGATTTCGGCTACAATGGTACAGGGCATCTTAGTGATGTCAGAGTCGTCATGCAATACTGCAGTTTACCCTATCAAAAAATCAAAGGGAGGGTCTTGGCGTTTAATTCAAGATCTTAGACTGATAAATGATATTGTTGAGGCTGAGTTCCCTTTAGTCCCTAACCCAGCTACAATCTCATGTAATATACCTGTTGAGGCAAAATATTTCCCGGCGATTGATTTGAAAAATGCCATTTTCTCAATCCCATTTCACTGAGACTCTCAAGATCTGAAGTCATTTACGTTCAGACAAATGCATCTGAAAAGCATGAGGCTGCCCCAGGGGTACTGCGAGTCTCCTTCTATTTTCAACAGAGTCCTGCAAATGAACTTAATCAACATAGCATTAGAAAGTGTTGTCTTACAATATGTGGATGACATCTTAATTTGCAGGAAGACAGAAGAGAGTTGCAGACATGATTCTGTTCAGCTATTAACTATAGTGGCTGAAAAAGGGTATCAGGTTGACAAAGAGAAGTTACGATATTGTCAAATAGAAGTGCTATACATAGGCCAGCTGATCTCACATGAGGGAAAAAAAGTTACCCCGGAAAGGGCTGAAGCCATACTGAACACAGCTAAGCCACACATGATAAAGCAGATGCAGAGCTTTTTAGGTCTTTGCAATTATGTCAGGGCATGGGTCTTTGACTACAGCTCATATACAAAGCCTTTGCTACATGCCCTGAAGAAGGCACAAGTGACAAAAGAAAAGATTGAATGGTCTGTGACCAAGGAGGAAGGATTTGCTGAACTCAAAAGAGCCATTTGCAGGACACCTGTTTTAGGGATTCCCAATTCTGCCGAGGAATATTACCTGTTTTCACACACAAATGGCAGCGTTTTGATGGCAACCACATTCCCCTGGAATATTATAGTAGAAATTTAGACCCAGTGATGAGAGGTCATTTCCCTTGCGAACAATGTTTAGCTGCCGCAGCATTCACCATCGAGAAGGCTACAACCATTGTGATGGGATGCTCAATGACGTTGTACGTCGAGCACTCGCTATTTGCTATTCTAGAAAACCGGAAGGGCACACTGACATTTCAGAGAGCTTCTGCTTATGAAGTGATCATATCGAATCCATTGATTAAGATAGTCCAATGCAAGACAGTGAACCCAGCTATGTTCATAGCAGAACCAGTCACTGAAGGAGAGCCAATACATGACTGTTCAAATTATGAAGAATTCTATGATGAAATTCTCAGAGAGAAAGAAAATGCATTGGCAGAAGGAGAAATTGTCTTCGTTGAGGGTTCCTCGAGGATCGATCAAAGCGATGGACCAAGATATACAGACGCTGCTGTAATGGAATGCACAGTGAATGGAGAATTTCAAGTGCTTCTTAGTGCATGATTACAATCTCATTATTCAGCACAGGCTGCAGAATTATTGGCGTTGATACTCGCGAGTGAGACGAGTGTGACGTCCACATTGCATGCAGGCTTGCTGCGCAGGAAAAGGAGGGGCTACCTCCGAGCGGACAGTATGCCAGTGCATCACGCAGACTTATTAGACAGGCTGATTAAGGCACTACAGCTCCCAATGGGCATAGCAGTCATGAAATGCACCACCCACACGAAAGGGACAGATTTTATCTCACATGGAAATGAAGCAGCAGACACAGAAGCCAAGAGTATCGCATCCAAGAGCGAGACAATCATGGATGTTGATGTCACAAATGTAAACTGAAAAAATGATTGTCGCACGGAGTGAACCTGAGAGCTACAATAATATGGGACAAACACAGTTAATGGAACTCCAAGGGGAGGCACCACAGGAGGAGAAACACCTCTGGAAGCGGCGAGGGTGTTCTTTAAACCCATCCAAAAGCTTGTGGTGACAAGACAGCACTGGTAAACCAGTAATGAATATAGCCCCCTTAAAACTAGTACTGGAGCAGTTACACTATCCAGCACACATGACAAAAGAGAATCTAGCGGCAAAACTCGCTGAAGACGGGTTCATACCGAACCTAGCAGAACACTGCATTTTTTATGGTGAACTGAATAATTTGCCAACAGTTCACAGCTGGGCACACACTAAGGGTAGTTAGAGGAGTCATCCCAAGGCCCAATGGACCTTTTCAGCACTTGCATGTCGATTACGTCGATATGATTCAAGTATGTAACGGGTAGAGGTATTTAATTGTTCTGTTGTGTCCATTCTCTAGATGGATAGAAGCCTTGTACACACCCAGACTTTACCTGCGCAGCCAAATTTCTAGTGAGAGAGGTATTTTCCAGGTGGGGAGTATGTGAAGTAATGAGATCAGATAATGGGACTCACTTTGTAAATTATGTTTTCGAACAGATCAGCTTGTTGCTTGGTATAAAGCACAAGTTCTCATCAGCGTACTGCAAGGTAACGGGATATGCAAGAAGCTCAACGGCTTATTAAAGGAGAGGATACTCAAGTTGAAGCTTACTCTAAGAAAGGGATGGTTAGACTGCCTCCCTTTGGCACTGTATGCACTAAGGAACCAACCCGGTTCTGACCATCATCTTACGCCGCACGAAATAGCCACAGGAAGAAGAATGCGCACTCCCCTGACACCCGAATACAGAGCTAGATGTGATGCCCAGCCAACAAGAGAAATCTTAGGGTCTGAAATGCTAAATTACTTGAATTGCATGATATCTTGTCTTACTCTAATTTCAGGAAAGGGTAAAGGGCAGCACGGAACACAGAAGGAAATACTACTGCAGACAAAGCTCAAATACTACGTCTTCCATCAATCTTCCCTGGGGACACCGTCCTGGTGAAGAACCATACGTGGAAAAGGTGGAAAGAGCCATGGTTTAACGGTCCCTTTACAGTGGAAGACTGCTCTCCCTCTGCAGTGAAACTGCAAGGAAGAAGAGCTTGGATCTTTTTGGGTGACATCAAGCCATACATCAGAGAAGGCCCCCTGCCTGCACCCCACTGCGAAGAGACTGCTTTCTGTAATTGCTGAGCAGTTCCTCCTGCATCCGGAATACAGCAAGGAAAACCCAAATGTCCCAAGCGGAGGAAGAAGCGAATAGGCTTATTAATATACTGTTCTTTAGCCTAATTGAAGACTGTCCATATCTTGTCGGAAGAACTACAGACGTATTGACATTTCTTTGAGATGCAGCAAATACAGAACGCCTAAGTATAATCCTAAGCAGAATTATTATTTAGGTTGCTCTTCACGCACACCGAAGTTGTAGAAACTGTTCATAGTGAGTGAGGGTCAAACAGGTCCAAACTTCAGCAAATGCAGGACAAATGTCTCTGTCACCAGAAGACAGCAGATTGGTGAGTAATCTTTTCTTTTGCCTAATCATGGATTTTCCAGAGCTTGTGGTGAGACCTGTCGATGTTGACGTCCTCACATCCCTCAGAGACCCAGCTAATTCTACGCAGATGGGCATGCTCTTGCATGGTATCGTGATGCAAGTTGAACTTTCTAACTATCAGCAGAACTATTTGAGAAGATTTTAAACTTTCCGCCGAGGGACAGATCGAGTAGTGCCAGAGATTTCATTTTTTATACTGACAAGGACACAACATGTCTTTGGGAATGAAGCAGATCAGAGGCAAAGATTGGGAACTAATATACTGTGAACATGCGCAGTAAAGAGACTTGCTGAATTACTGCCTGATTTGGTCACTTCCCACAGCCTAGAAAGAGAACTGTATCCAGAGATAACAGACAATCCAGTTTACAGACAAAGGGGGACAACTGTTTTAGTACCTGCAACTCACAAGCAGAACCAACAGAATCCAGAGATAATATTGTTTAGAAGTTGTGTTAAAAGTTAGCATCTTTCAACGGATGATCGAGATGGGGATCCAGAGCAGCAATCTCGTCCTCCCTCAGGGGGAGAGACGTCCGTACTGTTCTGGAAGTAATTACTGCAGATGGACCTACAGCGGTATTATGTATATATGCATTACATTCATCATTGTTTTACTGTCACTGACGATCAGAAAATCTTTTTTTATTGGTGTACAAAGCGTTCCAATCCCAGTGCACTCACCTAATGGTGCACACATGAAGCCCACAAAGGCACCCAAACCTTACATAGTCCTTCCAGTCCCTAGGAAATCTGATGGTGGAGTGAGTGAACTTGAGATGGATGTGATTAGCAATGACACACACACAATTGTGGTAACAAGCAAAGTGAAAAGCCGGAGACAGGGTCGGCAGAGTGTGAATGTAAAAAGGTTACTGTCAACCACACGCATGCAAACATTGAATGCACACATGCCAGGCATCGTGTCAATAACTGCAGAGCCACAATCTGAAGCATGGGAGAAGAAGAGACTGCCTACTATGAGAAGTTCCACTGCAAGTGAGTTGACAAGAAACGTGGAGAAAAATGGACCTGTAAAGAGACAAAAGGAGCTAAAGAATGAAACATCCGATATAGCATTAATAAGCATACATGACCCAAGGAAGGGGACAAGTCCAAGTTCTACAATACAGACATACACTGGACCAATGACAGAGTGGATATGGACATTTTTGATCAAGAAAAAAAGAATGCAAGAGGAGTTGGAGAAGAAACCAACGGAAATGACATCAATGAACACCCCTGATACGACACTGATAGAGACAAAAACAAGCTCGAAGAAAATCTCACAATACAGCTGATAGCAGAATCACTATGACCGTCGTTAGCCAGAGCCAGGAAGAGGCAAGAGGAAATAGAAAGAATTGCCAGACTTTCCTCCACTAGACTGGCACAGATGAAGATACCTACATCATGGATCAGGGTACCCGAGAATCCTCCGGCAAGAACAAGCCGGACGGATGCATTCAGGGATGTAGTTATAGCAAATTACATGAAAACCTTAAGAATCAAGAGAAGCATACAGGGGACGAAAGTGAACTAAACAATCACTTGAACAGCACAGCTCATTTGGGAAACAACATCTGGTACCAGCACATGAAAGAAGTTGGAAGACGAAGTTTAGAGGGGGAATGTTTTGTCTGTGCACTCCTACCATACAGCATGGGGAAGTGCAAGATATTCCTAGCTGTAGAAATTGACATCCAGACAGCACACTGTCTTTCACACGTAGCAACAGAGGCATAGACAGGGTAGGGCCTGAGTGGGCAAGGCCCTACCCAAAAGCGGAAAAGGCCCACACAGCAGCACTGTGCGGGCATTTACAGATGTTAATGTCACTGCGGTGGACCCAACTACATTAGCTTCAGGCCCCACTTATTAGGCAATCCTGGCTACGTCGCTGCGTAGCAATGTGCAAAGCCAGAGGCCAGTTCATAGGTAGTGATGCCTCACTGAAATGGGCAACTGAAGCATCCGATCCAAATGAAGATGATTATGTCCAGGACATAAAGACAAGAAACATTGGAAAGACAAAACACAATGTTATCAGATAAGAGAAGCCTGGAGTTAAAGGAGTGGAGATTAGAAGAGAAGCAAATAAAACAATGAATGTCCAAGGAAAAACACCAGAAGAGGCTCGAAGTTGGAAAAACAGAGGCCAAATGCAGATTTGGGGAACAGTGCTTTCACCAGACGAATGGGAGAAAGGAGTAGTGATTTGCAGGGCATGGATGGTCCTTGGAGCCTGCAAAGAAGCAACTGAAAATGCACAAAGGATATGCAAGCCATTGAGGCCAAAGCTTGCAAAACTGCGGACATGGGTCGAAGATAGAGGATGACCCCTGCAGATAGTACCACTGGAGAGCTCAAAATTGTGCTTCACGAATAATGGCACTAGAAAGATGGGAGAGAATCAGAACTGTGGATTAATCCTTGATGCTCCAGGAATGATGCTTGGAACTGCAGTAATTATGGATCATTACTGGGCATGTGGATCCAAAGCATACATCAGACTGCCGAGAAACTGGGGAGGTATATGCACAATAGTGAATGTCCACGTTCCAGCATTGGTGATCCCGAAGAGTGACATGAACATTGACAATTTCCTGAAAGCAGAAGCTCACCAGAGGAAGAAGAGATCTGTGGAATTGCTGACTTGAATGAAACAAGAGAATTACTTTTCTGCCAAATCAGAAGAAGCTTTTCAAGCAATCCTATATGAACACAGGCTGTTCAGCCTCACTTCATCAGTGTTCACAACAATGTTAATGCCAAGATTTCAAGTTGGAGCAAATACTAAATGGTTGCATATAACCAGATGGGAGTTACTGCAGACCATCAACACAACCCTTAATGGATTCGATGCAATCAAACAGGAGTTAAGGGAAGTCCAACTGTTGACTCTCCAGAACAGATATGTACTTGAAATGATCACAGCTATGGATGGATGTGTTTGTGCAAAAATCGGAGAATCATATCGCACATTTATACCATATGACGAAGAACATTGAACCTTAACAGAAGCCATAGGTATGCTGATGAAACTACAGAATGAAATGATTGATGAAACTGACAAAGTAGACAATGACAGTTGGTTTGGATCGCTATTCTCATGGGTTATACAATGGATGGCAGATGCATTCAAGTTCCTAGGAGCCCTGCTAGTGATGATATTGCTAGAATTCTGTGTCATCAAGATCATAATATCTCAGTTGCATAAAACTGCGAAAAACCCAATAGGGATGAAGATCATGATTGAGGTCGCTATGGAAGCCCAAAGATCTGACTGACGAAGAAATAAGAGATGTTGTGAAGGCCAGCATTCATGCACCAGAAGGAACAAAGTTTCTATATCAAAGGAAGCATAGAAATTATGTGGGAAGATGGGTTTACTGCAGCCCAAATGGACAATGTCAACTGATGACGTGGAACGAGGAGGAACATGTGAGAACAGCAGGAAGTTTAAAAGGAGTAATAAAGATATGGACCCCAAAGAGACATTTCTTCAGACCACCATGTATAGACCCAGAAGATGAAGAAAGAATGGACCCAGGCGATGAAGTGAAGGTGAATAGAGAGGAACCAAAGAAGATGGATCCAAAGAAAGAGGTGAAAGTGGTCGATGAATCGCCCAGAGGGGGGAGTGTAGAGGAGGTCCCAAGTACAGCCCGCACTCCAACCATCCATTTTGAAGTACCATGAATTTTCACGCCAAAATATGTGACGTATGATGAGCAAATAATCCGGCAGAGAGCTGCAGTGGGGCTCTGTCCAGTACCCACCAGAAGAACAATGCCTATTGAAGTACCAATACCTAAGAAACCATGGACAGCAAGGTACCCATTGAGAAAAGCATATCAACAAATGAAACAAAATGAAATTTGTCTAAGTAAAGTCCCTGAAGATGCCAAGAAGGTCTTAATGGAAGACGAATGGTGACGTCACGAGAACTCAGACTGACTCACATATAGAAGAAATGATGTCCAGAGAATGACGTAAAGAGATGAAGCACCATGAACAAGGGGTATTGTGAACCTAAAGTGAAAGGACGATGTCAAATATAAGAACCTTGAGCTGTAAGCATGACAAAGATATTCAACCAGTTTTTGCGCATGTACATATGCTTGGAACTGCAAGAAAGCTAAGAAAATCGTGTGGCTAGCTATGCTTAGTAGAAAGATAGTGCGGCAAGCACCACCTATACATATCGATCTCAAACAAAGGACGTTATATAAGTATATTTCCACTTTGCACAAGAAGCAGAATCAACCCAAAGGTTACTAAAGGCCACACGAGGAGAGCTTCATATTGAGCAAAATCAAGAATAAGCGTCAGAAACAAAACTCAGCAGAGGCAACCCGTGCAAGGAAAACCAAGGTCGTAACAATAAAAAAAGGACGAACAGTAGATAAAATTAATTGAAGCAAAGAACAGAATATCCTGCTCTGAAAGGTCAAGATAAGAAACCGAAGGCAGGTGGTGGGTGAAACGAATATCAAATACACTAATTAAATGAAGAAGAGGCAAATTCACAGTGTCTGAATCACGTTACCAGGGCGAAAGTCTGACTGAAAGAAAAGAACTAAGAAAAGAGGAAATCAAGGATTCTAATAGTTTAATGAGAAATAGTAATAATGAGATGGGACAGAAATTAGCATGTACAGCAGGATCAAGGGAGGGTTTTTTCAAGAGGGGGAACACCAGTGCGGGCTTTAGTTCAGCAGGAATAAGGCCAGTTGCACAAGAGTGATTCACCACCTGGGCAGCGCAAGGGGCAATCGCTGGCATAATATTTTTTAAAATACTAAATTGATAGGATCAAGAGGGGGCAACTTCATTTTATTTGTAACAGACGCTATGTCGTCAGGTGAACAAAATGGAAAACTAGACCACAAATGGGCTGAGACAGAAGTTGGGATGGTCGAAAACTGACATGTCTGTCTTCAACCAGGACAATACAATTATTTCATGTATGTCTGTGATTTTTGGAATAAATAACTCTGACAAGGAATCACAAACAGCTTGTGAAGGAACAACCCCCATCTGTGCAGTAGATTTGGAAGATAGAGAGTACACTATATTGAATACATCCTTAAGCTGGTTCAGAGCTGTCCCAACTCTATTAGTGTACAAACAATGTTTACCCTCAGGAATGGCTTTATGATATAAACTGGTAACTTGACATAACTGTAATCTGTCAAGTTGGCAGTAGGTTTTTCTCCACTTCCGTTCCGCCTGCCAGCATTTAGGTGAAAGTAGTTTAAGGTCTTTATTGCAGCAAGGTTCAGAGGGACGGCCTAGTTGTTTACATGGTTTAAGCCGAGCCATGCAGTCGGCAGTGGAAATACAAGCCTGCTTAAGTGAGGCTAAATCAAAGCCAGCGGAAGCTGCACATCAATTGTGAATTTGAGCTAGAATATCCATAGCAGATACAGAGTGCCATTTCCTTTTTAATATATCGAACTGATCAGCTACAGAGTAATACATGTTAAAACCAATAGAAAAAGGAACAACAATCTGATCAGACCAGGTAACACGAAATGTAGGAAAAACTGTGACCAAGGATTCAGAAGAGAAAACTAGGTCATGCATGTTACCCAGCTGATGTGTAGGTTCACTTACCAGCTGCAGCAGGCCTAAATCGGCCATCACAGCAGGAAAATGAGTGCCCAATTTCTCATTGATCTCCTTAAATTTAAAATGTAAATCAACTACTATCAAAAGATTAGTATGGTTAAACTGTAAATCCGCAGCTAGTTTTAAAACTAGATCACCAAAAGTCGACAATGGGGACGATAAACAATTAAAATTTGGCATATTGTAGAATCCGTAACTAGGAGTCGAACCAATAATGTTTCCATCTTAACATTATGAGTTAAGTTCAAGGCAGTGGCACCAAGGATGGATTTGTGGATCAAAGCCATACCTCTACCAGGGTTTGGAGAGACATGATCAAGGTAAATGATATTGTAATCAGCCGGAAGGGCTACGGCCACTGCTGGGCCCTACGTTTCAGTTACACAAACAACATCAGGAAAATTATCATACAGTAGATCAAAACAAGATTGTGATCTAAATCGAAATGCATACAAGTATGAAAAAATGGTGTCCAGTCAACCACCACAGCCCAGGAGCAACCCGGCCCCTAAAAGAAAATGAAACTAATCAAAGGAAAGCAATAATAAAAGTAACAAAAATTTAACAAAACACAGGAGGCCGCCAAGCCGTACTTGTTGGGGTCTCCTGGAGCAGCAAGTGTGGGAGCAAAATACCCACAATGGCCACCCTTCAACCATGTCATGCCCCTGTTCTTGTCATGATTAGTTGCCTCAATCACAGGACCTTTCCTTCCAACCCGCATAAGTTTGTGCCCCTACTAGTCCATGTGGTGTCTGGCCAGTTAGTTTGTCATTTAAAATAACATTGTAGAGGAGCAGGTGGATGCATTTTCCCTAACTCCCACCCCCACACCGCCATCATACTGGAACATCAGAAGAAGGCCCTATGTGAGATTCCATGTGTTACGCCTATACCACGTTGAGTGCATGAGAGACGATATGCTCTCAGACAGTGGTTTCAAATGTACCCTGGCAATAAAAGTGTGGAAGGATGCCGTATGCAAGGATGTCAGCACGCACCACCATTGGATATCATAGAGTGCTGAGTGAAACCTGATGAGGGCCGAGTGATATCATAAAGAAGATATACAAAGCCATACTGAAACTATATGAAAATACTTAAGAGTGACGATGTAACTGAAGCGATAAGAGGAACATGTACAAACTGATAGAGTTATCATGAATGCAAAAGAAGATAAAGTAACTTGCTGACCATAAATGCAAATACGCCACAACGTAAGGTGAAAAGGGTACATAGAAGGTGGCTATAGTGGAATATATGACGTGGTATGTATGGTCATTGTTGGAACATGGACGCCAGTTCATGTTAATATTCAATCCAGCTACCTCAGAAACAGATCAGGGTTGCAGAGTCAGGAGAGACTGAAGAACAGATTTGTGTGCAAAACAAAGAGGAGTCTATGTTGACTTGGGATCAAGGATGCTATTTTTAAGGAATAGCTGCAAAGTATGAAGGGAGGCAGACGGATAAGCCATGGATGAGACGTATTTCTCTTAGATTAAAGAAGAAGAAAACAGCAGCAAGAGCCAAGTATTGGACAATTAAAAATAGACAAAGTCTACAAAAAGTAGAGTGAGCAAGTCTCTAGAGACCAAGAGAAGCAATGACACTCAGTATAATAAAATCAATTAGCAGTAAATAAATGAACAATGGACAAGTTTGTGGTCTCTTCACATGTGAATCAGAAATTGAAAACAAGGGCTATTCATTGATCCTCGGATGAAGAAAGTGATGTGCTTATAGTCCCTTGAATATCCCAAAACAGAGAGGAGGCTACAAGGTCAACTACAAACGAGAAACTTGGTTTATGACCAGACTGATGAGAGATGATGGACTAAGTGGGAAAGTGGGGAGTAATCTGATGTGATCCAAGCACCTGGGTTCAGATTCAGTTATGTTATGCCAGTTGAGATGAAATTACAAGGTTGGATGAGAATGCCAACCAATCAGTGGGTCTATGGGTCAACCTGCTATACAATGTTACATAGACCAATATGCTGCCATTGTGTTCGTTATAATCAGTATTATATGTATTTAGAGAGAGTTTGAGGTGTGTTTTACAGATACAAGACAGCCAATGAAGTACTAACCTGTATACATTATATAAGTAGACATGTTCCCCTAACCAATCCCTCTCACTAATAAGTGTTATGGTTTGCCATATAGGATGATATCACAGATGATGCATATTGTGGTATAAGACCTCTGTGTAATCAAGTTTGTGTGTGACTGTACAAGCATCCGTCTGATGTCTGCCAGTCGACCATGCTTTATTAAATTGAGAATAACGTAGGCCTTTGCCAAATTCCTTGAGTCTGTCGGGTTATTTGCTCTGAGATCTTTATTGGTAATTCCATTTAGTACAAGAGACGCTTCAAGGTGCTAGAGCACAACATCATTAGCTAAAATAGAGAGAGGGTGTGGCAATGCTATGACAACATACCCCTTCGGAAGAGTAGAAAGCATCAGCCACGGAGGCACCAGCACTGTGCCGTAGCTTTTCTCCACCCCATCTCAAGGGGTGGGGTAATCAGTTCTCCAGATCACCTCCTGTCTCCTGCACCTTCCCTCTTCCTAAAGGCGCTGGCTATGCCTACCTAAAGGCAAACAACATTGGCTGAGCCTTACCTAGACTGTGGGCATTTCTGAGGATTATTGGCAGAGCCCTTGTGATGTTGCGCACCATGGATACGAGGGGGGTGTTCCTCTGGAATTTCTTGGAGATTAACCATTCACACCAACTTATGGTAGACGACCTTGGACTTATTCTGTTCAGTCCTAACTCGTTTGAACTTGAACTCCCAATTCCCTCCTGCAAAACTGCTACCCCAGTATTTCCCATGCACTCTGTTGTCCATTGATAAGGTGAGGGGTACGAGCTGTAGAGGCCCTGGGTCCGCTCTCTGCAAGTATGCATTCAATAACCACAGTTACATATATATGATCATATAGTACAATGATCAAACAGAAATCAATTGGTGCTGTAACTTTTCACAAAAGTGAAATTTACATTTAGGATTATACACCACTAAAGATTATAAATGATTCCTTGCTCATATGTAAGGATTACAAATGAATCTAATCCCTATTGCACAATCCTCTTGCACAAACACGTGTTTCACACTTCATGTAATTCATTTTCCCACATTGCGTGCTTCTTCAGGGCCTTGAATTTTGTTCTCTTAAAGTTAGATTTATAATGGGATACCTGATGTGAAGGTAAACTGTTATGTTGATACTCTACAGATTTTTCGGACTCTCTTTTTAATTGTGTTACAAAAGCTTTTAAAATGTAGCTTGTGCCACTTCCTGTTCAAATTCGAAATTCCAGGTGCAGATCTAAGTATCATGATTGTTCTCTGCAAGAGTAATGCTGACCGGATATTTTTGAAAAATCCTTTTTTAGAAGGTCTTCAGGTAACATAGCCTAATGCATTGCTAACATCTGTGGTTCATTTGCCGTATGATAGTTCCTTTCTATGTGCTGACTGGTACAATATTTTCAAATTCAAAAAAGCCATCTCCATAAACTGTTTATACTTCTCCTTGCCAGCACCACTTTTCCGGCAACACGTCGTCTGTCCGTGTGTTGACTGACAGCTGACTTCCCACATTTGATGCGACCATGTCCATAAAGTGGTTCGTTAACAGCATATCCTTGATGTGTACTTCTCATTATCACTCCTCTTCCAGCAACACGCCGGACAGTTTTGTTGGAACACCACTGATATGAGACTTTGCCTTCCTCAGAGCAAAACAGCAACGTATCGAAAGATAATCCCTTATTAATCAAGATGTATACACCCCTATTCCTAATTCAAGTTCACAACTTCCTTTAATAAATATTCTTCAGGCTTTCTGATCAGCTTGATGCCGTCCATGCAAGATGAAAACAGTGCACACCATACGTTTGCATTATCTATCCGTAATGTGAAGTAGTCTATACCATCACAGACAACACAACACATTCTTACCAAGTGGTAGGAAACTGAGCAGAGTCCAATATGTGTTACTCCAATCATATTGTATTACAATCCTCAAAATATAAAATGTCATGTATTTCTCTCCAATCTGATGCTCTATACTAACAGGACCAAATAGAACTCAAGGGAAATTCCTCCACACCTGAAAAGAATGCCTTCATCACCTCATTGAAAGTAGTCTAGGCGATGGAATTCTAAATAATTTGACCATGCTCCCAGATTCCCAGTTGCCATTAACGTTATAGACGCCAATCCCGGCCAACTGACATCTGTGACAAAGTACCGAAAAGTGTGCAGCAGATTCAGCTTAGTCCATAGATGTAGAAATTGTATGTTTTCAGTGGCGTCTGCTCCATCTAAAGTTCCTTTTTAAAGTGGAAAACGGACTACATAAACGTAAAATCACACCAGTGCGTGTAAGTGTTGACTTGGGAAGCAGGATCTGCAAGGGGGGGTCAATCCAGACCCTCATATTTCAAGGAAATCTTCTAAAAGGACTCTCCAAAATGGTTTTATTATTACTGCCGATCCATTTCTATGAACATATTTAATGTTCAACCATCAAGTCCACAGTAGTTTGCAAATAGAAAAGAACGTTAAAAGCATTAACTTCTCATTGTTCAGAACTGTGACTGTATATATAAACCTGACTCTGATCTTTTACTGATAATCTCTCTCACCTTTCACTCATCGTCAGTAGTGGGAAAATCAATGATAGGTCTGGCATGTGTGCACACTCCATCCCTGCCATGATCCTCTACCAGTGTCTCTTTCAGGGGGATTCAAAACTACACGCGAGTCCTGCCTTCCTAAAGCCCACAAATAAGATGGTACAATTTACCTGTCTCTTTCCACACTTGCCTCTCCCTCGCATTGGAGGCCAACTCAGCATGATGCAACCTCGTTGGGTTCTGTCAGTCCCAACTGCGACCCAGGGCTGAGACTCGCTTGAGAGCGCAGAGCCACCTCTCCACATTCTAACAAACTTCTCCTGGATCCTGGCAGTCCCTCACCCCTCTGGTCCGAGCCTCCCTCTCTCTCTTTGTCTCTCTGTCTCTCTCCCTCTCTCCTGTCCCTACTCTACTGAATATCTCCTAACAGCAGCTTCCCTGCCTCAAACCTATAGGCTTAGAGGGCAGAATCACACCAAATGTTGGTGCAGGCCACCGCAACCACAGCCCACTTGCACTGGGTCTTCCGATCTGTGTGGGTTATGAGGCCTGCCCAATTAAAAGGTATATAAGAGAACACACAAGTAAACCTAGGAGGACTGCTTTTTGAGCTCTTCCTTCACTACGCCGCCTACCCATCTCACAAACTATTTATGACAGACACCCCTGAACCACATCCTGCTCGTGTTCTAACCCTGATTCGTCACCACATTCATATGTTCCTACTTTTCATTTTCCCTAAGTCTAAAACTCTAAGAGTCCCAAGAAGTCTCGCCAATAGTCCATCATACAAAATAATATCATTAGCAACTCTAGAGGGGAATGGGTTGGGCCATCATAAGGCAAAGCACCCATCTCTGAGACCCGATCAGAGCCAGTGAGGCAGCAGCGTTGGACGGTGGGTCTTCTCCACCCCATTTTGATGGGTGGAAGCATCACTTCTTCATCTCAGTTCCTGTCTCCTGCACACTTCTTTTCCCAAAGCCATCTTGCTACTCCAACCTAGAGACAGAGGAGCCTTGACTGAGCCCCATCTATGCTACAGGTGTTTGTGAGGTTCAATTTCAGGGCCCCTGCATTGTTTTATAACAGGTCTGGCAGGGGTATTTTCCTCTGAAGCAACTTGGAGAGTAATTAGGCACATCAACTCATGCTTGATGACTTGGGACCCATGATTATGAGTCCTGACTGTTTTGAGCTGGAGCCCCCACCTACCAACTCCAACAGTGCCAACCCAGTGCTTCTTATGCACTTAGTTACCCATCGAAATGTGAGGTGTTCAAGCTGTTGGTGCCCAGAACGTCAATTTACTCAAACTCAGACATTTGCATTCACCATAATGAAACAAGCACAAAGAAAATGGCATAAGTTCAGCTCACCTCAAGAATGTGTTCAACCACTACAGTTATATTTAGCTGTTTATATATATAAAAGCCCTTGGAATTAATAGAAAAAACATTAGTTAAGGTGTAGTCAAAGCAGATTTAACGCAACAAAACACTTAAAATTCAGAATTCAGTGGATGTGGGAATTCATGACCAGTTTAACTCTGACGATGTATATCATTGTGAATCCCTTCTCTTATAATATGTATGTGCTCATGGGCTTTGCAACAGGAACATGCCAAGTTAAGCTGGTCATTACTTCACCTCCACTGAATTTCAAGTTTTGTTTTGCATTAAATCTGCTCAAATTAACTGCACCTTAACTAATGTTTTTTCAATGAATTTCAAGGGTTTTGTTTTACCATAGTCTTTTTTACGGTCCCCTGGGCATGGCCTTTGGCCATGGCCAGCCCCAATAGATTTCTTTTGGACCCACTAGGTCACCACGGCCACTATACATGTCTTTTTGGGCCCAATAGCCAGGGCCTTTGGCCTGACAATTGAGCATGGTCCTTGGCCATGACCACTGTATCTTTTGAAAAACAACCTTTCTTTCCTGCTCAGTAGTCATGATCATTGGCACCAGCCTTTGGCCATTGACACTATACATTTTCCACCAATAACCTTCTTTGGGGCCAGCTAGCCATGTAGCCCTGACCTTTGGCAATTAACACCCCTTTATGTTTCTTTGAAGCCCACTAGTTTTGGGGACCACTAGCCTTTGGCCATGGCCACACCGCTAGTTTTCTTTGTGGCCCACTAGCCATGGCCATCAGCTGTGTCCCCTTTACATGTTGTCCCAATAGCTTTCTTTGGGTCACACTAGCCGTGGCCTGTGTCCGTGGCCACTCTATATGTTGCTCCAATAGGTTTCCTAAACGGGCCCACTAGCCGTGGTCTTGACTTTCATACATCTTAGAAACAACAGGAGTCTGTTCGATGAGGATATTAGTGGTTGCACTGGACCATATTGATGGACTTTGCTAATCCAAATTGGTGGCAGATCTTGTATAAGGTCCCGGGTATCACACAAGATGCTTTGAATTCAACCCTACTTTAAAATTACTGCAAATAAAGAGATTACAAGGGGAACAGTGGTTCTATTAGCAGGTCCAGGTAAGCAATGTATCAGCATCCTGAAACATTTGTAGATGTTGAATAGAAAAAGAACTGGCTATCCAGGATCCATGTTGTGTCCATAATTTAGATGAACCATAGTTGGCGGCACATGAATTAAAAGGCCACATTCAGGGCCTTAAGAAGAGAGGAAATCACTGCCTAAGATGGGATTTCAACAAATGAAGCAGGACAGGGTGTTGTCAGTATAGAATTCCAAGTCCTTTAGAATTGGTCATCGGTCCACCACATTTTGCTGGTGCTCTGTTTATAGAAGTTGTTGTGCATCCACTGCAGCGTTGCAAAAATAAATGACATTTAATGTTTGATTGCAGTTTGACACAAACGTGAGCATTGCTGGTATAGGTGTTCTATTTTTTGCAAAAGAAATTAGAGTGACAAATAGACACACATGAGTATGTATAGGTATTGGTGACAAGAGTAAGCAATGTGCAACACCAAGTTTTGATGAATATTTGAAAAACATGGGGCCAGATATATAGTTTCAGTATAGGTGTGCTTTAAGAACACAATGCCCCCAAAAAACAAACAGGTAGAAACAGTTCATCAGGGTGGTATCATGGCAAAATAGGGACACTGTTCCTGGGGAAGGGTTGGTTGCTCCCTGTTTAAGGGGGCTATACAAGTTTATTAGATTCTGGAAAATGCCTGAATGTATTGTTTAACTGATCAGTTGGCTATACAAAGGATATTTAATAGGAGGAACTATATTGTTGGCTCATGTTGATAGAGAACACAAGGACTTTTATTTGCCGGTTTTCAGACTTGTGGGACATGACATCTGCAAAGATGAAAGAATGTTGAAGTGAGTAATTTCAGCTGGGCTACTTTTCCCCAGTTGATCCAAGCTCATATGATCAGATACATTATGTACTTGAAGAGATGTATTTAGGGTAGGCTGCAGCATGGACTATGAGAGAGAGAGATGTCCAATCAGCTGAAGTTATCTTTGTTTAGATGTAAGATGCCAACTTCTAACATATGTCACACGTAAGTGTGATGATGATGCATCAGATTTCTGGTTATTTACTCTAAAAAACTGAATAGTTCCTGCATGGAATTATGATCCAGTTGGTAAGCAATGGCATCTTGTCTGACAGTGGAGTTAAAACTGTTGGGTGCTGCTTTTTATGGGTCATCTTTGAAGGAGTAATACGACTGATGCTATATCCTTTCCAAGACTCGTGTTTATTTTTGATGACTACCATTCCCAACTGGACATAGAGCCTTATGAAACACATAATTTTCGGTGTGCTGTTTTATCCATAATGCTAATTTGTGGTAAGATGAAATCAAGCTTATTGAAGACAAAGATAATATAGTTCACAAAAGATGCAAGTCTGTTTATCCCCGTAATCCCGAATGTCCCAAAACTGAGCATTCTTCCAGCAAAATGTCTGATGTAGAAAGCCTTTATTTGTGCAGCCATGTTATGCAACCAACCCATAAAGTGTTTTGCATTATTTAGTGAGAAGATTTTGAGTCAATGTACAGTATATATCATGCAGATTGAATTACATTTGTTTAAGCCCTACATTATTGCATTATAATCATTACGTGAGCATTATCCCATTGTTTTTTATGTGCTTGTCACTTTAAAATGGACATTGCAGATGGGAATCTGTCCATTTGGACTTTGCTGATGCCGAGCTCAGCTTAAAGGCAGAGGACTCAGAGTTCAGCTTTTTGGTAAAAGAGACCTACCATTAATCAGTAGTTCATTCATTAGCTGAGCAGAACAGCCACAGCTGTGAGTATTCAGAGCATACATCCGGATCTTACAAATACTTGTATATTAAAAAAGCAGTGTTTTCATAGAGCTGTACAGTTTTTGAGGGGAAAAAGGGTCAACAGTATGCTTTTTGGATAAAAGACTGCTCCAAAGTTCTAGATACACCACATATACATTATCCCTTATGTGTCTGCTTCATGGCATGGGCATGAAAATATGTGTTCAGCACTTTGTTCTGTTAATGATGAACTCCAATAAACATGCAATACACAGCTTTGAAAATGAAGTAAATTGATTCATTTTAAAGGCACCATATAACACAATCATATTATGGGCTATGTCGTTTGAATCCATTGCTTGATTTAAAACACAAAAAATAGATTTGTCTTTTGCTTTCCATCATCTGCTTATAAACACAATAGATTAATATGTTAATTTGTGGGAATTATGAACAAATGTACGCATATTTTAATAACTCATGCATATCACCAGCAACTAGAATATGAATGGTGTCCATAAATGTAGGATTTTGTTGCACTTCTTAACATGTAGGTCTCAATAATGGTACTGGTCCAAACAAGAAATTATAAGAGAAACATTTATTTCATTCCAATTTGGCCTTAAATCTTGATGTGATGGAAAAATACATTGGACCAATAAAATAAATGGGAGGATTTTTGGAAGTGTCAGCATTTGAAGAAAACCTTTCAAAGGCCCATCCAATCGGAAATTGTTGTGTCAAACAATGCTGCATGGTTAGGGTTTGTCAAGAATTTAAGGCCAAACACACAGGAAGTCGAGAGTGTTCTTGTGGAATCAGGGAGCTTGTCCGGCAGCAGGTACCACCTGGATATGGCTGATGGAAATTCCCTTTCAGACATCCGTTTCAGAGGGAACAAAATGCAGAAGCCTTTCCCAAGACAGAACCAGTTTGCTTGAAGCAGGGGCAGAGCTCATTTTGCTGAGTTGCCTGGAGCTGTAGATGTTCCTACCTGTCCAGTGCCTATAAAAAGACAAACCAAACGTGACTACAAACCCTCTGTGCATTTGGATAAATGTGCTAAGAGTTATTTAGAGCCCTGATAGCAACTGAAAGTTTTTTGTGTGAAGCCTTAGCAAGCCATGCCTTAAATGGGGGACTTTGCTTGCAATGCAAATGTTATGGAAGCATACTAAAATAGACTTCCCTCGAATGAACGATTGCAAACAGCGTATTTTCTCTGGAAGTAGCCAAATATTAATTAACCCTCATGATTTCAACCGGAGAATTTCTATTAGGATTTGCGATATGGTATAGAATATGATTCATAGACTGTCAGCATCAGCAATTGGTAGACTTATTGACCTGTGAAAACTGTACTTTACATATAAAGAAAAACCTTGGATGGTGTTGTATACACCTTGTGGAATAGGAAGGAGGTTATTGTATCCCCTTTTTTCCCCAAGAAAATGATGCCACTTTAAATAAACAATGTCATTTTTTCTAACCAAAATTGCATAGAAAAGTAAGGAGTCTGTGTTAAGTGGACTTCTAACGCAAATTAAAATGACTTGTAGATTCCTTTTCTATCTCAAATGTATAGTCTCATGTATTATATGTAAATGGCTTTTCAGTACAGCCACTGTATAGAACTTAGCCATGCTTTGAACTTGAACCCTTCTAAATCTAGCTGCATTGTGATTATAGACCTGTTTTAAATTCAGCGTCATTCTTGAGAATAGCCACTGTGTTATATTTAGCTACATTTTGAGTATAGCCACTGAGTTACATTCAGCTGCATTTTGAGTATAGCCACTGTGTAGAATTTAGCCGCACATTGAATTCACCCCCTGCTAAATTCAGCTGCATCTACCAAACCAAGAAACCAGCCAGGACACACAGGTATGTATCATAATCCATGCTTTTGGAAGATAGCCAAATGCATGGCCACCCACCCGCTCACATATGCTATCGTACACTACTTTAAGTCACATCGCATCACAATACCTCTGCCATAAGAAGAAGAATGCAGCTATCCCCCACAACGGGGCTGCAATGGCACCTTTTAGTTACCCATGGTTTCCATCACATAGGAAACATGCCAAGGAGGCTAGCTGAGCTCTGCAGCTGCCTGATCCTAAACTGGTGGTCAAGTCAGGCTAGCGGCCATTCAGAACAAATCATAGCTAGATACTATGTTAATTATATTGTGACATAACCACGTGCTAAGCCTTTTGTGGATACTTTACCTTTCAGTGAAGATATAACAGTCTCTACCTCACGGGTTCACATGCTTTCTGGGAGATCACTGAAACATAGAGATTGAGTAATGACGTAGAAATGACTCACCTGGGGTGGATTATCATGAAATGCATGATAATCCACCCATGGGGAGTCATTCCTGCGCGCATTTCACTGTCTGTGGATGTTTACAATGAGGCACCCACAAATCAATCTATAAAAACATCACTACCCAATCTCTATGTGGCATCCGGCAATGGGTTGCAAGCATGGGTGTAATTATAGGGGGTGGGACAGGGGTTTTTGTCCCCCCAACTTCTGTGGCATGCCTTTTTGTCCCCCCAATCTTTTGGAGGGAGGGCAGGTGGGCTGCAATCATCAATTATGTAATTGAACAGCGCGAACCCGGCTGTCACGCTGGAACAAATTCAGGGCTGGAAAGCCCTGCGTGGCTCAATCTCTCACCCTGGCTGACCTGACTCAAAGTCAGCAGCCAGGGTGCTGAACTGGGTGCTGCAGGGCCTGGCGCGTGTGCTGTCATGCTAGCAGCAGCACTTCAGGGGGCCAGCGGCACAGAACATCGATTTCAGGCTTTGTGTTCCTGTGACACACAGACAGGAACTAGGAAGCTCACTCAACTTTCTGGTTTCTGTCTGGAGGCGCGTTAGTGCGAAGAGGTTAGGTCGGTGTCACATGAGACGTGGCCCGGGCGGCATTTAAAAGCAGAGCAGAGGAACTTTAAAAGAAATGTTTTTTATTGGGTTTGTGTATGTTTGTTGGGTAGCTCTGTCCAAGCCCTCTGAGGCAAAATACATGCAGACTTTCTAATTAGCATATGGATTGCACCAACAGAAGTGACTTCACAGAAAAGGACATTGGAAGGTGCATCATCAGTCTTTGATCCTTGGAGGGACCATGGAAGTGACTTTAGAATAAATTGCCATAAATAAGCCAAGTGACAAATAACTTTGTGGTGCAAAATACCTAAATTGCACTATTGTTATATGTGGAGCAACTCTATAGTCATTAGGATTTTCCATTATAATAGCATGATACATTAACATAAGCTTTGAAGTGAATCAGAATCACTTACATAGCTGCAGATAAGGCAAAATGTGATTAAATATTTTGCTCAGGATCACACACTTGGTTAAATGGTGAAACTGGGATGTGGACAATTTAAGCGATCGTGCACATCTTTCCAGGCTTAGTTGATATAGAAATGTATTAAGGTTTTGCTTCACATTTCATGTGCTTATTATTTATATAATACATATAACATATAATTGGGTATAGAAATGCATTTGGAAGCAAACCACATTACATAATAAACTAGCCTTTCATAGTAAACTAACCATACACTATATACATTGTCATAGAAATGTGTTGCACAATGGCAGTATGGCTTTAGCTTCATTCTCCCCATTCTGCATGCAAAATCACAATAGCATCATGCAGATTAATGTGAGCCTAACAAATCCTCCGTGGGTTTTAAAGCAATAGTCATTATTTCATAAAGCATGCAACATTTTGCACCCTTCTCACTTCTGATCACTCCTTCCCATTCACATTTCTAAAGGGACAAAAGTCCCAGCTAATAGTACCCCCCTCGCTCCCGTCAGTGCCTAATGGCTCACACTGTAATACTCTGTTGATACAGAGCAACGTGCGGACCCTCTGCTGCCTGGAGCTCCTTGGGACCTTGTCCTAGCAGCGGGACACCTCTACCATTCGGAACGGGTAAGGTGTTCTGCTGCCAGGACAATGAGCGTGCTGAGCAGGAATTGCTCAGCACACATTGTCCTGCCAGTGGGACACTTTTGCCGTTGGGCACCCTTTTTGAGGTGCCGAATGGGAGAGGTGTCCCAATCACAAATGTCCCAGTCTGGCTCTTAAAAGAGCTACAGGGGCATCTTGACTACCCCCTTGCGACTCTCCCGCTCAGTACTCCATTGCTTGGAGCCATTTCCACACAGGAAAATATACCTTAATTTTAATCAGACAGAATCTTGTAGAAAAAAATCTATCAGCACGAAGACATATAAGGTGCTGTGCAGAACCCAAGTTTTGAGATATATGGCATTTAAAAATCTATACCAATTATACTTGGTCACCCACTGCACTGCATTAACCAATGGTTTCTGCCTTTGAATGAAATGAAAAATCAGGCAAATTGCTGACATTCTAGTGAATCTGGTCCTTTCGGCCATGGCTTTATAGTTCAACTAGGTCAAGTCAACATAGCCCAAAATGTCAGGTACCGGGGGGGGTGATAAAGTCTGGTCTGCTCAATGGTTGTTGCGCCACGGTTTCCATGTGTTATTGTAAAAGTACATATAAATGTTGTGTGCACACAGTGTATGTCAGTGGAGGTGCTGGGGGAATTTGTGTGTGAGTGAGAGTGTGTGCAAGCATATGTATGTTGACTTTTGAGTCTGAATGAATGATAAATAATGCATTGTTTGTGTGTTCTAGTGGAATTAAGTTTGTAAATGTTATGTTGTGTCACTGGGTGCATGGCAGGCCGACTGAAGATGTGTGGGAGCCCAATCTAATTTTAAAGATACGCCACCAGTCTTATGAAAGTTATAACAGAGCGTCAGTAATGTACTCTTGTGGTGTAGTAGGTAAGTGTTATCCCTCAGGAATTTAAATTGTTTGACCGATGTACAAAATCACAGCGGAACTAACTGTAGTAATTTTCACTGCAAATATGTTTTTACTTTGGTACAAAAAAACCAAGCCCATGTCCCCTCAAACAGCAGTACACCCCAAAACCCCCCACCCCACTTACCTTCTCTCCATCCGCTGCCTCTCCTGTAACATGCAGCGTCAGATCCATCCCTTTAACGCGAGTCGGATCTGATGCTGTTGCGTCCCTTTTCTTCTTTTTTTTTGTTGGGTCCCCTGCCACCAATGCTGAGGAAGTGGGGGACACCCCCACAACTGCCAAAGCCATACATACCGAATATGGGCTGAGGCGGCCACCCCTGCAACCACTGCTCTTCATGTTCGCTATCTTTGGCTTCGAACTAATGGTGGTGACCGAATTCGGTCAAATCTACCATTCAACCAAATTATTTTTTACAATTTGGCCGGCACGATCCCTCAGAGCCAACATCCACCCTCCCTTTCCTTCAGTTGTCATGCCCCCCCATCATTTTCAGCAAAGTTACTCTACTGTGCAAGGTATGTATTGTTTACCTTTTTGAGGAAATGCAATGCAATTTGGATGCTTCCGGGGCTGCCGTGCAGATGAGTCATTCAATATAATGCACTGACAAAATTAAAATTGTTGATCATTGCAGTCAATTTTTCAGGGAGTTATTTTGTCTATTTGAAATAAAATTAGAAACAGTGATGTGTTGGCAAGCCACTAGTGCTGATGAGCGCCTTGCTGGCTTTTTGTGGCGCGTTCTCAGTCCTCACCAGTGAGCCTTTGTGTACATACATAGCCATGCAGTTTCATGGCATGCAGACCTGCCCCGAGGTGGCATGAGAGAATTGTATTCTTAGTCTGGATGGACCCAGTTCTACTCTACGTACCTATGTAAGCTGTGTTTGTTTAATAGGGCGTATAACATATTCTTGCACACGTTGCTAAATTAAGAGACCTTCTTATAGTTGTTTAATCGACATGGCATGGAGCATCTTTGAAGATGGACTTTACATTTTCCTAGTTCGGTGCCTGCTCTTTCAGTGTTAGGTTCCCGCGCTTGGAAAGGGATATGCATTGCCTAAGAGGATGCTCAAAGAGTCGGGTCTTCAAGGAAGTGTTACTAGACATGAGAGTACAACTCTTCTGTCGGTTTCTGTCATGAGGATGATAGTCGTTACATTGCTGAAAAGGGAAAATATTACTCTTGGTTTAGGGATAGGGCAGAGCTAGAGGTGCATGCATGGTAGTCAAGTGAAAGAGTTGTAAAAAGTGTACAAACACATGGCGCTCAAATAAAGTAACAGTATATATTAATGAATTGAGTTGAAGCATGCACACATCACACAATACATCAACCTGACAATATATAACTGTTAGAGTAGATTATGATTTTGCTTTATTTTCCACATCCTCCGAGGAACCCTATAATTGTATGCTCTATGTGTTTTAATCAGACTTTAATTTGATTTTTACAACAGAATGCTGGGGTGGGAGGGTCGGGGGTAAGGGGAAGTGAGGTCCCCTGCCTGCCACACCTCCTCCTCACCCTACTCTACCCAACCAATATTGGCTGACCCCAACCCACCATCTACCTTTTCATGGTAAATAAATGGTAAAAAGATTTGGAGGGAACAAATGCGACCAGTTGCCGGTCTCCAAAAACACATACACCCCAATTACCTACATGCAACATAGAGTGGGTTTTAATATGTGATATCAAGACTGAAATAAATTTAGTGAATGGCAATGCATGCTACCATCACAGGCTGTAGTCATTATTTTACAAAGCATGCAGCTTTTTATGCACCCCTCCCTTTTCTCATCACCAGAGATCGGCATCTCTTAAGTAACAACAGGCTCTCAATCCCCCACTTGCTGCTGCACCTGCAGCTATCACACGTTAATCACACTTTGATTTGTATTAAAGCACATCGAAGACAAACTTGAGCAGGGCGCTTCTGAGCCCGAAATTCGCTTGCGTGCACTTGGAGAAGCTGATCGCTGCATGTGCTTTCCATATCCACGTACTTGGAAACAGGTGGGTGATGCAATTTTTGCTGTTTTCTGAATTCGGCCCAACTCCAGCATTGGGTTACTATCTGAAACAATTCCTTTATCTTTTAGGGAGTGATACCTTTTATTTGATGGACAAAACAACTGCATTGTTGGCATAGGACATTACATTTCGAGGCCACACAGGTCCCTTCCTCAGATGTAAATGCATGCAAATAGAATGAAACATTTATAAGGAACACTATGTCATGCAACTACAAAAGTTATTTTTACATTTGTTAGTCACCGGTGTCGCACTCGATCAAAGAAACGTTATGGCACTTAGGAAAGCTTGATGTGGCTCCCACTTGCCTGGTGGGTTTCGGCTCTCAGTCATGAGCTGTCTGAGGGATTTGTGAGAATTAGTATGCAGCGCGAAAAAAAGAAAAGAACTTATTTGTGATTGGCTACATTCCGAGCTTTACTACACGGTAAGCATGCAACGGCGAACATGTAACTATGGGCCCCGGGGCATTACCTTATGCGGTAATGGCCTGCAGTCTCGCGGCTTATTGCCTAAATATCACAGAACCTTGTGGTAAATACCACGATTTCCAAGTCAAACAAAAGGCATCAGCGGAACACGGATAAAAGACTTGCAAAGTTGATGGTAAAACCTGTATAATGACTAGGTCCAATGTGCTTCATGCCCAGTAACTTTGACTGTCTAGATGTTAGCAGAGTGACCTCAAACAAGCTTTCCAGACCTTTCTATTACTAATATAGGACGGTCCAAGACAGCGAGGTTCGATCGTAAGGTTCTAAAAAGTAAGGTGCTAATCAGACTCAAGAGGTGCCAAAATCTAAATTACAAATGCATGTTCCTGTGTAGACGGAAAATCAAAGTCTTGCGTCTACCCCTACAGGTGAAATGTAAACTTGGTGCTTCTGTGCTGTTGGTTGGCAGAAATGTGGTTCTTCAGCAGTCTTAACTGAGAGGCCTAGAGATGGATGGGTTGCGAGAGACGCCAGCAGTATATTTATTTCCCCTTCAAAGGACATGATGAAATTAGGGGGAAATGGGAATCGATAAGACAAACACAGTGAGGGACTTAGAAATTAGATGTTCCTGAAGAAATATTTGGTTGTGTGCCATTTCTATTGTTTATACATTTTGTTCTCACATGAATTCCTTCAACATCAACGCTTTGTTAGGATGATCCTACACCGGGCATATTCTTAAACAGGAGTTTCTTCTGGGAGTTGTGAATTTTACTGTTGAGATACATGCTCTTATCCCAGGAGAGGTGCTTCAAGAGGAGTCACCCAGGTTTCATGATCATTGAGAAGTTGCTATCTGTGGCTCTTCAGTGGCCGTCCACGATGACCATGGTCTGTCAATGATATTCACTAGGGATTTCCACAGGGAAGGGCTTGCATGCCTGGTGGGCAGTGGCTTCAGAGGCGTTACTGGGAGGCTTATCCGGGGCTATAGCCCCGGGTCTTTTGGTTGTAGCCCCGGATAGAAGCTCAGGGGCCACAACCAAAAGGCTAGGTAGCTGCGAGTTCCGACAGTCCCAGCATCATTGTAGCCCCAGATCTTTTCCAGGCCTAGCAACACCCCTGGGTGGCTTTGTAGGGGAACGTTCTTATAACAGACTAATCTCAGTGAAAGTGACCTGCCAGCAGTACAGGAAGAAATCCCTCAGCGCTGAGGAGATTGTTCTGGCATCAAAACCCTCATTACACGCTATTAACCTTGACTCCAAGATGGAAGCACTGGCACGCTTCCACGGGCAGCAGGAGACGCTGCCTTTTAATCTGCTTCTCACTATTCATTCCAAGGAGAAGCTGCTGCAAAAAAAAAAAACCTCCTCTGTAGTCAATGCATGACTCATGCACTAACAAGGAGCTGTGGGGCTTCCAGGACAGAGGGCATGTCTGCGGCCGCCGGTCTCCTCCTGCGCTCTCCCTAGACACCCAGCCTCAGGCCTGCACTGATCAGATCAATGCGCCATTTCACAGCCCAGGCAGAAAGGCGTAGAACTTGTAGCAAGATCGACCCAGTGCGGGCGGAGTCATTCAGAGAAGTGGCAGAAACCGCCGCTAATTGGACACAGCAAATAAGGCATGACCCTGTCAATATCTCCAAGTTGGGTTCTTCTCACATGCAGTGCCGTAAGTGGGATGAGAAATCTAGGCGCGAGATAAGCATCACAAAACAATATTTGCGGGTGGAACCTGAGAAGTGTCTGGCCCTGTGAAAGAGGCGTTCATAAGGAAACTTTCAATAAGGTGTACCCTGCATAAGTAAAGTGAAGTGGCCTAAGAGATGCTGTAAACTATCACATAAGGAACACAAATGTAATTAATTAGTAGCCCAAAACACCTAAAGAAACAAATACATAATAGAAGCATAAGGTGAAGGTCCTACAAGACAGCTAAATAGCTAAGGGTGCACATGTTTCTATGCTGCAGAAATATATATCTTCCCCTGCAGGTCAGATATTCCCATCCCATTGCCAGCTCAACTGGCAAAAGGGTCTGCTGGACATATACAGTAGGGACTTGAAATGGCTGAAATGGAGAAACTAGCTACCGTTCCCTTCACTACTGCTATCCTTTCCTTCTCTTCTAAAAAAGGTTAAGGCAAACTATTTCCATGATCTCATCAAGTCTCATCCAGAGTTCTTCTTCCAAACTCCTCCATGTCACTATGAATATACTATGTACTGCTCTTTGCCTGATCTCTCTGCTTCATCTTCTCTTACCCCTAATTATTGTACTAACTTCTTTCCGTAAAAAATGGAGAATATTCACAGCTTATTAACCCCTCCTTCGGCCCCTAGTCCTTCAGCCAATTGCATAAATTCTGCCACCACCTCTACTTCTGATCACCCCCCCTTTGCATTCTGCTCTATTTCTGATTCTGATGTCATCAACTTCACTTCTCAGTTGCACCACACGTCTGCTCCTTCTGACCATTTACCTGCTTCTCTCATCAAACCTATTATACCTGCTTTTCTCTCTACTCCGTCTTCAATTTTTTATTCTTTTTTTTCCTTTGAATACTTTCCCTCTTCTTTCAGATCTGCTACAGTCATCCCCCTTTTTAAAAAAAACCCTTGGCATCACGGGCCTGCTTGACCTCATTCCTCTCCGACAGACCTTCCAAGGTTAAACTGGGCCCTTTTCTCTCCCCTCCCACAGTCTCTGCCTGTGGCATCCCTCAAGACTCTATCCTCTCGCTGTGGATCTTCAACATCTTACTCTCTCCTCTGGGCTACTTGATCTCCTCCTTCTCTCCTCCTTCTCTCCTCTCTTCCAGTGTTATGAAGACGATGCACAGCTATCCTTCAAGCTTCCCTCTACTGCCTCCACTTCCTCCTCTCTCATCCCTACCTGTCTGACTACTATCCAGGCATGGTGTGCTGCCAAAGACCTCTGCCTTAATGCCAGACTGAGACCCTTCTCATTCGGACACCAGCTCCTTCCTTCCCTCCTACCCTCTGGCCGTCCTCTTTGGGTCACCACCCCTCACCCTCTTGTGAGGCAAGAAACCATGATGCCAGATGACTCCACTATCTCCTTCTCTCCTAACATCGAGGACCTTGTTAAGAAGGCTGAATATCAGCTGCACCTCCTCAGAGGCATCCTCCCTTTCCTCACCTTCCCCCAAAAACTCAATGGGCCTCATTCCAAGGTGGGCGGTAAGGGATACCAGGCACCGGTAAGGAGACCGGTGCCGGGAATCCCTTACCGCCCAATTCCGAGGTCCCTTAGCCGGAACCGCAAGGGATGTGTGGTCGGACCACACGTCCTTTACGGGTCCCGTTAGGGGACTAGGGCGCTAATTACGGGCCTGCTCTAAGCAGGCCCGTAATTAGCACCTTCCCCATTCCCATTGAGCCCTATGGGGGCTCAAATGGGAACGGGGAATGGCATTTGGAATGGGGCCTTACCGGGTATGCCAAGGGCGGATTGTGCTGGTAAGTCCCCACTCCACCAGATCGGACCCGGACACGATTTTGGAGGCAGCCATGGCGCTAATAGCATCATGGCTACCTCCAAAATCGTAATGAGGCCCAATGTCTCCAGAGCTCTGGTTATCTTTAGGCTGGACTACTGCAGCAGCCTCTTCCTCAATTTTCCTTTATCCTCCCTTTGCCCCCTTCAACTAATCCAGAATAGGACTGCAAGATGTATCCTTAGCCCCAAGCCCAGAGACCGCATCTCTTCAGCCCTAAAATCTCTCCACTGGTTCCCGGTTTCTGCTAGGATCAAATTCAAGAGCCTCTGCATAATCCACAAGGCTTTCTGGGGCCTGGGACCCTGTTTCATCCAACCCTCTCTCCCTAAATACCTCTGGGCTAGAGCCCTTCAATCTTCTAGTTCCAACTCTCTGCAGATCAGACGCTCTCTAAGCAGAGAGTGGGGGCTAGATCGCTCTCCTCAGCAGGAACCTCCCTCTGGAATGGTCTCCCTGTCCCTCTCAGGCTTGTACCGGATCTCCTTAAGTTCCGGAAGCTCTTCAAGACCTCCTTCTCTCTTCTTCCTTCCCTCTCGCACTCCCCTGCTAACACCCCTGCCTGCCACAGTGACTGGTTTCCTGGTTCCCTCCTAGTTCTACAGGGCACCAGGCCCCCCTACCAAGTCCACCCCGCTACTTGCACTTAGCATGTGGACCCTCACACCCTGACCACCATGCAATTACTGGCACTTGCCCTCCTGGCCTCGCCTTAGCACTCGCCTAGCCCCTGTGGCTCTCTTCCCCCTCCTCCTCCAATTCCTCTTTTCAGTTGCTCTCTCTCCTCTTTACCCAGCACAATCCTTCCCACCATAGCACTTCGTATTTCGCGCAGACCAGCAATCCCCATCCCTCCCTTTCCCTCACACTTCTTGTTGCTACACTTGCACGATCCAAATGTCACAAGGCCTAGTAGGACCATTATTGTTATCTTTCTCCCCTGTCCCCCCCCCTTTTTTGTCTCGTGGTGCCTTGAAACACCATTTGTTGTATCGGCGCCTTACAAATATCCAATAAATAAATAAATAAAATACATATCCCACCTGTTTCATTGGCTAACAATTCACCTTCAGTTTGAGTTTGATTTTCTTTGTTTAGTCCTTAAGAACATTCACACCCTGGGCCCACCTTATCTTTGTTCCTTGTCTTCTACATACCACTCTGTCAACGAGCTTTGATCTTCCTCTCAGTCTCTTCTTTCTGTCCCTCAACCCCCTTGTGCTGCTTCCTGTTTCCGTTCTTTACAACTCCTTGCCCCCGGTTTGGAAGGCCCTCCCTCTGGATATTCTTTCCTGTCCCTCTCTTAATCAATATAAGAAATGACTCAAATCCCTTTTGCTTCAGTCTTTGTCGTCCTAATCTATGTCTGTACCTGAGGTTTGCCCTATGAGCTGATCTGTTACGTGGTCTTTGCCTTTTTCCTCATTTACATTTTTGTATTGAACTGGAGAACTTCCAGCCCTTTAAGACAAGGTAGCAATACTCTGAGATGGGGATGCAGAGATTACTCAAAACATCAATGATAAAAATGACTCAGAAAGTAGGCAAAAAGATAACTCTTTTAATGTTAATTATCTAAAACAGGGAGTACAACGAACGTCATCGGACGTATCATAGCATGTTCTCAACGAACTGCACAAAAAAGCTCTCTTTTATATACTAAAAGCTCGTCATAGGTGACGTACAACCTACATATTACTAACGTCATCCTACTAAGAAAACTACAAAACCTACTAGCAAATGTGATTGCGTCTAAGGGAATATCTTTGTATATGTTCCATACTAGTCTAATGGGGGTGAGAGAGGTGATAGGTTTCTTAACATCAGGTGTGGCAACTAAGCCCTTCCCTCGAAACAGGTCACTATGAACATCACTAAATACATGACGTCCCATTGGTTGCTTAACTATAGGGATCCTAATCATGCGGCCCTCTATCATTGACTGATTTCTAATCTCCGTCAGCCCTCTTCCACCCATGCTAGCAGCATGCAGGCCAGACTGCCAGGTGCATGGCAAGCTGGTCATAACCATAGCTTCTCACCAATTAGAACAACGTCCATCATCACCTCAGCAGTCTGCTGTCAATTAGGCCTTTTGAACTTGTCCTTGAAAATGTTCTCTGTTCCTGCAGAATACAGGGGAATAGAGATACACTTATCTCTCTTGCGTAGGTGTGACCATCATGCTCCTCCAACTTTCTCCCTCCACGTGACTGAAGACCACTAACTCGAGCTAAGGCATATTAGAAAAAAGACTATTTTCCAATGAGCCTCTGGTGTCTTCTTTGTTATTATCCACGCCTTCAGAGCAGGTGGTTCATTCCTTCACAGATTGCAACTAATTCCTGTTCCTTCCAGCCAGATGCAACCTTGCCTTTTTGGCTTATCCAACCTCGCCTTTCTGAAATTCACCTGTAATTCACTTATTTTCTTACTGCGACACACTTAGAAAAGAACGTCTTTCTTTCTTTTGGTCCGGCTCTGCTATAATGCGTGGTGGAAGACTCAATTTCTTACTCGTACCATACAATGGCGCTTGCCGCAATCTATTAACTTATAAAGATAGTCCATGAAAACTTTGTCTGCTTGAGTTACTTTGCATCTGTTCATGTGCAAAATGACTTGATATCTTCCGTTTCTGTAGCATACGCCTCATCTCGATATCAAGATGTTGCTTATCTTTGATACTTTCTTGATGCCTTATATAATATCCACATTCTCTCGTCTCTGCATCTCTTTTATGTACGTCAGCTCGATTCTCGCATGATGTCACCAATCTGCTCTCTTGTGCATCCGTCCTTTCCCTTTTGGGTTTTCATTCAGATAGCCATCATACTGTTTTGGATGCAGGTATGGTTTTCTCAACGGGAACCTTGCCTCCAGGATTCTCTTGGGTATAGGCACTTCCACTGGTACTGCTTGAGTTTCACCCTCTGGTTCCCAACATATAGGCATTTTGGGCGAGGTGGTTGAGGTGGGGGCACTTAGCTCCTTTTCTACAGTGCCGTCTCTTTCCAGTGTGCTACTTAACTCTGCTTATAAAAATTATAAGAATTGAAAACTCCTTTCCCTGTTTGGAAACAAGTTGGAAGTCGTGTTTTAAGAGAAGGTAAGAATAATCATTGCTGTGTTCCTGTTTTCTGTGGGCTTTTGTGTGTCTTTTGCGTTCTAGCCTCTCCTGGCATAAATGGCTGAGCCACGTAGTAGCAGAGACAGCAGCATACTAAGGGGTGTGGAAGGAATCTGCCCGTCCCTCATTCTGTATGGGGTCCCTGTCCCACTTAAAGCCCTGAAAAGAGTGAGGGAAATTAGCTGTACTCCAGAGTTGAAGCATGCATGGATAATGACCTAATCCTTTCACCTGCACCCCCACAGTGTACAACGGCAGAACACAGGAAGTTCAGAAGCAATTGATGTTGCACCAGGATGGACAAAACGTGTTTTTCTCCTCCCGAATAGCCAATCAGCTTGCACATCTGGGAAATGTGCAATTTCATCAAAGAGAGAATCAGAGTGTTCTTTTCCGAGTAGATTTTTATTTTAACACCTTTATCAATTGCTCGACACTCCTTCAGAACCAATACATAGTTAAGTACCTCGTCATCTTGTATGTTGTCCCGCTATATTTCCCTGCCGGACTATACCAGTGTTGTGTCCCACCTTTGCTTGTGCAACCTACATATGAGCCAGATACCACCTGAAATCAGCCCATATGTCCTTCGGTTTAGCTGACACCATCTGCGTGGTCATATAAGGTTCTTCCTTGGTATTAGGAATGGGAAAGAGGGATAAGACTCCATTGAGCTATCGACCACACTTTTCACAAGGTTTTGTCACTTTATTTACACTAATCTATTCTACTGAAAGTGGATCGGCTAGCATCGGTCTTAAGTGAGTGACTGGAGCCCAACATCAATAAATTAAACAAGTAACAAGATACGGACCATTTGCGCAACACACTTAGTTTATAATGAATGTCAAATTCTAATACTTGGATTCTCAAAATGGAACCAATACTCAGTATTTAATAAATACATTCTTTTACTCCTCAGCCAATGCAAGTATTCTTTAGTGGATAGACCAACACCAAAAATAGGGTTCATGGTCTCTAGCTTAATTAAGTCACTGATGTGGTAATTGGAGATCTTCAGATCGATAAGACCCCTTATGTTTATATCCAAACGACAATTCAAATGAATGCGTCTATTAGGGCAACTGTATTATGTAATCAGTTCTCCTGGGTACTTTCCCAGTTTACTACTTCCTTATGTTTATATTCGATAGAGAATTCAAAAGATTGCATCTATTAAGACAGTTGTATTAGTGTTCAAATCTCCGGGGTACAGTCCAAGTTCAATAATTCATTATACTAGTATCTTAGGCCCATCAACCTCATAGGTTTACAAACACAGTGTTCCGTGTGGTGTGACTGTACCCAGGAGATTTGAACAGTAATACACTAATACAACTGTCTTAATAACAATCTTTTGAATTCTCCATCAAATATAAACATAAGGAGTTTTGGGGGTTGTCAGGTGACTACATTGCAGGATTTGTTCGCAGAACATAGTCTGACGGATGCTTGGAAACTTGAGCACCAGTCTGAAACAGACTACCGTTTCTTCTCTAGTGCCCATAAAACCTATTCACGGATTGACCTGACATTGATGTTCGGTTTAGCTAATGCTAACATTGTGGGAGGTGCGATTAAAAGTATTCACATATCTTACCACGCTCCTGTTGTGGTGGTTATTGCACTACAATTCACTACTCGTAGGAGTTCAATCTGGAAATTGAATACTTTAATTCTGGATGTAGATGAAATTGTGGAGAAGGTAGTCAAGGAGGCAAATTATTTTCTGATGGAAAATAATACTGTAGAGGTTGACCCAGGAACCGTTGAGAGGCATTCAAATGCGTGATGAGAGGCCTCTTGATTGGTTTATCTAGCAGACGGAAGAAGAACAGAGAAGAGGAGATAAAAAAATTGGATGTCAGAATTAGGGATATGGAGAAGGAGATGACGTGGAACCCATATGATGGGAGGAGGAATGAGTTATGCCGGCTCAAATACACATTTAATAAGATGGTGTCAGAAAGGGCAAATTATATACTATTTCATACTAGGTGCACATATTTTGAGAATGGGGAGAAATGTGATTGATGGTTGGCACATAGGCTTTGGGTTCAAGAAAAGGACAGAGGCGTACCCTCCAAAGAGAAGTCTGATGGATCAGTGATGTTTGACCCTAGTGAAATCAATGGTGTGCTTTGAAGAGTTTCTGCACTCCAGAGGTATCTGATGGTGAGAGGGCGTTTTTGGATGAGGAAGTTTCAATTGAGGAGTTGTGGAAACCAACTTTGAGTCTTAATTCATGACGGTGTCCTGGGCTGGACGGGTTACCCATGGAAATCTGTTTTTCGACTTCTGAGAGACATGTACAAGGACTGAAGAGCCATCAGGATCCTACCAGCGACAACTTGCCATGTATCTATTTTGCTGATTTTGAAGAAAGATAAGGCCCTGACATCTCGGCCAAATGACTCCCTTTTACTCAAGTCTCTGATGAAGAGGCTAGAGGCGGTTTTACCGGGGTTGATACACTCTAATCAGACCAGATTAGTTAAAGGGAGACACGCTATGACAAACATGAGAAGGCTGCTTCAGACTATTACACAGGCGAATAGTATGGACCAGTATGCAGCAGTCTTCTCCTTGGAGGCAGCGAAATCAGCTGGAGATTTCTGTTTACTGTGTTGAGGAGGATGGCCTTTGGTGAGTTCTTTATGGAATGGGTTAAGAACGTGTACACAAGCCTCAGTGCGGACGTATCGACCAACGGGGTTCAGACACAACCCTTCAATCTGGAACGGGGGATGCAGCAAGGTTGCCCTCTGTCTCCTTTGTTATTTGTGGTTGCAATAGAACCCTTGGCCTTAGTTATCAGACAGGATGTGAGAATCAAAGGTGTTAGTTATGGTGGGGTCATCCAAAACTCTGGTTGTATGCAGATGTTTTGCTTTGTTGTTGACAGATTTGGATAGCTCGTTACCAGCATTGATGGAACTGATTGCTGAGTTCCATGTTAAGTCTGGATAAAAAATTAACTGGTCTAAGTTGGAGGCGATAGCGGTTTACACGAGTTTTGAAGAGGATTTGATTGTGGATTCAAGCTTTAGATGTTGGGTAGATAGGATTAAATACTTGGGAGTCTGGCTGACCAGTAAATTGAATAAAATTAGGTTAGAGAATATGAGGGGGCTGCTGTCAGCTCTAAAATCTGATTTGGAGAGATAGGAGTTACTGAAACTTTCCCTGTGGGGGAAAGTTAACACATTGAAAAAGACCTTGGCACTAAAGAAAAATTATGCTACCTTTGCCTGTGGGGAAGAAGGTGTGGTCGGAGTTTGATATTCCGCTGCAGGGTTTCCTATGGGATGACAAGCCTCCTCACATGAAGCTCTGGAAGCTACAGTTATTTGTGGACAGAGGTGGCTTGGGAGTTCCGAATTTCCAGGCTTATCATTAGCTTTTACGGCTTGGCACATGGCACAATTTTTTTTAATTCAGAGCTGGATGATTGGCCCAGAGCGGAGGCAAGTTTAAATAGGCCGTTGACACCTAAAATGGTTCTGACAACTAAGTCGGTGCAGCCTTTTACCTCTATGCAAGTCAGGATTTTTGAGGGCGTCCAGGAAGAAGCTGGTGTTACTTCTAGGGGCTAAACCCCTCAAATGTTTTGACACTTCAATCTTTTATAATCCAGATATCATGGATGGGGAGAAAATGTTGTTTTGGCCGTAATGGTTGCTTGGGGGTTTCCAATGGATAGGAGATCTTAGAGCGAATGAGAAAATGATTTGCCTTAGGTCAGCTGAAGGCTATCTGGCATATTTCCACATTTTACAATTCAAGAGTTTTGCACACTAAAGAGCGTTATTACAGATTTTTCAGAGCAAGATGAAGTTGACTTTGTCTGGTCGTGCAAGTACTATATTTTGATTATGTATTCAGCCAATTTTCGCGCTCTGAAACACTTGTGTATGAGCGCGATAGAAATAAAATATCAATATCAGTATCAACAGCAATATTGCTTTATCACAACTGGTCGGCTAGGTTGTCAGGTTAAATGACTGAGGTGCGATGGGCGAATGTCTGCAGAAATGTTGCTCTCTCGTCTGTCATCCTAGGGGAAAGGTCCAGACAAGTTAAAATCCTGAATAGGGTCTACTGAATGTCGGAGTGCTTGTACAAGCATGGTATGGCAGATACAGATGAGTGTTGGAGGTGCTCTCAGAGAGCAGAGACACTGGAACTCATGTTGTGGGAGTGCAAAAGAGTGAGAAGATTTTGGGAGAAGTTGACCATGATCTTTAACAGCGTGTTGGGATTATCCCTGGATTATAATTTTGAGACACTAATCTTGGGAGATGATGAGTTTGTAGATGTATTGACAGTGGCACAGAGGAAGTGGCTCTTTAGGGGCTGTTTGATCACTAAGAAATGAATCCTACGAAATTGGAAGTCAAGGATTTTTCCTGAGGAGAGTGCATGGATAGATGACATTTCTAAACTGGCTGGAATAGAGAGAGAAGAAAAGTCAGAAGAAAATCAAGCTGCTCGAAGATATCTGGGGCAGATTTTGGGATTTGTACTAATTCTGTGATTTGATCGGTGGGGTCTGGGTGGGCAAGGAGGGTGATTTCTTTCTGTTTGTTGTTATGTAAATATGAGAATAAAAAGAAAAAGAAAAAAAAAGAAAAGGGGGATATCCAGGCTAGCCTTTCATTTTAGGCCGCGTGAGATCATATAGTCCTGTACTGTTCAGAGTCATGTCCACCACGACCCTCACCTAGAACCACATACAGAAGAGCATTATGATCAGGATGGCAATACCACCTCTCCTGAAAATAGAGTATCGGAGGCACACATTTTCCCCTAGCCCCTTCCAGTACACAATGGGGATGGCACGTGACATGCCACAGAAGACCTTTTTCCACTCACTAACACTGATGCTGAAGTCCAATCCTACTGCCTGACTAACCCATGAAGAGGTTCCTCAACCAGGGGTGTGAGTCCTGGTATGGTATTATGTAGGTTGCACATGGCCCCTGGGTGTTCTACTACTCTCGTACTCTCTCTTATAATTTTTTAAAGCACCCATCCACGTTCCTGCTTGCCATGGTTAGCTAGTAGGTACATAGGAACCCCAACCCAACCTCACTTTGGCTAAAATGCACACACACATTCTAAACTCCTCTGACAAATGTTCCCGTCCTGGACTTCGGTCACTCCAGGGCGTTCAACCTACAGCGCGTTGGGACCATACCAATGTGAACGGCGCTACACAAATGAAAAATTATGATAATGCTGATGATATGCTGAAAGTGAGTTGTTCTGGTAGGCTGGGCTACACACACAGGCTAGAGGTCTGAGATGAGTGGCGCGAGGAGGTGGGTTATACTCTGGTTGAGGTGCTGCAATCATACCCACAGGCCAGACCGATCGTAGCACTGACTTTCCCCTGGCATTCGAAGATTTGAGTCAGCGTACTGAATGAGGTTGTATGGCATGGTTAAACGGCTCACCCCCATTATGCACATGTGGGTACCACAGTGTCAGGTGAGAGTTGGAAGAAGGAGGCACTGACGGAAGCAGTACTGTGTAAGGATAAAACACAAATGGGTATTAAATTCCCTTTTAACCAATGACTGCTTGAAGTACAGGGTTCCCGGTAAAGGTAAGATTGGTCCGGAACAGTGTTGGTTCTACAATAAGGCAATTCAAGTTGGCTGCACAGGGTATCAGCAGCATCATGAGCTAGGGACAAAATGTTATCAAAAGAAAACATTGGGCCTCATTACGAGTCTGGTGGTAACCGTGCCTGAAATTCCGGCAGGTTACCGCCGGACTCGTATTACCATTCCGCCTCTGTGATTCCCGGAATTACCGGGGCATTACGACCCCAGTCACCCGGGAATTCCGGAGGCGGAATTCGGTAAATCCCCATTCCCATTGAGTCCCATAGGACTCAATGGGAATGGGGAAGTGGAAACACCGGCAGCATCTCGTGATGGTGCCGGTGTTTCCACGTCCGCCTGCAGGCGGGTGGTGTTAAACCCGCCAGGTCAGACCTGGCGGAAATGACACCTCCCGCCTGCAGAACTCGAGATTACCCGGTATGGAAACAACGGTGGCGGCGGGTTTACCGCCACCATTATTTCCATACCAGGTGACTCATAATGAGGCCCATTATCCCCGTTATAAGGAAGCAAATGCACTAAATGTACACTTCACCTTGGGCGACATAGATCCTTGCACCAGTCCTGGTCCTGAACCACAGGAAGGTGGTCCCGGCATCGTAGAACATGCGTCTGACCCTCCAACCCCTGGATGGAGCGAGGAGGAAGGGGAACCAAGAGGAAGGCATACTCTAGGAGTTGCAGGAATGTAGGATGGTTGGGATCTCGCCCAAAGTAGAAACTACACATATCAATGGAGCACCATGAAAGACACCCAGGGGCTGGTGTTTTAGCCATTTCACGTGGATCAGAGAAAATGGCAGAGGGGCCAATCCCAAAACAGAGAGTGAACTTTATGTTGCAATATACCTCCGCAAAGAGCGTTCAGGGCAGTCAGGCTACAACACAACAGTAGCCATCTAGCAACTGAGGTGTGCGATGAGGTTTCAGAGCCTGAATCGAAGCACTGGGCATGGACCTGTCTCAAGAAGACTGCTTTGTTTTGGACTTGGTCTTTCCAACATTTAAGAAATGCTATTTTAATTCAAATAATTCGTATTAATTTTCAGTTTTATGCTAATGTGTTCCTGATTTTGTTTGAGGTATGAAAACATATTGCAATATGAATTATTAAATTAACACTTTACATATTTTTGCAGCTTAATGTTTTACAAAGTTGACATCAACCAAGCAAACAACACACAATTAATCAGTTCACGTTTAAAGGTGAAATCAACCAGAAATCAATAATATAGTTGGTTAACTCTTAATATTTATTTGACAGGAAACTCATTTAGAAACCATTCTCAGTATTTGCAAAAATTGAAACATTTTGCTTTCGCTTGCAGGGTCTTCTTCTGGGTTTACGAGCTGTCAACCCATCAGAAAGGATCTGTTTGCCCCTTTGTGCAAACTGCAAGTAGTCTGCAGGATGTGTCACACAAAATGGTGCTGGAAAATTTCAAAACATATCAAAAAGACAAGGCTCTCTTGATTTGGCAAATGTATGTAGCTCTCTGTTACCCCATCCGTGTTTAGTCCAGCTGATCCAAAGAATAATGGCTGAGCATTTAACAAATGTCAGATAAAGTCTTATATGTCTTTTAATGTGGATGTTGGTGCCCCAACCTTAAGCCCTATCTAAAAATGTGTTATGCCAGTGGTTAACGGTCTTTTGCCCTGTAACTGAGAGTTGTACAGATGTTGCTAATGACATGGGCAATAATGCCTTCTATTCATAATAGGGCCTGCATATGTCCAAATACCATTCAGTTTATTCTCGTGTATATCCAATACGTCATGCAACTTGTGATTAATAGATCATGACAGGATAGATTAGACCTACACTTGTCATGAGTAGAACTTGTAGAGGAGCAGCTGCATACCTCTGCAGGAAACTCCGCCCACTTCATACCATATGTTGAAAACATGAGACCGTGCCGTGTTTGACACCAGCCGTTGTGCCAATACCACAGCATATGTTCTAAAGAAGATACCCGTTGAGACAACCTGACTGAATGTATCCCCGAATTGATGACAACCTAAGGGAGGAGCTCCCTGAAGAAATATGAGAAAGGGCAAAGAAAAGAGGTTAGTGACATCATAAAGAGTATGTACAATATCCCAACATACTGACTGAAGAGAATCAATAGATCCTAAAGAAACTAATGAAGAAATAAATAATCAAGTGAACTTTTAAATACAAAAAAGAAGATTGCTGCAAATGCAATAAATGGTGTCGAAAATCAACTATTCAATAAATGTACAGATGCTGAAATGCAAGGTAGAGTAAGTCAGCCTAGAAGCTGGCTATACATAGTGAATAGAATGCAGGCGAAGCTGCCATTATATAGAAGCTGCACATCAGTATCTTGAATTTAGTAAGCCAGGACCCAAGAAGCAGGAAGGGAAAACTGTGTTGCAGTAAGAATAAGCAGAATCGTGGAGCTGCAAGACGAGGCTGTCTGGCCTAGAGTCTAGTCTGAAACCGCCAAGGTCAGCTATCTATTCTGGAAATGAGTGAACGTGCAGAGGATGGATCATCCCTTGTTAAGGTACAAAGAAAGAACACCAACAGTGCCAAGTTTTATTAATTTAAAGCATTTAAAATCTGCAAAATGGACCAAATCATGGTCTCCTGTCACGTGAGCCAAGGATGAAAATAGAGCTTGAGCTCTGAGTCCCAGAACACAATATTGAGTGCTTTCACTCCCGTGTATTCTAGGCCAAGTTCAAAGACAATCTTCATGGCAGAAGGCGTGGGCAATGAGAGATGCTGGGCTAATTGTGTGGAGAGGTGGTGTCATGCCCCATCTTCTTGCACCTGTGTCTGGGCTTCCGTGTAGCTAAGTGAACCGAATGTTCCAGACATGCATGCCAACCAATTGAAGTAGTCCATATAATGAAGGACCTTATAGTTTGAAGACCAATGAAAAACTGTGTATCTAATGTTTCTGGAGATGACATGTTTTAGATGTAGGTATATGTTGTCCACTAGATAGTGGGCAAGCAATCACAATCCTAGTTTGTATAGAAAATATAATTAGATGTTCCCCTTAACCCAATCCCGACCCTTGATAGGTTTTTCATTATTGCCATGTAGTATGACATCACCTCTGATGTATTTTTGATAAAAAAAAAGCTATGATTTGTGTGAAGACCGCTGAGAGAAATTGAGCGTACGTCCGTTGGTGTTTGTTTTGAACTCCTTTTAGATCATTGTTAATAAAACAGTACTTTGCCATCTTCCTGAGTTCGTTTGTTTATTTAGACTCAGAGTTATTCTTTATGATCCCATCCATTACATATGCAAGTTCCTAAAGGGCCCTATGCTCACATGATAGCGGTGCGGATGGTTTAAAGATCCCAACTATTTCAGCTCCAGAGTTTCTGATGATTGAGCATCCTCCGCCATTAATTGGAATATCGAAGAGTTTCCTGTGGAGAGTGGCAGAATAGAAATACATTTGCAAGAAGAACCGAGACAGTGGGCAGGTTTCCCATTGAAGATATTCCTGCTTGGTTTCCATGGGTGCTCTGTGGATGAAAGGTAGAGTGGTTGGATTGAAGGGGGAGTCGATACCGAAGGCCTCAGGTCGATTACGAATGGTGAGTAGACTAAGGGGAATGGAAAATAAAGGGACGGGATTGTGATCATTCTGAGTAACAGGAAATATTGTACAGATAAGAGAAGAGAGACTAGGAGTCCTAATTCAAGGGAATTAGAAGTAGACATTTCAAACTCCACCGGGGGTAGAAATAGAGAAAAACGCACAGGTCACGACTGTGTAAGGTGATGTCTCAACAGGTTTAAAAGAAAAGGTGAGAGAAGAAGTACCCCATATTTATAAATGAGACATAAATAAGTGGGAAGGTGATCACCATGCTTATAATGTTTAAATGTGTGACTAGTCTAAATGTTGTTTGGTGAATAAAGTATCCAGGAGTGATAGAATTGTGAAGAGTTGGAAAAGTAACAGTGATGAAAGATGAAGTGTAGCAAAACAATTGGCGCCAATCAAAAGAATAGATAGGGCTTTGAAATAAGATGATTGAGCAGCGTTTAATGGTGCTTGCTCATATTTGTTTGTTTCAAAAATTTTAAAAGTGGTGATTTGGGTTAAAATAAAAGGTTCATTTAACAATCTGGTAGGTATTGACAGTCAATTAAGACTTGTCATTATGGCGCTACACCTCTCATGCACTTATGCAAGACACTGCCAAAAGATATGCTTAAACTCAAACAGTACAGTGCAGAATGGGTGAAGGGCACAGCAGATAAAATGTTCATGCAATGGCCACAAGGGGGATCATTGTCAAAGTGGTATTGCAACACATGACCACATACTTGCACGTCACGAACACAGGCAAGACATTAGAGAATAGATTAGCAATTTTAGAACTTTGGAAGATGAACCAAGAGGAAAGAGAAGACCCATCACCTGGATGTTTAATCAGCATAAGGGGGAAGGCGTGTAGCCCTCAGCTCCCCTCACCATGCCTGAATCAAATAGTGTTGCTATGGAAGAGATAGGAGTGTATCCTTTAAAGGAATTAAGACCAGCAACGGGGTATACTAATCCGATATATGAACCCCCGCTTACAGTAGTGACGATAGGCCAGAAGAAAATAAAAGGAAGATATTTACAATTTCATTTACAAATTCATACAAGACAAGGAAGAAAGAAGCGATCAATTGAATTTATTGACAGATATAGAAAGAGAAATCAAGAGATGGAAAAGAGAAAAAGACAAGGCTGATGAGGTAGTACTTGTACAAAACAAATAGATCGGAGGACAAAAATGACTCAAGATAGATGGGAAATGTATCAAGGAAGTCAGGCAAAGAGCAGACAAGGACGAGCAAGAGAGGAAAGATAAGGAAAGAGAAGAGATTACAGAAGGATGAGCAGAAAAATAAAAGTAGGGATCAACGAGAACAGATATATCAGGAGGAGCAAGAGAAAGTTGAAAAGCAGGCATAGGAACAAAGAAAGTAAAACAATAGACAAACAGCAATGCAAGAGAGGGACAGGAAGGAAAAAAGAAGAGAGAGGAGGAAGAAGCACAAATATTAAGGGACAAAAGGTTACAAGGACAAAGGGAAGAAGACGAAAGAAGAGAAGGAGTAAGGAGGGAAGAACAAAGGCAAGAGGAAAAAATAGAGAGAAAAAGGAGACAGCAAGATTTCAACGCCAGTCTCATGTGTAAAGAACAAATAAGGCTTAATCTAGAAATACAATGGTATAGAGTGGAAGAGATTCTGCTGATAAAAGAAGTAATACCAGCAGCATCTATAGTAGTGCTAGAAGAAGAAAGAAATGATGCAGAAAGCATTGGCGGAAGGATCAATAAGGTCAATCAACAGTTAAGATGAGATAGTGAGTATGGGACTCAAGGGAACGATTATCGATCCCCAATACCTCAATCACGAAGTGTGGAATGAAACCTGTTTAGTGCTGAACTTCGAGGATTGTCTTTGAGCAGATTGAATCTAGACAAAGGTGAGGAAGATGTTAGTCATACTAGTTGAGGCCTAAACATGTCAGACGAGGAAAGAGAGTCCAGTCTTGGGGCAGAAGGACGGAGCGCATGCGCCCCTGAAGGAAGCCTGCACATGATAAGGAAGTGAGATGGTCACAAATGTAACAGCCTAAAGATAGAATGCTAGATCCTATAGAATATCGTGAGTGTGCCCGAGGACGATTACATAGTGAGAAGGGAGAGTCTCCATCATATGTAAGCAGGTTAAGATAATTGCTGGCAAGGTGGCAGCGGGGGACAATTATCCCTGTCATGGATAGACTAATAGTGGGATTCAACTATGGGATGGGGTTTATGCAGTTCCCCTTTCTAGACAAGGGGGGAGCAAGACTGCAATACATTCCATGGCCACAGATGGACAAGGATGACTTAAAATGCAAGCTCCCCCGTATGACTTCGGGGGCTGGGAAATGGATATACGAATTAGAGAAAATACGCTGGGCTTACGGGACATAAAAGGTCTCCTGGCAGCCATTCTTGGAGAGAGGGCTGATGACATATGGAGGAGAGCCAGATATTCAAGTGTGACTGCACAAAACACAGCGCATGATGGAGCGCCATTTAATAATTGTAGGGCAGATATGAGGAGGTCTCTCAGGGTACAGTATCCTTATACATCAGATATGGGTGCAATTATGACATGTAAAATGAAAGAAAATGAAGGCCATATTGCTTAGATTTAGGATATTCAGGAGAAATAGCAGCTTGAAACGTGCGAGCCATGTGAAAAGACAGTGGCTTGATTTTACCACATTTTATGTCAGGGGCTGCTTGAACAAGTACAGAGACAGATGAAAAAACAAGTGGGAATGGAAGAGAAGCCACGGGCTGAGATAATATTGACAATAGTACACCATTGTTGGTAATTACTAAGGAAGAACAAAAAGAAAGATGAGAACCGAAAGATTGTAGAAGCTAAATTAGTTCAGAAGAAATTGTCATCATTTGCCATAGAAGGGGTGGTATTGACAAGCAGAGAAGGAATGGAAATGCAGGAAGCAATGGGTACATCACAGGCAAATAATCTGTGCCGATGGACTAAGGTGGGTATGGGTTTACGCCACAAGCAGAGGTGTGGGTTATAGGGGAAGAGGAGATGAATTTCAGAATAACCAAGGTGGGTTTCAAAACACACAGAAGGAGAACAGAACCAGAGCGCTCAGGGAGGATATAACCAAGGAGGGTTTACCAGAAGGGTTTATCCAGTATGTTGAAATTGTGGAATGACAGGACATATTGCGTGCATATGGGAGAGCTAAGGGAATGTACAAAATGGCCAGTTTTCCAGAGAGGGGACAGCTTATCCTCTGCCATACAGCACACAGACCAGAGAGAGCTTTGCCCAAGATCACAAATCTTATCAGGCACAAGCACCGCAAGTACAGCAGGTGCCACAACAGGGACAAGCACAAATCAATCCACCGCAAAGGCAGTCACAACAAGCTCCTATGCAAACACAGCAGTATGTGAATACAGGACAAATACTAACACCTACAATCGGAGGTGTCACTGTGGTAGGAAGAAATTCTTTCACAGGGATGGGGATGAGCCTGTATGCACAATAGGACAGCTCAGGGTAACTTGATGTGCTCAGTACTATTGGTGACACCAGACCCCCAAGAGGAACCAAGGGTCGATGTGACGATAGGAGGCAAATCCTCTTCTTTTCTTGTAGACACTGGAGCAACTCGTTCATGTATCCGAGAGGGAAATTATCCAATGTCAGGTATTTCCATGAATGCTCAAGGGTTTTCTGGAGCTACAAGTTAAGTTCCTTTTACTGATAAATTACCAGTCTCCATAAGAGAATGTGACATGTCGGTTCCCTTGTTATATTCATGACAGACACTGGTTAATATTTTGGTAAGAGATTTAATGACAAAGCTTAATATGACGATTGTATTTACTGATCAAGGAATAGTGTGCTCCACTCCAGGAATATACTATTTAAACATGGGAGTGTTCATACTGGCATTCACAGGGCACGTGGCACTGTGAGGCATTCCAGTAGATCCAGAAATGTTTCTATATGGAGTGAGAATTTTATTGACATGGCTACTTGGCCTGGTGGGAAAGATTGTGAGAATACCTGATGAGGTTCTGTTTAAACCACAAATACCTATGGATGAGGATGGTGGACAGACTATTCCTATAGAATTATAAGCAGCCATAGTACGAAGAGAGATGGCAATGCTTGAAGGGATAGACAATGAGGGTAGACCATGGAGAACATTGATAGCTCTTGAGGAGGGATACAGACTGATTGACATAACCGATGATTATATGCTCAGGGAAGACTGAAGCAATGACGAAGTGGTGTTCTTCAAGAGCATTACACACTGGATAAGGATAGAAAAAAAGGTAGTCCCATAGAGAATCGTGATAATGCGGCAATGACCAGCATTTTTTCAGGCAAATCTTGAAAAGGTGCAGAGTGTCCTATGGCCCACAGGCCCCTATGATGTAGGTTTATTAAAGGGGATAGGGAAGGTTAAAATCAAGCTTAAGCCAGGACCAATTTTACCCTGAACAAAACAGCCCCCAATGTCTCGAGAAGCTGATGAAGGTATATTTCAGACTATTTCAGTACTGATGAATAAGGGGATTCAGGTGCCATCAGAGACATCATGTAATACTGTGGTGTATCCGATTAATACATCTAAAGGAGGGTTGTGGAGATGTATCCAGGATTTGAGACATCTTAACCAGATTGCTGAGTTTCCTTTAGTTCCTAATCCGGCGACAGTATTATGCGGTATCCCAGAAAAAGCTCAATACTTCACGGTGATCGATTTGAAAAATTCATTTTTCTCGATCCCATTGCACAAGGATTCCCAAGACTTGACTCAATTTACGTCTTGCCAAAAGAGACTAAATCACACTTGTTTGCCTCAAGGGTACTTTGAGTCCCCATAGATCTTTAAAAGGGTCCTACAGATGGAGCTAGGCAATATAGATCTTAAGAGTGTGGTGATACAGTATGTTGATGACCTATTGATTTGCAGTAAACCAGAGGATGAGTGTGGGCAAGATTCTGTCCAATTAATGACTATTTTAGCAGACAAAGGATATAAGGTGGACAAGGAGAAATTACAGTATTGTCAGGAGTAAGTGATGTACATAGGTCAGTTAATTTTGCATGAAGGAAAGAAAGTGACACCTTAGAGAGCTGAGGAAATCATGAAAAAATCAAAACCAGACACAGTGAGACAGATGCAACATTTTCTGGTTTGTGCAATTATATTAGAGCCTGGGTGTCTGATTATAGCATGTACACAAAGCTCCTTCTGCAAGTATTAAAGAAAACACAAGTTGGTAAGTCAAAAATAGAAAGGACCAGTGAAATGGAGGAAGGCTTTGTACAGCTGCAGTTTTAGGGATTCCCAATTATGGTGAGGAATTCTATTTTTTTCAAACACACATGAGACAGTCATGACAGTAGTACTTACACAAAAAACCACATTATGGTATAAGCCTTTGGCATAATACAGTGGGATTCTAGACCCAATTATCAGAGTAAAGTTCCCTTGTGAACAATCTTTGACAGCTGCAACATTTGCAATTGAGAAGTCCACACGTTATGTGAGGGGCAGTTCTATGACCCTTTTACGTGGAGGATGCATTTTTTGCCTTTTTAGAGAAACCCAAGGGCACATTGACATCCCAAAGAGCTTCAGTTTATGAGTTAATGATAACCCAACAATTACAATTGTAAGATCTAAAATATTGAACCCAGTCACATTTGTAGCTGAGTCAGTAGAAGAAGATCATCATATGCATGAATGTGCCAATTATGTTGAATTTTATGATGCTATACCCTGTGTGAAAGAGAATGCTTTGGTGGGAAGGGAGATTCTCTTTATTGATGGTTCTTCAAAAATGTATCAAACTAGCGGTGAAAGGCATTCAGGCACTGCAGTAGTAAGACACAGATTAAATGGAGAGTTTGAGGTGGTGACGAGTGCCAGGCTACTCTCTCACTTTTCAGCACAAGCAGCAGAACTAGTAACGCTTATTGTCACACTTAAGAAACATGAAGGGCAGGAAGTGATGATGTACAGTGACTCCGCCTATGTGACGTCAACCGTACACGCAGGATTGTCACGTTGGAAGAGGGGGGCTATCTCTGCGCAGACGGATCTTCAGTGCAGCAAGCGTCCTTATTGGATAGACTCATTAAGGCACTACAACTTCCAGTATCAATAGCAGAAGTAAAATGCACAGCCCATACTAAACAAACAGATTGTATCTCTTGCGGGAACAAATCCACAGACATAGAAGTCAAAAGGGTTGCATATTCTCCAGAAACTTTTCATTTTGATACTCAGGATATTAAAGCAAATTTGACTACAACCATGTTGGTGCAGGAGGGGTTTAATAAGATGTCGATAACCCAATTAATAGAGATTCAGGGAACAGCACCACAGGAAGAGCAAGAACTGTGGAAACAACAAGGGTGTTATTTATCCCCGTCAGAAGCTTTATGTCGACAGGAAAGCACTGGAAAGCCTGTGCCATCAGTTACTTCATTGAAAGTCACGCTTGAACAGTTGCATTACCTCACTCATGTAACTAGAGAAAGCCTTGCTGCCAATTTAGCTGAAGACTGGTTCAAATTCTAATTTGTTGGAACACGTTGTACTATTTATGGTGACTTGCATAATGTGTGTCAAATGTTTACTGCTGGGCATACATGTCACGCTCACCTGATTCCCACGGAGGCGCAGGTCTGGCTTCGAGTGCTGATGCTTCTTCAATGGTGAAGCGCAGGACTCTGAAGATGGACAGGTAGGGCCCCTCTACTCTGGCTTCTCTGGCTCGTAGGAATATTCCCCTGTGCGTGAAAAGGGAGTATTACCTACTGACTGAATAATGCTCAAGCCTCCCACTCCCTTCCAACCCTCCACGATACCCTTCCACGATTCCCCGTGAAGTCTCACCTTAGGGTCTGGAAGGATGAGTTCTCCATCCTGCTTCTGATGCAGGGGCGCGTTGAAACCCAGTTACTTCACTGGATTGAGGTTTGATGGAAGTTCAAATAAGCTTGACTATTCAGGTAAGGCGCTGTAAGAGTTCTGTTGCAAGTTCAAAAGTTCAAGCTTAATAATAATGTTCATTGTCTTATAGCAGCAAGCGCTAACGCTTATGTCTTTTTCCCCTTAGGGGCCGGGGTTCGGAATGCCGGAGATATGGCGCCGACCCGAAGTGAAACGTGCAGTTCCAATAAATGACAGGTAAGTTCTGGATGAGCGTTCGGGTAATGTCTTTGCATTCGCTCATTCAATGTCTTTGTCTTTTTTCCCCATAGGGCGGCCCCGGAATGCCAGGAAGCGGCAGGACCCGAAATGAAATGGGAATGACCCAACAGGTAAGTCTTAGAAGGAAACTGAGCTTTTCCTATTCCCTTCCTTCTCTCACCTTGTGTTCTTGTCTTTTTCTCTCTAGGCTCTGGGAAGTGGCTGCGGATCCGGATGATCGCTGCTGAAGATGGAGGTGCCCAGGAAAGGTGAGTGAAATGCAGCGCTGCAGCGATCGAAGCGAAATGCTTTTAAAAATGATGTCTTCCCTTTCAGGATCGTCGGTGTGATGTCTCCGTGATACAGCTTTAGCAGGTAAGGTCTTCTTTCTCTCCAATTCTCTCTTATCTCCCTTTGCAGGTGACCCAGGATGCTGACAGGCGTGGCTGAAGTCCAGATGCAGGAGCTGACACGGTGCGCGTCCAGCTGAGAGGAGCAGAACAACGCGAAGCGTGAGTTGCTGATCGGGCGTGGTTTAAATAGCTTTGGAAGAAGTTCCAGGTATGTATCCTTCCACCGATCAGGTATGTATCCTTCCCCGACCACACCCAGGTGGAAAGTAGTCCCACAGGTAAAGTAGTTCCATTTAGGCCTCAAGAGGGCCTGGATGTAGCAGCATGGTCTGCATCAGGTAAGTGCACATTAAAACACTTGAACACATGTCTAGCTTTATGAGCCTGGCGCCTAAGGCGCCAGGACAGGGGTCCAACATGAGCCTGGCGCCTAAGGCGCCAGGACTGTGTGCAAAGGGCCCCAGCTTGGGCCCGCTGGCACTTCCCTGGGGGGAATGATGCCTGCCTCTGGGGTTGCTGGGTCGGACCTGGCTCCTTGGAGGTAGGCATCATGACAGTACCCCCCCTCAAGGCCCCTCCCAAGGTTGTTCCCTCCGGGGGTTTTGGCTTGTTCGGAAATCTCCGGTGGAACCTTTGTATTAATCGAGGTGCGTAAACATGGTTACTAGGCTCCGACGATCTCTCCTGAGGTCCATATCCCTTCCAGTCAACAAGATAGAAGAGTTTTGACTTTAACACCTTGGAGTCTAAAATGTCTTTAACTTCGAATTCTAATTCCCCTTCAATTTGAACTGGGTCTGGAGGCTTGGACAGTCGGGTCCCTGGTTGTACTGGCTTCAAAAGTGATGCATGAAAAACTGGATGAATATGCATGTTGGACGGTAAATCCAGTTTAAAGGCCACGGGATTGATTATAGCCTTGATGGGATAAGGTCCTATGAATCTGGGATTGAAGGTTCGCGGCCCCTTGAGGGGTAAATGTTTCGTTGCTAGCCATACATGGTCTCCTACTTGGTAAGGAGGAGTTTTACTTCGGTGCAAATCAGCGTTTTCTTTATACTTTTTCTTGGCTTGCTGTAAATGAGTTGCAGCTTCTTTGAAGGCTCTGGTTATTGTGGAATGCAAATGATTTACTGCGGGCATTTCCAGGGTCTGAGGTGGATCTAGGTCAGAGGTCCGAGGATGGTGACCATACAAAGTATAAAAAGGAGTTTGTCCGGTTCCAGAATGCACTGAATTGTTGTATGCATATTCTGCGATCCAAAGGGTGTCTTTCCAATTTAACTCGGATTGGTGTAACATGCACCGAAGATATTGCTCGAGAGTCTGATTGGTTCTCTCGGTTTGTCCGTCGGTCTGGGGGTGGTGGCTGGTGGATAACCGCACATCTATTTGTGGTAGTTGGCAACACTTCTTCCAAAAATGGGAGATAAATTGACTTCCACGATCCGAGACTAATATGGAAGGGAAACCATGTATGCGAACTATATTCTCCAGAAATTCCTTGGCCAAGGTGGAAGCTGAAGGCAAACCTTTTAAAGGGATAAAGTGGGCCATTTTGGAGAATAGATCCACAATTACAAGAATAGTGTTGTAACCAGCACAAGGAGGCAGGTCAGTTATAAAGTCCATTGACAAGGTGTGCCATGGTGCCTGTGGAATATCCAAGGGTTGAAGTAGGCCGGCTGGCCTTTTCTTTTGACCCTTGGTTTGGGCGCAAATTCCGCAAGACAATACAAAAGACTTTATGTCTTTTCTCCAAGAAGGCCACCAGAAGTGACGTTTGATTTTTTCCTCCGTTTTAGCGATACCAGGGTGTCCTTCCATTAATGATTCATGATGATGGGCAATAACAAGTTCTTGCAATTCTTTACTTGGCAGAAACAACCGCTCCTGGCAGTAAGGTAAATCATCCTTAACGGTGTAATGAGGACCCTTTTGACTCCATTCCAGTAAGGCTGAAGAGTCTAGAAGTTGTTTTACTTGCGTTTGGATGTCCTCAATAGTTTGCAATGAAGTTAGGCCTAAGTTTCTTTGTTCAGGTATGATTGGCACAAGTTCTAAACTCGAATTGGGTTCTTCCATGCCAATCCGGGATAAGGCTTTACCATTCTTGCAGCCAGGGCGATAGGTAATTACAAAATCAAATTCCGCAAAGAATAGAGCCCATCGGAGTTGTCGTGAATATTTAGCTTTGGCCGTCTTTAAATACTGTAAATTTCTGTGGTCCATAATTACGGGGATGGTGTGTCTTTCCCCGAGAAGGTAGTGACGCCAAGCCTTGAAAGCAGATTTAATAGCCAGTAGCTCTTTGTCGGTAATTGCGTAGTTGATTTCAGGAGGAGAAAATTTCCTGGACCAAAAGGCCACAGGGTGTAGTTGGTTAGTTTATGGGTCTCTTTGCGACAGGACAGCTCCCATGGCCGAACTGGATGCGTCGGTTTCCACAATGTAAGGGAGATCTGGGTGCGGGTGCTTCAATACTGGTGCAGAGGTGAATTTGGTTTTCAGGTCCTGAAAGGCATGTTCGGTTCAAGAGTCCATTCAAAGCGTTTGTTTTTCTTTAGGAGAGCTGGGATGGGTTGGACTGTTCGGGAAAATTCTGGGATGAATCTTCGATAGAAATTGGCAAAGCCGAGCATGCTCTGAACTCCCTTCACCGAGCTAGGAGATGGCCATTTGAGGATGGCATCCACCTTTCGCGAGTCCATTCAGACTCCTTGTGGTGTCAGGATGAATCCGTGAAACTCAACTTCTGTGGTATGAAAAACGCTTTTTTCGAGCTTTGCAAATAGTCTGTGCTGGCGCAATTTCTCAAGAACTGCCCTAACATGTTTTCTGTGATCGGATTCTGGAGAAGAGTACACCAGGATGTCGTCAATATAAACAATGACACAGACATCGATAAGTTCCCGAAGAACATCATTCATAAAGTACTGAAAGGCGGCAGGTGCATTGCACAAACTGAAGGGCATCACCTGATATTCGAAGAGCCCAAATTTGGTGCGGAATGCAGTCTTCCATTCGTCGCCTTCTTTTATACGCACCAGGTGATAAGCTCCTCGAAGATCTAACTTGGTGTACACACAAGCGTCTTTCACCTGGTCGATAAGCTCAGGGATCAGGGGCAGAGGATAACGATTCTTAATCGTTATTTGATTTAGGGCGCGATAGTCTATACATGTTCTAAGGTCGCCCTCTTTTTTTCAGCATGAAGAACAGAGCTGAAGAGACAGGAGACTTGGACGGGCGAATAAAACCATTGGCCAGGTACTGATCTAAATACTGACGCAAATGCAGGTTCTCAGGTTCCGTAAGAGCATAAATCCTACTACAAGGTAGTTGAGCATTGGGTACCAAATCGATTTGGCAATCATAAGACCGATGGGGAGGTAACGTGTTAGCCTGTTCCTTCTGAAAAACGTGTTGAAATTCTTGGTATTCTGACAGGGGTGGAAGTTGCTGAGGCTAGACCCATAACTGGATTTCGTGGATAACAAGTTGGTTCACAATCAGGAAAACTTATCTTCTTTGCTCGCCAGTCAATTCTGGGATTATGTGTTTCTAACCAAGGAATTCCAAGAATTACTTGAAATTGTGGGGCCTTGATCACATCAAACACGATTGCTTCCCAATGTCCATCCTGACCCACCAGTGTCATTTCAACAGTGGAATGCGTTACAGGCCCTGAGGCTATTTCGGTTCCATCTACTGTAGTAATGACATCTTGGGTTACTTTCGGGTGGAGAGGGAGCTTAATCCTGGAAGCCAATTCACGGTCTATGTAATTTCCAATAGCTCCACTGTCGATGTATGCTTTTATAGCATGCAACTGCTGAGGCTGTATTGGGTCCACGAGCACCATTGGCATGACAAAATGCGAGGTCAAAGAATTTGTTTTCAAGCTCGGCAAGCGGACCCCTACGCTTGTCGGGCTAGGTCGTTTCCCGAATCAGGTGTCAAAAAATCGTTATCAGTGGCTCCAACCACCTTCTTAGGTGGTTTAACCGCACAATTTCGAAGAAAGTGCCCGGAAGTCCCGCAATACAGACAAAGTTGCATTTGCCGCCTTCTCTCTCGTTCCTTCTGCGTTAATGGTCCTTTAACACCGCCGATTTGCGTTCATGTATCCGAGAGGGAAATTATCCAATGTCAGGTATTTCCATGAATGCTCAAGGGTTTTCTGGCGCTACAAGTTAAGTTCCTTTTACTGATAAATTACCAGTCTCCATAAGAGAATGTGACATGTCGGTTCCCTTGTTATATTCATGACAGACACTGGTTAATATTTTGGTAAGAGATTTAATGACAAAGCTTAATATGACGATTGTATTTACTGATCAAGGAATAGTGTGCTCCACTCCAGGAATATACTATTTAAACATGGGAGTGTTCATACTGGCATTCACAGGGCACGTGGCACTGTGAGGCATTCCAGTAGATCCAGAAATGTTTCTATATGGAGTGAGAATTTTATTGACATGGCTACTTGGCCTGGTGGGAAAGATTGTGAGAATACCTGATGAGGTTCTGTTTAAACCACAAATACCTATGGATGAGGATGGTGGACAGACTATTCCTATAGAATTATAAGCAGCCATAGTACGAAGAGAGATGGCAATGCTTGAAGGGATAGACAATGAGGGTAGACCATGGAGAACATTGATAGCTCTTGAGGAGGGATACAGACTGATTGACATAACCGATGATTATATGCTCAGGGAAGACTGAAGCAATGACGAAGTGGTGTTCTTCAAGAGCATTACACACTGGATAAGGATAGAAAAAAAGGTAGTCCCATAGAGAATCGTGATAATGCGGCAATGACCAGCATTTTTTCAGGCAAATCTTGAAAAGGTGCAGAGTGTCCTATGGCCCACAGGCCCCTATGATGTAGGTTTATTAAAGGGGATAGGGAAGGTTAAAATCAAGCTTAAGCCAGGACCAATTTTACCCTGAACAAAACAGCCCCCAATGTCTCGAGAAGCTGATGAAGGTATATTTCAGACTATTTCAGTACTGATGAATAAGGGGATTCAGGTGCCATCAGAGACATCATGTAATACTGTGGTGTATCCGATTAATACATCTAAAGGAGGGTTGTGGAGATGTATCCAGGATTTGAGACATCTTAACCAGATTGCTGAGTTTCCTTTAGTTCCTAATCCGGCGACAGTATTATGCGGTATCCCAGAAAAAGCTCAATACTTCACGGTGATCGATTTGAAAAATTCATTTTTCTCGATCCCATTGCACAAGGATTCCCAAGACTTGACTCAATTTACGTCTTGCCAAAAGAGACTAAATCACACTTGTTTGCCTCAAGGGTACTTTGAGTCCCCATAGATCTTTAAAAGGGTCCTACAGATGGAGCTAGGCAATATAGATCTTAAGAGTGTGGTGATACAGTATGTTGATGACCTATTGATTTGCAGTAAACCAGAGGATGAGTGTGGGCAAGATTCTGTCCAATTAATGACTATTTTAGCAGACAAAGGATATAAGGTGGACAAGGAGAAATTACAGTATTGTCAGGAGTAAGTGATGTACATAGGTCAGTTAATTTTGCATGAAGGAAAGAAAGTGACACCTTAGAGAGCTGAGGAAATCAAGAAAAAATCAAAACCAGACACAGTGAGACAGATGCAACATTTTCTGGTTTGTGCAATTATATTAGAGCCTGGGTGTCTGATTATAGCATGTACACAAAGCTCCTTCTGCAAGTATTAAAGAAAACACAAGTTGGTAAGTCAAAAATAGAAAGGACCAGTGAAATGGAGGAAGGCTTTGTACAGCTGCAGTTTTAGGGATTCCCAATTATGGTGAGGAATTCTATTTTTTTCAAACACACATGAGACAGTCATGACAGTAGTACTTACACAAAAAACCACATTATGGTATAAGCCTTTGGCATAATACAGTGGGATTCTAGACCCAATTATCAGAGTAAAGTTCCCTTGTGAACAATCTTTGACAGCTGCAACATTTGCAATTGAGAAGTCCACACGTTATGTGAGGGGCAGTTCTATGACCCTTTTACGTGGAGGATGCATTTTTTGCCTTTTTAGAGAAACCCAAGGGCACATTGACATCCCAAAGAGCTTCAGTTTATGAGTTAATGATAACCCAACAATTACAATTGTAAGATCTAAAATATTGAACCCAGTCACATTTGTAGCTGAGTCAGTAGAAGAAGATCATCATATGCATGAATGTGCCAATTATGTTGAATTTTATGATGCTATACCCTGTGTGAAAGAGAATGCTTTGGTGGGAAGGGAGATTCTCTTTATTGATGGTTCTTCAAAAATGTATCAAACTAGCGGTGAAAGGCATTCAGGCACTGCAGTAGTAAGACACAGATTAAATGGAGAGTTTGAGGTGGTGACGAGTGCCAGGCTACTCTCTCACTTTTCAGCACAAGCAGCAGAACTAGTAACGCTTATTGTCACACTTAAGAAACATGAAGGGCAGGAAGTGATGATGTACAGTGACTCCGCCTATGTGACGTCAACCGTACACGCAGGATTGTCACGTTGGAAGAGGGGGGCTATCTCTGCGCAGACGGATCTTCAGTGCAGCAAGCGTCCTTATTGGATAGACTCATTAAGGCACTACAACTTCCAGTATCAATAGCAGAAGTAAAATGCACAGCCCATACTAAACAAACAGATTGTATCTCTTGCGGGAACAAATCCACAGACATAGAAGTCAAAAGGGTTGCATATTCTCCAGAAACTTTTCATTTTGATACTCAGGATATTAAAGCAAATTTGACTACAACCATGTTGGTGCAGGAGGGGTTTAATAAGATGTCGATAACCCAATTAATAGAGATTCAGGGAACAGCACCACAGGAAGAGCAAGAACTGTGGAAACAACAAGGGTGTTATTTATCCCCGTCAGAAGCTTTATGTCGACAGGAAAGCACTGGAAAGCCTGTGCCATCAGTTACTTCATTGAAAGTCACGCTTGAACAGTTGCATTACCTCACTCATGTAACTAGAGAAAGCCTTGCTGCCAATTTAGCTGAAGACTGGTTCAAATTCTAATTTGTTGGAACACGTTGTACTATTTATGGTGACTTGCATAATGTGTGTCAAATGTTTACTGCTGGGCATACATGTCACGCTCACCTGATTCCCACGGAGGCGCAGGTCTGGCTTCGAGTGCTGATGCTTCTTCAATGGTGAAGCGCAGGACTCTGAAGATGGACAGGTAGGGCCCCTCTACTCTGGCTTCTCTGGCTCGTAGGAATATTCCCCTGTGCGTGAAAAGGGAGTATTACCTACTGACTGAATAATGCTCAAGCCTCCCACTCCCTTCCAACCCTCCACGATACCCTTCCACGATTCCCCGTGAAGTCTCACCTTAGGGTCTGGAAGGATGAGTTCTCCATCCTGCTTCTGATGCAGGGGCGCGTTGAAACCCAGTTACTTCACTGGATTGAGGTTTGATGGAAGTTCAAATAAGCTTGACTATTCAGGTAAGGCGCTGTAAGAGTTCTGTTGCAAGTTCAAAAGTTCAAGCTTAATAATAATGTTCATTGTCTTATAGCAGCAAGCGCTAACGCTTATGTCTTTTTCCCCTTAGGGGCCGGGGTTCGGAATGCCGGAGATATGGCGCCGACCCGAAGTGAAACGTGCAGTTCCAATAAATGACAGGTAAGTTCTGGATGAGCGTTCGGGTAATGTCTTTGCATTCGCTCATTCAATGTCTTTGTCTTTTTTCCCCATAGGGCGGCCCCGGAATGCCAGGAAGCGGCAGGACCCGAAATGAAATGGGAATGACCCAACAGGTAAGTCTTAGAAGGAAACTGAGCTTTTCCTATTCCCTTCCTTCTCTCACCTTGTGTTCTTGTCTTTTTCTCTCTAGGCTCTGGGAAGTGGCTGCGGATCCGGATGATCGCTGCTGAAGATGGAGGTGCCCAGGAAAGGTGAGTGAAATGCAGCGCTGCAGCGATCGAAGCGAAATGCTTTTAAAAATGATGTCTTCCCTTTCAGGATCGTCGGTGTGATGTCTCCGTGATACAGCTTTAGCAGGTAAGGTCTTCTTTCTCTCCAATTCTCTCTTATCTCCCTTTGCAGGTGACCCAGGATGCTGACAGGCGTGGCTGAAGTCCAGATGCAGGAGCTGACACGGTGCGCGTCCAGCTGCGAGGAGCAGAACAACGCGAAGCGTGAGTTGCTGATCGGGCGTGGTTTAAATAGCTTTGGAAGAAGTTCCAGGTATGTATCCTTCCACCGATCAGGTATGTATCCTTCCCCGACCACACCCAGGTGGAAAGTAGTCCCACAGGTAAAGTAGTTCCATTTAGGCCTCAAGAGGGCCTGGATGTAGCAGCATGGTCTGCATCAGGTAAGTGCACATTAAAACACTTGAACACATGTCTAGCTTTATGAGCCTGGCGCCTAAGGCGCCAGGACAGGGGTCCAACATGAGCCTGGCGCCTAAGGCGCCAGGACTGTGTGCAAAGGGCCCCAGCTTGGGCCCGCTGGCACTTCCCTGGGGGGAATGATGCCTGCCTCTGGGGTTGCTGGGTCGGACCTGGCTCCTTGGAGGTAGGCATCATGACAGTACCCCCCCTCAAGGCCCCTCCCAAGGTTGTTCCCTCCGGGGGTTTTGGCTTGTTCGGAAATCTCCGGTGGAACCTTTGTATTAATCGAGGTGCGTAAACATGGTTACTAGGCTCCGACGATCTCTCCTGAGGTCCATATCCCTTCCAGTCAACAAGATAGAAGAGTTTTGACTTTAACACCTTGGAGTCTAAAATGTCTTTAACTTCGAATTCTAATTCCCCTTCAATTTGAACTGGGTCTGGAGGCTTGGACAGTTGGGTCCCTGGTTGTACTGGCTTCAAAAGTGATGCATGAAAAACTGGATGAATATGCATGTTGGACGGTAAATCCAGTTTAAAGGCCACGGGATTGATTATAGCCTTGATGGGATAAGGTCCTATGAATCTGGGATTGAAGGTTCGCGGCCCCTTGAGGGGTAAATGTTTCGTTGCTAGCCATACATGGTCTCCTACTTGGTAAGGAGGAGTTTTACTTCGGTGCAAATCAGCGTTTTCTTTATACTTTTTCTTGGCTTGCTGTAAATGAGTTGCAGCTTCTTTGAAGGCTCTGGTTATTGTGGAATGCAAATGATTTACTGCGGGCATTTCCAGGGTCTGAGGTGGATCTAGGTCAGAGGTCCGAGGATGGTGACCATACAAAGTATAAAAAGGAGTTTGTCCGGTTCCAGAATGCACTGAATTGTTGTATGCATATTCTGCGATCCAAAGGGTGTCTTTCCAATTTAACTCGGATTGGTGTAACATGCACCGAAGATATTGCTCGAGAGTCTGATTGGTTCTCTCGGTTTGTCCGTCGGTCTGGGGGTGGTGGCTGGTGGATAACCGCACATCTATTTGTGGTAGTTGGCAACACTTCTTCCAAAAATGGGAGATAAATTGACTTCCACGATCCGAGACTAATATGGAAGGGAAACCATGTATGCGAACTATATTCTCCAGAAATTCCTTGGCCAAGGTGGAAGCTGAAGGCAAACCTTTTAAAGGGATAAAGTGGGCCATTTTGGAGAATAGATCCACAATTACAAGAATAGTGTTGTAACCAGCACAAGGAGGCAGGTCAGTTATAAAGTCCATTGACAAGGTGTGCCATGGTGCCTGTGGAATATCCAAGGGTTGAAGTAGGCCGGCTGGCCTTTTCTTTTGACCCTTGGTTTGGGCGCAAATTCCGCAAGACAATACAAAAGACTTTATGTCTTTTCTCCAAGAAGGCCACCAGAAGTGACGTTTGATTTTTTCCTCCGTTTTAGCGATACCAGGGTGTCCTTCCATTAATGATTCATGATGATGGGCAATAACAAGTTCTTGCAATTCTTTACTTGGCAGAAACAACCGCTCCTGGCAGTAAGGTAAATCATCCTTAACGGTGTAATGAGGACCCTTTTGACTCCATTCCAGTAAGGCTGAAGAGTCTAGAAGTTGTTTTACTTGCGTTTGGATGTCCTCAATAGTTTGCAATGAAGTTAGGCCTAAGTTTCTTTGTTCAGGTATGATTGGCACAAGTTCTAAACTCGAATTGGGTTCTTCCATGCCAATCCGGGATAAGGCTTTACCATTCTTGCAGCCAGGGCGATAGGTAATTACAAAATCAAATTCCGCAAAGAATAGAGCCCATCGGAGTTGTCGTGAATATTTAGCTTTGGCCGTCTTTAAATACTGTAAATTTCTGTGGTCCATAATTACGGGGATGGTGTGTCTTTCCCCGAGAAGGTAGTGACGCCAAGCCTTGAAAGCAGATTTAATAGCCAGTAGCTCTTTGTCGGTAATTGCGTAGTTGATTTCAGGAGGAGAAAATTTCCTGGACCAAAAGGCCACAGGGTGTAGTTGGTTAGTTTATGGGTCTCTTTGCGACAGGACAGCTCCCATGGCCGAACTGGATGCGTCGGTTTCCACAATGTAAGGGAGATCTGGGTGCGGGTGCTTCAATACTGGTGCAGAGGTGAATTTGGTTTTCAGGTCCTGAAAGGCATGTTCGGTTCAAGAGTCCATTCAAAGCGTTTGTTTTTCTTTAGGAGAGCTGGGATGGGTTGGACTGTTCGGGAAAATTCTGGGATGAATCTTCGATAGAAATTGGCAAAGCCGAGCATGCTCTGAACTCCCTTCACCGAGCTAGGAGATGGCCATTTGAGGATGGCATCCACCTTTCGCGAGTCCATTCAGACTCCTTGTGGTGTCAGGATGAATCCGTGAAACTCAACTTCTGTGGTATGAAAAACGCTTTTTTCGAGCTTTGCAAATAGTCTGTGCTGGCGCAATTTCTCAAGAACTGCCCTAACATGTTTTCTGTGATCGGATTCTGGAGAAGAGTACACCAGGATGTCGTCAATATAAACAATGACACAGACATCGATAAGTTCCCGAAGAACATCATTCATAAAGTACTGAAAGGCGGCAGGTGCATTGCACAAACTGAAGGGCATCACCTGATATTCGAAGAGCCCAAATTTGGTGCGGAATGCAGTCTTCCATTCGTCGCCTTCTTTTATACGCACCAGGTGATAAGCTCCTCGAAGATCTAACTTGGTGTACACACAAGCGTCTTTCACCTGGTCGATAAGCTCAGGGATCAGGGGCAGAGGATAACGATTCTTAATCGTTATTTGATTTAGGGCGCGATAGTCTATACATGTTCTAAGGTCGCCCTCTTTTTTTCAGCATGAAGAACAGAGCTGAAGAGACAGGAGACTTGGACGGGCGAATAAAACCATTGGCCAGGTACTGATCTAAATACTGACGCAAATGCAGGTTCTCAGGTTCCGTAAGAGCATAAATCCTACTACAAGGTAGTTGAGCATTGGGTACCAAATCGATTTGGCAATCATAAGACCGATGGGGAGGTAACGTGTTAGCCTGTTCCTTCTGAAAAACGTGTTGAAATTCTTGGTATTCTGACAGGGGTGGAAGTTGCTGAGGCTAGACCCATAACTGGATTTCGTGGATAACAAGTTGGTTCACAATCAGGAAAACTTATCTTCTTTGCTCGCCAGTCAATTCTGGGATTATGTGTTTCTAACCAAGGAATTCCAAGAATTACTTGAAATTGTGGGGCCTTGATCACATCAAACACGATTGCTTCCCAATGTCCATCCTGACCCACCAGTGTCATTTCAACAGTGGAATGCGTTACAGGCCCTGAGGCTATTTCGGTTCCATCTACTGTAGTAATGACATCTTGGGTTACTTTCGGGTGGAGAGGGAGCTTAATCCTGGAAGCCAATTCACGGTCTATGTAATTTCCAATAGCTCCACTGTCGATGTATGCTTTTATAGCATGCAACTGCTGAGGCTGTATTGGGTCCACGAGCACCATTGGCATGACAAAATGCGAGGTCAAAGAATTTGTTTTCAAGCTCGGCAAGCGGACCCCTACGCTTGTCGGGCTAGGTCGTTTCCCGAATCAGGTGTCAAAAAATCGTTATCAGTGGCTCCAACCACCTTCTTAGGTGGTTTAACCGCACAATTTCGAAGAAAGTGCCCGGAAGTCCCGCAATACAGACAAAGTTGCATTTGCCGCCTTCTCTCTCGTTCCTTCTGCGTTAATGGTCCTTTAACACCGCCGATTTGCATAGGTTCGGATACGTCAGTACTCTTAAAGTTGGCGTGGGTTTTGATCGGTACTCGGGTTTCGTACTTGAACCGATCTGCTTTTCTATTTTGAAGTCTGTGATCAAGTTGAACCACCAAGTCTATGTAGTCTGCGCAGACCTGGGATGGATCTACTATCTGAGCTAGAACATCCTTAAGCTCTCCGCGCAGGCCTCGATGAAACAATGTGATCCTTTTGTTTTCTGGCCATCCAGTTTCCACAACCAGTCTATTAAAGGTGGCAACGTAGGACAGGAGATCCTGATTACCTTGTCGTAAGGATAGCAGTTCGTTATCAAGGGCCTGTCCTTGAGAGTGTCGAGAAAACAATCTTTCCATGCTGGCCTGGAAACCCTGAAAATTCTGGAGAATGGGATCATCCTGATTTACCAATGGAATAGACCAATCGGCAGCACTGCCACTGAGGTAAGATAGTATAAAGGCTACCTTGGTCTGGTCGTTAGGGAAGGCCCCGGGTCTGCATAGAAAGTGTAAACGACATTGGTTCATAAAGACGGCATATTTCTTGGGATCCCCCGCAAAACGTTCAGGCGGGGCCAAAGGCATGTGTCCAGGTAGATTGATTTGTACCGGGTTATTCAAACCCATTGATGTGGAAGTACCTCCGGAATTAGATAAAGGAGTGTGCCCTGCCTGGGCCTGCAATAACCTTTTGGCCAGGTCATCTGTTCTTTCCTTGGATAGGATCAGTTCTCTTTTGAGAGCGTTAGTCTCCTGACGGGCTGAGTGCACTTCTGCCCGTAATTCCCCCAAAAGCTGGGCCAGCTGATCTGTCTCGGAAGTCTCCATAGCGCCCGGGTGGGAAATTGTGGGTAGGCTTTGCGTTCTGTCACGCTCACCTGATTCCCACGGAGGCGCAGGTCTGGCTTCGAGTGCTGATGCTTCTTCAATGGTGAAGCGCAGGACTCTGAAGATGGACAGGTAGGGCCCCTCTACTCTGGCTTCTCTGGCTCGTAGGAATATTCCCCTGTGTGTGAAAAGGGAGTATTACCTACTGACTGAATAATGCTCAAGCCTCCCACTCTCTTCCAACCCTCCATCATACCCTTCCACGATTCCCCGTGAAGTCTCACCTTAGGGTCTGGAAGGATGAGTTCTCCATCCTGCTTCTGATGCAGGGGCGCGTTGAAACCCAGTTACTTCACTGGATTGAGGTTTGATGGAAGTTCAAATAAGCTTGACTATTCAGGTAAGGCGCTGTAAGAGTTCTGTTGCAAGTTCAAAAGTTCAAGCTTAATAATAATGTTCATTGTCTTATAGCAGCAAGCGCTAACGCTTATGTCTTTTTCCCCTTAGGGGCCGGGGTTCGGAATGCCGGAGATATGGCGCCGACCCGAAGTGAAACGTGCAGTTCCAATAAATGACAGGTAAGTTCTGGATGAGCGTTCGGGTAATGTCTTTGCATTCGCTCATTCAATGTCTTTGTCTTTTTTCCCCATAGGGGCCGGGGTCCGGAATGCCAGGAAGCGGCAGGATCCGAAATGAAATGGGAATGACCTAACAGGTAAGTCTTAGAAGGAAACTGAGATTTTCCTATTCCCTTCCTTCTCTCACCTTGTGTTCTTGTCTTTTTCTCTCTAGGCTCTGGGAAGTGGCTGCGGAACCGGATGATCGCTGCTGAAGATGGAGGTGCCCAGGAAAGGTGAGTGAAATGCAGCGCTGCAGCGATCAAAGCGAAATGCTTTTAAAAATGATGTCTTCCCTTTCAGGATCGTCGGTGTGATGTCTCCGTGATACAGCTTTAGCAGGTAAGGTCTTCTTTCTCTCCAATTCTCTCTTATCTCCCTTTGCAGGTGACCCAGGATGCTGACAGGCATGGCTGAAGTCCAGATGCAGGAGCTGACACGGTGAGCGTCCAGCTGTGAGGAGCAGAACAACGCTAAGCGTGAGTTGCTGATCGGGCGTGGTTTAAATAGCTTTGGAAGAAGTTCCAGGTATGTATCCTTCCACCGATCAGGTATGTATCCTTCCCCGACCACACCCAGGTGGAAAGTAGTACCACAGGTAAAGTAGTTCCATTCAGGCCTCAAGAGGGCCTGGATGTAGCAGCATGGTCTGCATTAGGTAAGTGCGCATTAAAACACTTGAACACATGTCTAGCTTTATGAGCCTGGCGCCTAAGGCGCCAGGACAGGGGTCCAACATGAGCCTGGCGCCTAAGGCGCCAGGCCTGTGTCCAAAGGGCCCCAGCTTGGGCCCGCTGGCACTTCCCTGGGGGGAATGATGCCTGCCTCTGGGGTTGCTGGGTCGGACCTGGCTCCTTGGAGGTAGGCATCATGACAATACATTGAAAATGATCAGACGAGTAACACCTCGACCAAATGGTCCATTTCTGCATTTACATATCAACTATGTCGATATGCTGCAGACATGTAATGGATATAGGTATCTATTAGTGGTGGTGTGCCCCTTCTCTAGGTGGATCTAGGTGGGTCTGTGTGCATACCAGGTGCCACTTGCGCAGCAAAGGTTTTAGTATGCAAAGGTTTCTTGAGGTGGGGTGTGCATGAAGTGCTAAGATACGATAATGGGCCACATTGTGTCAATGAGTTATTCGAACAGATAGGGATTTTTTATTAAGTATAGCACAATTTCTCTTATGCATATCACCCACAAGCGAACAGATTATGTGAGAGACTCAACAGCCTGCTCAAATGAGGCTCACCAAGATTCAATTCACTTTGAAGGGAGGGCTGTAGTGCCTACCCAGGCCTTGTATGTCCCTCGGAATCAGCCAGGTTCAGACCACCACCTCACCCCACTCGAGCTAATGTATGAGAATTACCCTTACACCTCCGTATAGGATTAGGAATGATGCCCAGAGTGTGGCTAAAATTTTAGGTGATGAGATGCACGATTATTTGACATGTATGACTACCAGTATTTCTTTCACTTCAGATCAAGTCAAGCATCGGGGGGGAAGGTCTAGGAACATGGAAGAAGATAACTTGGTGACCAAACCGAGTGAACTATTACCTCCACCTAAGTTATATGTTAGGGACCTGATCCTGATTAAAAATGTCACCCGGAAGTGGCATGAACCTTGTTTTAATGGCCCATTCTGTGTTGAGGAAGTGTGCCCTCCAGCTGTTAAAGTATGAGGAAGAGGAGCTTGGTTGCATCTGAACGATGTGAAGATTTATAAAGGCGAGACCCTCCCTCTCACCATTGCTGATCCAGAAGCAAGACAAGAAGAAGAGTTTCCACATGTGCAGACTCGATCGATGACTAAGAAGAAGGACAACAAAGCACCATGTGGTTAAGATGCACTTTATTTGGACTGGAATTCAATAGACACTCCTTATATATATTTTAGCAGGGAGTGCAAGGAATTGCAGAGAAATTCCTGAGTTTTTAAATGAACTTCTAGAAATATATTGAAGCAGTGAATAATGCATCAGAATTATGCCTAAACGTCAGTTCTTGATCAGAAATTGGAAGAGAAACCAATATCCAGATTCATTTTGTGGAGAATATCTGTTTTAAGCTATTACAAATACATGATACGTGCCGATAGTGATGTTCATCAGCTTTTGTTTGCTGTTTTTGTGTTCATACTTCTATCTTACCCTGTTCTTGTTAGAAAAGACGTTAATATTCACACTTTTTTACAGGATCCTAAAAACTGTCCAGTTATAAGAAGACTCCTCATTGCTATAATTGAACAAATCATACAGCTACAAATGTTAAGGAACCTTAATGATTGTACTAGAAATGATTAATGAAGAAGAAGGCATGATTATAGAGAGAGCATGAGTTTAGCAAACAGTAGGATTGCAGGGGAAATGGTTGCCCAGATTTCTATACATAATATATATTTGCATGATTGTTCTTGTTGTCTTTTGCTCCTTATTTTTCACAGTCTATATCATCTTAATGATTCTGCTGAAGAAAAAGTTCCTACGATTCTCCCCACTGTGAGTATGAATGATGATAGTTTCCTTGATCTCTATAAGTATGTTAGGAGACATAAAAGATATGCAGAGGAAGGTAATGAAGGGGAAATACATATCTAGATAATTTAATTCACCTGGGGAATAGCATTTGGTATCAACACATGAAAAAGGTGAGGAAGAGAACATCTGATGAGAGTTGTTATGTCTGCTTTCTCTGCCCCTATGCCATGAATACAGTTCGTACAGTACGGACTTTGGTTTTGAAGGAGGTATCAGCATACGAAACGAAATACCTCAGCCATCTTGCAGCGTGTACTACGGAAGGACAGTTCCAAGGAAATTGGGTGACCTTGCGATGGAGATCAAGATGGTCATTTCCATACCAGGCTGACTATATCAAGACCATATAAATGGTGAAGGAGCCTGGATCGAAAAACTAAATGCTTGTGTATCCTGCTGCAGGACAGGATGAGGTGGTCATCGAGGCAATGAAGAGAATGAACTGTCCTGATGTGACGGAAATAGCAGGATTGCCTGGATGTTGGGAACAAACACAACTATTGATCTATGGACGAGCACATACCAAGAAGGGATGGGAAGAAGGAATGATGTCCTGTGCAGCTCATCTGTTGAAAATTGAATACATGCAAGAAGTGCAAAAAGTGAATTATGGTTGGTTAAAACCATAGGCCATGCATTCCAAATGACTGACATGGGTAGAAGACGAATGAGGCCCAGTAGTTGTTCTCCCATAGGTTAATGCAACACTATGCTTCTAAAGCCATGCAAAGAACCATGTGGGATATAACAAGGAATGCAAAGCCACTATTCCTGGAATGAGAGAAGGGACAGCTTTCCTTATGGATCGATATTGGGCTTGTGGATCTAGAGCCTACATGAAATTACCCAAGGATTGGGGTGCAGTGTGTACACTTGTACTCATCTATTTTGCAGAATTAGTGATTTCTCAGAGTGATCTAAACATTGGTGAATTTCCAAAAGTGGATGACCATTAGAGAAAAAGAAGATTGCTTGAACTCATATGGATGAAAACAAGAAATTATTTCTCAGCAAAACCAATAACAGCATATGAAACTTTTCCTGAAGAGCACAAGTGCCAGGGAGTTAGACTTTGTGGATAAGTCTAGGGCTGAGCTGATAGCTGCCCTGGTGGACTACCAGACTGATGGTGAAACTCTTGATGAGGGGGGGAATGCAACCAATGAGGACTCTGCCCCTGGGGTTTCTGCTGAATCTGTTTCTGGGAATGCCGCCATTCCTGCTGCCTCTGTTCCAAACCCCAGCAATTCCTTGGAGCTTGAGTTATTAAGGCCTTTGAATACCGCAAGTTGGAAATAGATGCTGAACTTAAGAAAGAGGAGTTGGCTCAACAAGTGGAGTTCAAGAATAGGGATCTTGAACTCAGAAATAAGGACCTTGAACTCAAGAGCCAGGACACTGAATGTCAGAGAATCCAGCTAGAGAAAGCTAGAGTGGAGACTTCAGCTAAAACCAGTGAGAGTGTCAGGTCCCCAGCCACCAAGTTTATGAAAGATTTGGTTGGTGTATTTGTGGAGGGTTCAGATATCCTCCAATGGATTGAAGCGTTTGAAATGGCTTGTGCGATTCATGATGTTAATAAAAGAGATTGGGCTAAGTGTTTGTTAAGCAGAGTGCCTCAAACTGGATATGACTGTATTCTGAAGCTGAGTGTGGAAGAAAGGGGTCAGTATGAGTGTATGAAGTCTGCTTTGATTGCCAAGTTTGGCAAGACACCGATCCAATACCTTAGAAGGTTCAGGGATTTTAAGAAAAGAGAGAATGTGTCTTGGGTTGACTGGGTGAGTGCTGCGCACATGAACATGATGGGGTGGATTGATGGATACAAGGTTAAGACTTTTGTTGAATTGTCCCACCTCTTGTTTTTTGAGCATTTTTCTGAAGCCTGTTCACCAGAGCTGCGTCAGTATGTGGCTGACCAGAACATTTTGGACCCCTTTAAGCTGGCTAGGTTGGCTGACAAGTGGGTCTCCCACCGGGTGTCCCCTAAGGACTCCAGTGGGAAGGACAAGGACAAAGAAAAGGGGCCCTCTCAGAAAGCTGAGGAGTCCCACAAGCAGTCACAGTCGGGTAAACCTAAACCTTCCTCTCCCAAGACCCAAAAATCTAGTGGGGATAAGTCATCTGTGGGTGGGAATAAGAGTAGTGGTCCAGCTGCTGCAAAGCAGGCTCCCAGTGATTCCAGTACCGTACCCCGCACTCCTGGCGCTTGTTGGGCTCTGGATCACAAAAGGGGTGACTCCAAGTGTAAAGGTAAGGCACTTGGAGTACAGGCTGTCAGCCTGACCTACCCTTACCCCGTGTCTGAGGTGGAGGCCACTGTCCTCCCCTCCTCTACCGGGATCACATTTGGTGCTCCGGTAGAGATTTCCTTAGTGTCCCTTGGGGCCTGGGACCAGTATGCAGAAGTACTGGCGACTATCCCACAGAACACCCGTAGGTTTTTGAGAAGTGTCCTCTTGAATGGCCAGCCTTCTACTGGTTTGAGAGACACTGGGGCAAGCATGACAGTGGTGGACAGGACCCTGCTCAAGCCAGAGGATTATGTAGGTGCTCCTCTGAGAACCACCAGGTTAGCTGGTGGGCCTCCCAAAGTATCGCCTGTAGCCTTAGTCACACTCATGATTGGAGACAAGACAGCAAAGCTTCCTGTCCTGGTTCAGGACAATGTCCCTGCTAACATTCTGTTAGGAAATGATCTAGTAGAGTTGGGGTTGATCTCGGATGGTCTTCCCATGACTTCTGCTGCAGTCACTAGGTCACAGGTGACACCGGGTCTGGCTGTGGGTCAGGTACCCGAGCCAAAGGCGAGGCCTAAGGCAAGAAGAAGGAAGACCAAGAAGGCCACCTCTGTGGAGGGAACACCTTCTCTTCCTGCTGTTCCGACAGCACCCATTGGGATCCATGCACCGGACGGGCTGGGTCCAGTAGAAAACCCAAACTCAACTCCTGTGGGAGAAGAGACAGAAGACTCGGTCTGTGGGAGAGGTTCTCAACCCGGAGGATCATCCCGACCTTCAGTGCTTGTTAGCTGAAGGGGGACACTCCCGGGCAGACTTCTGTAAGGGACAGAGAGAGTGCCACTCTCTCGAGGGACTGAGGAAACAGGCCCTGTCCCAGGCACAAGGAGAAGTGCCTAGGACATTCCGGATTTATTGGGAGGGTGAGCTCCTTGTTAGTGAGCCCACTAAGCCTGAACCTGGTGCCCTCAAGAGGTTGGTGGTACCCCAGGTTTACAGGCTCTTCCTACTGCAGTTGGCGCATGAGGTGCCCTTGGCTGGTCATCTTGGGACCAAGAAGACTAAGCAGAGGCTCTCTGCCCATTTCTACTGGCCACGGATGGGAGTAGAGGTGGAGTCCCACTGCAGGACCTGCCCAACTTGTCAGTTGTCTGGCAAGACTGGAGGCAGTGTCATTGCCCCACTGCAGCCATTGCCAGTGGTTGGCACACCATTTGAGAGGGTGGGCATCGACATCGTCGGTCCCCTTGACCCTCCCACTTCAGGTGGACATCGGTTCATCCTGGTCTTGGTAGATCATGCCACCAGGTACCCTGAGGCAATACCCCTTCGGACTGTTACTGCCAAGGTGGTTGCCAGGGCTCTCCTGGGCATCTTCACCCGTGTTGGATTCCCCAAGGAGGTTGTCTCTGACAGAGGATCCAACTTCATGTCTAGTTACATGAAAACCATGTGGAAAGAGTGCGGGGTAACCTACAAGTTCTCCACCTCTTACCACCCCCAGACCAATGGTTTGTTGAGAGGAGATTTAATAAAACTCTCAAGGGCATGCTAGGGGCTTTGGAAGAACCCCTAAGGAGGAAATGGGATCTCCTCCTGCCATGCCTGCTGTTTGCTTACAGAGAGGTACCTCAGGGGGGTGTTGGTTTCAGCCCCTTTGAGTTACTCTTTGGACATCCCGTGAGGGGGCCCCTCGCCTTGATCAGAGAAGGCTTGGAAGCCACCCCTCCAGGTCCCGCCAAGCAAGTGGGGGACTATGTGTTAGGCCTCAGACGGAGGATGACACAGATGATTGGTCAGGCAACAGCAAATCTCAAGGCCAGCCAGGAATTGAATAAGTACTGGCATGACCTTAAAGCCTCGCAAGTGGATTGGACTCCGGGACAGGAAATCCTTGTGATGGAGCCTACCAAACCTAGAGCTTTGGCAGACAAGTGGACTGGACCCTTCAGGATCATCTCCAAGATGGGCAAAGTCAATTATCTGGTTGACATGGGAGCCTCTGGGGTAGCCCCTCAGGTATTCCATGTCAACAGGTTCAAGCCAGAAGTCTCATGTCTCTTGCTAGCTTCAGGGCAAGAAGAGGATGAGAGTGAGCCCCTTCCTGATTTGCTGCATAGCAACCCTCAGGATGGCTCAGTGGAGGGAGTACATCTCTCTCCAGATTTGACAACAGAGCAACAGAGGGCCTGCAGGGCTTTGCTCCAACATTATGCCTCTCTGTTTTCACTGACGCCAGGCCTTACACCGTGGTGTAGGCATGACATTGACACTGGTGACAGTGTGCCTGTCAAAAGCAGGTGCTACCGTATGTCAGATACCGTCAAGAACCACATCCAGGCTGAGGTCGCCAAGATGTTGGATCTGGGTGTTATTGAACCCTCAATCAGTCCCTGGTCCAGTCCAGTGGTCCTTGTCCCCATGCAAGTTCCCAGGCGGGTACCAAGGATTGGAGGTTCTGTGTGGACTACCGAGGAGTCAATGCCGTCACCAAAACTGATGCGCACCCATTTCCCAGGGCTGATGAGCTCGTGGACACCATAGGTGCTGCCAAATTTGTGAGCACCTTTGACCTTACCTCAGGCTATTGGCAAATAGCTCTGACGGACCATGCCAAGGAAAAGACGGCCTTCTCAACACCTGAGGGACTCTACCAGTTTAGGGTCATGCCTTTTGGGTTGAAGAATGCCCCTGCCACCTTCCAGAGATTGGTCAACCATGCGCTCAGTGGGCTGGAAGCCTTTTGTGTGGCTTACTTAGACGACATTGCCGTCTACAGTTCCACCTGGGAAGAGCATTTGACACATCTGGATAAGGTGTTGCAGGCCTTGAAAAGGGCTAACCTCACTATCAAGGCCACCAAGTGCCAGATAGCTCAGGGGAAAGTTACCTATCTTGGTCATGAGGTAGGTGGGGGTCAAATCCAACCTCTCTCCAGTAAAGTACAGGATGTACAGAACTGGGAGACTCCCACTACTCAAACTCAGGTGAGAGCCTTTTTGGGCCTCACTGGGTACTATCGCAATTTCATGGCAGACTATGGAACCATAGCTGCACCTCTGACAGCTCTAACTTCACCCAAACAGCCTAGGAAGCTTAATTGGACCGAAGACTGTCAGAGGGCCTTTGATGGCTTGAAAGAAAGTCTGTGTAGGGCACCTGTGTTGTGTGCGCCTGACTACAGCCGACCCTTTATCGTCCAGACGGATGCCTGCGACACCGGAATTGGAGCTGTCTTGTCCCAGTTAGATGAAAAAGGGAGAGAACATCCTATCATATTCATCAGTAGACAACTCAAGGGTAGATAACTTAGGTGGGCTACTGTTGAAAAGGAGTGTTTTAGCATAGTTTGGAGCCTTAGGCGTTTTAGGCCCTTCCTTACGGGGTCTACCTTCAAGGTCCAAACAGATCATAAGCCCCTGAAGTGGCTTATGCAGATGAAGGGTGAGAATCCGAAATTGCTCAGGTGGTCCATTAGCCTGCAAGGGCTAGACTTCACCATAGAGCACAGACCAGGGAAGAGTCACGATAATGCAGATGGCCTTTCCAGAAGGTATGTTGACCGTCTGGATGAGGGTGTCTATCCATTGGGAGATTAGACACCCTCCACCTCAGTCTGGGGGGGGCGACTGTGATGCTGGAAATGCATCAGAAGGACAGGGCCTCTGAATCCTTATCCTTTACTGCTTTTTATCGTGTGTTCTGTCATGTTTTCTGCCCAGGAGTCCATGTGGGACTCCTGGCAGTGCAGCTCTCTCTTTTGGTTTGGTGAACAGACCCATGGGATACCCTTATGGCACCCATGGGTAGGGGTACAACCCTATACCCCTAGTGTATGTTTTTGGGCACCTGTGGGCGGCCCACAGAGCAGGGTATGGGCTGGTGGCAGCTCCATGCTGAATTTGACAGGTGCTCTGGGTATCCTCCATTTTGGGATACCCAGGCCCTGCCATTGGGATCAGTTGATTCCTGATAGGAAACAAGATGGCCCCTGTGGCCTCTTGCTTTCTATTGCCTGTTACCTTGTTTCCCAAAGTCCTGGGAAGCCCTGACTCTGTCCCTTCCCCCTGACTGGATGTTGGGTGGAAGTTCCATATATGGTGTTGTTGTGAAGGCCCAGCTAGACTGACTGGAGCCTTCCCAGTGACTGTATGTTGTGGGTACCTCCTGTGGGTGGGACCTGGGTGAATGGAGTGTGTGACCAATATACACTCCTTGTTGTGGTTGTCTGGTTTCTGGCATGAGAGACAAAGACTGAGACAGCCCTGCCCGAAACTGGCCTGAATGCAGTGTGTAGTGTTGAATGGCTGGGTACTTGTCCCAATCCACATTCCTTGTTGTGAGTGTCTGAAAGGGAGGAGTGTGGCCTGGATACACTGTGTGCCTGATTGGCTGACTGACTGCATGAATGCCCTTCTGTATGATTGGCTGCTGAGTGTGGGCCAGCAGTGTGGATGAGAGACAGAATAGTATATCTGGGGACCTCTCACCACTGGTAATGGGTTCAGAAGGGTTCAGAAGCGTTCAGAAGCGTTCAGAAGCATTCTGGAGTTGAGTCTCCACTCTAAGAGTAACTGGAACTGCTGATCCTCGACGTCCAGCTGGAAGAAGAAGACTTGCTGTGGCATTTGCTTCGACCGATCCGAAGGCTGCCGAAATCGTCGAAGACTGACCCGAGAGAGGACCTGGTAAGGCGCCCTCTTCCCGTGCTCCGAGGGACCATCGAGCACCGCTCCATCTTCGTCTTCGCCGGAGCGCCCTGGAAGACAGACCCTCGAAAGGCTGCCGACCCGAGACCGCCGAGGAGATCGATGTGAAGCACCCGGACATCGCCGCCGTCGAAGTCCATTGCCGTCGACCAGGGCTCGCAGGTTTGTGTAACCGCTGGAGGCCCGTCGAAGTTGTGTTGCCCAGCCGTGGGAACCACTTGATGCTGTGCCGCCGCCGACCGGAGCCGTCCGCTCCTTGCCTAAGAACATTTGAATCGAAGGACTCCCTCGTCCGCACCGTCGACCGCTTTATCCTGCCCGAGAAAGTCGAGGACGACCAATGCGCCGAGGAGAAACCTGCCGGTGGGTTTCCCGCCACCCGAAGACCACAAAGACTCGAACGACTCGACGCCCTTGCTGGTCCTCCGTCTCCACAATCTTTGCGGTCCAGAACTATTGTCACCGAGGTGCCCCTCACGCCTCTGCCTTGCAGGACGCCGACGCTCCGACGCCGACGAGCACCGCTCGGACGAAGCTGCCGCCTCATCGACGCCGTTCTACCCTGTTTGTCGACGGACGTTCGACGCCCCGTGTCTCCCGCTTAAAAGGGAAGGCATTCAAGAAGGGCCGTCGATTCCCCGCCGCCGAACGCCGAGTTCCTCGACGCTTCTCGACGCCTCTCGACGATCCGTGACTCCCGCTTGAAAGGGGGTCGCTCAAGAAGGATCTGTCGACGCCTCTTCGAAGAACTCGACTCCACCAGGTACATTGGGGGGGGGTAAAAACATTATAGGAGGGAATAAGACTTGCAGAACAATATATGGACTGGGCTTGTGCTATATCTTTATTTTACAGGTTGCCCAGGTGGGGGGATCTCCACACAGAACTGTGTCTAGTGGTAGGGGCCAGTATTCTGCCTATTGCTCAACCATCTTATTTTCTCTCCTCTCTCTATTGCTGGTGTCAGGGCTGGACCACGGGTTGGGGCCAAAAGGCAGATTGCAGCCACTATGGGGGCTGCAGAAGGGGTTAGAGCCCCCCCAAAAAGCCCTACCCAGTACTCAAGGCGGATTCTCCATCCCTTTTGCAGAAAGAAGTCCCTGGGATGGAGAACCGCCTTGGAACTACATTTCCCAGCAGGCCGTGCCTTGCACGAGCCTGCTGTCAAGAAATGCCACGCCCGCGCTAACGCGCATGCGCGAGCCGCGCCATCGGGACAACGCTCGCAATTCCGGATGCAGAGGAGAGAAGACGTGTTCCGTCCGAGCTCCGGCAGGCACGCCTACGCGGGGCACAAGCTCTCGCCTGAACACCCCAGGCCCCGCGTACAACTAAAAGATAAGTTCCTCTTTTAGAAGTACTTGTAGTTGGCTGTACTTTTCGGCTGGGATCTCGGTTTAGATACCGAACCGCTACGGGGCTGAGGCACGAGAAGCATCGCGCACGAGTCCCCGTCGGCTGCACTTTTCGGCCTGGACTTCGGTTTAGATACCGAACCGCAACGGGGCTGAGGCACGAGAAGCATCGCGCATGAGTCCCCTGTAAACTGGGAAGCCATACATAGACCCTGCATGATTTGGGGAATGCTGTGACTAATTACCCACGCACGGAATGCGGGGAAAACATTACATAGGCAACTCGGAGTGAAGTCAACTACGAGTTGTTTTGGCCCGCACTGACAGTGTGTTTTGGTATTTTGCAGTGAAAGCAGAGTGTGCTTTGGCTGAGCACATGAACAAGCAGGAGAATTGGAGGCACCGGCCAGCAATCAGAGCTAAGTGCAGTTATATGTTTGTACCCTGTATGAGAATAATGCAAAGGGGTTGGTGATCACGCACATGATTTGGGAGAATGTGTTGCATGACTAAATGCCGGTATAATTTATGTTGAGACGCTGCAGTTAGTAGCGGGGTAGCTACAAGGGTCAGCACTTCAGGTTATAGTGTCCTGGTTCAGGAGCTCCAGTACAAAGGCTCCCCTCCGAAGAGCACACAGTGTGGGTGAGGTACATGAGTGCATGGGCGGAGTACGTCCATCGGAGCGGCGCACAGGAGCCGAGGAGTATGTTTCCCTAAAAACCCTCACCTATCCAAAACAGCTTCCTAACCCTCTTTCCGGTTATCCTGAACTCCCTCTACCCATCCAAACCAACGGACCCTAACCCTCTTTCCCCGGCGGGTCAAGGTGGCTTGCGGTTTTAATATCCCAGGTGCTAAAACCCAACGGGGAGGCAGGTGTTTGTACTGCCTCTGCGCCAGACAACAGGAGCCTGACAGAATTGCGAGCCCAAGTATACTAGGCGCCCGGGCAGTACAACCATGGCTGACGTAGTGACCCTACTTCAAGAACTAAAGGCGGAATTAGCCGCAACTAGACAGGATTATCAAGACCTGGCGGGGCAAGTACACACTTTGACGATTCAAACTCAGGCCACAGCAACCCCCTTACCCAGAGCTACCCCTCCAACCCCCGTGCAGGTGCAGGTGTCCACGGAGCCACCCTTACCCTTAGCTGCCCCTGAGAGGTACCATGGAGACCCCCAACAATTCAACCAATTTATCATGCAGTGCCAATTGCACTTTCTGACTAAACCAGCTGTGTTCAGGACAGCCCAAGCGCGCACAGCGTTTGTAATCTCCTATCTCACTGGAGATGCTGCTTCTTGGGCCACACCCTTGGTTCGTAAAGATGACGCCATGCTATACAGTTGGGACATGTTCCTGGAGGAGTTCGGCAAAATATTTAATCGACGCTCAGCGTCCTTGATTAAGGACAGGGAATTACTCACTTTAAGGCAAGGAAGCAGAGACCTAGTGTCTTATGTGACAGCCTTCAACCGATTGGCTATGGAGACTGATTGGCCACAGGACAAAAGAATGGCTCTGTTTTATCAAGGCCTCAGGGAAGATCTAAAAGACCTCATAGCTCAGGTGGACCCGCAGCCCGAAACATGTTCTACAATGATAGATTTAGCACTCCGCCTGGACCAACGGCAGAGTGAACGCCGGCAGGATAAACGTAAGTGGGACACTAAACCTTTGGCACGATTGGATCAGCAGAAAACTTACAGAGCGGTGGAAAGGGCTACTGACGAACCCATGCAGATCGGGACGGTTCGCGGCCCGCTGTCCAAGGAGGAAAAGGATAAAAGAAGACGAGAAAAATTATGCTTGTACTGTGGTAAGGCCGGCCATTTCGTACGTGAATGTTCTGCCAAACCAACTAAAGAAGGGGGTTCGGGAAACGCCGCAGCTCGCCCATGAGGGTGGCAAGGGCGAGCAAAGCTGAAAACACCCCGAGACTACTGGCAAACACTCATCACAACCAGGCAGCACATGTCATGCTTGCAGGCAATCTAAGTTGGCAAGGTAAACGCATTCCTGTGTCTTTAATGGTAGATTCTGGAGCCACGGGCAATTTTGTGGATGAGCAGGTAGCGCTAAGATTGGGTCTTCCATTGAGGAACAAAGCACTGAAAGAAGAAGTTAAATCGGTGGATGGCTCACACTTAATCTCAGGACTCATTACACAGCAAACCCATCTCTTACGCCTGGATTGCGGGAAGTCTCATCAAGAGACAATACAATTTGATGTTATCGCCGCTCCACAGTTCGGCTTCATTTTGGGGTTGCCATGGTTAAGGCTCCACAACCCCACCGTCAACTGGTGTGCGGGAACGTTGCTGTTCCAGTCAAGACATTGCCGTAGGACCTGCGGAACGCCGGGGGATTCGTCTCACTTCATAGGAGGCTTGGAGACAGTGTTGCCGGAAGTATATGAAGATTACCGGGATGTTTTTAGTAAAGTGGCGGCTGAGACTTTGCCCCCACATCGATCGTTTGACTGCAGGATTGATCTCGAGGATGGTGTGATCCTCCCCTGCAGTAGAATTTACGCCCTTACGGAGTCAGAAAATGAACATCTAAAAGAATACATAGACACCAACTTGGCAAATGGATTTATTAGGCATTCAACATCCCCAGTCTCATCGCCCTTGTTTTTCGTGCCCAAAAAATCCGGAGAACTCAGAACATGCATTGACTACAGAGCGGTTAACCGCATTACCATCAAAAACCGCTACCCTCTTCCTTTGATCCCAGTGTTATTGGACCAGGTGCGAGGTTCGACGGTGTATACGAAACTTGATTTGCGAGGGGCATATCACCTCGTGAGAGTAAGACAAGGGGATGAGTGGAAAACAGCTTTCCGCACAAAATTCGGCTTATACGAGTACCAAGTTATGCCCTTTGGACTTTGCAACGCTCCTGCCGCATTTCAACACTTCTTGGACGAGGTTCTGCGAGGATATCTGGATGTATTTGCGGTGGTATACATCGACGATATACTAATCTATTCACAAGGTATGGAAGAACACCAGGGCCATGTGAGGGCAGTGTTGCAGAGATTGAGGGAACACCAGCTCTACGCAAAATTAGAAAAATGTGAGTTCCATCAATCCACGGTAGAGTTTTTGGGATTCGTTTTATCACCCCAAGGAGTGAACATGGACCAAAAGAAGGTACAAGCTATCATCGACTGGCCATCCCCAACCTCAGTAAAGGACGTCCAGACGGTGCTAGGCTTCGCGAACTTCTACCGCCGCTTTATAGAGGGATTTGCTAAAAAGGTTCAGCCAATTACCCGTCTCTTACGAAAGGGAATACCGTTCCAGTGGGATGCAGAGGCAGAAGCGGGGTTCCAAGCCCTGAAAGACACATTCATCACAGCTCCGGTTCTCATGCATCCAGATCCAACCAAACCTTATATAGTAGAGACTGATGCATCAAGTTACGCCATCGGCGCCATCCTGTCACAGCGCGATGACAACGGACAGTTGCACCCCGTTGCCTATTACTCTAGGACATTGTTACCCGCAGAACGAAACTATGTAATAGCTGACAAGGAGCTGTTAGCCATCAAAGCAGCCTTTGGGGAATGGCGCCATTACCTAATGGGGGCCCGACACACCATCACTATATTTACTGACCATCGTAACTTACAATTCTTGAAGTCGGCCAAGGCCCTTAGTCCCAGACAGCTACGATGGGCCATGTACTTTTCAGAGTTTGATTTTATTGTGACATATCGTCCGGGGATAGACAATAGGAAAGCGGACATTTTGTCACGATACCCCGAACCCAACACTGAACACTCAGAACCAAAGGAAGAAGTCAAACCAATAATAAAACCAAGTTGCATTGTAGGAAGCATCGTTGTAGACAACATGTTTGAAGATATCCGGAAAGCGATGTCTGCACAAGATTTAGCGCAATGGACGGCACAGAATTCAGATCGGACAATCAAGGATGGATTGCCTTTTTTCAAAACGGCCCTATACATACCCACTACCCCGCTTCAACGACAGGCAATCTGGTGGTGTCATGACTCGCCATTTGTAGGTCATCCTGGCTCGGCGAAAACCATGGAGCTACTAAGGAGGCACTTCTGGTGGCCGGGTATGAAGAGGGGTGTGCAACATTACATTTCTAACTGTGAAACTTGTATGAGAAACAAATCCGAACATAAGAAACCAGCGGGGCGTTTGCAGCCATTGCCAACACCACCAACTCCTTGGCATACCATTTCTTTAGACTTGATAGTGGAGTTGCCCCTTAGCCACGGATTCACATCCATTCTTGTAGTCGTAGATTACCTCACCAAAATGGCTCACTTTGTACCCTGTAAGGGCACGCCAACAGCTAGTGAACTGGCTGATCTATTCCTGCAGAACATAGTCCGACTGCATGGAATCCCATATAATGTAATCTCGGACAGAGGGCCACAATTCACTTCGCGTTTTTGGCAAGCATTTTGTAGTACAGTAGGAATGAGTATACGTTTGTCCACTGCTTATCATCCAGAGACGGATGGACAAACGGAACGCTTAAACCAGACACTGGAGCAATACCTGCGTTGTCTCATCCAAGGCAAAGATGATACCTGGGCGGAGGTCATTTGGCTGGCGGAGCTAGCGTATAACAACGCTGTCCACTCATCAACCAAGGTAACACCATTCTATGGTTCATATGGATACCATCCACGTTTCCAGCCATTACCACAGGTTGATGTACCGGAAGTGCCAGCTGCGCAGGAACGAAAAAGACAGCTTGAAATCCTTTGGCAGTCCATACAACATACCTTGAATTCAGCAAAATCATCATATAAACATTATGCAGACAAGAAAAGGAGAGTAAGCCCACCCTACAAGACAGGAGATCGGGTATGGCTTTCGACTCGAAACCTCCACCTACAAGGGCCTCGCAAATTCCAACCTCGTTTCATTGGCCCGTTCCCGATCACGTCAATCATCAATCCAGTGGCGGTCCGACTATCATTGCCGCCACATATGAAGATACATCCAGTATTCCATGTGGCCCTATTAAAACCAGCCCCGGCTTCTGTAAAAACAAAACGGCCTCCACACATGTTGGTGGATGGTTATCCGGAATACGAGGTAAGGGCTATTTTGGATTCACATTTTCGATTGGGAAAACTATGGTACCTCATAGACTGGGAGGGGTATGGCCCTGAAGATCAATCCTGGGAACCAGCGCAAAACATTCATGCTCCTCGACTCCTTCGCCAATTCCATCTTAGATACCCCGCTAAACCTGGGCCTGCGAGAGGGAGGGGGAGTACTGTCAGGGCTGGACCACGGGTTGGGGCCAAAAGGCAGATTGCAGCCACTATGGGGGCTGCAGAAGGGGTTAGAGCCCCCCCAAAAAGCCCTACCCAGTACTCAAGGCGGATTCTCCATCCCTTTTGCAGAAAGAAGTCCCTGGGATGGAGAACCGCCTTGGAACTACATTTCCCAGCAGGCCGTGCCTTGCACGAGCCTGCTGTCAAGAAATGCCACGCCCGCGCTAACGCGCATGCGCGAGCCGCGCCATCGGGACAACGCTCGCAATTCCGGATGCAGAGGAGAGAAGACGTGTTCCGTCCGAGCTCCGGCAGGCACGCCTACGCGGGGCACAAGCTCTCGCCTGAACACCCCAGGCCCCGCGTACAACTAAAAGATAAGTTCCTCTTTTAGAAGTACTTGTAGTTGGCTGTACTTTTCGGCTGGGATCTCGGTTTAGATACCGAACCGCTACGGGGCTGAGGCACGAGAAGCATCGCGCACGAGTCCCCGTCGGCTGCACTTTTCGGCCTGGACTTCGGTTTAGATACCGAACCGCAACGGGGCTGAGGCACGAGAAGCATCGCGCATGAGTCCCCTGTAAACTGGGAAGCCATACATAGACCCTGCATGATTTGGGGAATGCTGTGACTAATTACCCACGCACGGAATGCGGGGAAAACATTACATAGGCAACTCGGAGTGAAGTCAACTACGAGTTGTTTTGGCCCGCACTGACAGTGTGCTTTGGTATTTTGCAGTGAAAGCAGAGTGTGCTTTGGCTGAGCACATGAACAAGCAGGAGAATTGGAGGCACCGGCCAGCAATCAGAGCTAAGTGCAGTTATATGTTTGTACCCTGTATGAGAATAATGCAAAGGGGTTGGTGATCACGCACATGATTTGGGAGAATGTGTTGCATGACTAAATGCCGGTATAATTTATGTTGAGACGCTGCAGTTAGTAGCGGGGTAGCTACAAGGGTCAGCACTTCAGGTTATAGTGTCCTGGTTCAGGAGCTCCAGTACAAAGGCTCCCCTCCGAAGAGCACACAGTGTGGGTGAGGTACATGAGTGCATGGGCGGAGTACGTCCATCGGAGCGGCGCACAGGAGCCGAGGAGTATGTTTCCCTAAAAACCCTCACCTATCCATAACAGCTTCCTAACCCTCTTTCCGGTTATCCTGAACTCCCTCTACCCATCCAAACCAACGGACCCTAACCCTCTTTCCCCGGCGGGTCAAGGTGGCCTGCGGTTTTAATATCCCAGGTGCTAAAACCCAACGGGGAGGCAGGTGTTTGTACTGCCTCTGCGCCAGACAACAGGAGCCTGACAGCTGGTTTCACTCTATTGATCTGTGTGACATTGTTATAGTATTGTTGATGCACTTTAAAGAGATCTAATACAAAGGGTGGTACCACTTTAGAATTGTATATATTTGCCATTGTTGATTTTCCTAAGTACAAAGTGAGTTATTATGATAAGTGTACATAACCTTGAATATTGATTATATAAAGACTGTGTTCTAACCAATACAGTGTGTGGACATTCCTTTGTGGGGGCTTGGGGACTACACTGTACTTAAGAACCAGCCTGCATCACCTCCTGAGAATCTAGGCCTTGATTGCTCGTCCATTGCTACCGTAATAGAGAATCTTGGCTGGGGTCTTCTGTGCCTCTCTTCTACCATATAGAGAGCAGAAGTACATACACCCCCTACCGGTCCTTTACAATGACAGCTATATTTATGCCTGGAATTCAGACAGTGGCAAACAGCAAATGTTTGAAAATCACCAGATGGGAACTTCTGCAGACAATCAGTACTACCATAAGGGGATTCAACACCATTAAAGAAGAGCTGAGGGCCATACGATTGATGACCCTCCAGAATAGGTATGTCCTTGATATGATCACAGTGATGGAAGGAGGAGTTTGCACCAGAATCGAGCCATCATGTTGCACATGTATACCTTCTCACGATGGCCAGAATGGGACCTTGACAGAGGCCATAACGATGTTGACAGACCTGCATACCAAGATGGAAGATGAGATATTGAAGATGACAGTTGGTTAACCTCCTTGTTCTCATGGATCCCTCAGTAGTTGGAGAATCTATTCAAGGTTTTTGGAGTAATACTGGTGCTAGTAATGTTTGGATTCTGTATAGTCAGGATGGTGATTGTCCAATGTAAGAAAAGGGACACGAAGGTGGTAGGAATGAAGCCCATAATTGATGCTAAAGATGAATCAAACACCAAGGAGCTGATTTATGACACTGTCAGAGAATACATAAAGGCTAGCATTATGGCACCTGAGGGAACACAGTTTCTGTATTCAAAGAATCATAAGAGGTACGTGGGACAATGGGTCTATTGTAGCCCTAATCGACAATGTAACTACATGACCTGGAGTGCAGATGAACATGTGAAATCAGCAGGTACCCTGAGGGGGTGATGAAAATATGGACACCTAAGAAACACTTCTTCAAGAGGAAATAGCAGAATGTAGAAACAGTTGAGAAAGTGGTTGAGGACTTGACCAGAGGGGGGAATGTAGAGGAGCAGCTCCATACCTCTGCAAGAAACTCTGCCCCCCTTTCTCCCACATGAGACCATGCTGTGTTTGACACCAGCCATTGTGCCAATACCACAGCGTGTGTTCGAAAGAAGATACCCGTTGAGACAACCCTACCAAATGTGATAACAACCTAAGGGAGGAACTCCCTGAGGCAATATGAGAGAGCTCAAAGAAACAAAGTTAGTGATGTCATAAAAAGTATGTACAACATTCCAAAATACTGACTGAAGAGAATGTATAGATCCTAAAGAAACTAATGACGAAGTAAAGAATCAAGTGAACTTTTAAGTACTAAAAATAAGATTACACATGCACAAAGTGCTGCAGAAAATCAATGGTTGAATAAATGTACATATGCTGAAACGCAAGGTTGACTAAGTCATCATAGAAGCTGGCTATAGGTAGTGAATAGAACAAAGGCAAAGCCGCCATTATATAGAACTGGACATCAGTATTGTTGCAGTAAGAATAGGCAGAATCGTGGAGCAGCAAGACGAGGGTGTCTGGCCTAGAGTCAAGACTGAAACAGCCAAGGTCAGCTATCTATTCTGGAAATGAGCGAACATGCAGAAGATGAATCATCCCCTTTTAAGGTGGAAAGAAAGAACACCAAGAGTGCCAAGTTAAATTCCTTTAAAGCATTTAAAGCATGCAAAATGGACCAAATCATGGTCTCCTGTCACGTGAGCCAAGGATGAAAATAGAGTTCAAACTTGGGGTCCTAGAACACGATAGTGAATGCTTTCACTCCCGTGTATTGTAAAGAAAAAGACACTTTGTAAGGCCTAGATCAAAGACAATCTTCGTGGTAAAAGGCATGGGCGAGGAGGGATGCTGGGCTAATTGGGTGGGAAGGTGATGTCATGCCCCATCTCCTTGCACCTGTGTCTGGGCTTACATGCTGCTAAGTGAATTGAATGTTCCAGACATGGCACAAGCATGCCAACCAATTGTAGCAGTTCAGATAATGAAGGACATTATAGTTTGAAGACCAATGAGAAACTGTGTATCTAATGTTTCTGAAGATTACATGTTTTAGAGGTAGGCATATGTTGTCCACCTGATACTGGGCAGCCAATCACAATCCTAGTTCCTATTGAAAATATAATTAGATGTTCCCCTTAAGCGAATCCCAACCCCTGATAGGTTTTTCATTATTGCCACATAGTATGGCATCACCTCTTACGTATTTTTTATATAAAATCTATGATTTGTGTGAAAATCGTTGAGAGAAATTGAGCGTGCGTCCGTTGATGTTCATTGTAAACTCCCTATTTTACATAATTGTTAACAAAACAGTACTTTGCCATCTTCCTGAGTTGGTTTGGTTATTCTGTATTATCCAATCCATTACATATGCACGTTCCTAAAATGACCTAAACTCAAACTCTTGACTCTTGTAGGCATATATGTATATGCCCCATATACCTCTATCGATGAATGGCGTAGGCATCCTCATGTTGACGAAAGATGACCTGAAAGATAAAGTGGACAGATCACAAAGAATTTAGTAGGATTACCTCTAATCTAACCTTGATTGAAACATGGAGAGGGTAATTCACTTCACAAAGAAATTACTATGAATAAACCTGACATACTCAGGACTTACTTCTGTAAAGAGAAGTGTAAACCAGGACTAACTTCTTTGTGAATGATATTGCTCTCTTCAGGTTTAAGTCAAGATCAAGTAAGAGTTACCGCTTTTTGAATTGGCACCCATAAAGCTATCTAACAAGGTGTGCAAGATATCATCAAACACTAGAGCACGTATTCGCAGTTGTCATGCGCCGGGAATCTCAACGTATCTAGAACCACTGACGACTTGGACGCCATTAGAGTTCCACCACGTTACGGCCGAGATGTACGTTAGCAGTCTAGTGTTGGGGCTTCACTGCCGCCAGGAAGTTTAACTTCCTGTCACTCCCAGTGGCTTGCATGTTGCAACCGCTGCTATCTCTCTACTGTCCGGTGAAAACTCAGTAGTTTTTTTCCTGTTCGGTGCTCACTGCACCTATGTCTGCTTCTTCCATGCTGTGCGGCTCTGCCTCCTCCCCGCTCTCCCCTCTGGACACTCTCTCTGCGCCTTCCGGGGAAATTATTCTCCTTTCTGTCTTTCTTTCCCTATTTGTCCTCTGTTTTTCCCTTTTGCTTCTTTCTCCCGTTTTCGCTCCGACTCCTGCCTGCTCTATCTTCACCATCGCTCCTCTCAGAGCACACATTAGAAATTCTTTGCTTCCCCTGGCTCCTTCCCCTTTCCTCCTGGCTATATTGGAACACCTGCATTTGTCCTCCAGCCTGACAGCCCAGGCCACGTTCTCAACCCTGGTTGCTGCACTTCCATCATAGTGGTTCCAGAGCTTGCATCCTCTTTGGATCTTCTTTGGGGTTTTGTTTAGCCTTCCAGCTTTTTTGCCCTTTTTAGTGCTTGTCCCGAAAAAGGAGCCAGTGGGCTGCTTTTGCCTTTCAGTATCCACAGTGGCTTCCTTTCAGGGCAGGCCATACCTCTACAAAAAAAAGAGACCTTTGGAAGAAGAAGAAAAAGAAGACCTGGGAGTATCATCAGAGTTCAGGTGAGGAGGAGGAGGGATTGGATGTGTATTTGGAGGGTGTAGGGGATCCAGTTGACAGTTTCAACACCCAGTCCTCGCCATGGGTACGCCTGAACAGATTCAAGAGCTGGTAGCCGCTGTTCAATGCCTGACACTTGAAGTCCAGAACCTAAAAACCGAAAACACCGTCCTCCGCCAGATGGTCTCTGCCAGAGACCCACCTCCGACTGACTTGCCTCCTATGGCCCTTTCCTCAGGCAAATATGATGGATCTCCAAAAAGACTCAAGGAGTTCTGAGAAGCATGTACAATTCACTTTGCTTTCCGACCACACACTTATGCTTCCGATCATGCCCGAGTGGGCTATATGGTGTTGAATATGACAGGTAATGCCACTCCTTTAGTTACAGCCAATGATCCAGTCCTCCGAGACTATGGGGGTTTTGTAGCAACTCAAACAAGCTTGTTTACTCAAACAAGCATTCGAACACCCAGAGATATCATACGGTGCCTGTGAAGAATTGTTAGACATCCATCAAGGCTCTATGGATTTACTTACCTATATATCCTCTTTCAAAAAGTTTGGCCTCCGAAGCCGGCTGGGCCGAACAGGCACAATCCGTCATATCCTGGATGGGCTTCAAAGAAGAAATAAAGGATGAGTTGGCCCGAATCGCTCGACCTGCAACCTTATCAGACCTCCTGTCAGCAGAAGGTCTGAGGAGAAAAAGAATCGAGCATCATCCACATCTACTCTGCCATCCTATAATACTCCTCCTCACCCTGACTGGTTAAAGAAGAACCGATGCAGATAGGAGCTGCCAGAGGGCCTTTGATTCAGGAAGAAAGGAACCACAGACAAGACACTGGCATATGCATGTACTGTGGATCGAATAAACATTTTCTCTGGAATTGTCCAGAGGTTCCTCCCAGGAGATCGGGAAACAGACGACCTCGGACCTAAAGGCGATGGGTTACCGAGGTCTCTCCAACAGTCCCGATGTGACCCTTTCCGTGGCACCTCCACAAGATTCAGAGGACTCCCGCCTGATGGTCATTAATCTACACATACATACTCAAGAAAGAATCATCGAAGCTCCTGCTCTGATAGATTGCGGAGCGGCCGGAAATTTTATTGACACTCTTTGGGCAGACCAAGTGCAGTTGCGTCGCATCAGATGCATTGAGGACCAAAAGGTTGAAGGAGTGGATGGTACTCCCCTCACTTCTGGACCAATCACCCATACAACAGAAGTGCTGCAGATTACAGTGGGACAACTTACTGAGAAGCTAGCCTTAAACATCATTCGGGCAGCACACTTCCCGGTGATTCATGGAGTGTCTTGGTTCTGGTTAAACAACCCAACAATCGATTGGAGCAAGAACTCCCTGGCTTTACTTTCCTTCTATTGTCATCAGAATCGTTTTCCTCATGAGTCTAAGGACACCGCCCAGGTGTTACCAACCTGCAAAGCACAAACCAGAGGCATTTGTTGTATACTGTCAGAACTAGGAAAGTACCAGGAGGTATTTGTTATCAAGACAGTCCTTGATCTACCTCCACCTCGCCTGGAGGACTGCGCCATAGATCTGATTCCCAACGCTCTGGTTCCTTTTGGTCGGATGTTCGCCCTTTCCCTGGTGGAGAAGAAAGCCCTGAGGGCCTATTTGGACGCCCACCTACAGAATGGCCTTATTCAACCATCCAGGTCACCAGCCGGTGCATCACTGTTTTTCATACCCAAACAGGACTCCACAGACCTCAGACCATGTATCGATTATCGTGGCCTCAATAAGGTGACTATCAGGGATCGTTATCCCATGCCCTTCATTCCAGATATTCTGGAGGCCGTCCAGGGGGCAATACTATTTTCCAAACCGGACCTCCGAAGTGCCTACCATCTGCTTTGCATCCATAGCAGGGATGAATGGAAGACGGCCTTTCGTACGTCCTATGGACTGTTTGAATACAGAGTAATGCGCTTTGGTCTCGTTAACACTCCTGCCATTTTCCAACGATTTATGGACCGGTTATTTTTTCGGACATCCTCGATCTCAACACCATAGTTTATCTGGACAATATTCTAGTCTTCTCTCGCAATCCTCAAGAGCACAACTGACATCTTCAGGCGGTGCCACAGAAACTCCAGGAAAACCAGTTACTGGTTAAGCCGGAAAAGTGCGTATTTAACGCTTCCACTGTTCCATACCTGGGATATATTCTTTCCCAGCAAGGAATCAAGATGGATCCCTCTAAGGTGTCTGCCATTCTCGACTGGCCTCCCCCTTCATCGGGCAATGATGTCTAGAGGTTTCTTGGCTTGGCTAACCTTTATCGAAAATTTATAGCCAAGTTCTAAGAAGTAGTGTTACCAATCACTGGCCTACTGAAGAAAGAAAGACAGCCATTTCAGTGGACTGAAGAAGCTGAGCGGGCTTTTCGGAAACTCAAAGATCTCTTCTGTTCCGCTCCCATCTTAAGCCAACCGGACCAATCCAGAGATTTCATTATCGAGTCTGATGTTTCTTCAGGGGCTTTAGGAGCTGTCCTTCTCCAAGAAAGGAATGGGGTGGAACATCCTCTAGCTTATTTATCAAAGACCCTGATGGCTAGTCAACGGAATTATTCCATGATAGAAAATGAATTGCTGGCCATCAAGGCAGCCTGTGAAGAGTGGAGACATTTGCTCCAAGGAGGGGTTCGCACATTCGTCATCCGCACTGACCACAAGAACCTCATGGTATTGCAGAACATAGACTGTGTGAACTCCATACAGGTCTGATGGGTGCATTTCTTCAGCCATTATGATTTCATAGTTACCTACATACACAGAAACCAGAACATTTTGGCTGATTCCCTGCCTCTGAGAGATTCCTTGGACAGCCCTGTTGAACAACCACCAAACCCTATATTCCACCGTAATAAGATTGCTTGTCAAGTGTCTTTCTTTCTGCAGGACCTCAAAACCGCGACAGCCGTCGCACAGATTGTCTTTCCTCAAGGTCTTCACTAGGTTGAACCGAAAGAAGGTTTACTGTTTGTCGGGCAGAGAGTTTATATTCCCACACCTCTCCTTCAACAAAAGGTAATAAGGTGGTGCCATGACATCTTAACAGCCGGGCACCGAGGAGTGAAGAACACCCTCAAACTGATTGCACGCTCTTTCTATTGGCCTACCATGGCTATAGATGTGGAACGGTATTGTAAGGCCTGCACAGTATGTGCCAGTTGCAAGTATAGTACACAAAGACCCTATGGCCCACTACAACAGATTCCCGTTCCTTCCAGGCCCTGGCCACAGATATCTACGGATTTCATTGTGGACCTCCCCGAATCTCAGGGTTGTACTTGCATAATGGTTACCGTAGACTCTTATTCCAAGTTGGCACATTTCTGACCATTGTCGGGGGTGCCCTCGGCCTCCAAGATGGAAGAAACATTCATCCGGGACATTTTCCGCCTGCATGGGTTGCCTGAGACCATCATATCTGACAGGGGAAGTCAGTATGCATCTCGTTTTTGGGCAGCTCAATACCACTGTTTGGGCATAAAATGGGCGCTCTCGTCCGGTTTCTACCCTGAGACAAACAGAACGCCTCAATGCCACTTTAGAGCAGTATCTCTGCTGCTATATCAACCAACATCAGGACAACTGGGTTGCACTCTTGACAACAGCGGAGTTCACCTACAACAACTCGGTGCACTCCGCCTTAGGTATCAGTCCTTTCTATTGTATATATGGTCAGCATCCTCTGGGACTACCTTTAGACACTCCGGGCCATACCAACATCCCCACCATAGAAGCTACACTCAAGAACATTGCTATAGCCCATCAGACGGCTAAGAAAGCCCTGATGGAGGCTCGCAGTAGATACAAATCCCACACTGATCGATTCCGCAAAGCCTGCCCAGAGTGGGAGGTGGGGTCAAGGGTATGGCTTTCTACCAAGTATTTTCCCCGGTGAGTTTGTCCGTCCAAGCTGTCACCCAGATATTTAGGGCCCTTTGAGATAGTCTCCAAGAGCAACCTAGTAGCCTATTGCCTTAGGTTACCTAAAATCTGTCCCGCATCCATCTAGTCTTTCACTCCTCCCTCTTTAAAACAGTTGACCCGAGCTCTACCTCCATACCAACACATAGAGGTCCTCATCCCTCCTCTCCATTACCAGAACAATACGAAGTCTCCCAAATATGTGACTCACCTTACCGCAGGGGTCGTTTAGAGTATCTGGTACATTGGAAAGGATATCCTTCTTCAGAGGACTCTTGGGAGCACAAATCCTATGTCCATGCCCTGCGGTTTGTCAGGTCATTTCACTGAGCGCACCCGGGTAAACCCGGGAGAGCAGTCATTGGACGAGGGCATACTGTCATGCGCCGGGCATCTCAACGTATCTCGAACCGCTGGCGATTCGGCCACCATTAGAGTTCCACCACATTACGGCCCATACGCACGTTAGCGCTGTAGTGTTGCAGCTGCACTGCCTCCGGGAAGTTTAACTTCTCGTCACTCCCAGCGGCTTGCACGTTGCAACTGCTGCTATCTATGTGCTGTCTGGTGAAAAGGCTATAGTTTTTTTCCTGTTCGCTGCTCACTGCACCTCTGTCAGCTTCTTCCGCACTGTGCGGCTCTGCCTCCTCCCGGCTCTCCCTTCTGGACCCTCTCTTTGTGCCTTCCGCAGAAATGATTCTCCTTTCTGTCTTTCCTTCCCTTTTTGTCCTCTGTTTTTCCCTTTTTTTTCTTTCTCCTGTTTTCGCTCCGACTCCTTCCTGCTCTATCTTCACCATCGCTCCTCTCAGAGCACACATTAGAAATTCTTTGCTTCCCCTGGCTCCTTCCCCTTTCCTCCTGGCTATATTGGAACACCTGCATTTGTCCTCCAGCCTGACAGCCCAGGCCACGTTCTCAACCCTGGTTGCTGAACTTCCACCATAGTGGTTCCAGAGCTCGAGGATTTGGAGGGCGTAGGGGATCCAGTTGACAGCAGTAATGTGTGACAGCATAAACTATGCCATTTCTTTTTTGATGGGAGAAATGACATAATTGATTGCGCCTTAAATGGTCAGATTACTGATGTCATCAATAATATTATTTTTACTTTAGTATTAAAATATGTTTTAACTGTAAAACAGACATTTTTTGTCATAAATATTTATTTGCACCTGGTTATTGATGCAGATAAAAAATACATTTGTACCTCTTCCAGTCAAGAAGTAATAATAGTACTTTCTTCCTGTGGTACTTCGGGTGTTACTGGTCCAAACATATTCATGGAGCTCTGTGGGTGAAAGCAAGGATACAGGCACCGTATGTGTATGTTTCCAATTGTTTGGGGGTGTACTTCTACTCTCTATTTTTCATTTTTTTCATTTTTAGAGTATTTTCTCATTTTTAGTGATTAGTACACTTCTGATCTGTAGGCTGGACACAATTGTTTTTCGCAGAAGTGATTATCTTTCTGCTAGTGTCACCTGTCATTATTCCACATAATACCATAGTGCTTCACACCACAGTTTGTTCAGTTTTTCTGAGCTATAGAAACAGGTGTGATCATTACCCAATTTAATAGAATTACTTTATTAGCCTTGAAAAGATGAAAGACCGAGGGCCTGATTTACAAAGTGTTTTACTGAAAGAGACCATTCAAAAACGCTTTGTAAATCAGGCCCAGAGTCTGCAATTCCAAAAGGGGAACATCCCACCTTCAGGTTGATCACTGATCTCATCAGCAAATGCTTATAACTCATTGTTTTGTACGACCAATTATGCTCTTCCTTTTTTTGGTTAAGAAACAAAAGTTGTATTGGTGAAATTAAAGTTGTAAAAGCCTTGTGCAGAGCATTTACGCTTTTCATCCACGTCACACCCCATTTTCATTCATTTTTATGGTGGAGTGGACCTTCCTCTCGCCATACAAATACTACAGCATCTGCGGAAGCATTGGTTTTCGTGTGGGTGTAAATGCTGTGGATTCTTATGGAGTCTGTCGCCTTTTTACACCAGCAAAAATGTGGCGGACTCCATAGGAATCTATTATAAACGCTACTGGCATGCAGCATTCACTTCATTTGCATGGTGAAGTGCAAAAGGGTGGTGTGCAAGCAGGTACTCCACCTTTTCACACTCGCCATTTGCACTACGCCATGCAAATGACGGAAATTAGGCGGCAGGGACATGTCTATGCTAAAGTGCAAACGTAAAAGGACCTCGCCTTGTAATTACCTGATGACTTGTAAAAGAGTTGCAGATTTAAGAATATACGTTTGCTATTCAGGCAAACATTGCGTTGACTGTATCATCACAAGCAACCTTAAGTCCCTTGAAAATGTGTTGGTTTTACTTGTAATAATAATAATGAATATAATTTCTAAAATGATATTGTGTTTTTAAGCGTTGCTTGCTACTGTGGAAGTTGCTGTTTCATAATGCTATGAAAAACCAAGTTATTTTTGTCTGCTTTAATGAAGTTCAATGTAATTCAATTTAGCAACTTGACAGGATGAGCCGACCCTGCTAGGATTCAAGTCTGTGACCTATTGGGTGACTACAGATCTGTGAAGCCAAGGCTTAATTCACTTAATTATCTGCCTGATTTTCTGAAAAGATGTAAATCTTCAATTTTTTGGCAAATAAATGTGTGTGAGGGGGTTAATTGTGAAATTGACAATGTTTGAGCACAATCATGTTTTTCTGAGAATGAGTGCTCGTGTGTATATTATGCCTGCAGGTCTGTTCAGGCCCTGGGTGAGTAGCACATGTCACTACGAGAACGTTAACTCGAATGGGCTCATTTTGAAAGTTCCTGGAGTGCAAAAGCGTGATCAAAAAATGCTTTAAATGTTTATGCATAGTTTTAGCCATGTTTTTTCACTCTTGGGGATTTTCCCATTTTAGAAGGCAGAGCATGGAAATGAAATGATATTCGCTAGTGGCCTCCTCTCAGCCAATCAGAATGATTGGACTGCAGTCCATAACTACTTGAATTGACCGCAGTCTGAACATTCTTTTAAAGGAGACAGGGAAGCAATAATGCAATTTCCAGGCAAGGTGTCTTTCAACAAGGCACCTCCTCTCTAAGTGAACCTTTGTTTTAACTGCAACATCTTATTTAAAAGCCCTGCAAGAAAGCTAAAACATGGGAACATTCTTTCACTTTCCTATAGAGAAATCGCTGCTTAACGTATGAAGACAAGCTTCCTATTTAAATATTACACAATTAAACCACATTTAATTCACTCAGTTTGTCAATTTACTTTCTCATTATTAAGCTAACATTTTTCAATTCAGCACCAAACTCCAAAACATGTATTGCTACTATTACTACTTGCTAATAGCCTTATAGACCTCGGGAGGGGCAATTATTACTTGTGATGATGACCCTTCCCCAATTTATGGCCAGAGTCAGGCTATATTAAAGGAAAGCATCCGTATCCCCTATCTGCTCTGCCTTCCAGAAATGACTGCATTTGAAACAGCATTTGAATTTGATGCTGGCAAGAATGCATTGGAATCCTATGGAAACTGCCAGTTGTTAGTGTAGAGTCTGGGCCCGATTCATGGAATGTTTTGCATGGTGCAAAGTGACTTTGCACTTCTGAAAGGTGACTTTGCACCAGGGGAGTTACTAAGTCTGGAAAAGAACCGGGGCTAAGCTGATGTCAGAACTGTTGGGACTGGGGGCTAGCTAGTCTTTTGGCTGTAGCTCCTGAGATTCTATCCGGGCTACAACCAAAAGATCGGGGGCTATAGCACCCTTAGCCACCCCCAGCAACGCCCCTGCTTTGCACTATTGACACAAACCCTTATGGGGTGCATTTAAGGCCCTAAACAGAAATCTCTTTAATTTGAAAAACCGCATTGAAACTCTGCACCAAAAACGGCTGTGCTGTACTGTTCATTCACATGAGTGGCAAGCAGTTGAACCTGGCAATCCAAAATCGGCCCTGCATTGCTTTTGTTTCACTTCAATGACATGAAGTTATGCACTGCATCAAAAACGGCCTTATTGTACTTTTCATTCACATGAAGGGCAAGAATTGCAATCCTACAACCAGAAATGGCTTCTGCTTTTCATTTCACTTGCACATCTACCATTTAAAACATTGCAAATGAAAAACGGCTTGGCTTTTTCTTTATTCAGTGTCAAATCAAAGAACCCTGTGGAACGGGGCCTACCCCTCATTGTCAATGGACCAACAGCAAATGCCAACACACTGAACAAGGACAAATTAAAGAATCCCATGGCATACGAGATAGGAGTTCCAACATCAGATGCAGAAACAGCTTGCACATGTGTAAAAAAAAATAAAGACATGACTTTAAAAAGCCATTATGAAAAGATAGCTTTGCTCGCACAGAAATGTCAGTGAAAAATACTGTGGGGAGGGGGTGGACTAAGCAATGTACATTATGTTCCCACCCACAAGACTTCAATCACCTTAGAAGAGGCTCACAATACCGGAAAAAAACTGTTTTTGGGCTGAGGCAGGAAACTTTTTAACTGAAAGCCCCACTCTCCACTGAATGTCGCACCTACTAGTGAATCAGCCTGCAATGACGTGTGATGTACTGAGGGCGTTATAATATCCTACTCTGCCACACTTGAAGGCAGGGCTCTGGGAGTTCAAGGAAAGCAAGTGCGGCTAAAAACTTGACTGGGAGGTGCAAGTTCCTCCTGCACCCACTACCAAGGACAAACAGACAACTTCAAAGGGGGTAATCAAAATCTCTGGTTGCCAGCTGTGGGGGATAAAGCACTCCTACCACATAGGGGGACAGATCTTCTAAATTGACATTAAAGGACTGAGTCAATTTTTTAGGCATTTTTGTAACAATTAGAATGAGAAATAATTTCATTTTATGTTATATTTTTATGTAATTTCCAGGCGGTTTTTAAGAGCTGTAGTGCACTTTCCTAAAACTTTGGGGACTTAAATGGGCAGTTAAGACTAGTTTATGGCTGCTTGAAAGATGTGACAATTATGAGATTTGATGGAAAGATGGAAGGTGAAATTAGAAATATGCGTGATCATTTTCAAAGTCATAACTATCAACAACAAGAAAGAATCCCTAACTAACTCTACCAGCTCCACTAACACTCCCCCACGTCCCACACCCCAGAACGCTATACTCAACTCACTCACCCGCTTCAGCTTCTCCAAAGTCTCTACATTAGAAGTGGAAAAAATCATCCTCAGCCTCAAACCGTCAAATTGTCAGGGCGAAACCTTTCCCCTCACAAATCATTAAAGATGCAGCAAGAGACCTCTTTCCATTCATTACCAAACTCATTAATGCCTCCTTCTCTTCAGGCATCATCCCCAACAACCTCAAAGAGTCTTGGGTTCTCCCTCTACTCAAAAAACCCTCCCTAGACCGGTCTATACCCACTAACTTCAGACCCATCACCACCGTCCCCTTCTTGCTCAAAATCTTAGATAAGACAGCCTATCAACAAATACAAAAATACCTCGAACATAACCATCTCCTGGGAATCCGGCAATCAGGCTTTAGACCTCAACATGGGACTGAAACTGCTCTCATCGATCTCAAGGCTCAAATCGACACTCTGAGAGATAATGGGAAAACTGTTTTACTGCTTCTTCTAGACCTCTCTGCAGCATTCGATCTAGTAGATCACAAACTTCTATGCACCCACTTAGACTCAGCTGCTCATTTCTCCCAAGAGGCCATCGGCTGGATTGAGTCGTTCCTGAGTACCAGATCTATGCGTGTCTTCTCCACTTCAGCCTCCGCTGACCCCATCCCCATCACTTGCGGAGTCCCTCAGGGATCATGCATCTCCCCCACACTGTACAATATGTTTACGAAGCCCCTGTTTGATGATCTTGACGGTCTGGGCATCACCTACACTAATTACGCCGATGATACCCAGATCCTCATCCCGTTGACGTGAGATTAAAATAAGGATTTGGCCTTGGTGAACAGGGTGTACCTCATCATCCAGGCATGGATGGCCTCCCACAGTCTGTGCCTGAATGATGACAAGACTGAACTCACCATCCTCGGTTCCACCCCAAACCTAAACAAACTGGATTACAACTACACGAGTTTCATTATAGATGGCAACTCTATCAAGGTAGCCAAGGAAGTGAAAACACTAGGAATCTATCTAGCCTCTTCCCTCTCCTTCCACAAACAGGTCAGCTCCATGGCCTCCTCTACAGCCTACACATGTAAGCTAATAAGAGCTGTCAAACCTTTCCTATCCACCCAGAGCTGCATTACCTTAGCCAGAGCCCTTGTACCATCAAAACTGGACTATTGTAATGCCCCCTATGTAGGAGCCAACAAACAGGTTACTAACAAAATCCATACTCTGCAAAACAATGCTCTCAGAGCAGCGCTTAGCACCCACCAAAGGAGAACACATTTCCAACATCAGGAGAACACATGACTGGCTCACCACCACCGACAAAATCCTGCTCAAAGTAGCCTCCTTAACACATAAATGTCTTAACAATGCAGCCCCTCGCTACTTAGCCGACAGAATAAAAAGATACACCCCTAACAGGCCTACCAGAACCACCAATGCAAACCTGCTCACGGTTCCCAGGTTCAAACATACCAAAACGGGCGACAATAGTTTCCAGGTGAAAGCAGCCCAACTCTGGAACTCCCTACCACCTTCCTTAAGGACACCTCAAACCTACCCTCACTTTAGACGTAACTACATTCAGTGGTTAAAGAACAATGACCGATAACTTACCTTGCCTTTGTATATTATGTAAATATGTATACTTGTAAACTGTATATCACGGCATCCATCCAACTGCTTTAACCTATGTACACACTGTAAATTACTGTACAGCACTGTAACCAAGCTGAGAATAACCTTGCTGCTCCTGCGCCCTTATACCTTTGGGTGTGGCGCGCAATACAAATGATTAAACAAACAAACAAACAGTGCTGGCAGTGCGCTCCCAACACTCATGTATGTCTGTCTTCCATCACCCGAATGGTTTTTGAAAGGGCATTTCGCAGCGACTGGCCTTATTTAGTGTGCTGCAACTGCAAGTGTTACAGCTGCCTCTTAAACCGCGGCTGTCACACTTCCTGAAACAATCATAACAGGGTCATTTTTGCACATCCCCCTGATGCGACATTCAGATGCTCGTTGTGAATTGTGCTGCTCCTTTTACTGCAGCTCATCGGCTGCACCCAAAGTAGTGTTGAGAATCTGGCCTGTAGCGTTTATAATTTAACAAAATTGCATTGAATGAATTGCACGTCACTGTAATGAGGCCAATATTTTAAATCTAATTAAATGACCGAACTAGAAATAAAGAATATCCTGTCCACTCATTCCTTTTTATGCAGTAATAGCATACTAAGGTGGATTACCATTGAAGCCATGGAATAACACCACGCAGGCAAGCCATTCCTATCTACTTTGGCTGCAACATAAGCACACAGTACCCTTGATATTTGCAGTGGGGAGATCAAGGCTCAGAAGAGTAGAACCTGGACACACTACTGTCTGGTCACACTACGGATGGCATGAGAGAGCAGGCGGTGGGGAAGAGAGGAAACACATCAAGAGAAGAATGGTGGTATTAGTGTACTGGAGCCAATGGAAATGACCTCCCAAGACCTCACATGCATGCACAATTCCATTTTGCAGATGCATGCCCAGCAAGAAAGAGTAGCTCCCCCGGTTTTTGATATCACGGATCCTGGGTTACGTCCCAGATGCAGGGGAAACTGTAGGGCAATCGCCAGTCCAAAAATAATGTTACTGTGCTGAAAGGGCAGACCTCAGTCTCCAAGTCTTAATATGGATATGATCCACAGAATGCAGTCTGGCCTTTGGGAGCTGCTTGGTAGTCAATGGCTGCGGTAGTGCGCATTGATCTAAAGATCTCTGAAGATTGCTTTAAATGGAATAAACACTATCATTAGCAATTGCCCAGGAAATACAATAATACTGAAAAATAGAAACCCACGGCATGTTTCCGTGTGTGGGGTTCTGACTTCTGGTCCTCTAGCACCTTAGAAATGATGGAGGCCTGTACTTACATGAAACTACTTCCCACCCAGGATGCCTGTGAGTGTTGTGGACAGGGCCTGCATGTGCACGCAAGTTGGGCGCTATTCACTGAGAAGGAGACGCCTATGGGTGAAAGGACAGGCATCATCTAGAACAGCCGCATCTGAGGGCGATTTTGGAGCCAAAATAGTAAATATATGTGTCAATGAAACGGCCGTTTTGGCAGAGAAAAAAAGCGACCTGTCGAAATGGCACTCTAAAGTACAGTTCTCTAGGTCCCTGCTAATATGTTGTGTATCGATTAGAAAATCATCAGTTTAATGAACTATCAAAAAAGTCCTTCCATAAAAAAAGCACCTCAATTAAGTTGTGGCAATTTTGCTGAAGTCCTCACAAGTATAGCAGTGCTGAGATGAGCGTGTGTGTTAGTGTCTGTCATGGCATGAACTTTGCATTGACTCATTGACTCATTACATACATTCTTGTATATTTCATGTGTGTTGTGTGCAAACCCGAACAGTATTTGTTGCTAGTTGTGTTTGTCCATGCATGTTTGTTCCATATCATATTCATGAGTATGCCCATATAAAATGGCTGCTGGCTGCACATGTTTGTGTGTGTGTGTGTGTCTGTGTATATCTGTATCCGTAACCATGGGCATGTTGATGTTGTTTGTCATACATGTGAATGTTTTCCGCATACATTATCCATATATGTTTCTGTGATATCAAGCGCTATAATTTACACTCCAAATACCGATACATTTTTAATAGAGAAGTGAAAAACTCAGTTCCAAGTCTTAAAATTGCGACAAAAATGGCTGTGAACACAATATATCGCTGCAAAAATACTGTGGTTTTGCCGTCACAATCATGTAAAGGATGCAGGGGACACTCCCGCTCGGGCTCTCGGCAGCAGAGGGACACAATGCAGGGGCGGGGGGGGCTAGTGACAGAGACAGATGTCAGAATAAGTACAGTTGGGAGGGACAGGTGAGGGAATGCGGGGAGGCCTTATGAGGGGACAGAGGAGAAGGATGGAAGGACGGAAGGAAGGAAGGAAGGAAGGAAGGAAGGAAGGAAGGAAGGAAGGAAGGAAGGAAGGAAGGAAGGAAGGAAGGAAGGAAGGAAGGAAGGAAGGGAGGGAGGGAGGGAGGGAGGGAGGGAGGGAGGGAGGGGGGAGGGAGGGAGGGAGGGAGGGAGGGAGCCTGGGAAGTAATTTAGGGGCCATTATAGCATTTGCATAAACATAACAGAGCTGAGAACGGATGCAGACAACTTTGGCCTATCAGTGGAACCCAGACACACACACCGCCTCTGCCCCACTGCTCTCCTGCTTCCACTCTCTCTTCTTCACACGGTCATAACCGTCTCTTATTTCGTCGTGGCCTTCACTCCAGAGGACACCCCAGTACATTTAAAGACAGAACCATTTGTAAACCTTTCTGTTTGCTTGTTGGGGTGGGGGGATATGAGAGCCCCCGGTAGTGTGCATTCGTAGCCAACATCTTCCATCTGTCATGGCAGCACACCCACATTCAGTCGCTGGGCTCTGCAACCATGCCCTGGCCGCATTGGGCAATGGCTGTGGTATAGAAACTTTTTTATGTCGAGCCCGCTGAGAAAAAACTTTTTGGTAGGCCCCTCTCTACGAATGCAAGGACTGCTTCTATTTTATATTAAAAGCAGTCACCTTTCTCTCTTTTCAAAAAGCCTCGCCCTCAACAGTGCAATTAAATGATTTGCCCAGGAACACATGTATTGGTTGTACCAGCAGTTTTGCAGTATGTAGACGAGACGACACCTGTTCATTTTACATGCTCTTCTTTGGGCCACGCCTTCAGATTTTAGGCCATGCCCATCAGGCAAGCCACGCCCCCAAATGAGGGCCCCCCTCAATTTCTTATCCCACTTAAAGCACTGATTACACGATACCAAAAAGTCATCTGAATGTTCACTGTATAAGGTCCCAATATGTTCGAGGCTGATACAAAACATTTCCAAAACTGAAGCAGGCAATTTTGAGATATTTCTCCTGAAACCATGTTTTTTGGGGTCTGTGAAAAACTCCATGAGGGAAAAAAACACATGTTCAAATAGATTCGAAGGCGAGGTCAAGAGCTACAGAGGAAACTTATTTCACACTAGCTTTCCCCACTGCAGCATAATCTGCTCTCGTGCTCTTTCTCTCTGTGTCTCCCTCTTTTACCACATAGGGGGACAGATCTTCTAAATTGACATTCAAGGACTGAGTCAATTTTTAGGCATTTTTGTAACAATTAGAATTAGAAATAATTTCATTTTAATTTATGTTTTTATGTAATTTCCAGGTGGTTTTTCAGAGCTGTAGTGCACTTTCCTAGGCCTTTGGGGATTTAAATGGGCAGTTAAGACTAGTTTATGGCTGCTTGAAAGATGTGACAATTATGAGATTTGATGGAAAGATGGAAGGTGAAATTAGGAATATGCGTGATCATTTCAAAGTCATAACTATTATACAAATTATGAAAACTGCAAAAATGTGCCAAAGGGCCATGCTATCTCATACGGTGTTGGCCGCTCGGGTTACCTTATTCCCTATGACCCCCTCAAATCGCATATCTAATGCATATGTCAGGGGCTAGTAGAAATATGAAGTTATGAGACATAACTGGGTATTTGTCAAAAAGTAGCCAAGCGAACAAAGAAGGGTATTAAAATGCCAATAGACAGATGGTGCTCTCTTCCCTTGGACCAAACATGCCAGGGGGCGGAGAGAGGACTGGTAAACTGTCCTAACCGAGGGGCAGGGGTAATTATAGAGTACTCCTCCTAGATTGTAAAGTGAGTGACGTCATTTGGGCTATATTAGGGGGACTGTACTAAATCAAGGACACACACACGAATCCAGGGAAACAGGAGAAGGAGGACGGAGAGGAGGCAGCTGAACCATACCAAGGAGAGTGCAGTGACCAGACGCCTTGCCTAGCTGTCCAGATTTTCCTGAGATCCAGCTGGCTGTCCAGAATCCCAAACCAAGGAGAGCGCAGGCTTACTTTGTAAGTAGTAAATAACCCCAGCCCTCAATTGCAAAAGCCCTTCCTTTTGTAGCAAAACCCCATTGAGAACCCATTGAAAAAACCATTGAAAACCCAACTGAAAACTGAAGTGAAAACCTCACATTGCTAGTGGAATTCAATCACCTTCCCATAGAAGAATCTGTGTTTAGCTTGTGTTTGTTAGCATATTCCCTTTGGTAAACCTCTCAGTGTCTGTGTAAATCCTTAGCATATTCTTACATAAATCAATTAATTCCCCATTGAAATTCACAGCACAAGTTGGTTAAATTTTGAAATTAACCCCCTTGTCCCTGGTGTCTTTCTTGAATAATTATAGTCATTAAAGTATTGCCTCAAAAGATTTACTCTACTTGTAACTGAAAACCGAACCTGCACGTGTATTGTGTGCATTACCCCACAAATTCCTATTTGCATCTGTCCAATTTAAAACCCCAAACCATAGTCCCATTGAGAGCAATCCCTTTTGCCTACAAGCCTATCTGTCATGTGTCTCTGTCTGTGTCAATGAAAACCGATTTTCCTATTCTGAGCTATATCCCTTCCCTGAGCTGCCTGTCATTGTAAATCCAGTGTAAAACGAATTTCCATTTGCTGTTTGCATTTTTCCTTTTGCACTTGTTTTCTCCCCAACATCTATTTTCCTACTTCCACGTTTCCCTGGTGTGCTGATTAGTAGTCTCTAAACTCCCCTATCTACTCAAGTGTAGCAACATGAATTTCCTTTAATTCTGTTCCCTAGCAGTTTTAAGTAGCCATGTGAGTAATAATCAAAATCCGATTCTGCCATTTTGCTCCAAAAACGGATTTTCACTTTCTTAGCAGGCCTCCCATCCTGGGGTGGTGGGCTTCAATCAAAATCCGATTTTCTCTCTCTATCCCTACTCCTTGCCACTACCTTCCATTCAAAGGAATCAAGTTAGCTAAATTTTGGGGATGCATGTTGCAGGGGGGAGTGCCTTGGGGTTATCTCTTTCTAAAAATTGCTATTTTTCTGTATTGCCATTAAAGATTCTGAGAATTGTAACAGTATATCTTCACTGAATTGTTTTGTAGAGATTAGTGCAATTGTTTATTACAACATTAGTGGATGTACAATTGTTTGATTTTCCTTTTCCATTAAATAATAAATTAATACATATCTTATTGATACACACCGGCCTGTTCCTAGTCCATTGTGACACAGGGTGTTTGAGGCAGTTGTGTGCGAGATGGGTTTGAGGCCTACTCAAATGAAAGAACCTGTGGTTTATTAAAAATAAAAAGTGCTTTATTGTACGCCACATTCTTTGTCGGGGAAGGAGTCCCTGGTTGGAGTGTGCCGTGTAATAAAACCTTGACACCCTGATTCAAGGAACTGTGCAAAGTGTATTTTTGCATTGAAAAGTCAGTGCAAAGTCATTTTTGCAGTACAAAGTCACTTTTCAGCTGTGCAAAGTCACTTTGCACCATGCAATAAATTCCATGAATCGGGCCCTTCATAGGGATCCATGCCAAGGTCCTCCTGCCATGTATACATGGGTAAACATAGTGGGAGGCAATTGCGGTTGTTTGCACTACAAGGTGCAGATATTGCACGTAAACTCAGGTCTGCTCCGATGAATGAGCCTTCTTTGCACTTAATAGAGCAAACAATACAAATTGTATGAGAAGTGCTCTGCTGCCGATGTAAATGCACAGGTTGGCCGATCCTTCTGTGCAATTTGCACAATTTACAAAATGAAGCCCGTAACTACAAATCCAAATTGACACTTGCATACCCAGAGGGCCTAAAATGCCATCCTGAATGTGAAAAGAGCAGAAATAGGCCTAGCCCTGCTTCCCAGCTCTGTGAATCTCATAATTATGATCGAGCATGTCTGTGGGCGCTACATTACCCTATGTTACCCTTTTGTGGCATACCCCTCCGCCCCCCTGGATTAGAACATTCACCAGATAGCTGCTATAAGTCACTTTTAAAAGGCTTGTAATGCAGAGTTTGTGAATCTGAGTTCTAGTTCATAAATGCAAGATGGCAACCAAACATAAAAAAATCTGTCTTGGGATCTACCAATCACACTCCTTAATTGACATACTGTTTGCAAACCTAATGGAACACCTAGTGCTCTTTTTAGCCTACTTTCATTTGTTGATTTTTTAAAATATAATCTGGATGGTTTTTCACCGAACCAAGTGAATGTTACGAGTTGAGCTAGATGGCATCTTTTTGACTCTTTTTTTTGTAAGTCAGTCCAGCGTATTTTGTGCGCGAAAATGCCTAGTTGCGCATGTGAAAAGGAGTTGATATTTATTCCCAAACCACCTCTTCTACACATTTAACGTTATCTCTCCTGGTCAGACGTTCACAAAACTGTTCAAAAGAATGCAGAGTAATATTTAGATTGCTTACAACCACTCAAAGTCATAGGTCTCACAAAATCACCTTAAATTTATGGATCGAGTCCAGGGTAATAATAACTATAGAGTCACTACCACTGACTGTGTATATAAAAGAATACAATATAATATTTTCATATATAGATCAGTTTGTCTAATAAAACTATGCCCACCCCACATCAAAGTAAACCTTAACTTACACTAAACCACTTCTTCTGAAAATTCACTTTAAGAACAGCGTTGATGTAAGGTAGCAAATACTTAAAGTTCTTGTGAACTTTTGGAATATTATAGTGTCAGTTAAAGTTTAACTGGTAGCGAAATAGACTTGTTTGAATTAGGGAAACTGTACATTTGGAGTTTCTTTACCTTAACATTGTTTATTCAGATGTTTGTAGCTGTTTACTTTTCAAAGTAGTAACCTTAACTACTTATAACGTGTGATAAGGCGATTTCCACTTGTCCAGAATTGTCTGTCTGGTGTTTCTGCATATCTGAATTTTATTGTGTGGTCATAATATGTATGTTGTCTGAACAGATATAACTGTGTCCATATTCATGTTCTGTTCCAGTATATTTTGGTGTGTGTTGCATGTGCTGTGGGCATAAGTGTTGTGCTTACTTATATTTCCTAAATAGGTGTGGAAGTCCATGTCTGTATGTGGAATGGTGCATGTGCTTGCTTGTTTCCAGACTAAATCTGGAACTCTAGCTGTATGTGTGCTCCTTGACAATACATTTTAGTGTGTTCTCTGCATGTTTTGCACATGCTCATATAATGAGGTCTTCATTATGGCATGGTGTGTGTCTTTATTTATGCTTCCTGAATAGGCCCAGAGGCCCATTTAAAAATGTGTGTTCAATTTCCATATTAATATTTGTGTTACCTATGTGCTGTGTGCCTGTCCATATTGTGAGATACTCATAAGGGCATGGTATAGATGGCATGGTGTGTGTGTGTCTGTGTGTGTGTCTGTGTGTGTGTGTGCCTGTGTGTGGTGTGTGCTGATATTGCTGTACTTGTAATGTCTTAGCCAATGACACACTAAACAGACACATTGTTGTGAACCACCTTTATTTTGAGTATGTCTATAAGTGAAATATGCACTGGTGTACATCACAACAATCCATTTAGTGATAAGTAGAATAATGAATAAATTAGACTGCAACACGGTCAAACACACATCCTATGTTTTCCTACCTTAGTGAGGACATACATTAACTGGTACACACATTTTCAGGATTACTTCATTTTATTGTCCATGAGATACCATGTTGTATTCTCAAGTTTCTTGCACTGGACAAGGAATACAGTGATATGGCCAGAGAAGAGTGTCGCACCGAGGTACGGTGTTTCTCCTGAATATACCATCAAAGGAATCCAGTAATGGCCATTAATGTTTGGAATTTTTTCTCACAAGGCCTGCTATCTATTACTGTTCTGGGAAAGCTCACCCACAGAAGAGGATAAGCAAGCATCAAGAAAGTACGCGCTCTAAAGTGTTTTTTTAGCAGAGGTGCTGTACTGTGTGTAAAAATAAAATAACTTGCATGGTTCTTAAAACTAACATTCCTTTTCAATTTGCTTTACTGTACCTGCATACTCCTTTGTGAGATCATTAATTCAAATCTTCAAGAAGAAGATGAAAAGAACAGTGGCACAACTGAAATCTCGGCTGTCCTCAATTTAGGAGATGAAAGTCGCAAATGGAGTAACATATTTAATTGTTTAAAGCACAGACATAACTTGAGCAAAGCAATGCACTCCACAAGGTGGAATAGTGCATTTAAAAGTGGCCACCTGTCTATTAAGAAACCACCAAAACATCTGGTGAAATGTTATGTTTGTGATAGCATTTCCAAGCATGGCGCAGGGTGTGTAGTCTTCTTTGAAGTGATGTTTAACATATCTTTCTTTAAGGGGAATATTGTCTATGAGAAGCTTGTGCCGCATGTGAAACAGAACACCGAAATATGGGTTTAATGAAAGGATCATGACCCAAAACATTCCTCAGGTGTATCATTAATGGATATCCCTGGGCATTATTGGGAGCCCTAGGACCTAAACCCAGTCGAGATGGTCTGGAAGCAGCACATGGTTTATTTGATGCATGTTCACAAACCCAAGAACAAGACTGAGTTCTCAGATGCCACAACAGGTTTTGGGTGAGATAATGTCTAAAGACATGTGTTACAGAATAATAGCCTACATTAAAATAGTTATGTATTTATATCCTCTGTTCCTCCATGTGCCTCATACTCTAAACGTACGTCTCCTCCACTTTCTCTGCTCCTCTTTACCTCAATTCACCAGCTTCCTTTCTCTCTCCCCCACCTATTCTCTGCCTCCATAGGCCACCTCCTCCTCTGATATTACTCTCTCATCCACCTCATCTGATCCTCCTGTCACCATCTTCGTTGCTCTCTCCTATACATTCTCTTACTTTGATATTAGTCTTTCTTCTAATTCCTCTACTTCTCCTTGCACCCGCCTTCTTACGCTCTCTTCCACCTCTGCTGCTCTTCTATCACATGCCATGTCTCCTCTCTGAAGCTCTTCTCCTCCATTCTCCAAACACAACTGTCTCCTTCTTAAAACTTCCACACCAATGTTCTTCTTGGACTTCCTTAGACAGGGACTTTTACGCTGCACATGGAACGGGTTCTCCATGAGGGTCTGCACATGTGTGTGTGTGCGATGCTTGTTCTCCATGTTTGATTGTTTAGGTTTGAATAAGCACTTCAACTCCTCTGTTCCCGGGACAAAAGTTATTTCACATCAGACCACCATTGTTTCCAATCCATGGTCTGCGCATGCACAGATGATCCAGAACTCTGCTGGAGCCTGCTGCATTCTGGCAGCTGGGCCTCTGAAGTCTCCCTCATATTACTGGTAAACAGGGTTACCACAGTTCAGTGAATACAGTTCACTGAACATAAGAGGTTTTTCGGCCACTTTGACAAAGGGTCCTTGTTACTGATGTAACCCGTATTGTGTCTCCTTTAAGTTATTACCTTATTTGAACGGTCAGTTGCTCTGTTAGCATTTATAGGGTGAGCCCCAGTCGCCTGACCCAGATGTTAGCTTGGTGACCAGGGGATCCTCTCTACACCCCCCAGGCTCTGTACAACAGAACAGTTGGTGGAACCTTGCCTCCAGGTTTACACCCCCCCACCCCACATGCCCCCCACATGCTAACGCTCAGGCAGGGGACTTTGTAAACCTTAATGCAAATCTAATTGTCAGCCCAGTCCGAAAGAATATGTGCATTTTTCGAGTGAAGGAAGAGACACGAAAGGGACATACTACCATGACCTACTTTTGGTGAAGAAGTTGACCTTGATTTTTCCTGGAGGCTCTGAAACCTACACAGGCATTTCATGTCACATCATCAGTCCATGCCATGGCCAATCTGCAGTACCATGTCTCTGCCTCCATTTTAGAGCTCAGTGATGTCATCAGATTGGAACATTCTGTGTTCAGATTGGAACCTGCAGTAATGGGCACACTTCGGATTCTCTCTCTTGTTCTTAAGGACTTCGCTGGCCATTCCTACTTCTATATCCATTCTGTCAAGCACATTATTTTCTTTTGCAGTTCTGTCATGCTATAGGGTCACGCTACGGGGTAAGGATGATCACCTTTTTCAGGGAAGTCATTCCTCTCTGTTTGAGATGTAATTCAATTCAAAGCACTCCTTATGTCCCTAATAGCCGCGCTCACATCTAGGCAGTGCCTCTGGTGCGGAGGGTGGGAAAGGAGCACAAGGTAAGCAGAGACTTTTACAGAGAGTGTGGTTAGGTGTTACAACGCAAGTTGAGGGGTTGTAATGATGAGCAGGAGACCAGGCTGGGTTAAGAGACTTTAGTGGGTTCAAGGTACATAAGTCACAGGTAATAAGTTACAGGCAGGATAAGTACATAAGGGAGGGAAGCATCCACCGGTCCCCCCTCTATTCAGCTCATTTTCCAACTGAATAGGGAGAACCTTGGCACTCACACCAAAACATTCTAGATGGAACACTATAATACAAGCATTCCAGGCACAGGCTCACATATACTTAGGAAACAGCTAATGAACCAGGATAGGTAAGACATAACACATCTCCCCCCTTACATGACAATACAATGAAGGAAGGAAACAGAAGGAAAAGTCATAAATGGACAATATATCTAAAAAAAACTATCCTTCCATATCCCATCCAGCAAACCACTAATAGTCATATGCTATTCCCTTCCAATTCCATGATATAGCTAAAAATAGCTAATCCACTACAAGACACTCGCCAGAACCATAATGGCCATTTATGGAACTCAGCTACAGGGAACCAGCCCACAATCTAATAAACAAACCTGACCACCTACATCATATCATTAACCCTGTTACAACATTCTCCAACATCAAAAGCTTCTTGAAAGAAACTACAGGGTTAATACCCTCTATCTGCCTAATGCATATCATTTAGAGACACAAATTGCCTCCACATAACATCCTGCTGAGCACCAACCACATTAACGGTGACAAATAGCACCAATGTTGATACCCAACCAAATGATCAATCAATAACTAACTAACACATTGACACAAATATGTGCCAACATAAAACCAGGTCTGTAACCTAGCTACTAACCTTGAAACACCAATGCTCACCACTGAGCACATTAACATTTGAACCTATGTAAGTTCACTACCTGAACAAGAGAATGCTCGCCACAACTAAGCATATTAAACATAGGCATGCTTAAAGGTCAAGGAACTAACCTATTACTAGACAATGAGCAAACCATGCTCTCATACTGGCAAACAGACGTTCACACAACCACAATCACACTGCTGACTTATTAATAACCTACACAGTTTGTTAAATAAACTAATGAACGAATTCAGCTTGAAAAAATTGGGAATATAAAACGTTTTAAGTTACACCACCATAGCGAGTCCCAAAAATCATGCTTGCAAAGTTCAGTTTTGACATATACCTGTGGAAAAATTGTTAGGTTAATAAAAACATTGTCAAGGTGAACATATCAAAGAAATGCAGTAGTTCTATGGTACTCACACTATCCACACAAAAACAACAAGACGAATTCAGCATAACAAATCTTGATAATCCGAAAATTAGGTGCGCCGCAATAAAAATTCAAAATGTTATGCCTGCAGAGTCTTTGTTGATATGTAGCTGTGGGTTAGTTACTGCAAACTACACTATACATTTTATTACCTGCCATTTCTTTTGGTTGCATTAATTCCATTCCATTACCACTTAAAACCTGCTAAAAACATTGGTGCCATAGCCATTTCCAATTAAAACTTGCCAATAACCAACATTGGCACCATAACTTTAGGTCCAATGCAATTACTAAAACACTTGCCAAACAAAACACATAGGGACCATGATAAAACACTGCTTATAGGCACCTAGCCACCATATGGCTCCAAAAAATAATTCAATTGCCCACCCTTGGGTAACACTCATGCTTACAGTTTGGCACACACCAATAACTATATTCACACCAATAAAGAGACCCACAGCACATGGCCACTGTAAATCAACACTCCTGCCAACGCTATTGGCACAAAAAACAGGAAACTCCTTTCCCAGAAGCATGTTATAGAATGCCATATAACAAACCATAAAAACTACACCACAATGCCTGCAAAATGTGACCCATGTTTTCATATATCACATTCCCAAAGTGATGCATTGCCTTCATTTTCATTTTCCAAACAACATTTTAGCATGTGATGGCCTTTGCATTTACAACATAAAGAAACGTTGCATGGGTACATTGCATGTTGCTTTTTAACTCTTAAATATCAGCTCAATAAAATGGCAATGTCACAAAAAAAAAATTGCAATGTACATAAGGCAAAACATTTTGAGTTCGCACATTACACTTTCAAGAAAATTGAAAGGCAGAAACACTTTCCTGAAGATCCGATCAGACAAAATGGAAATGCTAATAGAAAATAAATGCCTGCCGCTTTCATTTTGATAGCCTTGAAATGCATCCTCCAGTCATTGCACTACATGTAACGTTCCAGTAATGCCGAAGGTAATGAACAGTCAATCCAGCTGCGCCTTTAACTCCTACTCAGTGTTAATATGACTTGCAGCCGCTCCTTTTTACAGCATGTTCAAACGCAGCTTGTAAAAGTCTTATGAACGTGGGCGTGATGTCAAATGCCCGGCTACTTCTATGCGCTCTCTCGCTGGAGCCAATTGCACTGCTGATAAGAAGAGTCTCTCTTTTGTTCCTCCGACCCCTTGCTCTGCCAATAACACGCCATTGACTTCTTGTGAAGCGCCAAACTAAAAATGCGCCTATTCCTTCATATATTAAGAAGCCATTGCTGTGGCAGATGCAGAACAAATGAAAGTGAGCAGCGCTGCCCCCCAAAATCACTATAAATGTCCCTCACTAATCAGTCATGCAGGACATGGGGCGCGCTCACCTTGGGTCCGGGGGGTGGGAGGGGCCGGTGGATGCTTCTGGTTCCTCACTCCTTTTTGGTGGGCAACTTCCTGTGCACCATATTCCTTCTTGCACAGGTTTGCTTCTTTTCTGTCCTTTCTTGCTGCTTTTCAGCCCCAGGTACACCTCAATCACCAAAATCCTCGTCGCCAGTGTTACAACGCAAGTTGAGGGGTTGTAATGATGAGCCAGGAGACCAGGTTGGGTTAAGAGACTTTAGTGGGTTTAAGGTACATAAGTCACAGGTAATAAGTTACAGGCAGGATAAGTACATAAGGGAGGGAAGCATCCACCGGTCCCCCCTCTGTTCAGCTCATTTTCCAACTGAATAGGGAGAACCTTGGCACTCACACCAAAACATTCTAGATGGAACACTATAATACAAGCATTCCAGGCACAGGCTCACATATACTTAGGAAACAGCTAATGAACCAGGATAGGTAAGACATAACATTAGGCAAACGTACAAAAAATAGAAGGGCACTAGCAGATGCAAAATGTAGATCCAAGAGGCATTCATAATTAAAGACTCCCATTGCCTAGGAGGGCTGTGGGAGAATCAGTACTTCAGCAGACAATGTTTTCCAGCCCTGATTGCATGTCTCACAGAAAGTGGTCTGACTTTCACAAAAGTAACAATAACGTCAAAAAGCTTAAGAGATGATTTAACAATATGTATTCCCATATATGAGGAGAGAGTAAGCATTAAGATCAGTGGCTAGTGAGGTTGTGAAATAAAAGGCAAAGTGAAACCTTATTGGACCACTGGGTATTTAAGTGGTGCAGCAATGACTGTCCCTGGCAGTGCATGTTCCCCTTTGAGAGTAAGTAGGAAGGATCAAGCTGGGCAGATGTCTGAGTTTAGACTGAAGATGCCATGCAATGGCCTTAGCCAGTTTGCAGACACTACCAACACACTGCCTGAAAATGTGCACATCGGGCTAGAGTATCAAACAGTAACCCAAGTGACAAGACAACGGAAATGCACTCATTTAATTCGCGTTACCTTTAGAAATGTGCACCTTACCTTATCACCAAAGGTGACCTGTGCATTTCAGGGGGGCTGTTCAGCGGCCCAAAACCAAAAGATGTGCTGGCCAGCCTCCTTGTGTACAGCAGGTGATTGCCATTTGACTATTGCATTTTGCACCTAGCTTCCCTCCCACTTGATTGCCATCTGACTATTGTATTTTGCACCTAGCTGCCCTGCCACTTGATTGCCATCTGACTATTGTATTTTGCACCTAGCTGCCCTGCCACTTGATTCCCATTTGACTATTGTATTTTGCACCTAGCTGCCCTGCCACTTGATCGCCATCTGACTATTTGCACCTAGTTGCCCTCCCATTTGACTATCGCATTTTGCATGTATGTTGCATCCAGTAGCAAACCGCCCTGCCATTTGATTGTCGCATTTAGCACCCTGATGCCCGGCAACCTGATAGCTACACCCAGTATCTAGTTGCACCGCCATCTGACTGTGGCATTCAATATCCATGCTGCACTCAGCTTATATCTGCCCTGCCATTTGATTGTCGCACCTCACCCACACCCAACAGAATGTACCTACCAGGCATCTACTCAGCACTGCTGAGAGTCATTCTCCACCTCATCCACTCATCCAACTATCCAAGCTTTACCTCTAGCTCTGCCTCCATAGGCACTACTCCCCGTCCATTATGCCTTATGTCACACCCACTCTGCCCCACCTCTCCACGCCATTCAGCCCTTCCGCTAGAAATGCCAGATTACGTGCCAGACTACCTAAACCATATGAGCCTCGTGCCAGGGACTCCATCCAGTCTAAACTGACTAACCGGACCCCACCTATGCACACGGGCACTCCCACTAGCCGTCCCATGGACAGACCCAAGCAAGCCTAATATTACGACCAAGCATAAGGTTAACAACAAAGCCACCATGCCTATCCGTACTAAAACTATCACCCCGCCCATAAGAGGCGCCTTAATTAATGCGCGATCTGTAGTAGCCCATGCCACAGATATAGCAGACCTCATTCTAGCAGAAGAACTAGACTTCCTAGCCATCACTGAGTCCTGGCACCATGCAGCCACTGGCCCAGCTCTCTCACTAGCCATCCCTGATGACTATACCATCCTCCGAGTGGACAGAACAGAATCCAGAGGCGGAGGCCTCACCATAATTGCCAAAACACACCTCAACATTAGAATTGACACCACAAACAACCTCCCATCATGCGAATCACTCACAGCTAAGCTGCCCTTGGCCAACTCCCAAACTATCACCATTCACTTACTCTACAGACTTCCTGGACCCTTAGGCTCCTTCGTGGAAGACCTCACTACCATCATCACCAACAACTTAAAAAATACCTCCCAGAGCCTCCTCTTAGGAGACTTTAACCTAGGCCTCAAGGACCCCAAAGACCCCCAGGCTACCCTCATTAACAATACCCTGTCAGAATTAGGCTTTACCCAAAGAGTGTCCACCCCTACCCACAGCAAAGGGAGAACCCTCGACTGGGTAGCAGACCATAACTGTGTGGCCTCCATCACCACCAACTCACCTCAACCTTGGTCTGACCACCATCTCCTCACCTTCACCCTTGAAGCCTCAAGCCCCATCACCAATAATTTTCTGGCCTCAGCTATCCCTACGAGAAGCAAGAAAAATATCACTGTGGAAAAACTCATCCCTGTCATTCTCCCGACTCTGAACCAACTTTCAGCTACCTGTAATCCTCACTACCTTGCAGAAGGTTACAACAAAATCATGCGCTCAGCCTTAGACTATTGCACCGCTAAAACTGAGAAAATGTAAGCCGAAAAAACATTTGAACACTTGGTTCTCTACCCACTTAAAAGCTCTCAGATTAGAGAAACGCAAAAAGGAACAAGCCTGGAGACAATCACCTACAGACAATAACAAGCTGATCCTCAATTAAATAGCCTCCACATACAAAAAAGAAATCATAATCGCTAAACAAGAATCATATAACCATAGAATATCACAAGCCAAATATAGTACTAAAGAATTGTTTACTATCATCAAAGAGCTGAAAACTCCTGTCCTAGTCCCAGACACATGCGTGAGAGACAACAATGGTGCATTAGTGTCCAAAATGCCCTTTCCACCAAAGCCGCAGGCCTGCAAATCAAAATCAACAACAAGAAAGAATCCCTAACTAACTCTACCAACTCCACTAACACTCCCCCACGCCCCACACCCCAGAACCCTATACTCAACCCACTCACCCGCTTCAGCTTCTCCAAAGTCTCTACATTATCAGTGGAAAAAATCATCCTCAGCCTCAAACTGTCAAATTGTCAGGGCGACCCTTGCCCCTCACCAATCATTAAAGATGCAGCAAGAGACCTCTTTCCATTCATTACCAAACTCATTAACGCCTCTTCGGACATCATCCCCAACAACCTCAAACAGTGTTTGGTTCTCCCTCTACTCTAAAAACCCTCCCTAGGGGGGGGCGCTGTTGAGCAGCCTGCAAGATGGCTGCCTAGCTTTAACGCTCCGTGGCCCGTCGGCTGAAAATCTGCCTGAATCAGCAGTTCCGTTAATCATCTGGAGCTGTGAACCCGAGCATTGTGCTGCTCACTGCTTTTACTTCATCCTGATCTTTTTTGGGGTGAAATCGGAGCTTTGTAGCCGCTCTGCCTCCGCGCTGGGCGCCCTAGGGCTGAGATCTCCTGTGCCGCGTGATCCGTCTGCGGCCGTCTCCCCTGCGTCCTGCGGGAGACCGCTCTACGACATCGACTGCCAGCCCGGCACCCTCACCTGCCTGCGCGTTGTCCTGCCGCTTGGAACACCGGCTTACCCTCTTTGCTGCCCGGCCCACCTTGGACTTGATCTTCGTTCGCTGCTGGGCGGCGCTTCCCTTCACGCCCCCACTCTCCCTGTGAAGTTGTGCGTTTGGGCTCGCGGCCTGCCGGCGCGGCTTCCCTCTCCGGCGCGCCCCTATGTGACTGCAGCAGCGGCGACATCGACCCTCTGGCTGGCGGAACTGATCCGTCATATCGCGGGGGCTGCTGGAGCGGCCCCCCACAACGACAACACCCCACCATATCTGCCTGGGGGTTCCATCGCCGGTGCCCCTGGCCCCGTGGGCGCGGCTGGGGCTGGACGGCTGCGTCGGGGCCGACGCGGCTCCCCTGCTGATGCCCTGTGGTCGGCCTACCGCCTCTAATTGGAGCCCCGCTCCCGCCCGAACTGCTATCTAAATTCCTTGACTGAGCCTAATACTTGAAGGTGAGCAGTTTGGGGGCCTAGATTGCTGAGTACTACACCCAGTTGGAGACTGCCTATATCCACTGGCTGCGGTCAACCTACTTGGGTGGCACTGTTGAGACTCTGGGCGTTCCATCATCCTCTTCTCCCCAAACTGCGCATCTATCCGCCGGCGCCCTGGGTTCACTAGGCGCCCCCTGACTGTGCGGCCCTCCATTGCTGGCACTGTCTGCCTGAGACTGTCCTAGCTCTGTGGCGTGCTCCGCTGACACTATCCCTCCCTGGTTATATTGCCGTTTGGGACACATTGCCGGCCCCCTCAAGGTGGGCCCAGCACCCGGAAACACACCTGCTAGGGGTACTCTTCGCCCCTACCCCTACACATTCGCCGGCCCAGTGCTGGTCGGGAGCCGAAGACCCTCCCTAAGGCCCGGGGCGCACTGCTAACTAACTACAAGATCCGCCCTGCTGATCTCAGTGTGCCTGTCAAGGTTTTTGACCCATGTTGAATCAATAGACTGGGTAGATGTGGGGATGAGCTGTCGCCGCCCATTATTATATCCCAGAACAAACTAAATCAGGAGACTGGGTAGATGTGGGGATGAGCTGTCGCCGCCCACATTCACGCCAGAATACAGGAGAACCGCGCAGTTTGCGCACACCAAAATGGTCACCTAATATGCCAAAGCAAAAACAAAGAGGTGATGGCTGGAAGGTTTAGACTGAATCTTAACCACTGGCATTGCTCGGGGCAACCCTCCAGACCATCGTTCTTCGCCTGCCTAGCCATTACAGAAGGGGAAAGACCATATGCATAGCAGGCTTGGCCCCACCCCAAAAGGGGAAGTCCAGCCTGAACTGCTAGGTCACATCCCTTCTGCACGAGACCACAAGCATCCCCAAACATGTTTCACCCTTGCTGGGGCTCATCAGTGAGGAGTAATTTGGGTCTCTAGGCCAAGCAGGTACGGGACCCACGTCTGGGCATGCCCGTCCCACTCGGGGTGACAAAGCAAAAACAAAGAGGTGATGGCTGGAAGGTTTAGACTGAATCTTAACCACTGGCATTGCTCGGGGCAACCCTCCAGACCATCGTTCTTCGCCTGCCAAGCCATTACAGAAGGGGAAAGACCATATGCAAATCAGGCTTGGCCCCACCCCAAAAGGGGAAGTCCAGCCCGAACTGCTAGGTCACATCCCTTCTGCACGAGACCACAAGCATCCCCAAACATGTTTCACCCTTGTTGGGGCTCATCAGTGAGGAGTAACTTGATCTCTAGGCCCAGCAGGCACGGGACCCACGTCTGGGCATACCCGTCCCACTCGGGGTGACAAAGCAAAAACAAAGAGGTGATGGCTGGAAGGTTTAGACTGAATCTTAACCACTGGCATTGCTCGGGGCAACCCTCCAGACCATCGTTCTTCGCCTGCCAAGCCATTACAGAAGGGGAAAGACCATATGCATATCAGGCTTGGCCCCACCCCAAAAGGGGAAGTCCAGCCTGAACTGCTAGGTCACATCCCTTCTGCACGAGACCACAAGCATCCCCAAACATGTTTCACCCTTGTTGGGGCTCATCAGTGAGGAGTAACTTGGGTCTCTAGGCCCAGCAGGCACGGGACCCACGTCTGGGCATGCCCGTCCCACTCGGGGTGACAAAGCAAAAACAAAGAGGTGATGGCTGGAAGGTTTAGACTGAATCTTAACCACTGGCATTGCTCGGGGCAACCCTCCAGACCATCGTTCTTCGCCTGCCAAGCCATTACAGAAGGGGAAAGACCATATGCAAATCAGGCTTGGCCCCTCCCCAAAAGGGGAAGTCCAGCCCGAACTGCTAGGTCACATCCCTTCTGCATGAGACCACAAGCATCCCCAAACATGTTTCACCCTTGTTGGGGCTCATCAGTGAGGAGTAACTTGGGTCTCTAGGCCCAGCAGGCACGGGACCCATGTCTGGGCATACCTGTCCCACTCGGGGTGACAAAGCAAAAACAAAGAGGTGATGGCTGGAAGGTTTAGACTGAATCTTAACCACTGGCATTGCTCGGGGCAACCCTCCAGACCATCGTTCTTCGCCTGCCAAGCCATTACAGAAGGGGAAAGACCATATGCAAATCAGGCTTGGCCCCACCCCAAAAGGGGAAGTCCAGCCCGAACTGCTAGGGGTCATCCCTTCTGCACGAGACCACAAGAGTCACATTGGAAAAAACATCCCACAGCATCCAATAAGACTGAGCTAACCCTAGCCTCCTCTAGTTACAAAGAAGCCATCTTTCTTGCTAAAAAGGACACATATAACAAAAGGATTACACAAGCGGAATCCAACACAAAGGAACTCTTTAAGATTTTGAAAGAACTAGAATCCCCCATTGCCCCCATAGACAAATGTGTTACAGATGCACTATGGTGTAGTAATATTCAGAAGGCTTTATTAGATAAAATAGCTCGCCTACAATCTAAAATCAACGCAAAAAAATCCCTGCTACTTGCTGACCCGGACTACAAACAATTACCTAACAAATCACTTACCTTTAAGTGAACTTGTAAACCTTTCAGTTTCTCACCCCTCTCAATCTGGGAAGTAGAAAACATCATCAGGAAACTTAAACCTTCAAATTGCCAAGGTGATGCCTGCCCTGCCCCGATCATCAAAGCTGCTGCGCACGACCTGGCACCATTCATAACCAACCTCATCAATGCCTCCTTCAAAACTGGAGTAGTACCTGATAACCTAAAAGATGCGTGGGTCATCCCACTCCTTAAAAAACCTACTCTTGATCCAGCCAACCCGTCTAACTATAGACCGATAACAACTGTACCTTTCTTATTAAAAATACTGGATAGAGCAGCCTATTTACAAATACAGGCCTACTAGAATCAAACAATCTCCTAGGACTTAGGCAGTAAGGTTTCCGACCGAGACACGGTACGGAAACTGCATTAATAGATCTCACTACCCAGATCCAAATCCTGAAAGACAATGGTAAACTTGCACTCCTCTTATTGCTTGATCTGTCAGCAGCTTTTGACCTGGTCAACCATCAAACACTCTGTCACCACTTGAAAACTGCAGCACACTTCTCAGACGCAGCCACGGCCTGGATCAGTTCCTTCTTGGTGAACAGAACCATGAGGGTCTTCTCTCCCACTGATTCTGCTGAACCTTCACCAGTACCCTGTGGAGTCCCGCAAGGCTCTTGCGTGTCCCCGACACTCTATAATATATTCACAAAGCCCCTCTTTGATATCCTTGACTATCTGGGTGTCACGTATACCAATTACGTGGACGACACTCAGATACTCATTCCTATCTCGGGGAACTATGAAACGGACAGCAAAACCCTTAATGAAATCTACTCAGTAATTCAAGCATGGATGGCACATCCTGGACTCTGTCTCAATGACGAAAAAACCGAGTTGATCATCCTTGGCACTCAGGCCAAACTCAAAAATCTCAATCCCGCATTTAAATCCTTCACCATAGATGGCAATCTCATCCCCGTGTCAAATAACACCAAAACCCTTGGGGTTTACATCGATGCCACCTTATCCTTCTCCAAACAAACTAATGCAGTAGCATCATCTGCCGCTTACACCTGCAAGCTGATCACTGCATGTAGGCCGTTCATCTCCTCACCCAATTGCATTACTCTTGCTAGAGCATTAGTCCTATCCAATATAGACTATTGTAATGCCCTTTACTTAGGCACTAGCTACAAAAATATCAACAAACTGCAAGTAATTCAAAATAATGCCATCAGAGCTGCTCTCAACATCCCCAAAAAGATGCACATCTCGGAGACCAGACGCAAACTACGTTGGCTTCCAGTCAAGCACAGAATATCCCTTAAAACTCTGGCCCTTATACATAAAGCCAGGGCCAACCTTGCACCAGCCTACCTCACCAACCAACTTACACCTCACACTTCTTCAAGACCACTTAGAGCAGCACAAGCTAACACTATGTCCATACCGAGATTTAAACTTCATAACTCGGGTGGTGCTAGCTTCCCTGTACAAGCCTCTAAATTATGGAACACAATACCTGCGCTTTTGCGAGCAGAACCTTCATTTAACCTATTTAAACATAACACTAAGTGTTGGCTTCACAACATGGACTCTATGACAGCCTAACCGCCTGATCCCAGCATGATCGACTGTCACTGGCACACTTTTGTAATGAATGTACTTATACTAGACTATGTATATATGCATTTGCATGACTAAGTTTGTACCCACCTGTAACTGCAATGTAACGTAACCCTTATTGACTGCTTCCAATTGCAACTGTAACCAGATCTAACTTATGCGCCCGTATGCCCCTGGGCCTGGCTGCGCTTTATAAATAAATAAATACAAATACAAATACAAGCATCCCCAAACATGTTTCACCCTTGTTGGGGCTCATCAGTGAGGAGTAACTTGGGTCTCTAGGCCCAGCAGGCACGAGACCCACGTCTGGGCATACCTGTCCCACTCGGGGTGACAAAGCAAAAACAAAGAGGTGATGGCTGGAAGGTGTAGACTGAATCTTAACCACTGGCATTGCTCGGGGCAATCCTCCAGACCATCGTTCTTCGCCTGCCAAGCCATTACAGAAGGGGAAAGACCATATGCAAATCAGGCTTGGCCCCACCCCAAAAGGGGAAGTCCAGCCCGAACTGCTAGGTCACATCCCTTCTGCACGAGACCACAAGCATCCCCAAGTGGGACGGGTATGCCCAGACGTGGGTCCCGTGCCTGCTGTCCTGTCCTGCTGGGCCTAGAGACCCAAGCTACTCCTCACTGATGGCGCCCAACAAGGCCGAAACATGTTTGGGGATGCTTGTGGTCTCGTGCACGGCGCTAGGCTGGTTGAGGCCGAGACCAGGATCGGGGCCAATGAGGATGAGGTACACGTGCTCCAAAACACGGTCTCTGACTTGGTGCGAGATATGAAGCAGGTCAAGGCGAAGTGTGACGACTTAGAGTCCAGATCCCGCAGGAACAATATCCGCATTGTGGGGGTTCCGGAGGCAGCCCTCAAAGGCAAAATGGAACTCGCAGTCGAGACCCTTCTGGGAGACCTCCTGGGTGATCCTCAACTCTCCCCGTTCTTTACTATCGAACGCACCCATCGTTCCCTGGCCCCACGCCCCAAGCCGGGCGATTTCCCTAGACCTATTATCGCTAAGGTTCTCAGCTTCAGGGATAGAGGTCACATTCTACGTTTGGCCCGAGAAAAGGGGGAACTGAAACTTGAGTCTCAGACTATCCGTATCTTTCCGACTTCTCGGTCAACGTCCAAATGGAGCGCAGACAATTCAATGGTGTGAAAAAATTGCTTAGAGAGAGGAAAGTGGAATACGCCATGTTGTTCCTTGCAAGGCTGAAGCTCACCCACCGTAATAAATTGTACTTTTTCACGGTCCCTGAGGAGGCGGTGAAATTTATTGAGCCCCACATTCCGGTCCCAGGTCTGGCAGGTGACCCTGTGGATGAGGGTTGAGCTGGCCTGCCTTGCACCCATTGCCTGAATCTTCTAGTGTACCAATGCCACGCTTGTCATTTGCATTTTCCTTGCTATCTCATGTATCCTTTCTCTTGTGTATTCATTGCTTGTCGTAAATTGTTGTGAAGTCTCATGAAACGCAATATGGGTTACAGTTGTATGATTTGCGGTATATTGCACTAAGCCTGGGATCCTCTATTTCTATACCCTCTGTTTACCGTACTCTACTATGGTGTCTCCCCTAAACTTAACATATTTACTGCTGCACGTTACTCAGTGTATTCCACCGTTCAACCATTTCAAACGGGCCCACGGCAGCAGCGACCCCCGCTGCAGTTGCAACACTGAGTTTGGCTTGTTATATTCACGGGTTGCACCCCAGTTGGGTGTGTGGGCAGGCCTGGCCCTGTTGGGTTTGGCACAAGCGCCTTAGACCTTTGGGTGGGCTTTTGGGCACTGCTGTGTTGGGGGAGGCAGAGAGGGTGGGGGGGTGCAATTGGGGGATGTTATAACAAAAATGGCGAGGTAGTGGTAGCTTTTGGTGCGACGCAGCGTGCCACTGTTTTGGTGGCCGACACTTGTTCAACAAATTATGTCACACATTACTCGGATCCCCCCTAAAATGCTACTGAATGGCTATTAGGCTAATGTCTTGGAATATCAGAGGGCTCAGCAACTTCACAAAGGCACGCAGGATCACTGCTTATGTCCAGAGGCATGGGGTCAAAATACTTCTCTTGCAAGAAACCCATGCCCTCGCACAACTCTCGTCCTCACTCGCCCCGGCATGGGGCCCCAACAAATACTACACGGTGTTCTCCTCACAGTCCAGAGGTGTCCTCACCCTGATACACAAGGGTATATACGTGATCCTCCACTGTTTCCTTGCTAATGCAGAATGCCTTCTGGTCAACACATATGCCCCGTGCATAGATGCACCCGATTTTTTTGGTTCCTATCATCTGGAGGAGGGACATGAATCTCATTCTAGACTCCGAATTGGACAGATCTGGGGCCGCACCCAGAACAATGTCCAAGGCCGCTCGCTGCCTCCAAGCACACATGCTCACTGCCGGTCTGGTAGATGCCTGGAGAGCACTTCACCCAATGTCGAAAGAGTTTACATTTTACTCCTCTGTCCATGACAGCCATTCCAGGATTGATCTTTTCCTTCTCTCTGCGGGGCTCATGGGCAAAACACTTACCACACAGATTCTGCCGCGCACATTATCCGATCACTCCCCGATCACATTGGACATTGCTTTGCACTCGGCCCTCCCCCAGCACTCTAACTGGCGGTTTAAGTCAGATGCACTGCATGATGTTGTCTTCAGGGCCGACATCCTTGCAGATATCACCTCGTTTTTTGATAATAATACACGCCACGACACAACAGATTGGGTAAGATGGGAGGCCTTCAAGGTTTTCATCAGGGGCATGTGTATCTCCAGAGAGGCTGGGGTCCTGAAAGACATTAGAAACTCTTTGCGCCGTTCTGAGTCCAGACTTAAGGAGCTGGAGTGCGAGTACGCGACCACCCCCTCTCCACCCAAGCTTGCACAGATAAGAACTGAACTAAACGCGTTTGAGTCCTTTGCCCTCAGCCAGATAAGATACCTTGCCCCACCCATTGCAGCCCGAAACTATGGTGAGGGGGAGAGGCCGGGTCGCACCCTTGCCTGCCTTGTCCGGACCGAGGGAGGTAGAGCCCGCATTGATAGTATTATCGGCAATGACGGAGTGCATCATTGGTCTAACCGGCCCATTCTGGAGACCTTCGCAGATTTCTATGCAACCCTTTATGCCCAGCAACGAGAGCACAGCCTGCAGGATTTGGACGCCCTCCTCGACCGCATCCCAATGTCCCTTATATCTCTAGCCACTAAAGAACAACTAGATACACCCTTCACCCTTGATGAGATCACCGCTGTCATTTCGGCCCTCCCTAAAGGTAAAGCCCCCGGTCCGGACGACCTAACTGCTGAGTTCTATCAAAAGCATGTTGCCCTTCTTGCCCCACAGCTTCACGAGGTTTGGGATGAGTCGCTGCATCTTGCTACCCTCCCCCGGTCCCTGCGCGAGGCTGTCATCACCGTGCTCCCCAAGCCGGGTAAACCTCTAGATGAGTGTGGCTCCTATAGACCTCTGTCCCTCATCAATACCGATACCAAAATCTTCGCCAAAATCATAGCAAATAGGTTCCTCCCCATCATGAAATATCTGATTCACCCAGACCAGAGTGGTTTTGTCCCTGCCCGTTCCACTGCCTTAAACTTTCGACGTCTGTTCAATGTCATCTCTAGAATTGACCCCAAAGCCAACGCTGTGGCCGTGACGCTAGACGCCCAAAAAGCGTTCGACATGGTCTTGTGGCAATACCTGTGGGCGGTGCTGGAGAGGATGGGGATCGGCCCATACATGATGTCCTGCATTAAGTTGCTATATACTAACCCCGTGGCCAGAGTCCTGGTTAACTCTCATCTGTCAACTCCCTTCACCCTTCACAGAGGGACGCGTCAGGGATGCCCATTTTCTCCCCTGTTGTTCGCGATGCCTATCGAGCCCATGGCGGATAGTGTAAGAAACAACCACGTACGCATAGGGATTCACCTGCGGGACACCCCTGAAATTATATCACTATATGCTGACGACGTGCTTCTATACAAGAGACCCTTCAGTCCACCTCGACCCGATCATTCATGAAATAGTCAAAATTGGCACATTCTCGGGCTTCACCATAAATTACACTAAATCAGAAATCTTTCCACTCACACCCGCAACTTCCCAACCTGCATGCAAATTTCCGCTGAAGTGGGCCCCTGAGGGCATCAAATACCTGGGGGTCCAGGTGTCCCTCTCGAAATCCTTTTTATTGTCTGATAACTATGGGGCTGCCGCGCAATATGCTGATGCCAAGATGAAAAGATGGTGTAACCTCCCCCTCTCCCTATCAGGGAGACTGTCCCTTATAAAAATGATATAGTTCCAAAGCTCCCATACATATTTGCTAACGTTCCACTTTGGCCCGGGAAACAGTACTTTGCGGACCTGCATGCGGGGTGCGCCCGCTTTCTATGGCATTCCGGTGCCGTGTGTAGGAAGTGGCAACATATGACTCTACCTTATGAGAAGGGTGGCTTCAATGCACCTGATCTCACCCAGTATTGGATAGCTGCTCAGGCTCAGCACGCTACATAATGGTACCATCACCAGGACCCCCCTGCATGTTAAGCTGGAGATCCTCGCGATCGGGGAGGTAAATGTTATGTCCTTGATCCTTTTTCACTCGTATCGCTCGGACCCCCCTGCTGACCCAGTGGCCTCCACTATCAGGGCTTGGCGGCAGGTTCTGAGGCCTTACTCAAAACCCCCCCCCCCGTATAACAAATGGCTTCCCCTATAGTCGTTTCCTGGCCTCACCCCCACACAAGATAAGCTTCTTATGCGTCACTGGTCAGACTTGAAATACAGGTCACTCTCCGACCTGTTCCCCGATGGGAAATTTATCACCCCACATACGTGGATGCCAGGGCACTCCAAGTCCTCACTGGAGCTGCTGCAATACTTTCGACTCAGGGCGGCAGTCCAAGACATGTGGCCTTTGTATCCGGACGAACCCCCGGAGTCCCCTGAGATCTGCTACATTGCTAATTCCGCTGGGGGTAGGGGCATTGTGTCCTCCCTGTATAGAATGATGATGGCGCGAGCTGTAGAACCCCCCCCACACTGTTCAGGATGCTTGGAGCCGGGACCTGGGAATAGACATCACTGACGATATGTGGACCAAAATGTGCATGCATACACGCAAGGTTTCCCTCAATTCCAGAGTTAGATGTGTTCAATACAAGCTACTCAATCGCCTGTACTACATGCCTTACGCGGTTGGGAAATTTGCACGGGATCACTCCCACCCGAGCCAGAGATGTAGATACAACGAGGCGGACCACGCTCACATGTTCCGGTCTTGTGGGGCATTGACCCCGTTCTGGGAGGCGGTGCTTGGGCCCTCTCCGAGATGGTGGGGTTCCGTGTCGACCCTGACCCCCTGTCTCTTCTGTTTGGGCTCTGGGAGGGGGCTGAGGCGAAACGGGTAGCTAGGTTTCTGAATGTGGCTGCGATAGTGGCCAAGAAATGCATCCTGCAATGTTGGAAGCGCAGATCCCCCCCTTCGCTAGAAATGTGGCTGATAGCCCTTACCTGGACACAATCTTGTGAGGAAGACTACATCAACTTGTTGCCTAGTAATGCTCGACCTAAAAACATATGGAGTTTTGTAGCTACCTGAACCGCAGGGTGGACCTGGAGCTTCTGTCGTCTCCCCCATCTCCCGATCTGGGGACCGATCAAACTACATGATGAATGGCTCTATTCTAATCTACCTGCTTTTATGATCATATGAGACCTTCTGTAGAATCTGTGCTTTATCATTCAAGCTTCAAATATGAAATGTGTGTTGTTGTTGTAACCTGTAATTTGCCAGCTACTACCTCTTGCCAATAAAGAAAAGTTTAAAAAAATAAAAATAAACCCTCCCTAGACCCATCTATACTCACTGACAACAGACCCATCACCACCATCCCCTTCTTGCTCAAAATCTTATATAAGACAACCTATCAACAAATACAAAAAAACCTCGAACAAAACCATCTCCTGGGAATCCAGCAATCAGGCTTTAGACCCCAACATGGGACTGAAACTACTCTCATCGATCTCAAGGCTCAAATCGACACTCTGAGAGATAATGGGAAAACTGCTTTACTGCTTCTTCTAGACCTCTCTGCAGCATTCGATCTAGTAGATCACAAACTTCTATGCAACCACTTAGACTCGGCTGCTCATTTTTCCCAAGAAGCCATCGGCTGGATTGAGTCATTCCTGAGTAACAGATCTATGCGTGTCTTCTCCACTTCAGCCTCCGCTGACCCCATCCCCATCACTTGCAGGGTCCCTCAGGGATCATGCATCTCCCCCACACTGTACAACGTGTTCACGAAGCCCCTGTTTGATGATCTTGACAGTCTGGGTATCACCTACACTAATTACGCCGATGATACCCAGATCCTCATCCCGTTGACCGGAGATTACAATAAGGATTTGGCCTTGGTGAACAGGGTGTACCTCATCATCCAGGCATGGATTGCCTCCCACAGTCTATGCCTGAATGATGACAAGACTGAACTCATCATCCTCGGTTCCACCCCAAACCTAAACAAACTGGATTACAACTACACCAGTTTCATTATAGATGGCAACTCTATCAAGGTAGCAAAGGAAGTGAAAACCCTAGGAATCTACCTAGATTCTTCCCTCTCCTTCCACACACAGGTTAGCTGCATGGCCTCTTCCACAGCCTACACATGTAAGCTAATAAGAGCTGTCAAACCTTTCCTATCCACCAAGAGCTGCATTACTCTAGCCAGAGCCCTTGTACTATCAAAACTGGACTATTGTAATGCCCCCTATGTAGGAGCCAACAAACAGGGTACTAACAAAATCCATACTCTGCAAAACAATGCTCTCAGAGCAGAGCTTAGCATCCACCAAAGGAGAACACATTTCCAACATCAGGAGAACACATAACTGGCTCACCACCACCGACAAATCCTGCTCAAAGTAGCCTCCTTAACACACAAATGTCTGAACAATGCATCCCCTCGCTACTTAGCCGACAGAATAAAAAGATACACCCCTAACAGGCCTACCAGAACCACCAATGCAAACCTGCTCACGGTTCCCAGGTTCAAACGAACCAAAACGGGCGGCAATAGTTTCCAGGTGAAAGCAGCCCAACACTGGAACTCCCTACCACCTTCCTTAGGGACACCTCAAACCTACCCTCACTTTAGACATAACTACATTCAGTGGATAAAGAACAATGACCGATAACTTACCTTGCCTTTTTATATTATGTAAATATGTATACTTGTAAACTGTATATCACGGCATCCATCGCAACTGCTTTAACCTATGTACACACTGTAAATTACTGTACAGCACTGTAACCAAGCTGAGAATAACCTTGCTGCTCCTGCGCCCTTTTACCTTTGGGTGTGGTGCGCAATACAAATGATTAAACAAACAAACAGTGCTGGCAGTGTGCTCCCAACACTCATGTATGTCTGTCTTCCATCACACAAGAGGTTGTTGAAAGGGCATTTCGCAGCAACTGGCCTTATTTAGTGTGCTGCAACTGCAAGTGTTACAGCTGCCTCTTAAACCGTGGCTGTCACACTTCCTGAAACAATCATAAAAGGGTCATTTTTCCACATCCCCCTGATGGGACATTCAGATGCTCGTTGTGAATTGTGCTGCTCCTTTTACTGCAGCTCGTCGCCTGCACCCAAAGTAGTGTTGAGAATCTGGCCTGTAGTGTTTCTAATTTAACAAAATTGCATTGAATGAATTGCACGTCACTGTAATGAGGCCAATATTTTAAATCTAATTAAATGACCGAACTAGAAATAAAGCCTATCCTGTCCACTCATTCCTTTTTATGCAGTAATAGCATACTAAGGTGGATTACCATTGCAGCCATGGAATAACACCACGCAGGCAAGCCATTCCTATCTACTTTGGCTGCAACATAAGCACACACTACCCTTGATATTTGCAGTGGGGAGATCAAGGCTCAGAAGAGTAGAACCTGGACAGACTACTGTCTGGTCACACTACGGATGGCATGAGAGAGCAGGCGGTGGGGAAGAGAGGAAACACATCAAGAGAAGAATGGTGGTATTAGTGTACTGGAGCCAATGGAAATGACCTCCCAACACCTCACATGCATGCACCATTCCATTTTGCAGATGCATGCCCAGCAAGAAAGAGTAGCTCCCCCGGTTTTTGATATCACGGATCCTGGGTTACGTCGCAGATGCAGGGGAAACTGTAGGGCAATCGCCAGTCCAAAAATAATGTTACTGTGCTGAAAGGGCAGACCTCAGTCTCCAAGTCTTAATACGGATATGATCCACAGAATGCAGTCTGGCCTTTGGGAGCTGCTTGGTAGTCAATGGCTGCTGTAGTGCGCATTGATCTGAAGATCTCTGAAGATCGCTTTAAATGGAATAAACACTATCATTAACAATTGCCCAGGAAATACAATAATACTGAAAAATAGAAACCCACGGCATGTTTCCATGTGTGGGGTTCTGACTTCTGGTCCTCTAGCACCTTAGAAATGATAGAGGCCTGGACTTACATGAAACTACTTCCCACCCAGGATGCCTGTGAGTGTTGTGGACAGGGCCTGCATGTGCACTGTGGGATGTATTTACCCATGCATCCTAGCCCTACCTCAAAACTGTGCAGTACTGACATGGAAAACATCATGATGGCCAGAGCTTCCCAGAAAATGCACAGGGAAATGCATGAAGAATAGGCTGCCATTCATTTTTGCCGATGTTATGGGCACAGAAGGAAACTGCCTAAAACCACCATTGGACTACCCACACAGTAGTCTGAAACCATTGGGAATGGCAATGCTGATTGCCAAATGCAACCTAGAATTGTGGGGATTTTTTGAAAAACTGTGGCTTTGAAAAACCTTGCTCCACCAGGGCGACTCCTTACAATCCCGATAGTTATACGTGCAAGATTAAAAGTTTCAAAATCCGGTCAATGAAGTCGCAGGTCAACTGTATAAGGACGGTAAAAAGCCTAACCGTCCCATACGTTGAAGAAATTAATTAATGAAAATACAGGACTCTGCGCCAACAACTCAAGTTGAGTTAAATCTTAGATTATGCTTTATTGATCATCCATGACCATTGAGCCCATAATTGATAACATGTTTCGGCTCCACTGAGCCTTTTTCAAATCCGGGCCGAAATTTGATGTAACCAGTTCTTATGACTATTTGTCCATGTAGTAGTAACGGGGTGCAATCCCCAATATCAATCAGTTCCTGGAACACAAACAGTCACACGCGTCGGCAGGTAAAAAATTAGAATTGTGGGGAATTCATTTTCTTAAATCCCAAAAATGGGTGCAGTACCAGTGCTCACCACTATCCAAAAGCCGGCAGTTTAAAACCACCCTGTGTTTCTCTGAAGGCAAGCCAAAGTGCCTATTTCAAACATTGCAATATGTGCAAAATATTTACTGAACACCAGCAGACATTTGGCAGAATGGAGTGTTGTGTGCCTACAAAATCTGGGAAATGAAGAGCCCAAAACAATGCTTATAACAAAACTGCTATGGAGTCAGCAGTTTAAGTTGCACTGGATTTAAAGACACTAAAATCGAAAATGTTTAAATTGACTGAGTGACCTACTTTTGAGTATCACATAGGTTGCAATTGTTTAAATGTCATAGTTTTAAACTTAGAATCAGCCTTCTAGCTGCATATGTGAAAATGTTTAGTTTTATTTGAATGCAGGAACTGGGGAACAAAAAGTGACATTTCATCTGAAACCTGGCTTAAGGAACTGAATTCTGCCTGGCAACTACCCCCATCAGAAGGGAAACTTGAGTCACAGCTGTGTTCCCAGGCCAACCTTCCTTTTGCTGCCCACACTAAGGATATGCCACCTATCTGATAATTGAATTACCTGTTCTCTGCAGGAGAGTGAACAAAGCCCTCTTCACTCAGGCAAAGGTTTTTATTACCGCAGTCGTAAAATGTAGCTTCCTCTTGGCAGGAGCTGGGAGGGGCACTGCCTGTGAGAGCAAGCTGGCTTGGCAGAAGCTGGAAAGACTGGTTTCTATACCATGTGACCTGGGAAACCACACCCCTTTGGAGCCAGAACATAACTTTATAAAGATGAATAACTCATAGAGCGGACATGTGAAAATTTTATAAAGGACACCATAATTCTTGTGATTTTTCTGCCCACATTTTAAGAGGTTTTTCGACCCGGTGGCATGTTCAGGGGGGTGTCAGCGGAAAAGTGGATATAACTCTAAATGTATGCATGTTAAAAATCTGAAACTTCATCAGTTAATGTCCCTACTCCCTGCGCACATGTATGTAAAGTTGGGTCAATGTCAGAAATTGAAAAATCAGTTAAAAAGTGAAATATGTGCCATTTCTGAATGCAAGCTCCCAGGAAGAGCAGAGTTTGAACAGGGGATACCTCCTGTAATGCATGATGGGTGCATATGATTTTAAAACAATATGTACCTCTGCAAATATGTATTTGTTTCAAATCTAGATTTGTGTGTAAGTTGACAGGAGGAGTGGACTTTCTGCAGGCTGTAAAATGACATCACGCTGACTCACAGTTCATTCCCCAATCAAATGATAAATGGAAGTTTGACCAATTAGAAGCTGAGAGAGAGGTAGGGTCAGTGATGCTAGAACACACCCACATTCTAAACACATAAAAGCAGACAGACAGGACAGATAGGGACCTTCCAAATCCATCTGCAGCGGGACGCTCTGCCGGAAAAATCCATACTTACCTTCATCAACCTCCAGAAAGCCAAACTAGAGACTTCAATCTATCCAGAACTAAGAGACCAGACCAGAGAGAAAGCAGTGCTGTACCCAGAGAGACCCAGACCAGCAGAGAGAGCTGACCCAGATCACTGTGAAGTGCAGAGGCCAGACCAGACCAGACCAGAGTCCAGTTTAAAACCCTGACCAGATCCATGGCGAGGCCCATTTCACTCAAGAATATAGTGTGAGTACCCAGCTGAACTGTGTAGAACCAATCTTTTAGTTTAAATTCATCTAATTCAACCTATTTTAATCTAAGTAGAACTGTCTCCTAACTGTCACCTGTCATTTGCAAAGCTGTCACTTGTCATTTCGTAGTTGCAAGCTGCACGTGTCTTTTTGAACTTTAAAATTTCAAATCTGAAAAACGACCTTTATTTAATCGCTCATATCTCCGCAACCGTTTGTGCTAGAGACTTGCAGTAACTTTCATTTGGAAGATGAGATCCTAGGCTTTCCTAGGACCCCCAAAACGATAGAGATAGTCCTTGTGGTTCTCCTGTAATAGCGCTCGGCGCATCCGCGAATTTTACCGCGATTTGCAAATCTCTTCACATGTAAAAACTGCTGCTGCTTGCCTTCCATTTGCCAGAAATTCGTTTAACCTGCTAACTATCCCTGCATCATTGCTAGTGTGAGCCTGGACTAATATTAACTAGATACCACTCACCCTGAACCTCTGTAAGGGAATTAAAAGCGTTTAGCATATTTTTTTAATTCATTGCCAGCACATATCAAAGCAATTTGGGCCTGTGATTTCAAAACTCCTATCTGTTTTCTGTTGTCTAAGCTTGCTGGATTGAACTGATTACATTGATTGCATTTCTGAGAACTGTGTGCTTCCTTCCATTTCCTTGCATTGCATAAAGAGGGGGGGAGTGAATAGCCAGAGAAAAGTGATTACATTGTTTGGTTGAAATCCTATTGAGTATTTTCTGTACTGCATTCATTGAATATTGCATCCACCTGAGCTTACATAAAGCATCCTCTACCACATTATACTTTTGTTCCTATTTACCAGTGTGCTATCTTATCCATTTCCTGTCAACTCATTAGTGATTATAAAGAAGTGTGCTAGTGCCAGATTCTCCATTGTTAATCTTTATCATATCAGATTAAGGGTGGTATTCAATTATTAATTTATTATAAAGTGTCATATATATATCTATTGTTTAAATTATCAAATAAACCCTTTTAACTTGCAAAACAGAACTACTTCTTGGCTCAGTGGGGTCAGGGGGATTCCAAGAGAGGGGTGTTATATAGGGGTAGTCATCCAGAACGCATGAACTGGACCTAAAGATATATCAATAAGGGTTTTCATTCAGTATTCTAGACTAGGCGTTAACTTAGCTGTAGTGCTGAATTGAATCCTCTTACAAAGTGGGGGCTCGAGCCGGACGTTTGGGTTAGAATACCACTTGTGCAGCTTAATACAGTGTGCTAACTGACGGGATACATACATCCGGTCGGATCACCACGCTGCATTACGCTGTGAAGCACTCCTCAAAAGGGACACTCCAAGAAAAGTTCTGTTCTGCAAAAATAAAATACAAACTTCTGTAAGTCAGGACAGAGACCAATCTCTAGAATGACGACCTTAGTAGACATGAAAATGGCCAGAGAGCACCTCTTGCATAAGCTATTTGTGAGAGGTGAATGGACCGAACAGGGCCAGGATGCGTGGTTGCAGGCAATCACACAACAGGTCACTGAAACAGAGTCAGATATATATAGAGATCAGGGTCCATTACATGTGGCCCTGAGTGAACTATATATGGCTCCTAAAGCCAAAGAGGAACACAATAAGATTGCCAGGATAGCAGCATACCTGTACCTATATATGGGAGACATGCAGGATAGATGTGCTGAAAGCCAAAATCTGGCAAATAGGCAACAGATGGTGTTAGAGAAGGTCCAATCTGACCTGGTCTCTTCTGAGCAGAGGCTGCAGAGGAGCCAGGAGTCAGAAAATGACAGCAGACTGTACATCACTAAAATAAAGGAGGATATGGATGTGCTGCAAAAGGAAAAGTCAGAACAGGATACCAGATTTCTGGCCTTGCAGAAGGAACACCAAGAAGGTTTGGACTCCCTACTGCAAAGCCAGAAAAAGCTGGAGCAACAGCTAGACTTCAATAGGGCATGTGCAGAGCAGGTAGTCACCCTGCAAAGTCACCTAGATAGAGAGAAGGCAGAGAGCAATAAACTAATTCTGAAAGACCTGGATACCCAGGCAGAGTTTGATGAGGAGCGCCAAAAAGCTGGTGCCCTTCAACGGCAAAGGGACGACCTGGCGGCACAAATGCAGGCTCTTAGTCAGGAAAGGGATACCTTAGGCCAGGAAGTCTGCCATTTAAAAAGAAAAATGGAAGAAAATCACCTGGCCCACCAGGGACTGGGTGACCTCCAAAAAGAACACCAGAACTTGGTAGAGCACACCAGAAGGGTGGAAGATGCTCTAGCAAGAAAGGAGCAGGCCAATAGGGACACAGCTCAGGAGGTAACCCTCCTGCAGCAAAGACTGGCCCAGTTCTCCAGGACCAACCAGGAAGCACAGAGGGAAAATGAGGCCCTCTGTCAACACAATGATAGGCTCCAACAACAGGTAGCAATGCAGGAGAGACTGATAGAGTCGAGTAAGGCCTTAACAGAGGAACTGAAAGCACAAATGCAGGCTCTTGCATTGCAACAGGGAGCAGGGGCGGATAGAGATGAGGTCCGCTGGGAAAGAGAGACTCCTGACCATAACCGCAGGAGCCCTAACACCAGGGGCCTTCATCTCCCCCAGTCCCTGGACTCTGCCACCCCCGTGTCCCCTGGCGCACATGAGCACAGGGCCACAGGGATGGCAGATTACTATCCAGCCAGAAGCATGGGGCTCATAGGCCAGTACCATCCAGGAATGGAGGGGCGGGCATCCGGGTATGGGCACCCAAGTACAGTACAGTTCAATGGGGAACCCCAGGAGAGTAGGCCCATTAAGGGCATCCTGAAAACCTCTGCCCAGTTAGGTCAGTGGAGGGGGTACCCATCAAATCCTGGCAGCAAGGAGGAATCTGAAGACTCCTCTGAACTGCGCAGGACACAGGAGACCAGGTCCCCACATTCTGCCAGCCATTCCCAGGCTCGCAGAATCCGGGAAAACCTGGAAGAACAGACGGGAACCTCTGGGAGCAGTGCCTCTGAGTCCGAGGAAGAATGGACAAGGGTTACCCGAACCAAAAAGGCCAATAAGGCAAAAAGGGCCTTGCTTAAGGACCCCTTAAAGCAGATTAAGGCGATCAGGAGCGTCATCACGCCTTACCATAAGAACGCTAAGTATTCTGTTTGGGAGCACTTAGAGTTGTTTGAACAAATGATGGAGACTTTCCATTTGAAGGACAGCCAAAGCTGTATTCAATATGTAAAGTGGACATTCTCCCCGGAATACTCCAGTTTCTTTGCGGGGCTGGAGGACCAAAATCATTTAAGATGGTCCACATATAAGGCGGCCATCCTGAAACATTTTTCTGTTCACAGAAATCCTCAAGAGGCTCGCAAGGCGGCCTACAATTTGCAATGTGGGGAGGATCAGGCCCCACGAGAATTTGTGCAGGAGTTAAAGCGTGCTTTTGCGCAAACCACCAGAAGGGTGCGCACAGATAGTAGAGAGTTTGTCAATACATTTTTCCATGCCTTGCCCAAATATATAATGACCCAGCTCGTGAGAGATTTTCATGAGAAAAGATCTTTAGACTGGGTCATTGAACAGGCTACCCGGATCTATGAGGTGCAGAAGCCCATAGAAAATAAAAGCAATGCCCAGAAAAACCCCAAAGCCAACAGCACCCCTGCTGCTGTCAAGGTGGCAGAGGTAAAGGTCACCCCCGTTTTGGATCTGGAGATGGGGGGGCCTAAAAACCTACCTGCACCTAATAATGCTAGGCCCAGAAGGTCCTCGGGCCAGTCACAGACAGGGAGCCAGGGAGGCAGCCTCACAAATGGGGTCCCTCGCTCTCCTGACTATGTAAGTCCTCGCTACAAAGGTAACAGACCCGTGCTGGGTTATGTGTGGACTCCTCCAGCCCAAGGGGGGGGATCCAGCCAAGCACCTAACCCAGGGAACTTCCCTCCAAACTTCCCACAGGAGGGCAGAAATTTACCAAACCCTGGGCAGAACGTTTTCCCCAGATATCCTCCCGACTTTCAGCCCCAAAACCATCCATCCTTCTTTCCCCAATTCCCTGAGCCCAGACCACTGAATCCGGGAGAGGGGAGGCCAAGGGTGGAGGGGTACCCAAATCTTCCCAACCCGGGGTATTACCAGAGGAGGGACAGCTACCCTTCCCGGGATCAGCCCAGGGGAGAAAACAGGGCCCCGTATCAGCCTGAGCGGGTTTCCCAGTTAGAGCGCCAGGTTCAAAACATGGCGCGGGATATGGGTCATATACTGAGGGCTCAGCAGAACCCTCAGATGGGCGTGCCGGCGCAGAACGCACCCAACTCTGGACCTGGTGCTCCAGAACAATGACGGGGGCAGCACCCCGATAACTCACCGGTTCCCAGGGAGGAGGCACAAAGGGAAGGGGGGTGTAAAGCCTTGGAGGAAGCTTCCTTCCTCACTTGTAAACAGCCCCTGGAAACCCAGGAACCGGAAACAAAATCTCTTGCCCCTGAAAGTCTGCCTCCTAAGGAGCAGAGGGGGGGTAGGAGAAACAAAAGACCCAAACAGACTCAATTTGAGGAGGAGGTACAGATCTTCCAATTTGAGGGAGAGGGATCCTCAGAGGATCCCGAGAAAAGGATCTTCTCCTTCAGAGAGGGGGGAACTCCTCCCAAAGAAAAATGGGTCCCTAGGGATGCAAATCCAGACTGGGGAGATGTGGAGACTGAGCTACCGCCGCCCACCATCTCATCCCAGAACCAACAGCAAGAAAATCCCCTGGTTCAAACCCATCCTGGTGACTGCCTCCAAAAAGGGGGGGGCAGCCCAGAACCGGAACCAGGGGAACCCACAATGGCTCTGATCTCCAGTTGCCAACTTTTTCTTTCAGATTCCCAAGGCTCTCCACAGAATTCTGCCCAAATCTCTTCGCTATCGATGTCCAAAACCAGAAAGTTAGCCCACCAGTTGTCCAAAAATGTACATTACCTGTGCCCCCTTGAGGAGAAGGAGGGAAGATATTATGCCCCGGTACAAGTACAGGGGCAGGGTACAATCTCGGCACTGGTGGACACTGGATCTCAAGCTACCCTTCTGTCCAGAAGGGCCTTTGATGAACTGAATGCAGGAAGGGGAGAGAATTACCAAATTCCTCTCACCTCACTTCCTGGACAACTCCAGAACTTTGACGGGAAGGAAATTCCCGTTGAGGGGACGGCAGACTTGGACATTAAAATTGGGCGACATAAGTTGAAACACCCGGTCATAGTTGTGACCCCAGAGGGCACCCCTTGTTTACTAGGGAATGACCTCCTGAGAAGGTTGTCACCCCTAATAGATTGCGTAAACAAGGTCCTCTGGACCCAGACTAGCCGACCAATAAAATTAAAACAGAGTGTCAACCATGTTAGTTTAAACGGCACCTGCCACATGGTTGAACAAAAATCTGACCAAGTAGAATTTCACTTCCAGAACAATCAAATTCCAGACGTGACAGTAATAGCAGTAGGACAACAGACTGGTAATGGGGGGTCCTCTCTATTTCTGAAAATCAACCTTCCTTCCAGTCTAAAGTGGTATTCCACGCTGGAAGGAAACACTCTGAAATTCTTTACTAATCCACAATCTGAAACTCCCACTCCTATAGTCCAGAAAGATGTGAAATCAGCTCAAAGCCTGGCTGATATTCAGCAAATTGGAGAGCAGTTGTTCATCCCTGTTCAGTTAAATGATGGGAAGGACTCTGTTCTCGCTCGAGTGTGTGTGAACAACGGTAAGAGCTTCATCAGCGAAGCCATGTTCCGCCAACTCCCAAAAGATCCAGCCATTCCCACCTTCAAACTGATAGACAAATGGGAAATGGACCTGGAAGCACCTAATTCCAAACATCTCCTGCCAAGCAGGTATATGCTCAAAATCTCCATTGGCAATAAGAGCATAGTCCACAATTGTTGGGTCGTGCGAGACGTCACTGCCGCCTTTTACTTAGGCAGTGACATTCTCAATCGCTTTGCCATTAGTTTGGACCTAATAAACTTCAAAGCTTGGTCCCGATTAGCGGATAATCCCATGGGCTTTGATGATCCAGAAAAAGCATTTAGGTCAGCTCAATTGCTACCTTATGCAGTTGAAATTCAGATCAAAGAGGAAGTCACCATCCCAGAAAGGACCCGACAATTCTCCCTGGAAGTGAAAGTTAAAAGGGGACAAGAGTTGAAAAACCCTGATGCTTACATACATCTAAATGCTTCTCTCCAACAGCAAGGGTTGGGGGTAAACCCAACTCCATTAGTCAACCTAGAACATGACACCATTCCAATAGAGGTGGATAACAGCGACTTAAAGAGTATTACTCTAGCCGCAGGCACCATTATTGGAATGGCGGTTGATGACCGACATTTCTCCATTGATCTTAGAAATGAACTGTTAGGACCAATCCCCAAGGACTGTTTTGACAGTGACAGTGAGGACAATACAACACCAGACAGGATTTTCACCCGGCATGGGGGGAACTTCCTGGTGTACACTTCTTGCCCCTATGGTAAGGAAGATGTGACTTGTGACTTCAGGAGGGATGAGGTGATTTTCCAGGTCCATGAGGGCTGCCTTTCCCACCTGAAGCCTCCGGTCCAAATCAACACTCTGACCAGGGACTTCTCCACCCAGCTGGAGGAGGCCGCGGAGATAGCCAAACCAGAAGTCTTTCCAGGCTTCAGGCAGATGGTGGAAGAGAGAGTCAACCTGGCTGATGCCTGTGTGACTCTGGAACAAAAGCAAAAGTTGAAACAAGTTTTCTTGGATTTCCAAGATCTCTTTGCGGTAGACTCATATGACTGTGGTCGCACTGACATCCACACAACAACAATCCCCACGGACCCTGGCATGACTCCTGTGTTTGTGAAGCAATATCGCTTGCCTCTCGCATCAATGGAGTCCCTTACTGAAATAATTAAGAACCTTGAGTCCCGGGGAATAATCCGTCCAGTCCACAGCACCTTCAATAATCCGGTGCTGGGAATATTGAAGCCAAACGGCCAGTGGAGACTCTGCGCCGACCTTAGGGAGCTCAACAAACGGGTCCATACTTCCCGATGGCCTCTGCCCTACATTGACCAAGGGCTGGCCCAGATCCAGGGGTCACAGGTATTCACTGCAATAGACCTGACCAATGGATACTGGACTGTGCCTGTCAGTAGGGAGGACCAATACAAGCTGGCGTTTACCTTTGGGGGCCAGCAGTACACCTGGACCCGGACTCCCTTCGGATACCTCAACTCCGGAAATGAATTCAACATTTTTCTACACAAGGCCATGCCTGACTTGGGTGCAAGGGGTAACCTGGCTTATGTAGATGATGTCCTCATCAAAAGTTCATCTGTGGAGGAACACATAGCGGAGATCCGTTATGTTCTGACACAGTTGAGGGCCGCCGGAGCAAAACTTTCCTTTCAGAAAGCACAGTGGTGTAAAACCCGTGTTAACTTCTTGGGGCATGAGATTACTCCTCAGTGTCTCTGTCCCCAGGAAAAGAAAGTGGAAGCACTTCAGAAACTGAAAGACCCCACAACTCTGCGGGAACTAAGGAGCCTCCTTGGACTGACTAATTACAGCAGAAAGTTCATTGAGGGCTACGCAGAGATCACCAGACCCCTGATTCATCTCCTGAAGGGGGGGGTCAAGTGGGAATGGGGTCCAGAACAATCCGAGGCAGTAAAACAACTCAAAAGAAGCCTCTCACAAGCGCCTTGCCTAGCTTACCCGGTCAGAAACAAGGAGTTCTTCCTGGAGACGGGGTTCTCTGATATGTGCTTGACGGCAGTATTATACCAAAAGCATGACAAGGTCAATAAAGTAATCTCCTATGCGAGCAAAACTTTATCCTCTGTGGAGGAGAAATTCAACGATTGTGAGAAGGCACTCCTGGCAACGGTGTGGGCATTGAAGAATTACCGCCCGTTTATCCAGGGGGAACACATCATAGTGGAGACTCCACACCAGCCTCTGCAATATCTCCAAAGTGACAGAATCCGGGCCGGAAATGTGAGTAATTCCCGAATTACTTCCTGGATTTTGTCAATGCAAGGCTTTCCTGTGGAGGTCAGATATGGCCAAAACAAGAAGAGTCCCCTCGCGCAAGGTCTGGCTGACTTGCATGATTGTGCCAGAGAAAACTGTCTCGAGGACGAAAGTCTAAAAATCAAGGACAACACGGAGGCATACCTTAATTCCCCACACAAAGTCTTTGAAGAAGACAAGTGTGAGGGAATGCCCACTGTGTATGTGGATGGATGCTCTTACCATGTTGACAACAACGGGGAGAAAGAACTGGTGGCCGGCGTAGGGAATGCATGGGTACATGAGTCCCCAGAACCCTCCGCTGGATACAAAATTGGTCCCCGAAGTAGTCAGGTGGCAGAATTGATGGCTGTGCATCAGGCCATCCTCACTGCTGTCCAGCATCAACTCCACGAACTGGTCATAATCACAGATTCGGATTATGTACGGAACGGGTTCGTGGAGCACCTGGTTAATTGGAAAACCAGAGGCATGTTATGTGCTAACAACAAACCCTTGAAACATGGGAAGTTGATCCAAAACATTGATGATCTGGTCACATCGAATGGGATGACCATCTACTGGAAAAAGATCAAGGGTCATTCCAAAGTAGAAGGACCAGACAAAACTGGAAATGACTTAGCCGATCAGCTGGCCAAAACCAGAGCCATCCAAGGGGATCTAATTGAGATTGAGTCCCTGTTGGGGGAAATCCAGGTCACTGCCATCACTAGGTCCCAGACAAATGCTCACAACGACCTTTCAATTGCACAATGGAGTAAGGAGACCCCTGATGCTGATTTGATTACTGCTCAGAAGGGGGATCCAATTATTGGTAAATTTTACCAGCACCTTGAGGACCCTGAGAACTTTCCCCTGACGGATACCGATTACATTGGGAAAGAGGACCTAAGAGTGTTGATGAAATGTCCAAAAATGTTCCGGATCCAAGACGGTTTGTTGGTAAGGAAATCCAAAGCTGGCCACGACCAGTGGGTGGTTCCTACCTCATTCCGAAGCCTGATGTTAAGTCACGCCCATGATGCGGCCACCGCCGGTCATAGGGGGTTTCACACAACATTGGAAATCTTAAGAGAGGTTGCATACTGGCCACACATGGGCCAGGACCTCAACCAATATTTGAAGGGGTGTCTTGTGTGTGCACAATTTCAGCCATCATCCCTCACGCACCGGGCACCTTTACAAAAGCGGGGGATGACACTGCCATGGTCAGATTTACAAATCGACTTTGTAGACCCCGTGATTCGCTCGGCTAGGGGGAATAAGTACATGTTGACCGTCACATGCTTGTTTACCAAGTGGGTGAAATGTCTCCCAGCCCCAAATTGCAAGGCAGAAACTGCAGCTGCCTTGATGATTAACCACATCTTTTCCCGTTTTGGTCTACCTCAAAGGATTGAGTCAGACAGAGGTAGCCACTTCACCAGTGAAGTAATGACAAAGATGTGGGAGATACTGGGGGTCAAGAGAAAGCTGCATATTGCTTATAGACCAGATTCTTCTGGGGCAGTAGAGAGATATAATCGGACAATTGTGAGCATATTAAAGAAGTTTGTGGCAGATTCTGGGCCAAGTTGGGATATCCGATTACCTCTGGTCCTAATGGCTATCAGATCTACCCCTTCATCTGCAACCAAAATGTCACCATTTGAGTTGATGACTGGGCGCAAGATGGTGCTTCCTCAGCATTTGCTCTATAGGACCCAAGAGCAGACACTGATAAATGCCTCCACTACTCATGAGTATGTGGAGAATTTAAGGAAACACCTCCAACATGCTTTTGCTTATGCTCAGCGGAATCTAGAAAGATCAGCTGATAGCATGAAGACCCACTATGACCTGAAAACTTCCAGGAAGGAATATCAGGTGGGGGACCGGGTCTATCTATACAACTTCCAAAGGAACCAGGCCAAGCAGCGCAAATTTTTGCCTACATGGAAGGGACCATTTGAGATCATCGACAAGATCTCCCCTGTGGCCTACAAAATCCACATCCCCAAAGGTCCTTTGGCAGGGGGGGAAGACAAGTGGGTCCACATAAACCAGTTGAAATGTTGCCATCCCAGGCACACTCTGCAACAACTGGAGGAATCCTCTGGAATCCTAGCGGGTACTGTATCAGACTAATTCAGTTCCAATCATAAAACGTACCACATCTAGTCTCTAACATACTGTGATTTGTATGAAACTGTCTCTTAGTTATATTGTTTTTTTTTCTCAAAATAAGAATGTAATGTTTTGTTATGATGAAATGCATATGCTGCCCCACTATCTCAACAGTGGTGGAAAAAATCTATGAATAGGTATTGCCGCTTTTCCTTTGTCGTCCTAGGAGAAAGAAAACCTGAAGACGGGCCAAGGAGGATGATACGGAGACCGGGAACGAAGATCCAATGGGCCCAGTGGACCGCCCAATATTCCCATCAGGACCGGCGAGGAGAACTGATCGATCAGTACCGGATGGAGGAAAAGATGCTGAACTGTGCCATCTATTGGAAGAAGATGAGGAAACATCCCAGATCTTGCGAGTCCCATCAGTGAAACCGAATGGCCATCGCAAGAGGGGGGCTTGTGGGATGTATTTACCCATGCATCCTAGCCCTACCTCAAAACTGTGCAGTACTGACATGGAAAACATCATGATGGCCAGAGCTTCCCAGAAAATGCACAGGGAAATGCATGAAGAATAGGCTGCCATTCATTTTTGCCGATGTTATGGGCACAGAAGGAAACTGCCTAAAACCACCATTGGACTACCCACACAGTAGTCTGAAACCATTGGGAATGGCAATGCTGATTGCCAAATGCAACCTAGAATTGTGGGGAATTCATTTTCTTAAATCCCAAAAATGGGTGCAGTACCAGTGCTCACCACTATCCAAAAGCCGGCAGTTTAAAACCACCCTGTGTTTCTCTGAAGGCAAGCCAAAGTGCCTATTTCAAACATTGCAATATGTGCAAAATATTTACTGAACACCAGCAGACATTTGGCAGAATGGAGTGTTGTGTGCCTACAAAATCTGGGAAATGAAGAGCCCAAAACAATGCTTATAACAAAACTGCTATGGAGTCAGCAGTTTAAGTTGCACTGGATTTAAAGACACTAAAATCGAAAATGTTTAAATTGACTGAGTGACCTACTTTTGAGTATCACATAGGTTGCAATTGTTTAAATGTCATAGTTTTAAACTTAGAATCAGCCTTCTAGCTGCATATGTGAAAATGTTTAGTTTTATTTGAATGCAGGAACTGGGGAACAAAAAGTGACATTTCATCTGAAACCTGGCTTAAGGAACTGAATTCTGCCTGGCAACTACCCCCATCAGAAGGGAAACCTGAGTCACAGCTGTGTTCCCAGGCCAACCTTCCTTTTGCTGCCCACACTAAGGATATGCCACCTATCTGATAATTGAATTACCTGTTCTCTGCAGGAGAGTGAACAAAGCCCTCTTCACTCAGGCAAAGGTTTTTATTACCGCAGTCGTAAAATGTAGCTTCCTCTTGGCAGGAGCTGGGAGGGGCACTGCCTGTGAGAGCAAGCTGGCTTGGCAGAAGCTGGAAAGACTGGTTTCTATACCATGTGACCTGGGAAACCACACCCCTTTGGAGCCAGAACATAACTTTATAAAGATGAATAACTCATAGAGCGGACATGTGAACATTTTATAAAGGACACCATAATTCTTGTGATTTTTCTGCCCACATTTTAAGAGGTTTTTCGACCCGGTGGCATGTTCAGGGGGGTGTCAGCGGAAAAGTGGATATAACTCTAAATGTATGCATGTTAAAAATCTGAAACTTCATCAGTTAATGTCCCTACTCCCTGCGCACATGTATGTAAAGTTGGGTCAATGTCAGAAATTGAAAAATCAGTTAAAAAGTGAAATATGTGCCATTTCTGAATGCAAGCTCCCAGGAAGAGCAGAGTTTGAACAGGGGATACCTCCTGTAATGCATGATGGGTGCATATGATTTTAAAACAATATGTACCTCTGCAAATATGTATTTGTTTCAAATCTAGATTTGTGTGTAAGTTGACAGGAGGAGTGGACTTTCTGCAGGCTGTAAAATGACATCACGCTGACTCACAGTTCATTCCCCAATCAAATGATAAATGGAAGTTTGACCAATTAGAAGCTGAGAGAGAGGTAGGGTCAGTGATGCTAGAACACACCCACATTCTAAACACATAAAAGCAGACAGACAGGACAGATAGGGACCTTCCAAATCCATCTGCAGCGGGACGCTCTGCCGGAAAAATCCATACTTACCTTCATCAACCTCCAGAAAGCCAAACTAGAGACTTCAATCTATCCAGAACTAAGAGACCAGACCAGAGAGAAAGCAGTGCTGTACCCAGAGAGACCCAGACCAGCAGAGAGAGCTGACCCAGATCACTGTGAAGTGCAGAGGCCAGACCAGACCAGACCAGAGTCCAGTTTAAAACCCTGACCAGATCCATGGCGAGGCCCATTTCACTCAAGAATATAGTGTACCCAGCTGAACTGTGTAGAACCAATCTCTTAGTTTAAATTCATCTAATTCAACCTATTTTAATCTAAGTAGAACTGTCTCCTAACTGTCACCTGTCATTTGCAAAGCTGTCACTTGTCATTTCGTAGTTGCAAGCTGCACGTGTCTTTTTGAACTTTAAAATTTCAAATCTGAAAAACGACCTTTATTTAATCGCTCATATCTCCGCAACCGTTTATGCTAGAGACTTGCAGTAACTTTCATTTGGAAGATGAGATCCTAGGCTTTCCTAGGATCCCAAAACGATAGAGATAGTCCTTGTGGTTCTCCTGTAATAGTGCTCGGCGCATCCGCGAATTTTACCGCGATTTGCAAATCTCTTCACATGTAAAAACTGCTGCTGCTTGCCTTCCATTTGCCAGAAATTCGTTTAACCTGCTAACTATCCCTGCATCATTGCTAGTGTGAGCCTGGACTAATATTAACTAGATACCACTCACCCTGAACCTCTGTAAGGGAATTAAAAGCGTTTAGCATATTTTTTTAATTCATTGCCAGCACATATCAAAGCAATTTGGGCCTGTGATTTCAAAACTCCTATCTGTTTTCTGTTGTCTAAGCTTGCTGGATTGAACTGATTACATTGATTGCATTTCTGAGAACTGTGTGCTTCCTTCCATTTCCTTGCATTGCATAAAGAGGGGGGGAGTGAATAGCCAGAGAAAAGTGATTACATTGTTTGGTTGAAATCCTATTGAGTATTTTCTGTACTGCATTCATTGAATATTGCATCCACCTGAGCTTACATAAAGCATCCTCTACCACATTATACTTTTGTTCCTATTTACCAGTGTGCTATCTTATCCATTTCCTGTCAACTCATTAGTGATTATAAAGAAGTGTGCTAGTGCCAGATTCTCCATTGTTAATCTTTATCATATCAGATTAAGGGTGGTATTCAATTATTAATTTATTATAAAGTGTCATATATATATCTATTGTTTAAATTATCAAATAAACCCTTTTAACTTGCAAAACAGAACTACTTCTTGGCTCAGTGGGGTCAGGGGGATTCCAAGAGAGGGGTGTTATATAGGGGTAGTCATCCAGAACGCATGAACTGGACCTAAAGATATATCAATAAGGGTTTTCATTCAGTATTCTAGACTAGGCGTTAACTTAGCTGTAGTGCTGAATTGAATCCTCTTACAGCACGCAAGTCGCATACACAGATTATTGCATAGATTACATACTTGCTTCTACAGTTAATGTGCTCCGTGATTTTGAATGATGGGCAGCCTGTGAATTGTGCACATTTGGTCGGGGTGGCGTACATTGAGCAGGTTCCACATTTCGTGAAGCCAATAAGTGTTTGTCTGCTCTTGTGCCGAGATGTTTTTTCTCGGAGAGGAAAGATGGGCTTAGTAGGTTTCTTAGTGTTGGTGCTCTAGTGAATGACATACTCGGATATGCTTGCAACCTGGGTTTGATGTGTTCATCCATCAGTAATAGTTCCCAATGTTTGGTAAGGATCTTTTGGATTGTGGAACTGTCCTTGTTGTATCTTGTGACAAATCTGATTTTCCGTATGGTGTCTTGCTTCTTTGGTTTGGGCGAGAGTAGTGTTTCTCTTACAGTACTTGTTGCTTGATTTCTTGCTGCTCCAACACAGCAACTGCCATGGGCACACCAGCCCACACCGCTTGAATTAAATTTCGCTGGCACATGGCTCTAACAGGCTTGGATTGCCCTGCATGCTTTTCTGCAACAGCGAGAATGACTTCATACCACCCCGACCTTGAGGGGCACCACGGAATCCTTCAGTTCCACCCGACCATCCGGTCCAAGTCTTGGACCACGCCCCACTGGTCATGACCGGACTGTTTTGCACGCACAGCCAACTGCGGCTCCACAGCAATCAACACCCCCCACTCAGGACCCAAGTGGTCCAATTGGATCCCTGCCCAACCAGGCACCACACCGGGTACATGGACCCTGGTACAACATCCGCATGACCCGACCACTACCTTGCTACACCCACGGAGCACACACGGGCCCCCCCAGGGACACACATGAAATAGGACCCTGCTCCACTCACTACATTCCCCGTATCCAGACCTCTGGGACTCTCCCACATGACCCACATGTATCAATTCAAACAGACCATCACTAACCACCAACTCACCACCACCCTTTCCTTTACAGGGCCCAACAGGAGCCACTGATCCCCACAGGACAGACAACATATTCCGGACCAGGACCCCACAGGGGGCTTAAGACCATTTACAATAGGTAAGAGGTTACTACTTCCTCATCTATGAACCAACAATACCACCCTTTTCCCCTGCTAATCCTACTTTTCCTATCTCCTCCCTCCTTCCTTCCTTTGTTGCCACAATGACATGCTTATGCAATCTTTTTTTGGGATTATTGTAACGTCATGTTATCTTATGTATCAATTAATTTCACTTCACCAATACACCTTTCACTGTGCACCACCAACCTATACGGTTTAATGATGCCACATTACTGGGCACTGCACACAACTTTTTTGAATTCTGATCAGCCTTGATAAAGACCCATGGGTCGAAACACGTGTCGGCTGACAACAAAGGGACACAATTTGCCCCACAAATGTACCTAACATGTACCAATCCAATGTTCATAAACCACACAACAAATGGCACAAATAAAAAGCGAGACTGAATCGCAAAAACCAATGTGTTAGAAACTCTTAATTGAAAAACAGAAGCAAGATATCCAGGAGACAACCGTCTCTTCCTTTACTATTCAAACAACATTGGGGTACCGGCTAAACCCCTACTACTCCTGTGAGCTTGCAACAGAAGAACCCTACTTTTCGAGTTCACCAAATAACAGGGCTCAGCACAGGTTGTTCGTTAACCTAGAGCCAATCACGTGCCCATATAAAATGGCTGCTGGCTGCACATGTTTGTGTGTGTGTGTGCGTCTGTGTATATCTGTATCCGTAACCGTGGGCATGTTGATGTTGTTTTTCATACATGTGAATGGTTTCCGCATGCATTATCCATATATGTTTGTGTGATATCCAGCGCTATTACTTACACTCGAAATACCGATACATTTTGAATAGTTAGAGAAGTGAAAAACACGGTTCCATATCTTAAAATTGCGGCAAAAATGGCAGTGAACACAAAATATTGCTGCAAAAATGCTGTGGTTTTGCCGCCACAATCATGTAAAGGATGCAGGGGACAACCCGCAACCCCTGGACCCATTATACCATTTAAGGGGTCTGGGGGACACCCCTGCAACTCACACTCCCCTTAAATGGTATAATAGGGTACACCTTTACCGGGTCAAACCACAGCATTTTTGCCGCAATTTTATTACCCGATACCAAAAAGTCATCTGAATGTTCACTGCATAAGGTCCCAATATATTCGAGACCGATACAAAACATTTCCAAAACTGAAGCAGGCAATTTCGAGCTATTTCGCCTGAAACCATGTTTTTTGGGGTCTGTGAAAAACTCCATGGGGAAAAAAGAACACATGTTAAAATAGTTTCGAAGGCGAGGTCAAAAGCTACAGAGGAAATTCATTTCACACTAGCTTTCCCCACTCCCGCATATTCTGCTCTCGTGCTCTTTCTTTCTTTCTTTCTTTCTTTCTTTCTTTCTTTCTTTCTTTCTTTCTTTCTTTCTTTCTTTCTTTCTTTCTTTCTTTCTTTCTTTCTTTCTTTCTTTCTTTCTTTCTCCTTCCTCTGTTACTGCATATCTCTCTCGCTCACACATTCTCTCTGTCTCTTTGTAACTCATTATCTTGAGTAAAGCTTGATCCCCAAGGGAGCACAGCGAAACTGAGGTTTCACTTTGAAGAATTACCCATGGCCCTTTGTGGGGATGTCCCAATCACCCGAGAACAATCCTGTACTCAAGTGAGCTCCACCTGGGGAAGGGGGTTTGGAGTGTTTTCCCATATGGTTGCCTCGCCTGTTTCTCGGATGTATGTATTTGTATATCCAGTTTACACCCTATAGTCCCAGCCTCCTATGTATTTTTCCCACTGGAGTAGCAGGGGGCCCCCGAATTCCCCATGGCGCAGGGAATCCCACTGCACAATCTCATGATGGAGGGCTTGTCAAGCTTCAGAAAGAAATATTTTGTTCTCTCAGAGTAGATCATTTCTTTCTGAAGTTGGAGAGCATGCATTCCAACTTCAGAAATAAATGTTACAGTTGTGGTGTGGGATAGAAATCGCTTCGGTTCTCCCTCCACAGCATGACAGGCACAAGGAAGCTCACCCTGATTCCTTGTTGCTGGCGGCGTCGTGGAGGCTGGAGTGCTGGAGCCAGAGGACTTCCTGGAGAAGAGTCCCTCGAAGAAGATGGATTCGGGAAACATTAGGTAATACAAAAATGTTTTTGTAGGTGTGTGTGTCCGTGCCTGCGTGTGAGGGTGTTGGATACTTATGTTGTATATTTATATGTATGCATTTTATATATAATGTAATATGTGCGTGAATAAGTGAGTCTATGATCTATGAATGGCTTGGTGCGTGTTTGAATGAGTGAGTGAATGTTGTGTGAACGGGTTTGCGTGTGTGCTTGATCTGGGATGGCCAAAAAGGAGCTGAGTTTGGCAGGTGTGGGAGAGGGGTGGGAAGTGGGTGTACACTGTGCTGTTTTTTTATTGACATTCATTTAGGATATTCAAGTATGATTTGTGTTATTATGTGGCTACATTGCCATTTTGGTTCTGCCGGTCAAGGAATTTTTTATTGTGAATTTATTATAAAGCAAGCAAGTGTTATTATGTGGCTAGACAGGCATTTTGGTGCAGCCAGTCTAGACATTTCTCACTATGGCATCGCATTTCTTTCCGGGCATCTATGATAAAGTAAGCACGATAAGTGTTATTACATGGCTAGACTGTCATTTTGGTCCAGCCAATCTAGCTATGTCTTAATGGGGCATGGCATATTTTTGTAAGCATGATAAATGTTATTATGTGGCTAGATTGGCATCTTTGTGCAGACAGTTTGGACATGTTTTCTTATTGTGGCATGACATTGTTAATGCTAAAGACAACAGGATTATGTCTTCACAATGGGATACTGCCATATGATGGCATAGCAGCATGGACATGTTTTCTTATAGTATCATTACTATGCACAGAGCATTTTATAAGGAAATACTGACATATATCAGTTCTGCCATTATAGACATGTATTTGCACAGCCAGCATGAAAATGTTTTTATAGCTGCATACATTGTGGGCCATGGTTGGTCTTTGCATCAGGCAGTGCAGGCGGCTGCCTGAGGCGCTATCCTCTAGGGGGCACCAGGCCAACTCCAATAACACCACTGTCATTCAGCATGATGCATCATTTAATTATTGGAATAAAGTATGCACAAAAATTGGGGTTATTGTGTTGATTGAGCTGGGCTGCTCAGTCAGCTCAGTTCGGACGGTCGTTGGAAAGGGACTAAGATTAGAATCTCTACAGAAGTATGCAGCCCACCATCAGGCTCGACAGGAAGATTAACAAGGTCGAGGCATGAGGTCAGGCCAGCCACTGCCAAGCCCATGGTCACCCCATACCACAAAATGAACCGGCCTGTGACCTGCTGTGGAAGATGGATCGCTGGGTGACCTGACCTCCTGCGGGCTGCAGACAGTGTATTGTACAGAACTAAGATACGTGGTCAGGGCTCTCTGCCCCTTGTCCTAATGAATGTATGACTGTGTGCATCGCATGATGCTACAACACTTTAAATACATGAATAAATGGGGCACAGAAAAAGAGAACTGCATAGCAAGAGGAAGCACAGGAGGCAGAGACAGTACCAGCATAAACATATTCCTTGCTAAACAGAATGCCAAATCAATAAGAGGGGCAACAACAATAGCAAGGAGGGCATCGGATATAGGGCAAGATGAAACGGTCAAACCAAAATAATGATGGACATTGAGGAAGCTGTGGGGACAATGTACTTTACAGCACTTGCACTTGTATCACAGCCATCTTTCATTACAACATTTCTAGCAAATGCACACGTTCACTGAAGTCAGATTCCTGACCTAGTGATGCTGCCTTTGTCATTTCCCATAGTTCGGCTGCTTCAAAAGGCACATGCATTTGATCCATGTTTTCGCTGTACACTTTAGCATTGTCTCTAACATCCGCAGATAGCAAGTCGGCCCCTACGCCCCCTTTTTTTGTTTAGTAGGTGGGGACAGCATTCGGCTTCTTGAAGTTCATCCACCAAAACCATCAATCCATTTGCCATACTAGCATCCCAGCCTACAATGCCCCTTTACCATGTGGTTTCCATTAAAAACTGAAAAACAAAAGCAAGTTCATATTAGTAATGGCATATCCAATGTAAACGCTCATCAGTGGTGATCCGAAAAACAGGCTTAGAACTCAGAACGCAAATGGCTAATGCCCAGCACTTAACCCCTGTGCCACCATTGCTCGCATTTAAATGCACAACATCATACATCATGAAACGCCTGCACTGTCTGTAGCAGCAGCTGAAGATGCTGTCTTTCTTAGCAGAGAAAGTCTTTAATAGCCCACATGGCCAGCCTCTAGGCCTGCCTGAGCACCCCTGGCCTTGCCAGAGTGACCTACTAGTGAATGCTTCTCATGGTCTGCTTTCTCAAGCTAGACTTATGCGCCTTGTCCCTTGTCCTGCCCTGCTTGCTGCAAACATACCCAGAACTTAACGTTAGAAATTCCTTTACCATTCCGATAACATCACTAAACAAACAAAACAGCTTTGTGGTGTAAACAATGCCCACACCAGAGATCGCAAAAATACCTACCAACATAGCGCTATGAAATGTACCCAGGGTGCTAAAGTTCTGCAGCTCCGGTTCACGCCCGGCTACAATGACCTTTTTATAAGCATGTTAACCGTTATCCATAGGTATCAGTTTTGTGCCAAGACCACTCTTGCGGCTCACCACTAGTTTGGGCCAATTTAGACGCCAAATGCTGTTGTTCAAACTACTCTCTTCAGAACTTTATTTTTTTGGTCATTTGACTGTTAACATGCCATGTTCTCCTGGTGCCTCCAACGAAGATGAACGACCATGGCGCTGTGGCAATAAACTAGTCACCTAATTGCTTCGTACCTGCATATGCCCAAACTACCCCTAGGAACCCCTCCTCTTGTACACCCATTTAGGGCACACCGTCCAACCCACTGCAAGTGGCAGGGAAAGAAAATGGGAGGAGATGCCTCAAAGGGCTGCCGTAGCGGCAATGGGCTGGTGCCAATTGGGTTGGGGGGGCTTGCTCTGTTGTGAGAAACATTACTGCACAAACCAAACCATTGCTACTGGCCACACTCTTTGCCATAGCACTTATCTTATGAAAGCACATTTACTAACAGCACGCTCGATTCGTGTTCTGAGTCACGACATAACACCATGAACCATGAATCGCATTTGCGTACAGAAACCATGGCAGTTTTTTTGTATTTTTTGCTGTCAGATTTAACATTTGTGTGATTACCCACACACGTGACCCAGACATTTCAGGCCTAACTGTTCTTGGCCTCATTTCATGGTCAACAGTGCAGGTATTGTTCGGCAATGGCTTAAAATGAATGTGCACTGCCTTTATACAAAACAAACTAGTCACAGCTTATACGTAAGCTTTCATGTCACACCCCAAAGAACAGCATTGGAGGCACAACACTAAGCTCCTGTGCCACTGCACTCTCTCAGTTTGCTCTTACTGCTTTTCTCACCACATGGGGCGGGCACCAAACACGTCTCTGGGCATTACGACCCCTACACACCATTGCGAAATGAGATTCCCGTCAACACTCATAAGGGAACATGATAACTGATGCGGCGCATTTGGCACCAACACGGAAAGCAAAACAAAAACACGGGGAAATGTGCTACATGGCTTCCCTGGACAACAAAGTGTAAAAGCCATCGGACAAGAAAATATGGGGGAGGTAGGTTGAGGCAAACAAATCCTGCCTACGAAACAGAACCTGTAGGCAGGGCCTCTGCAGGCTCTCAGCCCCTCAAACCTCACTCATCTCGTTAATGAAGATACAGCACACGCAACGCGGTATTCAAAAGTCTGGATGGCAAAAGAGCAGTTCTTTATGGGGAAGGATGTCCCCACACACTGGTGCACGCTCATGAAATGTGGTACTGACATGACATGCAGCATTTGGCTGTTTAATGGAGCTTGCGGTTGATATCACAGCAAGGACTTGTGGGTGATGCATAATGCCTTGAAACAACTGATGTGGTTGTGGCACAAGGCTAGAGAAAGGCAGTGGCCGACAGATGTGATATCTAGGGCCTGTATCTAGCGATATATTTTTGGTAGGAGGGCTGCCAACAATGTTTCCTGCTTGTGGTGCAATCTGGTCTAAGATCGGCCCTTTTGCGGGCAAAGGCATCATGAAAATGAGTTCGGAAATGCTACTGTGGAGTGTTGGTGAATTGATATTGATAATGTTATTTTATTTCTATCGCGCTTGTACACAAGTGTTTCAAAAGTGTTTGCTCTGTCAAACAAATAGCATTTATTTGATTTTTTTATGGGAGTTACTCTACAAAATCAGTTGCTAACTGTGTAGCTTGTTTGCCAACTTTCACATTTTTAACAAAAGATTTGCTGTGTAACGCACCATTTTAACCCATTATTCAAAATAAATTCCTGGGGGGAGGAAAATCCCATCCACCCCCTGAAACCTTTTTGGTTGGTGCGGCCTTCCAAGGTACGCTCGGTCGCTCTGGCATATTTATGAGAAATGTTTATACTCCCCCAATTAAATAATTCACCAGCAGTCGTCATTGGGTGAGTGGCTGGTGAGTGAATGGGTATGAATGTGTGCATGCAAGACTGGGGCCCAGGCATGGGAAATTGGAGCATGGATGACATTAAGGGAAAAGACAGCAAGAGAAGGTTCGTCCATAGGGATACTGGAATATACTGGCAGAGGCAGCATGGACATGTTTACCTATGGCATCATTACTGTGCATAATATTATTGGGCACACACAGAGGAGGCTGGTACATTTGGGTTTCAGAACTCAGAAACTGGGCACAGCCCCCTTGTTTCTACACTATGTGAAATATTTAAGGTTTGATTAAAACACGTACTTGCATCTTTCACCAGTGCAGTGCACGGCACGCCCCTGCAACAGCATGATCATCATCCCACAGGCCCACCATAAGCGTCACTGTCAGGGGTTTTCTACACCAGAAAGTACCTTTCATACTTACATTCATATTTCGGTGTCGTATTCATTTGTGCTGGGCGGGTCACAGGATGATACATTCATAATTCGGTGATGTTTTTGGCTTGTGCACGGAGAGTCCCAGGATGACACATCCATACTTTGGTGCTGTGCTTGGCTTGCGCTACGAGGGTCACAGGATGATACATTCACATTTCGATGCTGTGTTTGGCTTGCTAGAAGGGTCAAAAGATGATACATTCATACATCAATGCTGTGTATGACTTGTGCTACAAAGGTCACAGGATGATACATTCATACTTCAGTGCTGTGTTTGGCTTGTGCTAAGAGGGTCACAGGATGATACATTAATCCATTGATGCTGCATTGGGTTGTGCTAGGAGGGTCACAATAGAATGCATTCATACATTAGTGCTGTGTTTGACTTGCGCTAGGAAGGTGACAGGATCACATTCATATTTTGGTGCTGTGTTTGCTTGGAGGGTCACAGGATGATACATTCAGGCGTCAGTGCTGTGTTTAGCTTGCTAGAAGGGTCAAAGGATTTTACATGCATAATTCTGTGCAGGGTTTAGCGTGTGCTTGGAGGGTCACAGGATGATACATTCATACTTCGGTGCTGTGTTTGGCTTGCTATGAGGGTCAAAGGATGATACATTCATACTTCAGTGCTGTTTTTGGCTTGTGCATGGGGGGTTGCAGGATGATACAGTCATACTTCGGTGCTGTGTTTGGCTTGCTAGGAGGGTCAAAGAATGATACATTCATCCATTGATGCTGTATTGGTTTGTGCTAGGAGGTTCACAAGCAAGAGAATACATTCATACATTAGTGCTGTGTTTGACTTGCGCTAGGAGGGTGACAAGATCACATTCATATTTCGGTGCTGTGTTTGCCCTGACAGGAGGGTCACAGGATGATACATTCAGGTGTCAGTGCTGTGTTTGGCTTGCTAGGAGGGTCAAAGGATGATACATTCATACTTCAGTGCTGTTTTTGGCTTGTGCGTGGGGGGTTGCAGGATTATACAGTCATACTTCGGTGCTGTGTTTGGCTTGCTAGGAGGGTCAAAGGATGATACATTCATCTATTGATGCTGTATTGGTTTGTGCTAGGAGGTTCACAAGCAAGAGAATGCATTCATACATTAGTGCTGTGTTTGACTTGCGCTAGGAGGGTGACAAGATCACATTCATATTTCGGTGCTGTGTTTGCCCTGAAAGGAGGGTCACAGGATGATACTAAATCTCCAACAAAATCTCAGGGCTCCAAACTAAAATTGGAAACAAACGGCAACAGCTCACTCATGACCCCACCTCCAGACCCACCCATCCCCCACCCACCGCCACTAGCTCAGGCTTCACCTTCAAAAAGGTTACCACACCTGAAGTACAAAAAATTATAGCATCCTTGAAACCCTCGAACTGCAAGGGGGACAGTTGCCCCGCACAGATTATCAAGGATGCTGCCAGGGATCTCTCCCCCTTCATCACCAAATTAATAAATTTGTCGTTTTCCAACAACATGGTCCCAAGTAATCTGAAACAATCCTGGGTCCTACCCTTGCTAAAAAAACAGACCCTCGACCCAGACATACCCACAAATTATAGACCCATTACCACTGTCCCATTTTTACTAAAGATTCTTGACAGAATGGCCTATCTACAAATTCAGGATTACCTTGAAACTAACCTATTACTAGGTACTCGCCAATCTGGCTTTCGTCCCCAACATGGGACGGAAACAGCCCTTGTTGATCTCAAGAGCCAGATAGACGAAATTAAAGATAAAGGGAGGGCTGCCATCCTGCTTCTCCTCGACCTCTCCGCTGCCTTTGACCTGGTTGACCACAAAATTTTGTGCAACCACTTATCATTGGCAGCACACTTCTCCCACTCAGCGGTCACATGGATCCAATCCTTCCTGGACAATAGGACCATGCGAGTCTTCTCACCCATAGCAGCAGCCGACCCTATTCCCATTACTTGCGGTGTCCCACAAGGATCGTGTGTTTCACCCACTTTGTATAATATATTTACAAAGCCCCTATTCGATAAACTGGACCATCTGGGTGTCACCTACACCAACTACGCAGATGACACCCAGATACTCCTCACTTTATCAGGCAACTATAACGCGGACGCCAACAGGATCGGCGAAGTCTTCTCCATCATTCAGGCATGGATGGCCACACATGGCCTCTGCCTGAACGATGACAAGACTGAACTGCTCCTTGTCGGCTCACCCAACACTATCCGGAATCTCATCCCGAGCTACTCTAGCTTCATCATCGACGGCAACACTATTCCCACTGCCAAAAATGTAAAAACTCTTGGTTTCTATCTCGACACTAACACTAACCTCGCCAAACAAATTAATATGACTGCCTCAGCCACTGCTTACACTGGGAAACTAATTAGAGCCTGCAGACCTCTGATATCCCCTAACAATTGCCTTACTCTAGCCAGAGCACTTATTCAATCCAAACTGGATTATTGCAACAGCCTGTATGTAGGTGCCAATAAAACGGTTGTCAACAAACTGCAAGTCCTACAAAACAACGCACTCCGTGCCGCCCTTAATATTCCCAGAAGAGAACATATCTCAGCCACAAGAATCATATGCAAATGGCTTTCCATCCAACAAAAAATAGACCTAAAAACTATCTGCCTCACCTACAAAGCTCTTAACCACCTGGCCCCACCTTATCTAACCGATAAATTCATCTTAAGACAGAATATTAGAACCACCAGATCCTCTAATACACTACAACTGACAGTGCCCAAATACTCCCTCAAAAGAGCCGGAGGTTCCAGTTTCCCAGTTCTAGCCTCACAATTATGGAACACTATTCCATTGGACATCAAATCTACCCCTACATTTCAACCTTTCAGAACTAAGATCATCACCTGGTTACTTAACAATTAACTAGCACTGTATGTATGTATGTCACTAATTCTACTATAACTGCTCTCATAACTTATTTTGTAACTATACTTATGCTGCACAATTGTACAAATGCTCCTACCTATGCCTGTAACCTGATGCTTAAGCGCCCATATACCTCTGGGTCAGGAGCGCTATACAAATAAATAAACATACAAACAAATAACTTCAGGTGTCAGTGCTGTGTTTGGCTTGCTAGGAGGGTCAAAGGATGATACATTCATACTTCGGTGCTGTTTTTGGCTTGTGGTTGGGGGTGGAGGGGGACGCAGGATGATACAGTAATGCTTTAGTGCTGAGTTTGGCTCGTACTAGGAAGGACACCTGGACTGGCTGAAAGCCTGCTAGTGTAGAAAGAATGAAAGACCTTTGGAGATTGGTATCTCGATTGGCTAATCCGACACACGAATACCTGCTGAAATGCTGAGCAATTTTGTATGTGATGTTACAAGAGGGCTTGTAAGTCCGCCTGTGCCTTTTAAATGACCTCACGGGAAAACAATGCATGTAACTCGGCGTTTGCAAATGTGATTGGTCATTGAAGACTGGCCATTACTGTGAGAAGGGCTGCCTTCCGGGATGACCTGTCATCTCTCACTAGCAGGCACGGGCTGAGCCTCCTGAAGGCAGTGCAGCTCTCGGCAGCCGAAGGTCACTCTGCTCCGCAGGGCTCACACAGCTACTAATTGGCAGACTTTGGTCATAATTAACACCCATCTGCTGACAAAATCATGGAGGCTTGTGCGGGCTCATGACATGCACACTCAGTCCCTTTAATTAGGGAGGACATGCGATCTAGTGGAGCGGGGAGACGCGGGGGGTGGAGGGAGGGGAGCAGCTAGGGTGCCAGGTTTTTCTTATGATCAATTGCTGTTTTCTGATAAAACATTAAGAAGAGCGAATTGAGACCTGCTTAGGAGATACCGGCTGTTATGGGTTAATAGCCCAGTTATAGAATGATGCTAGCATTATGACGTGGGTGCTGGCTTATGTGACCTCGATCTGTATTGGGAAGGAAAAACTGTAGTACTTGAGATATTGATTGATACATGAAGTATTGTTAAATTTGTTTAATGATTACTTTATAATGTTTTAATCTTATCCAAAAACATATTATTTAATTAATTTGTTGTAAACGTGTGTGACGTTTTAATAGTTGTATCACAGTAATAAAAACAAATATCGCTCATTAGAATTTTGGGATCGGCAGAGTCACCTTTTTGGAGGTTGGGGTACTTATTAAATGCAGAATTGGTCTTGAGATCTGCTGCTATCTTGAAGGAAAAATCTCAAAGTGCCCCCCCCCCTGCAAAACCTTTGGTCATCGGACCATGAGATCTGAGTTCCCCACCTTCAAAAGGTGGAGCAAGAGCCTTCAGAGTGCAGGACATTGAGTCCTGGAACAGGCACCGTTAAGACCTCCTACCCTAGGAACCTGATGGGGTGTCTCTTTGACCTCACCTGCATTAGCACCTACTTTACAAAATCTTTAACAAAGATACATCTTTGTTAGATGGCTAGTTCGGGAGATAATTGTTAGATGGCTGGTTTGGGTTGTGTTTGTTAGATGGCTGGTTTGGGATAACCTTGTTAGATAGCTGGTTTTGGAGGACTTTGTTAGATGGTTGGTTCAGGAGATCATTGATAGATGGATGGTTTCAGAGGTTTTCAATAGATGGCTGGTTCAGGAGATCATTACTAGATGGTTGGTTTTGGAGGTCTTTGTTAGATGGCTGGTTCGGGAGATCATTGTTAGATGGCTGGTTTGGGAGGTCTTTGTTAGATGGCTGGTTTGGGAGATCATTGTTAGATGGCTGGTTTGGAAGGTCTTTGTTAGATGGCTGGTTTGGGAGATCATTGTTAGATGGCTGGTTTGGAAGGTCTTTGTTAGATGGCTGGTTTGGGAGATCGTTGTTAGATAGCTGGTTTGGGAGGTCTTTGTTAGATGGTTTGTTCGGGAGATCATTGATAGATGGATGGTTTCAGAGGTCTTCAATAGATGGCTGGTTCGGGAGATCATTACTAGATGGTTGCTTTTGGAGGTCTTTGTTAGATGGCTAGTTCGGGAGATCGTTGTTAGATAGCTGGTTTGGGTGATATTTGTTAGATGGCTGGTTCGGGAGATCGTTGTTAGATGGCTGGTTTGGGTGGTCTTTGTTACATGGCTAATTCGGGAGATCGTTGTTAGATGTCTGGTTTCAGAGGTCTTTGTTAGATGGCTGGTTCGGGAGATTGTTTTTTAAATGGCTAGTTCAGGAGATCATTGTTAGATGGCTGGTTTGGGAGGTCTGTGTTAGATGGCTGGTTAGCAGATCGCTGTTAGATGGCTGGGTTGGGAGGTCATTGTTAGATGGCTGGTTCCAGAGATCGCTGTTAGATGGCTGGGTTGGGAGGTCATTGTTAGATGGCTGGTTCCAGAGATCGTTGTTAGATGGCTGGTTCAGGATATCGTTAGCTGGCGGGTTCATGAGTTCTGACGTCACAATATAATTCACTTTGCGAATTGGTGTGCCCTACACATGTACTCAGTTACCCAACCTCCTCTTCTGCCCAATACTTGAGCAAACTAGATCAACACTACATTTAAGCAGAAACGTTGGGTTTAAAATACATGAAATCTTTATTCACTCAAAATCTACACGTGTCCACTACTAAAAAATGAATCTCCAATATTATCCACAAGGGATCAAAACATGAAAATGAAATTTACCATGCATTTGTTTTAGTTGATTCCCAGTCCACATTCTGGTTGGAGGAGATTTGGGACCAAAATGCGGAAGAGAGTGCTCCGCAGGTTTTCCTGAAATTCCCTGCCTCTGCCCCATTAGCCAAAGATGTTCTCTTTGAGTGGGATTATATGCGAGAAAGCATATACCGGAGTTTCATGCTTCCTGCGGAAAATCTAAATTTCTACAGATTGGGCGAGCACCTTTTATTCCTGAAAAAGTATGCACAATCCAAATGAATCTCTAGAAATTATGAGTGCCATTTTTTTATGGCAGCAGCCATTGGTGATCTCCGCTATATATTTATGCACACAAAGCAAAGGTAATAGCGGATTTGCCACCGGATGCACTAACAGGCACAGGAACTCAGTGCCCGCCCAGACGTCTGTACCTGGCCTTGCATCATGCACTGAATCATGGGAGTACATTTGGGATATCGTCTTCCTTTCTAGGGAATCCATGCCTGGTGAATAACAAGGTTTTCAGAGTGTGTGGCTTTCATTAGCACGACCCATAAGTGTTGAGGAAGTCTGACATTGCAAAATATAACAAAATAGAAAATTTCATAGAATAGGCAATTATAATAGAAAAGGTGACTATATAGAATACACATTAGGCCCCCAGGGCTCAATCCTATCCCCATGGCTCTTCAACATCTACTTGGCCCCTCTGGCCCACCTGATCTCCTCCTTCTCCCCTCATTTCCAGTGTTATGAGGACGACACACAGCTCTCTTTCAATCTGCCATCCTCTACCTCCTCCCCCTACTCCCTCCTGCCAGCAACATAGAGAACCTTTTCATCAGGTCACCTGCTCCTTGTTTCCCCCCCACTCTCTGGCCAGACTCCTTGGGTTCCCCTCCCCTCACCCACTTGTGAGGCAAAAAATCTTGGATCATCTTTGACTCCTCTCTCTCTTCCTCTCCACACATCACGGACCTTGCCAAGAAGTCCAACTTTCAGCTACACCTCCTCAGGGACATTCTACCATTCTTCACCTTTCCTCAGACGCTCAACCTATCCAGAGCTCTGGATCTCTCTTGGCTGGACTACTGCAACTGCCTCTTCCTCAATCTGCTTCTTTCTTTCCGTTGCACCCTTCAACTAATACAGAATAGGACTGCAAGACTTATCTTTGGCCTCAAGCCCATGGACCGCATTTCTCCAGCCCTAATATCTCTCCACTGGCTCCCTGTGACCACAAGGATCACATTCAAGACCCTTCCACAAGGCTGTCCAGGGTCTGGGAAATCTCTACATCCAGGCTTCCGTCCCTAAATAACTCCCGGCCTGAGACCTTCGGTCCTCTGCTCCAACTCTCTGCAGGTCAAACCTTTCGTCAAGCAGAGAGTGGAAGGTAGATCCCTCTCTGGGGCTTCTTCCTTCATGAGGCAGGTCAGTGCAACATCTCTTGAGACCTTCCTGGGCCTTTGTGTGATCCAATGCGGCATTTTTTTCCAGTTCCCCAGCCCCGTTGTGCTCATTCTCCCTCCCATCCCTCCCAGCATCCACTTCCCCATTCTGTGATCCCTCCCACATCCTACCCTGATTGGTTGTGTCGCTACTCTCAGACAGTCCTTCCCTGGGCAGCCCTCTGCCCGGCAGCCCCTGCGGCTAAGGGCCCCAAAGCAAAGGGTGGCTCCCACAGAGCCGGCTCCTGGTTGTGTCTGCAGGTGTCAGCAGGGGAAGGCAGTGGCCAGCCGTCAAACAGCAGCGACTAAGCAAGGTAGGAGTGGCCTGGGCTAGGAATAGAGACTGCACTCTACCCTGACAACCCTGCTACATAGCAGACTCTCAGACTCAGGTTTGTTTTGTCCAGTTTAAAAAATAATTAAAAAATTGCATTGTGAAAGTATTAAAAATTGCATTGTGAAAGTATCTGAAATTGCATTGTTAAACCTAGGCCTGTTTCCCCTTATGCAGGATTCTCAGACTTGTGTTTTCTCTGGTATTTAAAAAATTGCATTATGAAAGTATTTAAAATTGCATTGTGAAAGTATTCAAAATTGGATTGTGAAAGTAATTAAATTGGATTGTGAAACCTAGGCCTTTTTTCTGCTTATACAGGACTCTCAGACTAAGGTTTGTTTTTTTTACCATTGTCTTAGCGCCTGTCATCTTGTCCAATTGTCTACTACTGTCTCGTCTGCTTGCCCCCCTCCCTGCATCCTTCCCTAGTGTTCTCTCCACCCCCCTTTCTCACCCCTTCCTCTTCTCTTCTCCCCACACCTACTCTATGGTGCTCTCTGTCTCTCTTATCTTCTCTAACTGCTTCTCTATCGACTATCCTGCTCTCCTCACTAAATCTGGTAGGAAGAAGTTTAAAAAGAACATCCTGGTCTCCAACCCAGGCCTCCCTATTGCTGACACCTATACCAGTGCGTCCTCTAGACAAACTCTCACCAACATCCTCTTTGTCGTTCCCTCGCCAGACCGATGGACTCTTCATATGGTCTATGTGCTTTCTCCTCTCTCTTCTTCTCCCATTAATGATGGCACCTGATGGGAGGACCTCCTGGCCTGCTTTGACTCCTCTAAGATCATCATAAATGTTTACCTGAATGGTACCATCTTGGTCCAAGACCCTCAGGCCAATCTCTGTGTCTCATCAATTTCTTTCCTTCTCCTGCTGTTCCCTCTCTTCCCTCCATTACTTCCTTGCCTTACCCTGCTGTCTCCTCCTTGGCTACCTTGCTCTCTCCTCCTTCCTCTTCTGCCCCCCCTCGTACTTCTTCTACACTTCCACAGGGTGTACCTCTGATTTTTACCCCTCCCTGGAAGTCTTTCAAGGATGGTAGCCTTCTCCATATTGCCACTCTTAGTTCTCGCTCAGCTGTCAAACACTCCTCTGACATCTACTGCCTCCTAGAAGAACTTGACTTCAATGTCCTCGGTCTCATTAGACATGGTTCACGGCGTGCTCTTTCACAAGCGTTGACACTCTCCTCCCTGATGGCTGCAAGATCCTCTCTGTGCCCAGGTCCAACCGTTTCGGAGGGAGTGTAGCACTGATCTTCCCTGAGTGGATTCCTCCCTTATTTTTCCTACGCAGGCCTACTCCGTTTTTGAATGCCTGGTCTGCAGTCTCTCTCTCTCACCTAGCCATTCCCTTACTGTGGCTACCATCTATCGGCCACCTGGTCAGATCTTCTCCTTCCTCTCTGAGTGGACGGACCTCTCCTCTTCCCTCCTGGTCTCGACCACTCAATTCCTCATTCTTGGAAACGTTAACATCCACCTGAATGCTTCCTGCCCTTCCTCTGGACTCTTTTGCAACCTCTGCAACTCTCTCTCACTCTCTTTCCTCCCCTCTGGCCTGACTCACTCTGCAGGGTGCACTCCTGATGTTCTGATCTCTACATACCTTCCCCTCTCTATCCCTTTCACCACTCCTCTCTCCTGGAGTTATCACTTTCTCCTTTCTTCACAGCTCTCTCTCTTCACGCCTCAGGCCAAGCCTAATCCAGCACTGCCACCTACCTTCTAGGTTATCCGACCTATGAAGCGTGTGTCAGTTGAGGCTTGTGCTGCCACTTTCTCACTCCCCCTCCACCTTTGGCTGACTCACACCCTGACACAGCCCTTTCTATGCTCCACTCGGCTATATTTGATAATCTTGATGTTCTTGTCCCCATCATGACGATCTGATTGAAGCCCAAAGCCAAGTGCAACTCCTGGTACAACTCAGACCCCTCCACCCTTAAACACAAGTGTAGGGTGGCTGAGAGTAAATGGCATGCTTTCGATACATCCTCTTACAAACTGGCCTGCTACCTGCTCCAAAGGCAATATCGGCTCTCTGTCCACACCAAGAAGAGAGCCCACATCCAAGTCTGTATCTCTGCGGCATCTAACAACTCGGCCGAACTCTTTAAAATCTGCAAAGAACTGGCCAATCCTGCTGCAGTCTCTACCTCTCCTGTCCCCTCCTAAGCCCTCTGAACAGCTCTGGCTTCTCATTTCATCTCTAAAACTCAGGACATCCTGTCCTCTCTCTTTTCCTCTCCCCTACCCCCGCTATTCCCTGCTGTTCCTCTGGCCCTTCTTCTGCCACCTCTCCTCCCTCCTTCTCTACCTTTCTCCTCTTCTCCCCAGACAAGGTTTCTAGACAAGTCCGATCTATGAAAGTCTCATCAAAACAGGTTCACCCCTGTCCATCCAAAACCATCAAGGACCACATTGACACCTTGGCCCCTGCTCTGGTTACTTCTGCAACCACTCCTTCGCCACTGGAGTCTTCGCTTCCCCCTGAAGTACTCCCTTGCACACCCTCTTCTTAAGAAACCCACAGCCGACCCCTCCTGCCTGGCTAACTATCACTCAATCTCCATCACTCCTTTCCTGGGCAAACTCCTAGAAAAACTGGCCATCTCCCAGCTTAATCTTCACACTGAATCTGTTGGTTGTCTCCATGACCATCAGTCTGGCTTCAGAGCTGCCAGAAGAACAGAAACTGCTCTCCTGAACATCCATGAAGACCTGCTCTCCAACCTCGATTCCAACACCCCCTGTGTCCTCATCTTACTTGATCTCTCTTCTGCCTTTAACACGGTCAACCATGCCATCCTGCTCAATCGTCTCCCTGATAACATGGGTATCACCGATCAGGCCCTGGCTTGGCTGACCTCTTTCATCTCCGATCAACCCTTCCAGGTACAACTTGGGTCCTTCCTCTCCTTTATCTCTATCTCTACCTGTGGTGTTCCCGACGGGTCTAACCTCTCTCCCTGGCTGTTCAATAATACCTGGCACTTCTTGGCCACTGCATTGCCGCTCTCTGCCCCAACTTTCAGTGCTATGCGGATGACAGTCAACTCTTTTTCAGGCACGCTTCCATCACTTCTTCTCCTTCTCCCATCTCTGACTCTCTGTCTTCTACCCAGGAGTGGTGAGCCACCAATGATCTCTGCCTTAATGCCAGTAAGAACAAGATTTTGCTTATCGGCACACCTGCTCCCTCCTTTCCTGTCACTCTCTGACCATCCTCTCTTGGCCCTCTTCCTGCTTCCACCTGTGAGGCTAAAATCCTCGGGGTAATCTTCAACTCCATACTCTCCTTCTCTCCTCACATCTCTGATGTCTCTAAGAAGTCACACTACCAGCTGCACCTCCTCAGAGGTATTCTTCCTTTCCTCTCCTTCCCCCAGAAGCTCACTGTCTCCAGAGCACTGGCTCTCTCTAGGCTGGACTACTGCAACAGCCTTGTTCTAAATTTGCCTGCTTCTACTCTTCAACCTCTGCAACTCATTCAGAACAGGACTGCGAGACTTGTCCTAGGCCTCAAGCCCAGGGATCATATCTCTACAGGACTGAAATCTCTGTACTGGCTTCCAGTGGCTGTGAGGATTAAGTTCAAAACCCTCTGCATTGTCCACAAGGCCTTCTGTGGCCTGGAGCCTCAATACCTTCAACGCTCTCTTCCTAAATATCTTCCTTCTCAAGCTCTTTGCTCATCTGCCTCCAACTCCCTCAGGGTCAGTCACTTCTCCAAGCAACGAGGTGATGGTAGATCTCCTTCTTCGGCTGGGGCCTGCTCTGGAATAGCCTCCCTGCCTCCCTGAAACTTGAGGAGAAACATCTCTGGTTCTGGAAGCACCTCAAAACCTTCCTCTTTGCTTCTGCTTTCTCTCCTCCTCTCCCCTGCTGAACTCCTGGCTTAAACTGCACTGGTCACCTGGCTACCCTCTGGCTTCGGGCCAATGTCCCCTCCCTGCCAGTTGCACCCCTGCACTGCCTCCCTGGTATCCCCCACACTTGGGGACTGTTTTCTGTATCCCTACAACACTCGGCACCTGATAGCTGCACTTTTACATATTGCTTTTATTTAATCTATTTATTTTTACTGTTGTTCCCATGTACTGCACTGCCCCCTCCCCTTCCCCCCTGCACTTTTCCCCTTCTCCTGCACTTGCGCGATCTCAATGTTACCTGGCCTAGTAAGATCGTTGCCTCTGTCTTCACTCTGTTCCCCCTCCCTTGCCTCGTTGCACCTTGAAACACTTGTGTATAGGCGTGTTATAAATGCCATATCATATCATGTCATATCATATCATTACTCCCTCTGGAACAGCCATCCCTGAGACTTGCGCCGGATCTTCTTAAGTTCCGTAAACTTCTCAAGACTTTCAGTTTCTCCTCTTCCTTCCCTCTCCCCCACCTGTGCTAACTTTCCCTCTGCCGCTGACTGGGGCCTGGTCCCTTCAGAGTCATACAGGGGCCAGACCACCCCCTACCAGTCCCTCCAGTATCCCTTGCCAGCACTTTCCCTTAGGCCCCATTTTCCAGACTAGGCCAACCTAGTCCTCCCTGTCCACCTCACGCACCCCGCCTTCCCCTCCCTTCCCCTCTGTTCCCCTGGCACTTGCCTCTTTATACCCCCCAGCACTTGCCCACCCCCTCCCTTTGGGCACCCCCCTCTGCACTTCTCCCTCTATCCACTGCACTTAAAACCTTACCATGCACTTGCACAGTACGATTGTCACAAGTCCAATATAACCGTTTTTGTTGTTCTACTTTTGTGATTCCCACCCCACCCCCCCACAACTTGTTCTGTGGCCCCTGGAATCGCAATACAAACGTCTAATAAGTAAATAAAATAAAATGACATTTTAATTGGGATGAGCTGTTTTACCTATGTTCAGATTTTGGTGCTTGGTTGCGTGAGGGGTCCTGTACGAGTATGACCCCTTCAGTCAATTTAGGAATGCAGCAGGTAATGATGCATGCACTGTGAAAGGGTATCACATCTAGCTCTACCAGCGCGACTGATTACAGGTGTGGGCTCTGCCAAATAGAAATTTAGTTAACTCAAAAAACGTCCAAATGTATTGATCTCCTTTGGGGGTTTGTCACGGAGAGCCAGTGTGAGCATGCACTATAAGTGTAGTTGGGATACTCATGTAAGTGTGCTGAACCTGCTAGGAGCGTCTGGGCACTTTTGGCTCAGTGGAGCTCAGCAGTGGAGTGTGTCCACTTCTGCAAGCCGCATAGAATAAAATAACTTTTGCTAACAGAGACTTGCACAAGTGATTTATACAGGATGAGATCCTTCTGCTGACTGACTACACAACCGACACCTGGTTATGCAGGTGTCATTATTATACATAAACTGATGGCAATAGCCTTGAAAAACACTTAGGTGCTATTCGCAATAATACCTTGCGTTGCTGCCTTCCCGGGCCATAACTGGGAACTGGTCGATTCGCACAGGAGCTTTAATATAGGTCACTTGATGTTACCACTCCCAGAGCCCGATAGTCGTGTATTTTTGCTTGCATAAAGCATCTGCAGCGTGCAATCACGTTTTATTAAGAATCTTGTGCATTCTGGGTTACTCGTGGCTGACTTCTTACATTCTGGTCCTTGTAGTTTTGCATTTTCCATTTTCAATGCATGACTACGGTTAAAGGGATGCACAGTGGAGCACGCAACACACCAGGAGTTGAAATCACATGGATGTCAGTATCTCCTCCTTAAAAAACTGAAAGGATGTACATCTGGACATACCTCAATATTCCACAATTGGGAGAGGGGTCTGGTCCAATGGGACTCTTATTACGACTCCACTGCTCTCCGAATTATATCCAAGTGAGCGGTGAGGGGAGGAGGGAGTCAAGCGCCTGGAGAGGCCATTCTGAGTGGAGAAGCAGAAGCCATCTTCATTGACTTCTCCAAGCCACTGAAGCTGAGGCCGAGTGCTTCCTTATTGCAGAAGAAGTCTATAATTCCAAAAATAAAACAGAGTGGCTACTACTTTGGTAGGGCTTTTGCATATGAGGGGTGCCCGTTGCAGAGTGGCCAGGGAGCAAGGTCTCTTCTGCTAGCCTGTAGGCAAAATGAAAGGAATGAAATAACCCTCACCAGGTTCCCTCCCACAGGTGAAACGATTAATGCCTACCCACAAATGCCCTCCAATTTATTGGAGAAAAGAATAAATGTGTATATTATGTTCCTGAATGTTTTCCTTTTTTCAAGATGGAAATATGTAAGTTAGGCCTCTTCTGAGCAGTGATACTCAACCCCCAATCCTAAAGGTGGGGCTCATAGGCAAGCACACAGTTTCCCTGGCACTTGCTTAGTAATTCTGCTCCTCTAGGCTCTGCAGTATACTCTGAGCAACCATGTTTTGAACCTTGTGAGGGAAGTTCTCAGAATGTGATGTGATGTAAGCGGTGTTGTCTAGCGCTCTTCTGCCACCATTGGTGGCCTCGCTGGAGAAGCAAAGGCTCACGGACCTGCACTGTAGGCATGACCCATCTCAAGGCTCCCAGTTAGCACCAATGCATTCTGCATTTGCTTGATCGGTAACTGGAAAGCTGTTCCAGGTCCGGATAGAAAACACTGTGGGAGTGGAATGGAAAACACTGAAGCCCTTACTTGTCCCTGTGCCTCTGACATCACCCTGCATCTGAATCTGTGTTCTTAACAGTGTCATATTAGTAATGAAACCGTTATTTGAATTCCTGCGTGGCAGCGTAAACCTCAGCGCCCACTTCTTTCATGACTTTTGACAATTTACCTCTAGTTAAACTTCAACATGTACCTAACTGATTCATTGCCACCTCAGTGGGGGGCAACCACGTGTCTCCATTATTCTGGGCGTGTAAAATGTTTAACCCTGTAAACTCTCGGTATTCAAGTGACAAAGAACCTGAAGTGGTCCAATCAAGCTGACTAGTGCTCACCACCAGATCCCAAATATCCAAGGGAGGGAGATCTACTGAAGGCGGTGGGGCCCATATCCCACTGCTGCTCGTCCTCCAAAGTAACCATCCAGAGTGACTGCTGCGGCTTGCACCACCACTAAGCAGTGCACATGATAGGAGAACCCAAGGAAGGAAGAGTGCATGTAGTGCAGCAGGGAGAGGCTTTGATCCTGAATCTGGGCTGGATAACTGGCAGGCCACCATCAGTTCAGCATCAATCCTGGAACTCTCCCTAATCAGTTAAAAAGAACCATCAAGTGTTCCTTCAAAATCAGCAGAAGTCTCTTCCAGGAGCAGGAGGCACTGACCAGAACCCAGAGGGGCCACTTCAGTAGAGCAAGAGCTCACGCTACCTAAACATGGTGGCCTGCAGCGCAAACTCCAGGGTGCCGAGCATATTCCAGCCAGCATCAATAATACTATTACCAACTCAACGAAACAACGCACAGATATCAGCCCTCCTGAGGCGATACCTGAAGTCAGAATACTGGTACAATAGTATAACATGGGTGACCATGTAGGACTATGTATGAGTTGTGGAAGGTGCTATCACAGGTACTGCTGTATTTCCGCTTGCTCTAAGGTACCAGGGAACATGCACGCAGCAAGTCCTGCAGTCATGCATGATGCACACATAAATGTGTCACCTGCCCCACCACTGCATCAGAGTGCCGGAGGTGCTGATGGACATCCTGGTGCAATAGAAAATACTGTGCTATTGTGAAAAGGGGTCATGGCCCAGGAGACACTGGGTGGCAAGGGTGCAGCATCAAATTAAGGCCCACACGCGTGATGATGTTCGAGACCTCCAAGGGGTCTACCCCTAGAAGCCCCCTAGATTAGCCCAACCTGTACACTTTGTCCATGGCCCATTTCGAAGCGAGCTGGATTCATCACAATAGACATATGTGGAGGAGGTACACTAGGAATATTGTGGTTGTTGCGCGTGCAGACTCTACTGAAGAACGAACTGAGACTGCGTAAAGAACAAGATCATGTTCTGATATTCATGATCACCAGCAGCAACCATTATTTGGCTTTCCTAGGTACATGGATTAGACATTGGGCTGTGGAGTTAAATACAGCCCCAGATTGAAATAAAGAGCTCTACAAACACACTGAGTAGAACAATCCACCATATGGCCAGGTTATTAATTCACAACGTAATTGTACATTACAATCTTTCTATTAGCTGGAACCAAACGCTTTAAAAGAGATACAGCCTCGTGCTTATCCCTTGAGGCTCATTAAACGTGGGCACACACAGGCCTGATATATAAACAGGGGTCACGTAATTACATCAATTGGAAAACGGCCGCGTACTCTCCACTGGTAGGTGTTGCCAGTGTCCCAGCTCGCAGCCAGCAAATTGGGAAATTAATTAGGCGGAATTGGATGGCATGGCAGCAGGACTGTAATGAGCAGCCTTTATTTGCTTCTAAATGAGGCAGAAACATATGTAACTGACTAGTACACTTACTCCATGCAGGGGCTGCTCATATGATGTGCCTCATGGCCAGCTGGGGGTTGTACGCCAGTAAGGATCAATTGCCACGTGGCACCTGTGTTTTGTGATAGATTTACATCACTTTATAGGAATCAACCCCCCGGATTGTATCAATATATTTATATATGGAAGATCATGGAAAGTGCAGAGCATTGTGGGGCCGGCGTCGATCACACAGCCGGCCACACTGGTGCAGTGGGCCCAACACCATTCTGGTGTTGCCAGGGTCACCCGGATTTATAGGTAGCTGCAGGGCTGGGCCCTGTGAGGCTGTGGGGACACAGCCTAGGTGTGGGGGCACCGTGGATGCCAGTTACATGCTGGATGGTGGCTACCTGGGCAGGGACCTACAGGGCTGTGATCACACGGCATGGGGCCTGAAGGCCAGGGCTGCAGGACCATGATCACATGGTGTAGGACTGCAGGCCCAGAATGGGAGACGGAGACAATAGGAGTTACATGGTTGGAGTATGCAGCCGTTCTGCTGCACCTGCCTGCATGTGCTCCTTTTATTAGTTTGGGCCATGCCAAAGTCATGGCCCAACTTAAAAGGGCAATACACGTTAGAGGGACACATTATATTAAAAGGGCAATTCACATGGCAGGGTCTCACACTCCTTTTTCATAACGAACCAAACAAACGTTGCTGAGACATACATGATTCCCCCTTTACAGAACGACAATACTTATCACTTGGGAATTGTGGGGTAGACAGATAGTAGGATATGTCACTGACACATACATAGCTATTCAGATAATTACAGACATAAAACATACTAACACACTCCAGAAATACTCAGCTGGTGTCAGTCGTGATTGGTGAACCACTGGTGTAATGGTGGCAGTTCTACCACATTTTACAAGACCCTTTATTAACTTGGGGTCCGGAACTGCCACCACTGAATGATGCCATTGTTAGCTGCTGGCACCATATAGAGCACACATACAAACTGCGGGATCACAGCTTTACATCACTGTTCTTTACTGAGACCACTTTAAGCATGTAGCTAATATGCAGGCTCACATCATCAAAACACGTGTTTACTGAGTCCTCTTTAAGCAATTGCAGGTCTGCATTGTCCGTTCAGGATAGTCACTTCCACGGTTCCAGGTCCATTGATGGTACAGTTCAAAGGCCGGCAAACCCGCAACTGGCGGACACCAGGGGCCACTTCGGCTTAGTCCCTTGATGTTGGGGCAGGCAGTAGGACACAGGTAGCAGGGCATCCAGGCTGTGCTACGTGCAGGCTCAGTCAGTCCCTTTTGATGTCGAGGAAGGGCAGCGAGATGTGGGTCGTCTAGGCTGCGCCATGTGATGTTAACAGGGCAAGGGGTTAAAGGATATCACTCACCACTTTTCTTGGCCATGCTCCCCCAGTCAGGAGTGTCACTTTGGTACTGGGGCACAGGAGGGCATACAAGCACTCACGGCAGAGTTGCAACCCTTACCTTGCCCATTGGTGGTGAGTGTCAGGGATCCCTGTCCATAGCCCAGGGTGCCGGGGTAGCACAAGGATGTTATGGCAGGCAGGGTGACTTTAGTGGCAGGCAGACAGGGCCACTAGTTGCCTGGTTCTTAGATGGTGTGGCAGGCAGGGGACATTAGTGGCACAGTGTTGAGGCCACTTGTAGGGCAGGCAGGGTGACACGCTAGTGGCAGGTGTTGGGTGGTATGGTGCAGTCCCTCGACCCACTCCTTCAGGCAGGAACCACATCCATTTCTTTGTGCAGTTCTCACTGCTCCACTGCAGAGGCACACACATACACTGTCTCACCCCTCTCAGGCAGGGGTCATTGGCATTACACCGAAGGCACATTCTCTCTCCCAGGTAGGAGGTTGTTGGCCTGGTACTGCCAGCAGTAGGGTGCACGGCCGTGTTAGAGTGACACTAGTGGTGGGGTGTTAACATACATTTGCTTCTTATTTAGCTCCCACACAGAGCTCTTTAAATGTCACCGCTGTGCAGGCCGGGATTTGCAGAGCACCAGATTCATTTTGTTAAGTGCGGTCCAACGTGGTGCACACCAAATAAAAATCACTGCCTCCTGTCCCGGGTACATAAAGAGAGTGCCAAAGTGGAGCGTTAGGGTTAACATTTTGCTCCAACATGGAGCACATCACCATTCACCACCGGTAAGGCCTGGGATCACTGTAGGGACCGCCAGCACGGCGAGGTTGCAGACATCTGTGCTGCTGTCAGACCGCAGGCAGCCGCATTATCGATTTTACGTGCTCTGACATGGATCCTTCACTATTCATCGCCAAGTCAGCGCGGGATCTCTTCAGGCCCTCTTTCAGTGTGCCGCTGCTTATGCTGCTGCTTCCTGGGAACATGCAGGGAGCACCGGCATGGAGCGTGTTACTTTCTTTTTTACATGTTGCTCCCACCGGAGCACATTAACACTCCCCGCTGGTGGCCCAGGATTTTTCATGGGCGCTTCAACTCGAAGCTCCATCTTGGATCATCGCCACTCGCCCTGGGATAAGTGCCGGAGGGAAGCAGGCAATGGCTGGTCTTGTTTCCGTTTGCTCCAGGTTTGGAGCAACCATTTGTTACCACCGGGCAGAGCGGAATCTCGATGGGGGTTGCCGGCACAGCTAATAAACTGCTCTCAGTGCCGCCACTAGGGTTGAGGGCTGGCACTCACCTTCTACATTGCTTGCTGATGATGCCGCTTTCCTTCTCTGTTTCCCCGGCGGGTTTCAGCTGATGGTCAAGGGACAACTCCTTCCTTCGCGGGGCCAATGCGGCAAGGGCGGTCGCACAGTTCTTTATTCTTCTGGCAGCGGACCCTGCAGGGAATTGCAGGCCGGATCTCCCCCTGGCTGCACAAGCACCCTTCCTGCAGAGGGCCGCAGCCAGGGAGGATAATCCACCGGCAGGGCTCTTCCTCCATGATGCGACAAAGGCTGCCCCTTCACTTCTCTTTTCCCTGGGGTTGGCAGCACAACTCTCTCCCCAGGTGGGAGGTCACTTTTTTCCTGCGGCTGCGGCCGCTCCATTTATTTTACCCTCAGGGCAGCGGATGTCGCAGGGGCTGTGGGCGGACCCCCACCCTGGCCACATTAGCACCCTCCTCTCAGATGGCTGCAGCCAGGGAGGATACGCCGGCAGGACCGTCAGGTATGGCATCCACCCCCCTCTTCCAGGGCGGTGGACGTCACTCCTCTTCTGTTCTCCATCCTCCTTCTTCCAAAGAAAAAAACAAAAAGAGGAACAGCAGTGCAACGGGGCACACTGTGTGGGTTCCACTCCTTCGTCACCATTATTGTGGGCCGGCGGCGGTCACGCGGCCGACCTCACTGGCGCTGGGCTCCCAACACCATGCTGGTGTGCCAGGGTCACCCGGACTTATAGGAAGTTGCAGGGCTGGTCCCTGTGAGGTTGTGGGGACACAGCTTGGTTGCTGGAGCACCGTGGATGCAGGTAACATCCTGGATGGTGGGTACCTGGGCTGGCCCCAGTTCACCAGGCTGGTCTGGGGGCCCAGACCAGCAGGGACCTCCAGGGCCGTGATCACATGGCGTGAGGCCTGCATGCCGGGGTAACAGGACCATGATCACATGGTGTAGGCCTGACGGCCCAGAATGAGAGACAGAAACAACAGGCGTTCCATAGTTAGAGTCTGCCGCCGTTCTGCTGCACGTGCCTGCAGGGGCTCCTTTTATTAGCTTGGGCCCAGTCATGGCCCATTTTAAAAGGGCAAAATGCGTGGGAGGGACAAATTACATAAAAAAGGCCAATTCACATGGGAAGGTCATATATCACACAGAGACTTGCTCTTGGAAACGGCATTAAACATAAATGAACGGCTTTGGATGTGAGAACACCTAAATGAGAGAATGTACCTGCTTGATCCACAATTGTGGAAAAAGCAGGCCGTTTCTCCTGATTGTGCATGTCAGCTCATTAGTATTAAGCAATCGAAGTGAGGGTACAGCTATTTTTGTTTATATGCACCATACATATTCTTCCGCCCATAATTTCAGATTGTCCGAAGCGGCCAGTGTGTATTTCCGGCACGTCTTGACAATCCTTAGGTCGTCCTACGACGTGGTGCAAGGACGCTGCAAGGACGCTGCAAGGCCCTCTCTGCTAGCTTTGTTGTGGTGAGGCCCGTGCGAGCTGTGCTGAGGTTGACCCTCTCTGTCAAGAGTGAATACAGCGAGCAGAGCGAACCTGTGAGCCTAGACCCGTAAGCCATGAACCGTGAGCCCAGTGTTCATAAGTGTGATGTATTTTTTTCTCTCTCTCTTCTCTCTGTGTTTATGGTTTATAGCCCCGGCTCCTGGAGGGCTATAGAATTGTACACTGGAACAATGTTCATTGCCGGAATCTACAATCAAGAACTGCTGGTAAAGGGCATTGCAGCATTGCAGTTCATCAATTATAAAAGCATTCCCTATACATCATGTTTTTCAACAGAAATTGAAACCTTGGTTTTCCTTTTCCAGAATATATATATATTTAAACTATAATAGTGATATTTGTATATATGCATGTAGAAACCTAGTGTGATTGTATAATGATTTTTATGTGCACTATTTTAAATTAAGGAGTACATTAATGTTTAAATATATAAGAAATCAATGTTTTTTCTAGTGTGGGCTTTGGTAATGCTGGTTATCTCTCCAGTAAAATCTCTGGCAAACTCTTTTCTGCTGCCTGGATACATCATCAAATTGGAGGGGAAGGGTGTAAGTGTCCAAGATGTTTAACCATTTCTATTTGGAATGAACAGGCCTGGTCTATCTTTCAGCCAGTAAACTCAACAAGGGGCCATCTGGACAACGCCTCTGAGTTAGTGACATGCCTACACCATTGTGAGCTCTCATTAAAAGAATATTCCTATAAATACATGGTATACACCCTAGCAAAATCAGATCTATGGCCCTCTGAAGAGATAATAAACTAGAATAAACACTTTACATGTGTTCCTTCTCAGGACTTCAAAAGACAGTAATGTACTTAGAGTATCACCTCTTGACATCAAGTTAGTTAATGGAGTCCACCAGATAGCCAGCCTAATGGAAGAACAAACAAAGCAACCTGTAATTTACTTAACTCTCTCATTGATTGAAGCCAAAAAAGAAAGAGGTGTCCACACGAGTCATTATGCTGAACACAAGGTTTCATGTCTATAGTTCAAAAATAGGGTATTATTTAAGTATAACATTATTTGGTGCATAAAAAGATTTTTAACATTAACTCTGCAACAATATGACATAGAATCAAACAGAGCAGTGTGTTACGACTGTGCTAATCCCCTCTACTAAATGAGTATGAATTGCCTATATTTCCACTAAATACAATTCTGAATATTAACAACCTGATGAAAAAGCTATCTTGCAAATGTATGTCATATGTCCCTATGTCAGTCTACACTGGGTGATCCGAAATATTCATATTTAATTAATGTACCAAAAATGTTCGACATGGCCACCTGAGCATTTACTTGATCAATCAAGGAAGGATCTTCTCCTAGGAATCATCTTGATAATCAATGCTTAACACAACACATACCCAGGGATAAGATTGGTTAATCGCAATCTAGTTTTATTCATGTGATTTTACTTTATTTTTATATCTTGTTTGTGTAACTGTTCTTGCATAGATTTTTAAATATGTTTTAAGGACGTGGTCTGAAATAAACATTTGTTGACTGACTGATATTGTTACGAGAAGATATAGAATACAAATATCTTGAATCCAAAAGTATGAGAGCAGGCAGATCCCACCTTGTTCACATGTATTTAAAATATGATCAACCCATGAAGATTGGGATCTGTATTATCTGGGAGTGTCTGACTATTAAGCAAGCCAGTAATTTGATTTGATTTTAGAATTTGTATAGCACATATCCCATGGAACTAAGCAGTATCTGCATATGGGTGCAAATGATCAATGTAATTGAACTGTATTCAAAGTGCTAGGCATTTAGCCTTTTCCTGAAGAGACAAAGAGAGTCAATTTTTCCTAAGTCAATTGGCAACTTATTCCAGGTCCATGGGCTGATAAAGGAGAAGCGTCTGTCACCCCAAGAGATGGATCCAGTTGGTAGAACCACCAAAAGGCATTGTCCCAAGGATTGAAGGGAACAATTTGGGTGGTAGACTGCAATTTTTGAAGAAAGATAGGTGGGTGCCAAGCCATGGATACATTTAAAAATCATACAAAGGCTCTTAAACAGAACCCTCTGCTGTACTGGAAGCCATTGAAGACTCCTATAGAACTGGGAAACAGAAGATTTCCTGGGCAGGGAAATAAAGAGACTAGCAGCGGAATTCTGAGAGACCTGCCATTGCTGTATTATTTTTTGGATGTCTATTAGCAGGGCATTACAATAGTCTAACTTTGAGTTAGTTAGTTCTTCAGCTCCCTTCAATGGTCATTAAATGCAATAAGGGGTAGTAGAAGCTTCAGCAGTTTTATTTGAAAGTAGACCGATATAACAGTTCGATTAACCTGCAGGTTGCAGTTCATAATTGCCTGCCAGATGCAGCCAAGATACTTTACCTCGTGTGAGAACTTTGTTGGAACTTCATAAAGTGCTGGACATGGAACAGATTGAAAGATATGAGCTAGTTTATTCTTTGAACCGAATACAATGATTTCAGTTTGAGAAGGGTTCAATTGAAGCTTCAGTTTCAACATCCAGTTTTCTCCAAGATAATATTCAGTCAATTGCTCCCACTGGTTGTTTTTGCTGAATGTAAATGTGTGTGTCTTTGGCATAAGAATGATATTGTGGATGAAATTGAGAGAAAATACTCAACAGTGTACATATATACATTTTAAACAATAGTGGAGAGAGGATAGATCCTTGAGGCACGCCTCACCTGGCCGTTAGAGAATCATAAAGGTGTGGGCCAGTTTAACTTGTTGGGAGCGGTCGGTTAGAAAAGAGATAAACCATTTCACAGAATCATCAGACACCAGGGCCATCATAGACAGTCTGGAAATAAGGATGTGAAAGTCGATCATGTCGAAGGCTGCAGACAGGTACAATATGACAAGGATGCTAATATAACCCTCGTCAGGAATCCTCAAAATGTTATCCCAGACAGAGATAAGTGCCGTCTCAGTACTGTGTTCTTGTCTGAATCCTGACTGATGCACATTCAGAATCTCATACTTTTCCAAAAAGCTCTGGAGTTGCATTGTGACAATTTTCTCCACGAAATCCTAAAGAAACCAGCAATTGGATGGTAGTTTGAGAGCACTTTATGATCTATAGTGGATATTTTTTAGAAGTGGAGTTGAGTTATGATTTTTTTAGGTCGACTGGAACACATCCCTGGGCTAGTGAGACATTTACAAATGATAAGGTAATCCTACTCAGTGCTGGGGTACGTTGTCTGGACAGGTATGCTGGAATGGGATCATATCTGAAATCTGTCGCCTTAAATTTACAAATGAGATTAGAGACTGCCTGTAGATTAGCAGAGGCGAATTGCAAACAGGGGAAGACTGAATTCTGATACTGATGTTTTCTCTATGTTTAATTTGGTAGCCTGTTGGTCACGGAGTCAATTTCTGTCCGGATGAAATTTATCTTGTCCAGAAAGAAAACATTGAATTCATTTGCCAGATTAAGTGACATAGGAAGACTAGAAATGGTGCATATGGTGCAGGCAAAGTTCCTTATAGTTGTAAGTAATCCTTTAGATATATTTTCAGCAAGGTCAATCTGCTTCTGTAAGCATGATCATTTAGTTAATACTATTCCTTTATTGTATGCTTTCAATGCTGACTTTGCCTCCTGCCTCCTGATGATCATTAATGTCTCTGGTCTTTAGCCAGAACCAGATTTAACTGAGGCACACCTAATTTCCTGAAAAAGGGAGAAAGGGATGAGGAGAGGCCATCTCACTGGAAATTCTGTGGGAACACCTGATGGTCTCTGTTGACTTTGGGTCTTAAAGTATTGTTCAAAGGTGTGTTTGGAAATGCCTAAAAATGTAATTAGACAAGTCTCCGAGAATTATTCCCCTGCTAAATCACAGGAGTCGGATTTAACTGGGAAGGTGGTTCTGATTCAGTAGACCTCATTCTAACTAATGTATGTTGATCATTTAGTGTGAAATTAAACAGTTTCTTTTCACTATATTTAAAGGCAAGTGGGATTTGACATGCTGTAGACAACTTAACATTTCTCTGTGCACAGATCAATGGGGCTGATACATTATCAATAACAGAATGAGAATAGGATATTGTAGTTTTATTAATGTTTGGTTTATCCAGCTTTCACTGTACTTAAAGCTGAGTCAGATTATGTTGCTCTAAGAACAGAAATACGTTCTCTGTGCTGAGTGTGTTGTGTAAAACAGGGATCACTTCTCAGTGCTCAGAGTGCAACATTTTGTAAATGATAGCTAAAATAAACTGAATCCTGGGAAGTTCATAGGTACAGTCACCACCTTAGCCTGTGAATTGGTTGCCACCCTTAATAGCCTAAATAGAGAATTGATACATTAACACATGTGAAAGCCATATATATATATATATATATATATATATATATATATATATATATATATATATATATATATATATATATATTGAAAAAGACAGATTGGAATGGAAGGGGATTTAGTATTTTTATTCCAATAAAAAGATGCACTACCAAATAAATGCTATGAATTCACCCATGATTCTATGTAGAAATGAAAGTCCTGTTGTAATGTGCATCTGAGGTGAGGTGGTGACATCACTGTTACATGGAATGTTGTGATGTCAGAGTGTGTGGAGTGTTGGAATGTATGCTCTGATGTTGGGTTCTATGTTTTACAGTTGAGATCTATGCTGGCTTGAGGGGACATGCCACAGTTCTTCCTGGCAACTTGCATACAATAAACCTCCAAGTAACTTACCTGCTGGTCCGGGTGTTCTTCAGGTACCTAGATATTACACTGGTGATGAGGATGGGATCTTGTTGAGGAGGGGACAGTCCTGAACCAGGAAACATTGCCCTCCAGTGGATTCATGTTCCAGTATAAAGCTTACAGCATGCTGAGGTCCAGAGTTGTTTTATCTGGACTGCGCAGGCTTCTTCAGCAGGCCGGGTGGTGCTGAATATTGGAGACTGGTCGGCACACAGGTCGGTGTGCGGGGCCCTAAGGAGTATCGTTCATGCGCCATCTGTGAAGTCCCAGCGCACCTGGCGCCATCAGCTCCTGGCACCGATTGGTGTTCGGAGTCAATTAGGTGCTGACAGAGGAGCTTTCAGAGAGGAGGCGGCTCTTGGCGTGTGAGCTGTGTTGGGGTTAAGCACTCCCGGAGCGGTATGTGGAGTACCACGACGTAAGGAGGTGAGACTGTCCTTGCTTGCTGGCTGGAGGCTGGGAGTTCCAGCTAGCGGGCAGTTAGGGACCGCATCCGTGTGAGGCCTGGAGAGCAGCTAGAGGTGCCTGAGTCCACGGGTGTTGTCCTCGCGCTCTCTGTATGGCGGGCCCCTGATTGTCTCACCCCATGGAGGGGCGCAGTAGATGTGAGCGCTGCGGTGCCTGGAGCAACTGTGGTGACGTAACATGTCACCTGGAGGTACTCCATAGTGAACGTTGGTCATGTGCATGGCGGGAGAAGCTGGAATGCAGATGCGTTCATGGGGGCATGACTGAACGAGTAGTTGTTATCGTGTTGCCTTTCTTGCGACGTGCGTTCCAGCATGAGCTGCTGAAACGCAAAGAAGGATTACTTTACGTTGCCAGTTGTGAGGGCAGGGTATGCACTGGAGCAGTGTTTGTGGTCGGAGAAAAGCAGCCGCGGGTGTTCCCCAAACGAATTGGTGAAGTACCTGAATGCGAGCTGCATAGGAGGAATGTCTGGGGTGACATGGACTTTTGTGTATGCGCATCGGAAGAGCGCGCGCCTTTCCCTGTATGGGATGATGGCAACAACGTGGATTTGTGTAATATGGACACCCGTGTGATCTCCGTTGGGTGTTTTGAACTCGTGCCGGAAGACACGCTGCGATGAGGATTTGGTGCACTGCAAGTCCATAAGGCCATGTGGTATGGAGGATTTGCCGGCACCCTGTGACCGGAGTTGTGGTGCCGCGTGGGCCTGGAAGCAGTTGAGTTCCGAATCACTGCAGTCTGTCATGAGGAGGAGGACGTTCCGGTTCATGAAGAACATTTTTCACTAGTGAGCTTGATATATTTGTGTGCCGGCTGTGTTTTTGGGTGTTGTGTGTATGCGTAGCCTGGGCCCGTGTGAGTGAGAGTGGTTGCGCGTGCTGTAAGTTGTGTATGAGTGTATTTGGATGGGCGTTTTGTGTCGTGGTTCATATTGCATTATTGTGAGTGTGATGTTTTTGAATTGTTGCAGTAATTCCCAAAATTGCATTGTGTTTGTCTTGTGTAACTTTTATTCCAGGTGGGTCTGAACTTTTGGGATTTTGGACTTGTGGGTGGGGGTACCCGCCTGCAAAGACCTGCGGTTGATGGTCTGTGTTAATGTCTAACAATGTTTTTTTTTGCAGGTTGGGTTTCTCACTTGGGCGTCCAGACCGATTTGTGGGTGGGGGTACCCGCGGGTTGTGATTGTTTATTAATGTCAGCATTTTTCTCTGTGCTAAAAGGATTTTGAGGTAATTAATCCTTTTGATGTAATGAATTTTGCTGCACTGACAGTTATCGTTCAGTAGTATTGCTGCAGTAATTTTTGACCCCAATGTTGCGTTTTTTCACATTTATCTCACTGTATTGCACATTTATGCCAATGCTGTGTGTATGCCCACATCTGCATATTTAGGTCAAGGTTTTGTTTATATGCCGGCTATCTTGTGCTTGACAGGTGTGCAAATGGTGTGTGAAGTGAATAGTTCAGTGCGCAGGACTTGGGGTTCTTGATTAGAGTGTGGCGTTTTGCGTTGGTGCAGGTGGCGGGGACTGGGTGTCCTCAGCTGTGGTGTGGTGTCCTGTGGTTATGCAGTTGGCTGGACCTGGGATCCATGGTGTTAGTGAATGTGCTGCGGTTGAGCAGTTGGCTGGACTAGGGTCCTAGGTTGTGGTGAGTGTACTGCAGTGGCGCAGTTGGCTGGACCAGGGGTCCATGGTGTTAGTGAGTGTGCTGCGGTCATGCAGTTGGCTGGACCAGGGGTCCAAGGTGTGTGTGGGTGTACTGTGGTTTTGAAGCTGGCTGGACCAGGGGTCCAAGGTGTGTGTGAGTACTGCGGTTATGCAGTGGCTGAACCAAGGGTCCAAGGTGTGTGGTGTACTCGTGTTGTGTTGGTTTAGATGGGTGTTTTTGCGCAGTCTTTTAGGATTGGGTTTCTTAGGTGTTCTTGTTGGGGTGCCCTGTTGGGGTGCTGTTGTGGACTGATCTTGGGATGGTGTGCTTGTTGTTGCTCGTGTTGAGCTGGGTTCATGCCCGGGGGTGGCAGCCCTGGTGCCCTAGGGTGCATTAGGTAGTGCATCTGTGGGAACGCTGGGTCCTGGCAAGTCCTAGGTTCCAAGGGGCAGCTTGGAACAGGTGGTATTGCTTAGTTTATTGTTTTTGTTTCTCGAGGGAATTTCCAGTTCTGTTTATGGGAGGAGGTAGCCCTTATTAGATTGCGTTGGGTTCCTCATTGTGTGTATTTAGAGGGAGTAGTAGATGTGTAGTTGGAGTTGGGTGTCTTGGTTGACACGGGTTATTTGTGTAGTCCAATTTGTTGGTGGAACAGTTAGATAGTGTTTTCTTGGGGTGCCATGTAGGTATTGTTTGTCCCATGATTTTGTGGTTTAGCACATTTCCCTAGTGTCATAATCTGGGGTGTTGGGGGTCATTGGTGACCTCCAGGGGGCAGTTTCTTGTTGTCAGTGGAGTTTGGTTAGTTGGTAAATATGGTGCTGGCCACATGTGTGTGTAGGGGTTTGTGTCAGTGGTGGTTTTAGTGGAATTTTTTCTCCTTGTTCAAGAAATGAAAGGAGAGAGAGGTGTTGTAATGTGCATCTGAGGTGAGGTGGTGACATCCCTGTTACATGGAATGTTGTGATGTCAGAGTGTGTGGAGTGTTGGGATATATGCTCTGAAGCTGGGTTCTATGTTTTACAGTTGAGATCAATGCTGGCTTGAGGGGACATGCCAATGTTCTTCCTGGCAACTTGCATACAATAAACCTACAAATAACTTATCTGCTGGTCTGGGTGTTCTTCAGGTACCTAGATATTACAGATCCCTACTTAAATGCACCCTAACAAAGTGCACCCAAATAGTTCAAAGGACTGGGAAGGACATAGCTGTCCTTTCAGAAAGTCAGAATCTGACGTGGACAAATAGAATAGATAAATAGTGTATATTCTATTTCCATGCGTATGCACGAGACCCACAACCCTAAATTTACACAAAGGAGGTTGTTTAAATAAATGTCATTTTTCTATGCAACCTTTCTGAGACCAATACCTGTTAATATTGTAGAAAATACAACTTTTCATCTGCTATGTGTTAACAGACACTAGTTTTATATAAATGTCAATTGAGGAGAGTTTTGATACAGTTTGTCATAGAATTTATGGTGCTGCTTAGAGGTGGAATTATATTATTTAGGATTTTAAATGTTAGAATTAGATGGTGTGAATGCATTTTGGCATGGTTTCATAGTGAGATGTCCCTGGGAGGCTAACTCTAACTGTGTAAACACATATCAATGTTCATGCACCTTATTATGGCGATGTTCCCTGCATAAAGTAAGGGGACCCACTTTGGTTTTCTTTTATTTAAATACATGTGAGTTTTACCTGTTTACACAGCCTGCGTCATGTCCAATAATTGTGGGATGGTAAGTGTTTACCAGGGAATGTTAGATCAGCAATTACCTCTTAGTGAAAAGAGCAACACAACATAAATCTGAACACAATTGGGATTCAGCCAGGTTGTTAAGTAGAGGACATCACTGATTATGACGCATCCATGCACTGAGCATGCTAAAATATGCTTTTATACTCTCATTAGAGTATGCAGGTTTTTATTCTGACATAGAATTTTGTGATCAAATGTACAATCTAGTCATATCTTCACAGGACGTCAGGGTTGATTTGAATGTAGCTCTTGACTATGCATTTAATAGATAATTCCTGCACAGGCAATATCTGACGCAAGATATTGAGTAATGGAAAAACAAAATGAAAGAAATTGTGCACAAGGCAGGAAAAGGCATTTGGGCACCAGAAAACCTACTACATGATACATTACAAAAAGAGGGAAGACAAACAGAAACGTGTGAATTGTTCTGTGCATCTCTTCTTCCAGCTTAAGCTGGTGGAGGTGGATTTACAGAAACTGCCCAAACAATTTCAGCAGAATCAACACTCATGCAACAAGGTAGTGATCACCATGAGCAAGAATTAAACAGTTGAGTGAGTGGTTGACAAGCAAGTTTTATTACAGAGACAACAGAGTTTAGTAGAGGAAATACAATACAAAATGGAAATGTCTAGAAGAGACAAATAATATTTAGAGAGCGAACATTTAAATAGTAATGACTTTCATAGCCATTGTCCACAGACCCATGATAAGTTGAAGGCTAAAATAACTGATCAAGAAACATATACAAATGCAATATTAGATGACATTGTTATCATTGAAATGCAGTTTAAAGAGAATAAACAGACAACTGCAAAACATATTGTAAATTATATAGATTTGCAGACTGAATTTGATTAGCTAAATAACAATTTAGAATTCATTAAGAAGCAAATGACTGAGCACAGGAAAAAGATATTGTAAGTAAGGAAATAAATCATCTCACCTTACAATGGCACAGGCGCATGCAGAGGGTGAACAGAGTAAGGTGACTTTACAAAATTGGATGCAAACATTAGTAGAAATTGTGACATTGAGGGAGAAGTAAGAAACATTAAGGAACAATCTTAATGTTGCAATGTCACAGATTGAGCACACGAAGAAAGAATTTGCTAACTAGCAGTCCACAAATCAAGTTTTAGTGGAAGAAATACATATTTATCAAAATGAAAATGATTCATTGCAGAATGTGCTTCAAAACACAAAACAAAAATTGGTTTTAAAAGCTAGAGCATTCAACACTAGCCAATTTACTATGAATACATGTAGGGAACAATTGGTACAGAGTAAACAGCAGATGATTATACAAATGGACCATAATACTAGGTTAAGATGAGAAGTTAAAGATATTCAGTTGAGTTCTGAATCACAATTTAAAACTCAGAGACAGATACATTTCATGGAAGATGGGAGATTATGCCCAATTCCTAAGACTACCACCCGACTGCCCAGACCTCTCCAGAGTCATGTTGGTTGCCTTGGCACATCAAGTGTTACTCAAGATATAAGGGACACCAGCATTACCATTTCTTCTTAACAAACTCACCCAGATACACAGGAAGATTTGATTTTCCTGTCTGATATGGAGGAGTGTAGAAAAATACAGGTGAGAGGAGAGTGGCGTACTTAGTAGTATGGACAGGAATGAGAATGAGAACACTCCCAAATAGAGAATTAGATAATCATGCTATGAAAATAAGTTAAGGGAACATGAATTGTAGTATATGATCCAACAGAGAGACAATGTGCCTGTTTGACTGACATTCAGAGACAGATAATGTAACCTAGAAAGGGCTTGTTAAAGACCCCTGTTAATGCCAAAGCTTATGGGGAAACACCAGAACCCCTGGATAGATGGGAAAAGACCATTTCTAAGCAACAATATAAATCATACCATACTATCCAGCCCCTCAGATGAGATTTGAGACCCATAACTCAGAAGACCAATAGGAAAGAGGAAAAAGAGGACCCCCCTGTATTCCATACATAGGAAAACTCCTTGCAGTCATTATGACAGGGGGGACAAATATGTTAACAGGGAGGGGGATTCAAGTAATGGCTCTAACTCAGATGAGGGAAGTTTGGCCAAAGTAATGAGAAATAGAAAGAGAACATTGAAATCACAGTTTACAAAAGACCCAATCATTCAGATGAAGGCCATAAAAAGCTTTAGGACCTGTAACCGCGAAAATGAAAGATATTCTGTTTGGGAACATTTCGAATTGTATGAACAGATGATGGCATCATTTTGGATGGGAGAATAGTCAAAACAACATTGAATTAATATAATGTATGTTCCTTCCCTAATTTTCTAGTTTCTTAGTGCGCTCGAAGATGAAAATCATTACAATAGACTTCTTACAAGGCAGACATTATGAAATACATTTCAACTCACAGAAACCCCCAAGAAGTCTGCAAGAAGTTTATAATTTAATGTGTGCTGAGGATCAAATTCCTTTGGAGTTTCCTCAAGTACTCAAGAGTGCATTTGCTCAAATTTCACTCAGTGTCGATAGCAAAAGACAAGATTTCAAAACAACATTCTTTCATGCCCATCAAAAATAATCAGTGACTAGTTTCTGATTTTGATGACTTGAGAACTCACAAGTGGATCATTGCACAGGCTAAGAGAAATTCCGAAGTACCCAACTATTCCCAAAAACAAAAAAAAGAACCTCAAACAAGCACCTGTGCCAGCCACCCTTGAGATAGCTGAGGTGAACAGTGCTCCTCAGTTGAATTTAGGGCTGGAGGGCAAAGACTGATTCCTCTTTTGTTAAAGCTACTAAAAGACAGAGAACACCCTTTGTTCAAAGCCAGCCAACTAGTCCTCTACCTGGCTTGCAAAATGCTGATCATTTACTCTGGAATTTCTCCTTGGGGTAAGCTGATTATTTATGGATCCAGATAGACACTTAGTAATATACTAGTGTTTGAATGGATTCATGTCACACTAAAGCTCAGACATAAAATCCTTCTCGATGGATTTATTGCAATTTCTCACGGCAAGTACATGTCTTGATAATGGTTAATATTATGACCATGTTTTTGATTCCTTTTTTATTACACTGGATCTCTATTATCAATAATTAAGAGGCTCAATAAAGGTGGCTCCTTTGAAGAGGGCAGATCGATTTGGATCCCAATATACATAGTGTAACATGCTAGATGATTTATTGGGAATTGCATCATTGGAGTTACGTCCACATATGACCAATTTAGGTTTTCCCATGTTTTGGCAGTAACGAATGGAGGTCATAATGCACAATACACAGCACTACAATGATTCATTCTGTTCTATAATATATGAGGTAAAACATTCCTCCTTAGCAAATTTCATTGGATTATGTTTCATTAATTAGAGGGAGAACTTAATCATATATATTTTTGATGATTTAGGTACTTTAGGGGAAACAAAGAGCTCTTTGATTTAAGTATTCTCACAGATTTGATTACGATGTTGAGAAGGTAACACTTTAAGACATTTTCTCCCATTCCTTAAGGTTACATATTTAATAAAGAATAGATTATTTATTTATTTTTGAGTTTACCATTAGATATTTTGAGGAAGTTAGAACTCATACCTCCAGAAGAAGGGTGGTGAATTATACCCGAAATTTGTTGAGCAAGAGAAACACTTTGGATTACCGCTACATACATCTAATATAGATGTGTAATAAAATATTTGGAGTTTATTGAACCTTATGTGATATCTGTGATAATTGTGTTGAAATTGTGGGATTATTTGTGCACTGATATTATTAACTTTTTCATTGAATAATACATTTATTTAATGTGAATGGAGATTCAGTATTTCAGTTTCACATGTTTCAACACATGTTGATATACATTTTGCGTTTGAATTTCCCTACTAACATATTTTCGGGTTTACTCCACTGTGTGTGTGGCATTGATTACACAAATGTATTTGCTGAAAAACTTATTTATTTATTATACAAACAGGGCCTAGCTGAATTTCTATATGTGCCAGCACTGATAATGGTTTAAAAGGTATTGATTTTCACTTCATGTTTTAAAGTAATTAGTATGGAGTCTAGGACATAATTATTGCAAAATACTGATCCTGCAAAACCATGCATTAGTCCTCTGTATTTAGGCTCTAATTCTACCCTGGGCTACAAATATGTTCCTCCTTCAGAGAGTCAAAACCCAGGAGTAGGAGCCCAGAGAAATCCATATTATGATGTTCTCAGGGAGATAGAATTATTGATTTTTACTTCATTTATTAAAAAAATTAGTCTGCAGTTTAGGACATAATTATTGCAAATTACTGAACCCCCAAAATGTCGACTTGCATTTGTTCTCTGTATTTAGGGTCTGGGTCTATACAGGACTTTAACTATGTTCCTCCTTCAGAGAGAAATAGCCAGAATCCAGGAGCTGGTTTGCAGGGAAATACAAATCAAAACTTCCTCAGGAAGAGAAGACAATCACCACCTCCTAGAGTCAATTACCATGGAAAAGAACCTCCTCCTCCTCCTAGGTTCCAGGATAACAGATAGCAGTACCAAGGTGAGTAGAGACCAAGCAATACATCCAACACCAATTTCATTTTTCTTCTAGGAGAGATAGTTACCCTTCTAGAGAATAAAAAAGATATTACCAAATTCCATGATTCAAACCGAAAAGTGGAGCAACAATTTCACAACTTGAGTGACAGGTCATGCAATTTACAAAGAGCGTTATCCAAATCATGAGACTCCAAGGGGGACATCCTGATTCTAAAGCTCACAAAAACCCTGGCCAGAATGAGGCAACAGGCCAGGGTGGACAATGACAAAATCCACAAAAAGAAGAAAGGGAAATGTGACAGAAAAGATATGACAAGCCTTCGAGGAAGCTTCTTTTATCTCTCGAGAAAATACTTCTTTGTTTGCTAATAAGTTGTCAAAGACCAATAGTTAACCCTCTTTATTACTTGAGATCAAATCAGATAACATTTTTAAAAAGAAGTATACTGAGGAGAAAAATTTGACAATTAAAAAAGGGGAACTCTGAAGATAAAACCCATTGTCACCTCTTTTCTTGATGTAATTCTTCCTCCAAATGAGCAGGGAATCGAGTTAAAAGAAATATGAGAAGAAACCTGAAGGAAAGAAAGAGATTAACCAAGAGACCCCTGGGCATGAGATCCAAGAAGAACCAAATGTGATCATTTTAACAAATATGATAGATTCAAATGATTTGTCATCCTCTCCAGGTTTCTTTAGGAAACACGATCCAGGCTGCAACCCAGGGAAGGGGATGGGGGGTGCCTTTTGACTACACATGAACTTGATCCTGAGGAAAATGCCCCTGTAGGGTTTGCCCAATGTCAATGAAATCCCAAACCTCAACAAAATGCATTTATAATCATCCACTAGCTCACACTTTCGATGTAATTTGGAGATGAAAGATCACAGGTTTTCCATGCCTGTCAAAGCTCAAGCACAGTTTGACTTATTGGCTCTCATAGATACAGGGCCTCAGGCTACCTTGACATCTCCAGAAGGACTTAAGACTGTCAACCAAGGAATAAGGAAACATCCCTCTATTATCCTCAAATTCCTTCTTGAGGAACTACATACTTTTGATCGCAAGGATATTGCAGTAGATGGGGTTAATTAAGTAGAAATCAGAATAGGGTTACAAAGACTCAACCATCTGGTGATAGTCACCCTCAGGCACAACTTTTTACTGGAAAACAATTTACTTTCAATGCTTTAACCTTTGATAGATTGCCTGAACCAGATCACACAATCTACTAAAACAGAGCGCTAACTATTTTAGTTGGAATGGCTCCTGTTGTTTGATTAAAAATCATCCAGTCTGAGTGAGGATTAATTTCCAGAACACTGAAGTAACAGACATCCCTATCATATCTGAGAAAGAATAAGAGTATAGTGAATGGACTCCCACAGAACCTTTGCACATAAATCTTCCTCCAAATAATGAGAGGTTCTCCACTTTCGAGGGCAATACACAGAAATCCTAGCTGAGGCTGACCTCCAGTGAGGATCAAGGTCAACAGGTGGACAACTCAGCCAATAAAATCAGCAGTTTAGATATTCTACACAAGAGAGCTCACATTATGCCCTATTCAACCTAATGAAGGTAAGGGACTACTTCTTTCCAAAGTCTGTTTAACTGAAGAAAAAAAAGTTATCAACAAAATATTCCTCTGACAATTCCAGACGGTTCAGAACATTTCTACATTTAATCTGAATGATAAATGGGAATATGGACTTGATGTAATAGATTGAAAGCACATGATTACAAGCAGGTGTATGCTGGAAATCAAAATTGGAAACAAAAATATAAACTGTTAGGCAGTAATATGGTCATAATGACAAGTTGCTCGGACATTTTCGGGAGGTACCGATCTCATTGCATGGACTTTTAACAAGGGCTATGGGATGTTACCACCCAGTAAGTCCCAGAGTGGTAATAGCCATTTATATCTTTAAACAAATAGGTTGTGACGAGCGTGTGACCCGTTCTTTCAAAGAAATACTAATCTAACATGGCCGCCATGCAAATGGAGGCAAGGCTTCAATTGAGCCCCTCTTCTGTTTCCATGGTGGTCATTGGACTTCAGATGGGCAGCGCTGTGGTGCAGCTGCACCTCAACCCCTTCAGGTAAGTGGGAGGGGTGGGTAGGGTAGAGGAGAGAAACGAGGACCGTATGGGGAGGGAGGGAAAATGATGGGGTAGACACTGGCAGCTCTGAGGCTGCATTTAACATGGCCTTATACAATGAGGTGCAGTCACGTTCTGAGCAATCTGATTGCATGAAGCACTGCCCTCAGTGCTATGGGGTGTTATTTCTGATTTACTTATCAGAAATTACTTATCACATAAATGTGCATTAATTAGAATCTTATTAATAAAAACATCTGATGTTGAGTTGGAGGAATCCTGAAGAACATTCATGATCATGGAAAGGCATTTAAGCCAGCCCAATAATGCTGCTGAAGTTCAAATCAAAGAAAACATCACTATTCCAGGAAATGCTCGACAAATCACTTTGCCAATAAAAATCAGAAAAGGACAGGCCTTGTTTAATTAAAAAGAAGTTTGAATTAATTTAAATAGTATTCGTAAGCAACAGGTCCCATGTCTCCACCAACTCCATTAGTAGGTCTGAAAGATGATATCCTTATATTGGTTGAAAACAATGATCCCCAAAGCCTAATTTTATCCCAAGAGTCCCCCACTGGAATGGCTGTAGATTTCAGAAATGTTTCCATTGATTTAGCCAATGCCATAATTGGTCCCATACCTGGTGATTGTTATAACAATACTGATGGTTTCAGGCAAGAAACTGTTTATTGGACATGGGTGTACTCCTTGTGAGTGGATGTTATTTGTGATATACTGGAGGGTTAGATAGCATTCAGAGTCACAAGTAACTACCTCAACGGAAAGGAATCAATAACCAAGGATGTATACTTCCAATTAAAGGAGACCTCAGAAATAGCCACGCCAGACAATGTGCAGACTTCCTTCAGATGGTCGAAGAACAGATATGCCTGTGAGACAGGAGAACAAAAGAAAAAGTTAAGACCTGGATTTTTAGAGTTCCAGAAAATGTTCACAGTCAGTTCCTGTAATTAGAATTTTGAACATATATCATCAGTATTTGTTTGACAATAACAGTCACCTCTAGTATACAAGGAAACACTCACAGAGATGATCAAAAACTGGGAATCCTGTTGGATTATTCAAGCAATTCACAGCACCTTTAATAACTGAGTACTATGAATAGTGAACTCCAGCAAACAATGGAGACTCTGCCCAGACGTAAGGGAAATAAATATCAGGCTACACATGTCAGGGTAGACTCTGCCTTATATTAATCAGGAGTTAGCAAAGATCCAGGGCTCTAAAGTATGTACTGCTTTTCACTAATATATATTGGACTGTCTCGGTACTCTATGAGCACCAATGTAAGCTTACATTTATGTGTGGGGGCAACGTACATGGATCCTATCTTCATTTGGGTATATTAACAGTGGACCTTAGTTCAATATCGTCCTACAGATAGCCATGTCTGACTTTGTAAAAAGAGACAATTTGTCCTATGCAGATTACAGAACACCTGGTAGAGATCTTCCATATATTGACCTTAATAAGAAATCAGAGGTGCAAACTGATCACTTGTGCAGAACTAAGGAAAAGCTTTTAGGCCATAAAATCACAGCCAATCATCTCAAACCCCAGAAAGAAGAAGGTTGAGGCTCTTCTATAAATTTAAGAACCCCACAAATGTATGTGAATTAGAATGTCTCTTAGGATTGACTAATCATATTATAACTCCGTATAGAATTACACAGACATCATGCAGCTCTTGATCCATCTCTTGAAGGCAGGGGTCAACTGAGAGTGGGGACTCTCAATCAGAGTCTGTGAAACAGCTGAAAATGTCTTTCCCTAGGAATGGCTATAGAGACTGGAGCAGGTATCTATATTTCTGCCTGCTATATGGTTGGGTAGAGACACAGCGCACCCCAGCCAAGGTACTTTATATGATAGCTATTGATGAGCAACCCAGGGTTAAGCTCTCAGGAGGTGATGCAGGCTCGTTCTTAAGTACACCCCACACAGGAATGTCCACACCACAAACTGTGGTATGTGCTAACACAGTTCTTTACATACCATTAAGGTTCAGATTATATACACAATTCAATAACACACTTTGTAATCTGGTAATACCAGACTTAGACTTTAGATGCCTTTAAAATACACCAACTGCTGGCAGTTATAACAAAGCATGCAAATCATTCAGTACGGTGTATCAGCATAGAAATATGGAAGAAAAGCAGATTAACATTAAGCAATGGCAGAATGCTTTTATTGGAGCGAGATACACAATACTGAGTGAGGATTCCCCCACCTGGGCAACCTGTAATAAAATAATTAACAAGCACATTCCATAAATGCTCAAAAAGCCTTGCTGCTTGGTTAAAATATTCAACCACCCCAGTGTACCTGTAGTGGGAGAGTTTCTTCGATGCTTCAACTGTATCATTCGAGGATGGACCCCCTTTGAAGAAGAAGCCACTGGGTGTTAAAATCCTCGAGGAAACAGAGAACACTTGCAGTGATACAGCAGCTTCGACCTTCGTGGTGCACTTCGACGATCGATTGTTTCCACGCTGGTGGAAGTCCTGGGAAGATGAGGTGTGCGGTAGTCCTCGCTGTAAAATGATTGCTGCCGCAAATAAGAATCTGTGGACTTTAAAAACCTTCAGCTGTGATGGATGCAGGCCCGGCAGCAGGCATCGGAGGTCGGGAGTCACGTTCAGCGGTCGTCTGGCCTGTCGGTGCTGCATCTGCAGCACGTACCTTGGGGTAGCTTCGGCGATCGGGACTCGACCACAGGCTGGACCTCGGATCTTCACTTCATCAGTCTCCTTGGGATGTCTTTGTCGGCTTCTGGTGGCGGTAAACCCACTAGCGGGCTTTCCCCAGTAGCTGGCGACCAAGACTACCTCCGGCAGGAGAAAGTGGTTGGCGGTGATGGCAAAGGAGCCCTCTTTCAAAGGTTGTTAGGCAAGGGGGAGTTTTATCTGCACGGGGTGTCGAGCAGCACTGTGTCAAGGTGTCCCTGCTTCTGGGTGACATGATTCAACTTGCCTTCCATCACTCACAGAAATCTTCTGACCCAGGTCGACGTCAATGGACTTCTATGACCCTCAATGCCCAGGCACTCTCTTCAGGATTCTTGGCAGACCCCTTCTCCAGATTTCAGACTCACAGAACTGGCTTCCAGGGTGCTTTGATGAAGAGCAGCAGTTTTTGCACGATGGGGAGAGGTTACCTAGCCAGGTCCTCTCTTGGATCAGTCCTCAAAAACTTAACAGCTTTTGGATTACATCGAAGGAAATGCAGCAGCAATCTTCTCCTTCAGCAGGGCTTCAAGGATAAGCTGCAAATTTTGACTTCCGCTTCTGAACACATTGGCAAGTAAGAGGTCCCCAGATATACACATATGTCCCTCATTCACTTTGGCTGTACCAGGCTCAAACATCCAATCACACAGAAGGGCATTCATGCAGGCAGGCTGCCAATCAGGCTCACAGCCATTAAGGCCATTCACTCCAATCAGACACACATAACAAGCAATGTTGATTGGGGCAAGCACCCAGCCTTTCAGCACACTACACTGCATTCATGTCAGTTTGAGGCAGATCTGTCTCATTCATTGTGTCACACACACAGAAACCAGACACCCATAACATGGAATGAATATTGGTCACACCCTCCATTCACACAGTCCCACAACACACAGTCACTGGGAAGGCTCCAGTCAGTCTGTCCCAAACTTCCCCACAAGACCTGTTCTTCAACCCAACAGCTAGTCAGGGGAAGGGACAGAGTCACGGCTTCCCAGGATTTTGGGAACACAAGGTAAACGTCAGTAGAAACCAAAAGGCCCCAGGGGTCATAGTGCCTCCTATCAGAAATCCACTAATCCATATGGCATGGGCTGGGTATCTCATAATGGAGGATACTCAGAGCTCCTGTCACATCAGCATGAAGCTGCCACCAGCCCATACGCTGCTATGTGGGCAACACACAGGTGCCCAGAATCATACAGGGTTGTATCCCCACCCAGGGGTGCCATTATGGTATTTCAAAGGTCTTGATTCATCACAACAAAAAAGAGGAACAACTGCACTGTCAGGGGTCCCCACTGGATTCCTTTGCAGGAAAGAAACACATAACACACATGATAAAGGAGTAGAGGACAAGCACAGGGAGGCCCTATCCCTCCAAAGCATTTCCAGCATCACAATGGCATTAGCTCAAGCATTACTTCCTGGATTCTTTCAATTCAGGTTTATCCTGTAGAAATCAGATATAGTCAAAATAACAAGAGTCTGATGGCACAAAGATAAACCGATCGACATGAATAGATAATTGTCTACTCGATGAAGAATTCAAAGCAACCAATAAAAGGGTCAGAAAATGCACATAGTTTATATGGATGGATGTTTCTACCATGTCAAAGAAAACGATGAAAGGGAATAGGTAGCTGGTGTCAGAAAGGCTTGGCTGAATGACATACGTGAACCTCCAGCCATCTATAAAATTAGTCCCCGAAGTAGTCAGGAGGCAGAACAGATGTACATATATAAAGTTGTCCTTTCTTCTATAAATAATTAGCTCCATGAACTAGTAATCATAACTAATTCAACTATGTTTGAAATAGATTTGTTCAGCACTTATTAACTTGGAAAGTCAGATGTATTTTTTGTGGAAACAACAAACCCCAGAAACACAGAAACTTAATCCAAATTATAGATGATTACGTGGCGTCAAAGAACTTGTCCCTATTTTGTAAAAAAACTAAAGGAGTACTCAAAGGTTGAAGGCACAAATAAGATAGGAAACAATTTGGTCAGAAAACCTTCCCTTAACTTAAAAAGATTGTCAGGGAAATTAAGCTCTTTGAGTCTTATGCAATTCCTGAAAATGATACAGTTTCAAGATGGACATGGGCAATTTGGTTGCGATCAGTGCCTAAAACCTACCTCATTCCAAGCTATAATGTTAAATTATGCTCATCATGCAGTGATAGCTGGTCATCAGGGACTTGAAAAGATGATGGAGGTCCTACGTATGGTTGCTGTCATGATCACTGCTTCCAAGGAGCCAGGACCAGCCCAACGTCCTTGGAAGCAGGCCCCTAACCCTGATCCTAGGCACCAGCCGGTCCCCACAGGGACCTTTTGGACCTTGTCCTGGTGCCGGTGGCACCAGGCTCATCAGAAGCATCGGTCCCGGCACTGGAAGCGCCGGGCTCATCATTGGTGTGAAGGTGCTTGGGTGGACTTACCTGCGGCAGACCATGCTGCTTACTTGCCAGACTCTTAGAAGTCCTCGGTGAACTGGGACTACTTTCTTACCTGGGTGGGGCAGCTCCACTCCCTGGATACAGCACTGGAACTCTTCTGGAAGCAGGAACTCTTTTCTTACTTAGGCGGGGCCGTGGAAGGAGACGCCTCATCACTCCAAGGCTATTTAAACCACACCCGATTGATGAAACGTGCTTCGCGTTATTCTGCATCTGCAGCAGAACGCTCACCGAGTCTGTTCCAGCATTTCTTCTTGGGATCCTGAATCTGCAAGAATTATACTTACCATTCCTGTACCTGAGCAACATCAGCACCTGCAAAAGACCAGAAACAACAGGTTAGCAGAACGAACTTTCACACGCAGTGCTTGCTTACCTGATCCTTCAGCAGCGGCCGTGTCTAACGCTGCACCTCCGCCGGCAAAGATAAACAGTATTATTATACTTACTGGCAAGCTGTGCACTCCAGATTCTTCACGCTGCATCTGCACCTGCAAAGATAAACAGTATTATTATACTTACTGGCACGCTGTGCACTCCAGATTCTTCACGCTGCATCTGCACCTGCAAAGATAAACAGCATTCTTCTACTTACTGGCACGCAGTGCATTCCGGATTCTTCACGCCGCATCTTCACCTGCAAAGACAACAGCAGTGTCACACTTACCGGCACGTGGCGAATTCCGGATTTCTTCATTCTGCATCGTCTCCTGCAAAGACAAAGAAAGAGACAGTAAGAGCGCTGCCATACTTACGCAACTCCAGGCGCTTCAGTGCCATGCATAAAAGACTATAAAGACTAAAGGTGTCCAGAAACTTACCGGTCGTGCAGTCAACGACGGTACCCATCCTCTGAAGTCAAGAGGCCCACGTTTCACCAGTGAAGGAACTGGCAACGGCACCCTGCACTAGACGCAGATGGAGAGCCCAGCATTCACCTATCTAAGGTGAGCACGTTGACCTGGGAGGGGGGTTCAACGGTCAAGCTGGGAGGAGAGAGATAGGGACATTCAGCAACCCAGACCTTTAATCCCCATATTATTTCACCTGCAGAAACCTCACCCTTCGAGTTCGACACACAGTGCGGAGAGGGTCGACCCCAGAAGCCAACCGAATCCTGCACATCACGTTTCGTGTTACAGACACCTTCCTGCCAAGACCCGCGCCTCCATGGGAATCAGGTGAGCGTTACAGAACGCGAAGCCCACCACTAAACTCCTACCCAGGCGCAATGGAAACTTCAGATACTGATCAACTAGCCCAGTTGCTTGGGGAATTAAGAGCAGAAGTACATGCAGCTCGCCAGGAAACAAGCTCTCTAAGAAGAGAACTGATAATTTCTAAGGAGCGAACAGAGGACCTTGCTAGGCAGTTGTTACAAACGCAGGCAGGACAGACACCTTTGCCCGTTCCAGGAGGAAGTTACCCTTCTGCCTCAGCTTCAAATCGAGTGCAAATCAATCTGCCCGGTAATGTGCCCTTGGCTCCGCCCGAACGCTTTGCTGGTGATCCAAAGAAATTTGCAGTGTTCATCAACCAGTGCCGCCTGCACTTCTTATGTCGACCAGCTGCATTCCCAACTGACCAGGCCAAGGTGGCTTTCGTGCTTTCTTATCTCAGTGGCAGCGCTGCAGATTGGTCGATCCCTTTAGTCACCCAGGATGATCCGGTTTTACACGATTTTCAAGCCTTCCAGGCCAGCATGGAGAAACTGTTCACAAGACATGCACAAGGGCAGGCCTTGGACAATGAACTTCTCTCATTACGACAGGGTAACCAAGACCTCTTGACTTATATAGCCTCTTTCAATAGACTCATAGTGGAAACACAATGGCCCGAGGACAAGAGAATAACGCTTTTCTACAGAGGTCTGCGTGGAGAGCTCAAGGATGTGCTAGCGCAGGTTGTGAATCCTCCACAAGAATGTTCAGACTATATTGACTTAGTTGTCCAACTAGACCATAGACTACAGAACAGGAAGGCAGATCGCTCCAGATTTGATACCCGAGTGTTTTCCAAACCACAGACCTCGAATAAGGGAGCTGACACTGCGGAACCCATGCAAATAGGGGGCATGAGAGGACCTTTAACCCAGAAAGAGCGGGAAAGAAGAAGGCAGCTGCAATTATGCCTCTATTGCGGTAATTCAGGACACTTTCTTCGGGACTGTCCCGTGTAACCAGCTAAGAAGACTTTAGGAGCCGCGGATACCTGTACCACAAATTCTGAGCAGGGAAACGACCTCGCCCGACAAGAGTAGAGGTCCTCTTGCCGAGCGTTAAGATCTGTCCCGTGACCTCGCATTTCGTGATACCCCTGGTCCTCATTAGTCCTGAACGTCCGGATCGTTTGCACGCAATTGAAGCTTACATTGACAGCGGAGCAATCGGTAACTATGTGGACCGTGAAATGGTGTCAAGGATGAATCTACCCCTTGTCCCTAAGGCAGTAAAAGACGTCATCACTACTGTGGATGGCACGGAGATAGCCTCCGGACCAGTAACGCATGCCACCCAAGAAGTGACGCTGTTGAGTCATAATGGACACCGGGAGAGAATAGTGTTCGATGTAATCAAGGCCCCTCAGTTCCAGATCATTCTGGGAATCCCTTGGTTGGAGAAGCACAATCCACAGATTGATTGGCGAGCAAAGACGGTTCAGTTTCCAGAGTGTTCTACCACGTGTTATCCTCGACCTGATGTTTCACTGGCAGCGATCTCTTCTGAGGAGATTCTCAAATTACCTCCCGAATACCAGGAGTTCCAAGACGTCTTCCAGAAGGATCAAGCTAACACCCTACCCCCTCATAGGTCTTACGACTGTCAAATAGATCTGATACCTGGAACAACTCCTCCTTGCAGCAGGATCTATGCCCTCACCGAGCCAGAGAACCTTCACCTCAGACAGTACCTGGACCAATACCTAGCTAACGGGTTTATCCGTCCTTCCAAATCTCCAGCTTCATCGGCTTTGTTCTTCGTTCCGAAAAAGGAAGGAGACCTTAGAACTTGCATAGATTACCGCGCCCTGAATCAGATCACTGTTAAAAACAGATACCCGTTACCTTTGATCCCTGAACTCCTGGACCAAGTCAAAGACGCCCGTATATACACAAAGCTGGATCTCAGAGGAGCCTACCACTTGGTAAGGATCAAAGAGGGCGATGAATGGAAAACGGCCTTCCGCACCAAGTACGGGCTATTCGAATATCAAGTGATGCCCTTTGGACTGTGTAATGCTCCTGCTGCTTTCCAATATTTTATGAACGATGTCCTTAGGGAACTCATTGACGTGTGTGTAGTTGTCTACATTGACGACATCCTCGTCTATTCCTCATCGGAAGAAGAACATCAGAGACATGTTAAAAAGGTTCTCGAGAGATTGCGTCAACATAGTCTTTTTGCTAAACTTGAGAAATGCGTCTTCAACGCAACAGAAGTCGAGTTCCTGGGATTCATATTGTCACCTAACGGAGTCCATATGGATTCAAAGAAGGTTGATGCAATTATCAAGTGGCCATCACCAACCTCTGTAAAAGGAGTTCAAAGCATGTTAGGATTCGCTAACTTTTACCGCAGATTCATTCCTGAATTTTCCCTGATAGTCCAGCCCATCACCGCTCTGTTGAAAAAGAACAAACGTTTTGAGTGGTCTTCTGAAGCAGAACAAGCTTTTCAAGACTTAAAAACTAAATTCATTTCTGCACCTGTTTTAAAACATCCTCGCCCAGAACTTCCTTACATCATGGAAACGGATGCTTCTAGTCTTGCTATGGGAGCAGTGTTATCACAAAGAGATTCGGTCACAAACCAACTACATCCGGTTGCCTTTTGGTCCCGCAAGTTTTCGCCTCCTGAGATCAACTATTCAATTACGGACAAGGAACTTTTGGCCATCAGATCGGCCTTTAAAGCCTGGCGGCATTATCTTCTAGGAGCCAGACACACAGTCACCGTAATGACTGACCACCGCAATCTACAATACCTAAAGACAGCCAAAGCTCAGTCTTCCAGACAACTTCGCTGGGCCCTGTTCCTGGCAGAATTTGACTTTATAATTACTTATCGACCAGGCAGTAAGAACGGAAAGGCGGATGCCCTCTCCCGGATGGGAGTAGATGAACAGTTGATCAATCCAGATCCAATACCCATAATCCCAGAACAAAGGATTTTGGGTTTGGTCAGCACTCAATCTTTTGAAGACATCAAGAACACGGTGAAATCGCTCCTAACTCCGACCGATTTGCAGGACTGGCAATTAAAGGGAAAAGAGTTCTCAGTAGATCAAGACCTACCATATTTCCGAGGACGATTGCACTTGCCCTGTGAGAGACTACAAAAACAAGTAATCTCCGGTTATCATGATTCTCTAATGGAGGGGCACCCTGGCATTACCAAAACCATGGAAAAGATTAAAATAAATTTCTGGTGGCCATCGTGGAAAAGGGATATTAGAGACTTTGTAATCTCCTGTGGTGTGTGTGCCCAGAATAAAAGTCAAAAGCAAAAACCAGCCGGCCTATTACAGCCACTTGACATCCCTCCCTGTCCATGGCATACCCTGTCCATGGATTTTATCACGGACTTACCTCCATGCTTGGGATATACTACCATCTTAGTAGTCGTGGATCTATTCTCAAAAATGGCGCACTTCATACCCTTGAAGGGTCTGCCTTCAGCCTCAGTATTGGCCCGGGAATTCTTGGCGAACATCGTTCGCTTACACGGTTTTCCTTCGGTTTTAGTCTCCGATAGGGGAAGTCAATTCATCTCCCACTTCTGGCGCAGTTGCTGTCGTCTAGCCCAAGTTGATGTAAGACTTTCAACCAGTCACCATCCCCAAACGGACGGACAAACCGAAAGGACAAACCAGACACTAGAACAATATCTACGCTGCATGCTCCAACAAACAGAAAACCCCTGGAAGGACATTCTTTGGATCGCGGAATACGCGTACAACAATTCGACTCATTCTGGAACCGGGAAGACTCCTTTTTTCCTATTATATGGACACCATCCTAGAACCTCCAACCTGGATCCTCCCCAAGAAATTGAAGCACCTGCTGTGGATCACTTGCATTCGGAGATTACCTGTGCTTTTAAGGAAGCCACTGCCCATCTGCAAAGAGCTAAAGCTCAATTAAAAAAGGCAGCCGATCGGCACCGTAAAGAGGCCCCTCACTACGCTGTAGGAGATCAAGTCTGGTTATCCACGAAGCACCTGCCTTTAAAAGGACCCCGCACTTTCATTCCGAGATACCTTGGGCCCTACCTCATATCTGCCATAATCAATCCGGTGGCTGCCAAATTGGAATTACCTACGCATATGAAAATACATCCAGTATTCCATGTCTCCTTATTAAAACCAGTACAACCAGAAACCCGATTGACTGAACTCCCAGAACCCGTTTTGGTAGACGGAGAACTCGAATTTGAAGTGAAGAACATCCTAGACTCCAAGATTTCCAGGTCTAAATTATACTATCTGGTTGATTGGAAAGGATACGGTCCACAGGAAAGGTCGTGGGAACCCTCAGAACACGTCCACGCACCTCGTCTGGTCAAGAGATTCCATCTGAATCACCCCGACAAGCCAAAGCCCCCGGAGAAGACACACTTAGGAGGGGCCTTGAGGGGGGATACTGTCATGATCACTGCTTCCAAGGAGCCAGGACCAGCCCAACGTCCTTGGAAGCAGGCCCCTAACCCTGATCCTAGGCACCAGCCGGTCCCCACAGGGACCTTTTGGACCTTGTCCTGGCGCCGGTGGCACCAGGCTCATCAGAAGCATCGGTCCCGGCACTGGAAGCGCCGGGCTCATCATTGGTGTGAAGGTGCTTGGGTGGACTTACCTGCGGCAGACCATGCTGCTTACTTGCCAGACTCTTAGAAGTCCTCGGTGAACTGGGACTACTTTCTTACCTGGGTGGGGCAGCTCCACTCCCTGGATACAGCACTGGAACTCTTCTGGAAGCAGGAACTCTTTTCTTACTTAGGCGGGGCCGTGGAAGGAGACGCCTCATCACTCCAAGGCTATTTAAACCACACCCGATTGATGAAACGTGCTTCGCGTTATTCTGCATCTGCAGCAGAACGCTCACCGAGTCTGTTCCAGCATTTCTTCTTGGGATCCTGAATCTGCAAGAATTATACTTACCATTCCTGTACCTGAGCAACATCAGCACCTGCAAAAGACCAGAAACAACAGGTTAGCAGAACGAACTTTCACACGCAGTGCTTGCTTACCTGATCCTTCGGCAGCGGCCGTGTCTAACGCTGCACCTCCGCCGGCAAAGATAAACAGTATTATTATACTTACTGGCACGCTGTGCACTCCAGATTCTTCACGCTGCATCTGCACCTGCAAAGATAAACAGTATTATTATACTTACTGGCACGCTGTGCACTCCAGATTCTTCACGCTGCATCTGCACCTGCAAAGATAAACAGCATTCTTCTACTTACTGGCACGCAGTGCATTCCGGATTCTTCACGCCGCATCTTCACCTGCAAAGACAACAGCAGTGTCACACTTACCGGCAAGTGGCGAATTCCGGATTTCTTCATTCTGCATCGTCTCCTGCAAAGACAAAGAAAGAGACAGTAAGAGCGCTGCCATACTTACGCAACTCCAGGTGCTTCAGTGCCATGCATAAAAGACTATAAAGACTAAAGGTGTCCAGAAACTTACCGGTCGTGCAGTCAACGACGGTACCCATCCTCTGAAGTCAAGAGGCCCACGTTTCACCAGTGAAGGAACTGGCAACGGCACCCTGCACTAGACGCAGATGGAGAGCCCAGCATTCACCTATCTAAGGTGAGCACGTTGACCTGGGAGGGGGGTTCAACGGTCAAGCTGGGAGGAGAGAGATAGGGACATTCAGCAACCCAGACCTTTAATCCCCATATTATTTCACCTGCAGAAACCTCACCCTTCGAGTTCGACACACAGTGCGGAGAGGGTCGACCCCAGAAGCCAACCGAATCCTGCACATCACGTTTCGTGTTACAGACACCTTCCTGCCAAGACCCGCGCCTCCGTGGGAATCAGGTGAGCGTTACAGTTGCTTACTGTTCAAAAAAGGCTCATGACTTAAACATTTATTTAAAATGGTTTCCTTTGTGTGCTCAATTCCAACCAAGTTCTCTCACTCACTGGGTTTTACAAAAGAGAGGAATGACATTACTATGGTGTGAACTTCAGATCAACTTTATTGGTCTAGTGATTTGTTTTGCATGCGACAACAAATATATGTTCACCATTACGTGCATCTTTACAAAATGGTTTGAATGTCTCCTAGCCCCGAATTGCAAAGCAGAGATTGCCTCTTTGTTAATGATCAACCACATCTTTTCTTGTTTCAGCCTTCCTCAAATGATTGAGTCCAACTGAGTTAGTTATTTCATCAGCAATGTAATGAATAAAACTTGTGTGAAATTTTAGGAGTCAAAAAATGTTGCACACGTCTACCACCAGCATCCAGTGGCGAAGATGAGTGATATAATAAAACTATTGTGAGAATTTTAAAGAAGTCTGTGGTGGATTCGCGACCTACTTGGGACTTGTAATTACCACAAGCCTAATAGCTCTGAGATCTACCCCGACTTCTGCTACAAAGATGCCTCCTTTTGGACTTGTCACTGGCAAAAAATGGTCTTGCCTCAACATCTGTTTCACCAAACACAGCAACAGATGTTGATCAACGCCTGTACCACTCACAAATATTCATAAGAAATTCCTATATGTTTTTGCATATGTGCAAAGGAACTTGAATAATTCTGCAGTAATTATGAAAACCTACTACACCATGCAAACATACAAGAAGGATGATGAGGTAGGCAATTGAGTTTACCTCTATACCTTACAAAGGAACCACTCTATAGAGCACTCCTTCCCCTGTGGCAAGGGGACTTCAATATCATGGCTCTCACCCGTTGCCTACACATTCAAGAAACCAAAAGAGGAAATGACAGAGGAATGTTGAGTCCATCAGAAAAAGCTGAAGATCTGCAATCTGTGAATAGCCCTTAGTCGGATTGAGGAATCAGTTCCTCCTCCTGATGAGATAACAGCTGAATAAAAAGTTAAAGCAGGAAGCACACATTTTCAGAAGAAAGTAAGAACAGTTGAACATTAATACAATTGAATAATAACCTTTTGAATATTACTGTTAGAATTGAAAGAAAATAAACAATTGTATCAGGGAATATGCACAAGATCAGGAGAAAGGAGGGAAGGGTATCAAACCATCACCCCAACAAGGCGGAAAAGAAGAGGTGAGGACTCTCCATCCCAACCCCAGAAGATATGGTTTTCCGTGTACAGGGGATGCCCAGTGTCGACAAGAGAAGGTCAGTTGATGTCCAGGCAAAAGTGTACATGGGGAAAATAAATCTTACTAAGATGGACCGCCTGTCAAAATAAGAACACCTTTTCAACTGCCAAGAAACTGCAATTCCTGAACCCAGGTATTTCCCCTCAAGACATTGGTCCCGGCAGACAAAGGGTGGATGACATGGAAATTGACACAATTTAAAGTGAAGAGGGGTCAAAAAATTACATTTCTTCATTCATTAATGCTTTTCATGAGCTAACACAAAAAGAGTGCATCTATGGCATGCAGTTAGTAAGATGCACCACTAAGAGACAACACCCGTAAATAGTGTAATTTCCACACATCAGGAACCTTCCATTGAACTGGTCGAAAGACAGATCTTAACCAACTTTAGACTGACAACACACAATGCCGAAGACCCCAGTTCAAAATGGAACTCTCTGGATTAACAAAAACTGGTGCCCCAGTTTCCCTGAAACAATGTAAATGACCAAAATCTACACACAAGTAATGTCAGTAAAGGGCCAAGCAGGGTTGCATTTCATCAATAATCACATAACTCTCTATACATCATGGAACTGTATATCCAAATATGCTAGTAGGTCCTGTGTGTCCGACATGTTCCAATGTAAAAAGTGCATTTAATTTTTCAACAACAATGGAAACCATGGGTTATCCATTCAAGTATATATATGCCTAAATGATAACAGTAATACTGTTATAAATACATGTATATAGGTATTATACAATTATGTGTGCAATATTTAAAAACATGGAATACATTACTGTTTAAATGTATACGAAATCTAAGGTTTTCTAATGTTGGCTTTGGCAATGCTGGTTAGCTCTCCAGTGAAATCTCTGACAAACTAATGTCTTCTGTTGAAGACTTGCATACATGATCGAATGGGGGGGGGGTTAATTTTCCCTGCAGACTAGCCTTGGCCATTTGGAATTAACAGGCTTGGTTTATCTTTCATCCCATAAACTCATTAAGGTTCACATAACAAAGGGATCATTTCTAGACAATATTCTTATAAATAAATGGTTTTCATTCTAGCTAAATCAAATCCACAATAACTGAGGAGGTGTGTTAAGGTCCAGGACTTCAAAAGGCCTTACTGCACTTAGAGTATTATCTCTTCATATCAATTTGCTAGTCCAGCAGATGGCCAGCCTAATGGAAGAATGAACAAAGAGACCTGTTACTTACTTAAATCAGTCACTGACTGAAGGCATTAAAAAGAGCTGCTCACATGAGTCATTATGCTGAACATGAGATTTCATCACTACTGTTCACTTATGGGGTATAATTTAAATGTAACACAAATTGTTGCATAGAAAAAATGAGTTTTAACTCTGAATTGATCAGGCATAGAATCAAATGGAGAAGTGCGTTCTGACCGCAAGATCCTATTTCTATCAAATACGTTCAAATAAAATTTGTCGAAATGTTTTAATAATTAATAAAATGATGACTATTAATAACTTCATGAAAAGGTATCATACAATTATATGTTGCATGACCCTATATTGTTCTGGGGCGGGGGAATCCCAAAATCTATATTGCACTAATATGCCATATTGTTTCAAGAAGAAATTGAATAAAATGAATTGAGTTCAAAAGTATGAGATCAGGCAGCACCCACTTTTTTCACATATAATACAAATATGAACAACTCATGAAAAAGTGTTGCATATTCTCGGGGATCGTCTGACTATTAAGCAAGACAATGGAAATATCTGACCCATCAAAAAGTGTGATATTATCATAACAGTGTGGGAATATCACCCATTGTTAAAAAGGAACATAGAAGCAACAGAGAGGAGAGACACAAACTGAAGGACTCTCCAATTGAAAGCTGCAGGGAAGAAGTAACCTGTTCTAAATGGATGAGTGTTTATCTTATAAAATATCTGGAGATGAAAGGTCCTTGTCCATGAGGGAGCCTGGATCAGATTAACACTATGCAGGCCTGCTTTCCTGAAAAATGGAAATGAACCAGAGAGTAGAACTGACAGGGAATTCCTTGGGAACACTTGAGTGTCTCTGGCAGCTTTGGGCATTAAATAATGATGTATAAGTGAGTGAAAACTCTCCAAATGTAAATGTAGAAGCCCCCTAGAATAATTCCCATGCTAAGTCTCTGGAGTAGGAGGGAGCTGGGAAGGTGGACTTTACTTGGGCTAACTCATTCCAAATAGTATATGTTGATAGTTTAGTCTGAAATGCAAAATTGATTTTTTCCTTACAATAGAATGAGACTAGGATATTGTAGTTTATTTGCATTAGCTATATCGTACTTTTACTGTACTTAAAGCTGAGTGAGTGTCATGCATGGCAACCTGGCTACACCCCTGGCTACGCCTGTTCCTGTAGCACCCTATCCTTGTAGGACATGTTATGCCTACAGGACTTCAAAACCTTTCTATTCCAAATGGAGGCTATTCGATACATTGCCAGGAAAACAGTGTTTGCATTACTCACGGCGTTAGAAGTCATGTGATTAGACTATGTCACGTGATTCCACCGCTATGTTTATTAGCAGTGTTGGGAAGTCACTCGCTGCTTCTGATCGAGTTATATGGAGTCCTTTGGCTGAAGCAAGAACCTGCATCGATGCATTTACTTCAGCTTTCTTATTGGGATCTATCGTTCGAATTCCTCCCTGAGCTCTGTTTGATTTGGAGTTTGAACTTTCCTTCTTGCCGCCTTTTCCAGATTACAAGCAGACAGCGGGTGCCATCTGTGCTTGTATACTCGGCTGCCTTCCTGGTAGTCTGCACTGCTGCGCGTGCAAAGTGGTATTCCTAGAACTTGTTCTGCTGTGTGTGACTATACAACGTTTGGCTTCTTTGAACTCCTTCTGCCATGTCTGGTTAACTAACGTGTGGCTTCCTGGAACGTGTTCTGCCACGTGTGTTTTTGCGTAAACGTGAGGCTTCCTTTGAACTCATTATGCCACATTTTGTTTTTTTCTCTTGGGCATGATTCTCCGCCAAACATGTGTTTCAGTGATTGTCAGTAGCAGCGGTTATTAGGAGTTCTGCATACCGCTACAACTGTTGCCAATCATTTACATTGACAAAGTAATTCTTTGTTTATTTCTTATTTACAAGACAATGGGGGTCGTTACGAGTGAAGTAATAAGGGGTTAACAGCGCTGGTAAAGGTGGCGGAGCCATCAACCCCTTACCGCTCCATTACGAGTCTGCTCACGGGAACCCGCTAAGGACGCCTGGTTTTAATAACGGGCCCGTTGTTAGCATCCCCATTCCCATTGGGAATGGGGATGTTCAGGGTCTGGTTTCCTTTAATGGGGAATTACCGGGCCATGCAAGGTCGGAATGGCCCAGCAATTCCTCATTCAAGGAAGCCGGACCCGGTACCTGGTGAGGGGGTAGCCATGCCGCTAATCGCGGCATCCCCCTACGAACTGAGGTACCGGTAGCTCCATCCAATGCAAATTGGGGCTGTGAGGGGTCGCTTATCCAACGCAGAAAGGGAGAACCGACGAAAAAACAACTTGCGTATGTATTGTGGCTCCTCTGATCACTTACTGATTATATTTCCCAAGAAGCCAGTCAATCGTTCGGGAAATGCCAAAACTCTACATTAGCAGGAGTCCCTTTGTCGAGTACTACATCGGACTCCCATTCAGTCCCGGCTTTTGCTCCTATAGTAGTGGAAGTGGCACTGAATTATGAAGGCCAAACAGTGTGTTCCAGGGCTACGGTGGATTCCAGAGCCATGAATAATAACATTGACATCGCCTTCGCTAAGAAATGTTCCATACCGATGGTAGCAAAGGCTAATCCTGAAACAGTGAACACTCTGGATGGGTCAGTGTTGACATCGGGCATGGTAACCGAAGAGACCGTACCTATTCGGTTGGTGTTACCGAATGGTCATTCTGAGGAGATGGTGTTTGACGTAATTGCCGCTCCTCAATACAAGTTGTCAATTGGGCTTGCCTGGCTTACCCTACATAACCCGACAATCGACTGGGTTACTGGACAGATACAATATCCATCAGCATATTGTAATGAGCATTGCTTTTTCAACCAGGTGGTGTTGACTAAAACCCAGATATAGGCTTTCATGGAAGGGTCTGCTACCATTAGTGCAGTACGTCATGGTGGTACGCATATACCTTGCGAGTATGCAGAATATGTAGACATATTCGACAAAGGCAATGCAGAATAACTGCCTCCACATAGACAGTGCGACTCCCCGATTGAATTCATACCCGGGGCCAAGGTTCCAACTGGCCAAGTTTATTCATTAACACAACAAGAAGATCTCGTATTGAAAGAGTACATTGACAAAGCTCTCGATATGGGTTTTATACGGCCATCACAGTCTCCTGCTGCCTCACCGTTGTTTTTTGTCACGAAAAAGAAGGAGACCTAAGACCATGTATGGATTACAGGGCTCTTAATGCCATCACCATAAAGAACCAGTACCTTTTGCCACTGATAAATGTGTTGTTGGATCAGCTGGGTACCTCTGCCTACTTTACGAAATTGGATCTACAGGGGCGTACAATCTTGTCCACATTCGCAAAGGCGATGAGTGGAAGACCACCTATAAGATGCAATACAGCCTTTTTGAGTATCTTTGTAATGCCTTTTGGCCTATTTAACACTCCCGCTACTTTTCAGTTCTTCATGAACGACATTTTCAGGGACATTCTAAATCCGTTTGTAGTGATTTATCTGGACGATATATTGATCTATTCATCTTCATACCAGGAACATGTGGGTCATGTCTCAAGAGTCCTTCAAAGACTCTGAGAGAATACACTCGTTGTCAAGGCCGAAAAATGAGTCTTTCACACACAGGAAGTGGAATTCCTAGGTTATGATATAACCAATAACAGAGTCCGGATGAGTCATTTTAAAGTTAAGGCTATATTGAACTGGTCGATTCCTCATAATGTTAAATCAAAACAATCATTCCTAGGCTTTGTGAATTTCTACCACAGATTCATCCGCTCGTTTTCTGAGACGGTGGCTCCTTTAACAGCCTTAACCAGTTCAAAGATACCATTCTTTTGGAACACAAAGGCACAAACATCATTTGATGTCTTGAAAGAGGCATTTACCACAGCGCCCGTTTTACAACATCCTAACCCGGATTGTCCATTCATGGTAGAAGCCGATGCCTCCAGAATCGCTATTGGAGCCATGCTCTCTCAGGTTTGTGCAGAAACTAAAGAAGAACATCCCATTGCTTTCTATTCCCGTAAGCTAACCCCTTATGAACGGAACTACACAGTTACTGAAAGGGAATTGCTTGCAGTCAAAGATGCATTCTGGGAATGGCGACACCATCTTCTTGGGGCAAAACATCAGGTGGTAGTGTATTCTGATCATCGTAATATCCAAGCATTCAAAACCATGAAATGCCTTACAGCCAGTCAGGCTAGATGGGATGTGTTTTTTGCTCAATTTGATTTCCAAATCACTTATCGCCCTTCCAGACAGCAAGCCAAATCGGATGCTTTATCCCGCATCAGTGAGGAATTTAGGGAAGCACATCTGGTTCCAAGCTCGTTGTTGGCTGATCATGTAATATGTGGCTGTTCTGCACAGCCTTCCTTAAAACAAGAAATACAGGAATGGGTCTTAAAGAATCCACGATTGGTACAAGAACTCAACCTGGACATAGAGAACGGTTTGTCTTTTACACAAGGGGCACTTTTTCTACCAACCAACACTATTCGAGACAAGGCTTTCAGTTGGGGGCACGACTCAATAGTAGCAGCCCATCCGGGACAAAAGAAAACCCTAGAGTTCTTAAAAAGATGGTGTTGGTGGCCTTCAATAACACAAGATGTGATTGACTATGTTTCTAGATGCTCAGTATGTATACAATGCAAGAACAACCCAGGCAAACCTCTGGGTCTGTTGCGTCCTTTACCCGTTCCCCACAAACCGTGGCACATGATATCAATGGATTTCATGGTGGAATTGCCACGGATTAATGGTTATGATACCATATGGGTCGTGGTAGACTATTTTACTAAACTCGTCCTCTTTGTTCCATGTACCGGTTTACCTACGGCTCCAGTATTGGCTGATTTATTCTTGCGGAATGTGTTTTGATTTTTTGGTTTACCTTCCGTGACAATCACCGACAGGGGCTCGCAGTTTGCTTCACGCTTTGGAAAGCACTCAGAACTTCATTACTCATAGATGACGGAATGTCCAGCGCGTATCATCCTCAAATGGATGGACAGACTGAGAGGTTTAACGGGACCATGGAACAATATCTGCGGTGTTTGTGTTTCCAGTTTCAATCTGACTGGATAACGGTTCTACCAGCCGCAGAATTCACCTACAATAATTCATACCACACTGCCATAGGTACATCACCTTTCTATGCTCTGTATGGGCAACATCCCAGAACTATACCTTCGGATCCCAGTCTTTCTATGGATACACCAGCAGCAGCTAGTAACGTTAGGGATCTCACTAACTTACAATATAAGATAAAACTGCAACTAGAATGGGCCCAAAAATGTACAAAAATATATGCTGATACTCGCAGAGTGCCGGCGCCGAGTTATCACACTGGAATGAAGGTTTGGTTATCTACCAAACACTTGGGAATGCTGTTGTCTAGGTACATCGGCCCGTATGCGGTAACCCAGGTGATAAATCCGGCTGCTGTCCATTTGGAATTGCCACACCGCTGGCGGGTGCATCCTGTTTTTCATGTGTCCCTCATAAAACTATGCTCTGTTGCTACTAGGTTGCCTATACGACCTGTAGCTGTTTCGGTGAAAGGTTCAGTTGAATATGAGGTACAAGAAATCCTGGATATGCGAATGCGTTCTGGTCAACCATTCTATCTGGTGGATTGGAAGTGATACGGTCCCGAGGACAGATCCTGGGAGCCTCTCTCCAATATTCATGCTCCTGCTTTGTTGTGTAAATTACACACTAAAAAGGGTGTGACCGCCCATTTGGTGGGTGGCACTGTCATGCATGGCAACCTGGCTACACCCCTGGCTACACCTGTTCCTTTAGCGCCCTATACTCGTAGCACATGTTATGCCCACAGGAACTCAGAAACTTTCTATTCCAAATGGAGGTTATTCAATACATGCCAGGAAAATGGCGTTTGCATTACTCACGCCATTAGAAGTCAAGTGATTAGACTCTGTCACGTGATTCCACCACTACTTTTATTAGCAGCGTTGGGAAGTCGCTCGCTGCTTCTGATCAAGTTATTTGGAGTCTTTGGCTGAAGCACGAACCTGCGTCCTCGCATTTACTTCAGCTTTATTATTGGGATCCATCATTTGAATTCCTCCCTGAGCTCCGTTTGATTTGGAGATTGAACTTTCCTTCTTACCGCCTTTTCCAGATTACAAGCAGACAGCAGGTGCCATTTGTGCTTGTATACTCGGCGGCCTTCCTGGTAGTCTGCACATCCTTAGAACTTGTTCTGCCGCATGTGACTATACAACGTGCAGTTTATTTGAACTCGTTCTGCTGCATTTGGTTAACTAACGTGCAGCTTCCTGGAACGTGTTTTGCCGCGTGTGTTTTTGCCTAAATGTGCAGCTTCCTTTGAACTCGTTATGCCGCGTTTTGTTTTGTTCTCTTGGGCGTGATTCTCCGCTGAACATGTGTTTCACTGATTGTCAGTAGCAGCGGTTATTAGGAGTTCTGCATACCGCTACAACATTTGCCAATCAATTACATTGAAGAAGTCATTCTTTGTTTATTTCTTATTTACAAGACAATATCTACTGATCTTCAAGGGCAAGGAACATTTATTACGACCAGCACTTACTTTTGTTTATAAGGAAGGATATTAGTGAAGGATATTAATGCACAAGACTTTGGATGCTACCCTGTGGTGCACCAAATCGGTATCTAGCATGATCCTCGTGCCATTCGGGATTAGTTTCCCTTACTAACCTTCCCTCCTTTTCGTTGTTTCATTCCTAGATTGCCTTGGAGTTCTTTTGTTGGACCTTTTCCAGCCTTTCAACAACCACAGGTTAGAGGTGGTTCTTATTGGTTATTCAGTGGGAGAGATCTAAAGGTTGTAACATATACATTCATGATACATTATTTTGTCATAGGTTGACGTATCATTGTTGTTCCATGCCCTTTCCAGTGATTCCTCTCTCTGACTTTGAGGTTCAGTCAGAGAGTGACATCATTTGGACGGTCTAATCTTGACTTCACTACCCTCAAGCTGTTTCCTGTCATCAAGGGATCCAGAAGTTACCCTACTACTTGTATCCTTCTACGGTTCTACCTGTATCCTTTGCTGATTAGTGATAGATACTTTGGTTGATATATGACAGAGAAATTATACTTCTATAAGAACAAAAATACTTTATTTGTGCTATGTGTGCTGCGTAAGTCAGGAATTATTTCTCAGCATTGTGAGTGAAGCATTTTGTAAGTGCTAGTGAAAATATATGGAATCGTATCAATTTTGCAAAATTATTCATCAACAATTTTTATGTTTATCAATTTGTTGTAATGTTCTCCTAATCATTAATAAAAAATAATTTAACAGAAAAAAAGAATAAATAAATAAATTAAATAAATGGAATTATGAATTGTTCAAAGGTAAAGTGAACACCTTAAGCAGTGAAATCTGTGGCTATGCTTCATAGCCTAAATAGATAATTGATAAATCAACACCTGTGAAAGCTATAGATTTTTAAGAAGACAGATTGGAATGGAATGGAGTTTACACTTCCAAATAAAAGCTATAATTTCACCACCAATGATTTTATGTTGAAGTGATAGAATCCCTAACTAGATACAATGATATAATATAAGGGGCGAGCGGGACAGGAGTTGTTATCCTTTCAGAAAGTCAGCATCTGAGGTGGATTTACAGAGGTGATCTATCATTGCTGCACATTCTAAATGGGTAGCACAGTTTCTTTAAACACATGCCTGTAGATCTTAAAGCAACCTATAATAGTTTGTATTGTATTTCTATGTATATGAGAAAAATCCCCAACCCAACATTCACCCAAAAGGGGATTCATTTCAAGGCATTTTCCTATGCAAGATTTCTCTAATACCAATACTTGTCTTTGATATTGAAGATGATTAAGGTTTTAACCTTCTATTAACAGAAATTAGTTTTATGTAAATGTTGATTTTAGACAGTTTTAGTTCACTGAGCAATAAGCGACAAGGTTGTCATAGTATTAAGAATACTGCATTGAGGTGGCATTGCATTATTTAGGAACAGAAATGTTAGAAATATGTTCACTGCTATATAGAATGACTGCATGTGTGAACTGGTTTTTAGTGAGATGTGACAGGCATAACAAGTCTAATTTTGTAAACAAGTTATCAACATTCATATATCCTATTGTGGTGACTTCACCTTCATAAAGTAAGGGGATTACCTTTCATTTTCTTTTGATTAAATGCATTTAAATTTTAACTATAAACACAGCTTTTTTCATTCCGATATTAATGGTAAAGTGGATTATACCAGCTAATGTTAGTGACCTATCTACTAATATCTCAACATAGCAAATTATCATGTGAGTCCCTCAAGGCTCAGCCCTGTGCCCCCTCCTTTTTAGTGTCTATATTTACCCACTTGTTCAAATGATAGAGAAGTGGGATTTTGACTGTTAACTATATGCTGATGAAATTCAGATACTTATTGATCTCCATGGGGAATGTAATGGGGGCATAGCAATGGAAGGCTGTTTTTGTTTGGCGTAGCATCAAACGTAGGAGAATTTCTTGTGTCAAAATGGAGCCAGGGTGGAGGTATTACTTCCTGGATGTTTGGCAGAATCTCCTCTTCCTTTTCAGCGGCCTTATACCCTAGGAGCTCTTCCCTACTTTGTGGAGGTAGTCAAGAATCTGGGTGTCCTGTATGACAGTCAATTGTCTTTTGTCCCACAGCTGAATGCAATCATAAAGAATTGCACATTAACCACTGTATAACATTAACGTGTGTATTAATTTACTGTATAGTGGTTTCTTACGATTCTAGTCCACACAGTGGTCATATATAGAGTACAGTACTGCTTGTCTTTTTACCTTGGTATTGCCAAGACATTACCACTTAAGCTTCAAGCAGTTCAAAACTGTACAGTACATGTTATTTGTGGGCTGACAAAAATGTGACCGCTTCTCTCCAGACTGCCTATCATTAGGATGGCTACTTACAGAATACCAGATTCAAGCCCAGGTCTTTTTGCAGATTTGGAAAATTCTTTATGGATGTGTGTAAAGACTGGAGGGGGGTTATCTGTAATCCTGTCCTCCATATGGCAGAGTAGAAGCACAGAGTACCCCAGCCAAGATTCTCTATAGGGTAGTAATGGACGAGCAATCACGGCTTAGCTCTCAGGAGGTGATGCAGGCTGGTTCTTAAGTACAGTGTAGTCCCCAAGCACCCACAAAGGAACGTCCACACACTATGTTAGTGAAAACACAGTTCTTCATATAAATAAGGCTTTGATTATGTACACATACAATAACACACTTTGTGCTCGGTCAATTCTAAAATGATAAATATATACAGTCTCTATGTGGTACCACAATTACTTCTTTGATTCCATTAAAATGCATCAATTCTAGACAGTTTCAGATGACATACAAATCAATTAATAAAGTGAACCAACAATAGACGTGGCAAGGAAAACAAGTTGGTCAAACAATTGACAGAATACTGGGCCCCTACCACTAGGCACAGTTCTGTGTGAGGATCCCCCCACCTGGGAAACCTGTAAATAAAGATATAAAACAAGCCCGGTCCATATATTGCTTTAGCAGAGGTTTATTTCCTTCTATGAAGTTCTACCACCCCAATGTACCTGGTTTAGTAGAGATCGACATCGCGTTGTCGAAGGATCTTTCTTAAAGGAACTCCCTTTAAGGCAGGAGCCACAGATCATCAAGATCACTTGAAGAAAAGGTGAAGAAAGGAGTCGAGGCAGCAGCTTCAGACCTGGCGGTGCTCGTTCACTATCGGTCGTGGACATCCTGCGAAGATGAGGCGTGCGGTGCACCTCGACAATGATGGTTTGTTGCCGCAAAGAGTCACTGAAGAACTTTGACCCAGCAAAGGAGTCGGGTCGTCGGCGTCTCTGTGTTCTTCGGGTGGCAGGAAACCCACTGGCGGATTCTCCTTGGTTCATCGGCGACCTTGACTTTCTCCAGCGGGACAAAGCGGTCAACAGTGATGAGCAAGGGGAGTCCTTGATTCAAAGTATTCTTAGGCAATGGAGTGTTGCGGCTCTGGTCGTCAGCGGCACTGCGTCAAACTGTCTTTGCTTTTGGGCAAAACAGCTTCGACGGGCCTCCCACGGTTGCAGCGGTCCTCCGAACCCTGGTCAACGACAGTGGACGGATGTCTCAGCGCTTCTCTTCAGATTCCTCGGTGGTCCCCATCTCCGGTCGACAGTCTTTCGGAGGTTGACTTCCAGGGCGCTTTGACGAAGGTTAGCTGGTGCACGATGGTCCCTCATAGCTCAGGAAGAGGTCTCCTAGCCAGGTCCTCATTTGGATCAGTTTCTTGAAGGCACATAATCTTTCAGATTGCATCAAAGGGAAACAGCAGTTAACCTTCTTCTTCCGGATCGGCTTTGAGAGTAAGCATCAAGTTTTGACTTCAACTTCTGAACTATTTCCATCAGTGAGAGGTCCCCAGACATACTGTTTGGTCTCCCATTCACTCTGCTGGATCACACTCAGGCAACCAATCATTCAGAAGTTCATTCATGCAGGCAGGCAGCCAATCAGACTCACAGTGTATTCAGGCCATTCTTCTCCTTCCAGACACTCACAACAAGGAATGTGGATTGGGACAAGCACTCTTCCATTCAGTGCAATACCCACAACATACAGTCACTGGGAAGGCTCCAGCCAGTCTGGCCCCAATACCATATACAGAACCTCCACCCAACAGCCACTGGGGGGAAGGGACAGAGTCAGGGTTTCCCAGGACTTTGGGAAAACAAGGTAACATTCAATAGAAAGCAAGAGGCCACAGGGGCCATCTTGTCTTCTATCAGGAATCAAATGATTCCAATGTCAGGGTCTGGGTATCCCAAAATGGAGGGTACTCAGAGCACCTGTCAAATTCAGATTGGAGCTGCCACCAGCCCAAACCCTGCTCTGTGGGCCACAAACATGTGCCCGAAAACATACACTCGGTGTACAGTGTTGTACCCATGGGTGCCAAAAGGGTATCCCAAGTGTCTGTTCACCAAACCAAAAAGAGGAAGAGCTGCACTGCCAGGAGTCCCACATGGACTCCTGTGCAAAAAATAACACAGAACACACATGATAAAAGGAGAACAGGACAAGGACCAGGACAAGGACATGGAGGCCATGTCCCCTCAATGCATTTCCAGCATCACAATGTGCACCAACGTATTTAATCAACATAGTTCAATGATATATTCCCACATGCTTTTCAAGATCGAGTACTAAGGGGTTGTTGGAGGTGGGTATATGCACCCATACGTGGCATAGAAGCAGATCAATGCACACTTTAAGCTGTCATTTGTGGAACAAGTTACCAATTTCTACTGGAATTAGATCCACGCTGTGTAAAGGCATCATGAAGCAAGGCACAGACAACAGATTCACTTTCTTAACAAAACACACCTTAGTTTATAGGTCAAGATTTATTAAGGCCTAATTTGCCCTATGCTAAGGTGGGATTTCCCTACCTAAAGAAACTAAGGATAGTCTGTGTCAGTAATTTCAACTTAAAAGTCTGTCTGTGTCCAAAACCTATACTTGCCCTCACAACTATAGATACATAATGTGTAGTGATGGCAGCACCAAAAGAAACAGTGTTCAAAATAAAGTTCAGAGCTTCTTCCAGGTCAGGCTTGTTTTAGCTTCCCAAGTTGAAATAGTTCTAGAAAAAGGACTTGGGGTTCCTTTCCCCAAGTTCAATACAGTTCCAAGATATCTCGGGGGTTCCCTTCCCCAAGTTCAACACAGTTCCACACAGTTCAAGTCTCTTGATTTTCACCAATATAGTCAGCTTCACTTTGTACTCCTTTTGACTTGTATCAATTCAGGCAGATGCTTTCTTTCACCTTAGCACTTATATCATACAGCTTTTGTCTTTGGGCTTCTTTTGGCTCTTTCCCAAGTTGGGCTGCTCAGTCTAGGCGCAGTTGTTGGACCACACGGTCCACCCATTACAGGTCACTCAACCTATAACCCTTGGCACTTTGTGATGCTCTTAGTTTGTCTTGACTAACACTGGTGTTCCCCCTAGCCCCAGTGTCAGTACTTTACATGTGCTGTACTTTTTCTTTAGCAGTTTTTGGGGCTTGGGTGCCTCGTGTATATTGGCAGTCTTTTGGCTTTCCCATACTTTGCATTTACCTTATTCTGTGGTGAATGTTTTCTTCCACCACCTCGCTTTCACCTTGCCCCTCTTAGTTACATCAACTTGCCTTTCACATTTGCTTTTCATTTAGTTCATATATACTCATGACAACTTTCACTTTGTTTCTCAATGCTTCTTAGCAAATGTCACTCCTTTCACAATAGCACATCACTCGTTTTCCACTCGTGCTATAACTTCACAAGATTTCCATATCTTCTCTTTAGTTCGGTATGCAATATATGCTGTTGCATTTCCTAGAATACTTGATAACTTTTCCATGATTCATTATTCTTTCAATGTATCTCTCAAAATACTTGACAACTTGCTCATGATTCATTACTTCTTCATTCGGATTCCAAACCCATTTCTCATAAGCGTTCATCTCGTTCGCAAAGATGAAATGTCCAAGATCCACCCAGAGCACCCTGGTATGAGTATTCCCTGTCTCACACTCAACAAGACTGCACTGCTTTGCCAGGCATCTTCTTGCCACTCTCCGTTCATCTCTCCATTCCTGGGTATTTGTATTTGTATTTATTGTTTCATATAGCGCCTTAATCCAAGGTGATTTATGTAGGTGCCTGGAGCTCCAGCAATCAGTGCTCGCTGTTGGAGAAACCTTTGTGTAGCGTCCTGCGACAGTTAGGAACTTTCCGTGTTCACCAGCTCCAGCTAGGAACACATGGCTCAGGTAATTGCTGGGCCTTTGTCCTCTCGTGGCCCACTCGGGTTTCAACACCTCTCTCTCCCCCTGGCAACACACAGGGTCCTCTCGGCCGTTCCTGCTCCAGCCTGCTCCTCGACACACAACTGCCACCTTCTTTCCTGACAGGTTCTCCCTGCTTTGCTGCTTGGACCTCCTTTTAAGCACCTGTAGCCTTCCAATAGGTTGCAGGTGCGAGTTGTTTGACTGACCATCATTACACCAATTAACTGGACATGCCTGATCCTCCACAGGCATCTTCCTCATCCCAGTACTATAGTGGTGAAATTGACTAGAAGTGTGCATTCACCGTAGTTGCCTCTTCCTCATCCCAGTCTTAAAGGTATATGATTGAGGGCTTTTGTGTGTGTGTGTGGAAGCGATAGGGACTGAATGATATGAGGTATTCCTCCTAGTTTTTTACTTTTTGATTTAGTATCTGTTTGAGGTGTCTGGGAATCAACATAAGAGTTTTTGAAGGAGTTCTACTTGGCCCATAAAGAGAGAAGTCCTTCGAGGTGGTCTATATTTAGACTTCTTATAATAAGAGTGTTCCACTGGTCACTCAGAAAGGAGGGAAAGGGGGGTCTGTTGACATGGCCCCATGAAAGCTTTGGATGGAAGGTTCATCATGAAAAGGAACAGGGGGATACTGCGTCTCACCTGCAGACATCCTATCCCCATTCCCCAGGGTCTCTCCACCCAGGTGATCCTCCCTCACATAATCACCCCAGAGCCGGGATCCAAAAGTGATTGCCTTTCCCTGGTCACCTAAGTGGAGGAGGTTAGGGAGAAAGAAGTGAGGACGCTCTCGGGGCTCTCACACTGCAGGCTTTTAAGTTTCCCCATATAAAGCATCTGTGTTCTTTCTATGTTCCTTAAATTATTGTTATGCTTTTATGCGATTATTATTTACATATATTGCTTTGAGTTATGTTGGCCTACCACCTTAAAACTGGTCTGTACTGCTGATAAGATGTGCTTAATAAATAATTGTACTACTAGTACTACTTCTACTACTACTTGGTCAATTACTTTGTATTCACCATAGCTGCATGTAAAATTCATATAGGTGATGCTTTTCCAAACTAAATTAACTGTGATGTAACCACAAGCTCTTAAAGATATTGCTATTGTTGTACGTGAAAAGTGATTATTGTATAGTATTTAACATACATGTAATATTAGAAATAGAAAATAGTGTACTTCAATTAAAAAATGTACTGAGGATTGAACAAATGAACAATTCTACAGCTGAAAGCGAGTTACTTTAGAACATGTCATAACATTTTACTGTAGCTGATCCTGAAGAAGGCTGATTGTTAAATTGTTGACCTGAAACTAGTTGACCATTTATTTAAAACCACCACTGTTTCAAACTACTGGATATTGCTGGCCAACGTGGTTAACGACTGTGTGTGTTATATATTGAGAGTTTTTAAAATGTTTTCTGCTTAGTAGGTTGCTTTTGTCTACTTTCATAAGAGAATACTTTAAAAAAATGTTAATCCATTATGTGCCCGTAAGCACACCTAAATCTAATAATATGGCTCAACAGGAAAAGTGGGGCCTCCTTCTCACTACTAGCAACCAACCCATAGAACTACATCTCCACGTGGCTCTGCACATTGGATGACAACATGACTTTCAGGAAATGCCTAAAAACCTGCTTGTTCACAAGGTCAAAAAAATGGATAACAGTGCTGATAGTCTTGCTCTGGGCTTAATCTGGAAAGTCTTGCCCACGCATCCTCCACAACAGACATGGGATTCCTAGACATCTCCTTGAGGCCCTTGCTCAGGATGGGACAAGGACAATTCAATACCTCCACTATCCCTGCAAGAATAAACTAAGGACAGCCACAACTATCTGGCCTGTTAATCATTCTCAGTCCAGGATTGTTGAGGTATCCCTTCTCCACTAACTTTCTCACCATTCGTCTTTCCACATCACACTACACGTATGGCTTGCTACGCACACCGCAGCTGAATTGCTGCTACTATCACTCACTTGCTCACACTTACTGCAGCTCTGCTGCACAGAACTGAATTCTGCATGACTTGGCACCACTTCCACCAGCCACTGAATACTCCAACAACCCCTCTGAATGTCATGTTTACCAGCAAGACCTCTTTGGGAGGACCGCAAGCAGTATATGAATACTTGTGGCTCCCCTCTGGATTCACATAGCCAGAGTGTTCTCACTAGGAACCAGCTGAAAAAATACCGTCACACAGAAAATGTGTACTTCCGATCTGCACTAATGAACACTTCAAGATTCACACCTTGCAACAACCTCTCCTCCGCACACCTCCCTGCCCCCATGTTATATAAACATGTGCCAAGAAAACACCTCGATAGCACAGGTTTCACTTTACAAGACCATTTTACATGACACTACAGAGTGCATGTGAATGGATATTTATTTTGTGTAATTTATTCACATACTTATACCGAATGTCAACATGCAGTCTATGCATATTTTGAAATTGTCTCTGGGGACTATCAAACTATTGTAATATATTTTCCCAGCTCCCATTGGGCATAGCTTCGGGGTACTTCCTTAGCTGGTTAAATGTAGAAGTTCTGTCTGTCAGCTCTGGAAAAACAGGAATTTGAGAGAGGGGCAGGGGCGTTGCTAGGGGGGGCAAAGGGGGCTATAGCCCCTGATCTTTTGGTTGTAGCCCCGGATAGAATCTCAGGAGCTACAGCCAAAAGACTAACTAGCCCCCAGTCCCAACAGTTCCGACATCAGCGTAGCCCCGGGTCTTTTCCAGACCTAGCAAAACCCCTGGAGAGGGGTGTGGCAAGAGAGCACCAGTTGGACAAGGTGACACCAACACCAGTCGGATTAACATTGAGTGTGACAGGGGTGGAAGCTTGCAGGCTTAGGGTCGAAGAATATTGCTAATCTTGCCAAATCACTGGTCTGCGTAGTGAATAGCAGGGATAAGGGGGTCCTGGGGGGAACGCGAAGCGTTTCCCCCCGGGGAGTTTTTGGCGCTGCACACGGCCAGCGAGTGGCCGTGGGAGGCAGAGCGCCTCCCTGGGTATTTAAGGGGCTCAGGGAAGGTTCGGGAGCAAGTGGGATGCAGCAACAGAGTTCTGATCAGACCCAGCGATCTGGTGGCAGAAAAGCCAACTCCAAGAAATGTGGTTTGGGTTGTATTGACACAGCAGAACCTAGAACCTAATAGATGGCACATGGGGTTTGACTTTGAGTGCTTTTGTACATGTCTAATAATGTCAAGGGGTAGACGCCATGTGTCAATTCCAGTCCACAACAGCAACGCAAAGAAAGGAAAAACTAACTTTCTGCAGGTACTCTAGCCCATGCATTGGATTGTACAGTGGAGTAAACAATACACTCGTAGAAGGATGACACAGGCAACCCACAGTAGGAGTGAGGGAGAATTGTTTAATTGTAAATTGTACCAATATAAGGACAACTCAGTAGTAGTGTGTTCCAATACAATATTTTTATGTGCAGAAGAAAAAGCAGGCCTACTCTCTCATTAGAGTGCTCACACTCATTGAGAAGACAGGGCCGGGTGGAGCGAGAAGGAGGAAGTCAAAGAATAAGAAATTGTGTGACCACCTCAGTAGGCTTTGGCATCAAATCTATCCAGAAACACAATTGCTTGACAGTGAATTGTGTGCACCTGCCACTACTGTTTGACTGATTGCAGAAGGGAAGGTACCCCAGTGAAAAGTACTGGCCATGCAAACTGTGCTTTGTCCACTGGCCCAGACGTCATTGGGGATAGAACGTTTCTCTACTCGATCTGGTCTGCAACAATGCCCTGATTGAATAACTGTGGACAGTGGTTCGGGAAATGTTATGTCAAATGGGAGTTCGCCATTGGAGATCTGTTATTCCAATCAACAACCTATTTTTACAAACGTAGCATGAAAAGAGATCCATAGCCAACAATATTGCCAGGTTGGCATTGAGAAGGTTTGCTCTGTTATTTGACTCGTAATATTTTCTTCTGCATCAATTAACATAGGTGGTGTGTCGCGGAGTTCTGCCACATCTGCATGTCATGGTATGCACCAAAGGAGTACAGATAGGACTAGCCAGTAATCATAAGAGATCTAGCTTTTTCAGGGTGATTGTATAGATTGGTGGCAGTATGCCACCCAATGACTGTGGGTGAATGTGGGGTTGTTGGTGTCCCAGATCTTCTCCCCAAACATATCCATGGTTGCATCTTATGATGTCCATGGTGGCCTGCAGAGATGAGGTACCCCCGTTGCTCCATGTCATCCTCTGCCCTAGAATCTCACATATGTGGATTTGAAATCTGCTTAAGTGGTAAAACATTGCCTACGCTTATCAGAAAGTTCAGGTCTCCCTGATGTTCTGTTTAAACATTGTGGTGGTGGTGATGAAGGTGGTGGTGGAGTGATCACAGGGAGATTACTTGCATTAGCAGCATAAATATATGCAAGGCTGATTTGTAAAGAGACTGTACACAGTTTCAGTCTGTGCTAGTTTCCATTTCAGAGTAATTGTTGTCCATGGCAAACATGTCTTCCAGTCTTGTCCCATTTGAAAGCGCATAATTTGGATCTTTGTAAAGCCTTGTTTGAGGTAGTGGAAATGGGAGGTTGTGAACTTTCTGATATTCTGCTCCTTATCCAAACCTTGGTTGAATCTTATTTTCTTCTTCCCAAGATAACGTTATAGAAACCTCCTGATCCGAAACCTATTGTATCATCAGTGTATTGTATTGTATTGATTGTTTATTTATGTGTTTCAAAGCACTTTAAGGAGGGAGGGAACATGGGGAAATACTGTTCCATTCTAACAGGTCCTTGAAACAAATCAGAATGTGAGAAAAACTATCATATCATAATCGATAGTACTAGTGCATGGAACAATAAGGGAGAATAGGGTAAGGAAATAAGGAGACAATACTAGCAGTAACATTACTATGCCTGATGACAATTGTTGCAGTGCAAGAGTGACAAGAGGAGGGGCAGAGGGGAGGTGTGGGGAAGGGGAGGGAAGGGAAGAGGAGAAGAACAAAACAAGTGACTATCTTAAGGGTCATCTCCTGGTCAAGGTAAAGTGTGAGAAGGGGAGGGCGAGATGGCTGACAGAAGAGAAAGACATGGGCCAGAGGGAGCACACAGAGGGACAAGGGGGACAGAGGGGGCACACAGAGGAACACAAGGGCCAGTGGTGGCACAGAGAGGGGCACAGGGGCTAGTGTGTGTGCACAGAGGGACACAAGGGCCAGTAGGAACACACAGAGGGACACAGGGGCCAGTGGGGGCACACAGAGGTGCCTTTTCCCACTAGGCCAGGTAGCCATGGTAACAAAATGCACACCCCATATAGGCAAACATCTGGCTTTAATGGCACTCCTCGCAGAGCTATCTGCCCTGTGAACGCCATGGCAAATTCACCCACGTTTAAATAATGTATCCCTGGAGTGGAACACACTGTGCTTTCATCAGTGAAAGAAATTGTCATTTTAGCTTTGTCATTAAGTCTCAACCCAGAATATTAACTGGTGTCTGCCTTGAAAACAATAAAGGTACAGACATACCATATTCTGCTATAGAGATTGGCAATTCATCAGGAAAAGGAACTCTACTTGTAGTTCCAGAGAAGCCTTGTACACTCATGACATTTCCTGTTAATGAAAATGTTCACTCTCGTATACATGAGCGAGTTGCCCCAGTAGCTACAAAAAAGAAAAAGAGGTGCCTCCTATGGTAACATCAACCCTTGGTTCCCCTTGAGGATTTGGTGTCACCGATAGTACTGAACACATCAAGTCACCCTGTGAGCTGTCCTATTGTGGGCACATGCTTATTTCCGTACCTGTGAAAGGACTACCTCCCGCAATAGTGACACCCCCTACTCTCTGAGTCAATAACTGTCCTGTGTTTGCACTCTGCTCTATCTGCATGGGTGCGTGCTGTCACCGCCCTTGTGGTGGATTCATTGGTGCTTGCTGTGGTTGCAAAGTATGTTGCATTTGCAGCGTGTGTTCTTGATTCACTGTTTGATCTTGGGCAAACCTGTCCCTATTTTGTGAGCTATATGCTGGAGGATAAGCTGTCCCCCCTCTTGAGAATTGCCCATTCTGTATATACCTTTGGCTTCCACATTTATTTATTTATATTTTTAAAGCACTCACACAGCCTGCGGGCATAAAGGCGCTGTAAATGTACATGCAATGGGCCCTGTCATATCACATGTCCAACATATATGAGGGAATCTTCTTAATAGCCCTCCTTGTATACTCTGGTTATCATTCTGCATATTCTGAAACCCGCCTTGGTTATTTTGAAAACCACCCTGATTATTCTGTAAACCACCTCTTCCTCTGAAACCTGTACCACTGCCTCTCAGCATGAACCCATTCCCTCCTTGATCCAACTGGCATTGATTACTTGCCTGTGACATACCCATTGCTTGCTGCGTTCTCAGCCCTTCTCTGCTTGACAGTACTGATCCTTCTATGGCGTACTTTGATCATTTCTTCTGGACTAACTTAGCTTCCTCAAGTTTCCTAGCAGCAGTCGACAATGAGGCACGATAGTCAACTGTATCTCTGCCCATGGCTTTGCTTCCATTCGCACTAGCTTCTTCCGCTGTCTCTGTACCTGTTCTGGCAACCCCTGACACAAAATGTGGTAAAATACTGGCACGGATTTCCCTCAAGGGTCTCAAGTTTCCAAAGTCCACGTTCCTGAAGATTTTGAATGTAGGCAAGCGGATCCTCATCATCTTTCATTTTATGTGCCATAATAACATCCATTTCCAGACAGCCGCCCTATAATTATTAAATGGTGACACTCGAATAACCTGCTCTCATCCAAATATCATCAGCTCTTTCGCCAAGAATGGCTGCTAGGAGAACCTTAATGTCCCCTATGGCTAACGTATTTCCTCCTTTCATCTTTTCTAGCTCATAAATCCATTTTCCCACAGCTGCCGTTAAACTAGGGAGTTTACATCTCAAATGATGTTTCAAGGGGTTAGGAGTTTGGTGTCGGGACGGCCGGTCCACTGCGTTACAGATTCAGTTTGAGGTAAGGGTCTTGCTTGCAGCGTGGCACATGTTTTGTCTGGGAACCAAACTCCAGGGCTCCCGAGGGGTTTGGTACTGGGTGGGGTGACAAAACCTTGCTTGTGTGGGCACTGGCAGTTATTGCTGGTTCAATATTTGAAACTCTTGATGTTTGTTGGAAATTATCAACAATTCAGTCTTGGATTAGTGTTGTACACAGTGTTTTAATTATCTGATACAACATGACAGTTGTGGCATCAGGTGCCAAAAGTGGTGAAACAAAAAAGCCAATATGTGTTTCGACCGTAGTCTTTATAAAGGCTGTGGAGAGTGAGGTGTGTGGTGACAGGTTTTAAAAATATAAACGGTGCAGTGGCATTGTCCAGATTAACAACATTTGTCATGGCAACATAATCCAGCTGGTCATTCATAGTTGGTCATAGAATTGCATGGGTGATGACAGGTTGTTTGGTATGTTCAATCAGCATGACAAGTGTATCCAACCAGCTGGTGAGGGGTGAATTGTGGTGATTAGAAATGCACAGTGAGGAAATTGAACAGTCATAGTGATCATCAAAAATACATTTCATAGCCAATGTTAATTGGTCATTACAAGTTTGAGCAGATCAGACACAGTACCAAGGAAGGAAGGAGGGAGAAAAAGAGTAAGGGAGAAGTCAGAGCAGGGTAGTCGGGCATGGAGTGATGATAGGAAAACAGCTGAGAAAAGCCAAAGAGACAGGTTCTTACCAAAGAAGGTTATAGGGTGGGCTCCTGGTGGAGTTGAAGGCAGATCACCCTGAATAGGGTGCTGATTTGAAGTTTTTGTAGCTCATCTAAAAAGAAGAATGGAAAGGAGGTTGGGCTCAATTTAAGCATAAAGGCAGCAGTCCCTGGGTAGGGTATTAGGTCGGGAAGGAAGGGTCAGCTGAAAATGAGGAGGGGGCTGGGCTCTGTTTAGAGAGAAAGGCTGGATGGAAGTGGAGTGAGTTTGGGAGGGTCCTGTAAGGGATGCCCGAGTGGGTTGGGCTGGGATGATGATGGTCGAAGTGGACTATGTGGTGGTGCAGTGAAGAGTCGGAAGGCCTGTTGCTGGTCGAGTCTGGGTGGCAGAGCGGGTGGGCCTCAAAGGGGGCCTGGGTTCGGTTGTGCTGTGCAGGGCGGCATCCAGCAAGTGCAGGGAAGGCAAAAGGGCCTGTTCCAATGATGTGGGTCATGTGCCGAAGGGAAGGCAGTTTAACACTAGTGGGGCATGACGGGATGGTGATGGGGGGGCAGGCTGCATCAGGCTCGAGCATGGATGATGGTCCAGGGGTGGTCTGGTGATGCGCATATGGAGTGCTGGTGGGTCACGGCAGGGAGACGCTGGCTCCCAAAGGGGTCCCAGTAGATAGGGGCAGTAATTGTCTAGTGTGTAGACAGGTCGGGACCTAACGGAGACGGGTACTGTCGGCATGCTGGCCCGCAGTTACTTGAGACTGGTTGGCCAGATATTGGCAGGGCGTTCCCGAATGGGTTTTCGCATAGTGGGGGAGGGGGAGATGGCGGTGGCCCAGGTGGGCTGCAAACCGTATAGGCAGGAGAAAATGCTGCAACACGTTAGTAGCAGGATGGGGAAAACCAGAGTTCTGGTACTGGTGCCCAGGGCACTAGGGGGTCGGGGGACCCGAGTTGAGAAGGCCAATGCCAAGTGGGAGGCAGGGGGCCTTGCGAGGCAGGGGTTTTAGTGGCTGGTTTTGGGCTCAAATCCTCCCTGAATCTGGATGTGTGAGTCCGATCCATGTGGTTCCAGTGAGTGCTCCCATTCGGGATAAGGCACTTGCTTCCAGATTGGAAAAGAGAAACCTCATTGGTGATTGGTTGGCAGTACGTAACCGTGACTATGACGTGTGAAGCCCTGGCAGTTTGAAGATGAATGAGTGGCAGGGAGGCGTGTCATGTGGACATGACGCCTGGAGCCCTGAGAGGCACTTAGTAAGGGAGGGCAGGGTAGGGTGTCCGCGTGAAAGATAAAGAAAATCAAAAAGCATTGTGCTGAATGGCACAAGTGTGGTGTAAGGTGAGGTTAGGTTGAGCACTGGTTGTCAGCCAGCAAAGAGAGGCAAAAGGCGGGAGAGTATGTCTGCCTTGAAGATCTTCAAAGGTGATTACACAAATCACCCATGAAGGCCGGCCAGTGAGTTGAGAGGAAAGGGGGGCCTGTGTCGGCCACAAGATAGCAAGAAGGTGGTTAAAGGGAGAGGGAGGCCCTGGATAGTGCAGTGTGTTGAAGATGTTACAATGTGCCGAGGGGCACAAGTGCGGTGTCAGGTGAGGACACGTGGGCCCCTGGTTGTCAGCCAGAGAGAAGAGGAAAGAAAGGGGGAAGGAACAAAGCACAGAGGGCGTGTCAGCCTCGAATTATTGAGAAAAATGCTTGCTAGTTCATGAGGGGCACTGGATAGTGCAGTGTTGGATAAGGGTCAAAAAGATCCCAGGGACGGCAGCCAGTGACTTGAAGGGAGGGTGGTGCCCGTGTCAGTCGCAAAAGGCAGATTGGTGGTTGATGGTATAGAAGGCACTAGATAGTGTGATGTGTTGATGTGGGTCAAAGTACAGGAGGCCCAGTGGGCAGCAGGGCGGGAGAATGGGTTGGGTCATTCAAAGGACCACTAATGTATGAGTACGTAGTGCCCTGGTTGGTCTGAGATAAGCTGTGGGGCCACCAGGGGGTGGATGCTTGGAGTTGAGTGGGTCAGACCCACTATAGCACGATAAATAGTGCCCTGATTTGCAGACAAGGAGGTGGAGGGGCAAATGGCGTGTCTGGGGGGCAGTAGGTGGTGAAGTGTGTTGCAAAAATGAAGGCGGGTAGCCGAGGGGGCAACAGAAGGAAGGGGTAAGAAGAATGAGGATAAAAAAGAGTCTGGGGTGAGTGGGAAGATCAGAACCGGAGCCTAGGTGAGCATGGCCGGTGACCTGGCTCGTGTGGGGAGGGTTCCCACTGGGTGGTGCGGATGGGTTAGTTAGCTCATGGCATGGCATCAAAGAAGGAGAAGGATGTCTCATAAGAACACATGAAAATCAAGATCACTGTTGAGGCCAATCGGTACGCCTCTATATTTGAATATCAGTCTTGCTTCTCTCTGGCGCAGATGGAGTTCCCTATCTCCTCTTCTGGCGACTGTCGGTATTGTTTCTAGTCCCAAGAAGGAGATGCCATCTTTGTTGGCACATTGATGTTTTTCTTGCCAGTGTAGTGCCTTCGGGTATTACGAGTCTTGAAGATGGAGAGAGCTCAGGTGTTCCCGAATTCTGATTCTAAGCTCCCTCTTGGTGCTCCCTATATACTTGCGATCACAAACACATATTATGGCACAGACGACAAATTTGGTTTTACAATTGATATATTGTTTAATAACATGTTTGTCAACGTCGCTGTAGCTAGGTGCCTTGGTGTTCTTGGCATGTTTACCCATTGAGCACATTCTGCATTTATAGAAGTCCTGGGGTTTGTTGCTGGTAAGCCCACTTACTTTAGTTCTAGCCGCTGGCGCCATGAAAGAGGGGCTTAGAATCGTCCCTCCGACTCGACCAGCAACAGGCCTTCCGGCTCTTCACTGCACCACCACAGAGTCCGCTTCGACCATCATCACCCCACCCAACCCACTCTGGCATCCTTTACAGGCCCCTCCCCAAATCACTCCACTTCCATCCAGCCTTTCTCTCTAACCAGAGCCCAGCCTCCTCCTCATTTTCATCTGACCTTCCTTCCTACCCAGGGACCGCTGCCTTTATGCTTAAATTGAGCCCACCTCCTTTCCATTCTTCTTTTTAGATGAGCTACACAAGCTTCAATTCAGCACCCTATTCAGGGTGATCCGCCTTCCACTCCACCAGGAGCCCGCCCTATAACCTTCTTTGGTAAGATCCTGCCTCTTTGGCTTTTCTCAGCTGTTTCCCTATCACCACTCCATGCCTGGCTACCCTGCTCTAACTTCTCCCTTACTCTTTTTCTCCCTCCTTCCTTCCTTAGTACTGTGTCTGATCTACTCAAACTTGTAATGACCAATTAACATTGGCTGTGAAATGTATTTTTGATGATCACTATTACTGTTCAATTTCCTCACTGTGCATTTCTAATCCCCATAATTCACCCCTCACCAACTGGTTGGATACACTTGTCATGCTGATTGAACGTACCAAACAACCTGTCCTCACCCATGCAATTCTATGACCAACTATGAATGACCAACTGGATTATGTTGCCATGACTAATGTTGTTAATCCGGACAATGCCACTGCGCCGTTTATGTGTTTAACACCTGTCACCACACACCTCACCCTCCACAGCCTTGATAAAGACTACAGTCGATACACACGTCGGCTTTTTTGTTTCACCACATTTGGCACCTGATGCCACAACTGTCATGCTGTATCAGATAATTAAAACACTGTGTACAACACTAATCCAATACTGAATTGTCGATAATTTCCGACAAACATCAAGAGTTTCAAATATTAGACCAGCAATAACCTCCAGCGCCCACACCAAACAAGGTTTTGTCACCCACCCAACCCAGTACAGCTCAAATGATCCTTGTCCATTTGGGGCCAAGGGCTATACTGTGGTCTGGCCCCTCCTTTCTCCAATAAGCAGAATTGCGTAAAGCCAAATCCGCAATCTGCTCCCATCGTCTGCCTACTCACAGTGGGGACAATGGTTCCTGATTGCCTTCTACCTTGCAATCACCTTGACCTGCTCACATATGGTGGCGATTCCCCCCTCTCACTATGCGATCATCCTTTAGGTCGCTCGGGTACGCTATGGGGTCTAGCATCCTATCTTTAGGTTGGTAAAACTGAACATCTTACTTCCTTATCCATCTGCAGACATCCTTGAGGACTGCATGCACTTTCTCCCTCCTCCTCACAGAAGGTTTCTCTGTCTTCGTCTGACATATCAAGTCCACAACTAGTATAGCTTTGATCTTTCTCATCTCTGTTTAAAGTCACAAGGCCTGTCCAAGGACAAGGCTCTATGCTCAAGACTAAACAGGCTTCCTTCCTTGCCTCTTGACTGGACACCTGTGGATCGATCTTTCCTTTCACTTGCCTCTCAATTCACTTTTTGTCCGCATCTCCTCTCTGATGCTTCCTACCTCAAAATTTTCATTTGGTTTTCCCTAGACGGTCCTGGCATTGCTCCTTGCGATGGGAGAAACTCCTCTATGTCGCTCCATGATATTACTGGACTCGGTTCCATCAACTCTTTCTCAATGCGATCAATGCTGGGTACCCTCTGTCTCCTTTTTCGTTCTATTTCTTCATCTAATTCCCTTTGCTTTTTTACTTCCCATCTAACTTTGTCCTCTTCCTTTCCTTTCTCTTCCCTTCTTTCATTTGCTCTACGCACTTCATCTCTGCATTATTTTATCTTGCGATTTCTGTTTTTCGCTCCATGATATTACTGGACTCGGTTCCATCAACTCTTTCTCAATGCGATCAATGCTGGGTACCCTCTGTCTCCTTTTTCATTCTATTTCTTCATCTAATTCCCTTTGCTTTTTTACTTCCCATCTAACTTTGTCCTCTTCCTTTCCTTTCTCTTCCCTTCTTTCATTTGCTCTACGCACTTCATCTCTGCATTATTTTATCTTGCGATTTCTGTTTTTCTTCCTCTTCTCTCTTCTTTTCTAGCCTGTCTCGTTCTTTGATTGTTCTCTGTCTGTTGGCATACTCTCTTTGTTCTTCTGCCCTTTCTTTCTTTCTTAGTTGCTCCTCCTGATACATTTGCTCTCACCTTTGTCTACGCTTCCTTTTATGTTCCTCCTCTTTCAATCGTTTCTCTCATTCCCTGTCTTTTCTTTCTTGTTCGTCTTGATCTTCCCATTGCCTTACTTCCTCGATGCTCTTCCCATCAAGCTTGAGCAATATCTGTCCACCCATCCATAAGTTCTGTATGAGTGAATCCTTGTCAGCTTTATCCCTTTCTCCTTTCCACCTTTTAATATTTCATTCTATATCTAATCATACATTTGATCGTTCACTCTTCTCCTCTTTATCTTGTAGAACCTTAAAGGTCTCCTCCTTTTCTTTAGTCCTTTCTCTTTTTGGACTCTTGTCACTGCTATATGCAAATGGTTCATGCATCGGATTACTATATCCTATCGCTAATTTCAATTACCTTAATGGATATAATCCTTAATCTTTTGCACTATCGCCATTTACATCAGGTGTGGTAGGGGGAGCAGAAGGCTCAACACCTTCCTCCCTGCACTGAATACGCATCCAATCCCAAGGAGGTGGATCTTCTCGCTCCTCCTGGTACATCTCCCAAAGATCTAAGTTACCTAACCTGTTCTCCAATTTCTTCCCTGTGTCCGCAGTGTGCAAGTATGTGGTCATGTACTGCAAAACTGCTTTTGACAGCGATCCCTGTGTGGCCATGGCATGAACATTTTGTCTGAGGTACCCTTAACCCATTCCGCACTATACTGTTTAAGCTTGGGTGCGTGCTTTGGCAGTTGCTTGCACAAATGCAACAGAGGAGTAACATCCCCCATTTTGACAAGTCTCAATTGACTGTCGATACTTACCATTACTTTACACAAAATACATTTCAGAAAATCAATAAATATGAGCGTGCACCAATACTCACTGCTCAAAGCCTCTAGTTTGCCTTTTTACTCCAATCTACTTACTTCGGTCTGTGCCGACAATGGCTAAAACAAATAGATAATATCTTTTTGGTCTCTCCTCAACACAACCCATCCTCGTCACTCTTCGACACTTCACTTTTTCCTAATGCATAAAATACAAAAACAGACAAACTAGTCGACTTCCCACATATACTTCCTCAGTGCTCTTCTCTGCTATTACTTGCCCCTAACTGCTCCGATTGGAGTTTGAATAGTCTCCTCTCAAAGATCTTATCTGTGCACAGCCTAGTTTATGCACTTGGGTTTTGAGACGACTCCTTCTAGATGTTCCTTGAGCGTAGGACATTGGGCTTATCTAGACACTGGTCGTCATAATTTTGCTCAACCAACCCTCTTTACTATTACCACAATCCCCTGTTCCCACTTCATTTGCCACTCTCCTCAATCCACTCAACATTCACCTTTCGTCTTGTGACACTCAGGATCATCTCCTCCTCCATCAGGCAACTTTCTCCTTCGGTCCGCTCATCGCCTGTAGAAACCAGGAGGGATTTTGTGAAAGAGGGGGCCATCCCACCTGTATCTTCTTTACTTGCAAGATTTCTGTATCGCTGCTCTCTACAGGAAATCTTGCGTTCTTCCAGCTAGATGGCAGAGGACGCCCAATGTTCCACAATTTCTTACAGCTTACTGGTCGATGGGCCTCCATAACCATCATCTCTCTGCTACCAAGTGAACTCACTGAATGGGTCCTTTAAGACGAGGTAACAGTATCTGAGATGAATGGGGATGCAGATTTTACACATACATCAATAATCAGACCGACTCAGGAGGTTTGGCAAAAGTCAAAGCTGTTTTTATAACAAGTCTTTAAAACAGTAGGTACAACGGAAATGAATGAATGCCGCAGAGAATTATCTGAACACATTTAATAAAAAACAGTGCTTTTATACTAAATATTCATCATACGTGACGTCATACTACGTGGAAAACTAAGAAAACCTACTAGGGTATGTGGTTGGACAGCGGGCAACATCTACATATTCTTTCTATGGGATAAAGGGGCATGATTGGGTCTCTAAAATCAGGTGGGTGATTAAGCCCATCCCAAGTGAAAGTCATCTTTTGTGTCAGTCTAATACACAACATACTATTGGCTTGTCAAACTATAGGGCTCCTTAATACGTGGGCCTCTATAATTGGTTGGCACACTTGTACCCTTCTGGAATATTCCACTCACTAGCAGCACACACGCTGGTACCCCAAGTGCTGGGAGTGTCGGCCTGGTCAAGCCTCCCACCCAATTAACCCAACATCCATCATCACTCCAGGGGTCTGCCATTCAATTATCTCCTTTGAACTCGGCCTTGCAGAGGCTCACTATGCCTGAGAATAAAATTAAGGGTGGCACGGTCTTATCTTCTGGTCTCGGTGCAGCTCACCCCAAAGTCTACTTTCATCTGACCATGTAACTAGAGACCACTTTTCTGAACTCTTCATTGTATTTAATATTCTTAAATTAAGAAATCTTGGCACCCTCAGCAAATTTCATTCCACCTCAAACAGGAGCTCAGCTTTGCTTCTCATGTTATTGTATCTTCTTGAGTAAATGGCAAGGCTCTCTGCGGCGCTGACTCTTGACAGGCAAGTCTTTCTCGAATCTTCAGTCACCATCAGCTATCCTTATTCTGCTGCGCCGCACTTCCAGCCCTTTCATTCACGGGGTTCAAGTTTGCTAAAGTGCGTCGTGGAACATCCAGATTCTATACATTCCTATATTTATACATTGGCGCATCGCTGTAATGTATTCACTACGTTGCCAGCCTTATGATTACTTCGTCTACTTGCGTTACTGCATCTGTACAATTGTAAAATGGCTTTGCACTTTCTTCGGTGCTTCCTCGCATGTGCAAGCTTCATTTCACTCCTGCTTCTATAATATCTATATTATTACTTCATTTGCATCTCTTCTGGGTGCGTCACATCTGCTTTATGTGACGTCACCAGTCTTTTCTTTCATTCGTTTTCACACTTCTTGCGGCATTTCCTTCAGAAGATCGTCATTTCTCTGCAGATACATATAACATTTTCTCAATGGATACTTTGGTCAAGGACTTTTCGCGGTATAGGCATCCTCGCTGGTATTGCACATTTTGCAATTTCTGATTGCCTAAATATAGGCTGAATAAGGGTGGAACCCCAGGTAGAGGTACTTGGCTCCTCCTCTACACGCCCTATGAACTTCACTCGATTGGCACACAACATGTAGTGTTTACTATCACAGGCCTCACATGACAACCGGTTCAACCCATTGGAACTGCCAAAGTTGTTATTGCCAGTTTACTACACAATAATAAACTTCTAATATTTCTAGTCAAAACATGCAAGCAGTTCCTTCCTTTGATCCATCGAAACAACCCTGGAAACTGTACTCCAAATAGTAATCTCAATCCTTGTGCTCGTATAAACCCAGTACCTGTGCCCGCAATTTGCTTAAAACTCTCCAGGTAAGCACATTGTCTCGTTTGCCCCATAATGCCTCACCCTTAAAACTCCAATTGCATGTGATAATCACAGTTCATCAGACTCACTGATGAGTAACCCAGTCACTCTCACGAGGTCAAGAATAACCCCTTCCTATATTTTGCATGAAATGTATCATGGACAAAAACTGAAAAACTTTAATTTTTTCAACATAATCCATAGATGGACCGCAGATTGCTGTCTTCTTCTCAGAATGAAATTTAACTCAACAAAAATTATTACTCTTCTCAATTCATTATACAAAAGAGATATCATCAAACAAAGAATTTCATATTTCTCCTAATACACAACTAACAAAGTTTGCACATCTGTTTGTGGGTGTAGATAACAGTTCTGTGTGAGATACAGGCAGTACCACATCAGCAAAACTAAGTTGTTGACACCACACTGTCCCTTCTTTTCTTCAGGTGTAATTGTTATCTATTCTTGTAATCTATATAGGATATAAGTGAAAAGATACCCATCAACTTAATGCATTGCTACTTGAGTGTAAATTCTAATAATCCTCAAAGCCAGAGTACGGACCTCCCTGGTCTTGTACTGACCGGTCCGTTCATAAACTCCCCGAGTAAATTCACCAGTTTGGGAGCTGTAAGCGGTATAAATATAGTCTCTCACTTTCTGCAAGTACCTCTGAATGCATGTGTTAAGCACTACACTTTTCCCGATGTGTCCACGAAACTAACCTGTCTTTAGAAGGTTTGAATCCTAGATGTAAACTGTCTACCATGTTCTGGACGCCGGGTCAGTCCCTCTCTATCCTGCCATCTCTGTAAGCAAAACAAAAAGACTATATTCTATTTAATATGCTTGCATTTCTTGTGCTGCATCGCTGCTTGTCAATGCTCCATTTACAGTAATCGTTCACTCTCTTGCCTTGCTTCACATGAGTAAAATGCTTGATACAGGAACAAGGAGGAGGCTGCGAAAACAGCCTCCCATCCTGTATCAATGTCTTGGGGTAAGCATATTGATCGGTGGGTCTGGTGCACATCATCCTTTAGGATGGGGAAGCGCCTGCGTGGGTCCGCCCACGCATCTGATAATTAAGAAGAAGAAGAAGCTTACACTTGACACGCCGGCATGCCCGTGCATCCAATATGGCCGTTGTTTTGCAGTTCCAATACACGGCATGCCTGTGGATTGTAGTTCCTTGAGTATTTTGATGATTTTGGTATAGCATCCACCGTTAGAACCTGCACCAGGGGAATAGCAACCTCGTAGTGTACAGGAGGTGTGGTTTCTGGTCTCTGTGCACCCTGCTCTCTGCCTCAGTGATAGCCACAGCTTACCTTGAGTATGTACCGATTCTTTACCAGACTTGCTGTAAACAAATGCCACAAACTGGATTATAGAAGAGGTGCAATCTTCCCTCCCTCCCTCCCTCCCTCCCTCCCTCCCTCCCTCCCTCCCTCCCTCCCTTCCTTCCTTCCTTCCTTCCTTCCTTCCTTCCTTCCTTCCTTCCTTCCTTCCTTCCTTCCTTCCTTCCTTCCTTCCTTCCTTCCTTCCTTCCTTCCTTCCTTCCTTCCTTCCTTCCTTCCTTCCTCTCTTCCTTCCTTCCTTCCTTCCTTCCTTCCTTCCTTCCTCCCTTCCTTCCTCTCATACCACAGAGGTTGTGTGCGATGTCTGTGAAGGTGAGGGAAACTACCAAGAAGTAAGCCTCCAAGTCAGTTAAAGGCAAATTAACTGGGCCACAATAGACAAATATGTGTTGCAGTGTGTGGGCTGTATGCAAGATGAAAGCCTACATGTTTGGGTCTCACTTTACACTGGACACTGACCACAGGCCTCGTGGATGTTTAATGGCCCTTCAGGGGCAAATTGAAATCTTTTGAATTGGCCCATATCCCTAAGGGAACTGAACATATGCCTGGTCTACATCAGGGTGGGAGCATATGACAGAATGCCATCTGCGAGGGTGTGCAATCATGATCCTTTTTTTTATTTTTGCTCTGCAAAATTATGGAGGTATATCTTTCAGAAAGTAAACTCTGCAAAACAGGCCCAACTTTCAAAATGGTGCATGATGAAAGGTATAGTTTGTACATGTGTACTTTTCTGAGGTCTGTCTACTGACAAACCAGTAGCTGCAATGTGAAGGGGTAATATTATAGTTACAGAGTAACACATGCCTTCCTAAAACAGCCTGCTGGAACCAAATTCATTTTAAGAGCCATAGGCTGAATTTAAACGTACTGGCAATCATGTTGAAAATACCTTTACTGCATGACCTCATTTGTCTGGTGCCACAGCTTTGGTGGAATATAAATGGAAAGTGGCATGAGGAAGGAAGGAAGGAAGGAAGGAAGGAAGGAAGGAAGGAAGGAAGGAAGGAAGGAAGGAAGGAAGGAAGGAAGGAAGGAAGGAAGGAAGGAAGGAAGGAAGGAAGGAAGGAAGGAAGGAAGGAAGGAAGGAAGGAAGGAAGGAAGGAAGGAAGGAAGGAAGGAAGGAAGGAAGGAAGGAAGGAAGGAAGGAAGGAAGGAAGGAAGGAAGGAAGGAAGGGAGGGAGGGAGGGAGGGAGGGAGGGAGGGAGGGAGGGAGGGAGGGAGGGAGGGAGGGGGAGGGAGGGTAGGTAAGTAGGCTAGGACGTGAGGAGAGTGTTAAGTCAGGGAGCATAGTGCGGAAGGGGAGAGGAAATGCAGAATAAAGTAAGGGATGTAAGAATGATGGAGGTAAGGGAGGGCTGTGGATTTGGAAGGGGCACAAAGGACATGATGGTGAGGAAGAACAAAGAAATGGTTCAAGGGGAAGTCAGATAGGAGGAACAGAGGAAAGGATGATGGCAGGAAAGATGAGGTTGAATGGAGGAAAAAGAAAGGGGGAAGGAATGAAAAGTAAAGGAAAGGATATAAAGCGCTCCGTTATGAATCTGTACTGATGATTGGCTCTGTAAAGCGCTCCGTTGCTTCTCGAAGCTAGGTCCACGCTAAATAAATACCATAATAATATCATAATAATGATAATAATAATAATAATAATAATAATAATGAAGGACAGTGGAGTGGGTGTGCAGGGATGAAAGGTAAATAGCAAAGAGAGAATAAATAGAGGGAGGAAGGCATGAAGGCAACTGGAAGGCGTCTGGTAAAAGAAAGGGAGTAAAGAAAGTCGGAATAATGAATGCTATAGGAACAGCACGAGACAGTGAAAATATTTCATTGTCTCCTCTCATTGTCATTTAGATACGATCACTGCCCCTGGAATGTGATGGAAATACATGAAGCATTATGAAGACACTCGTCTTATGTTTTTGCGCCATGAAGCAGACCAGTTCAGGCCCCTCTGTGCAGACTGCTCCCCACGCTCGTCATTCGTGATGTCTTATCTCAATCAGCATCAATACGCTACGCCTCGTGAAACATCCAGCAGCAGCTTTGGGACGAGCTGAGCATTCTGATGGGCCTGGAGAGGGCCTGCAGAGAACGGCTACCTGCAAGCCTTCAACATCTCCCAGGAGCCTCTGCGGGCTCTAATTCAATTACAGGCTCGGTGCAGAGGAGAGCAATGCGCACAACAGGAGGACGGAACGCACAGATGCAGAGAGGTATAGGAGGATGTGAAGAGGGGGCAGCAGGCAGATACGAGGAGTGGGGCGGGAGAAGGGGAGAGCTCGGGAAGGATGGGAAATGGGGGAAGGTAGGAGGTTGAACAGTACCCAACAGAGGTGACACATTTCAAATGGACCTGGGTGGTGGGTGGTGAACTTTATGGTACAATATTTGACCCAGGTTATTTTATGGGAAGTGACATCACAGGGTGTGCATCCCAGGAAGTAACATCACCGATGAGTGCCTGTCGGTGACACACTAGCTAGACCTTGCTTTTTACAGTCTGCCTTTCGCATACATTAAAAAGAGATGGATAGAAGTTTTTAAATTACTCATAACCACTAGCAGAGAAATAAACCGCAATGGCATGGAAGACTGCCATAGAAATTATAGTGGTCATGATTAATTCAAAGCCTTGCATCCATCACTTTTGCAATGTAAACAAGCTACCCAAATGGAAGAAGTCATGCTTTACAAAAGCCTGTTGCATTACCGAGCAATACTTTTTTACTTCACTTCACCCTACAGAATAACATTTTTCAAATATTAACTCTAATTGTTGACCTATCCAGGTAAACCCAGAGAGTAGATAATATGAACATAATTTGTAAGGTACTTCAGATGGTTGATGCACCTGCTGCACTGATCTGTGTGCAGGCTGCGGATCATAACTGATTATCCTGGTTGAGCCAGCAAATCATGTTATCCTGCTATATCCACTTATTATGCTTGCTTTATCATAGATGGCCCGAAATAAATGTTATGCAATGGTAAGAAATGGCTACACTGGCTGCAGCAAAATGCCAGTGTACCCACTATAGCCATTTCTTACTCTGGCATGGCTTTTTTTCTGGCCATCTATGGTAAAGCAATCATGTCAAGTGTTATTACGTAGCTAGACTGGCATTTTTCGTGCATCCAATGTACCTATTTCTTACTGTGGCTTTACGTGTTTTACTGGGCATCTATGATGAAGCAAGCATGATAAGCTTTATTGCGTGTCTAGACTGGCCTACATTGGTGTAGCCAGTTTGGATATGTTTTCTTATTGTTCATGGCATTTGGTATGGCAAAGCTAACATAAGTGTGTACTTGTATGTCAAAACTGGTCTATATATAAGTACAGCCAGCATGAAGATTTTATTTTATACTGGCATATGTTGTGGGGAAAGCCATCATGAAAATGTGTTTGCAAATGCTCCTGTGCACTGTTGGAGAATTGCATTGCTTAGATTTTTAGAGGGGTTTCCCTACAAATCAGATAGCAAAGTGGCCTTTTTCCAAATTTTTGCAAGATTGATGCCAGCTCGTTGAAGGTTGACACGGCAATCGGACCGGGATCGGATGGTGTAAAAGGGGGCCCCTTTCTTGGATGAGACGCGACACCTCAGCAGCGCTGCATGATCCGATCCCTGGATAGTGAGCACACGGTCCGAGTCGGCATCTTGACGAGGGTCCATATATCGAGGCTGGCAGATTTGCTGAAATCACCAACCACGAGGGACCTTAGTTAAAAAATGTGTATTCCGATCGGACCTCCTTAGGATTTGATCAGGTGAGTCGTGACCCGATTCTTAAGCATCCTAACAATTTGTTTTGGCGTATTACACTTGCAAGTGCAATTATTGACCAGGTAACACCAGTATTCTGATATGCCTGGGAAATTGTCTGCCTGCTTCAGGACGTTATACCGCAGTGACAGGCAATCTTTGGAATTTGGCCTACCGACACCAATGGAGGGGTCGCCGGTGTGCACTATGTACTGTAAGCATGGCATTGGTAGTATAGTGTTGAAGGATATTTGGCACAGACAAACTAGACATGCTTCCGAACTTCAGTGGCCAATCAATGGTCGTTTTGAAATTCCTCGTACTGAATACTTAGAATCCATATTATTGAAGAAAGAGGCTAGACCTGCAGCATTCGATGTATTACAAAATTGGAAGAAAGAAGCTATGCAGCAGTTTAAGAGTAGAGAAAAGCATGCGCGCCGTCATATGACAAATGCCGAAAAAGCGCTGTTATATAACCAGAGTAAACAGCCTGAGTCAGTTAGGAATATGGATAGGACTTTTTCCCTTGGTATCCAGAAAATGTATCCTTCTAAAGACTTTCATGGATCCGATGAACTTATTGATAAACTTTTAAATGAACGAAGGCCTGGTGCCACTGCGCCACCTCTGTATGTTCCTCTTCCTGCTGTTATTCCTCCTCCCGTTGCTCCTGTTGCTCCTCCTATTGCTCCTCTTAATGTTGCTCCTTTTTTGTCGTTGCTACTCCATCTGTTCCTTCACCTTTGCTTGCTGCTACGGGTCCGGTGGGCTTGCCTGCCGCGCCAGTGATAGTACCTTTGTTTCCAGATGTTTGAAATTTGCCTACTCTCCCTCTTCCAAGTGGTTCTACACCGCTTGTAATAGATCAGGGAGCGGGTTTAAGGGTTGTAACTCGTAATACTGTATCTTCAGAGAAAAAGCGTGAGTTAACTGCCTGGGCTAAGCGTTGCAAGGTACAAGAGCATTTTGAGAGGGTTTTTGGGTATAGAAGGGAATTGGAAGGGCTAAAGAATGAAGATGTAGATTGTGATAGTTTGGATGTTATGTTTGTACAGAAACAGTTTTCTCCTTGTCGAAAGGCGATAAATGAGGAGACATGAATTTGTACGAAAGATGCTATTAGGTGGATCTCAGATACATTGATAACTCCCGTTGAAGTGTGTGACACGTATAGTCAGTATACGCCAGAAATACAGAGGAAGGTGATACAGGTAATGGTAGAGTACCTACAGGATGAATGCGTAAAAAGAAAGATTTGTTGTCCCGCAGAGTTATTGAGTATTTATAAGAGAGCTTTTTCGTTTGACACTTCTTCAGCTGCTTTAGCGCTTGATTTAACTCTGTTGCTTAGTAAGCGTTCGGAGTTGCCTACTTCTCAGTTGCCTATGAGAGAGGTTCCTCCGACATTTGTCCCAAAAGTTGAGATTCCTGCTGATGCTGCAGCAGGTACACCTGCTCGCCATATTCCAGCACACTATGTGTCGCAGTTCGTTCACATCCCGTTCTCGAGACAGGAAGTGAACACCATCAAACAATCTATTCCCAATATTAGGAAGAATCCGACAGGGTTCTACAAAGAAATAGAGTCTGTTTTACAATCCTCAGTATTCACCTTAAGTGATATTGATCTGTTGTTTCCCATACTCCTGCCTGTTGATTTACGGAAACAGATTAGGACTGTAGATGATGTAGCATGGTTAGGAGATTCATGTGATACTATGACTAGACTCGATAGAAAAAGACCAGCTGGTGAGAGACCACCACAGGTAATACTAACTTTATCTGATAGAATAGTTTCAAAATCGAAGACTATAACCCTTGAAAGAAGGATTATTTGGGACAAGCTTATGACCTGTGTCCAAGGGAAATCTGAGGGTGCTACCGAGTTCTTCAACCGGTTCGAACAAGTATTTTCAGATTTCAGTGGGCAAGACTTAAGCACAGAGTCTGGGAAAAAGTTATTCGTGGACCAATTTGTGCGTGGAATGCTGCCTGACATCCAGTCGCAAATCATGTCCTCTGAGAGCGCTTGGGAAGCGAAGTCTCAGTCAAAAGTACAGATACAATTGAACAGGTCAAAAGAAGGAACACCTTCACACTCTCCTGTGTACCCTGTGGTCTAAAATAAATAAACACAGACACTCAAGTAATGGTATCTTACTCAAAAGATTGTTTGGACTGTATTATATTACACATCGTGAATGGGATTGATTGATGCGTCAACATTTCTTTTCACCAAACATTGCTTTTTATAACACACATATAGACCATGGAAGCAGACACCAGTGATGCCGGTGAATGCTTGTGTAACAGAACCGAGGACAATTCAGTAATCGTCACAACATAGTGAACAGCATATTAACAAGTACAAAACAAAACGAAAAAACATAGTGCTCTTGATACAAACAGTGATGTTACACTGTAGGTAAAAGGTGCGTCTACACCAAGGTGTTTCTGCCGTCTCAGGGGGCTAGATGGGCCTCGTGTCTACTACGGTATTCATCAGGACGTGGTCTATGTGGGGGTACTGTAGACAGGGAAAGGGAATATTGTTTAGGAGAGAGTTCAAGTGAAATGATTTAAAAGTCAACTTAATGGTTGGCTGTACCATGTATATAATATCATGGAGGGAAGACAGCTTACCTGAGTGGAAGAAATTCCACCCGGTATTCGTGTGTGGGGCCGTCGCTGGAAAAAGCCAGTCGGGGCTCCTAGAGCAAGAAAACGGAGGTATTAGTCTCCTCAGACATGATCATGCGTGGAAAGTCAACACGTGCAGCACTGAGTGGTTGTGCAGCATGTTGCATTAGTGAAATAAAATCTTACCTCACGTGCAGGACTGGGATCCGCGAGGATTTCGTGTGATGCACAGTCCTGCAAGAGGTCACTAAGTCAGTACCATGTTGTAAATACAAGAACCATTATCTAGGAGGACAAATCAGGCATCAAGTGTGGATAATAGAAACATTTTTGACCATCCTTCTGCTGCTTACCTCTCTGAAGAACTTCCTTTCATCGATATTCTGTTTCGCTAGGATTGCCCGAAGCAGGGTTTGGAACCAATGCCTATTCCCATTAATCAGAAAGGTCCCTACCTTGAGATGTTAGTGGGAAATAGGAAACATCTATTTTTGATAGATACAGGGGCACAGAAGTGTTCCATTGACCATTTGCGGGTTCCAAACATTCCACTGTCAGGGCAAACCAATGTTTCTGTGGGGTTTTTGGGCACACCAGTCATCTGTCGGGTTTCTTTGCCGGTACCTATTTCTTTGGGTCCATTTATGGACCACTGTCCATTCCTTTTGACCATGAATTGTGGAGAGAATTTGTTGGGGTTGAATCTGTTGAAGGAATTAAATGCGGTAATTCATTGTTCTTCTGACGGAGTGCGTTTGACGATTTCACCACTGCAACTTTCTGTCTCTCAATTCTTAGCCAGACCATTGCCGCCAGAATTTAGAGATGTTCCGGAGTGTTTGTGAGCAATTGACGACAATGATGTCGGTGTTTTGCAAATTGAGCCTGTTAAGATTATTTTGAAACATGGAGTAAAGTTGCCACGTATTCCCCAGTATAAGATTTCAGTCGATGGTGAGCAAGTTTGGAAATGCATCGTCTCCAATTTTGTGCACCGAGGGGTGATTGAGGAAATTGCAGGTAGTTTGTGAAATAGTCCGATTTTGCCTGCGTACAAAAAAGGCGATAATGCAATTCCCTTCCGTTTCGTTATGGATTTACGTGCCATTAATAAGATCGTTGCTCCACAATTCCCTATTGTGCCTGATGTGACAACAATATTGACTATGATTCCGGCTTCAGCTACTCACTTTAGTGTTGTGGATCTAAAGAACGCTTTCTTTAGTATCCCTATACATACAGACAGTAGATATTTGTTCGCGTTCACCTTAGGGGGACGCTTCTTTACCTTCACCCTTGCACCACAAGGTTATACGGAAAGTCCTAGCATCTATAGTAGGGCTTTGAAAGAGCAGCTCGATACCCTTGTGCTGCCCTCTACTTGTACACTGCTTCAATATGTCAGCGACCTGCTTTTAGCTGCTGACTCAGAGAGCACTTGTAAGGAGGGCACTGTGTTGTTGCTTATTCACCTAGCACAACATGGACACAAAGCTTCGCTTAAAAAATTTCAATATTGTCGAAAGGAGGTCGCCTATTTAGGCTATCTCCTGTCAAAGGAGGGAAGAAGGTTGATGCCTGAATGGATAAAAATCATTTCTAGCATGTCTGTGCCAAATACACAGAAGAAAGTCAGAGCCTTGATAGGAATGGCTTCTTACTGTAGGCAGTGGATCCAGAATCTCTCCTTATTGATCAAACCAATGTTGGCTTTGATGAAGAAGGGCATTTCTTTGCCATTGCCGTGGAACTTGGAACACCAGCAAGCATTTGATCTGCTCAAGACTGCATCATGCTCGGCACCAGTTTTGGGTACATCAAATTATGAAAAGGCCTTTGTGTTGTATGTGCATGAATGTGATGGACGTGCTTTGGCTGTATTAACGCAGGAACATGGAGGGAAGAATAGGCCATGCAGCTACTTTTCTTCCGCCGTTGATCCTGTTGCATGCGCTTTGCCAAGATGTTTGAGAGCTGTCGCTGCTGCTGCTGCGTCCGTTAAACAGAGCGAGGGAATGGTCCTAGGCCATGCTCTAACCCTGATGGTACCTCACTCTGTAGATATTTTATTAAACAGAACACAAATGCAACACCTCACCTCTGCATGATTAACGAGATACAAATTGATCCTGTTTGCACTGCATATCCAAATTAAGAGGTGTTGTGTTCTTAATCCAGCTGAACTTTTACCTTTCCTGCAAGGTACTGCTTGCAGTGACGAAGAGTCACATGACTGCCTTTACACCACAGAGCAAGAGACCAAAGGCAGAATCAATCTAAAAGACATTCCTTTGAACAATCCACTTGGGGAGCTGTTTTGTGAAGGCTCCTGTTTCAAACTTCCTGATGGTACACCCACAGCAGCTTATGCAATCACCAAATTCAGCACGGTCGTGGAGACCAAAAGAATCATGCATAACTCTGCGCAGGCCGCAGAGATTATAGCATTGATCTGAGCTTGTGCACTTTCCGAAGAGCTTACTGTAAATATATATACTGACAGTCAGTATGCCTTTGGGGTGGTTCACAACTTCGGCAGACTTTGGGCAGAAAGAGGGTTCTTGACCTCACATGGCACTAAAATCCAATATGGATCCTTGATAGTATGGTTACTCACAGCGCTTTCACTCCCTACTCAGCTAGCTATTATAAAATGCTCAGCGCATCAGAAGGTCATAGACAATGTAGGAAAAGGGAATGCTTTTGCTGACCAGATAGCCAGACTGCCACTGATCTCTCTTCAGAAATGTGTACTTCAAGGGAAGCCACAAATGCCTGTACTTTGGATGATGGTATTGACTCCATAAAGAATATTCAAGCCAATGCCACATTAGAAGAATCTAAGAAATGGGCTGAGGGCTTGGGAAAACTGGATGATGATGGGTGTTGGGTGGACAAGGTTGAAGGCAAATGGCTATTGCCCGATGCGTATGTTATGATGATGGTTGTTATGGCTCATGGTCCTACCCATATTTGTGCTCGTAAGGTCACTAAGATGTTGCAAAATGTGTGGGTAAATAAAATCCCTAAGGTAGCTGAACGCTTGGTTCAGGGGTGTATGATTTGTTTACAGCACAATGTGGGAAAGGACACATCAACTCCTAGGGGTAGTTTTGGTTCACCTTCTGTCCCCTTTGAGGTGATTCATTTTGAAGCTTTTCCCATCAAAGATGCCACAGCCATGACCACAGCAAAAACAATGCTGAAGGAATATTTTCCAAGATTTGGTTTGCCAAGAGTCATCTGGTCGGACAATGGTCCACATTTTATCGCTGCTGTAATTCTGCAGATATGCGCGGGATCACAGATCAATAAACAATTCTATTCAGCCAGACACGCACAGAGTGCTGGACTAGTAGAAAGACACAACGGCATCATCAAAAACAAGCTCACTAAGACGTGTGCTGGCACCAAACTAAAATGGCCGGACGCCTTACCGATCGTATTATGGTCCATGAGGACGACCCCTCAAACGAAGACTGGGCTCTCTCCCTTTGAGGTGGTCATGGCTAGGCCAGCTAACATTTGGAATATCTCAAGGCCCCGTTCTTTGCGCGAAGTCGATAATGTACTTCTTTCTGACTACTGTGGCCAGTTAACTAAAAATCTGTATTTGATTTATCACCAGGTGCGAGATGCTTTACCTGTAAAATACGAAGGCCCCGGCCACAGCATATAGCTGGGTGACTGGATCCTTACGAAGGCATTCGAGAAATCCTCTTGCCTCGCACCTCGTTGGTGGGGCCCGCATCAGGTCCTCCTGGTCACACAGACAGCGGTGTGGTTAGCAGGAAAAAAGAATTAGATCCACGCATCATATATCAAGAGGATTCCACACCCTGTGCCACATGCTATAGAAGATACAGAACCCCTCACCAGTACTTCAATCAATGATCACGAAGCAGTAAACAGCATCGAGAGCGCATCAGAGACTCTCCCTCAGCCCGTGGGGCCTGGGGAAACAACCATTTCACCTCCACACTCTCCAACAGTGTCATCTTTAAAATTCGTTCTGATCTTGCATCAGATCTCGCTTTTGATTCATCGCTTCCATCGGGAAGTGACGACACGGTGTTCACAGATCACTCAGTACCAGGGATCACAAGGTACGATCTGCGTCCGAGGAAATAGACCTACCGCACGGTTCAGCTGTGCCGTTGAAGAAAAGTCATCAAGGGCTTGTCTTTTTGACCCGATCATTTGTGTATAAGGGGATTCTGTTGGCTAGGGTTTGTGAAAGGACTAAGAAGACGCTCGGCCTGGAGGTCGCCAGCAAAAAAAAACATTGATGCAAATCGTTTGAATGCCTGCAACCGCTCCCGCTCATCCGGAAAATATAGGAGACTGTGTGACCAGCTACGGAAACAGACATTCAAATGTTTGTGCCCTGGAAACGTATTGTTGTTTAGTGATAATGCTGATTGGTTTTACAATAGTCATTGCCTTAGGATTTTGGTATCTGGAAGAAGTACATCCGCTTGAAAATGTGTTACCTACTGAAAATGTATCCACTGTTTCTACTCCTTTCGTGCATCTGCACACTTTATCTCCTAGAGACTCTTAGCACAGACACAGTTATCACAACAATACTCTATTGCTCATTATGAACGCTACACATACCATTCTTAATAGGTCTAACTGTTGGGTTTGTTCACCTCAAACGCAACACGGGGATAAGGGGCTGGGTTGGTATATTCATCCTTTACCTTTGACAACTGCTTGCTATGCTTCTCTTAGAGCACTATTCTTTGGCAGATGGAATGATAGCATCTCAGGGAACTTCGATGGGACGAATTTGAATGATTTTGAAAGACGTGTTCTGACGCCCCTGGGATGCTCACTCTTTGCGAATAGGAGCAAGCCAAATGTTGCTTCTATTAGGCCTTCTGACAGACTGTCCCGTCCCTTTCAATCTTTGATCTCTTTTAAGATGGCTCCTATAGGCACTAGGGATGCCACGCCACCTTCTTATACTGTTAACCACAGCCCCGATCCAGTTTCTTTCTGCATACAGAGGAATGGTACACAGTCAATGGGTGATTTTAAAGGTTGCGCCAAAGTTGCGAATTTGACTAGTGAGGACAGACCTTTGTATGTATGCGAACCTGTTTACTTTGTTTGCGGTAATGTAGCATTTCCATGGTTACCCAGGGACTGGCACGGAACCTGTTATTTAGGGATTCTGTTACCCGGGATATTCATTGCCAGCACTGTAGAAATTTCAAAGGCTCGTCCAAGACGGGACGAGAATGGCGATACTTCAGCACAAGTTCTGGCCAATGTAGCTAAATCCTTTGTGCCATTTTGGGAGCAAATACTGAACTCAGAATATATCAGGAGACTAGCGAGAGTACTGGAGAGGACCATCAACCGGACCACTGACATACTCTATAATATGAGGTTAGAACAAAAAGAAATAAGGTTAGTAGCACTTCAGAACCGGATGGCATTAGATGTCATCCTGGCAGAACGTGGTGGGGTTTGTTAATTAGTGGGGTCCGCTTGCTGTGTTTTCGTGCCAGATTCCTCCACAACAATCTTTAGGGCGATCCAAAATCTGCATGTTCTCAGTTCAGAAGTGCATGTTCCCGAGGGAAACTGGGATCTTAGCGCTTGGTTCTGGGTCCTCCTACAATCTTGGGGATGGAAGCTACTTTCAGTCTTGCTGATTAGTTTAGGTATTCTGTTGTTTCTTTGCTGCTGTGTACAATGTCTTCCTAGTATATGTTAGATGTTAGGAGGATGTTGTGCACAAGCGATGGGTGTATTAGGGCACAAAATATACGCCCCAGAGAAGATCTCCAATGAATTTGTGCTGAAAGAAATCTTAGTATCTGACCTCATGGCAATTGATATCTCCAATAGTGATTCAGGATGTATGGACATTGAGATGTGGAGTTACTCGTAAAGCGACTAGAAGTAGTTTAGCGCTATGCTTAGGCCAAAAGGAGGGTTTGTTAAACGGGATATCATATTATGCCTCCTTTATTGAATATATTGGCCTAAACCCAGTCGCTCTGCGAAGAAATCCCCGTTGCAAGGTTCCGACCTTAGATCGACCTAGCCGCCATTTTGGGAACATCCGCCATTTTGATTTCCGTTTCAAAGTCACTCTGTATTCTAAAATGGTGGACAGTGTTCTTCTGCTCGTAACCTTAGCTGTTCTGACCTTTACATAAGTTAATGCCTGAACTGCCCGTAGGCCAAATGTTAGGACCGTGTAATGAGAACTTTCCCTATGTTTGACCTGTAGATTACAGGATTACTCGCGCCAACAAGTCCGATCCATGGACATACATTAAATACAATGTTGTTTAAATACTGAATGTGAACACTTGTTGAACTACATTGTATAAAACATGTACTAAGACTTAGGGGCCGATTCATGGAACAAATATGCACCGAAAATCTCAGCGCTAGCTGGCGCAAGCATGAAAAAGTAAGCTCAGAGGGGGCGTGGCTAACTGGCAATGGAATAGGACATGCCTGAGAGAGCTGCTCCGTGGATCCGACATTGATTTGTGAGAACATGCACTAAATATGGACAAGCTGCTTCAGGAATAGAGGTACGGGTGTGTGAATGGGTCCCCTGGCACAAATACAAAAGCCAAGTAAATCGGGCTAAGCAACAGAAGTGAAATTGACTTCGAAGCATTCGGCTGCTCCGAAACAAAGTATCCAAAACGGCGGAGAACAAAGGAGGTGCAGCCGCGGCAGTGAGAACAACGTTGCAGACCCGAGTGCGAAACAGATAAGGGGACACTGTCCCTTGGGGGTCGTGTGGATCTTTGTGCCCGAAACGGTGAGCGGGGACCACCGGCAAGGACGCAGAGCTATCGTGAGGGGCCCGGTGTGTCGGGCGGATCCAGGTCGCGAGTGCAGTGACCGTATGTGTGGAAGGGTGAGGACCGGCATCTGGAGCCTGTGCGCCCCCCCCAGCTATACAGGATTGTCGAGCCTGCGGCTCCCTACCGCCCGCGGGTGAGTGTGCTTCTGGATATGGGGGCTGCATGTGAGGAGCTGAGAAGTGTGGATGACCCGTGCGGAGAGCAGCTACAGATCTCAGGACCAACAAGGAAATGAGGTTCCATGATCGCGCACCAAGCGCTCTATGAATATAAAGGCACCCGTGCGAGCGAGATCAGTGCACAGAGGCTCGCTGCCTCAAATAATCACCAGCAGTCTGACCGAACTGAGAGAGGGACCGGCGCTGCTTGCCGGGCACTTCTCCCACTTGGCAGGCGAGATTGGATGGAAAATAGCTGGAACGATGCGCTGCCAGCATACAAGTGGGAGCACAACGGCACGGGCCACACAACTAATCACCCCTGGCTCCGTGCACCCACTACTAAATATTGGATTCATTGGGGCGGGAGGGGCTCGCAGCGAATAACAGCTGGGTGTAGAAGCTGTTAAAACCAGGGTGAAGCCCTGAACGAATACCGTGAGTCCCCTGGGCCCGCGGCTGCAACTACCCGCAGAGTGCTGCCAAGCGGACCACGGCCGCTATATACAATTGCTGTGGGGCGAGTCGTGCGGTGCGAGATCCAGGGGAGCTGCACAGTGTGGTTTCACACTGAGTGAAATTCCGGCAAACACAAGTGACACGCCAAAGCAGAACTGAGGAAGGAAACACAGTGGTTCTGCAGAGTAAAAACAAGGTTGGAACCGCACTGAGGGAGAAGAGCTAGCACGGTCCACTGGAGATACCTTCGCCCATAGGTACGTATGGGGCATGGGACCTGTGGTGAAACACTGACTGTTGCAGCTATCAGCTATTGGGGGTGCCCATTGAGAACCTCTTACAAATGGAACTATACCATTGTGCTTACTAAATAAAAGTGCCAGAGGCCAAGGGAAAGAAAAGGCCTTCCCGCTCTGTCTGAGGCATATGTCTGTGTGGCTTCTCCACCACACTATCCCTGAGGCGTCAATTAAAGGCAGATGGCCCCGAAGAGTGCAATGGCTGCACATTAAGTGCCAACATGGAAGAGCACAAGGTATAAAACTGCGCTGGGTGTCAGACGGCATGGAAATGGCCCCAGTGGACACAGGTAGAAGGCGTAAAATATAAGGAGCCCAAGAGATTGATGGTCCAACTGGGACCAGTAGCGATCTACAGGAGGCAGTAAGGCCAATTGGAAACGTGGGAAGACACAACCCACCCGAATATATAGCTCAGCGCACACAAATCCACACGGAGCACTCCAAAGATAACAGCCCAGGCCTGGAGTGACTCGCTGGCATCACGGCGAAACAGAGTAATAGAAGTGCTACGCCACGGACAGAGCGGCCTGGGACACTTGATCCAGATCACAAGATGACGGGGAGAGTGGTCAAGAGCAAAAGCAAACAACCCACGATGGATGCGTTTGATAAGACAAAGCAGTCTCCAGCGACGTCGACGCACACTGGCACAAATGTACCCAGGGAAAGCTCCCTGGGGACTGAAAACCGCCAGATATTAACGGCCATAACGGAACTAAGAGACTCATGGGGGATAGCAATGGTGGATCTAAGGACCTCCTTGGAGGCTAAAATAGACGCGGTGGGGATAGAAGTCAACCTGCTGCGACAAGATGTGAGGGCGCTGGCAGACAGAACGAGCAGCCTGGAAAGTGCGGTCAAAACTAACATGGCCACCAGCACTGATAACGCAAAGGAGATCCACATACTAAAGCAGCAAGTGGCTAACCTGGAGAACCGCGGAGAGGAGGCAGAAGGAAGAGCGAGACGGAATAACATTTGTGTGGTTGGTCTGCCGGAAGGAGAAGAAGGCCAGGACCCTACGGATTATGTGGAGAATATGATCCTGCAGGAAATAGGGGCCGATAAACTCTCGCAAGGATTCACAGTGGAGCGAGCGCATAGAGCCCTTATGAGAAAACCAAATCCTGGAGCCCCTCCCGCGCAATAATTGCCAAGATACTGAACTATAAAGATTGCAAGAAGATTTTGGAGTACTTTAGAAAAGGGGGAACTATTGAAAGAGCCTCGGCTAATATTACATCTTATCCTGATTATACAATGCTGGTCCAGAGGCAGAGGTATAGCTATGTAGCAGTGAAGAGGAGGCTGCTGACGGCTGGCATCAAATATATGCTTCTGTACCCTGCGAGATTGAAAGTGCTGCACAAAAGTAGAATGTTCTTTTTTGACACCCCAGAGGAAGCTGCAACATGGCTGGACCTACAGGGCTGCCCGGAACAAGATGTGGAACGGGCCCAAGGAGAGCAAGATAAGTGACTGAGACACTCTATGCATACTGGTATATCACACTGCGAGGTATCCCAGTAGAGACTTGATAAAGACACTGATAGATGTGTGGGGATGGGTAGTGTTGAAGCCAGGTTATTATATCCTTGATTCTGCTGATGTGTAACGGACTGGAATATAGAGTATTGAATATATGAGCAAATTGAATAGTAGTATGTGGCTGAATTGCAGCAAATAGGAGTGGCAGAACACAGGCACCTTACCCCCCAAGTAATAGTAGAAGTAGCAGGATAGCCATTAGGGCGACCTCACCCTGCTGAGCTTCGAGTACAGGCTATTGCCAGAAAGAGCTAGATGCGGGGGTGCCTGAGATCCAGGGATGGAGCTGGGCAACAGTTGGGTGGGGGTAAATTTGGGGAAGGGAGGTGAGGTGGGAGGGAGAGGGGAACCCGTGTTTGGGGTGTTTGTAGTTAAGGGAAGTTTGAAATGGGGAACAAGCCTATATAGACTGAGATGGAAGTTGGATCTGGACTGCACCGGTGGGGGGGAGGAGGAACTCTAATGGGCCATGGGGGACTTTAAAATAATTACGTGGAATGTCAGGGGACTTAATAGTTATCTAAAGAGCAACGAGGTCATGTTGTACCTGTGCAGACAAAAGATAGACATTGCACTGTTGCAGGAGACTCACCTGACGCGGGAAAAGATGGAGATGGTTGTGAAGAAATGGAAAGGGGTTGTGGCGGGCTCGTCATATTCTGCCTATGCTAGGGGAGTGCTCATCTGGGTGGTGCTGCATGTCCCGTTTCAACTGTTGCAGGTAATGGCGGAGAGAGATGGGAGGTTGGTCATAATGAGGGGATTAGTGGAGAATAGGGAGATAAGCATTGTAAATACATACGCCCCCAATCAAAATACGGCGGCATATTTCATAGCCTTGTGTACTAACCTTAACATGTGTATGGGGAGCGCGGTGATCTGGGGTGGGGACTTTGACTACGTATTAAACCCTAAGGTGGATAGATCAGATAGGAAGATGGATAGACCTGCCCCAGCTGCTAAAGCGTTGCAGACACTACTAGACGACTTTGGTCTGGCAGATGTGTGGAGGACGAGACACCCCCCAAGAAAGGCAATACTCGCATTATTCCGCCCCGCAGCAGTTACATACGAGGCTGGACTATGGGCCTCATTACACGAACGGTGGTGGACCAAAATACCATAATAAAATACTGGCACCGCCTTGGAGGAAAGGGGAATTACCGCCCTATTCCAAGGTTGGTGGGGCGGTAATTCCCCCTTCCCCCATTGCCCTTCCCCATTCCCATTTTTGCCCCATAGGGCATAATGGGAATGGGGAAGGTGCTAATTACGGCACCGCAAATTGCGGTACCGTAATTAGCTCCCTGGTCCCTTTGCGGTTTGGTTTTTAACACCTGCAAAAAGCAGGCGTTAAAGTCTCCAACCCGCAAAGGGACCTCGTAGTAAGGCGGTTAACGGTCACCGTTAACCCTTACCGCCGTCCATGTAATGAGGCCCTATGTCTTTGCTACATCGGAGGTAATAACAGAGATTACACAGGCAGACTCTAAAGCGAGGGTCCTTTCGGACCACTCACCCCTGGTCCTCGGATGACAATATTGACCCCCGAGAGCAAGGATTCCGACATGGCGCCTCCGGGCGGAGGCACTTAAGGACCCCTTTTTTAGGGAAGATATGAGGGAGGAGATTATAAACTACTTAGAGATGAATACTGGTAGCTTGAACTCGGCGAGCACATTATGGGAATCCTTCAAGGTTGTGATGAATGGCATAGCCATCGCAATATCTAAAGGCCTGCAAGGTGGGATCTTGGCTGACCTACAAGAAACAGAAAGGGAACTGGAAAAGGCATGGAGAGGTGGAAGTAACATGAAGGGAGACATGGAGCTGATACTTAAACTGCAGCAGAAATGTGCAGAGCAATGGGAAAGACTGTGTAACCTCAACTATAAAAAATATATAGAGAGACAGCATGCGGGAGGGGATAAAACAGGAAGGCTTTTGGCATGGTTATACAAGAGTGAAACCCCCAGACCCATGATTAGAACGATAACGAGAGAAGATGGTAGTGTAGCTGACACCCAAGAGGGAGTTAATCAGGAGTTTGCAGATTATTATAGGTTATTATATGGGGATGAGGAGTCATGGGACGATAACAGAAACACTGGAAGACATAGGACTGCCTAATATAAGTGCTGAGGAAAGAGAGGAGCTGGATGTACCGATTACTTTAGATGAGTTAGAAGAAGTGGTGAGGCAGCTGCCCACTACTAAGACTCCGGGGGCTGACAGGTTCCCAAGTGAATTTTATAAAGTATATAAGGAGGAAGTGCTCCCCCCAATGTTAGAAGTGTTAAATGAAGTGTTTGAGGTGGGACGGCTGCCAGAGTCACTTAGAGAAGCGATCATAATACCACTTCCCAAATAGGCCTCGGCACAGCTGTGGCTCCTACAGACCTTTGTCGATGTTGAACCAAGACAGCAAGATATGCAAGACGGCTGTCTTGGCAAACAGACTGTGGAGAGTAATTGGCAAACTAATACACCCCGACCAGACGGGCTATGTCCCAAATTGGAATATAACTCATAAGCATAGACGACTCCAACGGGTTGTTGAATTGGGGAGCAGGAACGAGGGCGAAGTGGCAATTGTGTCCTGGGACGCATTAAAGGCTTTCGATTCCGTTAAGTGGCCATGGCTGCTGGTGGCCCTGGCGGGCTACGGAATGGGGCCTGGATATATAAGGTGGGCGAAGATGCTTTATAGTGAACCGTTGGCCAGGGTTAGAACAGGATCAGTGATATCCGAAAGGTGGCAAATTTGTAGAGGCACCAGACAGGGATGCCCATGGTCCCCAATGCTCTATATACTAGCCCTGGAGACCCTAGCAATATACCTTAGACAACAATACGATACTATAGGTATCACGGTAGGAGGGGAACGACACTTGATCTCCTTATATGCGGACGACTTGATGCTGTCCATGAGGCACCCGGAGGAAAATCTCCAGTACATCTTAGAAGTGTCTCAGAGATATGCGGGGCTGTCTGGTATAGCGGTGAATCCTCACAAATCTAGTATTTTCCCGTTAGGCAGTTATAGGGGAATTCCTGTGGGACGGTTACCAGTGTTACAAATACCATGGGTGTTTATTACTTCCCATTATCTTGGGATAGACGTGTACCACACAGTGGAAGAGGAGCACAGGCACAACACCGAGGTAGCCATTAAGAAAATCGAGAATTATATGAAATTCTGGGTGAAGTTACCCCTAGCAATGATGGGACGTGGGGCAATGCTTAAGATGGTGGTCCTACCCAGGCTCCTGCACTATTTTGGGAATATTCCATACCTGATGCCCAAGAAGTTTTTCAATAAACTGAACAGCATGTGTAGGGATTTCCTGTGGCATGGCACGCGGAATAGAGTGGCATTATGGAAGCTGCAGAACTTTTATGAAAAAAGGGGGGATAAAACTGCCTAATTATGAGGTCTATTATGTAGCGAGCCAACTGCAGTATATCGCCAAATGGCTCTCAGATGAAGTGACCCCCGAATCCAGGTTGTTTGGACATGATTGTGCTCCATTTTACTTAAGAGAGATGATCTGGCTGCCCAAGACAGAAATGGAAGAGCGCCCTAAAATGATGATGCTTGGGTGGAAGATGTGGCGCCGGGCATGCCGGATGATGGAGAACCCATTCCCATGCTCCCCGCAGGTACCACTAGTTGCACTGGCAGGGGGAGATTAGCAGCTAAGGATGATAATCAGGAACCACTGGGAATCGGTGGGGTTGGTAACAATGGGGGATATCTGGCGAGAGGGGACCATCGTAGATGTTGAAGTACTGAGGGAAGAAATGGGGTTACATACGGGCCAATATATTATGTATCACAGAATGGTGCAGAGGATTAGGAGAATGTGGCCCAAAACAATACTGGAAGAAGAACCAGATGCTACCATAGATACGATATATGACATAATGGAAGGGGGGCACGAGATCTCTAGACTGTACGAGATGATGATGTCTAAGGTTGGGAAGGAATTAACACAATTGAGACTAGACTGGGAAGCGTAAGTAGGAGCCCTGATAGAGGACGGGATGTGGGAACGTGTCCTGGGGTACCACAAGAAGGTGTCGAGGAATGCAAGATTAAAACAGAATCAACTATATATTACGCACAGGGCATATATGACACCCCAGAGGATATCTAGGTTTGAAAATGCTGGACGACAAGCATGTCCCAAATGCGATGAAGAAAAGGCTGGCATGGTACACATATTTTGGTCATGCCCGGTTATTGAGCGCTTCTGGGGTGAAGTAGCACAGAAACTAGCGGGAAAGGGGGTCACGATTATTATAGATACAGTCTGGGCCTGCTTGCTGGGGGGGTTCCCCAGATCACAGAAACTTAAGCATGTTAGTAAATGGAAAGATCTAGCATATGTGCTCGCAAAAAGAAGGATTGCCATGGGATGGAAGACATGTCACAGACCACGTGTGGAGGTGTGGTTTAAAGAGTTTCAGAAATGGGCGGAGGCAGAAACCATGGTATGGCAAGAGGCGAGCAATGTAGTGGGAGAGGAGGAAGCGGGAACCGTGATGGCATGGAAATCAATAATAGCTGAATGGTTTGGAACGATACAAGATCTGTACCCACGGAAAGGGAGGCCCTACCACGTGATGCAGAAACAGAGTGTGGGAAGAAATAGGCTCGCAATGGGGGGTAGGATAAGGGGAGCAGTGACCGAAATTAAGCAATGTACAACTGAGCTGTTGATATATGCACTGGGTGTTTGGTTTGTATTGTTTTTTGTTTGAATAAATCAATAAAATTGTTTTTCTTAAAAAGAAAGAAAAAGTAAGCGCACGCGCACACGTGCGAGTCAAGGAAGGGCCTGCGCGTGTTTTCCCCTGGATGTGCTCCAAATCCATGCGTGGCGCACACGGGCGCATGGGTCATTGCAACATCCCGAACGCCGTGTGCGACGTGCAAAGGGAAAGCGCACAACATTGGTGCACACACCAAAAAGGGGGCGGGACACAGGGCGTAAAACGCGGAATGGGGAACATGACGTGAAAAAGAAGGCGTAACTGGGAAGTACTGCAGGGAAATAGACGGAACGCCCACACGCACGCAAACAACACGTATTCGTGGAATCGAATACGGGAAACACACGCATGCTAAAAAATGCGCACAGGCGTCAACACGTCTGCCACAGGAAGGCAGGTGTAAGCGTCCCCGCTCACAGTATGAAAGTGCATGCAAACAACAAACACGTATATACAGCTACGATGAATGCACCATTTGTCGCAGCACTGATCGTGGGACACCGCAGGGGGAGAATAGCCATAGCCCTCATTTTTTCCCCCCGGACCAGCCTTTTTGGGATGCCTGACGACCAGGTCTATGGCAGGTATAGGTTTCCACCTCGTATCATCCTAGACCTGGTCAGGGAGTGGGAAGATGACCTTACATCCCCCACCCTGTTCTCCCAAGCATTGAGCCCCTTGGAGAAGGTGCTCAATTTCCTGCATTTTTGGCCACTGGGTCATTTCAACAGACTACTGCCGTAGTGGGGGGGGGTCTCACAGGCCATGCAGTTACGCTGCCTACACCAGGTATTGGCAATCATGACTGCGCGCCCCTCAGTCCGCAGGCACATATACATGCTCAGAACACCCGCAGAAAGGCAAGCCGTGGTCCAGGACTTTTACAGGGTGGCACACTTCCCCAAAGTGCTTGGTGCATAGATTGCACTCATGTGGCCCTACGTCCACCTAGGGCCACAGAGCACATCTATCGAAACCGCAAGCACTGGCATTCCATCAATGTGCAGGTCGTATGCGATGCAAATGGAATCATCTCCTTTGTCTATGCAAACTACCCTGGCTCCACCCATGACAGTTTCATATACAGAAAGTCCGCCCTGAGCCGGGCCCTGGAAGCTGGGCAGCAAGGCGACACATGGCTCATAGGTGAGTACAAATGCCCGTGCACATGCATGCATGTCACACACAGACAAATACACAAACCCTAATAATCACAACCATTATCACCACCCCAGGGGACACTGACTACCCTCTGAGCAACCACATGATAATGCCAATCCGGAACCCCACCACACCACCCCAGGTAAGATACAACGCTACCCATAATGCAACCAGGGGCATAGTGTAGCGCACATTCGGAGTGCTCAAGTCACGCTTACGCTCCCTTGACCGCTCTTGCGGGCAGCTACTATATGCCCCCCCAGTAGTGTGCAGGGTCATTGTGGCAGCATATGTCCTTCACAATGTTTCAACATGGCAGGGTGTAGTGGTGGGCATGGTGGTGCCCCCACATCCGCAACCACAGGCACAGGTGCTGCCCATGGGAGGGGGTAGGGCACGTGGTGAGGCAGCCTGGACCCAGCTTGTGGCCACATTTTTCACCTAAACTCCCACCCCTGCGGAGTGCACACAGGCCTGGCACACCAGGTGACAATCGATGATGACAAAGAGACAGTCAACTGTCACAACCTTACCACCCTGAGAATGTTGCCATGGAAGTGCTACATTGTGTGCTTCCCTAGCTACTTAAAGCTAAACAATCCTGTGTGACCAAAATGAACACATGCAAGGTGTGTATCACACCCCCCTGCAAAACAGCCCATGACAATCCCTAGTATGTCACCCAAACCCTCCCAACCCCCATCACCCTAGTCTCCTGCAACACACTGCTCACCACACAGCACAGTGAGCAGCCATTGTGTCTGAGATACACCTTGAGCATCACATGAAAAGGACAAATTAAAAAAATAACCAATTGACGCATGTACAGGATCCCCAAATGGCCATAGATTATGTGTTGAAGGGACACAGCGGGCCCCAGAAGGCAATCTGAGTGCACCACTGGCCATGGAAGGGTGGATGTACATGTGGTGGATCACCGTGCAACTGTGTGTGTCAGTAGGGACATGCACTAAATACATCCATGTGAAATCAAGTGATCCTCAGTGTCCTGTACACATCACATGTGGACATTGCCCATGTGCACACCCCAGCATGTCAAACCACACCAATCCCCTCACACCTGAAAAGTAAAGACAACACAGGAACAGGCAGTGACCAGCAGACACATCATGTACATAGTACCCCACAATTACAATGTCAGAGTGCCCAAAACACTGTAGCCGAAGCCAACTGTCCAACAACAAAAGGCCCTCCCACCTTCACACATCACCATGACCTACTGAACAACTGTGGCTGGGGTATGTAGCCTTCTCCCTTCAAGTATACCTGGCCACAGCATCACCCTGCCCCTTGGTCCCCATGTTCCACCTTGTGTGTAAATAGGGTCCAGCCCCCACAGAGGCCACCTTGACTGTAAAAAAAAAACAAATGGCAGAGAACTCCAAGGAGCCAAACCCACAAACCATGGAAAAAGTGTGTAGGCAACCATAAACCCTGGAAGAGTCTTCAGTAGATGACGAAGTAGCAGAAAATGTCCAAGCACGTGTCCAAGCACAATGATAAAACAACCAAGGTAGCACAGTTGAACAATGCCACAACAGGATGGGTACCATGTTTGGTACAAAACATACAAGGCTGATGCACCAACTGATGGGTACTGTCACAGCTCCGGTGTCCAGGCATAGGAGTGGCACAAACCAACCACCCCCTCCGTGGTCTGGGCGCCTGCAAGGTCAAATTTACACAGGCCTCTGAGACCCCAGTGGTGAAGGAGGGTCAGGGATATGTTGTCTGGACAGGCATTGGTATTCAGGATAACCGGAAAGAGGGGCAGGAGAGTGGAGTAGGATTGTCAAGGGAAAGTAGGGAAAATACAAAATACAACTATTCACAATAACACATACTCAATCAGACAAAACATGTTCATCATGCACATTGTACCAAATGAGTCAAATGCAAACCAAAGAGAGACTTATCTCTGGGGTGAGTGCTGGCCTCCTGCCTGCGCACTCTCAGGTCAGGTAACAGGAGCAGGTCAATGCTGCAAAGAGAGTGTGAGTCACTAATCTGTGTGTGTCTACAACACACACATGCAACACCATAAATGCCCCAAAGGAAGGGACTCCTCCACAAACCAACACTCTTGTCTGCTGCTTTGTACCCATACGTTAGCTTGACCCTGTGAAGGTCCATACACTGTCAATGCAGTAAAGCAGGTGCACGTGGGCGCGCGGCAAATGGAAGACCAATGCGTCAAGAATCACACATCATACAATGGTCCCTGGGTGAGCAGCTATACGTGTATAGCAAGGTGCCACTCCAGTACAAGCTGTGTATTAGCATCCGCAGATTAAAATAGGTAGTGTCAATTAGCACATGTAAATGACATGCACTTCACACAAGTCTGTGCCTCGCTGTGTGTCCCTGTGCGCTGCTTCATTTACTGGCTATGAACGGTACTGCGCAATGACTCTGCTTCTATGGATCAGGGTGGACCGGAGGATATGTGCGACAGGCCCTGCGTGTGCCCCTGACAACTTGGTAAGCAACTTGCCATTTGTCCCCCAACGCATCTTAGCTGTACTGAGCACTTCAACAACAATATCTGTCCTAGCTCCCCATCACTGGCGCTACTTAGCATGCATGTGCAAGTGGCCTGGTGGAAGCTTGGCTGCGGTGTGGCCCCCTTGTGATGCTCACCTTGCCTGGAGCTCCTGGAAACACGTCTGCTTCTGTTGGCCATCTGAGCACAAGCCCTGTGACACTGCTTGCGCACACATGTGCATGTCTGGCCCACCGAACGTGGCCAGCTGTATGTCCTACAATGGCCCATGCCTGCTGGCAAAGGTGGTCTGGAGGCTCATTCTCCTGCATACTTAATGCAGGAAAGTTCCTTGTGTGTGTCTCTTCATGCTGGTTGTGACTGGGCCATGTCAGACACCTACATCAGAATTCCTTCTACCAACAGGCAAAGGGTGCCGGCCACTGTCTACAGCATGAAGTGCATGAAGCACATGTACAGGAAATAAAATAAACAAACAGCACAATGTATATCAATCAATGGACACATCAATCATGAACCCACCCAAGTCTAATGCAGACATGCCGTGGATAAAACCCCCACAATCCCCACTAGGGGTGTTAACACAAGTAGTACAGCAGCAGACAGGCTACAGATATGACAGTCCAAAGCCCTGGTGTAAATTCCTGTAACACTGAACCATCCTTGCGAGCCCATGGATAAGGGAAGCAGGAGTGGCCTATGTGAGTCAGGACCCCAAGCTGCAAACACATACACAAGACAAGCTTGATGAGCCCAGCTGGAACAGACAGTGGATGCTTTCAAAAGCCACAAAGCACCACACCGTCACATGAATGCACAATAGACAAGCAATTTTAAACTATATTAACTAATTAAACAAACTATAAAAAACCTACATTACCTAATTAAACTAACTATCAAAAACAATGTTAACTAACTAAACTAAAATGAAAAATCAAAAATAGCCACATACGACCCGGAGAGGGAGGCACCCAGGAGGGGGGAGGTACAGGGTGCAGCTCAACATCCACATGCGATGACGTTGAGTAAAAAAAAAAACCTCCATGGGCTCAACGCCTGCACAACCCGACCTGTGTGGGAGATATCTCGTCGTCCGAGTCAGCCTCTTCCTGAAAAGGTAGACGTGGTACAGGAGCCTGACGACGCCTAGGTGCAGCTTGCCCCTCGTCAGCAGCAAGTCTGCCGGACGGGTGAGCCTGGTTCTGTGCGGCGATGACACGTAGGTCAGCATGCAGAACCTCTTGTGATGCGCGTGCTTCCTCTTGCAAGGTAGCATGTGTAACACAGAGTTCTTCCTGCGTGGCCTGGCTGGACAACTGATGCACCTCCCGGCAAGCACTTAGCTCAGCCGAGATGGTACGCTCAAGCTGCGCAAACCTCTCCTCTGATCGCTCCCTCTGGGGCATCAAGAAGAACCCCTGGAGTGGATCTGAGGGATGCATACTCAGCCCTCAGGGCCTCCATGTGTGCCTCTGCGTGAGCAGCAATTGCTTGATGCAAAGACAACATTTCAGCCTGGCGTGCCCTGTCTGAGGCCGCCATGTCCAGCCTGAGCGAGCGGGCCGTGGACTGTGCTGCCCGCTGCTGGAGAAGCATCTGCCTAGCAGGGGGGAGCACGTATTGGGACACACGCTCCATGCTCACAGCAATGTTTACCATAGCTGCCCCCTGACGTTCTGAATTGGCAGTCATGTCTTTCTCCCACTCAGTATACCTCGGTGGTGCGCGGCCACTGCGTTTCTGGGCTCGACACCTGCGGGTCCCAAGGACTGGCCATCCTTGTCGGGTTGGCACCGCCCACAGCTGCAGGACTACATGCCCCCGTCGACGTGATGTCCCAGGCACATCAGCGACTGACTGGTGTGGAGAGTGACCCTGCGTCCCGATCCACCACAGGCGGAGGTCCCACCACCGTCTGGCCCCTCAGTGCAGGTGTCGCGGACAGAGGAGCGTTCACATTAGAATCACTCACCCCAGACGAATGGAACCGATGCACATACAACTCGACATTGTCGTCAGAGTGATCGTCTGGGCTTGACTCAGTGCCTGCCACAGACAAGATGGTCTGTAACACATGTGGGTTTTCGTGGTCTACCACCCCAGGATCCCCACTTGTGCCGGGTTGCTGGTGTGATAGCAAACCTGTGTCTGACATGACAACACCATACTCTGGCTCCATTGCGTCATCATCTGGAAAGTGGAGAAAAGGTACATTAGTACACATGTCAGAAGCACATAACACACACGCAGACATCACACAGACTGACAAGACATGAAGCACACATGTCACACACCAATGTGAACCTGGCATGCATGCAAGGTCATTTCGACATAGCATCAGGAACTAGGCATGTAGAACGGTGTAACACAGCTCAGAAGTGGGTTGATGCAGTGCAGGACATGTGTGCGTTATCCACTATCTACATGAACAAGTACATCATGATGTGTATCAATTGACTTGAAGGAAGTGCAAGGGCAAGTCAAGGCATCACGTGCAATGTGCATGCAATGTATTGCATGGCTACCAACAAACCCCCCCTAAGTGAAAATATAGGGATGCATTACATGGCAGCGAAAGGGCAACCAGGGACCTCTGCATTGGCAGACAGTGCTGTCTAGCATCAATTGCATCATCTGAGTCCACTGACAACACAGCATATGATGATGGGACAGAAAGCAGGACATATGATGACCCCTCAGTAGTACAGACATGTGTGCAGAAGCCCCTACACCAGTTGAACAGAGTCAGTGGGCTTGAAACGGGGGAGCCCTGTGCCCTGCACAGACTGTGACACCCTAAACATGTGTGTGGTGCAGGACTGAGCCAGAGTGGGCATGGAATGGATGATCAAAAGCAAAGAAATGTAGGTCATCCTGGACACGTACTACAATGATCATCCAGTCAAGGACACATAGGGACATGCATGGAATACACATGGAGCATGAATGGGAACTCATGTCCCTGCGGAGCATCTTCCATCTGCACAGTCCAAGTGAGACAACCGGCATGAAGTGCAGAGGATGTACAACACTGCATGTGTCTGGCAGGTTAGCTGGTGGAAGTTTGCATGTACAAAGGAGTCTTGAACAGGCCATTGCAGTACCCCAACGTGATGCGCACCTGTGCAATGTTGCAATTGGGGCGCAGGGTTGGTGGAGGGTCAAGGGAGCATGCCTACGTGGAGTACCCGTATGCATGCAGAGGACACATGCACATCAGTCATGCAATGACATAGTCCCAGTGCTGAGAGGAAACACACCAAAGGCTACATGCAGAAGGGCCATTGAGCTGGAACATGGACTGTATGGGCAGCTGGGTGACTAGCATGTGATTAGGGTGCAAGTGTGGTTGTGAGGACAGTCCCCGTCTGCTCTACATGTCCACTATCCTGCACAGCAGACACGTATCATAGAAGCATTGCATTACTTGCACATGAGAACCATGTACACCTGACATGCTGTGGCAGTCAAGCACAACACATCACACAAGCAAAACACACATGTCGTCGACCAACAAGCAACAACACTCACTGGATGGGGCATCAAAGTCCGGCATCTCTCCCACTCCTTCGACCAATTCTGTTGGTATGAACTCTGCAACGAGTGCCTCGTGCGGAGTGAGCTCTTCCTCCTCAGGTGCTGGCCCACCGCCAGTCATCAGAGTCATGTTGTAATTTGAGGCACGCTTTGCCTTACTGCTGCGTTTGAGGTCATTCCAAGGCTTTTTGCACTCTTGCGCTGTGCGCACCTCATGGCCGAATGCCCTCACATCATCCGCAACTTGCTTCCAGTGGGTGTTATTATGGGCAGCCGTAGTTTGACATTTCGGCCCCACTAGCATGTCACGGTTGTGTTCCTGCACGTAGTCCACGAGGAAGTCCAGTCCCTGCTTGCAGAAAGGCTTCTTCCTCGACGTGCTGGAGGCCGTAGCTGTGTCTGGGGTCCCAGCCTCTACTGCTGGTGCAACCTTCCTCCTCTTGGACGCTGGTCCAGACCCTGGCTGGCAAATGCCACCCTGATCAGTATGGGCAGTGGCACTGGTGGAATGAGCCGAGGGAGTGGCAGGTGGAACATGGAGTGAAACCCTGACTTGCGCCAGTGGCTGCTGGGTGCCCTGGAATGGACCCTGCGCAGCAACATCCGCTGTGCCAGGGTCATTGACCGGGACTGTCCTGGTTGGTAGACTCACAACCGGGGTCGTGTCGGCTGCATCTGCCCCTGCACTTGCCAACACCTTGCTGGTTAGGGCAGCAGATGACATTGCTGCCCCAGGGACACGTGCCTCGGTCAGGGCAGCCCTGCGTGCACCTACGGTGTGCCTCCTGACCACCTGGGATTCTTCCATGGACTCTTCAAGTGCCAACGCAGCATGCGCTGGCAGACCCTGAGCCTGGGTGGTGGTGTCCACAGTTGCACCTGCAGCTACCACTACCCTAGGGGCCGTGGCAGTCGATGAAACGGACTGCCGGGTCACATGGGCGCCAGTGTAAGATTCAAGAACTGCACCTTCTGGAGCCGCAGGGGGTGGTGGCATGACTGCACCAACATGTTGCACAACATCGTGGCGAGCTGGCGCACCCCTGCTTCTTCCCCCTCTGCAGCTACCCTAGACACCCTGGAGTCCCCCTACTCCCTGGTCATCCAGGCCACGTCCCTGACCACGCCCACCATGTGGAGTGCACCCAGCTGAGGCGCCCCTCACCTTACGTGGCCTCCCAACCATGGCACAGATGGAGTAGTGCCGGCACAGATGGAGTAGTGCCAATGGGAGGTGTACACGACAATTGTCCTCGGCAATTTGGGTGAAGGGGTTGGGATACAAGATGTTAACAGCACCCCTGCACCTGCAAGGCTGTATGTGACCCCGGTGATGAAGTGATGGGTCACACAACGCTCAGGCACCCCAAAACTGCAGTAAAACCGTGCACACAACCCCCGGTAGCCCACGTGTGTGGAATTAACCTCCCGCAGCATGCGGTGGCACCCAGGGACACGAAAAACACATACGCATGAGACACGCAGGCTACTATGACCTCGAAAACGGGTATGCGATACACAGGGGCACCCGCAGTGGGAAAAATAGCGTGCGCGACTCACCGTCAGACTAGCATGATAATGAAAAACACGCGTAGCCAATACCCCTGCCAAAAGAAGAGATACGTCCTTGATCCGACGTGAAGTTGTGATGGTGCGTGAAACAACACGCAGTAGCAACACACGCGTCGGTCTCCACAAAAGGCACGTACAGCGAACTGATGGGACACGCTCACCTTTAAACCATGCAGAGGGACACGCGCACGCGTCACTTCTCTTACGCGCTTAGGCCCTTTCCTCGGATCATTCTTTTTTCACGTGCTGATTCACTACGCACCCCTCACGAGGGGAACGTCTGCGCACGTAACATCACAGACGCGCTTACGTGCTAAGGGCCTTTCCTCGAATTACAGGCTGATGTGCAGTTTTTTCACGTGCCAAATCACTCCGTATCAAGCTGGCCACACGACAACACAGGGAAGACCATGCTCCTGCCCAGAAGGCCATTTTCCTGCCCCCAGAACCACGAGCAGCCTCCCATGAGCCATCTGCTGCTGCCTGCCTGCCTGCTGCCACCGTGCCCTGCCATTTGGTGCCTGCACATCTGCCATCTGCAGGGGTCCAGTTGCAGTGACCACCCCTGCTGGAACAGAAGACTCCACACTGGTGTTCCATCACTCCACAGCCCAGCCCCAGGACCCAGTTGCCCACCCACACCTGCCTCGGGGGTTGCCATGTCCGATACAACACCTTCCGGCACCAGTGGCAACCCCCAGCCAGAGAGGCAGAGGGCTGCCAGCTTCACTTCCGAAGAAGTTGGCATCCTGGTGGAGCGAGTCCTGGGGCAGTATGATGCCCTCTTCGCACCATCGTGCGCCGACAAGGAAGGACGGAGGAGGATCTGGACGGACATAGTGGGTGCCATCAACGCGGAGGGGGGGGCACCCCAAGACCTGAAATATGTCCAGAAGCGCTGGGAGGACTACAAGTCCAGGACCCTCAAGAAGGCCCGGTGCCTCATAGAGGCAGAGGATGCAGTGGGGCGCCGGGGCCAGCTTACCAACCAGCAGATGAGGGTCCTGGAGCACATTTGTGCAGTGCTTCGCCACCAGATCCTCAGAATGCAGGCCCGTCTGGAGTCGAACGGTAAGTGGCCATGCATTGCTGTGTGAAACAGGGCTTTTTGCAGTGTTCTGGTAGTCAGCTACTTGCCTGTATGTGTGACATTGGCCATGTATGGACGTTTGTGTGCAGGGACATCATGGTGCTGCATGTGAGACCAGTCATGTGTGAACCACATGGATGGTGCATGTGTTACATTGCTACATGCGGGGCAGCATGCAGAATGCACACATTAATGCATGCCTGTCTCTGTTCTTGGACATGGATGGGGTGTGAGAGATGGGTGCTGCTGTCAAGGACTTGTATGGTGTACATGTCTATGCGTCTGAGTAGTGTGTGTGTGTAACTTGTAAACGCCATGGATGCATGACACATGTACGTGACTATGTTACGATTCACTGAGGCAACCTATTCATCCCTGTCTCCAAAGTGTCTGGGGTGTACGAGGCCAGATGGATGAAAGCACAGTGATGTGTGTGCATGTGATCAGTATGAGACATGATGCATGCGAGTTTCTAACCACCATTGTATGTTTCAACAGTTCTTTGGACATGAATGCAAATGTTCTTTGCATGCGCATGCCTGTTACTGCATGTGTGTTGCCTGCACTGACCCATGTGTTGTGGAGGTACATGATGGAAGTGACGTTTGACAGTGCCACTCATGTGCTATTGCTTCCTGTCTAGGGGACTATTGTACAGTACCCTGATGCTTGTGTTCTATGTCTCCTTCTACACAGTGGCGAGTGAAGAAGAGGGCAGAGACGGCGCTGTGGAGCAAAGCGGCGGGGATGCCTCCACTGGCCGGCGACGCGAGGCCCAATCACCCTCCCAGGAATTGCCATCATCTGGGAGCGAGGGGACTGGTGCTGCGTCTGCCACTACGTCTGCAGCGGAAGGGGTGGGTGAGCCCCCACAGGGGCTTGCAACGGCGGAAGACGGTGTGGAGCCATCCAGGTTGGTGGTTTCCACAGAGGAGGAGGAGGCCGCTACTGAGCCGCAGATGGGGCCTGGTGGGGTTGGTACCACTGGTGCAAGTGGTGCAGTCCAGGGGCAGGGGTAGGAGGCAGCACAGGTCGCCATGGAGGGGCCTGTGCATGTCACTGTCCCTGACACTGTGACTGCACCACCATGCACCAGCAGGGATGCCCCATCCCAGGCCCGTCCGCATATAGGGGGGAGGTCCACGTCATCTGACACTCCTCTACCTGCGGACGAGGAGAACCGTGACTGTATGGAGACGTCCTGATTGGTGTCGCGTTGCGCACGCGTGACATTTGTGATGACGTGGGTGCTTCCTGGGGGGAGCACACACGTCATCATGAAGAGCTGTGTGCCAACGTGGGCCAGTTGGCAGGGTCCTTGGTCGGGGGTTTCGTACATGTGTCGAGCACTCTGGCGGCCCTCTCCTCCTCTGTGGAGACTATACGCCAGTCATTCTCCATGCCATCTTCCACCCCAGATGCCACCAGGGCCCCCTGTGGACCTGCCCTGACCAACGCAGCCAGCTCGGTGGAGACCCCATCCCTGCCACAGTCGGGAGTCGGAGGTCCAGCAGGGGTGGACACCGTCATGGGTGGGTGGATAGGGGGTGCAGGGGGACATGAGTCGGGGCCTGCTGGCAGGTGCCCGTCCTGGGTTGGTGGGTGGGTGTGCAGGGGGACATGAGTCGGGGCCTGCTGGCAGGTGCCCGTCAATGCTGGGTGGATGGGGGTGCAGAGGGACAAGAGTCGGGGCCTGCTGGCAGGTGCCCATCACGGGTGGGTGTCCATAAGCCACGTCAAATGTTTCAGCGCAACCAGGGTTTATATGTAAATATTTAAATGTTATCTGTTATGAGGTGTCAGGTGATAGGGAGGAATAGTGTTTCCCTAGTCCAGGAATGGGCATATCAGCCACAATAGGGGTCTGTTGCAAAGGAAGAAAAGTGGCACGGGAAGGCGCATAAGAAGCTGCGAAGACTGTGTGCCATAAGGACTGGGGAACTAGAATGGGAAAAGGATTGTGTGTGTGGACAAAAAGTGAAATGTTTCAAGGCAGAGGCCCAGTTGGGACACACAAGTAGCAAGACACATAAGGGGTGTTTATGGTGTGGGGAGGTGTAGAGATGCAAGGATGTAAAAGTGTGTAGGAGTGAATCCGCCTTGACTACAAAGACCTTTTATGAAATTGTAAAAGCAAAAAGAAATATCGAAGCTGAGTACCACAAAAGGAAATAAACCAAACATGGGCTTATAAAGATTCACAAACCTTTATTCTATAACTGTACAGTTTACAAAAAAACAAAGTATCAGATAGCTATCTGGCCCTCAGTACATCACAACGAATACCAGCCCTTTCAGTGTGAGAAGTGAGGTACTGGACGTCTAAATATTCACATCTTTTATACAGTTTTCAATCGCAATGTCCAGCCCCTCTGCAGGTTAATTATTCTCAGTCTAGAGTTTGTGCCGAGTTCACCTCTAGTTAGTCCAACTATATGCATTTGGATTACTTCTAGTTTGTTCAACAACAAGTCACAATGGCAGCAATGTATCTTCGAATTTGACATTAACAGGGTAATTCATAGAATTCTGAGCACAAGTGGTGCACGTGGCTGGTGCCTTCCCGTGCCACTTCTCTTCCTTTGCAACAGTCCCCTATTGTGGCTGATATGCCCATTCCTGGACTAGGGAAACACTATTCCTCCCTATCACCTGACACCTCATAACAGATAACATTTAAATATTTACATATAAACCCTGGTTGCGCTGAAACGTTTGACGTGGCTTATGGACAACAACTCCTAATCGAAAGTCTTAATAATAGGCTCGAAAAGAAAATCCTGCAAAGGATTCCATTTATATAGTATAGTAATGGACAGTATTAAATGCTATAATTACCTTGAAATCAGAGTTAATGAAAATCAAAGGGGCTTGTCCACATCAGTAAACAAGTTTTGCGAAAACAAACAAGCGGGCCATTGTTAAATTTGTGTCCTCAATTCCAATACAACCTGTGTCAACCATTATAAAGATATACATGGTAAAATCAAGGGTAACAAGACTGTATTATAAGTGAGCTCTGGTGTTAGGAAGTGCCCACCACAAATTACATTTTAATAACGCCAAGTGTTGGCTTGGATTTCAGTATGGACCAACAGGATCAAATTGGGTCATACAATTGACTTGGGCACCAATGAAAATGTGGCCTATTGCCATGAATAGCAACTAGTTCCTTTTGTGATATCGTAGGCGCAGAGAAGATTTAGGTTAAATGTTTTGCAAATTGTGCATTTTAAAAGACTATTTGTTCAATAACAGTGGTCAAAACTACTAGCAGTACAGTGAAATGACTCATAAAAGTGGGCCTATTTGGCCAAGATATGGCCGCTGTTACCGGAAGCTGGCCCACACTAGTATGTTCGGCCTGCACTTCGGGCATTGCCCTATTGCCCATAGTTCAGTCCAAGCCTCTGGGCCAAATTAAAAGCAACATTCATACCCAACATTTTACAAGATATAATAAGGTGTGGCTCTATGCATGGAATATCAATTGGGTTCAGTGTGCAAAAAGAGAACTTTGGGAGCCTTCAATATCAGCATAGTTCCGAACTCCAACGTCAGTAATAAACTAAGATAAAACATAGATTAAAGCTATTACTAAACTCAAGTACTCGGAGCAACAAGAAGAGGGGGGTAATGGTTACAAATCCCAAAACAGCACCCATAGCGTAAGAAGTGAAAATGAGCCTGACCTGTGCCATGAACACACACCACCGGAAGCTTCGGGCTCATTTTAGATTTGATGCCTGCCCACTTGCTTGCAATCTTGTCCACTGGTAAAACGAAGAGGGGAATAAAGATGGTGTCCCTTCAGTGTGTAGACTGTTGTCACAACAATCCACTTTATGTTGTTAGTCTCACAACCAGAGTCTTATGGCCTTTTACAGCCGGTGGTGCAGTCGCTATGGACAGGCACATCACCATGACTCCTGCCAATTTAACAGCCCTCTTGGGCTTTTCTCTGCTTTCTTTCTACTCTGACCGCCCTCCTCTCCTTTCCTCTCTTTCTTCTAATGCGTTACTCTCTATTTTTTACATCCCATGTTACGTCACCAGTTTTTCTGCACTTACAACAGACGGTCCTTTCCTTGCTATGGTGCAGAGAGCATTCTCTCTCCTTGACCTCACAATCAATAGTAGTTATGTTAAGATAGACCCAAATACACCAATAACAAGAGACAACTCAATAATTGCGTACTTCCATGTGCACAAGAAAATCCAGCTTTATTACAATACAAATGGTCACTGGGAGATTGTACAAAGGGCAATCTCAAAATGGCGTTAGGAACAACAAGCTTTAGTAATCATCATAAAAACATCTGCTGTCTTACTTGATTGGTTAGTGGAATATAGAACATATAGTTATCCATAGGTGAACCTTTTCCTATCAGTTCTTCTACAACGTACAACTCCTCCTGCGTCCATCTTTCTACAAACAATACATTTCAATCAAACATGCTAGTGGTTGGTACTCTACTAGACTAGTCGATAAGAAGAACAGTGTTTGATCAGTGGGCTATTTGCTCATCCGGCCTCAATCCCTTTTATGCAGTGCCAAGTTCGGTGGTGGGAAAGAAGAGATGGGCAAACCACTATGATCCAGTTTAAAGAAGTGACTCCCTTCTCGTTCCCAGACCCAAGGCGTTATCTGCCAGTCTGTTCATGGTGTTGGCATGTTGTCTCTGTGTCTGGATGTGCTAAGGAAGTGGCAGGTGCACTATATTATTGGGCCTGGAATAAATGACCATTGTTTCGATCACGTGATAGAGGACCGTTGTTCAGAGCTCAATATCATCTATTTATTGGAGTTTCTGCTATCCTTACACGTGTGTGCTTTCCTTCTGCAGCCACTTGGGGCACTTTATATTAATTTGTTATGGGATCAATTGGCATGGTCGCTACTTGCACCTGGCATATAAGGATATGTCTATTTCTTGCTGCTACCAATCAAAACAAATTAACTTTCATAATTGCAAGCTGTGTGCGCTGGGAAACATTATCTGGTGCGTTTGCAGCTTCTAAGCAGAGCTCCCCTTGGCAGATTGACCTTGGTGCTTGGGCTTACTACCTGAACATTGTGAGGCCTGAATTTTCATGTTAAGCAATGTTATGTCTGGATGCAGTATTTCAGCATGGGGGCCTTGCAGGGTTTGGTCTGAGTAATGGCGGTACTTTGGTTCTTTCTCCGCCATGCTAGTGTTCTTCATGTCTTTAGCATGCCACCATTCATTATTCCCTGCCTGTGTACGCTGCAACCTCTCCCTGCCTGCTCATGTCTATACTACTTGTATAACCCTGTCTGGGTATTCTATAACCTAATCTACTTATGTGAATGCAAACTACATGTCGTCCTGCTTGTGTCGCGCAACCTATTCTATACTTCATTGTGGCTGCGTGACCACTGGTGTTTTACTGAACGTTTCTCAGCTTGTACTTTCGTTCATGATTCGGAACAGATGGGGGCGTGACTTGGCCTGGTGCAACTCTCATCTCCATTATCACAGTTAGTAACATGCACACTTTTCTCCTCTTCAGTATAGGAGTAAGAGGAGGAGTGTGATTCTGTACGGATAATTATGTGATGCTCACCCACTTAGAGAAAGAAACATGGACTAAGAGAGAGACATAAACTTCAATTACCTCATGCTATTAAAATCATGACTATCACCGGATAACTGGTGACAGGCAAACTGATTTAAAGTGTGAAAGAACAAATACTAAGTGAAAAGTGGGCACGGGAGTTCTGCAGAACAGCACGAGCTGCAATTGGATTGACCATGCAATCTAAGGTTGTAAATATGAATCATTTTAGCTAAAAACATTTCTAATTATAGAGTGACGAGAAACATAAAATAAATGCTGTGTTCACCGTTTACAGATCTTCTGCTTATTTCTGCAGGAAGTGCAGTGATGCAATGTACATTAATCCGGTAGGCATATTTGCTCAATTTGGCGGGTACTATAATCATGAACACCCACATCAGAGTAATTGCTTTAAATGACAGAATCACTACATTTTGCTAAAGGGATTGTCTCTAGGACAGTAGTGTCAGATGCATAGCCTTCTCTAATTGATTTACCAAGTACGTTCTTTTCTCCAGTCCAGCAGAAGTACTCGAATGCGTGGTTTGTTCATGACCTTGACTAAAAAGTAAATAAATAAACAATACAACAAAAAGAAATGAAACAAAACATCTAGCAGGATATCCTTTCTTTTAATTGAATAATTTGTACATACATTGATGTTCGGCAGTTTTACAATTTATTTTAAAACAATCCGGCCTACAATGCTGAATATTTTGTACTTTTCTAAATTAACTTTACTCAGGTCCAGTGGAAGTATTAGGCGAGCTCGGTGTTCATGGTGCTGTGGCAGGCGGACTGAATTATGTTTTAAATGTTAACTTGTGTTGACATTAGAGCAGTTCTGCCCACCTGTGCCAACTGGTAGTCTGGTCAACGCTAGCTGGTGGCTGTGCTTGTCAACAATGTGTTGGGTGGTGCCTGGTGGTGTTGAGATGGTAGAGAGGGGGGCTTGCTCAAGTGTGGAGGTCTGAGTCTTTCCTCATGCGCCAGTTTAGCGTGTTCACAGTGCTAGGTGGGAGCCCACACACAGCTGCCACGTTTTCAGTGACGAGCCTGAGCTTCCAGCCTGATCCCCCACACCCAGCCAGCTGTGAGCGGGCACCACCCTGCAAGTGGTTCACCAATCTGTGTCTGGTCAGGAACCTGAGTAAGATAGCAGGGTGGGGGAGCAGGGATCTATGTGAAAATATCCCAAAAACCACTGCGAGTCCGAAAATAATGATTTCCTTTCTTTTACACCATTTCACTGCATATATATGCAGAGGAGACCCCTGTCAGTCCCCCAATGCCTCCCCACGTGTATTATAAACTTAACCCATCCCGTAACATATATATGTAGTGAAATGGGGCTTTACAAATTGGACTTTTGGCTTGGCCGTGATGGTCTGCGATATTTTGCAGTAAAACTGTGTCTGTGTCTGTTTGTAACTGTGTGATGCACTATTGGGAGCTGTGTCAGTGTCTGTTTGTAACTGTGTGATGCACTGTTGGGAGCTGTGCCAGTGTGGGTTTGTAACTGAGTGATGCACTTTTGGGAGTTGTGTCAGTGTCTGTAACTGTGTGATGCACTGTTGAGAGCTGTGTCAGTGTCTGTAACTGTGTGATGCACTATTGCGAGCTGTGTCAGTGTCTGTAACTGTGTGATGCAGTGTTGGGAGCTGTGTCCATGTATTGTTGTAACTGAGTGATGGACTGCTGGGAGCTGTGCCAGTGTCTGTAACTGTGTGATGCACTGTTGGGAGCTGTGTCAGTGTATCTAACTGTGTTATGCACTGTTGAGGGCTATGTCAGTGTCTGTAACTGAGTGATGCACTGTTGGGAGCTGTGTCAGTGTCTGTAACTGTGTGATGCACTGTTGAGAGCTGTGTCATTGTCTGTAACTGTGTGATGCAGTGTTGGGAGCTGTGTCAGTGTATTGTTGTAACTGAGTGATGGACTGTTGGGAGCTGTGCCAGTGTATGTAACTGCGTGATGCACTGTTGGGAGCTGTGTCAGTGTATGTAACTGTGTGATGCACTGTTGAGGGCTGTGTCAGTGTCTGTAACTGTGTGATGCGCTGTTGGGAACTGTGTCAGTGTATGTAACTGTGTGATGCACTGTTGAGAGCTCTGTCAGTGTCTGTAACTGTGCGATGCAGTGTTGGGAGCTGTGTCAGTGTATTGTTGTAACTGAGTGATGGACTGTTGGGAGATGTGCCAGTGTATGTAACTGCGTGATGCACTGTTGGGAGCTGTGTCAGTGTATGTAACTGTGTGATGCAGTGTTGGGAGCTGTGTCAGTGTATGCTTGTAATTGAGTGATGCACTGTTGGGAGATGTGCCAGTGTATGTAACTGTGTGATGCACTGTTGAGGGCTGTGTCAGTGTCTGTAACTGTGTGATGCACTGTTGGGAGCTGTGTCAGTGTATGTTTGTAATTGAGTGATGCACTGTTGGGAGCTGTGTCAGTGTATGTTTGTAAATGAGTGATGCACTGTTGGGAGCTGTGACAGTGTATGTTTGTAAATGAGTGATGCACTGTTGGGAGCTGTGACAGTGGGAAACTATGTCAGTCTCTGTGACTGTGTGATGCACTGTTGGGAGCTGTGTCAGTGTGTGTGTAACTGTGTGAGGGGTAGGTGGGAGCCATGTTCGGAGGGATCCTCCGGAGATGTTTTCAGACCTATGTGGATCTGTCTTAGAATCTGTTGGGAACTGTTATTAGTGTATGTTTGGTGCTGTTTGAGAGGCTTGTTGGAGCTGCTTCAAACTCTGTTGCTGCTTGAGATCAGTTCGGAGCTGCATGAGAACACATTTGGAGTGTTTAGGCTCGTCTGAGTGATATGCTATGGTGTAGGGAATGATTTGCGAGCCTTTACCCGTGCAGGCATCGTGTAGAGCAATAACCCCCAATGTACATTCAAGTGGATGTTTATCTCCCTGTAATATCTGACTTTAATAGAATTATGTCTTGATGCATGTACATGTAAACACATACGTTTCAAAGATATCCATTCATTTTAGGAATTCTATTATTCCCGCAAAGAAAGATTGACTTTCCCATTAATCTCAGTACTGGCGAAAACCACATTTGCTTTGGCCCTTCTTACTCTCTGCAATCTCTTCTTCTCTCCCCCCACCAACTTCAACCTCCAGCTCCCATCAACCCATCCTTCATTCCCCTTTATCACACACCTCAAATATCATTCTCTGTTGCAGATCTTGACCTCAACCTCCCATGTCTGGTTCATGACTTGACTTTATTTTTTCTTCTCTTCCAGTCGACCCCTCAGTCACTGCAAATCCAATAGATTCCCCTCATCATTCATTGTTATCCTTTTCCTTTATCTTCATTCTTCTCCTAATCTCCTCTCTCCCTCATGCTGTGATCTTTCCTCTTTATCCTGGGTCTTCTTGCTTTCTTCTATTACTGTAACTCTTCCTTCTCATTTTCCACACTTCCTATCAATACTGATTCTACTAATCTCCAAAGCTCTCTTTCCTCCACTCTTAACTTACTATGTCCTGCAGTGCCATTTTCCCCTTTTTGCAAAGGCTCTTCAACCGTGGTTGACTTCTGGCCTTCGTTCTGTCTTCTCTGCCCTATGGGAGCCGGAACATCTTTGGAAAATAAATCCTCTCCCTGCAATCTCTCTATCCTGTCTGTACTTTTTCCAGGTTATCAACAAGATGTCCTTCCCTCTTGCCTCTGACCCTTCAGTGTCTTCATCTCTATCCTCCTCTGACTTTGCTGACTTCTTAGTCTGCACAGCCACTACTTTACACTCATCCCTATCTCACGCTCATCTGCAATCTTTACCTCCATCTACACCTACACACTCGTCTTTCCTTCTCTGTCTCTCTGGTTTACAATTCTCACTGTCCTAAGACACAGCCTGCTCTTTGGACTATTGTATGCTGAGTATTCAATTCCACCATTTGCATTCTCTTTACTTTCTCCTCACTCTATTAAGCACTCTCTTCTTTCCATCTCCCGCGTCCCTTACAACTCTTGACTTCTTTTCCACTTTCTCTGCTAGTCTTCAAGTGTTATCATGGCCTTGCTCCCCCTTATCTCACTTCCCATAGCTAAATCTACTCTCCCTCATGGTCTCTTCATTTTCAGAGCCTTCAGTTGCTGAATGCTTTCACTGTCACATCTGCGAGGCAGTCTTTGGCATGGGGATTGGATTTAGCAGTGTCACCAGCTGTGTACTTCTCAAGAAGGGCTTGTGAACAGACCCAGGCAGCCTGAGGCATCAGACATTCCACAGCTCTGCAATCTCGCTTGGCATAGGGTTTCGGCAGTAGGCCAGTCTCATCACACCAGATGGGGCTCAAAGAAACCAAAAGAAAATGCAGCATCAGGGTTGGTAACATGCACATTTCTTTGTCTTCTATTTTTCTATGATCCACTATAATCGCTGTCCAAAACTTTGCCTAGCTGCAATCTCCAACCCACTACATGAAGCACACTACAATAAAGTGATTCTGTTACATACATACTCAATAAGGAAGCAAAATAAAAAAACATTATCAAATCAGGGAAATTAATGGATGCCCTAACAAATCTGAAGCCATGCATTGCACTGCATAAACACTCCCCCCCTATAATCATCAGGGCTGCATCTAAAACACCAAAAACATTCGTAACTACATGTCCCTCCCTTTCTATCTCTGAGCATCCCAGCACCACCTCCTTCATGTGTCTTATTTCTTGGTGCTTCACTTGTGGTTCATCACAATCTCCCCCATCTCTTTCCTGTGGTACAGTTTGTAACCACCTCTCTATTCTTTCATACTGACTGGGAGATCACATCCCAATTGTCCACCATGCTCCTCAACCTCTCCAGCACGGCTCCAGATCCCAATTTATATGACAGGTCTGCCCCTTCTTCCCGCCTGGTCAGTGGACCAGCATCCACTATATTATAACTGGCATCAGCCTTACTGCAGATTAAATCAGGCTTCTGAACCCACACTCCTAGCCTGTTCCCGCTACTGCATCGACCCTACCCCGTCTCTCCACAACCAGCGCTCCGACTTTATCACAGGGGCCAAAGAATGCTCTGACCCGATTGTAGTTTGTAGTCCTGTAGTTGCCCTTGCAACCCTTTATTGTATCACTGTAGCAGTCTGAGGCGCTCTCTCTGTAGCAATCCTAGAGTCCCTGAAGACTCCAGAGTGACCTAGTCAAGAGTGCAACAGGTACAGCGAAAAACACTTTTTCACCTACCTGTTGTATACTTCATTCTGGGCTGTAATGCAAACAGACCAGTGCATGGGAGGGCTGCTTACTGCTCTGCCCCTCCCAGGCCTGGCTCATCCTTATACACAAATGGATTGTCTAGACCCATTCTCCACCCATGAAACTGCACATATAAGCATGTATAATAACAAAAGTACAATTTCGGAGAAAAGGGGGAAGGAGTGTAGCCTGCACTTGTGAAATGCTTACACTGTCATATCTGCGAGGCAGCCTCTGGCCTTGGGGATTCGATCCAGTGGTGTCATCAGCTGTGTACTTCTCAGGAGGGGCTCATGAGCAGGCCCAGGCAGCCCAAGGCATTACGCATTCCACAGCTCTGCGACTTCGCTTGACACAGGTGTTCAGCTGTAGGTCAGTCTCATCACATCAGCTGTGCCTCAAAGAAACCAAAAGAAAATGCAGTATCAAAGTTGGTAACAGTCATCAAGAAACAATGCTTCAAGTGAATGGTCACTGTCTCAGCATAGAGTCTCAGGCAGAGATTACATTCTTAAGCTCAGGAAGGCCACACGGTTCGGGGCATACTTGCATGCTTACTATATGACATCTCCTGTCTGCTAAAGCTGCCTTCCCCAGGAAAGCATTATTCTAAAACAAGCTTATATATGCCATAAGGAATACATGTCAGAGGCAAAAACAGTGGAAATTAGCACTGCTAGGCACTAGGTGGTGAAGCCCTCGAATGCTAGGATATGCACATTAGATCAGGGCTCACACAGCAATGGCAATAAGGCATGGTTAAATATGTCATTTAGCATTGGCTGACCATCATTATAACGCACCAAAGTGTTTAAAGAGTTCATGAAAAAATTCCAAACCTGGTTTCCCCCCTCCGATTCCCTCCTTTGGGACCTTCACTCATATCTCATCAGTTACATCTTTGGGGGAACAAACCTTACAGTCCGGCATGTCAGAACATTTCACTCCTTCTGTAGTATGGCCGTAAAATGCTTGAATGGACTGGGTAGTCTCTGGGCATTATACACATCTGCGAGAGTAGAGACGTGTGCAACTCATCACCAGACAGGACAGATATAGGATTAGAACCAGGATTATGAGTAGGATCTGTCTGATGGATGCCCCCAATATCCCACAATACTCACTACCCAAGACCAGAAGGTTCATGTGGGCTCAGGACTGATGTGGAGGTGACCTACTGTACTCCAAACGTGGGTGGCAATGTCGTTGATGTCCCTGGCATAGCTGGGTATAAAAGTACAGTACTCACTCTTCATGATTGCCTACATCCCTCCTTGTGAGGCTAAGAGGGTGACCAGTGGCATACAGTTCCGGAGAACCATAGTTCAGATAGCTATTTGCTCATGGGACAGCAATGTCAGGGTTGATGCAGTGGCATTTGCATTATCCTCAATCAGTCGTGTAGCCGAGTCAGGCGGTCCCGGTTCAGCTTGTCCCCACAGATGAAATATGTCCCGGAATAAGTGACATACCAGGATTGGGTGAAAGAAAAATCAGGATCAAAGTCAAAGGTGACATTATTGATGACTGCACTGGTGTTGGTTGAAAGTTAATATTGACACATGCTGTTTCCCATGAATAGGGTGCCCCTGTTGAAGTAACATACAAGGCCAGCAGTCTGAGACTAAAAGTGAAGTGCTGCTGGCCTCCTAAGTACCTGGTCTGGTGAAATTTGGAGGACCAGAAAACCCCAGTTGGGAAAGTGAATTGGTACAGTGTCCAGGGCTTTGGGATCAGGTGGCCAGTTTGAGATCCAGACAGACATCCCCCTAGTTGAAGAGAATAAGGGGTAAGGGGATCTTGGGGGACAAATCATGAGGTAGGTGTGCACATACCCAACAATCAATGACATTAAAGATGCAGGAATACTTCTAGGTGAAGTGAAGGTATGTGTTCTCATTGTGAACACAAGGGTGAGCAGAAGGACCATTGTTTTCATGGAATGTGGTTTTAAAAGCAGCAGTCATAGTGAGACTGTAATAAATCAATGAGATGACAAAAATAACAGTAGTCAGATAGCCAAACATGGTGTGTACCTGTGGCCTGAGCCCATATAATGGTCCTGTCGGTGCAGCAATGTCAACTTTCGTGGGAGGAGCCTAGAGTTCAGTTTGTGTGGGGAGAACTGCATGCACGGTGAAGCACACCACATCACTTCAGTTCCAGCACAGTAGTTCTGCAACAGAAAAAATGTCAATGTTCCGAGAGTTCCTGACTGGAATAGGTGCTGGGTAAATGTTCAAACAGTTCAAATGGTTTGGATCTGTGTTGTAGCTACCATGGCTGAATGTTCAAGGGAAACATATCTATAGGACCAGAGCCAAAAACTCACAGTGATCATTAGGACAAAGAGAATGACCAAGAGGTGGTAACAACAGGTCCCAAATCATGCTGGCAATGACATATCAGAGGTAGCAGCTTCCACTTGGTGGTAGTGCACTACAACAGGAATATTAATTGCTGTTGAGTAGACGGATCCAGGGGCGAGTGGACATACCAACTGACACTCCCTTCTGGGTTACTGACCCTTGGATGGCCCCTTGCGGGACCACCAGGGTAAACTTCCTGGGCCTGAGTGGAGAGATCCAGCGGGGTCAGGCACTGAAGGGGGTATCCAAGAAGCAGGACCAGAATCGGAGACACTTCCTCTGGTGCTTCGGTCACTTGATGAAGGAGCCTGATATACAGCTCCTGTAGAGACCCCACTAGTGTGAAGAAGTTTAGAAGTTGGGGTTCTAGTTCAGTACAAGTGCACTGAGAACAGTGGTCTCCACTTCTGGCATAGCTCATGGACAGCCTGTAGTATCAGGTTAGGCTGACACTGACAGGTTGGCGGCTGGTCCACTGGCAGAGGTGTCGGTGATCACGTTGGACCTGTGGCCTGGAAGCTGAAGATCTGATTAATTAGAGACAATGGCCCTCATTACGAGGTTGGTGGTAGTCATGGCGCTATTTGTTTACGCCATGGTGGTTGGCGGACTTACCGCCCCATTCCGAGGTTGGCGGGGCGGTAAGTCCCCATTAACCCATTTACCCTTCCCCATTCCCATTTTTGCCCCATAGGGCATAATGGGAGTGGGGAAGGCGTTAATTACGCCACCATAAATTACGGTGGCGTAATTAACAACAAGGTCCCTTAGCACCATGGATTTTAACACCTGCTAAAAGCAGGTGTCAAATCCTCCATGGCGCTAAGGGACCTCGGAATCAGGCAGTAAGGGTCGGCACTGTTTACGCCGCCGTAAACCCCTTACCGCCTGGGTCCTAATGAGGCCCAATGTCTTTGTTCGGCCCTGGAACCTTGCTGCACTGGGCAGCATGTATCCAGGAAGTCAGTCTAGAGAACTTCACAGCTGTCTGTGCAGTCAGCTGCACATGATCTGTCCAGTGGCACCTCTGCTGGAGAGCAGACTTGTGCGGTTGAATTTTCAAAATGAACCCAATTGCTGGGCTTCAGAGGATGGCAGTACTCAGTTGCTACTTTTGGTAGAGCAGCACGGACCTGGACATGAAGAGAGCAAACAGTTTTGACCAGTGAACAACATACTCAAGAGCAGTTTCTTCTTCAAAGTATAGAATCAGGAGTTGTGTAACTGCAGGGGGGCAGTTCCTACTCACGTGCAGCGCCCTTTAAGGACCTAATCTGTGGATAGGGCATGCTTGTGGTGAGTGCTATTGCGCATGGCAAACAGTGCTAGGAGCATTGCCTGTGGCTATTTCAGACCTATTTCCTGACACACATTGGACAACCGAAGCTTGACATCAACATTTCAGCGTTTTCCTAAACGACTCGACTGGGGGTGGTAAGCCCAATGAAACTGTTGTGAAATGTCTAGTGCCTTGCACACTTCTCTAATGATTTGACATGTAAAGTGGGTGCCCAAGTCACAAGGGGAAGCCCAAATTGAGGTATACATTCTGTGAGCAATATCTTTGCGACTGTGACTGCATCTGCCCTCCCACAAAGGGTAGGATTCCACCCACCCAGAGAACACATCTATTACCACCAAACAATAAGAACATTTCATGCATATGGGGAGTTGTACGAAATCTTCATGTTTAAGAAGGTACGGTACTGGGCATGCAGACAGCTTTGCTTTTAATGCTCTCTGACATTATGAGTTAGACATGTGGTGCATCATTCACAATAATCCTGTGCCACTGACACGCAACCAGGGACAACCCAATCTCGTTTCGCTGTAGCAATCATGGCATTTTTACCTGAGTGAGCAATGCTGTGGGCTCTAAGACCAAGTATGGAAGGAGTACCTTGGGTGCCACAAGGCATCTATCTAGGGATCACCAAAGGGAGCCCTTGCCTAACTTACACGACCGTTGGGTCCAGTTCACCTTTTCCTCTCAGGAGCTTGTCCTTGTAGTAGGGCCAGGATGGAAAGGGAGGCAATCTGTGACTGCTGGACTGCAACACAAATAAGGGGCCTATTTAAGGATGCTGAATGAGCTGCATTGTCTGCTAGGGTATTTTCTTTGGCAGTGAAGGAGAAGGGTCATGTCCTTTGCACTTAACTATAGCCAGGGCAGCAGGGAGCAGTAAAGCAGGTAGAGGGGCTGACTCACATATTTCCTTCAACATAGGAGTACCAATTGATGTTAAACTTGTTCTTTCCAGATACCCCGAAATTGTGCACAACACCATAAGCGCTTTGGGAGTCAGTGTAAATCATTGCCAACTTTTCTTTACCTTTGACACATGCCTGTGTGAGAGCCACGAGTTTGGCTACCTGGGTTGGCTTGGCATTCAGCATGTGATAGTCCCTGTGGACAGCATGGGGGGTACATGCAGAGTAACCTGAGACCAATTCTCCAGTTTCTGGTTTATGGAGACATGACCAGGAAGCAAATGAGTGGGTACCTAGGGATGGTCAGTTACTGCAGAAAGTGGGTCCCGAGATATGCCACCATAGATAAATCTCTTCAGACCTGCACACGTGATTCGACCCTAGAATGCCTGCCATGGCCCCGGGACACCAAAGATTCATTTTTTTATCATAAAGCAAGCACTCGCAACAACCCCTGCCCTGGGTCTGCATGATTACAACAAACCCTTTGTGTTGTTTTATGATGAACGTGATGGGTTTTCCCAAGGAGTGCTAAAACAGTTACATGGTGATAAGCATCACCCTATGTCTTTCCACAGTGTAACTTTAGATCCAGTAGCAGCAAGGGTCCCAGCCTGTCTGTGAGTGGTTGCCGCTGCAGCCTTGTTGGTAGAAAAAAACAATTAATTTGTACAAGGTCATGCCGTCATGATCTTAGTCCCTCACTCAGTGCTGCCCTGCTGCTTAAGGGGAAGACATAACACATGTCCAAATCCCATTTTACAAGGTATGAAAAGTTGCTAACTCTCCTGCAAATATAACTTTGAGCTGCTGTCCTGTTTATAATCCTGCTTCACTGTTGCCAACCATGCAGGACAGGGCACACCACAACTGTCTCGTAGTTGTTGAAACGCTTATATCTCCATGTGCTTATTTATTAGCTGTCCCACTTCAGAAGTCTGATCTGATACTCTCTGTAGACAGCTCATGTGCAGGGGCATCGTGCGGCCACAATAATACCTTTTTCCAGCAGGGACTGTATTACAGGGCGGATACCTTCTTCGGCCTCTCTGGAAATAGGGTACTGAGGTACACATGGCAGAGGTTTGGCTGGGTTCGGTTTGATTTTGTCTTCACAAAGCGCAGCCAAAACCTCATGTAATCTATGGGCAGGGATGTCAAGAAATATACCATTGGTGAACAATAAATAGAACATAATCATACTAAAATGTCACCCTCACAATTACGATGGCCGAAATGCAGACTTTTCTTTTTGGACCCCGACTTACACCACATATATATGTGGGGGGAGTATAGAATATAATATTAATATGGGGGGAGTTGTGAGGGGTCTCCCACCGCATATATATGTGTTGTAGTGGGGTTAAAAAAAGTCACAATTTTCGGCCGTTGCAATAATCACATAGATCCAATAGAAACGCTTAGTTTACCCAGTAAATCCAGGCCAAACAGATTAATAGGAGTACATGAACTCAGCAAGGAAGCATTGTTGCCAGAAATAGGACCCAAAGTAACCATAAACTTTGCAGACACACTGTGAGGTATTGGAGTACCTCCAATACCGACAGCATTGACAATTTCGTCAGAATTCACAATCTTTGGAATTTCAGAAGCTTTCAGAGCTGAGCATGGAACTGCAGTATCAACCAAACATGAACGCTTTTGACCAGCAATAGTACAATCAACATAGGGAGCAGCAGGAGTTAGCAGTATAAATGGTGTAACAAGTTCAGGAACCCTTATGCAATCTTGATGAGAATTCTGTGGTGAGGGCGGTGGAGGCAGGGACACAGCCAACCCAATTGGTACAGTTGACTGGCCATTTTGAGGCTGATTGGAACATTCGACTTTCCTGTGTTCAAACTCCTTACAGTAATATCACTGATTATTATATGCATTTGTATGATATCTCTTATTACCATGTCCGTGTTCATTTACCTGAAACACACCTCTTCCCCTGCCCCACACTTTCCTGGGAGGCTGCAATTACTGTATCTGCAACGCGATGAGCTTAGCTTCGGTACTTTCTTTTTCTCTATCAATTTCATGAAAATGCTGTGCAGCTAACAAAACCTCATTCGAATTCTTTCCCTCCCAGTCTATTAGTACAGATTGTATACCCTCTGCCACCTTCGGTTGTAGCCCCATAAGAAATTGTGACACCAAATCCTGAGGAGCTACAACAGCAGCAGCAATGATTCTGGAATAATAGTCAAAATAACTCTTCAAACGCTCAAGATATTCTGCAGGATTTTCACCCTACATCTGTTTACAGGTGTTGATTTTAGACCAATCAGTCTTTCAAGGCCAGATTTCGATAATCATCTGTACTATCCTATCAATTAAAGCTTTTAACCCATCCGTGGGGTGTTCTTTGTCTGGCTAGTTGCATCGTTGTTTTAGTGGTGTAAAAGTGTCAGTGGGAGGTGCAGCTTGCAGATATTTATTTAGTTCTGCACACATAGGTCAGTATCAATGAATGATTGCCTGCAGTTCCTCTTGGCACTTCACTGGATCTCCTTGTATCTTGCGGAACTTCTGAACAATATTAAATAGATCAGTGGCACTCCACGGTGCATGTACTTTGACTATGTTATCTCCTCCTCCGCGAGTTGTTACTGGTAGCTGCGGGAGATCCTGCAAACCTTTCGAAGGTGCGTGAGATAGTAGAATATGGTGACTGAAAGAGATTGGGAATCTGACTCTACAATGCGGCTGGGATTGGCTAGTCACTGAGTTTATCAGGGTGGACGCAAGGTAGGATGGGAACAGGGTGGAATTCAGGCTAACTATTGGTGCATGATTACGGGGCTGAGCAGCAGTTGCAGGATGTAGTATAGTTGGGTTTTAAGTGTCCATAATGTCCTCAGAGGATTCCTTTGGTGGGGCGCCACTTGTATGACAGGATATAGGTGGTTATATCTGCTTTTCATGGATGGGAACCTACAAGTTGGAATGCTCAGTCTTTAGTATCTTAAATTGCTCTTAGAGGTTCTCTTGGGTCTTTTTCAGGGCTCGGGTCTTTGATTCAGATTGGATTTATGTTGATTCAATGTACCAGTCTAGATAGCTATCCCATTGCTGTTGGTGTATTTGTGCACTTGTCTTCTGTAGCGCATTCGTAGCTTGGGGATTTATCTAGGTCAAATGTACCTTTCTGCTGGAAGTGTCCAGGTGACTCATTCTGCGTATATTCATCCCATTCATCCAGGAACCTAGAGGCTGTGGGCGAGTAGTGTGTATACATAAAGTGAGCTGGACTTCCTTTAGGAGGAAGTGGCACTTCTCTAGACTGACCTGAACCCATTCTCGTAGGGATGAGACAGGGAATTACTTATTATGGATCCAGGTCCATACCAAACTCCGTTGGCGCAAGGCACTACCATGCTCCAAGGGTGGCAGGGTTGGTTTGACTCGTACCTGTCTGCTTTGGAGTGTCCATTCAGAGGTTTTGGTGGAGACACACAATCTCTGCTCCTTCTCTTATTACAAAAATGTCAGAGACACCTGCAGGTGTTGGCCAAATCTATATCTAGATGACTGTTACCTCACAGTTTATGTACCCCGTTATGATACCACAATACAGAGCTTCATAGAGACATATTGAGGAAGGGCTGCAGTGAAGACAAATAGACGAAGGGAACAAAGCTTATTAGAGCTCCCGCACTAGGATAGAGGAAAGTGTGAATGCAAAGTTTGAGTTGCAACTGAATTGAAAATACAGGGCTTCAAGTAGCGTGAAGGGCTAGACAGGACAAGCATGGCACTCTCATCCAAAATGCTTTTGTCACACTCGTATAAGACACACTCACTTCAATCCCTGCTATATACTACTCTATTCTGACCAGTACAATGGCCTTGTGTCATCTTAAGTCAGTAGGTTGCATGGTTGCGCTGCTTCACAGTTGCTCTTATCACGGTGGCCAACCGCTTTTGACTTTTTCTGATCATATGAGCTGCATTCATAGGCAGGGTACCTCCCTTCTTATATCATAGGACAACCGAAAATTTGCAGATTCCAGATTTCAGAATTCCTTTACCATAGACAAAGATGACCTCGACCCGTTTCTGACAACACTAAACAAGACAGGATAAATAGCAATTAACTTTGCTCACCAACAAAACAAATTCGGTTGGCTCCTCTTCTGTGTCTGCTCTGCCTACTCCCCTGAATCTCCGGTCATGCCTGCCAGTTGTACCCACCAATGAAATCGTCTTACCTGTCCTCACGGGGATAACTGAGAATCGAGTCCGGTGACCAATGCGTTTCTTCCGAGGGCAGCGGGAATCCGACATCACAGACACCAATCTTGTGGAAAAAAGAAAACACACTCTGCCAGCAAATTGGTGAACTTCTGTTAATTGCAGTAAGCAAAGCCAGCATACACAGAACAACAGCGCGGCCACCCCCCTCCACCCCCATCAAGAAACAAAGCTTTTATACAGGAGCGCACACATACATTTCAATGTAAAAAGATGTTTCAGACATAACAATGTTTCAGGTGAATGTTCACTGTCTCAGTATACAAGCCTTAGTCAAAGGTGATGTACTCACACTCAGGAAGGCAGAATCAGAATAGGATACATTTAGTAATACATTTCTATTCCTGCTGTGCATGCTATTTCTACCTTTCCCACACAGTTTGGGGCATACTGGCCGGCTTACTATATGACAACTTCCGTCTGCTAAAGCCACCTTGCAGAGGAAAACGGCACTCTAGATCACGCTTATATTTGCAAAAAGGGAAACACACCAGAGGTGAGAACTGTGGAAGCGAGCATTGCTAGGCACTAGGCGGGGAAGCCTTCAAGGTTAGGACATGCACATTAGAACATAGGGCTCACACAGCAAAGGCCACATGTTAAACATTACAGTTAACATTGGCTGATCCATTATAAGGCAGCCAAGTGTTTAAGGAGTGCTTTCAAAATTTTAAGATGTAGTTTTCCCCCACACCTGTAAACAGAAGAAAAGAGTGACCCCGTGGAGTGCTGTCCGTACTGTCTCCATTCTACTGCACACTCTACCATTTATGAAATTGCGTTACACCTGAATGACTCGAAATAGACCAATGAAAACAGATCTGCCCTTACACATGCTCTTGGGATCAGGTATGTAATTGCAATTTTCGTCACTTATCTTGATCTTTTTTGTCCCTTTGGTCTTGTCAAAATAATGTATAACTTTATTCTTTACCCCAAGTTCATTTGCATGTATCCCTTAATTTCCTAAGCTTCCATAATCCTTTTCCTTCAGGAACTGCCACATTGACCCAGCGCACCGTATATCGCTCAACTTTTGTCCTTACCAAATGGTAAACTGGAAACATTCCATCTCTTCTTGTCCTTGGCAAGGATGTGCACTGTGTCTGTGCTGGAAGCTCTGTCTGCATGCCTTTAGCTGAATCAGGCTGTCAATCTCTCCATTTATTCAAAGTCTGTCTCACCTTCCTGATTAACCTATGGCTTCCATTTTGTTCTTATGGCTTTCCATGTAAGTTGCAATTAATCATGTGCAAGCTGGATGAATGTATTCTTGCCATCTTACTGTTACCACTTTAGGGGGGGATCCCAAACTTTTGTTTTTTCCCATAGACATAATGGGGAAAAACTTTGCGCACGCCTACAGCCCAAACCGCTGGACGGATTTACACCAAATTTGCGGCAGGAGCGGGGGCCTGGTCCCGAAAGCGTGCTTTTGCAAATTTGGTGTAAATCCGTCCAGTAGTTTTTTTAAAATGACCAAAATGTGAGGCAAAAAAATTAGTGATATCTCCGTTCGCTTTGCAGACGGACTTCCCAGTTCGCTCCGCGGACAGTGCCCTGATTGGCCGAGCGGCTTGCGCGATGTCCGCGGACATCCGACGTGTTCGCTGATTGGACGGCGTGGGGCATGGAGCACGTCACATTTTTGGTGGCGCCCGACATCTTGCCTTTGCGGATGACCGCGGACAGCGAGGTGAAACTTGGTTTAAAAATTGTATTTAGTGGAGTGTGTTGGTGTGTAAGAGTGTTTGGGGACGGTGGGGGAGTATGAAATAGGTGAAATGTTGTATTTATTTTATGTGCTAGACGCTTTTTTGTGTTCGATTTGTCTGCGGACAACACAGCTGTTCTGAAATGTTCGTAAATAAGCAGAATGGATTCGGTGTCAAGTTGAATGTGTTCTAAGAAGACTTGTGGGGTCCTGGAATGTTCACAGGGGGCGTCCTGAAGACGTTGTCTGTATTGTTCGTTGTCAAGCTGAAAGTGTTCTAAGAACACTCGCGGTGTCCTGAAATGTTCGTACATAAAGAAAATGGGGGTGTCCTGAGGACGTTGTCCGTATCGTCCTCTGGCAAGTTGAATGTGTTCTAGGAACTTCCTTGTGTCTGCGGACATTAAAATGGTTGCAATGCTTGAATCTATGGGTGTGATATGCTGCGGTGGTTGTGGCCAGGGTATAGAATGTTGGGTGCATGGACATTTGGCCATGCACCCAAGACTCTATGCCCTGGCCACAACCACCGCAGCATATCACACTCATATGCCATGCACCCAAGAGTCTATGCTCTGGCCACAAGCACCGCAGCATAACACACTCATTGTGGCTTATAAATTTGGGTCAAAAACAAATTTATAAGGAACATTGTTATAAGCCAGTATGGGTGTGATATGCTGCGATGGTTGTATTTATCATGTTATACTTACTATTTGGTCTAGTAACGGGAGTCCATGTTTTTCTTGTTCATTTCTGTGATAAAATAAAATAGCATGTTAGTATTAGTATTTTATAAAGACTTATTACATTGTACAATCAACATTTTCTTCTTTTTTTTACCCTCATATTTAGTAGATGATAAACCAGAGTACTGTGCAATCTGCTCAGTTTCTGTGTTTGTTGCTAAAATCATTGGGTCTGTGGGAGAAAAGAAATTCATTTTAGATTAAAAAAAAAACCTTTTTGTGTTATGCTACAGTTTATTTGTTTGTTTGTTTACAGTGTTTACTTGTTGTTTCTGGCTAATGCTTTATACATTGGATTGTTCCAGTTTTTGGGAGAAGTAAGATATTAGGTATTTGTTTGGATATTGTAAAATTTTGGAGCAGTTAGATACCAGTAGGCGTATTCAAACTGTTTATTTTTTGATATAATTTCGTGGCATTGATTTAGCTGTTTGGATATTTCTAAATTTTGGGACAGTTAGATACCAATTGGCGTATTCTAACTGTCTGTTTTTATCTCTATTTGAGTGGTATTCATTTATCTGATTAGTTGTTGTAGCATCTTTGGGCAGTTAGATAGCTTTTGGAATATTGTGACAGTTTATATTTTTTTACTACAAGTGTACTTAAGGTTTAAGTACAGTTTAGTTATCAAATATTGGTTTTAAGAACATTAAATAAGCGTTTGTATGATTTGCTGGTAATCTCTGCTTTAGAGTAATGGTACTATCATTACATTCAAACCATCCACATTTATTTTTTATATATGCAGTGTAGTGCCCTGAAGTGGTTGTGGCTCCTGCGTGGTAGATTATACCTATTGTTGTGAAGGTTTTCCTACCAAGTGATATTTGACCATTTGTGAATCCATTCAGCTTGCAGTTGTTTTTGGTACCATCTGCATTGTAACGTAGAAGCATTAGTATTACGTATTTACTATGTGTTTGTATTACTAACGTGGATCGATAATCTGAATTGCAGGTCGAACATAATCTACCATGGTTTGCATTTTTTTGAAATGGAACAATTCACAATTAGGCATTGATATATACACAAAGCGTTCATTGGGGATTTGTTCTTGTGTCACATTGTTGCAGAGAGTGCATGTATGTTTCCACATGTATGAAATCTGGAAGATTTCATTTATAGGTATGTTTTTGTTTTCCAGTACTAATAGTAAGTACATTAGAAATTCTTGTGGATCTTCCTGAGAGTTTATAGTGAATTTCACCATTCCAGCACAGTAGTCCAATTGTTGTCTTATTCCATAAACACTATACATGTTGTCAGGATTGTTTGCTGCGTTTCTGTGAAGTACTAACATTTGCAAACACAATGGGTCTGTACTGTGTAAGTAAATGTTCTCAACAATTGGTGGTAATTGAAATAGAATATTCATTGCTACATTTGCGTAGCAACTTACACCAACTATATTTGAGAGTTTAAATGGACCAGGTAGTTCTGTATTGACTGCTTTTTTTGGAGTTTGTCTTCCTTCTTTGAAGAAGTACCTGGTTTACTTTCCCTAATTGATTGTTTTTTGCTTGTGGCAGTTGATGAAGTATTACCTTCTTTTACTCACTTTGGAGGATTTGCAGTGACATCCTGTTGCTTTTCTGTTTGATTTATATTTCTTTTATAATGTTTTACTTTTTGTTGAACAGAATATGTGTTTAGATGGGGAGTGTATAGTGAACAAAGTCTATTGTATTCTAAAATGCAAGGAATATCAGCTTTTATTTTACTTGCATCAAAGTTGATTAGAAATAGACCGTCAAGTGTACGTAAGCGTGATAGTGCTACGTAGCTCATGCCTTCTTTAAAGACTGTGTTATCAATGTCTATCATTGCTTTGTCTAGGGTAAGACCTTGTGATTTATGAATGGTGACTGCGTATGCAAGAGTTAGAGAAAATTGTTCTCTGCGTACATACATGTCTTTGAAGAGAAGGAATCGAGCTGTTGAGCATCCTATTCTTTTTACTTCTGAAAGTTTGTCAAAGAGAATATTGACAAACTGAATTTAGTTGTCACGTGGGTATGTCTGAAAGCCAACAACTGTACCCAGTGCTCCATTAACTAGTCCTTGGTCCACGTCAAGGGTACGTTTCAGCATTATTCTGCAATTTAAGGATAATTTTAATATCTTTTCCAAGCCTGCTGTGTTTGAGATTGATTTTTCTAAACTATTTAGTCTTGTTGTGGCTTGGTCACACATGGGTAGTGTCATTCCATGTACATCTAGTTTGTCTGTGGCGCTAATTTCCATTATTGGTTGCATTTCTTTACTTAACATTATTTCATTGAATTTGAAACAGCTTGCAAGAGTTGGCATTATTTGTTTTCATGTTGTACACCATGTGCAATTTATTTTGTTACTTCTTTAAAAATGCTACGTTGCTCATTGTTTAGGTTTGATTGTAGTATAGTTAAGCCTTCTTTATCTTCATACTGACACATGGTGTTTTCTACTTCTATCATAGCTAATTCTGCCTCATTTGTTATTAGTGGGTCTCCCAGTGGTTCTTGGCTTCCTGTGACAGAAGGTTGACTACTGTCAGGAGTGTCCTTATCTAGTTGGGCCTGGAGTTCTTCTTCGTGTTGCTGTTCATTGTGCAACATTGTTTTGTACTGTGCAATGTTTACATCAGTTATAATGCTTTCATTTGCTTTGAAAGCGTCTTCATATGAATCATAGTTATCTAGTATTTCTTCTTCTTTTCTCCATGGTTTAAAGAGTTGTAGCAGGGACATGTAATATACTTCTTTATGTTGAGGAGTCTTTAATGACAATTTGATATGATTCATTAAATTTGGTTTGGTGAGTTTTACTGAGCTGCCTTCACAGTTTGTCACTTTGTATTTACGGTTTTGTTCATCAGGTTTTATATTATTTTTGTATGTGTAGTTTTGGGCTATGTGGTATAGACACATGGTTTCCAAAGTGGTACTCCTGTTTGGGTAGTATGTGTTCAATAAATTGTTTTTTAAAATGTCTTGGCTCTTGGGATCATGTTTGGCTATTGTTTCTATATCTTCGTATGATTTTAGAACTCTTTTTCTAGATTTAGCTGGACCAAGAATTAGCCATACTATATTTGCAGATTTACCATACAAGGCAGTACCAGTTAATCGATCAGCTGCTTCATAGGATCCACATTCTCTATGGGGAAGCATTTTTATGCCCAAGCTGTATAATTTCTGAGACACTGTTTTATCTGATGACAGGTCATTCCAGAGGTCTTGGAGCTCTGTCTTTTCTGATTTGGTTATGTGACATATCGTGCAACTGCAGTAGAATTGTCTTCAATGTACTGCACATCTATGTTTGCATTCCATAAGTGGGCAATGATTGCATTGTAATCATTGATATATTTTTCTTCTTCTTTTCTTTTTATGCAATATGTATTTTAGGTGACTTACCTTTAACACTATGTCTAACTGAAGACATGAGGTTGTTCACTTGACCTGTATTTGTAACTGGTCTATGTTTGGTTTGGTTTGTTTATTTATAAAGCACGTCCGAACCCTCAGGTAGCTGGGCGCATAATCATGTGCACAGCAGAGTTACATATCGTTACACGAACATCATAATACAACAGGCAGAGCATACATTGGTCCAGACTCTGAATGTTTACATACAAAAGTAGAATATACCGAGAAGATTATGTACAGAGAATAGGCACAAAATAGTTACAGTGGCGAGTGAGGACCGGGTTACAGGTTGGTCCTGAGTAGGCTGTAGATAGAGTAAACAATACTGGTTGCATTACAGTTACATTGCAGGTAGAGAGCGGCGGATGGCCGGTCGTGTCGGTGAGAGTCTAGATATCTAGGCTAGTAGCCAAGATTTTACCATGGCTCTGAATGGCCAGAATGCGGTTTCCGATCTAATTGTAGGAGGGAGGGAGTTCCAACATTGTGCTGCGAGCACTGGGAAACTGGAGCCTCCTGCTGTTTTTAGGTTATAGTTAGGGATCTTTAGTTGGTGCAGGTAAGGAGTTCTGGTGGGTCTAATGGGGCAGTGTCTAGAGAATTTGTCTGAAAGGTAACGTGGGGCAGTACGTGACAGGCACTTGTGGGTGATGACCAGGGTTCTTAGCTTAATTCTGTCGCGGAACGGGAGCCAGTGGACCTCTTTGCAAACGGTGGATATGTGCGCCTTGCGCGGGATGTTGAGGGCACATCTTAGTGCATTATTTTGCAGGATCTGAAGCCTGTTCAAGTTTTTTGTGGTAGTGCCTAAGTAAAGTGTGTTGCAATAGTCTAATTTAGACAGTATCAGCGCTCTAGATAGGGTGAGGCAATTAGAGGTGGAGAGAAAAGGCCTGCAGGCATTGATCAATTTATTGGTGTATGAGGTAGTTGAGATATTAGTGTTTATTTGTTTCTTTAGTGACAAGGTAGAATCGAGGTATACACCTAGTGTTTTGACCTCTTTGGATACTTTTATGATGTTGCCATCAATTTTAAAGGATTGGTACCTTTGGTCCAGTTTGTTGAGGCGAGCCTGGGAGCCCACAATAAGCAATTCTGTCTTATTGTTGTTTAAGCAAAGACTGTGTGTAGCCATCCAGGCTTGGATTTCTAAGTAGATATCATTAAGCTTTGCAACATCTTCTTCATAGCTAGCAGTGAGCGTGATGAGGACCTGGGTGTCGTCCACATAATTAGTGTAGCTGACACCCAGATCGTCAGGACGGTCGAATAGGAGCTTTGTGAAGATGTTGTAAACTGTGGGAGAAATGCAAGAGCCTTGGGGCACTCCACATTTGATTGGGATAGGGTCCGCAGTCGCAGTGGGGGCGAAGACTCTAGTCGACCTGTCAGACAGAAATGACTGGATCCACTTCATGGCATTCTGAGAGAATGCAGCAGCTGAAGAGAGGTGTTGAGTGAGGATCTGGTGGTCAACCAGATCAAAGGCAGCAGAGAGATCCAACAAGAGCAAGATGGCCAGTTTGCCCTTGTCTTTGGCGTCATCCATTTGGATTTCCAAGAGGGCAGTTTCAGTCCCGTGCCTTGGTCTAAAGCCGGATTGCCACAGGCCTAGGAGGTTGTTGTCTTCCAAATGTTGTTGCATTTGGAGATAGGCTACCCTGTCCAGAATTTTGAGAAGAAATGGGACTGTGGTGATGGGCCTGTAGTTTGTGGGGATGATGGGATCTAGGTTAGGTTTTTTGAGCAGGGGTAGGACCCACGCTTCTTTAAGGTTGTTGGGGACCACTGAGTTTTTGAAGGAGGAGTTGATCAGAGAGGTGATGAGAGGTGCTAACTCATTAGCACCGTCTTTGATGACAGATGCGGGACAAATGTCACCTTTGCAGTTGGATGGTTTGAGACTGGCGATTATCTTGATTACTTCCTCTTCTGTGACTGAAGTGGAAGGAGGGGCAATTAGGGGTGGTGTGGTTAACTTTGCTGCTGGTGTTCTGCTTGGAGGCAAGGCTAGCTTTTTTTGCTTCTATCTTAGTTTGTAGGAAGGCAATTTTGTTAGCGAGGGCGAGCTGAATATTGTTACACCAGGCCTTGTCTTTGATGCAGTCCTCTGTAGGAGGCAATGGTGATTCAAGTTCTCCTAGTATAGAGAAACGTTCTTTGGTGCCAGATTTGGCATTTTGTATTCTCAAGTTATAGATCTCTTTTTTAGCATTTAAGATGGCGGATTTGTAGGTGGATGCAGCTGAAGCGAATTTGTCTTTAGTGGCGAGAGAAGGGGCTTTTCTCCAGCTAGTTTCTGCAGTTCTTTTAATATTGCGGAGAGCTTTTAATTCTGCTGAGGACCATTTGTGGAGTGGGCAATAGGTTTGGATTTTCGTTGTTTGAGAGGAGCTATCTGGTTGAGGGCTAGTTCTAAGGTATTGTTATATAGGTCTACTATGGCTGCTGGGTTGTTATTTTGCGTAGGTAGGTTAGCTTTACTGATGGGCGCGAGAAGAGGTTTGAGGTTCTCTATAGTGATGTTGCGGTTATTTCTGGAGATTATTTGAGGTAGCTTAGTGGGTCGTGTGGTCGATGGTGAGGATTTAGGTAAAGAGAAGCTAATAAGGTGATGGTCAGTCCAAGGACAGGGAGTGATGTCAGTCAGTGAGAGGTTGCAATTGGCATCTGCAAGCCAATCCAAGGATCTTCCTTTTGTGTGTGTAGGTTGATTAATGTGTTGGGTGAAGCCTAGATGAGTAATCGTGTCATTAAGGGAAGTGGCCTGGTTGTCATTGGGGTCATTGAGTCCCAAGTTGAAATCTCCCAGAATGATGATTTGGGATTTGGGAAACCAAATTCGGGAAACCAAATAGGCATTTGGTGTAGTATTTCCCTTTGTTTTTGTATTTGCGACGACAATATTTGCCACATTTGTGTCTTTGGAATTGTAAAATCTTTGCATGAAGATCACAATTTGTGGATTCTGATGGAATTTCACAAGTGACATATTTTTCAATAAACTGTAAAACAGTGGCATCACTGTCTTGACCAAATTTAGGAGCATCTTTAATCCATTAAAGCATGTGGACATGTGGTGCTCCTCTGGCTTGGTATTCTTTTCTCCAAAAGAAGTGTTGCACTTCTCCAAGGGGAGGAACAGTTTTATTACAAATAAAATGTAGCATAGCAACAAAGCGATGGTGAAAATATCTTGAAACCTTAACAGGATCCTGAGAACAAAGTTCTCCAGGTGTTAGTATAGCTATGTTTGTTTTGTTTTCGTTTGATATGCGTAGGAAAGCATGTACATCTTCCCATGCATATTCTGCACAACTTAATGTAACAAACCAAGTGGGTGGGCCAAGGTTTCTGATCATACAATGTACATCTCCATTACGTCAAAACCAGTACTCTTTAGTACCACGCACATTTGCTAATAGATTTGTAAGATTTGCTTGTAAAACCTCATCTTTTTGTTGAACTTTTTGTAATAATTGTGTAGCTGTCATATTTTGAAAGCGTGATCCTGATTTTAATATGTGTGTAACTCCGTAACATAAACTTGCTACTTCACTTTCTAAGAGTAGGTGGAATATGTATTCCACATTTTGTCAAAATCTGGGATCTTCAGAATACATTCGTAATGAGCGTTATTCTGATGCTGATATTTGAATAGGTCTATCATCGTATCTTCCTCCTTTGCCATTCGGAAAGAGTAGAGGAAAAGCACGTGCTTCTATTCTTTTTTCCCATATGCTGATTGGTGATCCTTTTGTTTGACGCATTTGGTACGTTTCCAGTGCATCTTCTATGGTGTCATTAGAGTGCAATGGATGAATTGTATAATGGTCTAAAGTGTTTGATATTGTAGCAGGATCTAGGAGCTGAAATTGACCAGCTTCTCGTGTCTCTTGAATTATTTCAGTTGTATCTTTCAAGTTTTCTTCAATATTAATTTCTTTTTAATATTCATTATTCTCTTTAAGATATTGCAGGGCTTCTCTAACTTAATGTAAATCTACCAGTTGTTGCCAAATGTTTTTGTCTTTTGTAGGTACTCCATTTACCAAGATAATTAAAGATTGTTGCATTGGACGTTGCACTCCTAGAGTGTGCACATTTTCTTTTAGATCTAATTGTAAATACACTACTTTTCCACGAATACCTTTCACTAATTCAGAGGGAGGTAATTTTTCATTTTTTGGTTGAAGGCGTATTATTGCTCGAAATGGGTGCACTGTTTGAATTATGATGCTCTCATATAAATTAAGTTGTTGAAGGGGTTTTGGTAGTGGATACAATTCCAAGTTATTTGTGATAGCACGTGAAGGAGTTTGGTTGTTGTCAAGTTTTGTAGTGCAGTAACTGCAAAGTATTATGGGGTCAGTTATTTTGTATTTGTTTTCTGCTATAAGGTAGAGAGCTAATTCAAACCATTTAGATTCTTCATTGTCTTCTATTTTGTATGATAGGTCTACAGCTTTTGTGTTACTTTTATAAAAAGTTCTGCGGCAACATACACACACGTGGTTTGGTACTTTAGCTGAAGTATTTTAAAATTTTTGTATTTCTTTTTGTATGTGTGTAATGAAAGGTTGCCATGTGCAGAATTGTTACGAAGTTGGTTTACAGCTAATTCATCTTGTAAGTGGGTTTCACTTCCAAAATATTTTGTCTGGATATAGTCGATTTCTTTTAGTAGGTCTTTTGCTGTGCCATGTAGAAGAATGTTATTTAAATTGGCTAGTGCTAAAGCAGGACTTTTAGCATAGTACAGTTTATAAACTAGATTTCTTATACTTGCATGATGTGTTGATATCCTTTTGATATCATGGAAGGTTGTTTTGCAAGTAGGTCCTGTAATGCAGGCCAATGAATGTCCTTGTAGTCCTGTGTACTTGCGTACTGGACAAGCATCCATATTTTGCAGTAGTTTAATTTTGATTTTGTCTTTGCTTTTCACATATTGATTGAGGAATTGTCGTAAAGACTTGAACATTTTTTTGGGAATTTTACACATTGACGTGCATGTCTGATTCAGTTGAATGGAGGGGTAAATCTACGTTTTCAGGGCATATTTTTCTAAGGAGTACTTCTTGATCCATTATGGTATTATTAACTTTTTCATAACCTCGACCACTGCTATGTATGGCAATTGTATTTGTTTGCTTTTGTTTGTACGCTTCTTCATTAAAGTATGGTTCTCTGCTTGTAGTGTGACTCCATTCACTTCCACAGATATTTAAGAAGTTATTTCTGTTGACATTTCGTTTATTGAGAAGTCTTTTTTGTAAGTTAGTTATTAGTTTTGTTAGTGGTTTTATTCTGTTTAACACTAAAATAAATAACTTTCTTTTGAGAAGAATTGCACTGTCTATCAACGCTTCTAAGATTACATTTCTATGATAAGTTTGAAGTGTTGAACCTGGTTTCTCTCCTGTTTTCATAAGATTTTGAAGGACTTTGTGACGGAACATTTTGGCTAAAATACTTTTCTTGGTATGCTTACTTTGTACTACATCAAGATTTATAGAAGAAGTTTTATTTGTAGTGATAGTTGATTTTCTGTTCATTGTTTTTTGGTTTGTTTTACTTTTGATAGAGGAGGCAAAGTTTTTGTACTCGAAACTTCTTCTGTTTCAATACATGACTGTATTAGCTGTTGTGTTTCAACTTTTTTTTACAAATTCTGCTATAGATGGATGTTTATGTTGGAGAGTTTTCTTTTCATTTGCTCTACTTCTGCGTTCCTTTCTACGGAGTTGCTTTTTGGTAGGCATTCTTTAGGGTCTGTTGAAAAAATACAGAAGGTATAGGTGGGGGTGTTCTGGAATGCATGTGTGTTGTGTGCATGAGTGTTTGAGTAAAATGATAAAGATGTATATAATGTTGTGTGATTGTGCTTTGGGAAGTACAAGTACTAGAGATTGGTATTCTTGAATTAATGTGTTACTAAACTGGGGTTCAGATGACAGAAAAAAGCCAGTAAGCCAGTGGTTTGGAGAAGTATAAATAGTATATCTAAAGCTATACAATTAAAACAGTTGTTTGTTCTACAACATATACATTCTAGTGGCTGAGTTGGGTAATTTGTGTGTCGAAAATAGGAAGTTGTTGGCCATTCTGCCAGTAAATCACTGTTTAAGACGGGGGGATTTTTGGTCAGAATGGTGCAGAATCTCTATTTTTAGGCACAGAAATAGCATGAATTAACCTTACAGTGTGTTTGAGTAATACTTAAAATATTATGGTAACATTTTACTTACTTTTTTTCTAAAATGAGCAGTTTGCTTCTTAGTTGTTCTTTGTACTTCAAATTCGGCTGCTTCTTTTCTGGAGAATGGTCTTCACTGCAATTGTAAAAGAAAGAAATTAGTAATTTGGTTTGTATCTAGCACTGTTTTTAAATTAGACATAGATTTTTTAAATTGAAATGCTCAGCGCCTTCCTCAAAACCATTAAAACTATGTTATGACTAACTGTAGGAAAGAAAATATCTTTACTATGGCTTGTGAAATTCATAATGTACCACTGTATACCACTATTCCTGTAACTAAGCTTTTCCACGTAATAGTGAGCCAATGTCATAGCCTGCTTTGCCACGTAATAGTGAGTCAATGTCATAGCCTGCTTGTCCTATATAAATGTAAGTAATTATATAAATTCAAAAAATTAAAACCAATTATGTGTTTGTACAAATATTATTGTTTGAGATTTGATCATAGAGTGTGCATGTAATTTTGTTTGATTATATGTAGTCTATATATTTTATTTCAAAAATGTTGGTTTAACATTATTTGCGTGTGTGTGTGTGTATGAAGAAATTAAACGGTATAAAGGTTTGTAAGTCACAGTTCATTTTAGGACAATGAAAAAATGATCGTAGATTCATTTTACAGATTATACAAGGTAAAAGTCGGTTAGAAAATGTGTTCATGTACTGTATAGAAAATATGCATACCTGTAGTTTGTATTCATGCATATGGATATGGACGAAGCTGCAAGCAGAAATCTTGCAGTTACATGTAAAGGTCTTGGATTTGATTGGTGGATGGTCATGTGATTTCTTAGCTACATCCAATGAGGGAATGGTACAGAGAGTGAAGTGGAAATGGTAGAAGGGCTGTCCATGTTACGATATGTTCGCGGACATGGCGGTAGTTCTAGGACACCGCGTATTACATCCGGGGAATTTGGGGTGGGGAGGCATGCAAATGAAATTGAATGTAGCAACGGATTGGTCAGTAAAGTTTAGTGAGTGTGTTGTGCTAGGAGAGGTTTTCTCAGATATTCTTTTTGCTGAGAGAAGAACCGATAGCCATGGCCGAGTGTTTCAAAAAACAGATTGTGTGGATTTTGGGAGACTCGTGGATACATTGGTTGAAGGTGCATGCAGAAAGCTGTGGAGTATTTGTAGATCTTGGATTCCCACATGTGGAAGTGCACTGGCATGGCGTGCGTGGAATGAAGTGGTTGGACTTGCTACCTCTCTGTGCAACTTTGAAGATAGAGGAACATCCAGACATAATTGTAATTCATTGTGGAGGGAACAGTTTAGGACATGTGTCTGGAATTTCTTTGCAATTTGCAATGAAAGAAGGACTTCAGAAGATCATGGACATGTTTCCAAACTCCAAAGTAATTTTTTCATGGATTGCGCAGAGACAAATGTGGCTTTGTTCTTTCTCATGTGGTCCACAAATGGAGAAAGCAAGGCGTAATGTCAATAAGGCTGTTTGTGCCGTCCTAAGAGATTTTGGCATGTCCTCTTTTCACAATGAAAATATTATGTTTCGTAGTACATACATTTTTCGCAGAGATGGAGTCCATCTTACTTATGCTGGCAATCAGATTTTCCTGAGAAATGTACAAAATGCATTGCGACCTTTTTTAGAAATACAGCATCCATTTTGAAGTAGGTATTAAGTATTTATGATTTTTGACATACAAACACCTCCCAAAGGCTCTTTTCAGAGCCACCACTTGCTCCCAGAGAAAAATGCAATGGTTACAATAGGGTAGCATCCCAATTTTATTTATGTTCGCGAACTACCCGTGGACTTTTAAGATATACAAAGGGCCCTGCTTTATTTATCTTCACTTCTATTTTTTAACTGTGAAAGGTGGCTCTGAAAAGAGCCTTATTTTTTTTTGATTTTTGTTATTTTGTATTTATTTTGGTTTTTTATACACAACACACTAGGAGAGTAGGGCAAAGGAGGGTAAAGGGGGGGACACCAACCACAGGGATAAGAAAGGGTGAGCTGAGAGAGGAAGATGTAGAGTGGGTTTTATTTGGGTAGTGAGCAGGTCTTCTCGTGCTCTGAGACGATAGTCTCAAAAGCACTGCGAAGTCGCTTCCCCCTGCAGAGTACTGTGTCACAGTACATACATACAACTGTGACCCTCAAAAGGTAAGGGTCATCAGAATTATGTATGGCCTGTGAGGCAGCTTGAGGAAGACGCTGTACCACAGAGGTGTTCCTTGTGGTGACAGGATCAGAAATGGAGGATGAAGTAGAGGCAATCAACCTACTACGCTCTTCGCAAGGTACAACCTGGCGAATGGCCCCAGTGTGGAATGAGTTCAGGTGTCGCTTCATGGTCGTGGTCCTAAAGCTGTACGCACGATGCCTCTCCCGACTGAGTACCATTTTGCACTCATTGCAGGTGACACGGTTCGCACGAGCCTTAGGAACATTCCAATGAATGGTAAACAACCGCCACACCCAAGAATCACGCCGAGGGCGGGTAGTAGGGATTTCCTCTACCTCATTCTCGTCATCCTCTTCTTCTTCCTCTGTATCCTCACTCCTGTTCCCCTCTTCAGGCCCTTGGTGAGATGGTGGTGGTGGAGGGGGTGGGGGTGGAGCTGAGGCAGATGTAGCACCAGGTGGCAATAGTGGAGCCATGGATGTCATCGTCTTGGAGATGGAAATCTCAAAAGTATGCAGCAAAATGCAGTGTGCTCTGTGGAATAGCCAGAAACACAATGGGAATGAGCTCTAGGGCGTGGTCTTTTATAGGGGTGCTTGTACGCAATTCGCGGACATGCGCGCCGTCCGCAAGACAGATCGGACACCAAAAAATTTTCAAAAAGTCACAAAAACTATGTGGAAACTTTGGATTAGTATGTGGGATTTGTGGTATGGTGAGTTTTTAATTAGAAATATTGTGGATTACTTGGAAATGTATTTTTAAACTGTTCGGGGATACGAACAGTGTCCGCATTCAGAACACGCGATCAGCGTGGGCGCGGTCACATGATTGCTTCGTGAGCATGTTCGCTAAGGAAGCGGCCGTCCGCAGGACACCCAATGTACAGACATTGTTTTGCGCATGCGTGTTGATGTTCTACGGACAGTGTTCAGGTCCTGAACTAATTAAAAGTGCGTCACATGTAAAATGAACAGTTACGGACAGCCGTTTGTTCTTAGCACAGTTTAGCTTACTTGCGAACAATACGGACAGACATAGCGTCCCCAGCACACCTCCATTTACGTTTATTTACGAACAATTCAGGACACCAGGAGTGTTCTTAGAACAGTTTCAACTTGCTAGCGAACACTACGAACAGGCATAGTGTTCTTAAGGACATCTCCATTTTCATTTATTTACGAACATTTCAGGACAGTACGAGTGTTCTTAGAACAGTTTCAACTTGCATGAGAACATTACGGACAGATATAGTGTCCTCAGGACACTTACATTTTTGTTTATTTACAAACATTTCCGAACAACTGCGCTGTCCGTGGATACCTAAATTGGTTTTAACACAAAGAACTGAAAGTAATTACAACACAATATAAAAAAGTAACTTTATTTGACATATATAAACAATTTATGACTGAGAAGGTGGGGCAGAAACGGAAACAAAAACAGGAGAAATAGGGATTTCAACATAATTGGGATCAGGTGAAGAAGGGATGGAAATGTCATCAAAACGTTTTGGTCCATGGAGAGGGTTTGGGGTTAAATGAGTGGGATATGGTGAGGGGGACAAGTACAGGTGGGACAATGGTATGTTGTTGGTAGTTTTAGGGGATCTTCCACAAAGTTCTTTAAATCGTTAAAATTTGCCATAAATTGGTCCATTTTTTGGTTAATGTGTTCCAGAGTGTTATCCACCACTTCTTTTTCTGTGGTAGTGGCAATTTTTGTATGGTCTGTAAAAAAAAAATGTATATGTCAAATGTATACAAAATAATATTTATTAATTGGTTTATATAGTAAAGTGTGTACCATTAGGTGCACTATCTTCTGACATTTCGTCTTGTGGGAAATGCTCCTCTAGCCACTCCATAGTACTACACATTTCTGTGAGAAAACAAAAAAGTAATATATTTTTTTAATCTAATACAGAAAGTTTATAAATATATGAGTAAAATTAAGTGCACTTACTATTTCAGGAAGGTATGTGATGAGTAGTCTGTACGTCTGGTCTTGCTCTTAGTTGTGGAGTGTCTGTGAGGTAATTATGTTGGAAGCCACTTTATCCTGTTTTGGTATATTCCATTTTAGAACATATTGTATTTAAATGAATGGTTAGTGTGTTACATATATGGGTTACATTTCATAAGTATTACTACATATACTTTGTATGTGTGCTGCTTTGTGAATTTGTTAAATGTTCCTATGTTATGATATAACAATTACACATACCCCCCCAGAGTTTTTAGGTGGTGGTACTGTTGTTCGAACATGTCCGTGGACAGTCAAATTCAGTAGAAAGGGTTCAGTATGTTCCATATTACATGTACATAAAGTCAAAGTTATTATTGTTACGTTGTGCTACTAAAAAACTATGAAATTCAGTAAAAAAACGTTGTTAAAGGGACATTATGGTTCAGTTGCGCTACGAAAAACCTACAAAATTCAGCAAAAAAACTTTGTTAAAGGGATGTTATGGTTAAGTTGCGCTACTAAAAACCTATGAAATTCAGTAAAAAAACTTTGTTAAAGGGACATTATGGTTAAGTTGCGCTACTAAAAACCTATGAAATTCAGTAAAAAAACTTTGATAAAGGGACGTTATGGTTAAGTTGCGCTACTAAAAACCTATCAGATTCAGTAAAAAAACTTTGTTAAAAGGACGTTATGGTTCAAAGTAAAAACGAAAAACCTCTGAAATTCGGCAGTTATGGTAAGATAAGCAACCATAACTCGCGCCACCGTGCACTGCTAACACTAACACCCAGCACATCAAAGAAGACATCACAAATGTAAACGATTACAAAATGGCAGTGTCCTAAGGATGCCATACCTGTCCGTACTGTCCGCAACCAAGATGGAACTGTTCTTAGAAGACTCTCGGTGTCTGGAATGTCTGCAATTAACCAAAATGGAGGTGTCCTAAGGACACTATACCTGTCCGTACTGTCTGCAAGCAAGATGGAACTGTTCTTAGAACACACTCAGTGTCTGGAATGTCCGCAATTAACCAAAATGACGGTGTCCTAAGGACACCATACCTGTCTGTGCTCTCCTTAGAACATCTACGCACATGCGCACCACACCCATAAGTCCGAACACTGTCCGTAGAACATCCGCGTGCATGCGCACGGCTGTTCCCACGCATTTGATGTTCTGCGGACACCCATCCCATTCGCGGACGTGTTCGCGACGTCATCATGTGACCGCACCCACGCTGAGCATGTGTCCTGATTTACGGACCTTGTCCGGGTCCCTGGGCATTTCAAAAGTAGTTTTTGGGACATTCCAAAGTATTTTACAGTAAAATTTCACCATTGCACATGTCCCAGACAATGACCCTGGCTTTCTACATACTTTTTGGAACTTTTCGAGCCTTTTTGGGGTGTTCGATCTGCACCTGCACCCCTATAAAAGGCCACACCCCAGAGCTCATCCTCATTGTGCTTCTGGCTACCTGACAGAGCATTGTCTATTTTGGCTTTTGCTGATCTTGCTGATCTTGCTGCTCTTGCTGCTTCCCATCATCAAACCTGATGGCATCTATGGTTGCTGCTGCTCCAGATGGTGCTATTTCAGCCTCAGCACCAACCACAACCCCTCCACCACCACCACCTCCCCAAGGGCCTGCAGATGGGAACAGGCATGAGGATATAGAGGAGGAGGATGAAGAGGATGAAGAGGATGAGGTAGTGGAAGTCCCTACTACCAGCACTCGCCATGAGTCTTGGGTGTGGCGGTTGTTTACCATTCAGGGTGGAGTACCAAAATCGCGTGCGAACCAGGTCAACCAGTGCAAAATGGTGCTGAGTTGTGGGAGGCCTGGTTCGTACAGATTTGGTACAACATCCATGAAGCGACACCTAAGGTCGTTCCACAGTGGAGCTATTCGCAAGGTTGTACCTTGTGATAAACGTAGTAGGTTGAGTTCCTCTACAACATCCTCCGTTTCCGCTCCTGTCACCACAAGAGACACTCCTTTGGCTCAACGCACCCCTCCAGCTGCCTCACAGGCCATCCATGATGCTGTTGACCCTTACCTTTCGAAGGTCACAATATTGTGTATGAACTGCGATGCAGTACTCTGCAGGGGGGAGAGTCTTCGGAGTGCTTTCAAGACTGAGGTCATGGAGCATGAGAAGGTCTGCTACCTACCTAACTAAGGCCCACCCTACATCTTCCTCTCTCCACCTGCCCTTTCTTATCCCTGTGGTTGGTGTCCCTTCCTTACCCTCCAATCCCCTCCTTTCCTAGTGTGTCATGTGTAAAAAACCAAAAGAAATATAAAACAACAAACCCCCCCAAAAAAAGACTCTTTTCAGAGCCGCCTTTTACAGTTTAAAAATAGAAGTGACAAATAAATAGTGCAGGACCCTGTGCATTTTTTAGATGTCGACGGACAGTTCGCGGACATCTTAAATTTTGGGGTGCTGCCCTATCATAACCATTGCACTTTTCTATGGAAGGAAATGGTGGCTCTGAAAAGAGCCTTTTGGTGGTGTTGTTTTGTGATTGAAAAACTTCAAATGGTCAACACCTACTGCAAAATGGATGGCTGTAATCCAAAAAAGGTCACAATGCATTTTGTACATTTCTCAGAAAAATATGATTGCCAGCATAAGTAATATGGACTCCAGCTCTGCGAAAAATGTATGTGTTATGAAACATAATATTCTCATTGTGAAAGAGGACATTCCAACATCTCTTAAAAAGGCACAAACAGCCTTATTGACATTGTGCCTCGCTTTCTCCATTTGTGGACCAAATGAAGAAGAACGCAGCCATATTTGGCTTTACGCAATGCGAGAAAAAATTACTTGGGAATTTGGAAACATGTCCGTTACCTTCCCAAGTCCTTCTTTTATTGCAAATTGCAAACAAATTCCAGACACATGTCCTAAACTGTTCCCTCCACAATGTATTATAATTATGTCTGGATGATGCTGTATTTCCAAAGTAGCACAGAGAGGTTCCAAGTCCACCCACTTCATTTCACGCACTCCATGCCAGTGCATTTCCACATGAGGGAATCCAAGATGTGCAGCTACTCCACGGCGTTCTTCATGCACCTCCAGCCAATGTATCCATGAGTCTCCCAAAATCCAGATAATCTGTTTTCTGAAACACACAGCCATAGCTATCTGTTCTCCTCTCCGGAAAAAGACTTTCTGACAAACTTTCTCCTTACACAACACACCCAGTAAACTCTATTGACCAATCCCTTGCTCTACTCATTCTCATTTGCATGCCTCTCCACCCAAAAATCCCTGTATGTAATACCCGACATCCGCAGACTACCGCCATGTCCGCGGACATATCGAAAATCTGAGCATGGTGAATGTAAATTTAAATAGTGTGCCCTATTTCCTCTTTGAGCTTGTCTCTGAAAAGAGCCTTTTTTTTGTTTTTTTTTGCAGATGCTTGACAGACACCTGTTATTTTGTATTTTTGTTTCTTTTTTTTTTACTTCACTCCTAAAATCTTCACATAACCTTCTCCAAAGCAACCCTTACATTCCAGAACAGCATGGCATTTCCCATAAAAGATAAAGAAATGCCATCTTCTTTAAGATAAACAGCATTACTGGAATCAATATTCTCATTATTACAGAAGAACATACCGGCTTTAAGCATGAAAGCACACATGCCTCGGTTGATTGCACACCTAGCAATGTTTTGCTGAGGACAAAAAACACAACTATTGTCCCATATTGCCCTAGGTACTAATCCATAAAAAATAAGTTTGGCATTTGGAAGGATGTTCATTACTGCTTGAACCAAGTGTTCCAAATCTGCCAAAAAGTAGGGGCACTGACATAGCCTAAATGGAAAACACCACAGTGCAAAACTACCACATGGGGACTGTTCATCCTGCCCATATCTTCACAAGCTGGTACAATTCCCTGTACATTGCAATCAGGCACAGTGCTCCACACCACCTCCACTCCTTTAACATCAAAATTGTTTGCCACATGCCTGCATTGAGCATACTGCTATAAACCATGCACAAACATATCTCCAAGCACCAACACCCTGACCTTCTCCACCTCTGCCATCTTCACTACACACAGACTCTTTCAACACAAATGCACAACCTCAACACCTGATTGGCTAATCCCTACAGTCCCCTTTCCATGCTTGATTTGCCGGAAAACCCCGGATGTGGCACACCCTGTCCGTGGACAGCCGCAATGTCGTGGACGGCATAACTTTTAGACAGCCCTTCTACCCTTTCCACTTCACTCTCTGTGCCATTCCCTCATTGGATACAGCTAAGCAGTCACACAACCATCCACCAATCACATCCAAGACCTCGACATCTAACTCCATCATCAGAGTTCAGCACTTCAAATGTACTGTTGAGCACTCTGAGTACAAGTCTCATATTGGAAAGCACCTACTACAAAAACTACTGTACAAGTCTCCAAGATTTCTACTTGCAGCTGCATGCATATCCACATGCATGAATAGAAACCACATGTATGCATATTTTATGCAAAGTACATGTACAACTCTTATAAATGCATATAAACAGAGTAACTACCACTTAACCTGTATAACCTATAAAATTAACTTACAATTATTTTTCCCATCTGCCATAATCAAGTGTCGCTTCCAAACCTGTCTGCTATCTAAATTCTTTTTTTACACACAAAAATATCTAAAAAATTATAATATTAAAAGGTGGGAGAAATAACAGTATCATTGTAGAAAAACACTTAGTAGTGTATTATAAAATTACACACAGCCAGGATAAGTTCATGCATCTTTATACACTCACACACATAGACACTATCATTGAAAAACACCCAGCTGACATAACACCACTGCCTGTACATCACATCCTTCTGCTTTATTACCCACACCTTCACAAACGCATACATTCTCTGCTTTTCTATACATTTCCTGCCATTTACCTGACAAAAATTGCAAAACAAGTACATCATTATTTCTTCTATCTCCTAACATGCAATAACACAGCCTTAAGAAACCAAGTGAGTTTCATATACTTAGTATAGTACTCATTTACAAAGCATGTTGGACTAACATATTGTAAGTAAAATATAAAGGCTGCACATAGTCAAAGGAAACTGCATACACACACTATGTTCAGTTATCAAACAACAATACTACTACAAACAGATAAAAATCAACGTCTAAATTAACATCAGTGCTATAAACACACAACATGACTAACTTCTTTCTTTTACAATTGCAGTGAAGACAACTCTCCTGAAAAGCAATAGTATCTGAAGTACAAACAACAACTCAGATGAAACCTGCTCATTCCAAACAAAAAAAGTAAGTATAAAACTACCATAATATTCTTACTTTTACTGAAACACACTGTGGGGTTGATTCATGGAATGTGTGCGCCAAAAAACGGGGATGTGTGCACAATTCAGCCCAAAAATGCCCTTTTGTTAAACAGGGATTTGCAGGCAGATTGGCGCACCCATCCCCATTTTTCAGCGCACAAATTCCATAAATCAGCCTCTAGAATGTTAGTATTGCAGAACAAAGAACTGTTTTAATTCTACACCATTAGATTTAATATTAGTGCTTCTTCTCACCACAAGCTTACTTTGTACTGTCATCTGAACCCCAGTATAGTAACACACAAATACAAGACTAGCCTTCCCAACTAGTTTTAGCTGCCCAATGCACAATCACACACCACCACATACATCCTTACCACCAGACTTAGACAATCAAGCACACAGTACAGTGTCTAGTCGAATCTAAAGAGTCGACAGGTCAAAGGATCCACACCAAAGGGTCGACAGGTCAAAGGATCGAATTTGTTTTTTAATTATATTTTTTTTTAGGTTTTCGTTTAGGGAAAAAAGTGTATTTTAGCAAAAAAAAAGGGGGTTGGGGGGACCCCCCAAAAAATAAATTATGTGAAAAAAAAAAATTCGATCCTTTGACCTGTCGAGCCTTTGGTGTCGATCCTTTGACCTGTTGACCCTTTCACTGTCGATCCTTTGACTGGCAACCCTCAGTACACCTACATTACAGAACAGCCCAACCCATACCTTATTTTATTTTCAACAGACCCCAAAGAATGCCTACCAAAAAGCAAATCCGTAGAAAGCAACGCAGAAATAGAGCAAATGAAAATAAAAGTGTCAAAAATAAGCATCCATCTCTAGCAGAATTGTTACGAAAAGTTCAAACAAAAGATCTAATCGAGTCATTAAGCAAAACAAAACAAGTTTCCAGTATAAAAACTGCCTCCTCTTTCAAAATGTAAAACAAAACAGAAAGTGATTAACAAGAATTCAGCTACCACTACTGCTAACAATGCTCCTCTAAAAATGCTCCTCCACATAGTCCTTCAGAGTCATATAAAAACAGGAAAGAAATCATGCACAACCCTTAAAACCTACCATAGAAAATTAATCTTAGAAGCTCTCATAGACAGTGCAATCCCTCTCAAAAGGAAGTTATTTATTTTAGTGTTAAACAGAATGAAACCACTAACAAAACTAACTACTAAATTACAAAAAAGACTTTTCAATAAACGGAATGTCAACAAAAATAACTTCTTAAATATCTGTGGAGGTGAATGGAGTCACACCATGAGCACAGCACCATATTTCAATGAAGAAGCATACAAACAAAAGCAAACAAACCCAATTGCCATACATAGCAGCAGACAAGGGTATGAAAAACGTAATAATACCATTATGGAACACAAAACGCTGCTCACAAAAATATCCCCTGAAAATTCAGTATCACCTCTCCATCAGACTGAACCAAAACGTCCAATGTACAAATGGCCGTGCACGTCAATGTGTAACATTGACAAAACATCTTTCAAATGTTTACGCCAGTTCCTCAATCAATATGTAAAAGGCAAAGACAAATTCAAAATGAAACTTCTACAAAATATGGATACTTGTCCAGTGAGTAAATACACAGGACGACAAGGACATTCATTAGCCTGCATTTCAGGACCTAATTGCAAAAGCACCTTCCATCATATCAAATGATATCAACACATCATTCAACTATACAAAATCTAGTCCATAAATTGTACTATGCTAAAAGTCCAGCTTTAGCATTAGACAATTTAAATAACAATCTTCTACATGGTACAGCCAAAGACCTATTCGAAGAAATTGAGCATATTAATAATAATACTTTAATGTGATACAGATTGAAAGTAATTCAAACTTTACACATATTACAAATTACATAGAAAAATAAGCTCTTTAAAATATGGACATAAATATATACATCAATACATAGTTCCTTTACATACATCAGAATTACTTCAAAGAGAAAGTAAAGTAAAATACAAAATGCTATATAGTCAGTTATCCTTGGCTACATGTTAGCACACACATTGTGATGGTTATGCAGGAGTTATACACCCGTACCAGAGACGTCATGCCTCTATACCCATTAGCTGTGTAGGAGAAGGATTACCTCTTCCCAATCAGAGTCACTCGGTTATTAGTGAACCCTTACTATTAGGACATTTTAAATCAAGGCACCCATAACTTTTTCGATCTGTAGCCATACATTATACAATGCAATATAGAGATGCATATTGGAAGTATTAGTACAATAACGCCAGAATGGTCTTTCACATATAGTTTGCGGGTCGTGCAAAAATTCCCCAAGATATTTAGAAATTGAGGATCCCAATACAGAGCACTCGGTTAGTAGATGCTTGGCGGTCTCTAGGCATTCAGGGAGGTTACATAAACAACATACTTGTTCAGTAGTAGAGATCTTTTTCCTGGATTCTAAATTATACAGAGTTGGTCATTGCTCCAGGCGGAACAGAGTAATAAAACGTCTGAGCCTTATGAGGGGCAGAGGTACAAATAGGCTTGGGGTTTCATAAAATTATAGAGTCTATATTTAACAAAAGCACATGACTTTAAACTACTCAAGTGTGAGAAGTTCTCTAACCAGTCCCAGAGGTCTACCTTTTAACCAAGTGCTGTTAAAACGTCCTGGGATACAGTTGCCCCTCTATGAGTCCAACCTATGTCTCTGAGAAATTTGATCATATCTTTCTGGAGGGGGGAAGTGGTATCCTTTTTACTCACTTCTTGATGTATAATAGCCAATAACGGGTTAGGAGAACTGCTCTTCATCTTGAGATAGAAGCCCACCCTCTTTTTAAGTACCAGTGCTTTAAGTGATGGAAGGCCCAGCTCAAGCCTAATCAGGGCCAATTGAGCATATGCAGAGAAAATATTTTGGAAGTGAAAGCCACTTACAAAATGCAATAGCTTTACAACAGACTAGGAACAATTCTACTAATGGCAACCTTCTACTACACACATAAAAAAAAGAAATACTAAAAGTACATCCGCTGAAGTACCAAACCATGTGTGTGTGTGTGTTGCCGCATAACTTTTTATAAAAGTAGCACAAAAACTGTAGACATAACATACAAAATAGAAGACAATGAAGATTCCAAATGGTTTGAATTAGCTCTCTACCTTATAGCAGAAAACAAATACGAAATAAATGACCCCTTAATACTTTGCAGTTACTGCACTGCAAAACTTGGCAACAACCAAACTCCTTCACGTGCTATCACAAATATCTTGGAATTATTCCCAAAACCAAAACCCTTGCAACAACTCAATTTATGTGAGAGCATCATAATTCAAACAGTGCACCCATTTCAAGCAATAATACGACTTGAACCAAAAACAGCAAAATGACCTCCCTCAGAATTAGTGAAAGGCATTTGTGACAAAGTAGTCTATTTACCATTAGATCTAAAAGAAAATGTACACACTCTAGGAGGGCCACGTCAAATAGAACAATCTTTAATTGTCTTAGTAAATGGTGTACCTACAAAAGACAAAAGAAATTGGCAACAACTCGTAGACTTACATAAAGTTAGACAAGCCTTACAATATCTAAAGGACAATAATGAATACTACAAAGAAAATAATATTGAAAAAAATCTGAGGAAAACCACTGAAATAATTCAAGAGTCACCAGAAACTGGTCAATTTGAACTTTTAGATCCTGCTACAGTATCCAATATTTTAGACCATTATATAATTCATTACACTCTAAGGACAGCATAGATGATGCACTAGAAACGTACCAAATGCGACAAACCAAAGGATCACCAATCAGCATATAGGAAAAAAGTATAAAAGCATGTGCTTCTCCTCTACTCTTTCCTACTGAGAAAGGACGAAGGTACGATGATAGACCCACTCAGATATCAGCATCAGAATACCGCTCGTTACAAATGTATTCTGAAGATCCCAGATTTAGACAAAATGTGGAATACATATTCCACGTACTCTTTGAAAGTGAACTAGCAACTCTATGCTACAAAGTTGCACACACATTGAAATCAGGTACACATTTTCAAAATATGTCAGCTGCGCAATTACTACAAAAAGTGCAAGAAAAAAGATGAGGTTTTACAATCAAGCATTACAAATCTGTTAGCAAACATGCGTGGTACTAAAGAGTACTGATTCTGACGTCACGGAGATGTACGTTGTATGATAAGAAACCTTGGCCCACCCACTTGGTTTGTTACATTAAGTGTTGCAGAATATGCATGGAAAGATTTACATGATTTCCTATGCATATCAAACAAAAACAAAACAAACATAGATATACTAACACCTGGAGAACTTTGCTCTCTAGATGGTATCCAGTTAAAATTTCAAATAAATAATTTCGAATGTCTTTTGGTCGTATGTTAAAATGTCAAAATAAAATTCTAAAATATTTTTTTTTGGGTTTAGTTAGTATAAAAAGGGTAAATAAAAAAATGGGAGGGTTGGAGGGGAAACCCCCCCCATTAAAAAAATAAAATAAAAATTATTCGACATTTTTTTTCCGACATTTTTGATTCGAAAATGTCACTATAAACCCTCTAGATCCTGTTAAAGTTTCAAGATATTTCCATCATCGCTTCATTGCTATGCTACACTTTATTTGTAATAAAACTGTTCCTCCCCTCGGAGAAGTGCAACACTTCTTTTGGAGAAAAGAATACCAAGCCAGAGGAGCACCACATATGCTTTTATCGATTAAAGATGCTCCTAAATTTTGTCAAGACAGTGATGCCACTGTTTAACAGTTTATCGAAAAATATGTCACTTGTGAAATTCTTTCAGAAGCAACAAATAGTGATCTTCATGCACAAATTTTACAATTTCAAAGACACAAATGTGGGAAATATTGTCGTCGCAAATACAAAAACAAAGGGAAATACTACACCAAATGTCGCTTTGGTTTCCCTAGACGAGTTACAGCAACAGGTCAAGTAAACAACTTCATGTCTTCAGTTAGACATAGTGTTAAAGGAAAATCACCTAAGAACACATATTACATAAAAAAGAACAGAAGAAGCAAAATATATCAATGATTACAATGCAATCATTGCCTTCTTATGGAATGCAAACATACATGTACAGTACATTGCAGATAATTCCACTGCAGTTGCACGATATGTTACAGACTGCTTAACCAAAGCAGAAAAAAACAGAGCTTCTAGACCTCTGGGATGACCTATCATCAGACAAAACACTATCTCAGAAATTGTACAGCTTAGGCATAAAAATGCTCTCTCCTAGAGAATGTGGCTCCTATGAAGCTACAGACTGTTTAACTGGTACTGCTTTGTATGGAAAATCTGAAAATATAGTATGGCTAAGTCTTGGTCCTGCTAAATCTAGAAAAAGAGTTCTAAAATCATACGATGACATAGAAACAATAGCCAAAAATGATCCCAACAGCCAAGACATTTTGAGAAACAATTTACTAGACACATACTACCCAAACACGAGTACCACTTTGGCAACCATGTGTCTATACCACATAGCCCAAAAATTTACATGCATTAATAATATAAAATCAGATGAAAACAAAGGTAGATGCAGAGTGACAAATTGTGAAGGCAGCTTAGTGAAACTTACCAAACAAAGCTCAATTAATCATATCAAATTGTCATTAAAAACTCCTCAACATAAAGAACTATATTACATGTCCCTGCTATAACTTTTTAAACCATAGAGAAGAGAAGAAGAGTTACTAGATATCTATGACTCCTATGAAGACACTTTCAAAGTAAATGAAAGCACTGTAACAGATGTAAACTTTACACAGTACAAAACAATGTTGCACAATGAACAGCAACACGAAGAAGAACTCCAGGCCCAGCTAGATAAGGACACTCCTGACAGTAGTCAACCTTCTGTAACAAGAAGCCAAGAACCACTGGAACAGCCACTAATAGTAAATGAGGCAGAATTAGCTGTGACAGAAGTAGAAAACACCATTTGTCACTCTGAAGAAGATACAGAAGACTTAACTGTACTGCAATCAAAACTGAACAATGAGCAGAGTAGCATTTTTCAAGAAGTAACAAAAGAAATTGCACATGGTGTAAAACATGAAAATAAAGAATGTACCTGCCAAAATTACAAACCTATACTACTATACGTCAGTGGTCAAGCTGGTTCAGGCAAACCATTCTTAATCAAAATCATCAGCAAGTTCCTTCAACAATTGACAAACAACAAACTGTCAGCTGTTGTAACTGCCCCTACAGGTTTAGTTGCCTACAACATAGGCAGTGTCACTTTACACCGATTACTACTCCTTCCAGTAGAACACCAAAACAAATTAGAATATTACAAACTTTCTACAGAAGCTGCAATGGAACTACACAAAGTGTTAAAACAAATGGAAATGCTACTAATAGATGAAGTGAGTATGGTCTCCAACCTAATGTTGGCTTTGATTCACCTCAGATTACAAGAAGTACTCAAAACAAACTACGAAGAGCTCTTTGGAGGAAAACACAGTATTGTTTTCAGAGATCTTCTTCAATTGACACCGGTGAAAGGTGAACCTATTTTTAAAACCTTAGGACACAAACTCTGCCATAAAACTGTTGGCAGCATAGGAAATGTCAACCTTGGCCAACATTTCCAATACAGAGAATTAACAGAAAACCTGCACCAGTCTGCAGACCTCACATACGCCAACATTTTAAAAAGTATTAGAGTTGGTGTACTATCTCAAGAAGCACAAGCAATATTATAAACCTGGCACATCCATGCCCTCTATGGCCATAACTCATGTGCTACTGATGTCATGGAACAATTAGCACACAAAAATGTCAATTGTATGTCCCTGTTGCCAAATCTTGCACGCTGTTCCAAATTCAATGAAACAATGTTGAAAAAAGAAATGCAACCAATAATTGAAATTTGCTCCACAGACAAACTGGACGTACATGGCATGACACTACCCATGTGTCAACAAGCCACAACAAGACTGAGGGGCCGATTCATGGAACAAACGTGCGCCGAAAATCCATGCGCAAGCAGGCGCAAGGGAGCGCAAGCGTGAGAATCGCAGCGCACGCGTGCGATTCAAGGAAGATGCTGCGCGTGTTTCCCGCTGTCCGTGCGCCCAATCCAGCCATGGCGCACGCAGGCATACACGGCGTGCGCTACGCGCACAACAAAAGCGCACATAGCGCGGCGCACACATCCAAAGTGGGCGGAACAGTGGGCGGAACACGCGGAATGGGGAACAACGCGTGAAAAAGATGGCGTAACTGGGGAAGTACTGCAGGGAACTACACGGAACGCCCACACGCACGCGAACAACCCGTATTCATGGATCCGAATACGGGAAACCCGTGCACGGCAAAAGACACACACAGGCGTCAACGCGTCCGCCACACGAAGGCAGGCGGAAGCGTCCCGCGCACAGTACAAAAGTGCGCGCAAACAACAAACACGTATATACAGCTACGATGAATGCCCCATTTGTCGCAGCACTGATCGTGGGACACCGCAGGAGGAGGAGAATAGCCAGGGCACGCATTTTCGCACTACGGACAAGCCTTTTTGGGATGCCTGACGATCAGGTCTATGGCAGGTATAGGTTTCCACCCCACATCATCCTAGACCTGGTCAGGGAGTGGGAAGATGACCTTACATCCCCCACCCTTTGCTCCCAAGCATTGAGCCCCTTGGAGAAGGTGCTCAATGTCCTGCATTTTCTGGCCACTGGGTCATTTCAGCGGACTACTGCCATAGTGGGGGGGTCTCACAGGCCACGCAGTCACGCTGCCTACACCAGGTACTGGCAATCATGACAGCGCGCCCCTCCGTCCGCAGACACATATTCATGCCCAGAACACCCGCAGAAAGGCAAGCCGTTGTCCTGGATTTTTTCAGGGTGGCACACTTCCCCAAAGTGCTCGGTGCCATAGATTGCACCCATGTGGCCCTACGTCCACCTAGGGCCACTGAGCACATCTACCGAAACCACAAGCACTGGCATTCCATCAATGTACAGGTGGTATGCAATGCAAAGGGAATCATCACCTCTGTCTATGCAAACTACCCTGGCTCTACCCATGACAGTTTCATATACAGAATGTCCACCCTGAGCCGGGCCCTGGAAGCTGGGCAGCATGGCGACACATGGCTCCTAGGTGAGTACAAATGCCCTTGCACATGCATGCAAGTCACACACAGACAAATACCCAAACCCTAATAATCTCAACTATTATCACCTCCCCAGGGGACAGTGCCTACCCTCTGAGCAACCACATGATGACGCCAATCCGGAACCCCACCACACCACCCCAGGTAAGATACAACGCCGCCCATATTGCAACCAAGGCCATAGTGGAGCGCACATTCGGAGTGCTCAAGTCACGTTTACGCTCCCTTGACCGCTCTGGCGGGCAACTACTCTATGCACCACCAGCAGTGTGCAGGATCATTGTGGCAGCATGTGTCCTGCACAATGTTGCAACACGGCAGGGCGTCCCGGTGGACATGGTGGTGCCCCCACATCCCCAACCACAGGCACAGGCGCTGCCCATGGGAGGGGACAGGGCACGTGGCGAGGAAGCCCGGACCCAGCTTGTGGCCACATTTTTCACCTAAACTCCCACCCCTGCGGAGTGCACACAGGCCTGGCACATACCAGGTGACAATCGATGATGACAAAGAGACAGTCAACTGTCACAACCCTACCACCCTGAGATAGTTGCCATGGAAGTGCCACATCGTCTGCATCCCTAGCTACTTAAACACAAGCTATCCTGTGTGACCAAAATGCACACATATGACATATGACATGATATGGCCTATACACAAGTATTTCAAGGTGCGATGAGGCAGGGAGGGGGGAACAAGGGAAGACAGACAACGGTACTACTAGGCCAGTTGTCATTTAGATTGTGCAAGTGCAGGGGTAGGGGGAAGGGAAAAGTGCAAGGGGAAGGGGAGGGGTGGGGGAGTGCAGTACAGGGGAAGTAGACCAAAAAACAAATACATAGGTCAGCTGGTGGCAACTGCAAGGTAAGTGCAGACAAGTGCTGGGAAGGGCGGGCTGTAGGGACAGAGAGACAGTACCACAGTGCAGGGGTTGCCAGGGAGGCAGTGCAAGTGGAGAGTGGCTGGGCCAGGGACCGAGGTCGGTGAGAGTGGCCCAGTTGCAGATCCAGTGCAGTTCCAGTGAAAAATTCCGTAAGGGAGAGGCAGAGAGAAAACAGAAGCAAAGAGGAAGGTCTTGAGGTGCTTCCCGAACCGGAGATGGTTCCCCTCAAGTTCAAGTGAGGCAAGAAGGCTGTTCCAGAGGGAGGGCCCTGCCGCGGAGAGAGATCTACCCCCAGCTAGTTGCTCTGAGAAGCGGATGACCCTGACTTGCAAGGTGTGAATCACACACACCTGCAAAACAGGCCATGGCCATCACTGTTATGTCACTCAAACCCTCCCAAACCACAACATGACATGGCAAGCAATACCCATACACCAACACAGTAACAATAAGGTACACATTGCCATGTCCAAAATGTACAGTGGCATCAGACAATGATGCCTGACCTGGAATCAGATGAAATGACAGACCAACAACCTCCCACCCAAAATAAGTCATTTCCAAATGCATTACAAGAGTTGTAGACGTAACATAACAATGAATGCCTGTCTACATGCACATTGTGCATTGCAAAATCAACACTGCAGCTTCTGTGTGCTCTGTCCTACTCCTGCAACACACTGCTCAGTGCACAGCACAGTGAACAGCCATTGTGTGTGATGCACACCCTGAGCATCACATCTAAGCAACAGACCACATCAAAAAGCAAATTAGGCATGTACAGGATCCATAATTGGTCACAGAACATGTGCTGCAGGGACACAGTGGCCACCAGAAGGCAAACAGTGTACACGTGGATATGCAAGGGTGGGAGTACATGTAGTGCATCAGAGTGCAAGTGTGTGGGTCTGCAAGGACATGCACTCAACATATTAATGTGCACTCAAGTGACCATCAGTGTTCTCTACACATCACATGTGAACATTCACCATGTGTACACCCCAGCATGTCAAACCACAACTATCCCCTTGCACCATGAAAGGTAAACACAACACATGAACAGGCATTGATCAGCAGAACACAACATGTACATAGGATACCACCATTACAATGTCAGAGTTCCCATCACACTGCAGGGCAAGGCAACTATCAACAACAACCCCCCCCTCCCTCACAAATGACCATGACCCACTGAACAACTGCACCTGGGTCATGGAGCCTTCAACCCTCAATTCCTCCCGGCCACAGGATCACCATTACCCTTCGTCACCATCTCCCACCTTGTGTGTAAAAAGGTGCCTGCACCCTCAGAATCCACACTCATTTCCAAAATCACAAAATCCAAGGCATAAAAACAAACCAGAACACCCTCCAGTAGATGACTTGACTTGACGTAGCAGTACCTCACAAAGGCCAAATACTACCACAATGATGCAACAACCAAGGTAGCACAGTAAAACAATGTCACAACAGGATGTGAACCATATGTGGTACATAACATAGGCTGATGCACCATGAACGGATGTGTACTGTCACAGGTCCCGTGTACAGGCGCGGGAGTGTCACGAAACAACCACCCCACCGTGTCCCGGGTGCCTGCAAGGTCAAACTCACACAGGCCCCTGAGACCCTGGTGGGGAAGGAGGTTCAGGGATATGCAGTCGGGACAGGTGTTGGCACACTGGATAACTGGAATGAGTGGCAGGAGAAGGGAGGAGGAATGACACATGAAAGTAGGGAATGCACAAAAATGTACTACCCGCATGAACACATACACAATCCAAACAAACTTCCACATCATTGTCATGGCCTTCTGTAGTCTAGGCTTAGGAGTGGTACGAACCAACCACCCCCTCTAGGGTTTTGGCGCCTGCAAGTTCGGGACTTACACAGGCATCCGCAACCCCAGCGGGGAAAGAGGGTTAGGGAACGTTGCTTGGATAGGTACGGGAAGCAGGAACACCGGGTAGAGGGTACAGGGTTCAAAATTGCATAGGATTCCGGGTGATTAGGGGGAAAAAAACATACCAAATTGAATCACACATACATCCATGCATTAGTGCACGCCCCAGCAAGCCTATGCAGAGCAGTTTGAAAGAAAAACAACAAGACACTTAGCTCTGGTTTTGAGTGCTGGCCTGCTGCCTGCACACTCTCAGGTCCGGTTACAGGAGCACTGCAATGCTGCAGAGAGAGCCACAGTCAACAACCTGTACGTGCCAATTACACAAAACACACCACCAACATGCCCCATAGCAACAAACTACTCTACAAACAGACAATCTGGTGTAGATGCTTCGTACCCATATATAACATTACCCCTGTGACGGGTCATACACAGTCAATGCAGTAAGTCAGCCACCGGTGGGTGCGTGGCAAATGGAACACCAATGTGTCACAATTCACACAACATGCAATGTTCCCTGGGTAAGCAGACAGACCCATATAGCAATCCATGACTTCAGAGCAAGTTGCGTACCACCATGACCGAAACAAAGTATAAAGTACATGGAAATGAAATGCACTGCACCCGAGTATGTCCCTTGCTGTATGTCCCTGTGAGCTGCCCCTTTCCAGGTCTCGGAAGGTTACATGGTTGATACAAGTGCCTCAATGGACCTTGGTGTACCGGAGGGTATGTGCCACTGCCCCTACAGGTGTCCCAGACAACCTTACAATCAACAGCCATCAGTCCACCAACACATCTGAGCTGCATTGTGTGCTTCAACACCAATATTCGTCCAAGCTCACCCTCAGTGCTGTGACTAAGCCTGCATGTTCAACTCGCCTGGTGCAAGCTTTGCTGTGTTGTGGCCCCCCTGTGCTGCTCACCTTGCCTGGAGTTCCTTGGAACACGTCAGCAGTTCTAGGATGTAGGTCTGCAATCCCTGTGCCTCTGCTTGTGCACACATGTGCATGTGGGCACCGACAAACGTGTCCAGAATTCCGTCGTCCAATGGGCCATGTCTGCTGGCAAAGGTGCTTTGGAGGCTCATCCCCCTGCAGAAAGGGCATGAAACACATGATTAATGCATCAAAGTCATCTGTGTGTGTCTCTTCAGGCATCTCATTACTTGACCATGTCAGAGAGTCATATCATAAATCACACCATCAGTCCGTCTTTCACATCCAAAGTGTGGAACACTATCTACAGCATGAATTGCAACAAGCACGTGTACAGTAAAGATAAGAAACATACTACACAATGCATAGCAATTAATGTACACATTAATCATGAAACACCCCATCTAGCAAAAGCTTAACAGTGGACAACAACATCAAAATCATCCCCACTAGGGGTGTATACACAAGTCACACAGCACCAGACATGCCACAGATATGACAGTCCAAAGCCCTTGTGTAAAAGTTTGTGACACCGAACCATCCTTGCGAGCCCATGGATAAGGGAGGCAGGAGTGGCATATGTGAGTCAAGGACCCCAAGCAGCAAACACATACACAAGACAAGCCTGAAGGGCCCAGCTGGAACAGACAGTGAATGCCTTCAAAAGCCACAAAGCACCGCACCGTCACATGAAAGCACAATAGACAAGCAATTTTAAACAATATTAACTATTAACTAATTACACTAACTATGGAAAACCTACATTACCTAATTAAACTAACTATCAAACAGAAACTAAAGTAACTAAACTAAAAGAAAAATCAAAAATGGCCACATACGACCCGAGGGGGAGGGGAGGCACCCAGGAGGGGGGAGGTACAGGGTGCTGCTCAACATCCACATGCGATGATGCTGAGCCAAAAAAAAAAACCTCCATGGGCTCAACGCCTGCACACCCCGACCTATGTGGGAGATAGATGGTCGTACGAGTCTGGCTCATCCTGGAAAGGAGGACGTGGCACAGTAGCCTGGCCACGTCTAGCTGCAGCTTGCCTCTCGTCGGCAGCAAGTCTGCCGGACGGGTGAGCCTGGTTCTGTGTGGCGATGTGACATAGGTCTGCATGCAGAACCTCACGTGATACACGTGCTTCCTCTTGCAAGGTAGTACGTGTAACACGGAGTTCCTCCTGCAAGGCCTGGCTGGACAACCGCTGCACCTCCCGGCAAGCCTGTATCTCAGCTGAGATGGTACGCTCAAGCTGTGCAAACCTCTCCTCTGCCTGCTGCCTCTGGGACATCATAACGACACCCAGAGTGGATCTGAGGGAAGCATATTCCTCCCTCAGGGCATCCATGTGCGCCTCTGCGTGAGCAGCAATTTCTTGACGCAGAGATGACATTTCAGCCTGGCGTGCCCTGTCTGAGGCCGCCATGCCCAGCCTGAGCGAGCGGGCCGTGGACCGTGCTGCCTGCTGCTGGAGAAGCTCCTGCCTAGCAGGGGGGAGCACAGATCGGGCCACACGCTCCATGCTCTCAGCGATGTTCTCCATTGCTGCCCCCTGCCGTTCTGAATTGGCAGTCATGTCTTGCTCCCACTCAGTCTACTCCGGTTGCGCGCGGCGACTGCGTTGCCGGGCTTGACCCCTGCGGGACCCAAGGACCGGGGGTCCTCGCTGTGTTGGCACCGCCCGTGGCTGCACAACTACATGACCCTGTCGACGTGATGTCCCAGGCACATCAGTGACTGGTGTGGAGGGTGACCCTGCGTCCCGATCCACCATGGGCGGAGGAACCAAGACTATCTGATCCCTCAGTGCAGGTGTCGCAGACAGAGGAGTGTCCACATCAGAATCACTCACCCCTGACACATGGACTTGATGCTCATCCAACTCAACATGGACGTCAGAGTCGTCATCAAGGCTGGACTCATAGGCAGCCAGAGACAAGATGGACTGTAGCACTTGGGGGTTTTCGTGGCCTACCACCCCACGACCCCCACTAGTGCCGGGTTGATGTAGTGGTAACAACCCTGTGTCTGGCATGCAAACACCATCCTCCGCCTCCATTGCGTCATCACCTGAAAAATAGAGAGAAAAAAGGTCACTACACATGTCAGAAGCACACAACACACACACACACCAACAGCAAACGCATCAGGCAGACATGTGACACACAACATATAACCTGGCATGCATGCTGTGTCAACTTTGAATTGCTTCTGTGATCAGACCTGTTGAAAGGTGGCAGTTTCCATGGAAGTGGGTCTATGCAGTGCAGAAAATGTGTACGCCACTCACAACCTACATGTACAAGGACTCCATGGTGTGTGCCAGGAAATGTGAAGGCAGTGCAATGTCAAATTCAGACATCACGTGCATTGTGCATTCAATGTGTACCATATCTAGAAGCCAAGCACCCCTCCACCCCAGTACCAAAGCAGGGATGCCTAGCATGGTATCAAAAGGCAAACCATACACCTGTGTATTGACAGGCAGTGTTGACTGGCATCAACAGCTTAATGTGATTCAAGTGACAACACTGCAAATGATGCTGGGACAGTAAGCAGGACACATGATGAAAACACTGGATTCCGCCCATGTGTGAAGAAGACACAACAACAGTTGGACAGAGTCATTGGCCATTGAACAGGCTGAGGCCTGTGAGCCACACAGATTGTCAGACCCTAAACAAGTGTGCAACGCAGGACTGTGCCACAGTTGACATGGGAAGGCTGATGAGATGGCAGGCAATGTATGTAACCAAGGACTTGTATTACAGTGATCATCCAGTCAAGGACACACAGGGGCATGCGTGCAATGCACATGGAGCATGAATGGGCACTCATGTCCCTGCGGGACATCTGACCTATGCACAGTACAAGTGAGATACCCTGCATCAAGTACTAAGGCTGTATCACACGGCATATGTTTGGCAGATTCTACGTTGGAAGTTAGCATCTACACAGGACGCATGAACAAGAAAGTACACATTGGCAAGATTGAAGAACACCAGTGCAAAGGTGGAACTGGGGTGCAGAGTGGCGGAGGAGAAGGGAGCATGCTTACATGGAGTTCCCGCATGCAGGCAGAGGAGACATGCATGACGGAAGCATTGCATTACTTACACATCAGAACCATGTACACGTCACATGTAGTGACAATCATGCACAACACATCCCACAAGTGAAACACACACGTCCTCAACAAACACGCATCAACACTCACTGGACTGGGCATCAAAGTCCAGCATCTCTCCCACTCCTTTGACCAATTCAGGTGGTATGAACTCCGCAACGAGTGCCTCATGCGGAGTGAGCTCTTCCTCCTCTGGTGCAGGCCCACCGCCAGTCACCAGAGTCAAGTTGTAATTAGAGGCATGCTTAGCCTTAGTGCTGCGTTTGATGTCATTCCAACGCTTTTTTGCACTCTTGCGCCGTGCGCACCTCATGGCCGAATGAACTGACATGTTCCGCCACATGCTTCCAGTGGGTGTCACGTTGGGCAGCCGTAGTCTGACTATTGGCACCCACTAGCATGTCACGGCTGTGGCCCCGCACGTAGTCCATGAGGAAGTCCAGTTCCTGCTTACAGAAAGGCTTCTTCCTCGATGTGCAGGAGGTCGTGGCTGTGTGTGGGGTCCCAGCCTGTGCTGCAGGTGCAACCTTCCTCCTCTTGGACTGTGGCGCAGACCCTGGCTGGCTAATGCCGCCCTGACCAGTATGGCCAGTGGGTTCGGTGGATTGAGCCAAGGGAGTGGCAGGTGGAGGGATGACCAAAGGCCTGACTTGCGTCAGTGGCAGCTGGGTGCCCACTAATGGACCCTGCGCAGCAACATCAGCTGTGGCAGGGTCATTGACTGCAATGGTCCTGGTTGGCAGACTCACAACCGGGGTGCTGTTGGGTGCATCTGCCCCTGCACTTGGCAACACCCAGCTGTTCGGGGCAGCAGATGACATGACTGCCCCAGGGACACGTGTCTTGGTCTGAGCAGCCCGGCATGCCCCTATGGTTTCCCCCCTGTCCTGTTGGAGATCTACCAAGGGCTCTTCAAGTGCCAACGCAGCCTGCGCTGGCAGACCCCGAGCCTGGGTGGCGGTGTCCACAGCTGCACCTGCAGCTACCACTACCCTTGGGCCCGCGGCAGTCAATGGAACGGACTGCCGGGTCACACGGGCGCCAGTGCCAGATGCAGAAGCTGCATCCCCCGGAACCACAGCTAGTGGTGGCATGACTGCACCGACACATGGCACAACATTGTGCTCAAGTGGCGCACCCCTGCCTCTTCCCCCTCTGTGGCCGCCCTGGACACCCTGGAGTCCCCCTACTCCCTGGTCACCACAGCCACGTCCCTGACCACGCCCACCACGAGGAGTACGCCCAGCTGAGGCGCCCCTCACCTTTGGTGTCCTCCCAACCATGGCACAGATGTAGTAGTGCCGGCACAGATGGAGTGGTGCCAATGGGAGGTGTACACCACAATTGACCTGGGCAATTGGGGTGAAGAGGGTGGGAAGCAAGATGTTAACAGCCCCCCTGCACCTGCAAGGCTGTATGTGACCCCGGTGATGTAGTGACGGGTCACGCAACGCTCAGGCACGCCAAACCTGCAGTAAAACCGTGCATGCAACCCTGCAGCCTACGTGCATGGATTCAACCTCCCGCAGTACGCGGTGGCACCCAGTGACACGAATAACGCGTACGCGTGGGACACGCAGGTTACTATGACATCGAAAATGGGTGCGATACACAGGGGCACCCGCAGTGGGAAAAAGAGCGTGTGCGACTCACCGTCTGACTAGCGCGATGCAGAAAAACACGCGTAGCCAATACCCCCGCCAAAAGAAGAGATACGTCCTTGATAGCTGTGAAGTTGTGATGGCGCACGAAACAACAGGAAGCAGCAACACACGTCGGTCTCCACGAAAGGCACGTACAGCGTACTGCTGGGTCCGCTCACCTTTAACCCGTGCTGAGGGAAACGCACGCGCGCGTCACATCACTTACGCGCATGGGCCCTTTCCTCATATTACACGCGGACGTGCAGTTTTTCACGCGCGCTGAAATGCCCATGCACGCCTGTGCGCATCACGTCACAGGGGCGCTTGCGCTTGAGGGGCCTTCTGTCCAATGAAATTGCGTATGCGTACAGACGCGCTTACGTGCTAAGGGCCTTTCCTCAAATTACACGCTGACGTGCCGAATTTTCACGTGCCAAATCACTCCGTATCAAGCTGGCCACGCGTAAGCACACAGAAGAAAACGCTCCTGCCCAGAAGGCCTAACTACTGCCCCCCAGAGCCCCGAGCACGCTCCCACCTGTCATCTGCTGCTGCCTGCTGCCCACGTGCCCTGCCATTTGCTGCCTGCACATCAGCCAGGGGTGCTGTTGCTGTGACCACCCCTGCTGGAACCGAAGACTCCCGACTGGGATTCCATCGCTCCACAGCCCAGCCCCAGGACCCAGTTGCCCACCCACTCCTGCCTCTGGGGTTGTCATGTCGGGCACTGCAACATCTGGCACCACTGACAACCCCCGGCCAGAGAGGCAGAGGGGCACCAGCTTCAGTGCCACCGAAGTTGGTGTCCTGGTGGAGCAAGTATGATGCCCTCTTCGGAAGTTCCCGCGCCGACAAGGAAGGACGGACTCGGATCTGGACTGACATTGTGACTGCCATCAAAACGGAGGGGGTGGCAGTCCGCGACTTCCAACATGTCAAGAAGCCCTGGGAGGACTTCAGGTCCAGGACCCTGAACAAGGCCCAGCGCCTCTTGAAGGAGGCGGATGCCAAGGGGCGCCGGGGCCACTTGTCGGAAGATCAGATGAGGGTCCTGGAACGCATATCCCCAGCGCGCCACGTCCAGGTCCTTGAGAGGCAGACCCATCTGGAGTCGAGCAGTAAGTGTACATGCATCCTGATTGTGAGCTGTGCGTGTGGTGATGTTTCAGTAGTGTGCAGGTTGCACATCTGTTTGTATGGGGTCGAGTATGGGTGGGGGTGTACAGGGCCGTGGGGCTAACACATGCGAGGGCTGTAATGTGTGAGACATGGATGGTGCTTGTGTGTGTAGGCTTGCATGCCAAATGCAGTTGTGTGGGCACACATGTTTGGATGAATGTGTATGTAAGTAGACATGTCCGTGATGTCACGCATGTATGTTGTTTTCAGCTGCATGTATCAGCACTGTGTACATGTGCATTTGTGTGTATTTGACAAGGGTGCAACAGTGATGCAACATGGATGCATGTGACAGCGGGATGTGGAAGCCTGATTGGCAGATGTGACATGGATGCCCATCTGAACACTGCGACACTTGGCAGAGGTGTACACATGCATGCAAGTGTGGTGGTGTGTGTACATGTGTGGTGCACTTCCTGTGTTGCATGTGATGTCTGGCTCAGCTTTGCCTGCTCATGCTGTTGTATGGGTATGGATGGTGCTGGCAGTTGCGATATGGCTGTGGTATGGCTCATGTGTGCGAGTTGAAATGACATGTGTGTTGGGGATTGTGATGGCATGTCTGAGGGTTGCCAATGCCACTCATGTACAACTGTCATGTGTGTATGTGTCCATTGTACAGTGCCCTGATGCCTGTGTTTTATTTCTCCCTGTCTGCAGCGTCAACTGATGAAGAGGGCGGAGAAGGTGCTGTGGAGGTGGGGATCCCACTGGTGCTAGTGGTGCAGTGCAGGACCAGGGACAGGAGGCAGCACAGGCCGCCGCGGAGGTGCCTGTGTGCAATCCTGTCCCTGATCCTGTCCCTGCATCATCTTGCACCAGCAGGGATGCCTACGTCCAGACCCGTTTTCAGGCAGGGGATGAGCAAACGACAACTGGCCTTCCTCTGCCTGCGGACATGGCTATCCGGGTCCGGGTTGAGCCTGTCCTGACTGGTGTGGCGTTGCGTCAACGGGCCATGCGAGGTGACCTGCAGTCTTTTCATGAGGAGACTGCACGTCATCTCGAATGGCTCGTTGACCACGTCAGCCTGCTGGGACAGGTCACCCAGGCCGGATTCCTCCATTTGATGGGGCTTGCTACGACCCCCTCCTCAACAGAACCCCCTACGCGGCAGTCGTCCTCCGTGCCATCTTCCCACCGATCAGTCACCTGGGTGCCCTGTGGAGCTGCCTCTGACGGTGCGGCCAGGCTGGTGGAGGAGGCATCCCTGCCACAGTCGGGAGTCGGACGTCCAGCAGGGGTGGCCACATCAACGACTGCACCCCAGCCGGCGGAGGATGTGCAGGCAGCAGGAGGCAGTGCACGGGCAGAGGCACAGCAGCAGCAGCAACGTGGTGGGAGCCATGAAGGCTCGGGGCCTTCAACATCGGAGAGGCAGGCATCGGCAGGAGGACCCACGACAGAGAGTGTCTTCCGTGTGGCAGCGGTTGGGCCACGCCATAGATGCGGAGCAGCAGCGGGCGGAAGAGGCACGGCTCACAATGGTCAGGGCGGAGAACTCCATACGGAGGGCCCTGAGGCGGGCCGAGTGCCTAGAGGCAATCCGCAGAGGGTTGGAGGTGGACACGTCGACGGCCCTGCGGACCCTCGGGGCCATGGAGGAGGACCGCCTCTGGGACATTGAGCATGAGTTCGATGATGCCCTGGCCCGGGACATCCAAAAGTGAGCCGTCAGACTAGCCCGCTGCCCTTGTACATAGTTATGTAGGTAGTGTTAGGTTTCCTTTGTTTTTTGATTTATTTTGGACCTTTTGGACATTGGCCACATTTTTGTATATAGTTTATTTTATTAGTTAGTGTAGTTAGATAGGTTTCATTTCTTTTGTTGGGATAATGGACCCTGGCTTGTTCGTCTGTAAATAGTTCACTGTTGGATCTTATTTTTCTTTCACAATTTACCCATGGAGCAATGGCTTTCAATTATTATTTCCCATTGGATTTGCTTTTGTGGACAGTGACTTTGGACACCATTACTTTGGATTATGATTTTTGGTTTAGCTTTTTTTCACGGACATGCTTCTTTTCATTTTTGTACATTCCCATTTCTGTTTCTTTATTTTTGAATCTATTTATGTTTCCTTTAATACATATTTTTTGATCAAACTGCAATGTGTAGTATCATCTCATTGGTTTCATGCATATCATGATATGGGTTTTGAGATTCACTGACACCCATTGGGTGTATGTGAGGGACATGTGTTTGTTTCGAAACTTGCAATTGGTGTTCTGTCATGTAATTGCCATTTCTGAGTGGGTGGATGCAATACTCGGGTGGGTGTTTTGCATTTGGAGGCTGACCATAGGGACCAGGGATCTAGATTGTGATGACATGTTGGCTGGGGAACATGAGTTGGGGCCTGCTGGCAGGTGCCCCACAGTGCTGGGGGGTGGGGGTGGTAGGGACATGAGTTGGACATGGGTGGGGGCCTGCTGGCAGGTGCCCCACAGTGCTGGGGGGTGGGGGTGGTGGGGACATGAGTTGGACATGGGTGGGGGCCTGGTGGAGGGTGCCCCTGCACTGCTGGGGGGTGGGGGTGGTGGGGAACATGAGTTGGACATGGGTGGGGGCCTGCTGGCAGGTGCCCCACAGTGCTGGGGGGTGGGGGTGGTGGGAGACATGGGTGGGGACCTGGTGGAGGGTGCCCCTGCACTGCTGGGGGGTGGGGGTTGGTGGGGGACATGGGTGGGGGCCTGGTGGAGGGTTCCCCTGCACTGCTGGGGGGTGGGGGTGGTGGGAGACATGGGTGGGGGCCTGGTGGAGGGTGCCCCTGCACTGCTGGGTGGTGGGGGTGGTGGGGACATGAGTGAGGGCCTGCTGGCAGGTGCCCCTGCACTGCTGGGGGGTGGGGTGGTGGGGAACATGGGTGGGGACCTGGTGGAGGGTGACCCTGCACTGCTGGGGGGTGGGGGTGGTGGGAGACATGGGTGGGGGCCTGCTGGCAGGTGCCCCACAGTGATGGGGGTTGGGGGTGGTGGGAGACATGGGTGGGGGCCTGGTGGAGGGTGCCCCTGCACTGCTTGGGGGTGGGGGTGGTGGGAGACATGGGTGGGGGCCTGGTGGAGGGTGCCCCTGCACTGCTGGGGGGTGGGGGTGGTGGGAGACATGGGTGGGGGCCTGCTGGCAGGTGCCCCACAGTGCTGGGGGGTGGGGGTGGTGGGGAACATGAGTTGGACATGGGTGGGGGCCTGCTGTCAGGTTCCCCACAGTGCTGGGGGGTGGGGGTGGTGGGGACATGAGTTGGACATGTGTGGGGGCCTGGTGCAGGTGCCCCACAGTGCTGGGGGTTGATGGTGGTGGAGACATGGATGGGGGCCTGCTGGCAGGGGCCATGGGTGGGGGCCTGCTGGCAGGTGCCCCATAGTGCTGGGGGGTGGGGGTGGTGGGGACATGAGTTGGACATGGGTGGGGGCCTGCTGGCAGGTGCCTCACAGTGCTGGGGGGTGGGGGTGGTAGGAGACATGGGTGGGGGCCTGGTGGAGTGTGCCCCTGCACTGCTGGGGGGCCCCCGGTGGTGGGAGACATGGGTGGGGGCCTGGTGGAGGGTGCCCCTGCACTGCTGGGGGGTGGGGGTGGTGGGAGACATGGGTGGGGGCCTGGTGGAGGGTGCCCCTGCACTGCTGGGGTGTGGGGGTGGTGGGGACATGAGTGGGGGCCTGCTGGCAGGTGCCCCTGCACTGCTGGGGGGTGGGGGTGGTGGGGAACATGAGTTGGACATGGGTGGGGGCCTGCTGGCAGGTTCCCCACAGTGCTGGGGGGTGGGGGTGGTGGGAGACATGGGTGGGGGCCTGGTGGAGGGTGCCCCTGCACTGCTGGGGGGTGGGGGTGGTGGGGATCATGAGTTGGACATGGGTGGGGGCCTGCTGGCAGGTGCCCCACAGTGCTGGGGGGTGGGGCTGGTGGGGACGTGAGTTGGACATGGGTGGGGGCCTGCTGGCAGGTGCCACACAGTGCTGGGGGGTGGTGGGGAACATGAGTTGGACATGGGTGGGGGCCTGCTGGCAGGTGCCCACAGTGCTGGGGGGTGGGGGTGGTGGGGACATGAGTTGGACATGGGTGGGGGCCTGCTGGCAGGTGCCCCACAGTGCTGGGGGGTGGGGGTGGTGGGGAACATGAGTTGGACATGGGTGGGGGCCTGCTGGCAGGTGCCCCACAGTGCTGGGGGGTGGGGGTGGTGGGGACATGAGTTGGAAATGGGTGGGGGCCTGCTGGCAGGTGCCCCACAGTGCTGGGGGGTGGGGGTGGTGGGGACATGAGTTGGACATGGGTGGGGGCCTGGTGGATGGCGCCCCTGCACTGCTGGGGGGTGGGGGTGGTGGGAGACATGGGTGGGGGCCTGGTGGAGGGTGCCCCTGGTGGCTGGGGGTGCATGGGGACATGCGTTGGTGGGCAGTAGTGCAAGTTGACATGTGGGTTGGCTGGGGGGCATGGCCATGGTGGATGGGGTTCCTGCAGGACATGTGCAGGGTAGGGCCCTGTGGTGTGAGCCACCTGCAGGGGCCGTGGAGGGTGTAGAGGGAACACCTGGGAGGACCCACACGTGCAATTCACGTGTGGTGCTCCCCGCGCACCCCTGTAATACACGTACCCTGCTGAAATCGCGTGTGGAACTTCCCGCGCACCCCTGGATTACACGTACCCTGCTGATATCGCGTGTGAAACTTCCCGCGCACCCCGAAATACACGTAGCCAGGACATTCGCGTGTGGAACTTCCCACGCACCCCTGATATACATGTACCCTGCTGACTTTGCGTGTGAAACTTCCCGCGCACCCTGAAATACACGTAGCCAGGACATTCGTGTGTGGAACTTCCCGTGCACCCCTGATAAGCACGTACCCTGCTGATATCGCGTGTGAAACTTCCCGTGCACCCCGAAATACACGTAGCCAGGACATTCGCATGTGGAACTTCCCGCGCACCCCTGATAAGCACGTACCCTGCTGATATCGCGTGTGAAACTTCCCGCGTACCCCGAAATACACGTAGCCAGGACATTCGCGTGTGGAACTTTCCACGCACCCCTGATGTACACGTACCCTGCTGAATTCACGTGTGAAAATTCCTGCGCACCCCTGATGTACACGTACCCTGATGGAATCGCGTGTGGAACTTCAAGCGCACCCCTGTAATACACGTACCCTGCTGAAATCGTGTGTGGAACTTCCCGCGCACCCCTGGAATACACGTACCCTGCTGATATCGCATGTGAAACTTCCCGTGCACCCCTGATAAGCACGTACCCTGCTGATATCGCGTGTGAAACTTCCCGCGCACCCCGAAATACACGTAGCCTGGACATTCGCATGTGGAACTTCCCGTGCACCCCTGGAATACACGTACCCTGCTGATATCGCGTGTGAAACTTCCCGCGCACCCCGAAATACACGTAGCCAGGACATTCGCGTGTGGAACTTCCCGCGCACCCCTGAAATGCACGTACCCAGCTGAAATGACGTGAGGTACTTCCCGCACACCCCAGTGATACACGTAGACCGCTTGCCGTGCTGGTACAGGGTTAGCGCAGCCCTTTGCGCTGGATTGGGGATTTTGATGGCTTTTCCCTGCGTGAGAGGCGTTTTTGGGGGCGTAACTGGCGCTGCTGCAGGGTCGCTGCGCCACTGTGCGCCACGGCTGGTTTTGGTAGCTGGAATCCATGAATACGCTGTGCGCGGAAATGGGTTTTGGCGAACACGGCTGGCGCAGGGATTCGCACGCGCACACTGTGCGTCAGCCGCGTGCGCAACTTGTGCGCTGAATTCTATGAATTACCCCCTAAATACTTTAGAAAACTCTATTTCCAACACAGCTGGTTTGGCGAAAATATTAAAATTATCTTTAAACTCTAGAGTAATACTTAAACGTAACCTTGACCTGGAGCAAGGACTAGTTAATGGAGCACTTGGTACAGTTGTTGGCTTTCAAACATACCCACGTGACAACAACATTCAGTTTGCCAATATTCTCTTTGACAAATTATCAGAAGTAAAAAGGATAGGATGCTCAACAGCTCGATTCCTTCTTTTCAAAGACATGTATGTACACAGAGAACCATTTTCTCTAACTCTAGCATAAACAGTCACCATTCACAAATCACAGGGTCTTACCCTAGATAAAGCATTGATAGATATTGGGAAAACAGTCTTTAAAGAAGGCATGAGCTACGTAGAACTATCACGCTTATGTACACTTGACGGTCTATTTCTAATCAACTTTGATGCAAGTAAAGTAAACGCTGATATTCCTTGCATTTTAGAATACAATAGACTACGTTCACTATACACCCCAATCTAAAAACCTATCCTGTTCCACAAAAAGCAAAACGTTGTAAAAGAAAACTACTTCAAACAGAAATGCAACAGGATCTCACTGCAAATCCTCCAAAGAGCGTTAAATAAGCTAATACTTCATCAATTACTACAACCAAAGAAAAAACTACTACTCAAAATAACTCAGGTACTTCTTCAAAGAAGCAACACACACTCCGAAGAAATGACTTGGACACAGAACTATCTGGTCCATTCAAATTTTCCAATATAACTGGTGTAAATTGCTACGCAAATGTAGCAATAAATTTTCTATTCCAATTGCCACCAATTGTTGACAACATTTACTTACACAATACAGAACAATTGTGTTTGCAAATGTTAGTCCTTCATAGAAATGCAAGCAACATTCCTGACAATACATACAGTGTTCATGGAATAAGACAAGAATTGGACTACTGTGCTGGAATTGTGAAATTCACTATAAACTCACACGAAGATCCACAAGAATTTCTAATGTACTTACTACAAGTACTGGAAAACAAAAACATACCTATAAATGAAATCTTCCAGATTTCATACATGTGAAAACATACATGCACTCTCTGCAACAATATAGCACAGGAACAAATCCCTAATGAACGCTTTGTGTATGTATCCATACCTAACTGTGAATCCGTTCCATTTCAGCAAGTTGTACAAAATGCAAACCATGGCAGATTATGTACTACCTGCAATTCAGATAATCGCTCCACCTTACAAATGCAAACACATAGTAAATAAGTAATACTAATGCTTGTACGTTACAATGCCGATGGTACCAAAAACAACTGCAAGCTGACTGGATTCACACAGGGTCAAGTATCACTTGGTAAGAAAACCTTCACAACAATAGGTATAATCTACCACACAGGAGCCACAATCAATGCAGGTCACTACACTGCATATATAAAAAAGAATTGTGGCTGAGTCGAAGATAATGATAATACCATTACTCTAAAGCAGAGATTACCAGCAAATCTTATAAACGCTTATTTAATATTCTTAAAACCAAAATTTAATAACTTATCTGTGCATAAAAATTAATAAAACTTCAATTAGAAAACTATAAACAGTTAGAATACACCAACAGGTATCTAACTGACCCAAGATTCTGCAATAACCAAACAGATAAATCAATACCACTAAATTATAAGAAGAAATAAACAGTTAGAATACGCCAACAGGTATCTAACTGCCCCAAACATCTGCAGCAAAACAACAGATAGATGAGCAACTTGAAAATATAAATAAAAAACTATAACCAGTTAGAATTCACCAACAGGTATCTAACAATCTGCAACAAGCCAACAGAGAGAACATTAGCCAGAAACAACAAATAAACTCTGAAAAGAAAGAAAGAAATGTATTTTACCATAACAAAAAAAGTTTTGTTTTTAATCCAGCATGGATTTTTTTTCCCACAGACCCAATGATTTACGAAACAAACACAGAAACCGAGCAAATTGCACACTACGCTCGTTTGTAAACTACTAAATATGAGGGTCGAAATAATGCAAAAATGCCTGTTATGCAATGAAACAACTCATTATAAACTACCTGCACTAACATGATATTTTCTTTTATCACAGAAATTGAAAAAGAATATCTGCTCCAGTTACCCAAGTCAAGAAAAAATATATCCAAGCACAAAAATTGAAACCGTAAGTATACTACAATTCAACTCACAAATTCTGCTCAATAACACAACCATTGAAGCAAACATCTAACCATACACCACAATTCAAAATATTTACTTCCATGGATATGTTATATTGCAGTGCTTGTTACCAAACTCAACAATCTTAATTATATGACTTAGCCAAAACTTAACATACAAACTATACAAATCAAACAGTACACAAACTGTAGATTTGTGGATACTTGATGGATGTTTGATTCTATGGGTGTGTTATGCTGCGGTAGTTGTGGCCGGGTCCTAGAGTCTTGGGTGCATGGCCTATGGCCTATGGCCATGCACCCAAGACTCTAGGCCCTGGCCGCGGACATGACAAACACATCAGGGGGTGCCTGGCACCTAAACAAATACAGCATTTGACCCCTCCCTTACTCCCCCACCCTCCGCAAGCACTCTTACACACTAACACACTCCCCAAACATTTGTTGCCGCGCTGCCCACGGATGTCAGCGGACCCAACATGGCGGATGCATCAAAACAATATGACACACCTCACGCTTCATACCAGTCAATCAGCGGATTAACCAATCGGTGTCCTGTCCGCGGAGTGGATATAGATTTCACTAATATTTTGACACCTACTTTTTGATAGTTTTTTAAAAAACTACTGAACAAATTTACACCAAATTTACAAAAGCACGCTTTCGGCATCAAGCCGCTGCTATTGCCGCACATTTGGTGAAAATCCATCCAGCGGTTTGGGCTGTAGGCGTGAGCAAGGTTTTTTCCCTATTCACTCTATGGGAAAAAACATAAATTTTTACCCCCCCTTTAACTTTGCCCCCCCGGACCAAACCTTGCAAAAAAAGAGTGGGCCATATACTTTTTTTTGCAAAGTTTGGTGTGGATTCATCCACGGGGAGTGAAGTTTTAAGTCCCCCAAAAAGTGCTCTTCCTATGGGATTAACAATTTGACCAGAACTACACGGCCACTACTGTGGGCCGTGTATATATATATATATATATATATATATATATATATATATATATATATATATATATATATATATATATATATATATATATTTTTTTTTTTCAACAGAACTGGCTGAATGTCAGTTATGCGAGGAGCACTCTCCTTCATACCATGCTTCAATGATCAGTCCGTAACCAGCAAATCCATAATGGCTTCTTTATCAGTTAAAATACAGCATTCTAGCTTCCCAGAAAAGTCGACGCGTTTCGCAGCGTTACTTGCCGCTTGCTCACAACACCCATGTGCTGCCACCATAGTGTTTAAATACATAAAACATACCTGCAGACATAGAAATGGGACATGGGGATCCAACGACCATGAACATAAAGGAGGGGACTTGATTGTGTTTGTACGGACGGTGGACATCTTTGAACAGGGCTTAGTCCATACAAAGCTGAGCTATGTTAATCCATGATTAAGTAATCATTTAAGGATTTACTCTTCACTCAATATAAATTGTCCCACCAACAAATACATTACATTAGTTCCATAAAAAAAGTCCCTAAACACGGTCCAATCACTATAATGCCATATGGCTGACGGCAACCATTGCGCAATCTCTTTATATAAAGTGCCTTGTGCCTTTGTACATAAAGTGCCTAGTGCTAGCAGCTTAATAAAGTGCCTAGTGCTTTAGTGCATATCAGCCTCTGATTATCATAAAGTGCTTAGTGCTTACAACTTCAATTCAGTATAGAAATCTATTTCTACTCTTAAACTGAGTTACATTCCCGGTTTTTCTTCAATGTCTCTAGTCTGCAGTGATGTCAATTCACAATAACAAGAATAAAACAATACATGGTGACTGATATAAAAAAGGTGCATAAAAACCCAAAACACAACAACATATTATCAAAAAGTGCATTTAAAAATCCACAACAATAATGGATTTTCACTTTTAAAACCCAATTATGAAAACACTTAGGGCCTCATTACACGGAAGGCGGTAATGGTTAACGGCCACCGTTAATGGTAACGGTGACCGTTAACCATTACTGCCTTACTACGAGGTCCCTTAGCGGGTTGGTGCTTTAACGCCTGCTTTTTGCAGGCGTTAAAAACCAACCCGCTAAGGGACCTCGGAGCTAATTACGGCAACGCAAAATTGCGGTGCCGTAATTAGTGCCTTCCCCATTCCCATAGAGCCCTATGGGGCAGAAATGGGAATGGGGAAGGGCAATGGCGGAAGGGGGATTTACCGCCCCACCAACCTTGGAATGGGGCAGTAAATCCCCTTTCCGCCAAGGCGGTGCCGGTATTTTACCGGCATGAGCCATGGCGCTAATAGCACCATGGCTCACCGCCTTCCGTGTAATGAGGTCCTTAATATCAGTCAGTCCTTATTGGTAAGAAGTGCCAGATTTTTTGTGTGATGATGCTTATACTTGTGCCCTAAAATAGTATATAATTCTTCGTCTATGTTGTGGCCTTTCGGTTGTATTGTTTCAAAGTCCAAGATGCAACGGGTTTCTTGTTGTCGGAGCTTTTTTTCTCGATCTCCCCCTCTCGGGCCATTTTCAATTGCATGAATACCAAAGAAAGCAAAACTGTCCATATTGCTTTCGTGACATTCAGTGAAATGTTTTGCCATCGGATAGTTGGCATCTTTGTTTTGTATGGCTCTCACATGTTGTTGTACCCTTATTTTTAATTTATTTGCATTCAGTGCTGCCCACGTACCACTTTTTACATTTGCACGTCAGAATATATACTATGTATTCAGTATCACACGTGATTTTTTCATTGATATATTCAGTTGATTTTGTTATTGAATGCTCAAAGGTGGTGCAGTTCTTTGCAAATGTACACATATTGCATCTTGTGTATTTGTTAAAACCTTTCTTCCAATTGGTCAACCAGGCACTCGTATTCTTGGCTACTTCTTTATCCATAAAACTGTGGACCAATTTATCCTTGATTGAAGTATTTCTTCTGTAACTGATGTCTGGATGTTTTTTCAGCAGGCCTCCAATGTACTTATCAATTGTTAAAACTTTCCAATGTCTCTGTAACACACGTTTCACTTCTGTGGTTTGGCTGTCATACATTAGTATGAGTCGTACTTCCTCGTTCTCATTATTCATAGCTTTTTCTTTGTCTGCCAAGAGGATTTGTCTATCATGACTTCTGGCTTTTAAATACGCTCATTCAATGACTTTTTTAGGGTAACACTGTTGTCGAAATCCTCTTGCTGTGATTTTGCTTTCGGCATCGTATGTTTCTAAAGTTGTGCTGTTCCTTCTTAACCTTATGAATTCACCATATGGTACACTCCAGATCAAGCTCTTAGGATGCCCGCTTTTAGCGTGTAGTGGCAAATTTGATCCTGTGGGTTTTCTGTGTAATTCACACGTTAGAGTTTGCTCCACTATTCTTAAATTAACATCCAATAAAGTTATGAACAAATAACTATGAGTTTCCGTGAATCTTAAATTGTTCTCATTTTGGTTCAGATGCTTTACAAAATCATACCAACCATCCTCTGTCCCTTTCCAAATTACAAATAAGTCATCTATATATCGTAGCCAGATAACCACATTTTCAGTAAATTCATGATTCTGTTCTGCCCATACTTCTGTAGCTTCCCAGGCCTCCATAGTCAAATTGGCATAGGGTGGGGCAAATGTTGTCCCCATAGCCGTGCCCTGTATTTGCCTGAAATATTCTTCATTAAAAACAAAGATGTTGAGGGACCTGGTGTTTAAATATCTTTCGCAGGCTTTTTTTCCATAATTATGTTCAATTGACGTGTATAAGGACACCACGTCCATAGTTGCCATCATGATGTTGGATTCCCAGGGTATATTGTTAACTGTTAATAGAAAATCCTTTGTGTCTTTGGGATAGGACGGTAATGAGGAGACGAAGGGCAAAAGAGTTTCATCTATAAATTTCGACATGTTCTCCAACACTGACCCCACTAGGGAAACAATCGGTCTTCCCGGTGGTTTTTTGCTGTTCTTATGTATTTTCAGAAGAAAATATATGGTTGGTGTGATGGAGTTGGTCGTTTGTAGAAATTTGCAATTTTCTTCAGTTAGTATGCCTTTCTGTTCCCAACCTGCTACAAATTTCTTTACCTTCTCTTCTAATGCTTTTGTTGCATTTTTTCCACATTTTTCGTAGCATTGTTTATCATTTAACTGTTTGTATGCCTCTTTAACATAGTTTTCACGAGTCATTATGACAATATTTTGTCCTTTAGTTGAGGGCTTAATCACACAGTTTGTTATGTTGCACAGTTCATTGAGGGCCATTCTGTCCTTCATGGTCAAATTGCTTCTCTCTTTATATCTTTTGTTTCGTCTGAGCTTTTTTAAGTCCTCAGTTACAAGTGTTTGGAACGCTTCTATGTTGTTGGCGGTGATAACCGTTGGATTGAACTTTGATTTTTGTTTCAACTTACTTTTGACTGTCCAATCTGTTCTAATGTCCAACTCTTGAAAGTCAATTGATTCCATCTCTTGACCAACATTGACTGTTCGGCCTTTTTGGAGCTCAACTAAGCAAGAACTCCCATTTCAGAATTGGTGATATCTGTTTTACCTTCCGGTAATGTCTTTTTCTGTGCCTTGAAATCTCTGATGGCAAAGAATTTTTTCAAACATAATTTTCTAATGTACTGGTCGAAATCGATCTGAGTTTGCACATAGTTGAAGCTGGCTGTTGGACAGAAATTCAAACCAATACTCAGCAACTTTGTTTGATTATCTGTCAAAGTGTGATCCGACAAGTTTATGATCTTGAAACTTGTCTCAATATCGTCACTTGCTTTTTCTAGTTGCCAGAGCGCAGCGATCTGGCCGGGGGAATCTTCGGGGCATTTGTTTCCCCTCTGCCCCCTCCTCGTTTTTTTTGGCCTCCTCCGCCTCTGCCTTTTGCTGAATTCCAAGCACTCTTGGAATTCAATATATATATATATATATATATATATATATATATATATATATATTTTATTCAGTGAAACAACTTTGTTAAAGGGACATTATGGTTAAGTTACACTGATAAAAACCTATGAAAATGAATGAAAAAACTGAAAAAAAAAACAAATTCGCCAGTTATGGTAAAATAAGCAAACATAACTCATGCCACCACCGTGCAATGCTAAGACTAACACCCAGGACATGAAAGATGACATCACAAATGTCACTGATGGCATCACTGATAACATCATATATCTGGGCTGCTTGTGTTTGTTTACTGAAATGATTAGGCTAGTTTCTACTGACAATGAGATTTTCAAACATTTAAAAGGTGCTATTTACACATGAACCTTTTTATATGTTGCTAAAGTACTTTTTAGAGTTTAATCTGACCTCATAGTGCACATACATACAGCAATAAGCAGGCCTCAAACACACAATTAAAATGTGTACATGATTATTAACTCTGTTATTGTCATTTTTTGGTGCTGTTGGTTCTTTCTTCCTTACTTTAGTTTCCATGTATGTGCCTCTAATTTGTATGTACTGGGGGTTTTATATGTATTTTTTCTATTAACACAGGTGTGTGTTAGGCTTTCAATTGTTACCTATTAATTCCATGTTTAACATTACTCAAAACTTTCGTAGGGTAGCAGTTATTATTTTACTATAGGAAATTACCAGATTAAAAATATTGTACCTCTATGGTGCATGCTGCAACCATTGCCCATATGTATGTATGATTAGGTTGCTCTTAACAACAGCAATCGAATATAATGTTTTTAATGTATTTAATATATGATGTCATCAATGGCATTTGTGATTTCATCTTTCATGTCCTGGATGTTGGCCCAGTGGTGGCACGAGTTATGGTTGCTTAGCTTACCAATACTGGTGAGTTTATGGGGTATTTCAGTTTTACTTGTAACCATGACATCCCTTTAAAAACTTTTTTCATTCAATTTCATAGGTGTTTATTAGTGCAACTTAATACTGTCCCTTGAGCAACATTTTTTAGCTGAATTTTATAGGTTTCTATTGTTGCACCTTAACCATAATGTCCCTTTAACAATGTTTATTCAGTGAATTTCATGGGTTTTACCAGTGAATCCTAATTTCCTACAATTTACTCAAATCATACTTAGCCCAATGTAGCAACATTCATGTCCAATTTAGAAAGTTTCATCTTTGCCATTCCCCACCTTCTAGCATAATCTTGTCATGTGACCACGCATGCACGTACGGAATGATGATGTGTTCACGAACGTATCCGCATTTCACAAATGTGTCCATGCTTCGTGAATAGTTCTGAACACCATTTTCAACTCATCAAGGAACTTTGAAGCTCAAAATGCACCCTTGCACAGCTCCTACACCTATTCTTACTCATTATTCATTAACAATCTAGCACAAAGCACATACTTGGAAGAATATTAGCAAAACTGCTATTTATCTTAAAAATGGACCTACACAACGAAATAAGCGCAATACTTCAAAAGACAATGAAGAGGACCAGGAAGATGAGATAGACAAAGTGCCTCCCTCTAGCACCCAGAGAGAATCATAGTTGTGGCAGTTCTTCACCACTGTTGGGAATGTACAAAAGTCTAAAGCTACCAAAGTGAAATGCACTGAGTGCAACGTTGTACTCAGTCGCATCCTACCTGGCAGTACTCCTACGGGACCACCTCCATGTGCCGCCACACCAAATCCAACCACTGCAATGCTCTCAGAAAGGCTGTTCCTTTGATAGGAAGTAGTAGGTTGTCTTCCTCTCCCTCATCTTCCTCAACCGATACTGTAACCACACAGCCTACCTCTGTTAACACAAAATCCCACCAGCTACCTTGCAAGCAATAAAAGAGGCTGTTGATCCATATCTTTCAAAAGCAATAGTACTCTGTATATACTGCAACACACCACTCTACAGGGGGGAGCAATTATGGAGTGCTTTTGAAGCTGTAATCAAGGAGCATGAGAAACACTGCCCCCAATCTTATATGGAACACTCGTGCAACATCTTCCCCTGTCCACCTGCCCCTCCATATTTGTGGTCGAACCCCCTTGCATCATTTCCCTTCTACCTTACATTCTGGCATGCGCAAAAATAAACACCTTTCACAGTTAAAAAATAGAACAAAAAAAATAAGCTTATAGACTCCGTCTACTTTACATTTTTCAGTGAAGTATTTAGATTCAATAAGATTCTCCAACATTCCCATTAACATTTTCTACTATGCTAATGAAAATGATTGATAAATGATGGAAAATTGTATACTAGAGAAAAGAAAAAAGCACAAAAACAATTTTCTGTCCAAAGTTTTACTCTCTATTATACAATACACCATAATCCATTGGCCTTTTTTACTATCCAGTCTCCGCATTCCCCTGTCTAGTCCATGCCTTATTAGAAAACCTGGATTGCTCATGCACATCATCACACAAGACAGTCCTTCTTCTCTTTATACTGTTTTGTTTGTAACACTCCCTCATTGCCCTCTTTAAACCATTCACACATATATCCACCAATCACTTAACAAAACTCTACATATAGCCTATCAACATATAAAACATCCACCACCCAAATGCCACTTATGTTCTACAAATCTTTTGCATCTACATTTCCCATACTTATACCAAAAAATTATACGTAGTGCTCCTATAAATGCACATATGCATTGTGCAGTAAGAGAACTCCATAAATAAAAGGGGCAGCATGGATGGACAAGTGCTCATGGGAACCCAGGAGGAAAGTGCCAAGGGATGCCAAGGTGGGAGGCCACTAGGTAACTGCTGGGGCACAGGGGTTCTAAGGGTGGGGTACATCTTAACCAAAACGTCCCTTTAACAACATGTTTTCTGTCAATTGAACATGTGTTAAAAGTGAAAATGTTTAACAATGTTACATCACTATATATAAGTTATTAATTCCTCTTTTAACATATATTAAACAACTATAAACCTCCTTTAACAAACTTATGTTTTGCAACACATACTTATGTGTATCATTATCAGCAGCACATGCTAAGGATGCAAGTCATTGTTCAATTGCCTAGGGCATGAGGCTCGACCATGAGCCCAGCCCCACCAACCCTCCCCGTTATCCACTCCACCTACCCAGCATCATAGTTCAGTGTCCACTATACCCTTTTACTATAACCAATGGCCAGTGCTAATGGTTGCATGGCCAGTCTTCACAATTCATGGGGTATGGGCTTCGGCCATGTCGTATACCCCCATAGGCAAATCAGAGTAGACATTTGTTCTTGCCGAGGGCCAGGCCCATTGCCCACAGCAGAAAAGTTATATCAATATTTTTTGTACTTACATTTCACACTTTCAAAAAAGTAAAACACAGGACAGATTTGAAAAAGCATCCTTTCAGGTCCTTCTTGATGCTCCTCGCGCAAGTCTGCTGCAATCCCGTCCAGCACTCCGGGCTACAGCCGCAAGCAGATATTTTTTTCCCATTTAAACCTAGAGCTTCAGCAATGCCGCATGCCCCAATAACTAAATCAGATTAGGCATTTGTTCTTGCCGAGGGCTAGGCCCATTGTCCATTCACCAAACATATATCACTATTTTATTTTTGCTTACACTCGGACACTTAGGAAAATTAAACACAAAACAGATTTGCAAAAGCATGCTTTCAGGTCCTTACTGGTGCGCTCGTGCAGGTTTTGTTCAGTACAATACTTCAGGCTGTAGCCACAAGCAAAATATTTCTTCCCATTCAAACCTAGGGTTCGGTCATGCTGCATGCCCAAATAATCAAATCAGAGTACACGATTATCAAATAATTGCAGGGCGGTAGAATGGGTAGATCACTACGCTTCATCTAGTACTTTAAACAGATCACCCTGCTGCTAGTGATGGGGTTCTTTTGTGAAAGTGTAAGGTTTTGAATAGGAGAGTGAGCCCTGTTCACCTTAGCGCTAGGTTATTCAAAAAGTAACTATTGTCATAATAAAGCAGTCTAGAAAACCATTGTTGGTGCTATATTTATTGTTGGAAGTCTGCCAATATGGGTTTTGACTCTATAGGGTCTTTCTCAATGCATGTGGATTGCGGGACAGTCATTGCTGCAAGGTTGTGGAAATGAGTCTGGCATGCAATCCCAATATCTTGTCCAAGTATGGTCCAAATAAAAGTGGTCAATGATTTTAATCAATCAATCAATCACTCAATCAGGATATTTATAATACACACTATCGCCAAAGGAAATCATGGTGCAGCAGTCTACCAACAGTGAAGCATAACTCTCATTCAAACAAATTGGTTTTCAATCCGCATCTGAAAAGCTCGAAATCAGTGATACCCTGCAGGTGTATCAGCAATGAATTCCAGAGGTTCAGCCTTGCGATGGAGAATGCTTGGCCACCCACTTGCTCTTTGCGATAACTAGGCGTACACAATGTCGCCATCTCCGTAGACCTGAGTGGTCGAACTGGGCGGTAGAACTGTAGTTTCTCCTGAATGGCCAGACAACCTTTAATGTTCAAGGCTTGATGAATAATACATGAAGCCTAGATTTTATTTGTGTGGGAACAGCCAGCCAATGCAATGATTGGCGAGCCTTATTGACATGCTGGTTGAATGGAATTCCTTTAATTAAGCGACTGCGGCATTTTGCAGAACCTGGAGGCAGTAGATTAAATATGCGGGCTGGGCAAGATAAATGGGGTTGCAATAATGAAAGGTACCATTTAAGCAGGCTGCAACCACTTGCGCATAATGCTCTGTTGGGATAAAGGGAAGAACTATTTTTAATTGCTTCAATTTACAGAAGCCAAGAACACAGACAGAATGTATCTATCTATCCATTGTTAAAGAGGAGGAGATTTTGACACCAAGATTTCAAACCAGCTCTGCCGGGACCGGCAACGTTCTTGGCAGCAACGGCCAGACATCCAATTAGCCGTGGTGCTGGAGGGGCCCATGATCAGGACCTCGGTCTTGCTGCTGTTTAATTTGAGCCAATTTGCCTCAATCCAGGCCCTGACAGCATCCAGATACAGCCACAGATGGGTTGCTGTCCCTGTGGTATCCAGGTCCATCCTAAACCGAATTTTAGTATCATCTGCGTAGGAAAAGACCTGGAACCCAAAGGACCGAATAAGCTCTGCCAGGGTCTGGATGTATACATTAAAGAGCAGCAGGGACAGAGCAAAGCCCTACTGCACCCCGCATGTCACTGCAGCCGATGCTGACCTGAAGGGTGGAAGGGAAATCAATTGTACACGAGAAACCAAAAAAGCGCAGAACCAATGCAATACTGGACCTGATATCCCTCTGTCCCGCAGCCTGGATATGAGCATCTCTTGAACAATGGTATTGTGCTGCCTCTATCCCTGATCATGGTAATATTGTCCAGTTCTGCTACGAGAACTGACTCTGTACCCATCAGCGGACGAAAACACATTTGACAAGGGTCAAGTACATTATGATCTTCAAGAAAGGATCTGGGCTGAGGGGTAACAGTCACTTCCAGCACCTTCATCAGGAACTGTAGTAATGAAACTGAACAATAGATTGAGATAACCAAGGCATCCAGTGATGCTTTCTTTAATAAAGGAATCACTAAAGCTTTACTTAACGGGGCTGGAATCTGCCCGTAAGTCAAAGACAAATTTACAGCTTCAGTAATGATCTCCAAAAGATTCAACAGGGCTCATTTAAGCAGATGCAGTGGAATGTCATTGCGCGGTGAGGCTAATTTAAGAGCTACCACTATGTGACTGATTTCCACGGCATTCGTGGGTGTAAAAAGGTGAAAACGGTTGGGCACAGCTATCCTTGATATGCCTTGTAAAGGGGGAATTACAACTGGGGGACTCTCTGGCTTACTCAGTCCTGCATGAACAATCTTATCCCTAATCCCATCAATTTTACTAATGAAAAAACTCAACAGATTGTTGCACAGCACATGCGAGTTCAAGGACACAGACCATGTGCTGGGACTAGTCAAGTCCTTCACTATTTGTAAAAGCTTTTTTGGTACGTTCATTGCAGATTGAATAAAAGTCATAAAGTGAGCAAGTTTGGCCCCTTTAAGAGCCTTGTGATTTAAAGACCATTGTTTTTTAAACTCGTTTTACAAAAATTGATCTTAATGTCTTTACCGCTTATGCTCCGCTTGGCGGACTGCAAGGCAGAGAAGGCATAATTGCGCTGTGAACCAAAGGGGGAAGGGTGTAGAGGCTTAGTTATCCACTGAAATGGGGCTAACTCATTTGCTACCACACTAAAAGTAGAAGCAAGTTTGACTATAGCTGATGGTGCCGGCAACACACATGCTACATCAAAAGGTAATGAAATGTTACCATAGAGAACAGAATAACCGGGTCTACTCTTGTCCAGTTCCTTTGATTCATTTTGGCAGGGCAATTAGTATCTTCAGAATTCCTCAAAACCTGAATGGTGAAGGGAACCACCCGATGATCATACCCCGTCAAAGGGTAGCTGGGAAAACCCATACAAATTGTGCTGGTGCGAAAATAAGATCTAAGTTGTGACCTTTAACATGTGAAGCGCTTAGCACATTCTGCGCTACCGACAACTGGGTTGTACCAGTCAGGAAGGAACTGGCAGCTCGATTTGAACCTACCTCGGCCCAGAGATTAAAATCATCTCCTAGAACCATACAATTCTTATAATATAGCATCAGTTCCGAGATGTCATTAAGACATTTTTTTTCGAAGACATTTAATTTAGACACTGGGCGACGATAGCCCAGCAGGAAATAGCAAACAAAGGAGGCATTAATAATAATCCTCACTAATAAGTACTCCATCTCAGCCACAATAGAAATAGTCAGTAGTGAGCAGGAATGTTCAACTATATATATTAACACAACTCCACCACCAGGATGTGGCGAGTCTCTGTCCACATGTAACATATTGTACCCCACGGCCAGAGTTTGTACTATATCAGGACCCGACGAGCCAGAGAACCACGTCACTGTCACAAACATAAAATCTGGGCTAAGGGTTTCAGGGGTGGCTTGGTGACCACGTGGGCACCTGGTTCAGCGTCCTCAGTAATTATCTGCTAATTAGCAGTATCTCGGAGTGTATGCAGTGGTAGTCACAGCAATCTGTTGATGCAATCCTGTGCAGTACTTCGAGCTGTAGCCACAGGCAAAATTTTAGTCACAGGCAAAAAAACCTTTCCCATTCAAACCAATCTCGATTTTGAAATACTTTACCACATAGCCATTTCCTGGTGACGATGCCCACTTGAACCCCATTGCCAGTCCCTCGTGGTCATGGCCAGTAGCACATTGTCCGAGTGACTCAGACAATCTGGCCACTGCCCATGGCCACAGTCCATGACTTGTGCAATCTGGCCACTGCCCATGGCCACAGGCACCAAAAGTATATCACTATTTGTTGTACCTACATTATGACACTTTAAAAAAAATAAAACATGGACACATTTGCAAAACCATGCTGTTAGGTCTGTGGGATGTGTTAACCCACTTATGCTCTGCCCTGCGGTATCACTGTTTTCTGATGGTGCCAGAATTATCAAAATGGCCACAAAACCCCTGTGCGCGCCAAAACCTACGGAAATCGAGCTTTACAACACGAAAAGATGGCTGCAAAATGTACCATGCATGTTGTCAGTGGTGGAATGGAGATCTCACTCCTGAAACATGACACTGGGCTTCACAACAAGTAAACATGGAGCACAGAGGGAAAAGCGGTGCTTTGCTGAAAGGAATCCAAATCTTGCTTTCAAATCCTTTTTCTTGGTTGCTGAAACTGCAGAATGCCGGTACAAAACACCCGCAAACATCCAATATTCTTGCTGGGTGCTACAATTCACTTAGTTCAAGAAATCATTATGAACATACAATGTTCTCAAAAGCTGCATTTGTCATCAAAACATTCACAGCAAAAATGTGCCTGCTTGTGAAATCTGTCAAAATCTGGGCGCAGTACCCTCGGCCGCCTGTATGACAGCTGTCAGTAGCATGCATGATAGAATTTAAACTTGTACAACTGAAATTTAATGTCTGAAAACTAAGTGACCTGTTATCGAGAGTAACCTAGGTTGTAACTATTTAATCCCATGGTTTAGAAGATGGAATAAGCGTTCTAGCTGCTTGTTTTGAAATTACAATTTGTTTTAAACCAAGAATAAAATGTAACAGGATGACATTGAAACTAAGCCTGCCTAAAAGCAATCAAACCAGTCCAACAACTACCCCCACGGAGGCCAGGCATCTCCCTTCTGCTTTACTCCACTAGGCAATCACACCTCTGTGATGATTAGATTAGGGCAGGAGAATTTGGGGCTGCAGGAGAAGGGGACAATGGACATCCTTTGGCTGAAAGGAAATGCAAAGTGTGAAGAGTCATAAATGGCCGGGCCCAGCAGGAACTGGGTGGAGACTGCTTCTGAGCTTCCAGGAGAAGAAGGAGGCGGAGACAAACCACAATTTGTTGCTTAACAAAGGCCAAAAGCACAATTTTAAAAGACTGATAAATTACTGTATAAAATTGTGAAAAATATGTTAACAACACATTTGTGAATCTAATTTTTGGCGGCACGTTTTAAGAGGTGCCAGAACTCTGTGAGATGTTCTGGGAAGTAACAGCAGAAAATATGATTTTACACCAAATAAATTTATGCCAGAAGCATGAAACTTCATACACATATGCCCATATTCAATGTGCACATTTGTACAAATCTTCTGATGAACTGGATATTGTGTTCCGGACAAAAAGGGCAAAATGCTGTCAAAAACAGACACAATATCCTACTACGACAGGGATTGGAGGAGTAGATGCTGCACAAATATATGTAAACTGTATATATGATTGTTATAGAGATTGCACACATGTAAATATATATTGTACTAATAGTAGATTTTGTGTCCAAGGGACAAGGGGAGGATTCTCTGACTCATAAACTCACACCATCATGGTGACACCCTATCTTCTCCTCCTATCAAGGTAGAGAAGAGATTCTAGCCAATCGCCTGCCTAAGGGGCGCGCTTAGGATAAATCAGCACACACTCCCCTTCATCATAAGCATAAATAGAGACAGGTGAGGACTTAGAAAGACACACAGATTCACCCACTAACCAATTGCTGGCGGAGCACCCTGATAGAGAACCATCCATCTTCCTTGCTCCAGACTCCAGAAACTTGGCAAGCAGAAAGGCTCATTGCATAGCTGAACCATTTCAGCTAGGCCTTAAGACCCCAGAAACCTAAGGGGAACCAAAAGAAACAGCCGGGCTGTGCTATAACTGCTTGCCTGCAAAATAATTATTACCAGAACCAAAAGATCCAATCCAATTGTGCTGTGCTGTGAACAGACCTACTCCAGTCCGTTGTGCCCAGCAGAATCTGTGAGCAGAATCCCTGAGCAGAATCCCTGACCAGAAATCTTGACGGACCAGAATTCCTGACGGTTCTGCTCAAAGCATATAAAGTGAGTATCTATAGAATAGAACTGTGTCACTAGCATACGTACCTGGTTTAGTCCAATCCCTATCTAAATCCATCAAAGTCTTCAGAACCTGCATTGTTAGAAATCTTTTTGAATTGCCTGAACTCTCTATCTTATCCCTACTATCTTCCTTCTGTACTAGTATTGTTAAAAATATCTATGCACTGATATATTTCAGCTGAAGAAGGCAAGCTCCTCGGCAAGCAGTCGCCCTGATCCAGTGGCTGTGCTTCCGTGTGGTATTTGCTTCTTCATAGTCATTCCCTAGTGTAAAAAAAATCCTGTTTGTCTTTTAAAAGTGCATCCCTGTTTCCCATTATTGCGCCTATCTCAGAAAAACGACCTCCACTAAAACGTCCATAACTTTTTCAATTTGTATGCTAGAAACAAAAATGTAACTTCTGCTTGTAGCTTTTGGTTGCTTCCGACCTTAGTTTTAAGATGTCACCTTGCTTATTAGTATTATGTTAACTTCTGCTTGTAGCTAACATCCTCAGCTTTCCATAGACATAAAACCGCATTCCAAATCCATATAGTTCTCCCGCAATTGCGATAACCGCGTGCTGAAAAGTTTGCCGCAAATTTTGTTTTAGGACATTTCTATCACGTGTAAAACAGCTTTTGATTGCTTCAAACCTCAGTTTTAAGATTTAACCTAGCTTATTAGTATTAAATCATTGCCAGTGCTTGTCTGTAACTATCTAAAGCGACTCCCATAAGCATTTAAACAATTTCAGCAATTTAAACCATATTTAGTGTTTTACCCAATCCATTCTCAAGATAGGTTTACACCATTTTGACAGCTTGCCAATCAATTCTGTTTCTCTCTTGTGTTTGTTGGGGGGAAATTGGGATTTACATTTTGTTTGAATTCTGCATTCCTGAATACCTGCTCTCTCTCCTCCTATCTCTTTACATTGCCTGTTGGGGGTTGAGGGGTGTGCAGGGGGAAATAGTAACCACACTGCTATCTGTTCTGAACAAACACACAAAAGTATTATTTCTGTGCTGAATTGTTTTTGCTTACTATTACTCCTTGTGATTAAAGAGATTGCTTAGCGTTACATCACCCCATTGGTGATCATTGTATACCCATTAAACATAGTGTGATTATATTGTGAATACATAAATAAATATTTTAACTTTACAAACCAGCCTGATTCCTGGTTCAGTGTGACCGGGGGGGTTCCAAGAGAGGGGTGTGATATTAGTGGTACATCGTTCAAAACAAAAGAACTTTTAGATACAAGTAAATAAGGATTTCAGTTCTGCATTACACGCTAGACGTTGACTTAGGTGAAGTGCCGGATTGAAATCACTTACAGATTGGGGGCTCGTCATGAGATTTCTGAATTAGACATACCACTTGTGACAGTCTAATACAGCGTGCTAACTGATGGGGTACATAAACCCTATTGGGCTACCACACTGTGCTACACTGTAAAAACACCCTTCAATAGAAACACTCTAAGGAGTTTGGCCTGTTTTGCAAGAATAAAATAACTCCTGTAAGTCAGAAGGAAATTAATATTTCCGGAATGGCGTCCCTAGTGGAAATTAATATGGCAAAAGAACACCTACTGCACAAATTATTTGTCAGGGGTGAATGGGTAGAGCAGGATGAGCATGTCTGGCTGCAGGAAATCAAGCAACATGCCACTGCCACAGAATTAGATAAATGGCAGGATCAGGGTCCATTACAAATGGCACATAGTGAATTGTACATGGCCCCAAAGGCAAAAGAAGAGCAATGTAAAATTGCCAAAATAGTGGCATGCCTGTACCTCAACATTGGAGAAATACAGGAAAAATATGCCGAAAACCTAGATCTGGCAAAAAGGCAAGTACAATCACTAGAAAAAACCCAAACTGATTTGGACTCTGCAGAGCAAAGGCTACAAAAGAGCCAAAAATCAGAGAATGAAACCAGACAGTACCTGATAAAAGTTAAAGGAGATCTGGATATCCTGCAGCAAAAGAGGGTATAACAAGACACCAAATTACTGGTGCTGCAAAAAGAGTGTGAAGAAGGGTTGGACTCTCTACTACAGAGCCAACAAAAGCTGGAGCAGCAATTGAACTATAAAAGGGCCTGCACAGCGCAGATAGTCACCCTGGAAAATCAGATTGATGACATAAAAGAAGAAAATAATAAATTGATTATCAAAGATCTTCAATCTCAAACAGAATTTGATGAAGAGCAGCAGGAAGCTGGTGCATTCAAAAAACAAAGGGACGACCTGACTGCACCGAGGGGTACTCTAATTCTGGAAAGGGACACCTTAGGCCAGGAAGTCAGTTATTTAAAAACCAAGATGAAAGAAAATCACCTGGCCCTCCAGGGACTGGGTGAGCTCAAAATGGACTACATAAAATTGTTACAGCACGCCAGGAGGGTAAAAGATGCTCTAGCCAAGAATGGTCAGGCTGGGAAGGATCAGACTCAGGAGGTGACCCTCCTGCAGCAAAAATTGGCCCAATACTTCAAAATTAGGCAGGGAGCACAGCGAGACAATGAGGCTCTCTGTGAGAAAAATGACAGACCCCATAGACAGGTGGCTATGCAGGAACAATTAATAGAGGCCATTAAGGCCTTAATAGAAGAGCAAAAGGGTCAGATTCTTGCATGCCAACAGGGAGTAGGGACTGAGAGAGATGAGGTCAGATGGGAGAGCTAAACCCCTGAGCATAACCTCAGGAACCCTGACACCAGAGACCTCAATCTCTTCAATTCCATGGACTCTGCCACTCCCATGTCCACTGGCTCACATGAGCCAAGGACCATGGGGGCCAATAGGTCAGCGCCTCCCAGAAATGGATGGGTGGGCATCTATGTATGGGTTCCCAAGTGCTAGGGCCATCTTCTCTGATCAGGGAGACTCCAGTGAGTGGAGAATAAGAGAAATGGATCCTCAGAAATATCACTTATCCAGAGATCAGACGATAAAATTTAGTGGGGAATTCCATGAGGGTAGGCCCACTAAGAGTATATTAAAAACCTATTCCAAGCTAGGACATTGGGGGGGTACTCAGCCAATCCTGGGAGCAAGGAAGAGTCAGAAGACTCTTCTGAGTGCCACACGACCCAAGAAACTAGGCCCCCACATTCTGCCAGCCATTCCCAAACTCACATAATCCAGGAGAGCCTAGAAGACCAGACAGCCACCTCTGGTAGCAGTGCCTCGGAGTCAGAGGATGAGTAGACCAGGGTGACCCGAACTAAAAAAGCAAACAAAGTCAAAAGGGCCTTGCTCAAGGATCCCCTGAAACAAATAAAAGCCATTAGGAGCGTCATCACGCCCTACCACAAGAATGCAAAATATTCGGTTTGAGAGCACCTTGAGTTATTTGAACAGATGATGGAAATTTTCCATCGGAAGGACAGCCAAAGCTGTATTCAATATGTAAAGTTGACATTTTCTCCCAAGTACTCCAGCTTCTTTGCGAGGCTGGAGGACCAGAATCATTCCAGATGGTCCACCTATAGGACGGCCATCCTGAAACATTTTTCCATTCACAGGAACCCTCAAGAGGCTTGCAAGGCAGCCTACAACTTACAATGTGGGGAAGACCAGGCCCCACAAGAATTTGTTCAGGAATTAAAATGCGCCTTTGCGCAGACCACTAGAAGGGTGCGCACTGACAGTAAAGAATGTGTAAACACCTTCTTTCATGCTTTCCCTAAGTATATTATGACCCAGCTAGTGAGGGACTCTCAAGAGAAAAGATCACTATACTGGTCATTGAACAAGCAACACGCATCTATGAGGTGCAGAAGCCATTGGAAAATAATAATAGCACCAAAAACCCCAAAACAACCGATACCCCCACTGCTACTAAGGTGGAGGAGGTGAAGGTTGCACCCATCTTAGATCTAGAGATGGGGGGGCCTAAAAACTTTCCCGCACAGAATCCAAACAACCCCAAACGCAGAAGGCACTCGGGCAAATCACAAACAGGGAGGCAACCCCACAAATGGGACCCGTAACTCCCCTAACTACATCAGCCCACGCTACAAGGGAAATAGACCCATCCTGGGTCATTTGTGGACTCCTCCAGCCCAAGGGGGTCGTGGGGATCCAACCAGACAGCAGCTAACCCAGGGAAATGTCCTTCCTCACTTTCCCCAGGAGGGCAGTAATCCCCCAAATGCCAGACCAAATTTCTTTCCCAGATACCCGCCAAATTTCAACCCCCAAAACAATCCATCCTTCTTTCCCCACTTTCCTGAGCGCAGACAGCCCACTCTGGGAGAGTAGAGGCCAAGGGTGGAGGGGTACCCAAACTTCCCTAACCCGGGGTATTTTGGGAGAAGGGATAGCTACCCTTCCCGGGATCAACCCAGGGGAGACATAAGGACCCCGTACCAGCCAGAGCAGGTGCCCCAACTAGAGTGCCTGGTCCAGAACATGGCACAGGATCTAGGTCGCATGCTGAGGGCTCAACAGAACATGGTGGCTCAGAATGCCTCAAATCTAGGATCTGGTGCTCCAGAGCACTGACGGGGGAAGAATCCCGACAACCCACTGGTTCCCAGGGAGGAGGCACAAGGGGAAGGGGGTTGTAAAGCCTTGGAGGAAGCTTCCTTCCCCACTTGTGGAAAGCCCCTGGAAACCCAGGAACCAGAACCAAAATGTCCTGCCCCCAAAAGTCTGCAACCCAAAGAGGGCAGGTAGGAGAAATAAAGAGCCCAAAAAGCCCATTTTAAGGAGGAAGTACACATCTTCCAGTTTGAAGGAGAGGGATCCACAGAGGATTCTGGGAAAATGATATTCTCCTTCGGGGATGGGGGAACACCTCCCAAAGAACAATGGGTCCCAAAGTATCCAAATCCAGACTGGGTAGATGTGGGGACTGAGTTAGAACCGCCCATCATCAGTACCCAGAATGACCAGCACGAGAATCCCCTGGTTCAAACCCATCTTGGTGACTGCCTCCAAAAAGGGGGGGAGCCCAGAATCAGAACCAGGGGAACCCAAAACTTCCCCCATATCTAGCTGTCACCTTTTTCTTACGGATTCCCAAGATCCCAAACAGAATCCTGCCCAAATCACCTCTCTATCAGTGTCCAAAGCAAAGAAACTAACCCACCAGTTGGCCAAAAATGTGCATTACCTCTGAACCCTTGAGGAAAAGGAGGGAATAGTCTATGCCAAATACAGGGGAAATGTACAATTTTGGCACTGGTGGACACTGGATCCCAAGCTACCCTTCTGTCAAAAATGGCCTTTGATCAACTGATTTCGTGAAGGGGGGGGGGAATACCAAATTCCTCTCACTCCTCTTCCTGGAAAACTTCAGAACTTTGACGGGAAGGAAATTCCCATCGAGGGGACTGCGGATTTGGACATTAAAACTGGGTGACACAAGGTGAAGCACCCGGTCATAGTTGTTACTCCAGAGGGCATCCCTTGTTTACTAGGGAATGACATCCTGCGTAGGTTGTCTCCCCTCCTAGATTTTGTAAACAAGGTCCTCTGGACCCAGACTAGCTGAACAATAAAATTGAAACATAGTGTCAAACATGTTAGTTTAAACGGCACATGCCACATGGTTGAACAAAAACCTGACCAAATAGAATTTCACTTCCAGAATAATCAAATCCCAGACATGACAATAATTGCAGTAGGACAACAAACTGGTGATGGGGAGTCCTCTCTATTTCTGAAAATAAACCTTCCTTCCAGTCTAAGGTGGCATTACACACTGGAAGGAAACACTCTGAAATTCTATAAAATTCACAATCGGAAAATCCCATTCCTATAGTCTAAAAAGATGAGAAATCAGCTCAAAGCTTGGCTGATATTCAGAAAATTGGAGAGCAGTTGTTCATCCCTATTCAGTTAAATGAAGGGAAGAACTCTGTTCACGCCCGAGTATGTGTGAACAACGGTAAGAGCTTCATCAGCAAAGCCATGTTCCGCAAACTCCCAAAAGATCCAGCCATTCCCACATTTAAACTGTTAGACAAATGGGAAATGGACCTAGAAACACCCAATTCAAAACATCTCCTGCCTAGCAGGTGTATGCTGAAAATGTCCATAGGCAACAAGAGCATAGTCCATAATTGTTGGGTCGTGTGAGATGTCCCTGCTCAATTTAATTTAGGCAGTGACATTCTCAATCGCTTTGCCATTAGATTGGACCTAATAAACTTCAAAGCTTGGTCCCGATTAGCGGGTAATCCCATGGACTTTGATGACCCAGAGAAAGCATTTCAGTCAGCACAACTGCTGCCATATGCAGTTGAAATTCAGATTGAAGAGGAAGTCACCATCCCAGAACAGACCCGACAATTCTCACTGGAAGTAAAATTTAAAAGAGGACAGAAACTAAAAAATCCTGACGTCTATGTCCATCTGAATTCTCATTTCCAACAGCAAGGGTTGGGGGTAAACCCAACACCACTAGTCAACATAGAACATAACACCATTCCAATAGAGGTGTATAACAGCGACCTAAAGAGTATCACTCTGGCTGCAGGCACCATTATTGGAATGGCGGTTGATGACCGACATTTGTCCATAGATGTAGGTAATGAACTGTTAGGACCAATCCCCAAGGACTGTTTTGACAGTGATAGCAACGATGGCGCAACACCAGACAGGATCTTCACCCGGCATGGGGGAATTTCCTGGTGTACTCTTACTGCCCTTATGGTATGGAAGATGTGACCTGTGACTTCAGGGGGGATGAGGTGATCTTCCAAGTCCACGAGGACTGCCTTCCCCACCTGAAGCCATCAGTCCAAATCAGCACTTTGACCAGGGACTTCTCCACCCAGCTGGAGGAGGCCACTGAGATAGCCAAACCGGAAGTCTTTCCAGGCTTCAGGCAGATAGTTGAAGTGAGAGTCAACCTAGCCGATGCCTGTGAGAGTCTGGAGCAAAAGCAAAAATTAAAACAAGTTTACTTAGATTTTCCAGATCTCTTTGAGGTGGACTCATATGACTGTGGTCGCACCAACAGCCACACAACAACAATTCCCACTGACCCTGGCATGACTCCAGTGTTTGTGAGGTAATATCGCTTGCCTCTCGCATCCATGGAGTCCCTTACTGAAATAATAAAAGAACCTTGAGTCCCGTGGGATAATTCGTCCAGTACACAGCACCTTCAATAATCCGGTGCTGACGATTTTGAAACCAAACGGCCAGTGGAGACTCTGTGCTGACCTAAGGGAGCTCAACAAACGGGTTCATACTTCCCGATGGCCATTTCCCTACATTCACCAAGGGCTGGCCCTGATCCAGGGGTCAAAGGTATTCGCTGCAATTGATGTGACCAGTGGGTACTGGACTGTACCTGTCAGTAGGGAGGACTAATACAAGCTAGCTTTCACCTTCAGGGGGCAGCAGTACATTTGGACCCGGACTCCCTTCGGATACATCAACTCCGGCAATTAATTTGACATTTTCTACATAAGGCCATGCCCGACTTGGGTGAAAGGGGTTACCTGGCCTATTAGGCCAGGTTTTAGTGAAAAGCCCAATTGTGGAGAAACAAATAGCGGAGATCTGTTATGTTCTGACACAGTTGAGGGTTGCCGGAGCAAAACTCTCCTTTCAAAAGGCACAGTGGTGCAGAACCCGTGTCAATTTCTTGGGGCATGAGATAACTCCTCCGGGTCTCTGTCCCCAGGAAAAGAAAGTGGAAGCACCCCAGAAATTAAAAGACCCCACAAATCTGCAGGAACTAAGGAGCCTCATTGGACTAACTAATTACAACAGAAAATTAATTGAGGACTACGCAGAGATTACAAGACCCCTGATCCATCTTTTGAAGGGGGGGGTCAGGTGGGAGTGGGCTCTAGAACAAGCCGAGGCAGTAAGACAACTCAAAAGAAGCCTCTCACAAGTGCCTTGCCTAGCTTACCTTGTCAAAAACAAGGAGTTCTTCTTGGAGACAGGGTTCTCAAATACATGCTTGACTGCAGTATTATATCAAAAGCATGACAAGGTCAATAAAGTAATCTCTTATGTGAGTAAGACTTTATCCTCTGTGGAGGAAAAATTCAACGATTGTGAGAAGGCACTCCTGGCAACGGTGTGGACATTGAAAAATTACCGCCCGTTTATCCAGGGGGAACACATCATAGTGGAGACTCCACACCAACCTTTGCAATATCTTCAGAGGGACAGAATCCGGGCCGGAAATGTGAGTAATTCCCGAATTACTTCCTGGATTTTGTCTATGCAAGGCTTTCCTGTGGAGGTTATATATGGCCAAAACAAGAAGAGTCCACTTGCGCAAGGACTTGGCGGACTTGCATGATTGAGCCAGAGAAAACTGTCTCGAGGACGAAAGTCTTAAAATCAAGGACAACATGGAGGCATACCTTAATTCCCCACACAAAGTCGATGAGGAAGACCAGCGTGAGGGAATGCCCACTGTTTATGTGGATGGGTGTTCCTACCATGTTGACAACAAGGGGGAAAAGGAACTTGTGGCCGGCATAGGGAAAGATGCACCAGAATCCTACGCTGGGTACAAAATGGGTCCCCGAAGTAGTCAAGTGGCAGAGCTGACGGCTGTGCATCAAGCCATCCTCACTGCTGTCCAACACCAACTCCACGAACTGGTCATAATCACTGATTCGGATTATATACGGAACAGGTTCGTGGAGCACCTGGTTAACTGGAAAACCAGAGGCATGCTTTGTGCTAATAATAAACCATTGAAATATGGGAAATTAATCCAAAATATTGATGATCTGGGCACCTCGAATGGGATGGCCATCTACTGGAAAAAGATCAAGGGTCATTCTAGGGTAGAGGGACCAGACAAAACTGGAAATGACCCAGCTGATCAGCTGGCCAAAACAGGAGCCATCCAAGGGTATCTACTTGAGATCGAGTCCCTGTTGGGGGAAATCCAGGTCACTGCTATCACTAGGTCCCAGACAAATGCTAACAATGAACTCTCAACTGCCCAATGGAGTAAGGAGACCCCAGATGCTGATTTGATTATGGCTCAAAAAGGGGCTCCAATAATTGGTAAGTTTTATCAACACATGGATGACCCTGAGAACTTTCCCCTGACGGATACCAATTACATAGGGAAAGAGGACCTCAGAGTGTTGATGAAATGTCCAAAAATGTTCTGAATCCAAGCCGGTTTGTTGGTAAGGAGATCCATAGCTGGCCATGACCAGTGGGTGGTCCCTACCTCATTCCGAAGCCTGATGCTAAATCACGCCCATTATGCGGCCACAGCCGGTCATCGGAGGTTTCATACGACACTAGAAATCTTGCAAGAGGTTGCATACTGGCCACACATGGGGCAGGACTTCGACCAATACTTGAAGGGGTGTCTTGTGTGTGCACAATTTCAGCCAACATCACTCACACACTGTGCTCCCCTCCAAAAGAGGGGGATGACCCTGCCTTGGTCAGATTTACAAGTCGATTTTATCGGGCCCGTGATTCGCTCCTCTAGGGAGAACAAGTACATGTTGACGGTGACATGCTTGTTCACTAAATGGTTGGAATGTCTACCGGCCCCAAATTGCAAGGCAGAAATAGCAGCTGCCCTGATGATCAATCATATCTTCTCGTGTTTTGGACTACCCCAAAGGACCGCGTCAGACCAAGGTAGTCACTTCACTAGTGAAGTGATGACAAAGATGTGGGAGATACTTGGGGTCAAAAGGAAACTACACATTGCCTACCGGTGAGCCTCTATTGGTGGAGTTGAGAGACACCACAAGACAATTGTGAGCATATTAAAAAAGTTTGGGGCAGATTCTGGGCCAAGGTGGGACATTCGATTACCTCTTGTCCTGATGGCCATCAGATCTACCCCTTCTTCTGCAACAAAAATGTCACCGTTTGAGCTGATGACTGGACGAAGGATGGTTCTTCCCCAGCATCTGCTCTACAGAACCCAAGAGCAGACCTTGATAAATGCCTCCACAACTCATGAGTATGTTGAGAATCTGAGAAAACACCTTCAACATGCTTTTGTCTATGCTCAGCAGAATCTAGAAAGATCTGCAGACAGTATGAAGACCCACTAAGACAACTAGAAAAGAATACCAAGTAGGAGACTGGTCTACTTGTACAACTTCCAAAGGAACCAGACCAAACAGCAAAAATGTCTTCCTAGCTGGCGGGGTCCTTTTGAAATTGTAGACAGAATCTCACCAGTCACCTACAAAATCTGTATCCCCAATTGCAGTTTGGCAGAAGGGGAAGATAAGTGGGTCCATATCAACCAGCTGAAGTGTTGCCATCCTAGGCATACTCTGTGGCAACTAGAGGAGTCATCTGGAAACCCAGAGGGGGACATTCTTGATCCCTAGAAAATTCCAACTGTAAAACCATTCCACCTATTAAAATCAGTAGTAATTACAGGCAGGAAAGATTGTCAATTGTATGTCAAATGTATGCATCTGCCCCACTACATGAATAGTGGTGGGGAAATGCCCATAACAATGCTTTGTTCTGTCATCATAGTACTGAAACCAGGGATTCTAAGCACCAAGGAGGACCACTCGGGGACCGGGCGGAAAGACCCAAGGGGCCCGGAGTATCGCTCCATACTCCCATCCGGAACCGGCGAGGAGAACCTGTTGATCCAGCCTTGATGGGAGAACCAGACGAATTTTTCCACTTGGACCAGAAAAAGAAAGAATCAACATCCCAATCTCCTGACTTCCCCTTGACGGGCAGTGAAATTCAAGTCGTGAGGGGGGCTTTGTGGGATGTATTAACCCACTTATGCTCTGCTCTGCGGCATCACTGTTTTCTGATGGTGCCAGAATTATCAAAATGGCCGCAAAACCCCTGTGTGCGCCAAAACCTATGGAAATCGCGCTTTACAATACGAAAAGATGGCTGCCAAATCTGCCATGCATGTTGTCAGTGGTGGAACGGACATCTCACTCTTGAAACATGTCACTAGGCTTCACAACAAGTAAACATGGAGCACAGAGGGAAAAGCGGTGCTTTGCTGAAAGGAATCCAAATCTTGCTTTCAAATCCTTTTTCTTGGTTGCTGAAACTGCAGAATGCCGGTACAAAACACCCGCAAACATCCAATATTCTTGCTGGGTGCTACAATTCACTTAGTTCAAGAAATCATTATGAACATACAATGTTCTCAAAAGCTGCATTTGTCATCAAAACATTCACAGCAAAAATGTGCCTGCTTGTGAAATCTGTCAAAATCTGGGCACAGTACCCTCGGCCACCTGTATGACAGCGGTCAGTAGCTTGCATGATAGAATTTAAACTTGTACAACTGAAATCTAATGTCTGAAAACTAAGTGACCTGTTATTGAGAGTAACCTAGGTTGTAGCTATTTAATCCCATGGTTTAGAAGCTGGAATAAGTGTTCTAGCTGCTTGTTTTGAAATTACAATTTTTTTAAACCAAGAAAAAAATGTAACAGAATGACATTGAAACTAAGCCTGCCTAAAAGCAATCAAACCAGTCCAGCAGCCTCCCCCATGAAGGCCAGGCATCTCCCTTCTGCTTCACTCCACCAGGAAATCACACCTCTGTGATGATTAGATTAGGGGATGAGAATTTGGGGCTGCAAGGGAAGGGGACAATGGACATCCTTTGGCTGAAAGGAAATGCAAAGTGTGAAGAGTCATAAATGGCCGGGCCCAGCAGGAACTGGGTGGAGACTGCTTCTGAGCTGCCAGGAGAAGAAGGAGGCGGAGACAAACCACAATTTGCTGCTTAACAAAGGCCAAAAGCACATTTTTAAAAGACTGATAAATTACTGTGTAAAATTGTGAAAAATATGTAAACAACAGATTTGTGAATCTAATTTTTGGCGGCACGTTTTAAGAGGCGCCAGAACTCTGTGAGATGTTCTGGGAAGTAACAGCGGAAAATTTGGTTTTACACCAAAGGTATTTATGCCAGAAGCATGAAACTTCATACACGTATGCCCATATTCTATGCGCACATTTGCATACATTTTCTGATAAACTGGATATTGTGTTCTGGATAAAAAGGGCAGAATTCTGTCAAAATCAGTCATAAGATCCTACCACGACGGGGATTGGAGGAGTAGATGCTACAGAAAATATGTAAACTGTATATATGATTGTTATAGAGATTGCACACATGTAAATATGTATTGTACTAAAGGTAGATTTTGTGTCCAAGGGACAAGGGGAGGATTCTCTGACTCATAAACACACACCATCATGATGATACCTTGTCTTCTCCTCCTATCAAGGTAGAGAAGAGATTCTATTGTTATAGAGATTGCACACATGTAAATATGTATTATACTAAAGGTAGATTTTGTGTCCAAGGGACAAGGGGACAAGGGGAGGATTCTCTGACTCATAAACTCACACCATCATGGTGATACCCTGTCTTCTCCTCCTATATAGGTAGAGAAGAGATTCTAGCCAATCGCCTGCCTAAGGGGCGCGCCTTGGATAAATCAGCATACACTCCCCTTTATCAAAAGCATAAATAGAGACAGCTGAGGAATTAGAAAGACACACAGATTCACCCACTAACCGATTGCTGGCGGAGCACCCTGATAGAGAACCATCCATCTTCCTTGCTCCAGACTCCAGAAACCTGGCAAGCAGAAAGGGTCATTGCATAGCTGAACCCCAGAAACCTAAGGGGAACCAACAAAAAAACATCCAGGCTGTGCTGTAACTGCTTTCCTGCAAAAGAATTATTACCAGAACCAAAAGATCCAATCCAATTGTGCTGTGCTGTGACCAGAGCCATTGCAGACCCGATCCAGTCCTGTGCCGTGCTGTGAATAGACCCAGACCAGTCCGGTGTGCCCAGCAGAATCCCTGAGCAGAATCCCTGAGCAGAATCCCTGAGCAGAAATCTTGACGGACCAGAATTCCTGACGGTTCCGCTCAAAGCAGATATAGTGAGTTTTTTATGCTAGAAACACAATTTTATCTTCTCCTTGTAGCTTTTTATTGCTTCCAACGTCAGTTTTAAGATTTCACCTTGCTAATTAGTATTAAATCATTGCTAGTGGTTGTCTGTAACTATCTAAAGCGGCTCCCATAAGAATTTAAACAATTTCATCAATTTAAACCATATTTAGTGTTTTACCAATTCCATTCTCAAGATAACTTTAAACCATTTTGACAGCTTGCCAATCAATTCTGTTTCTCTCTTGTGTTTGCTGGGGGGAAATTGGGATTGACATTTTGTTTGAATTCTGCATTCTCGAATACCTGCTCTCTCCTCCTATCTCTTTGCATTGCCTGTTGGGGGTTCAAGGGTGTGCAGGGGGAAATAGTAACCACACTTATCTGCTCTGAACACACACACAAACTTATTATTTCTGTGCTGAATTGTTTTTGCTTACTATTGCTCCTTGTGATTAAAGAGATGTCTTAGTGTCACATCACCCCATTGGTGATCATTGAATACCCATTAAGGATAGTGTGATCATATTGTGAATATATAAATAAATATTTTAACTTTGCAAACCAGCCTGATTCCTGGTTCAGTGTGACCGGGGGGGTTCCAAGAGAGGGGTGTGATATGAGTGGTACATCGTTCAAAACAAAAGAACTTTTAGATACAAGTAAATAAGGATTTCAGTTGTGCATTACACACTAGGCGTTGACTTAGGTGAAGTGCCGGATTGAAATCACTTACAGGTCCTTGCCAATGCTACCTGCACAACTTTGCTGCAAATCCGTCCATGTTTTATTTTTTGAAAAGTGTCAAAATATACGTACATAAAATAGTCATATAACTTAACTCCCTCTTGACAAAATCAATTCAGACTTTGCACAAACATTAAAGAATGGGTCTATAATCTTTCTAAAATCATTTGTACACATTTGTCAAACGGCACCAAAGTTATAAGCCATGAATCCCCTCTCTAATGTTGCCCCCTCTTTACACAATCCCACCAAACCTTGTAACAAAATTAAAATCTGGTTAATTAATCTGTTAAGTATTTTTGAAAACCTTGGTGCAGATTTGTGAAATGGCACCACATTTATAATCCTTTCAAATATTTTGGGACCCCCCCTCTAATATTGTACTTTATGGCAAAACAGCACCAAACCTTGTAGAAACATTCAGGGTCAGATCTAGAATGATGTCACAACAGGTCATGCAGTTTCATTCAGTGGCGCCAAAGATATAAGCCATCCAAAAACTGCTTTTCACCAACCCTATAATGCAAAAATATGTCTGCATGCCCCAGAACATCTGTAATGTTCGTGAACATTACGGGGCTGTCCAGAACTATTTGCAAACTTCAAAGGTGGAAAACCACCTGTTATTTGGCTTTTTATGGCCATATCCTATCCTATCCTCATCACCCCTCTGCTCAACAGAGATTGTTTCATTAGTTTGACAAGTGCAATGTTGTGTTTTTTCATATGTTTTTAATGCAATGTCCGTGGACTATGGGCACTGTTCATGAATCCAACATGGTGATCATTTGAAAATATCTGACGCAGCTCATGTTTTTCACCATCCAATCAGCGGGCGCTTCCGATGTCGGTGGACATCAATCTGAGCCTCAAAGTGCAGGAGGGTGTCCATGGACCGAATAGGGAAGTGAGTCCGCAGACCAAACCCAGATATCACACATTTTTTTTACCCACTTTTAGCCCGTTTTTAAAAAAACTTCTGGATGGACTTATACCAAATTTACAAAAGCACACTTTCAGGAACCAAGCTGCCACTCCTGCAACACATTTGGTGAAAATCCATACATAGGTTTGGGCTGTAGGCATGAGCAAATATTTTTTTCCATTGCATCTATGATGAAAACCACACATTTTGGGACCCCCTATAACGTTGCCCCCCTGGATGAAACCTCAATGAACTTCGCAGAATCAATTCGAGGGGACCATATACTTTTGTTGCAAGGTTTGGTGAAGATTTGTCCAGGGGGGGCAAAGTTATAATCCGCCCAAAAAATGCTCTTCCTATGGGTTGAGAAACTTAACCATGACTATACAGCTGCTACCGGAGGCCGTGTAATATATAAATATACATATATATTCAATGAAAAAACTTTGTTAAAGGGACGTTATGGTTACAAGTAAAACTGAAAAACCCAGAAATTAATCAATTATGGTAAGCTAAGCAACCATAACTCACGCCACCACCGTGCACTGCTAAGACTAACACCCGGGACATCAAAGATGACATCACAAATGTCATTGTTGACATCAATGATGATATCACATATCTGGGCCACTTGTTTTTGTTCACTGACATATATAGGCCAGGTGGTTTTGTTCACTGACAGTCAGAATATTAAAATTCAAAAGGTGCTATATATCTAGACGTTAACCTTGTCATATGTTCTTAAAGTACTTTCTTCAGGGTTTGGTCTCAGCTCATGGTGCACATACATGGGGAAATGAGCAGGCCTCAAACACACAATTCATGTGTATATATGAAGATAAACTTGAATGTTAACATCTTCTTATGATGCTGTTTCTTTCTTCCTTACTTTAGTTTCACTGTATGTGCTTCTGATTTGTATGCATTGTGATTCTTCATATGTATTGTTTGTACTAGCACAAGTGTTGTAAGTCTTGAATTGTTAGCTAGTTATTACATGTTTAACATTACTCAAAACTCTGATAAGGTAGCATGCATTATTGTACTATCCAGAATTACAAGATTATAAATATGTGCATGCTGCAGTCATTGCCTGTGTTTAGATATGATTAGGTTTCTGTATTAACAACATTCCAATACAATGATTTTAGATGAGAACATTCTTTAATAGATTAAGTAGTTCATGATAGGTCTGCCGATCACCCCTGACATCTTGTTACTAACAATATAAACACAACCCCTTGTAGGGACTTTTCATCAAAATTAATTTCACATGTGATGTCATCAATGACATTTGTGATGTCATCTTTGATGTTCTGGGTGTTAGTCTTAGCAGTGCACGGTGGTGGCGCGAGTTATGGTTGCTTAGCTTACCATATCTGGTGAATTTCTGGGGGGTTTCTGTTTTACTTGTAACCATAACATCCCTTTTACAAAGTTTTTTCATTGATTTTCAGAGGTTTTTATTAGTGCAACTTAACCATAGTGTCCCCTTAACAACATGTTTTCATTGAATTTCATGGGTTTTTACCAGTGCATGCTATTTTCCTACAACTTACTAATATCATACGTACCCAATATAGCAATATTTGTGTCCAATTTACAAAGTGTCACCTTAAAACTCTGCCATTTCCCACCTTCTAGAATCATTTTTAACACTTCTATACAATTTATGAAACTATTTCAACTGGTTTTGCATGCGTAGACGGCTACGAACATCTGACTTCATTGCGGACCTTCCGGACACTGCCACATGACCGTACGCTAGCGTGCAGTATGATTACGTGTCCGAGAACCCGTCCGCACTTCCCAATAAGGTCCGTACTTCGCGGACAGTTTGGAACTGCATTTACTACTGATCTAGGAACTTTCAACTTCAAAATTCCCCCTGCACAGCTCCAACGCCTATTTCTACTCATATCCATTAACAATCTAGTACACAGTACATACTTGGAAGAATTTTTAGCAAAACTGCTATTTATCTTAAAAATGGCATCAGCTAATGCCATCCCACCTCCCCAAGAGGCAACACCACCACTGTAATCAAGGAGCAGGGGAAACACTGCCCCCTACCTTAGAAATAACACACACGCAACATTTTCCCCTGTTCACCTGTCCCTCAATATTAGTGTTTGGTGTTTCTTCCCTCATTTCCCTCCCCACCTTTCATTCTAAGGTCTCCTGCCAAAAAAAAGAAAAAAACAAATACATCCAAAAACAACAAAAGAAATCTTACTTTTGGAACCACCTTTCACAATTAAAAAATAGAACAAAAAAACCCCATATACGGCCTCATTATAACCCATGCGGGAGGGAGTTAACGGCGCCGGTAAAAGTGCTGGCGCCGTCAACCCCATCCCGCCTGATTACAAGGTCCCCTCGCGGGACCCGCTCTGCACGTCTGCTTTCACCAGACGTGCAGAGCGGGTCCCACGAGGGGAAGAGGGAGCAAACAATGGGCCACTAGTAATCGGCCCATTGTTTGCTCCCTCGCCCATTCCCATTCAGCCCCTCTGGGGGCTGAATGGGAATGGGGAAGGTCCGGGTTCCTAGAAGGAGGAATTACTGGGCCCTCCGAACCCGGAATGGCCCGGTAATTCCTCTTTCTGGGAACCCAGAACCGGACGCGATTTCGGCGAAAACCATGCCACCAAGTACATAGACTCAATAACATTTTCCAACATTTCCATTTGTATTTTGTATTATGCTAATGGGAATATTGTGGCGTTCATCCCCCGTTCCAGGGGCTGGAACGGTGGATACCGGCCCGGCAGCCCATGATATCAGCCCAAGCGAAGCGAGGGTGGATAACAAGGTCGCCGTAACATTAGCCCCCTATTCCAGCCCCGGTAATGGGGGATGAAAGCCATTAGCACCTGTAGTGATACACGAAATTGCAACCTTGCCAATCAGGGCTTTAGATGACAGCATTAGCCGCTGAAAGCCAATAGTGTATTCAAAGTATGTGCTAAAAATGCTGACAGTAGTGAGCTACAAGGAATATGCAGGCCTAGTATGAAATAGGTCACATTAAGCATTGTTGATAGACAGGCAGGGAGGACCCCTAGCTCTGTACCTAATAGGTATTTTTGGAGTGTTTGGAACATCATGGCACCTATATAGCGCTTAGATAGCCAGTCTTAAGCGCTATAAACACTAAGCTATGAGTGCATGCCTTTTAGAGCTTGCAGATGGGGTTAATACATCCCTGCTTCCCTTAGAATATTCAGCCTCACTAACGGTAGCCCTGGCTCCAAGCTAATCTTCCTTTTCTCTGGGAAGGTACTGATAAGACATTCCTCAGCCAGCGCAGATGGGAACCAAGGGAGGGGGTAGGAGCGAGCAGGGAGCATCTCAGAGAGAGCTGGGTTTTTTCCATGAACCAGCCTCACAGGGAAAGTTCTGGAACTATGCGTCATGGTGACTGACAGCAAGAGATTATAAAATATCCATGCACACATGGGATCAGGGGGAGATCGTCCTGTGGACTTGATTCGTGTACAGTCAGGTGCCCGGAATTGGCTCTCACGGTGTCCTCCAGCATTGTTTTTCTATGAAAAGCCAGGTCTCCCAGTGCTGATTAAAGGGACGTAAGACTGTGTTTCTCTATGCTTCTCTATATTTCTCTATATTTCTCTATGTTTATCTAAGTTCCATGTTTCACTATATTTTGCATTGCTCTAAGTGTTATGCTTTGTAATATTCTGTAACTTGAATCCCAAATGTATATGAAATTCACTGCTTAGAATAAATATGCTAAAACTTTGAGGGTGTCATTTGTCACTAGCATGAGATCACTGCTCAGCACAATAGAACCTGTATTTTGGGCTGAATTGGGTATTTTTGCTCTCAAAGGGCTGGCCCCGAGGAAGATTTTGCCCATATCAAGACATTTGGTGGCAGCGGTGGGATTTGTGAAGAGCAGTGCCATGCTGACATGACAAATGGTGTGAGAGAACACAGTGTAGAGTGGGGAGCAGGCTGTCGCATTTCCTTGATGGTCTCACTGCAGCTCTGAGACTTCAAAAGGCAGCAATGTTGTGTCGGTTTGCCGTGGCCGATAGCTTGTGTGGTTAAGACTCCCTTCAGTAAATCAGTCGTGACTGACTTATTGCATGGGATTGGTGCCAGGGAGTACAAGGCGATAAACGAGCGGGAAATGGCTTTGTTTAAAGCACTCCGATGAATGGTTAAGAAAGATGTATGCTCAATTAGAAAAAGAATTTTATCATGCGGTTTCCCAAGTTTAAAGTTGTAATTTGGAATGCATAGTGAGACGGAGTTCTCATCTCTATTCTGTCATGAGGGCAGGAAAAAAATAATTGCAGGGATTTGACATGCAAATTGTGAATAGTGATTTAACCATTGACTCAGCCCCAGTGTGCTAGCGAGTGGGGGCTGTAATGTTCGGAGGCGAAGGTTCGCTTTTTTGATGTATGCTTTTGAATGTTGGCATTCCTGAATAATGAGGAGCCATGCTTAGGAGAATGAGTAACATCTGTGCTGAGAGCCTAAAGAGTTTTTTCTTTCTTTTGGCAACTGTAAAATTCCATGTGCTAATGGTGGCAAATTCTGTTTAAAGGAAACACACTAAAATGGTTATATTGCATTTTAAGCTGTGCCATGCTTTTAATGGGTGAGAGACTCACTTAAAAAGAAAGTGAGTGAATGTTATTTGGATTTTCGATTTTGTGTATTGATTTGAATTTGCAGAATCAGTTTGCAATGGTTTGGGGAGAAAAACAATTTATATTTTTCTAAATTGCCCCTGGAGTATTTTTGACTGTCCCCATGCTATGCCATGGATTTGTGCTGTTGCCTTATAAGTGATGTATGATTTGGAAATAGTGTCCTGTTGACTGTGATACATGGGGAAAAATGTTGTTGACACATTAAACAGCCCACAAGCAATAGAGTGTGGGTTGTTCTTGCAGAAAAAAAAAACGTGCAGGGAGCTGCAAACTAAATATGGCATTTTTTATTTTTTAAATGCACTGAACTGAGTGGTTATAGTTTGGCAATGGTACAACAGAATGAAACATCTGTGTGTGATAAGATAGCACAAAGATTTAATGGGTTGTGAGTTCTCTTGAAAGATCGCACATTACAAAAAAAAGACGCTTTGACATTTTGCAAAATTACATGGAGTAGAATCCGATGACAAGAAAAGTGCCGCTTTTGAAAACAAGAGTCTTGCTGTGTGTGCAGAGCTTGTGCCTTGAAGCTGTCTTGGGCGAGGTGCGTGAAGGCAAACAAAAGCAGAAACAGTACAAGAAAGAGTTAATCTGGATGAACTGTCTGAAACGAGTGCTTCCCATTGAAGCCGCCACAGTATAAGAGTTATAGGCAAAAGAGATAAGCTGCGTGCTCATGGCGCTGCCAGGTGCACACGAAAGATAAACATGCCTGCATTCCTGAGGAAGGGGGAGCAAAAACAGAGAGCAGTTCAGAAGTAAAGAATTTGCCCAGTAAACTGTGGTAGGGAACAAAGGCTTCATGCAGGATGGCAGACGGGCACATCACATCTGAACATTAACCTATGCATCTGTGAATGGGCCAAGAAAAGACAGCTGCCCATTCCAACAGACATTACTGTGCAAACCGCATTCCCATGTGATGTGATGTGAAGTGAAACGCTATTGCTGTGCAAGCTGCATTCCAATGCTCCATGTGATGTGAACTGAAGTAAAGCGCTGTGCACTGGAGAAGAAACCTCTAGGCGCTTTGAGAAGAGAAAATACACATCTGGCAAACTGCAAGCTACATTGCCAGGGATGGAGTAACTGACAAAGACATTATGGCATTCCAGATGGAAGCAAAACTGACAAAAGTGCTTAGCCGTTTTGCAAGAGACAACATGCAGAGCGGGGCTTTAAAGTACAACATGAACACTGCACATTAGCCATGATCCAGAAGCCACACGGCTTAGTGCAAGAATGAATGATTTGTTGAAGCAACAAAAGAAACTGACTCAGACTATCGCACTCAAAGGGGTGGTTCAGGAAACAGCAAACGCCCTTTGAAAAAATGACAAGTGAAAAAACCAGAGGCTTGAAAAGACACTGCCTGTATGAAAAATAAACAGCTGCTTGTACAACTGTAGGCGGTATTGGACTGAAAGACTTTACCTTTGAAAAATGGAGTGATGCCAGCAGGGCAAACCTAAACCAAGATCATGGGACACTGGAAGCAAGTTGGCGCCTGGCATTGGTGATCGCTTTGGTGAAAAAGAAAAGCATTGTGCGACCTGGGTACTTACTATATGGCTTTGTAAAAGCACAGATCAGTCTGAGGTACCATTGACTAGCTATGATTGCATTGCACAAATAAGTTTGTGATTAGGCAGCCACACCCCGTATGGTTGAGTGTAAATAAGCCCCCAGAAACATGCAGAAAGGTGATAAATAATTGCAGTAGTAATGATAAAGTGTGTAGTTACCTGATGAGACTTTTTGAAGATGGGGGTGGTATTATGGGAAGGGGTGGATAACGCTGATATTGAAGTTTTTGATGACATCCTAACATGAAGAATAATGATATTGAACTTTTGATGAAATCCTAACATTTCTGTTTGTATTTTGCCTAGGCAAAAACGACAAGGCATTTCACAATATCAGAAATAGATGTGTGCAGTTTGTGGGTGACACTGATCTCATAGAGTATGCGAGTTACTGATATGCGAGTCAACTTTAACGTGCCCTGCACCGCACTCAACGCTGCTGCAACCTGCGAAAAGTGTCCAACAGAGTAATAACTCTTGCTGAACTGGCACGATGCAGACTTGGCTAATTACCAAGTATTTGATGCTACACATTCAAATGACTCAGTTGCTGGAAATAACTTAAATGACATGGTTTGCCCTTTCTTGTTTAAAGGACTATGGACAATGAGTGGTGGACTGTAACATCAGGCACCACAAGAATGCTAACACATTGAAAAATGGTTTTTAAATGCACTGTTGAGATGAATCTGAAAAAACGAAATGGTTTTACTCTTCCAACTGAATTGCTTTAACCAGAGATGTTTTGTTTTTTGAAGAAAAAAAAAATATATTCTACATTGCACGTAGGCAGGAAAATGATTTATGAATTGTTGGGGCAGCAGGATTATGCAAGCAGGAGCGTAATTTATTTTGAGATAAGATGAGTGCGCACATCAAAGTCACCTGTGCGTAGGTTAAGATTCTTAATTGAAGTAATGCTGCCAAGTGTATGAGCTAATTTGAAATGGTAATTTTTGAAACACTGGATACTTTTACAGCCAGCTTAAGGCAGGTAAATGAAACCATGACTGACTTGATGTTTGATTTTTTAACACAGAGTGTGACACGGTTTTTGTTAAACCAACCAGTTTCATGTTTTTGTGGGGACAGCTGTCTCCAGCACACTAATGCAAAGAGTCACCTTTTGATTGTAGACATTTGGAATAATTCTTTGGAAAAGCGCTACAAATGAGTATCCACATGGAATTGCTAGTGTACTGGCCTGGCACATTGTTGGGCATCTTTTGTCACTGAATGGATACCATTTGTTTAATTTGTCTAATGTGATGTTTTTCTGACCAAGAACTGCAGCGAGTGTTCTCGCCAAGATTTTATGGACTATAACTTGACTAAATGAATTTGTTTAATGTGATGAAACAGCCACTGCCGGATAGTAGTATGGTGTTTGTGGCTAAAGTTAATATTGTATATGGTAGATATCCCACTTGAAGAAGGGTATTCTCCAAGTCACAATAGGTAGACACTGTGAACCTGTTAGATTTTCCAGTAGTAAGACAACATGTAAATTGTAGGCTGGTAATGCACACCTTCATTATTACAGTGATACACTTAGACATAGATTTACCATGAGGCAATGTTTCCTTAGTACTACCAAGCTGCTACAAATGGAGTCCATTTCTATGGCCCATCACTAGAGTGCGCGTAGCTAGGGAGCTAGATTCATTAATTGCAGGAGCTTTATATGCTTGTGACATAGAAACTGTGCACAATAAGCTAGCCACTATGGGTTCTGATGCCAGCTCTGCTATAGAACTTCTGGCCTAGTGGGGCCCATTGATATGCCCAGCACTGCTACAAGTATTGACAGCCAACTGAAGATGACAGAATTTTAGACATGAAGACATTTTTGTCTGCCATAGGGCAGGTCAACAAGACTGCTAAATACACACAATGCATTGTATGGCAAACATTGTTAAATCAGCAGGTGTTGGCTTTTTACTGGGTGGGGGCAACCATCCTCCACACACTGGCACGCAGAGCTACAGTTACCAGCATACATATGGATTGAATTGCTTGTTTTTTGATTGCATGAATAACACATGCCATGCTTTGATGTAAATTAGTAGAATTGTTTTTATTTAGACAACCTGGTGCCCATGGGTTCACCTTGTTCACGAAATTAGATGGTTTCTGGTTGGGTTCCACCTACCTGGGGGAAGTGTCTAGTCACACAGCCCATAGTCACGCTTGAATGCCCTGGGATCAGGGGGAGGGTAAGCCCTTAGAGTGAAAGGCTGCCAGGTTTTAGAATTGGTAACCATACATAAATGCAATAGTGCATTGTAGATTAGACTACACTGGATTGCCTTGACATTTTAACTGCATGCTGCTTTTTAACTGACAATCAGTTATACAAAATTGATTTAGGTATTTTTGTGTAGGCCAGGTTTTGGCTAGAGTAAATGTCCATGTTCACTTGGTGTAGGTATTTTTTGTGTAGGCCAGGTTTTGGCAAGGGTATATGTCACTGTTCACTTTGTGTACATTTTTGTTTAGGTAGTGTTTTACCTTGCATGCCACGCTAACTAACCGCTAGAAGATAGTTTGCTTAAACCTCTTGCAAAGCCCCAAGGTCTTTATCACTGCACTAAATACTATATTGATAGGTATTAATCAGCATTTGTCGCACAAACGTTGAATAGGGGTGGAATGTAGTGATACACGAAATTGCAACCTTGCCAATCAGGGCTTTAGATGACAGCATTAGCCGCTGAAAGCCAATAGTGTATTCAAAGTATGTGCTAAAAATGCTGACAGTAGTCTGTTGTAGCACTTCCATTATGCAGTAGTGAGCTACAAGGAATATGCAGGCCTAGTATGAAATAGGTCACATTAAGCATTGTTGATAGACAGGCAGGGAGGACCCCTAGCTCTGTACCTAATAGGTATTTTTGGAGTGTTTGGAACATCATGGCACCTATATAGCGCTTAGATAGCCAGTCTTAAGCGCTATAAACACTAAGCTATGAGTGCATGCCTTTTAGAGCTTGCAGATGGGGTTAATACATCCCTGCTTCCCTTAGAATATTCAGCCTCACTAACGGTAGCCCTGGCTCCAAGCTAATCTTCCTTTTCTCTGGGAAGGTACTGATAAGACATTCCTCAGCCAGCGCAGATGGGAACCAAGGGAGGGGGTAGGAGCGAGCAGGGAGCATCTCAGAGAGAGCTGGGTTTTTTCCATGAACCAGCCTCACAGGGAAAGTTCTGGAACTATGCGTCATGGTGACTGACAGCAAGAGATTATAAAATATCCATGCACACATGGGATCAGGGGGAGATCGTCCTGTGGACTTGATTCGTGTACAGTCAGGTGCCCGGAATTGGCTCTCACGGTGTCCTCCAGCATTGTTTTTCTATGAAAAGCCAGGTCTCCCAGTGCTGATTAAAGGGACGTAAGACTGTGTTTCTCTATGCTTCTCTATATTTCTCTATATTTCTCTATGTTTATCTAAGTTCCATGTTTCACTATATTTTGCATTGGTCTAAGTGTTATGCTTTGTAATATTCTGTAACTTGAATCCCAAATGTATATGAAATTCACTGCTTAGAATAAATATGCTAAAACTTTGAGGGTGTCATTTGTCACTAGCATGAGATCACTGCTCAGCACAATAGAACCTGTATTTTGGGCTGAATTGGGTATTTTTGCTCTCAAAGGGCTGGCCCCGAGGAAGATTTTGCCCATATCAAGACAGCACCCTAGGTTCCCAAAGCAGGAACCCAGGGTGCTAGAAAAAGGATTTTTCGGGTGCTAAAAAAAGGATTTTTCTTTCTACACCGGGAAGCCGGCTGCGTCCTGGTATAGTAAGGAAGATCCTTTTCCAACATGGCCATCATGGAAAGGGAAGGCGGTGTTCAATACAGGACCCCTCTTCGCCTTCCATGGCAGCCTGCAGAAGGCGAAAAGAGAACCTTTTGGCCATATTACCACAAGCACATTTTTCTTCCCTTTCAAACCTATGCCAATTTCGAATAACTTTACCACAAAGCCAGTCCCAGGTGGACATGGCCTCCTTAACCCCATGTGTTTTCCCTTGTGGTCATGGCCATTAGCCAGATTGTCCGGATCATGACCTTATTCCATGACCCGGACAATCTGGCCACTGCCCATGGCCACAGGCTTCATCTCAGTCAACAAAGGTATATCACTATTTTTTGTACCTACATCATGACACTTGTCAAAAAATAAAACAAGGGCACATTTGCAAAACCATGCTTTCAGTTCCTTGCCAATGCTCCTTTAAACAAGTTTGCTGGAATTCCACCCATGTTTTATTTTTTCAAAAGTGTCAAATGTATGCACATACAATAGTCATATAACCTAGCACCCACTTGACAAAATCCATTCAGACTTTACGGAAACATTTACATCAAGATCTAAAATCTCTTTTGCAAACTTTTGTGTAGATTTGTCAAATTGCACCACATTTGTAAGCCTTTACAATATTTTGGGACCCCCCTCTAATTTTTCCCCCTCTTGACAGAATTCCACCAAACTTTGCAAAAACATTTATATCTAGATCTATAATCTTTTTGCAAACCTTTGTGTATATTCGTCAAATGCCACCACATTTATAAGCCTCTACAATATTTTGGGACCCCCCTCTAATTTTGCCAACTCTTGACAAAATCCCATAAAACTTTGCAAAGACATTTATATCTAGATATATTATCAGTTTGCCAAATTAAGTGTAGATCCATCAAATAGCACCTCATGTATAAGCCTTTATATTATTTTGGGACCACCCTCTAATTTTGCCCCCTGTTGACAGAATTCCACCAAACTTTGCAAACTCATTCGGAATCAGGTCAAATATATAACTGCAACATTTCAATTTCATGCAGTTTCATTAAGTGGTGCCAAAGTTATAAGCCATCCAAGAACTGCTTTTCACCAACCCTGTAATGCAGTGGTGTCTGTGAACTTCACTGGACTGTTCGCGAACATCTGGACTGTTTGTATACTTTTACAGCGAAAAACACCAGTTTTTTTGCTTCTTGCAGCCATATCCCAGCCCATCCTCATCACCTCTCGCCTCCCCAGAGATTATTTGATAAGTTTGACAAGTGCAATGTTGCGTTTTTTAACATGTTTTTACAGCGATGTCCACGGACACTGCCCGCTGTCCAAGAATCCAAGATGGCAGGCGTTTCCATAAATCGGACGCACTTCACATTTTTCACCATCCAATCAGTGGCCGTGTCCGATGTCCGCGGACACCACGTTGCCTACTAAGCCAATCAGAGTACTGTCCACGGAGAGAACAGGGAAATGTGTCTGCGGACCGTAGACAGATATCACAAATTTGTTTTACTTACTTTTTGTTCATCTTAAAAAACGACTGGATGGATTTACACCAAATTAACAAAAGCATGCTCTCGGGACCAAGCCGCCACTCCTGCCGCAAATTTGGTGCAAATCTGTCCAGCGGTTTGGGCTATAGGCGTGAGCAAAGTTTTTTCCCATTATGTCTATGAGAAAAAAAAGAATTTTGGTACCCCCCCTAGAACTTTGACTCCCTTGACGAAACCTCACCAAACCTGGCAAAAAAATTCAGAGTGGCACATATACTTTTTTTTGCAAAGTTTGTTGAGGATTCGTCCACAGGGAGCGAAGTTATAAGCCACCCAAAAAGTGCTCTTCCTATGAGTTGAGCAACTTAACCATAACTACACGGCAGCTACCGCAGGTCGTGTAATATATATATGTGCAAAAACGGGGGGGTTCTGGGAGTCCCTCTACCGGCACGAACACGGCCCATGGACCTGTTCTTGGCCCCGGTAGAGACTCAACCAAGTCTTTAGCTCACTGTCCCTTTCACAGAGGAGAAATATCCCTGCATATCAGTCTTTGTCCTGCCCAGGGGTAGTCCAGAACCGAAATGCTAGGCAATTCTCCTCTGGATAAGAGCACAAACAGCAACCCCAGACACGTGTTTCGGCCTAGTCGGCCTTATCCGTGAGGTGGAGCTGTGTCTCTCTAAGAACAGTGAGCAAGGGGTCTACTTCTAGATTTGTATATATATATATTCAGTGAAAAAACGTTGTTAAAGAGACCTTATGGTTAGGTTGCACTAATAAAAACCTAACAAATTCAGGGGAAACACTTTGTTAAAGGGATGTTATGGTTACAAGTAAAATCAAAAAACTCCAGAAATTCAGCAGTTATGGTAAGGTAAGCAACCATAACTCGTGCCACCACCATGTACTGCTAAGACTAACACCCACAATATGAAAGATGACATCAGAAATGTGTTCACTGACATATGAAAGCCGACCGGTTTTCTTCACTGACAGTAAGAATTTTTAAATGGAAAAGTTGCTATATATGTAGATGACTTTCACCTTCTTGTACATTGTAGAAGTACTTTCCCTACGGTTTGGTGTCAGCTCACGGTGCACAGATATGGGCAAAGATCTGGCCGTAAACACACAATTCATTTGAGTACTTGATGATGAACTGGCTGTCTGAGCAAGTAGAGTTTCTCACATCTGTGGTACATCGACGATGGTGATGAAGGGCCCAAGAGTGATGTACATTATCATTTCTCTGCCTTTGGGCTGCGATTTGGGTGGGGGTCACGAGGGCCAAACTTGGACCTCCGTCTTCAACAATGTTTTTTGTACTTGCATATATTGTGTGGAAAGTCATCATGAACATAAGCTGGAAAATCCTTCTGCCCAATGTTGTTGACTTGCATCTATTGGATTATTTCATATGTTGCCCTACAAAACCCATTGCAAACTTTCTTTTAGACTAATGTCTCACAGAAATTGTGATGAAAATGCATGATTTTAAACCAGATATTTTAAAACATTGTATGGGGGGAGAACCTCCTACTGACCCCTCCTACCTCCAAGCCTCCAAAGCTTTGTTCGGGCTCCCTCACTGCACTCGGTAGCTCCCGCATATTAAGGGAAATATTTCCCCCCCTATTAAAAAGTTAACAAGCCTCTGTTGGGTTTTATGTCATTGCCGATAGCCATATATCCCAACATTCTCCTCTCTATTGAATTTACCATGTGAACGTTGTGAGTTAAAGACTGCTTCACATATTCTTGTAGCCCTTTGTTTCCATTCCATTCTTGCGATGTTATGGCTTCTAATGGTGCACTGGCCTCAGGAGATGTAGAGTTTCTTGGCCAAGTAATGTTTGGTTGTGACAAGTTTGCAGGTGATGAAGGCAGTCTGCAGCATGAATATGTGTTGGAAGTGGCAATCAGTGCAACTCCTTGAGGATGAGGAGGATGTGGTTACATTTTCTTAGTCCTTCATGAGGCATACTGCAGCAAACTGGATGGCTTTCAGAGAGGCCAACGCGGCATCTAGAACTCCTGCGAGAAGGGCATTGTAACTGTCCAGGAGGGAGATGACTAGGGCTTGTCCAGCTTTTCTGAATCTCAGACGGGTGTGAAAGGCTTGCTCTTGCAGATGAACAGAAGCTGGTATAATGCTGCTAGCATCTTCTTGGTGGGGTGTTTCAATAAGAGGCCACAGTCGATACTAAAGCCAAGTGATTTTGCACTGGTTGAGAGTTGATGTGTGAATCCATCAAACTTCATATGAGTCCGCCGATTCTGGACATGGGCAAGCTTGATGGGGTTTCCTAGGAGAATGAATTTGGTCTTTGTAGGTTTCAGCTTTAGGTAGGCACTTAAAATTTAGGCGTGGATGAGGGTTAGAAAGTGCTTGTCAGTGATGTAACGGATCTTTAGGTAAATCTTTGTGACATTTGCGTATGTGTGTATCTTGATGTTAGTGATGGAAAGGTGATCCATGTGTTTTCGTCCCCGCAGCCCATGGTCTCCCACTGGGCTTGTTCACTCCACCCACGGTCCCCACTCTCAACCAAGTCTAACCCCCACCCCAACCTCACCCACCATCTGTCTACTCCATACATCCTCACTCTGCTACTACCTCTGCATATTCTGCCCACTTTCAACAAACCCTAATCGTAACATGCCACTTTCAGAGAAAGTGACCTGTTGGGAATAAAAGTTCCATTAAATTTGTCAGTTCCTTGGCAAGAAGTTCCCCCAGAGTTTTCAAGTATAAGTTGAAGATGACGGGACACAGGATGTAGCCTTGTGGAATGCCTCAGAAGATGGGTGGTGTTAGTATCTGTTGGGGCACATCTGTATGAGCTGAACCTCTGTAGGACTGTTGCATTGAAGACCATGCTTGTAGCAAGGATGTTGTGCTTCCTGGTGAACAGTATGGAAGACAACAGTGAGGTTGTGGAGAAACAGTAAACAGGATTCCATTTGTGTAGAGAGTCACCAACAATGCGGTGGTGGTCAGTGTGCTACACTGTGCTCGGAAATCGGGTTGTTAGTCCTGCAGGAGATTGTGCTGAGTTATCCTTTTGTGAAAATGGATGGCAATCGTCTTCTTAATCTCTTTGCCAATGGAGATGTATGACATGGTGATAGTTACCCAGGCCATAAGGTGTCAATTTCTTCAGCAAGGTGAGGATCTGTCCCATTTGTAGTGCATCTGGAAAGGTGCCTTGTGTGAGGGATGCGTTAATGTTGTTGAGTGGTGTGAGTGCTTCATCTTTGATGACCTTCACAATGGAGGGAAGAATTTTATCTTTGTAGTTGGTGAGTTGAAAGTTTCAAGACTGTTGGGCAGGTCTTCTAGAGCAATTGTCAAGGATTCTGTCCATTGTGATATATTGAGGCAGGTATGCGTAGGATGTCTGTAGTGTGTTTTGATATGTCAATCTGTTGCCTTATCTTGTCTATCTTGTCTGTAAAAAGCTTTTGGTGATGGTGCGTTTATCAGTGGATTGTTGTATTGCAGGGTCTGACAGTGGGCTGATTTAGTGCTTCATGGCTTGGAAGATCACCCTGCTCTTGATGGATGCTTCTATGATGGTTGTTGTATACTACTGAATGTTTGCTGCGGTATTGAGTGTCCAGCTTGCTGATCAGAGGTTTCTCAGGGTGATGATGTCTTCTAGCTGGTGGGATATTCTCCAGCACTTTCCTTTTCTGCCAATGACATGCGAATTGTTGATGATTTCCTGTGTGTACTAAGGAAGGTGTGGCTAGGCTATGTATGCTGAATTAAATTTGTAGTGGTTAATGGGTGTCAGCCGTCTTAATTAGGCTGTGGTTGAGTGCGCTAAACTGGGCATGGACATTCTCCCATGGGTTGAAATTGGAGGCCAAGGTGAAGAACTTTATTTCCAGGGCGTCCATGAAATGTTTTTGAAAGAGAGGTGGGGTGTCTTGGTCGGTTTGGGTTTGCCTGATGAGGGAGAGATGTGTGGTGGAGCAGGGAGGGTATGGCTGTGTGGATTGCCCAGTCCAAAGATATGGGGAGCAGACAATGCCTGGAGAGGTTCTGAATGCCAAATTGAGTGTACTGCCTTTGTTGTGGGTTGGTTCTATGATGAGTTGCTTGATGTCCATAATGTCAAGCACTTCACGTAGAGTCTTTCTGGCTTTGTTTGTGCCTTTGGTCAACGGCAAGTTGAGGTCTCTGTCAGTGGTGTTGTTGACAATTGCTGTTGTGATGAGGTCTGTGATTTCATTGAAAAGGGACTTAAGGTGGATGATAGATTAGGTAGAAGTTAACTGTCTGGGCATGGGTTAGTGGGAAGTGACACATGAGGATTTCCCTGGATGCAGGTGCGGTGTGCTCCTGGAGGGTGTATGTCCATGAGGTCTTGTGGATAAACACACTTTATGCTACTTCATTGTGGTCTACCAGTGTCTTATGGTGTAGTTATACTCATGCAATGTTGACTCAACTCTGGCCAGTCCCTGAGACAACTTGTTCTTCCCACCGGTCATTTTAAATTCTCATCACTCGAGTGTGGCCTGTTTCCAACAAGAAATGGCTTCTCTACAAAAAGGTCATTAAATGAGCCCCCTTTTCTATGACTGTATAGTTGTGTTCCACCTGCGCAACGTGCTGGATACAACCACAGTGGTGCAACCTTTTGAGCCAGCAAAGCACCTATTCGATAGGCATTTGCAGTGATTGTCACTATGCCCATGTGTAACTCCCGGCTGAAATTGGGCCCTTTCACGTAAGGGGCTCTGTGTAAGTAGGGAGAAGATCACAAAAATGAATAAAGACCAGGACACAGGGGTTTAAAAGGTTCTTTATTGAATGTGTATGTGCTCTGACTGTTAGAACTTACCTGACTGTGCCAAGATTCCCTACCATGGGACTTAGGGCAAATGGGCAGGAAGAATAGACTTACTGGAAACCAAGATTCTAGAGTGGACCTTCAGAAATTGGCAGTTGAAAGAAAGAGAAAAGAGAGAAAGATCCTGGGGTCAGACTGGATGGGTGATGAAAATGGAGAACCCTGATGGCTGCAGCAGCATGAGTGGGGCCACCAAAATCCCCAGGGGGCCTGCAAGATCCGTTCCCTCCCTGGGTACACAAGAGGAGTATGGTGCGGCGAGGGACTTACCTGGAGTCCTGGCTGCTGCGTCCTATGTGACTGGGTCCCACAGAGGGGAGTGACTCTGCCCAGGAGGGCAGGCCTAGGTGACGTTTCACTGGGAACCCATTGAACTTAAAAAGTACTGCCACGAAGGAAACACCAGTCATATTTACAGCCCACCATTGCCAGTGAAGGGAAACTCACGTAATCAATGGCAGCCACCGGCAGCAGAGCGGGGGTTTGGATGTAGTCCCTTCTCTCCTTCCATGGCAGCCTTTGTTTAGTTTTTATTACATTTTTTGAATGTCGACCATTTTGTTTGTTGAGTTTGTTTTAGTTTTTTCACTTATTTTCAATGGTCGCCATGGAAAGGGAAAACTGACTTTTTTTTCCCTTGCCATTTATTTGACTTTTTTTTCTGTTGTGAAACACGTTTTGGAACAGAAAAGAAATGCCGTTAGTACCCGGACTAACGGACTGGGGTACTAATGTCAATAACCCCCTCGCTTATTGCCTAATTCTAAACCTTTCAGCCGCCACCTCTTTTGTTTTGCTGGGGTTTATTTAGAACGGTATCTTTCTCTCCAAGTATTCAAATAACAAACAATGAATGGAGAAAGCGAAAGGGGCAGGAAGAGTAGCAAAGACTGTTTAAGGATAATCTGTGCTTTATAATATAATTGCCTGCAACGGTTAAAAACTCCCCTCTGGTGTACTGTGCCTTATTCAAAGAACCTAGGTGTGTGGCCCACCCCCCATACTAACATTTCTAATTGCAGGTTGCACCTCACTAGCTGAACTTGGATGGTGGTGTGGTTGCAGTGTGGCCCATCTCTGGCCTGCAGTAAGTTTAAAGTTTGCGGACCCTGGCCAGGGCCATAAAACTAGAGGCTACACATGGTTGTCACCTCAAAAATCTTTAATGGGGGAATATCTGTCAATGATTGATTGGATGTTGCAAAACTCTTCTACTGCTCTGCTCCCCAGAAATATGATTTTTTTGTAACAGTTCACTGACTTCTTACGGTTATGTTCTCACAAATCATTTGTAATAATTGCGCCTTTCTAAGTTGGACACCATGTGTTCACTGTACACTGGCTGTGGTGCCTTTTTCACTGTGTCCAGAAGGCCCTGTCGGGTTTTATCACTTTGGCTGAAATCAAAAATCCCACGTATTTAACTTCCTGTCTATTGGACTTGATTTGTATTCTCGTGTACGCACAGGCTTCATCCTCAACATGATCAGCACCTTGTCCAAAGAATCGTTGTTGGATCCCTGATTCCCAACATGAAGGTTTTGACACATGCTCCTTTGTCACCGGTCTAGTTAAATGTTTACTTCACCTTGAAACAACAAGCCTAGTCCGTTTTCTCTCAGGCACTTAGCCTTCCATGACTGGAAGGATATTGTCGATGGAAAACAGCCCAACAGTTCGATTCTCGGTTCAATATGATATTATGGGGATCTGGCAGTGGGATGACGTTTCTCCATGACTTGGAATTATCTGTGGCAGTAGCCTAAATGATAGTAGGTCTTGCCTCTTTGTCGGCCAGACAGAAGACCTTGTTCCCGCCAATACCAATGTTGCAATATGGAGCTCTCAGCTCACTGCCCTTTTGTGTGAACCTTCATGGCCAGGGCTTCGTCCTTTGGGCATCGCTTTTACAGCTCCTCATTATCACCATTGTCACTGTGTGCTATACTTACATTATTGAGGTCCTTCCACTTCAGCACATCCCGGGAAAATGTCCTTTTCTGTGGAGCCTGCTGCATTCCTTGCCTTCCACTGGGTAAGGCATGCTCCGTCCATGATGGCCATAGTCACATCTGCCACACTGTCCATCCTTATCTGAGTGTCATTACTTCATATTGCAGTTCTGTGAACCACTTCTTCCACTCATCTGTCTAAGCACCATGGCCACCTGCCACACGTGTGCCTACTGCAGGGCCTTATTGTGCCATTGCTGATTTGATTGGCGGTTCGTGTGCCCTTCTTTATCCTCATGGCCTCCGGCACTCAGGCTTCTGCATGTGGATGAGGTTTTCTTTTTATCTTTTTATTACTAGAGTTCATTACAATTTAGTCTCTCCCTATATCCCCTCTGTATGTAGATGAACCATGCAGACCTTGGACACTGCTGTGAGAGTTAGGTTTTATTTCCGTGTCTAAGTCACAGACACACATTTTAAAATATGTACGTGTTATTCTCTCCTAATATTTCTTCTGCAGCACTTCATTAGAACACCTCAGCTCGGTGCTCCCCTCCGGTGGGAATTTCTTTTATATATAAATTAGTTCAACGCACCTAAATTCAAGTTTCCGGGTACCCCGCAATGCTGTTGGGTGCTCCACGGACCATGCAGCTCTTCCTGTGAAGCCTTCTCTGTCTACATGCTTGTGTAGAACATATGGAGGGCCGGGCCTAAAGCCGTAGTATCCCGTGATCTACAAGCCGGCGCCTCCTGTCAACTTGTCGGAGGCAGATATGCAGGAAGCACAGTATGCGTAGGGAGTGCCATTTCATCCACAACAAAGGTTTTTTCTCTCTTTTTTTTCCTTTTCAGCCTTATTCATTTATTCTCTAATCTAAATCAACACTGAACAGAATATAAGAATGTTATTGTGGCAATAAGACCCGAGGCGGCGGGCCAATACCGCCCCAGGTAATGCCCCCGGGGCCGTAGTTACAGGCCCGAGCATAGCCATGGGGAGGCTCGGAGCGGGGATTGCCCCGTTTTGAGCCTCCTCATTGGCTGAGGGGCTGCCACGCCCCTCGCTGGGAACAGAGTACCCGGCACGCACGGCGTACAAGGGAATACCATGTGGTATGGCTCGCAAATGAGCCAATCACCACGCTGTATACCCGTTGCGCCGCACTTGCCGGGTACTAATTAACAATATTTTGAAGTACTTAACGTAAAGAGAAAGCAGGAAAAACACTCTGGGCTATTAATTTGTGTTCAACCCAGTTTTATTGTAAGGAACTATTTCTTTTTTTTGTTGTTGTTGAAAACATCTGAATATTCATCAAATACTTTGGACTATTTCCTTAGTTTATATTTATATCTTTTTGAGAAGCAAAGACTGACATTAGCTACTGTGTATTAATTACAATATTCTTCAAGTGAGATACACTACAAACAACCTCCCACAAAACTCTGCAAATAATATCATATAATCAATACATATATTTTTGATCTTACATTTCGCCTCATTCTGTGATAGCGCCTTCTGGCTGATATTCTACTACTATTTATAATATTTCAATTTGTTTAGATTATATATAACTATCATTTTATAGTATTCTGGGGGCTGTGCTCTTCTTTTAACAATCCTGAAAGCAGAGAAAGAAGACACTGCATAAGGAAATTCTAAGTGTGTCAAAATATTTGTTGTTACACACATATATATATATATATAAAATATGGCTACTAAAAAGAGACAAACTAAAGAGTCTTGTGTGTCATCTCCTACTACTCTAAAAAGGCAAAAGAATGAATCACCGACACCAAAAGAAGATATAGCAGACCCAGTCATGCAGACCATCTTAGCAGAAATTAGAGCTTTGAAGCCATACAAATGCTAAGCTGCAACTTCTTGATAACAAATGGTCTGTTTTTGAATCTAGTATGAATGAAGTCGAAAGACGAGTTAGCAATGCAGAAGATATTTCTGATAAAGTCAATAACTTAGAAACGCAGGTACTTCCCTACAGCAAAAAAATGAAAATATTGAAAACAGAAACAGAAGAAACAACTTGTGCATTGTAAGCCTTCCTGAAGGAATTAGAAGAGATGATCCTATTGCCTTTTTATACATATTTCTTCCTCAAATTCTCAGCCTACCACCCTCTGTACAACTCAATATTCAGAGAGCTCACCGAATTGGCCAAAGAAACTCAGCCTCCAATGCTACCTGTTCTTCCAGAACTCTGATTTTAGCCCTTCTTGACTTCACACACATTACCATCATTATGCAAAAAGTTAAACAACTTAAACAGCTAACTTGGAAAGGGAAAACATTTTTTATCACTCAAGATGTCTCCAAAATAACAGCTGCAAGAAGATAAGATCTTCTAACTCTCCGACCTGCCTTGAGGCAATTAAATGCCAGATATGGCATTATCCACCCTGCTATCCTGAAAGTTTTTTAAATGGGTACACCTCAACATTTCAAAACACAACGGATCGAAGACATTATATTCAATCTCACAAAAGGTCTGATATGGATACTTCTAACCCCATCACATGAATGAAATCTACATATACGTGCGTTTCTTCACTTAAACTTTAACTTTCTTCATCGGAGAATGGTGGGCGTCCTTTTTCTTTTTCGGCTCTCCTGGCCCATCTCTTCTTCTTTGGACATGGATTGGTGTGGCTGGTTCCCGTTAGCCACTGTTTTCTTGATCTTTTTGATTACAACTATTTTTACCAATTTTAATGTCTTTTTTGCATGTCTTACCCCCTCCTTTGTGTCTCACTCCTTTCTTGTTATCCCGTGTCATGCTAGATACTCATTTATTTTTACACACTAACAGGTTTGTATGCTTAAAGTTACAGTTTTATTTAAATTATGATCTTTTTTATCACATATTTATCCTTTCTCTTGAGTGATGCCTCTCAATATTGTATCTTGGAATGTCAAAGGATTACATAATCCGATCAAGAGACAAAAAGTACTTTCTCACCTAAATAGATTACGGCCCTCTATAACATGTATACAAGAATCACATCTTTCAGTTGAAGAAGCAGCAAAACTGAAACGACATTGGGTTGGTCAGGTATTTTCAAGTGCAGCCAATGAAACAAAACAAATGGGTTATCACGCTCATTAACAAATCCCTCAAGTGTAAAGTTATTTCTACTGACTATGATCAGATGGGATATCTGAAACTGGCCTTAAAGTGCCTGGACCAAATGGCTTCCCTATTGATTCCTTTGCCCATTTCTCCAATCCTTTAGTCCCTAAGATTAGCAAACTCTTCTCCCACTTCATTGTAAATAACAAGGCACAAGGTTCTTTTTCAGAAGCTATGCTAATAGTATTCCCTAAACAAGATAAAGACCCTGAACTCCCCCAAAACTATCATCCAATCTCCCTTATTAATACTGATTGTAAGATTGATGCTAAAATTCTCGCCAATAGAATCCTCCCTTTCCTACCTAATCTTCTCAAACAAGATCAAGCAGGTTATGTAAAAGGTAGAGTGTTCTCATCCAACATTAGACTATTTTTAGACATCATTGACCCCTTTGCTGCGATAGACCTTGATACTGAAAAAGCTTTTGACATAGTTCAATGGAACTTAATATTCCCAGCGCTCAAATGGCACGGTTTTGGTCCCCCTTTTCTATCCCTGATTAAAGTCTTATACTCCAATCCTAAAACTGCAATCTTTGTAAATGGACAATTATCCTCCTTCTTTCCCTTATCTAGAGGAACACGTCAGGGCTGCCCACTATCTCCTATTCTCTTTATTCTAGCGTTAGAACCCTTTCTTGAAGCTATTAGACAAAATGATTTCATTTCGGGAGTTCCATTCCAAAATCTAAATATTAAAAGAGTGGCCTATGCCAATGATGTGCTTGTACTCTTAAAAAACCCTCAGCTGAGTGCCCAACATCTACTCAGTATCATATCAAGATTTTTAGATGTGTCAGGATATAAACTCAATACTGACAAATCTGAGATTCTCCCACTTAATATACATTGCACCCCGTTTCACACTAGCACTCTAGGTATGAAATGGTGTCCCCTAGGATTCAAATATTTAGGTATCCACATCTCTGCTTCCATCAACAATATTCGTAAATATAACTCAGGTGGCATATTGGCCGGAGTCAAGGAATTGGTATCCTCTTGGTCCCTTTTATATCTCTACTGGTGGGGTAGATTAGAATCGATCAAGATGATGATCTCCCCCATAATACTTTATCTTATCTATATGATGCCTATTCCTCTTTCTTCTTCCTTCTTCAAATCTATAGTTTCATGTCTCACAAAATTCTTATGGGGGAAAAAGAAACATAGAATCTCGCATAAGTAAGCACAAAAGACCCAGTTCCCAAGGAGGGATAGGCTTCCCTGATTTCAAAAAATATCATCTATCCTTTACTGTTAAGCAAACACAGTGGTGGTTTGTCCAAGATATATCATTCCAAGTGCCTAACTGGGTCCGCCTAGAGAGAGCTATGGGTTCCCCTATGTCGCTTGCAGACCTCTACTTAATTAAGGGGAAAGACAGATATACTAATAATAAATATTCCCGTCCTCGCCAATCCAGCCTTTCCCTTAAAATGTTTATGTTCCCATCTATAACTAAGCAGTCCTCACTTGTACATCCCTTCAATTGGCATAATTCCTTGATTAAAATCAAATGTAAATCCATGTTATGGAAGCCATGGCTCTCTAGGGGAATCAGATTTTGTAACCAGTTGTTTGTGTGTGGTACTCCCATTACATTCAATGATTTTGTTGTTAAATTTCATATGCCTGGCTCTTCCCTGATGCAATTTTTGCAATTATCGCTGCAATAGTTGAACATTTAGAGATACTGATGTATAGTTCTAATGATCCTGATGCGTTAAGAATGCTTCATATTCTCAACCCAACCATAACAGCCTCCATCTACTATAATATCCTATTAAATTCTTCATCTATGCCGAGGATTGATTGTCTTCATGGTGACTGGAGAAGAGAGTGAGTACAGATAGATCTCCAGCTGCTCTGGCCCTCCCAATGGCAGAATATTTCAAAAATTACCACTTCTGCAAGTCTTATCCAAACCTTATTTTTTTTTCATCATAGAGCCTTGGTTACCCCTGTATCCCTCTTCAAACGTCGCCTATCACCTAATGATAATTGCTGGAGCTGTTCACAAGCTCAAGGTTCTTTTATACATATGTTCATGGACTGCCAATATGTTAAGTTATTCTGGAGCTCTTTGTGGAATACCATCAAATGTATTTTTAACATTACTGTGGATTTCTGTTTTGATTTTCTTATCTTAGGTAGCTCCATGCTACATCATAACACAATTAACAAAGATGCTAGATGTGTGTTCGATTTATGCTTAATTGTGGCAATCCAAAATCTTACGACGAGTTGGAAAACCCTCAGTAAAATTCATTATAGGTTTTGGTGGAATTCTATATGTAATATTCACAGATTGGAAGGATGTAATGCTTCTACCCCTGACTCACAAAACAACTTTCAGTTAAAATGGCATTCATTTAATGATTTTCTATCTGTATAAATCTGTATCAGTAATCTGTGTATCAACAATCTGCAAAGAATACATGATTTATGTGCACCCCTTCCCTCACCCCCTCTCCTTTTTCCCCCTCTTGTGTGTGTTTTGTCCGTCGACGTTTTGTCTTGTTGTCTGTCATTGTGTACTTTGTATTTGTACCAAATACATCGACTTTTACAGGACTTGTGTGTAGTATGCCCAGGCATGGCATGTCCCTGCGAGCCGTTGAGCGACTTGCGCAAGACATCACGTAGAGCGTGGGCGTGGCTTGGGAAGGGGGTGGAACACAGAAAATGGAGAAGAACATGCAAAAAAGTTGGCGTTATGAGGGACGGTCTGCAGGCAGTCCCTTGCATGCCCACAATTGCACCAAATGACACATATTTATGGAACCACCCACGCAGCCTCTCGGCATAGAAAGGGCCACGCAAATTCCTCGATCACTATGCCACCCAAATACAGGCGTAAAGACACTTGCGCATAGGAATTGCAGCACAGAGGTGGGTTTGCATGTCAGAAATAGGGGTGCATGTACGCAACCGGGGTTCCGATCTAACTTAGGGTTGCGCGTACACAATGTAGTGGGGTCCAGGAACCATTTATGGGGGTTTGCAAGCAGATTTTCAGAGTTAAACCCGAGTTCCGAAGTATCATACGCATGTTGTTGGGGTGCCAGCAACAATTACCTGCACAGGGTCTCCGAAATGCAGGCCTACTTGTGGGGGACCCCAAACACTGTTTGAAGGGTGTGTTTATTTGCACCCGGGGAACACACAAAGGTAGCTGTTCTGGCTGTTTATGCTTTGCTTGGAGGCGTGTTGGGGTGTTCCGGGCACAACTTGCGAATACGGTTACTTTGCGCAGTAAATTCCATGACTACGTGGGGCAAGCATTTTTTATTCTTTGTGCAAGCTCGCACAGTGTCATTCTCGGCACGAGGCTATTGCTGGAGAAATGCACACTTTTCCATGAATCGGGCACTTATTGTTCCATTATCTCTGGCTTTTGAACTACGCCTCCCATCATGCTTAGTGAGAAGGCTTCAGTGGTCATGGGCAGGGCAATCTTTTTCTTATATGCCTGTCCTGCCATTCCCCCTCTTGAGATGTTTTGGCGCTCGCTTGCTTGATGCATGCCGCCATATATGAATGCCTGTCTAGTCCTTGCACCAGGAATGTCAGCCCAACTCTCTTCTCTGGCACTGGCTGCTCACCTCTCCACCAGTGTAGGCATGGATCAGCTGGCAAATACAGGTTTAAACTACTGTGTTGGGGAGCTGCAGCTTGACACAGGTTGTTTCTTGCGATCACCATCCAACTCACCGCTCACGCACACCATATTTTCACCACACAACCAACACTCAATGCTTTCTACGCACTTGATCCACTTATGAATACACACACATGCACACACAACTACAGTGACATAGTGCACCACTAAATAAAAGAAAGAATGCATCAATAAATTCAAGGCAGCTGAAAAGCCAGGACTGCCTGAACATCTTGCGCCTGCCATGGGGCAACTGTAGATCTCAGCAAAGACTCCACTAGTATATAGTTCAGATTTAAAGCTGCACTTCAAATGATCCCTTTTGAAAAAGACACTTTATTGTTCAGCCATTGGCTAAATGCAGCAACATGCAGCTTTTTGATGAAGTGATTGTTTGTTTATTTGTATTTAATTCATATAGCGCTTTCACTAAGGCGCTGTACAAACAGAAGTGGTACAATCATGAGGGATGGAGTAACAACAGTTGAACTAGTTTTAGCAATAACAAGAATTAATCAGTAAGAAGAGATAGAAGAATGAAGGAAATTAACGTTCTTTGAGTGATGAACGAAAAGTAGTCAAGAAAGTAGCAGCGTGCATTGCAAAGGTAAAGAGTTTCATTGTTTGGGCCTCATTACGAGTTTGGCGGTAGCTTTGCCTGTAACACAGACACGCTACTGCCAAACCCATGATTTTACTGGCACCCGCGAATGGGCAATTACTGGGTCATGCCGAGTTCGTAGGACCCCGGTAATTGCCCATTCGCGGGTGTTGGTAATAAGGGACTCCCTGTCCCCATTCGGCCCCATACGGCTGAATGGGACTGGGGAGCTCGGATGCACCGGCACCGGTCATAACTGTGCCGGTGCATCCATGAGTTGTGCTTGCGGGTGCCGCAATGCCCACCAGGTTGATCTGGTGGGCAGAGCGAGACCCGCGAGCACAACTTGTAGTATGGCGGTACGGTGACAACGGTGCCGGTAAGTTTACCGGCACCGTTGTCACTGTGTAGGTTAAAGGAACGGAAACGCCATGAGCGCATTTAAACAAAATGAATAACATACTGAAAATAATACAATGATGATATGGTAGCCAGCAAATAGAAACTAGAAAATATATCGATATGAGCAGGGGTAAGCATAAAACAAGTTAAAAAGAGAAACTGAAGATGGACCAAAGAGGGCCATGAGAAAATGCTAAATGACCAATCAAAAGAGCAGAGAAGTAATTAGGAGTGGAAACGATGAAACTAGTGGCAAACGATTAGTACTCCATTTTTTATACATGTATTTTCGCAGTTTTTCCCGATTTTATGTTTGAATTTATTGACCAGATTGTCACAGCTTCACTATACATTTGCACTTTCAACATTCAATGAATAGTCGACAATTTGTTTTCTGATATTGTATACAGCATTACAATTTCAACCAATATACCTAACCATCAACTTTTCCAATATGTAACTGTGGCTTGTAGTTCTAGAGCAAATATTTCAGTTTGGCGCAGGTCAGTGCGGCAGCTCCTGTATGGTCTAATCGATTGTCCGTAGCAGCCATACCTATGCAGGGCTCCTGGACCAACCCACCCAATCTTTAATGTTAAGAAGGATAGTTAAGGCCAGTAAAGGAAGATTTAAGGTGGTTTGTCGTCAGATGAGTAGAAAACAGTTTCAATAAGAACTTTCTATGCCTCAAATGCAACAGCTGGAAAAACGATTCCGATAAGGTCGGGACCCACATGGGGACCTCGTAATTAGGGGACCCTGCAAAGGGACCTCGTAATTAGGCGCAAAGGGGTTAACGCCGGTGCAGCCTTTTATGGCGCCTTTTATCCCTTAGCGCCAGGGTCGTAATGACCCCCAGTTAGATAGTCATCTACATAGAAGTGACAAAATAAAATAAAATAACAAATAATGCCAGAAAGAGGTGACGTATCAAGAGAGAAAAGTAAGAGACCAATCCTGAAGCCCTGGGAAGCCACAAAACCAAGAGGATAAGAGGAAGAAGAGGTGCTATGCCGCAGAGACTAAATAGGCTTGTTTGGAAAGATAAGAACAAATAATGCCAAAAAGAGGTTATGTATAACGAGAGAAAGGTCAGGCTCAGAGAATTGAGGAAGCCCAAACTGAAGAGGATACATGTAAGAAGACTTCATATGCCAGAGAAACTGAATGGGTTTGTTTGGAAAGATAAGAAGAAATAATGACGTATAAAGAGAGAAAACTCAAAGGGGGTCATTACGACCTTGGAGGTAACCATGCTGCAATTTGCGGCATGGTTACTCTCTTACCGGGTACCGGGTCCGGATTCATCAAATGAAGAATTACCGGGCCATTCCAACCTTGGAGGACCCGGTAATTCCTCATTCAAGGAACCCGGATCCGGTACATCCCCATTCCCATTCGAGCCCCCATAGGGCTCAATGGGAATGGGGAGGGAGCTAGCGGGACCCGCTAAGGGCACCTGGTTTTACCAGGCGCCCTTTGCGGATCCCGCAAGCAGACTTGTAATGGTGCGGTTTGGGGGATGACGTCTCCGGCACAAGACCGGCGCCATTAACCCCTTACCGCCTCACTCATAATGACCCCCAAAGACCAAGGTTGGAGCTTTGAGGAACTGCAAACCCAAGAGGATAAGAGGAAGAAGACATCCCATACTTTGTAGGCTGAATAGGTTCATTGGGGAAAGATAAGAATAAATAATGCCAGAAAGAGGTGACGTATAAAGAGTAAAAAGGAAAAGACAAGCTCTGATAATTGAGGAAACGCAAACTCAGGAGCATACGAGGAAGAAGACTTCCTATTCCCCAAAGACTGAATAGGTTTGTTTGGAAAGAAAGGAAGAGATAATGACGTATAAACAGAGAAAAGAAAGAGACAAAGGGGCCGATTCAAGGAATTTTTCACACAGAAAATAGGCTACTTGAGCCCAATCTACGTGCACACCTCTGTTTGTCGATTCCTTCTTCTTAGACTTGCATGGATTTTGCGCTGGCCTGGCACACTGTGCGAGCTGTCGAAGGCCTTGAGCGAGAATGCGAGCAGTGGATTGGCTTGGCCTGTGCAGAGGGCTGGCAAGGCGGCTGAACACCAGACGTGGGGAATAACTTGTGAAGAAGTGGGCGTTGCGAGGGACGGCCTGCAGGCAATCCCTCAGACACCCACTATTGCGCAGCAAGAGATGTATTCATGGAATCAATCGCACAACGTCTCGGCTGGGATATGCCCACGCAAGTCCTTCATAGGATCCGCCACCCGAATGCTGGCGCAAATACACTTGCACGTAGGATTTTCACCACGCAGCTGGGATTGCATGTCATATTACGGAGTGTGTGTGCTCAATTGGGGTTGCGAAGTAATGTAGGGGTGCACATACGCTGTGTTGTGGGGTGCACAAATGTTTTGCGTGGGTGTGCACACACTTTCACAGAGTTTTTGCCGATTTACGATTTTTTATACGCATGTTGTTGAGGTGCCGGATACAGTTACGAGGACCCTGCATATGCTCCCCAAGTCGCAGACCTGCTTATGGGGGACCCCACGCACTGTTTGAAGGGTGCTTGTATTCACACACTGGGGACTGGGCAAAGTTAGCTCATCTGGCAGTTTCCTGCTTTGCCCGTCGGGGGCATTCCAGCTGGGACTTGCAAATACAGTTACTTTGCGTGAACAATTCCATGAATGCACGTCGCTCGCAGATTTTCTTAATCGCGCAGTGGCCTTTTCGGCATGCGGACATTGTACGATTTCTGTGCGTAATTCCGTAAATCGGGCCGAAAGCTTTGAACCTTGAGGAACTGCAAACCAAAGAGGATAAGAGGAGGGCGAATTTCTAGCCCAGGAGACTGAATAGTTTCGATCAGAAAATCTAAGGAGTAAACCACTGAAGAACAGAGGAAAATAGGCCCAAACGAGGAATGAGTAGAGAAAAGAATAGCGTGAGCCAGCATGTCGAAAGCAGTTGAAAGTTGTAATATCACCAACAAAGATGACTTCTTTGCTTGACGGCCTGAAAGAAGACAGTTATACGAAGTGACTGAACAGAAGGAAGAGAAGCAAATATATTGGGATAAGAAGTAAATTAATGCTCAGCGGCAGCGGTGTGCAGCTTCTTAACGAAGTGATTTAAATGTACTGTACTCAACAGTGAAACAGATGTGATGGAAACAAACTTGGCGGCTTGAAAAAGTTTAAGAAATCGGTTTTACTTATTCAGCGTAATTATTTGTTTAAAAGCAGGAACAATTGGATCGACTGACTGGGGATGTGTGGGGTTCTTCTGGCATTGAGATGCAAACGTGCCTTTCTCACTGTTAATCACCCAAACAGTCTACTTTCCCGTGCTGTGTCTGCCACAGTTCTCGGCTATTATCGAAGGCTCAAAACACCGACAGAGGTAAAACGTAGGCGTCAGGCTGACAGCCCAGCTTAACGCCCTGCTGCCTTCTAGCAACGGCCTCCTCGTGATGGCTCTAAAGCTGAAGTAGGGCCTTCTCTCCCTCCCTTTCAGAGTTGGCTGCTGGGATAGTTATAAGTATCCCTTGCAGATGAGCCGTCACTATTCCCGCTATCCCTCAAGCAACGGAGGAAAAAGGAGCGATTTGAATTGATTGTTGTGTTATCACATATACCCAAAGGGAACGGCGGGGCAACCTGCATCTGGGTGCCGATGTTCTTTCAGCTACCTGCCAGAAGCGAATTTTGTTACGGCACAAACGAGGAGCATTATTGAAAAATAAGTGATTTCATTTTCTTTTGGAAAATCGACAAACAAGGGTCCAGGACGGCATCAGGGTATTACAACTCTTTCAAAAGAAAGAGTCCTCGTGCCTCGGAGAGGCCCAGCAGGGGCCCCCATGTTGCCTGTCAGCAGTCTTGTAACACGGCAATATAGGTATTGCTCTATTTTCGTTGTTGGGGCTTAATATGTGTGCTTTGCAGTACTTCGATTGCAAGCTGCGTTTTCTCTTCCCACCGGATATACAGAAATGTTATCACTGCATTGCCTCCCAGCATTGGTGCCTGCACATCACCACTTCCTGATGAAGAAGGGTTTCAGGGGGCATTAGCTCCCTGCTGGCTGGCTGGCCGTCTGGTGGTAATCGGTGGCTATTACCCTTACCTGTGTTGCTATTGTAATGTATGCACCCCACGGGTGCCTCAGACTGTTTTCGCTCTAAGCAGGGTGGTCAGTTTTTACTCATTGGCTTTGAATTTCTCGTCTAAGGTTGTTGTCGTGAAGGTGACGTGGCTTAAGGTGATATAAACATGCACTTGATCAGACCAAGTACCAGGGGAGTTGCTAGGTCTGGAAAAGACCCGGGGCTAAGCTGATGTCAGAACTGTTGGGACTGGGGGCTAGCAAGCCTTTTGGCTGTAGCTCCTGAGATTCTATCCGGGGCTACAACCAAAAGATCAGGGGCTATAGCCCCCTCAGCCCCCCCCTAGCAACGCCCCTGCCAAGTACATTTGTAAGTCACAGGACGCCACATCACCCGTGGATCACAGGTCTCAACCTTCACATTTTTAAATGAAAATGCTGGTCCAACTTGTAAACCTACAGCCAGAAATGTGTATCTTTTACTAATGTATCTTTTACTAATCTTTTACTAATGTAGACTGGAAAGCCCAGTCTGAGCGGAACAGCCAGGCCGGGTGATCCCGCACCCAAAAACTGAAATAGGCAAAGTAAATCTCAAAACCCCTCTTTATTAACAATCCACATGAATCCATATAAAGCGGGGACAGTATCCAAGCAAAAAGTTGTGAGCTCTTAGTCTTCCCAAGCATGACAACAGTTTAAAAACACATAACACGTCACCATTGATGTCGCATTATAATCTTGGTTTCACAAACCTATAGGGTACGGGGATTGGTTAAGGGACTTGCCTACATATGGAAAATATATCGATTAGTCTTTCTATTGGTTATACTGATATCTGATGGCTCCACCTGGGACCTCCTCTAGATTGATAACAGAGAATACATGTAATCTTTAAGGAGGAGTCTTGGTTACTGCAACATATACTAGACGGCACATCATTAAGAGTTTTTATTGGTTGGTACCATGCTCACCAACCTTGGTTCTGACAGGTCATAAGCACATGAACAGAAACTGGGAGCGAGGGGTGAGAAGTCCAATATCTGCGTTCTTCGATTTAAATAAGATGCTATCCCTCATCGGTAGGTCATGAGCCAGAAATATTCTACAGTACTTGACCTTGTTAGGCACCTTGATTCTGAGAGCATTTGGTGAGAAGAGGCAGGTGCTGGCTCGTTCAATGGACACTATACGTGAGTTATGGGTCACTTGTGGAGATACCATGATCTGAATTATTCCGTCCTGTATTATTTTAGATTTTAGCTATTACGAAAGCAAGTGTTTTTACTTTTCCAACCACTGGGGACTTGGTCGATCCATTCTCTTTGAGGTTTTAACTTATAATTAGTCGACACCTGACATTAAAGGCTGGCTGTTCTTTAATTATTCTAAGATAAATATGTCTTTTGCTTTGGGAATCCTTATCGCATGTTCTCTTCTGGACTGTTCAAGCCTTCCCTTAATTATTCCATAACCTTGATGAAGGGCCGCAAAACCTGTTGCCTATGTCCCGCACAAACCTGTACATCAGTGGATTCAGCAGTTTTTAGTTTAATGAGTTTCAAGACCTCTAATTCATTTCAATGCTGTTGCGACTTCCAGGGCATGGGAAGAGTACCTAGGCACCAGCCCATCCAATTACAGTCAACAACTTGCATCCCTGACAGCTTGACCTGTAAGCTTACACACGGCACACATATCTGAGGAACAATCACTTATGACCTGTGGCCCAGCACATATATATTACATGAACACTTGTTAACTTGTGCTTCAACTGCAGGGGATGACACATCAGGAGATGAGGGATCTATTTGGAGATGATGAGATAACTATAAAACCAGTGGACAAAGGGGGCGCCCTAGTTATCATGAATAGCACGGATTATAATAATGAGTGTGAGAAACAACTTAGCGACATCAATACCTACTCTAGGTTAGATGGAGACCCAACAATAGAAATTATGCAGAACCTTGAAATACTTCTTGAAAAGGCAGAAGAGCTTGAGTGGATCAACGAGAAAACCAAAGCATTTATGTTAAACATACACCCTTGGGTGCCAAATTTCTACACACTTCCAAAGGAACATAAGCACCCAACGCTAACCCCCGGTAGACCTATAGTGTCTGGCACAGACAGTCTATTACAACCTCTTGGACAATATATAGACTTTTTTCTCCAACCTTTACACTAAAGATACTACACACTTTTTGAATCGTCTGAAAGACACTGGCTACGTGGAGGGTTCAATCATGTTTATGATTGATGTCAAGAGTCTTTATACTTCTATACCTCACGATATGGGTCAAGAGGCCATTGAATGGTTTCTAGTGAATGAAGGTGAAATGGAAGCAGTTAAAGAATTTAACATAGTGCTTCTTGAATTCATCTCAGAGAATTCATACTTTCAATACAGGAATCCATTTTTTCTCCAGACATCTGGGACATCAATGGGAGCCATGATGGCCCCGACTTACACAAACTGCTTCATGCATACATTCGAGAAAAAAACATGTTCTATCGCAAGCACATTGGAAGAACAATATAGCATTGTGGACAAGATATATAGATGACATATTTGGCATATGGATAGGAACATCGGAAACATTACAACAAATTTTATATATCTAAACACAATAGATCCACGTATACAGTTTACTTATGAGAGTTCCACAACAGACATCCATTTTCTAGATGTGGCTATACATGTCAAAGAAGGGAGATACAAGACAAACATTTATCGGAAGGAGACAGATCGCAATAATCTTTTTACATCGACTGAGTTTTCATCAGCCAAGCCTACTCAGAAATTTATCATACAGCCAAGTGATGCGTGTGAAAAGAATTGTAAATGATTCGGTGGTGTGCAACATGGAGATTGAGATCATGGGGAGAAAGTTTGAAGCCAGAGGATACAAACAAGAAGAAATCACAGCAGCAAAAGAGTGCTTATCATCACTGACAATTGGAACACAAATGAAAGAGAAACCTCAGGAATCAAATACCCATATGGTCTTTGTGTCATGCTATTCATTACAAAGTAGTCACATCAAAGTGACTCTACTTAAAAAACTGGCAGATATTAAGGAATGACACAAAAGTTGAACATCTATTCAAAGATAATCCTATTTTTGCATATAAAAGGAGCAGGAATCTAAGAGACAGACTAGTGAAGACAAGACCACCGACCCGACCACCCATAACACAGAGAACGGGCACTTACCCATTTCTACATTGCAGTAACAGCAGCTTCATCATCAAGGGTTATACAATAAATCACCCCCGGACAGGAGAGAAGATTCGATTAAGGAGCTACGCAACGTGTGATGCAACCAATATAATATATGCTATCAAATGTCTATGTGGAATCTACTATGTGGGTCAATCAACAAGGTCAGGGAGGATCTGTTGGAATGAACATAGATTGTGTGTTTGCACTAATAACAAAAACTCTGTGGTGGTAAGACATTGGGAAATGAAAAAGCATAACATAAACCAGATTAGGATCCAGATACTAGAAGTGGTGAGACCGAGAGGAAAATATGAAGACCTGACCAGAAGGCTCAACCAACAAGAGACTTACTGGATTGACAGATTGGACTCGTTAAAACCAGGCGGGATCAATGAAGAGACAAACTATATGTGTTTTCTGTGAAGGATGTACACTTGGAAATGATGAATGCTCAATATCTATGAAACACTTGCAGAAAGATTGGTTTGATTATACTGTGTGGGTGTTTTCCTGTGAGGACCTCCTGTCCTTGCGGGACCCAAGGCAGCAGCTGGAGCTCCTGCCTTAACACACCCTTCACAGTTAAGTAGACTCATATTGGACATCAGAAATGTTTGGACATTTATATGCTAATTGATACTGATTAGGATTAATGCTATGTATTTAGTCTGAGAATGTTATAACGTTTGCTCATTATAAAGTGGAAAATGAATTTCATATTACATTCAAGTATATGAGTGGAACAATGAATAACATCCATGATAATCCACACATACGTGACGAGTGGGGGAACAGTACACAGTCACAGAACCACTAGTAGCGACATGGTACATATAGTCTGTGTTACGTACACCGATAGCTTTATAACTACAACAGCGCTACAGCTGGGCATTCAAAAGCGGGAAGAAAGTGAAAGTGACTTTCCGTGTACAACCTGCGCATGCGCAGGTTGCTAGGTAACGTAAGTCAACAAGTGAGAAAAGCAGCATCTGCGATAGATGCCGGTTCTTTGTTGCGGTATTCATTACGGAGTATGAAGTGAAGAAGGTAAGCGAGGGGGAGAGCTAAGAGAGGCGAGTTAGTTGTGTAACAACAGACAGTGATACGATAGGCAGCAGTAAATACATCTGGGTTATTTTGTTTGACTAACAGACACAGACAGTGCCCTTTTGGAATACAGGTACACGGAACACGCACTATGAACAGAGTTGATATTTGATCACATAATGCCACATTACTCCGCAAATTGACTCATTATTATTCATTTTCATCTGTTTATGTTTGTTTGTGTATTTTCATGAATTTGGATTATCTGGATACTGACATGAAATGGTATGTCACCTCATTTATTGAATGGGATTTTTAATATTGATTTTGGTAAAATACATTTATCGTGGCCTAATATGAAAAATGGGGGAATTATGTCACGTTATGACCTTCCTTTTGGGATGAATTGTGTGAAACATTTGATTTATGATGCAAAACATTTACTATTGTTTGATTAATATAATATGATAAACTTGAAGTGCTTAGGAGCCCTGAAGACGGGCACAAGTCTGAAATGCTTTGGCAAAGAAATCTGTTGGCACTAAGAAATTAAGGAGCGCCAATGCCTTATAAATAAAGTGGAAGATGAGAATCTTCAGAATTTTATATAAACTGTGAAGTTAACTTCTTTTTTGATGTGAACATTACTGAAAAAATTTACAATTTGAGCAACTCCAATTGGAGAGCTGGGAGAGAGCACACCTTGGATCAGATTACGTTCTGATTCTTCTATTTTGTATGACACATCACATCCTCATCCCTGAGAGGTCAATGCACCGACTTGACATTCACAGACATCCATGCTCATGTGTCACTCTCAGTGGATCTATGTGGATGGACTCACTTGCAGATGTGCCACACATAGCGGTGTCCTGCATGCATGTCCCTCAAATGGACACAACACTGTAAACCAGCATCCGTACTGTCCCTGCACTTGGTCCATGATCTCACATAGAATGTGCCCGAGTTCAACATGTCACCAAGGACAAATAGCTGAAATAGCTACGTATATGCCAGAAACTGTCTGCCACCACATGCACCCAGCATTGGCATGAGGCTTTTTGCAGCCGTAGCTCACACCTACACACATGCTATATACAGATTGGGGCACCTGCAATCAGGCATTTCACACATACACTGTAGAGCAGTGCTCCACATGGGTACTCACAAGCAGCTTCGGGACGTTGTTACCACTCACATATCTGGGAGTGAAGTTCTGGGTAGAATTTCTCAAGGACCCGCAGTTGGTTTGGTGACAGCTGGTGGCAGCCTGCACGGTACACCTCCACGGTGGGCTCCATCACCAGGGCTGCCTCCACCTTTGCATGGCTACGGGTCTTGAGGTCCACCCATCGCTTTGCACGGTATTCAGTGGACGGTCTGCACTGATGGCAGCTGTGATCTCTTTCCCAGATCTGGTGACGTCCATTGTTAGCCAGCTGTTGCAGGGTTGAAGAAGGCATCATAGGCAACCAGGACCCAATCCACCAGGATGCCCACTTCGGTGTTGGTGAAGTTGGCAGCCCTCTGCCTCACTGACGTGGTGGTGCCACTCTCTCCAGAAGAGGTTGATCATCCCGACATGACAACCCTGAGGCTCCTTTTTGTAACCAAATTCTTAAGCATGCATTATCTATGATCTGCATAACCTGTATCCAAACCTTTAAGCTGGTTGAACATGTAACCAAAATGTTAAACTTGTTAAATTTGTAACCATGTTCGTAATCCGGCAATACCTGTAACCATATTCCTAAGCATGCTCTATTTGTGATCTGTATGACTTGTAAATGAATTCTTAAACTTGCTGAACATGTAACCAAAATCTTAAGCTGTTAATCATGTAACCATTTTTAAGCCTGCAGTACCTGTAACCAGATTCTAAAAATTATGCACCCAGGTGCCTGTGGGTTAGGAGCGCAATATAAATGTAATAATAAATAAATAAAGTATGGCTTTGCTGGGTCCTGGTTCTGTGGAGCTGTAGTGGTGTTGGTAGGGAGAGGTGGAAGTCTCAAATTACAGATGAGGTGGTCACCGGCCCAGCACAGGAGAACAGGCAGGATGTCTGGCACTCCAAGACAGTGCTGGTAGCAAGCAGGAACTTACACTCAATCAGGCAGCAGCAAATATTGAGTGCTTGGGCAATGCGGGGCCCGGCGGAGGCAAAAGCAATGACACGCAGTCAGGAGGAACTATGGTACACGTCTCTCATCCGAGGCAGCAGAAAACAGAGTACCGGACCTTAGTGCGTAAATTATGTGCCACGCAAAGCACGCAGCACGCCTACACGCCTCACAACAAAGACAGTGATATTTAAGGGGTGCAACACGCATCATTGGTTGTTCTTGCACAGGTACGAGGACGGACGAGTTCGCAGAAATGCATTTGGGGGTGCCACACCAGCTATTTACTTCAAGTACTGCAAATCACATTTTTCTTTTTGGTGGTTGCCTCTTCACATACGTGCATGTATGTACTTCCATCATGAGGCCTATGGTGCATCGCGTGTACAATATATTTGTTTCGGGGTGCATCTGCATATCCGGGTATCGCACATGTAATTTATGGGCTTTCGGGGTGCTAATGTGTATCGCGTACCACTTTTTTCATTTCTGAAAACGTTCTGGGTATCGCGTATGCACAATTCTTGATTGTGGTGCCTCTGCATATCGCGTACCACATATATTTGCTTTGCGGGCACATTGGAGCCTTGTTGGACCATGCATCTACATAGTACATCAAATGGACTGTTCCCTTCCTCATTTTGCCAAGAACAATATACTGGTGTGCGTTGCATTCATCCATCTTTCCTGCACCGTGAGTCGTAAGGCCGCAAAAGGGAGAGGGAGAAGACAGGGATGTGGTGAGGACACATATGCCCCAGTCCCAGGAATACGTGGTGTGTCTCAGCACACAGGTGTACTGGCACCTCTACGTGGACATGGTCAGAGGCACACACGTGAACCAGCACCACCTAGAGCCACTAGATCCAAGAGGGGACCCCATGCAGAGCGGGAAGGGGCTCCACCCCAAGACATTGCACAGGAGAAGTGTCTGCAGAGGAAGAAGTGCTTGACTAATGTGGAGCTTCAGATCCACATAGACTGTGTCATGGAACACATCACAAGATGTACCAGTTTGCGGGCAGCACCCATAATCCAGCACAACAAATGGCACATTGGCAGCATGTCACAGGAATCATAAACTCATGTGGTGTGGAGAGGTGCACTGTTGAACAGGTCCAGAAGTGGATGAATGACCTCACATGAAGGACCAAGAAGAAGCTCAGTGACAACCTGGCCTCTGCACTGGCCAATGGAGGGGGGCCAACAGAGGATGGGCAGCTGACCCCAATTGAAAAGGCTGCAAGTACTCTCATCAGCAGTGAGCAGGTGTAAGGCAAGGGAGGCATAGAGATCTATGAGGACACATCTGGTAAGAGGCATTTGTGTGCATTCTGTGTGTGGACAATTATGGTTGACCAACCCATATATGTGTAGTAGTACAACTGGCTGCAGTTGTCAGCCATCCTTGGCCAATGCATGTTTGCTACCATGTTTACTTCTGTCACATGGTCTGCGTTCTGGGAGGATGTTGTGTGGTTCTGATGTGTAGCATATGTTTGTGTGACAGTCACATCACTCTCTACTGGACTTCACAGCTATGCCAGTACTTGCAGGCAGGGTTGCTAATGTACAAAATATGTGGACATTGCAAGACCCCATGATGTGCCCCCCTGATGGGCACACATCACCCACAAGGCACACCTCTGTGTCACGCCAATAAAATACCCCATCCACATGAATCAATCATTGCCACATTACTGGGGCATGTCTCTTTTCATTGTACATCAAGTACTTGTGATATATGTCATCCACACACATCAGTTCCTGTTGAGGTGCATGTTTGTACTGACACCTGCTCGTACGGAACGCCTTGTCAGAATGCGTTTCCAAGTTGCTTGTAATGACACACTGTGGTGTGACCAGCCTGCTGCGTATGAGTGCCCACAGACAACTGCCCTGTGTAGCAGGCGTTATGTTCAAACAACTTAACTTTTATTGGTATTGTTATTATTGTTATTATTTTTATTTTTATTTTTATTTTTATTTTTATTTTTATTTTTATTATGATTTATGTCTTGTTTCGCGCCATATGCCCGTAGGCCTCAGGACGCACAATAAAAAAAAGACAATACAAACAAAGAAGCGGGAATAAAAAATGGAGAGGAGCAGCAGATTAAGCAAATTTAGCCTGCCTAATGGTAAAACAAGTATCTTTGTACCACCCTCTTAAACACAGTGAGAGAGAGCTGGAAGCACTCATTGTCAATGGGAGGACGTTTCAGTCTCTAGGGGGCCTGCACTGAGAAGCTAACACCTCCAAATTTGAACAACCTAAACCAACGTTGTTTGAATTTATACTGGTCACTGGATCGAAGATGCCTAAAGGGATGATCAACAGTCAGTCACTCAGAAATCTAGGAGGGAGCAGTAGAGGTCCAACACTTGTAAGGCAAGGTTAAGATTTTAAGGATAATCATTTGCCTGACAGGCAGCCAATGCAGTATCCTTCTAGAGTATGTGATATGGTCTTGTTTATGAAGACCAAAAACTGCTTGCACTACAATATTCTGGGTAGTATGAAGTGACTGAAGATTACCCTGCAATGTCCAAATTAACAGACTGTTGCAGTAGTCAAGTCTCAACTTCACCAAGGCCTAAGCCAAGATTTATCTACCTGAATAAACATCACACGGACACGTCTTACTGCTTCGGGATCCCGGCGGCTACTGAGTTGCACAGGGCTCCCCTTTATTCATTGCGCCTGCGCGAGCCGGAACTCTCTGGTATGAGTCCCCTGGGGAATACCTTGAAAAGGGCTTCCGCTGAGGCCACCCCCATGGATTGATGAGGAGTAGCAAGGTATTCGTGGAGGAATTGGTAGAGGTAGTTCCCCTCCTTGGTTCTGCGAGATCCTGAATATTTGATTCAGAGTTTGCATAAAACTCTCAGCCTCTCCGTTGGCCCTCGGCCAGAGGGGGCTCACCTTCTGGCACTTTATTCCACTCTCCTCCTTGTATTGCGCTAACTGTTGGCCCTGAAAGGGGGGTTCATTGTCTGAGCATAGTTCCAGGGGAAATCCGTGGGTGGCAAAAATACTTTCCAGTGCTTGAATGGTGAGATCACTGGCGGTAGATTCTACCAACTCTATTTCGGGGTACTGTGACCATTGGTCTATCACTGCCAAAAAGTAGGTGCCAAATGCACTGTTGTATATACTCGTCCACCCGATGTTCCAGGTCAGGGAACCATACCTTGGCTCTTAGGCGTGCTTTAGTTTTGCCCGTGCCCTGGTGGCCACTGTGAGCCAGTTTCAACACCTTTTTCACCAGCATCCACAGTATGATGATCTGTCGTTCTCTCAAAATTAACTCTTCCTCATAAACTGACAGTTCATTTCGGGAATGCAACAGCGCTTGTAGGTCCTGTTGGACGCCCTTCTCTCTACGTGTTATGTTCGCCAGCGCCATCTTCCAGTCTCCGCTGGCCATTGCTGTCTTTATGAGTTGAAAGCACTTGTCGGCCATGTACGCATCAACGAGGTCTGGCATGGTTAACGCGATGGGCACGGCGGCCTCCACCACGTGATGGATTACCTCGGCACAGTCTTCTTCCGATGGTCCTTCCTGCTCTGTGCCATGACTGGGGTGACTGGACAGGTAGTATGCCGGGTTATTTGTGCCTGGCCTGTATTGAAGCTTCACACTGTATTCCATCAGGGATAGCATCCACCTTTCAATCAGTGGGCGGGAAGGGTTTGGAGGACACCCCTGCCATGATGGGGATCAATATGTATAAGTGGAAATGTTTGCAGCCCCACAGAATGGCCAGCGCCTCCCTTTCTATCTGTGAGTACCTCTTCTCTGTGTCTGTCAGGGCCTTGCTGGCGTATGCTATAGGATGCATCTGCCCCTGTGCATCCAGCTGCAATAACACTGCATCAAGTCCCACAGGACTGGCATCAACCATCAGTTCAGATACCTTCTTGGGATCAAAACATGCCATTGCTTCTTCCCCAGTCAGTGCTGCTTTGATGGTGTCGAAAGTCTTCTGTTCCTGGGCGGACCACTCCCAGGTGGCGTTGTTTCTCATGGGGGCCCTCAGTGGCTCGGCGAGGGAGGCCAGGTCTCGGATAAACTGCCCACAGTAGTTTACCATCCCTAGAAAGCTTTGAATGTCTGAAGGGGATTTGGGGGGGGGGGGGGGTGCCTCTCTCATGTCTCCTACCTTCTCCGAGTCTGGGGAAATGCCACCAGCATGAACCATGAATCTGAAGAATTCAATCTTGTCCTTGAAGAATTCACGCCTTTCTTTTTGCAGGGTTAGCCCCAGGTCCCGGATCCCCTCTAGGGTTTTCTCCAGACTCTTCATGTGCTCTGCCTCTGAGAACGCATATGCGAGAATGTCCTCACTTAAGTTTAGTACCCCTTTCAGGGCAGCAAGGGTTCCTCTGATCACGTTCTGAAAGACTTCTGCAGCCGAAGAAACCCCAAAATGTAATCTCTTGTAATGGTAGAGGCCCTCATGAGTGGTAAAGGTGTTTATGTAACAGGATTCAGGGTGTAGCTCGAGCTGGTGATACCCTGAGCAAAGGTCCAGCTTTGAAAATACCTTGGTACCCTGAAGCTCACCCACAACATCATCGAGCGTCGGTGTCAGGTGACGCTCTAGTTTAATGGCCATGTTGGGCAGCCGCATGTCCACGCAGATACGCACCACCCCTGGTTGTTTGGGTTTGGAAGCCACTACTAACGGGGATACCCATCTTGGTGGGGCCTTCAACCCTCTCAATGATGTCCATATCGACAAGGTTTTGCAGTTCTTGTTCTACCTGCACCCTCGGAAACGGGATCTGACGATGTTTCAGGGCCGTCGGTCTCACTGATTTATCAATATGTAGACGTATGGGATCTCCCCGCAGATTGCCTACCCCATTGAACAAATCTGTATATTGCTCTGTGATGTTGTGGATGACATGGCTTTGGACGCCGCACAGCTTAGAAGAGAGTGTGGACTGACCTCAGTTATGAAAAACGTGGCTTTGATGGAGTGTTGGCCATGGATGATTTACGTTGTAAACGCTCCTTGTAGTGCAAGGGGCGTGCTGCCTCCAAATGTATATATCCTGGCCTTAGTTTTATCGAGCACCTCATTTATGTCTGGCAGCCATGACGCACATGGAGGCTCCTGTGTCTATCAGCACAGGTGTTGGTGTCTCCTCAATGTTGACCACGCAGGTGGATTGTCATCGCTTCCTTGAGCCAGTGTCAATGTTTGAGATGAAAAAGACTTCTTCGTCCTCCTCTTCTTCCTCGGCTAGGTCTAGCTCTTGTATCCCTTGTTCAGCTGTGGCTACACTCTTGTGCTTATGTGGGCCACTATTGCTAACTCTCGCTGGACCCCGTGATACAGCCACTGGGTTGGCTGCCCTGCATACTCTGGCATAGTGCCCTGTCACACCACAGCGTCCATACACCGTTGACTTCGCCGGGCAGTCTCCGGTGTGCATAATGTCATAGCTGCAATATTGACAGAGTTGCGGATGCTCGGGCTTTTGAAACTGCTCAGGTTGCTTTTGGGACCATCCTGGCTTTTGGGATGTGTTCATCACAAAGCGTCCAATGGCATATGGCCTCCTCGCTTTTTCCTGGGTGGACTGCTGCGTCCATTCTGGTGCCTCTGCTTTCCGCAAGCTCATATGCCCTGCCCATGTCCAGAATCTGAGCAAGCGTTAAACCTGGTTCTCGGACCACCTGGCGTATGAGCTTCCCTGAGCTACACCCTTGAAGGAACTGATTGCGCACCATTCCCTCCTCATTTCCCCATCTGCACGTGCTGGCTAGCTGACACAGCCGCCCGCAGAAGTGATCCAATGTTTCCTCACCAGACTTTCTCTCGCTGCACATCACAAACATGTCAAAGTCCTGGTTGGCCAAGGGCAAAAAGTGTTATTTGAGGGCATTTTTGACGTCCACATACGTGGTTGCCTGAGAATTCAGTGACTCAAATATGCGGTGGACCTCAGAGCCAGCTGCATACAATAGCGTCGCCACCTTGGCATCGTCGTCTGTCTCTCGGGTGGCTCTAAAGTACATTTTTAGCTTTTTGACCCGTAGGAGCCACTTGGGTCCTAGTTTGGATGGGGAACCAGACAGGTCAAACTCGGGCATTGGTGGTAAAGTAACTTGTTGTCTCTGTGGTGGTAGTGCTTGTGCACCAGCGTCTTCCTGGTCCCCCATGGTGTCAGACCGCACAAGCACCTCCTCCTGTTGTAGAGGCCGCAAGTCTGCTCCACACAAGGGCGATGCACTGCTTCAGATTGAGAGCACCACAAAGAAAAAAGAAATGGACCCCATGGGGTGGGCAGCGCTGTCCAGTGGGTCTTTGGTGAGATGAAGAAATGCAGGATATGCTGTATGCCCTTCCCTGGGCTGAAAGAATGTTCAACTGGTCAAAGTGCAGCCATTGCACACGTGGCCACAGCCATCTGGAGTAAGGCAGCTGTGGGGTGTCCAAAAATTAACTTTATATGTTGTCTGACCAGCGCACGAGGCACGAGGGGCCGCAACCGTCGGACCGCAAAAATGGTGGCTCGCGTGTGCTGCATAGGAGCCAGCGTCTTGTGGGCGTCGTGCAAATATCACTGATGGCATGGATATCCCACTCAGGGCCATCCTCGTCGCCAATGTTACCTTCTAGCTGGGCCCCAGGGCTTCCCAACAGCGTAAGTACGGTACCTGAATAAACATCACACAGACATGTCTTACTGCTTCGGGATCCCAGCGGCTACTGCAGTGCACAGGGCTCCCCTTTATTCATTGCGCATGCGCAAACCAGAACGAGGCACGCGCATGAGTACAGAGATGCGTCTCGCTCCGTAACAACAGTGATATATGGCCTGATTTGATTGAGAAGCCTGGCTATACAGCCGCAGGATGACTCAGTATGCAACACATGGAACTTCACACTCAGTTCAGCGTCCAGATTGACACCCAGGGTTTTAGCACCGTTCATATCTATAATTTGGTTGTTAGCGATGTCAAAGCATCTATAGGAAACATCCAGTTTCTCAAGTCATTGCCCAGTAGTCGAAATAAGAAGCTCTGTCTTATTGTCATTGAGTGCCAAAGAGTTCGACCATTCAAGACGGAATTGCTGTGTATACACTGTTAATGTTCTCAAAGTTGTGGGCAGAATTGCCTGATAGCTCAAACACCACCTGAGTGACCTCTGCATAGCTGGTGTACCAGATACCCAGGCAGTCCAGAAAACTAGCAATTGTCTTATATAGACATTAAAGAAGGAAGGTGATATACAAGATCCCTGTGGGACACCAGCTTTGATGATATCCAGGGAGGATTGAGCTTCCTAACCGCTACTCTAGAAACCCAGGGGCTGAGAACAGAGACAATCCAGTCAGATGCCAAGTTGGAGCAGCCCACTAGACCCTTCAATTGGTCGACAAGAATAGCATGGTTGACCAGGTCAAAGGCCGCAGAAAGATCTAGTAGCATCAATAGTGCTGGATGCCCTTTTTTTACTATGTCAGACAGAGTGATTTTTTTTTTTGTGTCCTGTAGGGCTGTTTCTGTCCCGTGCCGTGCTCTGAATCCAGACTGGTGAGTACCTAAGGTGTTACTTTCCTCAATAAAGTCTTGAAACTGAAGATAAGCACCTTTGTCCAGGATCTTGAGCAGGATCGGGACATTGGTTATCAGGTGATAGTTTTTTGCTAGGATTGATCAAGGGAACTTTTATTCCGGAGGGAGGGACCCAGATCTGTTTAAGCAAGGCTGGAACAACACCCTCATTAAAGGACCGATTTGCCATTCTAGTGATCCACAGAATCAGCAGATCATCGAAACCTTGAAGAATATTTGCAGGGCAGATATCGCCCTTACATAGTGTGGGTTTGAAATTGCATCCTTTTAGTGCACTGCAGTCATTGTGATCCATTAAAACAAAACATTGTATCTAGGTGGGTATGCTTTGTTCACTGCTTTGTGATCCTTTTATAATTGAATCCTGCACCCTACCTATTGCTCTGCATTTGTATTTGTGGCCTCCTTTAACTACTAGGCTGCCTTCGAGCAAGGGCCAGAACTGTGAAGTGCAGCCCCCCCCCTTCTTTCCTCAGATGGCACTCATTATTCTGTCCTCTCTCCCTCGACCATCTCATTTTCTCCACTGCACCCTGTGGTATAAAGGTACATCCATTTCAAGCTACGCATCTTCCTCTTCCATCTTGCATCCATTTTTTTGCACTGCATTCATTGTGATGCATATTTTAAAAATCGTATCTATGTGGGTGTGCTTTTCATTTTGCATCCATGTTGTGCACTGCATTCATAGTGATACATTTTTAAAAAATCGTATCTAGGTGGGTGTGCTTTTTATCTTGCATCCATGTTGAGCACTGCATTCATAGTGATCCATTTAAAAAAGATGATATCTAGGTGGGTGTGATTTTCATCTTGCATCCATTTTGTGCACTGCGTTCATTGTGATCCATTTATAAAAAAAAACGTTTCTAGCTGGGTGTGCTTTTCATCTTCCATACATTTTATGCACTGCCTTCATTGTGATCCATTTATAAAAATCCTTTCTAGCTGGGTGTGCTTTTCATCTTCCATACATTTTGTTCACTGCATTGTGATCCTTTTATAATTGATTTCTGCACCCCTCCTATTGCTCTCCATTTGTATTTGTGCCCTCCTTTAACAACTAGGCCACGTTGGAGTAAGGGCCAGAACAGTGAAGTGCAGCCCTCCCCCCTCTTCTTTCCTTGTCTCATTTATCATCTGGCACTGAGATGGCACTCACATATCTCACCTATCTTTTCTAACTACTACACTATCACCTATCCTCCCGGTCTCACGAGCCTGGATGAAAAAAGCACAGAAAAGACATTCTGGGTGCAAATCCTAGCCTTCCCATCACAGACACCTATGTCAGCACATCTTTCAGTGAGATCTTCACTGATATCCTTTTCTCTGTCCCCTCTACAGACCTATGGACTCCTCATCTCATCTCTTCTCTCTCCCCTTTCACATTGTCTCCCATTAATGGTGGCACCAAGTGGGAAGTCCTCTAGGTGGGCTTCTTCTCATCACGCTGCATCGTTAATGTCTATCACACTAGCTACGGGTCCTCAATCCAACCTCCTTCTCTTTGACAGGATGCTGCCGTCCCTCATTATGACATGATATGATTTGATATGGCATTTATAACGCGCCTATACACAATTGTTTCAAGGCGCGATGAGGCAAGGGAGGGGAAAACAGTGGAAGACAGACAATGATCCTACTAGGCCAGGTGTCATTCAGATTGTGCAAGTGCGAGGGTAGGGGGAAAGGGAAGAGTGCCAGGGGGAAGGGAAAGGGGAAAGTGCAGTGCATGGGAAATACGAATAAATGCGATAAATAAACGGCCTGATCGTGGCAAGTGCAAGGTAAGAGCAGACATGAGTGCTGGTAAGGGGACTGAAGGGATACAGAACCAGTCCCTACGTGCAGGGGGTTGCCAGGGAGGCAGGGCATGTGTGCAAAAGGTGGGACCTGGCCCCAAGATCAGAAAGGATGACCAGGTAACCAGTGCAGAATCGCCAGGAAATTCAGCAGGGGAGGGAGGCAGAGAAAGCAGAAGTAAAGAGGAAGGTTTTGAGGTGTTTTTGGAACCAGAGATGGTTCTCCTCAAGTTTCAGGGAGACAGGAAGGCTGTTCCAGAGGGAAGCCCCAGCCGAGGAGAGAGATCGACCACCAACTCCCTGAGATAGTTGGAGGCAGATGAGCGAAGAACCCGAGAAGGAAGGTATTTAGGAAGAGAGAATTGAAGGTAATGGGCCCCAGGCCCTAGAAGGCCTTGTGGATAATGCATAGGGTTTTGAACGTAATCCTTGCAGCAACTGGGAGCCAGTGCAAAGATTTCAGTCCTGGAGAGATACGATCCCGGGGCTTAAGGCCAAGGACAAGTCTTGCAGTCCTGTTTTGGATAAGTTGTAGAGGGCAGAGAGTAGAGACAGGCAGATTTAGATAGAGGCTGTTGCAATAGTCCCGTTTAGAGAGAACCAGGGCTCTGGAGACGGTGAGCTTCTGGGGGAAGGAGAGGAGAGGAAGAATTAACTTTCTTCCTTTTCCTGCCTTTCCCCCTACCACTCTCTCTGTTCCCGCTGTGTTGACTGGAGTACCGCGCCCCTGTATTCCACCTCAGAAAACCTTCAAAGGCAGTGACCGTCTCAATCTGGCGACTCCTAACACCCGCTCTGCCAACAAACACTCTGCTGACATCTGTCTCCTTCTTGAAGACACTGACCTTGACATTCCGCTGTTACTGAGTCATGGTTTAATGCCAGCTCAGCCACTGCTTTTGACTCCGTTCTACCTGACAGCTTCAAGATCATTGCCAAGCCATGACCTCACCGTGCTGGCGGTGGGGTGTCCTTAGTCTGCCCTGAGTAGGTTCTTTCCTGGGCTGATTTCTGTTGGTCCCTACTGTCAAACTCCTGCAATATGCTCCTCTTGGGTGATTTCAACATCCAATTCGACTCCCCTGGCACAGCATCCACTGTTTTCATTGTCCTCTGCACCTCTCTACCCATCTTCATTCTCTCTTCTGGTCGAACACACTCTGCTGGACACACTCTGGATGCCCTCATCCACTCTAACCTCCCTCTCTCATCTCCTCTGATCACCCCTCTCTCTTGGTCAGACCACTCACTTCTCTCCTCCCACCTGGGTCCCTTTGGTTTGGCCCTCTGTCCGCACCCCCAAAATCCCTGCTAGCCTCGTTTTTGAACATTTGCTCAATGAAATGAGTATCAGCTGCTGCCTTCACTTCCACCACCTATCCCCCTTTGCTCCCTACCTCAGACTCCACCACTGACACTGCTCTCAACAACTTCCACTTGTCAATCACCAACACTCTTGACATTCTTGCCCCTGTCATGAGGGTCTGCCTGAAACCCACATCTAAGCATAACACCCGGTACAACTCTGAACTTGCAGCCCTGAAATGAAAGTGCAGAAAGGCGGAACGGATGTGGCAAACCTCAGGCTCACCTACTGATAAACTGGCCTGCCGCCTGCTCCAAAGTCAATACAGACTTTCCATCCGTGCCAAGAAAAGGGTCCATATTCAGGCACGGGCATCTGGTGTGTCCACCAACACGGCTGAAAATTTCAAATCTGCAGTGAACTAGATGACCCTTCTGCAGTCTCCTCCTCCCCTCTTGCTTCCCAGACCCTCTGCACCGCACTGGCCACTCACTTCACCACCAAAACTCAGGACATCCTGAACAGCCTTGTCTCTCACCCTACCAACCCATCCCGCTCCCCCTGCCTTCCTTGGCCCCTCACCCCCTCCTTCCTCCTTCTCCTCCTTCACCCCAACCACACCCAAAGAAGTCACCAGAGTTGTCCCCTCCAAGAAGGTCTCTTCCAAACAGGCTTCCCCTTGCTCAATCAGAGCTATCAAGGGCAACATTGTCTCTCTTTCCTGCTCACTCGCTGATCTCTGCAACCAGTCTCTTGCCACTGGTTCCATCCCCTCCTCCCTCAAGAACTCCATTGTGCACACCCTCCTGAAAAAACCTTCAGCCGACCCTACCTGTCCAGCCAACTACCGCCCTATTTCCACCACACCGTTCCTGGGAAAACTGCTGAAGAAGTTTGCCTGGCTGTAATTCAACTCTCACACTGATATTGTTGGTGATCTCCATGACCATCAATCTGGATTCTGAGCATCCAGAGGCACGGAAACTGCTCTACTGAACATCCGTGAAGAACTGCTCACATCACTGGATTCCAACTCCTCAGCTGTCCTCATCCTACTTGATCTCTCCTCTGCCTTTGACACGGTAAACCACTCCATCCTCGTACAAAGGCTCCAGGACACCCTTGGTATCTCGGATCGGGTACTGGACTATCTGAGCTCCTTCCTCACTGACCGCTCCTCCCAAGTCATCTTGGGCACCTTCTCTTCTCCTACTTCCTCCTCCACCTTTGGTGTCCTCCACCTTTGGTTTATATCCTCTCCCCTTGGCTCTTTAACATCTACCTTACTCAGCTGGCACTCCTCATCTCCTCATCTCCTCCTGCTCCCCCAACTTCCAGTGTTATGCAGACGAGGCGACACACAACTCTTTTTCAAACTTCCTGCTGACCCTCTTGCACCTTCCATCCTCCCCAACTGCTTATCTACCATCCAGGCCTGGTGCACTTCTCACCTGACCCCAGGTTCACTCCAAGCTTGACTATTGCAATAGCCTCTGTTACGCTCACCTGGTATCCACGGGGACGCCACCCAGCCAGTTGGTCGTTGGTGTCCTTCCCAATGATTTCCTGGTGTGGTCTCGGTGTCGATGGGATTCCGCCAGGTTGTCAGAATTGGTGGGCTCTCCGTCCTGCTCTCTGGGCAGGAGGCGTTTTGTCTTTTGTGGGTGCGGGCGGTCCAGTTACTTCATTGACTGCTACCCTTGTAGTGTCTTTCAGGTAGGTCTTATTGTGATTGATGGCGTTGTAATTCTTGCATGCCTTTTCTCTGTTCTAAATGGCTCTTTTTTTATCTCCCTAGGAGTGCGGAGTGTCCGCTTGGAGAACTGGATATGCCGGTTCTCACTGATGGCGCGCTATAGCGCTATGATGCGGTAAGGAGGCGCTTTGCGTAGCGCAGTGATGTCTTGTCCTCACTGACCTGTGCTTTTCTCTTTTCGTAGGTCGCAGTGAGTTCCCAGCGCAGATGGAGTTCAGGAGCTATGCCGGCCGAAAAGAAACCAAACAGGTAAGTCTTTAAGCGCTTTGTGGTTGTAATGTCTCCACTACCTCCTTTAATGATGTCTTCCTCCTTTTCTCAGGTCCTTCGATCCGGGCGGTGAACTCCACCAACAAAGCTGCTCAGGAGCTACGAGCAGTGAAGGATGATGAATGCAGGTAAAATTCTGCTGCTAACAATGTTCTTGGTTTTTCTGCAGGTCCGGAATTCACCAGGCTCGTGAGAAAGCTGGACATGGGGAGCGTCACGTTGCTAGAAGCAAAGTAACGCAAAGCGTGTTGTCTTGTTCGGGTGTGGTTTAAATACCCACTATAAAGTAGTCCAGGTAAAGTAGTCCCTAGGCCACCACACCCAAAAAACTAGACCGCATAGCTTGGTTCTAGGAATCAAGCTGTGTGGATGCCTACATGTTGGCTGAAAGCCTAAATAAAGTAGTTCCTCAAGCAGTTCCTTACTGATGAGCCTGGCGCCAAAGACGCCAGGACTGGCCCCAAGAGGGCCTGAGAAGTGGATGCCAGGTCTTATTAGTGATCCGAATCCTGATTCCACCTGGCCAATGGGCTTGACAGTGGGTATCGGGGCTGAGGGTCGTGACAGCCTCCTCCTGAATCTTCCTTCTTCCACTCTGCAACCCCTCCAGCTTATCCTTGGCCTCAAGCTCAGGGACTGCATCTCTCCTGCCCTAAAAAGTATTCACTGGCCCCTGGTTGCTTCACAGATTCAATTAAAATCCCTCTGTATCATATGCAAGGCTGCCTGGGGCCGGGGACCACTCTATCTGCAACTCTCTCTCACTAAATATTCTCCCTCTAGACCTCTACGTTCCTCTGGCACCAATTCTTTGGGTCTAGAGCGTTTCGCTAAACAGAGGGCAAGAGGTTGATCGCTTTCCTAAGCTGGCTCCCTTCTACGGAACAGCCTCCCCCTCCCTCTGCGTCTTGAACAGGACTTCCTTAAATTCCGGGAGCTCCTCAAGACTTTCCTTTTTACCTCCTCCTTCCCCAATTCTTTCCTCTGCTAATCTCACAGTTGCATGATTCATGTCCGGGCCCTTATGCATTCTTGGGGCACTGACCTCCCACACCGAATCGCTTCTGTCTTTCGTCAGCACTTGCCTCGACAAACCCTCTGTCCTGGAGGCTCACACTTACCACAACTTGCACTTCATCTTTTGCTCACCTACAAGCATGGGCACCCCAGCACCTACCCTCACTGCCCCCTCCTTTCTGTACTTGCACATTCTGAATACTCACAAGGCATAGTAGGTTGGTCCTTTGTTTATTCTTTTTCCCCCCTTCATTGTATTTAATATTTTTATGTATTTTAATGTCTCATTCGCATGTCCCCTCTATGTTGCCCTGTGTGTGCTTTGAACAGAATTTACTTGCTGTATAAGCGCCTAACAAGCAATCAATAAATAAAATAAATAAATAAATGTATTGCATGACTTTTTTTTTCATTACTTGTTCTAATCCTGACTGTGAGTGACTGCATCGTATGTGTGTGTACATTGTGGGAACATGCATGTGGTACATCGTCCGCTCCCCCAGCTTCTCTTCATCTGTTGTCCCTGTAGGTGTTAGCAGTGCACCCTATGATCCCCATCACCTTCCCACACTTTACATGGGGTGTTATGCACATCGCTCGGCTGCACGCAAAGATGTGAGGAACCCGCTCAAAGTCCGAAATGACATCTCACTTGATTTTAAATGTTATGTTATCAACATTTATAATGCGCACTGTCGCCCAAGGCCATCATGGCGCGAGGATAGCACAGGGACAATACTTAAGAGTAACAGCAGTCTAAAAGAGACACGTTTTTAGAAGGCAACAAAACTGAAGTTGATTCTCGATGCGTCTAATGGCGATAGGCAATTCATTTCACAATTTGGCAGCTGTGGACCACAGATAAAGCCTGGCCACCAATCCTAGAAAAGTCAAACTTCGGAAACGTCAACAGAAGAGCATTACTGGAGCGAAGGGTGCGACCCGGGATATAGGGTAGACATTTTTCATGTAGTTAGTCAGCTCCCTGCCCATAGACTGCTCTGTGAACCAGACAGAGGGCTTTAAAATCAATACTCTTAGAAACATGGAGCCAATGCAGAGCACAGAGTATGGGCACGGTGGGGGGTAGATGTGGCCACCCTAGCTGCAAGATTCTAAAGGATCTGCAGCCTACGAACCAGCCCCATAGGTTGGACCAAGAACAAGGCATTACAATAGTCAATACGACTAAGTACAGCAGAAGCTACCACCAGCGGACGCAGATGGACAGGGAGTAAAGGTAAGATCCCCCAAAGTACTCGTAGAAGAAAATGGCTAGTTTTTCAGACAGCACTGACTTGAGCCGACATGGACAGTGAAGCAGACAGAAATACTCCAAGATCTTTTACCAAGGACACAGGGGTAGGAACAGCACCCAAAGCAATGGGTCATAGAGAGGCTGACCAAAGAGCAATGTCATTGGGAAGCCTACCACCAGAACCCCCTTCTTGTCCCTGTTGAGCTTCAGCAAGTTTCTGCTCATCCACTCTCCCACAGCTGCCGGGCAGTCACACAGTTGTCCAGACACCTCAGAGTGGTCCAGGTGTAAAAAGACTAAAATCTGGGTGTCTCCGGCATAGCAATCGCACCGGAAACTGTGGGAGTGGATGAGGCCTATCAGTTGCTGAACATAGATATCAAACAACATTAGGGACAAGACAGAGCCTTGAGGAACACCACAGAAAGTGCATGAGAAGAGGAATTAAAAGGGAGAGTAAGAGAAATTGAGACCTATCAGCAAAAAAAGAGGAGAACCAGGTCAGGACAGGGCCAGAGAGGCCGCCAGACTTCATGCGGGACAGCAGGATGGCGTGGTCTACAGTATCAAAAGCTGCAGAGAGGTCTAACAATATCAGAGCTCCCACTCCACCCGGGTCAACCAACATGGGAAGGTCATCCCGTGTTGGTGGCTGGGCTTTTTCGGTGGCTGCAGCTAAGGCCTGGAATGCTCTCCCTTCCGCTCTGTGGACTACTGTGAACCATCTTGTGTTTCGCCGTCTGCTGAAGATTCATTTATTATAATCCCTCATACACTTGCTATTGCTGCCAGCACCCTGATGCCTTTTGGCGAACGCCCGCTTTATAAATATGGATAACATAACATAACATCATCAACGGACAAGAGGACACTCACGGTCCCCCGACCTGGCTGGAAACCAGACTGAAAAGAATGAATGAATTTAGAAGAAATGCAGTGAGAATGCACTGTACATATCCTATTTAATAAATGTTTTTTGATATCAACTTCCCAAACCACCCCCCTTCTGGCACTTAATGGGAAAAATAAAATGGTGGTTAGAGAGCAGATATCATTTAATTTGGTGAATTCTTATACTTACTTTGCATTAGTTGTTAAAGGCGCAGAGCCAGCCGAAATCCTCAAATGTTCCCAGGGGAAGTATCAGTCAGGAGGCCCATCGTGGTCAGACTCCATGGATATACAACTGCATCAGGTTCCCTTCCCTGCCGGTTCCATTGTGGACAAGGCTTATCTCTTTGGAATAGGCATCCTGCCTCCTGCAGCCCTTAAATTGGTCTGACTCATTAATCCATCCATCCTAAAAGAACAGGTGGTGTTCCATGCTGCAGCTTTTTACCTGAGTTGGAATCATTTGCCCTTTGTGCTCCCACCTTTTTAAAGTGTAAAATATTCCCACGCTTATGTCATAATTATGTCACACTGTGTGATTGGCCCAATATTTCCATTGAGAAAGCTCAGAGTTAGACACTGCAATCAAATACACAGCCAACCACCTTTGTTTGATTATAATGGGCCTTATTACGACCCAGGCGGAAAACCATGGTGCTAATAGCACCATGGTCCATGCCGGTAATTTACCGACTCCGCCATGGAGAAAGGGGGAGTTACCACCCCATTACAAGGTTGGCGGGGCGGTAATTCCCCCTTCCTCCATGGCCCTTCCCCATTCCCATTTTTGTCCCATAGGGCTCAATGGGAATGGGGAAGGCGCTAAGTATGGTACCGCAAATTGCGGTACTGTACTCAGCACCAAGGTCCTTTTGCGGGTCCCTACTTTAACAGCTGGTGTAGACCAGCCGTTAAGGTCGGGTCCCGCAAAGGGACCTCGTAATCAGGCACTAATGGGTTAACAGCACTGCAGCCTTTTACGGCGCCGCTAACCCATTAGCGCCAGGGTCGTAATGAGGCCCAATGTCTACATGTGTGACCAGAAAAAAGGTTGGGAGCCCAATCTGCTCCTTGTGCTTTTGACTTCAAATTAGATTTTATTCCATAATTTATGATTGCAACCTGCCACATTAATGGGATATGGATGGGTCTACTTGTCATCACAGACCTGCATCTGCAACATTGATTTGTGAGATAAATATTCATAATCATAGAGAATTCTCAAATTGGAGGGGTGGATCTCAGCATCAAAATGCACTGAGTCCCATGTGTCTACATCCTATAGTTTCAAAGTTATATTGCTTTACAGAGTTCAAAAGTTGCCACTTTTAATGGAAGAATTTGATTTTGTAGATCAGCAATAACATGAGCAGGTTCAGACCAATGGATGCCATTCTCTAGCCACACTGCATACCTCAAGCCTTTTAGAATATACTCTGAAGGGCGGACCTTCTCTTCTCTGAAAAGACACTCTGATCAACTTGAAGTCAGCACAATATCAGGCTGAAAGGAATAAAAGAGTGATTCAAACCAATATAAAAGAATCACAGTTTTTAAACATTGTTACACTATAAGATATTATGCACAATCCACCATGTTCTTATGACTGTATTACAATTATCCGGCAGTGGTTAGGAAAAGAAATAAAATAGTACATTAGAAAGACTCTGAAAGAAATGATGATTCATTATCTTTCCTTTGATGCCATCACACCACTTAACTTTTAAAAGGTATTTCTTTAACACAGCCTGTGTTCTCTGGTTGGCTGGATTATGTTTTTCACACACTTGGGGCATTGATATTTTAAAATATACAGTTCCAGTGCAGAAAGTGCAGTTCTATATAAATACAGAGAGCGTTTTTACCTTGGAGCTTTTCAGAATTTCCTGCATTCACTTTAAAGTTATTAAAACTCATTCTTTGGGATGAAATGTACTCATGGCCCAATATTGCTCCTGAGATGGTTTAGTTTGTGGCAGTAGCCATACCATGTGTCGAGTGCTATCTCTCAGGTGGTCAGGTGACTACCTAGGTCCCACAGGGGCCCTATTCATAACAATGGAAGAACTATGACCTAAGTGAAGCAGCAAAAGCACTATTCTGGAACATCTCACTTTTAAAGTCTTGATTTTCCTTTCACTTTCCCCACAGGAACACAATTTTCTCTAAATGGGCCTCCAGTCTAGGGGTACTCTTAATTTTTCCCATTATCCTAAGTACACAAATTCTCAATTCCGTTCAAATCTTGTGCATGCATTTGTGACATTAGTTTGGTGTCACTCAAAGGCTAGATCTGCCGATGCGCTATGGACCAGACACACATGCCTAACCTAATTCTTTGATTGTGCATTCCTGTTACATGTGTCAAAAAAAGTTTGGGCCTCATCAGAACCTTGGCGGTATCCCGAAAGTAATTGCGCCGATACCTACCGCTAATGCAAATAGCATTACCGCAACTAAGTTGGGTGCAATTTGCGCCGGATCCCGAGTTGTGGTACGGCTGTAATTCTCCATTTTGTAATGAGTCTATAGGACCCTATGGGGCTTTTCCGTACTATTAATGCTAGCAGTAATAGCTCAGAAAATGGGCAGAAAGCTGAAGATTTACCTCCAGCTCAAAGCTGGAGGGAAATCTCCAGTTTACCGCCCAAACTTGGGATTGTGAGGAGCAGTAATGTAGTGGTAATACCTTTAATGCCGCATTTTTGACGATCTGTCCAACCCGTGATGAGGCCCTTTGTCATTTGGCCCTATAGAGCCTGATTGACAAAACATAGTCACATACACACACATTTCTTTTAATCCAAGTAGCTTGCTGATTCTGGATCTTTTGTTTGGTAAATAATGTGATACAGGGCAAACATTATTTTACCTGGTTATCTTATTTTTCTTCACTGACAAAGGTGGAAGTACTACAGATGCTTTGGTTCTCAGAGTGCTTTGTATAATAAACCTTCATACACATATGGTTCAATAGGCTTCATTGCTCCTGCTTGTATGTTATGTTGGAGGTTCTTACACAGCATGGCGTCTACCATTTGTAGAAGCTCTGGTTTGTTTGTGTCCTGCAAGAGAGGGAGATGGGATAATAACATTGAAAAAACTATAGTACATTACACACAATGAATTGTTTCCTGGTCAGTTCCCGGCAGCTGCTCGTACGAGCCATGGCCCTCTTCTCACTAAAGATTTACATACATAGGCCCTCATTAGGACCTTGGCGTTAACCGGCAGCGGCTCGTACGAGCAATGGCCCTCTTCTCACTAAAGATTTACATACATAGTCTCTCATTAGGACCCTGGCATTAAGGGGTTAACGGCGCCGTAAAAGGTGTCGGCACCCTTAAACCCTTAACGCCTTACTACGAGGTCCCTTTGCGGGACCTGACATTAACGGCTGGTCTAGACCAGCCGTTAAAATAGGGGCCTGCAAAGGGACTCTCGAGGTAAGTACGGTACCGCAATTTTCGGTACCGTACTTACCGCCTTCCCCATTCCCATTATGCCCTTTGGGGCAAAAATGGGAATGGGGAAGGGCCATGGTGGCATGGGGAATTACCGCCCCGCCAATCTTGGAACCAACCTTGGAGTCGATTACATCGAATTCCCATACATAAAGTGCAAAGTGTTTATGCATTGAAACACTTTCATCGAATAGTGTTTTGTTATATAAACACTTTACATTTCTTTGCATGGAAATTCGATGAATCACAACGTTCCAGGGAGCTGTCCAGTCCAGTGTTGAAATCTATATATATATATATTTTTTTTATAGTTCATTACAAACTTTTAAAAATATTTTCAATTCATCGTTACATTCCAATTACTTTCCGAAAAAAGAAGTGAACTTTTAAAATGCTTGCAATTGATCATTACATTCCGATTACTTTCAAGGCAGAAAAGTCAGATAATATTCTAAAACAATTTGACTTAGCTCTAATCTCTTCGTTCTAAGCTTTGTTTTTACTAAGATGCCCAGCCACAAATTCAATTCCTTTTCTTATTTCCAAGCCTTAGCATTATCAACTTATCTGATGTTCTGACATTTTGCCTTCTAATTTTTCTAAAAAAGATATTAAAGCAAAAGTTAATTTCAGTTCAGCTCCCTCTGAAAGAACAAGCCACCACTCTTCACCGTTAAGAGAGGGTCTTTTTAGCAATTCCGGTCCCAGATGAAGAGTTCTTTCATCTCGCAATTTCTTGCAGTATAACACTAGATGTTTTAGTGTTTCTTTATCAGTTTTACAAAATCTGCAATTTTCTTCTAGGTCTTTTTCTTTCTTTCTTATGTTCATAATTGCTATTGTTTGAAACAGATTAATCCGAAACTTCAGAAACGTATGCCATTTTGGGAGAATGTTCAATGCCCCTGCCTCTGGAGCGACTTGATCCATACATCTATGCAGAGACCTTTGATCTTGGTTTTCACACCAATCCTGGGACCATAGTTTCTTTTTTGCAGCAATCGGATTTTGGATCAATGTAGCAGGATCCACCTGTAATTGTGTAACGCTCACCTGATTCCCGCAGAGGCGCCGGTCTTGACTGGGGGAATGCCGTATCTTCAAAGGTGATGTGTAACACACGGTTGGCTCTTTGGGCTGGACCTCTGTGCACTGTATGTCTGACTCGAAGAGTAAGATGTCTACAGATAGAAAATATGGGATTAATGAACTGGGGTTATTGGGTGCCTCTCTCCTCTTCCCTTTCTCTTCTCCTGTAGAACCCCAAAGGTTAACACCCTCACCTTAGGTAAGTGAAAGCCGAGCTCTCCATCTGCCTCGGGGCAGGGTGCCGTAACCAGTTTCTTCACTGGATAAGGGTGCAGGCCACTTGACCTCAGAGGACTGCTGTCCGTCGTTAACTGCACGAACGGTAAGTTCTGGGCACTTCAAATGTCTTAAACGTCTTTTGTAATGATATCTCTTGTTTTGCAGGGTTCCGGCGATGGCGGATGGCGGGCTGATGAGAGTTGAGGATCGAACCCGCGTGAGGAATAGAAGCGCCTGGAAGCACGTACGTAAGAGCTTGTAGCCTGCTTCACGATGCGCACTAACTGTCCCTTTTATCTTGCAGGTAAAAGTTTGGAGCTTTAGAGAAGCTGAAGGGTGCTGGAATACCCACTGGATTCAGCGTGGGAAGCAGTAATGGCACGTGAGTAATAAAGTTGCCCAATGTCTTTAAACGCACCTTCTTTTGTCTTTCAGATGCCGGAATGCAGTGCGAAGACCTCCGGAGCATGCGAAGAGTAGGTAAGCCTTTGTCTTTCAGATGCCGGAATGCAGCGCGAGGCGTTGGTGACAGCCGATGGACCAGGTAAGAGATGCGCTGCCACTGAAGACCGTAGTGCTAACCTGTTCTTTCTTTGTCTTTACAGGTGCTGCTGAAGACTGGATTCCAGGATGGTAAGCCTTTGTTCCCTTAGGCCCAGGATCAGAAGCAGAAGACACGATGAGCGTTCTGCTGCAGAGAATGCAGAATAACGCAAAGCAAGATTCATCCATCCGGTGTGGTTTAAATAGCCTCCTGTAGTGCTTAGGTGTCTCCTTCCACAGCCACGCCTAGGTAAGAAAAGAGTTCCTGCTTTCCAGAAGAGTTCCAGTGTTCTGAACCTAGGGAGTGGCTCCTGTCCCACCCAACAGGAAAAGTAGTCCCAAACAGAAGAGGATCAGGGGTTCAACTGGCAGGTAAGTAAGCAGCATGGTCTGCTGCAGGTAAATCCACCCAAGCATTATGAGCCCGGCGCTTCCAGCGGTGGGACTGGGCATCTTTATGAGCCTGGTGCCACTGGCGCCAGGACAGGGTCCAAAAGGTCCCAATTGGGACTGGCTGGCACTCGGAACCGGGGTTATGGGTCTGCTTCCAAGGGAGTCGGGCAAGTCCTGATCTTTTGGAAGCAGAGATCATGACAAATTGTTCCAATAATGTTGCGCACATTTGTTTTCAACTCCTCAATATTGCGCCATCCAGATGTTTTGGATTATTACGTACAATTCGGTATTTTGGAAGGTCGTCCGCTCCCAGGACTTTCCTGTAGGTTAACAACGTGTGACCGCAAAAGTGATGGGTGGAAGGTTTTGAATGACTCTGTACCAGTGGCATTGCTCTGGGCAACCTTCCACACCACCATTTTTTAGCCCGTCTGTGCCATTGCAAAAGGGGTCCAGCCATATGCAAATCAGTCAGGTACTGCCACCAATGGTAGCAGCCCAGCCCGAACTGCTAGGCCAGGTCCCCTCTGCACAGAAACACAATCAACCCCAGACATGTTTCAGCCTTGTTGGGCCTCCTCGGTGAGGTGCAGCTTGGTTCACTATGGCGCAGCAAGGAAAGGGCCCACGTCTGGGCATACCCTCTCTCACATAGTGAGACAAACTGTGACCACAAAAGTGATTGGTGGAAGGTTTTGAATGAATCTATACCACTGGCATTGCTCTGGGCAACCTTCCACACCACCGTTTTCTAGCCCGTCTGCGCCATTGCAAAAGGGGTCCAGCCATATGCAAATCAGTCAGGTACTGCCACCAATGGTAGCAGCATAGCCCGAACTGCTAGGCCAGGTCCCCTCTGCACAGAAACGCAAGCAACCCCAGACATGTTTCAGCCTTGTTGGGCCTCCTCATTGAGGTGCAGCTTGGTTCCCTATGTTTCAGCGAGCAATGGACCCAAGTCTGGGCATACCCTCTCTCACATAGTGAGACAAACTGTGACCACAAAAGTGATGGGAGGAAGGTTTTGAATGAATCTGTACCACTGGCATTGCTCTGGGCAACCTTCCACACCACCGTTTTTTAGCCCGTCTGCGCCATTGCAAAAGGGGTCCCGTCATATGCAAATCAGTCTGGTACTGCCACCAATGGTAGCAGCCCAGCCTGAACTGCTAGGCTAGGTCCCCTCTGCACAGAAACACAATCAACCCCAGACATGTTTCAGCCTTGTTGGGCCTCCTCGGTGAGGTGCAGCTTGGTTCACTATGGCGCAGCAAGGAAAGGGCCCACGTCTGGGCATACCCTCTCTCACATAGTGAGACAAACTGTGACCACAAAAGTGATTGGTGGAAGGTTTTGAATGAATCTATACCACTGGCATTGCTCTGGGCAACCTTCCACACCACCGTTTTCTAGCCCGTCTGCGCCATTGCAAAAGGGGTCCAGCCATATGCAAATCAGTCAGGTACTGCCACCAATGGTAGCAGCATAGCCCGAACTGCTAGGCCAGGTCCCCTCTGCACAGAAACGCAAGCAACCCCAGACATGTTTCAGCCTTGTTGGGCCTCCTCATTGAGGTGCAGCTTGGTTCCCTATGTTTCAGCGAGCAATGGACCCAAGTCTGGGCATACCCTCTCTCACATAGTGAGACAAACTGTGACCACAAAAGTGATGGGAGGAAGGTTTTGAATGAATCTGTACCACTGGCATTGCTCTGGGCAACCTTACACACCACCGTTTTTTAGCCCGTCTGCGCCATTGCAAAAGGGGTCCAGCCATATGCAAATCAGTCAGGTACTGCCACCAATGGTAGCAGCCCAGCCCAAACTGCTAGGCCAGGTCCCCTCTGCACAGAAACACAAGGAACCCCAGACATGTTTCAGCCTTGTTGGGCCTCCTCAGTGAGGTGCAGCTTGGTTCCCTATGGCGCAGTGAGCAAGGGACCCACGTCTGGGCATACCTTATCTCACATAGTGAGACAAACTGTGACCACAAAAGTGATGGGTGGAAGGTTTTGAATGAATCTATACCACTGCCATTGCTTTGGGCAACCTTCCACACAACCGTTTTTAGCCCGTCTGCGCCATTGCAAAAGAGGTCCCGTCATATGCAAATCAGTCTGGTACTGCCACCAATGGTAGCAGCCCAGCCTGAACTGCTAGGCTAGGTCCCCTCTGCACAGAAACACAAGCAACCCCATACATGTTTCAGCCTTGTTGGGCCTCCTCAGTGAGGTGCAGCTTGGTTCCCTACGTATTCCATATAACTTTTGCATTAATTGAAATCAGACCAAGCTCAAATCTTTTGCCAGCTGTTGGGGTCCCACTGGGCAATACTAGTACTTTACTCCAGAATGTATTTTTGCACCATGGCCATATCTCGGCCGGGCATCCCAGCATTGCCTCAGCGCAAAGATTAGAGCTGGAATGACCTTAGCCTTATAGAATTTGATTACAGGTTTTATCGTGAACTTCCAATATTTCTTGTTTAAGGTGTATCCTTGGGCTGCCAGGAGTTTGCATTTCGGTCGTATTTTCTCCACCATGTTATCGTCATTTAGCCGTGAGTTAATCAACACTCCTAGGTATTGCGATTACATGGTGAGCCGCAATGGGTTTTGTGTCTATTTTCCAAGTAAATTTCTTCAAGTAGCTTGCACCCACTAGGTTTTGCAGAACTAATATCTCGGTTGTTAATGGATTAATCACCAAGCCGTTAGCATCGGTATAGTCCTTCAATGCAGACAATTTTCTCTGTAAGCCGATAGGCGTTGCATCAATTATCATGATGTCGTCAGCATTAAGGATGTATCCTAGTTTATTTCCATTTATTTTTGGATCGAATGATCTTATTGTTTCAAGGGATTTTCCAATGTCTGAGATGAAGGTGCTGAATAAAGTTGCTCCTAGTGGGCACCCCTGCTTTACCCCTCTAGTGGTTTTAATCACTGACGTGAGAGTCCCCAGTTGATCCAGTCTGACTTTTATCGTTGTTTCTGAATACAGTTCTCTAATTGCAGCGAGCAGTCTATCAGGGAACCCCCAGTTGCTAAGTTTGTTCCATAGTAGCTCACAATCAATTGAATCAAACGCGTGAGCCAGATCTATGAAGGCTAAGTATGTTTTTGTTTTCGTTCTTATTGCCTCCATCTTTAATAGATTAATTAGCAAAAGATTTAATCCACAGCCAGCGCCTTTAACAAACCCAGTTTGTCGTTTATCAGCAACTTCTGCCACTTTTATCCAGTTTGTCAGTTGGATCAGTAGTTTGCAAAGATTTTCCTCACAACATCCAAAAGGGCAATCGGCCTGTAGTTTTTAGGATCAGTTCTTACTCCTTTTTTGAATACAGGGACGATTATAGCCAATTTCCAAGTCTCAGGGATTCTTTTTTCATCAATGATTTTTCTGAACAAAATGAAACAAAATTCGGCCCATGCTTCCGGATGGAGTTTTAGCATCTGATTTGTGAGGCCGTCGGGGCCAGGGGCTCTCAATGAGCTTAATCTTTTGATGTTATCTAAGATGTCGATCTTATCAATGATGATGTCCCATCTCAATAATTTTTTTTTTATCATGAAGTTGATTGTCCATGTTTTTGGTGAACAGCCTGCCAAAATGGTATAACCAGTTTGCTTCTGTTACCATATTATTTTGGATAGCTTGTTGGGGGACTACCATATTGTTAATTACTTCCCAGAATGAGCAAGCGTTTTTAGTTGTCAAAATTTGTAGCATTTTTTCAGCATCATTCTGGATCATGATGCTTTTATGTGAGCGTAGCCACTTTTTGTAGGAATTTTGTGCTTCTATTTTCTGTTCAGTACAATCATATGATGGATTTTTCGACAAAGACCGGATAAAATTTAGCATTTTGCTTTTTTTTTCTACAACCGCTTTGTCGTACACGTGTATATTCTTAAAGTTTTTGTTCTTACTCCTTTGCAAATTCCGTGTACGCTTGAAGCAAAGTCAGATATTCTAATGGATCTGGTGTTCATGGGGATTCTCATCTGACTGTAGTTCTGCCACTATTAGGATCTGGCTTTCTTTTAGCTTCAGACGATTTCTCCCCGGGGTAATGGAGATTACATGGTTCCATCGCTGCTCTTTTTTGCTCGTTAGACCTAAAAGAGTGATTTTAACCAGATTGTGATCGCTATGTTGCATCTCAATTACATTTAGATCAGTAATATTACTCGTCAGATTTCTCGAAGCATAAAAGTAGTCAAGGGTACTTTCATATTTTTTGTTTCGCCAAGTTGGTTTAGGCGGTATGTCCCCTTTCAGATTTCCATTTAATATCGCCATTCCTCGAGCTTCCATCTCCTCGGCCCATGTAAATATCAACCGTTTTTTTTTTGCCGAGGGTTTTGGACATGATGGGTCCATGAATTTTTGTGTTCGTAGGCATTCCATATCAAGGTCTCCACAAAGTATAATATTGGGGCTCTTCTCACTAGACAGAATTGTGTCTATTACGTCTCCCACTGCATCCAAATATAGCCATTCATCTGAGGCATTGTGCTGCCAATATAAGTTGATTACCTGAAGCTTCATAACCTTTCCACCTGCATTCTCTTTCTTAGTGGCTATGATGACATGTTGCATATATGGTGTGAGATGTATTGATTTTAATATTCTCAGGCCATAGCTTTGTTTAACAAGTGTTAACAGGTCAGCCATCAGTCTTCCTTTGGCCTGCTTAATGGCTGGATTCCAAGCTACTTCATAGCCTTCCACAGTTGGTTGGTTTGTGAGCCATATTTCTTGGAGGCAGGTTATATGTAAATTTCCAATGCCACTAAGACTATTATTAAACAGGTGCATGAATCCTCTCGTGTTCCAAGTCCCCATCAATGTCTCATGTGAGCGTATTTTTTCCTGGCGTTAATTCTTTTGTTGAGAATTCAGTGAGCCAGCCACCCAGCTCCACTTTTTCAGATCTTCCTCTTTGCTTTCCATTTTTTCGACAGATCTTTGGTTATATTTACATTGTTTTTTACATGCAAGTGTGATCTTGATCTGTTTCTTTGGTACAGCCTTGACTTCATCATCACCCAATTCAAGTTCGTCATCCAATTCTTTTCTCATTTTTTCAAAATGAATTTTTTGACTGCCAGGAGTTATCCCTTTTGAGAACTTCTCTTCACTTCTTTTAGGTTTTTGGATTGATGGTGTCCGACTTCTTGAATTAGAGGAATCTCCCCATGGTTCGCTTATTCCGAAACCTAGAGCGTTAATTTCAGTGGTGTTATCGACTATAATGTCTCTGATGGCTCTTGAGTAAACATGCAGCAATACACAATCTGTTATTGCATCGTGTATAAATTCCACAGTTTTAATGTCGTTCGTTGTTATTGAGCACAATTGTGGTATATAATTCAAGAGCTGGAGGACATTATATCTATTTAGAATGAACCCATCCTCAGATGGTTGATTTCTTTCCAATAATAAGCAGAAATTTGAGGTTATGTCCTGCTGTATTTATTTTTGTACGAGCTGTTTTTGTTTTATAAAAGGGGCCCTCTTATCTTCTCTCCACAGTTAATTTCCATCTTTGTACCTCACGGTGTCACTTCTTTTGTTATTTATAGGCCCTTTTTCCTTTGCTAAACCATCATTTATGTGCATTGCATTTCCATGTTTTAGATCAAACTCTTTAACCTGCGGATGTACAGCACTTTTCACTTGTCTAGTGTTAGTCATAGCCCATCTTTCATCCAGGGTCATGCGCTTTTTTAATTCTGTTACTATCACTTTGGATCCATCACTTTGCGCAGTCTTTTGTTTTTTCCTTCTCTGGTGTCACCGCTATAGTACAAGTTCTTATCTGACTGTTTTCTTCTGATTGTTTTTCCAACTGGTTATCGTTGTTATGCCACTCTGACATCCGTTTTGCTTCAGGATCATCTTCCTCTTCAAGTGTTGAGTTGCAGCTATTTGAATCAGATGTAGACAGATTTGCGAAGTCTTCCATTATTTTCTCCTCATCGTCCTCTGAGGCATCCATAATGATTTCAAATTATTTTTTTTCTTCCTGTTCTTGATTCTTCTCTGAGATCTCAGATACCACTGGAGCAGTTTGAGCCAGGGAACTTAGTCTCGGGCTACTTGTGGCTGTTTGAATCGTTACATTCAAAGATTTGATATTCCGCAAGATTTTACAGGAGTTTTTAGAGTTAGCTATCTTTTTATTTGGCATGTTTTTGTCTTCTTTATTTGTTTTTTGGGTAATTGTTCTTTCTCTCCACCTTTATTGAGGGTCTCCCTTTTATTTTTGTCGAAAATGGCAAACATTTCGTTTTTCTCTAATATTTTCTCCCGGTGTAGATCCTCTGAAGGCAGGGCATGCCCGATAATACCCTCTGCATTTGCTGAATTTGAGGGCCAGCAGGAATCCACTTCTTCATCAATATTATCACTCTGTTGGGTCTCTTTTCTTCCTTGTTTGGATGCCAGAATTTTTTCAGACTGCTTTGTCTTACTAGTCTCATCAGCGTCTGTTAGATCCACAAAGGACTGAGATGAAGGCCTTGGGGCAGCTTCGATGTTCGTTGCAGAATCCTCTGGTTTTTCAAATGTTTGGTCCAGAGGCATATCCTTATTTTTGCTTGTCTCTCTATTTGCCACGTTATTTTCCCTTATTACTTATGCTGATCACACACCAGCCTCTTTTGCTTGTGGCAACTTCTCTTCATCCATTATTTGCTGTTTTTTTAGAATTGCTAAGGCCTCACGTGCTAATTCAGCAAGAAGACGTTCATCATCTGCGCTGTTTTTTAATTTTTCCTTTTCTTGCACAACAAAAGCGTCATTATACAACTGGACATTAGCGCAATTAATTTTCTCCTCTTGGTGCAATCGTTCTATCTTTGTTAGTTTTGTATTAACCATGGCCATTAAGGAAATGTGTTCCCCTAGGCTCTCATTTAGGTGTTCATAGTTTTTTATCAAGGGAGCAACAGTTATTGTCAAAGCTGAGATGATGTTTGGTCACAGCTGAATTATCGCTTGCTCGACTAATTCAAAGCAATCAGATTGAGGGTCTCTCCGCCCTGTTAAGGTATCTCGATTCTTTAGGTTATTCTGTCTCCGTACTTTAGGAAATTCTCTTTCGGTGAGCGAGGAGTCCGTATCAGTACTGCACTCATCGCTTGTTTCTGAAGCATCGGATGTCCTATTTGGTCTCTGACGAGTCCAGCTTTTTCTCATTACGTTTGCCCTTGCATATGCTGTTTTTTGTTTTTGATGTAGAGAGCTGTTTTGACTCTCTCTATTCTGTGAGCAGGCTACAGCAATTGGACTAGAACTAGACCCAATCCTTCTGCGTTTATTCGGGCAATACGGTTCAGCAAGCTTTCTTTGTTCTCTCATTGACTTTTCCATGTAAATTCTGCTTCCGGCATTTCTTAAATCTTTAGACTTCAAGTGAGTACTGTCGTTTTTTTCACTCGCTAGAAGGTTCTTCTGTTGAGGCGATGGGTCCGCAAATTTTGCATTAATATTTTTAAGGTCCGCAATCATTTTATCTGCCAGAAACAGTGAATTTCTCCTTTCTGTAGGGGAGATTTCCGATTGTTGCAATGTCGATTTGGTCAAATGGCCGTCTCCAAAGGTCTGGTCATCGGCTATCACGAAGACCTCACCGTCGGATTCCAAATTAGAGTTTGTGTGGTTGGCTGTTTGAAGGTCTAAACAACCTTCAGTTTTTTTTTTCAGTCCTTTTGTTGATGCCTTTTTTATCTCAGCATTTTCTTTCTCTTTATTGCTTGATTTCTTATTGTGTTGTTGCAGCGCTCGCCATGCAAGCACTCTCAGTGATGTGGGAAATGTTTTGAAAGTGGTTGGCATCACAACTTGTTTCCGTCCCACACAAGACTGAGCACCCGCCAGTGCAGCGTTTATGCAGTGTTCCGTCTTCCTCTGAACTACAACTGTTTGATCAGAGTTTATCTTTCCAAGGGTACATGCCCCTCCACAATGGCAGGATTGCTCTGCCCCTCTTCCCCTGAAGGCAGGAATAACTTCGGGAGTAGGTTATGCCTTGTCATCCACTCCGTCTAGTGCTTTCAAGTGCTCTGCACAAGCACAAGCACACCCACCCGTAGCTGCACACACATAGCTGGAGTCCCTTGACAGCTCACCCTCAGCCGCAACCCCCCTCATCTGAACTGGGCGGGCATCCGAAGCAGCCGGCGTCGCGGCACCCCTCAAACCAACACCCACGCCTGCGACCGAGGGGGTCAAAACACTCAAGCATAACATGCCTGGTTCACCCACATATCCTCGCGCTCGCAGTGCGGAGGCCGCATAAGGAGCGGGGGTATCACTGGACGGGCAGGGCAGGAGGGGAGAGGAATAATCGTCTCACAAGACTTAAAAATCAGAGTTTTTCTGCAGGTGTTCTGTAACCCAAATGTGCCACTTATTGTAGCGTCCTTACCCTCCTTATCACCTCTCATCTTTTCGTTCCAGCTTCCAGCCGGAGCAGACAGTAACCACCGTGACCGCGCTCGTGTCAGCGGTGAGGCCGGACTTGCAGCTAGTAAAGCGGGAGCCGGTTCCATTACCACGGCTCACACCGCTCATGACGAACCCAAGGAACACTCCCTCGTCACTCCGTGTCGCGCCGCGAGGGAGAGGGGTTTTTATCAAAAGTCCACCTCCTCAATTGGTGAAATGGTAGAAAGACTGTAAATCCACTGGCAATCCGCAAGCAAAACTTAGACAGCCCCACACAAGGAAATCTATATTGTTTACACTGGACAGCTCCCTGTAACTTGGGGTATTTATTGTTTATTTGGGTGGTCTCCCCCCTAGACCCCCTCAACCCCCAGAGGTTCTCCTCCCCTAACCCCCCCCCCACCAACCTCCATTTTCAAAATGTAACCCTTGTCCAGTGCTGAAAACTTTAATGTATTTCAGCACTGGACAGCCCCCTGTAACTTGGGGTATTTATTGTTTATTTGGGTGGTCTCCCCCCCTAGACCCCCTCAACCCCCAGAGGTTCTCCTCCCCTAACCCCCCCCACCAACCTCCATTTTCAAAATGTAACCCTTGTCCAGTGCTGAAAACTTTAATGTATTTCAGCACTGGACAGCTCCCTGTAACTTGGGGTATTTATTGTTTATTTGGGTGGGCTCCCTAAACCCCTTCAACCCCCTGAGGTTCTTCTCCCTAACCTCCCCCTCCCCCCCACCAATCCCCATTTTCAAAATATAGCCCTTGTCCAGTGCTGAAATCTTTTAATGTATTTCAACACTGGACAGCTCCCTGTAACTTGGTATATTTATTGATTATTGGGGGGGTCTCCCCCCCGAAACCACCTCACTCCCCAGAGGTCCCCCCTAACCCTCCCAACCCCCATTTTCCAAAATGTACCCTTTCCTCAACCCATTGAATTTCCAACCCAAACATACATGTATTTTAAATGTATGTTTGGGTTGGAAATTCATCGTAATCCATCGAAATTCATTCAATGAATATGCTTTTCGATGGAAAAGCATTTCAATTAATGAATTTTGATGGATAATGATTCGATGGAAATTACTTCAATGGAAAGACTGGCTATTATTTTGTACTGCTTTCGAGTTCTTTCTGCTAAATTCGAATGTTAGGTGCGTTTCCAAACTTGTCAATAGTCTGTAAACCGTGGCAGTTCCAGCATACCCACTGATTTCTGTTGACTTGGCCACCTGGTGTGATTCTACTGTTGCAAAGTGCCACTGACCCTCTCCCCGCTATGCTCTGACCTCCCCCACTCTTGTCTCTGCCCCCATGGTGCTATCCGTCTCCCCTATTTTTTCTAAATACTTCTCCATCTGCTATTCTCCCTCTCTCACAAAGTCTGGAAGATAGAAAATAAAGAAGGCACTCCTGAGATCCAACCCTGGACTGCCCATCACCTACACCTACATGAATGCTTCTTCCAGACAGACTATTACTGACATTCTTTCTGCTGTCCCCTCGTCTAACTATGGACCCCCATATGGTCTCTGTCCTCTCTCATTTCTCCTCCTCACCCATTACTGGTGGAACCAGATGAGTAGTGCTCTTGGCTCACTTCACATCTTCCAAACGCACTATTAATGTCTATCATAATGGTAGTGTCATGGCCCAGAGCTCTCACCCCAACATTTTCCTTCTTGACAGGCATCATCCCTTCTCTCTTCAACTTCCCAACGTCTCTTTACACCCCTCCTTCCCTCATCCCCCCTGTCCCCAGTGGTGGCACACCACCCCTCCAACCCGTTTGCAAATCTTTTAAAGGGGGCTACCAGTTTCACTTAGCTACCCTCAATTCTCGATCTGCTATCAAACACTCCTCTGACATCTGTGAAATCCTTGAATACCTTTACCTTGATGTCTTTGCCCTCGCTGAGACATGGTTCAAGGTCAGCTCCATCACTGCTTTTGACATACTTTTTCCTGAGGGCTACAAAATCCTGTCCAACCCTAGACCCTCCCGGTCTGGTGGGCGAGTGGCTCTGATCTTCCCTAAGTGGGTTCCTGCCTCCATCATCCCCACTCAAACCTACTTATCCTTTGAAAGCCTAGTCTGCAGGCTGTCTCCCCTACTTTCTCTGTTACTCTTGCTACCATCTACAGACCCCCTGGTCCTACCTCCCTCTTCCTCTCTGAATGGGTCCAACCTCTCCTCCTCCCTCAAACCTATCTTTCTTGGGGACTTCAACATCCATCTCGACTCCCCTGATGTGGCCACTGTTCTCTTCTGTGACCTCTGCGACACACTCTTCCTCACTATCCTTCCCTCTGGCCCAACCCACTCTGCCTGGCACACCTTGGATGCTCTCTCTTGGATGCTCAGACATCCCTCTCACCAACCCTCTCACTACTGCTCTCTCCTGGTCTGATCACTGTCTCCTCTCTTCCCTACTTGACCTCCCCTGTCCCCAGACTCCTCCCCCAGCACTGCCAGTCTCCTTCTCCACCATTCGACCAATGAAGCGTGTGTCAGTCATTGCTTTTGCTTCCTCCTTCATCCCGCTGCCGCCCCATTCATTGGACTCTCCTTCTGACTCTGTTATAACTAACCTCCATCTCTAAAACCCTGGACATCCTAGCCCCTGTCATGAGGATCTGCATGAAGCCTTCCTCTAAATGCAATTCTTGGTATGACTCTGATTTAGCAACTTTGAAATGAAAGTACAACTCAGAAGAGCAGAAATTGCAGACTTCTAGGTCATCCCCTGACAAACTGTCCTGCTGTCTACTCCAAAGGCAATACTGTCTCTCCATCTGCTCCAGGAAGAGGGCTCATGTCCAAGCCTGCATCTCTGGAGCCACCAATAACACGGCTGAATTCTTAAAAATCTGCAAGGAACTTGCCAATCCTTCCACAGTCTCCTCTGCTCCTCCTCCCAAGCCCTATACTCTGCACTGGCCACCCACTTTTCCTCCCAAACTCTTGACATCCTGTCCTCTCTGGCATCTCCTCATATCTCCCACCCCCACCGTCTCTCCCCTCTTTTGACCCCCCTGACCCCATACTCTCCTCCCTCTCTCCCATTTCCCCAGATGAGATCTCTAGAGTTGCCCGCTCTATGAAAGTCTCCTCTAAACAGGTGCTTCCCTGTTCCTCCAGGACCATCAAGGACAATAAGCCATCCTCGCCCCTGCCTTGGTTGACCTCTGCAATCACCCTTTTGCCACAGGCTCTTCCTTCATCCCCTTAAGCACTCTCTTGTGCAACCTTTCCTAAAAAAGATGTCTGGCTAACTATCACCCTATCTCTATCATCCCTTTCTTGGGAAAGCTCATGGAGAAGCTGGTCATCCCCCAACTGACCCTCCACACTGAAATGGCTGGCTGTCTCTGTGACAACCAATCTGGTTTCAGGGCAGCCAGATGCATGGAAACTGTTCTGCTGAACACCCGTAAAGACCTACTCTCTAACTTGAACTCTAACATTCCCTAGGTCCTGATCCTCCTTCGATCTTTCCTCTGCTTTTGACAGTCAACCACTCCATCCTCATAAACCACCTCCATGATACCCTATGCAACACGGATAGGGCACTGGCATGGCTGACCTCCTTCCTCCCTAACAGACCCTCCTAAGTGCAAAAGGGTCCTTTTCCCTCCTCCAAAACGCTCTCTACCTGTGGCGTCCCTCAGGGATCTATCCTATCGCCATTGCTCTTCGAAGTCTACCTGGCCCCTTTGACCCACCTGATCTCAGCTTTCTCCTCTCATTTCCAGTGTTACGCAGATGACACGCAGCTATCTTTCAGGTTTCCTTCCCCTACCTCCACCTCCTCCTTTTGCACCCTCATAACTGACTGCCTGACTGCTATTCGGGCATGGTGCTCTGCCATTGATCTCTGCCTTAATGCCAGTAAGACAGAGATCCTTCTCATTGGGACACTTGCTCCTTGTTCCCCCCAGTCTCTGGGCAGACTCCTTGGGTCCCCTCCACTCACCCACTCGTGAGGCAAATATCCTTGGGATCATCTTTGACGCCTCTCTCTTTTCCTCTCCATGCACAGACCTTGCCAAGAAGTCACATTTTAAGCGTTATCTCCTCACGGGCATTCTACCTTTCCTCACCTTCCCCCAGAGGCTCAATGTTTCTAGAGCCCTGGTTCTCTCTAGGCTTGACTACTTCCTAAACCTGCCTCTTTCCCCCCTTCACCCCCTCCAACTAATCCCGAATAGGACTGCAAGATGTATCTCTATCCTCAAGCCCAGGAACAGCATCTCTACAGCCTTAAAATCTCTCCACTGGCTCCCAGTAACTGCAAGCATCAAAATCAGAACCGTTTGCATCAGGCTGTCTGGGGCCTGGGACCTCTCTATATCCAGCTTTCTCTCCCGAAATACCTAGCCAGGGTCCTTCAGTCGTCTGGCTCTAACTCTATGCAGGTCAAACGTTTCTCCAAGCAGAGAGTGGGAGGTAGATCCCTTTCTTCGGCTGATGCCTGCCTCTGGAACAGCCTCCCTTCCCCCTCAGACTTGAGCCGGATCTTCCTAAATTCCAGAAACTTCTCAAGACCTTCCTTTTCTGCTCTTTCTTCCCTCTTCTTCTCCCATGCTAAATTCTCCATCTGCCACTGCGACTGGGGCCTGCTCCCTTTAGAGTCATACAGGGGCCAGACCACCCCACAACCAGTCCCCCTCCCCCCCGGAGCATCCTCAGCCAGCACTTGTCCTCAGGCACTCTTCCCGGGACTATCCCAACTTTGTCCTTCCAGCCCACAGCACTCTTCCTCCCCTCCACCCTCTTTCCCCTGGCACTTGCCGCCTTGGCCCGACCAGCACTTGTCCCCCCCACCTGTGGGGGTTCCTTACTCCTGCACTTCTCCCTCTAACCCTCCCCCCTTGCACGTATCACCTTGTCATGCACTTGCACGGTAGGATTGTCACAAGCCAATATAACCATTTATTTGTTGTATTTTTGTGATTTCCCATGTCCCCTCCCCATCTTGTCTTGTTGCGCCTCGATTCACCTGTGTATAAGCGCCATTCAAAATGTCCAAAGAATAAATACATAAATAAATAATGGAAAACATAGTTTAAATTTCTCTATAGTTGCAAAACGCATTCTCTGCTTTTCATTACTGACCTTGGATGGTCAAGATTTACGACCCTGCCCAGTTTTATTTATGCTGCTTATTGTGCCACCCATAAGGATTTTTGGAGGTGACACTATTGAGATGAGCTGTCCTTTCAGATAAAAGTAAGCTTTTATGGTCCAGTGATATTCTGTTTTGCACCAGTGGCTTTCTGCTGCATTACGATTTATATTTCCCAAAATCTTGCTCGCGTGGTGCAAGTTGCCCCAATTTCTCTCAATTGCATCCAAGGTCCATGTCCATAGTGTACTTTCTACAGTAACCTACTTTCCTACTGTTCCCGCATAGGTCTGCATGCCAGGGCGCCTGCGCGCATACTTTGCTGACACCCGCAAAATGTTTATTTTCATCTTCTCTCAAAGGCGCATGGGACAGAATTGCATTGTCAGCTAAAATGTCTGGGGAAATGTCAAGGGGGGAGGATGGGGAGAGGTCTGCAGACTAAAGGCTCCCGAGCTTCTTTCAGACTGCCGCACAGAGGCAGCGTGAATGGGAATAACCCTAGGCCGTGCTGCGCCAAGGGATTTGCTATGGGCTGACTATGACGCGTGCTTTATTACTAACAATACATAGTACTCCATCATGCATATTGATCTTTCCCCAGAAATGTTTTAATATTGGTATAACAATCTCTCCCTCTTTCTGTCTACACATTGGGCTAACACATCGCAATTTTTCATACGGGAGTAGAGAGATTTTGCTGCGGCGGATTTCGTCGAATTCGACTTCATCGAATGTATTTTAATGAACTTTGCCGAAAATACATGTCAGGGGTGGGTTTAGGTGAATAACTAATGTTGTGGGCTTATGGGTGCTGGTTGGTGGGGGTCTCCCCCCCCCACGCATATATTTGCGACAAAATCTATGACACTTTTTTTCCCGGTGAAATCGAATTTGATAAAATCTTTTCGACAAAATCACATACGCACTTTTTTAAAACTGGTATAATAAACTAAGGTCGGTTCGATGCATGGGTGGACTGGGCACTCAGCAGTTCGGGCGTTCACCACGCTAGGACAGCCCCACCACTGGTACCATGGCTGCCCTGTGTTAGGGCTGCTCTCCCCCTTTCCACTCACCCACGAAGCGAGCTGAAGCAATTCAATAGTTCACATTAGCACAAAGGCCTTCTGAAACTCTATAAAGTACCTCTCTCCTAAGAGCCTAAGGCTAACCCATGCATGGCTGATAGCTCATTGTATTAGGTGCATGGTGTTCTTATCCTTGATCGCTCTACAGCGAACGTGTTCGATCGAGTCCAGGTAGTGCCATAGCACTTGTTTCTTCTGTTAATGAAAAAATACGTCCCATTAAAATGGGACACCAGTTCATTCACTGCTGACACTGAGATGCTAGCAGTGGCAGTAGGAGTCTCCTTAATGTGTGGTAGTGCCTATGAGCGCAAATGTGTTCACTGTGCTGTGCTGAGGAATAGTTGGAGATTTTTCACAAGGGCTAGAGTCCTTTACTGCCCGGGCTGCTGGTGGCCTCCTAGGCTGCCCCTGGTGATGTATGCTGCCCGGGCTGCTGGTGGCCTCCTTGTCCACCCCTGGTGATGTATGCTGCCCGGGCTGCTGGTGGCCTCCTAGTCTGCCCCTGGTGATGTATGCTGCCCGGGCTGCTGGTGGCCTCCTAGTCTGCCTTGGTGATGTATGCTGCCCGGGCTGCTGGTGGCCTCCTAGTCTGCCTTGGTGATGTATGCTGCCTGGGCTGCTGGTGGTCTCCTAGTCTGCCCCTGGTGATGTATGCTGCCCGGGCTGCTGGTGGCCTCCTAGTCTGCCCCTGGTGATGTATGCTGCCCGGGCTGCTGGTGGCCTCCTAGTCTGCCTTGGTGATGTATTCTCAGCCCGGGCTGATGGTGGCCTCCTAGTCTGCCCCTGGTGATGTATGCTGCCCGGACTGCTGGTGACCTCCTAGTCTGCCTTGGTGATGTATGCTGCCCGGGCGGATGGTGGCCTCCTAGTCTGCCCCTGGTGATGTATGCTGCCCGGACTGCTGGTGACCTCCTAGTCTGCCTTGGTGATGTATGCCTCCCGAGCTGCTGGTGGCCTCCTAGTCTGCCTCGGTGATGTATGATGCCCGGGCTGTTGGTGGACTACTAGTCTGCCCCTGGTGATGTATGCTGCCTGGGTTGCTGGTGGCCTCCTAGTCTGCCCCTGGTGATGTAGCCTGCCCGGGCTGCTGGTGGCCTTCTAGTCTGCCCTAGTGATGTATGCTGCCCGGGCTGCTGGTGGCCTCCTAGTCTGCCCCTGGTGATGTATGCTGCCCGGGCTGCTGGTGGCCTTCTAGTCTGCCTTGGTGATGTATTCTGCCCGGGCTGCTGGTGGACTCCTAGTCTGCCCCCTGGTGATGTATGAAATAAGGAGTGGACACTCTGATCAGTGTCACTGAAAACAAGGTCATGACATTGTACCCATTTCGAAAGCTTTTGTGTAAAACAAGGGTTTATTGGATGCAGTGAGCAATGTTGAACACAAAAGGGCTCCCTGTGTGTTGGTATGGTTCTATAATAAGAATTTGATGACGTTGGACATATTCAAACAGCACAATTTAGTCCTCTAACTTATCTACAGTTCCTCATAGGCCGAAAATGTTTTTCAGAAATGTGTCTGATTTTTTCTAAATTAAAATATGTGGGGGTTTTACTTGAAAAAGAAAATAACTGGAAATGACAATGTGACAGAAAAATCCGCCCACCAACCAAATTAGACTGATTATTCCCCTCCTGTTAAAGTTGCTTCCTCCTAAACAGTGGTGGAAGTGTACGGACAGAAGTGGTGGAACTATGTTCCCTACTGGCCTGCCCTGCTCCCCACACACACCATCGCCACCCCCAACCCCCACGCACTGTACAAACCTCTAAACAAATGCACCTGCTGTTAACTGAACTTTCAGTGCAGTGCACTAAGTGCAAGTTTCAACGTGTTCCATTCCGGAACAGTCTCTTTTGAAAAAAAAAAGTATAGGAACAGTACACCACACCCGTTCTCCATCTTCAGGTCGGCATGCCGACTTACACAGAGGCATGCACTTGACATTCACCCTCCCAATAATTCTCAATTTCAATGTTTGTAGTGTAATGTCGTGCATTGTTATGTTTTGAATAAACAAATTACTGATTTTCAAAATTCTTTTAAATTCCTATCTATTCATCAATAAGAACATTAGTAGTACACAGCGGTACTCAGGATCCTGAAGCGCAAACTGAGAAGGACCGCGAGGAAATGGCAGAAGGATCCCAGCCAAGATCATGGCATGGCCTTAAAAACAGCATCCAAGGCCTGTAAAGCCATCTCTGGAGATAAGAAATCATTGTATTCAGCTCAAATCAAGCTGAGCAATCGGAAAGGGGCCGTGTTAAAGATTTTATGACATAGAGAAAACCCTTACATGAGACCGGACCACATTGAAACCTCGGTGGCAAGGTCTGGCAATATCAAAGTATCAATTGATGAAATAAGTATCTTAGCGCACATATGGGCGAGAATCTGGTTAAGGTGTTCCCCATCCTTCCTTGAATAAAGCCTGGGAGCCTAATTTATTCAAAGAGTTCCATTTTAAAACCATATATATAATGTTGGTAAACTAAAACCAACAAACTCACAGGGGGATTCATGCCCCTCCTTCACGGTGAAGGAGTTTATGATGGTTTTAGCCGCCATCATTACTAAATATGTTAGCACTTCCTTTGGAGATGCTTGGGTCCTGGATACCATCAAAAGGGCCTGGGTTACGACACTGCTAAAAATAAAAAACAAATATTTGTACCCTAACATGTGCATGAATTATAGACCCATGACCAATGCCCAATTCGTACTGAAAATACTCAACACAACTTAAATTCTTCATGAAAGAACTCTCTCTGGGAGAATGGAAATAAGGCTTCCCCCCTTTTGGAAGCATGGAATTGGCCACAGTAGATGCTAGGTAGAATCTGCTACACACTGATGATGAGGCAACTTGGTTTGCTCATGTTACTGCAACTTTCACACCCTAGACCACCAGCTCCTAATCACCCCCTGGAAGAGGTGGAAGGGGTGTTGAATGATTCTCCGAACTGGATGGACATCCTTTATAGAAAATAGATCATCTAGGATCAAAAATTGGGCTCCTTCAATCCCACTCACAGCCAGTGGTTTGTGCAGTCCCATAGCACACCCTTTTGTTGCTACTCGTCTCAACATATATTACACGGCCCGCGGTAGTGGGCGTGTAGTTATGGTTAAGTTGCTGAAATCATACGAAGAGCACTTTTTCGGCAGCTTATAACTTTGCTCCCTCTGTACGAATCCTCACCAAACCTTGCAAAAAAAGTATATGGTCGGCTCTGAATTTTTCGCCAAGTTGGGCGAGGTTTCGTGCGGTGGGCAAAGTTATAGGGGGGTCCCAACATATTTTTTTCTCCTTAGACTGAATGGGAAAATGGCTGGATGCCAGGAGCGAGGGCCTGGGTCAGAAAGCATGCTTTTGTGTGTTTGATGGATATCCGACCAGTAATTGTTTTGCAAAATACTGAAATGCACGTCCCCAAAATATTAGTGAATCTGGGTCCGCTCCGGACCCATTTCCCTGTTTGCTCCGCGGACAGAAATGTAGATGGCTCGCGGTACGGCATGTTGTCGGAGGAGTTTGTACGCAGCCAGTGGTTGGCTGGAGGGAAGCGTGCTGTGCATCAATATTTTTTCAGAAAGCCGCCATGGTGTATCGGAGGACAGTGTGGTGGTGGAAGGGTCTGGAAAATGTACCGTACGCAATGTGTTGGCGGCAATAAGGGAGGGAACGGGTGGGGGAGTGAGAAGTGGTTCATTTGACATTTGTAGCTGAGTACTTTGTGTGGTGATTGGAGGCAGCTGTTTTAACAGGCCCATAGCTTCTGCCACAACCTGTTTGCAGCCACCTCTTTTCCTGATGAGTCGTGGCAGGTTGATTGCAGAAGGGGGTGAATTGCACATGACATAGGTTGGATGGGAGCTCGGGTGGCTGTGCGCTGCAGATGAAATGCGGTAGTTGGGCACATGGTGGCATGCATGGGTGAATGAAGGAGCGGTGGGTCAGTGGAAGGATTAGACTATTGGGTGCATGGCCGAAGGTCGTAGGCCATAGGCTGTAGGGCATGCACCCAAGAGCATAGGGCTGCAACATACCCACCACAGGAATGCATGTTTGACTCTGCATCCGGTAGAGGGTGGTGCATGCATAGTGTGGTGTGTGCAGATTGGTTGCAGTAGTGCCAGTGTTGCGAACATAATGTGGGTAGGTTGGCAGTGCCACAGTACTTTGTGAATGGAAGTGGGTACGCCCATAGTGTGTGAATGAAAGTGAACACGGGTGCAGGAGACCGTGTTTTGTTTGCACATTATGGTAACTGTTGCAATTTGTTGCTGCATAGCTCCATGGCGGTGCACTGTGGTTGGAGATGCTGCAGTGAAAAGTCACACAGTGTGGGTACTGGGTGCAGTGTTTGCATACTGTCAGTATGATAAAGGGTATGGTTGAAGGGCAGCTTATATGTGATTGGATAGTGTGCTGTGTGCACAATGCTTGCAGTATGGGCAATGTTGTAAACATTATGTGGTTAAGTTGGCAGTGACACAATACTTTCTGAGTGGAAGTGGGTAAGACAAAAGTATCTGAATGAAAGGGCATAGGGGTGCCAGAGACAGTTTAATGTTTATACATTATGATAACTGTTGCATGTAATGCTGTGCATGTCCATTGTGGTGTGGAGGTTGGTTACGAGTGATGGTGCCAGTGGTGCGTATGTGCATAGTGGTAGTTGGTGACATGCTGACATGCATGGATGCATTACGGTGCAGGGAATGTGTGCAAGGAGCACACCCACAGGAGCAATGTAGGTTTGACAGTGCATGAGGCACAGGGTGGTGATCTTTGGAGAATGGTTGTGGCCACATTGTCGACGTGCTACAGCACCACAAGTGAGTTTCAAAGCATGGATTGTTGCACAGGTTGGGTAGGAGTGCTGGTGGCAGTGGTGTGTATGTGGATTGTCGTAGTTGCTGACATGGTGACATGCATGGTGGCATTACGTTGCTGTGGGTGTGTTCAAGGCCTAGACTATTGGGTGCATGGCCAAAGGCCATAGGCTGTAGGCCATGCACTCAAGAGCCCAGGCCTCGAGAACACCCACAGCAGTAATGCATTTTTGACTCTGCATCAGTTAGAGGGTAGTGACATGTAAGGAATGGTTGTGGAGCACATTTCAGCCGTTATAGGCCAGTGTTGCAACTAGAATGTGGGTAGGTTGGTAGTGGCGCAATACTTTGTGGATGGAAGTGGGTATGCTCATAGTGTGTGATTGAAAGTGCACAGGGGTACAGGAGAGAGTGTTTTGTTTGTACATTATCATAACTGTTGCAATTTGTTGCTGCATAGCTCCATGGTGGTGTGCTGTGTTTGTGCAGTGAAAAGCCATGCAGTGTGGGCACTGGGTGCAGTGTTTGCATACTGTCAGTATGGTAGAGGGTATGGTTGAAGGGCAGCTTACATGTGCTTGGATAGTGTGCTGTGTGCACAATGCTTGCAGTATGGGCAATGCTGTAAAGATTTTGTGCTTAAGTTGGCACTGACACAATACTTTCTGATGGAAGTGGGTAAGACATTAGTATGTGAATGAAATATCGTAGGTATGCCGGAGACAGTGTAATGTTTATACATTACTGTAACTGTTGCATGTAACTCTGTGCATGCCCATTTTGGTGTGGAGGTTGGTTAGGAATGCTGGTGCCAGTTGTGCGTAGTGGTAGTAGGTGACATGCTGACATGCATGGTTGTATTACAGTGCAGGTAATGTGTGCAAGGAGCACACCTACTAGAGCAATGCACGTGGCACAGGGTGGTGATCTTTGGAGAATGGGTGTGGAACACATTGTTGATGTGCTACAGCACCACAAGTGAGTTGCAAAGCGTGTATTGTGGTAACATGGTTGCGGTGATAATTGCAACATGCTACACTATTTGGTGTGCGGCAGGAGAGGGTGCAGTGAGAAGTTGTATAGTGTGGCCACAGGGTGCAGTGTGTACGTAATGTGAGTATGGAAGTGGGTATGGTTGAAGTGTAGCTTATATGTGGTTGGTTACTCTGCTGTGTGCAGATTTACTGAAGTAGGCCCAATGTTGTGAAGCTATTGTGCATAAGTTGCCAGTGACACAATACTTTGTGAATGGCAGTGCGTAGGGGTGGTGCAGGCTTTGGTATGTTGGTGGATGCTGCTAAGTGTGACACGTTTTCATGAATGGATGTTTTATGGTGTAGGGGCATTGGGTAGAAGTGCCGTTACGTATGTTACATTTGTGCATAATATTAGGTGTCCACATGCTCGGTTGCCTGCATGTATAGTGTTGTGGTGGGTGTGGAAAGGGCTGCACTGTTGTGTGCATGGCCAAAGGTGTGCAGGGTGCATCTTAGGATGTTTGTGGATGCTGCAATCGTGGGTTCTTTAGCAGATGTTTCTGGTGGAGTGGCTTTGCAATCAAACGGAACGTGTACTGAGAGTGTTTAACGGTAAATATGGAGTGATGTATAGAAATGACAGCGTGCAATGCAGAGGTTTTGTATGTGATTGCTGGATGCATGTCTGAACATTTTAAAGAACCCAATGGGGAGTGCTGCAAAAATGACTGTGCAAAGAGAAGAAGTATTGTATGTGCTTTACTGGGCAGTGGCTTTCACTGTAGATGGGTTAGCGCACACGCCACATCCTGCAATTATGAGCAGGGTGGGATGGGAAATGGAATTGTGGGAAATAAGCAATTAGGAGTTTAGGGTGTGGTTCACTGGAAGGGGCGGTACCATTTCATCCCAATACTGTGTCGCGAGGGTGGTCGAGATAGAGAGACGCACAGCGCTTATCGCCGGTGATACCTTTGTGCACCATCTGCACAGGTGTTGTATGCAAAGAGGCGTTGTTGGTAATTTCGAGTTGGAAGGAGTGGACGCTTTCTGGGCCTGTCAGGGTGACTGCAGTTTTTGCAGGATGGTTCGCCTTTGCAGATATGTGGCATCCGTCACGAGCGTTGACTTTGTCGTGGTGCACTATTGAACTCTAAATTTGGGTTACATGGCGTGTGGACAATTAATCCGTCACCTGAAGAGGTTGCTGACCGCAGTGATGCGTATTTTTCCAACTGCCAAGGTCGTTTTCTCAGGCATAACACCAAGAGGAGTATGGGTCCATGACAGTGTAATTTGTCCCCTGCCAGAGGTCGGAACGTGTTCTATAAACCGAATTATGCGTGAATTTATGCAGACTGCTGGCATGTTCTCCACCCACTATGAGATCATGAGGTCGCCAAATATGCAGTGGTTCCGCAGAAATGGCATTTATTTGCGCGCCATTGGCAATGCCATTTTCTTTTACACTGTGCAAGAAGCATTGACCAGAATGTGGTAAAAATTGGAGGAGAGGCAGACAGAAACGCATATAAAGAGAAAATAGAAAAACATTTCACGCAGGCACGTCAAAAAAAGAAAAAACAACCTTTATACATTTACGATGGAACACCGAATCCCCTACGCAGTTTGATATTGTGTACCCCGCCACCCCAAGAAAATGGCATTTTATTGTCACCCATTGGCAATGCAGTTTTGTTTACTCGTCTACAGAAAATTGTGAAGAGTTTACTGTACTAATGTGAGCACAAGAAAACATAAAGCAAATAAAAACCGAAAAAGGGTGTTTCTGTAGAAGCATCTATAAAAACAAAAACTAACAGGCTCTTTCAAAAGCCGCCCCTTACCATGAACTCCCCATACCCTGGTTGCAAGTTATTCCCCCACACCCACACGCAGCACGAAAGCCACATCCGGGCATTTTGCGGATGGCGGCCAAGGAAATGGAACTGTGGGGATTGTCCAATCAGATGCGTAGGGTGTGCGGCAATAGGAAGAGGGACTCCTGTTTCGCTCGGGCCCGGCCCTTGACGTACTTGGGGACCTTCACGTGCCACATTCAGCGGTTCTCACCATGCTGGCCTATGGAAATGGGACTGTAGCGATTGTCCTATCAGGTGGTGCTCAGGATGTGTGTCACAGGAATGCGTGCCAATAGGAAGAAGGACACCTCCTGCTTTACTGGGGCGTGGCCCTCGCGGTACTTGGAGAAAGGCACGTGCCAAATTCTGCGCTTCTCAGCATGCTGGCCAATGGAAATGGGACTATGGCCTTTGACCAATCAGGTGCTTAGGGTGTACATCACAGGAAAGAGCACCAATAGGGAGAAGGAGTCCTCCTGCTTCACTGGGGTGCAGCCCTCACAGTCATTGGGGAAAGGCACGTGGCACATTTTGCGCTTCTCACCATGGTGGCCAATGGGAATGGGACTTTGGCCGTTGGCCAATCAGGTGCTTTGGATGTGAGTCACAGCAAAGGGCAGCATTCACTTTTTCCATTACTTTGTGTACTGCGGTTGGCAAACATGGCAAGATGCACAGTTTTCGTCGTGGGTGATGGCTTTTTGGAAGATCTGTGCGTGTATGCCCTCCAAGAAGACTTGTCTGGCAATTTCGGTTTGGAGGGAGTGGACGCTTTGTGGTGTAGTGTCAAAGGGTGCTGTTTCTATGGACTGCTTGTAGAATGTCGATGCGTGGCCTCGATGGCAACTACATATTGTGATCATGCACTTTTGAGCCTTCTTTTTGGGATACATGCCTTGTTCTGTGTGTTCTGTCAACTGAAGATTATGATGAAAGCAGTGCAGTGCCTTTTTTCTACTGCCAAGGTGCTTTTCTCATGTATAACCCCGAGAATAGTGTGGAGGTATTCCAATGATTCCTGTTGCCAGCCAGAAGTCGAAAGGGGTCTCATCAACAGAAGCATGTGTGACTTCTTGAGTGCTACTGGCATGTTCTCCTGTGAGAATGAGAACATTGGTTCGCGATACATACACCTTTTCAAGGCAAATGACATGTCTTTGTCGACCAGTGGCAATGAAATGATGTTTCAAAATCTACGCAATGCACTTAAGACTCTATTTTAAGAATGTGAGCTGACATTGAAAACACACATTTACGTTTGAAAACCTCAAAAAAGTGCTTCTAGGGAAGCACCTTTTAAAAAACCAAAAAAAAAGGTTCTTTTAAGAGCCACACAGCAGCTAACGAGGTCCGCTCCCCTGGTTGAAAGTTATTCCCCCACTCCCACGCATGCCCAGCATGAAAATCCATGAATATTGCAATAGATGCAGGGTGGCACGTGTTACATACGCCCCTTTTGCAGATGACGGCGATAGAAATGGGCCTGCAGAGGCTACGGCATTGGGCAATAAAGTTTGTGGGTGTGGTGTGTACAAATAGACTGTGCTACACGGTGTGTTTGTTGACTGAAATGCAGAGGGTGCGGTTATGGCTGTGTGTTTCACGAGGCACAGCCTGCAGGTTTTAGGGGATTCTGACATACATTGATTGAAAGTGAAGGGAAAACCCTGTGCAGTGGCTACTCATTTTGCAATCTATCATGTGCATGTGTAGTGCTATGGAGTAGCTACAATGAAGTGCCTGATTTTGGTTTCTGTGTGTGACACTCATGCCGATATTATTGTTGTTCATTGTGCAGGGAAAATTGCACAGCATTTTACACGAGTTTCAGTGCCGTTTGCTATGAAGGAGACACTTGCCCAGTTCATGTGTTTGTTTCCGATCTCTTGCATAAGTTTCTATTGCATTATGCAGCCATCGATGTGGCAGCATCATTTTCTATTTGGGCCGTGAATGCAGACAGAGTGGTACTTTGCAAAGAAGTGTATTTGTGCCTTTGTTCGACATGTGCCAATGGCATACTTTGCCAATGGGAATATGAAGTTTCACTGCACAAATACTTTTCCCCAGCTATAACATTCTTCTTACTATGCCAGCCATCCCGATTTATGCACACCCCCATCTAAATTGGCTTGGTGCCCTTCTTGATAGTAGTGATTATTTTTTTGTACGTGTTCCGCACTGACTCTCTTGAAAATGCTCTGCAACACGTAAAGAAACCTCTTTGTACAGTGACCCCTTTTCTAACTGATTGAACTACAGTGTTTACCACACTGCCACGCCTCCCGCCCTGCATGCGTGCATTGTCAATTCCTTTGTTGATCTGTGAAAGGTGCTTTCTTTATTTATCTTTTTTCCTTTCCCAGTTCATTTTCATTTATTATGGTGTTTTCACACACGCCACAGAAGGAACGGCAGGAAAGGTCCGGTACAGAAGGGGCAGCACCTGCCTGGATACTATAGGGGATGTGCCGCTACATAGGGGACAGACATTGTAATGCTCCCATAAGGACCATTCCCACGCACTTCCAACTACCTTAACTCTGTACAGTAGCGCATTGCAGTGAGGGTCTGTAGCATGGCATATGGTTATATTTACAAAGGTAATCTCCCAAGAATTTTTTGTTACCGGGGGGCCAGTCTCGCAAAATGGGAGACGTACTTAAGGGAAAGAATACAAAGAATGAGAACTGGCTACTCCTTTCTATGTAGTACCAGATAAGGACGGGTGATCTACAGGATTGTATTGAGTAACAAAGTTCACTTACCAATTAGTGAGCTGTGTCCATACATAGAGCAAAAAGCAGGAGAGAATAGAACCATCTTATTCATAACTTAAATACCAATCACAAAAGACGTCTTTTCTATTAATGTATTCAGTATAAAGACCACTCAGACATAATTAAAAAACAGAAAGAAGAGACAGGGAATACACCCAAAACACAATCGTGAATATGATGCATCACTGACGTCCTCTCGCTGACTTGTTAAAAACACACAATATAATTCATAAGGGGTTCGTTATCTTAGTCAAAAACACTCTATTGATATGAGCGGTTTTTAGATACAAGATTATATACTTTAGCTAGTCAGTTGTCATGTGTCGACATGTTTCGGCCATATAACCATATGAAACACTATCCCTAGTGTGTCTACAAATAATATATTGTTTGGCCTTCTTCAGGACAGACAAATTTCTCATCAGATGGTGAATCTCTTTTCAATCCCCAGTTGCAGGACAAGTACAATCTAAAAAACAAACATATATACATTTATCACATTATAAAAACATGGTTCCGTTCTCAACAAATAACTATAGTTCTTTGTTTTAGGTATTTCAATGCATTAATGAAAAAAAACGTTTAATGAACGTTTAATGAAAAAATAATTTGTGCTCATATTTCAAAATGCCATCATCAATTTGAATGCTGTAGGTAACCTTGGCCTCTACTTACATCCTGGTAGTCCTAGAATATTTTGCTAGGATGCACCTAGCACAGATAGGGTTGAATCACTACTGCCAGGCGTTCAAGAATCACCTCCAAGCTTCTAGAGAGTTTCAAGCTGTCGTGGGCCCTATAGAAAAAGCCAATTTTACGTTTAAGTACATACTTCTTACGATGTAGCACGTCACAAAAGGAGGCGCAACATAGACTTGTCATAATCTACTCACTTAGAGACAAAACCCAATGGTATATTTTATGTCTCTTACACATTCTACATCATGTTACCCAACATTACTGGGTTTGATTCAAACGCATATCTTGTTGTTTTAAAATTCCTTTGCATTTAAACATTTTTAAAAATTCACGTTAGATAAAAAGATATGGAAACCTATAAAGAGACGAACACCTACCCCTATCTTGTCAAGTCATACTATGAAGATCAGAATAAAGTAGCAAGGACCAGAGGAAGGAATACTAACCGTCAGAGGAATAAATTTGTATCTTTCTCTAATACCTTGCATACCACCAGTAGTGACACCGACAGCACAAATTCAGGAGGTAATAGCAACCCTAACAACCAGTCCCATTTTCAGAGAGGTCGCGGGAGGCAACCACGCAACTGGCAGCAGGGGCCTCCCAGAATGCAAACCCGCAACTGGAGGGGTCCAGCGATGACATGGTAATTCCAGTCTTTAACTTATCTAACCAACAACTGACTGAGGCCGAAACACAGGTCCTTAAAAAAGGCTTGAGGTTCATGCCCACAGCTAAAGCCAAAGATTTTGAAACTCAACTTGAATTACAGAAATTCATTCGAATTATCAGACTTCAATATTTCTTCAAAGATTCCCCTATATCAAACAAAAAATTGGGGGTAACAGGTTTAAAACCACCGTCCTCTTTCGTTCCTTGCAACAGTATGGTATCCCCAGCGATTTTGGCTTTCGAAAATAAAATCATTGAAGAAAGCAAAAAACTGATAATTTTTAATAATCAACCTAAAGATAACATGAGTCGAGAGGAAAGAAAAGCCCTACTATCGCTACAAAAAAAAAAGACGTTTCACATTAAACCAGCCGACAAGGGCGGAGGCATTGTCCTATCGGACAAACTCTTATATGAAAGAGAGATTCAAAAACATCTAGCAAATCCTCTTTACAATCCATATACAAATCCATATACGATCCATTTACGATCCATATACAAATTCGCCAAATCCGGGGCAAATGTTGCCCCCATACTTGTACCATGGATCTGGCGAAAGAAAACACTGTCACACAGGAAAAAGTTTTCTGTCAGTGCTAAACGGATACACTCCAAAATAAAAGGAGTGGGAACCTGATCGAGGGTCGCTGTTCTTTTGCTTAGTACTATTTCCATGATTTTCAAACACTCCTCTTGAGGTATGCTGGTGTATAAAGCCGTTACATCTAGAGTAACTAGAAGGCTATCTTTTTGGCATGGTAGCTCGTTAATGATATTCACCATGCTGGTCGTGTCCTCTACAAATGACCTCATTGTTTTCACAAAAGGCCTTAGGAACCAGTCAGAATACATCGACAGGGGTTCTCGAACCAAATTTATAGCAGATACAATTGGTCTGCCAGGTGGAGTCACCGCGTCTTTATGCACTTTTGGCAGAAGATAGAACGCCGGAATGGTCGGATTTTCTTTAACTAGAAACAAAAATTTGTCTTTTTCTATCCATCCTGCTGTCATTGCATGGTCCATCAGGCCTTTGATTTCATCCTTCAGGCGTGTGGTGGGGTCACGATCAAGTTTGCGATAGAAAAGAGGATTTGCTAGATGTTTTTGAATCTCTCTTTCATATTAGAGTTTGTCCTATAGGACAATGCCTCCGCCCTTGTCGGCTGGTTTAATGTGAAACGTCTGGTTTTTTTGTAGCAATAGTAGGGCTTTTCTTTCCTCTCGACTCATGTTATCTTTATGTTGATTATTAAAAATTATCAGTTTTTTGCTTTCTTAAATGATTTCATTTTCGAAAGCCACATTCACTGGGGATACCATACTGTTGCAAGGAACGAAAGAGGACGGTGGTTTTAAAACCTGTTACTCCCAATTTTTTGTTTGATATAGGGGAATCTTTGAAGAAGAAATACTGAAGTCTGATAATTCCGTAATTCAAGTTGAGTTTCAAAATCTTTGGCTTTAGCTGTGGGCACGAAATTCAAGCCTTTTTTAAGGACCTGTGTTTCGGCCTCAGTCAGTTGGTGGTTAGATAAGTTAAAGACTGGAATTACCATGTCATCGCGGGACCCCTCCAGTTGCGGGTTTGCATTCTGAGAGGCCCCTGCTGCCAGTTGCGTGGTTTCCTCCGGCGACCTCTCTGAAAATGGGGCTGGTTGTTAGGGTTGCTATTACCTCCTGAATTTGTGCTGTCGGTGTCACTACTGGTGGTATGCGAGGTATTAGAGAAAGATGCAAATGTATTCCTCTGACGGTTAGTATTCCTTCCTCTGGTCCTCGCTACTTTATTCTGATCTTCATAGTATGACTCGACAAGATAGGGGTAGGTGTTCGTCTCTTTATAGGTTTCCACGTCTTTTTTGTATTTCCATATCTTTTTATCTAACGTGAATTTTTTAAATTTCACGACTTCCTCTTCTATGTTGCGCCTCCTTTTGTGACGTGCTACATCGTAAGAAGTATGAATTTAAATGTAAAATTGGCTTTTTCTATAGGGCCCACGACAGCTTGAAACTCTCTAAAAGCTTGGAGGTGATTCTTGAACGCCTGGCAGTAGTGATTCAACCCTACCTGTGCTAGGTGCATCCTAGCATAATATTCTAGTACTACCAGGATGAAAGTAGAGGCCAAGGTTACCTACAGCATTCAAATTGATGATGGCATTTTGAAATATGAGCACAAAAAATATTTGTAATTTTTTTTTCCATTAATGCATTGAAATACCGAAAACAAAGAACTGTAGTTATTTGTTGAGAATGGAACCATGTTTTTATAATGTGATTAATGCATATATGTTTGTTTTTTAGATTGTACTTGTCCTGCAACGGGGGATTGAAAAGAGATTCACCATCTGATAAGAAATTTGTCTGCCCTGAAGAAGGCCAAACAATATATTATTTGTAGAAACACTAGGGATAGTGTTTCATATGGTTATATGGCCGAAACATGTTGACACATGACAACTGACTATCTCAAATCAATAGAGTGTTTTTGACTAAGATGACAAACCCCTTATGAATGATATTGTGTGTTTTTAACAAGTCAGTGAGAGGACGTCAGTGATGCATCATATTCACAATTGTGTTTTGGGTGTATTCCCTGTCTCTTCTTTCTGTTTTTTAATTATGTCTGAGTGGTCTTTATACTGAATAAATTAATAGAAAAGACGTCTTTTTGTGATTGGTATTTAAGTTATGAATAAGATGGTTCTATTCTCTCCTGCTTTTTGCTCTATGTGTGGACACAGCTCACTAATTGGTAAGTGAACTTTGTTGCTCAATACAATCCTGTAGCTCACCCGGCCTTATCTGGTAGTACATAGCATGGCATATGGTTTGCAAAGTTTGTTTTACAGCTCCGCTGCCCTACAGGAGTGCCCCTCTTGTTGCCCGCAGCACCCGTGGCAAATGCTGTATATGAAACTACTCTATGTAATTGTTGGAAGGTCGGTAGCCTGGCCACTGGTCCCTTGTGCTTTCATTTCAGTTGTCGTCACATGCAGTACAAACACTTTATGCTATGCCATTAGTGCTAGGGGTAGCATTCCCGGATATACATACATTGTTGAATACAAGAATGTATACACCAACGCGAAAAACACAGCTTCATTACGTGCAGCAGGAAGCCATTTATTCTGTGCGAACTATGCAGCCACAGCACTTTTCTAACCACCACTAAGATTGTTTGCACTCTGCATATACTGCTGTTTCCCTACTTGCCTTTACCATCACTAGTATGTGCGTGAGAAAGGTGCACCAGCTTTGCCATTTTGCAGACTTACTACAAACTGTCCCACCTGCATTTACATGTTTTCTTCAACTGTACGACCCGCAGGTGACCTCTTGATTCTTTCCGTCACACTGCAGACACAATGGGCCTCATTACGACTATGGAGGTAGCCATGCCGCTTTAAGCGGCATGGCTATCCCCATACCGGGTACCAGGTCCGGGTTCCCTGAATAGGGAAATACCGGGCCATTCCGACCTTGGAAGGCCCGGTATTTCCCCATTCAGGGAACCCGGACCCGGTACATCCCCATTCCCATTGAGCCCCCATAGGGCTCAATGGGAATGGGGAGGGTGCTAACAACAGGCCCGTTAATGACGGGCCCGTTGTTAGCATCCTGGTCTGCTTGCGGGACCAGCTAAGGACGCCTGGCTTTACCAGGCGTCCTTAGCGGGACCCGCGAGCAGACCTCGTAATGAGGCGGTAGGGGGTTAACAGCGTCGGCAGCTCTACCGGCGACGTTAATCCCCTACCGCCAGGGTCGTAATGAGGCCCAATGTATCTGTTTCAGGTGTCATAGAAAGGCAAGCAGCAGATAAATCAAACTAATGCAGCATTCAACCCCAAAAGTGGCAGTCCAGCCTGAACTACTAGGCTACATCCCTTCTGCACATGGAGGTGTAGCTTCTGTCTTTAGGCACAGCAAGCTTGGGATACATGTCTGTGCATACCCATCCCACTTATGGTAACTATAGTAAAACAAATAGAGTGATGGGTAGAAGATTTGGAATTAAACTTAAAACCTGGATTAGCTCCGGCCAACCCCCCAGACTATTGGTCTTCTGCCTGCTAAACTGTTAAAGAAAGGGGAAAAACCATGTGCAAAGCAGGCTTGATCACACCGCAAAAGGGGATGGCTCCCATTGGTGGCAGTATCAGACTGATTGGTATATGGCTAGTCTCCTTCTGCAAAATAACAGCTGTGTGGCACGTTACCTAGAGCACTTGCAGTTGTTAAGAATAATTCTAATCCTTCCACTGAACATTTCTTTTCAATGTAGCCTCTCTGCCTATGTGAGAGAGGGTATGCCCAGAGGTGGTTCCTTTGCTTGCTGCTCTATAGGAAACTGAGTTGCATTTCACTGATGATGCCCAGCTAGGCTCAAACCTATCTGGGTTTGCGTGTGTTTCTATAAAAAAGAAGCGTGACCTGGCAGTATAGGCTTCACTGCTCTGATTGGTGGCAGTACTAGACTGATTTGCATAAGGCTCATCCCCTTCTGCAATGGTACAGTAGGGCTAAAAACAATGGTGTGCAACGTTTCACATGGCACTGCCAGTGGTTAAGATTAACTTGGTGGCGGCTGGTAAATTATTGATTGGAGGTGCATACATATTTCCCACAAATCTGCGTGAATGACCGAATGCGGAGATGGAGCCCGAATCAACCAATGCAAGTTTCTTTGTTTTCTCCCCTAGAGATTTCTTTTTTAAATAATGGGTTAAAGTGATGCATTATACAGCACACTTTGTTGGAAAATAGAATAAAAAACAGACAGCTTGCAATCATTTTAGTAGGGTAACACATGTGAAAATCCAATAGCTGCAAGCCACCAACAGGGCAGGGGAGCATTTCCCAACATTTTTTCATAATGCATTCTCTCATAATAAAGGACTGTATAAAGAACATTTTCACAATGGCTCTGCACATACATTTCCATGCATGCTGCACTAATATATGGCAGTGTTCACTTTTAAGAACTGTGAGACAAGAGCAATGTGACAACGACACAGAGGAAACATGATGATCGCTATACACATTTATTTAAATAATAAAGGGGTTGAAAATGCCTCACTGTCTCTAATCTAGGAGGTATTTCCCTACCTCAACCAAAAACTAAGTGCGTGTCCTGTGTCAAGATGTCCAAAGCAAAAAAGTCCTGTGTCCGAAATCCTATCCTGGCACTCTCATTCTAAAAGTAACTTTGAGGTGTTAATGGTATTGTCTCTGGCTTGAAAAGTGCACAGATGCTCAAGTTCAACAAAAAGGTATAGATCCAACAAACGTTCCAAATGGATAATGTTCACAGTTCCAGGGAATGACTCACTTCAAAACAAAAGTTCAAAAGAATAACGCGGTTCTTTGGAGCCCGAGAGGATTAGCCCCTCCTCTTGGTGTTGCAACTAACTCCAGGGGAAATGACTCCCTTCCCAAGGTCGTTTCCACATTCAAAATCCTAAGGGCATGAATCTTCCTTCCGATTCTCTGACTCACAAAACTGCTAGTATATTATCCTGGCAGCTTCTCTCATAGTTTCTTGCTACAATTTGCGTACGGGTCCCAGACTCAGCAAGCACCTTGTAAACTCTCCTACATATTTCTCTCAACATACAAAACACCTGGTATAATCTCCTGTCATGTTCTTCAATGTCTGCTTCACTCTCTCATACATCCTGGTATACTCCCATACCAGGACAATATCTTTAAGGGTATGATTCTTCCTTGAGATAGTATACTTAGACAATTACACTTATGGTGGTGGCCGAAGACTTGCACAACGCCTGGTATACTCTCTTGCCAGGTCTTAGGTACACTGTTCACTCTTGCTGTTGACCTGGTGTACTCTCTTGCCAGGACAATCTCTCGAAGGGTATGACTCTTCCTTGAGAATCCTTTACAACCTATGTGCTCCGTGTCTCGTGTTAGCGGTCTGCTTGGTCTCATGTCCCTTCTTCGCTCAAGTATCCAGCTGAAAGCTTGAGTCACCCGACAATCACTAGCTGGTCAGGTCTCTCTGCAGTTCTGCACGTCTCCCTCTTTGAGCACCCGCAGTAGTGAAGGGAGCTGTTGATGCCAATCCGATTCCCCCAACAGCTAGACTGTTAACTTCTGTCTAGCTAAGTAATATTAATTCTGGTTGCTCTCTTTCTCATGTCAGTCTTTGTTACTGATAACACTGAGGGGTGTTTAAGAGTTCTATGACTAAGTGCTGGGGAATATAGAGGATTACTGCCACAATGTGCTATGAGGGCCTGAGGTATTGAAGGAGTGTCTCTAAAAGGGAATGGGGGATACCATGCCCCACCCAATGATGTCGCTTCACCACCCTGATGGTTGCCTCCGTCCATGTGGTCCTCCATCAAATAACCACCCCCAGGATCAGGATCAGGGAGCGGCAGCCATCCCCATGCCACATGAGGAGAGGCTACCTCTGGGAAAGGAGTGATGACACCATCAGGCAGGGGCGGCTCGCCCATAATGCACGAGGGGGCGTCGACCCACCAGGTCTTGGTCCCCTTTCCCCCATTATGAAGGAGCCAGCCCAGTACAATATGAGAACTCCCTCAGCTGTTTTTTTTTCAGCTCAGGGAGTGCTCTTAATTGTGAAAGGGAAACTTTGTTTGCCTTTCACAGTTACATTTCCCCAGCTGCGCAAGCTCAATGAGCCATGCAAGGCTGTGGGCGCTTGCTTCTCCAGCCTCATGGCTTGTTGGAAATGCTGGCTGGGGAACTGCATGTCTTCATGTGCAAGGGGGTGCTCCCGCACCTCCTCGCACATACAGACAGAGCAGGTTGTAGTGGGGCGTCTCCGGATCCATGCTCAGGCTCTTTGCACGCATGTCCAGGAAGCAGAAAACCTCTGGATTCCTGTTCTTGCTTGCAGGGTGCTGGAGCACATGAACCTTTATTTGTTTATGTTCTTTTTTTAAATATAAATTATGTGTATGGATGCGTGCAGGCTTGTGTTGTTAGATGAATGTATGATGATGGATGCTGGTGTGAATGAAACAGAGTGTTTGCTGTATATATGTGATGTAATGTGTGTTTGTATGCTTATTTATTATTATTTAAGTATGTGTATGGATGCGTGTATGTTGTGTTATGAGAGTGCATGATGGGTGCTCGTGTGTTTGCAGTGCATATGTTTAACTGTGTGTGTTTGTATGTTCATTTATTTAAATATGTGTATGGATGCATGTATGCTTGTGTTTTGAGTGAGTGCATGATGGATGTTCCTGTGAATGAAACAGAGTGCTTGCTGTTTGTATGTTATGAAGATGTATTTGTTTGTATGTTTATTATTTAAATATGTGGATGAATGCATGTATGCTTGTGTTTTGAGTGAGTGCATGATGGATGTTCGTGTGAATGAAAGAGTGCTTGCTGTGTGTATGTTGTGTGTGGATGTTGTGTAAATGTGTGTGTCTGTATGTTTATTTATTATATAAATATGTGTATGGATGCATGTATGCTTGTGTTATCAGTGAGTGCACGATGGGTGCTTGTGACTCTCAATGAGATAGCAAGTCCTTGATGTGTGTATGTTGTGTAAGTGTGTTTGTGTGTGTTTGTGATTTTGGCATTTTTAAAATGTCTTTGTTACACAACGCCCCCCCCGACCCCTCCCACCGGCCAAAATCAGCTCTCAGTCTGAGGTGCTGTCGGGCCCAGGGGACAAGGATGGTATTATTTTACTGGACATCTATGATAGATGTCCAGTAAAAAATACCATGCCTGCCCCCTGGGATTCCAGCACCCCCAGCGTCTTGTATATACACATAATCACTTTGATTGTGTGTGTGTGTGTGTGTGTGTTTGGTGCTGTAGGGTACAGGGGACAGGCATGGCAATATTCTACTGAACATATATGTCCAGTAAAAAATACCATACCTGCCTCCCCAGCCCCATGCATACACACATATAGACACTTTGATTGTGTGTGTGTGTTTGGCACAGTGACGCCCACAGGACAGGCATGGTATTTATTTACTGGACATCTATGGTAGATGTCTAGTAGAAAATACCATACCTGCCCTCCTGTGTCCCCTGCGCCTTGAATACCCACATAATCACTTTGATTGTGTGTGTGTGTTTGGCACTTTGAGGCCCAGGGGATAGGCATGATATTTTTTTACTGGACATCTCTGATAGATGTCCAGTCAAAGGTACCATCCCCGCCCCTTGGTCCCACAGTACCTGGCATACGCACATAACCACAGTGGAGCTTGGGACCCAGGGGACAGGCATGTCATTTTATTTTACTGGCCATCTATGAGAGATGGGCAGTAAAAAAAAAAAAACATGCCTTACCCAGGGCCCCCCAGCACCTCACAATTACACATAATCACATTCATCATTATTGCGATTATGTCTGACTACAAGGCGATGGCACAGCATGGAGCAGGCATGGCATTTTTTAAAGGGCATGTTTGATAAAGCAAGCATGATAAGTGTTATTATGTAGCTAGACTTGCATTGTTATGCAGTCTGTCTAGCCATTTCTTACTGTGGTATGACATTTTGTATTGGGCATCTTTGTTAATGCAAGCATGATAAGTGTTATTATGAAGCAACTCTGCCATTTATTATGCAACCAGCCCAGCCCTTTCTTACTGATTCATGCCATTTTGGATTGGATATCTTTGATAAAGCAAGCAGGATCAGTGGTAATATTCTTACTGTGGCATGACATTTCGTATTAGGCATCTTTGGTAAAACAAGCATAAGTGTTATTATGTAGCTAGACTGGCATTCAAATGCAGCCAGTCTAGTAATATATTATTGTGGTATGACATTTTCTATTGGACACCTTTGGTAAAGCAAACATGATAAGTGTTACTACGAAGAAAGACTGGCATTTTGTATGATACCAGTCTGCCCATTTACATTTATTACTGAGGCATGACATTTTGTATTAGGCACCTTTGTTAAAACATGCATAAGTGTTATATAGCTAGACTGGCATTTCAATGCAGCTAGTTCAGTCATTTTGTATTGTGGTATGGAATTTTGTATTGGGCATCATTGGTAAAGCAAGCATGATAAGTGTTATTATGTAGCTCGACTGGCATTTTAGTACAGCCAGTTTGAAAGCCAACTGGGTATGTTTTTATGTGGGGATACTGCCCTATACTGGCACAACAAACATGGACATGTTTTCTTATAGTATAATTACTGGCATTATGCACAAAGCAAACATGAGTATGTTCTTATGTAGGAATAATTGGGTATAATTTTGCAGTCAGCATGGAAATGTATGGACACAGCCAGTGTGAACATGTTTTATACTGGCACATTTTGTGGGAAAAGGCATCATGAAAATGTGTTGGAGAAATGCTCCTGTGCACTGTTGGTGACTTGCTGGATTCTTTTCCTGAGTTACCCCCACAAAACCCAATTGCAAACTTTGGATTTTTACCCAATTCTTTTTAAATGTCTGCTCTAAAATGCATCATTTGCACCCTTATTTAAAGAAGCTTCTCCTGATGAGAACCCCCAAATCCTGCTTCAGTGGTGTGGGCTCCCTCGCTATGCTCAGTCACTCAGCCATATCAGGGACAAATATTTACAGCCCTCCAGTTGAAAAATTCACCAGCCGCCGCTGCTATCAGGTTAATCACAGAACATACCCACTTGCTTTGCACATAATGACAGTATCACTTTGCCCATAATGCCAATATCCCCCTATAACAACATACTCCTGTTGGCTTGCCATTAAAAAGGCCATGCCAAAATAAAATATAAAATAAATCCAAATTAGATTCAACAATGTAAGTCAGTGTATTCATGTAATAACACTTTCAATTCTCACTTTACCATTGATACCCGGTAAAAAGTGCCATACCACAGAAGAAAATCATAGCTGGACTGGCTGCACCAAAATATGCCAGTCCAGCGACGTAATTGCACTCATCACAGATGCCCAGTAAAAAAGATGTTATATTTAAGAAAAACATTTCTTGCTGACTGTGTGCACCAATGCCCTCTCCAAGCCCAAGTCCAAACACCCACACATTCAAATACACATGCACACAATCAGTCACACACCCATTCAGCCTCTCCCAACACTTCACTCAGGCAGATATATGAATGCATGTATCTGCGTGAGTAAAGTGTTCTGGTAGGTGTCGTGTGAATGATTGAGAAAGCTGTTTGGGTGTGTTACTGTGTTTGTGCATATGCATAGGAATGTGTGTGTGTGAAAGAGAGAGAGCTCAGAGGGGGCATTGTGGCTGAGCAACACCAAAATAAGAAAACATGTTCTTACCAGCTCCATGCAATCAGCAAGAACATGTTTTCTCACCTTTGTATTGCCTAGCACCATTGCCGCCTCCAAACCTGAGCCCCCTCAACTTAAAACATTCTTCTTCAGTGCAAATATGTTGTGATATGTGTGATTAGTAAATAATATGTGACCTTAACATACATATGACAGGAAAAACATAATTCAATAATGCTTGCACAGAGCAAATGTCCTCTTTTTCGAATACTTAATACAAATCTCAATATCGAATGGTATCAATTCATTAATCACTATATTTTTGATTGTTAACAGTCTAATCCTTGACCCCTTCAATTCAGTTGTTCTTAGTGATGTTCCTCTCATCCCGTTTACCAGTGAGAATATGTTTCAGTGTTACAGGTATAGATCATTTTTCACTCAAGCCACTTGTCAGAAGAGCTACACACACACACACACACACCCACGCACACACACACACACACATTCATATACACATGTCATGTACACTAGAAGTCACTCACCCATAACGCCTCTCTCTATCATTCACATAACACCTACCAGAACATTTAATTCACCAGATAAACACATTCCTGAATACATGCACACAAGCTGTCATGCCCCCATTACAGCTTCTTGCAATCACTGAATGACTGACAGAAGGCACTCACCAGAACACTTAATTTGTGTGGAGAAACACATTCATATATGCATACCCAGCAGCATTCCCACCTTCATTCAAATTCTCTGGATTACTGAATGATTGAGAGAAGCGGTATGGCGTTGTGACTGCTTGTCTGCATGTATATATAAACATGTGTATCTGCCTGAGTATGTATTCTGTTGGACCCCGTGTGAATGGTTCATTCACACGGCACCAAGCAGAAAATGTCTCGGACCCATATACACACATTCATATAGACAACTGCAGACAAGCTGTCACACTCTCATAAAATGTCTCTCTGATTCATAGACATGACACACAAAAGAACACTTACACATAGTCAGGGCCTAATGGCAAGCGCCATTAAAATAGGATAAGTGACTGATATTTGATATAGATTTTTTATATTTATAAGGCGCATATCCACAGAAGGAGCCTGGCAGAAAACTGCATCTGGGTGCAGATGAGGTTAATGTGGAATAGACAAAGCTTACCTGCTTTAGGGAAGTCCATAATGTATCTGAACAGATACGTTGTCAATTGATTTCTGAAGATGGTTAGGGAGTTGAATTGACATAAATGTATTTATTTATTTATTGTTTGCTTGTTACATTACAACACAATATTAAGAGCTGAGTCGGAAGAGGAAGAGGGACAAACATACTATGCCTTATGAGTATTCAGAACGTGCAAGGAAGAGGGAAGAGGGGGTAAGTGCTGGGGAGTCCAAGTTCATGGGTGAGCACTTGAAGAAGCGCTAGGAATGTTGGGTGCTACACAGCCTGGGCTGTGGGAGGTGTACGTGCGAGTCTCCAGAGCAGAAGGTGTGCGGATGCAAAGTGCTATGGATAGACAGGAGCTGAGAAGAATTGGTTTTGGAGGTTAAGGCCCCGAAGATGCATAAGGGCCAAGGACACCAATTCAGCAACTGTGGGACCAGCAGAGGAGAGAAGGAAGGAAGGAGGAGTAAAAGGGGAAAGTCTTAAGGAGATTCTGGAATTTCAGTAAATCCTGCTAAAGAAGCAGGGGAGGGGGAGGCTATTCCAAAGTAGGGAGCCCCAGAGGAAAGTAAGCAACCCCCTGCCCTCTTTTTTGCAAAACGCTTTACACACAGAGTTGGTGCCAGAGGAGTGAAGAGGTCTAGTGGGAAAGTATTAATGAGATAAAGATGTAGAAAGCGTGGTCCCTGGGCCCAGAGAGCCTTGTGGATGATGCAGAGGGATTTGAATCTTTTCCGTGCAGCAACTGGGAGCCAGTGAAGTCTTTTAGTGCAGGAGAGATGCAGTCCCTTGGCTTAAGGCCAAGGATAGGTCTCGCTGCCCTATTGCCCTATTCTGGATAAGCTGAAGGGGTCGCAGAGTGGAAGAAGAAAGATTGAGGAGGAGGCTATCATAGTAGTCAAGTCTAGAGAGAACTAGGGCTTCAGTCACATTGAGCCTCTGCAGGAAAGTGAGAAAAGGTAGAATTCCTTTGAGAAGGATGAGGTGATAGTTGGACTTCTTGGCAATGTCCCGAGTGTGAGGGAGGAAGGAGAGAGAGGAGTCGAAGATGACTCCAAGGTTTCTGGCTTCAGTTGAAGGAGCAGGGGCAGAGCCCAAGGAGGAAGGCCACAGCAAGAGTAAGAAAGAGGGAGCAGGTGTCCCAATGGGAACAATCTCAGTTTTACAGGTGTTGAGGCAGAGATCATTAGAGGTGCACCAGGAACGGATGACAGATAGGTAGTCAGGGATGATGGAGGGTGCAAGCGGGTCAGCAGTGAGTCTGAAGAAGAGCTGTGTGTCATCTGCGTAAACCTGGAAGTTGGAGGAGAAGCAGGATTTGAGGTGTGCAAGGAGAGCAAGGAAGATGTTAAAGAGCCAGGGGGAGAGAATAGAGCCCTGCAGGGCACAACAGGTGGAGATGGAAGTAGGAGAGGAGAACTGTCCCAGGAATACTTGGGAGAAGCAGTTAGGAAAGAGGACAGCCAATCCAGTGCACACAACGAGATACCAAGTGTATCGTGGAGCCTTTGTATGAGAATGGAATGTCTAACTTTGTCAAATGCAGAGGAGAGATCGAAAAGGATAAGGACAGCTGGGCAGTTGGAGTCCAGAGATGCCAGCAGTTCTTCACGGGTGTTCAGAAGAGCAGTTTCTGTGCCTCTGGATGCTCGGAATCCAGATTGATGGTTGTGGAGGCCACCAACAAGTACAGTGTGAGAGTTAAGTTGGGGCAGGGCCAGCTTCTCAAGACGTTTCTCCAGGAAGGGGGTGATGGAGATAGAGCGATAGCTGGCAAGGCATGAAGGGTCAGAGGAAGGAGTGGGCACACAAGGGAGTGCTTAAGGGGGAAGGGAACGATCCAGTGGTAAAAGAGTGATTGCAGAAATCAACGAGAGCAGGGGCAAGAGAAACAATGTTATCCTTGATGATCCTGGATGAGCAAGGGGAGACCTGTTTAGAAGAGACCTTCATGGAGCAGAAAACTCTGTTTACTTCCTCAGGGGTGACAGGCGAGAAAGAGGAAAAGGAGGAAGGAGGGAGCGCAGGAGTGTGGAGGGTTGGGTGTTAGATGGGATGTGAGGGAGTGTAGAAAGGGAGGTCAGAATGTCCTCATTTTGGTGGCAAAGTGTGAGGCCCGTGCATTACAAAGTGCATGGGATGGAGAAGTTGTGGAGGAGACTGTGGAGGGGTTGGCTAGTTCCCTGCAGATTTTGAATGTGCCAGAGACCTGTGCCTGTATGTGTGCTCTTTTCTTTGCACGGAAGTCTGTATTGCCTTTGGAGCATGCGGCAGGCCAGTTTGTCAGAGGATGCACCTAGGGTTAGCCACTTATGTTTTGCTGCCCTGCAATTTCCTTTCAGGGATGCAAGTTTGGTGTTGTACCAAATGATACGCTTTGAGGCAGGTTTCAGACAAATCCTCATGACTGGGGCAAGAATGTCAAGAGTGTTGGTGATGAATAAATGGAGGTTGCTGAGGGCAGAGTCAGAGCTAGAGTCAGAGCTGGGGTGGTGAGTGGGGATCAAGGTGGAGGCGAAGGCAGCTACAGTCACTCGTTTCATCGGGCGGGTGTTGGTGAACGAGATTGGTGCAACAAATTTGGGGGACCAATGGTACTCAGATGGTAGGAGAGGAGAGAGTGGTCAGACCAGGAGAGAGGGGTGACTAATGGGGGAGTGAGAGAGAGGACCGAGTGTATGAGGGCATCCAGAGTGTGTTCAGCTGTGTGGGTTGGCCCAGAAGGGAGAATGAAGAGGGAAAGCGAGGTGCAGAGAGGTGCAGAGATCAGTGAATAGCGTGGTCGCAGAGCCAGGGAGTCCAATTGAATGTTGAAGTCACCCAGGAGGAGAAGGTTAGAAGTGGAAGAAAGTTAAGAGGAGCAGAAATCAGCCCATTCAGAGAGGAATAGGGAGGCAGCATCGGAGGCCAGTAGATGGTAGCAAAGGTCATGGTGGAGGTGGGAGAGGTGACCGACTTGCACACCAGGCTTTCAAAAGAGGAATATGTCTGGGTAGGTAAAATGGAGGCAGGAACCCACTCAGGGAAGATGAGGTCGAGGCTTGGCCGATGTTCTTGAATCTGTCAGGGAGGAGGGAGTCAAAGGCAGTGACTGAGCTGGCATTTAACCAAGTCTCGGTAAGAGCGAGAATGTCGAGGACAATAACTTCAAGAAGGAGACAGATGTCAGAGGAGTGTTTGTTGGCTGAGCTGGTGTTAAGAGTCACCAGGTGGAGGTGGTCAGTGCTTTTGAAGGTTTTCTAAGGTGGGGTAGAAGTGCGTGGTACACCATTCAGAGGAGAGGGAGAGAGAGTAAAAGGGGGAGATGCAGGCGAAGGAAGGCAGTTAATGAGAGAAGGCAAGATATGGTGAAAGAGAAGGATGTTGGGTTGTAGGCCCTGAACCAGACATTAACGATGAAACAAGAGGATGCAAAGCCAGCCAAGAGGACTTCCCACTTGGTGCCAGAGATAAAAGGGGAGTGTGAGGAGGGAGAGAGAGTGGAGATGAGATGTGGAGTCCAGAGATCTGGAGAGGGGACAGCGAAATGGATATCAGTGAAAACCTCTCTAGAGGAAGCAACGGAAGTCTGCAATGGGAAGTCCAGGGTTTGCACTCAGGATATATTTTTTGTGCTTTTTCCTGCCAGTCTTGGAGTGGGATGGGGGATAATAGGCGATAGTGTAGAAGTTCAAGAATATAGGAGAGATGGAGAGAGCCATAGGAATGCAGAAGTTTAAGTCAAGGAATGAGGGAAGAGAGTACTGCACAATTCTGGCTAACTCACTAGGAGGCCTAGTAGATTGAGTAAGAGAGAATACGTGAAATCAAGCAGGAAAAGAATTACATAGAAATGTAAAAATACACAGACATAAAAATTTTTAAATGGAGGCAGCAATCTGTGCAATGCAGATGGTGCACAGGGAAGCAAAAACACCCAAATTCGACTTTAACCGCACACCCCAAAAACAATGTTAAATGCAGCAAGCAATGTAATGCAGATGTATCCCCAGTACTGCTAAACACACATTATGGTAACAAATGTAGTCAAAGGAATGAAGTTATTTAAATTGATGATGGAGTAAGAGTGCAGCACTGCCAATGCCACAGGAGAGTTAGATATGGAGGAAAAGCCAAACTCATGTTCATTACGGCAGCGATCATGAAACAGTGGAGCAGTCCAGGAGTTAGTCCGGAAGACAGATCATAGTTACAACTGTGAATTCTATGGCTCTCCAGTCCCTCCTCGGCCCAGACAGGCACAGACAGGGTCCTTAGAAAGTGGGCCTTTGAATCGGGGATGGCTATTCGCCTTATGGCTCCTGATTGGCTTGAAATACAGATGGAAGGCCAATCAGAGTGAGGCAGGGCCAGGTAGCTGAGCACTTGGTGCTTAATAGAATGAATCAGCCATTTAGAATGTGTAAAGATGACTAAGGCACTGCATGGCCCACTGGCCAAGAACACAGCCACAGCAGGAACTAGTACTAGGGGGTCGAGGGGTGCATGGCTGCAAAAAATTGAAAGCCAACAATGTTGAATTATTAATTTTGCGCACGCCACCACGCACACTGTAAATGCGGTAATTACTGTCCCAAGACCCTTCTTTGCTTACCTTCTCAGCTGTGATGTTGGAATTCAGCTTTAACTGCAGCCAGCAGGATGGAGCTGCTCATATCGAGGTGGAGAAGACACAATGCAAGATCAAGGTACAGACAAGGTCCTTAGAAAGTGGGCCTTTGAATCGGGAGCCGGCTATTCAACTTTCCGGCTTGAAATGCAGATGGAAGGCCAATCAGAGTGAGGCAGGGCCAGGTAGCTGAGCACTCAGTGCTTGATAGAATGAAGCAGCCATTTTGATTGTGCAAAGATGACAAAGGCACTGCATGGCCCACTGGCCAAGAACACAGCCACAGCAGGAACTAACACATGGGGGTGGAGGGGTGCTAGAGGCAAAAAAGTGAAAGGCATCAATGTCGAAATTATTAATTTTGCACACGCCACTATGCATGCTGTAAATGCAGTAATTGCAGTCCCAAGCCCCTTATGGGCTTACCTTCTCAGCTGTGATGTCGGAATTCAACTTCAGCTGCAGCCAGCTGGATGCAGCTGCTCGTATCTAGGTGGAGAAGACACAATGCAAGATCAAGGCACAGACAGAGTCCTTAGAAAGTGGGCCTAGACAAAGGCACTGCATGGCCCTGTAGGGTATTTTGTGTAGATTTGGGGCCTGGCGGTATCTTCTTACCGCCAAAAATAAAGGTAATTTATCAATGGCTACTCCTTGCATTTAGAATGGGTTTGGCTTCATAGTGGTATAGTGGCTATTCATTATTTCAGTACACAAATACATTTTGTTGGTATGCATTTTGTTGGTGGTATTTTGGTGAGCATAATTTTCTGTTCTATTTGTGGCCCCAATATACAAACCCCCTTCTTTTTGCTTAGACTCTTCATGTGATCACTAGAGGCCTCTGACCTGCATTCACGGATACCACAATTTTCACAAATAGCATTCACAAACCCCTGTGGTATTATCACTAATTTATTTACATTAGTGAGATTATGTCCAGAGGCCTCTCTCTGCTGATTCATGTACGCTCAGCAGGAACTATTGTATTATATTCCACTCAGAAGCCACACAGACACATATACTGAGTGGAATCACGCACACAGCTATTTATAATTGCTAATGACATTGCTTCATCTGTATAGAAAACTTGGCACAGGTATTATTTAAATATCATTCCCTTCCCTGTTGGATAATATTTAGATGCACCAAAGAAAAAACAGAAACAAAAACACCCTTACACAGGCTGTGTGTTATAATAGTTTCATTTCAAAATAATACATTACCCTTCTGGTGAAACAGTTCTTTCTGAAATAAACAGAAGAGAAACAAATGCAATAATACAACGAATTTCACTTTACATTTGCAACAATAAAAATGAAAGTTACATCAATATGACAGCATTTGAATTGCAGCATTATAACGTGTTCCCTACCGCTATCTATCCTGCCTGAAAAAAAAAAGAAACTTCAAGCGGCATTCCCTCAATTTTACGTGACAATTACCAGTTATCTGTAGCTCTCTGGCACACGAAATTCCTTCGCTTGCCGCCTTCGAGAAGTGACCCAGGGCTGCCCTCGTAAGCTTGGAATTTGAAGGGCATGGCAGAAACACACAGTTTTCCAGCCTGTGCCAAGTGAGACCAAAATATCCAGTCTCTGAAGGGCAGCAGTCCAGCTCCTCACAGTAGCTCAGCAATTGTGACCTCCCTGCAGCTCTGCAAAATGTCTTCCCTGCAGCTCCGCAAAATGTCTTCTCCTTTCAATTCTGTCAGAGCTACTCAAAAAAACCTTTGTTACATCCCCTAGGCTTATGTAGCCTGTCTTCAGATATACTTCCCTCCAATCATTTTAACAGAAAATGTATTAGGTTGCCACCCCTGTTTCATAAACAATGGAATCTTCATCCTGTAATAACTGTTTCTTTTTCTGCTTCCTGCTGCTTTTCCGTCCTTCACATCTCGGCACAGCCAGAACAAAATCAGCGAATTTCACGTGTAAACTGAATCTCAGAACAAGTCTTTCCAGCCTCTTTTATCTACATGGAGAGCACATTATTATGTTATTCAGTTAGAATTAGTGTTAGTATTTGTTAATTAAGTTAGTCAATTAGATAGCTAATGTGGTCTCCTGTGAATGAGGCATTTCAAGTGAGAAAAGAAAAAGAAAAAAAAAATCTGGTGTTTTTAAATTTGCAACCTGCCTTTATTTGCATATCCATATGTTACACTGGCAGCATATGTTGGGTATCTGTGTACCATATTACAGCAATAATGTGATCATATGCAGTGGCGCTGTACTCCAAAACACACTAAATTATACTACATAGCCTCCTTTTTCTGAGAATTTGGCCATTGTCCAAGCCACAATTGGAAGAAACCAACCTTTTCCTTTTCTTCTTTTGAATCATAGCAATTCAATAAAATGAACATTCACCCATTTTACAGTAAATTACTGTTCATCCACCGTAACATAAAAATGTATCTCTGAGTCCATCAGTTCTGATAAAATATTTTACATATTTGTTCCCACCGGAAATGTCCATAGTCCAATGTCTTGCTTTTATATTTGAAGTCAATCATAAAACAATAAAATAAAATAAATAATTAAAAAAAAGAATTAACACAATAGATTAAAATGATTAATTAAAATAATAAATACGTGGAACTCCATACTCCAGGACACTTGTCTGCCTCTGATATGTCCCGACCAGCAACGTCACATCACTTGGTTCATTTGGGCACTCTTCCATCTTGGCATTCCTGGGTACCTTTTCTATAGGAGTCATCTCTTTTGGCATCCCGGTTACTTTGTCTGCACCTCCACCCGGAGGCAGGCATCATTTGATCTTAATCCAGGGGACTCCAGGACTCCATCATCTCCCGTGTCCTCCTGTCCCGTGACCTCCAAGTCAAAATGTGTTAGTCAATAATCTAAATCAAATAGAAAAAAAACAAATGAAGTACATAGCACAATACTAACTTCACCCCTTTACCAAAAATAAAATTATATATATCCATGCACTTCATAAATCATTTCGCCCTCTTCCTCTCGCCTTCTGAAATTAAGCACATGTGAGAGAGAAAACAAACATACATAAAATAGCATTCAACATTTAACACATTTTAATTTTGTAAAATAACTCCATTAGTTTCAGCCTCCATTTTTTTTTATATGTACACATACATGTCACAGTATTTGTGTTCCATTACAATAATCAATCACCCCTATTTTATTTCTCTGCCGTTGCCATATGACTAAACTCATCTATTTTCTTTCATGTATTCAAGTGGTTTTATCTGTTTCTACACGCTCAGACGCTCAAGTCTTCTTACCTCATGTTTGGGGTGCCATGGCTTAATTTGATTTACATGAACAAACTGTTCTGTTGCTGTTTCACCCTCAGTTTTCAAAATTTTGCACACTACGGGAGATATCTTATTTATAATTCAAAATGGCCCCTGCCAGTCTGCCAGAAATTTGGAATTTTTCTGTTTACCTTTTCCAAATTGAAATTTATACACCTGATCGCCCACACAATACTCTTTCACTGATGTCTTTTTATCATAATATGACTTTGCACTGTCAGCAGCTCTTTCTAGATTTCGCTGTACAAAAGCAAATGCATGTTGTAAATGCTTCCTCAGCGCATCCATTTATTCATGAACTGTAGATGCACTTACAAGTGTCTGCTCATGTGTTCTGTATAGTAGGTGTTGCGGTAACACCATTTTCCTACCTGTCAAAACCTCATGGGGACTAATACCTGTTGCTTTGGCAGGAGTTGATCTGATTGCCATTAGAACCAAAGGTAAACGTAAATCCCAGCTGGAACCTGCTTCTGCCACAAAGTTCTTTAATATGTCCACAACAGACCTATTACAGCGTTCAACTCCCCCAGAAGAAGCAGCTCGATATGCAATGTGTAATTTTCTTTTCACTCCCAGTATTTGCCATACCTTACTCATTAGAGCGCTTGTGAAATGACTTCCCCTGTCTGATTCTGTTCTTTGTGGTAACCCAACTCTTGAAAACACATGATTCACCACTAATGTAGCTGCTGTTTGCGCACTACAATCTGGTGCAGGAATACACTCAATCCATTTTGACATCAAACACACCACACTCAAATTATAACGGTTCCCCCTGCTCGACCTCTTTACAGGCCCTACATAGTGTATATGCAAATCTGACCATGGAAGAGTCAATCCTCTTTTCATTAATGGAGCTCTATGCATTGGTGAAGCGGGTTTAAATTGGGCACATACTAGACATCCTCTAGTATATAATTCCACATCCTGGGACATATGTGGCCAGTAAACATAATCTTTTAGTATCTCCAATGTTTTTTTGGGAACCTCTGTGGCCTGCAGTTATCGTATCATGTGCATAGTGTAGCATTAGCCCTCTGAATGAAAGGGGCACCACCCACTGTATTTGTCCTGTTATGGTCTCTCTAATCATGAGCCCATCCTGTAGTCTAATTCATTTTTTATTCTTTAATATTACTCTTAACTCTTCTTTTCCCACACAATCATCTTCTGTTAAAGGGTTTTGTTCAGGGTCTATCAAATGATTATAATATATTCCCAAAATTGGATCATCCTTTTGTGCTTTAATCAGATCTTGATCTGGTGTATCATAACTCCACTGTACCACTGGTTGTTCTATCTCCTTTGGTGCTTTAGAGCGTGTTACTGCATCAATTTGTATTTAAACCCAGTAAGTGTTCAATAGGTAGCAATTCTCCCATTACAGCCCCAATTTTAGCCAGGTGATCAGCCTTATCATTTCCCTCCTTATCCTCTCCTGGAGTTTTTAAATGTCCACAAATTTTCCTCCAGTATATTGTTAAATCATTCTCTGACACCAATTTGTCTATGGCCTGTATCATTTTTCCATGCTTAAGTGGCTTTTTATTGTATGTAACCATACCTCTCACTTTCCAGCCAGGTAAATATTCCACAAAGCTATTTCGTGCATAGTCAGAATCAGTCACCAGGACATTTTTACTCAATTTATGATCAACTGCAGTAGCAATTGCTTTATAAATGGCTGCCAATTCTGCTACTTGACTGCTCCTAGCTCCAATTCTCATCCCTATACTGGGGATGCCTTCACATTTCAACCAGACATTTCCTATTCCTGACACTAATTGTTTATTACTGTCATTTCCAATGTGAAAAGCACAACCACCAACATATACAGTTGGCAAATCCTTGCATATCTTTTCATCAAAAGCTTTGTGTGGTGATTGTTCAAATTCCTGTAAATTAGGTTCCACTTCTATTTGGTTTGATACCTGTTCAGCTGCACCTTTATGTAGATCTGCTAAACCTTGAGCAATTGGGCTTTTTTTATTTTGGCCATATTTCACTTCTACAGGAAAACCCTGTAATGCCAGTGTCCATGAAGTGATTCTGGACTATGCTAGGTTACCGGACCTAATTATTTTACTCTCTAAAAACTGCAAAGGTTGATGATTTGTCTCAATAATCACCTTTTCTCCATGAACAATGGGGCGGAAATGTTGTAGCGCCCACACAGTGGTCAATAGGGCCTTTTCACATTCATTGAACTTAATTTCAACTTGGGAAAACGCCTTACTTGCATAGGCAATGGTTTTGTGATTCAAATCATGTTTTTGTGATAACACTGCTGACATACAATGTTCAGAGAAACCTATTTCTTTAAAGAAATCCCTATCCTTTATGGGGTATGCTAAACATGGTGCCTTTACAAGACATTCCTTTAATTTAGCCACTGCCTCAGGCTGCTCTTTTTCCCATTTCCAGGGTATATTCAGCTTTAGCAGTTTAGTCAATGGTTGAGTAATTTCAGCATAATTCTCAATGAACTTTCTGTTATAGCCCGTCATTCCTAATAAACTTTTTAACCATTTCACACTTTTAGGGTCTCCTAGTTTTTGTATGGCCTCTATTTTCTTCTTTTGTGGGTTTAGTCCATGTTCAGTCACTTCATGGCTTAGAAAATTCACTTTTTTCTTGCACCATTGTGCTTTTTGTAAAGATACTTTGGCGCCTGCTTTCTGCAATTGGCCAAGAACATGCCTTATTTCATGAAAGTGGTTTTTCAAGCTCTCATTCTTTATCAGGACATCATCCACATAAACTATGGTACCTCTTTCCGCTGCATCAGACATGGCCTTTCTCAAAAATATTCCAAATTCACTCCCACTATTGACATACCCAAATGGAACTCTGATCCACGTGTATTGCGTCTTATCAAATGAAAATGAAAATAAATTCTGAATCTCCTCTGCCAATGGCACACACTGATATCCAGAGGTAAGATCTAACGTGGTAAACACTTTTGAACCATGTTCCTGAGCTAGGCCTTGATCAATGAATGGCAGTGGCCATCTGGATACTGGCACTCTTTTATTTAACTCCCTCAAATCTGCACATAGCCGCCATTGACCATTTGGCTTCAACACACCTAAAATAGGTGTGTTGGATGTGCTATGAATAGGCCTGATAATTCCCCGAGACTCCAAATGTTTAATAATCTCTGCCAATTACTCTAAACATGCCAGTGGTAATCTATACTGGCGCACAAATACTGGGCTTCTACTACACCCTTCCCGTAGTGTGGCCACATGTAAATCAGTTAAACCACAATCATAAGCATCTTTTGCAAATACATCTTTAAACTCCATAAATATCTTCCTCAGTTAATTTTTATCCTCATCGCTGTCACATGCACCCGCTGATAAAATCTGCTCCTCTACCATTTTGGAAAATTCTGGAAAATCTTCCAGAAGAGGAATCTCTGTGCTTTCTTCTAACTGTGTGTCTGTGTCTCTCTGTAAAGCTGGCACTTTTAAATATTTTGGCATATCAGCTTCCAATTCAATGGGCTGATTTTCAGTTTCATTTTCATTTAAGTTAAATGTTATGCAATCCTCTTGATGACAGCACACTGTCTCATTTGAATCATAAGGGCACACAGAATGAATTCTAAATATTCCTTTAGGCTGAGAGTCCAGGCATTCTGGCAACTCACCCTTGGCATCTACATACTTCTCAGGGATATTTCCAATCACCATGTTATTTAGATCTGCAGTATAATGTGATTTTTGTATGGCCATTCCTAATGAGGAGTTTTCCTCTAAATGAATTTCTTGACAACCTTAATTATTCACCATAATTTTTACAGACCCTTCACCAATATCTACCAATGGAATGTATTCATAATCCAGGCCTTGCTGTTTAATGGATTCATTTAAGCACCAAATGCATCAGAATCTTTCATCTGCTGTCCATTTTTGCATTTCAGTGTTATTGCAACCTGTTTGGTGAATGCAGGGATAATAGTATCCTTCCTCAGCTGTAACTGCCACCAGGATCGGTGATATCCGCGTCAGAGAACGTAGAATCCGATTCACCAACCTCCCCTAACTCCTCACCTTCATCTCTTCTTCCTGTACCCTTCTTTCCTTTACTTCTCGCTCCTTTTTTTATGTAGGTAAGGGCGCCCACAGAAGGAAGCCACCGTGACACCCAAGAAGGGTACCCGGTGCCTCCTCCCGGGAACGCCGGGAAGGGGAAAAAGCCAAGTGGCACAAAAAACCCCTGAGCGACCTGCGTGACTCTCCTAACGAATGAGCTGGTATGCTGGGAGAATGCAGTCGGCTGAAGCCGAACTCTGTGGTAGATAGGAAGGTGCTCCGGAGGGAGGTAGTCAGTACGTAGTAAGGAATACCACAAGGGGAACCAAGTCCATAGGTGTAGCACAAAGAGATAAGGCAGTCCAAATACAGGCCAGGATCCGGTACACGGGAGGTCACAGGGGAAGTATCCGAACAGTAGAATCAGCAATCCAAGATAAACAGGCAGAGGTCTGGTACACAAAGAGGCAGGCAGAAGGAAAACAGGAAGGGAAAAAATAAGGTAAAGAACGGGAAACAGAGAAGGGCCGGGAGAAGAAGGGTAGCGAGAGGGGAGGAAGGAAGAAGCAGAAGAAGGAGGGCAGAAGGCAAACAAGGAGTAAGAGGACCGGGACCTGATAGAGATCGGAGAAACTGCAACAAGGGCAAGCGAGGGAACAGCAGGCAAAGGCAGACAGCACTAACGGAGGAAACCGGAAGCGTTGCAATGCGTACGCAACCCAGAAGCTGCTGTTTTTAAACTCCGGGCCACGTCAGTGCGCATACGCACTGGCAGTGCTGTAGGTGGGCGTGACGGGCTACCAGCGTGTGCGGCAGAATAATGTCCGCGCCGCCAGCGGTTCCACAGGCGCCAAGTGCCGCGTGGCATGAGAGTATGCCCCCTCCCAAGGGACCCTCCCCCTGGTTTGCCTGGATGGTAAAAGTGAAACTCGCGCAACAGGGTAGGGGCAGAAATATGGGAGATGGGTTCCCAGGAATTCTCAGAGGAGGGGAAGCCTTTCCATTGTACAAGATATTCTAGTTTGCCTCTACGATACCTGGAGTCGCAGATTTGAGCTACCTCATATTCTTCCGGAGTGGAATCCTGAGGAACAGTGACTTTCTCTGCTTGACACCTCCAGGTATCAACATGAAAGGGCTTAAACTGAGAAGCATGGAAGACAGTATGAACTCTGTTCAGGCTGGCAGGGAGTTTAAGATGGAAGGCCACAGGGTTGACCCTTTGTACAATCTTTAAGGCCCTAAAAACTTCGGGGATAGCTTGGATGGATGGGCCCAACGAGGTAAGTATCTCGTAGAAAGCATTACTCTAGAACCAACCTCCCAACCTGGTACGGGTTGACGATGTTTGTTGGCTTGGGACCTATAGCGATCCTGCGCTGACTGAAGGCTTTCCCTAGCCTTCTTGTGTATCTCTCTAAGGAGGGTGAGTGAGGAATCTACAGATGGTAAATCGGTAGAAAGACAGGAGACAGGAAGAATAGCCCGAGGATGGTAGCCATAATTACAGAAAAATGGACGGACCCCTAGAGCTGAGTGCACAGAATTGTTGTAGGGGAATTCGGCCAGAGCCAATAACGAGTGCCAGTTGTCTTGTTGGGAGTTAGTTAAACACCTTAAGTATTGTTCAAGAGTTCCATTTAGCCATTCAGTTTGTCCATTGGACTGGGGGTGAAACCCCGATGTGAGAGCTCTTTCAATCCCCAGCCGCTCGCAGAGAGCCTTCCAAAAATGAGAGGTGTACTGACTTCCCCTGTCAGAGATGATCTTAGAGGGCATACCGTGCAATCTAAAGATGTCTTGGAGAAATACTTCTGCCATGTTAGCTGCAGTGGGAACTCCGGGCAAAGGGGAAAAGTGAGCCATCTTAGTAAACGAATCAACCACCACCATTATACATGTGCACCCCTGTGAGATGGGTAGATCCACAATTAAATCAGTAGAGATTGTGCTCCAGGGGCCGTCAGGCACAGCACATGGTTCGAGTAATCCAATAGGTCATTGATGAGGGGATTTACTTCGGAGGCAGATAATACAAGATTGACCGTAACGATCCACGTCCTCCCTCATTCTAGGCCAGTAGAAGTGACGACGAAGGAATTCCAGAGTACCTGTTCCGCCCCGATGGCCAGCAAGTTTTGAGTCGTGACACCAGTTCAAAGCCATCTTGCGAAAGGCAGGCGTGGGTAGGTAGAGTCTACCCTTGACCAGGTATAGACCATCTCTAATCTCGTACGCCAAGTCTTTAGGATGTCTCTCTACTTCAAAGCGCCCTCCTGATTCTTCTTTTACCTGACTGAGGAACGTAGAAACCATCCCGATACTTCTGGGTCGGGGGAACATATGTTCAGGAGGAGACTCAGAATCGGGTAAGTAATCACAACGACGTGAAAGGGAATCAGCCAACACATTCAGCTTTCCTGGGATATAAGTGATGTGAAAATCAAATTGGGCGAAGAAGTGAGCCCATCGGGCCTGTCGGGTGTTGTAGCACTCGAATTGCCTCAGGACTTGCAGGTTCTTGTGATCTGTCCTGATAGTGAATGGATACCTGCCTCCCTGAAGGAGATGCCGCCATTCCACACAAGCCGATTTCATTGCTAGTAATTCTCGTTCAATGACAGAGTAGTTTCTTTGACTGGCGTTAAGAGTCTTCGAGAAGTATGTGACTGGATGCTCTATTCCCTGAACCTCTTGGAGAAGGACAGGTCCTATGGCAGCAGCAAAGGCGTCGGTCTCCAGGATGAAGGGCAGCTCCTGGTCAGGTTGTTGTAGTATGGGTGCAGCACAAAAGGCGTTCTTAAGATCCCTAAAGCTGTCCTCGGCCTCAGCCGACCATCTGAACGGCTCAGAAGATTTCTTGAGAAGAGAAGTGATGGGCAGGATCTTCTGGGAGAAACTGGGAATGAACCTACGATAAAAGTTCGCCAGACCCAGGAATCTTTGAATTTCTTTCACTGAAGAGGGTGAAGGCCATTCTAGGATAGAAGACACCTTGTGGGGGTCCATTGAGATACCCTGACTGGACAAGATATAACCCAGATAAGGTATGGATGAAGCGGAGAACACACATTTAGCAAGTTTGACGGATAAGTGGTTGTTCTTAAACCTACGGAAAACTTCCTTGGCATGTTCCTCGTGTTCTTTGGGATTTTTGGAAAATACTAGTATATCGTCAAGATACACTAGAGTGGTCTGGCACAACAAATCCGAGAACAGTCTGTCCATAAACCATTGAAAAACAGAAGGGGCATTCACCAACCCAAATGGCATGACCTGATACTTAAAGAGCCCGAACGGAGTCCTGAAGGCAGTCTTCCATTCATCTCCTTTCTGTACTCGGAGAAGGTGGTAGGCGTTCCTTAAATCAAGCCTGGTAAAAATTGTTGCACCGTGAACTGCTTGTAAGATCTCAGTTATCAAGGGCATCGGATAACGATCCTTAACAGTGACTTTATTTAAGCCTTGATAATCAATGCAAGGTCTTAAGTCCTTCAAATCTTTTTTGGAAACGAAAAACAAGGAAGCTCCAGCAGGAGACTTTGAAGGTCGGATCAGCCCATTAGCCATGTTACCGTCCAGATAACCTCTGAGAAATTGCTTTTCCTCCAGTGACAGAGGAAACATTCTGCCAAATGGTACCAGAGCTCCCGGAGTTAGTTCGATGTAACAGTCCTCGGGCCGGTGTGGAGGTAGTTCAATAGGTATCTTTTCTGTCACAACTTCTGTGAACTCCCTTAGGTAATGGGGCAAGCAATGGACAGACTTGGTCTCACAACTATTAGAAGTCTTGACAGTTTCGAATCTTGGCTCAGGTAAACACTCAGATCTACAGAATGAAGACTGAAAATGTAATAGATTCTTAGACCAGTCTATGCTGGGGTTGTGCTTGCGTAGCCAGCAGATTCCCAGAATGATGGGGAAGTGCGTGGGTCTGATGATGTCAAACATAATCCTTTCTGTGTGCTGTTGTATCGACAAGGTGAGTTCCTCGGTGGTGTGGGTGATCATGCCTGAGCTCAAAGGCTCTCCATCCACTCCTTCAACCTTCTGGTCTTCCTGTTTGGCAATTATTTTAAGACCTTTTTGTTTGGCCCAGTGAGTGTCAATGAAATTGCCGGCAGCACCACAATCCAGTAGAGCTAATGTGGTCACCTCGATAGACTCTAATTTAAGGGTAACTGTGAGCACCATAAGACGAGAGTCCTCAGGGATTTCGGGAGATGACACAGATAGAGGAGCGTAAGGACTTGGACCAGCCCCCCGGTAGTGAGTCCCAACACTTACCGAGGGCGAGCGTTTCCCGACCTTCTGGGTGGTACCTCCGGACAGTCTCATAACATATGAGTGGAAGCCCCGCAGTACATGCACAGGCAGTCGTCCCTGCGCCGTTTGCGTTCCTCAGGGGTGAGCGGAGCACGAGCTGTCCCAATTTGCATGGGCTCCTCTTTGGAGGGGCGTGAGAAGGGTTCTGAAGGAGACGGGTGTGTTTCCAAGAGAGGGGGAGCATTAGTCTTTCTTCTTTCCATGCGTCGTTCAGTCAGGCGGAAATCTATCCTGAGGGTAGCCGTAAGGAGTTCAGCAAAGGATACGGGTCTTTCTATCCTGGCTAGCTCATCCTTTAAGTCTTCTCTCAGACCACGCCGAAAGATTGCACATTGAGCCTGCTCCTGCCACCCAGCTTCAGCTGCCACTTGTTTGAATGTTGTAATGTAGGTTAGCAGATCCGAATTCCCTTGACGGATGTCAAGCAGATCTTCTGAAGCCAAGTAGGTGCTTTCGGTACGTAGAAAGGTTTGCTGCATCAAAACCTTGAAAGCATCATAATCCTGTAAGACTGGATCCAGCAGGTTCACCAACGGAGTGGCCCATGCCAGGGCATTACCTGACATGTGTGTTATCATAAACCCCACCTTGGCATGGTCCGAGGAAAAGGTCTGAGGACGGAATGAGAAGTGTAAATGGCATGCATCCAAAAACTCTTTTACCCTTTTTGGAGTGCCATCAAACTTGCCCGACACAAGGGGGAGCGGTGGTAGATCGGTGGAAGGTCGTTCTCTCTCGGTCATCCGTTACTGTAGGGTGGCATTGGCAGCCTTGAGATTCTGCATTTCCACATTTAAGCTCTGGACTGCTGCTACAAGTTCCTGTACTTGCTGTGGCGTAGCCATTTCAACTTCAATTTGGCGTTGCAAACTGTCACCAGGATCTGTGTTATCCCCGTCAGAGAACGTAGAATCCGATTCACCAACCTCCCCTAAATCCTCACCTTCATCTCTTCTTCCTGTACCCTTCTTTCCTTTACTTCTTGGTCGCTCTTTTTTTTTTTTTTTTTATTTTTTTTTTTTATTGAATTGGTTGAAACAAATCAACCTTTCAAAAGAATTACAAAACAGAGATAAATATTATACAAAAGGTAAAAAGAAAACATAATTAACGAAAAATGAAAAATGTTAAAACAGTTGAATAGTGTGCAACAGAACACCACATCTAGTCGTATTATTAAGAGTGAACTGTCAGACTGAATAAGCACATAAAACGCATAAAACAAAATGAACATGATGACGAATTATCTCTGGCAATCCATTCATTGTTTCATACCACAATTATTTATACACGAAATCAAGAGGCCAGCAACTAGATCTCAATAAGGGTGACCAGAAAGTAATGCAATTGTGTTTGTTAATCAAACATCTGAACTTGTCAAGGACAGACTTTCAATAAATTTAACAACTGCAATTTGAATAGGCAAGTACGCAGAATTCAAAATTGTGAGCCAACATGCCTCATATTCTAAAAAACCCAGATGCCGGCAATGACGTCCCAAAAACTTAAGTCTATGAGAAGTAAGAGCAGGACACTCAATAATCAGATGCTCCAAAGTCTCAGGTTGGCAACTGTTCCTGCAAAAGCAGCAAAAATTATCACAATCTGATATTATCTTGCGTCTGTAAAGAATGGCTTTGGTGGGCCAAAGGTTAAAACGTAGACGCATGATTGCAGAGCGGATATTGACTGCTGGGGCTTTGACTAGATAGAGAGGAAGTGTTTTCATCTTTTTTGGAGGAAAGCGGATAGCATTGCCATCACAATAAGTTAAGCACAATTTATTTGTCTTAATCCAGTCAAATTCATACAGCTGTCGCTTTGCCTTATCAGGATTATTAATTAATGTATCAAGAGAAACATCTGCACTACTTAATGCAGAGTATGCAGTAGTCACCCACGAGACAAAGAATTTTTGTGTAGTGTGAAACATATGAAATGCAAGTTCTGATAGTAAGGTACGATCTCTGGATGCTAAGAGACATTTTCTGAAGAGCGCACACAGACGCCAAATGTATAAGGTTTCAAGTGACATTAGGCCCAACTCATATCTGATCCACGAGATGGGGATACAAGCTGGTAATCGTAATATCTTTTTCCAAAATTGGCTTTCCCATTTATGAAAGACGAGTTTAGACTGGCATGTGAGAGTTTCAAGACCATACAATATTGATGGCACTGCTTTCTGGTTCCAGTAAGCAAGAGCCGGTATAATAGAAAATTTGCCATATCTGGACATAATCAAACTAGCTTGTGACGAGGCCGTTGTCACCTTTTTCAAAACTCCATCTAAATGTGCATTAAAGGACCCCCGCAGTTCAAATATCATACCTAAATAGGGGTATTGAGGGACAATCAGCAGATGTACCTGATTAATGTTCCACATAAATGATTTGTTTCTTTTGGTCGGTTGATACAACATTATCTGAGATTTATTGGTATTAATTTTTAAATCATTCTGAATAATATAGGAGTCAAAAGCTGTCAACAATTTCTGCAAGCCAATTTGAGTTTTTGACAACAATACCATATCGTCAGCATACATTAAACTTTGAACATGATGATTATTAATTTTTGGAGAGTCTGAACCAAGATTTTGAAATGCGAGAGTTATGTCATGAATAAAATAATTAAAAATGGATGACGCCAGAAGACAGCCCTGTTTGAGCCCACGAGCCATGGGGATAGAGGAAGACAAGGCTCCATCGAGGCTTAGTCGAACATGAATACACGTATCAGAGTGGAGGGCCAAAAGGATTTCAAACAATGTTTGTGGACAGTGGTCACGTTTTAGTTTTGTGAAAAGAAGAGAGCGAGAAATGGAGTCGAATGCAGAATGTAAATCAATGAACGCCAGAAATAAAGACTGTTTCGACTCTTGGCACTGTGCTTTAATAGAGTTCAGTGCAAAGAGGTTAACCTGGGTACCCATACCCGCAATAAAACCAGTCTGGAACGAATCTCTATATGAATTCTGAAGCGTCCACTTATTAAATTCAATCAGTACAAGTTTAGTGAAAATTTTACTCGGTGAGTCTAAAAGTGCAATTGGACGGTAGTTCTGAGGGGAACACCTTTCACCTTTTTTGAAAATCGGGATGATAATAGAGGATTTCCAGGACAGAGGTATGGTGCATGAATGCAATATATCTTGAAAGATGCAATAAAGTATACAAGCCCATATGTCAGGATTTAATTTCAACATGGCGTTGGAAATGCCATCTGGGCCAACAGCTCGAGAGGGACTAGCTTTTTTGATGATTGATACAATGTCCTCAATTGTAAAAGCCAGGTTCCAATAAAGTGCTCTAACAGAGCGAAAGGAGTCTGGATCAAAATTGGCGTCAGCATACAAATTTGTGAAATACAAAATCCATTGTGATTCATTTACTGCATTTAGTTGTGCTTCAGCATCTCTATTATATGCATGATTGTGTAGAAGATGCCACATTTGGGCCGAGTTTTTATTGGCAAGGGATTTTAACATTATTTCACTGTCATGTTGAAACATCATTGATTTATGTCCCTTGAGCCAGTTTTTGTATTGTGTTTTCAGATTTATGAGCACTTGCCAACGATCGCGAGAAGAGGAGTTTTGTATCTGGCGCTTTAGACGCCTAAACTCAGTCTTTCGTTCTTTAACCAACTGATCATAGATATGGGGGTGTTTAGTTTGGAGTTGCGTGGGAGTAGAAATGGTATGCGCAAACGGTGCAAGTATATCAGTGTATTGTACACCCAATGAATGCAAATTCTTTTGAATTAATATCTCAAATTCATAGAGTCGGTGATCTGTCCATTTCAGTCTGGATCTGGCCGAGTTGATGGCAAATCCAAAACTGACTGAAGAAGATTTAGGAGCAGAAATTTGCCATAAGATGGTCAGGAAGAGTAGCTTATGATCACTGCCAGGATAGGCAGTGATTGAGAGGTCCTGACAGAATTTAAACAATGGTGAATCCACGAAAATGTAATCAATTGTACTTGCACTGTTATTGCGATACCATGTCGACTGAGGAGGTGAATCACCTTTGATGGCCCCATTGATCATAATAAAATTACGTTCATTCATGAGTTGGATCCACCGGGAGCTATCTTTTGAGTATGGGTTGTTAGCAATACAATTCATGTTAAGATCCCCCAGTATGATGGTAAAATTGGTGATGTTCGCCATATTGATAATATCCAACAATGAAATAAGACCACAATAAAAATCATCATCAGAACAAGCAGCAGGATTTCTATACACATTCAACAATGCGAGCGAGGCAGTATTCAGATCAATTTTGACTAGTTGTAGGTGAGCCCCAAAGGAAGCCCATGCGTGTACATGAAGACCAGCCTTTTGGAGAACGGCAACGAGCAAGCCTGAAGTGGGTCTGCCTTTAGTTCGAATGGCCGGTAGCAGAGTAATTTCATACCCATCCCACACCGGGGGGACTAAAAGCCAAGTCTCTTGTAAGGTGAGAATGTGATAGATTACAGGCAAGGATTTGATAGAAACGTGTAAATGATTATGCCCCCTGGTATTCCAACATGCAAGATTCAGAAGATTGCCATTCTGGCACAATGATGGTTAATTCTGAGTGAAGAGCCGAGAATCATGCACTGTATTAATGTCACTTCTATCAATTTGTTGTCTTTCATAAATGCGTGGATTTGGAATGGGGACCCTAGATTGGGGCGTGGCGACATTCGGCTCATGTGCCAATAGAAATCCCATTTCAAACAGAGTCATTCTCGCTCGCCAAATAGTATTGGCAACAATGGTCGATGGGATCCATAGTCTGATGACAGAATTGGAGGGAGCAGAGATAAATTCGATTTGTGCTATATCAAAGGTAGTAATATCCCTTAGTTCATCAATGTCGCTAAAGATGTTTAAGACACTCCTTCTATTCAAATTATAAGCAGGGTACGAACCATCTCGACATTTTAAAATAAATGTGCAAGGCGAGAGAGTGGAAGGGGCTTGAGAGGATTGAGGAAGAAGACGCCTTGTTTCAGAATGGTGAGGCTTAGGCAGTCTGAGCTGGTGCGTGTGTTGAGAGTGCAAGTCTTTGAACCCAGACACTTGAGACTCAAGATTGTACTGCTCAAGACTAGAATAATTGGACATATCAGAGGGTTTAGAAATAGGTTGAGGGGGATCTGTCATAGCAGACGTGAGTTGTGACATGGGTACAGCGGAGAACCTTTCCTCCAGAAATTTGTCAACGGCTTGTTTCAACTCATTCAATGGGTCCTGATTTAAAGCAGATGACACAGCAGCGGGCCGTCTAACACTTGGGGCAAAAGAGACAGTTTTTTTGGGTGGCATATTGATTACAACTCGATCAGCATCTTGCTCTAACGTCTCAAGTGACTCGACCAAATCGTCCAAAGGGGGGTGGGGAGCTATCAGTGCCGGAGTGTCAACAGGCACGGCAGATGCCGTCTCCTTTGTGTGTACAGACGATGGAATACTCGCTTGCAACAGTACAGGGGCAGAGGTAGCTAGGGGCTTTGTGAGGGGGAGACTCTGGGGAAGAACTTTCAGCCCTGCTTCCAAAGACCCACCAATAGCTTTAAAGAAGGCATTCAGAGTGTTTTTGTTGCCTCGACGAGGCATCTGTTTCTTTGTTTTTTTCAATACGGCATGTGAATTTTTTGAGATCATTGTGGACCTAAACTTGCCGCTAGAGGCTGCCGGCGTTACTGCCACAATGGGATTTGCTGGAGAGGAACTCTCAGAGGTGGGCAATGTGTCAAGGGGAGCAGTGGCAGCAAACTGGAGAGGCACCTCAGGGACAGGCACCGAGACAATGTTATTTGTGGCAGGCTGAGTAAGAGGCACAGGGACAGGTGTCTCAGAGCTAGAAGAAGCGTCAAGAGCACAAATAACATTGTGAAAATGTGGCAAGGAAGCTGGAGCATTCGCACTTTTCACATGTGAAACACAAATCGCGGGGGGCACAGCTGTACCTGTCTGCCTGTCTAGAGTAGTGAAGCTACCACAGGTAATAATTGAGGCCTCACAGCTCTCCAATGGCCTTTCCGATGGTAAAGGTGGAGAGGGGTTCAACTGATCATGGCGACGACTCCAGTGTAGGAGTCCCTCCAGATGTATGCCTTGGGTTGTGATTTTTGTATTCATAATATCAAACATTTTATGCATTCCAAGAATAGAGGTGTTAATGGCCTGCAAAGCTAATTCAACACCAATGTTGGAGCCTATAGCAAGCGTATTGCGGGCAGGCACGACTGCACGAGGCGTAGGAAGAGCAAAGGAAGCAATTGCAGAGTCTATCGGTGTAGTGTAGGTATCTTGAGGAGAGTGGCTGGATTGGGCCACATCACAATGGGATTGTACAGACTGCAAAGTTTCATGGTGGCTAGCATATAGTGAAATACTAGTGCTATCTAGGATTATAGGAGAACCTGGAGTGATAGGCGAGAGGGTTTGATTAGAATGAGTACTAAATTTCCTCTTCACGTTCCGTACTTTCAATGAGGCAAGAATCGTTATGTCGGAAATGCCCCGAGTACGAGCAGGACTCGTCAGAACAATGGGTGAGCAGGGGGGCGCCACACATGGGACAGTTTGCTGACCCATAGTCGGAATGTGGGACCCCGCAGACCCTTGTGACAAGGAGGGGATAGTCCGGGGGGGACCAACCGACGGGCCTATGGTGGAAGTGGCAGAAGTGGGGCCGACTGGGGTTCTCGGAGACAGAATAAATGCTGGAAATTTCGTCTGGATTAGCCCAGTGCTAGAACAGCTAGGCTTGGGATGTAAAGCAAGATCTGGCATGTTTGATTTCAGTGAGTACGGCACAAAGGACATTCGTTGTCAGACAACACTTAAACTGACCTGGGAGAACTAGATAAGGACTGGGTAGGGTAACACCAGCACTAGGGAGCCAGGCCGCGACCACAGTAACGCGGTGAAGCGGTAAAGCGGAACTTAGTCGTGAACTTGCTCGTGCGCGCGCGCTGTGCGCGTAAGGCTGTCTTTAGTAGGAGGTGAGGGAGTGAAAAACACGCCTTTTCCTGGGCAGGGCTAGCAGGAGGTGTCAATCAACGAGGCTGGTGTAACCAGTAATGCAATCCGCTTCAATGCGAGAGGAAACACTGTGAAACAAAACAAACAAACAAACATATGTCAAGGGATTGCTGAAATGCTGAAAAGCTGAAAACTCCCTCTAGTGGGCTTAATGGTCCAAATCCTCTAGCCAAAGCAATCACCTGGCTAGGTGAGAGGCAGTCCAGTCCAAATGCAGAAGTGCAGAGAAGCAACAGCCACAAAGTCCTCACGAGCGGTAAAGCGGAACTTAGCCGTGAACTTGCTCGTGCGCGCGCGCTGTGCGCGTAAGGCTGTCTTTAGTAGGAGGTGAGGGAGTGAAAAACACGCCTTTTCCTGGGCAGGGCTAGCAGGAGGTGTCAATCACCGAGGCTGGTGTAACCAGTAATGCAATCCGCTTCAATGCGAGAGGAAACACTGGCTAGGCGAGAGGCAGTCCAGTCCAAATGCAAAAGTGCAGAGAAGCAACAGCCACAAAGTCCTCACGAGCGGTAAAGCGGAACTTAGCCGTGAACTTGCTCGTGCTCTTTTTTTTTATGTAGGTAAGGGCGCCCACAGAAGGAAGCCACCGTGACACCCAAGAAGGGTACCCGGTGCCTCCTCCCGGGAACGCCGGGAAGGGGAAAAAGCCAAGTGGCACAAAAAAACCCTGAGCGACCTGCGTTACTCTCCTAACGAATGAGCTGGTATGCTAGGAGAATGCGATCGGCTGAAGTCGGCTGAAGCTGAACTCTGTGGTAGATAGGAAGGTGCTCCGGAGGGTGGTAGTCAGTACGTAGTAAGGAATACCACAAGGGGAACCAAGTCCATAGGTGTAGCAAAAAGAGATAAGGCAGTCCAAATACAGGCCAGGATCCGGTACACGGGAGGTCACAGGGGAAGTATCCGAACAGTAGAATCAGCAATCCAATGTAAACAGGCCGAGGTCTGGTACACAAAGAGGCAGGCAGAAGGAAAACAGGAAGGGAAAAAATAAGGTAAAGAACGAGAAACAGAGAAGGGCCGGGAGAAGAAGGGTAGCGAGAGGGGAGGAAGGAAGAAGCAGAAGAAGGAGGGCAGAAGGCAAACAAGAGGACCGGGACCCGATAGAGATCGGAGAAACTGCAACAAGGGCGAGCGAGGGAACAGCAGGCAAAGGCAGATAGCACTAACGGAGGAAACTGGAAGCCTTGCAATGCGTACGCAACCAGGAAGCTGCTGTATTTAAACTCCGGGCCGCGTCAGTGCGCATACGCACGGGCAGTGCTGCAGGTGGGCGTGATGGGCTACCAGCGTGTGCGGCGGAATAATGTCTGCGCCGCCAGCGGTTCCACAGGCGCCAAGTGCCACGCGCCATGACAGTAACTCAATTGCATATGGGACCAGCTGTGCGCAATGATAAACTCTTCTTTTTTCTTCAAACTCAGGTGCCGGCCTACCTAGGCGTGACTATATTTTTTTGATTAAGGAAATCTAAAACCATGCACATTCTGTGCATTATATCATTGCCCATGTAAAAGTTATTTTGTGTCCCACTCATTATCCAAACATTATAGTGAATTGTTTTTTGTCCAATACCAATTTTCAGCATGCATCTACCTGCAATTCGGTTTTCAAAGCCTGGACTGTCCAAACCAGAGACATATTGGTTTTTAATTCTAAATTTTGGGATCTCCTCCCTCTCCATTATTTTTTGCAACAGTCTCTCATTAATGAAACTCCTTTTCTGTTCAAGTGCTAAAGTGGCTTTTGTTGTTTTAGAATAATCATTTATACCAGTGTGAACCCATGGTTGCTCATTTTGAGTGGTGATGTGTTTTTCTGAATCTGCTTTAGGAACAGTATTTTGTTTACATGTCTTCTCTTTTAAATAAAAACGGAATGTGTGCTCATCTATGGCAGTTTGCCATTTTTTCCTTGGGTCCAAGTATATTGTTACAGGTAGTTTTTCATTTTCACTCTGCATTTTGTCTTGACACATTAATATAACAGTGACGCTAGGGATGCAGCTATTCTGGAGATATACCTCCACTGCATCATTTGTTTTGGCAACGGTGTGACATTCATTTATATTGCTGTTTTGTGATTTTAGTTTCTTAGGTCTCAATGGTTTTTTGGTTAAGGACCACAGTACTCCATTCACACCATCTATTAGAGGAGACAATCTTTTCAGGCAATCTGTTCCCATCAGAAAAGGAATTTCACAAATGGATGTGACCAATACCTCCTGTTTCATTCTGTGTTTACCTATCTTTATGTCAACCTCAGTGACGCCTATAATAGGCACCTCCTCCCCATTAAAATTATGCACTGGACCTTGATTTTCCTTCACTGTGATCTGATTCTGTGGGGATCTCCCTTCATTGATACTCTTTACCAATTCTTTAGACATAATTGTGGCCTGTGCGCCAGTGTCAATCATTGCAAATGTATTGCATTTTTCTTCTACAGTGATGGGAGCATAATACCTGTCTTCAACTTCCTCTAACACACATGAGAAGTGTGAATTCTTACTGATTTCAGGGCTCACCTTTCTCAGGCCTTTTTCACTTTTGGCTAAGCACATTGGTAAATGGAATGATATTTTTCCCTCCTTTCTGGCCATTTCTGCGTGGGAGAATGTATTCATTTCTCCATGTTCAGAGGTTTTTTGGAGTGTGGCTACTGTTCGCCCATCCATCCAGGTATCATCAGAGGTCACACTACAATCCTCCAACTGAACATGCATAACAACATCATTTAGCAATTTGTCATTGTCTAATTCTGTGCATTTGTGATCATTTAGTGTGGTACCAGCCCTTTTAACCTCTTCAACAATATGTGGCTCAAAGAATTCTTCAGGTGATTGACATGTACCCTCCTTTTGAGTATTTCTTTTTACTGCCTGTGTTTGGTTATTGTTCTGATTGCCCAGGGAAGAAGTTATAGCATCACCACTTACTCCCTGTTCACTGGTATTCCCCATGCATGAGTCATTTTTCTTAAGTCTCTTTGTTCTTTTGGAATTTCAGGTTTTCCTGTTTCATTTGTACAGATCTCCAATGTTTGATTTAGCTCTAGGTTAAACCGTACCTCTCTTTTAGATGTATTTGCAATGTCTGTCACATGTTCATTTACTGGTACTTTCACTTTTAAATCATTAGGCATCTCAGAGTCATTATGCATAATTACACCAGAGCAATCTGTCTTTTTGGCACTGCAGGTATTATAAGTATATAGTCACTTTTCAGAAACCACCCGGTCATTGCTATGGCTTTCTGCCACCTCCTTTCATGACTGTTTTTGTGCTGTACAGAGCTTTCCTATTTGCTCAGCTAACATTTTCACTTGGGCCTCGAGACACTGGAATCTTTCCATCTCTCTAGAATACTCTCTCTGTGCCCTAGATTGATATTGGTTGTTTCCCCCTGATTGGATCTATTCTGGTACCTGATTTCTATTGGGGTTGTTCCTGAACTCTTGATTCATTTGTGGAGGGGATCGGGGTGCACCCATCCTTTGGTTGTAATCCCCTGGTGGGGAATCATTGTACTGACTTGGAGTTTAATTCATGTTCTGCCTCATGTCCTGTCTCTCATGTTGCGGGTATTGACCCCTATGTTGATTCCCATTATCAGCAAATCGATCCACATATCGGGGTCTATCTTGTTTACCATATATCATGTTATCGGCATCAAATCTGCTCTGTGTCCCCAATGTCTGGTAGGGGCCATAATTTATTTGATCCTGATTTTGTCTCTGGTTATTGTTCATACCTGACATATCAGACCGATAGCCTGCCCGGGGCCTATCTCCTAAGTACCTAGGGCTGATGTAGCTTTCCCTATTACTAGGATCATGTGATTGAAACATTGGGGCAGGAAGTGATGATCTTTGTTGATTACCCCTTTGTTCAGGTGTCAAATTATTTTTACCTGGACTTTGAGCAGACTCAAGGAACATTTTGGCTGACCTGATTTCCATCACTGTTGCTGAGGGTTCTTTAGATTTTGGTCTAGTATATTTCATTTTATCACTTTCTCTACCCTGACAATAGAGTACTTCATATAGTTTTGTGCTTTGGTGCACAATCCACTCAAGGGACTTGTCACGATCAAATTCATGGACCAGTTGTGATATAATGTCTTTCTGTAGCCCCTAGAAGTAGGCAGTTTTAAACTCATTAGAATTGGGGTCAAAAGATACATCAAAGCGAGAAAATGCTCTTTTTAAATCTTGTAAAAACTGGCGAGGGGATGTATTAGGCCCAGCAGTGATTGTGTAAGCAACTTTCTTTGCCTCCTCCAATGACTGGAAAGGAGAAAAATGACGCCTAATCTATTTTTCAAACTCTGCCCATGTCATATTCTGCTGCTCATTCAATCCCCTTATGATACTGGCCGTGGGAGCATCCAAAGTTAAATGAAAATACTGCCTGTACTGTTCCTTAGGTATCTGGAGGGCTTTAAAAATGTCATGAACCGCTTCTAAGTGATCCTCTATGCAGCATTCCCCTCCCTTTTTAAATGGTTTGATCAGTGCTTTGATGGATTTCATTATCTTTATGGGGCTACTTGTTGCAATGCATGGAATTGCACTACTTGGTGACTCAACCCTGGTTCCAGGTGTATGGGATTGGTGGCAGCCCCCACTGGGAGTATCAAATCCCCCAAGGGCTCTGCAACCAAGTTCAGTCACCGGCCCAGTCACTGGGGCACTAGCTCTTTGGGTAGAAATAGAATTCACCTCAACTCCATTGAATGTGGTGCCCTGCCGTCTATCCTGGGACCTGGGAATGCACATCTGTTGTTCCAAATCCTTACACTTCTTAAGGTGACTGTCTGCCTCGATTTGCAAGTAATTGTTTTCATCACTCATTTTATTAATTACCTCCTGCATGTCGCACATTTGCATTTGGCATTCATTGAATTCTTTGTTTCTCTTGTCTCTTTCTTGAAGCATTTTAACCATTTCCTGTTCTGCATTTTGGAGATCACTTTCTTTTTCAAAATGTTCTTTTTGTAAGACCTGCATTTGTGAAACCATCTCATCTTTATCTTGTCTAACGTGGTCCACTAATGCTTTTAAGTGTACCAATTCTTGTTCACTGTCCTCAAATTGTTTCTTGCTTTTGGACAATTGGATATCAAAATCTCTGCATTTTAACTGCATGTCTTTTTGACATCCTTCTAATTCTGCTCTTAACATTTCCTCCTTTTTACTTGCCCCATCTAGGTCAGCTTTTAACCTGTTAATCAGTTTAGCATCATTTTCTTGCATTCGCAGGGACCTATTAAAAATAAACCAGATCTTGCTGCATAGCCGTATCAGACAATCTTTCTCTGCATGTTTATCAGCTGCATTTAATAACCTCAGGAGGCAGACCTGAATTATGCTGCCTTCTGCAGAAATATTGTCTAATTTTTCTTTCTGCATTTCACCATGAATGCGGTCATGCCATTCTGTGGCACTGTTCGATGACCACGTCCCATGTGCATATAACTTTGGCTCTAAATATTGCACTAGCTCTGGGAATGTGGCTTCCATTTGAGACATTCTGAAATTTGTTTTTAGTGACACATTGCTATTATGAAATGGGTTCCCTTTAATGTACAGATGGCAGTGTGAGACACACTTGCCATGCCCAGTAGGTGCTCTAATGATCACTTTCCCGGCCTGCAACGCACCATAAATATGTCGGCTATTTTGTGTAGATTTGGGGCCTGGCGGTATCTTCTTACCGCCAAAAATAAAGGTAATTTAGCAATGGCTACTCCTTGCATTTAGATTGGGTTTGGCTTCATAGTGGTATAGTGGCTATGCCTTATTTCAGTACACAAATACATTTTGTTGGTATGCATTTTGTTGGTGGTATTTTGGTGAGCATAATTTTCTGTTCTATTTGTGGCCCCAATATACAAACCCCTTTCTTTTTGCTTAGACTCTTCGTGTGATCACTAGAGGCCTCGGACCTGCATTCACGGATACCACAATTTTCACAAATAGCATTCACAAGCCCCTGTGGTATTATCACTAATTTATTTACATTAGTGAGATTATGTTTCCAGAGGCCTCTCTCTGCTGATTCATGTACGCTCAGCAGGAACTATTGTATTATATTCCACTCAGAAGCCACACACACACATATACTGAGTGGAATCACGCACACAGCTATTTATAATTGCTAATGACATTGCTTCATCTGTATAGAAAACTTGGCACAGGTATTATTTAAACATCATTCCCTTCCCTGTTGGATATTATTTAGATGCACCAAAGAAAAAATGGAAGCAAAAACACCCTTACACAGGCTGTGTGTTATAATAGTTTCATTTCAAAATAATACATTACCATTCTTGTGAAACAGTTCTTTCTGAAATAAACAGAAGAGAAACAAATGCAATAATACAACGAATTTCACTTTACATTTGCAACAATAAAAACGAAAGTTACATCAATATGACAGCATTTGAATTGCAACATTATAACGTGGCAGTTAAACACAGTGATTACCTATAGCTATCTATCCTGCCTGAAAAAAAAAAACTTCATCCACGCGGCATTTCCTCAATTTTACATGATAATTACCAATTACCTGTAGCTCTCTGGCACACGAAATCCCTTGGCTTGCTGCCTCCGAGAAGTGACCCAGGGCTGCCCTCGTAAGATTGCAATTTGAAGGGCACGGCAGAAACATACAGTTTTCCAGAGTGTGCCAAGTGAGACCAAAATATCCAGTCTCTGAAGGGCAGCAGTCCGGCTCCTCTCAGCAGCCCAGCAAATGCGACCTCCCTGCAGCTCTGCAAAATGTCTTCCCTGCAGCTCCGTAAAATGTCTTCTCCTTTCAATTCTGTCAGAGCTACTCCAAAAAACCTCTGTTACATCCCCTTGGCTTACGTAGCCTGTCTTCAGATATACTTCCCTCCAATCATTTTAACAAAAAATGTATTAGGTTGCCACCTCTGTTTCATAAACAATGGAATCTTCATCCTGTAATAACTGTTTCTTTTTCTGTTTCCTGCTGCTTTTCCGTTCTTCACATCTCAGCACAACCAGAAAAAAATCAGCGAATTTCACGTTTAAACTGAATCTCAGAACAAGTCTTTCAGAGCCTCTTTTATCTACATGGAGAGCACATTATAATGTTATTCAGTTCGAATTAGTGTTAGTATTTGTTAATTGAGTTAGTCAATTAGATAGCTAATGTGGTCTCCTGTGAATGAAGCATTTCAAGTGAGAAAAGAAAAAGAAATTCTGGTGTTTTTAAATTTTCAACCTGTCTTCATTTGCATATCCATATGTTAATCTGGCAGCATATGTTGGCTATATGTGTACCATATTACAGCAATAATGTGATCATATGCAGTGGCGCTGTACTCCAAAACACACTAAATTATACTACAGCCCACTGGCCAATAACACAGCCACAGCAGGAACTAGCACATATGGGTGGAGGGGTGCACAGCAGCAAAAAAGTGAAAGCCAGCATTCGTACTGCCGAGTTCTGGGCCACCTGAAGGTGCTGGAGTTGATATTTCGGTATGCCTGACAAAAGGGCACTGCAGAAGTCCAGTTTAGTGTTTGTAAGGATTCCAACAACAATGGGGCAAACCTTCTCAGAAATGAGAGGAAGAAAAGGTTTAAGAAGTTTCAATTGAAAGTAGAAAGACTTGATAGTTTGATTAACTTTTAGATTGCAACTTAGACTGGACTGCCAAATAAAGCCTACATTTTTTACTGACTCAGTGTATTTGGTTGCTATTCCAAACAGGGTTTGACAAGGGACAATAGGTAACACATTAGTCAATTTCTTGCGGCCAAAAACAATTATCTCTGTTTTTGAGGGGTTTAATTGGAGTTTATTTTCCAGCATGCAATGCTGGATTGTTTCTGGGCTCCACTGCCTCCAAGGGTTGCTTTAACCGAACATAGATTTGTGTATAATCTGCATATGAGTGATACCGCAGATCAAATAGGGGAAAGATGTTAAGCACTCTGCAAGTGGCACTCTGCAAGTGAACGGCAGTGCTCCTGAGAGATAGGGACCTGCCTTCACCTGTTGAGATTGATCGGTCAAAAATGAAGGGAACCATTTAATGGCTTCTTCAGATACATGTGGCAGTGATGAAAATCTGGATTGAAGTATGCAAAAGTCAACTGTGTCAAAGGCTACCGACAAGTCAAGCATGACAAGCATGCTCATATCACCATTGCCTCGAGCAGGTCATCCCATACGGCCAATAGGGCTGTCTTGGCTCCATGCCCTGGCCTAAATCCTGACTGGTAAGAGTCCAGAATGTTGTTTTCATCCAAGAAACCTGCAACTCTGCAGTCACAATTTTCTCCAGGATTTTAGCGGGCCAGAGAAGACCCGCAATAGGACAATAATTCAATAGCATTTGATGGTTCATTTGTGACTTTTTTAACAGTGGGGTAAGATATGATTTCTTCAGGTCCACAGGAACATTGCTTTGAATGAATGAGGTATTCACCAATGTCTGTATCGGCTTGCTGAGAGCATGCACATGTTGTTTGGCCAAATAGGTCATAATAGAGTCATAGATGTGATTAGTGGGTTTGAGGTTAGTAATCAATTTCTCAATACTTTCTTCTGTCACCAAAGAAAAGGTGAACTTGGGTACAGTCACTTTATTATCTATCACAAGATCAGAGACGGCCTCTATGTGAAGGATCACACCCTGAACTTCAATGTTAAGTTTAATCTGGTAAATTGTATCTTTTGAGATTGCGGTAAACTGACATTTATGCAGATGGGATTAGAGAAGTTTCTGATGGCCATGAACAAGGCAGTTGGTCTATTGTCTGCTAGGTTAATCTGTTTCTGAAGGCATACAGATTTAGTCAATAAAATATCTTCCTTGTAAGTCTTTAATGGGAGCGTAACCCTGATGTGATGAGCGTCAGTTCTGGTCCTGAGACATTTTTTCTCACTTTTCTGATATAGGCTCTTGAGAATCTTCAATTATTCTCTGTACCATTGGTTAATTATTTTTTAATGTTGTTTTAACCTTTTTTAAAGGAGCAATGGTGTCACAATTAAATTATAACTGTCACATCAAGTTTGTATATAAAGCTGCACAAGTTGTTTTCATTTGTGCTGCTGGTAAATTGCGCAAAAGCTTATTGTCCGAGAAGTGATCAAGGTCTTTTTTTCGGCAGCGTAGTTCTAAATTTTCATTTTCCATCATTCTACTTGAGGTGTGATTGGTTGGTGGCCATAGTGAAACGTACCATGTAATGGTCTGACAGCTAACTAGCTCAGTGTCAAGGTGTTGTAAGCTTGGGTCTCTGGACAATATAGGGTCTAGACAGTGTCCAATTCTGTGTGTTGATAATTTAGAAAGAATAAAAAGATTATGTGATTGAAGGATATCTTTCAAATGTCTGTAATCAACATCATCAGACTCGTTGCACCAAATGTTTAAATCTCCTTAAACGATTAGCTTTGAATTGCAAAGTGCTTCTGTCCCCAAATACGCATCCATAGTGTCTAATAAGGGACTGGCTGATCCTAGGGATCTGTAACATTAGAGTCATTGGGAGAGAACAGAGATGTGCGGGTCAGTACCTGGGATATAGTATGACAATTCTGAACTTCCTCCCACTCAAGAAATTACACTTTTATTTTTTTACATGGAGCTTATATTCAGGCCCTCAATACACATTCACAGAAATCACGCACTCATAGAGCTTCTTTCAATGATTAAGGCTGCATTCATCCAAACACTTACCCAGACTCACACATTCATGCACACATTCACAGCATTCACACAAGCAGTCATGTACCCATTCAGCCTCTCTCTCATTCATGCACACAACACTCCGTAGAACACTTAATTAACACAATTATTCTGTTACTCACACACGCGCATTATAAAAACACAATACCTCTCTCACACCCACACATACACATACAAACAAACACAACATTTTACTTAATGGAGCGGCCCATGGCAGTGATCTTCTCTTGGGCTTCCTCCCTCTTCCTCCAACGTCATTACTCTGGGGAAAGATGGTTAGTGTCAGGAGAGCCCTTTAACTCCTCCTCCTTCCTATTCCTGTAACAGGCAGGGAGCGGGATCATTATTCTGAACCCGCACCCAGCCTGAGACAGACAAGCAGGTGGATGGCTGAAGAGCCCTTCAGGATGTCACCCCATTCTCTGGATTCGCTGGTGCCTCTAGGGCATCTTGAAGGGAGTGATGTCACCGAGGTCTCCCTAATGTTGTTGACACAAAGCTTTACATGAGAGATGGCATGGGTGTTTTATTTGACAGCCTTCATCCACGTAAAGTGATGTATAGGGCAGAAGCGACACCACCAGTCTTTGCTTTTGCAAAGAATTAAAATATTTTAAGATTCTTTGCGAAATGCAAATACTACGCTTGCAGTGTTATAGAACAAGTTCAAATTACTCACTCCATAACCAAAGTGCATTTTTGTATTGCTTCTCAGGGTTTCTTCATGGGTACCTGAAAGGTCCCAAAATTTAAGGGGGAGGGGAGCCGCTTATGCCCCCCCCCTATTGGAAAGTCCCTACTGGATTAATTATAAAAGTTTAGTTTTGGTTTTGAATCAAATTCAGTACATAAACATGAGGCTTAGGGTGGAAGCCTTCAAGTGAAAACATTATTTCCCAACTAATCATATTTACTAAATTCATTTTTCTGACAATTATTTTCTAACTAAAGAAATTTTGTGAGCCAATTTTAACCAGTTGAGGTAATACAACCCCACACGTTTCCTTCCCCCTTATCTACCTCAGTTGGAAATTGGTGCTTACTGTCTTGATATTTGATGGAAGTTAAGTGGGAGGATGAAAAACCATGTCACCCTGGAGTAAGTCACCGGAATCAACAAACCACACTTGGGAGTGGTGGATAGATACATAACCTGTCCACCCTTAAGGAACAAACCCACACTGACAAAATAAACAGAGGTACTGTGAAGCATTGCACTACACAACTTGTTTGAGAGAACAAATCCACACTAACAAACCTCACTCTGTTTTCACAAAATTGTGTGTAAAGTCAATCCATTCCAAGGAACAGGCCCCTACTTGTCATCCAACCTCCAATGCCATGGAAGGGTCAAACAGCCACTAGCCTGGGGGAACAGCCATGCAATAAAACAACAAATTGCATATTAGTGTGGTGTGAGGTTATACAACATATCACCCATAGGTATGTGTTGCACTCTAACAATCATGTTTAATTTGCGGTGCAACATCTCAAATGGAACAATCCAGGGGATCTGACAAAAACACGTATAAATCACACTTAGGTGTCATGAAAGGTTTTGAAACAAGAGCACCCCAATGAAAAAGGCACACTCTAATCATTCTCAAGAAGGGGTCTTGGTCTGTCATAACATCTGACCACCCTGGTGTTAATCTGCATTTTTTTATGGTTAGCATAAGATAATCCATTAATTCATTAATGTAAAATCTGTTTAGCAATATAGCTTGCTGTGAGCTATCATGGATCAACATTTGCTGAGAGCCATGCAGAAAGATATACTTGTTATGTTGTATAATGCAAATTCTAGTTTTCTAAGCGCTAAATGTGGTCTGTTTTTGTCCATTATTAATCAGGTTTTGCTGAGTGTGCAAGGAAATGTGCTTATGATAAATGCTGAATGCAGCTGAACACAGTGAATAAATGTTATTATAACAGCGTGTCTATTGGCAGCCAGTCAGCTATTCTCGAGCAGAGAATACAGCCTTGACTGTGGGAGGAAGAGATAGCATGACTGATGTTTTCGTTTCAGCAGAGTTAGGATGTCTTGTATGTAAGACAAGAATGCTCACAATATGCCTTGTTTTCTTAGAATATGCTCCAATACAGTACTTGCCTATGATGAAATGTATGCACGTAACCAGAAGGATTGTTTTCCATGAAATGATTCTACGCATGTCATGCCACTTTGTATAAACAGTGGATTTCTTTTTGGTGCTGGAGTGGAGAGCTATCATTGCTAGATGGGGGCTCATTGCTAGTGCTGTTCTGAGTGCTAATGCTAGTGTGACAGCTGAGTACTGGGGGCTTTGCTTGTTAGTGAACAGCTGACTTCCCCTGCCATGCATAGTACACTGTTTTCCGTTTAAATATCTCTCTCCGTGGGCCTCATTATAAGTATTGCAGAATGGGTTAACGGGTGCCGCTAATGGGGGCGGACTCGTTAACACCATTCCGCAATATTATGAGGTCCCCTCGCGGGACCCGATGTGGATGCCTGGTCTGACCAGACGTCCATAGCGGGTCCTGCGAGGGGACGAGGGAGTTAGCCCCGCACCCATTCCCATTGAGCCATATGTGGTTCAAATGGGAATGGGGAAGGTCCGGGCCCGGGTTCCCAGTAGGAGGAATTACTGGGCCCTCCAAACTCGGAATGGCCCGGTAATTCCATATTCAGGGGACCCGGACCCGGTTTTGGAGGCAGCCATGGCGCCAATAGCGCCATGGCTACCTCCAAAGTCATAATGAGGCCCCATGTCTCTTGTGATTTTATTTTGTTTCCATAGTATATATTTTGGGATTTACAATGGGGGAAAGATGCACATGGATAAACCACATGTGAGGAAATGTATAAAAGCAGATGTCCCTGTAGGACCTGACCTACTATCCAATCACTCCCAGGTAGATGTACGATGTCACAAATGTCGACAAGCTTGCAGGAATTGACCCACTCTGACAAGTCACTCACACGTGTCATTGAAGATTGCTAAACCCTCCCACCTAAGGGAATAGGCTCATACTGATAATTCATGTCCAAGTGTCATGAAAGGTGGCAAATCTCAACACCTGAGGGGACAGGTCCAAATTGCCCAATGACACTGAGGTGTGACAGAGGTTGCAAACCCCTACCTGGCTCAGGGAAGTTAACCACACTGACAGCACTCAGCAATAGCCGAAGGTTACAATACATGGCCACCCTGAGGGAGCAAACCACACTTAGTTCTCGCAGTAGGAGGTAAGCTTTGACCATGGAATCACCCAGGAAACATGGAAGGTTTCAACACCCCATCAATCTGAGGTAACAAATCACACTCAGGCAGTAGAAGAAGGCAGACCCTTACCACTCTGAAGGAGCATTTCAAAGCCTGATCACCCAGGATGGGGAGCACAAAACTAAAATATCAAAGTCAAGTGTCAAACAATGTTTTACACCAATCACAGTAAGGAGAGTGATGCTGACACTGATGAATTGCAGTAAGGTGTTGGAGAAATATAAATATGCATGGATGAATCCCACTCCTGGCACCTATATCCAGAGTCAATTCCACAGTGCACAGAATATTATCTTTGCCACCAGGACAGTGGTCATTATCCTGCTGTGAATAAATGGTGAATGCTGTGCTTTACAAATATGCCCTAGCACAATGTATTCCATTTTTTCCAAAGGCCTGCATGCTTACACAAAGGAGATAGTCTTAAAAGTAACCCAAACGGGAGCCTACTTACCAATTCTGTATACAGTGATCAGGGTTGGACTGGTGCATAAAATTGTCTCGGGCACCAAGGAAAAAGTGTGCCACAGCTGCAAATGGCAATGCATTCCTTTTGTGACACTGTTTGAATAGTACTCATGGGGGACTTTTTTGATAAAATGAGATGCAAATTGTGCATTTTAAAGAATATTTATTCAGCAACAGTGCTCAAAACTATTTGCCGCATGGTGAAGTAACTCATCAAACTGGCCCACATTGGCCAAAAAAGTGTCCCACTTTGACCAAAAAAACTGGTCCACACCAGCATTTTGCATTTTTGCTAGGCCCATGGGAATATTGCCCTCTAGGCCAGCCCGAGCCTGGCAGTGATGAGCTCTGAAGTTAAACAGACGTTAGAGGTTGGAATGTTATGTTATTTGGTTTTATAGCCCTTGACACCTGCAAAAAATGGGCTGTATTTAGTTTGCAAGCAGAAGGAGCAATGCAAGATTGTTTTGCTTTTGTGTTGGTGCTGCATAAAGATTGAAAGAACTCAGACTCTGAATGTTTGCAGGTTGGGGTGTTCGTATTCAGAATGGATCCCCAGGTTTGGTATCCTACTCGGTTTGCTGCAAGCTAGGTCTGCCATGTGAGTAAGGACGGGTCAAGGATTGCTGGAGGGCTGCACACGACAAGCTGGTGCAGTGGTGAAGAGTTAGGCTGATGATAGGGTGAGTGGGGGAGGGGCACTAGCTGTTGTCACCTGAACCGTTTGAGTTGCAAGTCGATGTGTGTAGTGTAAGGTGGAAAGAATAATGATTAGTGAAAGGTGCAAGCAACCCCCGAAGATGCAAATAGCAAGGCATAACAAGAATTAGTGATCCATGATAAGACCTAAGAAGGCAAATCAAAATGGTCTCCTCCCTACACACCTGCTACTGGCCTATGCAGCCAGCTCCCATTATACCTTCTCACTTTGCCAATGTAAACCCCTGTTTCTCTTTCTCACTCTTTCAGATAAATACATTGTACACCATGCAACAAGGATTGAGAAAATTACTGATAAAGGGAGCGGGTTAAAAGGGGACTCATTAGCCTAAATAAAGTAGTAAGGGTAACATGGGATTTCTCAACCTACAAAGCATCAACGGGAAAACGTTTTCATTTCTTCAACTGTTGAGCCCTTACCCCACATATTCCGGTTGTATACTAATTGTCCTTTTTACGATTGATCTCGGGAGAATTGACCTAATTTAGAAGGTCAATTAGGACATGTATGCGGGGGGAAACCCTGTGCAATCCCCCACCCAATCAAAAAAAACATGCAACCCCCGAGCCAATTCCTTTATATTATTTATTATCTAAAACCAACCCAATACATATATAAAATAACTAAAATCATATAAAGGTCAATTGTGCAGAAGGTCAATTAGGACCACTATAATTAGGTAAATTGTGCAAAAGGTCAATTGTAAAAGGTCAATTTGGGTAATACCCATATTCCAGGACTGGAATTTCGCTAAATATCTATACTGGTCCTAGAATATGTTGCGAGGACTGTTTAGTGGGAGAAAACAAATATAGTTCACCCAAATTATTCATTCTAGAGCAATGTTGTCACATGAAACTGGGCTGAGGGTTATAAAAGGCATGAACTTTCTGGTTTAGAGAAAGCGCTGCAATAGATATGAAAACACAATATGCTCATTTCGCCGTCCTTAGTATGTTGCTTGGCAGGCTAAATGTTTCTCAAAGCTTATAGCTGCCAAGTGGCACTATGTCATGAAAAACAACTAGGCCGGATCTGTTTTTCCCATTGCATGCTTGGACTTGTAGTGTTGTGTGTCACGCATGACATGAGCCCATGTGGCAATCATGAAACCTCACTCTAACTTGCTCAGGTGCTGTGCCCAGTGGTGCCTCCTAGGAATGATGGATGTCCCCCAACCTTTTTCTACAATGTTTATAACCAGGTAGATAAATTAGACGAAACAGCAGAGTCCTTGAAAATGCTGCATAACCTGTTATGCAAGACTAATTGTAAACTGGGACATGCAATATCAATGGTTTGAGGATTTTAATAGTGTTTAGGAAGCTTTTAGAGAAAGCCACACCTTAGCTTCTATCTCTATAACATAGAGATAGCAGATGGTAGTCTTTTGTCGATGTTGACTTAGAAAAAGGCTCTCATCTGTGATGTATGTGATTTGTATACAAATTGTCAATGTTTGTCGGATTCAAAAAGACAAAACCATTTTTCGAATAAATTTGAAAACAATGTAATTCACATAGTTTTCTCTGAAGCCATCGACAGGCGCTATCATCAGAGAAAAAATTGGTTTAACATAGAATAGGTTTACTTTGAAATGTTGGACATTATTGATTACTAATTTGGATATAGGTACATGATTGTTTGGTAGGGCTAACATGGTTACACTTATTTCAACGACATGGATTCAGGGTACAAGCTTTTATTTGGAGAGAAAAATATCTTGATGTATAAAAGCGTCACACAAAGGTATGTTTATGCAATTGAAAGAAAAGATGAATTAACAACTTAATTTTAATTGGCATTAGTAGTCCACCTAATGCAGAATCCTTTTACTTCTGTGCATTGTTTTTTGCAAAAAATACTTTTGTTCTTTAATTTGGCATTGTTTTCTTGAAAATGAAGGGGAGAAACAACCTACTTTCTCTTCTACTTTAAGGAGTAGAAAACTTTATTTAGGATTTTCTTTTTGTGTAAAGATTGGTTTTCACCAGGCAAGATGTTTATCAATACCTGAAAATCTGTGAGTCATGTACCATGCTCATAAACCCAGATATAATTTGATCCTGTTAAAATACACAAAATTAACTATTGGTTGTCTTTCAAAGTTCCATGACTGGGATGGACATCAACAGACCCTCCAGTTAAGGTCTTCCTTTAATTCTGCTCCCCTCACAGGCAATCTGGTTGTGTCTTGGGAAATGCTTCTTCATTTAGCCCCATTTGCACAAAAAGAATCCTTCTTAAGGACTACTTACATAACATAAGCTCCTTACGTTTGGAGCCCAAATCCCCAACCCCTCTTCCTATGTGTCTGGCTTCATATACCCAAAATAATCTACCCATGAAGCATTAATTGATGTAGAAATTTTGGATTGGACAAAGCCTGTGACAGGTTCCTTTCAATTACAGCCACTAGAATACTCCTCTTTGCGTCAACTGGACAACTGCATTTTACCATGTCATATGGGCATGTAATTAGCTGTGTATTGGCCCTCTTCTTAGGAATTATGATCAAATCAGAATAAAATATTATTTTGCATATCATTTCTTGTAGTGACCTTTGCCATTAATAAGACCCATATATTCAGAACCACAAGAAATTCAGAATACAGAGACAACCTTCATGTACCTGTAACTGCAGGCATACCAGAGGTATTAGAATGTGCAAATCTATTAATAATTCATATATTTTAATATATCCTTCCTAAATGGATGTGATTGGGCTGGTCAGCTGAATTATAATATATTTTCAGTTTGCAAGTTGAACCAAGGGGTCAAGAATAATAGCTGATAATCTATTCTATTATTTGTCACTTTAAATGCATTTCTTAGCCAGCACATTTTACTGTACAATTCAGTTTGAATTAGGTGTGTTGCTAGGATCCTAGCACTAACAAGTACATCAACTTTCTATAAAACAAAATACCCTTTTAAATAGGCTCTTTAATGGACAGATACACATTTTAGAAAAGGCTTTATTTTTCTGCCAGGTAACGGTTCAGAGGCTGTTCAACGCCTCCACCATTGATGTTGGTATAATTGGTTCACCACACTTCTGAACTTTTCTACCATGTTTCCTCTTAAAATTAAAGTCTGTCAAATTGATCTGATTTTACTAGATAGTTCAAATTTTGTTTTATTTTTATGGTATCTTTTATATTGTTCTCCGAACAGGTTATGTAGACAGACATGATAACACTCTCACCAATTGTTAAAAATCAATGACCCTGTAGGTCGCTGTTCTGATTCGCTTATCGATTGATGTGCTTTACAGTCTGAAGTAAACTGCACTGAGAACAGGCGCGTATGGCTGGCTGGTGTTGGGGGAGGCAAGAGTTGGTGTGCTGCTGCACACTTGGACCTTCTGTGCTCTCTTTGCACCTGTCGCCTCACCCTAGCATGGTGCAGTTTGTTGTGGTGCATTGCGGTGCAAATATTCCAGATACTGTGCATCCTAGGGCCTTGAACAGGCAACCGTCTCATATGTGAAGGTGCTGTAATCTAGGGCAAGGGGTGGTGGTCCAAATGTTATGTAGTCAGTAATGTCCGGAGGGTCTTAACAGGTGACTATGCAAAATATGGTGCAGAGTGGTGCAACAGTGTGGAATTGTATAAGGAACAACACTTCGGCAAGCCCCAAATCCACAAATACATGTTGACTTATGCTGACATCCGGGGAACATGGTGGGGTGTTGAAATGTCATGTAGCCAGTATTGTCCAGAGGGTCCAACAAGGCAACTGGGCAAAGATTGGTGGAGATTTGGGAAACAGTGTGGGATTGTATAAGGAATAACACTTCGCCAAGCCACAACCCCACAAAGAAATGTAGTTTTGCTGAAATCCGAGTAATGTAGCCAGTGTTGTCCAGACAGGAGAGTCCTAAGTGGTAACTATGCAAAATGAAGTGCAGATTGATGAAACGGTGTGGAATTGTATAAGGAAAAATGCTTTGCCAAGCCACACAGAAACCCACAAATGTTCACTTTTATAAATATAGATAGATAAAGAAAATGCATTTGTCCTGGGTGCACACAACTGTGTCTATTCATCTCCTTTAATTACTTAGCTACTCATTAATAATTTGTTCTGTTTTACAGAAAGCTGACACCTGCATTCCTCATCTCAAGAGAACTGAGCCAAGCATAAACACATGTTTTATGTTTAACCGGAGATCAAACTAAGTTGAACATGTTAAGGTTACATGTAAAAAGAAAACAAATGTATAATGGTGATGACAATTTAATAAAGTGTAGGTCTATCAACAAATTTAACTCAAATAGATTACTTCCAAAACACATTCTGTATATGATCTCATTGCAGACCACTACAATGTAATTTGCATAAATCTGCATCTTCTTCATGCAATATGGCTTCATAAACGCAAATCTCATTTGCATTAGCAAATTGTTTGTAAGACAACACTTATTGATGTTATGTTTAACATAAGTTTACATTATGTTTAAATGTAAAGTAATTCAAAATGCAAATTTTTTCATGAAAAGGGTTACGTTTAGTAAAATTGTTTATATGTACCACCTCAGTTGAGACCTTGTGTTTGTGACATACTCTAGCTACAACTTTGAATAATCAGGGGGTGACCTTCCAGGGATGTTAGAAGGTGGTACTATCACATGTTTGGCTTGTTAACTGAAGTGGTGTATTATAATATTAACTCTTAAGATCTTAGTCAGTCAAGTGGGCCCGTTTTTTGTCAATATCTTGTAGTCTGTGATTTGCAGGGTCAGTGGTCTCTGGTTTGAGAACTGTGTGCTGTCTCTTCTTTCTTTCAGGCCTCCAAAATTTACGCATTTGTGATTTGTGATTTATTTGCACATTTTCACAAGCACTCTTAAAGCAACCCGTTTCCTAAACAAATATTAGCTTGGGCATTACTACAGACTGCAACTGAAAATTATCCAAAGTTTTGGATACCTCGATCCCCTGCACATCTTAGTGTTGAGAAAATCAGCCATAATTTTGTAAGAAGTATACAATTTCATGAATAGAAATGACATTAAATAATTAATTATTGTTTCTGAATTGAAACAATAATTCAATTCATCAACAATCCAGACAATACAATTTTCTTTATGTTTGGTGTCATCAGCACAACACATTTCGGGATTCAGGTTACCTTCATCAGGTGGAATTCAGTGTATCCCTTGTCTTTTGTTGTCAGATGCATCACCATCATTCTATCAACAGTGACTGCCTTCTGCTTAGCTAGTTCCACAACCTCATATGGGTACCTTCTTGACTTGATTTTTTTTTGGTCTGTGTATTCCCTTTTCCCTTTCAAGAAATTATGCATTGGTAATTGTTTTCTTGATGCGTAGTAATTGACTACATTGAAGGATTTGCTTCATCTGTTTGGGGTGTAAGCTTGCATAATGTAAAACATTGTAAACATCTGTGGGCTTATGATATATGTTGGTTTCCAAACCAGTCTCTGTTATTTTTAACTGTACATCTAGAAAGTGTAAATAGGGCTCTCCTATCTCCCTGGTGAATTTGATACAAGGATGAACCTCGTTGAGATAGTTATAGAATTCCATTAATTCATGACCAAGTTGTTGGACTAGTTAGTATTCTACACAATGTGTCTTTTTCCAAAATAGTACATAAAGATGTTCATGTGTCGATGGAAATGTTTTTATATGCACTTTCTTGCTAATGGTTCTTGGTTGTCTTTGATTCATTGCAGTCATTTTCTTCACAACTGGAATTTTCAACCCATCAGTGGATTGCATCAAAGAGAATACTGCTTTAAAGTGAACAGTGCTAGTGATCATTCAAGGTAGTTTTGTCTATTTTCGTAGCTACTTTATTTTGATTTTGAGACCATGCATCATTGACATACACGCACTGGTTAAGTGCACGTAGCACATCTAAGTGTACAACACGGTATTTCATCTTGACCATGGGTTTCTGTCCTTTAAAACAGTGTTGTTAGTGCACATATATGATTTACCCTTAGTGGTCCTATTCTTTTACCTTGGGGATTTATCACCATCTCTGGAAATAATAATATGTTCAAGACAAGGTAAAACACACAGTTAAACAGACCTTTAGTGTCCTAAACAATGTGCTTTTGTAAAAATTACTATACTGACAGTTTGTTACATTATATTGTAGACTTTTGAATTGCACCTGATGAAGGGAACCTGAATCCCGAAACGCTTTGTGATTATTACACCAAACATAAAAACATTTGTATTCACCGGATTGTTGTTGAATAGAATTATTGTCCGTTCGTAGAGAAATCATTGAATGTCTCAAATCTATTCATGAAATTGTATACTTCTTACTAAATCTTAGCTGATTTCTCAGCATTAAGGTATGCAGTGGACGGGAGCATAGGATACTTTTGTATAGTTTTCAGTCGCTGTTGTATTTCCAACCTTGTGTCAAGATTGAGTTACCTCCTCTGCACCCAAATTCTATTTATTATATTTTACTACTTTTTTTAACTTTTTCTATACCTAAGGTGTGCATATACCTTCCTTCTATGCACAGTCTCCCCCACAGACTCACAGAAAAGCCACTCTCAATCACACACTATGTTCGAGCTTTCTCTCATAGAACATCTGCTTTGTGAACATTGTAAAGGCTCTCCTTTATAGGAAACTAGTTCTCTGGAGTATTAGAATGGCAACCCTTTACAGAAAACATGTGTACTCAAAAATAGCACTGGTTCTCTCACGCAGAAATTCTGTTATATATCTACTTTCTTTTCAATTTTGCTAGCTAATACAAACCTGCAGAGCAGAAAATGTTTTTACTTGGATTTATATTTTGTTTGAAGGATTGCACGGTTGTGGCTTGAAATAAAATAAAATAAATGGGTCAAGGAAATCCGCCGCCTGCTAAAGGAATTAAGTTAACGTTTGACACAAAAAAGTATGAAATGTTCGTATAGAAAGCCATAAAAACATTCCTGTTTCCGGAAGAACAAGAAAATGTAATAAAAAGGACATTAAAATGGAAAACTTTACCATTCGACAGTATCAATCGAAACATGGCTTGCATCAGTGGTTATTATTTTTATAGAGAACAAAACATGTGAACAAGCTAACAAAACTATCAGAAAACATTAAATGTATTTATAAAAAACACTTAAACAACACACAATCCTTGAAGAAGATTAAATAAAATGCTATTTAATTTCGAATGAGATGTAAAATAAATAAATAAATGAGTTGAAAACGGAAAGAATTGCTACTATGAACAATGTTCTGAAATTAAGTGTTCTATATTAGCAATAAATCACAAACTGAGTCGGGGGCTTGCTGACTGAGGAATGGCTCAAAGAACATTCCTTGATTTTTTTCTTTTGTTTCAAAATAATGTAAAGACAAAGTAAACCAAAATAATACGTTGTTCTTAAAATAAATGGATTCAACTGCAAAATTGAAGTAAAGTTGCTCAACTTGGTAGGAATTTTTAATAAGAATAGGAATCATTTAATCTGAATGAAGCACATGAGGCCTAGAGGCCTGTCTCTCTACACCTCCTGAAACACATTTACTCTAGTCAAGAAATGAGGGTCCTATCGCATATTGTCCTAAGCTACCAGTATCCTAGAATTATTTAATAACGTACAGTAATATTTCAGCTGAGCCGCCCCATCAAATACTCATATCTGTACGAGCGGCTAGAATTCTACTATGAAAGTTGCAATCCATTTCGAACCTCGGATGCAAATTGTTTGAATCGTTAAAGCCAATAGAAAATCCCATTGTTTAGATAGGCTCAAATCTTATTCAAACCTGTTGGTACATTCCTAGATTATTTATCTTATTTATGTTTGCACTCCCACTAGGACAACCTCAGGATTATTTGATTGGCTGGCGTATCATAGAGTCTGGGTTTCACACCGAGGCCAGTACTTTAATATGGAATATCCACTTTTGGGTAAATAAAGTACTTAAATGTGGGGTTTAGTGAACAGTGGTGATCATTTTTGCTGTACAGGAACTCAAGAAGGAAATAATGTGTCCCAGGCATAAAGAGTGGAAAGACTCTGCTTGGTAGTCATGTTTGGACAGGCCAAAGTAAAGCAACGCTGGGTGAGGTCGGGCAGCTTACACAAGACCCTTGCTCAAATACATTTGTGATCAGACAGTAAAACTAAGGTCTGTGGATGGGTCTTTTATAGAAGCTGGACATGGCCAGAAATGAGAAGAATGGCACCTTTGCAGAATGTTCACACAAAAAAAGAATACTGTATTCTAAACGGTCTCCTTGGCACACAATCATGAGTGGGGAAAATATCCACAGTAGATTTACTTAAGTGTGTACGGTAGGAACATGCATGGCTTTGCTATGCTTTTCTAATACGTCACCAAAGGAACCATGTATCATAATCAGAGATTCTGCCATCAATTACTGACTCTGGCCACTATAACATCATCTCCTGTGCAGACCACGATCCCTATGAAAGTGTTTGCATACTTGCTATTGGTACTCCCTGCACATCGAAAGCGTAATTGACAGCCTATCCAAATAATAATAATAATAATAATCTTTTATTGTGGTTAGTTCAAATGTAACTTTACACAAATACTTGTGTTAATCAAACAATTCAAACAATTCATTTTCAATATACATACAATCAATCAGTTGGTTCATGTTTACCATTTAAATACATAAAATCAACATACTAAAAACACATTCCTATGTGACCACTCAATTCAACTTTGAATTTCATCTCAATGTTCAGAGGTCATATTATTAAAAATTATCAAAAATTACATAAAAGCACACAATTCATCTAAAACAGTTCATTTATCATATTCAATTTCAAATATTTGAAAGCAGACAATTCATCCATGGTTTACGTTTGAACTCTTGAATGGGCTAAAGACGACATTCCTTGCCAATACCTTAGCCTAATGGGCCCGCCTTGAGAGGCGACAATTTGTTCACCTGAAGCCAAGCACGATATAGGGCAATTTGTGATGAAATGGTTTCCATATTTAAACAATTGTCCCAGAAGGTCTCAGATAAATTATCCTCATACCCGTGTGCCAGACTCCTCAGATTACACATGTATTTAAGTCCCAGGTTCACGCACTGAGTCGGCACGTGCCTAGTTGATTCGCAGGCCGATTCATGGAATAATTAGCGCGGCGCAAGTGGGCAAAAACGTGCGAATCGCAGTGGAATAGCGAAAATCGCAGTGCAATTGCGAAAATCGCACGAAAAGCAGCGCACGTCGATTCATGGAAGGCCGTGCGCGAGAAAACCAGCGGATGTGCGATAAAAAAGTGCGCAGCGCACGTTGGCGCACAGGCCATCTAACAGCGTGCGCCAGGTCACAGCGAAAATCGCACAGGCCACAGCGAAATTCGCACATAGCGCGGCGCACGCAACAAAAGTAGGCGGAACACGGGCGTAACACTCGGAATGGGGAACAACTTGCCAAAACGTGGGCGTCACGGGGGAAGTACAGGGCACAAGTGCGCGGAACGCCCACACGCTCGCCTACAACACGTATTCATGGAATAGAATAGGGCAAAAAAGCGCACGCTCAAACCAGCGCACAGGCACAAACACGACCGCCACAAGAAAGCAGGCGGTAGCGTCTCTGCGGCTGTAAGAAATGTGCGCCAAAAGGTGCGCCAACAAATAGCACCTATATACTGCCATGATGAATGTCCCATACTGTGGCCCTCCAAGAAAAATGACGTGCAAAGGGGTACCCACAAACACGGACACCCGCTGACAAAAAATACGTGTGCATGTATACCGGGGTGCGCGGGAAGTCTAACACGCGATTTCAGCAGGGTACGTGCATCACAGGGGTTCGCGTGAAGTTATTCACGCGATCGGGCCTGGGGGAGCGGGCTACGTGTATTTCAGGGGTTCGCATGAAGTTTCACACGCGATCGGGTCTGGGGGAGCGGGCTGCGTGTATTACAGGGGTTCGCGTGAAGTTCCTCACGCGATCGGGCCTGGGGGAGCGTGCTACGTGTATATCAGGGGTTCGCGTGAAGTTTCACACGCGATCGGGCCTGGGGGAGCGGGCTACGTGTATTACAGGGGTTCGCGTGAAGTTCCTCACGCGATCGGGCCTGGGGGAGCGGGCTACGTGTATTACAGGGGTGCGCGGAACGCCCACACGCTCGCCTACAACACGTATTCATGGAATAGAATAGGGCAAAAAAGTGCACGCTCAAACCAGCGCACAGGCACAAACACGACCGCCACAAGAAAGCAGGCGGTAGCGTCTCTGCAGCTGTAAGAAATGTGCGCCAAAAGGTGCGCCAACAAATAGCACCTATATACTGCCATGATGAATGTCCCATACTGTGGCCCTCCAAGAAAAATGACGTGCAAAGGGGTACCCACAAACACGGACACCCGCTGACAAAAAATACGTGTGCGTGTATACCGGGGTGCGCGGGAAGTCTAACACGCGATTTCAGCAGGGTACGTGCATCACAGGGGTTCGCGTGAAGTTATTCACGCGATCGGGCCTGGGGGAGCGGGCTACGTGTATATCAGGGGTTCGCGTGAAGTTTCACACGCGATCGGGCCTGGGGGAGCGGGCTGCGTGTATTAGAGGGGTTCACGTGAAGTTCCTCACGCGATCGGGCCTGGGGGAGCGTGCTACGTGTATATCAGGGGTTCGCGTGAAGTTTCACACGCGAATAGCCTGGGCGCGTGTATTTCAGGGGTGCGCGGGAAGTTCCACACGCGAATAGCCTGGGCGCGTGTATTTCAGGGGTGCGCGGGAAGTTCCACACGCGAATAGCCTGGGCGCGTGTATTTCAGGGGTGCGCGGGAAGTTCCACACGCGAATAGCCTGGGCGTGTGTATTTCAGGGGTGCGCGGGAAGTTCCACACGCGAATAGCCTGGGGGCGCGTGTATTTCAGGGGTGCGCGGGAAGTTCCACACGCGAATAGCCTGGGTGCGTGTATTTCAGGGGTGCGCGGGAAGTTCCACACGCGAATAGCCTGGGCGTGTGTATTTCAGGGATGCGCGGGAAGTTCCACACGCGAATAGCCTGGGCGCGTGTATTTCAGGGGTGCGCGGGAAGTTCCACACGCGAATAGCCTGGGCGCGTGTATTTCAGGGGTGCGCGGGAAGTTCCACACGCGAATAGCCTGGGCGCGTGTATTTCAGGGGTGCGCGGAAAGTTCCACACGCGAATAGCCTGGGCGCGTGTATTTCAGGGGTGCGCGGGAAGTTCCACACGCGAATAGCCTGGGCGCGTGTATATCAGGGGTGCGCGGGAAGTTCCACATGTGATTTGACAGTGTGGGTCCTCCCAGGTGTACCCTGTACACCCTCCACGGCACCTGCAGGCAGCCCACACCACAGGGGACTACCCTGCATCCCTGGTCATGTCCCGCAGGCAGCCCACCCACCATGGGCATGCCCCCCAGCAAAGGCACATGTCTCCTTGAACTAATGAACACCAACTCATGTCCCCTTGCACCCCCACCCCCCAGCACTGTGGGGCACCTGCCAGCAGGCCCCCACTCATGTCTCCCACCACCCCCACCCCCCAGCAGTGCAGGGTCACCCTCCACCAGGCCCCCACTCATGTCTCCCACCACCCCCACCCCCCAGCCACCAGGGGCACCCTCCACCAGGCCCACACTCATGTCACCCACCACCCCCACACCCCAGCAGTGCAGGGTCACCCTCCACCAGGCCCCCACTCATGTCACCCACCACCCCCACACCCCAGCAGTGCAGGGTCACCCTCCACCAGGCCCCCACTCATGTCACCCACCACCCCCACACCCCAGCCACCAGGGGCACCCTCCACCAGGCCCCCACTCATGTCACCCACCACCCCCACACCCCAGCAGTGCAGGGTCACCCTCCACCAGGCCCCCACTCATGTCACCCACCACCCCCACACCCCAGCAGTGCAGGGTCACCCTCCACCAGGCCCCCACTCATGTCTCCCACCACCCCCACCCCCCAGCCACCAGGGTCACCCTCCACCAGGCCCCCACTCATGTCTCCCACCACCCCCACACCCCAGCAGTGCAGGGTCACCCTCCACCAGGCCCCCACTCATGTCACCCACCACCCCCACACCCCAGCAGTGCAGGGTCACCCTCCACCAGGCCCCCACTCATGTCTCCCACCACCCCCACCCCCCAGCCACCAGGGGCACCCTCCACCAGGCCCCCACTCATGTCTCCCACCACCCCCAAACCCCAGCAGTGCAGGGTCACCCTCCACCAGGCCCCCACTCATGTCACCCACCACCCCCACCCCCCAGCCACCAGGGGCACCCTCCACCAGGCCCCCACTCATGTCTCCCACCACCCCCACCCCCCAGCCGTGCAGGGTCACCCTCCACCAGGCCCCCACTCATGTCTCCCACCACCCCCACACCCCAGCAGTGCAGGGGCAGCCTCCACCAGGCCCCCACTCATGTCTCCCACGACCCCCACCCCCCAGCAGTGCAGGGTCACCCTCCTCCAGGCCCCCACTCATGTCTCCCACCACCCCCACCCCCCAGCCACCAGGGGCACCCTCCACCAGGCCCCCACCCATGTCCAATTCATGCCCCCCTGCACCTGGGTCCCAACATTCCCCAATCATGTCCGTAATGCCCATCCTCCTCTGCCAAAAGGTCCAACCAACTATCACACCCACCCACATATCAAAGGAAATTACATGTTACACCCCCAATTTAAATAATGCAATTGAACACATGTCTGTCACACACAATGGCTGCAAGTGAATGACAAAACACCCAACATGACATGCCTGAAAGCAATGAGATGATACGACACATTGAAGATTAAAAAAATAATATGTATTGAAGAGCAAGTAGAATGGAAAAGAAATAAGAAAAAACACAAAGCAAATCAAACAAAACAAGATGAATGTCCAAGAAAATAATCTGAAAAAATAAAATAAGCCAATGAAGAACCATGAAGAAGATCATCCTGGGTCCATGAGCCCAACCAAATTAAACCTAACTATGACTACTAACTAAAAACTGAACTATATACAAAAAAGTGGTGCATTGTCCAATCGCAACCAAAAAAATTTCAAAAAAACAAAGGAAACCTAACCCTAACTATACAACTATAGGCAGCGGGCTATTCGGACGGCTCACTGGTTGGTGTCATGGGCCAGGGCATCATCGAACTCCTGGTCAATGGCTTGGAGGCGGGCATGTTCCCTGGCCCCGAGGTCCCGCAGGGATAACGCAGTGTCAAGCTCAAACTCCCTGCGAAGACCCTCGAGGCACTCAGCCCGCCTCAGCGCCATCCGCCCTGACCATCGTGAGCCGTTCCTCCTCTGCCCGCTGCCGCTCCGCACCTATCCGCTGGCACAACCGCTCCCGCACGGAAACCACTCCCATTCCAGGGTTCTCCTGCCCTCCGGCCGATGCCTGCACCCCTGATGTTGATGGCCCCGAGCCATGATGCCTCCCACGTTGAGCCTGCTGCTGCCTCCGACGCAACTGCCTGTGCCAGAACGACGGCATCCAGGCTGATGGAAACCACCGACGCCGTCGTGCACGTGCCCTGCCCGATGATGCCGTCACATCCTCCATCTGCTGGGGTCCAGTTGCTCTGGTGTCCACCCCTGCTGGATCTCTGACTCCCGACTGTGGCAGGGATGGGATCCCCACCGAGCTGGCTGCATTGGTCGGGGCAGGTCCACAGGGGGCCCTGGTGGCATCTGGGCTGGAAGACGGCAAGGAGAATGACTGGTGGATAGCCTGCACAGAGGAGGAGAGGGCCGCCACATTGGCCAACACATGCAGGAAACCCCCGAACATGGCCGATCCCAATTGGGCCACGTCGGCACGGTGCACTTCGTGATGACGTGCGTGCTCCTCCCTCATCACCTCAGTATATGCCAACTATCCCGGCTCCACCCACGACAGCTTCATTTACCGAATGTCCACCCTAAGCCGGGACCTAGAAGCTGGGCGGCATGGCGATACATGGCTGCTTGGTGAGTATGTATGCCACTGCACATGCATGCATGTTGGATACTGAGCAAGGTCACAACCCCACCAATGATACCAATCACCACCTCCACAGGGGACAGTGCCTACCCTCTCAGCCCCCACATGATGACGCCAATTCGGAACCCCACCACGCCACCCCAGGTAAGATATAACACAGCCCACATTACAACCAGGGGCATAGTGGAGCGCACATTCGGAGTGCTAAAGTCACGCTTTCGCTCCCTTGACCGTTCTGGCGGGCAGCTGTTATACGCTCCCCCAGTAGTGTGCAGGATCATAGTGGCAGCATGTGTCCTGCACAACGTTGCAACACGCCGGGGCCTGGCCGTGGACATGGTGGTGGCCCCACATCCCCAACCACATGCACAGCCGCTGCGCATGGGAGGGGAAAGGGCACGGGGGGAGGCAGCCCGTACACAGCTAGTGGCTAATTACTTCACATAGAAATCACACCCCTGTGGAGTGCACACTGCCCTGGCACATTCCATCTGACAATCAATGATGACTCAACCTGACACTGATCCGGAATGTCTGGAGAATGAACCGGGAATACCATGTCAGCCTGAGATTGTTCACCTGGAAGTGTCACAATGTGTGCATCCCTACCCACACAGACACCACCAATGCAGTTTTGTGAAGTTACACATTGAAGCAGCTAAAATGAATACCCACTTGCAAAATGCAACAAGAGGACAGTGCCATGTCAGCCAACCCAACCCCAGCACCGCCACACGACACACCGTGCCATGTCATGCTAATTGCAGGTAAACAAAGTAATCCCCACAACATGACATCAGTCTCACTATGTACAGTGGCACTATTAGAAACCTGCAACACCTGAAATGCTCACAGCAATGCCGGACCAACAACATACTTGAGCACGTAGTACCATTAACATGACATCACAAATGTTACATATTAGTAGTCTCACCACCTGGAAATGCCTGCACTCCCACCACTACCAACTGTGCAGTGTTGGCGCCATGTAGAGTTGTAGGTGCACTGCTGCCAACATGGACCCCATCTCCAGACTAGAGGTCCTTGTGTGGACATGAGGAAGGGACCTGCAAATTGGGAGGTAGACACAGAAGAAGAGTTACACATCAATGCAACATGCAGTGTACAACACAACAGCAATATGCACTAGGAATGTATACACAGTATTGACTACAGACTGCCCACACAGCTCATGGGAGTCCAGCGTCACTGTGTAATTCACTGTCACTTGGGCACACCCTTTGCAAGCCCATGGAAACGGGAAGCAGGAGGGGTGTGTGTGACTCAAACCCAAGCATCTGAACCAAATACATTACAAGCCTGCATGTGCCCAGCCACAATGCAGCGTATGCCCACAGGAACCACGGAAGCCAACAGATCGTCCCAAAAAAATTGGGAATAAAAGAAATCAAAATAAAAATAAAAATAAGAAACAATCAAAAATGGCCATCGATGGGCCCGGGGGGGTTGGGGAGGCCACCCAGGAGGTCCGAGGACAGGATGCACACCAGAACCCACCTGCGTGGATCCTGGGAAGATAAAACACCTCCATGGGCTCATGGCCCACACGGCTACCCTATTGTGGGAGTATCACTGCTGTCGCTATTATCACCCTGTGCAGCTGCATCCGGAGGTGGTTGCACTATGGGAGGCAGCCCACGCAAGGCCCTAGTCTGCTCCTCCATGGCTGCAAGCATGCGGGTGTGGTAGGTCTGGTTCTGGAGGATGAGTGTGCGGAGGTCCCCATGCAACAACTCACGGGATGCCCGGACCTCCGCCCTCGTTGCCTGCATCTCAGCTGAGAGCGTACGGGTGAGACGCTCCAGCTGCTGTTCTGTCCTTTGGTGTGTTGAAGCCTCAAGCTCAACAAGAGTCGTCCTGAGGTGAATGAGCTCCTGCCTCAGTGCTTCCCTGTGGCCCTGGGACTCAATGGAGATGGCCTCCTGCAGAGTCGCCAGTGCCGCCCGCCTGTCCCTGTTGGACCCCAACATGTCCTCCCTGTGTGACTGGCAGATGGAGTCGGTTGCCTGCTCTAGTCGCTCCATCAGCCTTTCTGGGGGGACAATGGAAGTGGCCACCCTATCCATGGCCTGAGCCATCATCTCGGATGATGCAGCCTGTTGGGTAGCCATACCGTAAATGGATTGCTCCCATGCGGTATTGCCGGGTGGCGTACGGCCACCACGTCGGCGGGCACCACACCTGTCTGGGGCAAGGCGAACTGCGCCTTGCTGTGCCGGCACTGCCTGAGGCTGCAGGACTGCATTCCCCCTCTGATCTGCTGGCCCAGGAACAGGATCAGATGTCGCGGAGTGTGACCCTGCATCCGTAACCACCGAAGGCGTAGCTGCCAACACTGACATCCCCATGGAGGGTACTGACCCTGGTGCAGGTGGGTGAGACAGAACAGAATCCCTCCCTGGAACACTCACCTGCGACGGCACGTAGGTCTCATCCGAATCAACACCTGAGTACAGCTCGGGGGAGGTGCAGCCAGAGACACCCCTTGAGAGCACGACCTGCAGCACTTGTGGGTTCTCCCCCACCACCACACCACGTCCCTCACTGGTGGTTGGTCGGCCCTGGGACACCTCCTGGGTCTGCACCATCTCCACAACCCCAGCAGTATCAGGTGCGTCTTCCCCTTCAAAGACATGAAAACAAAGAAATGGAAACAGGCATTAGCACCATGGCACACATTGAGGGCTGAGAAGCAAGAGAACCAGTACTTGATTGACACATGTCCCACATGACTAAAACCCTCCCATGCATGCACCCTCACTGCGTATGAAGTGCAGGCAAATGGCACACACTGATGACACCAAGATGGAAGATGAACACATTTTCTGCATGCTGCCTGGCAGTGGCATCACACATTGGCCTGTGATTGGCAGGTGAAACACACATGCCATCACACAGATGGCATGTACCATTGCTATTGAGTGAAGATGGAGAGGAGGGCAGCACCTATTCATTCAGTCCAGTTCCCGCATGTAATTGCTTTTCTAATTCTAACAGGTCAGATTTTTCACCTGGAGCTGCCAGTCTGAAATGGTCAAATTGCACAGGGACATGTGTGTACAAATGATATCCAGGTAACAAAGTCACTCCACTTTACCATACCCATGTCAGACATGTGACTAGTGGACAGCGACATGCCTAGTGAAAGATGTGGAATGCAAACAAACTGACTGAATGAACAGTGAAAAAGAAGCAAATATGTTGTGTCAAGGTGACACTTCAAGGGCAACTGGCGTGCAGTTGTGCTAGATGTCTACTGTTGGCAGAAGGGATACTGCTATGGCCAAATGCAGCTGCGCAGGAAGGATTGCATGAAGCACATGGCTGACCCATACGACTGAGGCGCACACACTCTCACCTGGCACCCGAACAGAAGCCCTCACACACACACCATGCACATGGATGACACACACATGCATGCGCACTCACCGGACAATGCCTCGTAATCAGCCAGATCTCCCACGCCTTGGATCTGTTCCTCCGTGACGTAGGTCCCAGTGACTGACTCATGTGGAGTGAGTTCCATGTCTACTACTGGAGACCCACCTCCAGTCACTAGAGTTGCGGCATGACTTGAGGCCAGCTTACTCTTTGCCCTGCGCTTTAGGTCATTCCAGCGCTTATAGCAATCATTGGCTGTGCGCCTCACGATTCCAAGGGCACTTACGATGTCCGCAACGGTCTGCCAGTGTGCCTGGCGTTGTGCAGGTGTGGTCTTGGATCCTGCAACAATGACCATCTCGTTGTCATGTCCGGACACATACTCGACAAGTGCATTCAGTTCGTCATCCGTGAAGCTGGGCTTCCTGGACGGGCCGGACTGTGTAGCCGTGTCTGGGGCATCAGCCTGTGCCGGACGAGCACTCTTCCTCTTCCGCTTGGAAGGTGGTGGTGATCCTGAGTGTCCTGCGCCGCTCTGGACACTAGGGGCAGGAGCCCTGGTGGACTCTGTATCAGGAGTGTGGGATTGCACACTCAGCATGGGAGTTGGTGCAGGCATTGGCTCTAGTGTGATGGTGTCAGGGGGAATGTCAGCAGCATGGACTAGGACCGACACTGTCCTGGCTGGGTGTGTGAGGGCTGGGGTGGATGGAGCCGCAGCTGCCCCTGCAGCCTCTCCGCCCTGCCTCCTTGGTGCAGCAGATGACCTTGCTGCCCCAGATCCACGTGGCATGATGGCATCAACGTGCACCAGCGCACGTGTCGTAGCCCTGCTGACCTGGAAGTCAGCCATGGAGTCATCCAGGTCTGGTGCCACAATGGGCTGGTCCAACAAGGGCTGAGCATGGATGGTGTCAGCCACATCAGCCTCAATGGGAGGGGGGAAGGGGGGGGGATTGTGGGTGGCCGTGACTGGTCCTCCACACATGGGGGGACAGGCTCACCCTGCAAGTTATGACCACGTCCCCTACCGGATCTACCACGGCCACCACTTGTGGCTCTTCCACCTTTGCCACCCTTACGGAATCCTCGCCTCCCAGCCATGGCACTGATGTTAATGTGCGTATGGGAGTGGATGTAGACTATTGTCCTGGGCAATTGGGGGTCAAAGGGGTTGGGTACCAGATGGTAATTGTACCCTAGTGCTCTAGCAAGGCTGAATGTAACCCCTGGGGAAAGATGACGGGTCACGCAACGCACAGGAGGCCCAAAAAAGGGAGATGACGTGCACGCAACCCCTCCTAGACCACGTGTGCAGAAAGAAAAACCTGCACTACGCTGTGGCACCCAGTAACACAAGAATGAACGTATGCGTGTCACACGCAGCCTAGAATGACCTCTGAAGGGGTAGGCTACACACGGGGCAAGCACAGATGTTAGATACGTGCGTGACTCACCGTCTGCCTGGTAAACGAGCGTGTAAAAGGAGCACGTTTGGTTGGCAACACCCCCGCCAAAAGAAGATTTGTCCGCTGTCTGAGGAGACAGGACAACAGTAGAAGGGAACACTGTTTGAGGGAACAGGCCCAGGTAAACCAGTAAAAGAGGAAAAAGAGAAAAAGCTGTCAGAGGTAACAGGGAATACGAACTTGAAACGCCGTGAAGTAAATCGCGTGTGAAACGACAAGAAGTACAGAATTCACCCACTCGCTCTCCACGAAAAGCACGTACAAGGAAAACGTGTTCTACACGTACCTTTTATACAGGCCCACACGTCCAGCGTCACTTACGCGGCGTGTACGCACTAGGGCCATTTCCACCTATTCCATGCTTTGTCACTTCTGCATGTAGGGCCATTTCCACCAATTACACGCTTTGTCACTTCTGCGTGTAGGGCCATTTCCACCAATCACACGCTTTGTCACTTCTGCGTGTAGGGCCATTTCCACCAATCACACGCAATTACACTCTGACGTGCAGTCTTTCCACGTGTGCTCTGTCATCACGTGCTGTGTGGGAAACACCTGTGCGGGTCACGTCACAGACGCGCTTACGCGCTGAGGGCCTTTCCTCAGTTTTCACGCTGACGTGCAGGATTTTCACGTGCAAAATCACTCCCTACCAAGCTGGCCACGCGTACGCACACGGAATACCACGCTCCTACCCGGAAGGCTGAACTACTGCCCCCCAGAGCCCGAGCACGCTCCCACCTGCTGCTGCCTGACTGCCTGCTGCCCCTGCACTGCTGGGGGGTGGGGGTGGTGGGAGACATGGGTGGGGGCCTGGTGGAGGGTGACCCTGGTGGCTAGGGGGTGGGGGTGGTGGGAGACATGAGTGGGGGCCTGGTGGAGGGTGACCCTGGTGGCTGGGGGTGGGGGTGGTGGGAGACATGAGTGGGGGCCTGGTGGAGGGTGCCCCTGGTGGCTGGGGGGTGGGGGTGGTGGGTGACATGAGTGGGGGCCTGGTGGAGGGTGACCCTGCACTGCTGGGGTTTGGGGGTGGTGGGAGACATGGGTGGGGGCCTGGTAGAGGCTGCCCCTGGTGGCTGGGGGGTGGGGGTGATAGGGGACATGAGTGGGGGCCTGGTGGGGGCTGCCCCTGCACTGCTGGGGGGTGGGGGTGATAGGGGACATGAGTGGGGGCCTGGTGGGGGCTGCCCCTGCACTGCTGCGGGGTGGGGGTGGTGGGAGACATGAGTGGGGGCCTGGTGGAGGCTGCCCCTGGTGGCTGGGGGGTGGGGGTGGTGGGTGACATGAGTGGGGGCCTGGTGGGGGCTGCCCCTGCACTGCTGGGGTTTGGGGGTGGTGGGAGACATGAGTGGGGGCCTGGTGGGGGCTGCCCCTGGTGACTGGGGGGGTGGGGGTGATAGGGGACATGAGTGGGGGCCTGGTGGGGGCTGCCCCTGCACTGCTGCGGGGTGGGGGTGGTGGGAGACATGAGTGGGGGCCTGGTGGAGGCTGCCCCTGGTGGCTGGGGGGTGGGGGTGGTGGGAGACATGAGTGGGGGCCTGGTGGAGGCTGCCCCTGGTGGCTGGGGGGTGGGGGTGGTGGGTGACATGAGTGGGGGCCTGGTGGGGGCTGCCCCTGCACTGCTGGGGTTTGGGGGTGGTGGGAGACATGAGTGGGGGCCTGGTGGGGGCTGCCCCTGGTGACTGGGGGGGTGGGCGTGATAGGGGACATGAGTGGGGGCCTGGTAGGGGCTGCCCCTGCACTGCTGCGGGGTGGGGGTGGTGGGAGACATGGGTGGGGGCCTGGTGGAGGCTGCCCCTGCACTGCTGGGGGGTGGGGGTGGTGGGAGACATGAGTGGGGGCCTGGTGGAGGCTGCCCCTGGTGGCTGGGGGGTGGGGGTGGTGGGTGACATGAGTGGGGGCCTGGTGGGGGCTGCCCCTGCACTGCTGGGGTTTGGGGGTGGTGGGAGACATGAGTGGGGGCCTGGTGGGGGCTGCCCCTGGTGACTGGGGGGGTGGGGGTGATAGGGGACATGAGTGGGGGCCTGGTGGGGGCTGCCCCTGCACTGCTGCGGGGTGGGGGTGGTGGGAGACATGGGTGGGGGCCTGGTGGAGGCTGCCCCTGCACTGCTGGGGGGTGGGGGTGGTGGGAGACATGAGTAGGGGCCTGATGGAGGCTGCCCCTGGTGGCTGGGGGGTGGGGGTGGTGGGAGACATGAGTGGGGGCCTGGTAGAGGCTGCCCCTGGTGGCTGGGGGGTGGGGGTGGTGGGAGACATGGGTGGGGGCCTGGTGGAGGGTGACCCTGCACTGCTGGGGGGTGGGGGTGGTGGGAGACATGAGTGGGGGCCTGGTGGAGGCTGCCCCTGGTGGCTGGGGGGTGGGGGTGGTGGGAGACATGAGTGGGGGCCTGGTGGAGGCTGCCCCTGGTGGCTGGGGGGTGGGGGTGGTGGGTGACATGAGTGGGGGCCTGGTGGAGGGTGACCCTGCACTGCTGGGGGGTGGGGGTGGTGGGAGACATGGGTGGGGGCCTGGTGGGGGCTGCCCCTGCACTGCTGGGGGGTGGGGGTGGTGGGAGACATGGGTGAGGGCCTGGTGGAGGGTGACCCTGGTGGCTTGGGGGTGGGGGTGGTGGGAGACATGAGTGGGGGCCTGGTGGAGGGTGCCCCTGGTGGCTGGGGGGTGGGGGTGGTGGGTGACATGAGTGGGGGCCTGGTGGAGGGTGACCCTGCACTGCTGGGGTTTGGGGGTGGTGGGAGACATGAGTGGGGGCCTGGTGGGGGCTGCCCCTGGTGACTGGGGGGGGTGGGGGTGATAGGGGACATAAGTGGGGGCCTGGTGGGGGCTGCCCCTGCACTGCTGCGGGGTGGGGGTGGTGGGAGACATGGGTGGGGGCCTGGTGGAGGCTGCCCCTGCACTGCTGGGGGGTGGGGGTGGTGGGAGACATGAGTGGGGGCCTGGTGGAGGCTGCCCCTGGTGGCTGGGGGGTGGGGGTGGTGGGTGACATGAGTGGGGGCCTGGTGGGGGCTGCCCCTGCACTGCTGGGGTTTGGGGGTGGTGGGAGACATGAGTGGGGGCCTGGTGGAGGGTGCCCCTGGTGGCTGGGGGGTGGGGGTGGTGGGTGACATGAGTGGGGGCCTGGTGGAGGGTGACCCTGCACTGCTGGGGTGTGGGGGTGGTGGGTGACATGAGTGGGGGCCTGGTGGAGGGTGACCCTGCACTGCTGGGGTGTGGGGGTGGTGGGAAACATGAGTGGGGGCCTGGTGGAGGGTGACCCTGGTGGCTGGGGGGTGGGGGTGGTGGGAGACATGAGTGGGGGCCTGGTGGGGGCTGCCCCTGGTGACTGGGGGGTGGGGGTGATAGGGGACATGAGTGGGGGCCTGGTGGGGGCTGCCCCTGCACTGCTGCGGGGTGGGGGTGGTGGGAGACATGGGTGGGGCCCTGGTGGAGGGTGACCCTGCACTGCTGGGGTGTGGGGGTGGTGGGTGACATGAGTGGGGGCCTGGTGGAGGGTGACCCTGCACTGCTGGGGTGTGGGGGTGGTGGGTGACATGAGTGGGGGCCTGGTGGAGGGTGACCCTGCACTGCTGGGGTGTGGGGGTGGTGGGAGACATGAGTGGGGGCCTGGTGGAGGGTGACCCTGGTGGCTGGGGGGTGGGGGTGGTGGGTGACATGAGTGGGGGCCTGGTGGGGGCTGCCCCTGCACTGCTGCGGGGTGGGGGTGGTGGGAGACATGGGTGGGGCCCTGGTGGAGGGTGACCCTGCACTGCTGGGGTGTGGGGGTGGTGGGTGACATGAGTGGGGGCCTGGTGGAGGGTGACCCTGCACTGCTGGGGTGTGGGGGTGGTGGGAGACATGAGTGGGGGCCTGGTGGAGGGTGACCCTGCACTGCTGGGGTGTGGGGGTGGTGGGTGACATGAGTGGGGGCCTGGTGGAGGGTGACCCTGCACTGCTGGGGTGTGGGGGTGGTGGGAGACATGAGTGGGGGCCTGGTGGAGGGTGACCCTGGTGGCTGGGGGGTGGGGGTGGTGGGAGACATGAGTGGGGGCCTGGTGGGGGCTGCCCCTGGTGGCTGGGGGGTGGGGGTGCAGGGGGACATGAGCAGGTGTGCAGGGTAGTCCCCTGTTTTGTGGGCTGCCTGCAGGGGCCGTGGAGGGTGTACAGGGAACACCTGTGAGGACCCACCCAGCCTAATCGCGTGTGTAACTTCCCACGCACCCCTGTAATACACGTACCCAGCCAAATCGCGTGTGATAATTCCCGCGCACCCCTGTAATACACGTACCCAGCCAAATCGCGTGTGATAATTCCCGCGCACCCCTGTAATACACGTACCTGGCCAAATCGCGTGTGATAATTCCAGCGCACCCCTGTAATACACGTACCCAGCCAAATCGCGTGTAAAACTTCCCGTGTACCCCTGTAATACACCTACCCAGCAAAATCGCGTGTGATAATTCCCGCGTACCCCTGTAATACACGTGCCCTGGCTAATCGCGTGTAAAACTTCACGCGTACCCCTCTAATACACGTACCCTGGCCAATCGCGTGTTAAACTTCCCGCGTACCCCTGTAATACACGTACCCTGGCTAATCGCGTGTAAAACTTCCCACGTACCGCTGATATGAACGTTACCCGCTTTGCGTTCCTTGTTTGGCAGCCCTGTAAACTGGTCCAGGGTTAGCGCAGCCCTTTGCGATGATTTAGCGATTTTGATGGCTTTTCCTTGCGCGAGGGCGTTCTTGGGGGCGTTACTGGCGCTGCTGCAGGGTCGCTGCGATACTCTGCGCCACGGCTGCTTTGGGAGCCTAAAATCCATGAATACGCTGTGCGCGGAAATCGGTTTTAGCGCACGTGCCTGGCGCAGACAATCGCACGCGGACACTCTGCGCCAGCCGCTTGCGACACTTTTCTGCGAAATTCTATGAATTACCCTCTCAGTCTTTTCTGGCAGTTTGCGATGACAAAAGCGATCCTGAGCTGCAATACGCATCTGGGGTCTGCATACGGCCAATATTGGTTGTTTGTTACACCGAAGCTGTAATATGAATCGCCTTATTGCGGGGTCTGGGCACAATAGCAGATACGGCTGAGTCCGCCAAATAATGATTGTGTTGTCCTGTTAGGATCGTCAGGGGCCAATTTGGCTGTGGCGTGTTTGCCAACTAGCAGATGAGCGCCTTTCGGCTGACACTTTCAGGACAACAATTCAAATGTATGTTTCTTCGTCTGAGGAATTCAAGAAAGTATTGAACGATTTAATTGCAACAATGAGAACATCTTCATTTTCCCTTTTAGTATTCCGCTAGAAAACTGATATTGATGCCAGGTTACGCCAATAAATATCCCTTGTTGTATAGAGTAGAAGAAAAACACAGAGTTTGTCTTGGTCAACTGCAAGGCAAAGGGGGTAAAGTCTTAATGCACAACACAATCTTTAAAAAATCCTTTGCCCTCTGGAGGCAAAACTCATGCAAATTAAGGGTTTAAACAGAACAAAAAGATATTCATGCACACACTATGGAAACAAGCATTGGAAAAGCTGATAGTTTGGGATTTTATGTAGGAATGCATATGGCTTTTTCCAGGCAATCCCATAATGGTACTTCCTGCCCATAAAATGGCAACAGCTAGTAATTAGTACTTGGTCATATTGTGGCAGAAGCTGGTAATGCCTATCTGCTGCTTTTACAAATGACAAAGATAATTTCTTTGTCAATGCATGTTTTTAAAAGGAATTCAATGCAAAGAAGATATGCAAGTGTACACATACTACTTATGAATCAAGTGGCAGAAAGCACATTTGTTTAAGACATTTTTATTACACCAGGAGCTGTTTTTAGCTTAAATGAATCTATTACCCATCAGAAGGCTGCTCACAAAGCACATAGCGTGCTCAAAGAGATCCCAAGTAGATGTGTTTTGAGTGGGGAGGGAAGGTAATGGGTGGTAATGGCGAGCGGGGCTGAAATGGCAATAGGTGGTCAATGGGTTAGTAAATAGCCAAAGAACACCCACAAGTAGTGAGCCCCTCCTCACATCCCATCTCTCTCTCCCTCCTATTTGTACATCTCTGGACAATGATGTTAGCTTATAGACAGCTTACATCGTCCTGTGTATTCATCCAAAAAGAGTTTATTAGCAACCTGAATATTACTTATGTAGTGGTTTTAGAAATGGCTGTTGCACTGTTTGTGGTACTTACTTTTGGCCACAGTTGATAAACAGCCTAACACCCATAACTAAAAAGAGTTTGGATCATAACTGAAACAATACGGTTGGTCGAGGATATGTGCCCATTAAAGGGAGGGTGCAAATCCCCACCCCCCTCCAATAGGCAGGTAAACAAGGGCAGGAGGGTGTAGACAGTTCGGCTCGAGCCTCTGGTTGGCCAACCAAGTGCACACATATGGGTGCTGTTGTAGGTGGCCTGCCATTGACATCCGGCAGGCCCCCATTGTGCTGCAACCATGAGCACACGACAGACCCAGTGCCTGTGGGGGTTGGGGCCTCCACTGGACAACTGGCAGGCCCCCTGGTGCTACAGTGCGCCAGCACCATTAGGTGTGGGAGCACAGCAAGCCATGCCCCTGACCATGCAGGCCTCTGCCACGTCCTGGCACGAGGGTCACATGGCATCAGGGCATGCAGGCTGTGCCTCCACGTGTAGGCCTGCGGTCTATATGAAATAAGACAAAGACTCAGTCGCTCCTCTTCTGGAGTCTGCAGCCGCTCTGGTGGGCGTGTCTGCAGATGCTCCATTTATTAGCCTGGGCCATGACAGTCAACCCCCATTTTAAAAGGGCAACACCCAGGGAAGGGATACATTCCCTTAAAGGGGCAACACATTTGGGAGGGTCACACACCCAGGGCCATCTTAAGCACTTTTGGGGCCCTGGGCACGGACATCTTTGGGGGCCCCCCTCCACCAACCCAAAGGAATAAAGGGATCAAGAATACTGGTTGCGCCCCTCAACCTCCACCACTCACGCTCCCAACCTATAGGTTGATATGCTGTCTCGCAGCATAATAAGCACTTTTACTCCCTTTAAGTCCCCTTGCCCTCTTCATTCTTGCTCTAATCAGAATGAAAAACAAGTAGCATATGAAGACCAACATTAGCAGTCAACAAAGGGGTTACTGTTCTAGTACATACAGGATACTTTTTATTAATGACATCCAGGAAAGTAGATGTAGTGTTAATGTAGTACCGTATGTAAAAGGTGCATGTAATCCATAATAGACAGAGAACTCACATTAGCTGCCTCACAGAATGTAAAAGTGCTCATGCATCGATAGAGACCACCATTTGGAAGGAAGGAGAACGCCACACATACCGTAGCATGGATAGTGGAGGCAGATTAGAAGCTACTAGCAAGGTGTCTTTATCCAGACAGGCTGAGATTAGAAGTGGGATAGGGTTTTCAAATAGTGTTGCCATTAGATATCAAAGGAACAAATGGCTGTGGTGTGCAATATATATATATATATATATATATATATATATATATATATATATATATATATATATATATATATATATGCTCACTATTAACACACTGAAACCATAAATAAGGCTTTTATGAAGATCATACCATGAGAAGGAAATCACTCATAAGGGCTGACAATTTTGAAAGGTTTAGGGACTGGCAATTCTCAGAAGTTAGGCAATACAAGATTAAATGAGATGCCCAGGATCACACATTGGTTAAGGGGTGAAGCTGGGATTTGTGCCAACTCTGCAATTTCTGCATTTGAACACTTTCTTTTACAGTTCTTACCATGAACTAAAACAATCTCATTTTATTAAAAAAACGGACATGTAAAGTACACAAATCACATTACCAAGCATGATAATTTTTAAACAAAATATTATAGAAGGGTGTTATGCAAAATGGGAATGATTCTAGCTTCATTCTCTCCATCATACAGGGAAGTATATAAGAACCAACATACCAATCGATGTGATTTAACACATTTAATCTGGGGTTGTCTTTTGTGTTTTAAAGCTTTAAATAGTTCTAAAACAATGGCTTGTGACATTTTCATTTATAAATGTGCATAAAAACCTTTGGGCCTCATTACACGGTAGGCGGTAAACCCTTACCGCCTTACTACGAGTTCCCTTTGCGGGACCCGACCTTAATGGCAATTTGCGGTACCGTAATTAGCACCTTCCCCATTCCCATTATGCCCTATGGGGGCAAAAATGGGAATGGGGAAGTGCCTTGGTGAATGGGGAATTACCGCCCCCGCTCACCTTGGAGTAGGGCGGTAATTCCGCCATCCACAAAGGCGGACACGGTAAAATACCGGCGGCAACCATGGTGCTAATAGCGCCATGGTTACCGCCTACCGTGTAATGAGGCCCTTTGACTTTTACCAAAAAGTAAACTGTTTTTTGTGTCAAATAAGCAGACCTTAAAATATGCTTGCCTGAGGCCTGCAACATATGGTCCGCTCTCTTCCGTCGTCTACCAACCCTTCCACCCAAATGGCCTACATAAGAAGAAAGATCAAGTAATGGGCTAAACGATATGAGCAGCACGCTAGAAGGCCAACCTCAGAGAACACAGCACAGTAATGTAAGATATATTAGCTAATTTGACCAGGATCATTCTATCATCTGCTGGCATATTCAGGATACAAACATGAACGCTGTCGTTCCATAGTCTTGAATTTGGATATTTATTCACCTCTTGGACTAACAGTTTATGCCATCGTTGGAGGTGATTGCCTAGGTTTTACAACACCCCATCTGAACAAACCAATTTCTAGACCTTCACCATATGGATGATATGTTAGTTTTTATAGCAACCCCTATCTGGTATAGGTACATTGCTGATAATAGCAGAGGTTGTTCTGCAATAAACTTCAGACATAGAAAAGGCTCAACTATCCTTGCTGGAATGTGATATTCTAATTTTGCATAAGAACACAACTCTGCAATGGGTGCTTCACACACTGAGCTGGCTTCTGAACCATTGCGGCACTCAATTTATCAATATGCATTTCACCATTGCCTATTGCACATGATCAACATAATTCCCACAGGAAGGAAAGAATGCTACAGAGTTCTGCCATAAGAAACACACAAACTATGTATACCACATACCACAGTGAACACAGAAAGCAATACATGATGAATTGATAAAGGCAAAATGCACTTGCCAAAACAGAAAGGCAATGGGTTTAGAGCCTCAGCAACCTCCCATAAAATATCCTGACGTGTGCTATTTAAGAATGGTGAACAATGGAATCTTACTTCTTCAGATCAGCTAACCTTGTGGGGCCCCCTCCAAGGTGGGGGCCCTGGGCAAGTGCCCTTTTTGCCCTCCCATAAAGACGTCTCTGCACACACCACACTCCTCCTTGTTCATAACAAACAAACAAATGTTACTAAAACCTGACCAAGCCCCTCCCCGTTACAGACCAACGTTACTTGTGCTTGATCTAAATCAGAAATCAACAACAACTAACATATGCCCACGGCTACACACAGGGAGCTCACCTGATCATGGACATACTACACATAACTCTTGGGTGACCGTCGCCTTTGGCGAACCGCCAGTGAAATGTTGGCAGTTCGACCACATATTTCAATACCCTTTATTAACCTGGGGTGTGGAAACAACCACCACTAAATGATGCCATTGTTAGCTGCTGGCACCACATCGCCCACAAACAGCGGGATCACCACTTCACTTAGCTGTTCTTTAGTCCTCGTTAAGCAATTGCAGGACTGCTGGAGACCAGTTCACTTTCCACCTGTGTCAGTTCAGGATGACTACCTCCCCGGATCCAAGTCCGTTTGTTTTACAGTTCACAAACCAGCAAAGCCGCACCTGGGTATACCAGGGGCCACATCGGCTTAGTCCCTTGATGTTATGGCACGCAGTGAGGCGCTGATGGCAGGGCATCTACACTGTGCCACATGATGTTGATGGGGCAAGGGGTGACAGCATGTTACTCACCCCCCTTTTCCTTGGTCAAACTCTTGCAGGCAGGAGTGACACTACTGCAGTGGCACCGGAGGGCGCACAAGCACACTTGCCGAGTTGCAGCCCTCACTTGCCCATTGCATTTCTTCCTGGTGACGAGTGTCAGGGCTGCATGGTGGTGGTTGGCCAGACACAAGTGACGGGATGCCTGTACCATTCCCTCTCCTCCTCCCAGGCGGGAGCCACTGTAATTGATGGAGCAGCAGTTATGACCAGTCCTTCTTCCAGGTCATACAGTTGAGCCGGTGACGTCCCAGCTGTGGGCTGGCAGGAATTGCACCTAGGGCGACAATGGCATGGGCAATCAATGGTGGGCCGGGTCAGGTGACACTCATGGCCGGTGTCAGGGCCACTGGCTGTTACATTCTCTCCCTCTCTGGTACACCTGCTGTCAGAGCACATGCTCGTGGAGGTGGGGTGGCAGGCATCACTTCCAGTGTATTGTGCACACACAACGTGGGCAGATAGGCGGTGCTGTTTTTATGCTGCTGACCTTGGAGCGAATGGTGAGAAAGGAAGTGCTCCATGTAGGAGCAGGGAACATACAAGAAGACATCAGCTGCCTGCGCTGTGTGGCAACATGGGGCAGCGCATTCCTGCACAGTGCAGCACCAGCAAAGTCTCCTGCAGTGTCCCTGGTGGCCGGGGGTGGTGGGAGACATGGGTGGGGGCCTGGTGGAGGGTGACCCTGGTGGCTAGGGGGTGGGGGTGGTGGGAGACATGAGTGGGGGCCTGGTGGAGGGTGACCCTGGTGGCTGGGGGTGGGGGTGGTGGGAGACATGAGTGGGGGCCTGGTGGAGGGTGCCCCTGGTGGCTGGGGGGTGGGGGTGGTGGGTGACATGAGTGGGGGCCTGGTGGAGGGTGACCCTGCACTGCTGGGGTTTGGGGGTGGTGGGAGACATGGGTGGGGGCCTGGTAGAGGCTGCCCCTGGTGGCTGGGGGGTGGGGGTGATAGGGGACATGAGTGGGGGCCTGGTGGGGGCTGCCCCTGCACTGCTGGGGGGTGGGGGTGATAGGGGACATGAGTGGGGGCCTGGTGGGGGCTGCCCCTGCACTGCTGCGGGGTGGGGGTGGTGGGAGACATGAGTGGGGGCCTGGTGGAGGCTGCCCCTGGTGGCTGGGGGGTGGGGGTGGTGGGTGACATGAGTGGGGGCCTGGTGGGGGCTGCCCCTGCACTGCTGGGGTTTGGGGGTGGTGGGAGACATGAGTGGGGGCCTGGTGGGGGCTGCCCCTGGTGACTGGGGGGGTGGGGGTGATAGGGGACATGAGTGGGGGCCTGGTGGGGGCTGCCCCTGCACTGCTGCGGGGTGGGGGTGGTGGGAGACATGAGTGGGGGCCTGGTGGAGGCTGCCCCTGGTGGCTGGGGGGTGGGGGTGGTGGGAGACATGAGTGGGGGCCTGATGGAGGCTGCCCCTGGTGGCTGGGGGGTGGGGGTGGTGGGAGACATGAGTGGGGGCCTGGTGGAGGCTGCCCCTGGTGGCTGGGGGGTGGGGGTGGTGGGAGACATGGGTGGGGGCCTGGTGGAGGGTGACCCTGCACTGCTGGGGGGTGGGGGTGGTGGGAGACATGAGTGGGGGCCTGGTGGGGGCTGCCCCTGGTGACTGGGGGGGTGGGGGTGATAGGGGACATGAGTGGGGGCCTGGTGGGGGCTGCCCCTGCACTGCTGCGGGGTGGGGGTGGTGGGAGACATGAGTGGGGGCCTGGTGGAGGCTGCCCCTGGTGGCTGGGGGGTGGGGGTGGTGGGAGACATGAGTGGGGGCCTGGTGGAGGCTGCCCCTGGTGGCTGGGGGGTGGGGGTGGTGGGTGACATGAGTGGGGGCCTGGTGGGGGCTGCCCCTGCACTGCTGGGGTTTGGGGGTGGTGGGAGACATGAGTGGGGGCCTGGTGGGGGCTGCCCCTGGTGACTGGGGGGGTGGGCGTGATAGGGGACATGAGTGGGGGCCTGGTAGGGGCTGCCCCTGCACTGCTGCGGGGTGGGGGTGGTGGGAGACATGGGTGGGGGCCTGGTGGAGGCTGCCCCTGCACTGCTGGGGGGTGGGGGTGGTGGGAGACATGAGTGGGGGCCTGGTGGAGGCTGCCCCTGGTGGCTGGGGGGTGGGGGTGGTGGGTGACATGAGTGGGGGCCTGGTGGGGGCTGCCCCTGCACTGCTGGGGTTTGGGGGTGGTGGGAGACATGAGTGGGGGCCTGGTGGGGGCTGCCCCTGGTGACTGGGGGGTGGGGGTGATAGGGGACATGAGTGGGGGCCTGGTGGGGGCTGCCCCTGCACTGCTGCGGGGTGGGGGTGGTGGGAGACATGGGTGGGGGCCTGGTGGAGGCTGCCCCTGCACTGCTGGGGGGTGGGGGTGGTGGGAGACATGAGTGGGGGCCTGGTAGAGGCTGCCCCTGGTGGCTGGGGGGTGGGGGTGGTGGGAGACATGGGTGGGGGCCTGGTGGAGGGTGACCCTGCACTGCTGGGGGGTGGGGGTGGTGGGAGACATGAGTGGGGGCCTGGTGGAGGCTGCCCCTGGTGGCTGGGGGGTGGGGGTGGTGGGAGACATGAGTGGGGGCCTGGTGGAGGCTGCCCCTGGTGGCTGGGGGGTGGGGGTGGTGGGTGACATGAGTGGGGGCCTGGTGGAGGGTGACCCTGCACTGCTGGGGGGTGGGGGTGGTGGGAGACATGGGTGGGGGCCTGGTGGGGGCTGCCCCTGCACTGCTGGGGGGTGGGGGTGGTGGGAGACATGGGTGAGGGCCTGGTGGAGGGTGACCCTGGTGGCTGGGGGGTGGGGGTGGTGGGAGACATGAGTGGGGGCCTGGTGGAGGGTGCCCCTGGTGGCTGGGGGGTGGGGGTGGTGGGTGACATGAGTGGGGGCCTGGTGGAGGGTGACCCTGCACTGCTGGGGTTTGGGGGTGGTGGGAGACATGAGTGGGGGCCTGGTGGGGGCTGCCCCTGGTGACTGGGGGGGTGGGGGTGATAGGGGACATAAGTGGGGGCCTGGTGGGGGCTGCCCCTGCACTGCTGCGGGGTGGGGGTGGTGGGAGACATGGGTGGGGGCCTGGTGGAGGCTGCCCCTGCACTGCTGGGGGGTGGGGGTGGTGGGAGACATGAGTGGGGGCCTGGTGGAGGCTGCCCCTGGTGGCTGGGGGGTGGGGGTGGTGGGTGACATGAGTGGGGGCCTGGTGGGGGCTGCCCCTGCACTGCTGGGGTTTGGGGGTGGTGGGAGACATGAGTGGGGGCCTGGTGGAGGGTGCCCCTGGTGGCTGGGGGGTGGGGGTGGTGGGTGACATGAGTGGGGGCCTGGTGGAGGGTGACCCTGCACTGCTGGGGTGTGGGGGTGGTGGGTGACATGAGTGGGGGCCTGGTGGAGGGTGACCCTGCACTGCTGGGGTGTGGGGGTGGTGGGAGACATGAGTGGGGGCCTGGTGGAGGGTGACCCTGGTGGCTGGGGGGTGGGGGTGGTGGGAGACATGAGTGGGGGCCTGGTGGGGGCTGCCCCTGGTGACTGGGGGGTGGGGGTGATAGGGGACATGAGTGGGGGCCTGGTGGGGGCTGCCCCTGCACTGCTGCGGGGTGGGGGTGGTGGGAGACATGGGTGGGGCCCTGGTGGAGGGTGACCCTGCACTGCTGGGGTGTGGGGGTGGTGGGTGACATGAGTGGGGGCCTGGTGGAGGGTGACCCTGCACTGCTGGGGTGTGGGGGTGGTGGGTGACATGAGTGGGGGCCTGGTGGAGGGTGACCCTGCACTGCTGGGGTGTGGGGGTGGTGGGAGACATGAGTGGGGGCCTGGTGGAGGGTGACCCTGGTGGCTGGGGGGTGGGGGTGGTGGGTGACATGAGTGGGGGCCTGGTGGGGGCTGCCCCTGCACTGCTGCGGGGTGGGGGTGGTGGGAGACATGGGTGGGGCCCTGGTGGAGGGTGACCCTGCACTGCTGGGGTGTGGGGGTGGTGGGTGACATGAGTGGGGGCCTGGTGGAGGGTGACCCTGCACTGCTGGGGTGTGGGGGTGGTGGGAGACATGAGTGGGGGCCTGGTGGAGGGTGACCCTGCACTGCTGGGGTGTGGGGGTGGTGGGTGACATGAGTGGGGGCCTGGTGGAGGGTGACCCTGCACTGCTGGGGTGTGGGGGTGGTGGGAGACATGAGTGGGGGCCTGGTGGAGGGTGACCCTGGTGGCTGGGGGGTGGGGGTGGTGGGAGACATGAGTGGGGGCCTGGTGGGGGCTGCCCCTGGTGGCTGGGGGGTGGGGGTGCAGGGGGACATGAGCAGGTGTGCAGGGTAGTCCCCTGTTTTGTGGGCTGCCTGCAGGGGCCGTGGAGGGTGTACAGGGAACACCTGTGAGGACCCACCCAGCCTAATCGCGTGTGTAACTTCCCACGCACCCCTGTAATACACGTACCCAGCCAAATCGCGTGTGATAATTCCCGCGCACCCCTGTAATACACGTACCCAGCCAAATCGCGTGTGATAATTCCCGCGCACCCCTGTAATACACGTACCTGGCCAAATCGCGTGTGATAATTCCAGCGCACCCCTGTAATACACGTACCCAGCCAAATCGCGTGTAAAACTTCCCGTGTACCCCTGTAATACACCTACCCAGCAAAATCGCGTGTGATAATTCCCGCGTACCCCTGTAATACACGTGCCCTGGCTAATCGCGTGTAAAACTTCACGCGTACCCCTCTAATACACGTACCCTGGCCAATCGCGTGTTAAACTTCCCGCGTACCCCTGTAATACACGTACCCTGGCTAATCGCGTGTAAAACTTCCCACGTACCGCTGATATGAACGTTACCCGCTTTGCGTTCCTTGTTTGGCAGCCCTGTAAACTGGTCCAGGGTTAGCGCAGCCCTTTGCGATGATTTAGCGATTTTGATGGCTTTTCCTTGCGCGAGGGCGTTCTTGGGGGCGTTACTGGCGCTGCTGCAGGGTCGCTGCGATACTCTGCGCCACGGCTGCTTTGGGAGCCTAAAATCCATGAATACGCTGTGCGCGGAAATCGGTTTTAGCGCACGTGCCTGGCGCAGACAATCGCACGCGGACACTCTGCGCCAGCCGCTTGCGACACTTTTCTGCGAAATTCTATGAATTACCCTCTCAGTCTTTTCTGGCAGTTTGCGATGACAAAAGCGATCCTGAGCTGCAATACGCATCTGGGGTCTGCATACGGCCAATATTGGTTGTTTGTTACACCGAAGCTGTAATATGAATCGCCTTATTGCGGGGTCTGGGCACAATAGCAGATACGGCTGAGTCCGCCAAATAATGATTGTGTTGTCCTGTTAGGATCGTCAGGGGCCAATTTGGCTGTGGCGTGTTTGCCAACTAGCAGATGAGCGCCTTTCGGCTGACACTTTCAGGACAACAATTCAAATGTATGTTTCTTCGTCTGAGGAATTCAAGAAAGTATTGAACGATTTAATTGCAACAATGAGAACATCTTCATTTTCCCTTTTAGTATTCCGCTAGAAAACTGATATTGATGCCAGGTTACGCCAATAAATATCCCTTGTTGTATAGAGTAGAAGAAAAACACAGAGTTTGTCTTGGTCAACTGCAAGGCAAAGGGGGTAAAGTCTTAATGCACAACACAATCTTTAAAAAATCCTTTGCCCTCTGGAGGCAAAACTCATGCAAATTAAGGGTTTAAACAGAACAAAAAGATATTCATGCACACACTATGGAAACAAGCATTGGAAAAGCTGATAGTTTGGGATTTTATGTAGGAATGCATATGGCTTTTTCCAGGCAATCCCATAATGGTACTTCCTGCCCATAAAATGGCAACAGCTAGTAATTAGTACTTGGTCATATTGTGGCAGAAGCTGGTAATGCCTATCTGCTGCTTTTACAAATGACAAAGATAATTTCTTTGTCAATGCATGTTTTTAAAAGGAATTCAATGCAAAGAAGATATGCAAGTGTACACATACTACTTATGAATCAAGTGGCAGAAAGCACATTTGTTTAAGACATTTTTATTACACCAGGAGCTGTTTTTAGCTTAAATGAATCTATTACCCATCAGAAGGCTGCTCACAAAGCACATAGCGTGCTCAAAGAGATCCCAAGTAGATGTGTTTTGAGTGGGGAGGGAAGGTAATGGGTGGTAATGGCGAGCGGGGCTGAAATGGCAATAGGTGGTCAATGGGTTAGTAAATAGCCAAAGAACACCCACAAGTAGTGAGCCCCTCCTCACATCCCATCTCTCTCTCCCTCCTATTTGTACATCTCTGGACAATGATGTTAGCTTATAGACAGCTTACATCGTCCTGTGTATTCATCCAAAAAGAGTTTATTAGCAACCTGAATATTACTTATGTAGTGGTTTTAGAAATGGCTGTTGCACTGTTTGTGGTACTTACTTTTGGCCACAGTTGAAAAACAGCCTAACACCCATAACTAAAAAGAGTTTGGATCATAACTGAAACAATACGGTTGGTCGAGGATATGTGCCCATTAAAGGGAGGGTGCAAATCCCCACCCCCCTCCAATAGGCAGGTAAACAAGGGCAGGAGGGTGTAGACAGTTCGGCTCGAGCCTCTGGTTGGCCAACCAAGTGCACACATATGGGTGCTGTTGTAGGTGGCCTGCCATTGACATCCGGCAGGCCCCCATTGTGCTGCAACCATGAGCACACGACAGACCCAGTGCCTGTGGGGGTTGGGGCCTCCACTGGACAACTGGCAGGCCCCCTGGTGCTACAGTGCGCCAGCACCATTAGGTGTGGGAGCACAGCAAGCCATGCCCCTGACCATGCAGGCCTCTGCCACGTCCTGGCACGAGGGTCACATGGCATCAGGGCATGCAGGCTGTGCCTCCACGTGTAGGCCTGCGGTCTATATGAAATAAGACAAAGACTCAGTCGCTCCTCTTCTGGAGTCTGCAGCCGCTCTGGTGGGCGTGTCTGCAGATGCTCCATTTATTAGCCTGGGCCATGACAGTCAACCCCCATTTTAAAAGGGCAACACCCAGGGAAGGGATACATTCCCTTAAAGGGGCAACACATTTGGGAGGGTCACACACCCAGGGCCATCTTAAGCACTTTTGGGGCCCTGGGCACGGACATCTTTGGGGGCCCCCCTCCACCAACCCAAAGGAATAAAGGGATCAAGAATACTGGTTGCGCCCCTCAACCTCCACCACTCACGCTCCCAACCTATAGGTTGATATGCTGTCTCGCAGCATAATAAGCACTTTTACTCCCTTTAAGTCCCCTTGCCCTCTTCATTCTTGCTCTAATCAGAATGAAAAACAAGTAGCATATGAAGACCAACATTAGCAGTCAACAAAGGGGTTACTGTTCTAGTACATACAGGATACTTTTTATTAATGACATCCAGGAAACTAGATGTAGTGTTAATGTAGTACCGTATGTAAAAGGTGCATGTAATCCATAATAGACAGAGAACTCACATTAGCTGCCTCACAGAATGTAAAAGTGCTCATGCATCGATAGAGACCACCATTTGGAAGGAAGGAGAACGCCACACATACCGTAGCATGGATAGTGGAGGCAGATTAGAAGCTACTAGCAAGGTGTCTTTATCCAGACAGGCTGAGATTAGAAGTGGGATAGGGTTTTCAAATAGTGTTGCCATTAGATATCAAAGGAACAAATGGCTGTGGTGTGCAATATATATATATATATATATATATATATATATATATATATATATATATATATATATATATATATGCTCACTATTAACACACTGAAACCATAAATAAGGCTTTTATGAAGATCATACCATGAGAAGGAAATCACTCATAAGGGCTGACAATTTTGAAAGGTTTAGGGACTGGCAATTCTCAGAAGTTAGGCAATACAAGATTAAATGAGATGCCCAGGATCACACATTGGTTAAGGGGTGAAGCTGGGATTTGTGCCAACTCTGCAATTTCTGCATTTGAACACTTTCTTTTACAGTTCTTACCATGAACTAAAACAATCTCATTTTATTAAAAAAACGGACATGTAAAGTACACAAATCACATTACCAAGCATGATAATTTTTAAACAAAATATTATAGAAGGGTGTTATGCAAAATGGGAATGATTCTAGCTTCATTCTCTCCATCATACAGGGAAGTATATAAGAACCAACATACCAATCGATGTGATTTAACACATTTAATCTGGGGTTGTCTTTTGTGTTTTAAAGCTTTAAATAGTTCTAAAACAATGGCTTGTGACATTTTCATTTATAAATGTGCATAAAAACCTTTGGGCCTCATTACACGGTAGGCGGTAAACCCTTACCGCCTTACTACGAGTTCCCTTTGCGGGACCCGACCTTAATGGCAATTTGCGGTACCGTAATTAGCACCTTCCCCATTCCCATTATGCCCTATGGGGGCAAAAATGGGAATGGGGAAGTGCCTTGGTGAATGGGGAATTACCGCCCCCGCTCACCTTGGAGTAGGGCGGTAATTCCGCCATCCACAAAGGCGGACACGGTAAAATACCGGCGGCAACCATGGTGCTAATAGCGCCATGGTTACCGCCTACCGTGTAATGAGGCCCTTTGACTTTTACCAAAAAGTAAACTGTTTTTTGTGTCAAATAAGCAGACCTTAAAATATGCTTGCCTGAGGCCTGCAACATATGGTCCGCTCTCTTCCGTCGTCTACCAACCCTTCCACCCAAATGGCCTACATAAGAAGAAAGATCAAGTAATGGGCTAAACGATATGAGCAGCACGCTAGAAGGCCAACCTCAGAGAACACAGCACAGTAATGTAAGATATATTAGCTAATTTGACCAGGATCATTCTATCATCTGCTGGCATATTCAGGATACAAACATGAACGCTGTCGTTCCATAGTCTTGAATTTGGATATTTATTCACCTCTTGGACTAACAGTTTATGCCATCGTTGGAGGTGATTGCCTAGGTTTTACAACACCCCATCTGAACAAACCAATTTCTAGACCTTCACCATATGGATGATATGTTAGTTTTTATAGCAACCCCTATCTGGTATAGGTACATTGCTGATAATAGCAGAGGTTGTTCTGCAATAAACTTCAGACATAGAAAAGGCTCAACTATCCTTGCTGGAATGTGATATTCTAATTTTGCATAAGAACACAACTCTGCAATGGGTGCTTCACACACTGAGCTGGCTTCTGAACCATTGCGGCACTCAATTTATCAATATGCATTTCACCATTGCCTATTGCACATGATCAACATAATTCCCACAGGAAGGAAAGAATGCTACAGAGTTCTGCCATAAGAAACACACAAACTATGTATACCACATACCACAGTGAACACAGAAAGCAATACATGATGAATTGATAAAGGCAAAATGCACTTGCCAAAACAGAAAGGCAATGGGTTTAGAGCCTCAGCAACCTCCCATAAAATATCCTGACGTGTGCTATTTAAGAATGGTGAACAATGGAATCTTACTTCTTCAGATCAGCTAACCTTGTGGGGCCCCCTCCAAGGTGGGGGCCCTGGGCAAGTGCCCTTTTTGCCCTCCCATAAAGACGTCTCTGCACACACCACACTCCTCCTTGTTCATAACAAACAAACAAATGTTACTAAAACCTGACCAAGCCCCTCCCCGTTACAGACCAACGTTACTTGTGCTTGATCTAAATCAGAAATCAACAACAACTAACATATGCCCACGGCTACACACAGGGAGCTCACCTGATCATGGACATACTACACATAACTCTTGGGTGACCGTCGCCTTTGGCGAACCGCCAGTGAAATGTTGGCAGTTCGACCACATATTTCAATACCCTTTATTAACCTGGGGTGTGGAAACAACCACCACTAAATGATGCCATTGTTAGCTGCTGGCACCACATCGCCCACAAACAGCGGGATCACCACTTCACTTAGCTGTTCTTTAGTCCTCGTTAAGCAATTGCAGGACTGCTGGAGACCAGTTCACTTTCCACCTGTGTCAGTTCAGGATGACTACCTCCCCGGATCCAAGTCCGTTTGTTTTACAGTTCACAAACCAGCAAAGCCGCACCTGGGTATACCAGGGGCCACATCGGCTTAGTCCCTTGATGTTATGGCACGCAGTGAGGCGCTGATGGCAGGGCATCTACACTGTGCCACATGATGTTGATGGGGCAAGGGGTGACAGCATGTTACTCACCCCCCTTTTCCTTGGTCAAACTCTTGCAGGCAGGAGTGACACTACTGCAGTGGCACCGGAGGGCGCACAAGCACACTTGCCGAGTTGCAGCCCTCACTTGCCCATTGCATTTCTTCCTGGTGACGAGTGTCAGGGCTGCATGGTGGTGGTTGGCCAGACACAAGTGACGGGATGCCTGTACCATTCCCTCTCCTCCTCCCAGGCGGGAGCCACTGTAATTGATGGAGCAGCAGTTATGACCAGTCCTTCTTCCAGGTCATACAGTTGAGCCGGTGACGTCCCAGCTGTGGGCTGGCAGGAATTGCACCTAGGGCGACAATGGCATGGGCAATCAATGGTGGGCCGGGTCAGGTGACACTCATGGCCGGTGTCAGGGCCACTGGCTGTTACATTCTCTCCCTCTCTGGTACACCTGCTGTCAGAGCACATGCTCGTGGAGGTGGGGTGGCAGGCATCACTTCCAGTGTATTGTGCACACACAACGTGAGGACTACACCCAGGAGCTGGTTGAGGCATGGACATGTGATTTCAAAATCCATGCCTTACTGTTCCCGGAGCTCAGATTACAGGAGCTCTATATTTCACTGCACAGCGCCCAGGATCTTTCTTCCGCCCCGGGCCAGTCTCGTCCGACTGCGACGTGGCTCACCTCACTTTGCACGGCTAAAACAGCAACACCCCATCCCTTCAGTGCCATTGCCTGGTATGCACCCTCTCCCGGGGTTGGTTTCCACCTCGAAGTTGCTGCTTGTTTTACCGGGACTAAGTACCATCCACAACTGTGTGGACAGGATGGCAAATACCACTTTTGCCGGATTGTTTGCTCACCCGCATGTGGAAAGATGCACAGAATAGGTTGATCAGGCACTAGCCGCTTCCCTTTGTCTGTCCTGCTCTTCCATCCTTGGCAGTATAGGGCTTATCCTTGTGTTGGTACACAACCTCTCATGACGAGTCGAAGACAGCAGGCCGCTCTCCTGTGGCCAGGCACATGCTCTTTCGTGTTGAGGCTCTGGCGCTGTTCGTGCTGCATCTGGAGAGCTTCTAACTCTTGCTCCTGGCCCCTGAGACTCGTCTCCTCCCACGCCGCTCTCAGAGAGATTGTCTCTTGCTACATCCAGCATGTCTCCCACTGGTGCAGTGCATAGAGGGCCTGGTGTCCGAACTTGAACCACCACCCCACTTCCCTTCCCGTAGCCGACACTGCTGTCAACTACACCTTAGAGGCACCATCTCCAACCCTTCCACCCTGGGAGTCATACACGTGCTTCATGAGGAATGCCATTCGGAATGACACTGCAATGACTTACACTATGTCTTTCCGCATTGCTTTGCTTACCTGCCTGGATAGCTACTGGTGCTTGCAGTGTGTTGGGCGCAGACTGTGTGGGACCATGCAGCGTCTGGTAAACTTCCTTTAGTTGCCCTGGCAGCACTTCCTGACATTTTGCAAACGCATGTTCCTTTCCCCATTGTGATATGTTCTGGCCTCACACGCACGATTACCAGAGAGTGCAGGGTGGAGGTTCACCTCTCGACATGCCAGATCTTCAATGTGCTGTCCATCGCACTCCTCACTTGTTAATGAGGAGCCAGCACATACACCGCCTGCGGCCACCAGGGACACTGCAGGAGACTTTGCTGGTGCTGCACTGTGCAGGAATGCGCTGCCCCATGTTGCCACACAGCGCAGGCAGCTGATGTCTTCTTGTATGTTCCCTGCTCCTACATGGAGCACTTCCTTTCTCACCATTCGCTCCAAGGTCAGCAGCATAAAAACAGCACCGCCTATCTGCCCAGGATCACGGTCCATGTACAGGAGCACTTCAGTTGGACCGCCGGGTGGCCCAGTTGTCAGTGGGGTTGCCCATCCACATTTGATTGCATTTGCATTGAGCACTTCCTTTCTCTTCATCTCCCGTTGAAACTACCACCACAGAGCGTGTTGCCTCACCACTACAGTGGCCCGGTATCTGCCCCAGGCCCCAGGCCGCATGAACGGGGTTGTTGGTAGGGTGCTTTTAGGGGGGGCCTGAATGGGCGCGAACAGTGTGGCGGCATGTGCCCAGGAACGAAGGCCCAGGGATAACAAGGACTCAGGAGGAGCCTTGGGCAACTTCGAGACTGGACACAAGGTGCCCAAAAGCATATGGCAGTGTATTGATTTTTGTTGTTGTGTATTTTCTGTAAGAAAATAAAATGCCTACGGCCTACAACTTTTCCATAAACATAATTGGTCTGTGATTTATTATTTAGGTAGGGATCTGGTAAGAAGAGCAAAGCCAGCCCACACTACTCAGCCTATGCCCCAGGCCCGGGGCCGCATGAAATGCGGGCTGATGGAGTGCCTGGGAGTTTAGGCGCGGGGTGAGGGGAAACGGCGCGAAAGCAGTAGGGCGCCACAAGAAACAAAAGCCCAGGAAAGGGCAGGAAACAGCACCTGGGGAAGGTGCGAAATATAACAGCAAGGGGCTGGGGGAAACCCGGCCCCCAAGAAGGAACAAAAGGTCTGGGGTGTATAAGTAAGCCAGGAAAAGGAGTGGCGGCACAAACCAGGTAAAGAGCTCACCTCTTTCGGGTAGGCTCTTAGTGCCTGGATAAGGGGAAGGAAAAACGTTTGCCGCCCAACCCACCCTACAAGAATAACGGAAGAAGAAGGGAGCAGGCAGGAGCCGGAACGCTGAGTACTCTTTCGGTACACGGTCCAAAAGAAGAAGCAGGCAGGAGTGGGAACGCCGAGTACTCTTTCGGTACAACGTCCAAAGCATGTCTTAGGCGGCATTTGCCCAGGAACGAAGGCCCAGGGATAACAAGGACTCAGGGAGGTGCCTTGGGCAACTTCAAGACTGGACACAAAGTGCCCAAAAGCATATGGCAGTGTATTGATTTTTGTTGCTGTGTATTTTCTGTAAGAAAATAAAATGCCTGCGGCCTACAACTTTTCCATAAAGATAATTGGTCTGTGATTTATTATTTAGGTAGGGATCTGGTAAGAAGAGCAAAGCGAGCCCACACTACTCAGCCTAATGGTGCTCGGCAGCTTGAGAGGCCTCTCCTGCCATAGCCCGGCTCACACAGTTGTCGGCAATGGCGGCCCAAGCTCATCTTGTTTGCAAACGGGCCCTGTGAGCACCGCCGGGGCTTTGGTGCAGGCCGACCCTCCCCTGGACGCACGAGCACCCTCTTCACAGAAGGCCACGTCCAGGGAGGGTCCGCCAGCAAGGTCATGGCCCCCTCTTTCTTGCAGCGGCTGTGGCCACTTCATTTCTTCAGGCGGGAGTCATTGTTGTTACTAGGGCTGCTGTCGCTCCATTTATTCTTGCGGCTGCGTCCACTTTCACACTGTTCCCGGAATCAGATTTCAGAGGGGTTGCGGGCTGACCCTCCCCTGGCCGCACAAGCACCCTTATCAGAGGGCCACGGCCAGGGAGGATCCCCAGCAGGGCTTCAGTCTTTTCCCATATCTGCGGCTGTTCCACAGTCCTTCGCCGCAGTAGGGGAAAACATGCTGCCCCTGGCTCTGTTAACTTGCTCGGGGGGCAGGCACTCCCTTCCCCCCATATTTCTTGCAGCAGGTGCCGCACATTGGGGCGCAGACAGCCGCCCCAGCACTGCTGCCTTGGGCAGGCCCTCTACTTTTCATTCCGTATCGGAGCAGCTCCTCATCAGAGGCTGAGGGGCTGTGGGCAGAACTCCCACCCCGGCTGCACGAGCCGCGGCCGGGGAGGAGCACTGACAGAGCTCCATCATACTTTCTGTCCACCCCTTATCCTTGTTGGGGCAACACACCCCTCACTTGCCAGGGGGTGTTTTCTTTCCGTGGGCTGCTGCCCATTAGGTTGTTTTCACCACTGGCGTCCTGGGCTCACACAGGAGCCGCTGCTTCAATTGCTCCCGACCTGAGCACGAGGCACGAGGGTCCCATGGCATCAGGGCATCCAGGCCTGTGCCTCCACGTGTAGGCCTGCAGCCTACATGAAATAAGACAAAGACTAGGTCGCTCCTCATCTGGAGTCTGCAGCCGCTATGGTGGGCGTGTCTGCAAAGGCTCCTGTTATTAGTTAAAAGGGCAACACACAGGAAAGGGATACATTCCCTTAAAGGGGCAACACACTTGGGAGGGTCACACACCACAGGTGCCAGACCCCTGAGAGCTCTGTAAGCCATAAAGGCCACCTTTTTTTACACTCATAGTACCAATAAACCCAGTACAGACTGGGAGCACTGGGATAATGTGCTGAAAAGAAGCAAATCATGTGGGCATTGGAGCAGCTGCACCCTGCCCAACTGAACAACTGCAGGCTCCGAATCCAATACACAAAAAGGTCTGACAAGCTCAGCAGGCATTTAAAAATCCAACAACCTGTCCTTGTGAATACCCCTCCTCCCCCCCGAAGTAAGCAAAAGTGGTTAAAATGTGGGACTTGCTTTGCCGATCCATCAAATAAAAACAATCCAATCGGGTTTTCAGAATTACCCCAAATGCCTTTGGTGTGGTGTTTTGCAGACTATGGTAAAGAAAATCCCAATATCTTTTGCAAGTTGTTAAATAAACGCTGTCACGAACGTTGCACACATTTTGGGGATAATTTATCCCCCCATTATTCAAACTTCATAATAAAATGTTTGTCATGAATTTTAATTGGGCGTTGTTTGTCTACGGGTCACCGTACAAAAACCCCAATCTTTTCTTAGACAATAGAACCCAGGTTTACCTGAAGCAACCTCCGGGGATATTTTTATATGTGTGTGTTGAAAGATGCTTATGCTCCCGAGTCACAGAGAGCGTGTGAAGAAAATTAATCAGATGTGCAGCTGGGCCGCACCCTGCCAACAACCTCACGCATCATATCAGCTCAGGTGCCGCTTCCCAGCAGAATGGCTCCTGAGTTACAGCTGCTGCCGACTCTCAGCCTGGACTCCACTTCACACTGTGATGGATTCCCTGCACGAGGCCCTTCCCGGCCCTATACATCACCTCCCAGACGGTCCTTGGCTGGGAACAAGTTGTCAGGCCATAACATTCCTGCTGGACGCCTTCCAAGTCTGCACATGAAAACTTTAGAATAAGCGGGGACTCGGTGTAACTGCAGAAGTTCATATAAAGGCCTGTTTACCAAGGGGACAGATGCGGGCAACGAGTTACCTCATCTAAACAGGAAATTGAGAAGCCACACTCATCCTGATCCGTGGGCAAGGCTTCCGATGGTAAGACACCTTTGTTGGGTCTAGAGTTGGGGGATGGGGTATAACAGGAGAGGCACATTCATCCAAAGTAGGTTCGAAGGAAGGGGTGAAGAGTGGGCAGATCAATGGCTGCAGAAAATATTTGGTGGGCGCACAACAAGTGCATCGAGTACTCCAGAGGATTCTGTGGGGTGCGGGGTCATGGAAGAGTGTATTAAGCATGAGTCAAGAAGTGCTACATTCATTCATTTCCATTCATTTTGTCATTTGTATATCGCTTTTCACCATAATTATGGTCCCTACGCGCTTGTTGGTTGAACTCCCACCTGGGCCTATCATGGACTTCCAAGACGCCCTCATACTCATCCTATCCGACAACCTAAAAAAAACACGAGGGCCATCCTTATAGGAGACCTCAACCTCGGCCTCAATGACCCCAAAGACTCCCAAGCAGCCACTCTCGATAAAGCCATTTCTACCCTGGGTTTCAAACAGGCCAATACAGAGCCCACCCACAACAAAAGACGAACCCTCGACTGGGTTGCCCACCACAACTGTCCTCCCACTACCGGCTTCTCATCCGTTCCATGGTCAGACCACAATGTCATCCTCTTTGATCTTAACACCACCAAGGAGACCCCCAAGTCAGAGACTCCCCTCCCCCCTGCCCTCACTAGGAGCTCCCTCCAACTCACCAAAGAGGGGCTCACACCCTACCTATTGGTACCGGCCTTCAGGCCCCCCTTCTCTTCGGACCCTGAAATTCTGGCAGCTACTTTCAATACTATTATCACTCAGGCTGTAGACGCCATTGCCAGACTCACCCAAAGGAAAGCCGGGCAATCCAAGCACACCAATTCCTGGTTCTCTCCCTAGCTACTCGAGATACGCACAAGGAAAAGGGCAGCTCTCCTCCTGGAGTGCGAACCGTAGCGACTCCTCCAAACTAGCCTTCCAAAATATTTCGAGACAATACAAATCTGCCATAATGAAAGGCAAAGCACTGAGGAGATTTTCCCAATCTTCAGGGAGCTTGAAACGCCTACATCCCCCTGCCCACTCTCACCAAGGATAAAGACTGGTGCGACAGCATACAATCCGCCAAGCTCGACAAACTTAACACCCTTCAAAGTAGAGTCCTCGCCCACCAACAGTCTCTCAACCACCAAATAGCAAACCACTGGAGCTACATCCCATGTGACTCTCCCGCATTCGCCTTTAATGAGGTTAGCGGACAGGAAGTCCCTCCTTAAATCCATCAAACCCTCAAATTTTAAAGGGGACGCCTGCCCTGCTCAACTCTTAAAAGCGTGTGCGTCAACCCCTGCCCCCTTTCTGACAGCCTTTATCAACGCCTCCTTTGCCACTGGCCATGTCCCAACCTGAGTCAAGGAAGCATGGGTATGCCCTCTGCTGAGAAACCAGCCCTTGATCCAACCAACCCGGGAAACTACAGACCCATCACCAGAGTCCCATTTCTTTGGAAAATCATGGACAAGGCAGCATATCTGCAAGTTCAAAAGTTCCTGGACGACAATACAGCCCTTCTGCTGCTCCGTGACCTATCAGCAGCATTTGATCTGGTGGACCACAAAACCCTTTGCCATCACCTCTCCTCCGTTGCAAACTTCTGCCCAAAGGCCACAGCTTGGATCACCTCTTTCCTCCAAGAAAGAGTCAAGAAAGTTTTCTTGCACCAAGCGTGAGCCCTCGCGAGCCACATCAAATGCAGAACCCCACAGGCCTCGTGCATCTCCCCCACCATGTACAACCTGTTCACGAGACCACTTTTCAACATCCTGGACTCGCTTGGCATCACGTACACTAACTATGCTGATGACACTCAGGTCCTCATCTCCCTCATTGCTGACTATGAGCTGAACATGGAAACCCTCAACTCTGTCTATTCCACCATCCAAACATGGATGGCAGAAAATTGGCTATGCCTTAACGGAAAGAAGACTGAACTTCTGCTAATCGGATCCCCCAATACCCCAAAAAAGCTTGACAAACAGTACAACGCTTTCACTATTGACAACAGCCTAATCGTAGTCTCCAAAGTGATAAAAACCTTGCAAGTCTACCTAGACTCCAACCTCTCAATGACCAGACAGGTCAGCACCATAGCATCCGCAGTGGTCTACCATTCTAAACGGCTTAGCGGAGCTAGACCGTTCCTCTCCGAGCACAACTGTCTGACCATAGCGAGGGCCATAAAATGGTCTCGATTTTGCCCTTCTGCAAAAAACATCAATAAACTCCAGACTGTCCAGAACAATGCCCTCAGGGCGCCATTGGCATTCCCAGAAGGGACCACATGTCAGAGGCCAGGAAACAAGCTCACTGGCTACCCATCAAAGAGCGTATCATCTTTAAAAAGCTCTCCTCACGCACAAATGCATCCACAGCACTGCCCCCATGCCTTTCACAGAGAATCACCAAACCTATCGCAAGCAGACCCACGAGAACCACATACACCAACTTAATCACAACGCCCAGGACACAGAGAGCTCGAGCAGGAGGCTCCAGCTTCCCCTTCATGGCAGCAACCCACTGGAAAGCCCTACCTCCTCACCTCAGAAGTATAGAGTCACACCTAGCATTATCAGGAAAGCTGTTAAAACCCTACTGTTTGTATAATAGGGCCTTACCCTTCACCTGCACGTTAAGTTGCTGTAACCTCTGCCCACCCTTTTGTATTGTCTCTAAATATGCACCATAATTCATTATGCTACGCTCACTGTAACCTGATGCAAATGACTGTACATATAACTAAGACACTATCATGCAACAGCGCCTCGATGCCTCTGGGCTGCTAGTGCGCTTTATAAATGTAAACATTTTTTTAAAAAAACAATATGGCAGTGGGAGGGACCAGAGTCCACATTTGGGAGAATTTGCAGGTGCTATTTGAGCCATTAAAGTTATGTGAGGGCGGCCAAGACCCTGTTTGTCACCCATGTCTGAATGGTGCGTGGATGGGCGCAGCAGAGGTAAACAGGGTGGATTGTGTTTAAGGAGCTAGGGAATTGTTTGTGAAGCTACAGTTCGAATTGTTGTCACTAAAGGGAAATTCATTCTTATGGCAGAGGTGTTGTACTATAGTGTTTGTGTTATATGTGAGTGCAGGGTGCGTGAAATGAGCCTGTGCCTTCCACTGAATTACAAAGGTGCGGTGTGCGACGGGAGAAACGGGTTAGGTGTACAAACAACAATGTTTACATCATGGGTCCTATCGATGAACAAAGAGCAGTGCTACGTATCACCTAGATTCAAAGGGCGAGCAGGGCCTAAACTGCGTAGGAAGACTAAATGAGAACAGAATTAGGTAAATGCCTATATTAAAAAATGGGGAGCAGGGCCCAAAACGTGTGGACAGACAATGTGTGATTGATTTTAGAAAACCCTTTATGCAATACATGGTTACCGAACACATTTAGGGCAGAACGCAGAATAAGGCTACACACACAAATAGTCCAAAAGCAGAATATGGCCACTCCATCCAGCTAGACCAAATACAGATATGGCTACCGTACACAACTAGGCCAAATGCAGAATATAGCTGCCATACACAATTAGGCCGAAATGCAGACTAAGGCTACACCAACTAGGCTAAATGCAGAATATACAAATTAACAAGGGGGGTCCTGGGAGTCCCTCTGCCAGACATTAGTCCTGGTTACGAGAGACTTACCCAGAGTCTTTAGCTCACTATCTTTCACAGAGAAGAAATATCCCAAACATATCAGTCTTTGTCCTGCCCTGGGGCAGTCCAGCACCGAAATGCTAGGCAATTCTCCTCTGAACAAGAGTACCAACAGAAACCCCAGACACGTGTTTCGGTCTGGTTGGACCTCATCAGTAGGGTGGATCTGTGCCTCTCTAAGAATAGTGAGCCGTGGACAAATGGCCCGATCTCTGCAAACCCTCAACAACTCGCACAGCTTTATTCTGAATAATTTGTAATCAGGCGATTTCACCTGTGGCAATACTAAGGAAACTAGAGCAATAATCCAGCATTGCACTGATAATTGCTTGTGCAATGGTTTCACAGTTGGTGGAGTTCATGAAGGCTCTCAGCTGTGCAAGCAGTTTAAGGTGGTATGATGTGTCAAAAACTCGTCTATTGACGTGGGCTTTCATGTGTGTTCTTGGTCAAGAGTGACACCCAGGGCCTTAACCTTGAGCTGGGTTGCAATGATGCACCCTGCAATGACAAAATGCCGATATTCTGAACTTAGCTTGTGCATTTATGATGCTGTGCCAGTGACCATGCGCTCCATCGTGGCATCATTGAATGCCAGGCCATTTTCTAGCATCTAAGTTTGTATCAAGCTATAGATGGAGTTGACAGTGTTGGAGTCTATATTCTGGCCCCCAGAGAGAAGAATAAGGCATTGTTTGTCGTTGAATACTTGGTGTAAATTACGCCTTTAGCATCCAGTTTTTAAAATAGGGGCAGCATAAAGATGTTAAACATCATTGGGGACACACACAAGCCTTGTGGGACCCCACACGTCACCAAGAACTCGTCTGCCATTACCGCCTCCAAGAAGACTTTGGCCTTCCGGTCAGCGAGAAAAGATTGTATTCATTCCGCTGCTGTGTGTGCAAAAGAGGCCATGTTTAGCAATCTGTCAACAAGTATGGAATGGTCCACTAAGTCAAACGCTGCGGACAGATCCCACAGCACGAGGAGATCTGTGTTAGCTTTTTCAAAGAAGTTAAAGATGTTGGTTTTCAGGTCTAACAAGGTGGACTCAGTGCTATGGCCGTTTCTGAATCCAGATTGTTTCTGACACAGGATTGTGTGTGTGGAATGGAAGTTCTGGATTTGTATATAAGCTACTCTATCCAGAATCTTCAGGTGGTATGGTACATTGGTGATGGGCCAATAGTTGCCTTGCACATTAGGGTTCAGAGAGGGATTCTTGAGCAAGGGAGAAATCCGTGCCTGCTTAATGAGGGATGGTACAGAGTTTGGCATGAATGAGGTATTAACACATTTTGTGATCAGAGGTACCAGCTGAGGGGTGCACTATTTAACCGTAAGTGGAGGGCATATGTCCCCCTTGCAGTTCATCGGCTTGAGTTGATCCTAACAGGAGCTTTCATTTCTTTAGATCTGTCTACTGCTCAAAGTTTGGCTGCAATGTCCGCCTTTATGTTTTTGTTATCTTTCCATTCATGGCATCTTGGAGAGCAATACACCAGTTTGTATCTTTATCCACCTGTGACAGGAGTGGACAAGTGTCTTCTAGTTCCTTAAGAATTTTGAAGAACTCCCTGGAGTCAGAGGCTGCCCCAGCAATTCTGTGGTGATAGGATCTTTTTTTGCATCACTAATAACTGATGTATGGGCTTTTGTGGAGTAGGTATAAGTGGTTTTATCGTCAGTGGATTTAGTTTTTTTCCACTGCTTGAAAGCTCTGGTCTTGGTTTTTAAGATTGTGGATTTCTGATGAGTACCAGATTTTAATGGTTTGTCTTTTTACCAGACAAGATTTTACAGGGGCTAAGCTGTTGGCTGCAGTTTCAGCCATATTCTGGTATGCAGTAGCCAAATCTCTGGCTGAGTTCAGATTAGACAGGTTTTCAATAGTGACAGAAAAATAGGGTGCCATGGCAGTAGGTCTTAACTTGCAAATTTTCCTAAAAGAAGTAATGCATTTAGGTAGCCTTTTTTGTTGTTGATTGTGCTGGAATAAAAAGACTCCAATCGATGAAGTGATGATCGGACCATGGGTGTGGGTTTATTTCAGTGTCCTTAATGGTGACATTATAAGAGAGTACCCAATCTAGAGTCCTTGCTTTAGTGTGGGTTGGAAAGTTAATGAGCTGGCTAAAGCACAAGTCAAGCAAGGTGGTCTTAACCGCCACAGCCATTGAGTCGGAATTGTCGGAGAAGAATAAGTTAAAGTCACCTAGAATAATAGTTCTAGACAATGGCTCGAGCATGGGTAGTATCAAATCACTCAGATGCAGCAGGATATCTGGCATGTTATTCGGAGGTCTACAAATGCGGAAGATATTAACTGTTGTGTTGGGGTCAACCGCCAGTTTGCCACATATAACTTCACATTCTGGTAGGTTGATGCTCTCAACCTGATGTATCTGTAGGGACGCATCGTTTATCAAAGCTACTCCCCTGCCTTGGTGTTCAGGTGGTCGGCTCTCAAAATATTATACCCTGGTGCGACCGCTAACAAAAGTGCCAGCCCTGCAGCAGCATGCAGCCATGTCTCAGTGATGGCACATATATCAATCTTTTGGGTAAGAATACAATCAGCCACCTCAGTGGAGTGTCTGATTAGGGACCACGTGTTTAACAAAAGCCATTTAAGCATTCTGTTGAGCCCTTCAGCATTGGACTGCACAATATTAGAAGGCAACACACTGGGCAAATCCTCTGTGTGGGTTGAAATATTAGGGTAGATTAAAGACAGAACCCTGCTGCAATTGGGTTTTGCGAGAGTCTGCAGGCTGGGTACATCAACCATGTGGGTTGCAATATTCAGGGAGGTTGAAAGCATATCCATATTGCAATTGGGTTCTGAGAGAGTCTGCAGGATGCGTACATCAACCATGTGGGTTGCCGCATTAGGGGCTGAAAGAGGCAAATCTGTGCTGCAGTCTGAGATAATCTGTATTCTGGTACATCCACCCTCTGGAGTGGAGTATTAGGGGAGATTAAGGGTAAATCCATGTTGCTATTGGACTTAAACACAGTCAAGCTGGCCATGTAATGTGTTGGCTGTTTGGCATAGTCTGGTGTGCTATAAATCTTTGCGGGATCCGGCACTACATTATCAGTCGAGATGGACATGGTGAACAGATCACCCCAGGTCTGATTATAAGCTATATGTGGTTCTTCACCCACCTGAGAGGACAGTGTTCCAGGGGAGGAAGTGTGCACTGGAGTGCCAGTTCCAGGCCCGGTATCTGCCCTGCTCGTCAAGAGGGCCATCGCTTTGCATTTCATCATAATTGCAGTCACTCTGCTGACCCTGAGCAGTGGTGGTGGGAGTGGGGGTGACATGGGCAAAGAGGCTTTTAACCAATTATGTGAGCAGGCACAGTATGGGAGTGGCCAAGAAGGAATACCAGTTGGGCAGTTGAAGGAACCGGGACGCAGAGAACCTGTCCAGAACTGGCAAAAAATAGCCTCCTGAAATGCACCGGTGCTAAGGCGCCGCTGGCGTGTTGAAGTAAGGCATGACAGCTGGGAGATATAGTTTGTAGAAACTACAAAATTAGATTCAACGCCTAGCGTATGAGGAGATTCGAGGCGCAATGAAAGATGGCAGTCACCAAGAATGCTCAGCAGAGTATTCTGGATAATATAAATGGTCGGATTCAATGAAAAATACAATTTTCAAACTTTGTCAGTTTTTCCCTCACAACAACTACAATTTGTATCAAAGACACTGATCAATAAAGCATGCACATAAAATGCAGAGTTTGGCTAACTTGCACAATTAGGCTAAATGCAGAATATGGCTAACTTACACAATTATACTAAATGCAGAATATGGCTACCGTACACCATAAAGCAGGGGCATTCAAACCTTTTGTTTCTGAGCCCCCCGGGTAAAAATATTGTTGCTGGGCCCCCCAGGTGCCATATCTGCTTATATTTTCCTTTAAAAGCGGTCGCCGTACTCGCTTTTTGAAGAGACTTGCGCCCCCTCCAGAGATATCCTTCGTGCCCACGTAGGGGCAAAAGTTTAAATGCAGAGTATGGCTACCTTACACAAATAGGCAAATGCAGAATATAGCTACCTTACACCACGAGGTTAACTGCAGAGTATGGTTAACTTACACAATTAGGGTTCATATATGTAGCTATATGATGTTAGGTAATACGAGTGGAGGGGTTTTACTGGAGTACAGTAATGGCTGTACTCTCCACCCACAGCACACTTACCTTATCCGTCGCTGTAGGTTGTCTGTATCAGGCGTCCCAGGTGTACACGGGCACGCACATGTTAGAGCTGCTTAGGGGGGAAGCAGCTGTTAGGTTTTGTGTGTCCATCGCTGAGGCACTTGCTGTGAATTTAGGAGTGTGTGGCAACAATAGGCAAAGCAAGGACTGTGAGGTAGTGAGGTTTCAGGGAGACAATGGGCGAAGCAAGAACTGTGGAGGTTGGGAGATGGAAGCAAGGTGTCAGAGGGATAATAGGTGATACAAGGACTCTGGAAGTCAGAGATGGTAGCAAGGTGAAGCAAGGGCTCTGGATGTCGGGAGATGGAAGCAAGGTGTCAGAGGGATAATAGGTGAAGCAAGGACTCTGAAGTTTGGTAGATGGTAGTGAGGTGGCAAAGGGACAATAGGTGACTCAAGGACTCTGGAGGTTGGGGGATGCTAGTGAAGTGTCAGAGGGACAATAGGTGAAGCTAGCACTCTTGAGGTCGGGAGATGGTAGCGAGGTGGCAGAGGGACAATATGTGAATCAAGGACTCTGGAGGTCAGGAGATGGCATTAAGGTACTAGAGTAACAATAGGTGAAGTAAGTACAATGGAGGTCTGGAGATGGTAGAAAGGTGTCAGAGGGACAATAGGTGAAGCTAGGACTATGGAGATCGGGAGATGGTAGCAAGGTGGCAAAGGGACAATAAGTGAATCAAGGACTGTGGAGGTTGGGAGATGGTAGTAAGGTGTCAGAGGGACAATACATGAAGCATGGACTCTGGAGGTCAGGAGATGGCAGTAAGGTATTAGAGTAACAATAGGTGAAGTAAGGACCATGCAGGTCTAGATATGTTAGCGAGGTGGCAGAGGGACAATAGTTAAAGCAAGGACTCTGAAGATGCAGTGGCAAATGAGAGAAGGGTACCTCCAAGGCGGGGTTGCCTTAGGGCGATAATCACAGAAGCAGAGGTAGTGCTGTAGAGGGAACAATGGGCAAACCATACACTCCATGGGCAAAGTGCTGGTACATGGGCAGTTGTGAAATGTGCGCTCCTGTGGTTAGAGACCAATAGGAGAGGAACCTTCTCTCAGAGTGGTGTGATTGTGGAGTGAGGACAAGCGGACAATCCCAAGGAACGTGTCTCATCTTACCACTGTTTGACACACTCAAATGACTTGCATTTGTTTATTCTGAGCACTATGTTCATTTGGTTTGTATTTATTATAGCACAAATCAATTGGCCAAAAAATATTCAGCTTCTAGGCACTGTGGCGAGCATTGCTAATAATTTAAAGTGCTAGAAATACTAAAAATCTTTAATCAAATGACAGTACCAGGCACACTCGCACCGCCCGGTCATGAAAAGACGAAACTGCAGAATCGTATTTAAATGATGCCTTTTCTAGCATGAAATTTTTATCGAGTTTTGCATTTTGAGAAGTCTGCTAGACTCGTGCGTTCCCGCGGAACCGAGTTCCAGAGAGGTCGCCCCTTACCCTTGAGAGAATCCCCCCACTCGTGCTTCCTCTCATGTTTGCATTCCTGCTGAAGCGCAGGGGTCCCCTCGCCCATGTGAATACCCGCGAGACAGCTGTACCAGGGCCCGGTGAACCCTTGCATCTCAACCTGAGCATAGACTGTGAGCATCAGCCCCTGTTGCTCTCTACAAGGCAAGGAGACAGCACCACATTTCTCGAAAGAAAGGATTGCAGCCACGGGCTCGGCCTGTACAGTTCGGAGTTGGACAGACAATCCCCTGCTGATGTTTAAGTAAACTGGCATCCAGTATTGACTTCTTGAGAGCCACTGCCATCATGTCAAGTATTCCATTAGCCCGCCGCAGAAGAGGACAGGGGTCTCAGAGCTGGATAGGCGATAATGTGCGGTTTTAGCCACAGCTTTGACGCGTGGCAGTCACAGGTAACTCCCCGGTTCACTGCCTCCATTAGGGCTGGTGAACGTCAAGATGGCATGGTCATCCCAATGAGGCAGAGCTTAGATCCTGGCAGTCCAGGTGCAGGACCGTGGTCTTGTCACTACTTAGGCGCTGGTGGTTGTCCTGCATCCAGCATTGCATGCCTCCAGTCGCCCCCCACACTGCCCCTCCAGAGTGATGTCTGACCACCACAGAGACCCAGATGAACCGTGGTGTGGTCTGCATGACGTTGATCCTGTAGCCTAAGCCTGGGTGTATCACTCGAAAACTGAGCAGGAATATTTGGTGATCAGAAAAGCAAAAGTTCAGTAACTCGACCTCACTCGCGGATCACTCTTGGGGGATCGGACAAGAAGCCCCAATACCCGAAAGGGATGAAAATGTTCCACCATGCTCCCTCGCAACACAGCGCCCCAAACAGTGAAACAACCTTTTCCCATTTCCAGTGTAAGTGCAGAGAGCAGGTGAGGTCCTGGAAATACCCCAGCACTAACTACAAACAATATATTTTGCCTGTGACTGCATTTAGAGAACTGCCAACAGAAAGCTTACCATGCACGGCACAGATGAAAAAAATAGATAATAAATATGAGAAATTCTCAATCTTACAGTTGACAACATTTTAGAAAGGCACAATAATTACTTGTGTGATGTTTGGGGCGTAAATTAAGTCGGTTTGTCTCCAATGGGATGACATTGCAGCCACGATATAGAGAACAGCATTCACATCACCAAAAGGGGCACCAACAGCATCTATGTGCTATTGTGAAAGCAAAAAGAAGATATCGAGGCTGAGTACTCCAAAAGGAAATACACCAAATGCGGGTTCAAAAGATACACAGATCTTTATTCTACAACTGAACACTTTCAAAGGACAAAGCAACAGATAGCTATCAGGCCCTCAGTACAACACAGCGAATACCAGCCCTGTTTGATGTGTTCAGTGAGTGGGGCTGTACATCAGAATAGTCGCACCTTTTATACAATCCAAAACATGATGTCCAACCCACTTCTTAGTTAATGAATCTCGGATCTAGGGTTTGTGCCGTGTTCGTTCCTAATTTATGCATCTATACATTTAGGGGTTATCCTTAATACATTCGCCAACAAGTTACAATAGCAACAATGTGTCTTTGGGTTTCATGTTGAGCCTTCACACATATCTTGTACAATATAGTCAAACAAGTGTTCACATTAGATGCTCGAACAGTATTGTGCACAATATATTTGTTCATGGATTAGTATTGTTGGCACAGGTAATCCTCTATACACAGGTAAACGAAGGACAAGGTCTCAGTACATGACCCTAACATTTGGCCTGCGGGCAGTTTACACATTAACTTGTACACAGAGGTCAAGACGGCCATGTTACATTCAAAACGACACTATCCACCATCTTAGAACACAGGGTGACTTTAGAGTGAGAATCTAAAATGGCGGATGAACCTAAAATGGTGGCTAACACAGATCTAAGGTCAGGACCTTGCAAAGCGGATTTCCTCGCAGAGTGACTTGGCCTAGGCCAATATATTACATACGACTAGAGGGTATAATATGATTTCCTGTTCGACAAACCCTCCTTTTGGCCTATGCCGAGCGCTAAACTACCTGTAATCACTTTACGAATAACTACACGTCTCAATGTCCATAAACTCTGAATCACCATCGGAGATATCAATCGCCATTAGATCGGTTACCAGAATTTCTTTCAGCACATATTCATTGGAGTTCTTGTCTGGGGCATATACCTTGCTTCCTAATGTACCCATTGCCTGTGCACAACATCCTCCTAACATCGAACATATACCAGGAAGGCATTGTATACAGCAACAAAGGAACAGCAGAATTCCCAAAATGATCAGAAAGACCGAAAGTACCTTCCAACCCCAAGATCGCAAGAAGTCCCAGAACCAAGCGCTAAGATCCCAGTTTCCCTCGGGAACATGCACTTCTGAACTTATGACATGCAGATTCTGTATTGCCTTGAAGATAGTTGGGGAGGAATCTGGCACGAAAACACAACAAGCGGACCCCACCAATTTACATACCCCTCCACGTTCAGCCAGGATGATATCTAATGCCATCCGGTTCTGAAGTGCTACTAACCTTATTGCTTTCTGTTTTAGAGTATGTCAGTGGTCCGGTTGATGGTTCTCTCCAGTACTCTCGCTAGTCTCCTGATATCTTCTGAGTTCAGTATTTGTCCCCAAAATGGCACAAAGGATTTAGCTACGTCTCCCAGAACTTGTGCTGGAGTGTCACCATTCTCGTCCCGCCGTGGACAAGCTTTTGAAACCTCTAAAGTACTAGCTATGAATACCACGGGTAACAGGATCCCTAAATAACAAGTTCCCTGCCAATCCATGGGTAACCATGGAAATGCTACATTACCGCAAACAAAGTAGACAGGTTCGCCTACATACAAAGTTCTGTCTTTCCAGTCAAATTCGCAACGTTGGCGCAACCTTTAAAATCACCCATTGACTGAGTACCATTCCTCTGTATGCAGAAAGAAACTGAATCGGGGATATGATTGACAGTGTAGGAAGGAGGCGTGGCATCCTTATTGCCTATAGAAGCCATTTTAAAAGAAATCAAAGATGGAAAAGGATGAGACAGTCTATCAGAAGGCCTAATAGAAGCAACATTAGGCTTACTCCTATTCGCAAAGAGCGAGCAACCCAAGGGAGTCAGAACACGTTTTTTTCAAACTGATTCAAATTAGCCCCATCAAAGTTCCCTGAGATGCTATCGTTCCAGCGACCAAAGAATAGTGCTCTAAGAGAAGCATAGAACGCAGTTGTCAAAGGTAAAGGATGAATATACCAACCCAGCCCTTTATCCCCATGCTGTGGTAAATGTGAGCAGACCCAACAGTTGGACTTATTAAAGATGGCATGTGTAGCATTCATGATTAGTAATAATGTGTTGTTATGATATCTCTGTCTGTGCTGAGAGTCTCTAGGAGATAGAGTGTGCAGATGCACGAAAGGGGTAGAAACAGTGGGTACATTTTCAGTCGGCAACAAATTCTCAAGTGGATGTACTTCTTCTAGGTGCCAGAAGCCTAAAACAATGACTATTATAAAACCAATTAACATTATCACAAAGCAGCAGTACGTTTTCAGGGCCCACATAGTTAAATGTTCGTTTCCGTAGCTGGTCACACAGTCCTTTCCCTTTTCCATACGAGCGGAAGCGGTGTCATGCATGCTGGACGTGGTCCTACCTCCCACGCTCGTAGAACAGCTAGACCGTTCTATTCCAAATGGCGGTTGTTCGATACGTTGCCGGGAAAATGACGTTTGCACTTTTCACGTCGCTAACTTCACGTGTTTTCTGCTTCGTCACGTGAACTACGGCATTACGTATATAAGCAGCGTGGAAACTTCACTCGCTGCTTCTGATCGAATCATTTGGCGTTGTGTAGCTTAACCTCCGACCTGCACCCTTGCAGGTTACTACAGCTACTTTTTGGGTCTTCTATAGCGTGTTTTCCGCCACACGCTGATTCCTGGAGCTGTTTGTTCGCGTGTCCTTCCACACGCGCACGTTGTCTTCAAACGCGGCTACCGTGGGCTGCGTGAATCCTGTTTGCGTGCAAATCCACATGGGCACGCTATCTTCAAGCGCGGCTGGCCTGGGCTGCGTGAATCCTGTCCGCGTGTAAATCCACACGCATACTTTGTCTTCAAGCGCTGCTGGCCTGGACTGCGTGAATCCTGCTCGCATGTAAATCCCACACGCGCACGTTGTCTTCAAACGTGGCTGTCCTGGGCTGCGTGAATCCTGTTCGCGTGTAAATCCACACGCATACTTTGTCTTCAAGCGCTGCTGGTCTGGACTGCGTGAATCCTGCTCGCGTGTAATTCCACACGCACACGTTGTCTTCAAACATTGCGGGCCTGAACTGCTTGAATCCTAATCGTGCGTATTTCCGCACGCACACGCTATTTTCTTTGCGGCTGTACATAACCGCGTGTACTATGTTTACACCTTAAAAAGGGCGCTATTTCCAACTCCTGCTCCTGTGACAGTAACAGGGGAATTGATTCTTTTCTATACTTCTCTCTACGTGGGAAGGAAGCTTTTCAAGGATTATTGGAAGGTGACAGTGAACAGTACTTTGGACGCTATCCTGTGGTGCATCAACTCGGTATCTAGCGTGAGCCTCGTTCCGTTCGGGATAAGTCTCCCTTACTAATCTTCCCTTCCTTGTCGTTTGTTCTACCTTTGGATTTCCTCAAGAGACTTCTGCTGGATTCTTCTGCCCTAGACTTAAGGTCAGTGTGTGCATTCATGTCATTTTCTGTTCTATCATACTCAGGTTGGGGCAGTTACTTATGATACTTTATTCTGTTCTAGGCTGACTTCCTATACCTTGCCCACGCCCTTTCCAGTGATCCATCTCTCTGCCTGTTTTGTCAGTCAGAGAGTTGTATCATTTGGAAGGTCTAAACTTGACTTCACAACTATCAAATCATGTGAACAGGGTTCCGGAAGACCCTACCACCTGTATCCTTTTGAGTACCGTATCCTTTTCAGTCAATACTTTGGTGCTTTCTGACAGAATCAGAAGCCACGGAGGGTACGGATCCCTTAGCTGTTTTGACTCAGTTGATCAGCGATTTGAGAAATGAAATGGTTACGGCACAGGACATGTTACGGCACCGTATGGACGTTATGCAAGACGCCATGCACGGTAGTCCTCAGGGAGCACAGGTTCCAATGGCCACTGCATCTGGATCTGGGACTATGACACCCCCACAGGAAACTATTAACGTGGTTATGCCCACTCAGTTTCCCTTGGCCCCTCCGGAACGGTTAACTGGTGATCCCAAAACCTATAGAACCTTCGTTAATCAGTGCTGACTCCATTTTCTCTGCCGTCCTACATCTTTTCCTGATCTAACCACAAAAGCAGCATTCGTACTTTCCCATTTAGGGGGCACGGCTGCTGCTTGGGCTAACCCTTTGTTGGAAACAAATAGCCCTTTGTTGTACGACTGTGACGATCTCTTGGCTGCTATGAGCAAAGTCTTTGACATGCGTTATGCTACTCAAGCCATGGATCTGGAGTTACTTAATCTACAACAAGGCAATCAACCTCTTTTGCCTTACATTGCCCGATTCAATCAACTAACAGCCGAAACTCAATGGCCTGACGGCAAGAAAACGGCTGTTTTCTACAAGGGTCTTTCAGAAGAACTGAAAGATGCCTTATCTACAGTTCCGTTGGTTCCTACGGGATTCACAGAGTTGCTCGATTTGGTTCTACAAATCGATGCCCGAAGGAATGCTCGGAAAGGAGAGAAAAAACCCTTCATACAAGCCTCGGTTCGTTCAGAGACACCGGCAGTCCTCACGAACGACCCCGAATCAATGCAGATTGGCGCCGTGAGAGGCCGGTTGTCCAATGCAGAATGTGAGAACCGAAGAAAGAACCATTTATGTATGTATTGCGGTTCATCCGAGCATTTATTAGCGACATGTCCTAAGAAACCCGTCAAGCGTTCGGGAAACGCCAAAACTCGACAATAGCAGGAGTCCCTATGTCGAGTGTTTCATCGGACTCCAGTACCATTCCTAATCACGCACCTGTAATTGTTATGGTGACTTTACGTTGTGATGACCGAGAATTGGTTTCCAAGGCCATGATTGATTCCGGAGCCACCAACAATTACATAGACATCACATATGCCAAAAACTGTTCCATACCCCTTGTAAACAAGAACAAACCTGAAACGGTTAATACCGTGGACGGATCTGTTTTGACCTCTGGTATGGTAACCCAGGAGACGGTGTCTGTTCAGATGACATTATCGAATAATCATTCGGAAGAAATCATCTTCGATGTCATAGCTGCTCCGCAGTACGAAATCATACTTGGTCTTGCATGGTTAACCCTTCATAATCCCGCCGTTGACTGGGTTTCGGGATTGCTCCAGTATCCTTCAATCCATTGCAATGAACATTGCTTTACCAGTCAAGAGGTGTCAAACAAGCAACACATATTGGCCTCTATGGGGGGAGTATCTACTATCAGCGTGGTACATCAAAGCGACACTACCATACCATGCGAATACGCTGAGTACGCTGATGTCTTTGATAAAGGCCAGGCAGAACAATTGCCTCCCCATCGACAGTATGACTGTCCAATTGAATTGATTCCTGGTGCCAAAATCCCTACAGGTCGTTTATATTCACTGACTCCAAAAGAGGACGTTGTGTTGAAAGAATACATTGACAAAGCTTTAGCGATGGGTTTCATACGGCCATCACAATCTCCTGCTGCGTCTCCTCTATTCTTTGTTCCGAAGAAAGAGGGAGATCTAAGGCCTTGCATTGATTACAGGGCACTTAACGACATCACCATAAAAAATCAATACCCTTTACCACTGATAAACGTTCTATTGGATCAATTAGGTACTTCCAGTTACTTCACTAAATTGGACTTGCGAGGAGCATACAATTTAGTTCGCATCCGTGAAGGTGACGAATGGAAGACCGCTTTCAAGACACGGTATGGTCTTTACGAGTATTTGGTGATGCCTTTTGGTCTGTGCAACGCTCCCGCCACTTTTCAATTCTTCATGAATGATATATTCAGGGATATAATGGACCAGTTCGTAGTGATTTATCTGGATGATATTCTGATCTATTCTTCATCTTTTTCGGAACACGTCAAACACGTTTCTACAGTCCTACAAAGACTCAGGGAGAACCTTCTTTTTGTGAAAGCCGAGAAATGCGTCTTTCATTCACAGGAAGTGGAATTCCTGGGTTACGACATTACCAATCTAGGTGCTCGAATGAGCCGTTCCAAAGTGAAGGCCATATTGAATTGGCCTATTCCGCACAATGTCAAGTCATTACAGTCTTTCCTAGGTTTTGCGAATTTTTATCGCAGATTTATTCATTCCTTCTCCAAAACAGTAGCTCCTTTGACGGCTTTAACTAGTTCTAAAGTTACTTTCTGTTGGAACCAGAATGCCCAAGCATCATTCGAAAAGTTAAAGGAAGCATTTACCACTGCACCCGTGCTTCAACATCCAGATCCAGATCGCCAGTTTATCGTTGAAGCGGATGCATCCAGTGTCGCTACTGGAGCGGTACTCTCACAAGTTTGCACAGAAACCAAGGAGGAGCACCCAGTGGCTTTCTTCTCTCGCAAACTTACCCCATATGAACGAAACTACACCGTCACTGAGCGGGAATTGCTGGCTATCAAGGATGCCTTCCGAGAATGGCGTCATCATCTTCTTGGGGCCAAACATCAGGTGTTGGTGTACTCTGACCATAGAAATCTGCAAGCATTCAAATCTATGAAATGCCTTACGGCCCGACAGGCCAGATGGCATGTCTTTTTTGCCCAATACGATTTCCAGGTCACCTATCGTCCTGCCCGAGAACATGTTAAGTCGGACGCGTTGTCTCGTATGGGTGAAGAGGCGAAGGAAGAAGCACAAGTACAAAATCAGTTGTTGGCAGATCATGTAATATGTAGTTGTTCTGTTCAACCATCCTTAAAAACCGAAGTACAAGAGTGGGTGAAAAAACATCCACAGGTTATCCAGGATATGAATCTGGACGTACATAACGGTTTACCTTTCACACAAGGAGTGCTCTACCTACCGACGTCTTCGACGCGGAATAAAGCCCTCAAGTGGAATCATGATTCCCTGATCGCAGCCCATCCTGGACGGAAGAAAACACTAGAGCTGCTCAAAAGATGGTGCTGGTGGCCACCCATGTCAAAAGATGTCATAGACCATGTATCGACTTGTTCTGTATGCATCCAATGTAAAAACACTCCTGGTAAACCAGTGGGCTTACTCCAGTCCCTACCTGTCCCTAACAAACCATGGGACATGATATCTATGGACTTTGTGGTAGAACTCCCACCAAACCAGGAGTACGATACCATATGGGTTGTAGTGGATTATTTAACTAAATTGGCTCTTTATGTTTCTTTGGTCTACCGTCAGTAATCATTACGGACAGGGGCTCACAGTTTGCGTCACGTTTTTGGAGAACACTAACATCAGCATTACTGATCGAGGATAGGATGTCCAGTGCTTATCACCCTCAAACTGATGGACAGACCGAAAGAGTCAATAGCACTATGGAACAATATCTGCGGTGTTTGTGTCTGCAGTACCAATCGGATTGGCTCAAAGTCCTGCCGGCAGCAGAATTCGCCTATAACAACTCTTATCATAGTGCCATAGGCACTTCACCATTCTATGCGCTTTATGGACAACACCCCCGATCAATACCTTTGGATTCCAGCTTGTCTTTAGATACTCCTGCCGCAGGCCGTACCTTTCGTGATCTGAAGAAACTACAGAGGAAAGTGAAGCAGCAATTGGAGCAGGCTAAAAGACGCGACAAGTTCTACGCCGATGCTCATAGAGTACCCGCACCTGTCTACAAGGCTGGTATGAAGGTATGGCTGTCCACTAAAAACTTGAGAATTCCAGGCAAAAAGAAAGTATTGCCTAAATACATTGGTCCATATGCAGTGCTCCAAGTAATTAATCCGGCTGCTGTCCGTCTAGCTTTGCCACAACGATGGCGAGTGCATCCAGTATTCCACGTGTCACTCATTAAGCCATGTTCTGAAGCTACTAGATTGCCTGTACGGCCTGTTGCTATTTCTGTGCGGGGTTCAGATGAATACGAGGTACAAGACATACTGAATATGAGACTACGTTCTGGTAGGCCGTTTTATCTGGTGGATTGGAAGGGCTATGGTCCCGAAGATAGGTCCTGGGAACCTCTTTCTAATATTCATGCTCCTGCTTTATTGAAGCGTTTTCACGCGAGAAGGGGAGAGGTTGCCCCTTTGGGGGATGGCACTGTCATGCATGCTGGACGTGGTCCTACCTCCCACGCTCGTAGAACAGCTAGACTGTTCTATTCCAAATGGCGGTTGTTTGATACGTTGCCGGGAAAACGACGTTTGCACTTTTCACGTCGCTAACTTCACGTGTTTTCTGCTTCGTCACGTGAACTACGGCATTACGTATATAAGCAGCGTGGAAACTTCACTCGCTGCTTCTGATCGAATCATTTGGCGTTGTGTAGCTTAACCTCCGACCTGCACCCTTGCAGGTTACTACAGCTACTTTTTGGGCCTTCTATAGCGTGTTTTCCGCCACACGCTGATTCCTGGAGCTGTTTGTTTGCGTGTCCTTCCACACGCGCACGTTGTCTTCAAACGCGGCTACTCTGGGCTGCGTGAATCCTGTTCGCGTGCAAATCCACACGGGCACGCTATCTTCAAGCGCGGCTGGCCTGGGCTGCGTGAATCCTGTTCGCGTGTAATTCCACACGCATACTTTGTCTTCAAGCACTGCTGGCCTGGACTGCGTGAATCCTGCTCGCGTGTAAAATCCACACGCGCACGTTGTCTTCAAACGTGGCTGTCCTGGGCTGCGTGAATCCTGTCCGCGTGTAAATCCACACGCATACTTTGTCTTCAAGCGCTGCTGGCCTGGACTGCGTGAATCCTGCTCGCGTGTAAATCCCACACGCGCACGTTGTCTTCAAGCGTGGCTGTCCTGGGCTGCGTGAATCCTGTTCGCGTGTAAATCCACACGCATACTTTGTCTTCAAGCGCTGCTGGTCTGGACTGCGTGAATCCTGCTCGCGTGTAATTCCACACGCACACGTTGTCTTCAAACATTGCGGGCCTGAACTGCTTGAATCCTAATCGCGTGTATTTCCGCACGCACACGCTATTTTCTTCGCGGCTGTACATAACCGCGTGTACTATGTTTACACCTTAAAAAGGGCGCTATTTCCAACTCCTGCTCCTGTGACAGTAACAGGGGAATTGATTCATTTCTATACTTCTCTCTACGTGGGAAGGAAGCTTTTCAAGGATTATTGGAAGGTGACAGTGAACAGTACTTTGGACGCTATCCTGTGGTGCATCAACCCGGTATCTAGCGTGAGCCTCGTTCCGTTCGGGATAAGTCTCCCTTACTAATCTTCCCTTCCTTGTCGTTTGTTCTACCTTTGGATTTCCTCAAGAGACTTCTGCTGGATTCTTCTGCCCTAGATTTAAGGTCAGTGTGTGCATTCATGTCATTTTCTGTTCTATCATACTCAGGTTGGGGCAGTTACTTATGATACTTTATTCTGTTCTAGGCTGACTTCCTATACCTTACCCACGCCCTTTCCAGTGATCCATCTCTCTGCCTGTTTTGTCAGTCAGAGAGTTGTATCATTTGGAAGATCTAAACTTGACTTCACAACTATCAAATCGTGTGAACAGGGATCCGGAAGACCCTACCACCTGTATCCTTTTGAGTACCGTATCCTTTTCAGTCAATACTTTGGTGCTTTCTGACAAGCGGTTGCAGGCATTGTAGTCTTCAAACTAAAAAAAAAACAATGTTTTTAGCTGGCGGCCTCCAGGCCGAGCGTCTTCTTAGTCCTTCCACAAACCCTAGCCAACAGAATCCCTTTTTTAAACAATTAATCGGGCCAAAAGCAAGCCCTTGATGACTTTCTTCTTCTCTGAGCGCACAGCCGAACCGCGCCGTAAGTCTATTTACTTGGACGCAGATCGCACCTTGCGATCCCTGCTACTGATTGATCCGTGAACAACGTGTCGTCACTTCCCACTGGAAGTGGCGAATGAACGGAAGTAAGGTTAGAGGCACAATTGGGGATCGCCTCTAGAAACAAAATGGTTGGAGAGTGTTGAGGTGGAATGGCTGTTTCCCCAGACCTCACAGGATCAGGGAGAATCTCTGACACACTTTCCATGCTAGTTACTGCTTCGGGATCATTGATTGCAGTACTGATGAGGGGTACTGCTTCTTCTGTATGGTATGGCACTGGGTGTGGAATTTTCTTGGTGTGTCTTGCATGTATCCAATTTTTCCGGCCTCACACTCGCACTGCCGTCTGTGTGACTAGTAGGACATGGAAGGGGCCCCGCCAACGAGGTGCAAGGCAAGACGATCGCTCGAAGGATTTTACGAGGACCCACTCCCCAGGTCGTATACTGTGACCGGGGCCCTCGTATCGTACAGGTGAAGCCTCTCGCACCTGGTGATAAATCAAATACAAGTTTTTAGTCAACTGGCTACAGTAATCTGAAAGAAGTACATTTTCAACATTTCTCAAGGAACGACATTTTGGAATGTTCCAGATATTAGCAGGCCTCCCCATTACAACCTCAAAGCGAGAGAGCCCAGTCTTAGTTTGAGAGGTTGTACGCATTGATAACAACATGATCGGTAAGGCATCCGGCCATTTTAGTTTGGTGCCGGCACACGCCTTAGCGAGCTTGTTTTTGATGATGCCGTTGTGCCTTTACACTAGTCCGGCACTGTGAGCATGTCTGGCCGAATGGAACCGTTTATCGATCTGTAATCACGCGCATATCTGCAGAATTACAGCAGCAATAAAATGTGGACCATTGTCCGACCAGATGACTCTTGGTAGCCCGAACCTTGGGAAGTATTCTTTTAACATAGTCTTTGCAGTAGTCATAGCTGTAGCATCTTTAACAGGAAAAGCCTCAACCCATTTGCTGAAAGCACAGATGACAACTAACACATACTTCAGATTATTACACCGTTCCAGCTCAATAAAATCAAAGTGTATAACCTCAAAGGGGACAGAAGGTGGACCAAAACTTCCCCTAGGAGTTGACGTTCCCTTTCCCACATTATGCTGTCAACAGATCATGCAGTTTTGAACAAAACGTTCAGCTACCTTAGAGATTTTGTCATTTACCCATACTTTTTCCAACAATTTTGTGATTTTACGGGCACATATATGTGTGGGACCATGGGCCATAACAACCATCATCATAATGTATGCGTCGAGAAGTAGCCATTTCCCTTCAACTCTGTCCACCCAACACCCATCATCATCAAGTTTCCCCAAGCCCTCAGCCCATTTCTTAGACTCTTCTAATGTGGCATCGGCTTGGATATCCCTTACGGAATCAATACCCTCATCCATTGTACAGGCCTTTGTGGCTTCCCTCGAAGTATACATGTCTGAAGAGAGATCAGCAGCAGTCTGTTTAGCTGTCTGATCAGCAAAAGCGTTCCCTTTTCCTACATCATCTACAATCTTTTAATGCGCTGGACGATAGCCAGCTGAGTAGGGAGTGCAAGCGCTGAGAGTAGCCGTACTATCAGGGAGCCATGCTGGATCTTTGTACCATGTGAAGTCAAGAACCCTCTTCCTGACCAAAGTCTCCCAAAGTTGTGAACCACCCCAAAGGCATACTGACTGTCAGTGTATATATTCACGGTAAGCCCTTTGGAAAGTTCGCAAGCTCGGGTCAATGCTATAATCTCTGCGGCCTGTGCAGAGTTATGCGTGATTCTCTTGGTTTACACAATCGTGCTCAATGTAGTGATTGCATAAGCAGCTGTGATGTACCATCCGGAAGTTTGAAGCAGGAGCCATCGCAAAACAGCTCCCCTTGTGGACTGTTCAAAGGAGTATCTTTTAGATCAATTCTACCCTTTGTCTCTTGTTCGGTAGTGTAAAGGCAGTCATGTGACTCTTCGTCACTGCAAGCAGTACCTTGCGGGAAAGGTAAGAGTTCAGCCAGATTAAGAACACGACACCTCTTAATTTGAATGTGTGGTGCAAACAAGATCAATTCATATCAACCGTGCGGAAGTGTGGTGTTGCGTTTGAGTTCTGTTCAGCAGAATATCTACAGAGTGAGGTACCATCAGGCCTAGGACCATTCCCTCACTCTGTTTTACAGATGCAGCAGCAGCAGCAACAGCTTGCAAACATCTTGTCAAAGCGCATGCTACAGGATCGAAGGCAGAAGAAAAGTAACCGCATGGCCTATTCTTCCCTCCATGTTCCTGCGTTAATACAGCCAAAGCACATCCATCACATTCATGCACAAACAACACAAACAACACAAAGGCCTTTTCATAATTTGGTGTGCCCAAAACCGGTGCCGAGCACAATGCAGTCTTGAGCAAATCAAATGCACGCTGGTGCTCAATGTTCCACGGCAATGGTGAAGAAATGCCCTTCTTCGTCAGAGCCAACATCAGCTTAATCATTAACGAAAAATTGTGGATCCAATGCCTACAGTAAGAAGCCATTCCTATCAAGGCTCTAACTTCTTCCTGTGTATTTGGAACAGACATGCTACAAATGAGTTTTATCCGTTCAGGTGTCAATCTACTTCCCTCCTTTGACAGGAGATAGCCTAAATAGGCGACCTCCTGGCAACAATATTGAAATTTTTTAAGCAACGCTTTATGTCCGTGTTTAGCCAGGTGAATAAGTAACAAGAAAGTGCCCTCCTTACAAGCACTCTCTGAGTCGGCAGCTAAAAGCAAGTCATCAACATATTGAAGCAGCGTACAAGTATAGGGCAACTGAAGGGTATCAAGCTGCTCTTTCAAAGCCCTACTGTAGATGCTCGGACTTTCCGTGTTACCTTGTGATGCAAGGGTAAATGTGAAGGAGCGTCCCCCTAAGGTGAACGCGAACAAGTATCTACTGTCCTTGTGTATAGGAATACTAAAGAAAGCATTCTTTAGATGCACAACAGTAAAGTGAGTAGCTGAAGCCGGAATCATAGTCAATATCGTTGTCACATCAGGCACAATTGGAAATTGTGGAGCGACGATCTTATTGATGGCACGCAAATTAATTATGAAGTGAAAAGGAATTGCATTATCGTCTTTTTTGTACACGGGCAAAATCGCACTATTGCACAAACTACCTCCAATTTCCTCAATCACCCCTCGATGCACAAAATCGGAAACGATGCATTTCAAAACTTGCTCACCATCGATCGAGATCTTATACTGTAGAATACGTGGCAGCTTTACTCCATTTTTCAAAACTATTTTAACAGGCTCAATTTGCAAAACACCGACATCATTGTCGTCAATTGCCTACAAACACTCCGGAACATCACTAAATTATGGCGGCAAAGGTCTAGTCAAGAATTGAGAGACAGAAAGTTGCTGTGGTGAAATCGTCAAACGCACTCCATCAGAGGAACAATGAATTACCGCATTTAATTCCTTCAACAGATTCAACCCCAGCAAATTCTCTCCACAATTCGAAGTCAAAAGGAATGGACAGTGGTCCGTAAAGGGACCCAAAGAAACAGGTACCGGCGAAGAAACCGGGCAGACAACTGGTGTGCCAGAAAACCCTACAGAAACATTAGTTTGCCCTGACAGTGGAATGTTTGGAACCCGAGAATGATCAATGGAACACTTTTGTGCCCCTGTATCTATTAAGAATAGATGTTTCCTATTTCTCACTATCATTTCAACGTAGGGACCTTTCAGATTAACGGGAATAGGTGTCGGTTCCAAACCATACTTCGGGCAATCCTAACGAAACATAATGTCGTCAAAAGGAAGTTCTTCAGAGAGGTAAGCGGAAGAAGGATGGTCAAAAATGTTTTTAGTATCCACACTTGGTGCCTGATTATCCTGTGAAAAAGGTTGCTGTGAATCTTGTGCAAACTGACCTCTACCAGGGCCCCCTACAGCCGGGCGATTTCTGGATCATCTACCTATATTCCCAAATGTGTTATTTGACCTCTGTCGGAGGATCGGGCATTGTGCACGCCAATGACCCTCTTGCTTACAATAGGCACACTGGTTAATGTTTACAGGACCCAAGGGCACATTTCCTTGTGAAGCATGTTGACCTCTAAACTGTGAATTACCCCCCTTAGGGCCTCTAACAATTTGCTGTAACAATACTTTTGTCTTCAAATCACCTTTTCTCCTTTTGACTCTTTCCTTTTCATTATTGACACGATTCTCATAGTACTGAGCCATGTGCAGTACTTCTGATTGAGACTTCTCTTGCCAAGCGCTCTCGGAAGACATGATTTGCGACTGGATGTCAGGCAGCAATCCACGCACAAATTTGTCTACAAATAATCTTTTCCCAGACTCTGTGCCCAAATCTTGCCCACTGAAATTTGAGAATACCTGTTTGAACCGATTAAAGAACTCAGTAGCACCCTCATACTTCCCTTGGACACAGGCGGTAAGCTTGTCCCAAATAATTCTCTTTTCGGGAATTAAAGTTTTCAATTTCGCATCTATTCTGTCAGGCAATGTTAGTATCACCTGAGGTGGTCTTTCGCCAGCTGGCCTTTCTCCATCGAGTCTGATTATGTTAGCCCATGTATCTCCTAACCCTGCTACATCGTCTATAGTTCTAACCTGTTTCCACAAATCTACGGGCAGGAGTATGGGAAATAACAGATCAATATCACTTAAAGTGAATACTGAGGATTGCAAAACAGACTCTTATTCTTTATAGAACCCTGTCAGATTTTTCCTAATGTCGGGAATAGATTGTCTAATGGTGTTCACTGCCTGTCTTGAGAACGGGACGTGAACAAACTGAGACACATAATGTGCAGGAATATCCTGAGCTGGCGTACCTGCTACAGCGTTACCAGGAATCTCTACTTTCGGGACAATGTCAGAGGAACCTCTCTCATAGGCAACTGAGAAATAAGCAACTCCGAACGCTTACTAAGCAACAGAGCTAAATCAAGCGCTAAAGCAGCCGAAGAAGTATCAAATGAAAAAGCTCTCTTGTAAATACTCAATAAATCTGTGGGACAACAAATCTTTCTTTTTACACACTCATCCTGTAGGTATTCTACCATTACCTGTATCACTTTCCTCTGCATTTCTGGTGTATACTGACTATATTTGTCATATACTTCAACAGGAGTTATCGATGTGTCTGAGATCCATCTAATCGCGTCTGTCGTGCAAATTCGCATTTCCTCAGATATCGATTTACGACAAGGGAGGAACCGTTTCTGCACATACATAATGTCCCAACTATCTCCATCTTTATCCTCATTTTGTAACCTTTCCAACTGCTTTCTATACTCAAGTACCATCTCAACATGCTCTTGTACTTTCTCCGCTGTGTCTCTAGAGAACACTAAGGTGTTCAGATCCCTCAATCCTTGTGGGAGATCTGTATCGTTTAACCTGTCCCACATTACACACAAATGAATCCCTAATCCTTCAATAAAAACATGTTTCTCAGGAAAATTGTCTATATTAGAAAGTGTGGCAAAAACATTAGCTTGATCACCCCTCTCCATACTCACGTTTCTTCTCTGGAGGTACAGTATTGCGAGTGACAACCCTTGATCCCGCTCCCTGATCTACTACAAGTGTCATAGAACCACTTGGAAGAGGGAGAGTAGGCATGTTCAACGGAGGTGTTACCACTGGTACAACAGGCAAAGGCAGAGGAGCAGGTGGAGTAGCAGCGACAAAAGGAGGACCAACAACTGGAGGAGGAGGAACAACAGAGGGAATGATAGGAGCAGTAGGAGGAGCAGGAGGAGGAATAACAGCAGGAAGAGGCAAACCAGGAGGAGAGGAACATACGGAGGTGGCGCAGTGGCACCAGGCCTTCGTTCATTTAATGATTTATCGATAAGTTCATCGGAAACATGAAAGTCTTTAGAAGGATAGATTTTCTGGATACCAAGTGAGAAAGCCCTATCCATATTCCTAGCTGACTCAGACTGTTTATCTTGGTCATATAACAACGCTTTTTTGGCGTTCGTATTATGACGGCGCGCATGTTTTTCTCTACTCTTAAGCTGCTGTAAAGCTTATTTCTTCCAATTCTGTAATACATCAAATGCTGCAGGTCTAGCCTTTTACTTTATAAATATAGATTCTAAATACTCAATACAAGGGATTTCAAAACTACCATTGATTGGCCACTGAAGTTCAGAAGCATGTCTAGTTTGTCTGTGCCAAATATCATTAAACACTATACTACCAATGCCATGCTTACAGTACATAGTACAAGCCGGCGACCCCTCCTGTGGCACCGGACGTCTAAATTCCAAAGATTGTCTGTCACCGTGGAAAAACGCCCTGAAGCAGGCAGACAATTTCCCAGGCATGTTAGAATACTGGTGTTACCTGGTCAATAATTGTACTTGCAAGCACAATACCCCAAAACAAATGATAAGGATACTTAAGAATTGGTTCTCGACTCACCTGATCAAGCCTAAGGAGGTCTGATCGGATTTCAAAGTTTTCTAACAAATTTTATCTTGTGTTTGGTGATTTCGGCAAATCTGCCCTCCTCGATAAGTGGACCCTCGTCAAGATGCCGACTCGGACCGCGTGCTCACCGTCCAGGGATCGGGCCGTGCAGAGCTACTGAGGTGTCGCTTCTCATTCAGGAAAGGGGCCCCTTTTACACCGTCCGATCCCGGTCCGATAGCCGCGTCAACCTTCAACGAGCTGGCATCAATCTTTTGGGTCCTATTCAGGCGCAATCTGTGAAAGCAAAAAGAAGATATTGAGGCTGAGTACCCCAAAAGGAAATACAACAAACGCGGGTTCAAAAGATACACAGATCTTTATTCTACAAGTGAACAGTTTCAAAGGACAAAGCAACCGATAGCTATCAGGCCCTCAGTACAACATAGCGAATGCCTGCCCTGTTCTTTGTGTTCAGTGAGTGGGGCTGTACATCAGAATAGTCGCACCTTTTATACAATCCAAAACATGATGTCCAACACACTTGTAAGTTAATGAATCTCGGATCTAGGGTTCGTGCCGAGTTCATTCCTAATTTATGCATCTATACATTTATGGGTTATCCTTAATACATTTGCCAACAAGTTACAATAGCAACAATGTGTCTTTGGATTTCATGTTGAGCCTTCGCACATATCTTGTACAATATAGTCAAACAAGTGTTCACATTAGATGCTCGAACAGTATTGTGCATAATATATGTTCATGGATTAGTATCATTGGCACAGGTAATCCTCTAAACACAGGTCAACGAAGGACAAGGTCTCAGTACATGACCCTAACATTTGGCCTGCAGGCAGTTTACACATTAACTTGTACACAGAGGTCAAGACGGCCATGTTACATTCAAAACGACACTGTCCACCATCTTAGAACACAGGGTGACTTTAGAGTGATAATCTAAAATGGCAGATGAACTTAAAATGGTGGCTAACACAGACTGCGGATTTCCTCGCAGAGCGACTTGGCCTAGGCCAATATATATACATACAATCTAGAGGGTATAATATGATTTGCCGTTCGACACTATGAACTGGGCTTCAAATCGTTAGAAGCATGCGGGAAATAGAAATCTTTACTCCTATTCTATACGTTGCTGATGCCTCCTATAGGCGCTATCTTTACCAAACTATATGATGCCATGTTAAAACGGACATGCCCTGTATTAAATGAATGGGTAAGAGCAATGCAGATTTTATTAGGACATGTAGAAATCCATGAAAAAGATCTAACAGAATCCCCTCTCCAAACGAAAAAGTAGCTCCGGCAAAGGGACTGGATTAACACTAGAGACTCTTATTATGTTCTGATTTGAAGGGCTGTGACTTCTTGCCAACTTACCTCAGGAAACCACCTAATAGAAATTGGAGAGTTAATTTCCTTAGGTTTAGGTTGATTCTTCTCCCTACGCAAGAAAGCTGCAGTATTAGAGCAAAGGATACGGCCGCTGTAAGCTCCCGCAGATATTGTAAAAGGGACTACATATATGAAATATTATAACATTTCATCATGGCCTACACCTGTCGACTTGGCAACTGCACTAATAATGTTACTACATTTCTTTATTTTTTCAAAATTATGGATGAGACTGATATTTGGAATCTTATTCTGAGTGGGAATCAAATTTCGCTTAAATGGATGTTGGAGATTAATTGCAATTGAATGTATATGTATTGAATGTATGTGTTGATCAATTTTGAAAACGTTGTACTTATTTTAGACGGTTATAAAGATGTCATTTTGTGAAAGATTATGTATTAAACCAAAATACAAATGTAAAAATAAAAGGCAGGGATAGCTCTACAAATATATGTAGCTGGCGAGAAAGTTTTTTTACTTGATTTGTTTGCATTTTTAAAGCGTTCACACAGCCCCGGGGGCATCGAGGCGCTGTTACAGGAATATGTCTTAGTTGCATATTTATAACGCGCTTAATACCCAGAGGTTTCTAAGCGCAGCCACAGGGATCGAACCTGTGTTGCTTCGTGTCGTCTTGTTTCCAAGGCAAGCACATCGCCCCTTGAGCTATCCTCCCGGGACGATGGAGATCTGGAAGCCGCATTCATATATCGTGGTCGTTAGGAAGATCAATATGAGGAACCTCGGCCCTGCCTAGGAGTCCTCGTGTGCCTCCAAGCAGCAATCTACACAGTCCGCTGCTTTCGCTAATCCTTCGTCTGCATTGGAAAAGTGGCAAATGTCCTTGATGATATCAAGAAGACGTGTCTCATAACTCTTCCCTTCATCTGCAACATGGAATGGTGAGGCCATTTTGGTCAGCTGTAACTGCAACATCTGGCTAGCACTTTCAGGTTGTCCTCATGATCTCCTTGGTTAGAGGTCTGTGATTATCCACGCACGACCAATTTCAGAAAACTGGTAGGTTTGTTCCTTCTTAGCAGCAATCCAAGGAATAAAACTAGAGTCGACCATGTGCAGGTATACCAAACACCATGAATATTATGGTGGTCTTAAAAGATGCAAGGAAAAACATCTTCTACCTGTAATATGAGAGTAGACTAGGACATTTTTGTTAACAAGCCACATATTTCAAAGCGCCATCTAGTTGCCATCACTGAACATTCACCTGCATTTGAGAGCTACAGAGCAGTGCATTATGGGTATGTATGTGCAGATAGGTCTGGGTGTTTTACTACTACCTCACTGCACAGGAGAAAGTCATTGATCTTGCCTTTGATGCAGGATGATTTTTTTTGGCCACCATGAAGGACCAATGCACCAAATGTAATTCATGTAGCCAAGTTCCTCACTTTAATTTCTACAAAGCTTCCTCTCAAGCCGTTTCCTGGTCTTCCATCTGAGAGTTTTAATACCCAAGCATGTTGTGTTTACTTGTAGCCATATGGGTAAAACCAAAAGCCTCAATAACTTGCTAAACTGCAGGCCCATCACAGAAGAGCCATGGAATTTGTTTGTGGCAAGTTAGGGGTTCATAGTTTCCTGTTCGTCTTCCATTTTCTTACTAGCATGCAGTCTCAATGGAACTCCAAAGATCTGAAGCTGGAAGTGATGGAGACATTCCTGCAGATGATCAGAATCTGGGCTTCCAGCACGCACCAGAGAGTTTTATTGTGTGGTCATTGACCGTCGATCCTGAGCCCAAGACAGGGCCTCTAATGAAGACCGAGCTCACCTTGCAGCGTTGGACACATAAACGGAATTCGTTTTTCTACAGCCATGGTGGCAGAGGTGACCAACGTGTGATGAGGGTCTGGCATGACGGGGGTGTGAGGGAAATCAGTATTGTGGGGTTGGGTCGAAGAAAAGCATGTGGGGGGTTTTACAGGCAGTAGCGGGCAGTGCAGGGGGGCGCCGAGGTGTCAAACAAATGGCAGCTTGGAGGACAGGAGCTAGGAGCCTGCATAAATGCGGACCTTACCATAGATTAAATTCTGCATTCCTAACCATCTGATTAGCTGCCCCCTCCCGCCTGGGTGCAAATGGTGCTTAGAGCCTGGATTGTACACTTTGATTGTCTATTGAGAAGAACACCTGCTATAATACCACTTTTGTTACTGTGCACAGCGGGAAAGGCATCATGACATCTGGTACCTCCATCAGCCAGTCCATTGCTCCTGTAAGTGGTCACTATGGGGCACATTCTTTCAGCCCTCTAGAAAGTGGACTATCTCTGGAAATGCACAATGGTCTGCAGGTCCAGTACACCTATACATGGCAAGTGTTACCTCCACGGCAGACAGATGTTCATTGCAAAGTTAAGCTTAAAGGAGTTACTGTTGAACTCCCTGACTAATCTGAAGGAGGGCCTGCAGCACTTGCCTTGAGCAGAGGCTACTGGAAATTTCCAGAAACTATAGTGCACTTGTTTAAATTCTGAACTAGGTTTAACAACATTAGAACGCAACTCCTGACCTACATCTCGAATTTACATAAAACAGGCACATATAAAAGATCAATCATGTTTTTGTTGCCTAATACAGTCGAGGAGGCTAGTGATGAAAGTACGTGCAGATGAGCTTAAGTCCTGGGGATCCTCGCTTGCATCGGGTTCTGGCTTGTTTTATTGGTCAATGCCATGACGTCCTCTCTTGCACCGTCCCAGTGCCTGACTCCCAGCGCAGACTGGGCAGCTGCTTCCTCCATCAGAAGGTTCAGTCTCAGCAGGAGGCTCCCAGTCACACCAGGTCTGAGCCACGAGGCCAGCAGGATACGTTCAGGGGGCCTCTCGTATGCAAGATGGATCACCAACCCCCGAAGCTCAAGGCTCAGCTGCAACATAAACTTACCCTGGAGACAGAAGTGCCACCCTTAGACCCGGGGCACTCGTCCGCTGTGGCGCCTGCAAGAATTATAATGATCAACATACTTTGCTCGTGTCACCACCACCCATCAAATGCAGACATTGACACAAGTAGAAACTTCACTCTTCCAGTTGTGAAACAAAAAAGCTGCGGGATTCATTACCTTAATCAACAATCATTGCATTAATTGCGAAAATGCAATGACACAAGCGACCTGATGACGAGAATGTTTGCTTGCCCCCACAAAAGGGGGGGGGGGTGGTTCCATCCACTCCCTTATTTTCTTGGCTCGGCTCCCCCCTTTCCTTACTTTGAATTTACTCAGGCTACACAAGTCCGTAGCCATTGCCCGCTGGCGGCCGCACATCTGCCTTTGTAACCTCTGGCCTGGGCTACACCACAGAAAGGGGGTTTCCACTCCCTTGTAGCTCCCACCTTTTCCTACATGATAGACCTGTGGGCTTAGCAGCAAATGAGCTGTTCCAAATATGTTATGCAGGAACAATCCATCCCTGCGTCAGATAGATGGACTCCATCCTTTGCATATTGGCTGGGTTTGCCCAGGTTAATCAACCCATGCCTGGCACGTGAGAACCCAGATCCCCTGCAGAATCTACCCATGCTTTGTTTGCCTTTCCGTGGGATTCCTCCACTGCCCGGGGAGACACAGCCCCACGCCATGTTGCCCTAGGCACAAACTCAGATCACATCAGTTATGTGGTAACTAAGTCCGAGGACATCCGGAGCTCCGCCTCAGTGACCCCATCAAAAACCCCAGCAAATTACCCGTGCCCAATGCCGTGAGGTTGTTGCTCCTCAAATGAATAGCCAATCTGTCAGGTTTCCCTTAGCTGTGAACAAGTGCAGTAACCCAAACTTTCCAACTTGCCCCATCTCACGCCGAATCACTGCCGCCACTTGATCTCAGTCATGCGCCATATCCTTCTTGTCCTTGCAAAGGTCCACTCTCTGTCAAGGCCTTCATATATAGGATTGACTGATCACCCAAACTGACGCTCTCTGGCGCCAATGTGAGCTGCCATTAGAACATGATGAAGTGAGCTAAGTAGAGTTAAATTTTTTTTAAAGGGCCCTGATACACAATACCTTATTATTTCAACGCATAGTGTTAGAAACAGTCAGATCCCCATCTAGCCAATCTCGCAATGTCCTCATTCTGCATCTCTCCCAGGTCCGCTGATCGGGCTACACTAATCCAAAAGAAATGGGTCCCAGACTGCCTTTTCGGCCCAACCTGCTGCCTCCAGTGCCTTCCACAGGATTTCCCTGAACTGGACGCGGCAAAGGTAGGGTGCAATCCACATGGATCAGTAGTGAGTGCCCCCAGCCCCATCTTTTCCGCAGATAAGATTGCACTGTACCAACAGGGCAATTGTGGGTGTCCTCTATGCATGCTATCTGAATGTATGTGCCTTTTTTTTTGGTCAGTTTTTAAACGCTGAACCAACATTGTCATTGAGCTGACACCGATGGGCAGATCACTGTACAGTAGACTCCCCAAACCATTCACCTGTTTGTTTTTGGGAACCAGCTCCCGACGAATACACCAAAAAGGCTAGTGAAAATGCGGCCCCAAACAGCCGTCCTCATACTATCAGCAGCAAATAGCCGGGAGACTGCCCATTAGGATTTTACATTCTACAAATTCCCCACCTTTGGGACTTCCAATTTACCCAATCCATTCATAACCAATGTTACAGTGTGTTTTGGTTGGGTCCTGCTTGCCCTGTAGCTTGCTGAAGAGTGAGATTGCTGTTAATTGCAAAGCTGTCCAGATTCTGGCCTTTATCTTTCTGTATGCCATTGCCCATGACACAAATTCTTTCACCCCTTCCGAGTACCCTGGGTGCAGGGTGTGGGGGCCGCCTTGAGGACCTGTAGATAATTTATACAATTTCTTGGGTACCTCTTCATAGTGCGAGGAGGCCACATCCTTTATCGATGACATGGTTGAGATCTTCCCAATCGTAACCCATCGCCGATCCGGGAAAGGCGTCATCCCTTCTCTTGCCCAGAGAGCCAGCTCCCTGAATTTTGCCCACTGCAAACGAGAAAGAGCATTAGCTATGCCATTTTTTATGTCAGGGATGTGCCAAGCTCTCACTTCCATGTTCATTCTAAGGGTAACCCTGGTCAATTCCGACAGTAATATTATTACCCACGTGCATGATACAAACCCTGAGTTCACCACCTGCATGATTGCCTATTTGTCATGCCAATGTGTCATCTTATTTGTTCCGGTGTCGATCGCCACATAAGGGAAATACCACTACTATTGGAAAAAGTTCCAACAATGGGATGTTCGCCATGAGACCTGCCTCCCTCCTGTCTGCTGGCCATGTCTGTGCGCACCTTACAGCTCCCAATGTTGCCCCAAAGCCCTCGCTCCAAGACTTATCAGTAAACAGCTGTCTAGCCAAGGCTCCTTCCAAATGAGAACCCCATTGAACTCCCTCAATAGTCTACCAGTCGGTATCACCCGGCCTGCAAAATTCAGCCTTCTCATAACTGCTTGCACCTTCTTCAGGGTGGCCTTTTCCTTGCCCAAGGAGGCAGCAATAGTCTCTCTAAATAAAACCACCTTGTCCACTGGCTCCTATTTACGTCCGCAACTGAGTCTATTTTGATGCCCAAAAATCTGATGGTTGTGGTCAGAGTCAGACCCGTTGTCTTCTTCCCGACCAAAGGGACACCCAACTCGTTGGATAGGCCCAGGAAAGCCTTTTCGCCCCCCTGATGCGTGCCCCTTATTGGTCAGTGACTTTTCAACAAAATAAATGCTGGCCTATCAACAAGCCTTTGCCCTGGGCGCTGCCACCATTTTTAATTAGGTGGCTTCTTGTTTGTTTGTTTGTTTGTTTATTTCTATAGCATGCCGAACCCGCAGGTATCTGGGCGCATTTACATGAATTACAATAGTACAATGGTACAATTTTACAATTATACAGTTGGTATCTCAAGTACAGTGTGCAAGTCAACAGGATCATATAATTACAGTCAGTACAGGCAAGTGCATGGGTCAAAAGCGATATTTACAAGAAGGTGTAGTACAATTTAGCATTATACAGGTTACCTTAGCTCGAGATCATGTGATAAGTTGGACGGATACAAATACAGGCGAAGAAAGATGTAGTCTGCTCTCCAGTTTTCGCAGTTTAGTTCTTCTGTGTAAGCCAGGTGATAGCATTTTTCTTGTGTTTGTTGCTGGAATGGGTCAGTTTCAGATGAGGTGGGATGGTGTTCCAAAGCTTGGCAGCAATAACAGGGAAGCTACTTCCCTCTGACATTTCTAATTTATACCTCGAGACTACCAGACTTGAGAAATTGGTTGATCTAGTGGCCCGAGTCGTAGATTTGAGGGTACATTTCTTAGTTAGGTAGAGAGAGGCAGCCTGATTCAATGATTTGAAAGTGAGAGCCATTGTTTTCAACTGGATCTTCTCCCTGATTGACAACCATTTGTACTGTCTTCTGTATTCAGAAATGTGTTCTCTCCTGGAGATGCTCGGGCTGTCCTTAATGCATTATTTCGCATAATGTGAAGTTTATTGAGAACAAAATTACTTGCACCTAAGTATAGGCCATTATAGTAGTACAACTTGGACAACTTGAGGGCTCTAGCTAGAATAGGGCAGCTTTCTGTGGAAAGTAATGGTTTGCAGGCCCTTATCAGCTTACCCGTGTACGCTGTAGCTGAGGATGTGGCGTTGACTTGTTTATGAAGATTTAAAGTGGAGTCTGGGTGGACACCTAAGGTTTTTAACTCCTTTGCCACGGTAATATTGTTCCCATCTATATTGAAAGAGGTATAGTCTGTGTTCAGTTTGTTCAGATTGGTTGATGAGCCTAGGATTAGAATTATTGAATGCTGCAAAGGGGTTCCTCCTCCTATGGGGTTCGAAGATCCTGCTTGTAGGCTGTTCCTGTAACTTTTAATCACCAGTGTTCTCTACATGTCATCTATAGGACTGTCAGGTGTGCAAATCCTCTCACGTTTCCTAACTTGTACTTGCTGGGGGTAAACACCACATTAGTACCCGGCGCGCCAATGCTACGGGATACACTTAATGTGGATTGGCTCGATTCCGAGCCATACCACAGTGTAATCCTGTGTACGCATTTGTGTGCATCGCACGTCGGGTTGAGTGAATCTTCCTCACTCACCTCTCCATTCATTACTACGGATCAACTGGGCCCAAAATGGTGCCCTGTTGAGCCATAGTAATGAAGCAGTACATGCGTTCTAGTCTTTCTAGAACTAACGTGTTCTGCACCGCAGCTTTTTTTAACCGGCAAAACAAAAGCTGATTGTAAAAAGTAAGAACACCATTAGTATCCCGGGGCTCAAAACTACAGAATACTAACGGCAATAAGCTCCTCGCCGGCAATCCATTGCCGCCTAATTGTAATGCCCTGGGGGCCTCCATTAAGCTACACTCGGCCTATAACTATGGGCCCTGGGGGCATTACCTGAGGCGGTAATGGCCTGCCGGCTCAGGGCTTATTGCCAAATTAGCTGCTTAGTTTGTTCAAGCAACCCTGCAAATGGAAAAACATATTAGGTCACAATCAAGGGCCTGCAAAAGCTGCCATCCCCACCATGAGAATTCTCACATTTCCACATCATGCCATGTGTCTGGAGGAAAAAGGATCTGGAACTACATGACATAAGAACACCATCGAGCTTCCTGGTGGCACCACCATGGCCCTATATGAGCGGTTGCCATTAGGGGCTGCCTTGTGGGCCATGGCGGCCCCTGGGGGTCGTTTCTTTGACCCCCAGTGAACACTTCCACGGGAGGGGTGCCTGTGAGGGCAGGAAATTAAGGGTGCGCAGTAGGGAAAGGGGTACTTACCTGAGTTCTGATGCCCACCCCTTAAGAAGGGGATTCCCTAGCACCTCCCCTTCTTTCATCACTGCATCCTACGGATGTTTGCCCGCCCTCTCAACCCACGTTGCTGGTTGTTAGTGTGGAGACATTGGCATTTTGGAGTGAATTTTAATGTCCTGCGTTATGGGTGTCTGCTCACCTGCTGCAACATTTGCGGAGCTAAATTTCGCATTTTGTTGACGCTGTTGACAGGGACCTTCACAATGTTGCATGGAAATGTTATGACCATGATCATTCATGAACTAACAATATGAACTAGGTTGTTCTAACCGGGCTGTGGGTGAGGGGTCCCCTCCCATCCACTGGACCAGGAAGCAGGCGTGGGCAGTTGGCTGGACACTCGTTTTGCCCATCGGGATGAAAGGCGGTTTGGGTCTCTGACTGCCCGCTTTGACTTTTGACTTATCACTTCACCCCAGATCAGCTCAGACAACTAGTAGGCCATCAGACTACTAGTGGGTCCGAAGGAACTACCGATGACAGTCAAGTTAATTTGCATTTAAGATGTAACAATCAGGTGGGGTCCCTGTCACGTTTTGCTGAAAATGTGGTGCAAATAAAATGCGGCCTGTTTACGTCCAAATGGCTGTAACTGTATCTCTTATGTGGTCTGCTTGAAGCCATGTTCATACGTGAGTGCACCCCCTATGAAGCCGTGTTCCTGTGCCAGGCTGACTTGACATTCACACTCCATGTAAATGGGCATTGCGGGAAGGTGGGGGCGCGAGCACTCTAATCGGAAGCTGCTTCATAGAACGAGAGGGAGACATGAAATTCGACGGCCTCCTGTGTCGGAGCTCGACAGATGCCAACAATAATGCATATATAATTACCTCTGCATTCACCGACTCCCGCCCTGTTATACAGAGCACTCCCAGACGCCACACCCCCCGCCCGCTCCCTGGAGCAAAACCCATCAGTTGTAATGGACAAAAAGCCACAAGGAGCTTTTAATTGCTAAACCTATCAACCCAGGAGCCAGCATGCTATCCATCCACAGCTCCGCCACAGCGAACGGGAGGGGCCTTCCCACGACATAGCAAGGAGCCGTCAAGGTATATTTTTAGCTCTGAATGTGCCAATGCTCCTCCATTCGCCCTTCTTGCATTTGTTGTTACTTGATATTTTATTCATTTTAGTTACTAGAAAACATTGAGCTCCAATATTGAAAAGAATATTGGCTTTGAAGGTTTACACTGAGGCAACATGAAGGAAGAGGACAGTAGAGAGTACATAGCAAGATCAAGGCTCTATTCGAGCAATGCTCTGCATTTCGGGGGGTGGGGCTGGATGGTTGTGCAAAACAAGATGGTGGCCGAATCAGATGCGGCATCAGTCTCTCTCGCTCGGTTGACCTGATGTGGACAGCGCTGACCAATGGGTCGGTTCTCGCTGGATCCGAGATGCAGCATCAGATCTGGAGCCGGATCTCGAGATCCGGCCAGCCCCAGCCCCAAATAGCCCATCACAAGCGCCCAACGTCGTTTGATTAAAAAAAAAGAAGAAAACCCAAACCAAAGCACTTGTCGCGCAACAGTATGTAGTGGGGGGCAGAGCCACACACAGAACATTGGTGCCTTGAGCGCTCCTCTTCTTCTCAGCAAGAGCCAAGGCAGACCCTATGCAAACCTGGGGGCTTTCCTCAGTGACCTAATCTGCGGTGTGCCGGCGCACTGTGCACACACTCGCCCAGAACAGATTAGATCCCTGATGCGCGCCCCCATGTTCGCCGAGGGTCAAAGACCCGGTGACCAGAGCCATCACAAGATGTGGTGCGGCCTGGGGCAAAACATTTGGTGAGGTCCCCTCACAATTCTTTGCACTGGTCCAGCGGCGGCACTTCTGCAAACAGGAGACTCAAGAAATCTCCCCTTGAGTTTGTTTGAAGGATCCCAAATATGGTTTATTACTACAACTGCAAATCATCTACAGAAAAGTTAGATTTCTCTACTGAAGAAAGGTTTATGCCAGACTAACATTTGTATCATATGCATACATACATACAGGATGGCATGACGCATGTGGTGCATGACGCCAGCATTAAGGAGCACCTTACCCCTGTGTGCACATTAAAACATATATCATATACAGTGACAGATAGATGATGTACAGTGGAGGCTGGTACATTTCTGAACTTAAGAGGCTTAAATGTTTGCGCCAACTATACAGTATCAACAGAGCACAGTGAGGGAGCCCAAACCAAAGAAATGTTGTGTGAAGGGGGTTTTCACTCCCAAGAATATTTAAAATACATAGGGTTAAAATGATGCATTTTACAGCACTTTCTTAGCAAAATAAGGTTGAAATCCATACAGTTTGCAATTGGATTTGTATGGAAGAACATGAAAAATCCCAATAGTTGCAAATCACAAACCGTGCACAGGAACATATTCCAATGCATCTAATGCTGTCTTTCTACACAACATATGCTAGTATAAAAATATATTCATGTTGGTGCCACAGAAAGTATGTGCAGGCTGACTGTGCACCATAAGTGTTATTAGTGGCTAGATTGGCCTAAATTCAATGTGGGCCAATTTAGCCAAGTAGTATGTTTGCTTTAACCTTGATGCATAGTCCTGTGCCTCAAGGGTAGAGCAAAAAGAACATTACCAATGCTAACAGTTTGGGCGTTTGTGGAGGCATGGTAAAGGCAATTCTGTATTGGTATTAGCTGGCCGGTGATGGTACCAGGTGCAAAATGGTTTGAGTACCTGCACAGCTAATAACAGTGCCTGGCAAATGCCTAATACCTATGCACAATCAAAACTGTTGGCTTTGCCAATGCTTGTTTTTAACAGGACTTCCGTGAAAGACACGCAGAGTGCTTTTAAATTGAGTGGCTGAAGGCAGACCTGATCAAGACGTTTTTATTGCACCAGTTCCGTGTTTAAAACGCCAATCAAGTCATTAACTCTCAGAAGACTCCTTTGAGAAAACACTTGCAGGCACATTGAGGGCAAAGTGTGATGACAAGGCTTGGTTAAAGGTAGCTGAAAGAGTTCCAATGAGGAGGTGATTTGGGTTGGGAGGGAAGGAACTGGGTGAGAATTGCCATATGGATTAGCATGGTTATGAGAAGGTAATGGGTGGGCAAATAACTTAACAACATCTACAAGCTTTGTGTCCTTCTTCATATTCCATATCTTTCTATCTGTACTCAGTGCTGTCATTGGGATGGATCTTCCCTGATCCAGGATCTGGCAAAACATTACTCACCAGATCTCAGATACAGCTCCACAATCTGGGAAACCTATGTGCACTATATATTTATTTGAGAATGCTGTGGTGTGTTTGTGCTTTGAACTATGCGGGGCAGGGATTTGAACCATGATCGCTACGTCCCAAAGTGAGAGACTTCTCCACAAGACCACTTGAGGGTATGAGCGTGAGCCCGGTGAAATCCCTTCTCAATGTTGCACTGTACAGGAAATATCGATGTGCATTTTTTATGCTTAAAAGGAGTGCAGATTTTGAACTTTGCTAACGATAAATCCTCTGAGGGGAAGAGGCAAATGTTCAAGGGGGTAACTAAAATACCTGCCTTACACCCTTCTAATCCTCCCGTCGCTGGACCCGGCCTCTTTCACTGTAGTAGGAGGGATACCCCAGAAAAAAAGTCTATTTCTACAACTGAATAGTTTTGGCTTATTGGTGGCACACCTAATAACCCAAAAAAAAAGTATGTCGTGCAGTGGTGGAACACAATTGAGCAGATTAGGCTCTAGTCCCCTCCTGAAATGTTGGGCTCTGTTCTGTTGACTCGACCTGGCTCCATAGGTTGCCCCAGCACCTGGCCACTTTGAGGCGGAAGACATCTTTCTATGTGTCACCCGCCCGTAGCACTCGTTAAGGAGCTGCATCAGCATCAAACATGCAGAGCACAAAAACCTATCCATGCAATATCAGCAGACTTACTTTGATAAAGTCTTAACGTCTGGTCTCAGCTTTTAGATAGCCCACCTCTCCATATTCCAGGCTGTTCATATCGTATTACTAGATTACTTGTTTCTGGCGTCTCTCTGGTCTTCAAATCTTGCACATAATTATCTCCTCTTAGATTTTTTGCTTTATTCATCCACACTAAGGATGCTGTTTGACCCTGGAACTGTCCTCTTGTCATGCAGAGTGTGAGATGAGTCAGGCAATGAGCTTTCTTCACTTTGGAAGTTCCCATGGCATAAGGTATGAGAGCGCAGACATAGCAGCTCTCCTTAGATATTTTCTCTCCCACCTTTTCATGTGCTGGTACCACATGTTATTCCCCTAATGTGCTGTACTATTTAGATAACTGTTTATCCCATCATTGTCTTCCTCTGGACGCCTCCTGTGTCTTCCTAGAAAAATGTTTGCAACCCATGGAAACAATTCTAAAGCAGCCTTATGATGGGGAAGCAACACAAGGGGCTTTGTTTCATGGGTACTGGGAAAATCTACAAGAGTTCCAGGAGTGGGAGGATCAACGGGACTTCTGCCTTGTTTGGATCAATGAGACAGAAGAGGTGAATCAGAAGAAACAGAAAAACACAAATATCACAAACCAACATATTAATCCCCACCATTTGTGCCACTCTGGAGTTTCTTGGGCTTGCCCATTATCTGAAATTGTACCAGCTTCAACATTCCTCATTTTTACTGCAGTTTAAGAAAGGGAAAACACTTTCATCCAGCAACTGTAATGAATTTGGTAACTGCAGCAATTCCTCTACTATTAATACAAGCAGCCTTTTGATTACAGGGCCATTCTTAGGATCCTTTACAAAAGTGTGGATGTCCACATTTTGCCTGAAAAGAGCAGGATAAACTCGAAGGATAAACACAAAACAGCAAGTACAAGTCGATGCACATCTCCATCTGACAAGACCATAGAGTTAGCCAAATAAATGCTCATTGAGAAACGAATCAGAGTACTGCTCACATTTCCAATTCTTAAACAAGTGTTGTCGCATAAACATAATTGCGACACATCAGTACTTTTCTAAAGTTCATTTTCAAAGATTCCTGTGACTCCAGCAAAGAATTGCATACCTGCTATAATGTCTATGAGGAGTGTCCAAGGAGAGTCACAATCCAAATGCAAATCTGCATTTATTGATCAGTAACTTTGTTGTCCTTCTTCTTTGGCATTAATCGAGTCTGCACCCACTGAAATTCTTCTTCTTGTCTTGCTTTTGAATCAAAGGCTGGGGGTGCTGCCGTCTTGCTGGCATATAGATTGACATCGTTCAGGAGTATCCACGCTCTTCTGCCTTGGACCTTTACTGTGAGGGAGTAACATTCTGTACACAAAAGGGGCCATTAAATCTCGGCTCGTGCCACTTCCTACTTTTTCATTAGCACAGTGTCACCAACAAATAGTCTAGGTGCTGATAATTATTCACTTGAACTGGTTGCTGGATGGTTTTCTTCTATGTTCTGATACCGACCCCACTGGCGCTTGAGTTGATCTGAAATGAGAGAGATGCTAGAGGGCATATATGTCAAATATTACTGTAACTCATTTCCTAACATTTTTGCTGAATTCTGAGCATCACTGCTACGCCGCGATGGAGGAGTTAAAGGCATTCTCCTTTGCCTTCCTGTTACTAGTTCATAGGGTGTGAGGTGATGGTCCAAAACAGGCTGATGTCTTAGGGCATATAAAGCTATGTGCAGGCAATATAGCCATCCCTTTTTTAACGTTAGCTTGAGCTTGGCAATCCTTTCTTTAAGGATGCCGTTGAGTCTCTCACATAATCTGTTCTCTTGCAGGTGATACGCTGAAGAAAACTTGTGCTTAATACACACCAATAGTGTTATCGGTTCAAACACTTCATTGACAAAATGGCGCCCATTATCGGATCTCAGCACTGCACACACTCCCCATCTTGGAGAGTCTTCACGTACTAAATATTTGCTGCTGAAGTGGCATCAGGGTGTGTATACAGACCTGCTTCAATCCACCTAGAGAAGGGACACACCACCACTATCAGACATCTATATCCACTAAACACTTGCAGTATATCAACATAGTCAATATGTAAATGTTGAAAAGGAACATTCAGTGAAGGAATAACTCCTATAATCACTCGCAGTGTATGCCCAGCTGTAAACCCTTGACATATGATGCAGTTTACTACATAAAATGCAACATGTTCTAACAAATTTGGAGTAAACCAGTCTTCCGCAATAGTTGCAGCAAGCATTCCCTAGTTACATTGGGGAGACGCATCCTCTGGAGCTGAAACCATTATGTGGTGTCCCTCAGGGAGCATGTCACCTCTGCTTTTTAACATTAATATAGTCCATCTCTGTAGAAAATTGGAAAAGTTGGGCTTTTTCTTTACAAATTACGCTGATGACTTCCAGTTGTCAATGGAGCTATCAGGAGACCATCAGGAAGATCAGTACAAATGAAATGAGGTTTGCAGAGTTATAAAAAAGTGGATGACTACAAATTGGTTATGCCTAAACGTGGGTAAAATGGAACTTATGATCTACGGGTCCAAGAAATCCAGAGAGACCTTAGCTCCTACTTTGTCAAGCTTCTTGGTTGAGGACAGCCTTATAGAAGTGGTTGATAAGGTGAAGACTCTGGGTGCTCATCTTTGGATGAAGGTGCTCAAATGGATGCCATCGAAAAGAACACCCAATAGTACCTGCGAGTATTGAGACAGGTGGCTCTACTAATTTCTAAAAATAACTGAGCCACACTAGTAAGGGCTGTTATTTTGCCATGCCTGGATTACTGCAATGCCCTGCTGGGGGGTACCAGTAGAGAAGATATCCTTGGATTGCAAAAAATCCAGAACGCATCTGTGCATATAGTTCACGGCATGAAAAGACATGAACCTACCTCTCTTGCCAGAACGGAGTTACATTGGCCGCCTATATTAGTCATGATCTCCTTTCAGATTCTCACCCTGTGTCTCAAATGCGTCTGCGGGACAGCTCCTAGCTACCTAAAAGGATAAGATCACCATATATCAGCCCACTAAAAACCTTCAATCCACCTCCTCCCAGCTCTTGCAGGTGGCAAGGACTAAAAGAGCACATGGAAATGGACGCTCCTTCCCAGTGCTTGTGTCAAAGGCATGGAATAACCTACCTCTGGCATTCAGAGAAGAGACCAATCACTTGGCTTTCAGAAAGCTCTTGAAAATTATACACTTCACCTAATCTTCGGCCATCCTCACTGACCTCTTTCTGCTTGTGAAGGAGCACCTAGATGCCTTAGGGCTTTGGTGCTATAGAAATGTTATAACATGAGATAACATAACATGTGCAGGGTGGCGCAGCTGTTCAAGCGTTACCCTTAACAATGCTACTGGCATCACTGGCTTTCCAGTGCTATCTTATCACCATAATGCTTCAGTGGGGGATAAAGAAGACCTCCTTTGCTTCCATATTTCCTGCTCTTCCTGTGGTGCACTGCCTTGAATCTACTCAAAAAACTCAGGAGAGACTTGAGGAAATTTTTATCTGGACCACTTTAAACATCCCTCTTTCAATCATAAGAATACCAAAAAATAGTTTAAAGGGTCCCTTTCTTCTCAGGTACCTTGTTGCTTCAGCCCAGTCATATGTCTTATTGTTTATTAAATGATAACATACTATTAGCAATTTTTATCAAAAATATCAATTTATTTTCGTTTCATAAAAAACATCTCAATAAAATACATAATTTTCAAATTTTTCTCTGCTTTGAATCGCCAATAATTGAGTTCTCGGCAAATGATTACATCCTTCTTTCACTACCGTAATCGTAACTACCGTCTCTTTGACATCTGGAGTATCAAAACTTGAAATTTCTGGTGAAAATGCAACCCTTTTGGCTTCTGCATCTGCGGCTTAATTGCAGCAAGAAATTAAGTCTGTAAGCTTAGTGTGAGCGGCGCATTTAATGACTGCTATGGCTACTGGGAGCTGAAGTGCCTTAATAAGCCTGTCCAATAAGGATGCGGCTGCACTGGAGTGCCTTCCACTCGGAGGTAGCCCTTCCTTTTCCAACATGCTAGCCCTGCATGTACGTTTGACGTCACATAGGCAGAATCACTGTACATTGTCACCTCACGCCCTTCATGACTCAAGTGTGGCAATAAGCGCTACCAATTCAGCCGGTTGCACCGAAAAGTGAAACGGTAGTCTTGCACTTGCTACAACCTCAAACTCGCCATTTGCTCTATGCCTCCCTACAGCTGTGCCAGAATGCCTTTCTCCACTTGTTTGATCAATTTTTGAAGAACCATAGTGCTTTGAAACACTATCCTGTGTATAGGCCCTATATAAATAAACATTACCATGCCATCAATAATGAGATTTTCCCCTCCTGGCAATGCATTTTCTTTTACGCACGGTATATCATCATAGAATTCTTCATAGTTTGCGCAATCATGCACATGGTCACTTCTGTCACTGGCTCAGGTATAAACGTAGCAGGATTCACTATTTTACATTTCACCATTTTAATTGCTGTGTTTGAAATTATCACTTCATAAGCAGAGGCTCTCTGGGAGGTCAATGTACCTTTGGGTTTCTCAAAGATGGCAAACAAAGCATGCTCCACAAAAAGAGTCATAGAACAACCCATTACAATCTTGTAGCGTTCTCAATTGCTAATGTGACGGCTGCCAATTACTGTTTGCATGGAAAGTGTCCCTTCATAACTGGGTATAGAATACCACTGTACTATGCTAGAGGCTTGTATTCCAATGTGGTCCTCTGTGTAAGCACTGCAGTCATGACTGTCCCATTCATGTGTGAAAATAATAAAAACTCCTCAGCATGACTGGCAATTCCCAAAACAGGAGCTGTACAAATTGCTTTCTTCAACTCTTCAAACCCTTCCTCCATCTCCTCAGTCCATTCTATTTTAAGACTATTCGCCAGTGCTTTCTTCAAAGCCTGCCAAAGCGGTCTTGTGTACGAACTATAGTCAAACACCCAGGCTCTTACATAATTACACAGCCCCAAAAACTGTTGCATCTGCTTTACCGTATGCAGTTTTGCAGTTTTCATAATCGCCTCAGCTCTCTTAGGTGTCACCTTCTTCACCTTCTTTCCCTAATGTGAGATCAACTGTCCTATGTACAACATTTCTTCCTTGTCACTAAATTGAGTCTTGCCTGCACTCATCTTCTGTAGTGCTACAAACTAAAATGTCATCTACGTACTGTATCACAGCACTCTTCAAATCACTATTACCTAGGTCAATCTGTAGGACTCTATTAAAGATGGATGGAGACTCACAGCACCCTTGGGGCAGCCTAGTATGTTTCAGGCATGGTTGGCGGAACGTAAATGAAGTCAAGTCTTGTGAGTCCTTGTGCAATGGGATTGAGAAAAACTAAATGTTCAAATCGATCACCGTGAAATATCAAGCTTCTACTGGGATACTGCACAGTATCCTCACCGGGTTTGAAACTAAAGGAAACTCTGTCAATACAATCTGGTTAATCGGTCTCATATCTTGTATAATCTCCATGACCCACCCTTTGATTTTTTCACAGGATACACTGCCATGTTACACAATGTTTCTGATGGCACCAGAATAACTGAGATCAGACCATCAGTGCTGAGATAGTCTTGAAAATAACCGCATCCGCCTCTAGAGACATGGGGTCAGATTACAGAAATGTTGCCCCGGCGCAAGTGCAAAGTTTGCACGGTATTAGCACTAGGACAAAATTTGCCCTATTTTTTAAAACAATGGTACAGATTAGAAAACTATGGCACTATGACAAGTGCAGTGTGGCATGTTATAAGCACCAGGGTAAAAAATGCCACAGTGCAAAAAAGATACCTCCTCAGAGGTATTCTTCCCTTCCTCTCCTTCCCCCAGAAGCTCACTGTCTCCCGAGCCCTGGTTCTCTCAAGGCTGGACTACTGTAACAGCCTCTATCTTAATCTCCCTGCCTCCACTCTCCGCCCTCTGCAACTTATCCAGAACAGAACTGCGAGACTTATCCTTGGCCTCAAGCCCAGGGACCGTATCTCTCCAGGATTGAAATCTCTTCACTGGCTCCCAGTGGCTGCGAGGATTAAGTTCAAAACCCTCTGCATTGTCCACAAGGCCTTCTGGGGCCTGGGGCCTAAATACCTTCAACTCTCTCTTCCTAAATATCTTCCTTCACGAGCCCTTCGCTCATCCGTCTCCAACTCCCTCATGGTCAGCCGCTTCTCGAAGCAACGAGCTGGGGGTAGATCTCTCTCCGCAGCAGGGGCCTCCCTCTGGAACAGCCTTCCTGCCTCCCTGAAACTTGAGGAGAACCATCTCCGGTTCCGGAAGCACCTCAAAACCTTCCTCTTCGCTTCTGCCTTCTCTCTCCCTCTCCCCTGCTAAACCTGCTTAACTCCCCTCTGAATTCTGCACTAAACCTGCATCTGGGCCACTCTCAGCGACCTCTGTCCAGGGCCCAGCCACTCTCCACTTGCACTGCCTCCCTGGCTCCCCCTACACTGTGGGACTGTCACTGTATCCCTACAGCCCCCTTCCTAGCACTTGCTCTGCACTTACCTCACACTTGCCACCAGCTGGCCCTTTTTATTTATTATTTATTATTTTATTACGCTACCTACCTTGTACTGCACTTTCCCCCCCCACCTCCTCCCCCTGCACTTTCCCCTTTTTCCCCCTACCTCTGCACTTGCGCGATCTGAATGACACCTGGCCTAGTAGGATCGTTTGTCTGTCTTCCCCTTGTTTCCCTCCCTCCCTGCCTCGTCGCACCTTGAAACACTTGTGTATAGGCGCGTTACAAATACCATATCATATCATATCATATCATATCATACATTTTCAATGCTTTTATTTACCAGGGCAAAGTTTGCCCTAGTGCTAATAGCATTCCGTATTAGCACTAGGGCAAATATTGCCCTGTTGCAATAATGCAGTGAACATTTATCTTTTTTGCCCAAGGGTAATTTTTCGCCCTGGTGCTAATAGCCTGCCAAACTGCACTTGTCATGGTGCAATAGTTTTGTAATGTGTCCCATTGTTTTTAAAAACAGGGCAAACTTTGCCCTAGTGCTAATACCATGGAAACCTTGCACTTGCACTGGTGCAAAGTTTCTGTAATCTGGCCCCTGGAGTACTGTCTTGCTAGAGGTAAAATCGCTCCTGGTATCAGCTTTATTTTGACTTCCATTCCCTTTAACAGTCCTACCTCATAAGGGCCTGTCGTCGATAAGACGGTTGGCACCTTCTCCAAGTCTTCATCAAAAAATGCTGGACACTACCGCATTATCGCCATTCGCAGAGGGATCTCCCTTTTCTCTAATCTAATCCAGTATCTAATGCTCATAAAGAACACTACTTCATCATTTGTTGGATCATCTCTAGACATGTCATCATCAGTAATGTCAGTCAGCCTGTACCCTTCTTCAATAGCTATCAATGTTGTCCATGGTCAACCCTCATCATCCTTTCCTTCGAGCATTGCCATTTCCCGTCGTACTATGTCTGCATAAAATTCTATAGGGATGGTCGGTCCCCCCTCTTCGTCCATGGGTACTTGTGGTCTAAATTAAAATTCATCAGGTATCCTCATAGTCTTCCCCACTAAACCAGGTAGCCATGTCAGTAGAACGCTCACCACATAAAGAAAAACCTCTGGCTCCACTGTAACACCTCGCAGAGCCACTTGCCATCTGAGTGCCATTATAAATTCGCCCACATTCATGTAATGTATTCCAGGAGTGGAACACACTATCCCTTCATCAGTAAAATAAATCGTCATGTTGAGTTTTGTCATCAAATCTCTTCCCAAAATGTTAACTATAGTCTGTTGAAAATACAACAACGGAACAGACATGTCACACTCTCCTATAGAGACTGGTAATTCATCAGTAAAAGGAACTCAACTCGTAGCTCCAGAGAACCCTTGAGCATTCATGGCAATTCATGACTGGATATTTTCCTTCTTGTGTACAGGAACGAGCAGCCCCAGTGTCTACTAAAAAGAAAAGGATTTGCCTCCTATTGTCACATCGACCCTTGGTTCCTCTTGGGGATCTGGCGTCACTGACAGTACTGAACACATCAAGTCACCCTGTGAGCTGTCCTATTGTGGATACTTGCATTCCCCTGTACCAGTGAAAGGATTTCCTCCCACCACAGTGCCACCTCCTATTCTAGGTGTAAGAAATTGTCCCGTGTTTGTATACTGCTGTGTTTACATGGGGGCATGCTGCGACTGCCCTTGTTGTGTATTCATTTGTGCTTGCTGTGCCTGTTGCATTTGCAACACCTGTGTTTGATGCACTGACTGATCTTGGGAAAACCCTTCCCTAGCCTGTGAGCTATATCCTGGAGGATAAGCTGTCCCCCACTTGAAAATGGACCATTCTGTACATTCCCTTGGCACCCACACAATGCGCAATGTGCCCTGTCATTCCACAAGTCCAACATACAGGAGGATCCTGTCTGATTAGTCCCCCTCGGTTAAATCCTCCTTGCGCATTCTGATTCTCATTCTGCAGGTTCTGAAACCCACATTGCTTGCTTTGAAATGCACCCCTTCCTCTGTAGCCCATGCCTCTACCTTGTGGCATGAACTCATTCCTTCCTTGTTTCATCCGACGCTGATTATTTGCCTGCGATGTACCCGCTGCTTGCTGTATTCCCAGCCCTTCTCTGCTTGTCAATACCGCCCCTTCTATGGCATATTTTGAAATAAACATCTGAACTAATTTAGCTTCCTCAAGTTTCCTAGCCTCATCTCTCCTCTTATTTTTCTCCTGCAACAGCCAACAGTGATGCACTATTGTCAACTGTATTTCAGGACATGGCTTTGCTTCCATTCCCACTTTTTTTTCCTCAGCCTCTGTACTTGCAACCCCTGACATAAAAGGTGGTAAAATAATGCCACCATTTTTTTCCACAGTTCCCTCATTTCAAGGGTCCAACGCTCGTGAATATCCTGAATATAAGCAAGAGGGTCTTCACCTTCCTTGATCTTACGTGTCATGATTCCACCCATGTCCGATGTATCAGGATACTGTAGCCTGAGAGCCCTCCAAACATCTGCTCTGCAATTATTAAACAGCGCTCCATTGTGCACTGTGTTCTGTGCTGTCACACTTGAATAGCCTGCTCTCTTCCATATGTCATCAGCTCTTTCACAACAATAGCTGCTTAGAGACCCTCAATGTCTCCTATGGCTAGCGTTTTTCCTCCTGTCATTTTTTTCAATTTTAAATCCACTTTCCCGCACCTGATGTCAGACTCTGAAGTTTGCATCTTAAATTATCCTTGTCCATCTGCGACCATGGAATCTACTGTGGTCTTGATCCCCATTTTTCCAATAAGGGAAACTACATGAACCCTAACCCGCAATTGGCTCCCATCATCTACCTATCCATCCTATCCATGGTAGGGACAATGGTTCCTGACCGCCTCCTCCATGGCAATGATCTTATCCTACTCACATATGGCGGTAATTCTCCCTTCTCACTATACGACCGTCTTGTGGGACACTATGGTTATACTATGGGATCTGGCATCCTATCCTTAGGTTGCTCTAGATCAGACCATACTACTTCCATGTCCATCTGCAAGCTTCCCTCTGGGGCACATGCACCTCCTCCCTCTTCCCCACGGAAGGATTCCTTCTCCTCGTCTGACATATCTAGTCCCCAAGTAGTGTCACTCTCGTCCCCTTCACCCTTATCTAAAGTCAGTCTGCTTAGGGATAGGGCTCTGTGCTCAAAGCTGAACGGGTTTTCCTCTTTTCTTCATGATTGGAAGATCAGGGATTGATCTTTCCTTCCCTTGGCTTCCGATTTGCTACCTTCCTTTAACTCTTGATAGGCATCATTGATTCTGTCTCTGATTCTTCCTATATCAAAGTTCTCTTCTAAGGCCACTCTAGATGGCCCTGACGCCACTCCCTTTACCGGGAGGACCTCTTGCACTCTGTCCCATCGTTTTGTAGGACTTGGCTCCATTAGCTCATTTTGAATGAGGTCAATATCACGCTCCCGCTGTCTTCTCTTTTCTTCTAATTCTTCATCTAACGCTCTTTGCTTTTTTGCCTCACATCTAACTCTCTCCTCTTCTTGTGTTATCTCTTCTCTCCTTACTACTTCTCTTCTTTCTTCCTCTTCTCTTCGTCTCTGTATTCTTTTGTCCCTCAATTTCTGTGCTTTCTCCTCTTCTTCTTTCCTTTCTTGTCTATCCCATTCTTCTATTGCTCTCTGCCTGTTGTCATGCTTTCTTTTCTCCTCTGCCCATTCTTCTTCCTTTTGTTGCTCCTCCTAATACATCTGTTCTCTCCATTCTCTGCTCTTTCTTTTATGCTCATTATCCTTTAATCTCTTTTCTCGTCCCATGTCTTTTCTATCCTGTTCGCCCCGATCTTCTCTTTGCCTTACTTCCTCGATACTTTTCCCATTTAGCTTGAGTAATATCTGTCCTCATGCATTTGTTCTGTACAAGCGGTACCTCAACAGTTTTCTCCTTTTCTCCTTTCCATCTCTTAATGGCTCCTTCTATCTTCCCACGCTTCCCACGCCTTATCAATTTCCTTTCTTCTCCCAATGTCCATTCTCTTCCTTCTTCAGCTTCCTTGCCTCCCCCCCTGCCTCCTCCTTGGCTACCTTTCCCTCTCCTCCTTCCTCTACTGCCCCCCTCGGGCTCCTTCTACACCTCCGATTTGTACCCCTCCCCAGAAGTCTTTCAAGGTTGGCGACCTTCTCCGTATTGCCACTCTCAACTCTCGCTCAGCTGCCAAACACTCCTCTGACATCTGCCGCCTCCTGGAAGAACTTGATCGTGAAGTCTTTTGTCTCACATGACATGGTTCACGGCCAGCTCTGTCAGACACTTTAACACTCTCGTCCCTGATGGCTACAAGATCATCTCAGCACCCAGATATAACTGTTACGGAGGGGTGTAGATTTGATCTTCCCGGAGTGCCTCTGTCATTCCTATGCAGGCCTACTCCTCTTTTGAATGCCTTGTCTGTAGGCTCCCTCTCTCTCTCCTGGCCAGTCTCTTACCACGGCTGCTATCTATCGGCCACCTGGTCAGATCACCTCCTTCCTCTCTGATTGGGCAGACCTCTCCTCCTCTCTCCTGGCCTTGACCACTGAACTCCTCCTTTTGGGGACTTTAACATCCACCTGGATGCTTTGTTTCCTTCCTCTGGACTCTTTTGCAACCTCTGTGACTCTCTCTCTCTCTTTCTATTCTCCCCTCTAGCCCGACTCACTCTGCAGAGCACACTCTGGATGTTCTGATCTCATCAGACCTTCCCCTCTCTGTCTCACTCATCAATCCTCTCCCCTGGAGTGATCACTTTGTAATTTCCTCCCATCTCTCCCCCTCTACCCCTCAGGCCAAGCCAACCCCAATACTACAACCTACCTTCTCGGTTATCAGACCCATGAAGCATGTGTCAGTTGTGGCTTTCACTGCCACTTTCTCTCCTCCTTCTCTGGCTGACCCACATCCTGACACAGCCCTTTCCAAGCTCCACTCTTCTATCTCTCATACTCTTGATGTTCTTGCCCCTGTCATGAGGATCCGCTTGAAGCTCAAAGCCAAGTGCAACTACTGGTATGACTCTGACCTCGTCACCCTTAAACGCAAGTGCAGGGTGGCTGAGAGGAAGTGGCTAGCGTCTTGCGCATCCTCTGACAAACTGGCCTGCCAACTGCTCCAAAGACAATACCAGCTCTCTGTCCACACTAAGAAAGGAGCCCACATACAAGCCTGCATCTCAGCGGCATCTAACAACTCGCCTGATCTCCTTAAAATCTGCAAGAACTGGCCAACCCTACTGTAGTCTCTACCCCTCCTGTCCCCTCCCAGGCCCTCTGCATGGCCCTGGCTTCTCATTTCATCTCTAAAACCCAGGACATCTGTCCACCATCTCGTCCTCTCCTTTTCCTCCCTCTACTCTCTCCTCTACCTCTGCCCCCCTGTGGCCACCTCTCCTCCCTCTTTCTCTTCCTTTCTTTTTTCTCCCCTGACAAGGTTTCTAGTCAAGTCCGATCTAGGAACATCTCATCAAAATAGGTTCTTCCCTGTTCATCCAAAACCATCAAGGACCAGATTGACACCCTTGCTCCTGTCCCTGGCTGACTTCTGCAACCACTCCTTTGCCACTGAAGCCCTCTCTTGTGCACCCTCTTCTGAAGAAAACCTCAGCGGATCCCTTCTGCCCGACTAACTATCGCCCATTCCCCATCAGTCCTTTCCTGGGCAAACTCCTGGAAAAGCTGGCCATCTCCCAGATTAATCTTCACACTGAATCTGTTGGTTGTGTCCATGACCATCAGTCTTGCTTCAGAGCAGTCGGAAGCATGGAAACTGCTTTCCTGAACATACATTAAGAACTGCTCTCTTACTCGATTTCTCTTCTGCCTTTGACATGCTCAACCATGTCATCCTGCTCAATTGTCTCTGTGATAGCCTGGGTATCACCGATCAGACCCAGGCCTGGCTGACCTCGTTCCTCTCTGATTGACCCTCCCAGGTCCAACTTGGGACTTTCCTCTATCTCACTCTCGACCTGTGGTCTTCCCCATGGGTCTAACCTTTCTCTGTGGCTGTTCAACCAATACCTGGCACCTCTTGCCCACCACATTGCAGCTCTCTGCTCCAACTTTAAGTGCTATGCGGATGACATTCAGCCTGTTTTCAGGCTTCCCGCTGCCATCTCTTCTCCTTCTCTCATCTCTGACTATCTGTCTGCTATCCAGGAGTGGTGTGCTGCCAACAATCTCTGCCTTAATGCCAGTGAGACAGAGATTCTCCTCATCAGCAAACCTGCACCCTCCTCTCCTGTCACACTCTGTCTGGCTTCCCTGGCCCTCTTCCTGCTCCCACATGTGAGGCTTAGAATGGGTCATCTTCGACACCACACTCTCATTTTCTTCTCACATCTCTGACGTCTCTTAGAAGTCAAACTACCAACTGCGCCTCCTCAGAGGTATTCTTCCTTTCCTCTCCTTCCCCTAGAAGCTCACTGTCTCTAGAGCTCTGGTTCTCTCTAGGCTAACTACTGCAACAGCCTCTTTCTAAATCTGCCTGCTTCTACTCTGTGCCCTCTGCAATTCATCCAGAACAGGACTTCAAGACTTGTCCTTGGCCTCGAGCCCAGGGATTGCATCTCTCCAGCACTGAAATCTTTGCATTGGCTCCCAGTGGCTGCAAGGATTAAGTTCAAGACCATCTGCATTGTCCTCAATGCATTCTGGGTCCTGGGTCCTCAATAACTCCAACTCTCTCTTCGTAAATACCTTCCTACTCAAGCTCTTCATTCCTCCACCTCCAACTACCTCAGGGTCAGTCGCTTCTCCAAGCAACGAGTTGGTGATAGATCTCTTTTTTTTCGGCTGAGACCTCCCTATGGAACAGCCTCCCTGCCTCCCTGAAACTTGAGGAGAACCATCTCCTGTTCTTGGGACACCACAAGACCTTCCTCTTTGCTTCTGCCTTCTCTCTTCCTCTCCCCTGCTGATTTCCAGTCTGATACTGCAGTAGTCACCTGGCTACCCTCTGATTTCCAGCCCAGGTTCCTGCCCACCCAGTTGCACACCCGCACTGCCTCCCGGCAACCCTTGCACTTAGGTCTGTATCCGTAACCCTACAGTCCCCCTACTGCATTTTTGGACAACTGTTGTCTGCACTTACCCTTACACCTGCCACCTGCTGGGTGAACTTCTTGTTATTGTTTTGATCCCATGTACAGCACAGCCCCCTCCCCTTCCCCCTAAACCCTCCCCTGCACTTCCGTAATCTCAATGTCACTTGGCCTAGTAAAATCACTGTCTCTGTCCTCCCTCTGTTCCCTCTTCCTTTCCTCATCATGCCTTGAAACACTTATACATAAGCACGTTACAAATACCATATCACATCATATCTCTGTCGATACATTTGATCCCTCACTTTTCTCCTCCTTGTCCTGCAAGATCTTAAAGATCTCCTCTTTTCTATTACTTTCTTCTGGACTATCGTCACTGCAATAAGCAGGCAGTTTGTATATCGGATTACTATTACCCGTCACCGTTTTTGATTCCTTTAAAGGATGCAATCCTATTTCTTCCGTTCTATCGCCTTTTACTTCCAGCGGGGTAAGGGGAGATGAGGGCTCAACACCTTCCCCCTTACACTGGTTTAGCATGCACTCTTCAAGTGGCGGATCTTCCCTCTTTTCCTGGTACATTTTCCAGAGCTCTAAAATAGCAAACCTTTTCTCTAACTTCTTTCCAGTGTACGCAGCATGCAAGAATGTGGTCATGTGTTGCAATACCACTTTTGAAAAATATCCCCCTTGTGGCCATGGCATTAATATCTGATCTGCCATGGTTTTCACCCATTCCGTACTATACTGTTTGAGCTTGTGCATGTGCTTTGACAATGTCTTACATAAATGCATCAGAAGAGTGATATTTCCCATTGTGATGAGTGTCAATTGACTGTCAATACTTACCAGAGTTAATAAAATACCTTTGCCACTTTTCAATTCTTAAAAATAATAAATATGAGCGTGCTCCAACAATCGCAGCCAAAAACCTCAATTTCTCCAATTTTATTTGTTTACCTCTGAATTGGTACCAACCACATCCCTAGGTATAACTTCTTAACTTTGTTTCAATTCTTACACAACTGTTAATGTCACTCCTCGACACCTTGATTCAACACAAATACATAAACAGACAGACTAGTCGACTCTTCACATAAAAACCTTGATGATCACCCTTATTCTCTTGTCCCTAATCAATAATTTGATCACAGAGTTTAGATTGTCACCTTATGGGGACCTGTCTTGCATGTAGCCTAGTTTACTCCAAATGGACTGTGAGACAACCTCTCCTGAAACTACCTTGAGTCAGGACTTGTTAGGCACTATATCTCTCTCTATTTACAAACAGTCTCCCGTTACTTTTGTTACTTTTTAAATTATCACAACCCTGTCCCCTTAGTTTGCCATTCCTCACCATTCGCTCATTTGGCACGAGCCCTCTGTATCATATCCTCCTCCAATCAACCACTTTTGCCTTTCGCCCGCAAAGCGCCTGTGTAAGCCAGGTTGGGATTTCTTCAAAGAGGGAACCTGCCCAGCGTCTCGATTTTCTTGCAAGATATCTTTTCGGCTGCTCTCCACAGAAAACCCGCAATCTTCCGGCTTGATTGCAAGGGTTATATGATTGTCCGAAGCTCTGGAGTCAACAGGTCGATGGTTCTTTTTTCCACCATCCGACATTGCTACCACGTGAACCCGGGGGTCCTTATATTAGTAACAATTCATGCATGGATGCAGAATAACTCTTACCCCAAATAATAAGATTGACTCCGGAAGTTGGCAAAAAGTCTCTCCCAACTGTTCTATTATCAATTGACTAAAACAGGGAGTTACAACGGACATCAATGGACGTTCGTTCGAGCTCTCAAATATTTTGCATAAAAACACATTTACCTACTAAAAATTCATCATGTGTGACCTCATAGTATGTGGAAAACAAGAAAAACCTAAGGGGGGTTGTGATACGCTGAAAGAGAACATCTAAGTATACTTTCTTTAAAGGGAGAGGTTGTTATTGGGTCTCTACAGTCAGGTGGACAACTTATGCCCTCCCCTAGTGCAAGTCATCTTCAACAGTTATTAAATACATGGTATATCATTTGCTCTCAAACTACAAGGCCCTTTGTTTTATGGCCCTCTACAATTGGTTGGCATGCTCATACTTTTCTGGAACATTCAGCTCACTAGCAGCATGTAAGCTGGTACCCGAGGTGTCAGTTAGTGAACTGGACCGTGTCTCCACACCCTATTAGCCCAACAACTCTCATGCCTTCTGCCATTCAGATTGTCTTTGAACTCGGCCTTGCAAAGTATAACGGAGTTTAGGCACACTCTTATCACAGTTCTAGTCTGCACACCCAAATCCTATTTCCATCCTTGACTCACCTGACAGGAAACCATATTTCAGCTTGTTTTGCAGCATTTCATTGTCTTGAATTAATAAAATTGGCACTCGTGGCGTTCTTTATTTGCACCTTAACAAGGGCTGATTCAACGTCTCACATTCACTGTTCTTCAAGGATAGATAACCAGTTCTTGGCCCACTGCATCCTTTGACACCAGGCCAGACAGTTCTTCCAGGCCTTTCCATGCTCTTAGCTTCATGTTGCTGCGACACAGCTTTCCAATCCTTCATTCTCCGTAGGTCTGAGCTTACTAAATATGTGACACCGATGTCCAGAATTCTATATAATGGCGGCACCAAATGCAGACTATTCACTACATATAGCTAGCCTTTAAGAGGTCTTAGTCTACTTGCGTTGCTGCTTCTGTACAGTTATAAAACAGCTTGAATTTTCTGCAGTGCTCTGTACACATGCAATCCTCATTCCGCATTTGAAAGTTTACTCGATTCTTTATTTTGTCATCAGATTCCATATGGTCTATACATCCTTTACTTCAGCCACTCTTCTCAGTGAGTCACGTTTGCTTCTCGTGACGTCCCCAACTTCACTTTCTCTCAACTTCCTATTCCTTTGGGGATCACCTCCAAGAGATTGTCATCTCTACGGGGATACATCAGCTAGGGTTTTCTCAATGGATACCTTTTCTCGAAGGCTCTCCGTGAAATAGGCACCATCACTAGTGTTGTGCATGTCGCAATCTCTGGCTTCCAGAATATAGGAAGAATGGCGGCGGGACTTTCTGCAGAGGCATTCAGCTGCTCCTCTGCAGAGGGGTAGATAGGAGTAGCAGGAGAAGAAAGGAAGTTGATAAGAAGCTGGAAGCGTCTATCGTAAAAGAGGAGATTGGCCTGAGGGCCCTCGACCAAGACGGCACCATTTAAGTAGACATTAATGATGTTCTTGGTGGAGTGGAAGGGGCCAGGAGGGCCTCCCACCAGGTACCACCATTAATGGATGAGGAGGAAAAAGGAGAGAGAACAGAGACCATATGTGGTGTCCACAGGCCTGGAGATGGAACAACAAAGAGGATGTCCGTGACGGTCTGTCTGGAGGAAGCACTGGTGTAGGTATCAGTGATAGGGAGGCCTGGTTTGGAGACCAGGATGTCCCTTTTGAGCTTCTTCCTACCAGACATAGTGAGAGGGCTAGGATAGTCAATAGAATAGCAGTTAGAGGAGAAAGGGCAGACATAGAGCACCATAGAGTGAGTGTGCGTGTGCAGATTAAGGGGGAGCAGCCTAAGCAGGGGGGTCACACACTAGGGTCAAACAAAAGGGAGGCACACGGGGGGGTCAACACAAAGAGGGGCAACACAAAGTACAACACGGAACAAGAACACTAAGGCCTTGTGAGGTACTAGAGTGAGTGGAGAGAACAGGGTGCACAGCAAAATAGACTCCAATGGAACTAAAGGAGTGAGAATGCAAGTACAGTACAGAATACACAGCTGGAGGTCAAAAGGGGCCATAGAAGGGAAGAAGAGTATTGCAAGCAATGCAGCATGTAAACAATACAATAGTAACCCAACAAAGCAAAATATTGGTAGTCCAAGGAACCTGGAAGTAAGCGGAATGCAGACTATGCAATGGAAAGACAATACAGTAGTAAAATGCAAATCAATGGACTGAGTGGACAATGCTGAGAAGGATGTGCTAGGCCATGCGAGCAGGGTCAAGTTGTGAGGGGGGCAACACAGAGAGTTAATGCATAGGTAGCAACGCAGAGAGGGATGTGCTAGGCCAAGCTGGCAGGGATAGTTGGGTATGGGTAGCAACGTAGAGAGGGATGTGCTAGGCCAAGCTGGCAGGGAGAGTTGTGTGGGAGCAGTGCTGGAACAAGTTACATGGGGCACAATGCAGAGAGTTAATGCGTTGGTGCAGTGTTGAGAGGGATGCGCAGGCCAGGGGAGCGTGGACAGGTATTGTGGGGAGTCCTGACGTGAAGATGGAGGAGACTGGGCCTGAGATACCTGTTTTCAGTGCCACGCACGAGGGAACGTGCGTGGCACTGAAAACAGGGGAGCGGGGCCTAGGTTGCAAAGGGGGGGACATGGGAAGGGGGAATGGCAGAACAATTGCGAGGGGGAACAATGCATGTGCAAGAGGGGGAATGGGACAGGCGCATTCCCATTATGTTCACTGTTGTCTGGCGGGAATACAATAGTGGCATGGTGAGATTGTGTTCCCCTACATTGAGGGGCAATTCGTCAGTAAATGGAACCAAATTTTTGGCCCCAGAAAAGCCTTGTGCATTCATGGCAACACCAAACATTGGGTACCTCCCCTCCCTAACACAGGAACTTGTCGTCCCGTATCTACGAGAAAAGAGAAAATGTTGTCACCTATGGCCACACCCACTCATGGCTCCTCTTGCAGATCAGCTGTAATTGATAGGATTGAACACATCAAGTCAGTCTGTGGGATGTCCTATTGTGGGCAAAGGTTCAACCCCATCTCTGTGAAAGGGTTCCGTCCCACCACGTTCACACCCCTGTTCTGGGTGTAGGTGTCTCCACTTCAATACTTGGATTCCATGTGACCACAGTGTTTTGCTGTAGCAGTGGTTGTCTCTGTGGTTACAGTGTCTGTGTGAGTGCCTGCTGTTTTTGTTTTTGATGTCTGTTGTTCATGCATCGGCACTTGTTGCACTGGCTGTGTCGGCAGCACGTGCGCCTGATACTGTGCGTGATCTTGGGCATAATAGTTGGGTGGTTCTGCACTGTATCCTGGGGGTTAGGTTATCCCCCTCTTGGGTCTTGCCAATTCTGTGTCATCTTCATGCTTCTACACATTTGAGCGATGTGTCCCATTTTCTCCACACACCAAACATTGTTCAGCAGTCCCATAGGCCTGGGTGGTCCCCTGTTAAACCCTACTCTTCTTTGTGGAGCTTGAAATCTTGCCCCCTTCCTCAAGGCATGCCAACTCTTCCAGGCCAGTAGTTGTATTCTCTCCGTCCTGCAAAGCTCCCTCCAGCCAATGGCTACTGGGCTGCACATCTTGCATAACCATTCTCTCTCAGCTTTTCAATATGGCCCCTTCCATTGAATACTTTGATAATTTCTTTTGAACCAATTTTGCTTCTTCCTGCTTCCTTTCCTTGTGTTTCTTTCTAGCATTCTCTTGCAATAATTGCCAATGGCATACTATAGTCAACTGAATGTCTGGCCATGGAATCGCTTCCATTCTCACTAATTTCTTTAACTGTCACAGCACTGGCTCAGGTAGTCCCTGACATAATATGTGATAAAGAAAGTGCCACTGTCTTGTCCCACAGTTCACGAGTCTCAAGGCGCCAATGCTCTTGAATCTCCTGAATATATATAATAAAGCATTCATCCTGCTTTTTGCGGGACATGATCTCGCTCATATCTGATGTGTCGGGATAAGTTACCCTGAGGGCATGCCATACGGTGGCCCTACAATTGTTAAATGGTGCCCCATCATGATTTGTGTACTGTGCTGTCACCCCAGCGTAGTCCGTACGTGTCCAAATATTGTCAGCTCTCTCCCCAAGGATGGCAGCAAGCACATTCTTTATGTCACCCACTGCTAACGTCATTCCTGATGTCATTGTTTGTAACTCGTAAATCCATTGTCCCACCCCTGCTGTCAATGATGGTAATTTACATCTTAAGTAATCTTTGTCCATTTGTGGCCATGGTATGTATTGTGCTCGCCCTCCCCCCTTTCCTAGCAATGAAAATTGAGTTAGTCCTGCATCAGGTTCAGGCTCGGTCATACCTTTCATTCTTGTGAAGGCCCCAGTCATGCTCACTCGCTCCCGTCCTGGCAATGTATTCAACCTCTGTGTGAATGGAGTAAAATCTTCAAAGCTGTGCGATGGTCCCTTTGTGCGTTATCTAAGAGTCAGACATTCATCCTGTTCCCCTTCTATCTCTTCCCATCCTGACCATTCTCAACCTCTTTCTGAGCGCATTCCCATGGAGGGACTGCATGTCCTTCTCAGCTTTTCCTCACCTTCACTTTACCCCCTTTCCTCACCTGACCCCAGTGTACTGCAACTGTCCTTCCTGTCATCGTGCCCTTAATTCTCAAAATTCAACTGTTTGGGTATACTCTTCTTGTCGCATACCTTTCTTTCCCTCTCCACTAAGCTCGGCTCTCCCCTCTGCGGGGACCCCACTGTGCTCCTTGCTACCTTAAGGTTAGCCCCACTATCCCCCCTACTGCGATACAGGGTCCAATCCTCCTTCGTATCTCTGCTCCCTCACGTCACCGGGAAGTGTGTGGTTTTTCATTATTTCCTCCATTTCTGTAATACATCGCGTTCCACTCCTTTCTCTTTCCCGCTCCTGTTCTTTGATTTTCTTCCTCTCTTGACACATATACTCTTTAACAAGTCTCTCAACGTCTTTCTGTCATCTGTCTTTACTCAGCTCCATCTCCTTCTCTCCTTCTTTTTCTGCTCCCCTCTTTGCCTTCTCCTCTGGTTCTTTCTGTCTCACCCTCTCCTCCTTTTCTTTTATCAACCTCTCCCTGTCTTCTTATTTCTCACTTTCCCGTTCTGCTTCTCTTCTTCTAATTCCCTCCTCCTCTTCTCCTGCTGCTTCTATTCTTTCCTTTCCCTTTCTTCTACCTCTTCTATCACTTCTATCACCTTTTCCCATCCTCTTTCCTCCTCCTATAGCTTCTTTCTCCGACTTGCCTCTTCATCCCCCTTGTCCTGTTTCCCTCTCCCCTCTGTCTCTTGGCATTTCATGCTGCATGGTCTAGTCCCATCTTGTTTAAGCAATATCTCTCCTCCCACCCATTCACTGGAGCTGGTTGTCGCCCCTTCCTTGTCACTTTCTGCCATCTTTGTCTGTAGCGTGCAGTGCTCCCTAAATTCATTGTGTGTGTGTCCTGGCTTCTGATTACTCAGTGTGTCTTTATTTAGTGTATCTTCACTACTACATACAGGGGGACAGATATGCAGGGTTATTGTAACCTGCCACTGCTTTTAATTCTTTCAATGGATAAAATCCCTGCTCCTCAGCTAGTGTGTTGGTGCCCTGTGCAGGAGGAGGAGGAGCCATGTGCACTACACCCCCCATGTCATGCTTACTCAGTATCCACTCTCTCCAGGTCGGGTCCTCCACCTTGTGTGCAAACATCTTCCATAGCTACGAAATTGCCAACCTGTTGCTTAACTTCATTCTCTTATATGCAGCATGCAAATATGTGTTCTGGTGTTGCATCATAGATTTAGAAAGACTGCCCTCCGGGAGCCAGGTTTTAAACATTTTCCCCACTGTTTCGCGAGTCCATGATCATGTTATATTTACAAATCATATCCGTATAATAAGGAAGGGACTTGCACAAATGCATAAGTGGAGTGTCTCCCATGATTTTGTGTCACTCCTTTGACTGCCAATACTTACTTGACCTCAAAGCAGGGGGGGGTTGTACTAAAGAACAGTTAAACGTTACTATCCCAATTTCTCATCAACAATGAATCTGTATTTTTCAAATGTTAATACTTTCCGAACCTTTCCGCAAGCCTCCACAGCTTCACCGGCACCAATTGGTGCATGCAACACAAACAGTGTCCACACACCGAACTCCACCCTTAAGGTCAAACCAAAGCTTCACATGCTCCTCAAACACAAGCCAAAATCAATATCACCTTTTTGCCCCTAACTCAGGCCAACTCATCAACCTCTGAAGAACCAAACTCGATCTGTCACTTCATGGGCAAAACTAAACTCCTCCCACCACTGCTCCAAATCCTATTCACAGCTTCCTACTGGCAGAATCCCCTTCCGCCACTTAACCATGCACCTTTTCACTAGTGCAAGTAATGCCTATACAGGGTAAAACATATGAGTGAACTCTCAAAACATCGCAATACCCCCAAAAGCCCCACAGCCGTCTTCCTCTCTAATTTTGTCAAGGTAACCTTCATAAATAATCTTCCTGTCTAACTTTGACAAGGAAACTGTATTCTCTTGAATAGCTGCCCCTCGGCCCAAATGCCTTCTACTGTGCCCTTGGACAAAGGATAACCCTTTTATTTCTCAGTTTTTTATACCTTTTTATTTGTTCTTATCTCAAAACACAATACTCTATCTCAGAGTTTAAGACGCTCCCTTCCATAACCCTGGCTACAGGTAAACTCTCAGAAATAACCACTGTATCACTTTCCCCACATCTATCCCAACCAAAATCTTCCAAACACATAAACTGCCCCCTCTCTCTTTGGTTTGTCAGATCAGTGGTCCCATATTGGTATCCGTGGGTTAGCCGATAAGCAAGAGGACAGCTTGTTTTTCCTATGTCAGTGCAGCGTTAGCATGGATAATGTGATTACATGTGCAGATGTCTTGCTACAGTTCTCCAGTGCCTGATTACCCTGTGCCAATTCTGGTTTAGCATGGATTGGAGGTTGCATGCAGGTGTGTCAAAGATACTCCTCCCCTTCTGCAGTGATTGGTTTCCCAATTCGAAAATGCAGGATTATCATGGATGGGAAGCTGCATGCAGCTGTGCAAAGGCCCTCTTGCCCATCCCCAGTGCCTGCCTTCCTTGTGCCAATACAGGGTAAGTATGGATGGACTCTGCATGCATTTGTGGCAGAGCACCACCTTCTCTTCTGAAGTGCCTGGATTTCCTATGCCAATGCAGGGTTAGCATGGATGGGAGGCTGCATGCCGGTGTGACAGAGGCCCACCTCCCCTTCCCTAGTGCCTAGTGTTCCTATGCCAATGCAAGGTTAGCATGGATAGAGCCTGTATGCAGTTGTCTCAGAGGCCCTCCTCCACTTCTCCAGTGACTGGTTTCCCTATGCCAATGCTCGGTTAGCACGGATGGAGGCTGCATGCAGTTATGGCAGGGAGCCTTCTCTCCTCCACTGCCTGGTTCCTTATGCCAATGCAGGGTTAGCATGGATAGGAATTGCATGCAAGTGCGTATGAGCCCATCCTCGCTGTAAAGGAGCAGCAGTATACAACCGCAGGAAACTCTGTCCCCTACCTCACCTGTATTGCAGACATGAGACCATGCCTTGCCTGACACCAGCTATCGTACCAGTACCGCAGCGAGTATTTGGGAGAAGATACCCATTGAGACAACCCTATCGAATGTACCATCAAAGTGATGACAACCTGCAGGAAGAACTCCCTAAAGGAATATGAGGAAGAGCTCAGTAGGTGAACTAATGATAATCATAAGAAAGTGTGCACAACGTCCTGATATGTTGACTGGCGACAATGTAAGGATCCAAAAAGGACAAATGACGAAGCAAGGGATCGAGTGAGTTCTCACATGTAAAAGAAGAAGATTACACACTAACAAAGTGCTGCAGAAAACAAGAGATCAATGAATGTACAGACGCTGAAACGCAAGGTAGATCAAGTCGTCATAGAAGCTAGCTATGAGCAGTGAATAGAATGCAGGCGAAGCCACCATTGTACAGAAACTGGACATTGGTATCATGAAGTAAGTAAGCCAGAAACCATGCAGCGAGAATAGACACACTGTGTTGCAGCAGAATAATAGGCTCATGGAGCTCCGTGGCAAGGCTTTCTGGCCTGAAGTCACTATCCTATAAATGGAGGTCAGCTATCTACTCTGAAGAAGAAGATGATGATTCTTCTCACGTTTAGGGTTAAAGAAAAAACTCAAAGGATGCCAAGATTGAAATCATTTAGAGTATTTAAAAGCTGCAAAATGGACCTGGTCGTGGTCTCCTGTCACGTGAGCCAAGGATGGAAATAGAGCTTGAACTTGGAGTTCCAGACATGATAACTAGTGCCCTCACTCCCGTGCAATCCCAAAGACGAGAATACTCTGCAAGGCTTAGTACAAAGAAAGTTTCATGGCAGAAGGCATGGGTGATGAGAGATGCAAGGCTAATTGGGTGGTGAGGTACATTCATGTCTTATCTCCATGCACCTGAGTCTGTGCTTACGTACTGCTCAATGACCCGAATGTTCCAGACATGGCACAGGCATGCCACCTAATTGTATTAGTCCTCTATTATCAAACGGTTATATGTCACAGGTAGGGATCAAAAAAGACTTCTTGCTCTGTGGATCTATAGTTCTAATATACAAAAAGACAGTCTTATATTCTGATAGGTATCATTTTGGGTTCTTCCCAAAAACATGAGAATTCATTATCACACAATTTTATTAAACATTAATCATTAAGTTCATAAAATAATCATAAAAATGATCATCATATGTAAAATACATACATCATGTAAAAAACCACACAAGTAGAAGCACCATGCGTGAGTACATTGCAATAAGTTTCCAAGGATCTTAAAACTGTATCACTAATCACACTCTGATTCCTATGCCTCACTATTTTCAGCCTATTTCATGTTAATATATTTAAAAAAAACCGACTTGTACGAGTTTCTGTCCTTAATATACAACCATGTAGGACATTCTTCAGGGGAATGTGTCTTGTGCCGGTATTTAAAAATCTTCTTAAGATGGAGGGAGTACCCTGTTAATTAAGAAATAGACACCCTATTAGTAATTTAATTGTGAAGTATCAATCTCAAAATACATCTAAAAAAAAACCTGATCCCCAAAACAGGGTGCTGAAGTATGTTATTTATTACATACCTCTCTTTTCCTAGTAGCTCTTGGACCTTTTCTGGTTCCTAGTGCAGATCCCCAAATTTATTACAGGAATTCTTGCAAATCCTCTTCACCTCTCTAGACTAATGCACAAACACGACATATAAATACTCTACGCCCAGCCTAATGTCCCATTAATTACTCCAAAGCATACAATGATCATGCTTACCAGTCTGTGAGTCTTCAAATCACTAGGTTTCCTCAAAAGTTCTTACAAACAAAAGACCTCAGATGTGGATAATCATCCTATGAAACAGAGTAAAATTACTCTGTTAGAAACTTCTATTTTCAACTGACATCAGTATGTCAATAGTCAGAAAATCAAAAAAATCAATAAATCAAAAGAGGAAAAGCACAGTCACTTGTGGGTCTACATGAAACTCGGAGTCGTTTCTTCCCTTTCTGTAATTCTCTAGTGAGAGCAAAATAAAATGCTTTCCAAAATATTGTAAAGGCTTATAAATGTGGTGCCATTTGACAAATCTGCACAAAAGCTTGCAAAACTATTTTAAATCTAGATATAAACATTTTTGTAAAGTTTGGTGGGAGTTTCTCAAGAGGGGGGCTAAATTAGTGCTGCGGTCTCAACATTTTTAGATGGCTTATAACTGTGTTTCCATTTGACGAATGTGGACAAAGGTTTTCAGAAAGATTATAGACCCAACATTGATTGTTTGTGTAAAGACTGAATGGATTTTGTCAAGTGGGGGCTAAATTATATGACTATTGTATGTACATACATTTTGACACTTTTGAAAAAATAAAACATGGGCTGATTTCAAGCAAACACGTGTAAGGAGCATTGGCAAGGACCTTAAAACATGGTTTTGCAAACGTGCCCGTGTTTTATTTTTTGGCAAGTGTCATAATGTAGGTACAAAAAATAGTGATATACCTTTGGTGACTGTGGCCATGGGCAGTGACCAGATTGTCCGGGTCATGGTATAAGATCATGACCCAGACAATCAGGCTACTGGCCATGACTGCGAGGCACGAAAAATTGTGTTGAAGTGGCCATGTCCGCCTGGGACCGGCTATGTGCAAAGTTATTCGAAAGTAGGATAGGTTTAGAAAGGAAAAAAATGTTGCTCGTGGTAATATGGTCATAGAGTTCTAACTTCGCCTTCTGCAGGCTGCCATGGAAAGGGAAGAGATGCTCTGTATGGAACCCTGCCTTCTCTTTCCATGATGGCTGGATTTTCCTTCCTACAGTGGGAATGCGGCAGGCGTTCCGCTATAGGAAGAAAAATCTATTTTTTAGCATCCTGGGTTCCCACTTTGGGAACCAGGGGTGCTAATGGCCTTTTTCCTCCATTACAGGGGCTGCAATAGAGGATAATGGCCTGGAGCCCGCGTTATTTATTTATTTATTTATTTATACTGCGACGAAGCCCGCAGGCATCAGGGCACACACAGACACACTTTGCTTGGGCCGATAACTTGGGCTGCCGGGCCGTTATCCTTCGTTCTGGTCCCTGGAACGAGGGATGAATATCACATTATTCCCATTAGCATAACACAAAATGCTAATGGAAATGTTCGAAAAACGTATTGAGTCTATGGGGGTCATTACGACCCAGGCATTAACCATGGCGCTATTAGCGCCATGGTTGACGCCTGTATTTTACCGATTGAGCCATGGTGGATGGCGGAATTATCGCCCCATTCCAAGGTTGGCGGGGCGGTAATTCCCCATTCATCATTGGCCCTTCCCCATTTTTGCCCCCATAGGGCTCAATGGGAATGGGGAAGGCGGTAATTACGGTACCGCTAATTGCAGTACTGTAATTACCTCAAAAGTCCCTTTGCGGGTTCCTTCCTTAACGGCTGGTAAAACCATCCGTTAAGGTGGGGACCCGCAAAGGGACCTCGTAATTAGGCGGTAAGGGGTTAACGGCGCCACCACCTTTTACGGCGTCATTAACCGCTTACCGCCTGGGTCGTAATGAGGCCCTATGTACTTTACTGAGAAATGTAAAGTAGATGGGATCTATAAGAATTCTTTTTTGTTCAATTTTTTTTAACTGTAAAGGTGGTTCCAAAAGGAACCTTTCAGTTGTTTAAAAAAAAAAAAAATTGCAGGAGAGGTTAGAACGTTGGATGCGGAGAGAAATGCGGGAAGAGGCACCAATCACTAATATGGAGGGGCACGTAGACAGGGTAAGATGTTGCGCGTGTGTTACTTCTAAGGTAGTGGGCAGCGTTTCTCATGCTCCTTGATTAGAGCTTCATACGCATGTCAAAATTGCTTCCCCCTGCAGAGTAGTGTGTTGCAGTATATACAGAAGACTGTTGTCTTCCAAAGATATGGATCAACAGCCTCTTTTATTGCTTGCAAGGTAGCTGTTGGAATTTTGTGTCCCACAGAAGTAGGCTGTGTGGTTACAGTATTGGTTGAGTAAGATGATGTGGAGGAAGACAACCTACTACTTACTAAGAAAGTAACAATCTTTCTGAGAGCATTGCAGTAGTTGGATTTGGTGTGGCGGTGCATGGAGGTGGTCCCATAGGAGTAATGTCCAGGTAGTCCGCGACTGAGTACAAAGTTGCACTGAGTGCATTTCACTTTTGTAGCTTTAGCCTTTGGTACATTCCCAACAGTGGTAAAGAACTGCCACACCCATGATTCTCTCTGGGTGTTAGAGGTAGGCACTTCCTCTACCTCATCTTCTTGGTCCTCTTCACTGTCTTTGGAAATACTGTGCTTCTTTTGTTGTGTGGATCCTCCAGCTGGTGCTGGTGGTGGCTCTAGGAGGGATGGCAATAGCTGATGCCATTTTTAGGCTAAATAGCAGTTGTGCTACTATTCTTCCAAGTATGTGCTTTGTACTAGATTGTTGATGGATCAGTAAGAATAGGTGTTGGAGCTGTGCAAGGGTGCACTTTGAGCTTGAAAGTTCCTAAATAAGTCCTAGAAGCAAGGGCCCGAAGCAAAGTGCAAACGCGTTCATGGACACGTCATCATGCCGTGCGCAAGAGCATGGTCATGTGCCACTATCTGGAAGGTCAACAGTGACGTCAGAGGTTCACGGACGTCGACGAAAGCAAACATTGTGGAAGAAGTATAAAAGTATTTAAAATGATTCTAGAAGGTGGGAAATGGTTTTAAGGTGAAACGTTGTAAATTGGACAGACACGTTGCTATATTGGGGTAATTATGATATTAGTAAGTTGTAGGAATATAGCATGCATTGGTAAAAACCCATGCAATTCTCTGAAAAAATAAGTGTTTAAGGAGACGTTATGGTTAAGTTGCACCAGTAAAGACGTATACAATTGACTGAAACAACCTTTTGTTAAAGGGACGTTATGTTTAAGTTGCACTAATAGAAATCTATGAAATTCAATGAAAAAACGTTGTTAAAGGAATGTTATGGTTACCAGTAAAACTGAAAAAACCTCAGAAATTCACCTGTTATCATGAGCTAAGCAACCATAACTCATGCCACCACAGTGCACTGCTAAGACTAACACCCAGGACATCATAGGTGACATCACAAATGTCATTGATGACATCACTGATGACATCACATACCTGGCCCACTTATTTTTGTTCACTGAAATATCTACGCCAGGTGGTTTTGTTCACTGACAGTCAGAATATCAAAATTCAAAAGTGCTGTATAGCTAGACTTTAACCTTGTCATATGTTCTTAAAGTACTTTCCTCAGGGTTTGGTCTCAGCTCATCGTGCACGTACATTGGGCAATAGGCAGGCCTCCAACACACAATTCATTTGTATACATGAAGATAAACTTTAATGCTATTAACAATTTCTGATGATGCTGATTCTTTATTTCTTACTTTAGTTTACCTGTATGTGCCTCTGATGTGTATGCATTTTGGGTTTTCATATGTATTGTTTGTACTAGCACACATGTGTAGTAAGTCTTGAATTGTTAGCTAGTTATTACATGTTTAACATTACACAATCACCCCTGACATCATGTAACCAACATTATAAACACAACCATTAACAGAGTTTTTTCATTGAATATCTAGATGTTTCCCTTAGCCAATCCCGGCCCTTGATAGGGTTTTCACTATTGCCACGTAGTATGACGTCCCTCTGATGCATTATTAAGTAGAAGAATTGTATTTTTTGTGGAGATCATTGTGGAGACCGATCGTACGTCATTTGATGTTACTTGTAACCTCCCTGTTTTAGACACTTGTTAATAAAACAGTACTTTGCCATCTTCTTGAGTTGGTCCGGTTATTTGAACTCCAAATTATTCTGGTGTAATCCCATCCTTTGCCATATGCAAGTTCCAAAGGGCCATAAGCTCATTCCCTTCCTCTGTGCCTGGTTTCCCATGGCCGATGCAGGATAAACATGGATGGGAGGTTGCATGCATGTGTGCTAAAGGCTCTCTTCCCCTTATCCATTGCCTGATTTCCCTATGCAGGCCTAGCATGGATGATTGGGGGCTGCATATGAGTGTGGCAGATGCCCTCCTCTCTTTCAACAGTTCCTGTTTTGCCTATACCACTGCAGATTTAGGATGGATGAGAACTGCATTCAGGTGTCTGAGGCCCTCCTCCACTTCTCCAGTTCCTGGTTGCCCTATACCAATGAAGGGTTAGCATAAATAAGAGGTTGCATGCAGATATGTCAAAGACCCTTTTTCCCTTCTCCCGTGCCTGGTTTCCCTATGCCAATACAGGGTAAACATGGATGGGAGGCTGCATGCAGTTGTGGCAGAGGCCTCCTTCCCCATTACCATTGCTTGGTTTCCCTATGCCAGTACAGGGCAGCCTTGATGGTACGCTGCATGCAGGCATGGAAGAGCCCATCCTCCTCTTCTGCAGTGCCTGGTTTCTTTGTGCCTATGCATGGTTAGCATGGATTGGTGACTGCATTCAAGTGTTGTAGTGTCCCTCCTTCCTTTCTCCAGTGCCTGGTTTCCCTATGCCAGTGCATGGTTAGCATGGATTGGGGACTGCATGCAAGTGTTGTGGAGGCCCTCCTTCCTTTCTCCAGTGCCTGGTTTCCCTATGCCAGTGCATGGTTAGCATGGATTGGGGACTGCATGCAAGTGTTGTGGAGGCCCTCCTTCTCTCCAGTGCCTGGTTTCTCTATGCCAGTGCAGGGTTAGCATGGATTGGAGACTGCATGCAAGTGTTGCAGAGTCCAGCCCTCCCTTCTCCAGTGCCTGGTTTCCCTATGCCAGTGCAGGGTAGCTTTGATGGTAGACTGCATGCAGGCGTGGAAGAGCCCATCTTCCCCTGCTCCAGTGCCTGGTTTCCTTATGCCAGTGCAGAGTTAGCATAGATCGAGGCTGCAAGCAGGTGTGGCTTATACTCCTTCCCCATCTCCAGTGCCCAGCTTCTCTATGCCAATGCAGGGAAAACATGGATGGGAACTTCATGCAGGTGCAGCAGAACCTCCTGGAAGTGCTTCTCTGAGCAAACGAGAAGGTCGGCGTGTGACAGGTACACGGGGCGAAGGACCAGGAATGGTAATGGTTGAGGTCAAAGCAATGCCACAGTTAAATGTTTTTGTACGACATCGAGGCCAAAAACACGGTCAACCTATTCCAGCGTGTTTAAAATATTACAATCAGTTATGGCAGGGAATGCATTTAGAAGAAATTGTCACTAGAAGTCGATCTCCCACACTGTGCTGGTCTTTAACTAGCAGAGTTTGATTTAAAAAAAGGGGTTAAATTCATGTATTGACATAATGGGATAGATTCTCAAAAATGAATGCAAATGAAAAAAGCGCAGTGGCTGCACTTTTTTAATTTGCATTCATTTTGGAGATGCACAGATCACTTTATCCACAAATGTGACTTATGCATTTCTTGGGGTCTGTGCAGCCACAGAAAAAATGTGCTAGCTAATGTCTGACGGCGTGAGGGAGGCACACCATGGAAAGTAATGGTGGAAATTGGGTTCTCCCAATGTGTGGTCAAAAATTGTAGCAAGGACTAATTAGCCATCTACAGTATTTATTTATTTATTTACATTTTTCTTTTTTTTTTTTTTAAACTTCTTTTTTATTATAAGCGTGGCAGCAAAACAACAGGCGAACAGCGTCAGGCAGAAACATTGTTAAAGAACAGTGCACATAGCGTAGGTATACAGAAGTTACTACACATATTAAACAATCGAAGAGCAAAATGCAGTAAAAACGTGAAAAGGGGTATCAGGGGACTATGACTGGGTTAAGGACCCAGGCTGGCTGGGGGAAGCCGGGAAGGAGGGGGTGACCTGAGTCTCGGCTAGGTCAGACATATAGGAGCGGAACCTGAGCCAAATATTTCTAGGTCTGGAATGTATGGGTTGTAGGTGGGACCAGGTTTCTTCCGTATCAGAGGCCCACGTTACCGCTCTCAACCATTGGGCATGTGTGGGAGGGAAGGGGCGAAGCCAACAGAGCAGGATAGAGCGCACCGCGAGGACTAGGCAAAGACCAGCTAATTTCTTGGAATCTCGGGGGAGGCCTGGGAGATCATGAAAGAGACATACCAGCGGGGAGAGAGCAATGGGGTGGACAATCACAGCAGACACTGTCGAGCAGACGGCCTCCCAGAACTGAGCGAGGCGGGGGCAGGACCAAATCATGTGGATATAGTCGGCTTCGTCCCGACCGCATCTGGGGCAGTTGGCAGGATAGTCGGCAGACATACGATGCAGTCTGATCGGGGTATAGTGGAATCTGTGAAGAACTTTGAATTGGATAAGTTTGAACCGGGAATTGAGGGAGACCCGCTGCGTGCGGTCGCATATGTGGGCCCAGCGGTCATCGGACATCTCCACACCGAGGTCTGCCTCCCAGGCGCGTTTCAGTTTAGCAAAGTATGGGATCGATCTGGACTGCAGCATGGTATATAGCCTAGAAATCTTGCCCCTCATAGGGGTGGGGGAGGTGAGCTCCTCAATTGCGGGGTCGTCAGTCGGTAATGCAGGGAATGTTTGGTAATGTCGTTTAAGGGTCTTCCGAAGGGATGCGTATTGAAGCCATACACTCCGGTCTCTTTTCAGAGATAAGGGGAGGTCAGGCCACTCGACGAATATACCCTGGTCAAATACGTCGCGCAGCAGCTCGAAACCCGAGTCCGCCCATCGGCGCACCGCTACCAATGGGACCCGTGGGACCCCAGGGAGAAAATTCCAAAGTGGGAGATTGCCATGGAAGGCATAGGCAGTCCCCGTCAGATTCCACATTTTTGCTAGTGCAACGGCTGTGCAGGCGACCGGGTTCTGCGAGTTCCGAGCCAAGGGGGCGGGTTGCAACACCAGGGAGCGGATGTCTCGATCAACCACTGCGAGCCTCTCAAGTCGGGCGTGCGGAGCAGGATCCGTGGTATCAAACCAATAGGCGGTATATTGGATTTGTGACGCCAGCCAGTATTTAAAAAAGTTAGGGGCACCAAAGCCCCCGTAAGACATGGGAGCGGAGAGGGTTCCGATTTTAAGGCGGACCGCGCCCAAGTGCCAGAGAAAAGAGTTCACGGTGCGGTCCAAGTCGCGGAAAAAGCCCCCCCCCGGCCATAAGGGAACATTAGCGAACCTATAGAGCAGCTGGGGCAATACCACCATCTTCAGCAGGCCAATTCTGCCGGCCAGAGATATTGGGAGCTTTTCCCAGACCTGGATCTTGGCCGTCAAGTGTGCGAGATACTTCTGGTAGTTTTCGTGGAATGTCAGCTCGTATTGGCGAGCCACCACCGTCCCAAGGTAAGTAAATGTGTCTTGGGCCCATGTGAAACCGAAGGTGTCGGGAGGGGGAGAGGTACATTCCGTGAGTGGGAAGAGAGTGGATTTCGAGCAGTTCACTTTAAGGCCGGAGATCTGGCCAAAACGGTTAATGTCTGCCAGTATAGGGGGTAAGTTGGCCGACGGAGAGCGCACAAACAGCAACGCGTCATCCGCATAGAGGGACACTATGTCCGTATATCCCGCGGAGCGGAGACCCCTGTGAGCATGGATTTGGCGGAGCATGTCGGCGAAAGGCTCGATTGCTATCGCAAAGAGCAGAGGAGAGAAGGGGCATCCCTGTCTCGTCCCCCTGGCGATCTTGAAAAGGGGAGAATAGCGGTCACCAGTGCTGACCCTGGCAACCGGCTCAGAATAAAGCAGTCTGACCCAGGAAATAAAAGAGGGGCCGAATTTACAGCCCTCGAGGACCCGCCATAGATACCTCCATGAGACCGAGTCAAATGCCTTTTGCATGTCAAGGGCAACAGCCACAGCGTGTGTGTCGGGACTGATTCTATCGATAATGTTGAATAGCCGCCTCAGGTTCAGAGAAGTGGAGCGACCCGGGATAAAACCAGCCTGGTCTGGATGGATAATAGATGGTAGGAGGGGAGCCAGCCGGAGAGCCAGAGCCTTGGCAAATATTTTGACATCGCAGTTTATGAGAGACAGTGGGCGATACGAACCGCACTGCGAAGGGGGTTTACCGGACTTAAGTAGCACTGCAATCGTGGCTTCACGGAGAGAAGGAGGGAGCACCCCAGCACCAACGGACTCCTCCCAGAGAGCCAGCAAGTGAGGGAGCAGTTGTGACTTGAAGCGTTTATAGAACTCGACTGGGATACCGTCCGAGCCAGGTGTGCGGCCCGAGGATAAGGAGTCAATTGCGGCCGAGAGCTCCTCCCGTGTGAGTGGGGAGTCAAGGGAACCCACGGCCTCCGGGGACAGAGTAGATAGAGGGAGGGCATTGAGAAAGGAGTCAATCTCCGCCAACGAGACCTCATCAGCGTTGGAATACAGAGATTCGTAAAAGGTGAAGAATTCCCTATTGACCTCCTGTGAAGAGACCGCCATGGAGCCATCAGATCTCTCAACCCCGAGAATGTGCGGGGGCCCCGTCTCGTGTCGGATCTACCTAGCTAGAAAGCGGCCGGGGCGCTCCCCCTCTCCATACCTCCTCGCCACGCCAGGGTTATCGAGGAACCTCTGCTCGCGGTCCGCAAGAGAACGGAAATTGTCCAGTTCCTCCCCGATGTCAGCGAGGTTACCAGAGGTAGAGTGTAGTGAGCATGTAGCTTCCAGAGATGAAAGTCTAGATTTGCTGGTGGCGAGGTCCCTGCGGATCGACTTAAGAACCCAGTTCTCCTTAGACAGCGCAATCCCTCTAGTGTAAGCCTTGAATGACTCCCATAAGGTGGCGTGGGACGTTACCGAGCCCGTATTGGTCTCGAAGAACTCTTCAATCGACAGCTCAAGTTCAGAGCAAAACTCTGGGTCCAGTAGGGAAAGGGGTTTCAATTTCCAGTGTCGGGTGCGGGTGGGATCGGGGCCCCAATCTACTGTAATGGTGACGGGAGAGTGGTCAGAAAGGGTTCTCGGAAGGATCATTAGCTGAGTTACACTTTTGACCAGTATGTTAGAGATCACCCACCTATCAATACGAGAATAGGAGTCGTGAACCGAGGAGTAAAAGGAGTAGATGCGGGAGTCCGGGTAGAAGAACCTCCACGCGTCCACCATGGCCAGACGGGGAAGGGAGGACAGCGCCGCATAAGCCGCCCTGGAGAGGTGACGTGGCCTGGAGCCTGATCTATCTAGGGTTACATCGAAGATCGTGTTGAAGTCCCCACCCCAGAGGATTGGGACAAGGGGGAAACCATCGAGAAGGGAGGTGACCTGCACATAAAATTCCGGGTCATCAAGGTTAGGGCCATAGATGTTCAGGAGAATCACTTCCTTGTGGTGCAGCATGGCGTGGAGAAGTACATATCTACCCTGGGGGTCAATTGTCGAGGAGATGAGGGAAAATTGAAGGCTCCTATGGATAAGGGTCATGACTCCTCGGCTCTGGGAAGAATAATCGGTGAAAAACCTGTGAGGACCCCAGGACTTGGCGAAGCGCATGCAGTGTACAGAGCGAGCATGAGTCTCTTGAAGGAAGAGAATCTTGGACCGATGGCGCTCGGCCTGCAGCTGAAGCTGTCTCATCTTCCTATAGTTCCCCAGACCCCGCACATTCCAGCTCATAAAGGTCAGGGCACTCTCAATCACAGTATGGCGGTATTAAGAATAAAGCAGAATGTCCGTGACCGAGGGGTCAAATTAACAGTTCCACGAGAACAGATCCAAAATGCCTCAGCACAGTTCGCCTTCGCTGCCATCGCCACTTTTTCAATAACAAAAACCCCAACATCCCCAACATAGCCCACCCCCACCCACACCCTCCTCCCAATCAGAGGGATGACCAGCCCATCCCCTTGTAAACAAAACCAAAGCAGAGGCATCATCGCCTGGGGGTCTGAAGGCCCGACTGGCTGTAACGCTCCGGGTTGCAGCAGAGCAAATAGTACATGAGAAGCCTGTGATGGAGGAGAAATGCAGATTGGACAAAGTACTTGCCAAAGGCACTACGGGCGAGCACTGAAGTTTGAACTGAGCAAGCAGGTTGCGGGATAAAGGATTGACATGGCCCCAGTTCAGGGGGGGCGGGAGGACCTATGCACCCCCCGTCGGGGACCAAGGATCACCGCTGTGCCGAGATCAGGGGAAAGGGATCAGCCAGGAAAGTGTTCATCAATGAATTTGGAGGCTTCCTCTGGAATCGTGAAGAACAACACCTGATTGGAGTGCTCTATGCGAAGCTTGGCCGGATAAAGCATAGAATATTTGATGGAGTGGTCTCGTAGCCTGCGTTTCACTGCCTGGAAGGTCTTGCGTTCCCGCTGGACCGCCGTTGAGAAGTCGGGGTAAAGATGGATCCTAGAACCGCCCAGAAGTAGCTCACCCTTGAGTCTCGCAGCCCTGAGGAGGGCGTCGCGGTCGCGGTAGTTTAATACGCGGGCTATGATGGGTCGAGGAGGGGCACCAGGCCTAGGTTTCGCCACCAGGGCACGATGTGCCCGTTCAATTGCGAAGTGTGGAGAGAGCTTGGGCTCGTCCAGGAGCGACAGAAGTGTGCGTTGAACGAAGTCCTCCATTGGCTCATGAATTTCATCCTCGGGGACCCCGATGATGCAGAGGTTGTTGCGCCTTGAGCGAGATTCCAAATCTTCATTTTTCTTTTCCACCTCAGTGACTCGGTTGGAGAGAGCGACGACCTCGGTGCGAAGAGCCCCCAGCGCATCCTCAGCCGAGCCGACCCACGTCTCGACCTCCAATACACGGCTGTCCGTCCTCTCAATGTGGGCCTTAATAGAGGATATGGTACCGTTCATGTCGTCAAGTTTGGAGTGGAGAGCAGTGAAACCCTCACGTATAAAATCCATCATGTTCCGGGAATCCGGGGTTGTGTCGAGGGGGGCATCGGAGGCCGGCTCGGTGGGCTCCTCAGATGGCTTCCCCGCAGCCCTCGCAAACATATTGATGGAGCTCTGCTTCCTCGCACCTCCCTTGGTCATCCTGGCTTTTGCGTGTATCAGGGAGAGAGAAGAGGGAGAGGTGAGAGGTAGATGTTAGTGCCAAGGAGCGTCCTCCGGGATACCGGGGCCAATGCGTGCACCGGGGCAATGTAGGCAAGGAACAGCCAGTGGGCTCACCCCGAGTCCGGGGGGTAAAGAGTGGAAGTTGTGACCCCTCTAGGGCTGGAGGGTAGATGTCTCCGAGGTTGGTGTAGTGGGCCCGAGCGCGCCCAGGCGACGCGGCACACAGTGGCAGGCGCATAGTTCAGGGAATCCTGTGGAGGCAGTAACGCGGTGTGATCACCAGCGCCGCAGCCCCAGGGCGCAGGCAGCCCGGGGGGAGATGGAGCACGGCCCCTCGGGTCCCAGTGGCTAGGTCCGTTTTCCAGCAGGGGTTAGCGGCGTCGAAAGAAAGGCAGGGGGGTGAAGGGGGTCAGCGCCATCCCAGGCACAGCAGTGGCGCCAGTCCCAGCACAGGGGAGACACCCGCAGGGTATAGTAGGTGCGAGCAGTCGAGCCGGGATCACAGCGGCCAGGCACAGTCCCCCCTCCGCGCTCCCCCTACCTCCAAGCTGCCACGGAGTCGAAGTGGCCCCTCAGGGCACGGACCAAGGACCCGGGGCCAGACGGCGCCAGCAAGCCGCACCAGGAAGGAGAAGAGTCGGCGGTCTGAGGAGGTCCCGGCTGAGCGGCTCACAGGGATGAGGAGAGGCCCGGCCGGCCACAGTAATCCGGCGCGCTCCGCCGGGCGGGCGCCCCTCCCCCAAAGCGGCCCGCAGCGCCGCGGCCTCAGGTCAGAGGAGGGCCGACGCCGCCGGAGCCGCGAGGCGGGGAGGGAGGAAGGCTGCAGCCGCAGGAAAGAAAGAGAGGCGCAGCCCCGTCCTCGGGGCTCGCAGCGGCCCCAGGCTGCGCCCAGCCGCGGTAGTGGTGCTTCCAAAGGATCGGGTAAAGGAAGCAGGTCCGCAGGTGGCGTCGGGCAGAGCAAAACAGGATCGAGCGCTCTGCTGGTCCGGAGCACGGCGTTTAGGCGGCCATCTTGATTGCCGCGCAACAGCGCCCCCCACGCTTAAGCTATTTACATTTTTCTAACGCGCCATTCACCCGGAGGTCTGAGGTCGCACATAAAAGACAAACTGGAAAGAAGCAATGGAAGGTCAGGTGGGGGTATTATGCCATATAAAAATATCTAATTCTTGGACTAAAAAACACTATAACGAAGTTAAGCACCCAAACGCCAACTTCAACTTAGACAACTCAACCATATTGGTATCACCATCCGTCAAGACCTTAGGGGTTCACATTGACGCTAACCTATCAATGAACAAACAAGTCAGCGCCATAGCCTCTGTATCAGAGTTCAGCACCAAACTCATCAATGCCATCAAACCTTACCTATCCGCCCCCAACCGAGTGGCCATAGCAAGAGCAACCATAGGCGCTAAACTCGATTACTGTAATGCCATCCTAGCTGGCAGCTCTACCAAAAACACCCACAGATTACAAATCACACAAAATAACGCCCTCAGTGCCGCTTTGAGCATCCCCAGAAGGGACCATATTTCTCTTGCAAGACGCACAGCACGGTGGCTTCAGGACAAAGATGGAATCACGCTGAAAATCCTCACCATCACACACAGATGCATCACCAACACTGTTCCCACTTACCTATCTGAAGCTATATCTAGAACCACTACCTCCAGACCTACTAGATCTCAGTACACCAACCAGCTACACACTCCTCGCATCAAGAGAACAACTGCTGGAGGCCTAGGCTTTTCATACATCGCACCACAACTCTGGAACTCTCTCCCGTCCACCCTTAGAGCTGAAACTTCCATCTCGGCCTTCCGTAAGAACCTCAAGTCCACACTCCTCAATTAGTACCATGACCTCCCCTCCCACCCTGACATGTATATTGTAATATAACCAGAAATGTAAATAATGTAACTATTGTACCTTGTATATATATTGCTCATGTCTATGTAACTAAGACTGTACTGTAACAAGTGCCACGATGTCCCCGGACTGATGTGCGCTATATAAATGTTAATAAAACAAAACAAATAAAAATACTCCTAGGGCTGATGACAGAGAGGTGGCTACTTTGTTGTGCGGGTCATTGGCCCAGAGATTGAAATTGCGCAGGGGTATTAGCTTTCGTGAGTGTGTTAAGGAGCCCGATAAGTTGTTCCTCAAAAGAGGACATAGTTCTTGGTGGCTGATGTAAGGCCACAATGGTTATGTACGTTTTATGAATGATTTTGACTTTTAACGCCAGACATCCGCAATCATCCGGTGCCTCACATGGAAGTACATGGCAGTACAAAAATGTGTTTCAGAAGATCGCAACCCCCACCCTTTTCCCCCTCCCTATCACATTGGTGAAGGTCATGCTGGGCTGAGGATGCTAGTGTGGCTTCAGAGGATGTAGACTCACTGAGCCAGGTTTCGGTAACAATAAAGACATCAGGGGCTTCATGGGCTAGAAGATCCTCAATCTCAGTCCCATGAGACATGAGGGATCTAGTGTTTTTTCTCTGAGTGGGCAGACCTCTCCTCCTCCCTCCTGGCCTGAACCACTCAATTCCTCCTCCTTGGTGACCTCAACATCCATCTGGATTCTCCCTGTTCCTCATCTGTGCTGTTTTGCGACCTCTGCGATTCCATCACCCTCTCTATTCTCCCCTCTGGCCTGATTCACTCTGCAGGACACACACTTGATGTCTTGATCTCCTCTGGCCTCCCCCTTTCTTTTCCCCACACCACTCTTCTCTCCTGGAGTGCTCATTGCCTCCTCTCCTCTCATCTTTGCATCTCATCCCCAAGATTGGCATCCACCTTCTCGGACATCTGGCCCATGAAGCGTGTGTCAGTCGAGGCTTTCGCTGCCACCTTCTCCCCACCCTCCTCCACCTCTGGCTGACTCACATCCTGACACAGCCCTGGCCCTGCTCTACTCCTCTATTTCTGCTACTCTTGATGTTCTTGCCCCTGTCATGAGGATGCGGTTTACAATTACTGCCCCTACCCCTCACCATTATTGTGCAGGTGAGAAACCATACCAGCTGAGGCAGCCTTACTATCCCATGAATCAGGGAGTGAGAGACGAAACGAACTAAGGCAAGTTCTAAGAAACAGTATATTAAATAGTCAATGCACACGCACCTGCCATAAAGAATTAGTTAGGTTTTGCGACACAAGTAGGGATTACAGTTAGACAGTAGGAAGCACAAGTAGTGTGCTGTATATAGCACAGAAGCAAGGTGGATTCCAGAATACCGAGAGGGGCTCACTACACTTATAGGACAGATGGAATTATAGGCAGGAAAGATGCAGCATACACGGGCAGAAAAAACAACATATCGGAGAGACACAAAGGAAATGTGACATGAGCAAACACGAATATAGGTCTCTGATAGGGAGGCGAGAAGTGCAGAAGTACAGCCATTTTTCCAAGCACAGAAGCCACAGCAGTCCTAGAAGTTTGCAAGGCCTCAGACAATATGCTGAATTCCTAAAAACACATTTATTTTAGAGGCCTCGAAGCTGCCCAGACAGTAGTTTGTAGCAAGTGCCTAGGTCAGATTTACTGGAAGGGAATAATGGAGATGCAGAATGCAGAGACAAGATAACAGCTCCCAGAACAAGAAGCATTAGACTCCCAAGCTAATTAAATTCCAATGAAAACACAAACAGCTATTGATGTCCAGGTGCATGAGATCAATATGCCAAACCACTCTGTCATGGATAGATGAAGTATGTTCGTAGTGGCCACAAGGAGTACAATTTACATGTTAGAGTTAGCTAAAAACCCTAGTAGAAAGACATTCATTTTACAACACAGTCGTATGCTTCTAATTAGAGTGGATCTTTAACTAATAGAGAGATCCATAATCTGTTTTATTTCTTTGCACATGGCTATCTTCATGTTTTTAATAATTATATCAAATCGATATTTGTGAGTTAGTGTTCGGCTCATCCCTCTAGTAGAGGACTCAGTAAAGATATGCAAAGTTTATTTATATTCAGGTTCGCTGTTTCTATTATGCGCTATACCTTCTTCCTGTAAATACTTTGTTAGCTTCTCTAGGTTCAACGGTGTCCATTTTAATCGATTTCTCCCTTCTAACTGCTCAAGGCAAGGAGTATAAAATTGGCCAGCCATCTGACTCACTGGCTTCCACCTAACATCTAAGATACTATGATCAATGTTTATAGTGGGAATAAATTTGAAAGAATCTATTTGGTCGGTATTATCATGTGAAATGAATACATAATCCAAAATAGAGAATGAGAGATCTCTACTCCATGTGGGGCTAGGAGGGACATCTCCTTGAACTGTGCTATTTAGCATTATGACATTTCTGTCTTTCATAAGTCGCATCCACCTAGTTGTTCACGATGATGGCATATGTTTGCTTACAGTTATGCATTTCATGTTCAGATCACCGGCAATCAGTACTGTTGAAATGGTGTCATCAGATGCTATTAAGTCTAGCATGTCGCTCACCAGTTTGAAGAACACATCATCGGATGAGGCAATGCGATTCCAATATAGATTGCGAATGGCTGTGTTGAGACCCAGAGGAGTCCAGTCATCTAATGAAGAAAATTGTGTTAGTTGGATACCTGAATGGGGCGAGGCCCACAGAGATCGTTTAGAAGTCAGGGATAGTTTAGAGGCAGTCATCATGCCCGACGACAGTCCTCCTTTGGCATGTTTGATTGCGGAAATCAAACAAATCTTGTATCCTGGACAAATCGGTTCAGTAGTAATCCAGATTTCTTGCAGGACAAGAATGTCATAAGCATTCAATGGATTATTACTGTTTTCTCTCATCAAGTGCTTGAACCCCTCGGTGTTCCACGCAGCCATTCTCAACGTTCTACAATTGAGTAAATCCTGGTATTAGGTTTCTCTTTGTTGTGTTGTTTCAGAGTTTGCCTTAGTCAGCCAAGACCATTTTGAGAAATTCAATTTTGTTTGCAATGCTTTATCTGGCAAGCCTGAACCTGAACTCAAACCCGGCAGTTCTCCAGGGAAGTAAAACTAACACTTACATACCAGTCAGGGAGGATTAACAGATGAAGGCACAATTTGCAGGACCCATGGCCAGCAGGGGACCTGATGTCAAAACCTGTTTGTTAAAGGAAGTCAACAGTTCTAGCAGTGGGGTATAGTCTTCAGCTAGGCCCCGAGATCTTTTAGTGCCCATTAAGGTGAGGAAAACAAAGTGTCTTCTCTCCTTGAGATCCAAGGTAGATCTTTCGGTCTCCAGGTTGTTGGTTAGGACAAGGCAACCAAGGATGTTGGACTTCACCTCAGGAATAAAGAACTGGGACAATGAAGACAGATGTGGGGTTTACATAAGTCTACTATGCACCTCTTTCCTGTGGCTCACATTTACCAATGGCATTAAGGCCTGTGTGAATATCAGTGCATTTGCGGGTAACAGTTATATTTAGATTGTGTAGCACATCTGTGAATATTCGATAATTAAGGATTTCTCAGTCCCCTGACAAAACACCCACAACTGTTTCCTTTGTCCGTCTAATCTCCCTGCAGAGCTGAACAATGTCTCATAGTTATAGTCCCTCTATACAGAGCACTTCTCGGCCTTCCGTGATTCTATTCTGAAGCATTTTTTTATTGCAGCAGTGCATGATTGGAATATGTCTCCAACATATTAAGTAAAGGGCATGGAAATATGGGCAATGGGGAAAAGGTTAGTAGTCAAAGGTAAGTGATTAAGGTGGAAGGGCTAGGATGAAGTTTTAACAGAAGGTGGGGAAGACCTATGGATCAGGGTTAATGTCTGATGGGTTAGAACTGAATGGTTATCCGTGAATTGTTAGGGTTTATGGGTGAAGAGTTTAGGGGAGAAGGATTATGGTTTAGGGGTGAAGGGACGTGATTGAATGTTAGGAGTGTATGCGCTTGGTTTGGGTAGAAGGTCAGGAGTAATGCATGACGGGTAGGTGTGATGGGTGTAAAGTTTTTGAAATGATGACGTTAGACTTGGGGGGTAGTAATTACGTACTATTATTTTCTCTGTACGGAATATGCATAGAATCAGGTGAAATGTGCTGCGCCTCTCTCTTGATTCTCAGAGTAGTTGGGATCTTCTTATTTTAACACAATGTAAGAATTTAAACGAATGGTTTATGGAGTCTAGGATACACTATTCTCTTAGTTGATTTTATTGGTAGTGCTGTAGGTTAAGACCAAACACTAGTCTATTGCCTTAAGCTTAATTAGATAACCATTACTATCATTATAATATTTCCTTAGGTCCTCATTACCATAAATGTGTTGTAAATGTAACGCTCACTTCCTCTGACTCAACTCTAACACTTCTCCCATCAGGGTCACATCCCGAGCACAGCTGGCCGTACCGCCTACCTGCTCCTAAAAAAATCCAATGCTGGTTGTCCTTAATCTATGTATGTCCATTTAAGTATTGTCCCTGGTGACTGTTCCATTTACTGACATCCACGACCTGGTTAGAATCTCACTCAAAGTCGCCCAATTGTAAGAAGCTCACTGCTTCCTGTCAAATATGATTTCTTATCTATAGTATGTTCTTTTGCGATCAAAAGAGCATTGTTCCTCCTGTATAAAAATACATTAAAAAAATATATTGAAACATGTTAGAAAACTGTCAGCGTAATCGTTGTATTTAATGATTGAATTTGTAACGAAACAAATTTGAAAAGTGTAAACAGGTGTTTTGAGTTGAAAACTTCTTCTTCGGGGTGAAAATATTGATGTGTGTGGTTAGTAAGAAATATATGACTGTCACATTTATATGAAAGGAAACCATTAAATTTGCAATAATATTTGTACACATTCTGATATTTTCAGGAGAGCACATTTCTTTTTTTGCAAATATTTAGCAAAAATATCAATATAGAATGCTAGAAATGTATTATTCAGTATAATGTTGAGTGTTACAGTCCAATCCTTGACCCAGTCTATTGAGCTGATCTTAGTGAGGCTCCAGATAATGTTTTGTTCAAGCACTTTGTTAGGAAAAATGCCCACACACATACACAAACACACAAGTGTAGATGGCCTTGTTATATCTTCCATAAAGTCAAAGAGTCTTTTCTTTATTTCTTTTCTCATTCGAGCTAGCGACTCAAAGCTAGTGTCTTCACTGTTCCCTTCCTTTGAAGTCCTTTGAAGTGGTGAAACCCCAGTTCTGTGGGGTCTTATGATATTTGTCAATGCCTCTGAGGTAGTACGGTGTGTAAGAAACCCAACTCCCACAATAAATCCTTCCTCTGGTTTTCTTGGCTTTAACAGTGCCACTGAGCTCAGTGTATTGAGTGTCAGAATTTAAATTCCCACAGTGACAACCTTGTTTGGTTCTCTTGGCTTTCCAAGCAACCTTACACTCAACCTTTGGAGCATTAAACCACAACTCCCACAATGCAATTCTTCGTTGGTTCTCTTGGCTTTTGCAGCACCACTGTGATTGGCCTTTGGAGTGTTTGAACCACAACACCCACAACACACTCCTTCATTGGTTCTCTTAACATTTACAGTGATTGGCTTGGTTACTGAAACCTGGCTCTTGGGATTTGTGGTGGTCTCTTCACTACAAACAAAAAGGATCAGGCATACCCCTGGTCCGTCCAACCTGATGCTCACAGTTAGTATGTACTTGAACATTCATCATATTTGATGAATATTAATACATTCCTTAATATCACAACTCAATTCTCTACAAAGTACAATGAATACACTCAGTTCTTATTTATTTCATCTTTTCAGAATGCAGTATGCAGTACAGAAACCAATGCATTTCGGAGGTGTCTCCGTCTTCAGGGCTAACAACTGATAATAAAGCCAGTGCAAAAATCATATATCCAACAAATGTTGTGTATTATAGTCATGGTACACCAAAAGAAAATTCATTCAAGAACAAGAATAGACAAGTCAAGAAAAAAGATTAGCAAAAAAGGATAGACAATAAATCTCATTAGTGTCAATCTTATATACCATGTGAAACAATGCAGATGCATCACGTTCTGTCTCTCCACTACTGCCACTTCACTTCATCTTAAAGGTTGTCTGTTGTTTTGTTGCCTTACTGCATGCTGGTTCACAAGCGCTTATATTCGTTTCCACCTCTCCCACTTCAGGCACATCAAATTACTCATCATCGGCAGTTTACCAGCGTGTTGCTCTCTCAGCAGATGAGCCATTCTCCATGCTAAAGTCCACTACTCATCCACATCCCTCTGCTGACTCCCTGCTGCGTGTACTCCAATCAGAGTGACTCTCTGCAACCACTCTCTCTCTCTATCCCTCTCTCACTCGCTTCCTCCTCTGGCTGTCTTCTCTTTCTCTGCCCGACAGGAGCACTCGTGAGGTCAATGATCCTGAACATCCACAACAGAAACGATCCCTTAAGGGGGCAACTTCACGGGTAAGGGATTGAATATTAGTGATGAAGGGTTATGTTGAAGGTCTAAGGGAAAAAGCAGTGGGTGAATGTCTAGGGTCAGTGCTGAATGGATGACATGAAGGAGTAAGGTTGAGGGTGAGGGTTATTGGTAAATCGTTAGAGATTGAGTGTTTTAAAGGCAAGTGCTATAGGATTTGCACATGGTAAGGGGTGGAGGATTTGTTTGGAATGGTTATTGAAAAAGGATAGTGGTAAATGGTAGGGATTGATGGGTAGGACAGGGGTATGAGGATGAAAGATTTGGGACACATCATTTGGGTGTAAAGGGTTATGGGCCTTGCCTGAAAGGCCAGCGATACAATTTTATGATTTAGCTTGCTGAAAATGTGAGGCAAATATTGTTAGTTGAAATCAACTCAAGGGAAATACTTTATCAATGTAAAGTATAGAAACTGGAGGGAAATGCACTCTGAGAAAAGCACTGGTGGAAAAACTACTTGAGGAGACACTAAAAAAATAGCATTCATTTTGAGCGTGCTATGTACATGTGCATGTCATAAATTGTAATAAACCTTATATTCTGTGGTTGTAGGTTGCTGTTCTGTGGAGTTGATATAACTTGGATTTCATGTCTAATGCTAGTACTTATCTAGTACTTCTGTTTTCCTTTAAATTGTTGGAGGAGTTCTGCTTTACCGTTTGTAATATAAATGTTTATTCGAATAAAAAATATTCCTCAAACATACATATTAATGGGCAAACAATTAAAAAAATAATTCAATAATACATGGTAAATAAATCAGACACTATTGCATTCTTTACAGAGAACGATAAAAACACACAATTTACATAGTTCTAAAATGCGACATCTTAAGTTCTTAGAAGCCCCCTTCTTAAATACATAGCGCCCTTCAAATACAACAACAGAGCCAAAGCCGTCTATTCCAGGGCAGGGCTGGCCTATAGGGCACTCTGGAGATTTCCCGGTGGACCTCTGCACCCTGGGCCTCTTTTGTGTGGTAATTCCAAATTTTCTCATAGGAAAAGCATTGGGCGTGCTGAAAATGTATCATTTGGGGCCACTTTGAACTTTATTTCCAGGGCCTCTTTTGGTCCCCAGTACTGATTTCCAGGGCCTCTTTTAGTTCCCAGTCCAGCCCTGGTCTATTCCATTTCTGCCATTAATAAGAAGGTCAAGACTGGCCTTTACTGATGCAGATCTGTATGTTGTATTGCTTGCAGGATCGTTTGTTTTCTGATTCTTGCATAACCCGGGCAGAACAGGATGAAATGACGCACATTCTCGTTTGGGGCACCACACACGGGGCAACTCGAGTCATCCGGATAGCCCACCCACATTGCAGTATTACCTCTCAACTGTCAATAATCAAAAGGTGCCCTTGCGATGTGCCAGCTATGACTTTTCCCCCTAGCCCATGCAAGGTACGGCTGTAGGGTTAACGTCCCATAAATAAGCAAGTGAGCGCTAGCCCCTTGTGACGCTTGTGCTACATTCATCCATCTAGCCCCAATTTCCCTGGTCACTGCTTCCTTAAATGATCTTACTTCATGCTGCAATAACAACACGGGGGGCGGAGGGGGCAGCTCAACGGGCTCACTCGCTTTACAAAGTGACTCCTTCACGGACCTCAGCCCAGGTATACTATGCCACTGGTCCTTGTGTAATGTAGCTTTAATAATAAGTGGCACAGCGTGGCATTTTTGTTACCACCAAATTATAAACCATCATATAGTGGGGCAGTCCCCAATTCTCTATGCACTGAGGCACATGAATTGGATCCTGGCAGGCTGGAAGTCCCAAGAGAAAAGAAAAAAACATCAAGTCTGAATGAGTCACTCGCCTTTAAGGTGGTGCTTATTAGGGCAGTTCTCAAACAGCTCAGAAAGTGCCCTTTCATTTCATTAAAATCCCTCAATTTCTGGTGCTTCTTAGCGTTGCGGGACAGATCGAATGTTGCCCAAATACATCAGAACGAAATTGGATGTATGTCTTTACTTAAGCAATATAACCCGAGGAGGGGGGGCAGTATCAGTCAGGTAATGCACCGGGGCATCAGTTACAAGCCCCCCCTCCGAGAGTTACATTAATATTAGCACACTGCACATTGTACCAGGGTACAGCTTGTTAATCGTTTCTCAACTCGAGAAAAAAACTACAAAAATATGGCTGCCATGGATCGCGGAAAAGGGAACTACATGTAGTCCCTTCTCCCTTTCCATGTCAGCCATTCGAGAGTAGGAATGGACACGATGGACACGGCAGCACAAGGTATGGGGGGAGGTGTGTAGGGGCCTAAATATGTGTAAAAGATGGCAAGAGGTGGGGAAAGGTGACACAGGGGTGCATGGCAGCACAAGGGAGCGCACTTACTGGATTCCCAGGGAGGGAAGATGGTGGCCTCCTGCTCTGGGGAGACTCAGAACGGTGTCTATACCGTTTGGTAAAGACCCTGTTCTGAGCCTCCTCATAGGCTGGGATGCTGCCACACCCCCTTGCCAGGTACTAATTATCTCTGTTGACCTACTGGAAAGTATTTTATGAACATGTAATCGAATATGTCAAACAGAATCTAAAATAAAATACATCGTATTTTGTATTGTTGCCTTCCTTTATCTAGGGGTGCAGAAGCCTGTACTTGCTTACCTCAGACTGCTGCCATCAATGTCTAATGAGTATCTCACTCTCTCACAAATCTGCTGGTGGGGCAAATCTGTTTTCAGGCATATGTATCGGGCAACTATTTTTAAACCTTTAGGTCTGCAGCCTTGAGAAATGTCTGCCTTTCGTTGAAACCATGTGCAAAATAACACTAGCTTGTAAGAAAAATAAAATTTTCTGGAGCTAAAAGTTTGCAGTTAGGCAGAATTTGCATAAGCACAATGCTTTGCTCATGTGGCTCTGAACGGATGGTGAGCTTCCAGTGATGGCTACTTGGTGATGCTGGTGCATTTCTGACTTAGCTTAGCTTGAGCTTATTCTACTTTCACATTCCAGGTGGAAGGCCTTCTTGAAGCCTTTTTGAACCCATCATGACTTTGCTGGTGTTTGCTACACATTCCCAAATCCACCATTAACAAGGCTATCAGACTATACTGCACACATGATCCCCTATAAGAGTGAAACCGCTATGCTGTTATCTGCAGCCTTTTCAAATGTCTGTGCTGGGTTGAAGAAGAAATGTAGAAAATAGCACTGCCCTCTTAAGACAAGGATGGGTTTCTGGAACTAAAGGCTTATAATTGTGCTAATTTGCCTGCCCACAATGATTTGCCCATGTGTCTTTGAACTGGAGGTGAGCTTCTACTGATGGCTGCTTAGTGGCACGGTGGCATGTGGGACTTGCCCCAAATGACTTTTTCTACTTCCAAGCTTTTAACTAACATGACATGCAATAGACCATGCAATGGAGGTCTCTGAAGAACTGTATAGATAGCTGGCCTTAGAGTTCTGTTACTTAGATGTCAGGATCCTTGATGTTGGCTCCGCTATGGTTTGGCACGCCTCTCACACATGACAAGAGCCCAGCCAGAGCCAGACATGTGACTCAAGCCAGTCTGGAGCCATGATCATCTGCACACTTCTAGTGGGTCCCTCTCTAACTTGACCTCCCACCTTTAGCAGCAGAGTTCACACCTGAACCTCTTGAGAGTGTTACTTGATGTCACCCCAAATCTCTAATCCCCATTCTTGTCCACTCAAAATGATGACGGGGAGGTTCCCCGGACAAAAACCTGCCTGCCAGCATGGCTTCTGTTTGTTAAAAGCCTATGTCATGTGAGTGTCATAGCCCCATGATGAATTGGTGACAGCTGATCTGCTGACTCACCATAATCCTCTGCTCACACAGAAGCCAACTCACTCTACAATCAATATAGGGACACTGAGCCCCTCCATGCGGAGTGACTAAAGGGGTGCAAAGATCGGTGGAATCCCAGAGCACAGTGCCTTCTCCAAACGATCAAATTTACATCCTGGGCTGCAATATAAATAGTTAGACATTTCTTTTGGCTCATAACATGATTTTGGATAATGTTGGTAAGGTTGTACTTTTAGTTAATTTCTTGCTGCTTTTATCAGTGTTTGGCCTGCAGTTGGATTTACATTAGTATCAACTCAGCCTTTTTTCCATCTGAGTCCGATAAACTGAGTACCATTAAGCTGGGTTATTGTGGCACCTGATATCCACAGTGTTACAAAATGGCAAAACATCATAACAAGTAACGGCAAGCAACACAAAGACAAGTAGTCATTATTATTTTCGTCAATTGTATGATTGGTTGCTCTCACTTTTAATATTCCAGTTCAGAACAAACGATTTAGGCACAGGGTTGTGTATTTCTTTTTGTATTTCTTTTGAAAGAGTATACTCATTAGCTCTTGGAAGTACACCTCTGTTTTACGAATGCGAGCAATGCCCATATTGTACGTTGTTCTGTTAACTGGGCGACATCAAAATGATTGCAACATGTATATGTTTGATATGTGCGCTTAAATGTTACTTCAATTTCTTTTTATGGTCTGAGTTCTTTGAAATGCATTTTTGTTGCAGTACTGTTAATAAACAATTTTAAGTGTAAAAAGTAAAAAAGTGGCCAGGAGCTTTCCTTCTGCTCAAGGCTATGAGGAAGCAACATCAGACACTCTGATATGGTCTAAAATGGTCACTGTGGGCACCACAATGCCTTGTGGGGTTCATAATGTGACAGGACGGAAGTGATTACAGCAGGAGTCTGCAACCTGCAGTTCCCAAAATATTTGGAGTCAGACCCCCATAATCCCTTACGATTGGTAAAGTTGGTTGGACCGATGGAAGTTGTAGTCCAAAACATCTTGAGAGCCAAAGGTTACAGACCCCTAGATTGCAGTCTTCTTTATTTCTTGGTCACACTCCTCTTAGGGGATACATTGTAGCTGTGCTTGAACTAGTACTAGTCCTGGTGCCCCTAAAGTCAGAAACGAATCCACATTGCAGCCTTTCCACGGCTTGGTAGCCGAGCATGTTCTGCAAGGAGCTGGCCAATCCTGCTGAAGTCTCTATGTCTCCTATTCCATCCGAGCCCCTTTGCACAGCTTTGGCATCTCATTTCACCACTAAAACTGAGGACAACCTGTCCACTCACTCTTCCTCTACAATTCCAGGCCCCTCTCCACCCGTATGTCCTCTTCCTTTCTCCTTCCCGCTGTTCACTCCCAACGATGTTTCTAGACAAGTCTGATCTATGAAAGTCTCCTCAAAGTAGGTACTTCCCTGCTCCTCCAGAACCATTAAGGACCACATTGACACCCTTGCTCCAGCCTTGGATGATTTATGCGATCACTGTTTTGCCACTGGAACCTTAAGCACTCCCTTGTGCACCCCCTTCTTAAGAAGAACTCTGCTGATCTTTCCTCTCTGGCAAATTATCACCCAATCTCCGTTACTGCTTTCCTGGGAAAACATCTGAAAAAGCTGGCCATCTCCCAGCTTAATCTACATACGGAATCTGTTGGTAGTCTCCATGACCACCAGTCTGGCTTCAGAGCAGACAAAAACACAGAAACTGCTCTCCTGTACTCCCATGAAGACTTGCTCTCCAATCGTGACTCTAACCTTCCTTTTGTCCTCATTCTCCTTGATCTATCCTGTGCTTTCGACACGGTTAACCACACCATCCTGCTCAATCGTCTCTGTGAAAACCTGGGTATCTCTGGTCAGGCTCTAGCCTGGTTGACCTCCTTTCTCACTGATTGGCCCTCCCAGGTCCAACTTGGGTCTTTCCTCCTTCTATCTCTCTCTCTTCTTGTAATGTTCCCAGGGTTCTAACCTCTCTGCCTGAACCTCTCGCCCTGGCTCTTTAACCACTACCTGGCACCTCTGGCCCATCGCATCTCTACCATCTTCTCTAACTTTCAGTGTTATGTGGATGACATCCAGCTTTCCTTCAGTCTCCCCTCAGCCTTTTCTGCTCCTTCTCTCATACCTGACTGTCAGCAATTCAGGAATGGTGTGCCTGCCACGATCTCTGGCTTAATGCCAGTAAGACTGAGATCCTCCTCATTGGGACACCAGATCTCGCCTTCTCTCTCTCACTCTGGCTGCCCACCCTGGGTCCTCTACCTGCACTTTGCTGTGAGGCTAAGAACCTTGGTGTCATCTTCAACTCCACCCTTTCATTCCCTCCTCACATCTCTGATGTCTCTAAGAAGTCACACTATCAGCTGCAGCTCCTCAGAGGTATTTGTCCTTTTCTCACTTTCCCCCAGAAGGTCACTGTCTCCAGAGCCCTGGCCCTCTCTAGGCTGCACTACTGCAACAGCCTCTTTCTAAATCGGCCTGCCTCTACTCTTCACTCTTTACAACTAATCCAGAACAGGACTGGGAGACTTCTCCCTGGGCTCAAGCCCAGGGATCATATCTCTCCAGTCCTGAAATCTCTCCTCTAGCTCCCTGTGGCTTCAAGGATCAAGTTCACCACACTCTGCATCGTACACAAGGCTTTCTGGGGCCGGGGACCACAGTACATCCAAAGTTCTCTTCCTAAGCAACTTCCTTCTCGAGCCCTCCACTCATCCACCTCCAACTCTCGAGAATCAGACGCTTCTCCAGGCAGAGAGTGGGGGGTAGATCTCTGTCATTGGCTGGGGCCTTCCTCTGGAACAGCCTCCCTATCTCACCCAAACTTGAGCAGGAACTCCTTCGTTTCTGGAAGAAACTCAAGACCTTCCTTTTCACGTCCGCTTTCTCTCTCCCTCTCCCTCTCCCTCCCCTTGCTGATGTCTCTGTCTGCTGCACATACTGGTTACCTGGCCACCCACTGAACTTACGGGACCAGGCTCCTGCACGACCAGTTGCCCTTGCACTGCCTCTGGGCTTCCCAACCATTTAAGGGACTGTATCTGCAACCCTACAGCCCCCTGCCTCTCTTCACTTATGAGCCACCTCCCGGCAGCACTTACGAGTTATTTTGCACACTCGCCTCCCCACTACCCCCTGGCACTTCTCCCCCCACACTTGCGTGATTTGAATGCCACAAGGTTGTTGTTTTGTCCTTCTTCTGTCCTCCCTTTCTTGTCTTGTCGCGCCTAGAAACACTTGTATACAGGTGCGTTATAAATTACTTATCATATCATATCATATCATATCATTACAGTCAATCAACAGGGTCAAAAACGGTGCAACGAAACAATTACCAATATCTCGTGTTAATAGAGGGCTTAATGCAGTGTTGCTCCAACATCCAAACACTATAGGTGTTACTGTCTCCCAGTTTATCAACCATAGGTGGATGGAGACAACCTGGCCCTGATTTACACATGTCCATCTGACTGAACACAGATGTCTAGGCTCAGTGCTTAACCTGCTGAGCTGCCTTGCTGGTATTCTGTGGCACTTCACAATGCACATGGATCTTCAGCAAAGGTGTTTGTGGGAAGGCTATGATTTCTGGACTTTGCAACATATGTTTCTGGTTTCCAGTTTGGCCAGAGAACCCATGGTCTTGGCACTGGGTGGCTAGAAGACGGTGTTATTTGCAAGTTCAGCCAGAGAACACATATTCTCGCCACTGGATGGAAGGTTTCTCATGAAGGGTGATTGCTGATAGAAATCCTGTATTTTTCTCCATTTATAGGTATCCAACTTATTTTAATGCATTCTTTTTAAGATTCATTTATTTTTAATGTTTTATTTTATTGGATATTTAAGGCGCCTATACAACAAGACAGTGTTTCAAAACGCCACAAGGCGAACGGGAAGGGGATAAGGGGGCAAATAAACTAGAATAAATAGAAACAAACAGTGGCCCTACTAGGCCTTGTGACATTCAGAATGTGCAAGTGCAGTGAAAAGAAAAAGGAAAAGGGAGGTAAGTACAATAAGGATCCCCAAGGGGGAAGAAGTGCCAAAGGTGCCCGTTGGAAGGGGCAACAGGTAAGTGCATGTAAGAGGCAAACCACCCGACAGGCGGGTGTGGTTCCAGAGGGCAGTACAGAGGGCGTGGGGGTGGGGATGCTGGTGGCAATTGGGCAGAAGGCCAGGGCCATTTAGCACTCTTGAGGGACCATGCTGCCATTCTCAGTGACATATGGTATGGTTAGTACGGGAACGTAAAAGGAAACGAGGAGAAGCAAAAAGTCTTGAGTTGTAACTTGAGGTGGTCTGGTTCCAGATGGAGAGAGAGAAGGAGACTGTGCCATAGGAGAGAGCCAGCTGAGGAGAGAAATCTGCCTCCATCCCTCTGCTTGGAGAAACATTTGATCAGTAGAGAGTTGGAGCAAGAAGATCGAAGGGATCTGGAAGGGGAGTATTTAGTAAGAAAGAGCTTCAGGTAGCATGATCCCAGGGCCCAGACAGCCTTGGTGATGATGCAAAGGGTCTTGAATCTGATCCTTGCAGCAACCGGGAGCCAGTGGAGGGATTTTAGAGCTTTGAGATATGGTCCGAGGGCTTGAGGCCAAGGATAAGTCTCGAAGCCCTATTCTGGATTAGTTGAAGAGGATGTAGTGAGGAAAGAGGCAGGTTTAGGAAGAGGCTGTTACAGTAATCCAGCCTAGAGAGGACCAGAGCTCTAGAGACTTTAAGCTTCTGGGCAAAGGAACGGAAAGGAGAGGGAGAACACCTTTAAGGAGGTCAAGTTGAAAGTGGGCCTTCTTGGCAAGGTCCAAGATGTGAGATGTAAAGGATAGAGAGTAGTCAAAGATGACCCCAAGGCTTCTGGCCTCAGTGGAAGTAGAAGGAGGTGAACCCATAGAGGGCAGCCAGAGTGCAGGCGGGAAACAGGGTGCAGGTGTCCCGATAGGAAGAATCCCGGTCTTACTGGCATTAAGACAGAGATCTTTGGAGGTGCACCAGGACTGGATGGCAGGCAGGCATTCAGGGATGAGAGAGGGGGTAGGAGAAGAGGAAGTGGGGAGCTTGAAGAAGAGTTGTGTCTCATCTTTGTAACACTGGAAATGAGGAGAGAACGCAGAATTTGACTATTTGCATTTTCTATAATTCATCTGAGCTATGCTATCTGTTTGCCCTGTTGCTTCTTAGCAATTCTATGGACTTGCTGTGATGTCCTTTTGACTAAAATACTTATACCTTGCCCTGTGAGACTAATATACTCTTAGTGCACACACTCTCTTACCCTATACTCATGAATCGTGACACACCTTTGACTCCACTCCTTGAAACTCAGATTCTCTTACCAGAACTCCTTTATACTTAGAAAGTCATTACTATTCACATTCTCTCAAACCACCTCCTTTCTATTAACATAGTCTTCCCTAACTCCTTAGTACTCAAATATTCTAATGCTCTGCTCTCTAATGCCCTCCCCACTCCTTAGTGCTCACAGAATTGATATATGTACCAGGTTATAGTTTTTTTATATAGCCAGAATATCCCTGCTTCTAAATATAGCAAAATTATCTACTAATATTATTGCCCAATTTAATGATAAACAATGTATTAACATCAGAAGGGTGCAGGCCTGAGTCGTCCCTTGTGGGATTCAAACTTGTGAAGTGAAGGCTGAGCCAACATCAACTACACATGCTTAACCAATGAGATGTCCACCCAGGAGATATCTGACCCCACTCCTTAATACACAAAACATGTTCTCCCACTTTAGAATGCTTACATACTCTTAACTTGAAATAATTAATAATGACAAATATTTGACATACTTTGAATTCTCACATACTCGTTCTACATTTTCCTTTATGCAAACTCAGAACCTGATACCTGGTGGTGTCCAGCACCAGCCTCAGTGGGGGAGTCCAATTTTCGACATTTTTTTAGCCAAACCCATAACACTTTTAGTCATATCCTAGGAATAACAGGTGACAGGTTCAAGGCACTGCACATACATGACCCACAGTTTGAGGCCTTTCCTCATTTTAAAATGCCCTTAGGCCCACAAAGCTCCCCTCTCTGTGGAATCTGCGTGGGGTTGAATTTCAGGCGCCTAGATTTGAGTGGTTTAGCCCACATCTACCAGAAATCTATTTTGTATCTAGGCTCATTCTAGCAATGGTGTAAATACAAGTATAGGAAAGACTTGTCCACACTACAAATGGGTATTTATGCTATCATAGCATCAAGCATCTTATAAGATGAACATCATGTGTTCAATTTCTAACACTTGTTCTGCGATTCTGAATCCTACCACAAGTATATGGTTTAATACTTGTGACCCAGGACTATGGGCAGGTCATCCAGATTCGATCGTCGATAATTTGCTTATCGTTTTTAGAGAGATATCTTACTCCTTCATTCTCTATACCCTTCATTCCTTCCAAGTCCTTTTTCATTATTTTTATCATGGTGTAAATATAAATACACTAACTCAGATGTGTAATAAAAAATGATGATTCCCTTGAAGAATATGGTGATGGGTCCCAGGAGATTCACACCACCAACAGAACTAGCGAAAAATAAGCACACAACCACAGAACCCACAAAGATCCAGTTTCAATGACTGCAGGACTGGTGTCCATAAGGCAGTGGTCGATTTCATAAGAAGTTTTAAGAAAGTTTCTTTGTTCACAACCTGTGAAGTTTTAAGGATAACTTTAGATGGGAATGAATGTTTTATTGAAAGGAATATTTTGCAAAGTGAGTACCGAGCGGTGCATTTTAGAGTACATCATCTCAGCCACATTGGTCAAAGTCATTTCAAGCCCACTTTCTTGTGAGTTTTTCCACTATTTCAGGTAAAATAGGTCTTCCTTTAACCATCTCTTGTTCTCATCATTTGCATTTCTATGTGACTCTTTTTACTTTTAACGCCTTACTCCCCCTTAGAAGCAGCCATACTGTTCCCCTAGTAGGGAGAGCTTCCACCTGGAAGAGGATCACTGCCACAGTGTAAGCAAGGTCAATAGTATGCTTCTACATCTACCGTCAGAGTGACGAAGATTTTCAACCCTTTGCAGAATCCCTAAATGTAAAACACAGACACTGCACAGAAAGGGGGGCGCACATTCAAGGTACATAGAAAGGTCTTGCTTGATGTCCAACCAAACAATAGAATCCCCACTGCCCCAGGCAGGATCTGGGGGCATGGCCAGGAGGAGGATGTTTTGTGACTTGTGGAAGGAAGAGATGGCCTTGGGAGCAAATGAGGTGTCACAGTGTAGAGTAATAGCATAAGAGCTGATTACCAGAAAGGGGTTGAAAGTATAGTAAGGCCCCTAGCTCCCAAATCCTTCTAGCAGAGCTGATGGTAACTATGAAGAGGGGTTTATGGTGAGGAGGTGAGGAAATGGATGTCAAAAGAGAGGGCTGAACAGGGACACTTCTAGTGCTCAAAGAGCAAGGGGAAGGTCCTGGGCTGAGTGACAGAGGAGGGATAAGGGTTTAATGCTGGAGCGGGAGTGTGAAATGTTCTTTAGAAGCCTCGAGATAATGGGATCATCAGTGTCTCATCCCTCCAGGATATCTCTAAAGGACCTAATGGCTTCCAATTGTGCCCTTAAAATGGAGCGGGCCAGAGCTAGTTGGATGCCCTCCCCAGGAATCTGGGTGCTCGAAGGAATTGTCAGAAATCCGGGAACCTGGTTCCGCGTTGACCCGTCGTGAAGAATATATTTCTTCCTACCAATGTGATTCTCAGGAGTACGAAAGGACAGTCTAAGAATCCAATTGATCGGAAGATGGTGTAGAGTCGTTGGGATCGTAGAGCTGAGCGGCCCGCAACTTCCCGGTAGATGATGGTTCCAGGTTCCAGCCAACGACTGCAGAATATTATACTGATTACAATCAAAAACACCCCTTTCAAGAGAACACGTAACAAAATCTCAACAGACTAACCTGCAGAAAACGGTTTAACCAGAAGTGTTTCATGCAAGAATGTCCTCTATACTGGGGTACTCTGGAGACCAGAAGAAGAGAAAAGACAATCAGTACCAGAGAATGAGTGGAAGAAATAATGGTAAGGAAAGGTAGGTTTCTTACCCTTTTTTCCCTGGAAGTGAACGTCCCTGGCAAAGTCCTTCTTCTTTCCTGTAGGAACAGTGTGATGGTATCTGCCCTCTGTTCGGTGGACCAAACAATCCAAGGTGTAAGAAGTCACTAGTCCAGCAACCACCTATTCCCGCCGGCACGAGGACGCCTAAAAGGTGCTCAGGAAGTCTCTAGTCCAGCACCAAGCCTGTACCCGCCGGCACGAGGACGCCTACAGCACCCTGGGGAAGGACAGGGAAGGGATTGGAGAGGGAAAAGGAAGGAAGGAAAGAACGAAGGTAAGAGGTCTCCCAAGCTTCGAGGTCCGATTTCGACAAAACCAAATCACTAGGCAAGAATAATCCATAAACAATCCGAGGTCAAGATACAAGAACAGGTAAGGATAATCCAAGAGCAATCCAGTAAACGTAATCCGAGATCAAACAAAACCACTAAATCTGAGCAAGAAAAAACCGCTGTCACTATTGGATCAGAAGCAGCGAGAAGTGGGCGCCAGATCATTAAGTACTTGAAGTACCGGCACCAAGATGGTCACGTGACCCAACACGTTTTCTATCACGTGGAAGATGCTGCGTCCACTGACGTAGTCTCCATGGCAACTTCCACGTGAGGCGTCGGGAACGCAGTTCCCGACGCAAATGTGTTCCGTGCGTAGAGCGTGGATACCGCAAGCCCGCCTTCTGTATGGTGGTATAACGGGACAGAAGCTTTTGGTGAGGATGAGACACGTGAACCGCAGGGGTGATACAAGACCTGGAGCGTTTTCTGACAGTATCCTCCCCCAAAGGACCCCCATGCCCCCGAGAGGCCAAAAATTGGGAAACCAACAACGGGGCATGCACATTCTGCTCCGGTTCCCATGTCCGTTCTTCCGGACCGTAACCCTTCCAGTCCACTAAGAAATACCTGGTACCACGAGAAACCCTGGTATCAAGAATGGAATTGACCTCATACTCCTCCACCCCTTGAACCAATATCGGAGACGGAGAAGCCGGTATCCTGGTGCTGTCTACACAAGGCTTAACCATGGACACATGGAAAACCGGATGTATCTTCCAAGAGTGCGGAAGTTCTAATTTGACCACCAATGGACTCAAGACGTCCTTTATAACATAAGGACCTACAAAACGTGGCAACAAGCATCGTCGACCTGGAATGCGTAGGTTCTTAGTGGACAACCATACCCGTGTACCTGGAATGTAGACGGGTGCAGGACGGCGATTCCGATCCGCGTATTTCTTCGCCTGTTCTTGTGCTTGTTTCAGATGTTCCAGCACCCTATCACGGACCAGAGACAAATCTTTGATACAAGATTGAACTGCCGGACAATCCTCAGGTAGATTCCAATCAAGAGGAAGGGTGCGTGGGTGTTGCCCATACAAGGCATAGAATGGCGATGTTCCCGTTGATGAATGGCTGGAATTATTATACGCGAATTCCGCCAAAGGAAGAACTGCTAGCCAGGATTCCTGATGTTGAAGGATGAGACACCTGAGGTACTGCTCCATGGTAGCGTTAACCCGCTCTGTTTGACCATCCGTCTGGGGATGGAACGCTGTGGAACACCGTTCATCTACCCCCAAAGAGAACATTAGATGCCTCCAAAAACGCGACGTGAACTGGGACCCCCTGTCAGAAACCACAATCTCAGGCAACCCAAAAAACCTGAAAACATGTCGCAAGAACAACTCTGCCAGCTTAGCAGCTGATGGCAGGCCTTGGCAAGGCACAAAGAGAGACATTTTAGAAAAGCTGTCAACCACCACCCATATGGTATCAAACCCATCAATCAAAGGCAACTCCACCACAAAGTCCATGGTAATCATCGCCCAAGGTCTGGCTGGCACTGGTAATGGTTGTAATAACCCCATAGGTTTCGCTGAATGGGACTTACACTGGGCACAGATGGCGCAGGTCAAGATATATTGCGAGACGTCTCTTCGCATGGAAGGCCACCAACACCAGCGTTTGAGGAGTTCAAGAGTTTTCTGGGAACCAGGATGCGCTGCGATAGCAGCGTCATGACACAAAGAAATAGCTGTACACCGGGTATCCTGATCAGGCATATAAACTCGACCCTGGACATAAGGAAGACCATGCAGAATATCCATGTTATAGTCTGCCAGTTCTGTGGGCTCTTTATCAACCCAGTTCTGGAGCGTTGACTTCAAAGTGGGTTGTAGAACACAACTACAGACCACTTGTGTAGGTAATAACAAAGACCCATCCTGTGGACGTGAACCATCATTACCCAGGCTTCTGGATAGCGCGTCCGCCTTGGAATTCAAGACACCTGGGCGGTAAGTCAAACTAAAGTTGTACATGGAAAAGAATTCATGCCAACGGGCATGTCTCGCAGTGGTGCACGTCAGGGACTGCAACGCCAACAGGTTTCTGTGGTCAGTAAAAACCTGGACCGGTAATTCCGTCCCAAGGAGATGATGACGCCAGATCATAAATGCGTCTCTTACGGCCAACAATTCCCGTTCAGTAACGGTGTAGTTACGTTCATAGGGCGTTAATTTGCGCGAATGGTAGGCGACTGGATGCAACTCCTTGGTATCAGCGCAGGTTTGGGACAAGACAGCCCCTACCGCGACATCCGAAGCATCAGCTTCGACAACGAATGGACGTTTGACATTTGGGTGTAGCAACACCGGGGCTGTAGTGAACGCGGCTTTTAAAGACTCAAACGCTATTTGGGCGTTATCGTTCCATAAATAAGGTTTCTTGTTACTGGTCAATTCGGTGAGGGGTGCAGCAATCGAAGAGAATTGTCTAATGAACCGCCTGTAAAAGTTCGAAAACCCCAGAAATGATTGTAACTCCTTCCTTGAAGTTGGTACAGGCCAGTTTAAGACAGCTTCCACCTTATTGCTACTCATCTGCACTCCTTTATTGGTGATGTCATATCCAAGGAACTCGACCTCACTCGCATGGAATACACATTTTTCCAGTTTGACAAAAAGACGATGCTCCCGCAAGCGTTGTAAGACTTGTGAAACATGACGTACATGATCTTCCATGGATGGAGAATAGATGAGTATATCATCTAAATAGACAATAACGAATCTGTCGATCATGTCGCGTAGAACGTCGTTGATGAAATTCTGGAATGTGGCCGGGGCATTGCAAAGCCCGAATGGCATCACCAAATACTCGAATAGGCCATATCGTGTCTTAAAGGCTGTTTTCCACTCATCCCCTCGACGTATCCGGACCAAATTGTACGCACCCCTTAGATCTAATTTGGTGAAGAATTCTGAAGACCCTAACTGATCCAGCAAGACAGAAATCAACGGGATCGGGTATTGATTACGGATAGTACCTGCATTGAGTTCCCGATAATCAATACAAGGTCTTAAGTCCCCCTCCTTCTTGGGTACAAAAAAGAGCGGTGAAGCAAATGGAGAGTGAGAAGGCCGAATAAAACCTAACTCGAGGGCTTTATCCAAATATTCTTTAAGGACGACTTCTTCCTTTTGTGTAAGGGAATAGATACGTCCCGAAGGTGTCTTGGCATCCGGTTTGAGAACAATGGGGCAATCATAGGGCCGATGAGGCGGCAGGATCTCTGCTTTCCCCTTGTCAAAGACGTCCTTATAACTTGTGTATTCGACAGGTAATACGGTGTTAACAACAGCTCCGATTGTAACCACAGAGTTCAACAACGCCCGACTAGGAGCTTCAGGTACTTCATACATGGACTCTAGGGAACTGCAGGATCGAGGGCGTTGCTGAGCACTGAAAGCGATAACCCCGGTCTCCCAGTTAACGACCGGGTTATGAAGCTTGAGCCACGGTAAACCCAGGATGAGTTTGTATTGCGGTGCCATAATGACGTCAAATGTGATGATTTCCGAATGCTCGGCGCCAATAGTTAACAACAACGGAATGGTATGTTCAGTAACAAGCCCCGAAAGTAGGGTTGAACCGTCAACCGCATTGACTACCTCCGGAACACTTTTTGACAACAAGGGAATACCCCATTTCCGAACGTATTGGGCATCAATGTAGTTACCGGTTGCCCCTGAGTCAAGAACAGCTGCAGAACTCCAAGGAGTGACCTGATCGTAACTCAACATGACGTCAATGTAAAAAGGCGTGGACAACGAGGAACCCTGCAGGGAAGAGCTCGGCGTAGGGGTTCCTTCTACGACCGGGCCTTGGCGTTTCCCGACTTGCGGGGTCTCTTTGGACATGCACTAAGCAGATGAGTAGAGGAACCACAATAAAAGCACAGATTGTTCCGTCTACGATGTTCTCGTTCTTCTGTCGTTAGCGGGCCCCTAACTGCCCCAATTTGCATAGGCTCGTCACCGCCAGAAACAGGGATTGGGGATATAGTGGTATTGACCGTAATCATTCTCTTCTCCCCCTTTCTTTCGGTACGTCGGGCATCAATCTGGAGTACTAGATCCAAGAAATCAGAAAAGGACGTAGGAACCACCGGAACCGTAGCTATGGTATCCTTTAACGTATCCGACAGTCCTTTATAGAACAGAGCGGCTTTCTTATCTTCCGGCCAACCAGTTTCAGCCACCAACTGATTGAACTTAGCCAAATACGATAATAAAGGAGTGTCCCCCTGACGGAGATTCAGCAATTCCAGATCCGTGGCCTGAGTCTTGTAGCGAGTATCAAACACCCTCGTCATAGCACTGATCAATGCATCGCAGTCGAACAACAGCGGACTGCCTTGTTCCAACAAAGGATTCGCCCAAACCGCGGCCATACCTCCAAGGTTAGATAAGACAAAGGCTGCTTTAGTAGTCGCATCAGGAAACGAGGTAGGCCGACACAAGAAATGCAGTCTGCATTGGTTAATGAATGTCCGAAAGGATTTTGGATCCCCAGTAAACCTTTCTGGGGGAGCAAGCGGGAACTGAGCGGCCATGTACACATGCGTAGAATCAGGTCTGACCGAAGGCCCTGCCTGACCTGAAGCGGAAGCGGAGGCCAAAGATGGTATTCCTGTAACCACTTCCCTGATACCGGCTTGCATTTCATCAATGCGCCGGTGGGTGTCAGCCTGGGTGGCCGTCATATCGGCACGTAGGTCGGCCACTAACTGAACCAAAACGGCCAACGGGTCATTCGCGGCATCCATAATAAGGCTTCTGATTCTGTCAGAAATCCGGGAACCTGGTTCCGCGTTGACCCGTCGTGAAGAATATATTTCTTCCTACCAATGTGATTCTCAGGAGTACGAAAGGACAGTCTAAGAATCCAATTGATCGGAAGATGGTGTAGAGTCGTTGGGATCGTAGAGCTGAGCGGCCCGCAACTTCCCGGTAGATGATGGTTCCAGGTTCCAGCCAACGACTGCAGAATATTATACTGATTACAATCAAAAACACCCCTTTCAAGAGAACACGTAACAAAATCTCAACAGACTAACCTGCAGAAAACGGTTTAACCAGAAGTGTTTCATGCAAGAATGTCCTCTATACTGGGGTACTCTGGAGACCAGAAGAAGAGAAAAGACAATCAGTACCAGAGAATGAGTGGAAGAAATAATGGTAAGGAAAGGTAGGTTTCTTACCCTTTTTTCCCTGGAAGTGAACGTCCCTGGCAAAGTCCTTCTTCTTTCCTGTAGGAACAGTGTGATGGTATCTGCCCTCTGTTCGGTGGACCAAACAATCCAAGGTGTAAGAAGTCACTAGTCCAGCAACCACCTATTCCCGCCGGCACGAGGACGCCTAAAAGGTGCTCAGGAAGTCTCTAGTCCAGCACCAAGCCTGTACCCGCCGGCACGAGGACGCCTACAGCACCCTGGGGAAGGACAGGGAAGGGATTGGAGAGGGAAAAGGAAGGAAGGAAAGAACGAAGGTAAGAGGTCTCCCAAGCTTCGAGGTCCGATTTCGACAAAACCAAATCACTAGGCAAGAATAATCCATAAACAATCCGAGGTCAAGATACAAGAACAGGTAAGGATAATCCAAGAGCAATCCAGTAAACGTAATCCGAGATCAAACAAAACCACTAAATCTGAGCAAGAAAAAACCGCTGTCACTATTGGATCAGAAGCAGCGAGAAGTGGGCGCCAGATCATTAAGTACTTGAAGTACCGGCACCAAGATGGTCACGTGACCCAACACGTTTTCTATCACGTGGAAGATGCTGCGTCCACTGACGTAGTCTCCATGGCAACTTCCACGTGAGGCGTCGGGAACGCAGTTCCCGACGCAAATGTGTTCCGTGCGTAGAGCGTGGATACCGCAAGCCCGCCTTCTGTATGGTGGTATAACGGGACAGAAGCTTTTGGTGAGGATGAGACACGTGAACCGCAGGGGTGATACAAGACCTGGAGCGTTTTCTGACAGGAATACTGCATTTTTAAAAAAGGACATTGGCCTCATTACGAGTAAGACAGTGTGGGAAATAACAACGGTAATGCAGTGGTAACTAAGTTACCACTGTACCGCCATACTCTAACTTTGGTGGTAAGGTGGAGAATTTTCCTCCAGCAAAGTGCTGGAGGTAAATCCTCCAACGTATGGGCAAAAAAGGCAAAATCAGCAGAATTACCTGCAGCAGTAATTCCACCGAAAACTCAATGGATTCCTATGGACTTCTACAAATTGGGGATTAAAACCACCTATCACCACTTGTATTCCAGCAGTAAATCCCCAGGATCAGGTGGTGGTACCGCTAATTCTGTTTGGTGCTATTTTGGAGGATTTACCTCCGGAATACCACCAACCCTGTACTGAGGCCCAATAATTGTTCCTGCAACACAGGCTACAAAAGGACCCCAGTACTTGGAGTAGGATTTAAAGGTAGAAGCTCTCCTGAGTATCCCTGTTTCCATGGCCTGAGAAGCCTTGTCTTTGAAGACCCACTTTCCCTAGACCCATCCCATCCATTGCCAATTGATGCTTGCCAGAGAGGGAATGAGAACCTGAATTGGAGGTGTAGCTCTGAGAAGGAAGAGGGATTTGGTGACTGGAACCAGGAGAGTAGCCAAGTGTTTCCTACCCATTAAGGGGTAACCAGATAGACAGACGAAGTAGTGCACTTAATTTTGTTCTTGTCCGTGGAGGAAAGGAACATCAGGAGAAGGCGTATAGGCATTTCTCAAGGCCAGGTTAAAGATAGAGAATTCGAGCCCCACAACCTGGTGATCAAGAGTCATGTGTAGTAGAGGTAAAGCAGGGTGTTCCCTAAGGTGGAAAACCGGTCATCTAGGGAATGCAAAAAGTCCTCCTGAGCATCCTGAACAGTTCTGAAAGGAGGATAATGTTATGGGAGGTTGAAAAGCATCAGCTCTGGGAGTGTGGCAGCATGCTTTCTATCCCCTTCATGTGGTCACTGAATGGGTGAACAGATGCCATTCTAGTCCTAGATCCATAGAAAAAGCAATCTGTTCTGAAGAACCTCTAGTTGATGCCCCCTTGACAATTAATGTAGACCACCGCCATGGTGTTGTCTCTCCTGCTTAGGACCGGGCAGTTTGAGTTCTTCAGGGTAAAAAATGTCAGATCTCTTTAGATGGCTTCCAACTCCCTCTCGTTCTACGTTGTTCTTCAGGGCTCATCTGCAAGTGCTGGCTGAGGCCGGAAAGTTAAGACAGAACCCCTTTAGGGGCTTTTCTGGGTTCAGCCTCCAGTGTCTCTTGCAACTGCAGGGCCAATGGAGTTGGTTCTCTGCACACTTCCTTGTTGCAGCTGTATGGGGTCTTGGTTATCATCATGGCAGAACCCAGTCCAGATGCCCATTCGTGCTGCACGTCAGTGCAGGGAGTCTGCTAGTGTGATGTGATCGGAGATCCACTGGCAGTCTATGCCCTGTCACTGAGGGTCTCACTGTGGCAGTCTGTTGCCGACAGGGATGCTGGGTATGTACCTTTAATGGCTATGGCTGCTGTCTTTATTCAAACTACTGAATGGTGCTGTAGGGTGAAGTACTGCCACTGTATGGGTTTCCGACCTGCTCTTCCACATTTATGCCACTCAGCACTGATATACTCTGGGGTGGGGGTGCATTGGGAGGATACTCACCTTATAGACTGGGGTGAGTATTGGTGGAGGGGTCTTATCGCTGCCTACAGACACCAAAGAACCATCTTGGAAAGTGCACGCCATGTTACGCTAATTTTCTAAATAATTAAGAAATGGGCACAAGTATTAATACAACAGTGCCATTTGATATGGATATAGTGGGACCAACCTTCAGGGATGTCATTATATTTCTAGGATATGTTTGGCTCCCTGCACGTGGACCTGTGGGCAGTGCATGAGGATTTTTGGCATGACTGTCACTGGTGTCTGCAGCTGGGCCTGGTCCTGGGGGGTGGGTGTGTGAGGGTGTAGTGGTAAGCAGTGTTGTGCTTCTTTGATGGGGGTGCTGGAGGAGGAATTCGCCCATGCTCCATTAAGCTAATTTCATTTTGGCTCTGAAAGTGAGTATAGGTTTGTGGTTGAGTTTCTCATATTGGGGTGAGTAGGTTGCCTGCACTGTGCCAGTGCTGGTGGGTTTCTCTTCTCTTACTATCTCTTTCCTCTTCTTCCTGTGTCAGCAGATGTATTGCTGTTATGTGTCTCTGATCATTTTCTCACCATGGGTGATGAATGACTAAGTAATAGAAAGGTGTGGCTCGATGCTTTTACATATTCTACAAAGGTACATTTTTGGGTGTCTGCTAACTTTGCTTAATAGGAGGGTTCTTTTAATGTGTGCTTTGACTGGTGGATACATGTAATTTGTGTATCAATGGTTTTTATGTTGATGTTGGGTTTATTTGTGGTGGGGGGAGGAGGGTACACTGCTACTTTGCTCATATTGGTTGTGGATGATATGCACCTTTGCACACTTTCAGATGCTGTGTTCATTGCAAGACTTTCACTGCATGAAAATGATAGTTTACAAATGTTCTCAGATTGGTACACCATTGCATAACCTCATCTTGACAACAGTTTACACAGCTATTGTAAATCATTTGCATACATAATGTCTACTTGAAGTTTACAAAACATTTGAATGAGTGTACACATTGTTTGCAAACATTTTACAACAATGTAAACTATGTGCAAAACCTTGTGTTTACAATTGTTTACTTGGTTGTTAACCATACCAAACCTATGGTTTGAAAGATTTACAAAAGTTTTGCAAACCAATAACAAAACATGTACAGCAGTTTACAACTATGTTGCATACCTTTTGTTTGAATGGTACACGAAAATGTGTAAACCCTTCGATCCATAATTTTGGTTAGGTTTACAAAAAAGCAAACATTGTAAATGCAAGGTATTGCATGTGGTTTACATTTTTGTAAAACATTGGCAAACAAGGTATACACTCATTTAAATATTATATAAACCTAAGTAAACATTACGTTTGTGAAATGTTTAAAGGAGCTTTGTAGACACGAAGGGTGATGAACCAAGTAATCACCTGTGCTGGGCCTGTGTTGAGAGAATAATATTTCACTGGTGATGCCTGCTGCATGTGCCTAGGTGGAGGGCCATACCCCAAAAGACCCCAAAATGTTAAACTTGGTTAAGGAAAAGACCTTCGAGGGAACTTCGCGCATGAGGTAATCTTGATTGGTAGTAACGGTGATGTATTGGCCATTTCATGCTGGAGTATTCAACATATTCAGACATTCTGCACAAGGACTAGGGTAGCCTGTATGTTCAACGCCGTTTCACCCATGCCCCTGGACTCGCGCGTGGGTTGAGGGGCCTCAGTTAAGAGGCATTTCACACCCAATGCACGTTATAATTTCTGAATGTAAAAGAGGGAAAATTATGACAACTTTATTTTGATTTCTTTTGGGGCAAAGGCTTCTTGTTTGGACTGTTAGGAACTGTGGATCATACGAGGCGTGTGGGCATTACAGTGCTGGTAGGTTGGGGGCTTGTAGGATGAATTTGGCAACAGAGGGGAATGTGGGGTGCAAGTGTTTGGGAAATGAGTAGAACATTTAAGGAACAGGAGTTAAAAAAGGTAGTCATGTATACTCTGGTTGGGAGTTCTATGTGAATTTGGCTTAAAGAAGAGCATGTTGGCCAAGGTCAAATGAATCACTGTATACTGCAAGGACATGCATAGGGTGGCTAGGTGTAAGGAAGGTCTGGAAAAAAGTGAGGCAACAGAGTAAAAGTGTGAGACAGGATTTCAGTGTAATTTCATGTTTGTGTTCTATGTATTTACCCTACTCTCCCCCTGCCTATCCATTTACCGCTCCTAACACTCTTTCTGGTTACACTAACTTCTCCATACATATCCACAACCTCAACCTAACCCTCTGGTTGCATCGAGGTGGCCAGTATATTCAAAATAGACATCTCTTGTCAACCAAGGTGGGAGGGTTGTGTGCATGCAGCTTTTGTAGTTGGGTTGAGAGTGCTGATACGCAGGTCTGACACAACCATTCTGACCTCCAAGCCAAACTGTCTCTGCTTGGTATAAAAGATAAATCCCTTGATTGGATATCCTCCTACCTTGCCCATAGGCACTTTCATGTGTCCTGGAATAACCTTTCCTCCACACCCACCACTTTCACTGTTGAGGTTACCCAAGGGTCACTCCTAGGTCCTATTCTCTTCACTCTCTAAACCTCTGTTCTTTGTGCTCTCAACTCCTTCTACGGCTTCAAATATCAGCTTTTCGCTGATGACACCCAGATATTCTTAGCTTTTCTCTCGCTATCTGACAAACTAAGGTGACAGCACCTCTCACCGCCATACAATATTGGAAGCATCTTACTCGCTCATACTCAACTCCACGAAAACCAAAGTTATCTACTTAACTACTCAACACACAATCCCCCACTCTCCCCCTCCCTTATTTCTCTCCCCTGACTACCATCCTTACTCTCCTTCTGCTCGCAACCTTGGTGTTGTATTTGACCCACTTCACAATGTTTTTCTCTTTATCTTGAAATCTGCTACGGCTGCCAGACTAGACCTTGTATCAGCAAAATACACCATCTCCATTCTTTCCACACTGCCAAATACATAATAACCACCCTAATCCTCTCTAAAACTGGTTACTGTGCTAGTCTTCTTTATGGCCTTCCCAACTATGCTTTCTCACCACTGGACAACATCCTTATCTTTGCTGTCCACACACTTTGGAACCTTCCTTGATTTACCTCTACCTCCTTGTCCCGCCACCAAATTAATTGGTGGAACTTAGAGCTAAACACAAATCTCTTCTCATCATTTTAAAAATGATAAATGCCAGTGCCCCTCCTTACCTAACTGCCCACCTCACCCCCTTAAATCCCCCACGCCCTTTAAGATCATCCTCGGCACACCACCTGGCCGCCACTCCTTCTCCCCTCTGTGCTCCTTCTCATTTCTGATCTCCATCTCTTCTCCCTCCCTTACTCAGGAATGGACTTCCTCTGCCACTCCGCTCAATTCATTCTCTACCCATATTTAAATCCAACCTAAATGCCCTCCTACTGTCAGGGGTGGAGTCGTTCTAACATCTCTTCACCTATTGTGCCTCTCTCCTGACTTATCCACGCAATGGCCACTGTACTTTTCCCTGTCCCCTAAACCTCCTAAAGTTGCACTTTGTCCACTCTCCCTTACTTACATTTTATGTATTGTATGGGTGCAGAAGGAAGGGACTGACACACAAGTGGCATGGTATTGGCTAGAGTATTTTATTCATTCCAAAAATAAATAGAAAACCCTATGTGTCCCTAACCTCTAAAACAGGTTTCTCTGCCTCAACTAAACATTAAGGATTATGTCAGGATGTCCATGAAATCCAATTAGTAGCCTTCTCTGCTTGTCTTCACTCCCTGCCTGTGCACTTTTCCAGATTCCCTCCTCATCGCCCTCCTCCCAGCCTGCCCTGACCTGTGATTGGTTCACCCAGGCTCCATTGAACCTTGTGTTAATTACTTGATATGAGGAGCGGCCCGCTTTCTATGCTGCCACCATCCTTGTGGTAATGTCTGGAGCTCCTGCTTTTTGTGCCAGAATTCTTGATTTAAAATATTCCATTAGTAGCCTTCTAGATGTGTCTTGGCTTGGCTCCCTGACTGGGCCCTTTTCCGGTTACCTTCCTCCCTGCCAGCCCTGAGCCCTGATTGGTTGAGTTGCCCCTTAAATCAAGATCCTAGGACAACCAATTGCCCGTGCAGTCCCCCTGCAGCTAAGGGCCCCAGGGAAAAGGGCAGCTCCCACTGTTGCCGGTGTTTGGCGTGGAAGTATGCAGCGCAGTCGTCCACCAGCAGCGACTGACAAGGTAAGAAAGGGTTGGGCAGGGAACAGCCATTACAGCTCCCTATTTAACTGTCCTTCTATCTTATTACTGATATTATCTAATACTGCAGTCTGCTGCACTTGGCAGTTGTATGATATCCTTTTCTGGCATCAGTCATTTGTCTTAATTAACCTGAGGGCTTTTCACTCCTTCTAGGAAAGTCGAATCTGTGAGTTCTTGCATGCCTTGTTTGAAAATTAGGCTTTTCCCCTCTTTCCTCGGAAAGACAGATCTGTGGGCCTCATTACGACCCTGGCTGAACGGGTTAACAGGCTCCGCAAAAGGAGCCGGACCCGTTAAACGCGGTTAGGCTGGTAAAAAATCTGAAGAAAAGAGATCATGTTACTGCAGAGAGAATAGCCTTGCATTGGCTCAGAGTGGAGGAGCGTATTAAATTCAAAGCTCTCTGCCTGGTGCATAAATGCCTGTACGGCTCTGCTCCTGAGTATCTGAAAAAGGGCTTAGTGCTTCATACCCCCAGTAGGAATCTTCGTTCAAAGGGTAAATGTCTGTTGATCGTCCCCAAGTTTAAATTGAAATCTGGGCTGGGCAGTTCCTTTTTGGTGCAGGCCCCCAGCTTGTGGAACAGTGTTCCAGAAACACTCAGAACCGTTACCAACCTTACTGTTTTTAGGAAAGGGTTGAAGACTCATCTTTTCAGATGATGAACTGAGATACGGGGGATTATGACCACCTCATGGCTTAGCGCAGACGTTCCTATTGTATTGTTTTGTTTTTCGTTGTTTGCCTAAGCGCCCTGATGCCCACGGGCTATCAGCGCTATACAAAAAATAAATACATACATACATACATACATACAAACCCATTCCGCCACATTACGAGGTCCCCTTGCGGGACCCGGTTAGGACGCCTGGTAAAACCAGGCGTCGTTACCGGGTCCCGCGAGGGGAAGAGGCAGCAAACAACGGGCCACTCGTAATCGGCCAGTTGTTTGCTCCCTCTCCCATTCCCATTCAGCCCTATGGGGGCTGGAATGGGAATGGGAAAGGTCCGGGCCCGGGTTCCTGGAGGGAGGAATTACCGGGCCCTCCGAACTCGGAATGGCCCGGTAATTCCTCATTCTGGGAACCCAGACCAAGATGCGATTTCCAATAGCGGCATGGCTACCGCCAAGGTCGTAATGAGGCTCTGTATGTTCTTGCATTTGCAGCTGGGTTTAAAAATTAGGTTTTTCCATCTTTTCTAGGAAAGTCGAATCTGAGTGTTCTTGCATTTTCTGCTGTATTTATAATTAGGCTTTTCCCTCGCTTCTAGGTGTCATGCTTTCTGCTATATGTTGTAACGTAGGCCTTTTTTCCCCTCCCAGACACTTGACTCTAGATTGTGTCAGTGCTGTTGGTTGCAGCTGGTGTCGTGCTCTGCAGTACCGCCCTCTCTCCCCCTTCCTTCTCTCTGCACCCTCTCTCAATGGTGCTCTCAATCGACAATATCTTCTCTAATTGCTTTTCTATCTCCTATCCTACCCCTCTGAAAAGAAAAGGTTCAACAAGGATCTCCTGGTCTCCAATCCAGGCCTGGCCATCGCCGACACCTATGTCAATACTTCTTACAGGCAGACTATCACTGACATCCTCTTTGTCGTCCCTTCGCCGAACCTTTGGATTCCCCTTATGGTCTCTGTGCTCTGCCCTTTCCATTCCTCTCCCATTATTGGTGTAGGGACTCTTGGTATCCTTCCTGTCTTCTAGGGATCTCGTTAATGTCGACTTAAATGGCACTGTCATGGCCCAGAGCTCTCAGCCCAACCTCTGCCTTCTTTAAAGGTGTCTTCCCTCTCTCATCAACACCCTCACCTCTCCTGCAACTACTCCTTCTGCCACCCCTCGGGCCCCTCTACCACCTCCGATGGCTGTACCAAACTCCGGTACCCCTCCTCTGAAGACCTTCAAAAGTGGCAACATACTCCACTTAGCTACCCACAACTCTTGCTCTGCTGTCAAACATGCCTCTGACATCTGCCACCTCCTTGAAGACCTCGACCTAGACGTGCTCGCTCTCACCGAGACATGGTTCACTGCTAGCTCTGTAACATGTTTTGACACTCTCCTCACTGAGGGGTACAAGATCCTCTCTAAACCCAGACATAACTGTCCCGGGGAGGAGTTGCCCTGATCTTCCCTGAGTGGGTCCCTGCTACTATCATATGCCTGCAGGCCTACTCCTCTTTCCAATGCCTTGTCTGCATGCTTGATGTCTCCCCTGGCCTCTCTCTGAATCTGGCCACCATCTACAGGCCCCCTAGCCAGGTCTCCCACTTTCTCTCTGAAAGGGCTGACCTCACCTCTTCTCTCCTTGCCTCCTCCTCCAAGCTTCTTCTGCTCTGAGATGTCAATATTCACCTCAACTCCCCTGATGCTGCCTCAGGGCTCCAACCCTCTCATTCCTCCTCTCTTATGGTCTTATCATGCTCGTCTGTCCTCTTATCTGGACCTCCTGTGTCCCCCGGCTAAAATCTGATGGCACTGCCAACCTCATTCTCTGTCATTCGACCTATGAAGGGAGTGTCAGTTGCCCTTTTTGCTGTCATCCTCACTCCCCGTCTTACTCCTGCCACTGTCTCTCACTCAGACAAAGCCCTTATTAACCTTCAACTCTCCTGCTCCAACAATCTGGACATCCTTGCCCCTGTCATGAAGATCTGCATCAAACCTGCCTCCAAGTGCAACTCCTGGTATGACTTCCGACCTGGCCGCTTTTAAACGCAAGTCCAGAGAGACTAAGTGGAAGGGGCAGGCATCGAGTACATTCTCTGACAAACTGGCCTGCCTCCTACTCCAAAGGCAATACAGACTCTCCATCTGCTCTTAGAAGAGGGCCTATATCCAAGCCTGCATATCTGTGGCCACAAATAACACAACTTAACTTTTCAAAATCTGGAAGGATCTCACCAACCCTACTACAGTCTCCACTTCTCCTCTGCCTTGCACTCTGTTCTTCTCTGGCCTCTCACTTCATTTCTAATACTCAGGACATCTTGTCCTCATTCTACTCTACTCCTCATCCTTCTCCCTCACCTGTTCTCAGGCCTCCCCTGGCCCTCCTCACCCTTCCCCTCCTACTCTCCTCTTTTTCTCCCATAACACCTGATGAGATTTCTAGACAAGTCTGCTCTATTAAAGTCTCCTCCAAACAGGTGCTCCCCTTCTCCTCCAGAACTATCAAGGACAACATTGTCTCCCTTGCTCTGGCTTTGGCCGATTTCTGCAATCACTCATTTGCCACTGGACCCTTCCCCTCACTCCTCAAGCACACCCTTGTACATCCTCTCCTCAAAAAGCCTTCTGCCAACCCTTCCTGTCCGGCAAACTATCTCCATTACCCCTTTCCTGGGCAAACTCTTGGGGAAGCTGGCCATCTCCCAGTTTTTCCACACCACTGAATCTGTTGGTTGTCTCCATGACCACCAGTCTGGCTTTAGAGCTGCTAGAGGCATGGAAACTGCTCTCCTGAACACCAGTGAAGACCTGCTCTCTAATCTCGATTCCAGATCTTCTGTTCTCATACTTCTTGTCCTTTCCTTTGCCTTTGATAGGGTCAACCATGTCAACCTGATAAATCGGCTCCATGATACCCTTGGCATCATGGACCTCGCTCTGGACTGGTAGACCACCTTCCTCTCGGACCAACCTTCCCAGGTTCAACTGGGCCCTTTTCTCTCCACCATCTCACTCTTGACCTGCAGAGTCCCCCAAGGCTCTATCCTCTCGCCATGGCCTTTCAACATCTACCTGGCTGCTCTAGCCCATCTGATCCCCACATTCTCTCCTAACTTCTAGTGTGATGAGGATGACACGCAGCTCTCCTTCAAGCTTCCCTCTTCTGCCTCTTCCTCTTTCTCTCTCATTCCTGACTGCCTTTCTGCTATTCAGACATGGTGCACTGCTAACGATCACTGCCTTAAGGCCAGTAAAACAGATATCCTTCTCATTGGAATCCCGCTCCCCCTTTCCCTCCTACACTCTGGCCGCCCTCCATGGGCCCTCCCCTCACCCTCCTGTGAGGCAAAAAACCCTGGTGTCATCTTCAACTCCTCCCTTTCCTTCTCTCCTCACATCACAGACATTGCCAAGAAGGCCCACTTCCAGCTGCACCTCCTCAGAGGCATTCTCCCTTTCCTCACCTTACCCCAGAAACTCAATGTCTCCAGAGCGCTGGTCCTCTCTAGGCTGGACTACTGCAAAAATCCTCTTCCTTTATCTGCCTAACTCCTCCCTTCACCTCCTAATCCAGAATAGGACTGCAAGACTTATCCTTGCCTCAAGACCACGTACCGTATCTCCCCAAACCCTAAAATCGTTCCACTGGCTCCAGGTGGCTGCAAGGATGAAGTTCAAGACCATCATCCACAAGGCGTTCTGGGGCTTGGGACCCCTCTACATTCAACTCTCTCTCCCTGAATAGCTCCCTGCTAGAACCCTTCAGTCGTCTAGCTCTAGCTCTCTGCAGATCAGACACTTTTCCAAGCCGAGGGTGGGGGAGTGGATATATCACTCTCCTCCACAGGTGTCTTCCTCTGGAATGGCCTGCCTGCCTCTCTCAGACTTGAGTCGGATCTCCTAAAGTTCCGGAAGCTTCTGAAGACCTTCCTTTTCTCGTCTCCCTTCCCTCTCCCCCTCCCCTGCTAATGTCCATGTCTGCTTCTTGACTGGCTCCCTGGTTCCTTCAGAGTCTTACAGGGCACCAGCCCCCCCAATCCATTATACCCCTGCACTTGGTTTCCCCTGCCCCCCCAACCGGCACTTGCCCATCTGGGCCCCTCCCCTTGCACTAGCCTGGCTGGGCCTCCACCGGTATAATCCTTCCACCCCCTTAACTTGCCCTTAGCTTGTGTACCTTCTTTCATCGGCACTCTCTGCTTTCCCCTGGCTCTGTCCACCTGGCCTCCCCTGACACTCACCTTTCTCATGAGCCCTGCCGCCCTGATTGGCACTCCCCCCTCCTCCCCTACACTTCTCTTTACTGCACTTGCATGATCCGAATGTCACAAGGCCTAGTAGGATCGTTTTTGTTTTTGTCCTCCCTGTTTCCCCACCCTCTTATCTCGTTGCGTCTTTGTTTATAGGCGTATTATAAACACCCAATAAATGAAATAAAATCAAGAGTCCACCGTCCTGTCTGAAAAACCTATTTCCTTCCCTTACACTTATAACTAAACTAAAGAAGTGGTATCTCTCCTTGGTTCAGAAGAATAACTCCCTTCATCTGGACAGTGGGATATAGTTCCAATGGTTAGGCGGTACTGTTTCTGAGGGAATGACTCCCTTACCCAGCTTGCAATCCCTTTTCAAAAGCACAAAACAAAGTTCCAGGTTGGAAGCTCCAAAATAGTAACATTCTCAACAGGTACAGTTCCAGTTCAGAACATCACCATTGTTTATGGCTCATATGTTCTTCACTATTGGGTTCCTGGAAAACACCTCCTCTCTCGCCTCTTGATTTATTACCACCAGGGGGAATGGTTCCCTTCGCCCTGGACTAGGTGCTCCAGGAGAATGTCTCCCTTCTCCTGGTATTCAAGTAGCACCCGCTCTCCACACTAAGGGGAATGACTCCCTTCCCCTGGTCTTTTTTGGGCTCTCTTTCACAATTCTCAATACTTGGTGGAATCTCTCCCTTCCCTTGGCCCTTTTCAGCCTTCTCATGGCAGTTCAAAGTTGCAGGAGGAATGACTCCCTCCCCCTGGCCTTTATAAGATGTCTTAAAGCAGTTCAGAATGCCAGGGGGAATTACTCCCTTTCCCTGGCCTTTTTCAGGCTTCTCAGTATACTTCATAATTCACAGGTCCAGAAGGAACTTCTCTCTTCCTCTGGCCATTCTTTAAATCTCAGGGCCTTTGGATATTCTTCTTCTCCCAAGCTCCACTAACTTGGTTTACTCTCCAGCCAAGTATGGTTGGTTTCTCTTGATAGCTTTTCATGAGGATGATCTCTCACCAGGTATCTTTTGCTTTCTAAGATTTGGTTTGCCCTGCAGGGGCAAGGAAGATCTCTCCACTCTTCCTCCCTCGATTGGCAAGAGTCCTCAGAATTCCCCAGCACCTTCCTGGGTACCCTCTGCATACCTTTTGGCTTGGTTTGCGGGGCCTCCAGTATCATCTGGTGTCTGTGGTTTGCCTTGGCTTCCCCTTTGCTCTTGCAATACGTTCTCGTGCTGTGGGGGCTTTGCCACACTGGTCTCTCCCCAAACGTCGGGTCTCTTGAAGACCGCTTGGTTCCCTGCTCCTCTGTTTCTCCAACCTTCTAGTAAGCTCTTCTTTCTTCCATCTATCTTGGACGCCAAGTTTCTGCTGCACGTGTCCTGTTCTACAGCGTCTCCTGTCGGAGCTGCTGTGCTCCCCTGTTTGAAGATCCTTCAGGGCCAGAATGACACCGGAGGTCGACCGCTCATACGTTTTAAGTTGTGGTTTGCACTGTTTTTTTTTTTAGCAACTGGACCGCTGCTCTAGTTGTTTCCCATGTTGATCTTCAGGGCACTGCACTTCTCCCTCGTCCCAACATTACCTTTGTGGTTCTTCACTGGGTCATGTGGATTCTTCTTCATTCCAGTAATTGAGTCTGTGTCAAATGTGTAGTCTGCACGCTCTTCCTCGTCTCAGTACTTTTCAAGAAGGAAATTCAGTTTCCTATTTTATACATGCACATGGAAGTGTGAGGTACTGAAGTAACAAGAGTGTCTGAGGAGGGTTAGAGAGAGTGTGGTGGTCAGTGTGCATATTACGTTCTCCCTGGATAGTCATTCCTCGTGCCATAGGGTGGGATCCTTCCCCATGAGATCCTCCTGCTGAGTACACCACCCAGGGCCTCATGGGAAGGGGATCCCCTCAGGATGACATCCAAATCCATTTCCATGCCAGGCATCAGGCGAGAGTCGCTTCCTCTGCCCTCTGAGGCAACTTTGTCAATTGTTTTCACCCCTGCGGGCCGGCATTTGATTCCCCCAACTCCATCTCTCCCCACTGTACCTTTGTCCCGCTTCCAGGCCTGTCCCCTAACACTTATTGGTGCGTTGGTCCCATTGGTTTGAAACAAGGGTCTTACCCTCTGCAAGCGAGCTCCCTGTGCCTTTTTGCACCGCAGGCATCAGGTGAGCATCGCTTCCCCTGCCCTCTGAGGCAACATTGTCCATTGTTCTCACCCCTACAGCCCGGTGTTTGCTTTCCCCGACACCCTCTCTCCCCACCGTACTTTTGTCCTGCCTCCAGACCTGCCACCAGACTCCCAATTGGTGTGTTGGTCCCATTGGTTTGTAACAAGGGTCTAGCCATCTGCAAGCAAGCTCCTTGTGCCTTTTCCACCCCAGGCATCAGGTGAGCGTCACTTCCCCTGCCCTCTGAGTGAACGTTGTCCATTGTTTTTATCCCTGCGGCCCAGCCTTTGCTTTCCCCGACTCCCTCTCTCCCCACCATACCTTTGTCCCGCCTCCATGCCTGCCCCCGAACTCTGATTGGTGCGTTGGTCCCATTGGTTTGCAACAAGGGTCTATCTCTCTGCAAGCGAACTCCCTGTGCTTTTTCCACCACAGGCATCAGGTGAGAGTTGCTTCCCCTGACCTCTGAGGCATCTTTGTCCATTGTCTGCGGCCCAGCGTTTGCTTTCCCTGACTCCCTCTCTACCCACTGTACCTTTGTTCCGCCCCGCCTCCATGCCTGACCCTGGACTCTGATTGGTGTGTTTGTCCCATTGGTTTGCAATGAGGGTCTAGCCCTCTGCAACCAAGCTCCCTGTGCATTTTCCACCCTCAACCTCCTCAACAAAGCAGGGGCTGCTTCACACTCTGGGTTGGCCTGGACCACCACCCATGTGCAATGCCCATGATGACCAGGCTGAGGCAGGGGCACACTGTGCAGTGCACTAGGTAAAATATGTAACTATGTTTTTTTAGTCAAAGCTTAAGTCTTTCACAATGCACAGAAACATGGGGGTGGTGCCAAATGTAGCAGCCACAAGCGGGGACTGGTGAACTTTTCAACTGGAGAGACACAGATATTTGCCACTAATATGCAAGACCAACTGAGCATAGCGATGGAGCCCAAACTTACCAAAGGCGATTCAGGGGTGTTCTCCCTGAGAAATCTTTTTGAATAGTCGTTTAAATTGGGGGAATTATACAGCACACAACATGTAAAAATTTGAGTAAAAAAACAAGACAGTTTGCAATTGGATTGAAAAAATCCAAAAGATGCAAATCATCAAGAGCACATATACTCGTTTCCCAGCACATTTTCATGTCTTTGTCCTCACAATATGCCAGTATAACTAATATCTTAAGCTGGCTGTGCCCAAACACTTCCATTCTGTCTGAACCAATAAATGTCAGTATTCCGATGTAAGAACATACTCATGTTTGCTTCGTGCATAATACCAGTAAAGATACTATAAGAAAACATGTCCAAACAGGCTCTGTCAATATATGCCAGTACCCCCACTTAAGAATATACTCATGTTGGTTTGGACATTAAAAATGCCATGCCACAGTAAGAACACATGTCAAAACTGGCTCCAATGTACACCAGTCTTGACATGTAATAATACTTATAATGCTTGCTTTATGCAATGTAATGTAATAGGGCATTTGTATAGCACCTATTACCATTGGTATGGTCTCAAAGCGCTGTAGGTGAACGCCCTCAGAGGACCGAAGCCTATGGAGTGGGAGATTAGTCGGAGGAGAATAAAATGCCTGTGTGCCTTTTAGCCAATACAAAGGTAGGTAGGGGTGACCAAGTCCCTGCTAGCGACCCACATCGAGCTGGCTTGTGGATGGGTGCTGTGAGGTAGTAGGGAGTGTGTGCTGGAAGAGGTTTGGTGCTGGGCATGCTGCAGTGAGAATGGATTGTGGTAATGTTGTGGGAAGATTGGGTGTCAGGAAGCTGGGGTGAGGGGTGGGTGATTTGGGTGGTGGGTATACAGTAATACCTCTCAATCTATTGACTCCACAAGATGTCTGAATGTGGGATGAGTGATCCCATTAAAGGCAATGGAAGCTAATGCATTTTTACTGTTGGCAAATAATGTCCTAGGCGGGTGAGTCTATTGAAGTTTATGGAGGGCATGTGAAGTGTTGGGAGAGTGAAAAGGTGTTCAAGGTAGATGTCACAATAAAAAAGAGGGGGCGTCGTATGCGCTGGGTTTAGGTTGGGTGGTGGGGTGATTTTGAGGGGGTAGGGTGGGTTGAGTGGTGGGTGTGCTATGTTTCCCTGCCGAGAGCGAGGGGGCTGGAGTTATGTCCCAAAGAGTTTTTCATTTTAATAATTACACTTACATGCCAACATGCCCCATTCCATTTGCAAGATGCATTTCCAGGCGTGGTTTAAATCATGCATTCTGGGATTTGTGGTCCCAGATTGCCCAATAATAAATTTGGGACTACAAGTCACAGAATGCAATGTTAAAATCAGGAGTGGACGAGCATCTCCCGAATGGTATAGGGAATGTTGGAAGCTACAAGTGTTTCAGAAGAAATGACACAAAAGCCATAGAATGTGCATGCAATCGCACCAACAGTCCATCAACCTGCTGAGTTTCTTTTCCAGATGTGGGTCGTGATCATGAGTTAATTATATATCAATATTCTTTAGTGACCCGAAAGAAAAAAAAAGTTAAAACCTTTGTTTTCAAATGTTCACTTTTAATTCCATGCTTGCTGAGAAAGTACATGGCATAATTGCATATGATGTGCTCTAAAATACATACAGAAGCTAATTGCCATTTCCACAATACATTACTGCCCAGTTACACTTTACTTTTTCTCTGCAAGTAGAAATGTGATCATGAAGGTGACACAATACATTGTTTGTTTAATCAGTCTACTGACTTTATTTTCAAACCACATGCAGCTTTGAATGCATTGGAGATAGATAAAATGCTTGCAAAGCGAACATGTCCAATTGTCCTTGATGCTTCTGAACCATTAAAGCTGACAGCACCATTTGCGCATGTCCCATCTCCTGCCTGCAGCTCCCGCATACCCCACGGTTTCCAGCAGTTCCGAGCGCGCTTTGTTTGTAATCTCCAAATCAGAAGATGTGTCTGTATCGCACTTCATGAAGCGTGTATGTTTGTTTAAGAATAGAACCAGGTGCCGCTGGAACGGCAGAGTTCTTTTCAGAGCCTTTGCAGCAGGAAGGCTTTGAAGAAAGAGATCGCAGTTTGTGGCACTCGTAAATGGGTAAGCCTGAGTCTTTGAATTAATTGTGAAAGCCAATGTGCCTGGGGAGCTGTTTTGACTGTGAACTCTTTTGCAAGATTGTTTGGCTGAGAGACTGGAGTGCATGGATACGTCAGTGCTGGGGGTGGGGGTATTTTACTAAGTAGTCTGGTGCTGGGAGAGTTGGGTGAATGCTAGTGGAGGGGTCCTTGTGTGAGTGGCAGTTGAAAAGGAAGGGTGTGGGGTAGTTGGGGAAGAATGGGGCAGTTGGGAGAGAAGGAGGGCTTTTGGGGGAGAAGGAGGGCAGCAGGGCAGTTGGAGGGAGGAGGAGGGCAGTTGGTGGGGAAGAAGGGCAGTTGGTGGGGAAGAAGGGCAGTTGGGGAAGAGGAGGGCATTTGAGGGAGGGGGCAGTTGGCGGTGAAAGAAGGGTGAGGGTTGTTGGAGAGCAGCTGGGGTGGCTGGCAAATAAGGAAGAAGAAAGCAGTTAAGGAAGAAGGGGTAGTTGAGGGAAAAGAGGCAGTTTGGAGAAGAAGGAATGGGCAATTGGGTGAGAAGGGGCACTCGGAGGAGAAGGGGTCAGGGCAGCTGGGGAAGAAAGACAGCTGTTAGGGAGATTGGGCAGTTGGGGAGATCAGGCAGTTGAGAGAAGGGGTAAGGTTGGGAGAGAAGGTGATGGGGCAGTTGAGGGGTGGGGGTGAAGGAGGGATGGCGATAGTTGGAGAAGCTGGGGTGGGTGCAAATGAGGAAGAGGGTCGTTAGGGGAGAAGGTGCTGGATGGCAGTTCGGTGAGAAGGTGGTGGGGCAATTGAAGAAGGGGCAGTTGGGGACAGGGTATGGGGCAATTGAGGGAGAAGGGGTAGTGGCTGTTGTGGAGAAGGTAGTGGGGGCTTCTGGGGAGAAGGTAGTGTGGGCTTCTGGGGAGCAGGGGGTGGGGGCAGTTGGGGAGCAGGGGATGGGGCAGTTGTGGAGAAGGCGTGGGGCAGTTTGGAGAAGAAGGGATGGGCACTTGTGTGAGAAGGGGCATTTGGAGAAGAAGCAGTGGGGGCAGCTGGGGAAGACAGACAGCTGTTGTGGAGATGGAGCATTAGGTAGTGGAGGGGCAGGTGGGGGTGGATGGGGCAGTTGGGGGGAAAAGGGGGCAGTTAATGGAGTAGTGTCAGTTGGGGTGAAGGAGGAGTTGGCATAGTTGGGGGAAAAGTGGATGGCGGCAGCTGAGGGTGTGGTGGAAATTGGGGGGAGTAGGGGTTGGGGCGGTTGAGGGAGAAGGGGATGTTGTGGGAGACGGGGTAGTGTGGGGAAGAAGGGATGGGAACTGGGGTGAGAAGGGACACCTGGGGAGAAGGAGGGGTCGGGGCAACTGAGGGAGAAGGTGCAGGGTACTATTTGGGGGACGAGGCGGTTGGGGAGAAGGGGTGGGGCTGCTGCAGTAGAAATGTTAGTTTGGGGAAGAAGGAATTGGCAATTGGAGGAGAAGGGATGGGGCAGCTGGGGAAGAAAGGCATCTGCTGGGGGAGATGGGGCAGTTGGGGGGGTGACAGTTGAGGGAGAAGGGGTGGAGATGCATTTGAGGGAGAAGGAGGGTTGGGGTAGAGAGCGCTGGGGCTAGTTGGGGTTGAAGAGGGGCTTGGGGGGCAGTTGAACGAGAAGGCAGCAGTTGGAGAATAATGATGTGTTATTTATGTAGCACTTTCGCCAAAGCAATTTACATACATGCTTACATACAAAATCATCCAACCGAAGTTGGTACTCATTTATCAACCTCAGAAGGATGAAAGGCTGAGTTTGCCTTGCCAGGATTCGAAACTTCAACCTGCAGATCACACATAAATTGCAGCAACGAGCGTTCAACCCGCTGAGCTGTCTTACCAGGGAAGTTGGAGAAGGGGGATAGTGGTGGGATAAATGGCTGGGGGGAATTTTGGGGGAGAATGAGGGCCTGTTGGTGGAGAAGTGGTTTGGAGTAGATGTGGCTGGAGACTCTTGGGGGAGAAGTGGAGTAGGTGGGCCTTTGGTGGAGAGCCTGGGTGAGGGAGGCTGTGGGGGGAGGTAGCAGTTGGAGAGAAGGGGTTGAGGGCCTTGTCAGGGAACAGTCGGGGAGGAGTAGCAGGGTACTTGGTGTGCGTGGGGGCAGTCTGGGTACTCAATATGGGGCGTTGGGTGCAGTTTTTGTGCATATGTGTGCGTGTGCTCTGCTTGGTGGGGTGGATGCAGAAGGGTGAAGTCCTTCTCTGGGCTGTTAAGGCTGTGTTTTGGGGCATCCTTTCCTGAATGTGAAGCAGCAGGGTCTGGAGGTGGTTCTCGGCTGTCTGTAGGTGAAATTTTTGACAGGCAGAAAGGCTTTTTTTGGTTGAGCACAGAGGTCCTCATTGAGAGGAAGAAAACTGGTTAGGGGGAGGCTCCAAGAGAAGGAATAAGCAGAACTGAGAGGGGTGCTTCATTTTAAAGACCGATGTTAGAAATGTTTTTACAAAGCATCCCTTAAAAAACGTTTTCAGGCTAAGAGTTTGATGAAAAAAATATCCCTCTCGAGCTCCACTCAGTCAAATGAATTTGCATCGGGCCAGCCTTCATGTCAAAATCAAATTATTCAAAATCTGCAGGACTCTGAAGTTTCCCATGGCCAAGCTTAAGAAGGCCATACAGTTTTGTTTTATTCACGTTGTATTCTGACCTTTGTTTTTTTTAATTTCCAATTTGAAATGTAGGGAAACTGCAAGTCCCAGAATTGAAAGCAAAAACACCACTGCATGGCCGCCTCGCAGATGGCCACAGGAACCCTGAGAAGCTCTGAATCTGCCATTTTGTCACCCAGGGTAAAATAATAAAAGTATGTATGTATTTATGGGCATTACTGCCAAGATTTATAGTTCTATGCATGATATCTCAAGCAAGTTCTGCTTTCCCCCATTGCGTCCAGCGACTTGTAGTTTCATTTCACCAATTGTAAGCATGGGTCTACACATGCAGTATGCAATGGTGAAACCCGGACCGGCTCGAGGTGTCACTCTGCATGGTACTGGGGAGCTTGGCAGCTATGTATGTGTGATATACTACAGAGTGCTTTAAAAGGGTGGGAAAAGTGCATATAGTGATCAGTCTGAGATTTAAGTGGCCAGGACTCAGCCATGGTGGGCTCAAAAATTGATTGGTTGCTCGATCCTTTTCTATTAATCTAACTTTGTGAATATCCCGCTCTCCATTTGTGTAGTTCTCTTCTTGTCCCACTTTTTATGTGCATGTCTGTGTCTCCCTCAATTTGCAATCCTCTCTACATATCCCAACTCCAGTCATGTTTTCAGCCCCTCTTTAAGTGTGTGTATGTGTGGGAGAGACTAAAGAAAATCTAATAGCGCGCATGAGAAATTGAAGGTGCACCGCAGCAGGCATGCAGGGATTGTAGTTGGGAGCTGGCCATATGATAGGTTTGCATGTGAAAATATGGCGTAGGCAACAAATGTATTGTTTTCTTCTTGTCATTTTATTTAGTGCCTTTTACCCTTATTATAGTCCCAATGTGCTGTTAGCAGGTACGCCTTCGGAGAACTGAAGTCCAGAGTGTTGGAGGTCACAGAGTAAGATTAGGATGCATGTGTGTATTTGTCCAAATAAGGCTTAGCAGGGCTGGCCATGCTCCGTTAGAGAGCATCCTAGGTGGTCAGGCATGTGGATGGGTGCTGAGTGGAGACAGGAGGTGGCGTGAGTGCTAGAGACTCACTATGTGTTCAGCACGCCCAAATTTGTCATGGGTCTGTTCTGCATTCTGATGTCAGAGGTGTTGAGGCATAGTCGGTGGAGAATTATGTGAACAGCACAACCACATTTTATCATAGTACTTGCTTTCTGCTGATGTGCGTGGGTAGCTGTGCCTGTGGCCAGTGTCCACCGGAATTGTGTGTTATACGTAGTTAGCTGAGTTCAGTGGTGATTTGTTGTTTGTGCGGCTGCACAGATAATTGGCTTCTTCTGTCGATTCTTGCGTGGCTGTAAAGGTATCTTTAAGGTAGTTATGGAGGCTAAGGTAGGCCCAGGCATATGGCAATGGGAGGTATTTATTTTATTTGTCATTTTTCGGAGTGCAATAAGCCCTTGGGCATCTAGGTGGTAGTTTTAGGCAGTAAGCGATTGTACATAAATAACAGACAAGTTAGCGAGTGGTAAGGATATTAATTGAATAAGTAGGTCTTTAGTTGTTTCCGGAACAGAGCTGTAGGATGGTTCTGCCCTCGGAGCGGGAGGGAGCAAGTTCCAAAGTGCAGGAGCAGAGACGGGAAATCTGGAGCCACCGGCTTTGGATCGCTTGAACCTGGGATTGGACAGGTGGTTGCAGTAGGTGGCTCGAGTAGGTCTAGTGGAAGAGGATCTGGATACCCTTTGGGCCAGGAAGGAGGGGGGCATTGTCGGAGAGGCAGCAGTTTGTAATGGTGAATATTTTTTTACTTTATTCTTTCTCTGACGAGGAGCCAGTGTGCCTCTTTCCTTAATGTGGAGACATGGTCGTGTTTGTTGAGGCCGAGGGCAGCTTGGAGGGCATTGTTCTGTATGGTTTGCTGCTTGTTGAGGTTTTTCTCAGAGGTACCCCCTCAAGGAGCGCATTACAGTAATCCAGCTTGGACCGGATAGTGCAAGCAATATTGAGGCAATTGTTGGTGGATAGGAAGGGCCTACTTGAATTGATATGTTTTGTGGCATACGCTGCTGAAGAAGCGATGGCATTGACGTGACTTGACATACTCAAGGTGGAGTCTAGGTGGAAGCTGAGCATTTTGATGTTTGACAGGAGAGAAGTGGAAGGTGTGGTTGTCAATGTTAAAAGATTGGTAGGCTGGGCTTAGTTTGACGAGGGGGGCTGGGTTGCCTACGAGGAGTTGTTCTGTTTTTTCATCATTAAGGCACAGTTGGTGGCTGGCCATCCAGGTTTGAATGATTGCATAGATAGAGTTCACTTTCTGAAAGTCCAGGTGGTAGTCTCCGGATAGAGAGATGAGCATCGGAGTGTCATCAGCATAGTTTGTGTACTTGATGCTGAGTGAGTTCAGATGATTGAAGAGAGGCTTGGTGTATACATTGTAGAGCGTGGGTGAGACACATGTAGAAGTGGTTATCAGAGAAGACTCTGGAGATGCAGTCAGTAAAGAAGGAAGCAATCTAGGTGGTGGCAGCTGTCGAAGGATGCACAGCTAGTGAGGTGGTGGCAGAGGGTGGAATGATCAGCCAGGTTGAATGCAGCAGACAGTTCAAGGAGTATGAGGAGGACAAGGTTGCCAGAGTCTCTGGAATCATTGAGCTGGTTCTTGAGATCTAGTAGTGTTGTTTTCCGTGCCATGTCTGTGGCGGCAGCCAGATTGGTGAGGGCTAAGAATGTGGTTTTGCTCGCGGTGTTTCTGGATTTGGATGTAGACAGCCCGGTTGATGATTTTTAGCAGGAGGGGGATGCTGGTGTTGGGCCAGTAGTTGGTTTGAATCGCTGGGTCAAGTGAAGGCGGATTAAGGAGGGGTAAGATCCAGGATTCTTTTAGTGACATGAGGACTGAGCCAGAGGCAAGGGAGGTGTTGATGATGGCAGTGATTAGCACGCATAGGAGGTCGGCGCAGTCTTTGAGTGGTGCAGAACAGGTGTCTCCTGCATCGGGAGGGTTTGAGGCCTTTTAGGATGTTAGTGATGTTGCTTCAGTGACTGAGGGGAATATTGAGCTCGATTTTGTTTTGTAGTAGAGTGATTTTGCCTAGAAGAGCATTCTGCTGGACGTTGTAACACCAGGCGTCTTCTTTGATGACCATGGGTGGGTGAGACACAAGCGATTCCAGTTTGCGTAGTATACTGAAAAGTTTGCAGGAGTTTGATCAGCATTCTTGATCTGAGTGCTGTAGGCAGATGCCTTAGCATCTTGGATAGCTTTTGTGTGATTCCTAGAGTGGGCTGTAAAGCAGGATTTGTTTTTTGCTGAGGGGTGTTTACACCAAATGGCCTCAATGGCACACTTCTTGGAATGCAAGTTGTGTAGATTGGGGGGAACCATCGGCTAGTGCGCTTGGAACATTTGGGTATGTGTCCTTTGAGGGGGCCAGGTGTGTTGATGGCTGTTAGGCAGAATCCTGTGCAGTACCCTTTTGGGAACACTACACACAATTAAGACTACGGGTTTCAGTACAATTTCACCTTTGGTACAAGCCTGTACTACACAGTAATGTGGTAGCAGTGGCAGAGCAGCTAGACTTATCTCAAGAGCAAAGTGAGCAGTAGCAAAAGTTACACAAAGGGCCAATAATTACAGTGATTCAAGTAGACATTAACTTGAGGTTTCTTGGTAAAGAATATACATTTATTTACACATTGGTTCAGAAAATATTACACTAGCAAAAGCAGCTCAATATCAAGTATACTACACAACACCACCAATAAATTACTGAACAAGTTCAGCTCCCCTGAAGTGGGAGCAAAATGGCACTTCAGTGATTTCCAAAAGGGGTGAAAAGGCAAGGTTAGAAGAAGTCAAGGCACAAATACTCTTAGGCAGGGCAAAGGTTTTCAGTTCACTACAACCAGCAATTCAATTCAATAGGCCTGGGCCAAAGTCAATGGTTCAGAGTCTTGTAGAGGATAGCACAGTTCTGGTAGTAAATGGTTAAGTCTTTGCCACGGTTTTTAGAAGAATTTGGTCAGGCGAAAAGTTAGACAAATGTTTAGGGAAGAACAAGCCTTCAAAGAGGGGAAAGTTTCACAAAATTTCTCCGTGGCCGAAAAGATTTCCAGACCATGTTTGCACAGTTCTTTTTGAATGAAGAAAAACCTGTAGCTGAGGCAGTTGTTCCTGGCAGTTCCTGCAGGTCTCTCAGTTCCTGTGCTTCAGTCGTGGGGACAAGAAGGAGGACGTCGGGAGGTTCCTGCACTGCCCAGGGAAGAGGCCACAAGCTTGGCTAGGACGTCGGTTTAAGGTGTGAGTGCCTTAAAGACCACAAACTGGTATCCTTCCCACTGACTATCCAGTTTTCCACAGCACTCTGTAGAAAATTCGACCAGGAGGGGACTGTTTCCAGGCAGCTTGCAAGTTGGTTGTTCCCACCATCTCAAGGGAAGAAGTTAACCATCTGTCTATGGAGTCTCAGGCAATTCGTACCTGCAGCAGAGCTTCACCAGTCATCCAGGATCTGCAGTAGTCCTCTTCCTTCAGCTTGTCTTCGGTTCTTTCGTTCCAATGGTCGACTCTGCTTTCCAAGTCCCAGATACCTGCTTTTAAACAGTTTTCCCCCTTTGATTCCAGCCTGGCTGTCACTCACCGAGCAGGGTGGCTGTCCTCGCAGGACAGCTAGCTGGCCAATCGCGCTCAAGTGTATTTGGGTCTCCTAGGAGACTAAGCATAGGGAGTTTCGGGTACCTCCCTTACATCCTGTCCAACCCAGACACTCGGGTGCCAGAGGAAGGCCAACAAACAAAGGGACCAAACCTGGCTTGGCACACAGAGTCAAACAAAAGAAGGACCTTTCCTAAAAGAAATGGCAAAAAAGTCAACCGGAGTCTTGGGTGCCATATTGAAAAACATTGCTGACCCGATTTTTAGCTGCCGTTGTTCGCGGTCTGGAGAAATCATGGTAGTTTGATGTAAACCACTGCCACCAGCCATTTAAAGTAGGAAAGGGTAACATTTGACTGTTACAGTGTGTTTTGACTAAGGGGATGCTAAGCAACACCTCCAGCACTCTATAGGAAGATATTGTGTGCTGGGTCAGTAATTTCAAAGAGACTAGCAAAGTCAATTTAACTTTACATGCTCTGGGACACAGTAGTCAGTCCCAGAGAAGGTATTTAAACCTTGGGGAGTCTGGAAGACACCCCTGTGCCACTGCACTAAAGGTGCTGTGTGACACACAAGAAAAAGATGATGACTATGGAGTTGTTTAAAACTCATAACCAAAGAACACAAAAGTAAAACGCACCAGAAAATACATGAAAGAGTGGGAAAAATAGGCTCCCACTCTTTCCAGGTAAAAAAATAAAATCCTAGAAATCCAGCAAAGTTGCTGGGGGTCTCAAACGGTAAGGGAAATTAGCACATTCTTGAGAATTCTCCCTAACAATGGCTGATGCAAGGGAGGTGTTGTAGTGGTTAACTGGGACAACTACATCAGAGGTATTGAGTGGGGAATAGTTATGCATGCATCTTGAGATGATCTTGGGGGGTCAGGTGGGAAGGGAGATAGGTTCACTTTGTGGGGGGATGGTGAATTCAATTTATATGGTGGTCTGATCATGCACAAGGGGTGTTGGAGAGGACCACAGTGTTACAATTGTGGTCAAGTAGTCAATCAAGTGTGCGCCCATGAGTGTGTATGGGGCTGAGAAGTTTTTGGGAGTAGCACGAGGTGGAGCTGGTATGGGATGCAGCATCCTTGTCAAGGGGGTCAGCATAGCCAAGGTTGAGGTCACCCAGGGCAATGCTTTTGGAATTAGGATTGATATTGCGCAAGAGAAACTGAGTCAGGTCGTCCTCAAAGGTGGTGGTGGATCCAGGTGGGCGGTAGATGATATGCAGCATGTTAGTGGAAATGGGAATCAGTGATAGCTGAGCTGTGAGTGAGAGGCAGTTTGGGAAGGGATAGACGGTAGTCTGCGGATGGAGAGTGTGTCTTTATAGATGATAACAACTCCACCCTCTTTCTGTGTGAATCTGTCATGTCGGAGGATTGCATAGTTGGAAGGTATATTTTTTGAAATTTTTTTTACAAAATGTTATAGTTTGATTTTTCAAACTTTTCATTTGTCTCCAGTTTTCCAAGCTTTCTTTTTAACTTATTACAGGTTTGCCAAGACTTAGACTTTCTTGTTTCTCGTGCTCCAGGCCCGGACGCGACATCGAACACAATGATAAAGGAACATCCGCACTCATGGGCCAACCTCATGAGAAACATCATGACACTCATAAACAAGCTTAATCAGATACCCACATCATGGAAAACTGCAACCATTGTACCCATTCACAAACAAGGTCCGAGGGACGACCCGACAAATTTCCGCCCAATTGCGTTACTAGATCCCTTAGGAAAGAAAGCTGTTTGCATCGATTCTTTTGAAAAAAACTCAATCAGTGGGCACCTGAAACAAAGCGTTTTGCGACAAGACAAACTGGCTTCACCCCAAATGTCGGGACAAATATCAACTTACTATTGCTAAACCTGATAAAACATGAAGCAATCCATAACAAAACAAGAATCTGGTGATTTCTTTGTATTTTGATGAGATGTTAGTCGTACAGCTAAAACCCAGCTTCTGTAGTGTGTCTCTTGATGTTAAGATTTGCTCCATTGTTGTTTTGTTGTGCAGTTTTATCAATATTTTGTCATTAGAGGTTTCATCTACAAAGATGACTAGGTCAACGACTCTGGAACGTACTTGAATAAGGTTTGGAATTGCTTGAAAGAGAATTAAAATGTTCACTCTGTTTAGGACCAGTTTGGTAGGCCTACTGATGATGTTTTCTATTTGCACTGTGTGGCTCTCTGTTGACTGTAAAGGGTTCTGGAATATTGGTTCAGATAGATTTGTGCGTTCTCTCGGGTGTTATGGTCCAAAGTTTTCTTGTATTGGATGAGTTGGGGAGTAGCTGGTTCCGATGCTACTGCTTGTTTCGTTGAGAAGCGAGGTTGAAGAAATTTCATCATAGATTGATTTTGTTTGAAGCGTCGGTTAGATTGCCCATTGATCTGTCTGAAATTTCTTCGCACGAGATTATGTAGCTAGCAGAGTGATTTGGTTGGTATTCGTCAATGACTATTAAACTTGAGTCATTTGATTGCCTTTTCGTTTTCGTTTTTTCCTGTGTAGGTGGGTCCTCATGCGTTGTTAAATTGAGTAGATCTTCTAATGCCGAGCTTTGATCCTTGAGTGTTAGTGCAGTTGCAGCTACTGGTTTTTTGATTAGATTTTGTGCTGATGGGTCCGGATGTTTCGTTATGAACTTCTTTGCTTGGTTTTTAGGTGTTTTTTCTGTGGCTGAGTTTTTGGGTGTTTTTTCTGGGACAAGCTTTGGTATTGACAGGTTTCGGAGGAATGCTCGTGATCCCGTTTGTTTTTGCGTTTGTTTGATGGGTTTCTTTGCTGGTTCTTTGTCGTTTTTTTTTGTGGAGCGAAGATCCCCAAAGGTATCGTTGCCAATTATGTTTTTGGAGTCATTTGTCGGTTTTATCTCTTTGCACGCATTTGATGGATTTGTTATTTGGTTCGATGAGGGCGTTAAGGGTTTGCTTGGTGTGGATCTAGCGTGATCAAGATTCAGTTTCTCCGGCATCATGCAAGTTGGTGTGCTTTCTTTTGGTTTGCTCTGCGGTAAGGGCACTTGGTTTTTGAGTAAAATCATGAGTTCTCTTGTGAGTTGAATCTTTTCTTCCTTATCACCTCGTGCTATCTCGAAGAGTCTTTGTTGCCAGTTGCGAAACTGTTCTGCTTCAAAGTCTAGGCGTTTTCCAATTGTGTTTATGAAATCTTCTGTATGTATGTGCTTGGTGTGGATCATTGCCAAGAGGGTGGCTTGGTCTCGTATGTTGTCTTTTATTGCTTCATGAAGTTTCAGGAAGGGTACCATGGATTGGGATACCACTGCCAGCAGCATGTTTTGTAGTTCTAACATTGATGTTCGAAGACTCTAATTTTGATTGTCGTCATTTGGAGAAAAGTGTTTTCCTGTGTGGCCAGATATTGGGGTTGGGTATTTTGTGGCATTTTCTTGTCCCGGCGTATGAAAGGATTCTTCAACGTCGTACTCAAATTGAGTTGGTTTTGGTTCCTTTTTTATTTTGAGATGTAAAGGGTGTGGCGGTTCTCTGCGTGAGCTTTGTTTTTCGTGAGATTCACAGTTCTGTTGATTAGGATTTTTTGGTAGTGGCGTCGAAGTGCAGGGGGGAGTTGCCAAATGTTTTGGATCGCCGAAGATTTCTTTCCTTCTTTCTGCACTATTCATGATAGATTCTATTTCAGTGATGTCTAATGATAGACGGGCTGCTTTTTCTGTTTTACTGTGTTTGAGGGTTGTTTGGCAGGTTCATTTAATAGTTTTTGAGTAGTGTGGGTTTGTAACCACTGTAATTTTGCCTGTTTCGCTTTTTCTTTTTTTGTCATTGCTGCCGTCGAGACTCCCGGGGATTTTGTTCGGCTTGATTGTTTGGATGATTCTTCATTGTCAGTTTGGTTTTGGATGGTCGGTGATGTTTCAGCTGATGGGAGGTTTGGCATTGGCACCCGCGCGCGCACCGATCAAGCACTGCAAGTACTGTTTGCTGTTCGCGGTGCGCGGGGCGCTGGGGCGTGTGTAAATAGGTAAAAAGCATTGAATTGTTGTTCTGAGTAGTTTGGATCCAACTTAATTTGGACTTACCGTCCGGTTATACGGTCACCCGGCTGTGGTGCTATACAGTTATCAGTAGGGGCGTTCTATTTTTTCATATTGTTAAAGCTACAGTATATGTAATTGGGATGTTAGAAAGGCACGTATGTGTTGATGCTTATGTTGGAAACCTGTTGTGAATTATAAGGGGAAAGGAACAATACTGTAAATAGTTAGTGGTAGCAAGTGCTACTCCCAATGCTGTTCTGTATTTCACACAGCAGAGCATGGTAGGAATCCTACGGAGTGGGAAAATTCCTATGCTGGGTGGGGACTTAATAAAAAAAAAAAAAACAAGGGGAAAAACCCACCCCTATTGCCTGTGGAACCTTTGTATTCCCAAACCAACCACATACCCCTAATCCCTCGATAACTGTATTATTTGACGGGACAATGAGTACCATCGAACTAAAAGAAAAATTGAGAGATGAGGCGGCCGCAAAGTGGGAGCTGAGCAACATCGATTTCCCCCCACTTCCAAATCCGGGGGGAACCCCTCCAAGAGTCTATAGGGAAGAAGCGATTAGCCAAGCCGACCCTGAGGCTCTTAAATATATGAATGGCCTTGACCCCCCAGTAAAACCTTCTGTGTTAAATCTGGACAACTCCCCACCAGGTATACCACACCAGGATACATCACTCCTTGCTCCAGTGATTTCAGCTGAACTGGATAGAAGGGTAAGACTTTCAATAGCCCCCTCAACACCGGTAAGAACAAGGGGGGCAGGGCTTCACAACGTACATCTTCACAAACCACAGATGGGTAGCCCAGAGGAGGAAACGTGCTCAGATGAGCATTCATTGAAAGGAGAAAGCTGCACGTTTAGTCCTACTAACATAGGGGTGACCAACTCAGGCTCCCATGCATGTTCAAGCCCCACCATATCCGCTCTCCCCCAAAAACATGATTTTAGGGAATCGTCCCCAAATGAGATGGAAAAGGAACTTTTGGCGGAGGAGTATGAATCACAAATGGAATCCTTTCCTGTCCTTACAAGGATTTTGAACCTCTTGGACAAAGGGCATGAAAGAACCCATGGTGACATACAAGAACTGAGACATATGTTGTCTGAGTGTTCTGGGAAACTTAGTAGACTGGAAGGATTTGTGCATGCCCAAAGTATCTACCCTACCCCACAACACCCAATAGTCCAAACGTCGAAAAATGAAGTAGGGTCTCAAACAGAGGAGATGGTAACAAATGGTGGGAATATGGAAATGAGATATTCCCTAAACCCCTGGCTAAACTGTAAAGCGCCCAAGGAGAACTTAGATCGGACTAAAACTATCCCTGACTCTAGGGATATCTACCCATGGTTGGCAAATAAGGGGGGAGAAACACAGGAATTGTTAAGACTCATATTAATTAATTCAGAAAAAATTAAATTGGTGGAAGCCTCTAGGGCCTGTACACCGCAATCTAATGGAAACACAGGTACAAATACTCCTGATTCAAGCCCCGGGAATAAATCTGATAGCCCCTCCACATTACTGAATGTAATGGAGAAGGAGGAGGCCCAGAATAAAGAACTAAATCAGGAGATAGACTACCCATATGTGCATGTTATATCTCGTAGAGAGAAGAAAATGAGAGCAAGGGCACTCAAAAGAAGGGCAAAGAGCGAGGGAGTAATGAAAGAAATGCAAACTAAGAAAACTCAAACCCAACCGGCTACAAAAATAAAAAACTCCACCTCTAACATCAAAGACATCTGTGCCCTCTCGGGGGAAGAGGGAATCCTTGACTTTGCCCAACTAAATGAAGAAAGCAAGATGGCCCTCGAAGTAAAGGTAGTCATAGGGACCCCGCCGATCGGGAGGGAGGGAAACCATTTGAAATCAATTATGGTAGACTCTTTGAGGCCTGAGTTTGGGGAAGCTACAAACACCCTATCAGAAGCTATGAATCATAAAGGGAAAATTACTAAATCCGCAAAAAAATAAATAAAGTGATGTTTCCAAAAAGAATAAGAACGAAATAATAATAACAGCAAATTCGAATAAAACGGAAACAAGTAAAGACAAGCGAAGTATTCAACAATTCTTTAATACTCAAATTAAAGATAGGACCCCGTGTGTAAATGAAACAACAGATAAAGGGGAAAGTGTAAAAACGGCTTTGGTTACGGAGATAGAGACTCCCTGTACCTTGGATTTGAAAGAGGGGAGTGAAGATGTAAGTGCAATTGATGGGAGAGAGATACATGTAAAGGTGCATCCTCTGGCCCCTAGTGAGGATATAAAAAACTTGGTGCAGGAAGCTCTTGTTAAACTTCTCCAGCATACATCTAATCATGGTACTTCTTTATCGAGCATGTTGCCACAGCTGATAATAACAGATAATCCTGTTATGGATAGAGAAGTAATTAAACCTCAGATCTCCCAGGAAGAAACATCTGGGGAAATGGAAACGGTATCTGATATAGCAACAAAACAGGAAGTGAAGCCAGAAAGGACTCTGGTGCCTGCGCCCAAGCCGGACAAGAATGGTCAGGGGGGAGGTACCTTTGGTTTTGGAGATAAGGATTTTGAGGACAGATTCAGAGAAAAAATTGACTTGTGGAATCAGGATAAAGACAGGGAAAGAGCAAAAGACTCCAATAATTAGCCCGACAACACGCCTGTGATTCGAGGGGGGGTAGGTAGTAGGGGGGGACATGGTAGACAAATGAAGTGGGAAGAACCTAACATTATGTCTCAAGAGGTAGGGTTCAAAAAAACAATAGAGACTGGAGGGAACCAAAGTTCATTGAAGATCCTAGCGTGATGCTGAACTTTGTACTTACAGTTGGGGGGCCGCCATCTCTACACCGAGGGAGAATTCTCTCCTTGTTTAACGAAATTCCACGTCTCTTTTTAATAACTTCGGGGGACATCAAGCTTATAGATTTTATTCACTCTACAAGATACGATTGTGTGAGGATTGTATTTCATTCAAGGGTAACCTATGAACTTGTTTTGGTAGAAGGGGCAGCCCTACAATGATTTGGGTATGATATAGTTGATTTCAGTAAAGGTACAGAATCCGAGGTAGCCCGGGAAAAGCTGGGTCATTCCTTAAGGCCATATGAGAATAACACAGATGAGGGTAACACTTTTCCGGGGAAAGTTCTAAACAATGTGGCAGAACTCAAAATGTTGGCAGAGTCCCTAAAGGAAGCCCTGGGGAAGATACAGGTATTGAAAAATTCCAACTAAAGCACTACTAGGCTGGACTTGCTGTCGTGGAATTCTCGAGGATCCCGTCCGCTACTATATTCGGGTAAGGTCTGTACGGACCTGCTTAATTACTCCATATTAGCTATCCAGGAACCATGGGCAGTAAACAACATATCACTAGATGGATATACTATTTTCCAAGAACTAGCCCTTAAACAACCATTGGGTAGACCTGTGGGGGGCCTATTAATTGCCATCAAGAACATCATTAATCTTGATATTATTAAGAATTTTCGGATAAATAGTGGGTGTATAGGGGTCCTTGTAAAGGTGGACGGGAAGGGTGCAGGGAAGCACCTACTAATCATCAATATATATTGGCAACCAGGAAGGGACCTAAAATCTTCTATTGACTCGATTGGCTCTATTATTGATGAATGCCTTGAAGTGGATAGTGAGTTATACTACATCCTATGCGGAGATTTCAATTCAGAAATTTGTATTGAAGAGGAAGGTGGTAGTGACCTGGGGAGTATGTGTAAAAATAAAGGGTTTCGAGAAAATCAGCGCAAGGGAATCTATGGGCACAGTTTCTCGGAGGTTGGGGGATGAGATGTGCAAATGATTTGATGGAGGGATTGGGAGACACTACTACATGGTCAAGTGGGAAGTGGAGCTCCACTATAGACTATATTTTCGTCTGTTCAAAAACCTTCGCTCTTATCGAGGGATTCACCCTGATTGATTCCATGGAAAGTGATCACAAGATGTTGACTGTTACAATGACAACGATGGAAAGCGTGGGTAAGGACCCCGTTTACGATGTTAAGGTATTCCTTAACGCCCAACATAATAGAGTTGTGTGGCACAAGGCTAATATAGCCAAAATAAACAGATATTTTCAGGAGGATTTTTGATTGCTCTACTTTTGGGCACAAAAAATCATTGTATACCCACAACTCTTTCTCGGGGTACGTCTCTTCTGCAATTCACTCAAAATTAAAAAAAAAAAATAATAAAATAGTTCTGAGGAGACAAGAGCCTCATAAACATGCATTCTCTGAAGAGATGCAATGTCTTAAAAAAAACAGAAATCGCGAAATACAAGGCCCACAAAAATGGCCTAGCGAATATAGACTGGAGGGACTTAAATCGTGCAAAAAATAAATGGAAAACAAAATCCAAATGCTTACGAGCTCAATTATATCAGGAGGACGCTACAGTATTATACTCCACCCCAACCGGAACCTGGAATCCCCCGTCTTACATTGTAAATACCCCATGGAACATCACATTTGGGGTTAAAGATGTTGAAAATAGAATCACCAGATGCGCATCTTCTAGGGCCCCGGGCCGAATCGGCTTAGTAACAATGTCATGAAAGACAACCCTAGACTATGGGCTAAAATGTTATTTCTGTTATACAAAGACGTTATTCGCACGAGGAAACTGCCATCCAGTTGGAAAATGTCTTACATTATTCCCATATATATAAAAGGGGACAGGACTGTACCGGGTAGCTATAGGCCTATAGCCCTTTTAGATGTCGACTCGAAAATCTTTGCAGGAATTGTCCTGGAACATATCCAGACATGGATTGACAAATTTAAAATTTTATCACCATATCAATTCGGATTCAGGAAGAATGTAGGCACTGATGCAGGAGGCCTAATAATTAACATTCTACAAAATACTGCATGGACTCCTGGCAACAGTCCAGTTTATGCCGCATTTATTGACCTGACTACTGCATTTGACCTTGTAGACAGGTCAATTTTGTGGGCTAAACTGGACCTTTTGGGAATGCCGTCTCAGTTGCTATCGATTCTTTACCACATGCATGTAAACTCCAGATTGAAAGTAAGACTTAGTGCCGAGGGAACCCTAACCCAGGAGATTCAGGTTACAAATGGCCTTAGGCAAGGGTGCATATATGCCCCTACCCTTTTTAATCTATACTTTTCAGATCTAGGCAACAACTTTGTAAATCTAAATGTCTTTTCACCCAAAATAGAAGGGTGTAAGCTAATGTGGACGGCTAATGCCGACGACGTTACCCTATTTGATCACACCCTGATTGGTCTACAGCGACTTTTATCAGCCTTTAGTAAATACATCCACCAAAATGCCTTAAAAATCAATCTCACTAAGACGGTAATAATATGCTTGTCGAGTAAGAAGAATTCCAAATACCCTTCTTGGTTTCTAAACCACGAAAAACTCTATCTTGGTTATCCCATATTTGGAAACAAAAAAAAAAGCAGACCTAGGAGAGTACCTGGAAACCAAGACTAGAAATATGATTGTTCAAATCCGTAAAATTGATTTGAAATATGGCAAGTTTTCCCTCCTACCTATCATTCGGTTATATAACAGCAAAATCGTAGCACAGTTGTGTTATGGACTGGAGTTGGTACCGTCCTGGTGTAGAAACGAGGTTGGGAAATATGAATCTAAACTGGTTAGATCCATGGTAAGTTGCCTTCCTAAATGTATCCCTATCGGGGCAATCAGGTATGAGCTAGGCCTTCACTCCTTGAGGAGTATTCTTGAATGGAGAAGATTATGTTTATATCGGAAACTGATGACGAGCCATGAATGTACACTTTATTATATCTTGGGAAGGAACATCAAGAAAGGCGCTCCCTCCTCAATCTATTTGAACGAATTGATGGAGGAAGTTAACAACATACTTGACAACCTGGGAGTCTCAAGAGACCTCCTAATCAGTAATCCAATGAAAGTAAAATTACTACTAGCACATGCAGATTGGAATCTTACTGTCGAAGAGATTCAGAAAACCAAGCTCTATCCTGAAATCATAAATGTCCATAAAAAGATGGGCGAACCTGCTCCATACCTATCAAAATTTCCGAACAGAGATTGGAGGCAAGCCTTTATGAGGTTTAGATTTAATGTCTTAGCAACAGGAGAAATTTTGGACATCAGGAACAGCAATCATAAAGGTTTTTCCTTTTGTAAGTTTTGTAAACAAAAGGACAAGGTGGAATCACTGTGCCACTGGTTGACGACTTGTGATGGGCCCAGAGAAGAGCGTATTGGGTATTTTAGTAAGTTTGTGCCCAATACTGAGCGAGTTGATTTGGAGCTACTGTGGTGTGACATGTTACATGGGGAAAGAGTGACGCTACAGATTGCGGTTGTTAGGTTTCTGAAAGTGTGTTGTAACGTGAGTAATATCACGAAACTATTTGGCACTCCAATATGATATATTCCTGCACTAATCCTCTGGGAAATCCAGGTCCGGGGGAATAATTTGAAAAAATGAGCCGAGATGAAGGGCAGATAAATATCATTATTCATAGGAAATCTAAGTATATTTTATACTTCTAAAAATGGTTTTATTATGATGAAGAATCGCATCATTTTTATATTTTAATTATGTTGGCACACTGTTATAAAGCAATGGTGGGAAAATAATGTCAATACTGTCTCTGTATGTTACGTCTAAAATGTAATGAATGTTGATATAATGTTATTAAGCAAAGGTTGGAAATAATGCCAATATTGTCTTGTATGTCACGTCTAAAATGTAATGAATGTCTATACCAAGCTTAGGCCGGTATTGTTTTAGTTGGAACCTAAAGATGTTTTTGTAAAAGTTACTTTGTAACTATAAATAAAAAATAAAAAAATAAAAAAGTAGGTTGCCTACCCAGCTACACAACAAGCTGACTACTAACAATCACCTGAATAGTGCTACAAAATGGATGGTGCAGCCGACCCTCTCCACGGGATTTCCCCCATGGCCTACCCCATCTTAGCCGGTCAAAGCATTGTTGGTCCCAGACAGCAGGTAAGCCGATGGTTGATAGTGTGTACCCAAGTATGAGAGGAATTCTCCAACTCAGCTGCGCCCCTTATATTCCCCTTACCTTTACATACTTCCTTCCCTCCATCTGCTCCTCCAGCCCTGTGCTTAACTCCTCCCTTCTGCCCAAACCCACCAGCATCACACAACCACCCACACACACTTCGGCCCCAGACCGGGCAGACTGCCCTAACCCCAACCCTGAGGAGCCTCCATCAGATATACCACCCACAATAGCTCTCCTAGCCACCAACACCATGATTCCCACTGCACTCGCTCAGCCCCATAATGGAGCCGATCACCTCAGACAGCTCTCAACTTGCACCTCACAGCCATGCTTCCCCCCTACCTCCCTCCTCACTCGTAACAACCGCATGAGCTCTCAAACCACTGTGCCGTGCATTTCCATCATGTGCCTTCAACTCACCAACACTCCTAACCACCCTCCACTATACCCCCACTCCTCCATCTAGTATCCAATGTGCCTTAATCAATGCATGCTCACTTACTGCTCATGCAGACATTCTCAATCTCATTGAGGTCACCAACCTAGGCATCTTAGCTATCAATGAAACTTGTCTCCATGATGCCGCTGGCCCTGCCCTCTCCATTGATATACCTCCCGCGGAGCCTGCTGCAGAGTCTTTTGGATACTGATACTGCAGGACTCTATTTGCTTTGCTCCAGGAACTTTGAAGACTTTTCCAGTCCTCTTTCTATTTCTGCTAACAGGAACTTTAAAATCCCCAGGAAGCCGCGGAGCGGCCGCGGAATCTGCTGCAGAGTCTTTGGGTCTTTAGGCTCTGCAGGCTCCATGGCGCCGCTCCGCTTTACCCCCAAAAGAACAAGAGACTTCCATTAGGAGAAATCCCTGAGACTATTTCCAAACAACTAACGAAACCTCTACTCCGTGGTGAGTGGCAACACCTCCCCCTTCTACTTGCCTGCCCCCCCACCCTGAAACACACTCACTGAACCGCAACGCCTGTCCTGCCCGCCCCCCGCTGCATCCCTTTGGCCGATCCAACACCCCGACGCAAACAAGGACGAACTATCGTCCTTACAAACCTCTGTTTCTCCCATTCGGATTTCTCTCGCTTGCACAGGAAATAGACAAGAAACCTGCGCCCGCCCGCCAACTCCTAACTGCGTGCTTTCGGAGCCCGGCCTTTCTGTCCACGCACGCAGGCTTCATCGATCCAGCTGCGCGCAGATGAGCCGCGGCCCTGTCTGATCACCGATCTGCGACTGACGTCAACAAGCCCTGAACACCTGCACGCCCACCCTCCCCCTTGCACAACTTACGGCGTCTGGTCTCCCGCGAGCCACATAGGACGCGTGGCCGATTACATCCAAGCTTCCCATTGAGGCTGCTAGTGAGCCGCGCTCTGCCATCCACAACTCACGAGAACGCCAAAGCTCCATTTAGTGGCAATCCATTGTGCGGCTGAAAGACCCCAATCTAACACACTGCCTAGTCTCCGACCAAGCAGCACTGCATCCAGTCTCAAGACAACTTCTCACAAGTCGAGAAAACTGCAATCCTGTGCAATGAAGAACCTTCCAGGAAATTTCTTTTAAAAAAACCTACCGTCTCCAAAAAGTGTGGCACAAAGAGCCTCGCCTCACAACAAAAGAAATCGATTTTCCAACCTAATCAAGAGACTGCTCGGCCTTTATCACTCTCCTTGTGCTACAACAAGAATATCCCAAGCCTTCACAAGATAAGAGAATACAGGAAGCATTCTCCTCTAATATCCCAAATACTTACAGCACAGGAGATCTTTCTCCGTCAACAATACCACTTGGTTGGCCGAACTAAGCATCTTAGCAACTAACACAAGACAGGAGACTGCAGGGGCTTTCCCCCCCTTTGATCCTGCCCACCCTACCCTGTACAATCGAAACATCAACATCGAAAGTACAACACAATAACAACGAAAACTATCAAAAAACAGGAGACTGCAGGGGCTCTCCCCCTTTGATCCTGACCAGACTTTTCTGCTACAGCAAATACCCTCCAGCGACCATATGAACTAACCAGAAGACAGGAGACTGCAGGGGCTCGCTCCCCTTTGATCCAACCCTGTCCTTGGGGTGCCGAACTAAGAACCTTACCAACTAAAATAAGGCAGGAGACTGCAGAGGCTTTCTCCCCTTTGATCCTGCCCACCGTACCCCGTACTAACGAAAACATCACTATCAAAGTACATCACAATTACAACGAAAACTACCAAAAAAACACGGAACTGCAGGGACTCTTCCCCCTTTTTTGATCCTGACCAGACCTTTGTGCTATAGCAAATACCCTCGAGCGACCACCTGAACTAACCAGAAGACAGGAGACTGCAGGGGCTCACTCCCCTTTGATCCTGTCCTAGGTGCTGCATCAAAGAAACTCTGACGATCCAGTTCATCAACCTGGTCTGCACTGTTACATATAAAGCGCTCACTTGATCTTGAACCCACCGGAGCACAGGAGACTGCGGGGGCCCATACCCCTTTGATCCTGTCCCGGGTGCTGTAATAAGGAAACCTGCATCTACAACAACCTCTCTAGCATCGCACTAAGATACTCACTCACCTTGAGATGCAAATTGAGACATTCCCAACATCAAAACATGCAAAAGTACTAGAGACGACAGGAAACCACATGTCCCCCTTGTCGAAAAAAAAACAGCCCATGCGGCCAAATACAAGGCTTAGAGGAAAGCTTCACGCGGACCCTTCTCAAACAACAATGGAACAGGTATTCCAAAAGAAGAACCCTAACAAACATCTCATTGAAAATCAACCAAGTCAAAATGCCTCAGAACCACAAATCCAGGAAAACGAAATACACAAACAGCTTGAAGATATCGAACAGATCCTCTCAGAAAGTTTAAACAAACCCTCACCACAATCAGAATGCGAACAAACTAAAGACCTCACCCAAACTAATCAAGGAAACTCAAGCATTCAAGTTTTACAAATCCCAAACACCTGGGATCAAACTGAAACTCAGCCAACAGAAAAAAAACAATCCAATCAATCAACCTGCAAAACCAACACAGAGGACAATGGAAACGTCCGAGCTAATAAACAATCAGACATGCAATTTGAAACAAAAGACACAAACAAATGGAGCGAGATGACTGCAAAACCAATTCTCGCAAAAATCCAGTCTATATTGTCAATGGACACTGCTAACGACCCAACTAGAGACAAGTCCAAACAAAATGCCAAACCTCCCATCAGCTGAAACATCACCGACCATCCAATACCATTTTTGCTCCTCCTCCCAGGGAGAGCACGCGCGGGGGGAGGGCGGAGTCCCCACACTCTGGTCGCCCTTAAACAAATTAGAGAGAAAAAAAAAATAATAAATCAGCACGATGCTAATTAGGTTATAGTACAACGTGCGCAATAGGCACAACGTGCACAACGAGCACAACACTTGAGAGCTGCACAACGGGCACAACGGTCACCTTCTTTTGTTTCTGCAGGTCAGGCAAGCTGGTGTAACCAAAAAAGATGTCCTCTCCTCACACTCAAGACGGCTCAGCAATGTGAGCTTGCAGTCAGTGACACAGTCCAGGTCCAAACTCAGACAATGAGTCTTCCAAAAACGCGGCGGCCCCAGACGAGAGTGCTTCCCCAGCAAACAGTACTTGCAGTGCTTGATCGGTGCGCGCGCGGGTGCGCTGGTGCCTGTGTTTTTATGCTCCTCCTCCCAGGGAGAGCACGCACGCGCGGGGGGAGGGCGGAGTCCCCACACTCTGGTCGCCCTTCTTTTGTTTCTGCAGGTCAGGCAAGCTGGTGTAACCAAAAAAGACGTCCTCTCCTCACACTCAAGACGGCTCGGCAATGTGAGCTTGCAGTCAGTGACACAGTCCAGGTCCAAACTCAGACAATGAGTCTTCCAAAAACGCGGCGGCCCCAGACGAGAGTGCTTCCCCAGCAAACAGTACTTGCAGTGCTTGATTGGAGCGCGCGCGGGTGCGCTGGTGCCTGTGTTTTTATGCTCCTCCTCCCAGGGAGAGCACACGCGGGGGGAGGGCGGAGTCCCCACACTCTGGTCGCCCCTTCTTTTGTTTCTGCAGGTCAGGCAAGCTGGTGTAACCAAAAAAGACGTCCTCTCCTCACACTCAAGACGGCTCGGCATTGTGGCTTGCAGTCAGTGACACAGTCCAGGTCCAAACTCAGACAATGAGTCTTCCAAAAACGCGGCGGCCCCAGACCTACTATGCAGGCTTTGTTGGGCGGCGGGGGGGTGGTAGGGAGGCTAACTGCCAACATCAACAGGAACGTGTGGTGTTCTATGGCATCAAAGGGTGTGGGCAAACCGGATCTATTCATCCTGGAAGCTGGTATATGCAGGCAGTAAATCTGCTTGGTTTTGGGGTGGTTTATAGGCAGGCAGCTTGGATACATGCAGTTGGTGGAGTGAAGTATTTGGAGATTTCTGGTTACTGATTACTTGTGGGGGACATTATGGCTAATGGTGTTGTGTAGCAGCAGTGACATTTTATTTATAGTAGCAGTGAGTGTGTGACAATGGTGGTGCAGACACAGGGCCGGGGTGAGGGAAAAACTGAAGCACTGCCATATCGGAAGTGAGGACCAGCATTTTGTATTCCCTGTTGCAGTAGTGTGGCATAATGAAGATTTTGAAGGATTTCCCTTTCCCAAGCCTCAGTAGTGAAGCTGAGAACAGTGGCATTCATGCCGAATAGACAAGTTAAATGTTATCCAGCTGCAGACCCTTGGAGGACCAAGATTGGAATGCGAACGGCAGAGCGAGGATAGGCTGCTGCCTTCCCGAACGACAAATCCATGGGAGTCTGGTTAGAGGTCTTGAGCTGCCAACATGTTAGACTTAGATTTAGGATGCTGGTGCCTCCCCGCACCCTGCCAAGAAAATGCCCATCTAATTTGAACTACCAGGCAGCTAGGGAATAGTATACAGAAATGCATAAGTATTAGATTGATTAATGTGGTCATTGAGAAATCGGGGTGGGGGGTATAACACAGGCGACCAACAGATAAGTGGGTAGGGGAGCGAGGATCAGAACATCCCATGATTTGTGATACGAAAAGCAAGTAGTGATGCCAACAAATTAGTTAATTGATGGGTGGGGCATTGCTGGGGCACCTGCTTGCCTGGTATCAAGAAGAGCGTATTGCTATTACAAAGGGCCAATTTGACCTTTGAGTTGCCCACTGAGCTCATGCTAATAACCAGGTGCACACCATGTGACTTGGCCGATGGGGTGGGTAACGTCCAGGTAACTCGCCAGCTGAAACCAGGGGACGGTAACTATCAGGCTAGAAACTGAGCAAAGGTTCTGAGTTGGTATATAGGGGCACAATTTCACCTGCCGGAGGCCTGGGCCTTTCCCGTAGAAGGCAAGGTGGACCACGCACAAAGCCTTAAATTTAATACGCTTTGCCACCGGGAGCCAATGCAGTTTTCCCCGAATCGCTGTGATGGAACAGAACCGAGAAGCACCCACTGCCGGTCGGGCTGCTGAGTTTTGCAACACTTGCAGCTGCTGAAGAAGGTACGCTGGCTGAGCTAGGTAAAGAGCATTGCAGTAATCTGGAAAACCTGCAGTGAGAGAGGATACAACCAAAGAGCAAAGATGAGAAGGAAGATATGGAAACACTTTCCGAAGGATACAGAGTTTAAAGTGAACTGACAGACAGACCGCGCTGACCTGACTCTGCATAGATAGGGACTCAGAGAGCTTAACCCCTACGTTCTTCACCACCACAGAGGACCAAGTTCAGATGGCCAAAATGCCATAGACTATCGCGCAGGAGCCAAAAATGGACCTATGATTAGCGCCTCCGTCTTCTCGCCATTAAGGCGAAGACAGTTTTTACCCATCCAAAGATGGATAGCCAAAAGGCAAGAGCCGCAGCGTTCCGCCGAGGCAGGATGGCATAGGTCTAGTCTCACCAGGATCTGTGTGTCATCAGCATAAGAAAAACACTGAAACCCAAAAGAGTGAATCCGCTTGACAAGTGGCTGAATATATAAATTGAAAAGGAGAGGGGAAAGAGCAGAACCCTGAGGCACCCCACAGGTGAAGGGCTTCTCAATCGAAACAAACGGAAGAAGTGAAAGGGACTTGGAATGACCAGTTAGAAAAGACACACACCAATCCAGGACTGAGCCCGAGACCCCCGCCGCGCACATCCATTCCAGCAAGATGCATTGGACCTTCTGATACTTGTTTCTTTTTGTATACAAAATAAACCCTGTTTGCCTTGCAAAGCCGTGCACCAAGCCTTTATCCTTAGAGGAGTGTTTTTATTGTCTGGTTGTGTGGAGGTCTCGCCTTACAATGTTTTTTTTATTTAAATGTGATTCTTTTAGCCTAGCATAGCCATCTATCAAAAGCACTAAACAATCAGACTGATTTTGCCCTGTTTTGGCACCAGTAGTGTAAAGTATAACAGTTGGCAGGCTTTTGAGACTCTCCAATTTTTGAAGATAGGCACAGTGAAATAAAATGATTTGCATAGGCTCACACACTTTGGTTAAGCATTGAAGATGGGATTGTAACCCACATTGCAATTCATGCACTTGCCCGCATATCTTCTGAGTTCCTGTTGGTCGACATATTTAAGTTTTGGGTTTCAGGAATACATTCTGTTTATTGTAAAGTACACAAATCACTTGTAAAGGATCCAGGCGAATCTATGCATCCATAAAGAACCCTGTTTAGCCAAGTATCATTCCAACTTAATTTTACACATTCTGAATGGAATCCTAAAAGTTTCAGAAGGCAAGGCTGAAATATCTCTTTTAAACCACTTTTCTTTCAAATACAAAATGGAATACATTTTGTGATAGTCGCCCAAAAGTAATTGTTTGACACAACGTAAAGCTTCTTATAAGCATGGTGTTAAAGACATTTGAACATCAAGCTAAATTCAAACCCTTTCTGTCAAACGAGAAGCCATCATTGGTATAAACTAGGCTTTAAAGTGAAGTTTGTTTTGTTGCTGTCTGTCATTGCCCAGCAAGAAGTGCCATTTTTTGGTAGATAAATGGATTGGTTTGTGGGCTTTCAGGCTGTCTTCTATCACTCTTGAAAATGTTATACAACGAGGCAGGGAAGTGATGTGTTTTTTTATGTATTTCTTGCTCTACATCTGATGGTCACTGTATATCTTTGCTGCCCCGTGCCTTCCTTTGTGATTTTGTATGTTTCTATCTGGTTGCTTGTGGCTCTTTTGAGTGTTTCACTCAACATCTGATTATTTCTATTTATTTCAGTCCATGGTGCTGCCTCTGCTCTGCATTTGTTCATCTGTGTGGTAGCAGTTGTCATTCCTTTTTAGTTGCAGCTGTTAGTTGGTGCTATAAGTGTTGCATATAATCCAATACAATTGTCATCGGAAATGAAGATCGGGGAGAGAGAGATGAGAAGTTAGGAGCGACACATAGTAGATGACAGAGGGACTCCAATGAAGGAAAAAGCATGAGTGTACAATGGAATACTGAGAACAGAGCTCAAGAGACGGTAGAAGGAAGGATGCAGTATTAATAAACCTGTGGGATGGCATGTCATAGGAATGCATGCAAATTCTACAGGATATTTGGGAGAGGCACAGAAAAAGTGGGGAAACTGCAAGGTGGATGAGCGATGCAGAGATCTGAGCAGCAAAATGGTATTTGCACAGCTGAGCCAAGTACGAATGAAACCAAATGGTGTACTTTTCCGCCAGCACAGTGCTGATTACAATATGTATGTCTGCTTTGCTGTTATCCCAGCTTGATAGTGAGCCTCAATGTTCGGTGACATAAGCGACTTGGCAGCAGATGTTTTGGAGGTTGACTAGAGCAGCGTGGCTGCAGAGACCACTGAATACAATAGGGGGAGTTACTGTACTGTACGCATGACTACTGGCAATGCAGGTCTGTGTCCACCGTAGTTGTTCTGGTAGTCACCTCCTGCATCCTATTAGCTCCTCTTCCGTAATCCCTATGGCCCCCAAACAGTAAATGTGGACACCAGCCTCTCATCTGCCATGATGAACCCGTATAGCCAAGCCACTACTGGATGAAGTGCCATTGTCCTTTCAGCTTTGTTGGAAGATGTTTGTTAAGTATCATCACTATCATGGAATACAAACTAATGTATTCATTTTTGCCTCCACAGGTTCCAAATCCCAGGTTCCAAATCCCATATGTTTATTGACCATTAAAGAGATGGCAGAATTGCAAATTCAAGCTGCACCCAATCTAAGTACAATTTCTTTAACACTTTTCCTCACCTAAATTAATTAAATGTCCCATGCAGCTGCAGAGTGAAAAACATGTCTTTATTTGTGTTTCCTGTAGGTTAAATAGAAGACCAGCCAGCAAAGGACACTCTTGTTGACCCTCACATCTTTGGTATGTTTAAAATAATGTATCTTTACCCCTATAACATGGCCATTACAATTAAACTTGGATTTAGGTACTAAACTTAGCATCTCTTGTATTCCATCCATACAACCCCATGTAATTGTACCACTGTTCTGTGCACTGATAGACAGTCACACATCCACAGATTCACACATGCCAGGGCAGGAGAAGTAGATTGGTGCAATGGCATTGTTTTTGTGTCAGCATGTGCACTGTGTGGTTTGTGTACATTTATTTGTTCATGTCTGTGTCGTATTTGGTCATGTATGTATTATCTGTTTTTTTTAGATGTCAGTCTGTGTGTGTGTACATCTCTAGTACCATTCAAATGATTATTTGCTGGCATCATTGATATGATGTGGCATTATTAATGTGCTTGTACACAAGTGTTTCTAGGCACCAGAAGACAAGGGGGGAGGGGGGAGACAGAGAGGACAAGACAAACGATCCTACTAAGCCTTGTGTCTTTCGGATCGGGTAAGTGCGATGATAGAAGTGCAAGGGGAAGGAAATTGGGAAAGTGCAAGATGGAGGAAAATGGGGAAGTGTCATCAGGGCATCATGGCTCTGAGGAAGTGCAGCCAGGGTAGCGCAGCTCTAGGTAAGTGCAAGGAGGGAGGGGGGCTGTAGGGGTAACAGTTACAGCCCCTAAGTGCGTGGTAGGCCAGGAGGCAGTGCACAGAAGACTGGTCGTGGAGAAGCCTGGTACCCTTTGAGGCTCTGAGGGAACCAAGCAATCAGTCGGCGCAGCAGACAGGTAAGTTAGCAAGGGAGCAAGAGAGGGAAGGCAGAGGAGAAAAGGATGGCTTTGAGCTGCTTCTGGAACTTCAGGTGGTCCGGCTCAAGTTTGAGAGGGGCAGGGAGGCCTTTCCTGAGGGAGGCACCGGCAGAGGAGAGAGATCTAACCAACAATCTCTTCCTGAGAAGTGTCTGACCCTCAGAGTTAGTTAACAGAACCAAGAGCTCTAGAAGGAAGGTATTTCGGAAGATCGAGTTGGATATAGTGTGGGACCCGCCCCAAAAAGACTTGTGGACAATATAGATGGTCTTGAACCTGATCCTTGCAGCCACCTGTAGCCAGTGGAGAGATTCCAGGGCTGGAGAGATACGTTCCCTGGGCTTAAGGCCTAGGGTAAGTCTTACAGTCCTGTTCTGGATTAGTTACAGGGGGCAAAAAGTAAAGGTAGGCAGATTGAGAAAGAGGCTATTACAGTAGTCCAGCCTGGAGAGAACCAGGACTCTGGAGACAGTGAGCTTCTAGGGGAAGTTGAGGAAAGGTAGAATACCTCTGAGTAGGTGAAGCTGAAAGTGGGCCTTTTTGACAAGGTCCATGATGTGAGTAGAGAAGGAGAGAGTGGAGTCGAAGATGACGCCAAGTTTATTTGGCTCACAGGAAGGCAATGGTAGAGGGCCCAGGGAGGGCGGCTAGAGTGAGCGAGGGAAAGTGGGAGCAGGGGTCCCAATGAGAAGGATCTACGTCTTACTGGCATTAAGGCAAAGATTGTTGAAGGCGCACCAATCCTGAATCATGGATAGACAGTCAGGAATGAGTGAGGGAGGAGAGGAGGCTGAGGGACGCCTGAAAGAGAGCTGAGTGACATTTGCATAACACAAAGTTAGAAGAGGAGGTAGAGATTAGGTAGGCCCAGGTTCACACAGAGTCTGTTGATCAGGGTAGCGGGATTGACCGGGTCGAAAGGAAAGGTCAAGGAGGACGAGGACAGAGGGAGAGCTGGAATCGAGGTTAGAAAGCAGATCTTCAGGTATTCAGTAGCAATTTCTGTGCCTCTGGATGCTCTGAAGCCAGACTAATGGTTATGGAGGCAACCAACAGATTCAGTGTGGACGGTAAACTGGGAGATGGCCAGATTTTTCAGGAGTTTGCCCAAGAAAGGAGTGATTGAAATGGGTGATAGTTTGCCGGAGAGGTAGAATCGGCAGAAAGATTTTTTAGGAGGGGGTGCACAAGGGAGTGCTTGAGGAGAGAGGGGAAAGTTCAAGTGGCGAAAGAGTGATTACAGAAATCGGCCACGGCTGGAGCGAGGGTGGTAATGTGCTCCTTGATGGTTCTGGAGGAGCAGGGGCGCACCTATTTCAATGAGACTTTCATAGATCGGACTTGTCTAGAGACATCATCGGATGTTGTCAGAGCCAAGGAGGAAAAAGGAAGAGGAGAGGGAGCAGCGGCCGCCCAACGGGGGCCTGGGAGCGGTGGAGGAAAGCAAGGATAGGATGTCCTGAGTTTTAGTGGTGAAATGAGAAGCCAGAGCCATACAGAAGGCGTGGGAGGGAACAGGTGAGGCGGAGACTGCAGTAGGACTGGCCAGCTCCTTGCAGATTTTAATGACCTCATCTGTGGTGTTAGAGGCCGTAGAGATGCAGGCCTGGATATGGACCCTCTTCTTAGAAAGGACAGAGTCTGTATTGCCTTTGCAGCAGTCGGCTGGTCACTTTGTCAGAGAATGCACCCGAAGCCCTCAACTTCCTCTCGGCCACCCTGCACTTGTGTTTCAGGGTGGGGAGGTTGGAGTCGTACCAAGAGTTGCACGTGGAGGTAGGCTTCAGATGGATGCTCATGATTGGGCAAGGATGTCCACAGTGTTGGCAATAGAAAGATGCAGGTTAGAGAGGGCTGTGTCGGAGTGTGAGTCAGCCGCAGGAGTATGAGGAGCAGAGAAAGTAGTGGCAAAGGCGTCCACTGACACTTGATTGATGGGCTGAATGACCGAGAAGGAAGGTGACTGTGCTGAGGTAGGCTTTGCTTGAGGGGGAAGAAGTTTCAGGTGAGAGGAGAGCAGAAAGTGGTCAGTCTAAGAGAGAGGAGTAGTGAGAGGGTTAGAGAGGGCGATGTCTGAGGATATGAGAACATCCAATGTGTGTCCAGCAGAGTGTCGGACCAGAGGGAAGAATAGAAAGCGAGAGAGGATTAGATTCATTAATGTGGATGTTGAGGTCTCTGAGGAGGAGAAGTTGAGAGGTCGAGGCAACGAGGGACGAAGAGAGGTCAGTCTATTCTGAGAGGAAGAGGGTGACCTGGCCAGGTGGCCTGTAGATGGAGGCCACAGTCAGCGTGAGGTCAGGAGGGATAGAGAGCCTGCAGACTAGGCATTCAATGGAGGTGTAGGCTTCTGTAGGAATGACAGAAGCAGGCACCAATTCCAGAAAGATCAGGGCCACTCCACCTCTGTGCCGTTGGTTCTGGGCTTGGAGAGGGTCTTGTAGCCCTCAGGGAGGAGAGTGTCAAAACCTGTGACAGAGCTGGCCATGAACCATGTCTCAGTGAGAGCGAGGGCATCCAGGTCAAGGTTTAGAGGAGGTGGCAGTTGTCAAAGGAATGTTTACCACCAGAGGAAGAGTTGAGAGTAGCGACGTAGAGCAGGTTGCCACATTTGAAAGACTTCCGGCGTGGGGTGCAGGAGTGGGGTACTCCCAGGAGAGGCAGTAGAAGAGTCAGAGAGTGGGTAGAGGCAATAGACGGAGGTGGCATATGGGCCAGAGATGTGTTTGGAGAGGCAGGAGAAGGGAGGAAGTTGATAAGACGTGGGAAGCGCCTATCAAGAAGGAGATTGGGCTGAGAACCCTGGACCATGATGATACCATTTAGATAGACATTGAAAATGATCTTGGAGGATTGGAAGAGGGCCAGTAGGACCTCCCACTGGGCGCCACTATTAATTGGAGAGAAGGAGAAAGGAGAGAGAGAACAAGAGACCATATGAGGTTTCCATAAGTCTGGAGCGGGAACGACAAAGAGGATGTCGGTGAGTCTGTCTGGAGGAAGCGCTGATGTGGCTATCGGCTATAGGGAGGCCTGGGTTGGAGACCAGGATATTCCTCTGAACATTTTCCTTCCAGACTTAGAGAAAGGGATGGGATAGGATAGGAGATGGAGTAGCAGTTTGAGCAGATTAGAGAGAGATTGAGAGCACCATATAGCGTGCAAGGAGGAAAGAAGGGAGAGTAAGGGAGGAAAGGAAGCACAGCCCACAGCTGCGCACCACAGGAAGCACCAGGTTTCACACAGAAGGAGGTACACAGGAACCAACACACAGGCAACACACCACAGGGGAACGCAGGAGCAGTGTGGATGGAGTACAGGGGCCGGGCAGCGCACTGCAAAAACATCCAGATTCGACTTTCCTTGAAAGAGGGGAAAATACCTAGTTTCAACATAAACAGCAATGGTAATAATGGTAATTGGTGATAATGTTGCTTACTTGGTATTTGTGTCAGGCTGTGCCAATGAAGCTACAGTTTGGTGTGGCACCAGGAACAAACAGTGTGAGGACAACAGCACAATGTGTGGCCCGAGCCTTGCACAAAGTTTACCATGGCAACTGGTGAAGATGTGTATATGCGCATGGGTCACATGTAATGTAACAAAGAGTGGGGGAGGGAATGTGCACCAGGTAGTCCAATGTTAGCAGCAGAATATGTATTTTGCATTGTGGAAAGTGCAAAGCTTTGAACCATATGAAAAATGTTGGCATCATGGACAAGATTGACTGTTTCGTTCTGTTTTGTCCTTCTCAAATTTAATGCAGGAAGTGAACTTGCTGGGAGCTATTTATTTCATGCTTGTATAGCCCAGTTAGCTTGACACCAAGCAATACTAGGAGCTACATTTGCCATAAAAATATACCTATGTGAAAATGACCCATTTTGGAATGTGTATAAAGGAGCATTATGACACGTATAAGACATTTAAAAGTATAATGCAGCATATTAATAAACATTGTGCATAGCTTAAAATAAACTTTCCACAAATCAATCACACCATAATAAAAAGAAAAAAACATTATCAAGCACAATTCCAATCACATTAACATTACAATGAGGCATATATAATCGACAATAGTTTGGATCTCAAATGAATATTACATTTGTGGCAAGCCACATACTAGCTGCTAGTTCTCCAGATATGTTTCCTGTATACTAGGTGACGCCAGATACCTTGGAGCTGCTCCTGCCCATAAGATATTTATTTTGATTAGTAGGACCATGTCCCCACGCACAATCTCATCAGAGGTCGAAGTGGGCGGGAGCGGTCGGGAGTGGTGCTCCCATACTTTTTATTTTTAACTTTCATAGTTCCTATACTTTTATTTTAAAAAGAAACCGTTCTGGAAAGATTTCGTTTTAAAATAAAAGTGTAGGAAGAAGTTGAAGCTTGCACTTCAGTGCACTGCACTCCACATTCCCATAAATAGCAGGTGTGCTTGTTTGGGTGTTTGGATTGTGTGTGGGAGGGAGCGCAGGGATGGGGTTTGTTGGAAGCGGGGCAGAACAGCATGGAACATAGGTCCACTACTTCTTTTCGTACACTTCGACCACTGCATCTCATAAACTCATTGCAGGTAAAGATAGATGACTTGAGTTACAAGCCAGTTTGCCTTTAACCCAGTCTGTGTTCCGAGAGTTACTTCTATGCCATTCCATCTTCACTGTAAGAGGGCTCGACAACTGCTAGTGTAAGGATGGGTTATTGGAAATAGATGAAATATAGTTGCCTGCCAGGATTTTCACCTACTGCGTTTTACAAGCATGAGTTGGTTTTCTGGAAATCTGATTAGGTCCGAGGGAACAGCAGCACCACACTGACCTATGTTGGGGATGGATTTTAATGCTAACCAGGATTGGTAATAAATAAATCCTCTTTAGGTTGGGATGGCTGTTCGAATTTGGGTATGCGTTTATTGGTAGTCGATTAAAAGTACAGTTTACACATCTTTCAATGAAGAATGTTTAATTTCTTGAAATGAAGGGGCTAAGGTGAGTTTGTTCGAAGGATTAGATGTTTTTAGACGTCACAGGCATGCAAAGCAGTAATAAACAGCTATTGTAATACAAGGCTGCTCAATGTCTGACAATTCATAGGCATTTAGGCTTAGCGATGTAAAAACCACCACTGTCCCAAATTGTGACATTTTTAGACCAGCATTTAAAGCTTATTCTTGTGTGTGCCCTCCGTGTGCAATTCTCTCTCACCTCCAGCTTGGGATTCTCTGTTCTTCCTTCACTCCCTTAGATCCCAAGCCAAGTAAATATCTGTCTCTAAGCAGTCTCACCCTATTCTAATGGCCATCTTCCTCCTTTCTTTGAATCAGAGTCACTGTGGAGGCGCTCGCTACAAGCGGTCTGCCTCTCACTGCTAATGGTTTACCTAATTTCTTACAATCTGCCATGGAGGAGGCGCTCGCTATAAGCGGTCTGCCACTCTGTGCTAATGGTTGTCTTTCTCTCTCTCTGCCTTTTTTCTATGTCTCAATTTTTCTCTTTCTCCCTCTCTTTTTCTTCCTGCCTTTTCATTATAAGCAATAAGTCACAATTAGCTAATTGTCCTCGTTTTGCTTTTTTAAAATTTGAGTTATGCATGTCTATGTGGTCATTCACACTATGTTAATTTCATACCAACATTCTCAAGGGGGATACAGGGTTTCACAAAGAGGCTAAGGGAGCCATAAATCCATGATAAGGGCACAGAGAAGTAAGACCTTCACAATGGGGAGTCAAACTTCACAAAGTGGATATAGGGAACACATTGGGCCTCATTACACGGAGGGCGGTAAGGGTTAACGGTCACCGTTAATGGCAACGGTGACCGTTAACCCTTACCGCCGTACTACGAGGTCCCTTTGCGGGTTGGAGGATTTAACGCCTGCTTCTTGCAGGCGTTAAAATCCAACCCGCTAAGGGACCTCGGAGCTAATTACGGCACCGCAAAATTGCGGTGCCGTAATTAGCGCCTACCCCAGTCCCATAGAGCCCTATGGGGCAGAAATGGGAATGGGAATGGGGAAGGGCAATGGCGGAAAGGGGATTTACCGCCCCTCCAACCTTGGAATGGGGCGGTAAATCCCCTTTCCGCCAAGGCGGTGCCGGTATTTTACCGGCATGAGCCATGGCGCTAATAGCGCCATGGCTCACCGCCTACCGTGTAATGAGGCCCATTGTTGTCGACACCTGGTTCTGAAGGAGTAAGTGATATGTCTCAATAAACTGGAGAATTAGCAGACTTTGGGCCTCATTACGAGGCTGGTGATAAGGGGTTAACGGCGCTGGTAAGGATGCCGGTGCCGTTAACCCCTTACCGCCGCATTACGAGGTCCCTTAGTGGGTCCCACTAAGGCCAGCTGGTAAAACCAGCCGTGCTTAGCGGGAGCCATTAAGGGACCAGGGAGCTAATAACAGGCCCGTTATTAGCTCCCTCTCCATTCCCATTGAACCCTATGGGGGATCGAATGGGAATGGGGATGGGTATTTTGAATGGGGATTTACCGGGTCCTCCAAGGTTGGAATGACCCGGTAAGTCCCCATTCAAGGAACCCGGACCCGGACACGAGTTTGGAGGCAGCCATGGCGCTAATAGCACATGGCTACCTCCAAACTCGTAATGACCCCCATTCTGTTTAAGTGCCCCACTTGACAAAACTCTGATCCTGGCCAAATCACTATCTCTAATGCCTTTTATGCCCCAAATGATGTTGCTTTCCAACAGGAAATATTCTTCAGAAAACTATTGAATACTCTCTACACTTTAAGACTCAAGATGAAATGTTTAGTTATTTTTGCTTTGTAAGTGGTTAGTATTACTATTTTATGAACTCTGTCAAGTAATCAGTGACTGATGTAGAAGCTAAAATGATGATATTGGTGCTGTAGCAGGGAATTGGGAGAGCAGATGCGTCTAACTGCCCATAGGTTTGTTTCTATATTTCTAATGACCACATTCAACATGTCCTAATACCTGGAAGGCTTAATTTGTACAACTACTTGACCACAGTCACACACATTGTAATTGCCGTTATTCAGTTTTAAATGCATGTGCCTTTGTAAGTTGCTTGGGTTTTAGTCAGATTTCCCTACTCCAATCAAAGGATGTGAAATCATGTTGGATACTGTCTGGGATTAGAATTGTGATTTTGATGAAACCTTTGGTGAGAGCTGGTGCTTTGCAGGGTTGAGGTACACACCAGTATTTTAGCAGGCTTGGAGAAGCATATGCTGGACTTCTCTAAATATAGGACCTTGTTTTTCAAAATGCTTTTGTTATGGGTTTCCAATATAGCATACATTAGCTTCACCTATAGTTCTCTTCTATGTGCTGTAGTACCTCATCTGGCTTCATCAGTGTTTTCTTTATTAAATTTTCCAGTGGCCACTATATGCCTAATGGTCAACATACAACAGTTTCTTTAACTTTAAAACCCACTAACCTATTGGTTCACATGGCTGTAAACATGATTTGTAGCTGTTGCTTACATTAATTTGCCCTCTGAAAGTTTTTTTTTTTGGTGCTCTGGCACACTGAGGACATTTATAACATTTGAGCGACTGGTGAATTTAGATTAAAGAAAGACCAGTAAAGAGCATAACTGAAGGATTAACCAACAATTCATAAGACATGTAGGTGATGTAGGTGTGGTGTAACAAGAGTCTAGTGTCGTAGATAAAACATTTACTGGTTACAATTGCAGGGGTTGAAATTAGGATTTCTTGACCAGGAGCAAAATTCAGATCCTGTGTATCAGGCATCACCAATTAGGCAGGAGCTACACTATTGGAACCAGGAGCAAGTGCATAGAGCACATCAAAGGTAACCTTTTGCGTAAGATGCAAACTCTACTTTTTGTCCATTCATCCATTATCCAATATGCTTTAAATGCCTCTTAAGTGTGTCCATGATTCTCTTTTATACACATACCCAAACCTACCCAGTTAATATTACACAACTGTGTTTGTATAGCACCACTTCCCTGGTAGCTCTTGGTTGTTTCGCCGTAACCAGGCTCTCCTAGGCTATAACCAGGAGCTAAATGGCTCCTAGCAATTCCAAACTCTGCTATTGTTTTGCATGTTTTTGCATCGATCTACATCTTCATCTTCATCTTCATCTGCAGTGCAATGTTGGAATGCAATCACATGGTGGAGAGGCTTTAAATATTTGTATACTCTTTTTTTTTTTTTAGCCAGTGATGCACAATTTTGTTTTCTTCAAATCATATGTAGCTTTTCTAAGTCACTGCAGAGAGGGGAGAACTACTGCAGTAGATTCCAGGTCTGTATTTATGAGGTTTTGTTAATAAACTCCTAAAACACAACCTTTAAAACATTGCGTTTTAAGGGCTATACAACATTACTATTTAATAAAGTGAAAGTACACTCAAAAAACTGAACTGAACAGTATTTGCAAAGGTTTACAAACGTAAATTCTGTAAACCAAATGTTTACTAATAATGACGCCTTTGAAGTGTACACTAGGTTTACAAATAATAGTAAATGTTGTAAACCAAATGTTTACTAATGTTGACAAATATGAGGTGTACACTAGGTTTGCAAAGGTTTACAAATAATGTTCAATTGTGCATGAAACATTAAGTATACGTTAGGTTTACAAAGTATTCATGATTTGTAAGCCATTGCAAACTTAGGGTTTACAAATCTCTGAACATTAAGTCCAAATGGACTTGCATAACTACAAGGTTTACTTATGTGTAAACGCAATGTAAACCAAAGGTTTACAAAAAGGTTTACAACACTTGTAAACCATTGCAAACTTATAGTTTGCATAGGTTTGCATGCAGTTTACCAAATTTGTAAACCATGATTTTCATGTTTCAGGTGGTGATGGTGGAGCTGGCCTAGATGGGTGGATAACAGGCAGTGTGTATGCAGCATCTGGCAATTAAACTCAGGTGGGTATGGGTCGAAGGCCTTCTTCTGTCAAGTGTGATGAAATGATGGAATTCGCCTCTTCTTCCGAAGGGGGAGCCCTCCCTTGTGAGACTAGGGAGGTGAGCCTACTCTGCAACACCCTCCTTAGGGGTCGAGGCACGTGGGATCTCACTGGGAGAGACTCCCTCTTAGGGGACAAGGAATCGCCATCCTCTGAGGAACTCCTGAAACCATTACACATAATGGCATACATGGGACTCTCTAAAATATCAAGGACTTATAAGTCACAAGCATTGGGTGAAGAAAAAAACAATCTATACCATTATCAAGAAGAAAGAAAATGTATCCCTTAAAATCCAAGTCTCCAATCAACTAAGACGAGTGCATTGAATAGCAAGTACATACCGAACAACATAGAGAAAGAGTCACACATATGCAGATAAGGCAAGGACCCTTCCTGAGTAACTCCTGAAGGAGGCAGAGAAGAAGCGAGTCGCGGAGCCCACAACATTCAAGACTATGCTGGAAGAAAAGGGGACATGCCAGAAACACAGCGTATACCAGATGCAGGAAGCAGAGAGGGCTGGAGCCCAAAACAAGGTGGTGGCATGACCATGACTTATATGTGATGGGCAGGCGGCCCTCAAACCAACACTGATACCATCCGAAGAACGAAGCAGCAATCAACTTGGTTACCTAAAGAAATACCAGGACACTGTGGAAATGAGAGAGAATCCCAGGAAGAGGACACCGGCGACAGTGAGCTGTTGGCAACAAGGAGCGAGAGAGAATCTCACATACAGACGCAGAGGCCGGAGATGTTCCCCCACGTTATTGAAGGTAATGGGAAGGAGGGCAAGACCGGGATGCCAAAAGAGAATCGTTATACAGGTCAAGAAACTTTATGCATTGAAGTTCCAGCGAGGGAGAGAAAGCTACCACAGATATCAGTTCCCTGGGAAAAGGGGAAAGTACTCAAACCTTCAACGCAGAATGAAAGGAACATAACAGAAAGAAAACCTTATATAAGAAAGAGGAGCATTGAAGTCCCTGAGAGTGAGAGAAAGCAACCCTGAATATCACTACCCTCGGAAAAGGGGAAAGTACTCAAGCCATCAACACAGAAAGAAGGGAACATAAGAGAATGAGAATGTTATGAATGGAAGTACAGAGAGACCACAAAAGTGAACAATATACAAGAAAGAGAATTTCAGAGTAAGGTGGACCACAATTGTCTAGAAAGCGAGAACTACAAAATAAATTGTACATCGCCAGGTTGTTCTGAGTCCTTTACAAAGCTTCAAAGAATATATAAAACATCAAAGGAAGATATTCTACAGGTAGGGGATAAAATCTAATAATCTCATGGTAGAGCTGCATGAACTGATATAGCTAGTAACTAGAGACTATCTAAAGATGACCTATTAACAAGAAACCTAGAGACCGATACAAGAAGTATCCTCAGGAGAAGGGAGTCATTCGCCTGACCTCAGTTTTATTTAGAATAGTGGTAGGGCCATTTAGATTAGTTTTGTACAGCGGGCGTAATCTTTTGGACATTCACGGATGACTGATGAGCACTCTAGTCAGATATATAGGTAGGAAACATCCCTTAGCGATAGGGAAAGATAGGCATTATTTTTATTTGCCAGTGAGACAGCTCAGTGGGTACATCGCCTGCTGTGATCTATGTGTGATCTGCAGGTTTCAGGCTTGAATCCTGCCGAGGCCAACTTAGCCTTTCATCCTTCCGAGGTTGGTAAATGAGTACCAACTTCGGGTGGGATGATAAACGTATGTAAATATGTTCTATGTACAGCGCTCTGGCAAATGTGCTATATAAATAACTTATCATCATTATTTATTTAATAAAACATTTGGAACATGTCCTCAGAGTGTCCACATCCTTCTTCTGATCCTCCACACAAGGTTATCTTGAAATTGGTATCCAGCACTCTTACCAGTCTTAACTGCATTAGTCAACCCAGGAAGTTGATAGATCACCACACTACTATGGGCTATTAGCTTGAGGGAACTGTTTGGGATACTCCAAGAACTGGAGGACCCTTGCCCTATTACATCGCAGGTCACACAGGATTCTAAATGGTGTCTAACCATCCAAGACTCCATGATAAAGAAATTAAAGAAATCCAAAAGGACATCTCAATGAAATCCAGACCAGATCAGGGATCTTGCTTAACCTCCTCACATCCCAGCACTTGCGTGGACCAATCCGGAATTTGATTTTCAGCTTAAAAGTGAGCGCAACATCTGGCTAATGTGTTAAGGCAACTAAAACCTGTAAATTGTAAGGGGGATGTTTGCCTTGCCCTGACTATTAAGGAGTGTGCCCCACAACTTGTTCCAGTGATTAGGACGTTTATAAATGCTTCATTCGGGGAATGCACTGTCCCTGCTAACATCAAAAAGGCCTTAATTTCACCACTGACAAAAAAAAAACACCCTTGACGCAAATGTGCCAGGGAACTACCGGCCAATCACAAAAGTCCCCTATCTACTCAAGGTTCTAGATAAAGTAGTAAAACAATAAATTGAAGAGTTCCTATGTAAATATAACATCTTGGGACATAAACAACCTGGCTTTCGCCGTGCCCATAATAGACAGTCTACTCTCCTGGATCTCAAATCCAACATCTTTAACATGTTTAATAAGGGGAGCACAGCCTTGTTGGTGCTGCTGGACCTGTCGCCAGCATTTTATCTTGTTGATCATTCTATTCTTGCGGACATACTCTGCAGTACAGCGCACTTCGCAGTCTCAGCAAAGCATGCTGGGTACGTTCATTCTTATCGGAACCAGGGCCAGCGTTTTCTCTCAAGAGTCTACTGCAGAGGCGTTTCTCGTCTCTTGAGGTGTGCCTCAGAGTTCTTGCATGTCACCCACTATATTTAACATCTTTACACTTCCATTATTCGAGCAACTCGATGCTGCCGGCAAAATTTATGAAAAGTATGCTGATGACACGCAGTGCCTTGTGCCACTGTTGGGCGATTACGATGCAGACTCCTTTTCCCATAATCACACCTATAGCCTAATCCAATCTTGGATGCTGGCAAATAAGTTAGCACTCAATGATTCCAAGACGGAAATCATGGTTGTTGGCACAACACCCCAGCTTTGCATACTGGACCAAGAATACCAGCATTTTGACATTACTAGCTGCTTAATTAAAACTCAATCCAAAGTAAAAACATTGTGAGTCACCCTGGACCAGAATCTAGCCATGAAGGCACAGGTGAACAGTCTGGTTGCGGGTACCTTTTATCACCTGAAACTGTTGGCACAAGTACGGCTGTTCATTGAATGCCAACAACTATGCCTTGGTCGCACGTGCCATCATTGGGGCAAAACTGGATTACTCTGCCAGCCTCTTGATAGGCATCACTTAAGGGGATGTATCTCAGCTCCAGGTTATCCAGAATAATGAGGTCTGCATAGTGGAGAGACTGCTCTGAACAGACCATGGGCCTCATTACACGGTAGGCGGTAAGGGTTTACCGGTACCAGTATTTTACCGGTACCGATAAATCCTTACCGCCTTACTACGAGGTCCCTTTGCGGGTTGGGGAATTTAACGCCTGCTTTTTGCAGGTGTTAAAAACCAACCCGCAAAGGGACCCAGGGAGTTAATTACGGTACCGCAATTTGCGGTGCCGTAATTAGCGCCTTCACCATTCCCATTATGCCCTATGGGGCAAAAATGGGAATGGGGAAGGGCAATGGTGGAAGGGGGACTTACCGCCCCTCCAACCTTGGAATGGGGCGGTAATTCCCCTTTCCACCAAGGCGGTGCCGGTATTTTACCGGCATGAACCATGGCGCTAATTGCGCCATGGTTCACCACCTACCGTGTAATGAGGCCCCATGTGTCAGCGGCATGCAGAGCTCTACATTGGCTCCCTGTGCGCAATCGCCTTCCGTTTCAGGCACATTGCATCTCCATCGTTGTATTAATGGCCAAGAGCCTAGGTACTTGACTAAATGCCTTACTTGGCTCCCAGCGCATAGAACACTACGGTCGAACAACACCTGCTTTCCGGCAACTCCACGAGCCAAGCTCTCCTGTGTTGCGCGGGGGTCTTTTCCACACACGGATCCTGTACTATGGAATGCCCTTCCCCCGGATTTGTGAGCCTGTTCGTCTTTACCGGATTTTTGAAAACCAGACTGTTTTGCTGACTTTTTACTTTCTGCTCTGATCTGATATAGACTTCTGTTTCCCCTCTTCCTGTTCATTGTTGTTTTGTCATGTGAAGTACCCCTATGCCTGCTTCAGGACCCCCATTTGCAAGAGGTCAAAGCTGAGAAGCTTGCTAGGGGAAGAAGGTTTACCTTTCATGCTTCTGTCCTCATGTGAGTGGTGTGGCGATTCTGGGGCGACTCTGCCTGTCACGTGTCTCCCAGCAGCCCATGATGCTGAGAGTGAATAGTTTAATTTCAAAAAAAGGGTCAAGGCAGTTGCATTCTGTGCTGCAATGTTTACACCGAACACGTGACGATCCCAAATTATTCCCTAAAGTGTTGCAACATCTCCAGAGGCACAGGGCGCTTGTTCATCTTGGGGGGAGGCTTCAGTGAGATTCTCGATCCCATCCTGGACAGATCCTCAGGCAGAAACCAGAGGGTGCATCCGAGTAGCGCAGCAAGAGCTTTGAAAAATCGGGTGAAGGCGCACGATCTATTAGACATCTGGAGGTTGCACTTTCCATCCGAAAGGGAGTACACATTTTGCTCAGCTGTGCACAATACAGACAATTGTCTATATTCTTTTGTTTTTAATCAAACTTTATCCAATTTTCAATATAAAACATATGTGCTATCATGATCAATGCATTGTTGAACGTGTGGCAGTTATTGTCGTACATAACACTTAAATCAGTTAACATAACATTAGAGCATTGGAGCAATCCCCTTGTTCATATCGGCTGCAGTACTTTGCGATTGTTCGTTGTCCCACCTCTGTTGGGGGGCGGGATGTGGTTACCATCTGCTGAATTGCTGTGGCTCTAGTGGTGGCTTCGCCTGCCCCTCCCATCCCCAATCCGTGATGGGGTCTGTTTCTTTTGTTGCCAGGTTTGGAGTTGTTCGTTCCCATCCTTATGTCGGCCCGCAGCCCTACCCCTTCTTCCCATCAGACCCGGGGCTTACGACTGATTGTCTTGGATTTCAGTGGAGCCTGGGGTGATGTGGTGGTCCTTGGGGGTGCCGGTCCGGGCTTGGATTAAGTGCAGCATGTTTAAGTGTAGGCTTCTAGCAGTTCTCCGTAGCGATGGCCTTTGGCAGGGTTGGCGGTCATTATAATCTGTGGCACGCCGCAAGTTCCAGTCTGCACATTTTGGCTAGTGATTTGGACCATTCGGCCGATGGCGGAAGTCGTTTCGAGTTCCAGTGTATAATTAGGAGCTTTCTCGCCGAGAACATAATGAGAGAGATAATTTTTCTGGTCAGAGGATATTGGTGCCAGTCTGTGTCCTCATCTCCTAGAATCAGTGATAGCTTTGAGAAAGGGACAGCAGCTCCCTCGATGTTGTTTACTGTTTGGTGCACTTGTCTCCAGTATGTGCTTATGCCTGGGCATGACCAGAGAGTGTGGCCCAGGGTCCCGGTTTCGTGGCAGTCTCTCCAGCATTGGTTTTTGGGAAGGATGCCCATTTTGTTCAGCTTATCAGGGGTGTAATATAGCCGTTGGATGATTCTGAACTGGATGTCTCTGTTTCTGAGATTGAGAGAGACTGTTGGGATCGTCGCGAAGCTTCTTTGTATATCCGGCGCAGATATCTGATCACCCAGATCTTTAGACCAGGATGCCGCTAGCGCGGTCAGTCTATTTGCGTTGTTGGGGATGGCCATCACGCAGAAGGTGCGGATGTGTGGAAAGACCTCTGTGTTGTGGTCAATAGACGTTATTCTGATGTCAAATGGGGTACCTGAGAATTGAGAAAACAATAGCCTTGGTTATATTCTCATATCAGATCATGGCCCCTTGATCTTGCCTTTAGTCACTCCCTGACCAGTACCTTCACCCAGCACCTCTGCAGTACTTTCCCATGTAATGACAAGACCATGGATCAAGGCTGTTAAGAGGTTTTGAATTTCATTGAGAGAAACTGGACAGTGACTTCACATTTTTGGAGGCTTCAAAGTGCTACATGCATGGATTCCTGATGTCCCCGATGAGCCAGAAGAGAAAGGAGAAACGGCGGGTGGTAGAAAGAATGGAGAAAGAGATCAAACACCCAGGACAGTTGAATCAGAAAGGGCAATTAAGAACGATAAGATGTATGAATTAAACAAAATCCTAATGGGTGGAATATGCTCCGTTCAAACTCTGGTCGAATTACTTGGCACAAGGGGAAAGGAGTGGCAGATCTGCTAGCTCGCAGTCGAAGTATGTATTGATAGTGAAAGGGTGAGTGATTTAAGCTATCCAGGGGTCAAATTGGGAGGTAACATGTGCTCCAGCCAAGGTCAATGCTGTGTTTAAAATCTTTTACAGAAGGCTGAATCAGTCTTGAGACGTTTTTGGGAAGAAATTTCTCTTTCACGTCTGAAGAAGAGGTTGAGATACTAGAGGAACTTATCTGCTGAGAGTTGGTCCAGGCAGCTACCGGAGGATTGGACAGTCGCAAGTGACCAGGCATGGTGGTCCTTTCGGCTGAATTGTACTGGATACCCTGGAGGGCTCAGCAGTTGACCTGCGATGCTAACTGACCCCATTTGCCACACGTCTCTCCCTGGTATGTTCTCATATGCGACAGTCAGCCTCCTGCTGATGGAGAAAAAAGCGCCTACAGTAAGTGGAAGTTACAGGATTATTAGCCTAATAAATATATATAAATACATATATATATATAAATATAGATTGTAAATTGATGTAAAAATCCTGGAGATTGAGGGGATGAACAAACTGATCAATAAGAATCACTGTGCTTTTATCTCAAATAGTAATGCACATGAAACACTGCAAATATGTCTGAAGGGCGGGACCTGCAAAGAGCCAGCAGCCGCTGTATCACTAGGTGCTGAGAAGGTATTTGATCAGATCGCGTGGGGGCACTTGTATCAGTATGTATTATATTGATGTATGTCTTGTATAACACAAACCTACCTCAAGAGCAATAGAGAAGTGTACAAGAGGTCAAGGAACAGAAGGACAGTCCACAATGGGTCTAGAACACCGGTAGAAACAGGGACAGAGTGACCTGAATTGCACCTAGGAATTGCCTAAAGAGCAGGATTTTCAGTAATGTTGAACAGTTAAATGTCCATGCCCTGTGAACTTTAGAGGTGGTGATGCAGCAGGGGTGCCTTCTCTCATCCCTGCTGTTGAACTTGGGTTTGAGCCGCTGGCTGCTAAACTCAGAACACAGAAGTAGTGTAGGGCGTTGCCTTCAAGTGGCTCTCCAGAAAATGCGGTTCTATTCTGAGGTCTGCCTTTTAATCATGAAGAAAGTGTTATCAATCTTGAATGCTGTCCTGGAAGTGATTGAGGATTTTGGCCAGCTTTCCAGCTATCGCATAAACTGGGATAAGTCTGAGGTCCTCCTAATAGTGAGAACATGAACCAAAGGTGAAAAGGAGGGACTAGGTTTCCATTGGCGTCCCAGGAGCTTGCCGTATCTCGGAATCTAGAGGTAGGCAGACGTGGCTGGTGTATTGCGGCTCACCCCAGAGGCGCTGATAGAGAATCTGAAGGTTGTGCTGGAATAAGGGACTCCTATCAAGAGTTCTCTGTGGAATAGAATCAATTATATGGCCCTGGGGTAAATTCTGTTCTTTCAATGATGCCCCTGCAGCACTGAATGACTTGACACTAGCATTAATCTGGGAAAAGAAGACATTGTGCATCGTCCAAAGCAAGCTGCAGAAGTCCAGACAATGTGGGACATCTGTCCTTCTGAACATTGTGAAATCACACCTGGGTGGATGGCTAATGAGTGAGGGACATAAAAAGGACACTAGGGTGCTAGATGAAACGAGCTAAACTGGGGAGGTGCGCTTTTTGCTTTCGTTGTGACCTCAGCAGCAAAGGCACTCAAACTCCGGCATCTGATGCGGAATATTGGAGGTAGAGAAGAATTCTGACAGCGTATGTTAATGATCCGAATATTCAACTTCATGCACATGCACTATGTACCTCTTGTATACACCCCCCAGTACTCCATCGATCTACGTAGACGATGCAGATAAGTGGTTGATTGTGGACTGGCCTGGGAAGGAATTTCACATATGAGGAGTGCCTATCCTGGTGATTCTTCACTGGTGAATCTTCCTGTGACTGAAGTTTCAGGGCACAACGTGATAAGATTCTATGGAGGTCTCTTTGGATGCAGACAGAACCTCTAGGAGGGGTTTAATTGACTCCTGGGAATACTGGGCATGGTACCACGCTACTGGGATGCTTATACACATGCTATGGTACTGTGTGAGGGTGAGATCATTCTGAGAAGACATGAGCACAAGAATCGGTGAGGTGTTTGTTCTGGGGTAGGGTGTGGTCTGGAGAAGCGTCCACAAGGTGTCCATGTGGTTGCAGGGAGGCACCCTGCTGGCCTGTAAAATGATGCTCAGATTAAGGAAGTCATCAACCTACCATTGTAATTGTGCACTGGAGAGCAGATGTTCAGACGACCTATTAGGAAAGACTGTGCACAGGTGTCAGAGGGTGTTACGTCAATTTAATGGGATCTGGTCTTCGTATGAGGATTTGGGCACATGAGTTGTTGATGGCGCATGTGTGCACTGAGCCAGATCCATCATAGGCAAAGTGTAACTTCATTCTTGTGTTATTGTATAATATCAAAATGTTGACAAGGCAGCTCAAAATTCTGTTTTACTTTAATGGAATATTCAATGTGAAAAAAATTGAAAATGACTACATATGGATGTCTACATATCAGGTGAAAGCCTTCAATTAGTTTCCTTGTTGCTTAACCTGGGCAAGGGGTGTGTGATTGGCAGTCACTGCATTGATCGGCCTATCGGTTGGGCAACATGAAAAGATGTGAGATAGCATTCCTCAGGGCCAATTAGGATGCTGGCATTCTGGCCAATAATCGTAGTGAGGCCAGTGTTCCTGGTGACTATTAAGTATCCGATCTCTACTCTGGATGCCTGTCACCACAATCCTTTCATCCAGTACTTACTCACATGTCACGCTGTGATCCTACCACAACCCCAGCATCTTACTGAACCTGCCCCTTACTCTCCCTGCTCCTGCTCTCTCCACCCTGAAAGCAAAAAGGGACTTTGTTACCATGCAGAACGGTGGCAGGTGTTCTAGAGTGGGCACCATTATTAAGAAGTTACCTCTGTGGTTAAGTAGCAGGAAGTGGGTTTATGGAGTGGAAGATGGGTTTGGGGAAGTGTGACCAAAGTTAAGAGAGCTGTGCATTGGGTGGAGAAGAAGGTGTCGGAGAGTGGGACCAGTAGAAGTTGAGGTGGCATGTGAGTGAGGGAGGGGAAGAAGGTGTTGGAGAGTGGGATCAGCAGAAGCTGAGGTGATGTGTGTGTGAGGGAAGGGAAGAAGGTGTTGGAGTGTGGGATAACTAGAAGCTGAAGTGGCATGTGTGTGAGGGAGGGGAAGAAGGTGTTGGAGAGTGGGATCACTGGAAGCTGAGATGGTATTGTTTGTTTGTTTTGTTTGTTTTATTCATTTACTTATAATGCACACCAAACCCGAAAATAACCTGGCGCAACAGTACAGGATATGCGAAGCTTGAGGTTACAGGTTACTGATTACACAACCGAAGCAAAAATAAATACCAGCAATGTGCAACATAAAGTCAGTGGCAGGTTATCAATTACAATTAAAGCAGAATATATACAGTTACAGAATACAATCATGACAGGGTATATACAAGAACTAGCGAAATAACAGATCGTTAGCCAAGGATGGGGGAGTGTGCAGATAGAATGCATGTTGGTAAGTATGTATTCACGTAAGGAGGTTTCAGTAATTGTCGGAGCTGGATAGCAGCTAGTCATCGGTAGACTTCAGCAACTTGATGTAGTTGGATCTGCATTTCAAGAATGGCTGCTCTTCATGTAGTGGGTGTGGCAGTGAATTCCATAGTTGGGGGCGGCACGGACTTGTTGAGCACAATGGCCGTTTCTCAAGTTTAAAACTGTAATGCAAACTGTGTACCAAGGACAAAGGGAGAAGGGATATATTCTTAGTCCCTTCTCCCTTTCCATGATGGCCATTGCCAAAGTGGGGCTGGTGCATGACAGCAGGAGAGGAGGACAGTGGACATCATGGGAGGCTGTGGCAGATATGTTTGTTGGCCGTAGGGGCCGAGGGTTGAGTGGTGGGGTAAAGATGAATGGCGCAGGGCAAGCGTAAACTGGAAGCATGTGAAGAAGATGTAGAATTCCCTCTTCATGTGGGGCTTGGAAGGCGGGCAATACTGTTTAATAAAGCCTTCAGTCTTAGCCCATCGGCTCCTTCACACAGCTCTCTACAAATGCCCCAACAGTATCTCTGGTGCATCTTTCTACCTGCATTCCATGCTGTACATTCCGATGTTTTTAAGACACGTTTAGAATATATCATGTTGTTATGTATTGTCAGCTGTGTCTTTGATTGATTGATTTTTTGGTTAGGATGAAATTTTATGTATAGTATATTGTCACCATGTATGATGTTAGGGTATGTGTTTTAGATGTTTCAGAAAATTTAAATAAATGAATTGGATTTATTGGATTCCTTAAAATAATTGCACCTAGTCTATTTTTTCAGGACTTTATATGCCGGAAAATCAGTGGTCCTTTTTGATCTATGAGATGAGTGAACTAATGCAATGACTTATGTCGATCTCCTTGTTGTATAGGGGTGTTTTTTACAAACCTAGTTGAATCCACCCCATAAACTAATACATCATCTTGAAAACACAAAACCCCTTCCATATGGTGAAACAGCTGAAACATTAATGCGTTGGAACACGGCTGTTGCAGACACCAAATCAACAGGTATGCGCTTACATTGGAATAACCATTCTGGAGTAATAAAGGCTATTTAGAGGATGGGTGCAAAACAATTTGGTGGTACGCAGACTTCAAGTCTACAGTGCACATTATTTTATCTCTATTACTAGTACCCAACATTTCGTCATGTCAGGCAGTGGGAGTGTATCTGGTATTACACATTGATTTACATACCACAAATCTATGCACAGTCTGGATTTTTCATTGGGTTTGTGGACCACAACTAACAGTGGGACCCACTCGGATGATTACATTCGTTCAATCACACCTTGTTTCTCCATTTGATCAAGCTCATTTTTTACAGCAGCCCTCATAGCTAAAGGTACTGGCATCACTTTTTGTACTACTGTAACAGTGTTGGCTATCAAAAGAATCTTGTGTGTAAAGCCCTGCATAGACTGCTTCTTCAGCATAGGGGTTTAGTTTTATATTAAGTCTCTTTTGATGTGACCAACTGAGAAATGGATATGTTTCTTTGCTTGACACATATAGACCTTTCCATTGCTGATCTGTCTTTGAATCACATGGTAGACCAGAACCAACCTTACAAATCAATGTGTTTTCCTCTGGTTTGACATCTACTGTATTCATTGTGATCTCTTTTCCCATTTTTGCTTCAAAAATAGCCCTGGGTAACAGCGTATACTTGGCTCCAGAGTCAATTACCATGTCCATATTTATGTCTACAATCTGTATGTTTGACATGGGCTTCTCTGTATCGGCATCCTCGTCCTCTATATTGTTTACTTCATTGCTTATGTGTCAATGATAAACGTCCATTCTTCTAATTCTTCGCACAACTCATCAACACAGTCAATGTTTTCAATTTTTGTCTTGCAACAGTTGGTGAAATGCCCCCTTTTGTTGCTCCTCCTGCACATCGCTTTAATACCAGGACATTTGTCACTGCTGGCTAAATGATACAGACTATCACAACGAAAGCACTTCCTCCTTTCATTCTCATCCTTTCCTTCTTTGAACCTCCTTGCCTCATTCCGCATGGCACATTCCTTCCTTGTTCCTTGTTTTACAATATTCTTTCCTTGTATTGCCAAAACTTCCATCACTTGTAGGGTTTCTTCCTTCTTTGATTCAGATTCGGTTCTTTTCTCTAATTCCTTTACACACTTGGTTGTATGTTTAACCTCCTTCACAACTTTGATCACTTCATCAATAGATGGGTTGCCCTTTGACCATAAAGCTTCTCTGACTTTCCATCACTGCATTCTAACATAAATTGATCTGGTAATCTTTCATTAAGCGTAGTACCAAACTCACATGATGATGCCAAACCTCTCAGAGCTGTGATATTTTGTTCAACTGTCTCTCCATTCTCTTGTTTCCTTTTCCCAAAATGATGCCTCTCCAATATGATACTAACGGATTTGTCATAGTGTTTGTCAAACATCTTGATAGATTTTTCATACTCTCTGAGGTTTGCTGATTCTTCATCTGCATTTTCCTCCATAGCGTAGCGCATGTGGGTCCTTTTCTTTAATGAGCGTGGTGGTGGTGACGCTGTTGCTCGCGCCTGCTTGCTTCCCTGGTGCTGGATCACGAGACCCAAGCTACTCCTCACTGATGATGCCCAACAAGGCTGAAACATGTCTGGGGATGCTTGTGGTCTCGTGCAGAAGGGATGTGACCTAGCAGTTCGGGCTGGAGTATCCCTTTGGGGGTGGGACCAAGCCTAATTTTCATATGGTCTTTCCCCTTTTGTAATGGCTTGGCAGGTGAAGAACGATGGTCTGGAGGGTTGCCCAGAGCAATGCCAGAGGTTAAGATTTATTCTAAACCTTCCAGCCATCACCTCTTTTGTTTTGGGATCACGTGCACTGGGCAGAGGTGGAGCTCATCACGATTGCGCCTATGAGCCCACCGGCTTATCACGCTTGTGCCTGCTGGGCTTATGTTTTTTGTGGCCCCTTCCTGATTTTGTTTATTCGCTATGAGGCAGGCGCAGAAGGGAAAGAGCTTCTCAGCTTTACTTTTTGGATCTTTGCTGAGAGTTCAAGCTGCGCTGCTCTCCCAGTCACCTTCTCTCTCGTTGAGTGTCAATCCGCTCAAACTGCCCAGGAGCACAGGACGGCTCTGTTCTTTGTAGCGGACAGCTATATGTCCTTCCCTTCGATGTTCTGCTGTGCCGGGGCTGGCTGTCAGCTGTTTCAGCTTTCTTAATGTCAAAATGGAAAAACTGGGTTTAGTTACAAGCGGCTACTCGGTGGGCTGCCACTCTGCTACCTCACCGCCACTAAAATAGACTTAGAGGCAGATAGGTTGGTAACTGTTCTTTATTTGTAGTTTCAGTTTTAGCCCACCGGCTCCTTAACACAGCTCTCTACAAATACCCCAACAGTATATCTGGTGCATCTTTCTACCTGCATTCCATGCTCTACATTCCACACTCCATGCTTATCTCACATGGATTGCTGAATGCATAGCATGGAATGATACACAGTGCTAATCTGCATTGGTGTGAAGAGCCTTCAGCCACCCAATCTACACATTCATATATGACTACATTTTCCATTTCATTTGGGACACACTAGTCCATCCCTGGTTTAACTGTTCATTCTGGGACGTGTAGTCCTAGGTTTATATGGGGGGGGGGGGTCCAGGACTACAGACTACAAGTCCCAGAATGCAAAGTTAAAATCAGGACTTGAATAGTGCCTCCAGATTGGGTAATGTTGGCATGTATAAACATTCTTCAAGCCCACGCATTAGTTGTAGATTAGGGTGACCAGATGTACTGGTTTTGCCGGGACTGTCTCCGAATTGGGGGCTCTGTTCCCCTTTGTCAAGATTATGTTTCCATGAAAACATGCAGTGTTGGTAGTTGGTCTTCATAGCTGGCAGGCAGCAATGCACCATCTCACACAGAAGAAATGCTGCATTTTACCAATTAAGTGGTAGTTGTAATAAATTAATTCTGTGTGTATTCCACAATTAACACTTAAACCTCCTTCTCCTCCAAACTCCACTGAAGTGTGATGCCACTTTCAAGAGTTAGTCCTACTTTTATGTCAGTTGCCTTGTCCCGGTTTTTTACTTTTTAAACCTGGTCACCGACTGTAGATGCCAGGGCTCTCTGAAGACACAGTATCCCCTCCTACCTGTGGCAAGACTCATCTCTACACGCAGTTATTATTCCTGCTCAGGTAAACCGGCGCCTTCCTGCATTGATTTCCGCATCATACCTCCAGGCCATGGGTTCCCAGCCGTGATGGGATCATTGGAATTCAGAAGGGACGCCTGGGCTGAGCCGCTAGGCAGCTGAGCAGATTTTCAATTAACAAAACTAGGACGTGAGGCCGAGCTCCTGGGATATGCCTCGGAGCATTGGGCAGGTGTCTTTCGCGTGCATCGGCTGTTGTTTTCCTAGAGCTCAGGTCTTTTTTTGGTCCCTCCATAAGCCCGAATGACCTCCATCTCTTTTTCTATCCCCATCTGTCACTCCTCTATCGACCCTCCCATTTCAATCATATTCTCCTCGTTCCTCTATTGCCTTCCCTTTTATCTCCCGCTCTCGCAACCTCCTTAGTTTCTTAACTGTACTGCTCTCGTCTGCCCTTCTCTCTATCAATCATTGAAATTGTGCAGTGTTTTGAGTATGGTTGTGCCTGGCTACAAACAGCACACGATGCTACTAATCGTGCAGTCTTTGCAATTTGTGAATATGGCTCCAGGAAGAACATGCTACAAATAGTGCAGCATTATCAGTGTGCTTACACGAAACACTTACAGGCCGATTCATGGAATAATTAGCGTGGCGCAAGTGGGCAAAAACGTGCGATTCGCAGTGCAAGTGCGAAAATCGCACGAAAAGCAGCGCACATCGATTCATGGAAGGCCGTGCGCGAGAAAACCATCGGATGTGCGAAAAAAAAGTGCGCGCCGCACGTTGGCGCACAGGCCATCTAACAGCGTGCGCCAGGTCACAGCCAAAATCGCACAGGCCACAGCGAAAATCGCACACAGCGCGGCGCACGCAACAAAAGTAGGCAGAACACGGGGCGTAACACTCGGAATGGGGAACAACTTGCCAAAACGTGGGCGTCACGGGGGATGTACAGGGTACAAGTGCGCGGAACGCCCACACGCTCGCCTACAACACGAATTCATGGAATAGAAAAGGGCAAAAAAGCGCACGCTCAAACCAGCGCACAGGCACAAACACGACCGCCACAAGAAAGCAGGCGGTAGCGTCTCTGCGCCTGGAACAAATGTGCGCCAAAAGGTGCGCCAACAAATAGCACCTATATACAGCCATGAAGAATGTCCTATACTGAGGCCCTCCAGGACAAATGAAGTGCAAAGGGGTACCCACAAACACGGACAGCCGCTGACAAAAAATTACGTGTGCGTGTATACCGGGGTGCGCGGGAAGTCTCACACGCGATTTCGGCAGGGTACGTGTATTGCATGGGTGCGCGGGAAGTTCCACACGCGATTTCAGCAGGGTACGTGTATTTCAGGGATGCGCGGGAAGTACCACACGCGATTTCAGCAGGGTACGTGTATTTCAGGGGTGCGCGGGAAGTACCACACGCAATTTCAGCAGGGTACGTGGATTTCAGGGGTGCGCGGGAAGTACCACACGCGATTTCAGCAGGATACGTGTATTTCAGGGGTGCGTGGGAAGTACCACACGCAATTTCAGCAGGGTACGTGGATTTCAGGGGTGTGCGGGAAGTACCACACGCGATTTCAGCAGGACACGCAATTTCAGCAGGGTACGTGGATTTCAGGGGTGCGTGGGAAGTTCCACACACGATTGGCCCAGTGCGAGCAGGGTACGTGTATTTCAGGGGTGCGCGGGAAGTTCCACACGCGATTGGCCCAGTGCGAGCAGGGTACGTGTATTTCAGGGGTGCGCGGGAAGTTCCACACGCGATTCGAGCAGGGTACGTGCATTTCAGGGGTGCGCGGGAAGTCCCACACGCGATTTCAGCAGGGTATGTGTATTTCAGGGGTGGGTCCTTCAAGGTGTACGCTCCACAACCTCCACGGCCCCTGCAGGCAGCCCACACCACGGGGGACTACCCTGCACCCCTGCTCATGTCCCGCAGGCAGCCCATCCACCATGGCCATGCCCCCCAGCCAACCCACATGTCACCTTGCACTACTGATCAACAATGCATGTCTCCCACCACCCCCACCCCCACCCCCCAGCAGTGCAGGGGCACCCTCCACCAGGCCCCCACTCATGTCTCCCACCACCCCCACCCCCCAGCAGTGCAGGGGCACCCGCCACCAGGCCCCCACTCATGTCTCCCACCACCCCCACCCCCCAGCAGTGCAGGGGCAGCCTCCACCAGGCCCCCACTCATGTCTACCACCACCCCCACCCCCCAGCAGTGCAGGGGCACCCTCCACCAGGCCCCCACTCATGTCTCACACCACCCCCACCCCCCAGCAGTGCAGGGGCAGCCCCCACCAGGCCCCCACTCATGTCTCCCACCACCCCCACCACCCAGCCACCAGGGGCACCCTCCACCAGGCCCCCACTCATGTCTCCCACCACCCCCACCCCCCAGCAGTGCAGGGGCACCCTCCACCAGGCCCCCACTCATGTCTCACACCCCCCCCACCCCCCCAGCAGTGCATGGGCACCCTCCACCAGGCCCCCACTCATGTCTCCCACCACCCCCACCCCCCAGCAGTGCATGGGCACCCTCCACCAGGCCCCCACTCATGTCCCCCACCCCCCAGCCACCAGGGGCACCCTCCACCAGGCCCCCACACATGCATGTCCCCCTGCACCCCCACCCCCCAGCATCCAGGGGCACCCTCCACCAGGCCCCCACTCATGTCTCCCACCACCCCCACCACCCAGCCACCAGGGGCACCCGCCACCAGGCCCCCACTCATGTCTCCCACCACCCCCACCCCCCAGCAGTGCAGGGGCAGCCTCCACCAGGCCCCCACTCATGTCTACCACCACCCCCACCCCCCAGCAGTGCAGGGGCACCCTCCACCAGGCCCCCACTCATGTCTCACACCACCCCCCAGCAGTGCAGGGGCAGCCCCCACCAGGCCCCCACTCATGTCTCCCACCACCCCCACCACCCAGCCACCAGGGGCACCCTCCACCAGGCCCCCACTCATGTCTCCCACCACCCCCACCCCCCAGCAGTGCAGGGGCACCCTCCACCAGGCCCCCACTCATGTCTCACACCCCCCCCACCCCCCCAGCAGTGCATGGGCACCCTCCACCAGGCCCCCACTCATGTCTCCCACCACCCCCACCCCCCAGCAGTGCATGGGCACCCTCCACCAGGCCCCCACTCATGTCCCCCACCCCCCAGCCACCAGGGGCACCCTCCACCAGGCCCCCACACATGCATGTCCCCCTGCACCCCCACCCCCCAGCATCCAGGGGCACCCTCCACCAGGCCCCCACTCATGTCTCCCACCACCCCCACCACCCAGCCACCAGGGGCACCCTCCACCAGGCCCCCACTCATGTCTCCCACCACCCCCACCCCCCAGCAGTGCAGGGGCACCCTCCACCAGGCCCCCACTCATGTCTCCCACCACCCCCACCCCCCAGCAGTGCAGGCGCAGCCCCCACCAGGCCCCCACTCATGTCTACCACCACCCCCACCCCCCAGCAGTGCAGGGGCACCCTCCACCAGGCCCCCACTCATGTCTCACACCACCCCCACCCCCCAGCAGTGCAGGGGCAGCCCCCACCAGGCCCCCACTCATGTCTCCCACCACCCCCACGACCCAGCCACCAGGGGCACCCTCCACCAGGCCCCCACTCATGTCTCCTACCACCCCCACCCCCCAGCAGTGCATGGGCACCCTCCACCAGGCCCCCACTCATGTCTCCCACCACCCCCACCCCCCACCCACCAGGGGCACCCTCCACCAGGCCCCCACTCATGTCCCCCTGCACCCCCACCCCCCAGCATCCAGGGGCACCCTCCACCAGGCCCCCACTCATGTCCCCCACCACCCCCACCACCCAGCCACCAGGGGCACCCTCCACCAGGCCCCCACTCATGTCTCTCACCACCCCCACCCCCCAGCAGTGCAGGGGCACCCTCCACCAGGACCCCACTCATGTCTCCCACCACCCCCACCCCCCAGCAGTGCAGGGGCACCCTCCACCAGGCCCCCACTCATGTCTACCACCACCCCCACCCCCAGCAGTGCAGGGGCACCCTCCACCAGGCCCCCACTCATGTCTCACACCACCCCCACCCCCCAGCAGTGCAGGGGCAGCCCCCACCAGGCCCCCACTCATGTCTCCCACCACCCCCACCCCCCAGCAGTGCAGGGGCACCCTCCACCAGGCCCCCACTCATGTCTCCCACCACCCCCACCCCCCAGCAGTGCATGGGCACCCTCCACCAGGCCCCCACTCATGTCTCCCACCACCCCCACCCCCCAGCCACCAGGGGCACCCTCCACCAGGCCCCCACTCATGTCTCCCACCACCCCCACCACCCAGCCACCAGGGGCACCCTCCACCAGGCCCCCACTCATGTCTCCCACCACCCCCACCCCCCAGCAGTGCAGGGGCACCCTCCACCAGGCCCCCACTCATGTCTCCCACCACTCCCACCCCCCAGCAGTGCAGGGGCACCCTCCACCAGGCCCCCACTCATGTCTCCCACCACCCCCACCACCCAGCCACCAGGGGCACCCTCCACCAGGCCCCCACTCATGTCTCCCACCACCCCCACCACCCAGCCACCAGGGGCACCCTCCACCAGGCCCCCACTCATGTCTCCCACCACCCCCACCCCCCAGCAGTGCAGGGGCACCCTCCACCAGGCCCCCACTCATGTCTCCCACCACCCCCACTCCCCAGCAGTGCATGGGCACCCTCCACCAGGCCCCCACTCATGTCTCCCACCACCCCCACCCCCCAGCAGTGCAGGGGCAGCCCCCACCAGGCCCCCACTCATGTCTCCCACCACCCCCCAGCCACCAGGGGCACCCTCGACCAGGTCCTCACAATCCCCAATCATGTGCGTTATGGTCAGCCTCCACAGCCAAAAAGCCCTACCAAGTAACCCATTCACCCACATGGAAATGGAAATGACATGTCACACCCCCAATGTTCATGAAGCTAATGAACCCATGTCCGTCACACACAATGTTTGCAATTCAATGGGAAAACACCCAACATGACATGCATGAAACCAATGAGATGATACCAGACAGTGAAGCAAGAAAACAAAATTGTATTGAAAAAAAGAAAGAATGCTAAAGAAATGAAACAAACTACAATGGGAAGAAAAAAAAACAAGCTGCATGTCCGCATAAAAATAAAGAACTGCAAATCATAATCCCAAAAAATTTCCTCCAAAGTGAAATGTAAAAAAATAATCCATAAAATCAAGAACTATGTAAAAAACTCGAAAGGGTCCATGAGCCCAACTGAACAAAGGAAACCTAAAAAAACACCTAACTAAAAAGCAACTATATACAAAAAGTGGAGCAGTGTCCGTCGACTCCAAATCATAAGAAAAAACAAAGGAAACCTAAAACTAAAGAACTATATACAAAGGCGGCGGGCAAGTCCAGCGGCTCACTCCGTGGTGTTCCGGGCCAGGGCATCATCGAACTCCTGTTCGATGTCCCGGAGGCGGTCCAGTTCCATGGCCCCGAGGGTCCGCAGGGACGACGCCGTGTCCTCCTCCAACCCCCTGCGGATTGCCTCGAGGCACTCGGCCCGCCTCAGGGCCCTCCGCATGGAGTTCTCCGCCCTGACCATTGTGAGCCGCGCCTCTTCCGCCCGCCGCCGCTCCGCACCTATGGCGTGGCCCAACCACTGCCACACGGAAGACACTCTCTGTCCTGGGTCCTCCTGCCCTCCGGCCGATGCCTGCCCCTCCGATGCCGAAGGCCCTGAGCCTTCATGGCTCCCACCATGTTGCTGCTGCTGCTCTGCCTCTGCCCGTGCACTGCCTCCTGCTGCCTGCACATCCTCCGCCGGCTGGGGTGCAGTTGTTGATGTGGCCACCCCTGCTGGACGTCCGACTCCCGACTGTGGCAGGGATGCCTCCTCCACCAGCCTGGCCGCACTGTCAGAGGCAGCTCCACAGGGCACCCAGGTGACTGATGGGTGGGAAGATGGCACAGAGGACGACTGGCGCGTAGGGGGTCCAGTTAAGGAGGGGGTCGGAACAAGCCCCATCAGACGGAGGAATCCGGTCTGGGTGACCTGTCCCAGCAGGCTGACGTGGTCAACGAGCCATTCGAGATGACCTGCAGTCTCTCCATGAAAAGACTGCAGGTCACCTCGCATGGCCCGTTGACGCAACGCCACACCAGCCAGGACAGGCTCAACCCGGACCTGGATGGCCACGTCCGCAGGCAGAGGAAGGCCAGTTGACGTCAGCTCATCCCCTGCCTGAAAACGGGTCTGGACGTAGGCATCCCTGCTGGTGCAAGATGATGCAGGGACAGGATCGGGGACAGGATTGCACACAGGCTCCTCCACGGCCGCCTGTGCTGCCTCCTGTCCCTGGTCCTGGACTGCACCACTAGCACCAGTGGGATCCCCACCTCCAGACCCCGTCTCTGGTGCTTGCACGGCCTCCTCCTCCACCAGACCCCCCACCAACCTGGATGACTCCGTGCCATCTTCCCCTGTTGGGCCCTGTGGGGTCCCAGCTGCCCCTTCTGCTGCCGAGGAGTCCAACTCCAACCTCCGCCTCTTGGACCTCCCCCCGGCAGCTGCGGCCTGGGACGCGGCACCGGACTCCTCACTCCCCGACGAGATGACAACACGGGAGGGGAGCCGGGCCTTGCGTCTCCGGCTGGCGGTCGGATCCCCGCCGCTGTGCTCCACAGCACCTTCTCCACCCTCTTCATTAGTTGACGCTGCAGACAGGGAGAAACAAAACACAGGCATCAGGGCACTGTACAATGGACACATACACACATGACAGTTGCACATGAGTGGCATTGGCAAACCTCATACATGTCATCACAATCCCCAACACACATGTCATTGCAACTCGCACACATTAGCCATACCACAGCCATATCGCAACTGCCACCACCATCCATACACATACAACAGCATCAGCAGCCAAAGGTGACCCAGACATCATATGCAACACAGGAAGTGCACCACACATGTACACACACCACCACACTTGCATGCATGTCTACACCTCTGCCAAGTGTCGCACTGTTCAGACGGGCATCCATGTCACATCTGCCAATCAGGCTTACACATACCGCAGTCACATGCATCCATGTTGCATCACTGTTGCACCCTTGTCAAATACACACACATGCACATGTACACAGTGCTCATACATGCAGCCCAAAACAACATACATGCGTGACATCACGGACATGTCTACTTACATACACATTCATCCAAACATGTGTGCACGCACAACTGCATTTGCCATGCAAGCCTACACACACAAGCACCATCCATGTCTCACACATCACAGCCCTCGCATGTCTCAGCCCCACGGCCCTGTACACCCCCACCCATACTCGACCCCATACAAACAGATGTGCAACCTGCACAATACCGAATTATCACCACACGCACTGCTCACAATCAGGATGCATGTACACTCACCGCTCGACTCCAGACGGGTCTGCTTCTCCAGGACCTGGACGTGGAGCGCTGGGGATATGCGTTCCAGGACCCCCATCTGTTCTTCCGACAAGTGGGCCCGGCGCCCCTTGGCATCCGCTGCCTTCAAGAGGCGCCGGGCCTTGTTCAGGGTCCTGGACCTGAAGTCCTCCCAGCGCTTCCTGACATGTTGTAAGTCCCGGACTGCCACCCCCTCCGCGTTGATGGCAGTCACGATGTCAGTCCAGATCCGAGTCCGTCCTTCCTTGTCGGCGCGTGAACTTCCGAAGAGGGCATCATACTGCCCCAGGACTTGCTCCACCAGGACACCAACTTCGGTGGCACTGAAGCTGGTGCCCCTCTGCCTCTCTGGCCGGGGGTTGTCAGTGGTCACAGATGGTGTTTGCCCCGACATGACAACCCCAGAGGCAGGAGTGGGTGGGCAACTGGGTCCTGGGGCTGGGCTGTGGAGCGATGGAATTCCAGTCGGGAGTCTTCAGTTCCAGCAGGGGTGGTCACAGCAACAGCACCCCTGGCTGATGTGCAGGCAGCAAATGGCAGTGCACGTGGGCAGCAGGCAGTCAGGCAGCAGCAGATGGTAGGTGGGAGCGTGCTCGGGGCTCTGGGGGGCAGTAGTTCGGCCTTCTGGGCAGGAGCGTGGTCTTCCGTGTGCTTACGCGTGGCCAGCTTGGTACGGAGTGATTTGGCACGTGAAAATCCTGCACGTCAGCGTGAAAATCGAGGAAAGGCCCTTAGCACGTAAGCGCGTCTGTGACGTGACCCGCATGGGTGTTTCCCACACAGCACGTGATGACAGAGCACACGTGGAAAGACTGCACGTCAGAGTGTCATCGCGTGTAATTGGACAGCACGTCAGAGTCTCATCGCGTGTGATTGGTGGAAATGGCCCTACACGCAGAAGTGACAAAGCGTGTAATTGGTGGAAATGGCCCTACACGCATAAGTGACAAAGCGTGTAATTGGTGGAAATGGCCCTACACGCAGAAGTGACAAAGCGTGTAATTGGTGGAAATGGCCCTACCGCGGACACGCCGCGTAAGTGACGCTGGACGTGTGGGCCTGTATAAAAGGTACGTGTAGAACACCATTTCCTTGTACGTGCTTTTCGTGGAGAGCGAGTGGGTGAATTCTGTACTTCTTGTCGTTTCACACGCGATTTACTTCACGGCGTTTCAAGTTCGTATTCCCTGTTACCTCTGACAGCTTTTTCTCTTTTTTCTCTTTTACTGGTTTACCTGGGCCTGTTCCCTCAAACAGTGTTCCCTTCTACTGTTGTCCTGTCTCCTCAGACAGCGTACAAATCTTCTTTTGGCGGGGGTGTTGCCAACCAAACGCGCTCCTTTTACACGCTCGTTTACCAGGCAGACGGTGAGTCACGCACGTATCTAACATCTGTGCTTGCCCCGTGTGTAGCCTACCCCTTCAGAGGTCATTCTAGGCTGCGTGTGACACGCATACGTTCATTCTTGTGTTACTGGGTGCCACAGCGTAGTGCAGGTTTTTCTTTCTGCACACGTGGTCTAGGAGGGGTTGCGTGCACGTCATCTCCCTTTTTTGGGGCTCCTGTGCGTAGCGTGACCCGTCATCTTTCCCCAGGGGTTACAATCAGCCTTGCAAGAGCACTAGGGTACAATTACCATCTGGTACCCAACCCCTTTGACCCCCAATTGCCCAGGACAATAGTTTACAGCCACTCCCATACGCACATTTACATCAGGGCCATGGCTGGGAGGCGAGGATTCCGTAAGGGTGGCAAAGGTGGAAGAGCCACAAGTGGTGGCCGTGGTGGATCCGGTAGGGGACGTGGTCGTTACTTGCAGGGTGAGCCTGTCCCCCCATGTGTGGAGGACCAGTCAAGGGCACCCATAATCCCCCCCCCTCCCGTTGAGGCTGATGTGGCTGACACCATCCATGCTCAGCCCTTGTTGGACCAGCCCATTGTGGCACCAGACCTGGCTGACTCCATGGCTGACTTCCAGGTCAGCAGGCCTATGACACGTGCGCTGGTGCACGTTGATGTCACCATGCCACGTGCATCTGGGGCAGCAAGGTCATCTGCTGCACCAAGTAGGCAGGGCAGAGAGGCTGCAGGGGCAGCTGCGGCTCCATCCACCCCAGCCCTCACACACCCAGACAGGACAGTGTCGGTCCTAATCCATGCTGCTGACATTCCCCCTGACACCATCACACTAGAGCCAATGCCTGCACCAACTCCCATGCTGAGTGTGCAATCCCACACTCCTGATACAGAGTCCACCAGGGCTCCTGCCCCTAGTGTCCAGAGCAGCGCAGGACACTCAGGATCACCACCACCTTCCAAGCGGAAGAGGAAGAGTGCTCGTCCGGCACAGGCTGATGCCCCAGACACGGCTACACAGTCCGGCCCGTCCAGGAAGCCCAGCTTCACGGATGACGAACTGAATGCACTTGTCGAGTATGTGTCCGCACATGACAACGAGATGGTCATTGTTGCAGGATCCAAGACCACACCTGCACAACGCCAGGCACACTGGCAGACCGTTGCGGACATAGTAAGTGCCCTTGGAATCGTGAGGCGCACAGCCAATGATTGCTATAAGCGCTGGAATGACCTAAAGCGCAGGGCAAAGAGTAAGCTCGCCTCAAGTCATGCCGCAACTCTAGTGACTGCAGGTGGGTCTCCAGTAGTAGACATGGAACTCACTCCACATGAGTCAGTCACTGGGACCTACGTCACGGAGGAACAGATCCAAGGCGTGGGAGATCTGGCTGATTACGAGGCATTGTCCGGTGAGTGCACATGCATGTGTGTGTCATCCATGTGCATGGTGTGTGTGTGAGGGCTTCTGTTTGTGTGCCAGGTGAGAGTGTGTGCGCCTGAGTCGTATGGGTCAGCCATGTGCTTCATGCAATACATCCTGCGCAGCTGCATTTGGCCATAGCAGTATCCCTTCTGCCAACAGTAGACATCTAGCCCAACTGCACGCCAGTTGCCCTTGAAGTGTCACCTTGCCACAACATTGTTGCTTATTTTTCACTGTTCATTCAGTCAGATTGTTTGCATTCCACCACTTTTACTCGGCATGTCGCTGTCCACTAGTCACATGTCTGACATGGCTATGGTAAAGTGGAGTGACTTTCTTACCTGGATATCATTTGTTCACACATGTCCCTGTGCAATTGGACCATTTCAGACTGGCAGCTCCAGGTGAAAAATCTGACCTGTTAGAATTAGAAAAGCGATTACATGCGGGAACTGGACTGAATGAATAGGTGCTGCCCTCCTCTCCATCTTCACTCAATAGCAATGGTACATGCCATCTGTGTGATGGCATGTGTGTTTCACCTGGCAATCACAGGCCAATGTGTGATGCCACTGCCAGGCAGCATGCAGAAAATGTGTTCATCTTCCATCTTGGTATCATCAGTGTGTGCCATTTGCCTGCCCTTCATACGCAGTGAGGGTGCATGCATGGGAGGGTTTTAGTCATGTGGGACATGTGTCAATCAAGTACTGGTTCTCTTGCTTCTCAGCCCTCATTGTGTGCCATGGTGCTAATGCCTGTTTCCATTTCTTTGTTTTTATGTCTTTGCAGGGGAAGACGCACCTGATACTGCTGGGGTTGTGGAGATGGTGCAGACCCAGGAGGGGTCCGAGGGCCGAGCAACCACCAGTGAGGGACGTGGTGTGGTGGTGGGGGAGAACCCACAAGTGCTGCAGGTCGTGCTCTGAAGGGGTGTCTCTGGCTGCACCTCCCCCGAGCTGTACTCAGGTGTTGATTCGGATGAGACCTACGTGCCGTCGCAGGTGAGTGTTCCAGGGAGGGATTCTGTTCTGTCTCACCCACCTGCACCAGGGTCAGAACCCTCAATGGGGATGTCAGTGTTGGCAGCTACGCCTTTGGTGGTTACGGATGCAGGGTCACACTCCGCGACATCTGATCCTGTTCCTGGGCCAGCAGATCAGAGGGGGAATGCAGTCCTGCAGCCTCAGGCAGTGCCGGCACAGCAAGGCGCAGTTCGCCTTGCCCCAGACAGGTGTGGTGCCCGCCGACGTGGTGGCCGTACGCCACCTGGCAATACCGCATGGGAGCAATCCATTTACGGTATGGCAACCCAACAGGCTGCATCATCCGAGATGATGGCTCAGGCCATGGATAGGGTGGCCACTTTCATTGTCCCCCCTGAAAGGCTGATGGAGCGACTAGAGCAGGCAACCGACTCCATCTGCCAGTCACACAGGGAGGACATGTTGGGGTCCAACAGGGACAGGCGGGCGGCACTGGCGACTCTGCAGGAGGCCATCTCCATTGAGTCCCAGGGCCACAGGGAAGCCCTGAGGCAGGAGCTCCTTCACCTCAGGACGACTCTTGTTGAGCTTGAGGCTTCAACACACCAAAGGACAGAACAGCAGCTGGAGCGTCTCACCCGTACGCTCTCAGCTGAGATGCAGGCAACGAGGGCGGAGGTCCGGGCATCCCGTGAGTTGTTGCATGGGGACCTCCGCACACTCATCCTCCAGAACCAGACCTACCACACCCGCATGCTTGCAGCCATGGAGGAGCAGACTAGGGCCTTGCGTGGGCTGCCTCCCATAGTGCAACCACCTCCGGATGCAGCTGCACAGGGTGATAATAGCGACAGCAGTGATACTCCCACAATAGGGTAGCCGTGTGGGCCATGAGCCCATGGAGGTGTTTTATTTTCCCAGGATCCACGCAGGTGGGTTCTGGTGTGCATCCTGTCCTCGGACCTCCTGGGTGGCCTCCCCAACCCCCCCCCGGGCCCATCAATGGCCATTTTTGATTTTTTCTTATTTTTATTTTAATTTTTATTTTTATTTATTTTATTCCCTATTTTTTTGGGACGATTTGTTGGCTTCCGTGGTTCCTGTGGGCATACGCTGCATTGTGGCTGGGCACATGCAGGCTTGTAATGTATTTGGTTCAGATGCTTGGGTTTGAGTCACACACACCCCTCCTGCTTCCCGTTTCCATGGGCTTGCAAAGGGTGTGCCCAAGTGACAGTGAATTACACAGTGACGTTGGACTCCCATGAGCTGTGTGGGCAGTCTGTAGTCAATACTGTGTATACATTCCTAGTGCATATTCCTGTTGTGTTGTACACTGCATGTTGCATTGATGTGTAACTCATCTTCTGTGTCTACCTCCCAATTTGCAGGTCCCTTCCTCATGTCTACACAAGGACCTCTAGTCTGGAGATGGGGTCCATGTTGGCAGCAGTGCACCTACAACTCTACATGGCGCCAACACTGCACAGTTGGTAGTGGTGGGAGTGCAGGCATTTCCAGGTGGTGAGACTAATATTTAACATTTGTGATGTCATGTTAATGGTAGTACGTGCTCAAGTTTGTTGTTGGTCCGGCATTGCTGTGAGCATTTCAGGTGTTGCAAGTTTCTAATAGGGACACTGTACATGGTGACACTAGTGTCATGTTGTGGGGATTACTTTGTTTACCTGCAAATAGCATGACATGGCACGGTGTGTCGTGTGGCAGTGCTGGGGTTGGGTTGGCTGACATGGCACTGTCCTCTTGTTGCATTTTGCAAGTGGGTATTCATTTTAGCTGCTTGAATGTGTAACTTCACAAAACTGCATTGGTGGTGTCTGTGTGGGTAGGGATGCACACATTGTGACACTTCCAGGTGAACAATCTCAGGCTGATATGGTATTCACGGTTCATTCTCCAGACATTCAGGATCAGTGTCAGGTTGAGTCATCATTGATTGTCAGATGGAATGTGCCAGGGCAGTGTGCACTCCACAGGGGTGTGATTTCTATGTGAAGTAATTATCCACTAGCTGTGTACGGGCTGCCTCCCCCCGTGCCCTTTCCCCTCCCATGCGCAGCGGCTGTGCATGTGGTTGGGGATGTGGGGCCACCACCATGTCCACAGCCAGGCCCTGGCGTGTTGCAACGTTGTGCAGGACACATGCTGCCACTATGATCCTGCACACTACTGGGGGAGTGTACAACAGCTGGCCGCCAGAACGGTCAAGGGAGCGAAAGCGTGACTTTAGCACTCCAAATGTGCGCTCCACTATGCCCCGGGTTGTAATGTGGGCTGTGTTATATCTTACCTGGGGTGGCGTGGTGGGGTTCCGAATTGGCGTCATCATGTGGGGGCTGAGAGGGTAGGCACTGTCCCCTGTGGAGGTGGTGATTGGTATCATTGGTGGGGTTGTGACCTTGCTCAGTATCTGACATGCATGCATGTGCAGTGGCATTCATACTCACCAAGCAGCCATGTATCGCCATGCCGCCCAGCTTCTAGGTCCCGGCTTAGGGTGGATATTCGGTAAATGAAGCTGTCGTGGGTTGACCCGGGATAGTTGGCATATACTGAGGTGATGATTCCCTTGGCATTACATACTACCTGCACGTTGATGGAATGCCAGTGCTTGCGGTTCCTATAGATGTGCTCTGATGCCCTGGGGGGACGTAGAGCCACATGGGTGCAGTCGATGGCACCTAGCACTTTGGGGAATCGTGCCACACCGTAAAAATCCAGGGCGGCAGCATGCCTTTCTGCAGGTGTTCTGGGCAAGTATATGTGCCTGCGGACGGATGGCCGTGCAGTGATGATGTTCAAGACCTGGTGTAGGCAGCGTGACTGGGTGGCCTGTGATACACCACCCACAATGGCACTTGTCCGCTAAAATGATCCAGTGGCTAAGAAGTGCAGTACATTGAGGACCTTCTCCAGGGGGCTGAGTGCTTGGGAGCACAGGGTGGGTGATGTGAGGTCATCCTCCCACTCACTCACCAGGTCCAGTATAATGTGTGGTGGAAACCTGTACCTCCCATGCACCTGGTCATCAGGCATCCCGAAAAGGCTGGTTCTGGGTGTGAATATTCTGGCCCTGACTATCCTCCTCCTCCTCCTTTGGTAGCCCACGCCCACTGCTGCTAGGAACGGTATGTTCATCCTGGGTCTGAGCTTGTTCTTTTGTTAGCGCGCAAATTTATGCGTTGCGCGTGTTGTAGGCGAGCGTGTGACCCGCGCACCCCTGAAATCCAGTACCCAGTCCAATGGCGTGTGGAAATTCCCGCGCACCCCGGGATACAGGTGCGCTGACGTACTTGCGTGTGTAAGTGTCCGCGCACCCCTGATATACACGTACATAGGCCAATCGCGTGTACGCGCACTTTTGTCCGATTACACGCGATGAGACTCTGACGTGCTGTCCAATTACACGCAATGACACTCTGACGCGCAGTCTTTCCACGTGTGCTCTGTCATCACGTGCTGTGTGGGAAACACCCGTGCGGGTCACGTCACAGACGCGTTTACGCGCTGAGGGCCTTTGGTCCAATAGATTCGCGTATGCGTGCTGACGCGTTTACGCGCTGAGGGCCTTTGGTCCAATAGAATCGCGTATGCGTGCTGACGTGTTTACGCGCTGAGGGCCTTTGGTCCAATAGAATCGCGTATGCGTGCTGACGCGTTTACGCGCTCGTTTACGCGCTGAGGGCCTTTGGTCCAATAGAATCGCGTATGCGTGCTGACGCGTTTACGCGCTCGTTTACGCGCTGAGGGCCTTTGGTCCAATAGAATCGCGTATGCGTGCTGACGCGCTTACGCGCTAAGGGCCTTTCCTCGATTTTCACGCTGACGTGCAGGATTTTCACGTGCCAAATCACTCCGTACCAAGCTGGCCACGCGTAAGCACACGTAAGACCACGCTCCTGCCCAGAAGGCCGAACTACTGCCCCCCAGAACCCCGAGCACGCTCCCACCTGCCATTTGCTGCTGCCTGACTGCCTGCTGCCCACGTGCACTGCCATTTGCTGCCTGCACATCAGCCAGGGGTGCTGTTGCTGTGACCACCCCTGCTGGAACCGAAGACTCCCGACTGGAATTCCATCGCTCCACAGCCCAGCCCCAGGACCCAGTTGCCCACCCACTCCTGCCTCTGGGGTTGTCATGTCGGGGCAAACACCATCTGTGACCACTGACAACCCCCGGCCAGAGAGGCAGAGGGGCACCAGCTTCAGTGCCACCGAAGTTGGTGTCCTGGTGGAGCAAGTCCTGGGGCAGTATGATGCCCTCTTCGGAAGTTCACGCGCCGACAAGGAAGGACAGACCCGGATCTGGACTGACATCGTGACTGCCATCAACGCGGAGGGGGTGGCAGTCCGGAACTTACATCATGTCAGGAAGCGCTGGGAGGACTTCAGGTCCAGGACCCTGAACAAGGCCCGGCGCCTCTTGAAGGCAGCGGATGCCAAGGGGCGCCGGGGCCACTTGTCGGAAGAACAGATGGGGGTCCTGGAACGCATATCCCCAGCGCTCCACGTCCAGGTCCTAGAGAAGCAGACCCGTCTGGAGTCGAGCGGTGAGTGTACATGCATCCTGATTGTGAGCAGTGCGTGTGGTGATCATTCACCATTGTGCCGGTTGCACATCTGTTTGTATGGGGTCGAGTATGGGTGGGGGTGTACAGGGCCGTGGGGCTGACACATGCGAGGGCTGTAATGTGTGAGACATGGATGGTGCTTGTGTGTGTGGGCTTGCATGGCAAATGCAGTTGTGCGTGCACACATGTTTGGATGAATGTGTATGTAAGTAGACATGTCCGTGATGTCAGGCATGTATGTTGTTTTCGGCTGCATGTATGAGCACTGTGTACATGTGCATGTGTGTGTATTTGTCAAGGGTGCAACAGTGATGCAACATGGATGCATGTGACTGCGGTATGTGTAAGCCTGATTGGCAGATGTGACATGGATGCCCGTCTGAACAGTGCGACACTTGGCAGAGGTGTAGACATGCATGCAAGTGTGGTGGTGTGTGTACATGTGTGGTGCACTTCCTGTGTTGCATGTGATGTCTGGCTCCCCTTTGGCTGCTGATGCTGTTGTATGTGTAGGGATGGTGGTGGCAGTTGCGATATGGCTGTGGTATGTCTCATGTGTGCCAGTTGCAATGACATGTGTGTTGGGGATTGTGATGACATGTCTGAGGTTTGCCAATGCCACTCATGTGCAACTGTCATGCGTGTATGTGTCCATTGTACAGTGCCCTGATGCCTGTGTTTTGTTTCTCCCTGTCTGAAGCGTCAACTGATGAAGAGGGCGGAGAAGGTGCTGTGGAGCACAGCGGCGGGGATCCCACCGCCAGCCGGAGACGCAAGGCCCGGCTCCCCTCCCGTGTTGTCATCTCGTCGGGGAGTGAGGAGTCACAGGCCGCGTCCCAGGCCGCAGCTGCCGGGGGGAGGTCCAAGAGGCGGAGGTTGCAGTTGGACTCCTCGGCAGCAGAAGGGGCAGCTGGGACCCCACAGGGCCCAACAGGGGAAGATGGCACGGAGTCATCCAGGTTGGTGGGGGGTTTGGTGGAGGAGGGGGCCGCGCAAGCACCAGAGATGGGGTCTGGAGGTGGGGATCCCACTGGTGCTAGTCGTGCAGTGCAGGACCAGGGACAGGAGGCAGCACAGGCAATCCGCAGGGAGTTGGAGGAGGACACAGCGTCGTCCCTGCGGACCCTCGGGGCCATGGAACTGGACCGCCTCCGGGACATCGAACAGGAGTTCGATGATGCCCTGGCCCGGGACACCACGGAGTGAGCCGCTGGCCTTGCCGCCGCCTTTGTATATAGTTCTTTAGTTTTAGGTTTCCTTTCTTTCTTATTATGATTTGTAGTCGACGGACACTGCTCCACTTTTTGTATATAGTTGATTTTTAGGTAGGTTTTTTGGTAGGTTTCCTTTGTTCAGTTGGGCTCATGGACCCTTGTTATTTTTGTACATAGTTCTTTATTGCATGGAGATTTTTTAACATTTGACTTTGGACAAATTTTTTTTCGATTTGGATTTCCAGTTTTGTGTTTTTATACAGACATGCAGCTTATTTTTTCTCATTCACATTGTAGTTTGTTTTCTTTCTTTAGCATTCTTTATTTTTTCAATACAATTTTGTTTTCATACTTCACTGTGTGGTATCATCTCATTGGTTTCATGCATGTCATGTTGGGTGTTTTCCCATTCAATTGCAGACATTGTGTGTGACGGACATGGGTTGATTTGCTTCATGAACATTGGGGGTGTGACATGTAATTTCCATTTCCATGTGGGTGAATGGGTTACTTGGTAGGGCTTTTTGGCTGTGGAGGCTGACCATAACGCACATGATTGGGGATTGTGAGGACCTGGTCGAGGGTGCCCCTGGTGGCTGGGTGGTGGGGGTGGTGGGAGACATGAGTGGGGGCCTGGTGGAGGCTGCCCCTGGTGCCTGGGGGGTGGGGGTGGTGGGAGACATGAGTGGGGGCCTGGTGGAGGCTGCCCCTGCACTGCTGGGGGTTGGGGGTGGTGGGAGACATGAGTGGGGGCCTGGTGGAGGGTGCCCCTGGATGCTGGGGGGTGGGGATGCAGGGGGACATGAGTGGGGGCCTGGTGGAGGCTGCCCCTGCACTGCTGTGGGGTGGGGGTGGTGGGAGACATGAGTGAGGGCCTGGTGGAGGGTGCCACTGGATGCTGGGGGGTGGGGGTGCAGGGGGACATGAGTGGGGGCCTGGTGGAGGCCCTGCACTGCTGGGGGGTGGGGGTGGTGGGAGACATGCATCAGTAGTGCAAGGTGACATGTGGGTTGGCTGCGGGGCATGCCCATGGTGGATGGGCTGCCTGCGGGACATGAGCAGGGGTGCAGGGTAGTCCCCCGTGGTGTGGGCTGCCTGCAGGGGCCATGGAGGTTGTCGAGCGTACACCTGGGAGGACCCACACGTGTAGTACTCCCCAGAACCCCTGGAATTCACATACCCTGCTGGAATCGCATGTGGAACTTCCCACGCACCCATGGAATACACGTACCCTGCTCGCACTGGGCCAATCGCGTGTGGAACTTCCCGCGCACTCCTGAAATACACGTACCCTGCTGGTATCGCGTGTGGAACTTCCCGCGCACCCATGGAATACACGTACCCTGCTCGCACTGGGCCAATCGCGTGTGGAACTTCCCGTGCACCCCTGGAATACACGTACCCTGCTCACACTGGGCCAATCGCGTGTGGAACTTCCCGCGCACCCCTGAAATACACGTACCCTGAAATACACGTAGCCTGCTCGCACTGGGCCAATCACGTGTGGAAGTTCCCGCGCACCCCTGAAATACACGTACCCTGCTGAAATTGCGTGTGGAACTTCCCGCGCACCCCTGATATACACGTACCCTGCTCGCACTGGGCCAATCGCGTGTGGAACTTCCCGCGCACCCCTGGAATACACGTACCCTGCTGAAATCGCGTGTGGAACTTCCCGCGCACGCCTGAAATACACGTACCCTCTTTGCACTGGGCCAATCGCGTGTGGAACTTCCCGCGCACCCCTGGAATACACGTACCCTGCTGAAATCGCGTGTGGAACTTCCCGCGCACCCCTGAAATACACGTACCCTGCTCGCACTGGCCCAATCGCGTGTGGAACTTCCCGCGCAACCCTGGAATACACGTACCCTGCTGAAATCGCGTGTGGAACTTCCCGCGCACCCCTGAAATACACATGCCCTGCTCGCACTGGGCCAATCGCGTGTGGAACTTCCCGCACCCCTGGAATACACGTACCCTGCTGAAATTGCGTGTGGAACTTCCCGCACACCCCTGAAATACACGTACCCTGCTCGCACTGGGCCAATCGCGTGTGGAACTTCCCGCGCACCCCTGAAATACACGTGCCCTGCTCGCACTGGGCCAATCGCGTGTGGAACTTCCCGCGCACCCCTGAAATACACGTGCCCTGCTCGCACTGGGCCAATCGCGTGTGGAACTTCCCGCGCACCCCTGAAATACACGTACCCTGCTCGCACTGGGCCAATCGCGTGTGGAACTTCCCGCGCACCCCTGAAATACACGTACCCTGCTCGCACTGGGCCAATCGCGTGTGGAACTTCCCGCGCACCCCTGAAATACACGTACCCTGCTGAAATCGCGTGTGGAACTTCCCGCGCACCCCTGATATACACGTACCCTGCTCGCACTGGGCCAATCGCGTGTGGAACTTCCCGCGCACCACTGGAATACACGTACCCTGCTGAAATCGCGTGTGGAACTTCCCGCGCACCCCTGAAATACACGTAACCTGCTCGCACTGGGCCAATCGCGTGTGGAACTTCCCACGCACCCCTGGAATACACGTACCCTGCTGAAATCGCGTGTGGAACTTCCCGCGCACCCCTGAAATACACGTACCCTGCTCGCACTGGCCCAATCGTGTGTGGAACTTCCCACGCACCCCTGGAATACACGTACCCTGCTGAAATCGCGTGTGGAACTTCCCGCGCACCCCTGAAATACACGTGCCCTGCTCGCACTGGGCCAATCGCGTGTGGAACATCCCGCACCCCTGGAATACACGTACCCTGCTGAAATCGCGTGTGGAACTTCCCGCGCACCCCTGAAATACACGTACCCTGCTCGCACTGGGCCAATCGCGTGTGGAACTTCCCGCGCACCCCTGAAATACACCTGCCCTGCTCGCACTGGGCCAATCGCGTATGGAACTTCCCGCGCACCCCTGAAATACACGTACCCTGCTGAAATCGCGTGTGGAACTTCCCGCGCACGCCTGATATACACGTACCCTGCTCGCACTGGGCCAATCGCGTGTGGAACTTCCCGCGCATCCCTGGAATACACGTACCCTGCTGAAATCGCGTGTGGAACTTCCCGCGCACCCCTGGAATACACGTACCCTGCTGAAATCGCGCGTGGAACTTCCCGCGCACCCCTGAAATACACGTACCCTGCTCGCACTGGCCCAATCACGTGTGTAACTTCCCGCGCACCCCTGGAATACACGTACCCTGCTGAAATCGCGTGTGGAACTTCCCGCGCACCCCTGAAATACACGTACCCTGCTCGCACTGGGCCAATCGCGTGTGGAACTTCCCGCGCACCCCTGAAATACACGTGCCCTGCTCGCACTGGGCCAATCGCGTGTGGAACTTCCCGCGCACCCCTGAAATACACGTACCCTGCTCGCACTGGGCCAATCGCGTGTGGAACTTCCCACGCACCCCTGGAATACACGTACCCTGCTGAAATCGCGTGTGGAACTTCCCGCGCACCCCTGAAATACACTTACCCTGCTCGCACTGGCCCAATCGCGTGTGGAACTTCCCGCGCACCCCTGGAATACACGTACCCTGCTGAAATCGCGTGTGGAACTTCCCGCGCACCCCTGAAATACACGTGCCCTGCTCGCACTGGGCCAATCGTGTGTGGAACTTCCCGCACCCCTGGAATACACGTACCCTGCTGAAATCGCGTGTGGAACTTCCCGCGCACCCCTGAAATACACGTACCCTGCTCGCACTGGGCCAATCGCGTGTGGAACTTCCCGCGCACCCCTGGAATACACGTACCCTGCTCGCACTGGGCCAATCGCGTGTGGAACTTCCCACGCACCCCTGAAATACACGTACCCTGCTCGCACTGGGCCAATCGCGTGTGGAACTTCCCGCGCACCCCTGAAATACACGTTCCCCGCTTGGCGTTTGCTGTTTGCTAGCCCGGTGAACTGGTCCAGGGTTAGCGCAGCCCTTTGCGATGATTTAGCGATTTTGATGGCTTTTCCTTGCGCGAGGGCGTTCTTGGGGGCGTTACTGGCGCTGCTGCAGGGTCGCTGCGATTCTCTGCGCCACGGCTTTTTTGGGAGCCTAAAATCCATGAATACGCTGTGCGCGGAAATCGGTTTTAGCGCACGTTCCTGGCGCACACAATCGCACGCGGACACTCTGCGAATTTCTATGAATTACCCTGTTAATATACAAGTGCAAGCGTTACAATGTTTACCCACTTCACAAAGCTTTGCACTGGAGCAAATCATCAGGTAACCCGAGCCTCTCAATTTGCACCCGCTACCTTATTCCTGAGCATCAAAGCTTAAAGCTATCCAGGAGCCTTCCTTGAGCAAGCTTTGTGAATCGCATTTGCACCTGCGCATCCCCAAATTGCTCCAGATGCGTTCCCGTATTGTGTTTACGGTATAATGCAGCAGCAACAGAACTGAGATGCTCGTGGCCTCTCCTGATTTTCTCAATAGCACATTTATTGGGTCAGTCCTGACTCTCTCTCTGGCTTTACAGGGTTAAGGCCACAAATAGTGCAGACTTTAAAACCAGCGTGTTAGCTGGCTGCACTAAGTACATGCTACAGGTAGTGCAGTGTTTACAGTATATCCGTGAATTTATGGCTGAGCTAAGCACCTGATACAAGCGTTTGCTAATCAAAAATCTACAATACCTTGTCTAAAATATTATTCATAGACCATTTGCCTCTTAAGTGTGGGTGTACATTGATAAATGTAATGGTTAAAAAATGTTTTCTACTGAACATAGACATATGAGGCTGGTAAAATAGAGTACCATGATTAGATTGACGTGTTTCACTAGGAATTATCTTCAGAAAAAAATGGGAGCTTCCTCTTCAGTCTCGGCTCACTGTCTAACCAATTAGAGGTAGACTTGTTGGGGTCAAGGACGTCTCAAATGCCAAATGTCCAAGTGCATCCACATTTACCATACGAAGCAGCCCACCTGCAGAATGAAGGCAGGGGTGTACCGAGGGAGGGTCTGACATTGATCAAAATGGTTCCTTGTTTCACAAAATGATGCATGTTAATCTGTGTTTGTGTGTCCCCTATTTACAAAAACGATGACTCTGCCCTGGGGTGCACATTGCCACAGAGGCTGCATTTTGTAACAGTTTATTTTCAATTTATATATTGTCATTTTAGTTTTGTTTGAGTGTGGCTGATCCACAACAACACATGCAAGATTTTGAGCTGGTAGCAGTCATTCCACTCTAACAGCTTAATTTTTCGCTGCCCAAACTTGTATAAATGCTTGCGATTTATAAAAGCTTTATGGTGGAGTGACTTAAAAAAAAAAAAGGAAATGCATATCAAACCCAGCATTTATTAGGTATTTAGTGATTCTGTCATACAACTCTCACAGGCATATATGACAGCTATAAAGCTCTATGGTCATTCTTATGTTCCCAGAATGTTCTTTAATATGCAAAACAGCCAGAACCTCATTGGTTGAATTGGTGCTGCTCCCCATTGTCATTGGAGTTCTTTCTAATCAACACGCATATGCACTGTTACGCAACACTTTTATGTTTAAATACACATGACATACATTTTTTAAACCGTTTGCTTTTTTCTTTTTTTCTCCATGCTCCTGTGAGTGCTTCCTGCCTCTCATGCCTCCCTCTGTTTCACACTTTCCCACCCTAACTAACTAACTAACTAAAATATTTTTTATATAGTGCACACACACCCAAAGGCCTCAGGACTCTGCCTTTAAAACCCTGTGTTTTGTGTTGCGCTTGTTTGTTTCCATTTTGTCTCAGTTGGTGTGGCTGCCTTTTCTTACCCCAGCTCCTGTGACTGCTTCCTTCATCCTATACCTTCCTGTGTATGGCTCCTGCCCCTCTCTGCCTTTAAAGTCCTAAGGTAATTGCAAATTGCGGTGCCGTAATTGCCTCCAAGGTCCCTTTGCGGGTCCCATCCTTAACGGCTGGTAAAACCAGCCGTTAAGGTAGGCACCAGCAAAGGGACCTCGTAGTAGGGCGGTAAGGGATTACCCTTACCGGTGCCGATAATCCCTTACCGCCATCCGTGTAATGAGGCCCACTGCCTTCTTCAAATCTTGGGCAGCAGAGATCTGAAAACACTCTATCAACTCTATCAACTAAGATAACATAGAACATAACGGGCTTGAATTATTGGAGTGTAAGCAATAACTTCTAATCCCAGCACCCTCTAAAACACCCTTATGTTGTTATGGATCCCAAAGGGGAGACAAAATGGAGGTGAAGGGTTATAGGTTGGCCGAGGCGGACAGAGTCTATTGAAGGGGTGGAATCTGGTGAAGGTGCAGAGTCTGGAAGAGAAGGGGGTAAAACTGGGCAGGGGGTGCATACACTTAGGTGGCCATAGGACAGCAGAAAGCCTAAATACGCCACTGGTCCCGGGTCTGGTCTCCTGTGTCAGAATCTACAAAATGTGAGTGTCCAGACACTCATCCTTGGCATAGGCTTGTATATTTAATATTTCCATTTGCCACCTCTGAAGTAGAAGAGAAAATCAAGAACAACAGCATTTGCTCTTGTAGTGCCTTTCTGGCAATGAGCTTCAGAATGTGCCTAACCTTTTAATATGCATAGAGGATGACTGCAGATCTCGTGCACCCATAGCCAGTCCCATGAACTGTTTGCAAGTCCCTTTTGTTAATTAGGCACTTGGGTTTGTTTCCATTGTGTCTCCCTTTTTTACTGATTATTCTGTTTCTTTTACTCCTGCTGCTATAACTGCTTTCAGCCTGCCCTGCCTCCCTCTGCATGGCTCTCTTTAAAACTTTGTGTTTTGTTGTGTGTGTTTGCCTAAATTTTGTCTCCATCTTTTTGGTGGTTTTTCCTCCTTTTTTCCCGTGATCCCGTGTCTGCTTCCTCCCTTCTCTGCCTCCCAGTGTCGCTCCTCCTACACCCTCCTTTAAAAGCCTGTGTTTTGTGATGTGCTTGTTTGTCTCTATTTTATATTTCTTATTTGTTTTTTTCCACTTTTTGTTACCTGCTTTGCAGCTCCTTTGACTGCTTCCTGCCTCCCTTTGTATAGCTTCCATCCTCCCTGCTATTAAAACCCAATGTTATGAGGGGTGCTTTTTCTAAATTCTTTGCTGCTTTTTTCTTTTTTCTCCATGCTCCTGTGAGTGCTTCCTGCCTCTCATGCCTCACTCTGTGTCACACTTTCCCACTCTAACTAACTAACTAACTAACTAACTAACTAACTAACTAACTAACTAACTAACTAACTAACATATTTTTTATATAGTGCACACACACCCAAAGGCCTCAGGACTCTGCCTTTAAAACCCTGTGTTTTGTGTTGCGCTTGTTTGTTTCCATTTTGTCTCAGTTGGTTTGGCTGCCTTTTCTTACCCCAGCTCCTGTGACTGCTTCCTTCATCCTATATCTTCCTGTGTATGGCTCATGCCCCTCTCTGCCTTTAAAGTCCTAAGGTATCCCTTGTATCTTGAGCAAAGGGCTGAAGGAGACAAGAATTTCAATCGTTGCAACACCTGTTTGGTCTTGTTAGAGCCTGGAAAGGGCTAAAGGCCAGAACGCTTCCACTACACACTGCAGATAACCTTGTCACCATGTGTATCCTCCCTTATGCATCTTGTTCTATCCTCACCCTAACTCTCACATGTAAACAGTCAGCATGCACTAAGCACCATCACAGCTCTAACACAAACAACCTCACAACCACTCAGCCTGCTTCACCCAAACACACCCACAACCTCATGCTCATCAATGCTCGCTCCACTGTACTCCACGTGTCAGATACTGCTGATATCATCACTACACACAACCTTAAAACACACACTTCATAACAAAAACAAGCCTTACCAGCACCTCCTCCCCCATTCTGCATGTCCTTGTCCCTGCAGATTATAGCATCCTGCATGCCAACTGTGCAGAGAAGTCTGGAGGCGGCCTTGTGGTCATCAACAAGACTTCATGGACATGCGCGCTCCAGGATCCCTTATCCTTCAAATCCATGGAGCTCCTAACATGTCACTTCTGTTTCTTCAAACTGAACATTCTACATATCTGCTGATCAACCCAAAAACCAGCAAGTAACAAAGCATTCCGGTATGAAATTATTCACTTCATCACAGCATCAACTGTAAACCATTTCATTAAAGTCTTCCTAGGACACCCCAATTTGCCAGGAATGCAGGCAACCAAGAAAACCAAAGAAGCCGTCCTCGATCTCCTGGAAACACTTCACATCACAAAACTCTTCACTGCTACCACCTACACCAAAAGCAACCTCGTGACCTGGTATTCACCTCCTCATCAGAAATCAACTTCCTCCAACCAATGCATCTCAACAGAACTGACAGCGCAGCCATACCCATCAAGCACCAGCACTCAAAGCTCTCCCATCGATGGCAACTGAAACCAACAAAGGCACCTTAATGCTAATAAATACTTCCAATCGTATCCTAAAGAAGAAACTCCCACCAACCTGGTTTCCAAACGCACTCATTTATCTAATGTCAACATTCTTTTCAACCACCTCAACTGCACTCTAGTTGACTCTGCCAACAACCATCGAAATTATGAACCAACGAAATCAAGCCATCCACACCCTGGTAAACATAAACACTCACTGACAGTAAATGTACCATCTGCAAACAGGAACGGATCTGAAAAAAAGAAAAAATGAGGGAAGATTACAACATCTACAAATGCCTCTGCTCAGCCCGCAGGACACTCATCACCTCAGCCAAAGCACATTACTACACAGCATTTATAGCAGAAGACACCAACAAGAGCAGAGCTCTCTTCAATGCTGTCAAACACTACACCAGTCCTCTACTATCCCCGGCAGTACTGGAATCTATGGAGAGATGCAATGTAATCAACAAGTTCTTCACAGCCAAAATTGACAAGACACACTACCCACCATAGACATCCCTGCCATACCACCATGCCATGCCCGAACAGGGACAGAATTCAAGACCCTAACACTGAAAGAGCTCACAAATATCTTTGTGTCACGCCATCTCCTATGAGGACAATGTCATCCCAAAAGTCATCTTGTAGCATTCCACAGTCAAAGCTATCACTCATCTACTACACACTCTCAACTCACACAAGGAATCTTTCCTGATGCATTGAAAACTGTCCAGATCCTACACCTGCTAAAGAATCCCAAACTCAACCCAGACGATGCGGCAAACTACTGCCCCATCACCTATCTGCCTGTCAATGGCAAGATCATCAAGAAGACTCCAACTCCAACTGCAACATGCTCCAACCGCATGAAAAGATTGTCAACACAACCTACTTCAATAAGACCAGTCCAACCTCTGACCAAGCTGCAGCACCAATGCCTACACCATCCAGGTTATTGACCAGGCACTCCTCATCATGGATAGGGGTGGCACATGCCTCCTGGTTCTGCTCAATCTCTCTGCCACATTTGACATGATTGACAACAAAGTGCTACTCAACACCCTGTCCTCTTGCATGGGATTCAGTGCCACTTGCCCATCAGTAGTTTAACTCCTACTTCACAAACAGACACCAGCCTATCTTGATGGACACCTATAAATCCAAAGAATGGCCAGTGACTTGTGGAGTTCCACAGAGCCCCATCCTCTTTCTCTGTCATCTTTAACCTCTACACAGAGCCACTGGGGGCTCTTTTGGCTAAATTCAGCCTCAAAATCCACCAGTGTATTGATGACATCTGATGACACACATATATACAAGAAGGTTAACTGCCTCTGCGACATTCACCAATTGAAACACTGCCTCTACAACATCCAAACCTGGATATAAAGTGCTTACTTGAGAGGCAGCCCTACCAAAATGGAGTTTATTCGACCTCAGCCGTGCTGCCAAACGCACCCAAGTTCAAAACTGGATGACAAAGATGGATCTCAATATTTTCTCCCCACAACTCGCCGCCAGTGCGATGTCCCTCAGCTACACAATTAATTGCTACCTCTCATTCAAAGCACACATTGGCAAGAAAACAAAAACATCCTGGTACGAGCTCTAACTCCATGTGCCGAATCAAACCCTTCATCCCCACCTCAGACTGCAGATCCATCGCCTATGTCCTGGTTGCCACCCACCTGGATGTTGGCAACTTCCACCTTGCAGGTCTCCCAACCACTACTATGGCCCCCCTGAAAGCTGTCCAGCATGTTGCAGCACACGTCATCTCAGGACTGGAGAAATGTAACCACATTTCCCACACTCTCAATGAACTGGCTACTCCTCTAAGTTCACATCACCTTCGCGACAACCTATATCACCTAAAAAGCTCTAATGTACAAGATACCATCATGGACTACACAATGGCCCATTGGATTGGTGTTTCATTTCAACAGAAGGGTACAGTGGACAACGTTGTAGCTGTAGATGTTGTCTGATGTTCACCTTTTGTAATAAGCTTCTAAACACAATGGGCCTCATTACACGGATGGCGGTAACCATGGCGCTATTAGCGCCATGGTTGCCGCTGGTATTTTACTGAGTCCGCCATGGTGAATGGCGGAATTACCACCCTATTCCAAGGTGTGTGGGGGCGGTAATTCCCCATTCACCATGGCACTTCCCCATTCCCATTTTTCCCCCTATAGGGCTCAATGGGAATGGGGAAGGCGGTAATTACGGTACCGCAAATTGCGGTACCGTAATTACCTCCAAGGTCCCTTTGCGGGTCCCGTCCTTAACGGCTGGTAAAACCAGCCGTTAAGGTAGGGTCCCACAAAGGGACCTCGTAGTAAGGCGGTAAGGGTTTACCAGCACTGGTACCCTTACCGCCATCCGTGTAATGAGGCCCAATGTATGCAATGTCTGCCTGTCATTGGATATGTCAGAGATGTGATGAGGGGGATAGAAATCCCAAGTAAATTTCACATTATTAATATTATTCATGAACAATACATACTTTTGCATCATGTTATATTTATTTTAAACTGTTCACAGAATTCAGAACTCAGTGTTCTGTAGTTCGCTTGCTATGCTACATTTCATTGTTAGGAGGAAGTGTATTTGCAAGTAAATCTTATATTATTCATGTATTGTCATAGTACACACCGTAGTATTATGTTTCATGGGTTTTTAATGAATTTACAGAATTAAGTACTTATTGCGTAGAAGTTTGTCTGTTATGTTAGATTTCAATGTTCGGGTAAAGTGTATTTGTATTGTAACACATGGCTTTTTAAATTAATGTATTTTTGAAACTGAAATATATTGAAAAGTTGATAAAATTCAGCTGAATCAATATAAAATAAAAAAATAAAAAATGATACAGTTAATGTAACCATCCGCTCAGTTGCTCGATGCCTTGGGGCCGCGAGTGGGTGGTGAGAGAGAAAAGCCATGGGATTCTCATCTTTTCCAGGCTTTTGAACGATGACATATTTGTATTCCTGCAGGCGCAGTCTCCAACTTGCTATCCTTGGTGCCACCTGAGTGGTTGGTTTCCCATAAATAGTAACAAGGGCCTGATGGTCTGTAATTATCCTGAAGGGTTTTCCGTAAAGGAACAAGTGGAAACGTTTGCACGCCCAGACAACTGCCAGGGCCTCTTTTTCTACTTGTGAGTATCGCTGTTCTGCCTCTGTGAGGCCTTTGCTGGTGTATGGCACTATTTTCCTCTGTGCATGTTCACTCCCTGAGTGCTGAGCAAGAATTGCCCTGAGACCCACAGGGCTTGCTTCCACTGTCACTTCGATGTGCATGTAGGGGTCGAAGTAGGATATGCACACAGCTGCAGTGATGTCTCTCCAGATCCTTTCGCAGGCCTCCTGTTGTGGCGGACTCTCCTCAAAGAGATGGTCCTGTTCCATGAGGGAGCGTAGAGGGACACCTGTTTTGGCAAACTCTGGGAGGTAACGGGTACAATAGCTCGCCAAGCCCAGGAAGGATCTAACTTGTGCAATGCTCACAGGGCGAGGGGCTTCTGTCAGAGCACAGATCTTTTCTGGATCAGGCTGGATTCCGTTTTCAGAGTAAATGTGTCCAAAGAACTTTAATGTAATCTTGTTGAACGCACATGTATCTGTGTTAAGCGTCAAGTTAGCATTATTGAGCACTGCACAGACTTTTGTTAGAGTGGCATCATGGGCCTCCTGGGATTGTCCAAATATTAAGATATCATCACTGCAGTTGATACTGTGCAGTATATGGCAGATGATCTTGCGTATCTGTTCTTGGAATATCTCTGTGGCCGAAGAAATTTCAAAGCTCAGGCGTTTCTAACGTAACAGTCCTAGATGGGTGATGAAGGTCAACCACGATTCTTCACAGAGTTCAATTTTTTTTTTAATAGTATATTTTATTGTTTTTGACAACAGACATGATCAACAAGAACACAACGAAATAAAATCAAATCATATGCATTCGAAAGAGTTAATCAATAATAAATCATATTTGAGGTCTGACAAATTCCGTCTGCAGCTGCCTCCCTGCGTTCAAAAGTGTGTACCCTTGGAATGTCAAGGATTAGCAGGAGTCGCGTTCCTCCCATTTCCCCCAGATCTTGAAGGCTTTAGCAGGGCAGCTCCTTGCTTTGTAGATTCTGTGTTCCAGCATTGCGCATGTTTCCATGTCATCTGCCCACTGTTCCAATGTTGGGGGATCCGGAGCGCCCCATTTCCGTGCGATGTTTCGCTTCATTAGTCCTGCGGCTGTTGTGAGGAGCAGTCCTTCCCATTTGTTCGCAACGCTTTCGTCTGGTTTACCAAGTAACAGTATTTTCGGGTCTAGTGTTATGTTGCGGCCTAATATACCAGACAATTCCCAGCAGCATTCCCCCCAGAAGGCCTGAATACGAGGGCATTCCCACAGGATATGTATAAATGTTCCGGTATCTCTCCCACATCGAAGGCAATACGGGTTTGGGGCACGGTTCCATGTGTGTATCACAGTTCTAGGGTAGTATATTCTGTGAAGGATTTTCAATTGCACCAGACGGAGCCTGGAGGAGATGGTGATTTCCCTGGGGTGCATTAGAATCTGGATCCAGTCTTCCGGATCTATAATACCCACATCCTCTTCCCATTTAGATTTAAGGTGAGGGAGTTCCGGTGTGGCAAAGGAGGACATGGCGTTGTATAATATAGAGGTGCATTTGGCAGGAATGTATTCCGGGAATATGTTGCGCTCTATGGGCGTATAGTCAGGAATGAGAGAGTCTGGTTGGATATGTATTCGTAAGGCGTGAGCTAGTTGGGTGTAGTGATAGTGTTCGGTTATTGGGAGCTGGAATTGTAGTTGCAGTGTTTCGAACGAAATAAACTCCCCTCCCGCCAGGACGTCCCCAATTTTATTGACACCGGCGTCCGCCCATTTGGACCAAGGTTTAAGTTTCCCAAGCTCTGCCAGGTTACCATTGTGCCATAGGGGTTGTGCAGTGGTGATCTTGTCTTTCCAACCCACAAAGGCGTGTGCCCGTTTCTAGACCGTAGTAACATGTGCTGCCATCGTTTGCGGAGGGGGTCTAGCAGGTGTAGTGGATCTATATCGTGCATGGTTGCTATTTCGGCTCTTATGTGTGGTAGCTCTCGGTCCCCATGTAGTAAGTCGTTGACCACCGCTAGCTGGGAGGCCCAGTAGTATACCCGAAGGCGGGGCACGCTGATTCCTCCTTCCCAGATCGATCTCTGAAGCGTGGTCAGTGGGATGCGGGGTTGACCCCCCCCCATATGAGTTCTCTAAGGAGATTATCAATGCGGTCGAATTCAGGATCTTGGATCTCAAGCAGGGCATTTTGTAGTACGTAGAGAAATCTGGGAAGTGTAATCATCTTGAACAGGGCAGCTCTGCCCATGAGTGTCAGGGGAAGAAGTTTCCAGTGGCGACATCATCCCTAAAACGGTCCATGATTGGTTGGAGGTTGTGGGTAATGTAGCGTGTCAGGTCCTCGGACACCCACATCCCCAGATATCGAAATCCGTTCGGTTCCACTTTATATGGGCATTCCTGGGGAATGGCCTGTGTGCCACCCTTCACGGGAAAAAGGATAGACTTGCTCCAGTTGATTGCCAGCCCACTAAATTCACCAAAGCGGATGAGCATCTGCGTTACTATGGGGGAGGATCGTGTCGGGTCGGACAGATAGATCAAGAGGTCGTCCGCGTACAAGGACGCCCTATCCTCGTGGCCCTCCGGCCACCTGAATCCCATCCAGTCCCGGCTCTGACGGAGCCATAAGGCAAGTGTCTCTATTGCAAAAGCGAAAAGAAGGGGTGACAGGGGGCATCCCTGTCGTGTGCCCTTACCAAGGGAAAAGGGCTCAGAAGGCCACCCGTTTACTTTCACTTCTGCTAGTGGTTCTGTATAGAGAAGTTGTACCCATCCTAGAAAGTTGTTACCAAAGCCCATTCTCCGCATAGTTTCCCAGAGGCTGTCCCAGCGAACCGAATCGAATGCCTTCTCAAAATCTATGGCTAGTAACGCAAGTGGCTTGTCTATAACTGGGGCCCTTTCTAATAATAGGTGGAGACGTCGTATGTTCATGCGTGTCAATTTATGCGGCATAAACCCACATTGGTCCGGATGGATCAAGGAGGTGATGACCGATTGTAGTCGGTTGGCCAGGAGTTTGGCAAGGACTTTGGATTCAGTATTAATCAATGCGATGGGCCTATAGGAGGCGCATTGTTCAGGTGGTTTACCCGACTTGGGAATTACAACAATCGTGGCTTTGCGCAAGTCCGGCGGGAGAGCGCCCTGGTCTTGAGCCCCGTGGAACATTTTGTGGAGGTACGGTGCTAATTTTTCCCTGCCCAGTTTTTTCCAGAGTTCAACCGGGAAACCATTGGGGCCCGGTGTTTTCCCAGACTGTAGTTGGGCTATAGCTTCTGCTATCTCTGCTTCGGTAAGAGCGTCGTCCAGCTGTATTTTTTGTTGTTCCGACAGCTGGGGCAGAGTTATATCGTCTAGCAGGGAGGGGTCCAGTGGGGATACTGGGGCGCTATATAGAGTTGCATAGAAATCCGCAAAAGCCTTTGCTATTTCCCGGTCTGAGTGGCATTCACCGTCTTGCGGGGTTATAATTTCTCTGACATGGCGTTGGCCCTCGTCCCTCTTCTCAAGCCAGGCCAGCATTTTCCCGGTTTTGTCCCCTTGTTCATAGACTCTTGCTCTGGACTCCCGATGGGCGTGTTTAGCGTTATCTAGTTCGATGTTCCGAAGCCTCTCTCTGGCGCCCTTAAAGGATCTGAGGGTCTCAGAGCTCGGGTCAAGAACGTATTTGGCTTCCCAGTCACTCATTTCGGCTTCTGCCTTCTTTAGCTCCCGCAACCGTTCCTGTTTCTTGTTTGCCGTCCAGGAGATTATCTCCCCCCTCAGCACTGCTTTGTACGCTTCCCAAATCCTAACAGGATTATCTACCGCATTGACATTGTTTTCAAAGTATTCATTAGTTGCTTCCGTGAGTTTGTCGACAAGCTCGGGGAAGCCTAGATAATAGTTATTCAATCTCCATGTCTTGGGGGGAGCCACTCCCCGCAAGCACAACACCATCATCAGGGGTGAGTGGTCTGAGATACCGCGGGAAAGTAGATCCGCAGTAGTTGCCCTGTGTATGTCGGTACTTGGAAGAAGGAAGTAGTCTAGTCTGGACAAGGAGCCATGCGCCCCGGAGTGGAACGAGTAAGCCTCGGTGTCGGGGTGGAGGTGTCGCCACACATCTCGGAGGCCCAGGGCTGACGCGAATTTAGCTAGATTAGTGGAGATATTCGGATTGCGATCCCTGATGTGAGTGCGGTCTTTACTGTTACACATGACATCATTAAAGTCGCCTACCAGTTCCCACATATCGGGTTGGTGTTTTGCCATGAGGATGACAAGGTCTTTTAATAGTTCTTCCCCCAACCCCGGCGGGGAGTACACTGACGCAATGGCTAGAGTTTCTTCACCTAGCTTTCCGATGGTCACCACGTAGCGACCCCTGGGGTCTCGCTCGACTGTCTGTACCATGTATGGAAGGCGTTTGTGTAGCAGTATGAGTGTCCCTCTGGATCCCATAGAGTATCCCGCATGTAGTGCCACTCGGTAGTTGGTTCTCCGAAAGAGGGGGCAGTTGGTTCCGGCTAAATGTGTTTCGTTGAGTAGGGCAATGTCTGGGGAGTGTCTGTTCAGGAATTGCATCACAAGGCGTCTCTTGATTCCGGAGCCTAGCCCATTCACGTTCCATGTGATCAGTTTGAGAGATTTGGGTCACTCGGGAGGTAGTGGGTGGGTCAATGTGGGTGCCATATGTAAGTTATAGAGTCGGATTCACAGGTTTTATGGAGTAGTCTTATGGGGGCATTATGTAGGGGTTGGTCCCGGAGGGGGTGTGCTGCCATCTGGGGGTGGCATCTGACGGCATGTACTGATTTGTGTGATTCATTAACCTCCCGAATGCATAGTAACTTTAAGGTAACACAAAAACAACATAAACTGTCCCTTTCCCCCACCCTATACTCCACCCCAACACAAAGTACCTGTCGCCCGAACATAGTTGCGACCTAATTTACAAATACAGGTCTACAACAAGTGGTGATAATTATCATGGGGGGTCCGTGCTTACCGGGGTCGCCAGCTATTCTGTAAGCACATGTCTCCTCCTCAATGTCAGGTCAGTTTTAATGGCGGCCTATTGGTTCTTTATTTTTTCGAGTGTCGTTTGTTTAAGCCAGTTCAAGTTACTTATCAATCGTTGTCTTCATTCGGTGGTGCTTCTACTACCCTTTGTGGGCGCTCCGGGGGCGCCCTCCCCGGTCTCGGTCTGTTTCTGCCAGTGTCTTGTCTCTGATACGGTCTCCAGTCGCCTTCCAGGTTTGTTTCGGCCCAGTTCCATGCGCCCTTGGGATCTGAAAAGTGCACGGTTGCACCATTGTGGTAGATCTTCAACCGAGCGGGGAACATGAGCCCGTATTTGACATTGAGGGCTTGCAGGCGCTTTTTAAGCGGATCGAAAGACAGTCTCGCCTTCTGTACCTCCCTGGTGAAATCCGGGAAAAAGGCAATTCTGGAACCGTTATACGTTATTGTGCCTTTGGTTCTAGCCATTTGCAAAATGGCATCCCGATCCCTATAATTCAGGAGTTTTGCGATCACCGTAAGCGGAGAGCCCCCGGGGATCTGCCTGCCCGCCGGTATACGGTGAGCACGTTCGATGGAAAAGAATTTTGATAGTGTCTTGGGAGCGAAGAGGTCTGCAAGCCATTGCTCCAAGAACAGTTCCATGTTTGGACCTTCAGATTTCTCCGGTATTCCAAGGACACGGATATTGTTGCGCCTTTCTCTGCCTTCTCCCTCTTCGACTCTCTCCTCTAGAGCTTTAAGGCGTGTGAGGACTCCCGTCATTTGGTGGCCCATTGTTCTAAGACCGTCCTCTGTTTCCGATATACGGCCCTCGGCCTCACCTGTTCGGGCCGTCAGTTTTTGCAAGTCGTGGCGCAGCAGGGACACCTCGGTGCTTATACCGTCCATTTTCTTTTCCATGGAGGTTCTCGAGCAAGCAATAGCGTTCATAACATCTTTAAGAGATAAAGTATTCTCCTCCGTTTCAGTTGTGTCACTCGATTTGGCCTGCTCCTGTACGGGGGCCTGGGCATTGGTGGTGTATTGTTCCATTTTGCTCTGTGTTGTAGTATTTTTCGTCCTGTCCTTCCCCATTTTGAACGACTGAGCGTCGGAGTACAGTAGCCTTCAGCTGAGTCAGGTAGCGATCCCGCTTTCCCTCTTCGCTAGTAGATTCCACAGCGTAATGTATGTGTCCTCGCCTGGACGGCTAATGTGGTTTTAGCAGGCTCCCTCCTAGTCACAGGTCGTTTCTTTCTGCTTGCAGGTTGTGACGCTGGATGTGTGTTCTGGGCCTGTTACACTACCACTGCAGTGGAGGGGGATGTCCCGCTAACGGCGTGTGATCCGGGACTGTTCCGGAGCAATTGTGTATCTGGTGCGAACGGTTCCAGCCACAGCCCATTTGCCGGTTCGCCCGGTGCGAGCCGTTCCTCACAGGGGTGTGCCAGACGGCCGGCTCTCTCGCTCTCCGTCGCTCCAGCGATCGGCTGTGTTCGGTCAGCCGTGTTCGGGCAGCTCGGCCTCGTCTCAGCGGTGGTCAGGGGATCGCCCGTTTCGGAGTCCGCGGTTGGGGCACACGGATCCTCTCCAGGAGCCGGAGTCAGCGCAGGATCCTCCGTCTCACGGCACAGTGCAGCGATGGGCGCCTCCTCCGCGGTTGTCCCAGCCAGTGGAACCGACGCCACGGTGCGTATTTTCTAGCCAGCGCGCGGCTTCGGCGGCCATCTTGTTCATGGTGCGCAGTGAGCCGCTCGTACTTTCTCCGTTCGCATCTCCAGAGCCCTTCACCGATTCTAGTTCAAATTGCAGCGAAATGTTCTACAAAGTTTCCGCCATCGGATGGTGTCTTTTGGGGGAGATTGTGAACAAAAAAAACCTCACAGAGTTCAATTTGGTCGTATCCTTTGTTTAAATCTGAGTGGGTGAAAACTTTGGCCCCATTGAGTAGATGCATCATGTCCGTGATGCACAGTGATTGGTGGTGCTCTCTGAGTATGGCTTGGTTGAGTGCAAGCATGTCCATGCACAGTCTTATTTCACCTTCTGGACCTTTCTTTGGCACTGGTACCACCGGTGAGACCCATGGTGATGGCCCAGATGCTGTTTCAGTTATGCCAGCCTCTAAGCGAGCGGGTAGCTCCTTTTCTACCAGGTGTTCAATATTGAAAGGATAGTCCCTAAAATGTTGAGCTATTGGTTTCGCTGTCTGGTCAATATGCAACCGGATCTTTCGCTCTTTTAGTTTTTCGATTCCCTTGAAGAGTTGGGGAAATCTTGTTGCTATCTTGGCAGCGGGCGAGATGTATATGTCTGCCGTAATTTGATACAGTGTGTGGATGAGTCCCATCTGAACGGCCAACTTAAAACTCACCACATATCCACTAGCAGCTTCCGTTGCAAGGACATGCAGAGTATGCAGTTTTGCTTGTCCTTGTGTCGGCAGGAGGTTTTGACAGATGACCAGGCATGGGAGAGGTTCCTTGGACCCGCATGCATAAATTGCCACACGTGCTTTCTTCAGTTTGGGTTTGTGTGCGAGTTTTTGATACTCAGATTCTGGCATTGCGTTGATGGTAGTGCCTGAGTCGTGGGATTGTCCAGGGCATACAGGTACCCTCTCCTTTTCTGTTCAGGGCTGGATTGTGAGTCAGACTCGCTTGTGGACGGTGTGTTTGTGTGTTGGTGGTGAATCCGCCTCCTTCCCCTGTGGCGGTTGTTTTGTGACACAGAGTTCTTTGCTTATGTGTGGCGTCTTTCCTTTTAGTGCTGTTTCTCTGGTATTCTGATTCTTTCTTCTCAGTGGTGTCGAGGTTGGAACTTGTGCCAGTGTGATTTCTGGTCTGAAGGGCTGGATCTAGAAGCCTCTAGATTTAAGCAGATGGCGCAAAAGCGGTCTTCACCCCAACAGGCACAGCATGTCCGACAGATGGCTGGGCAGGCCCCGTCGTGTGGGAGGTCATAACTGCATCAAAAACACTGTTATTTCTCCTGTCCGGCGTTTTGCACCGTGTGTTGTTGTGCCATGAGTTTGTTTCTGGCCTCATCTTTGATGCTCGGTGCTGTTGAGATGTGGGTTTTGCTCATTGTGGAAATTTGAAGGTCCTGTGCTGAGGTTGTTCTTGATAGGATGAGGATCTCTGCTAGTGTATGCAGTACTTGTAGTCGTTTCTTTTTTAATATTATGGACACACAGCTGCAATGACTTGGGTTTTGATAGCTTCCTCATTGTTGTACAAGTGGAATTCACAGTGTTTTAGTCTGGATTTAAGGTGCATCACAAATTTGTCCATGCTTTCGCCGGTGAGTTGTGTCGTAGTATAGTTGGCATTTCTGTGAATCAGGAAATTTCACTCCATTTTTAAAAAAAAAACTTTATTTATAGTGTGCTTGACATTACAACATGAGGAAAGGACAGCAGCATCGGCAGGATTGAGTACATTACATTTAGATTATTGTCAAAGGTTTCACAATGGTTAAAGCATCATACATTGTGGGCAGTAGCTTAAGTATAAGTAGATATCAGCTGGAGTTATAGGGGTAGGGGAGAATGCTTATCAGTGGTGTGTGCTCCAGTATCCTGCATATGAGTTTGTGCAGAAACCAGGTAATTGCGGAAGGGAGACCCTATATCTATAGGTATACAGTTTGTGGGCTGAAGTGAGGACCTACGCTCCTCAATGTCAGATGCCCATGTGACGGCCCGTAGCCACTGCATCGTCGATGGGCTAGTAGGGGGCAGCCACAACATCAACACACATAGAACTGCCAACAGCATACATAGGTTTGACAATCTGTGGAGATTGCGTTGAAAATTTTCAAACTGATAGAATAAGCAGTTGGATGGGGTAGGTTCTACAGTACAACCAAGATATCTGACAGTGTATCGCAAATATCATTCCAGTAATCTCTCAGTTTGGGGCAGCTCCAAAGCGTATGGAGCTATCCTGCCCCTTCAGTGTGGCATCTGGGAACTAGGGTAGAGTGGGCATTTAAGAAGAGTTGTAACCTGGCCGGGGTGTAGTGAAATCTGTGTAGTACTTTGAACTGTATCAGTTGAAACCTGGAATTGAGAGACACTGTGTGGGTCTGTAGACACATGGATTCCCAGATATCGTCAGCAATGTTAATATTTAGATCCCTAGCCCAGGTCTCGCAGAGTTCCACCAGGGGCTTGAAGCCACGACCCTGTACTAAGTCATACAGTCTGGCCATCCACCCCATGCAGAGGTTCCCCTCATAATGGCTTCTAGCAGTGGTTCATTGGGTGGTTGCTTCAGGAATTCAGCCCAGGTTTTTTTTAGCTGTGCGGCAGAGCCCCACGTAATGTAGCCACTGCAAGGATTGTCTGCGTAAGGGCCCCACTAGATCTTGGAATGTGATGAAGGATTCCATAATATTTACATTGCCAATTGTCATGTATCCGTCTGCTGCCCAGCGCTGTGCTTCAGTTCTGCTAATTTTAGGGAGTGTTGGAAAAAAAATCCATGGCAGCAGATCTCTATGGTGTGGGCGGGCATTATCTATGGTTATCCATATCTTGCCCCAAGTTAGTGCTGTCGTGGCTACAGGGTCATAAAAAGTGGGGTCTCCCCACTGTGATGATAATATCAATGAACGTATATCATGGGTGGCAGATGCATATCCCTCTGTTTTGACGTCTAGGTGTTGTGAGCCCTCGTCAAACCAGTAGGCCGCATAATTCGCCTGGGCCGCCACTCAGTATTTTTCAAAGTCAGGAACAGCAACGCTTCCCAGCGCATAGAGTCCAGTCAAGGTCTCCCACTTGAGCCGCACTGCACCTGCATGCCACATAAACTTGTTGATCACTGTCTTCAGCACATCAAAGAATACTGTTCCTAGCCACAATGGTATAGTATAGTAGTTTAGGGAGGATGACAATTTTGAGGAGCGACACGTGGCCCACTATTGTGAGTGGGAGCTTCGCCCAGGTGCCCAATTTGGCTATTAACTGGGGCAGGTATACACCATAGTTGCAAGCAGAAAGTGAGGCCTTGTGTCGTGGCAGGTATTGGAATTCAAGTGGGGACCAGGCAAACTCCATGAGGTCTGATGGGAGTGGTGGTGTCGGTGAACGGGAATAACTCGGATTTGGCACAGTTGACGTGGAGACCAGACAGGGCTCCGAAGGAGATGAGGTCTTGCATCATTGGTGCTAGGTGCTTCGCTGGATCGTGGACAAACAAGAGTGCATCATCCGCGTACAGCGAGATGATTTCCAGTTCACCCGTAGGTCTGACCCCTTTCTGTGCATGCTTGTGGTGGATTGCGTCGGCCAACCACTCCATTATTATGGCAAACAACAGGGGGGATAGCGGGCATCCCTGTCGGGTCCCGCTGTGTATGTCTATGGGGGCTGATAGCATTCCATTAACATTGACTCTGGCCTTGGGGGTTGTATACAACAGTTGTACCCACGATATGAGCCTACGACCAAAATTGCATTTTTCTAGTACTGCCCAAATGAACTTCCAGGATACAGAGTCAAAGGCTTTTTGTATGTCCAGGGCTGCAGCTACCACCTGCACTCCTGGGTCCATCTGTGCCAGAATGTTGAAGATGCGTCTCAGGTTAAGTGCTGTGGAGCGGCCTGGGACAAAGCCGGACTGGTCTGGGTGAATAATGTGTACTATGTAGGGAGCTAGAGGTAGCGCTAGTACTGTAGTGAATATTTTGACATCAGAATTTATGAAGGAAAGGGGGCAATAGGAGCCGCATTGTTCAGGAGGCTTGTCAGGTTTGAATAACACTGTAATCACTGCTTCACGCAGTGTGGGGGGGGAGTGTCCATGAAGTGCAGGCTTCTATCCATAGACAATTAATATGGGGATGAGGCGAGACTTGAAGTGTTTGAAGAACCCTAGTGTGAGACCATCTGGCCTGGGGGCCTTGCCGACTGGGAGGGCTTCAATGGCTTGGGATATCTCCTCGAGAGTTATGGGATGGCCAAGGTTTTCTCTGGCTTCGTCAGACAGTACTGATAGTGGGAGGCTAGCCAGGAATGTGTTTATTTCCGGGAGGGTAGCCTCATCGGTGTTGGAATACAGTGCAGTGTAAAAGGAGTGGAAGACTTGGCCCACCGGCTGTGTCTGTTATGACTGGGATATGGTGGTTAGCCTTTGCTTGCCACACCATCCTAGCCAGTAACCTACCCGGGCGTTCAACCTCGCCGTATTTTCTCGCAAGACCAGGGTTATCTAGGAACCTCAATTCCCTATCTGCGTGTGCACAAAACCTGTCTAGTTTCAATTTTATAACTCCCAGAGTGGTGCTGTTGGGTGTAGATGCATATGTCTGTTCTAGTAAGGTAGTTTCGTATGGTATTTGTTTGTTTGTTTGTTTGTTTGTTTGTTTTATTTGTATGGTGCTCCAAACCCAGAGGTAGAAGGGCGCTTAAGAATTTGGTTACAGTGTTGAGAAGTATCTTTGTGTTGCATACTTCGTACAAGTTTATAATATATACATATTTCTGAGGCTTGTGGAATCTGCTTAGATCACATGCTGTGCATAGGCCGACATCTAGTGGAAGCTGCGGAGTATTACAGTTTGTTTTTCGAAAGTCGAAAATGGGCGTCGACACAGGCGTGCCAGTAATACTATCCCTAGTGTGACGTCCACTGTACCCAAGATCCCTCACGCGTGTAGGATCCTCAGATTGTTTTTTTCCGCCATACTGGTCGGAAGCATCTTGCGGAGTTCCCTGGCCTTAGCCATACTTTTGCTGTTATTATAATTTTAATTCTTATTCATTCCCTTCCCCACCCCAACGTCGACCCTCAACCTCGACGACGGCTGGAGAAGTCATCGACCGTCGACTGCTGCACGACGGATCTGGGCCTCGGTAGGCCGCTGGCCTCGGCCCGGGCCTAGTAGGCCGCTGGCCTCGGCCCTTACAAGTAGGGAGAGTGGGGGGTGGTACATACTCTTCACTCTTGATATATAGTTACATTTATATATATTCCTACACTTAGCAGCCCGCTGCCTTAAGGTGCGTATGGAGGGTACCCCTTTTCAATTCTGCCCCAAGTGCAATCGCAAATACCCTTGGGTCGACAGGCACGCCACGTGCAATCTCTGCTTGCCGAGGGATCACCCCGAAGCGAACTGCAGAGCGTGTAGTAGGTTTAAACCTAAGACACTTAAGGACCGTTCGACAAAGCGTTGGGCCCACCACGCCAGGCAGGAGGCCATGGCAGCGGAGGGCGCCTTCAGCGATGGCAGCGACGCCGTACTTTCGGACGGCGAGGGCATTACGGCGTCGAAAGACAGCCGACGAGCGCAGGTCCCCGACCTCGGAAGGTCGTCCGGCAAGGCGGCTATGGGGAAGACCCCCGGCGACGCAAGCGCTACACACCTAACACACACTAAACACACTAAGACCAACCGGACCTCGACGACGTCGACTTCCCGGAAAGAGGCACAAAAAGAACGGTCCGACTCGGTGTCCTCTGGGCGCTCTCGATCGAGATCGCCTCACGACGCAAGGCAATCATCCACTCTTGCCAAGAGTGCCTCGCTACACACACTAACGGAAGTTCGATCGTCGGGAGACGAAGACGACTTCCACCCCCAGGCCGCGCTCCAAGATACCGAGACCGCGGTTAACATCAGTGAGGCCCCACGCCCGAAGCACACAGATACCTCTCCAGACCCTCGACGCCAGGCGTCGAAAGTCTCTGGGGCCCCCAAGGGACAGGGAAAACATTTTTCCACGCACGGAGAAGGGGGGAAACAGCGGAAAGCACAGCCTTCCACCCCTGTAAAGCCTAAGCAGACAAGCAAACACAAGTCTACCCTTGAAAATAAATCACCTGCTAAAGTAATACCCTGTTCCAGGGAATGGTCCAGTGAAGACATAGACAGGGTTATGTCTAGGATGTCTTCCTTGGCTGATTTTTATGATAAGAACCCAGAACACTTTCTTTCATATAACCCTCAAGGGGCCACACCCTCAGGCTCCTCCGATCCTATCCCGCTAAGTAAAGAGCCCCGGGTCGAAAGACCTGAACCCTTCAAGGTTCAGCCTTACTCCACTCCATATTCTACTCCACTCCCCAGTTATCAGGGACAAGTTTTCCCTGAAGAGGACCAGGAGTTTGCATTTATGGAAGAACAAACCGGGACAGATTACTATGCAGAGGATGAGGACCTGGAGGAGGGAGAAGATGAGCAGGAAATTTACAGAGTAGATTCCCCAGTACAAAGCGAAGCCCCAGTTACTGACTCTCCAGTTGATAACCAGCCCCTCCTTAACGAGGTTCTCGCTCGAGCAGCGGAACACTTCCACATCGACACCCACGGTGTACAGGAGGAAAGGGACTTCGCGGAGGAGTTTGTAGGAGAGAGAAGACCGGTCGCTCAGACCATCCCTATCCTCAAATCCATCCAACGAAGAATAGATCCTTCCCTGGTGAATCCTAACCTCACCAGAGCTGTCAACCCCAGAATTGAAAAGATTTTCCGGGCAGCCCAGTCTGACCCTCTGTATATAAAGGGACATCTTAAACCAGATTCCCTAGTGGTGACCAACACTAGAAAGAGGGCTGGCACGCCCTTATCTTCATCAGAAGCTCCTCCCGACAAGGAGAGCAAAAAACTTTACGGGTTTGGCAGAAAGGTAGCCTCAACGTCCGCCTACCAAGCAAGGATTGCGAATTCCACCACCCTGTTGGCTAGTTACAATTGCCATCAATGGGAAGAAGTCGCGGCGCTCATTGCCTCTGCTCCAGAACCGTTAAAGGGCCAGCTGGCTCGGATCTCGGCAGAGGGGAGAGCCGTGTCTGGTTGCATTTTAAAAGCAACTTTCGACGCCGCTGACAACGCAGGGAGATTGATAGCAGAAGGTACTGTTATCAAGAGACATGCGTGGTTACGGCAGTCGGGATTCAAGACAGAAACCCAGGCTTCTTTAATAGACAAGCCAGTGGAACCCGACCTATTGTTTGGGAAAGCGGTCGAAGACGCACTTAAAAATGCCAAAGATGAATATGAGACTCTCAAATCCCTTGGCCAGCTTACCAACAAACCCCCTAACCAGAGGGGGAACAATAATTTTCGTCGCCCACGCGGCCAAAATTCACAAAGAGGCAACTATGCCCAGGGACAAGGTACACAATGGAATAACAACCAGCAGTCTACCCAGAGTTACGGCAGGGGTAACAAGAGAGGTCGTGGAAGAGGCAGAGGCAGCCCCAACAAGGGCGGGGGCACGCCTCCACCAAAACAGTGACGCTCAGTTCAGGGTCCCTTGCCACGCAACCCCAGTAGGGGGACGCATTTCCACCTTCACCCAGGCTTGGGAAGGGATCACCTCAGACAGATGGGTGCTGTCAACAGTATCCGCAGGATATTGTATAGAACTACTGCAGCGTCCCCGGAATCATCCTCCACGACAAAGAGTGCACTCCCTAGAGCATCAAAGGATCCTTCTCGAGGAGATCGCCATTCTGCTAGAAAAGGACGCGATAGAACTCGTCCCAGGACACCAGGTAAACAAGGGTATCTATTCAACTTACTTCCTTGTGCCAAAGAAAGATTTGACAATGCGCCCAGTATTGGACTTACGGCCTGCCAACAAATATGTCAAGCCCCAAAAATTCCGTATGACCACGCTACAAGAGGTAATCCCCCTCCTAAAAAAGGGGGATTACATGGCAACCTTGGATATGAAAGATGCTTATTTTCATATTTCCATGCTCCCAGCGCACAAAAAGTACTTGCGCTTCAAGGTGGACAGTCGCCACTACCAATTCAAGGTACTGCCCTTCGGGATAGCTTCAGCACCAAGGGTATTCACCAAGGTACTGGCGGTGGCGGCTGCACACCTACGCAGGGAAGCAATCCCGGTGTACCCTTATCTGGACGACTGGCTCATAACGGGGGAAACCCCAGGAATTTGCAGGTCAAACATTCAGAGGACTATCGACCTCCTCCACGAATTAGGCTTCTCCATCAACGAGAAAAAGTCAAGTCTGGTGCCAAGCACCTCAAAACAGTTTCTAGGAGCTATCCTAGATACTCAGAAAGGATTGACCTTCCCTTCGGAAGAGAGAATTCGGAATATACTTCTGCAAATTCCGCATTATCAGTCAGGTCAACAGATAACAGTACGCAAAGCTATGCGGTTACTGGGCATGATGGCGTCATGCATTTACCTGGTCCCCCACGCGCGTCTGCGCATGCGTCCCATGCAGGAATGGTTGGCGAAACAGTGGTCTCAGGCAAGTGGTCATTGGGACGATCTAGTGGTCGTTTCGCCAACACTCGTACAGAGCCTACACTGGTGGACAAGAGAGAATCTCGCAAAGGGGAAACCCTTTTACGATCCCGAAGTACAAGCCGTGGTGACTACAGATGCATGCCTGACTGGGTGGGGAGCTCACCATCTCCACCACACAGCTCAGGGTCTCTGGTCTCACTCAGTAGCCAAGAACCACATCAATCTGCTAGAGCTTCTGGCAGTATTCCGAGCGCTAAGGGCGTTCGAGCCCCATCTACTGAACTTGTCGGTGCAGATCAGGACGGACAGCACGACAGCCATGTTCTATCTGAACAAGCAAGGGGGGACTCGTTCGCCAAATCTGTCCAAGCTTGCCCAGAAAATATGGATATGGGCACTCAGACGGAACATCTTCCTGTCATCGCAACATGTTCCAGGGGAGCTCAATTCCCTAGCGGATGCTCTAAGCAGAAACTCCCTCCCAGAAGAACACGAATGGGTCCTTCACAGAGACGTAGTAGAAAATCTCTTCTCTCAGTGGGGTTTCCCCACTATAGACCTATTCGCCACAAGCGAAAACAAACAATGCCCAGGATTTGCATCCAGGTTCCCCCAGCCGGACTCCCAAGGGAATGCCCTGTGGATGAACTGGTCAGGGATGTTTGCGTACGCTTTTCCACCAACTCCTCTCATCAGGAAGGTGGTGTACAAGATGAACAAGGAATCTATGACGCTCATCCTAGTTGCTCCCATGTGGGCGAGACAACCATGGTTTCCACACCTACGCAGGATGGCGGTGTGCGAACCCATCAGACTCCCAGCCTGGTACAACCTACTGTCCCAGCAACAGGGTCAAACAGTGCATCAGGAACCCAACTCTATGAACCTAGCAGCATGGCTCCTGAAGTCATAGAGTTTGGACATCTCAAATTACCACAGAGGTGTATGGACATTCTAAAGGAGTCCAGGAAACCAAATACAAGGCACTGTTACTTTGATAAGTGGAAAAGATTCGTTATCTGGTGCCAGAATAAACAAATCAACCCGGTTGATTGCACTCCTTCCAACGTTGTGACATACATGCTCCACCTGCTGGATGCAGGGTTGGTTTTTAACTCGCTGAAAGTACACCTGGCAGCCCTCTCGGCTTACACCACATCCCATAACAAGGTCTCGTGGTGGAAAGTACCAGTGGTTAAAGCCTTCATGGAAGGAGTAAAGAGACTTCACCCTCCTATTTCGAACCCACCGCCAGGATGGGACCTCAACGTGGTGCTAGCTAAGCTCATGGGACCCCCATTCGAACCCATGCATAAAAGTAGTCTCAAACACCTGACTTATTAAACGGCCTTCTTAGTAGCCATTACCTCCATAAGAAGGGTCAGTGAAATTCAGGCTCTGTCAGTGCAGGATCCTTTCTTTACTATCCACAAGGACAAACTGGTTTTACGCACACACCCTAGGTTCTCACCTAAATTCATATCCAAGTTCCATGTAAACCAGTCCATCGAGCTTCCGGCTTTCTTCCAGAACCCGCAAAGCTCGGCTGAGGTGAAACTACACACCCTAGATGTGCGTAGGGCGGTCCTATACTATGTAAATAAAACCAGACCGCTAAGGAAAACAGATCAACTGTTTGTCTCCGTAGCTACAGGCAGAGAGGGGGATCGCGTCTCTAGGGGCGCTATCTCGAAGTGGATTATCAACTGTATACAGCTGTGTTACTCTCTTTCTGACAAGACTCTGCCTTTTACGCCAAGGGCCCACTCTACTAGAGGCATTGGTGCCACTCTGGCTTTCATTGCAAATGTTCCCCTCGACACCATTTGCAAAGCGGCTACTTGGAGCTCTATTCACACTTTTACTCAGCATTACTGCATTGACACTCATTCCAAGACAGATACACAAGTGGGACAAGCGGTTCTAAGACACCTGTTTGCTCATGACCCTTCTCACATCCCACCTCCTTCTTCTGGTACTGCTCGCTAATCTATGCACAGCATGTGATCTAAGCAGATTCCACAAGCCTCAGAAGGGATACATTACTCACCGTAATCGTATTTCTGATGCTTGTATCTGCTTAGATTCACATGCGACCCACCCTTCCTCCCCTCCGAGAGAAGGCGCATGATTGCTTGTAGTCTTACCTTTTCTGTCTATCTGCTTGGATTATCTGTACTCACGCTACTCCTCATGCTTCCTCATGTCAGAAAAAATACAATCTGAGGATCCTACACGCGTGAGGGATCTTGGGTACAGTGGACGTCACACTAGGGATAGTATTACTGGCACGCCTGTGTCGACGCCCATTTTCGACTTTCGAAAAACAAACTGTAATACTCCGCAGCTTCCACTAGATGTCGGCCTATGCACAGCATGTGAATCTAAGCAGATACAAGCATCAGAAATACGATTACGGTGAGTAATGTATCCCATATACAGTGATCAATAAACAGAGCATATGCAGTAGGTACAATATACAATTTTCAGTATAAATACAGTGTCTAAGCCAGTTACCGCACGGGTCTGGTGTTAATGGCGTTATTCTTTGTTTAGCAGCCTGCTGATGACCTGCTTCCTAAAGATCTGGAAGGATTCGACAGTTTTGATGTTAAGCGGTAGGGAGTTCCAGAGTTGGGGGGCAAGCACTGTGAAGCTTACCCCTCCAGCTCTTTTTAGGTGGAACCTAGGCACTAATAAGCAAAGAGTGTTGGAGGATCTGGTGGATCTGGTGGCAGGTTTCAGGGTGAATTTATTAGCTAGATATGGTGGTGCTAGGTGATTGAGGGATTTGTACGTGAGGCAGATGGTTTTTAGATCAATGTTTTGGCGTATGGATAGCCATTTGCAGGCTTTCTTAGTAGCAGAGATATGCTCTTGTCTGGGAATGTTGGGGGCTGCGCGCAAGGCATTATTTTGTATTACCTGCAGCTTGTTGAGTACGGATTGATTGGCACCTAGGTACAGGCTGTTACAGTAATCCAGTTTGGATTGTATTAGGGCCCTGGCAAGGGTGAGGCAGCTGTTGGGTGATAGGAAAGGTCTGCTGGCCCTAATGAGCTTGCCGGTATAGGTAGCGGCTGAGGCGGTCATATTGGTGTGTTTGCTAAGGTTGGTGTTGGCATCTAGATAGAAACCAAGGGTTTTTACGCTTTTGGCTATGGGGATGGCATGGCCATCGATGGTGATGTTGTTATAGCTATGGTCAAGTTTAGTTAGAGTGTTGGATATCTTTACCTATTACCTTAAGCAGACCTGATTCCGTTGCTAGGGCTATGCCATGTATGTAAAACTGAAAGGCCTCCCAAGGGGTTGCATAAGTATCTATGGAGCCAGTGTTTATTTTAAAGTATTCATCTACCCGCTTCTCCATTTCGGTCACAAATGCAGTGTCTAGTAATGCTTGTGGTTGGAATCTCCCCTCCCTTCTTATATTCAGTGTGCCTCCCACACAGTTTCATTGTGACGGAGGAGTGGTTGGAAACATTTCCTACAAGTAGGTCAGACACACACCACATATCTTTTTGGGAATGTGAGTCATGTACTGAGGAGTAATACGAATAATGTCATGCCATTAGATTGAATACCCTCCAAGCATCTACCAATCCCATTTTGCATAGACTCTTCTGCAATATATGAGCAGCTCTGGACGGTTGTCGAGTTTCAGAACCTGACCTGTCGAGGTCCAGGTCCATGATAGTATTAAAGTCTCCTCCTCATAGTACTGCTATTAGGGGCTACAGTGCCCGTAGATCCAGTATTGCTGTATAGAATTTGTGATCGTCTATATTGGCCCGTACACATTTAGTAGTATTATTTCCTGGAACAGAAGCACACCTCGTAGGAGTACCTAGCATCCCAGCGGGTCCAGGTGTGCCTTTATATGGGTGTATTGTATCGATTTATGGATTAGGGTCATGACTTCTCTGCATTGGGTTGAGTAGGAAGTATAGTAGTGCTGTGAGCCACAGTTTATGGCGAATCTCTTGCAGCCCATAGTCATTGCGTGCGTCTCCTGAATAAACAGGACACTCACCTTGTGTCGTTCGGCATACAGTTGGAGGCACTGCATTTTAATGGGGTTGCCCAGCCCTTGTACATTCCAGCTCATCAGATGTAACAGGTCACTCCCATCTGGCCAGTTTGTGGTATTGTCACTGAGTTCAATCATATCAAACATTACACATTTCAGCTGTATTGCTGCCCATTGAAATGGCATGCTATCAGTAGGAACGAACATGTCAAGCACACTTTACATAACTATCCCATAACTCCCACCCCCAACCCCATACCTCTCCCAATCAGAGGAATTAATTCCCCATAACAAACAACCCTAAAACAGTTGCAACTCTGCATGGGGGGCTGTTCGCCGACTACTGTCCGGCTTCAACGCAGCGTAGCACTACATCGTATGAACATGTTGCGGGTGAGTGTTATCTAGGTGAATAATTATCAAGGTGGCAGGTGGTAGACTCTAAAGTAAAGGCTGAGTGCCTCCATCTGGGCATCCGGCATTCCTATCAGTGTCTCGGTTAGGGTCTATAGACAGGTATTCTGAAGGCACGGATACAAGAAGTTGAGGTCACCCAGGAAAATTCTCATCTATCAATCTCATGGCTTCCTCAGACATGGTGAAAAAGTAGACCTTGTTGGCATGTTCTATTCTATTTTTCTATTCTCAGTTGGCCAGGTAGAGCATGGCATACTGCATATTGAGCTTGCAGAGCCTTTTCTTAATAGCCATGAAAGATTTGCGTTCTTGTTGCACGGATGTCGAGAAATCTGGATATAGGTGGATCCTACTGGAGCCCAATAGTAATTCGCCCTTAACTCTCGTGGCACGCAGCAGTGTGTCTCTGTCTCAGTAATTTAGGACACAGGCTATTATCGGACGTGGAGGGGCTCCAGGTTTGGGCTTTGGGGCCAGTATGCGATATGCTCTATGGCAAATTGTGGTGACATTTTCAGGGCATCTAGTAATGTCATTAGGGTGCGCTCCACATATTCTTCCATTGGCACAGTGATGTTGTCTTCCGGCACTCCTATAATTCCCAGGTTGTTGCGGAGTGATCTAGATTGAAGTTCATCATTCTTTTTGCACATGGACAAAACTTGTTTCGAGAGCGTGGCGACATCTGCCCTGAGGGCTATAATCTCGTCCTCCGTTGCACCGACTCTGGTTTCCACTTCGGTGATACGGGCGTCAGTTTTGTCCATTCAGGATTTTATTGAACAGATGGTGCCGCCCATATCGTCAAGTTTGGAGTGTATAGTGGTGAAACCCTCACGCATGTATTCCATCATGCGCTGAAGTTTTCTGGGGTCATGTTGATCAGTAGCACCGTATGCCGCGTCACTGGTGCCCTCAGCCCATTCCCCTGTTTTGGGCGCTGGCTTAGCATACATGTTGATGGAGCTCTTTTCTTTTCTTTCCCAGACCCCTTGGTCATTGTGTATTAGGTGGTCTATGGTTGAGGCACTGTGTGCTATTGGTGGGAGAAAAAAGGTTTGTGGTGCCACTGCTGCGGTGGTTAATATGAGTTATACAAGTTGTATGGTGCTCTGCAGCGCGTTTTTGTGCCATCGCCTCTGAGGCTTGTCAACCTGGCTTGTGGCATGTGGAGAGAGGGGGTGTTGTTGCGCACCTGGTAAATATCACGCTGTCTCAGGCCCAGCTCGGTATGAGGCTGTCAGCATGTGGAGGAGCAGGGCTATGCGTGTGGCCCTTAATGTAGAGCAGCTGCATTGTTGTGAAGTCCCAGGGGGACACTTAATGGTATTTGGCAGTGTCTCGCGGGATGCCAGCGTGGCCGGTTGGTTTGGGCAGTGAAGGTGGATTGCCCTCTTCGCCCTGGCACTCCTAGCGGGTTCTGCTGGTCAAAGTGAAATGGGGAAATTCGTGCTCTAACAGTGTGTGGTGTTTAATCATGGAGGCTTGCAGTAGCCTGTGGGATAAGGCCCCAAAGTGCAAGTGGAGACAGCCCTATGATTGTGTGTGGAGCCGGTGGCGGATGAGGTGCAGAGTGGGGAGGGTCAGGGGTGTAGCTGTGCCTCAAGGCTTTCACTGTCTGGTGGCCGGCACTCTGGGGGTTACCTCTGATGCGCTCCAGGCAGGCAGATCTCAGGGCGATATGGAATGTTTAATAGAATCCAGCAGCGGGGGACATCCACTCACTGCAGTAGCTGTCGGTGTAATCCGCGTCTTCTGGCGTCTCGAGGAGGGCCAACAGTGTGCTGCAGGCAGTGTCTCAGCCACAGGTGCGGTGAGGAGTAGTATGGGTGTGCGACAGCAGGGGACGCCAGGGGGTACCACCGCCCGGATTAGGAGTCGTTCACTGCCGGCAGCCCTCCAGATAAGCTGCGTATAGGGCCATATTACACATCTAATTATGGCCATTACGGAGCATTTCATTTTCTTCTGCGTACCGTTTACGCTTTATTTATTAGAGTGCAAAAGGTGTCTTAATAACACACCTTTTGCACTCTAGTGCCATCTAGTGGAGGAAAGTATGCTTTTTAATGAAAATAAATAAAGCGTAAACGGTACACAGAAGAAAATTAAATGCTCCGTAATGGCCATAATTAGATGCTTGGATCTGCACCAGCAAACACATTTCTTTTATCAGTGGCAGAGCCTTTCATATGCATGATAGTTAAAGTGAGCAACCCAAAGCGACCATTTAATTATGTGTTTATATTAACACATCATTAAATGGGCGCTTTATATATCTATGATGTCTGCTAGATTGACACGCAAAAAAAAATAAAGTTGCTTTAAGTCACTAATCAAATGTTTTCAACATCATGAATAACAATGAGCTGGAGGATTGTTGCAAAGAATCTCCTTATCTGAGTTTATTATACAACATCTTTTATTACATTTCTTAAATCACTGAAAGTACTGTGGAGTTAACTAGATCTTTCAGGTTGACATTATCTTGCATTCTGGGATTTATAGTATACCATTCAGGACGTGAACACTAAAGCCACAATGATATTCTTTTGGCTTAACACGTAGCTGTAATGATTTACATGTTGTCATTTGGCGTTATTATGCAATTTGTGTTTTTTGTAAGTAAACTCTATAAGACCTCATTATTGTTGGCCTTGAAATCCAAACTATTTGTACCAAGTAAACCTTGGAAGCTATGTGGTCAAATTTGAAGAGTGGATTAAAATCCCTGCTTCACAGTTCAGGCAAGGTTTTGTGATCCTAGTCCTGTCCCACACTCCCCCCTTGCCTACCCGCCCCATCTGTCTGCCCACCACAGTCCCTCCTTTTTGGATGCAGCCAGAGTACCAGTAGTTCCTTTTTTGCTACTTCCCCCACTCTTAAATCCCCCTGATTTGATTAGTGATTGCAGGCTAAATTGTCTGTGATGCGTGTCATGCCAGAGATGCAGATTCTTGACTATCTTGGAAGAAACCTATCGGGCAATCAAGACTGCTCACCTATGATGGAAGTAGAAGAGGGGGGAAGGTACAGGCGAGTTATTAATACTCGAGGAGTTCATGTGAATTTATATTTAAGAAGCAGAAAGGAGTAAGCCACGAGGCATATACACTTTGGGCCTAATTTACAGAAACCTTTTATAATGGCAACACCCCATTGGAAAACGCTCAATGAATTAGGCCCTTTCTCATGTGCATTATATAAATGGTCACTACTATTAATGGTATAGTTCAAACAGTGGAAAAGGGGTCAGTCAAGCTTTTTTGAGTGGTAACTAGTTGGCAATAAATCACTTGTTATAGACATTTCTGTTTTTGAAAAAAAGGCACAGTGGCAAAATTAGTTGCCCAGGATCACACACTTCAGTGTTGAAGCAGGGATTTGCGACCAGTCTGCAATTTATGCACTTGTCTGCATTTCTTCCCAACTGTAATTGCCAGAATCATGTTTTTGGTTTTGTACACAATGTGGGGATCCACATTAATTTCCTGCAGCAGACAGCAGGGAAGATAGTTTTTAGCAGGTTGTGAATGTTGCTGAGATTATGTGTGCATGTTCCTGTAAGTAAATCATATGCTAACACTTGCTTACTCACACTCCGTCTGCAAGCTATACATTAGTCTCTTCTTAACAGAGTTTCTATGGTCCAGAATTTTGAAAATGAAGCTGTGTATGTAGCACGTACTTACAAGTTATTTTATGGCAGAATATTTTCCACAAGTGTAATAAAATGGTTAAAGGCAAGCCAGACAACTTTGATCTACAACTCTTTTGGTCTACGGGTCCGATTTTACTGGTCTGATTTTACGTATGCATTGGGTGTATGTTGGATACGTTTTACTCTCTTGCAGAGGAGAAAACTCATTTTTACTCTCTTGAAATTGCATTTACTCTCTAATTTGAAAAATCATGCGTAAAATACTCCCACCTCAAAATCTTATCTGGAGCACTGACTGCTGGTGACCGGAGGGCTGATTGCCCTGTTATGGTGTCCCAGTTTTGGTGGCCAAGCGCTGTAGGGAGGGAGCGGAATGCGGTGCGAGTTCTAGTGTGCCATTAGGTCACGGCAGCGCCGGGTATTGCAGAAGCCCTCAGTGGGGATCAGAAAGAGTCTGCTTCACTTGTTTTGCTGCAGAAGTGTTTCACTAGCCGGAAAGCTCGTGTTTGGTGAATATTTCACTCTGGAAGAAAGGATATTAGCTGCATTGTTTCTGAGGGCTGCAGAGCTTTCAACTCATGCGCCCATCTATGTCAAGCGCAACAGCCATTCAATATTTTCTTAGTACTTGTATTCGACATCTTCTGCCAATTCGAAAATGATGTCCCGTACCTCTGGGCCAGCCGTGACAGTGAGTAGCCCTATGATGCACTTGTCATCCTGCGGGCCAATGGCGTCTAGATAGGCATCAAATTCCTTCATCCACTGGTCCACCTTGGACCTAGACTGGTGGTGTCTCTAGTGTCAAATGGCATCATTGACAGTAATGGGAATTTATCTCTCCCTTGGGGAGCTGGTATGACCTAGTCCTGGCCTTGCGCTGGATCCGACATGTTGCTGGAAGCGGGTTGGGGTGGTCTACCCTTCCCCGGTTATTCAGGCGTGGCCACACGCTGGACCGTTTTTGGGGTAGGTGTCCAGGGTCATGATGGGTTGGGGTGGCTGCCACTGTGCCCTGGGGCCTCCCAACCGCTCATTGTTCATGTTGTCTATGGAACCGCTGGCAATACGTTTGAGGGCCAATGCCAATCTGCAACCAATAATTGGCAGTGATCGCAATAACCTGATCTGGCTCTACGCTGATGATCTACTGATTGCCCTTCAGGATCTGGCAAATTGCATACCTCACATGATGTGAGACATTGAACAGTTCTCTTTAGTTTCAGGCTATAAGATTAACTGGAGTAAATCTGAAATTCTCCCAATTAATAATCTGTGCCAACAAAACACATGTGCTCGTTTTCAGTTCAGATGGTGCATGGAAAAAATGAAGTATCTGGGCATCTGGATCAGTGCAAAGGTGACCAAGTTAGCAACAACGAATTTTGGAATGCTCCTCCCAAAGCTGAAATCTGATCTGGAAAGATGGGCAGTTTTAAAGTTGTCAAATTGGGGGAAAATTATCTGTATAAAGATGAATATGGCACCTCGGGTTAATTATATTCTGTCAATGCTTCCAATCAAGATACGGGGGCATATTTTTAAAGACGACCAATGTTGCTTCATATATTCATGTGCCCAAAAAATAGATTAAAAAATTACACTGTATCTGAAGTAAGGTATATTCCAATTTTTATTGGATAGTTTTTTGTGTAAATGTTAACCCTTCCCCTCTGTTCATCAAAGAGACTGGATTCAACTGCACCCCAGGTGTCAGACTGGTGACCCCCAGTGCAGGCTAAAAGTGTTGATATTGTGTCTTGTGTGACACCTTGGGCCTCATTACGAGTTTGGAGGCAGCCATGGTGCTATTGCCTCCAAACCGAGCTCCATTACCGGGTTCCGGCAATGGGGACTTACCAGGTCAATCTGACATAGGAGGACCCGGTAAGTCCTCCTTGCAGGAACCATTCCCCATTCCCATTTGAGCCCCCATAGGGCTCAATGGGAATGGGGAGGGAGGTAACAACGGGCACATTACAAGTGTCCCGTTGTTACCTCCCTCTTCCCCTTGCGGGACTCGGAAAAGACGTCTGGTTTTACCAGACGTCTGATCCAGGTCCCGCAAAGGGAACCTCGTAATCAGCCCTGACGGAATGAAGGGGGCCGGTCCCGTACCGGCCCCCTTCATTCCGTCAGCGCCAGGGTCGTAATGAGGCCCCTTGTGCAGCTGTACTCTTTTATCAAGCTAGGTATGTGCACCTAGATATCTATATGAAAATGTATTTATATGCATATGTACATGCATGTGTGCATGCATACATACATTCATGCGCGTGTTCATGCATACAAACAGTGTCAATTAGCTTTCAAGGGTACAACGTTAATTTATTGCCCTTTTTTTTCCCGCAGAGTTTTTTGCCGCCGATTTTCGGCCAAAAAAGGTCATCGAAAATATGGGGGCTGGGGGAAAGGGATATAAGGGGTAAGGGTGTAGGGACTAGGTAGTTAGAAAACTGGGAAGGGGGATTGGGTGAGAACCCCCAAATGTAAAATTTAAAATATTTAGATTCGTTTTTTTTCGGCCAAGAGGTCTTTCTCCTGTTTCTAAACACTAGCTGAATACACTACGTTTTCTCAAACCAATTGAAAGTACATCACACCGCCAACCTAAATTAATTCAGTACTGAGTTTACTAACTTTTGGGGGTAATCTGCCCTTATGCAGAATAAGCCCTATTACACAAGAGCAATCTGTGTTTACCCACATTACTTGAACAAGCGATAATAACACATTCTCACATGTAAAGCACATTGAAACCCACCATGAAGTAGACATTGTACAACATGACATTTGCATGCAGCAAAAGCCCCCAGACCCTCCCTAAACGCAACAAACCAATACAGGCCATTCACACTCGGAACAGAAGCCATAAAGAGGGGGGTGCTATGCTCCCTAACCAGTTACTAAAGGTCCAATAAAAGAACAGTGTGCAATAACTACATAATCTTGCAGAATAATTGGCATGCAATACTGCTTTACAATACTATCTCAGATGTGATCGAAAGTGTGGCACCACAAATTAAATTAAAACTCCAGGCTGGTCTGGCAAAGCTGCCCCTCATATCCAGACCTCAATTCCCAGCCTAACGAAATACGATATGATGCCACTCGACCGAAAGTGTGCGCCGGTATTGACGCAGAAACCTTCCATAGCTTGTTCCGGTCTCCTCGTTATTGTGAAAATGAGCCCAAATTCAATACGAACACAAGAACAGGGTAAATAATTAAATTTTCGTATCAGGCAATAGACTACTGAAAATTCAGATGCAGGCTAATCCTCACACCATCAGCCTGATATAATTAAAGCCGTAGAACAGCTTTCGCACAAGGTAAATAATGACATAGAGCCTGGTTGCCTTAGTTCAAGCATATTCAGTGGGCCTCATCATGGGTCCGGCGGTAACCCTGCCAGTAAAACCGGCGGGTTGCCGCCATACCTGAAAAAAATTACCAGCGCCTAACTTCCAGGTGCCATCGGGCTATTCCGAGTCCAGTGGCTGGAAAGTCAGGCGCCGGTAATTTTGTTAGGGCTCCATGGGAATGGGGACACGGGAGCAGCGGCACCGTTAACAATGGTGCTGGTGCTTCTGTGAGAACTTTGCGAGCAGGTGCCATCCCGCCCGCCTGCAGAGTTGTAGCGTGCCGGTCCGGAAACAACGGTGCCGGTAGGCTTACCGGCACCGTTGTTTCCGGACCGGCACTATTGTAAGGAATTTGTAAACAAAAGGGGTGACTGATTTTAGTCCCTGGTCCTCCAGGCTTCATATATTAGTAATCAACAAAAATGGCAAAAAAGAGATGGGACATATGTATCTGAGTTATAGTACATATACCTAGAAAGCTGCTTAAAAGACACTGGGCCTCCTTACAATAGTAGCAATCAACAAAAATGGACCATCGGAACAGGAAAAATTCATTCAATTTTCATTTTTATACCAAATCAATAGCATATATTTTTATATTGATCAGCCCCAAATTTTTATTTGCAAAAATATATGCTATTGATTTGGCATAAAAATGAAAATTGAATGAATGGTAGGAGTGAATCAGTATGAGTTGAACATGAAGATATTTGTACGTTTAAATGTTTTAAAAAGTATTTTATATATTTTGATATGAGAATAAAAGATTTTGAATTAAATATTTAGCATTTATTGGTATATGTAAAAATGTGTTGAGTTGACTATTTCCTGTTCCGATGGTCCATTTTTGTTGATTGCTACTATTTTAAGGAGGCCCAGTGTCTTTTAAGCAGCTTTCTAGGTATATGTACTATAACTCAGATACATATGTCCCATCTCTCTCCTCCATAACCCAAACCTCTGGGTCAGGTCAACCGTATCTGTGCGTTGAACTAGAAGAAGAAAGGGCCAGCTATGCAAGTTCAGGAATCAAGCACTCGGGAGGAGCAGATGCTCCCAGAGCACTTTCTCTTTGACCAGACCACAGCCCCAATACTCAGTTCTTCTCTCCAACTTAGCACTGGGCCGTCCGGAATGGGGCCCTGTGGCCTGCGCTCCTGCGTATCCTGTTATCAGCGCTTGGAAGCGCTAAGGAATAGCACGTGGCGCATTAAGCAAACACGTATTACGACTCCTCCCAAGAAAGCTGACACTCTGTCTCAGAAAACGCCACACCTGTATCAGTGTCTAGGCCGGTCAGCTCATGCAAACAGAGAAGCTGCTCATTGCATACCTCCATTTAGGACAACTGCTCTCCCAATTGGCCATTTGAACAATCAAACTCTACTCCGCATGCCATTGTTATGAGGGGCCTAATTCTGAGCTCCAGAGACCATTAGCGTGCAAGATCTCATCCTGGGCCCCACTGCACCTCCCCCGCACTTTCCCACTTCCCCCTCCCATTTGCACGATCTGAATGACACTTGGCCTAGTAGGATCATTGTCCGTCTTCCCTCTGTTCCCCCTCCCTTGCCTTGTTGCGCCTTGAAACACTTGTGTATAGGTGCGTTACAAATGCCATATCATATCATATCATAAATAAGAGCTGGCAGACCAACACATCTGATGGCATTCTGTTAACATCTCGATGCGCATCGAGTGAGCATGGACACAAAATTGGTGCCCACAGCCGAGGCAGTAGAGACAGTAAGTGTGCAGATACCAAAAGCTCATTACAGAGACTACGCTTTATCAGCAAATACCGTCCTACAGTGCGTTTCCGCTGCATTCTGGATGCAATGAGACACACCTTGCCACCGGGATATGGGGGGCTCCAGGGGGAACGCATAGTGTTTCCCCTGGGGTGGTTTTGGGCGCTGCACAGGCCAGTGAGCTGGCCTGCTCGTAGCGCGCCGCTGGGGTGGGGTATTTAAGGGGCAGGGAAGGTTTGAGAGCAGGCGACCGTTGAGCGCGAGCCTTTGTCCGGGTCGCCTGCTTCAAGCATTCCATGCGTGAGGCCTGGGTGTTTGGGTGGCGAGGTAGGCAGGCGGGTGCAGGGTAGTTTAGTGTGAGGAAATTGTTTAGTATTTAAAAAAAAAAAAAAAAAAATAAGGAAACTTCGGTGTGAATAAGGGACTCGCTGTAGATAAAGCGGTCTCCCAGGGCGTACCTTGCAGGGGGGGTAGGGCCTTTCAACCGGCGGGTTCTCTTGGGGGCCGGGCAGCTGGGGGGGCTTCTTGGTGGGGGCAGCTCTGGGGCGCGGGGCTCATTTGTGTTGGCGTAGGTCCCGTTGGGCCGCGCTTGGTGCACGGCGGCTGGCCGTGAGCTTGCAAGCTCTTTGCGGCGCATCAGTGGGGAGGCGCCGGAGGCGGGGGCGTGTTTTGTAGGAGCCGCGGCCCTCGCCAGCTGGTTGCCGGGGGCAGGCTGTGCCTCTCGGCGGCTCCTACATTGGGACTGAGCGGGTGTGGTGTGGGTGGACCACCGCTGGGAGCAGGAGGGGCCGGGGCGGAGGCAGAATTTCTGTGTGTGTAGCTGCTGCTCTCTCGGGATCTTCTCTCCGCAGATCCGTTTGGGGGTGTGGGTTGGGCCAGTGGTATTGGGGAGCTTGGGTATGTGGGGGGGGTATTAAAAAAAAAACATTTTAAATAAGTGGGTGTTTGGACTTTAGTAAGATATTTTATTTATTTTATATTAGGGTATTTTTTCCTACAGGTTGATTTCTCTTTTGGGTTTGGGGATACCAGATTGGCTGGGTTTCCGGCTATTTTCCCCCTTTCTACGCAGGGCCGTTGTGTACATTTGTGGGACCCCCTCTGGCTCAGGATTCTGGGGTGGCTCTGGCTGGGAGTTGGGGCGCCAGGGGTTCTTGTCGAGCATTTCTGCTTGTAGCTGGGGGAATTGGGCAGTGGTGGCGTAAGGGGCAAGTGCCTGGCAGCGCCGGTGGGTAACTGGTGCAGGGGTGCGGCAGGCCAATTTTTCATGAGGTCAGGCTGCGGCGGCTGGGGTACTTTCGTGGGCCGAGGAATTTGTGCTGGGTCCGGTCCCACTTCTTTCTTGGGGCGGTGAGCGCCTGCTAGTGTTAGTGGTTGCGGGTTGGGTTAGCGAGCAGTGGTCGCTGGTCGGGTCGCCGGCCGTGCAGTGAGATGAGGAAGATGGTGGGCCAAAAGGCCAGCAAGGAGGGACTCATTGATGCCAAGGCACTGAGGGAGGCCTTGGCGATTATCAGCAGGGCTTCCAAAGCGCAGCTCGAAGGGGCAGTGTCAGAGGTTACGGGGGGGTAAGGAAGGGGCAGTAGGTAGACCGCAGAGGCGAGCTGCGGCGTATGGAGAGCTTGCCGCTGTAGTTGCATGTAGCCCTGCGGCTGGAAAAGGGGGAGCCTGGGAGGGGGAGGCAGGAGGTCCAGGAGGGAGACTCCCAGGAGAGCAGCGGGAAGGGTTGGGGGGGCCGTAATAGATATGTAATTGCGGAAGTGGGGGATGCAGGCAGAGGTGGAGAGGAGAGGAATGGGCATGGGGGGCAGGGCAGGCGGAGGAGGAGAGAGGGTGAGAGGTGGTACAGAGGGGGATAGTGGCGCAGAGAGGTGAAAGAGGTAAGTATCTACAGAAGAGCGTGAAGGGGAGAAGGAGGGAGCGGTCACCGGAGAGCAGTGAGGAGGGGGAGAGGTGCGGAACGACCTCCCCGTTTAGGAGGGCATCGGGTGGAGGGTTTGGGGCGTCCTCCACCGTTCGTCAGGAGCAGCCAAGAGAGGGTTTGAGAACGGCCCCTCTATAGGATAGCGGGGTGCAGCCTAGAGGGCGCAGCACGGCCCCTAGCGAGGAGGAGCACAGGGTGGAGGTGAGGACCCCTCGCCCAGGAAGAGAAGACCAGGCAGGGGTTCCTACGGCCCTGCCTAGAAGAAGGAGAAGGAGCGGTGGGGCGGATGCCCTGAGTTCACCTGAGGAGGAGCTACCCGGAACGGGCATGTGCTCGCAACAGCCCTGGTATGGCATTGGGGATGATGATGGGGTGGAAGAGTATGCGGGGCAATGGGGCGATGAGAGTTACAGGGTGGCTAGGTGGAGGGGGAGAGGGAGTGAGGGGTTAAGGTGGGTTGGGGATGTGGAAAGGTGCGGTGGTCAGCAGCTGAGCAGCCGGGGGAACATTTGGTTAGGTGAGTCTTCTGATATGTTTTCTTCCCGCAGCAGGAGTCCATTGAGGAGGGAGACGAGGGGCGTTGGAGTGGAGGTAAGGCTGCAGTCGGGCAATGGCAGGGCAGAGCGAGGTGAGCAGGGTAGGGAGTGGTCAGCTGCATGGCAGAGGGGAGACATGAGGTCAGGGGTAAGTGGGGATGGGGTGGGGGTCCAAGGGGTGAGGAGAGATGGGGGCATGCAGGCTGCGGGGGCTTTGTGTGTGGAGAGAAAGGTGTCATCAGTGGAGGTCCAGACCAACGGGGCAATGGAGCCTGGGGCAACGGAGGTGCAGGCAACAAAAGATAAGGAGAAAGAGGGCAAAGCGAAAGATAAGAAGCTGCCATATATGGGCATCACTAAACCATTGGGAGCGCACTTGATGGCTTCTACAAAGGATAAGATTTGGGCTGGTGAATTTGTGGACATTTTCAAGCTGTTACACAGGGAGGTTAGAGCCAAGGAGGGTTTAAAGGAAGAGGAGAGGGAGTTGGCATTGCGTCTGAAAGTTCCGCTGACAATAGAGAATTGGACATCAGCGTTTATCATATGTGCCAGTGTTTACTGCGAGAAATTCCCAGAGAGGTGTGTAGCACTGTTCAAGTATATGGATGTCATTAGGAAGGCTTGCACGAGTTTTGGAGGTTTTGCGTGGGTGAGATACGACGAGGAATTTAGGGCAAGATTGGCTGAGGATAGCCAGGCGGTTTGGGGGGAGATAGATATGGACCTCTAGCTGCAATGGACGGCGCCGACAAGGCCTGCGCCGACGGTGCACACTGCAAGTAGCTTACCCGTGCCTTACCGGCCCTTTCTTGGTCGCCCTGCTCCTGAAGGGGCGTGGGTAGGAGGCAGGGGTCAGCAGTGTGTTGGGGTTTCAACCAGGATGGCTGCATGCGGACGGCGTGCAGGTTCAGACATGAGTGCACCAGATGTGCAGGGCGGCACCCGGTTACACAGTGCTTCCAGCAAGGAGACCGTGGGCATGGGCGGGGAGCGGGACGAGGGATTGTGGGGAAAGGCTTCTACTGCGGTTAAGGTAGAGGTTCTGGAGAGGTGGCTCAGTTTTTATCCGGACAGGGAGGGGACGATTTCAGGTTAGGGTACCAAGGTCGGAGGGTGCGCAGATGGGCGGAAAATCTGAAATCAGCCAAAGAAAAAGGGAATGTGGTTAAGGAGAAGTTGCGCAAGGAAGTTGCTGCCGGGCGGGTGGTTGGTCCATACCGGGCGATTTGGTGATATCCCCGTTGGGGGTGGTGCCCAAGAAGGTGCCGGGAGAATTCAGAGTGATACATCATTTATCATGGCCGGAGGGCTTGTCAGTCAATGATTTCATTGCCCCGGAAGATTGTGGGGTGTCATATGCGAGCGTGGACCAGGCAGTGGAATTGATAAGGAAGGTGGGTCGCGGAGCATTTTTGGCCATGTGTGATATCAAGGCAGCGTTCAGGTTGCTGCCGGTGCACCCAGAGGATTTTTGGTTGCTGGGAATGCAATTTGAGGATTTCATCTATGTAGACAAGGCTCTACCGATGGGATGCGCAATTTCTTGCGCTTTGTTTGAACGTTTTAGTTCATTCTTGCAGTGGGTTTTTACTTATAGTTCAAGTGCGGTGGGGGTTTTACACTACCTGGACGATTTTTTGTTTATCGGCGGGGCGGATTATGAATCTGAGTGCAGGAACATGCTTCAGACTTTTCAGGCATTGATGCAGGAGCTGGGGGTTCCTTTGGCCGAGGCTAAAACAGAAGGGCCGGCGGTGGCTTTGACATTGTTGGGGATTGGGCTGGATTCCAGGACAATGACATCACGCTTGCCGTACGACAAGGTGAGTCGTTTGGTGGGTTTGCTGGAGAAGGTGGTGGTGGTGCGGAAGGTGACTTTGCTTGAGATGCAGCAGCTGGTAGGGCATTTGATTTTCGCATGTAAGGTGGTGGCCCCGGGGCGTACCTTTTGTAGGAACATGTTGAGGGCCATGACGGGAGCTAAATGCCCACATCATCGGGTGAGGGTTTCAGGGGCGGTACGGGAGGATTGCAGGATCTGGCTACGTTTCTTGGAAGGGTTTAATGGGGTGTCCATGTGGCTACAAGGGGATCCAGTAGTTTGGGAGGTGCAGATATTTTCGGATGCAGCAGGTGCGGGGGGTTTCAGAGTCTTCTAGCAAGGGAGATGGTGTGCAGAGAGGTGGCCGTCGAGGTGGCTGGAAGAGGGGAGGAGTATTGCATTCCTTGAGTTCTTTCCATTGTTGGTGGCATTGGATCTGTGGGGCAGGGAGTTGTCAAATAAGAAGGTGAATTTCAATGTGGATAATGAGTGCATGGTCAATGCCGTCAACAGGCAGTCAGTGAGGGACCAGAGGGTGGCGAGGTTATTGAAGGGAGTTTGTGTTGCAATGCCTTGAATGGAATGTGCTGTTCAGGGCTAAGCACGTACCGGGTACAGATAATGGCATCGCTGATGCATTATCTCGTTTTCAATGGCAGAGGTTCCGTGGATTGGCACCTGGAGCAGACCAGATCGGGCAGCGGATCACGGAGGAGCTGTGGAAGCTAGGAAACTGAGAGCTCTGTCGCTAGTGGAGGGCTCTCTAGCACTGTCGTCTAGGGCAGCGTACAGGAGGGCGTAGGGAGAATTCCTAAAGATGGGGGCTCGTAGCTGGAAGGGCTGGGAGGATGCTGAGGAGCGCAGAAGGGATGATGTGGTTAATTTTCTTTTGTGGTGTATGGATAACGGTTGGTCGAAGGTCACCATAGCGGGGAAATTGGCGGGAATAGCCTTCTATGGCAAATAGTTTTGGGGGTTTTCACCTAATGGTGGGGAGTTGGCGAGCAGGATGTTAGAGGGCTGGGCGAGGGAAAAAGGTGGGGTGAAGCATAGCAGAAGACCGATATCAGCAACCTGTTGGTTAGATTATGCCGGGCCCTGGAAGTAGTTTGCTGGTCGGGTTGGGAAGGGGTTATGTTTCAGGCCTGCTTTACATGGTTGTTTTTTGGGGCATTCAGGGTGTCGGTGCTTGTGGGAGCGAAAGGGGGTGCGGGTGGGTTGCAGTGGGAGGATGTCCATTTTTCGGATTTGGGGGTGGATATTTGGATTGGAAGGTCGAAAACTTACTAGAAGGGGAAGGGCTGCTGGGTGTCGCTGGGGTGGGGAATTAATGAGCTGTGCCCGGTGAGGGCGGGTTTGGCATTGAAGGAGTTATCAGGGGGTAGGTCGGGATGGTTGTTAGACATGCTGAGGGGTCAGGGGTGTCGGCAGCGCAGGTGCTGGGGGTTCTGAGGAAAGCATTGGGGATGGTGGGGAAAAGCCTGAGGATTTTGGTACGCATTCATTTAGGATGGGTGCGGCATCTGAGGGTAACCGTTTGGGGTTGTCGGAGGGTAGGTGGAGGTCTAGAAAGTATAAGGGATATATCAGGGAGCTGGGGAAAGAGTCTGGTTGAGAAGGGGCAGCGGGGTCGTGGTGAGGGGGGATCTTTGTTGGGGGTGGAGGTTCGTAAGTGACACTGATTTCTTTTTCAGAGACGGCGAGGAGGCCGGGGCAGATTCGGCAGATTTGGATTGTCGGGCACTAGATTGTGAAGTGGGCGGGCAAAGAGGCAGAAAAGAGGGTTTTTGGCATGCAATTGGGCTGCAGCTATGAAATAGGGATTGTGAGGTGGTCGGGTCTTGGGGGGCTGCGCTGGGATCAACTGCTACCCATGCTAGCGGGGATGAAGGAGCGTTTGGGGCCCCGGATGGGTTAATAATACATGCTGGGGAGAATGATCTGGTGCGGGATACGGGAGTGGCTTTGTTGAAGAAAATGAAGAGGGACCTGGCATGGTTTAGGGAAATTTGGCCTAAGGTAAGTTTGGTATGGACTAAGTTGTTACCGAGGAGAGTGTGGAGGGGTGCAGTGAGTGAAGGCGCGGTAGAGCGTACAAGAAAGAAGAGGGAGATGATAACGTTTTGTGGCCTGGCAGCGGTGCGAGTTCTTATATATGAGAACTTTGAGGTTTTTAGGGAACATGGAGTTCATTTGTCGCTTTACGGTAATAGCGTCTATCTTCTGGATTTAAGGTTTTTGGTGGAGGATATGGTGAAGAGTTGGAAGTGTTGAGCAACTCAGTGGTGGGGCAGAAAAGAACACCTCAGGGGAGGGTTTTTTCTGGTGGCGGGGCATGGCCCCTTTGGATGAGGGGGGGCAAGCAATGGGGGGGATAGCGCGGGTAAGGATGGGGGTGGTGCTGTTTGCACGAATGGGCTACCCCGGGGGTGCAGCGAGAGGAGCAGGTGTAGAAGATGGAGGGGCATGGCCCCGGGGAGAGGGTGGCAGAAAGCGGGGACGAAGGCTGGAGAATGATGGTTAGGGGATGGTAAGGACCTGGAGATAGGCGGGGAGGAAGTTGGGGTTATTCATTCAATTGTTGGGGGCTTTAAGAGTTCATTATTTATTTAATGTTTGGCGAAATGTTAAAGCGGTTAATTTAGTCTGTAAGGCCAGGGGCCAGGTTAGCGTTTATTGTGAGCTTTGGCCTGTCACATTAAAGCATCCTTTTCCACTTTTAAGCGAGTCTGGGTTTTTTGTGCAGTAAGCCCAAAGGAGGGCTCTGGGGGGAACGCGTAGCGTTTCCCCCGGGGTGGTTTTGGGCGCTGCACAGGCCAGCGAGCTGGCCTGTGCATAGCGCGCCGCTGGGGGGGTATTTAAGGGGCAGGGAAGGTTCGAGAGCAGGCGACCGTTGAGGGCAGGTCTTTGTCCCCGCCCCCCCCCCAATTTTTGTGAGGTCCATTTGGGTGAGGTAGGGGTGGTTGATTTGTGAGTGGGAAGTCGTTTTTTTTATTTCCCCCCAGTTTTGGGTTTTTTCAAGTCGTTAGTGTGTTTAGGGCATAAGGTAAAGGGGGTTGTTGGTAGTTTTGGTGTGACTGGTCGGGGCGTTAGTTTGGCGGAATGTTAAGAGGTTTTGTTGCTGATGTGACAGGTCGGCCTGGCTGCGGGTCTGAGGTAGGAGGAGATTGGTGTTGAGGGGAGTTGTGGGGGTGCAAGAAGTAGGTGGCGGGGGCATGGCCCCTTTGGATGAGGGGGGGAGGCAAGCAATGGGGGGGATAGCGCGGGTAAGGATGGGGGTGCTGCTGTTTGCACGAATGGGCTACCCCGGGGGTGCAGAGAGGCGAGCAGGTCTGGAAGATGGAGGGGCATGGCCCCAGGGAGAAGGTGGCAGAAAGCGTGGACGAAGGCTGGATAATGATGGTTAGGGGATAGTAAGGACCTGGAGATAGGCGGGGAGGAAGTTGGGCTTATTCATTCAATTGTTGGGCGCTTTAAGAGTTAATTATTTATTTAATGTTTGGTGAAATGTTAAAGCGGTTAATTTAGTCTGTAAGGCCAGGGGCCAGGTTAGCGTTTATTGTGAGCTTTGGCCTGTCACATTAAAGCAACCTTTTCCACTTTTAAGCGAGTCTGGGTTTTTTGTGCAGTAAGCCCAAAGTGATGGCTGTTCAACGTTTTGCCTCTGCGGGCAGTAATCACGATAAGTACCAGGGTCTTGAAGGAAGCTCAAGGCCCCCCATTATGGGCCACCATTTGAAGAAAAAAATTGTCCACAAATGTTTAGCACCACCATGGAGTTGGTTCAGGGTCAGACTGGCCCATAAAATTGTCTCGGGCACCAATGAAAAAGTGGCCCACAGTTGCAAATGGCTATTCATTCCTTTTGTGACACCGTTTGAATAGTAATCAAGAGAGGAGTTGTTTGATAAAGTCTGGTGCAAATTTTGCACTTTAAAGAATATTTATTCAGCAACACTAGTCAAGGCTACCACAGGGCGAATTAACACATCAAACTGGCCCAAAAAGTGTCCCACTTTGATCCAAAAAACTGGCCCACGCTAGCTTTTTTTATGTTTGGTTCAGACATGGGCCTATTGCCCTATAGGCCAGTTCGAGCCTGAGTTGATTCAAAGGCCGACCCGCTGAGGCATCTGGATGCCTGCACCATACATGGATAATAGAAGATTCTCGCTTGAGGACCCCTCTTCTACACTCACACACTGGCTTATAGGGCATTAGGCCTAGGGCAGAACCAAAAATGCAAAATGCTTGTGTGGGCCAGTTGTTTGGGTCAAAGTGTGGCACTTTTTTGGCTAATGTGGGCCAGTTTGATGAGTTACTTCACTGTGCGGCTAATAGTTTTGACCAGTGTTGCTGAATAAATATGCTTTCAAATTTACAATTTGCCTCACGTGTTTATCAAAAACCTCCCCCTTGGGTACTATTGAAACAGCGTCCCAAAAGGAATGAATTCCCATTTGCAACAGTGCGCCACTTTTTCGTTGGTGCCCGAGACAATTTTATGCCCCAGTCCGACCCTGTGCCCCGGTGATTCTGAGAGTAAGTGTCCCATGAAGGCACCAACGAAACTGCTTAACTCGCAAATGCTTCTTTTACAGGGCTTCAGTGATGCCATCCTGGTGCTGGCAGACCCACGCTCCCTCCATTGCGCTACTGGGATAATACTCGACATGAATATAACTAATTAAACCTACCCTCCGAAACGCGGACCGTGCTTTAACTTAATTCAAAACGAAAATATTCTGCAATGCGAGTTTCTCGCGAGCGTCGCGATAAACACTGCATGTCAATTATCCAAGCTCTATAAGTATAGATTAAACAAGCTTTCGGTGGCCCACACATCCTTAAAGCAGACGTTTCAAACCCTCCTAATACACACAGGAATCCACAGTAATTAAGAAATATTGACCATTATAAGCAAAAAGTCGCACAGGAAAAGCATATTTTCAATATTGCACGCTCTCGTGTATTTGTAATAGTATGGGCTGCGGGACCGAACACGTGGCAGCTGCCACCGTAATCCGACAACTTCTCTGTGTATTTGTAATAGTATGGGCCTCGGGGACCAAACACGTGGCAGCTGCCACCGTAATCCGACAACTTCTCTGTGAATTTGTAATAGTATGGGCCTCGGGGACCGAACACCTGGTAGCTGCCACCGTAATCCGGCAACCGGGGGTGTTGCTAGGTCTGGAAAAGACCTGGGGCTACGCTAATGTCAGAACTGTCAGGACTGGGGGCTAGCTAGCCTTTTGGTTGTAGCTCCTGAGATTCTATCTGTGACTACAACTAAAAGACCAGGGGCTATAGCCCCCTTAGCCCCCCCTAGCAACGCCTCTGCCGGCAACTACTGTGCTGAGCCACCTAATACTAAAGAAATATCACCTACTGGTTAATAAGTTACTTATACCGCAATACGCTGACGGTCCCCCACTCAGGGATCGTCACCAAACCATTCCCGGCGTGGCCCCCTATGCTGAGCGCATTACACCCACTGAAATAGCATAAACATGAAATGACAGACTGTCCCAAACTCTAGTGACCATCACCGAAATCTTGCTCTCGCCCGCACGTATGCCTCAACCCCCCACTGCTGGCCATAGTTAAATAGTTTACTGCTACACACAAAGGGAAGCATCCTTGCTTATCACGTCGGCTAGTTCACCCGACACAGACTCCCCTTCAAAGGCACGACGGGACCCGCCTTCTTGCGCACCCACAAGCCCGGAGTACACGACGAGGGATGATGACAACGCAGGAATCCTGGCAAGGTATAACGTAAAAAAACACTGTGACACTTCGCAAAAAGCAGTGATCCGAAGTTCCAGACATCCGGAGGGTGCAGGACAATGGCAAAAACAACTTCTGTGCAGCGTGGGCATCGGAAAAAAGAGGCTGGAGCCACAGCTTGGCCCCAATTTATGGGACGGACACCGGATGCCAGGGAAGGAAACGGCAGTCCCCACCTTCCGCCGCTACGCCCCCTCCCATTGTTGCACCCCGGAGGTTCCTGCGTGGATTGCACAAAGGCCACGCCATGGCCCCCAAGGCTGCCCGTAAGGGCACTGCTCTGGTAGGTCCCTCGCAGTGTCTCCATATCCTCTACTTTAATGCCCAAAATGAGCAGATTTACTTTGTGCATGGAATTACCGCTCTTGGCAAATGTATCAAATCCACAACGGAAACCTATCATCACCACAAGTGGAAATTAACACCACCATGCCACCACCCCTAATCTGGCAGTAAATCTGCTGGATTGAGCTCATGTAACAATCTCAGAACCAGATGGATCATGCAGCTCAAACCAATGCAGGATTAAATTTACTTTCTTCACCATTGAGTTTAGGATCTATTTCCTCACCTGAGGAGTTTGAAGAGTCCTTCCGAGATCTCTCTATTCCCTTCTTTTTCTTCTTTATTTCTTTGTTTGTTTTCTTTATTGAATAGAGAAAGGGTCTGTCACCCTTGCAGGCCATGGAGCCCGGTTGGGGAACAACCATAGTGGTGTGGATCCCAGGAAGATAGCCTGAATGGGGAAAAAGCCCCAGCGGCACAGAAAACCCCTGAAGTTCTTGCTTGATGTTCAATCGCAGAATGTAGAATAATCCCCAGTGCTCGAGAGGCACCGGCACTGAAGGAAAAGGAATATGAGGAAGGCAAACAGGAACGGGGACAAGGAAGAACAAACAAAGGGACAGTTTGTGTGGCGAGAAACACAGAATGTAGAATGCAAGACCAAGGAGGGAGTATAGCAAAAGGGAGGAGGAGGGAAGGCGTAACTGAAAGGTTACAAACAGTGTCTAGCCTGGCTGCGAGGGTTGCAACGCTCCAAGCGTTTCCTATAATTCCTATAGAGACCTCCTCGAAGTCTGATCCTACTCCTGCCCCTGTTAATGAACCAGAACCCATGCAACTAGGGGCTTTCCGTGGACCCATATCCCTGCAAGAAAGGATGCGAAGGATCCAAACGGGGTTATGTATTTATTGTTCCTCAGATACACATCTAGTGAGAGAGTGTCCTTTAGCCCCTCCACAGCATTCGGGAAACACCAGCTCCCGATCCTAGATGGAGCACGGCTTTGGGAGAGAGATGTTTGCTCCACATCTATTCCATCCTTGAACTCTCCTGGACAAAACAATCTAGTGATTTTACAGGCCTTTCTATCGCCATCCAAGAATGAAACCTACCCCATTTTGGCATTGGTGGATTGTGGAGCCATGGGGATATTCATAGATCAAGATTGGGTCTTTAACCACCACATTCCATATGAAACCCGAGACATCATGCAACCTGTAGAAGCAATTGACGGAAGAACCCTTTCTTCAGGACCCATAACCCTTCAAACCAAGGAAATACTGCTCTCAATAAACCACCATCGAGAGAAGATTAAATTTGACATCATAAAGTCTGCCCATTACCCAATGGTGTTGGGTATGCCCTGGCTACAAAGGCACAACGCATACATCAACTGGGCAGCAGGTTCCTTGTTCCTGGGTTCCGAACATTGCATGTCTCATTGCCTACTCCTGGATTCCGCGCCGACACCTTCGGAAGGTACATCGGCAGACCAGCAAGGTCCACTCACAGTCTCAAATATCATCCAGGTTCCTAAGGCCTATCAGGAATACGCCGATGTGTTCTCTTCTGCCATAGTTCAGGCCCTACCTCCACATAGACCTGAAGACTGTGCTATTGATATTGAACCTTCAGCTGTGATTCCCTTTGGAAGGATGTTCATCTTATCCGAACCTGAGAAAAAGGCCCTCCGTGAATACTTAGATACCAACCTTGAAAATGGCACCATACGACCATCCAAATCTCCAGCTGGAGCCTCACTGTTTTTTGTTCCTAAAAAGGATACTAATGAGCTCAGACCTTGTCTTGATTATCGTGGTCTAAATCAATGCACCCTGAAGGATCGTTATCCATTGCCCTTGATCTCAAATATCCTGGAACCATTAAGAGGATCCGTAATCTTCACAAAATTGGATCTCAGAGAAACCTACCATCTGATCCGTATTAGGGAAGGAGACAAATGGAAAACGGCCTTTAGAACACTCTTTGGTCACTTTGAGTACTTGGTCATGCCCTTCGGACTTGCAAATGCCCCAGCGGTCTTCCAACGCTTCATGGATCAGGTGTTTTCTGATATGCTGTTCCTCTTCGTCATAGTATACCTGGACGATATCTTAATATTCTCTAAAGACCATCTTAAGCATGAGGAGCATGTTAAGGCAGTGTTACAGCAGCTACGACAAAACAAACTCCTGGCTGAACCCGAGAAGTGCCTCTTCCATGTCTCCTCTTTTCACTATCTAGGATTTGTCCTTAGCCCAGAAGGAATCGGGATGGACCACGCAAAGGTAAAGGCCATACTATCCTGGCCCATACTGACTACCGTAAAACAAATCCAATCCTTCCTGGGGCTTGCTAACTTTTACCGGAAATTCATACCTTCCTTTTCGGAGATAATTCAACCAATCATTGCATTGTTGAAAAAAGATACTCCCTTTCTTTGGACAGCAGCCCAAGATGAAGCATTCCAACGGCTAAAGACAGAATTCACACAAGCTCCCATCCTGGCTCAACCTAACATAAATCGTCCTTTTCTAGTGGAAACGGATGCTTCTAATTACGCCATTGGAGCAGTCCTAAAACAAGAATTCGAGGACAATCTGGAACATCCTATTGCTTATCTTTCACAGACTCTAACTCCCAGCGAGACCCATTATTCCGTTTTGGAAAAGGAACTCTTAGCCATCCGTCAAGCCTTCACAGAGGGGCGTCATCTACTTCTAGGAGCGAAACATCCTGTCCAGGTCCGCACAGACCATCGAAATCTTCAAGTATTACACGCTCTGAAATGTAGAAATAGCCGTCAAGCCCATTGGGCCTTCTTTTTCGCCCAGTACCAGTTCCAGATCCATCATGTCCCTGGGACACAGAGCATAATTGCTGACGCCTTATCTCGACGTCCTGACTACGAACCTCTTGAAGATCGATCATTCCCTAAGATGTTTCCCCATACGATTTTTGTGGCACAAGCAACCGGTCTCCTAGAAGACATTTGAATACAAACTGAGCCTTCTGAGCTTTGGAAGAAATGTTCAGGAAGGAATTGATGGAACCTGAAAACTAAGGACGGATATATATTCAAGGACAATGGTCTAGTCGTTCCTACGCAGAACTTGCAGCAAAAGATCATAAACCTCTGCCACGATACCCTTCACTCCGGACATCGTGGAGTCACCAACACCCTCCGTCTGATACAAAGACAATTTTGGTGGCCTAGAATGTGAGACTGATGTACATCAGTACATACAAGCCTGCGCAGTCTGTAGTCAAAACAAACATGACAACCAGAGACCGGCGGGTCTCTTACTACAGCCCACGCTACCAACAAGGCCCTGGGATATTATAGCTACGGACTTTTTTGTGGAATTGCCACCTTCTAGGGGATACACGACGATCATGGTCACCATTGATTTGTTCACTCATATGGCTCACTTTACACCCTTATATAAACTTCCATCCTCCTCAGAACTGGCTGGAATTTTCCTGGAACACATATTTCGACTTCATGGACTTCTTTCCAAGATCATATCAGACAGAGGTCCCCAATATATTTCTCAGTTTTGGAAACCTCTTTGTCGAATACAATGAATTCAATGTGCCCTCTCTTCAGGATATCACCCACAGACTAATGGGGCTACTGAACGTGTGAATCAGACCCTAGAACAATATCTCCGTTGCTTCACTACCAAAGTCCAAGACGACTGGTCGCTCTTAATACCTGTGGCTGAGTTCGCCTACAACAATTCGGATCATTCGGCGCTTAGGATCAGCCCTTTTTCCTGTAATCAAGGATTTCATCCTTCAGTGCTACCTTCTGCTCTTCCACACCCTACACCTGTTCCTACAGTTGATTCTTGGATCGAGACCCTCATCAATGTACAGAAGGAAGCCAAAGAGCACCTAGAAAGAGCCCGAAACCGTACCAAGCAGTATGCAGACTCCAAAAGAAGACCAGGACCCCCTTGCGCAGTAGGCGATAAGGTCTGGCTGTCCTCGAGACTACTGCCCCAACATCTACAACCGAATAAACTGGCTCCCCGGTATTATGGCCCTTTTTCCATAAAAGAAATCATAAACCCAGTGGCCTTCGACTCAAACTACCAGACTCCTGGAAGAAGATTCATCCAGTTTTTCACACTTCTTTAATAAAACCATACATCCAGTCCTCCCGGAAGTCCCTCAGACCCAACCCCATGGTTGTGGATGACCAACTGGAATATGAAGTTTCCAGAATATGCGACTCCAGGTACAAACGGGGTCAACTTCAATACCTGGTTGAGTGGAAAGGATATCCTCCTAGTGAACGCACTTGGGAACCATTCTCAAATCTAAATACCCCCAGATTACTCAGAAGGTATCATCTCATACACCCGGGCAAACCTGGTGGGACAGGTTTTTGGAGGAGGCATGCTGTCATGATCCGTAGGACGCGTCCCTTTTGGACTTCCTGGTCCTTGACACAACGGTGCTTGCACTCCATAGTACTTCCAACATGGCCGTCTAACATAGAACGCTCTCCACCAGCCTCCACGTCAGACGTAGCATGTTCTATAAAGAGGCCACGCCCCCGCGGCCCCGCTCGTCTCAACGCTACTGCTTACAGTGGCTAGACGTGTGCTCCGTAGTTCGCAGTCGCTGAACTCTTTGATTCCTGGTTCCCGGACCCTCGCTTCCCCCCTCTATCTTCCCTTCCTCCTTATCCTGCCTTGAATCCTGGATCTTGTGTACCCGCCTCCGAGTACACCTCCTTCATTTCCTGGACTTCCCGGTGATTCCAAGTGTCCCTGGACGTAGAACGCTGAACGCACGCTGGAACCCGAAGATGCTCGCACGGGGTTGTACAAAACCCGAACCGTACGCAAGAAGACTCCTTCCAAGAATTCCAGCAAACATCAAAGTCAGGTGAGAAAGGGGGAAACCTGTGACACCAAGGAGAGAACTTAGATGATCAGACAAGGTTTTCTCTCCTATTGCGAGCTGCAATCTGCATAGGTCTTGTATTTCTCCTTGCTTCTTTCCAGAATTTGGAAGGCTTCCTTATGAGTCTTTGTCAGATTTTCAAGCAGGGCATCCACTAAAGGGCCATTAGACTGTGGGTAGGCTGTCATGGGATGATGTCTGGGATGGTACCCATAGGTACAAAAGAAGGGTGTCATTCCAATGGTAGTATGTTTGGTCTTGTTGTAAGCAAATTCTGCTATGGGCAGCCGTTCAGCCCAATTTTCGTGTTCTGTATTGAGGTATTGTTCAAGTGTGTGATTAAGTCTTTCTGTTTGGCCATTACTTTGTGGGTGATAGCCTGAGGTTAATGCTCAAAGATTCCTAGTAGGTTACACAAAGTGGACCAGAACAACAATGTGTACTGCGACCCTCTATTAGAGGCGATGGTGTTGGGAAGACTATGCAGTCAGAGTATGGGCCTCATTACAAATCGCCCGGTATGGAAACAACAGTGGCGGTCCTGCAGGCGGGAGGTGATGTTCCCGCCAGGTCTGACCTGGCGGGTTTAACACCGCCTGCCTGCAGGCAGACGAGAAAACACCGGCAGCATTACGAGATACTGCCGGTGTTTCCATGATCCCCATTCCCATTGAGTCCCATAGGACTCAATGGGAATGGGGATTAACACCATTCCACCTCCGTGATTCCCGGGAAACCATGGTTGTAATGCCCCGGTAATTCTGGGAATCACGGAGGCGGAATGGTAATACGAGTCCGGCGGTAACCAGGCGGTTTTACCGCTGCAGTTACCGCCGGACTCGTAATGAGGCCCAATGTCTTCTGAGAAAAACGGTCACCATTTGTGGAGCTCTGGGAACACCCTGTAGAGGCAGAAAATGTGCCATCTTACTAAAGGTGTCCACAGTAACCATTATGGTTGTGTATCCATTGGATGGTGGCAATTCGAAGATAAAATCCATCGACACATGTTGCCATGGTCCTTGAGGTGTGGTTTCTTGTTGCAAAAGTCCTATAGGCTATGCAGTGGAATATCTACTTTGCGCACATCGTGGACAGGTCATTTCACATTCTCAACCATCCTTTTTAATAGTATGCCACCGGAATGAACGAGCTGTTAAATCCAACGTAGCCAAGATCCCTTTATGGACTGCTGATCTGTTGTCATGACACCAGGACATGATCTGGTTTTTGGAGGTGTTAGTTGGGAATATGCAGCTTAACATCATGGAAGAGATGTCGTCATGTTGTTCTAACGGGGTCTGAGTGATGTCCTGAGGCAGATCCTATTTGGAAGAGTCACAAACTTCCTGTAGGAAAGTCTGGATTTCCAAGATAAATCTTGTTTGAGGTAAGAGTCTTTCCTTTCCTTGGTATTGTCCTGTGACTTCCCCATAGCTACGGGATATACTATCTGCGATTATGTTGTCTTTGCTAGGTATGTATGTTATGATGAAATCAAACTGTGAAAAATAATAAGCCCAACTGGCATGATGGGAATTATGACATTCCATCTGTTGGAGGACACCTAAATTGTAGTGATCGGTTCGTACCACGAAGGAATGAGAAACATCTTGGAGTAGATGACGCCATCCAAGGCAGGCCTGGCGAATGGCCAGAAGCTCCTTTTCCAGCACAGAGTAGTTCCTTTCACTGGGAGATGTGCGTGAGTACAAGGCCACAGGATGTTCTTCCTGATCTGGCCCCGTTTGCAGCAGTACTGCTCCAATAGCTCCCCCGAGGCGTTGGTCTCCAGAAACAAAGGTGTGGTCTGATCTGGTTGGAAGAGGACTGGAGAAGAACAGAAGGATTCCTTGAGTGTTTGAAAGGCTGTTTTCGCCTCAGTGGTCCAGATGAAAGGAACATTCTTAATCAGCAGAACAGTAATGGGTAGTACAATATTTGAAAAGTTCGAAATAAATTTCTGGTAGAAATTTGCCAACCCCAAGATTCGTTAGATGTCCTTAACCGAATGAGGTTCAGGTGCTGTGAAATAGCCCTTATCTTGCGTGGGTCCATTTGAACTCCTTGTTCGGCTAGCATAAAACCCAAGTAAAGGACCAAGGTCACATTAAAAAGGCACTTCTTGGGTTTGGCTAGCAGTTGGTTTTTGCGTAGACATTCTAAGACTTCATTGACATGCTTGATGTGTAGATCCTGGAACATGTAAAAAACCAAGATGTCATCCAGATATACAATGACTGTCCGAAAAAGGAGGTCCACAAATATCTTATCCATAAAGCGTTGGTAGACTGCTGGTGCATTTACCAGGCTGAAAGGCATGATCTGGTATTCCAATATGACCCAAAGGGGTTCGGAAGGCAGTCTTCTATTCACCTCCTTGTCTTATTCTTAGCAGTTGGTATGCGCCTCGTAGATCCAATTTTGTAAAATACTTCGCCCCCTGTACTGCCTCCATGATATCCTTTATAAGGGTCATCGAATAACAGTCCCTGATGGTGACACTTTTTAAACCGAGGTAGTCTATGCACGGTCTTAATTCATCTGTATCCTTCTTAGGGATAAAAAACAGAGAGGCAGAGGTTCTTGACTCCCTGATCAGGCTGTTCTTGAGATTTAGCTGTGGGTATTCTCTGAGGGCTTCTTTTTCAGGAAGTGAAAGAGGAAACATCCTTCCAAACAGAACAACTGCATCAGGTTTTAATTCTACAGTGCAATCCTCAATCCTATGGAGTGGAAGTTCTCTGGGATCCTTGTCTTCAAACACATCCAGGAATTCCTGGTAATGCATCAGTATTCCCAACACCAAACAACATGGGGTTGGGAAGGGTGATAGCAGCAGTCTTATCAGAAGAGGTGTGGTCTATAACACCACAATTGAAGTACAATACTGTGTGGTAAACTGAATTGTGTTAAGGGTCCACTCTAATGTGGAATTGTGGAGACGTAACCAGGGTATGCCCAGTATGACGGGAAAATTAGCTGTTTGGATAACATGAAAGCACAGAACTTTTTTGTGTTTGAACAAACTCATGACGAGTGGGTGAGTACTTCGTGTGATAGGACCAGAGATTAATGGGGTTCCATCCACCCCTTTTACCAGTACAGGCTCAATCTTCTTCTCCAACGGAATTAGCTTCTCCTTTGCCCATGAGGCATCCATGAAATTGCCCGCTGCTCCACAATACAATAGTGCATGTGCTTCAATAGGCTCCCGATCAAGGAGATCCAATCTGACTTGGAAAACCATCAATCGGTTGTCACTGAGAGTGACCACCTTGTGAGTGATATTGCAGGGACTTCCAATCCTACCCCGATCGGCAGTCCCTTTTAGGACCAGGGTTGTTTGTTTCCTTGTCTCTGAGGGGGAACATCCGGACAGGTTTGCAGCAGATGTGTATCAGCCCCACAATACATACAGATACCTTGATCTCTCCTTCTCTTACGTTCGGTATCAGATAATGGACCTCTAGCTATTCCAATCTGAATATGCTCTTCGTAGAAACCCTTTCCGTTGGAACCAGTGACACAAGGGGGATAGATGAAAACCCTGTCTTTCTTCTGCGTTCAGATCGTCTCTCGGCCATGTGGAATCCAATCTGGAGCGAGAGGGCTACAAGATCTTGGAAAGTGGCAGGTCTGGCTATCCTAGCCAACTCATCCTTAAGGCCCCTGCAAAATATGCTATAGGGTATGACACACAAAATCGCACTCTTCCCAAAATTCCAATCATGTAAAGTAGTACATAATGTCCATGACTTGAACAATAACAAATTATTTAATAATAAAGTCCACAAGAAATCAGCCAACACGTGTTTCGTCTACAAGTCGTCCTCAAGGCTGATACAAAAGTTACAAAGCAAACATTGATGTAAAAATACAATGATAAACATCAAAAACAAAAGGTATTGATGAAACATTATGAAAACCAAGAGCAAACATCAAGATATAAACATGTGGTAATCACATACCCAAATGTTGGCAATGTTGGTTGTGGACAGTGGGCAGGTCAGAAGCAAACAGAAAAAAACAATAAGATAAAAGACTTATGATACACTGTAATTAACATAATGTGTAACACAATTTGTGTAACCAATAGTTTGCAGGTATCAGCATTGGGCGTGCGGATGCAGAAAAGTAGTTACATATCATAGGATCAGTGCCAAATCACTATTAAACTGGAGTTGTAAAGGTAAAGGTAAAGTAAGTAATAATAAAACCGTGCTATATTGAGTGTTGTTTATAGCATGCACTATCATGTGAGATGACAGTTATCTGACCCAGTGACTTAATGTGGGGTTAAGATTGTGAGTACCAAAACAAAAATTAATGGTCTCACCTAATCAATTGGTATCGCAGAAGTGAAGGAGCTTATATGCAAAACAAGCTCAAATAATAAAGAATTGTTTCTTGTTGGTAGTATCTGCCAAGAGTAGAAAACATATATATATATATATATATGCATGACAGATTTAAATGCTGAGTGAGATTGGAATGGATGAAGTACTTCAAATCAGATATCACTGTTTAATAAAGTGCTGTCTTACCCATACTCGTATATATTCGGTAAGACGCGGATGCCTGATTATCAATAAGTAGTGACCCCGATGGTCAAATGTAACCTGACGTTCTCTGTTAAATCAAAGAGAGTCTTGTCAATAAGCTATGTGTGTGTGTAATTCATGGTCTCCTATGAGCAAATGTGCCGACTATGAGTCAGCGTGCTTACCTTCTTTGCAGGGCGTAATCCCTAGAATGGCCAGCAATATTAGTGTCGCCGGCGCGTTCCGGAAACCATTATAAATGGAATGGAATGTTCATGGCGATTCCCCATTGGGACCAATGGGGAATCGCCATGAACATTCCCCAACCCCACAACCAACAACCAACATTGCCAACATTTGGGTATGTGATTACCACATGTTTATATCTTGATGTTTGCTCTTGGTTTTCATAATGTTTCATCAATACCTTTTATTTTTGATGTTTATCATTGTCTTTTTACATCAATGTTTGCTTTGTAACTTTTGTATCAGCCTTGAGGACGACTTGTAGTCGAAACACGTGTCGGCTGATTTCTTGTGGACTTTATTATTAAATAATTTGTTATTGTTCAAGTCATGGACATTATGTACTACTTTACATGATTGGAATTTTGGGGAGAGCGCGATTTTGTGTGTCACATCCAATTTTCCAGGCACTGAGTGGGGACCTGGCCTTGATTTACACAACACAGCTCAATTGCACCAACTAATTACAGTGTGCATAGTGCATTCATAAGCTTTTACCCACTAACCACTATTAGCACCCTGCAAAATATGGTTTGTTGAGCAGACTCCGGCCACCCTGCCGCAGAGACCATGCGCTGAAATGTTGTAACATAAGACTGTACCTCAGTGGCACCTTGTCGGATATGTAACATGGTCTCATATGAAGAAAAGTGGACTTTGGGTCTTTCAAATCGTTCCTTGAACAAGCGTATGAAGATTGGGAAGTCTTGAAGTGCAGGGTCAGCAGCTGTAACCAAAAGTGTAGCCCATGCAAGTGCGTTCCCGACCAGATTCGATGTCAAGAATCCAATCTTTGCATGATTTGACTCATAGTTCCTTGGGAGGAATGTGTAGTACACAATACAGGAATCCCCAAAAACTCCTTCTGTTTTACGAGTTGACAAAAGGGTAGTTCAAAGGGGGGAAGTCAGTCCTCCATTCTTCTCTTACCGCGACCTACTGCTGCAGTACAGCGTTGTTTGACTTTAGATTCTGGGCCTCCACACTGAGTCCTTGTAGGGCAGAGACCAGCTCATGGTATTGTTCAAGACTTGCCATTTCAGTCTTTTGTGCGTTGCAATCTCTCAGAACCAGATCGCTCATGCAGCTCGACCAATGCAGGATTGAATTTACTTTCTTTGTCCTTGAGTTTAGGATCCATTTCCTCACCTGAAGAGTTTGAAGAGTGCTTCCGAGATCTCTCTCTTGCCTTCTCTTTCTTCTTTATTTCTTTGCCTGTTTTCTTTTTTGAGACGAGAAAGGGTCTGTCTCCCTTGGAGGCCACAGCGCCCGGTTGGTGAAGAACCACAGCGGTGTGAATCCCAGGGAGACAGCCCGAATGGGGGAAAAGTCCTTACAGCACAAAAAAATCCTGAAGTTCTTGCTTAATGTTCAATCGCAGAATGTAGAATAAATAATCCCAGCACTTGAGAGGCACCGGCACCGAAGGAAAAGGAATATGAGGAAGGCAAACAGGAATGGGGACAAGGAAGAACAAACAAAGGGACAGTCCATGTGGCGAGATACACAGAACGTAGAAGGCAAGACCAAGGAGGGAGTATAGCAAAAGCAATGAAGAGTAAAGGCGTACCTGAAAGGTTACCAACAGCATCTAGCCCGGCAAGCTACTGCGAGGGTTGCAACGCTCCGAGCAGCATTGCTGCAGTGTAGAAATAGCATGGCGGCCATCTTGAAAAAAACACTAGACCGCGGCTTCACGGTCAACGGGAACATGAAGGAACAAACCAGGAAGGTAGTCGCCAATGCCTCCATGGGCTCTTTTGGTGCTATGTGACAAACGGCAACCGGTTGTCGCGGTAGTCCTGTGGAAATACTGCAGAAATACCATCAAACTGGGATTGACCCCACACTCCAGAAGCCAGGGATGCCTTCAATACCGCAAATAAAACGTATAAAGCAGCAATCATTGCTCATAAAGCAGATGCCCTTAATACCAGAATTAGAAATGCCTCCTCTGATACAAAAGAGTTATTCACCATACTTAAAGAGCTGGAAAACCCTATCCCCATCCTTAACTCTGTCCAACCAAGTAAAGAATGTTGCAACACCATTCAAGATGGTCTTGCCAATAAAATCAAACTATTACAAAACAAAATTATCTCCAAAAGAAATCTCCTATCTGACAAACACCCCTCGTCGAACCAAATTACTAAGCACATAGGAGACACTACTCCCTCCTTTAATTTCACCCCAGTCTCCAAAGATGTAGTACATAGTACTATAACCAAACTCAAAGCATCAAACTGTAAAGGAGACAACTTCCCAGCACATCTAGTTAAACTGTGCACCCCTACCCTCACACCCATAATCACTAATTTCGTGAATGCCTCTTTCATTTTTTTTTAATTTTTTTTTTTTTATTGGCTTATACAAAACCTTTAAAAAAAAAAAGAAAAAAGAAACAAGTCAACCATTTCCACGTTCAGAAACATACATGAGATCACGTTTCAAGATACAGACAAGAGAAAGCAGGAGTCCACAGCAAAGGCCAAGGGCACCTTGACATATGACACCGGTTGAGCTTTATTTGATTACAAGCCGTATGAGCCTGTACCGTCAACCTTCCTCTTCGGTATCCTCCGAATCAAGGAACCCTTCAATTTCCTGCAAAAACACGGTTAGCGCCCTTGTCAGTTTTGTGTTGGAACCAGAGAACATCAGCTGCCACCATTCTTCTGCATTCCTTATTGCGTGCTCAGAAACTATTTGTCCCAGATGTTTAGTTCTTTATGATTTAAAGAATGGGCAGAATAAGACAAGGTGCTTGAGTGATTCATCGCAGATTTTGCAATACCTACATACGGTGTTCGAAGCAACTTTTCCTATCCAGTTCTTTGTCCGATCTCTAGTTCTGAATAGGTTTAGGCGAAATCTCATGTATGTGGCCCTTTTTGCGTTGTCCGGGAACAAAGCTACATAGTTTTGTAGAATGTTAAATGCTCGTGCCTCAGCTGGGGCATCCTTCATTGCTTTAGTCATTCTTCTGTCTTCACTAGTTTGAATCCAATCTGCTTCCCAGATCTTCTTCTTCACCAGGTCTGGATTGGCCTGAAGAGTTTTAATATTCGTTCCATGGATGGTTAACAGTTCTTGGCATCTTTTGTACCACAAGGCTAGAAGACAGTCTGACTTGGCATTGCCAGGATTGCTTAGTATTTTAAATTGAGGTGCTGTTACAGGCATCACAGTTTTCCTGAATAGGGCCAAGGTGTTCCACGTGATCCGGGCTTCAAGCGAGATCATGCCCAACTCGTAGCGTAAGCAGGATGTAGAGGTGCTATTCGGAAGATGTAGAATTTTTACCCAAAAAATGTGTTCTAGGGTTGACCAGAATTCATCCGAGCATCCAAAGGCATTCTCTGCACCATATATCAAGGCTGGAACAGCCTTCTGCTGATAGAAAGCTATCACTGGCTTGAGTGAAAACTTTCCATATTTTTTGTTTAGTATCGATGCTTGGGAAGCTAATTGTCGACATTTCGTCTTCGTGATCTCCATCCAGGGGCTGTCATTTATATTTGTGTTAATTTGCATCCCAAGATATCTGGTGCTTTCCACCGTAGTAAGTGTTTCCTTTCCCAGGTGCCATCTGAATTTGTTATTTTTCCGGTGGCATCCAGTTTGCAAATTCTGTAGTGTTAGTATTTCGCTTTTTAAGTTGTTAATGAGCAATCCGTTGTTTTCCACGTAACGTTCGACTGCATTTATTTTGCGCTGGAGGCCAATTGGGGTAGAATCCAACAAGATCAAATCATCGGCATACAACATCCAGCCTAATGCAGAGCCGTGTAACATGGGGGAGAAGGATCGTGGCTCATTAATTGCGACACCAATGTCCGAAAGAAAAAGATTGAAAATGATCGCCGCCAAAGGGCAACCTTGCTTGACAGCACGAAAAGTGTTAATTTCTTCTGTGAGCAGTCCACCTTGGTCAAGGCGCACTCTGATGGTGGTGGCAGAGTGGATTTCTTTGATAGCGGCTAACAGACTCTCAGGACACCCCCAGTTAGACATTTTTGTCCAGAGTAGTTCTCGGTCAATGGAGTCAAACGCATGGGAAAAGTCTATCAGAGCAAGATAGACCTTTCTCCCAGCTCTAATGGCTTCCATTTTCAGCAAATTTATCAGCAGAAGGTTAAGACCACAGCCGACTCCCTTTACAAAGCCTGTTTGTCTTTCATCAAGGTGACCACTATCAACAATCCATTGTGAAAGTTTTCGTTGCAGCATGGTTGCATACACTTTGCCCAATACATCCAAAAGAGCTATTGGTCGATAATTTTTAGGTTCGAGCCGATTTCCTTTTTTAAAGATGGGCACAATTATTGCTTTTTTCCAAGACTTTGGAGATTCCCGTCTTCTACAGATTCGAATGAAGAGTTCCTCACAAAAATCCGCCCATAGCTCTGGGTTTTGTTTTAGGGTAAAGTTAGTCAGACCATCAGGGCCAGGAGCCCTTGAGGCACTGGCGTTCTTAATTATCTGTAGTATGTCAGCTTTAGGGAAGGTCAGGTCCCATTTGATTAAAATTGGTGTTATGGGGGCCTGACAGGTACCTTTTTTGCTGTACAAGTTTTTAAAATGTGAAGACCACCTTGCTGCTGGTACCATATTTGACATCAATGCGGATTGAGGAGCCCCTTCGTTGTTTAGAAGTCTCCAGAACTCTGCCGAATTTTTGTTGTTCATTTTTTGCATCATTAATTCTGCATCGTTTTGGAACATAAGGGCTTTATGGGATCTTATCCAATTTTTGTATTTCTGTTTTGCGACACGTTTTTCTCGCGCTGAGTCTATAGAATCTCTGAATCTCAGGAGTCTGATAGAAGCGCGTAGTTCTCTCTTTCTTCTCATGATCTCAACATCGAATTTATGTTTGTTAGCAAAGCCTTGGTTTCTCAGTCCCTGTTTTTTTTCCACAAACAGATGTAATAGATGTGCGTATTCGACTCCACAATCCAGTTTGGTGAAAGTTTCTGAAATTGTGGAGACTTCAGCAGAGAGCAATGTTAGCCTCACTCTGTTTGGTTCAGCCAATATCCGATGTTCCCATCGTTCTTGGGACGGTTGATTTACGGCTGCCAAGGTGAGAATTACCATGTCGTGATCGCTTTGAGTCATCGGTATTACCTCAAGTGACTTGATGGATTGTTGGATCTTTTCTGAGGCGAAGAAGTAGTCCAAGATGGAATTCTGATCTGCTCGTCACCACGTAGGTTTAGCTGGTATATCGCCGACAGAATTTCCATTGAGCATTGCTAAATTTCTGGCTTCCATTTCCCCCATCCATTTTGAAGCCACGTTGTTAGATACGTACACGACTTCGTTGTTTTTCATTCTTGTTGCCAGACAGTTGATATTCAGGTCTCCACAAATTATTATGTTTGTTGACTCATTCTCAAGTAAGAGATCGTCAATTTTAGATGAGACTAGATCTATAAAGGAAGTTGACCCGGCCTGAATGTGATTCCAGTATATATTAAATATATGGAAAAGAGTCGAATTGTCAGTTCGGGACCCATCCAAGGCTATCGTTGACAGTGGTATAAAAGTGATAGGTTTAGAGAGTTTGTGATACGACATCCCGAGCTCTTTTTTACAATTGTCAACAGACCTGCCATTGGTCTTCCTTTAGTTTTTTTAAAGGCTGAATTGAAGGCCACTTCATATGCATCCGCAGTTGGGCAACTCGTCATCCACGTCTCTTGAAGGCAGACCACGTCTAGCGCGTCCGGCCAGGGTTCTACAAATAGGTGGGAGAAGCCCCTGGTATTCCAGGATCCGATCTTAAATTCCCGTGGCTCCTCTACCACTTGGCGTTACCGTTTTGAGGATCTGCCTAATGCTTCCGCCAGCCAGAACCAATCCTTTTGTGTTCCGCTTTGATCTTGTGGGCTTTGCGAGTCACCAAGACTCGGATCCGTCATGCCAGCTCCTTTAATGGTGATTTTGATGGTATCCTCTATGGGGAGTTTCCCTGGTACAGTCTCAGGGGAACTACTGGCCATTGTCTTTTTCATACTTCCAGAGCCAGGATGCAGATCACGTTCTAACAACGATTCCACATTTCGGGGAAACTCATTTTCCGCGGTTTTGTTCGAAAACAGTGGTTCCTGATAGGACGAGTCGCATTTAGTTTTATGGGAGTCTGCTCTGTGAGCAAATTCAGCTTGCTCATACACTTCTGAGATGTCGAAGCCCATAGACATAAGCGCGGAGCCCGCATCCAGTACAATGTTCAGAACAATTCTGGATCTAAAGTGGAGGATGATTTTGTCATTTTGGTCCTCATTTTTGAATTCCACCGTCTTGATGTCCTCAGATCGTATCGTTCTGAGAGAAGGCACGTGTTGAAAGAGGCATAGAACGTTTGTGCGATTTAGGATGAGTTTCTCTCCATTTTCTATACGTTCTAGCCTCAACTTGTGGAAAGTTTGACTTTTGTCGCCAGCGCTTTTGTCCGTCCTGTTCGTTTTGCGCCATTCCTTTCTCTCACGGCCAAGCCGTGTGTCGAGGGTCTCGTTTCTAGCCAGACCTACTCTGTTTACGTTGTCTTTGTTGTAGTCAAGGCCTTCCGAAAATGTATCTTTTGATTTATTATGAGGCCAAACGCCGTCTCTCAGAGCATGCTTCCTTTCTAACGATGGTTTAGACAGCGTCTGAGATTGAGCAAGGACTTTTCGCCTTTCTTCCAATGTTTTAAATATGGGACTTGAGGGAGTTAAGTGAGGCTCGTCTTGTTTAGGCTTCTTTTCGAAAAGAGTACATAATCTTGCAGCGCCAGCATCCGGAAGTAACGCATCCTCAGCACCTATCTCAGAAACCTTATCCTCTGATTCCAAGTCTTCATACACAGACAGGTTGATTAAGTCGATGGATTGATCCTCGGTAGGTTCAGGGAGAGGGACAGATTCAGCAGGCTTTACAGAAATGTTTGCAATGGTAAGGTCTTTTTTCTTTGTTGGATCTCTGTCATCTGTCCGAGTGTTATTAACAGTTACATTGACAGTTTTTAAATTCCGAAGGAATTTTCTTGAGTTGTTGCCAATTCTTTGGTTTTTAGTTCTTTGATTTTTAGTTTTTTTCAGCGGTCCTGGTTTGGGCCCCTTGTGATCTGCTTTCTGGGGTACAGTAACCTTGAATATATCAAATATTTGATTTTTGTGCTCCGTTGTTTCTGGAATTAGGATCACCTCAGGTATGCGAGGGGCGCCCGTGTCAGTCAAGGTTGCCAAAGAGGAGGGTTTTTGAGGATCCAGTGTCGCCAGATTTTTAGGGCCCTTACTGCTTTCCAAGACACTAGCAAAACTCATTTGAAGAGGTGCTTCGGTTCTTAATTTTTCGTGGCTGGGGCCCAAGCCCTCGTTCATAGGTTTTTTAGGCTCAGATTTTGAGCCTTGGCTACCCCGAGTGTCAGGCACTGAGGGAACCGGCGAGCTTTTTTCGCTACTCAGATTGTTGGCCTCCCGACAATTCTGAGTTATTGGTGCAGTTTTTAGGGCTTCTGTGGTTTCTCTAGGATTGTTAATAGAGTCCAATACACCCATGGTAGAGTGGAGCACCAGCGAGCCAGTGTCTGTGTCGGAATTTCTCATTGAGGTGTAGGCGGGAGGTTCCATGGAAATTAGCACCTTGTCGGTTTGTTGAGCAACTGAGTGCTCCCGGCTAGGTTGCCGCTTTAAGTCCTGTGTCGTCGTAAGTCGATACCTTAGCACGCTTAGAGCTTCTTTCGCAACCTCTGCAAGGAGCTTTTTATCCAATTTGTTGTTTTCTTTCTGTTCTGTTAGTGTTTGCAAGGCAGAGGTCAAGTTTGTTTTTATTGCTCCATTATCCTTTCTTTCAGCGCGCAAATCTTTTTCCATATTGATTATCTTTGAATTCATAAGCGCCACTAAGGTTGTTAGGTCCTTCACATTATCATTTAGTTGCTCGTAGAGCTTTAGAAATGGAGTAAGCGAAATTCCAGTTGCTGACATTAAGACCGATTGTAGGTCTTTAGTGAAGTTCGCATCAAGCCTGACTTCTGAGTTGCGATCTTTTTTATGTGATTGAATTTTGGATCTCCTGACTTTTGGAAAGTCACGTTCTATGATTGAAGAGGCAGTTGAACAAGTCTCAGAAGAGGATGAGGTGGAAGCGTGAGAGTCACACTCACAGGTGTTATATGCAAGATTTTGTTTAACACTTCTGAAGTCAATTGGTCGTGTTGTCGCATTTGCCTGTCTTTGAGGGGCACGAGCCTGAGAACAGGCTATACGGGGTGAAGCCGGACAAACAACATTTTCTTCATTTTGCAGAGCGATTTTCCAATTACGCAGAGCATCAGAATTTGTGATAGACCAGTCTGCCCCTGGCTGAATATCATGGTTGGGCGCCATAGGCGTCCACTGATTCTGCTGGTCAATTATGCTGCGGTCTCCTCTAGATGTAAAATTGCAGGCTTTGTTTATTTGGGAAATGTCTTGCAAAGTTTTGTTTACGACTTCTGTCGAGACTCTTCTGTTTTTAGGGTGTGCAGGAGAAACGCGTCCCTTATTTAGAACAGATAAGTGCTTGTCGAGGGAGCAAAATACTTCGTCTTCCAACACAGTGTTGTGCTTGACAGGGTCCGGTTCATCCATTCCGTGTGTAGAGTGGCCGTATGGTTTCTTAGTGGACGGGAGTGATGAGGTGCGCAGCTCTGACAGAAAGGCCTCTTTCCAGATTGGGTCCGGGCTGTCATCACGGCTACCGTTATTTGTGCATCCTCTCATAATATATGCGCGCCACGCCAAAACCATCAATTTAGGTAGTTTGTTTGAAGAAGAGTTTATGGAATGGGCGTCAGTAAGGAGCACAGCGTTCAGAGAACTTGGGCACTGCCTTGCCGCAACCTCCGTCTCTGTATTACAGGTGTCACCCTCGGTCGGCACAACAGGCGTGGCGACGGGCACACGAGAATCCCCTCCGCGTCTTACCACTCTCTCAGAGCTCTCGGAGCTGGCAGTTGGATCGGGCACCGACAAGCTGACAAGAGAGGCAGTCGAAGGCTCGGGGTGAGAGAGTCCGCTCCGAGGATCGCCCGCAGGCGAAGAGGCCCCGACCCCCACCGGAACTGACCCACCATTTCCCAGGTGGGAGGGGATCCCCAAACCCACGCGGTCATCCATGAAGCCACCACCCCCACGTCCGCCAGGCGCACACTCCCTCTCACCCCGCTCGACTCTCCCGTCACTCGCCAAGCATAGTGACGTCACACTCAGTGTGAACTTGCTCGCATCGATGGCCAGTTTGTGTAACACGGGGGGAGACAGGTAAGGGGGATCGAGGGGTGAGACTGGCCCTGCTAGGTGATTGTCAGTATTTTCAGTATTTGACGAGTCCACCTGCAGGGTAATGGAGGCTATTGGAGGTATAGAGGATGTAGAAGGTATAGAGGGTATCATTGGTGTGGCGGCATATACTGCGTTTCTCCTTGCACTTTTATCCAAACACATCAATGACGATCCCAAATCTTCAGGTTCTCTCACAAAAGTTCTGGTAAACTCACTTACGGTGTCATTATGTCTAATCAGTTTTGTACTTACTCGTTGGCCAATGTTCGCGTCAGTCAAATTAGATGCTGAGGCGGAGGCGGAGTTCCAACGTCGCAGTTGCAGCCTTGTATGAGGTGGGGAAGGCAAGCGGTCTCCGCCGGTGCCTGTTTTCCCGCGTTTGTGCGATGATCCATCCATTACGGCAGGCCCGCAGGCCCTCGCACCAGAACACCAAAACACACTGCGCACACCGCGCGCTCCGCGTGTGCTAGGGGTTTTAAGCTACTTCCTCCTGGAAGCAGTAATGGAAATGGAAAACAGACTTCCAAGTGTCCCAAAAGCAGCAGCAGCAGAAAGAGCCTGGGCAGTCTCAGGCTCACCAAAACACACTGCGCACACCGCACGCTCCGCGTGTGCTTGGGGTTTTAAGCTACTTCCTCCTGGAAGCAGTAATGGAAATGGAAAACAGACTTCCAAGTGTCCCAAAAGCAGCAGCAGCAGAAAGAGCCTGGGCAGTCTCAGGCTCACCAAAACACACTGCGCACCATGCCTCTTTCAATACTAATCTGGTCCCAGCTTGCATCAAAGAAGCGTGGGTCACCCCACTACTAAAAAAGCCCACACTAGATCCATTAGCCCCTACAGATTACCGGCCTATAAAAACTGTTCCCTTCCTACTCAAAATCATTAAACCCACCTTGAAAAAAACAACCTATTAGGGGCTAGGCAATCTGGTTTCAGGCCAACCACAGTACTGAGACGGCTCTCTTGGATCTGAAAATCCAATTAGACACCATCAGAGATACAGGAAAAATGGCTACCCTATTGTTGCTGGCCCTAGCAGCAGCATTCGACCTGGTAGACCATGTCAAACTTTGTGAAACCCTAAATAAAGACTTCAACTTCTCAAACAACGCCACTCTCTGGATTAAGTCATTTTTATCGGATAGAACATCCAGAGTTGCCATTGGAAATAATGCAGCTGACCCTATAGAAGTTCCTATAGGAGTTCCCCAGGGATCCTGCCTCTCCCCCACCCTCTATAATGTATATACAAAACTCCTATTCTCAGCCCTTGACGATATGGGTGTCATCTACACAAACTTTGCAGATGACACCCAGATCCTCATTCCCATTACAGGGGACTACACCCAAGACACCCATGCCATCAATAAAGTCTATGCCATAATTCAAAATTGGATGGCCCTAAACAGCCTTTGTCTTAACGATGAGAAAACAGAGGTTCTCATCGTGGGCCCACAAAAAAGCATAAGCACCCTCCATCCTGACTATTCACACATCAACATAGACGGGACACAGATCCCAGTACTCAAGCAAGTCAAAACTCTTGGAGTATATATAGACGCCAACCTCATTATGCATAAACAAATATCAGCCCTCTCCTCCTATACAGCATGCACAGCTAAACTTATCGCACTCAGCCGCCAATACCTTACGCCTAGCTACCTTGGAGAATAGATGCAAATCAATCCTAGAAGACTGTGGCAGTTCCATTGAAGAATTGGTTCTCATTCCGACTAAAACTAAAAAACGCCTGGACGAAACAGACTGGATCAAGACGCTAGAGAAAGTATCTGTTTGCAAACTGACCCAGCACCTGCCTACATCGACCAGAAAATTGAACTTAGTCCAACCATTTCTCATAAGGCATCCAAACAGAAAAACGCGATCGACGCTGCTCCGCACCAGGCTGAATTTACTACCCACAAACGCTTTTTTAGGAACATCCAAAACTAACATCAATAAACACAATTACTGCAGAACAAAGCACTCAGAGCAGCATTAGGTTTAAAGAAATCTGAACATATAACAAACATTAGGCGAGAAAATCATTGGCTGCCAATTGAAGCCAGAATCATTTTCAAAACACTTAGTGTCGTTCATAAATGCATCACAAATAAAGCACCTAGCTACCTTAACAATACTACCAAAAAAAAAACTCCCTGCAGGACACTTAGATCCAATAAACTGGCTCTCTTGGAATTACCGCAATATAAATACAAGAGAGCAGGAGGAAGTAGCTTCAAAGTCCTAGCCCCGACTCATTGGAATGTTTTACCACTTAGCGTGAAAAATAAGGACACACTAACAGGGTTCAAAAAAGCGCTGAAAACATGGTTGTTCAACAAATACTAAATTCAGCTTCTCCCAATTAACCATAGCACCAGAACGCCCCTGATTTTTACCTGATTTACTAATTGCAATACCAAATGCTGAAACTATGGCCTATTTGTATGCCCAGTGGCCCCTCAGGCCTGCAACAAGAGTTTTAAAAGAACTGCTATTCACTGTTTTGATGTATTGTAACATTGTATAAGATATGTGATAAGATGACTCCAATCTCGCCGTGATACCCTCGGGTCTGGGCGAGTAACAAATGTAATAAATAAATAAAATAAATAGCGCCGAAGCGAACCCAGAAAAGGAGCAAATATCAGTCCTCTAACGAAGGACAACCTTGAACGCTTAGTGTGACATCCATCCAACAAAGATACGAACTTTGCAAGCTATTTAAAGAAAAATAGTTTACAGATCAATGCCTCGAAAGGGTTAAAGTGGAAAGCACAGTCTGTAAGTCAGTTGTGTGTGTGTTGCACCTCTCAACCTTCCCTTCTAGCGCTTTCAGATGTATCCATCTGCCCCTCCAGCTGCAGTTCCCCATCCCCTTGATCCCTCGTTCGCTATCTGCCTATTACCTCTGCATCCTGTGCTTTCAATCCCTACCCCCGCCCATATAAATAAAGCATGTCCTTGAAACGGTTCTTCCGCTGCTTTTCTATGAAGCAATCACTCGTGTCAAGGCCCCTGTGCGCTTCACCTGGACACAGGTTGCGCCCTGTGCTGAGTGATGTCCCCGAAAGCCCGCAAAGATGGCCGCTGCAGTCTCGCCACGACGCCGCAGCGGGGAGGGCACTTTGCAGAAATGGGGTATAAACAACAACCGAGCAAAGCAAAATTGCTTATATTGAAACGGCGCTGCGGACTAGAAACACAGATTGCATTTTCATTTGCTGCACAGCCAGATAAACTGTGGAGAGGCCTGTGGAGGAGATGTTATCGGACTGTGCGGAATGCAGAAGGCAGAAGCAGCGGAGCGAGAGGGAGAGAGAGGGGGGGATAGAGAGGACATGGGGGAAAGGAATAGATCGGGTGTGAATGCGAGGTAAAGGAAGCAGAACAACAATAGGAGAGACTCAGAGGTGAGTGAGAGGAGTGTGTGCGAGACAAGGAAGAAGGGGTCAGAAATGAAAGACAAAAGAGGGAGAAGAAAAGAGAAGATTTTAGAATGTATGGGAGAGTTTACAGTCGTTTGTGTTACACTGCATAAGCCTGGCCAGTGTTTGGTGACATGGCTTTCATGCGTGCAGGCATACATGCCCACTGCGCCGCCACCTTGGGCAGACAGTCTGAGCTGACTACACCTTCTTCTTCTTCTTCTCAATTATCACGAGTCACCCCACTTTCTTCCAGCCATCAGCTTGCAGCCCGAGCGTCTGGCCCTTCTGAAATAAACCCTTGAGTGCGCTGACAATTGGTGACCAAGTTGTGGAGATGTGCGGCGAGGAGGAGGCTCTTGCCTGGAGGCTTCGCCCCCATCCCCGCTAGCCTCCATCGTGGCACCAATCAGCTTCTTTTACAATGATTTCCGAGTTTGCACTCTATGGATCCCGTCTTCACTGCGTCCCAAATGGCCATTGCGGCTGAAATGCTTTGGAATGTTTTTATTGGAATTGAATGATTGCAATTTTTAATGACGTATGGGGTGGGTGATGTTGTACATCACATTTCAAGTCCCCACAAACTCGGAACGAACCCAGGCTAAATCTGATGATGGGCTGATCCAGCCCTGCCAACAAATGACTGAATAGACCCCAGACACATGCAACACGAGACATGAGCTAGCAAACACATGCATGTTAGTTGATAAATCTGATGAAATCCGTGCGCAGGGGTATCTCTCAACCCAGTTCCGATGGCAGATCTTGCAAGCATTGGCCAACTCGAGGTCTGTAAAAATGGAGGCTGCCTGGGGGTTCCCTGCTTGACATTGGTGTGGTCAACCTGTCAAGAACCAGGCTCCCATCCTGATCAAGGGGGCGGGCTGCCATGGAGTAAAAAGGGCCTCAGCCCAGCGTGGGGTCAGGAATGCGTAAACTGTGGCAAACTGAATCGTAGCTTCAAATGCGTGGGGCCCAGTCGGATAAACAAAGTCAAAGAAATCTGTGGTCCAGGGCACAGTGGCTCTCCCTCATCAGGTGGCATCAACCATGTCTGAGCCAGAGGGTGACAATGCAGGGTTCCCCATCTCGGCAGTTCAATGCACAATGGGGGACCCGGGGGGAACGCGAAGCGTTTCCCCCCGCGGAGGTTTTTGGCGCTGCACACGGCCAGCGAGTGGCCATGGGGGGCAGAGCGCCTCACTGGGGTATTTAAGGGCCAGGGACGGTTCGGGAGGCAGATGACGGTTGGACTTGGTGATTGTCCTGTCGCCTGCTCCCGAGCCTTCCCTGGTAGCTGGGCGTTCGGTGCCGTGAGGTAGCGTAGGTGAGGCGGTTTAGAGTGACAGGAGTGGGGGAGGTTAGGCTTATGTAGTCAGGCGTTGTGGGATATATTTTGTATATATTTTTTTTTTTTTAAATTACAAATACGAGGGCAATCATAGTCGGGGGTACCGTAAATAAGGTACCCCCCCTTACCAGTGTTTTTTCTGTGTTCTTCCTGGTGCGGCCTGGGGCAGTGGGCGTGGGGTTTTTGCTGTCTTTTGCGCGAATTTGGGGGGAGGTAGGCGTTGGAACAGGTGCCCCTCCCAGTCGCAGGTCCGCAGCGTATTTTTTGGAGAGGGCGTATCCGCTGTTCGAGCCCACGTTAAGTGGCAGGCAGAGGGGGCAGGGTCGGCAGTGCAGGGCCCGCCAAGGGGAATAGGTGGAGCAGGGTGGGAGGATTTTGGGAGCATTTCCCTCCGCGAGTGCACTCGGGAGGCTTGCAGGCACGGTAGCTGTCTCCTGCCAGTGGGGGCAGAGCGGGATCCTTAAAGGGCCCGCGTGCGTTACAGTGCACGTCAATGCGGTTCTCACGGCACTCCGCCAGGGGGCAGGGTATTCCGCGGCCTGGGGGCACCAAATTGGAGTCTGTGAGCCCCGCGTTGGGGTTGTTGTTTTTCTTGGTGGTGGTGGGGGGCTAATTTTGAATTAAGCAGGGGCCCACAGGATAGGGCAGTTCCTAGGGAAAATAATAGCGTTTGGGGTGGCAAGTGCGGTGAGGTTTAATTTCTCTAGGGGGCAGTGGGAGAATTTTGTGGTGGGCCATTTAGAGCGGGGGAGTTTTGGTTTTTCAGGGTTATTTTCTCCCATAGCAGTTTAGGAGCTAGAAGAGGCATATTTGGGGCAAATTGGGGATTATTAAGTAGGGTTATATATAAAAAAAAAAAAGATTTGGTTAGGGGAATAAACATTTATAAAACGTATATTTTGGGTTTACTGGGTATTGGTTTCTCTATGAGATTAGTTTTGTTTTAGGGCAGTTTTGTTCACAGGGTGTCCAATTTGTACTAGGATTTTCCACAGGTAGGTGCCGGCTCGGGGGCTTAGTTAGCTTTGGGGCATAGTTTTAGCGCACAACAAGAATATTGGTGCAAAATGGTGGGACAGGGAGCTAGCAAGAAGGGTCTGGTTGATGCTAGGGCTCTGAGGGAGGCCCTGGAAATTATCAGCAGGGCGTCTAAGGCCCAGATGGAAGGGGCGGTGGTGAAGGTCACAGGGGAGAGGGAGCTAGGTGGGGGCAGGCCGCAGCGGAGAGCTGCGGCAGATGGGGCTCTCGCGGCAGTGATGGCTTGCACCCCCGCGGCGGGGAGAGGGGCGATCTGGGAATCCAGGGGCAGGAAGTTGAGGAGGGAGATAGATAGGAGGGCGTCTGGGGGAGAAATGATTTTGGGTGGGGAGCCAGTGAGGGGGGAGTGAATGATAGCCCTAGGGAAGCCAGGAGTGCGCAGACAGAGGTGGTTCAAGGGAACCACGGTGGGGGCGGTGAGGGGGCGCAGAAAGGGGTGACAGGTCAGAGGAGAATAGGGGGTAAATAACTGCAGAAGAGAGCAGGTGGGAGAAGGAGGGAGGGGTCCCCATCAATTCAGGAGGGTAGAGTGGGGCGCGGAACGGCCCCCCTGGGTAGGAGGAGTGAGGGCGGAGGGCCCTGTGGAGCCCCCGCGGGCAGGTGGAGGTAGAGGGTTTTAGAACGGCCCCTCCTCGGTCAGCGCAAGGAGAGCAAGGAGAGCGCCAGGGTGGAGGACGGAACACCTCGCCCGAGAGAAGAGGACCAGGCAGGGGTTTCCGCGGCCCCGCCGAGAAGGCGTCAAAGGAGTGGCGGGGCGGACGCCCCGGGCTCCCAAGAAGAAGATCAACTTAACTCGGGCATGAGCTTGCATCCACAATGGTATTTAAGGGGTGATGAAGTTGGATGGGAGGATTATGTGGGGCAATGGGAGATAGAAGTTTACAGGGCGGTAAGGGAAAGGGGGGAGGAGAGAAGAAGTTTGAGGTGGGATCTGGAAAGGAAGGTGCAGGGTGGTCGGGGGGCAAGAGGTCGGGAAAACTGGTGGCTGGGTGAGTCTGCTGACATGTTTTGTCCCCGCAGTAGGAGCCCTCTAAGAAAATAGATGAGGAGCATCGGTGTGGACGCCAGACCGCAGACGGCCTGCGTGGAAAGAGGTGAGCGGCAAAGGGAATGGTCATCTGCATGGCAGAGAGGGGACACGAGAAGGGGGACAGGAAATGAAGGGTCTGGGCTGCAAGGGGTTAGGAAAGAAGTTGGTGTACAGGCCATTGGAGCCTTGGGGGATGAGAAGGGCATTTGCTCAGTGGAAATTTAAACGGACAAGGTGGTGGAGCCATTGGTGCTCGAGGTGCAAGTTGAAAAGGAAAAGGAGGTTGAAGGGAAAGGCAGGGAGAAAAAACTGCCATACATGGGTATAACAAAACCGTTGGGAGCGCACTTGATGGCAGCGACCAGGGAGAAGATTCAGGCGGGGAAATTTGTAGATGTTTTTAAGTTGCTCCATAGGGAAGTGAGAGCAAAGGAGGGGTCGAAAGAAGAAGAGAGGGAACTGGCTTCGCGCCCAAGGGTCCCAGTGACTATTGAGAATTGGAAGTCGGCATTTATCATTTATGCCAGTGTATATTGTGAAAAATTCCTGGAGCGTTGCGTGGCCCTGCTCAAATATATGGACGTAATTAGGAAGGCTTTCACGAGTTTTGGGGGTTTTGCCTGGGTACGCTATGACGAGGAATTCAGAGCGAGAATGGCGGAGGACAGTCAGGCGGTCTGGGGAGAGGCAGACATGGATCTTTGGCTGCAATGGATGGCTCCAACAAGGCCTGCCCTGACATTGCACACAGCAAGTGGGCTGCCTGTGCCTTACCGGCCCTTTCTTGGTCGCCCCGCCTATGAGGGGGTGGGGGTAGGAGGCAGAGGACAGCCCTCGACAGCATGTTGGGCGTTCAATAAAGAAGGTTGCACGAGGTGGATGTGCAAATTTAAACACGAGTGCAGCAGGTGTGCGGGTCGGCATCCGGTTACAGATTGTTTTCAGGCAGGGGACAGTGGGTCAGGGTGAGGAGTGGGGCAAGGAGGTGGGGGGAAGGACCGAATGACAGGTAAATTGGGGTGTGCTGGTAGGCCGGGCTCAGTTTATCGTAAAATGAGGGGGGGGGCGCGAGGTTTAATGAAAGGTTTTTGGGGGCGACTTGAAAGGGGTAGGAGAAGGGTGAGGAGGAAGACGCGTAGGTAGGGGAGGGCCGCAGGTGGATGTAACTGTGGAAATTGTTAAGGGGTGGTGGCAGTCGTTTGGAGGGCATAGACGACGGTGGCGAAGCCCTCACGCTTGCCGCACGACAAGGTGAGTAAGCTTCAGGCTGCATGGACGGAGGTGCGGGAGCGCCTCTGGTGCAGCAAGGGGAAGTGATGAGTTGGGTCTGCATGGACGGGGGTGCATTAGGGCCCCTGGTGCAGCTGGGGGAAAAAGGTGGAGCAACAAAGCGAGGTGCTGGAAGAGGAATTTATGTGGAATGGACTGCATGGACGGGAGCGCAGGTTTGGCCCCTGGTGCAGCGGTGGAGGGGAGTAAGGCAGAAAAAGAGCCTGCATGGACGGGGGTGCACTAGGGCCCCTGGTGCAGGTGGGAAACAGGTGGTAATGGACGCAAGGAGCTTGAGGATTAGTTATATGGAAGGGACTGCATGGACGGGGGTGCAGGTTTGGCCCCTGGTGCAGTGGCGAGAGGAGTTGTAAAGTAAAGGGCCTGCATGGACGGGGGTGCACGTGGGCCCCCGGTGCAGGGGGGGCAACGCAGGGCCAAATTAATAAGGTGATGGAAGGTGGGGGGGCAAGGGTGAGCAGGAGGGTAATAGTTTAGAGGAAAAAGGGGGGCGAAGTGGGTTTAGGTGTATTGTTTAAAGGTTAGGTGAAAGTTGCGAAATATAGGGGGACAGGCAGGAGAGGACCAGGAGTGTTTCCGGAGAGGGATAAGGAGATGACCAGGAAGGATAGGGTACTGAGGAGGTGTTACTAGTGATGTGGGAAAGGTTAGGAGGTTGGAACTCATTCATTTAGGAGGGGTGCAGCATATGGAGCAAGCTGGGCTATTAAGAGTAGTAGTTGCAAAGTTTGGGACACTGGAAGTAAGGGAGATACAAAGGGTATGTCAGGGACCGGGGCAAACGGGATGTCTTTATAGAATTTTTCAGTAGGTAGCAGGAGTGTTGCATTTATTAGGATGTTGTTGATTTGTAAGTGATTTTGTCATTTCTTTTTCAGATGCTGCTAGGAGGTCCGGTCAGATGTCAAAAATTGGGTTTTTGCATTCTAGGGTTAGTGGGGGGGGAAGAAGCTGAGAAAAGGGTTGTTGGCAGGCAACTGGGGTGCAACTATAAAGATGTTGTGGTAAGATGGTCCGGGTTTGGGGGGCTGGGCTGGGATCAGTTGCTTCCTATGTTGGCTGGGCTGAGGGAAAGTTATGGGCCTCCAGACGGGGCGGGGGGGATTAGTCTTGGTGGGGAAAATGATCTGGTAAGTGATTCGGGTGTGGCTCTTCTTAGGAAAATCTTCTTAGGAAAATAAAAATGTTTTTTTGTTATGGGTCCGACAAGTGTGGCCTCAAGCAACGGTAGTGGGGACTAAGTGTTTGCCACAGCCAGTGGGAGGGGAGCGAGAAATGAGGGTCCGATAGAGCGGGCAAGGAAGGGGATAAACAGAGAGATGGTAGAGTTTTGTACATCGGTGGCAGTACAGGTTTGGACCACAAGGAGATGGTTTAGGAAGGATTGATGAGATTTAGAGAGGATGGGTAAACTTTCCGGTTTATGGGGAACAATCGTCTGGCGGACTTGAGCTCTTGGCTGGGAGATTGGTTGAGGAGTTGGAGGTAGGAAAATTGGTGGGGGGCGGTGGGGCAGAAAGAACACCTCGGGGGAGGGTTTTTCTGGTGCCGGGGGCATGGCCCCTTTTGATGTGGGGGGAGGGAAGCACAATGGGGGAATGACACGGGAAAGGATGGGGTGGCGCTGTTTGCACAATCGGGCCACCTCGGGGGAACAGGTATTGAGCCTGGAGGGGCATGGCCCCGGGGAGAAAGCGGGACGCCTGGAAAAGGGGTAAGGAGATGGTAGGGTCCAAGGGATAGTTAGGGAGGAAATGGCTTTATTTAATTATTTAATTGTTGGATAAAAAATGAGAATGTTTAATTATTTAATTGGTTGTTTGAAATATGTCTTTAGTTTGTAAGGCCATGGAGCCAGGTAAGCGTTTAATTGTAAGCTTTGGCCTGTCACATTAAAGCGACCTTTTCCACTTTTAAATGAGTCTGGGTTTTTGTGCAGTAAGCCAAAAGGAGGGGCCCGGGGGGAACGCGAAGCGTTTCCCCCCGGGGAGGTTTTTGGCGCTGCACACGGCCAGCGAGTGGCCGTGGGGGGCAGAGCGCCTCACTAGGGTATTTAAGGGCCAGGGAAGGTTCGGGAGGCAGGCGACGGTTGGATTTGGTGATTGTCCCGCCCTCCCACCCCTTCATTTTGGGTTAGGTCTGGGATCTGGTTTTATTAAACAGGGATGGGGGACCATTGTACTTGATTTCTGTGGGGGTTTTTTACGTCCCATGTCAAGTTCTTACGGGGTTTTGTGGTCTGTTAAGGAGCTATTATATGGTAGTTTTGTGTGACAGGTTGGGACAGCAGTGAAGTTGTAATGTAAAATTTTGTTGCTGATGTGGCAGGTCAGACTGGCTGCATGTCATAGGAAGGGGGAGTTTGGTGTATAGGGGAGACTGAGGGGTATTGAAGTGGTCCTGGGTTCCGGAGGCATGGCCCCTTTTGATGTGGGGGGAGGGAAGCACAATGGGGGAATGACACGGGAAAGGATGGGGTGGTGCTGTTCGCACAATCGGGCCACCTCGGGGGAACAGGTAGTGAGCCTGGAGGGGCATGGCCCCGGGGAGATAGCGGGACGCCTGGAAAAGGGGTAAGGAGACGGTAGGGTCCAAGGGATAGTTAGGGAGGAAATGGCTTTATTTAATTATTTAATTGTTGGGTAAAAATGAGAATGTTTAATTATTTAATTGGTTGTTTGAAATATGTCTTTAGTTTGTAAGGCCATGGAGCCAGGTAAGCGTTTAATTGTAAGCTTTGGCCTGTCACATTAAAGCGACCTTTTCCACTTTTAAATGAGTCTGGGGTTTTGTGCAGTAAGCCAAAAGGCATGTTAGCAGACGCCAGCTGTTATTCGAATGATGTATAAGGTTTGAGATAAACCAATGTACAATACATTTTAAAAAAACAACTGTGAAAGGTGTGAATATAAGGCCTGAAACGATATCCACACATGAGAATTGTGCGAACCGATCAGCTATTGGGTCACACAACTTAGGTCTCCCATTACTTTGCTTTACCCTGAGTAGAGCCCAAGTGAAGCTTCAGCACTGCAGACTTGTGGTCGAAAAGTAAAGGTGCAAAGTTGCACATAAACAGGTCAGTTCAGCCGTAAGCATTGAAGAAAAGGCAGATATCATTCCACCGCCACGCGGAGGTAAGGCAAGAGCTGAAGAAACTGGAAGACATTGGGCCTCATCACAAGCCCAGCGCCTGACTTCCCGGGGTATTCTGACCCCGTCGTTCCGAGAAGTCAGGCGACGGTAAATGTTAATCCCCATTCCCATTTGAGACCCGTAGGACTCACTGGGAATGGGGATGACAGAAGCACCATCACCGTTAATAACGGTGCCGGTGCATCCGTGAAGGTCTGCGGGCTGGTGCCGTTCTGCCCACCAGGTCTGACCCTGACTGCCGGGACGGCACCCGCCGGTGCTGGTAGGCTTACCGGCACCATTGTTACCAGACCGGCACACTTGTAATGATGCCCATTGAGATAATACAATAGAGTAGAAGGGCTTGCTCCCTGGTAGGGCTGGGAGAAATTGTTAAATTCCGTTCTGCAGTGGCAGAAGCAAAATCTGTCAGATTCGGATCCGCTTTGCCCCAATCCGTCGTTCTGTCACCCCGGCCTATCGGAAAGAGCCATGCAACGTTTCTTGTGCCATTGCGTGAACTCAGCATGAATTGTAAAGAGCCACCTGAAGTTTCTCGTGCCGCTACATGAACCTAGTATGAATAAAATAAAAGCTGCACAATGTTTCTCGGAAGGCTTCGCAAACCTAGAATGAATGAAAAAAACATGCAAAGCTTCTCGTAGGACACAGCGCAAAACTCGCACGGATTCAAAAAAAGGCCAGCGCAAAGTTTCTCATGGTGCTGCGGGAACATTTTCTTGTGTCGCTGCGCGAACTAGCATGGATTGAAAAAGACCTGCACTAGGAGTCTCGTGTCGCGGCGCGAACCTAGCTTGAATCAAAAAACCACATGAAGTTCCTCATGGCACTGCGTGAAAGGAAAATGGTTAGAAAAAAAATCACCTGCAGTTTCTTGTATAGCTGCACGAAACTGGTACAGATCGAAAAAAGACCTGAGTGAATTTTTTCGTCTCGCTACCCGAAATCAACATGGAAACGACACACCACGCTCAGCGCGAAACCACACAAAACCGGCGACATTTTAGTGGCGCTGGATCCATAATGGTGATTTTATGGAAGAGGCAGAAGCGGGTTCCAGTGGAAATTCCGCACATTTCGCTTTGCGGGTGGAAATTTCACCCACCTCAACTCCCTAGTTCTTCCCTAATTTGGTTGCGTGAAAACTGAGACAGTTTAATGAAGTGCGGATTTGTGTAAACATGCAGCTATCCAATCAGGCGATCAGGAGGGAACGTCCAATCTTAAGTTCCTTTGTCTTCACTGAACTAGACTTCAGTGCAGGCCCTCACCCATCAGCTACTACTGGACCTCCTCGAAGTACATAACATTCTTGCCACATATTGGTCTCCAGAGGAACACGCACCTGAGTGTTGGTGTGTCCGCTGCCTGATACAGTTTTCTTGTTAAACACAAAGGAGTCAGGTGCAGCCAGTACTGCCTGGCAGCTGCGCTGTGTCAGTGATGACATTGTTAGATTTGCTAAGAACGAGGCTTAACACCAACACACTTTACGTTTAGTGGTACAATGACCGAACGAGCATGATATGCTGTCCAGAACAAAATACAAATGAATGAAATCAAAATTGTATTCTTTGGTGATATTTCCACAGAGCAAGCATCTGAGCTCATCCTACGGAAAGCACGGATGTTGAGGCAGCAGGCCATAGATGAAGGCCCCATGGACTTGATTGCTACTTTGTTTTGTTTTGGGAAGGGAGGGAGAGTCTCACACTACCCATAGACTGTTTTGGAGCAGCTTTATAGCATTTCGGACACGCAGACTTACACTCGTGCTGCCATTCCAATTGTGTCACAGTACAAAGCCGGCAGTCGAAGCTGAGTGGGCAAGCAGTTGGGTGCTTGTAACAAGAAAAGGACAGAGAAAGACCAAGAGGTGGGCGAGCATGAGCAGAGAAAAAAAATGGAAAGAGCCCACAAAAGATAGTGAGCAAGAGTACAAGTGATAGAACGCGAAGCAAAGGGTGTGTTGTTGTGAGGTAAGTGAAGGCCTGGCGAGGTGGGTGAGGCTAGCAGCCAGGCCCTGACATTGATGAGGCCATTGTATAAAGAGAAGGGCCAAGTGTGGGAACTGACGAGGTTGTAATGGTACCCCCTATAGGCCCGGCAAAAGGGGTTCTTTTTACCAGTAGATTGGTGGCAGCCAGTGGGCGTGCAGCTTCCCTCATTCGTTTCCCAGGACGCACTGCTTTTACTGGCCTGAAACTGTGGGAGCCATTTAAATAAAACAGTGGGCCTTTAAAGTAACAGGTTAACGTGTACCCACCCACGTAAACCCAAAGACATTGCAATGAGAGGTGGACATACAGAATATTTGGTATTACAGATAACTCGGGATTAATAACGCTATCGTAGAGAACCTGGATCCTCTTTTGAAGGGAAATTATAAATAAATGTATGACGTCATCGAGTAGAGTTACTTTTTAAGGGTTCTAGCAAAAATGCAATTATTCCTGCAGCGAGTGTATCTCGGTTTAGTTTCCTCAGATTCTAAGTGGAATGGCCCATCTGTGTGTAGGCTGAAAGCACTGCAATGCTACCCGCACTCTAAGCTTGATGCCCGGCAGCAGGTGTGAGTAGAGAGATGCTGGTGGCCAAGGGAATACATGTGCAGAAAGGGTCTCTGCGTGGATTTCCGGCTGGGGACACGGAGCTTCTGGTCTTCAAACGGGCATTTCCATAGCATTCCAGTCCAAAGGAAAGGAAAGATGAGAGGTTCCGCGTTTTTGGTTTCAAGGTACCTCCTATTCAATGGGAATATGTCCCCCTAATTTGGCTACTCACCTCACTTGGCCACACCCCAAACAATTCTACTCTTTCGACTGCGGTTCTCCGTAGTAAGCCTGGGCGAACCAGTTTGGAGACTCACAGAATCACACAAATTGTGAGTGTTTTGGTGTCCCATGAACTTTTAGAGCTTTCCTAGAGATTTGTCCAGGGAAGTTTTTAGTCACCCCTGGTTATAGAATTAGGGCCCTTAAACGGAGAGAAAGCTGCTTCCATTCCCAGTGGGGCTCTATGCAAGCCCCACAGCCCTAATGGGGCCCGGAAGGCACCTGCCGGACAGAGGGCTAAGTTTCTTTTCTATTTCCAACGCTCTTGCAAAGGAAAAAAGAAAACAGTTTCACTTATTCTTGGGATGTTACGCGAGGTTAGGTAGGCCATGAGAAGCAGTGGATGGAGGCAGGGGCACATAGGGGTGCTTGTGGGCGATGCGGGGAGGGAGGATTTTCACACCCTTAAATTGACCATGAATATTTTAGGTTACCAAACTCTGGTTCTGTATCGGGTGAACATTTGTGAGCCATTTTTGGTGGAGTTCCTCCAGCCTGATTCGTAGCTGATACAAGGGAATCGGCAGATATATAAGACCATTCAATGAGTGATTTTGTCCTGCGACTGTGGGTGTGAGGATGCACAAATATTCCTGGCAAATACGCAGGGATTAGACAGGAACATTTGGTTTGCTTGCAGACTCCCAGACAGGAAAGTGCTCAGAATGACTTCCATGGCTTGGTCGACCAAATAGCAAGATGGCAGACCAGCAACAGGAGCCATAACAGAACATTGGTGACGCGGGGGATCAGCATTAAAGGACTGCTTGCAGCCTCAATCAGTGTGCTAGCGGATCGCTCTATGTGTTAGCGACAGCATAAAGGTACCTGCTTTCAAGATCACGTGGGAATGAATCACGCCAGTCTCAAGAATCGCTAAAAGACATCCCTGTTTCTCTTTAATTACGTGTTCATTACATTTCTTCTTCAATTGTCCTCAAAAACAGAGGAGTGCCTGAGCCAATAAGCTTTTCCCAAGGCTGGAGGTGAGCCAGTTGAATTATCCCAGACAGCGTCCTTGGCAACTGATAGGTGTGAATTACTGAATGCAGGTAGCCCTACTTTCAGCGTCCTGATTGGTCCATCCATGTTTGTACATAGTAGCCAGTAAAATAGTTTAGCAAGTTAAGTGCTTTACCTGGACTTCTCTTTTCAGCCTACAGGACAGATCTTTAAATATTGGCAGGGTAGACTCAAAGTGCACTCCTTCCGAGGTCAGCAAGTTGAGCACCTTTAAAATGTGTAATAATATCACATGCACCACGGAACTGAACTGATTGTTTAAGCTAAATACACCTACTGTAACCAGTGCCCTGATGTCTCTGGGCTTGGTGCGCTCTATAAATGACACATTCAAAATAAATAAATAAAAATAAATAAATATTATGATTCTGCCTGGTAGTGGCAGAAATGCTATTGCTATTATTATTATTATTATTATTATTATTATTATTATTATTATTATTATTATTATTATTATTATTATTACTGCTACTACTATTATACACTACGAGCCAAACACAGATCAGTATTCCAGGACTTAGCTAACGCCATAGAAAACAATGTTCACATTGTCGTTAGGAGTTCCAAAAGGCACTCTCAATGGGTTAAAAACCCTTAGGACACCGTTTAGATGTAAGCTAACTTTAACCATAAAGATCATTAGACATATAAAGAATATCAACGTTTCACATAGTTTATCATTAATACATGTGAATGTACATCCACAGTCATGTTTGTAGTATTTGACAGCTCCATCATAATCGCAGGAAGTTGTCTGTGTAGAGCCCAGTAGTCTCAACGCATTTCGGGTAAGATAACTTGAACTTGCTGTGATTATGATGCATCTGTCCAATGCTGAAAATATACTGTTGATGTACTGTCAGATATATTAATAACAATCTTTGATTAATTATCTTGCTTTGTTTCAATAAATCATGCATATGTTTAAGTGAATACTATGATCATGAAATAATCATAGACAAATCTACATAATGTTTTCAGGAACGATTAGCTATATTACAGGTTAATTGAGTCTATTAGATTTTTTATACAGTGTAATGATTTTTATAGTTAAAGTTAGGTTACCTCTACAAAGTGTCCTAAAGGCTTTTTAACCCATTCAGAGTGCATTTTGGAACTCCACACGACATTGTTATTGTTTATGTTAAAGGATATTTGTACCGCGCGCTATCACCACCGAGTGGACTGAGGGAGGGGGGGGGTTGAGTTAGTGGGGATGAGCTGGAAAAGTGCAAGAGAGCAGTGATGTGCTGATGGAAGCCTCAGCCCGGTGGGTCCGTTGGCTGTGCTTGGGGTGTTTTACGGTCGGTAGTCGTTGTGTGCTGTTGTGCAAGTCTATGTGTGATTTGTTTTGTTGTTGCAGTGTAGTGAAGTTTATGCGGATTGTTGTGTTGTAGGTTTGTGGTTGTGTTTGGTTTGGAGTTTTGAGAGGAGTATGCAGAGGGTGGAATTGTTAGTGAAATGGGTTAGTTGACATCTTTATCCTGAATTGAGGTGCTGGGCTTCTGTAATCTCCCCAGGAGGGGTTCGGGAGCACCCTTGCGCCTCTGTCCTGATCTGGGTACGTCCAGCCTTCAAGGTCCCTTTCGCATTTGGTCCCCCTTCTTTCCCAGCCTCCCTTGCGGCCCTACCTGTCTACCCTTCCCACTCGTACGGCTAGTATACCTGCCAATGTCCACAGCTCAGCTAGTGTGGTGATTGCCAATATACCGACAATTCCACAACACTGTGGTCCCTGTTGGCAACTAAGGGGCGAGTGCGGGTATTGGTGGGATTAGGGTGGGGGTTGTTGACTCCGTATCCATGGGTGTCGCCTGTGTTCCACTCTACCCGTTGTCGTTCGTCCAGGTGCTGTGGGAGCTTCTCCACATAAGGAGTCGTTCACCATCGGTTCTGGGAGTTGTCGTGTTCCCTCGTTTAGTTATCCCTTTTTTTTTCTCTTTCGGTTTTCAGTTTGAGTCTGTGGTGTTGAAGAGCCAGGTTTTTAGTAATTTCATAAATTTTAGGTGATTCTTGGTGTTTCTTAATTCTTTTGGGATGTTGTTCCAGGTTTTTGCGGCTAAGTGGTAGAAGGAGGTGCCTCCAAGTTTTTTCTTGAGGTATGGTTTCTGTTGCAGGCGGATTTCGTTGCTTGACCTGAGGAGTCTTGTTGACTTGTAGATTGTTATTTTCTTTTGAAGAAATTCTGCACCTTGTCCACTGATTGCCCTGTGCGTTATGCACATTGTTTTGAAGGTGATGCGATGTTTTACTGGGAGCCAGTGTAGTGTTTTTAGGGCCGGAGTGATGTGTTCTCTTCTTGATAGTTTAAGGAGTAGTCTGGCTGCTGTATTTTGGATCTGTTGTAGTTTCTTCAGGAGGTATTCTGGTATGCCGAGGTAGAGGCTGTTTGCATAGTCTATTCTTGACAAGATGAGGGCGACGATAGTGAGTGTTTTGTGCGTGAAGAAGAGGAAAGGAAGGATTCGTCTTGCCGTGTGGAGGAGGAAAAAACATTTCTTGACTGTTGCCTTTACTTGTGGTTCTAAGGTTAGGGTGTTGTCCATCAGGACTCCCAGTTTTTTTACTACCTTAGATGGTGATGGTGCGGTTCCCATTTCTGTTGCCCACTGGATGGCAGTTTCGTTCTCTTGGTCTTTGGATATGATCATGATTTCTGTCTTTCCTGGGTTGATTTTCAGGTTGTTGGCAGACATCCAGTTGAAGACTTCTTCTAGACACTCGATTAGGCTTGAGTGATCGGCTTGGGTGTCTTTGATTTTGTGGATGATTTGAGTATCATCTTCGTAGTTGTAGCATGTAATGTTGTACTTTTTGAAGATTCTGATAAACGGAGTCTGGTAGATGTTGAAGTACAGTGGTGATAGTGAGGATCCTTGTGGTACTCCACAGTTGTTAACTCTTGGAGTGGATTTGAAGGGTTTAATCCATACGGTTTCTGTTCTGTCTGCTAGGAATGATTTAGTCCAGAGTAGTGCTGTGTCTGTTATGCCTATGTCTTCTTTTGGTTAGGGTGTCGTGACTAACTATGTGGAAGGCTACAGAGAGGTCGAGTAGAATGAGGGCTGAGGTTGTGTTTGAGTCTGCGTTGGTTTTAAGGTCGTCCCAGATGGATAGTAGTGCTGTTTCCATTCCTCTTGTGGGTCTGAAACCGACTTTAGCTTGGTCTAGCAGGTGGTGTTTTTCTACGTATTCTTGGGTTTGTTTATATACGTAGGTTTCCAGGAGTAGGGAATGTTTGAAATCGGCCTGTAGTTGGAGAGGTCTTCTACGTCGCCACTTGTGTTTTTTAGAAGTGGTTTGATATCGGCTGATTTGAAGGTCCTCGGTACAGTGCCTGTTGCTAGTGATAGATTCAGAAGGTTTCTGTAGTATTCTGCTGGTGTTCCTTGTGCAAGGATTGATTGTAGATGTCCGGGGGACAGGGATCCATGGGTGATTCAGCTCTCTTGCTGTTTTTTACCAGCATTGCGAATGCCTCTGCTGATATTTCAGGAAAGATTTTGAGTTTGTGCTGAGGTTCTGTGATAGGTTTCTTTGGTAGTATGTTGTGGTCGGTTTGTATGTTTTGTATGGTTTGTCGGATGTCATTGATTTTTTTCTCTAAGTGGTCTGCCAGGTCGTTGCATAGTTTCTCTGAGGGGCTTGGGGTGTTGTCACAGCCTGGTGGGTTTCTCATCTCTTTAATGATGTTAAACATTTATTTTAGTGTGTTGTGGCATTGGTGATTCTGTCATCATAATGCCTTCTCTTCGCCTTTTGAATTTCCTTCTTGTATGCACGGATTTGTCTCTGGAACAGTGTTTTTTTGTCAGGGTTGTAGTCTTTCCTCCATTCTAGTTCGATCTTTTTGTTTTCCTTGTTCATGGTGCTTAATAGTGGGGTGAACCATTTTGCCATTGCTCTTTTTTTTGATGGGGTGAATGGTTTTTCTGGGGCGATCTTGTCAATTGTGTCTGCAATCCACTTGTGTAGTAGCTCCGCTTTCCCGTCTAGGTCAGCTAGCTCTAGTTCTGTAATTGAGGGTTTGGTTAACTCTAGTTGTTCGAATAGGTTGCTTTCTTTGACGTGTTTCCAGTTTCTTTTTGTGGTGGTCATAAGTTTAGGAGGTTGGATGCAGACTTGAGTAGGCAGAGTGATCACGAATGGGATGATGAGATGGTCGCTCCAGGGTATTTGTATCGGCGGTGCCATGGTGATGAGTTTTTCCTTGGTGAGAATTGCGTTGAGGGTGTGTCCTGCCGTGTGTGTTGCCCCTTTGACTAGTTGTCGTAGTTTCATGGTATTATGTTGTTCAATCATTGAGTTTTGGGAGTTGGCGTGAATGTCTTCAAACCAGATGTTGGAGTCCCCCAGGATGATTAGGTGTTCGTGGTTGATGGCTAAGTTGGTGATGGCTTCTATGAAGTTGTCGACGAAGGTTGCATCATATGTCGGTAGTCTGTACACCAGGATGAATGTGACGTTGTTTTTTTGGCTTGCGGTTAGGTGTATTACCATAGTTGAGGATGTTGAGCGGTTCGTCTGTTTTTATTTTCAGGTGTCTTTTGGATGCTCTTGCGATGCCTCCCCCTTTTTTGTTTTTCCTCTTTATTTTAAGGCATTTGAAGTTGGTTGCGAGGCAGCTTTGGAGTGTGATTTTGTAGTTGTCGTCCAGCCATGTTTCTGTGATGAACTGGATGTCAATGCTGTTGTCGTTGAGTAGGTCGAAGATCTCTGTTGAGTGTTTTGACATTGATCTTGCGTTTATAAGATTGCAGTGGAGTTTGGAGATGTTGTTTGGTTTGGACTTTCTTGTTGAGGTCGTCTTCTGATCGGTGTTGGGGTTTCCTTCCTGGTCGATCTCTTGTTGAGGTGTAGGTTTTGGGGTGTCAGCATCTTTGAAGAGTTCTTCTAGTTTCTGTCTTGGGTTTTTGTCTTCGTCTTCCATGAGTGGTGGTTGTCGATTGGAAGTTCTTCTTGCTTTGGTGATGTAAGGTGTTATCGCATTGGTTATGTTTTTTAGTTTCTTGTGTTTTTCAACCTTCTTCTGCGCGTTTGTGTTGGGTAGTTTGATGTTGCTTCTTCTAGCATTGGGTTGGTTTGGCCGGGTGACCAGTTGTCAGCGAAGTAAGGAGTTAGGTAGAGGGATTTGTCTCTTCTCTCATTGTTGGTACGATTCTTGTTCCTGACTGCGGGGGTGCGTTCTGTAGTTGTGGTTCTTAGTTGCTGTTACGGAGTGTTTGTCCTTTCTTCTCTTTTTCTTTCCCTCGGAATGGGTCATTTGCGTGGCATTATAAGAGGTTATTTAGTCTTTATTTGTTTGCTTAAGTCTGGTTGGTTCTGTTTTGGTCTGGTTGTCTTGTGGTGTAGTAATGGGTGTGGAGGCTGTCCGCTAACAGTTAGGGCTTTGTCTGTCGGCGGTATTTCCGGCTGATGTTGCTGACTTGTTCAGACGCTGTCTTGAGAAGGTAAGGGATGTGGTTAGGGGTTATTTAGTGGGTGTTATCGGTGGCTCTCTTTAGTGTTCGTCTCCCTATATGTGGTTCACTGCATTGAACAAGCAGTGGGGTTTAGGAGGATTATCTACTAGTTGATGGGTGATCTGGAGGGGCGCAGCTAGGACTTGTGCCTTATGAGGCGTGAGCCTTTAATCAGGGTGTCACTCGACAGCAATTCACCGGTGGGTTCTGTCTTACTTAAGGGATGTGTTGGTCCACAGGATTCGAGAGACCTGTCTAGAGGTGTGTCAATGAGAACTGAATATCGTACTCTGCAGTCTAGAAATAGAACCCCTACTACACTTGAGAGACCTGTATAGTGGGAGAGAGGCCTATCAATGCTGTCTAAATATCACACAATGCAGTTTGGACCCCTACTAGATGTGAGAGACCTGTATAGTGGGAGAGAGGCCTATCAATGTTGTCTAAGTATCACACATTGCAATTTGGACACAGACCCCTACTAGAGTTTGAGAGACCTGTATAGTGGGAGAGAGGCATATCAATGCTGTCTAAATATCGCACAATGCAGTTTGAACACAGAACCCTACTAGATTTGAGACTTGTATCAATGATATGATATGATTTGATATGGCATTTGTAACGCGCCTATACACAAGTGTTTCAAGGCGTGACGAGGCAGGGAGGGGGGAACAAGGGGAGACAGACAACGATCCTACTAGGCCAGGTGTCATTCAGATTGCGCAAGTGCATGGGTAGGAGGGACGGGAAAAGTGCAAGAGGGCAAGGGAGAGGGGAAAGTGCAGTACAGGGTTAGTAATGAACAAGATAAATAATAAGGGCCAGCTGGTGGCAAGTGCAAGATAAGTGCAGACAAGTGCTGGGAAGGGGGGCTGTAGGGATACAGAGACAGTCCCGCAGTGCAGGGGTTGCCAGGAAGGCAGTTCAGGGGAGAGTGGCTGGGCCAAGGACCGAGATTGGTGAGTGGCCCAGTTGCTGATTCAGTACAGTTTCAGTGATTTAGCAGGGGATAGGGAGAGAAAGCAGAAGCAAAGAGGAAGGTTTTGAGGTGCTTTCGGAACCGGAGATGGTTCTCCTCAAGAGAAGTTTAGATGTTGATGCAGTTTAGATGTTTCACAATGCGATTTGGGAACTCCTGCTCTATTTGAGAGACCTGTGTGGAGGGCGGAGGTCTATGTCCAGTGGGTCAGGTTCGTACATTATTAACCAATGAATACATTTTGTTTAAGTTGAGGGTGAGAGATGTAGTAGGGAGTTATCACCTTGTTTAATATAGGTTTGCTAAGGGGCTAGGGTTATAGGGTAGAGTTGTGGCTCTGCCGTAACCCAGGCCACTCCTACCTTACTGGTCCTTGTAGCTGAGGGTTGATGGCTGGCCACTGGCTTCTCCAGCTGACACTTCTTGGTGCTGCCTCTGTTCTATCCGCCCTTACCCGCAGGGCTGCACGGGCAGAGTGCTTCACGGGCAGAGGGTTGCCCTGAGAGGAGCGGTGATGAAGGCAGAGGGGACCAATGGGAGCGCGGATGGGCGGGTCGGGAGGCGGGAGGGCAGGGAAAGCAGGAACTGGGCGCAGGGTGGGAGCGGGCTTCTGGGGGCTCTCAGAGGGCCTTGGGGCCTGATAAGTTTAATGAAAAAGCTCACCAGGAAGGGCCAAGCGTTCGCTGCGCTCCGCTGCAAATGGAGCCGGTGATGCTTGCCGTGGGGCTAGGTTCCCCACGGCACGGTCCAAAGGACCAATGGGAGCGCGGATGGGCGGGTCGGGAGGCAGGAGGGCAGGGAAAGCAGGAACTGGGTGCGGGTTGGGAGCGGGCTGTTGGGGGCTCTTAGAGGGCCTTGGGGCCTGATTAGTTTAATGAAAATGCTCACCAGGAAGGGCCAAGCGTTCGCTGCGCTCTGCTGCAAATGGAGCCCGTGATGCTTGCAGCGGGTCCATTTATGCCTGTGTCCATTGATGCCGTGTCCTGATATGCCATAAGTGATTATGAATGTTTGATATATATTTTTGAAGAATTGATAGTGCTCCACGGTATATAATATTTATTGTGAGGATTTAGCAAACAACCACAATACAAATCTTTTCTTTAAGATTTTGCTTAATAAATCTAGGATCATAAGGGCTTCTAGCCCGTCCACCTGTGGCAGAAAGGCTCATCAGAAATAAGGTTTTTGTAGAAAAAAATGTGTGGAAGCATTATCCATAGTACTAACCAGGGCTTTAAGTGGGCCGGGGCCTGCCGGGGCTCAGCCCCGGCAGGCTCCGACATTTCGTTTTGAGGCGGGGCCCTGCCGGGGCCCACTAATCTCCCCTGGCAGCCCCGGCCACTACACGAAAAGGCATTTTTTTCTACAGCCTGAAGCTCTCGCTCGTGTGCGAGAGATTCAGGCTTCAGAAAAAAATGCCTTTCAGCCATAATGGTGGCGCCGCACCTGCGAGGCATCCCTTTAATTAAGTGATGCACGTGGGCCGGCGCCACCATTATGGAGAAAACGTGAGGCCGCTGGAAGCAGAGGCCTTGCTTTCTAAATACTGAAGCTCCCGCGGATTCGCGGGAGTTTCAGTATTTAGGAAAAAGGCCTCTGCTTCCAGTGGCCTCACCCTTTCAACCTTAATGGTGACGCTGCCCCTCCCCAGTTGGCGAGGGGCAGCACCACCATTAAGGCTGAATAGGCGAGGCGCTGTCCCCTGCCAGGCAAGCCTATAGAAAATAAATACAGAGATTAGCACCCTCTCCCCCACAGGGGAGAGGGTGCTAATCTCTACAAAAGGCTGCCTGGCAGTGGTGCCAGTAGCCCATTGAGCCGGGGCTCGTCAAGGGGGCATGGCCTAACGGGCCATCAAGACCCCCGCTGTTAGGCCACGCCCCCTCTATGAGCCCCGGCTTGATTTGTAGTGCCACTTAAGGCACTGGTACTAACTCTCCCTCTCTTTTTCTTGAACAAAACCAAGTAATTTATTTTTCTTTTCTATAGCACTTGTGACTCTGGTGTATCTATTTGCTGTCCCCACAGACAGCAAATCAGGACAAAGGAGAAACAGCAATACAGGGCGGCATAATCAAATACAGCGATATTGAAAAAAAGGCAGAAAAACATAGAGCATTTAAATAGAATCAGGGAGGGTACCTATCAGTCTGCGTAATACAACAGATTTCTTAACTAAATTTAAAACTCTTTTTATCTGTGACCGTTGGAACTGCAGTTTTCTACTTCTTCTAAATGCCTCTCCCCATAGTATGTGAGAAGGCAGTCTGAGCTAGAGCTCCACTTCAGGATATGACTCCTTGTCAATGACTTTGGATCTTGGGTTCGGATGGTGGACCCTTCAACAGGCAAGAGTCTTATTGTGCAGGGCCTCCCAAGGGGTGCATCCAGAAGGCTGGGGTACACTGTTAATAATAGTGGCCCTCTTTTTCTGGGTGTGATTTGCCATCCTAGCACCATCATTGTGCTCACCTATAATCAAAGTTACATCTGTCAATCGAGTACCATCAATTGGTCTTTCCTTGGTCTGTGGTACGGCCTCAAATGCACGATTTCTGTAGCTTCCCAAAAAAGGTGAACCTCACAATGTCATTCAGGACTAAACAAAGTCTATGGAATAATGGCAGACACAAAGAGCTGGTAAGTCCTTTAATGTGCCCCAAATGTGATTGTACATAAATTTACTTTCTACATATAAACCGACTATATGAGAAAAAGAAGAGAAAGAAAGTCAGTCCGGCTAACTTATCCAAATCAGTTTCCTCCGCCAATAACATAACATAAAAATAGCATTGCCAGGCTGTGTAAAGAAATAATAATAAGAATTGCGCGGTCAAAGGAGATCGTAAAGTACCCAAATGAGCCTAGTCCAAGACCAGAAGCAAAGAAAATTCTGTCTAGCTAGCGGTTGTGGAACACTCACCTCTACAAAAAACGCCATAAACGCCAGTGCAGCAAGTCGGAAACCGAACGTCCCGCGTTTGTGTTCAACTGGAGTTAAATACGCCAAAGGGCGTATCAAAGCTGGCGTCACGAGCGTCTCAACTCGAATGAGCAATACACGCGGCAGGGCGTGTCTAATATGAAAACACGCGTCGCACGCGGTAAAGGAAGCTGAGCAAAGCATTACAGCCTGAGGGACATAGCGGGTCTGCCGTCTCAAACTAAATGACACGAAAGTATCCAATGCACTGAAAAACACGTTTAAAGTGACACAATGAATCGTACAATAAAACAAACCAAAACGAAAGGCTGGGGCTTGCAGAGCACCAATACACATGAATCACGTGACAAAACACGTTGTCCAATATAAACAAGCTCAAAAAAAGCGCTTGTATTACATTAGGAGAGTGTGGTAGACAGTGTTCAAAAACCGCATCGCCGCGGTTATCGAGCTGAAACACATACTGTCTCTGAATTGGGTACGGTGGAGTGCCCAAACCAAGACAATAGTTGCAAGGCAGAAAACCACAAAGATAGCCAAAGGGCTAAAGGTCCAAAAAGCTGGCTCTCAAGCTGCGGCATGCCATTCTTCCTGGGCATTCAGGCCGAGTGTATGACTTTGTGTGTTGAATATCCACCACTGTTCCCTTCGGGATAATTTTGTGGCTATGGCATAATGGTCTGGTCCCATGACTTTTTCTAAGCACCACCAACGTAAATTTTCACAGTCATGTTGATGTTCGACAAAGTGAGCAACTAGAGGTGAAGAAAAATTGCGAGTCCTAATTCTGGACTTATGCTCAGAGATCCTCAATTTAATGGGTCTAGATGCTTTCCCTATATATGTCTTGTCACATGGACACATAATCACGTAAACCACGTTTTTGGAATTACATGTAGTGTGATCCCTAAGTTTCCAGACTCTATGATTGATGGTAACAGTGTTGGTAGCTGTAGTGGATCCGCACTGGCAACAATTGCCACATGGGTAGTTCCCAGTAACCCTTTCCATTCCCCACATCTCAGTGATGGTTTTAGGTGCCCGGGTGGTCTGCAGTCTGTCTGCCTGAGATAACCAACTCTTCAAATTCCTGCCCTTTTTAAAGGCATGCATAGGATGTTCCAAATTGGACACATTCGTTTGAAGTAGATGCCAATGCTTGGCAATTACCTTCTTAATTTTGGCATGGTGAGTGCTATAAGTCATAGCGCAAACCATGTGTGATTGGTTCTGGGTATTGCGAGTGTTTTTGGCCAACAGTACTTCGCAGTGTTGGTGTCTTGCCCTTTTTGTGGGAGTGTCGCAATATGTGAGCTGGATAACCTCACTGAGATCATCTGTTCTCTATAATGTTAGATTGAGACACAAAGTCTTTCTTAGCCCTGCAGTTCCTCCTAGCTCTTAGAAATTGACCGTAGGGAATGCTTTCCCTTAAAGATTGCGGATGAAAACTATCAAAGTGGAGGATCGTGTTTCGGTCCGTAGTCTTGCGGAAAAAAACCACAATGATAGCACCGTCCTGAGTTTTAAGTATCAGATCCTGAAATGAGATCGACATACTGTCTGCAGACATAGTAAACTTGAGGTGGTCATTCAATGAATTGATCCAAGTCAGAAATTGTACATGGTCTCCCTTAGTTTTTTCCCACACGATAATAATATTGTCTATGTATCTTTTATAGAAAAGAATTGATTAAAAAAAGGGATTTGAGATGTCAAATATGGAGACCTTCTCAAAAGCCCACATAAAAAGGGTTGCGTAATTTGGGGCAAATGCTGCACCCATCGCAGTACCTTTAACTTGTAGGTAGAAACTCTCTTTAAACCTAAAGTAGTTCTTGGTCAGGGCAATTTTAAGCAGATCCACAATTAATTCACTTGGAACCAACTCAGGATCATCTCTGAGGTCCAAGAAGCATTTGATAATGGGCAATGACTCTGACTGAGGGATATTCGAATATAATGATTCAACGTCAAGTGCAATGAACAAGTTTTTGTCTGGATCAAAAGGTAAACCTTCCAATTGCACAATGGCATCGGTGGTATCAGCCAACTAGGTAGGTGTACTGGCTGCCAAGGGTTTAAGAAAGTAATCGATATATTTTCCTAAAGGTTCTAAAAAGGAACCACAAAGGGACACTATCGGTCTACCCGGGGGATTAAGTATATTCTTGTGGATTTTTAACAAGATATAAAACAAGGGAACACGTGTTCCTTTACCAGTAAGGAATAGGAATTGTTTGATGCTCAAAATCTCCGCATCTTTAGCCAGTGTCACCAGGGCTAAAATTTCACTTCGTATGGTATCTGTCGGGTCTATTGGTGAAAAGTCTACAGTGTCCATGTCCCTGACACACCCAGTGCCCTGAGTGCCACATCCATGTCACACTCCACGTCCGTGTGTACTAGAAACATTGGTTGATCAGAGTCTGACGCATGGCACGTCCCTCCTGTGCATCGCTGCCTCCCTGAGGTGCTGCCCCATCCCCACTCTCCTCATCCTCATCGTCAGGTGGTTGCAGTTCTGCATCAGGGGGCAGGGGCACATTCCGTCTGATGCACATATTGTGTAGCATGACACATGCCATGACGATCTTGGCCACCTTCTTATGGCGGTACAGGAGTGCCCCACCAGACTTGCTGAGGCAGCGAAACCGTGCCTTCAAGAGGCCAAATGTCTGCTCAATCACCACACGGGTATGTGAATGTGCACGATTGTAGTCCTCCTCGTGCCTGTTCTGTGGGTTCCGGACTGTTGATGGTATTTGGTGCTGTGTATTGGCCATAGTAATTGCTTGTAGCTGCATTGTGTTGAGGGGGATATGGTCTGATTGGGTACAGTGCACATGTAGATGGCTATGGAATGGTTGTGACACTGCATCATTTACATGTTGGGGCAGCTTCTATCTTTCATTATGTGGTCAGGTGTCAGGTCCAGTCTGGGCTGCTTTGGGGTATGAGCATGGTCCATTCTCTCAGGCACTCGCAGCCAGGTGAAGTATGCATCTCCCCCCCGCCCCCTTCTCAGCCAGGTGAAGTATGCATCTCTCCCCCCCTTCTCAGCCAGGTGAAGTATGCATCTCTACCCCCCTTCTCAGCCAGGTGAAGTATGCATCTCTCCCCCCTTCTCAGCCAGGCGAAGTATGCATCTTCCCCCCCCTTCTCAGCCAGGTGAAGTATGCATCTCTATCCCAATCACCTACCCACATCACATTTCCATGAGCCTAACATGCGACTCACCGAGAAGCCAGGATCTCTGCCCTGCATGTCGCTCCATGTAGCGTGGTATCGTGGAGTTCCGCAGGACCATTGAATCATGGGTTGATCCGGGGTATCGGGCACAGCAATGTGTGATGATCTTGTTTGAGTCACATACCATTTGCACGTTGATTGAGTGGTATAGTTTACGGTTGCGGTACGCTACCTCCATGGCATGTGAACCACCAATTCCACATGGGTGCAGTCGATGGCGCCAATGCAACCAGGGATGCCGGCCAGTGAATGGAAACCAACTTTGGTGATGAGATCTCCTGGGCAGACCGTGGTAAGTACATGTGGTTGCCTGTGTGCTTCAGGAGGGCATCAAGCACTTGGTTCAGCATACGTGAGAATAATGGTTGTGATATGCCATGCATGTGCCCCACTGTGTGCTGGTAGGTGCCTGTGGCCAGGAAGTGGAGCACAGACACTACCTTCAGTAGGGGTGGGATGGCGGTGCGTGATTCAATCAGGCTGACAATGTCGTCATGTATCATATCCACAGTGGTGGTGATGGTGTCCCGGTCCGGAAGGTACAGGGTGTGGATCTGCTCAGGGGTTAGGTTGAATGGACTGGCTCTGATGTGAGGGATTGGGGGCTGCCTGCGTGGTGCCATTGGCTGCACTGGTGGGGCATGCTGGCTCTGCCTCGCCCTCCTTCTCCTCCTGCGTCTCCTCTGTGCTGCCAGTTGTTGTTGTTGTTGTTGTTGCAGCAGTTCCACTGCAATCATGTCCTCCAGCCCCAGCATTGCTAGTAGTATTGGAATCATTGTGGAGTGTGACTGGGTGTGGGAAGGGGTGGGGTGTGCTCCTTTTGTGCTGGCCCAGTCTGTATTGCCTCCACCTGTGCTGATTGTGTGCACCTGTGGCAGTGGGGAACACTGCACATGGCCGTTTACGGGTGGTCCGCGATGCCGGAATTAGCTCCATGGCGGTAAGGTACTTTTCGGCTTCAGTAGGGCGTTGTTTGCATCTCTGCCTGACTTGTGATGTTCCCCTGTTTGCGCCATGCCGGTATTTGCAGCATGGATGGTCGCGTGCCCGCGCTCCTGGTGCTATTAACGGCACCGTTTATTATGGTGCCGTTAATAGCGGATAATCGTGTCCTAATCGGCCGGAGCGGTAAGCGATGCCGGTAATCCTTTACCGGCATCGTTGTTCACTTACCACCCGGGTCGTAATGAGGCCCATAGATTTAAATCCCCAGCTATGATGATATGAGTAGTATCAGCTGATATAAAAATCTTCTCCATTAGGTTATTTAAATCTTGAAAGAAATGAGTGTTAGAAATGCCCATGGGGTTCCAATATATATTCACTAATGCATACTTACAGGCTTGTATGTTCACTTTAGTTAACTGCATAAAGGGATTCAGAGACCCCCATGCTTCCATTTTAATGTTTGCACTGATTTTTGTAGCAGTGACCAATCCTGACATGGGTCTACCCATCTCACCCCTTTTTGCTGGAAGTAGATGAATATCATATTTGTTCCAAGAAGGGACTGTGGTAAGCCAAGTCCCTTGTAAAAGTATCACATCATAGTGTTGAAGATTATTTATATATAATAGGATGGTTGAAACCTCGTGTATTCCAACTTAAAATTGAGACTTTTTGGTGTATAAGTTTCCCATCTAGTTACATTTTTTATGTGAGCATTGACACCTGCACTGGGTCAATACTTGGGATTTCTGGGCAGTCTGTGTCAAAGGAGTAGTGAGATCTATAATAGGATCTCTTATACTTAAACTGCTTTGTGAAGTAAGAGACTCAGGAGCAGTAACTACTGTCAATTCAAAACCTAATTCGAAAAGAGAGGTTTTTGCCAGCCAGATTGTATTTAATACAACACGAGATTTCATCCATAGGCGAGCAACACTCAGATCTCTGTTATTAACAAACTGTACTTGTTCGATATCACTGGACATGATATCTTCAAATGCTGGAACTTCTGAAAATCTGGCCATGATACTCCTTCTATTCATGTCGTACTTCAAGAATGGAGCTGTACGACAGATGACGAATAGAGAATGCAATGTGTATTTACCCTGTGCTGCAATAGAAGAATGAGCTGCATTAACTTTATGGTCTTGAAGGATAGGGGCCTCCAGTGCCTGTTTGTCAAGGTTAAGGTCCAGAATATCTGATGATGGATTCTGTGGACATGGATACAAGCCGGGGCTGACTATGTTGTTAGTTTTGTCAATGTTCATTGCGGAGAGCAAGAACTTTGTATTGTTAGACTGTACAGACAGGAGTTTTTTCAATGTGTTCCTAATGTCAGACACACCATCACAATGTTTATTATTGGTGATTTGTTTACCAATAAGGGTGTCCTGGTATTCAGTGGTAAGGGGATTTAGGACCACAGTTTTATTCAGACCTTTTTGTGTCTCTAATGGAGTAGTGACAACTCTGTGTTTATCTCCCTCACTCAACTGGGTTTTAGTGACATTCGAGTGGAATATTTGTTGTGACATATAGTCATCTATTGCTTTTCTAATCTCGTATCTACGAGAATCAACCTCTTTTTTTCAGCTACTGAGTTGGTTGACTTAAGTTTCGCCTGCAATTGTTGTGAAGGAGATGACATAGTACCGCCACTTTCCCGGCTCTGTAACTCCTCGGCGGCCTCAACAAGTGCATCAAGAGGTGGGTGGGATGGAATAGAGGTCGAGTCGATTGCCTGACATTTGAGTTTTTTTGCTTGGGCCATCATAGAATATTTTTTAGTCACTGCAGTTGAAGCCAGGGTAATACCTCTCTTAGAGTTATTAATAGCCTTAATAAAGTGTTTGGTAGCTGACTTAGCTGATACTTTTGTCGTTTTAATGTTCTTTGTTTTCTTTTCTTGTGGTTTAGTCAATGTTTTTGAGTTTGCTTTGACCTTCTGATGTTTATGATTTGAGAATATCATATAAGAACGTTTGGAAGGCATGTCTACTATCTGATTTATGCTGTTAGTGGTAGCCAACCCTGTAGAATCGACCGCAGTGGGTTCATCAGAGATAACATCTCGGATGATCCCATTTACAAAAGGAACTGATGAGATTACTGCTTCATTAAGTGAGGAATGCTCCGGGCCGGTGCCCTGCTGAGAGGCATCTTCACAATTGCTCTTGTCCGCTGATATTATTATGGGAGTCTCTCAACAGGAATACACGCTCTGGGAGCGACACTTAACTTTTCGGCCAGAGAACTATCTATGTTTTTCTGCTAGTCCAGTATTAAAGCAAGCTCGACTGTTTGATGTTTCAATTTTTTGTATCATTATTAGCAAGAGACATCAATGCAGTATTCATCACCTCCAATGTGATTTCAACTAGCTTGTTCAAGGACGACCCATTTGTTATAGGAGTATTTTCAAGTGGAGGTTGTACTGACCTGCGTGGGGTCGATGCAATAAGGGACAGCGCTGGGCGACTCGTGTCTGGAAATAGCTCAGGAGAACCTGATAGATTTTGTGAGACATCTGTGGCCGAAAAGCAAGAGCCAGAAGACTCTAAGTCAATTACAACATCCCCTGTGGAAATGTCTTGCAATTTTTCCTGGTCATTTAAGTTGGTTGGTGCAGTTTGTGCGTTTTGTAACACCGCTATCAGACATGGATGCATTAGTAGGAGACGTGCATGTTTTTTTAAATAAGATATTAACATCTGGTTCTTCGAAAACAACACCATCACGATTTGTCGATATGTTTTCCTGAAGCTCAGTGTCCAAACATTCCTGGATCATGACAACGGGAGGTTTGGATCTAGAGTCTTTCACCACTGGAACATTATTTGTTGTTTTTGTTGAAAGTGCCTTTTGTGTAGCACCAATTATCATTAATTTGTTGTTGGCAAATTATTGATGAAGCTGGATTTGTAGCCTTAGCGTAACAGAATGAGTGAACATCGAAGTTAGAACGAGCTGTTTGGGTAGAGCAAACGTTGCTAACCACACCCTTTTGAAGGCAATTCTGTACGCAAAGAGTACAAGTCTTTCCTCATGAGATCTCTGCACTCTGCAATAAATTGTACCTGAATTAAAAATACAACCTAAACTCCTCGCACCGAACACCAAACGCTGTGACGAAGCGGCAAAGGGGTGCTTCAACAGTGCTTCCCTCGTGTGCACACGCTGGTGCACGTGGTTGCCTGATTTTGTAGACATACATTTGGGGGCGTGTCTAGAGGTCGTAATTAGCATAAAATGACCGTACTAACTTTGATGAGAGTGTAGGTAGCTGAAGTAGCGGAAATGACAAAGGAGGAGGATCTACGGGCAAAGTGGTGCTTCAACAGTGCTTCCCTCGGTGCACTCTTATTAAGCATAGAATAATTTATTTCTCAATTCTTGAAAATAATATGATGTTGGGTATCTTCCTGGGCTATATTTAGGATTGCTTTCATCTGGGGTGTTGTTGTTGGTCTCTCTCATTTATATACCTAATTATCTCTCAGACGTATCTTAATTTGGGGTCCTTTCACACTTCTGGAGTAGATGAAGCAGATGGAGTAGTAATTGGGGCCTTGTTAACAAATCCGGCTTTACACAGGGGCAGGCTTGGCCTCAGTGGGTTGTTCCAGCCTGATACTTACATCAAGTTTCCTAAAGAGTGATCCAGGCTGTTTGGATGTGTGGCTTGGCTCAGTTTCCTTCTACTTACATCTTCTAGTTGGCATAGGGGTAAATGAGGTACATGATTTTGAGTCAACGTTTGAAACCGAGGGAATAGAGGAAACAGCAGGATCAATGTTGGCCCCTTGATCCCCCAGTGTTACCAATGTTAGAGCGATGGCACAAGAGCTATCGGACAATGATACTAATAATGAGTGGCTATAAAAACAACAGCTGCCAGCTATGCCGAGTCATCACAGACCTGGTGATGCATGCAGATCTTGCCACAGTTGAGCCTCCAGCAGTGGTCAGGACCAGGGATATAGGGAAGCCAAAGAAAGAGATGCACCCAGACCGTGGTGACGCTCAATAGCCCTACAACGTCTTGTCTAGTGCTGATTGGCTTGCACTTTAAACTTTATGCATTATAAACATTTCTGATAAAGCGCCTTGCTTTCTGGGCCCAAGTGAAGGCACCTAAAGTTACTTTGGTAAAGCGTATTGTAGCCAGCAGAGTGAATACCGCTCATGAACAACCCACATCCTGGGCGCAAATGGCTCAAAGTCACACTCCCAGGTGCTGGTTCTGTGCTTGAGGGCAAAATCCTTACACCAAATTTAAGAGACCTCCCGAAATGTATTTTGTAGCAGAAGTAGGGAAGAATATCCATAATGACAACCAAGACATTGACAAGGACTAAAGAAGGAAGCCATCTTGTACATACCACTATGCAAATTTATATTTGAGCAACTATTCTTTGAGGAAACAACTACTTGTACCAGGATTAGACTCCTTTTTCAGGGAGAAAGGATTGAGTGGCAATTGAGTGGCAATTGAATTTCAGGTTAAGTTAAATCTGTGTTTGAGGTATGTAGACCAGTGGAGAATGAGGTTTTAAGCCATTAAGCCTTGTATAACAAACTTGGTGGAAATGAACGCATCGCAGGGACAGGTGTTTATTGCAAAGTATAAGTACAATTGAATAAAAGTGAAGGGGAAGCAGTCCCCACTAATGATGGTGGTTGGGGAGCATCGGAGCCAATAGCAATGCCTTGCTGAGGCTTGGTGTAAAATGATTCTGGTCAGAAACCTTCATATTGTAGGCTAAGTGGTCCACATCAAAATAATTCACAGAAATGCGTGGAATACTCCTTCCCATCACCACTCTCTTCCTCCTCTTCGACAGTCTATTGATTGCCCCCTTGGATTACCACTCTCTGGCACAGAAGTTTAAAACCTGACCATGAGAGGTTTCAAAAAGTGGCAACATTCCCTCCTGGGTATTAAGTCAGTAAAGTACCAGGTCTGTTGTGCAGATTGTCCTACATCTTGTCAAGGCCATTGCAAAGCACATAAAGTATTTTTGGCACCAATTTAAATCAAATATTGCATCAATGGTAGGATAGCGCTGACGACATCAACTCTTCGCCACCGTGAGCAAAATATGGAAAGTTGTTTCTGCTAGTAAGAAAAACTCAGAAGAGTAACGACCTCTCTACCCAAGCACAACAACGCTATTGTAGCAGAGAGCAGTCAGTAACAACCAGATTGACTACCGCAACTCTCTACTCCCCAGACTCGAGGTTTCTTGGAACGCAGTGGCAAGATTGACCTACGGCCTGATGAGATGAGAGCATCGCCTACCATGAACCACAACCAAAACACCATGCGAGCTGCCCAACATCTCCATACGTGAAAACAAAGAACAGAAACAGGGGGAAACAGGAACCCTGACTTTTCCAGCTGAGCACCCTTTCTCCTGCCATAGTTACCAATGCACATACAACGATCTCATCCCTCACTTCGCCAAGGACCTGAGGGCACTATTTCATCACATGCTGATCACTCCTCTCAAACCTAATTCTCCCTCACTGGAGCCCCCCCGACCACCACTCCTCTTCTACTCTGGCAACCTTCTCTGTAAACCCCTTGATGCGTCCCGGTGTTCAGCATTCCATTGCTTCCGAGCTGGCGTGAATTTGATAAATCTCATACACATATAACATGCATACATTAGATCAAATCGTCACTGCTTGAAATACTTATACTGGCTCAGCATTCCCCTGAGGATCAGGGTCAGGTTATCTTGCTTGACCCACAAGCGCCTCCGCAGTCAGAGCCAAATTACCTAGTAGCCACATTTGCCCCTACCCTGCGACTTACCCACTCTTGTCTACATTACAGATCTTGGCAAAGGTTCCAAACCAGAGCAATATTTCAGCATTTAGTCATTTACCCCTGCGATCCGTTACTATGATGTCCATCCGGCTTATGGTCAAGAAACAAAGACAGGCTCGACAAATCTATTTCACCGGGAACAGTTGTGCCTAGAGAGCTACCCAGCTATTGCCCGCCCCGCAAATGTCATTCAAATCTGGCTTCTATAATTGTGTGGCTAATTATGTTAATCCACAGAAATCCAATTATGCAAAGAGTCGCGGATGTATTACTCAGTCCACATGGGACATTAAAGTGCAATCCATTTTGGAAATATCATTAGAAATGGATGCCCTTGTGTGCTCCTGTTTATGTATGAAGTGTTTGTTGTGCAAAGCTAGCTGTAAAGGCATCAGAAAACTGCACAAAAGAGTGTGAGGGTAAAATAGTGGCAACAATAAATGGGGATAAAGGAGGGAGTAGGGGCCCTGCTGGTGTTCCAGAGGTTAATGAGTAGGGTTTGAACAGCAGGGTCTTTATCAGCTGGCTGACGTCCATGAAGCCAGAAGTTCCAGACTTTGGGGGAAATGCAGGAGAAGTTCTGGTTTCCAAGTTGCCATTGTTATAGCTACCTGTGCTATGCTGGCCACCAGAGATGCGAGTATAGCAGCCAACTAGTTCTGGGCCCTGATTGTCACTGTCCTGCACATGATGCAGGCTGTTGCAAAGATAGATCTGGGTCTTAATGACAGACATTGCACATCTTTAAGATACGAGTGATCGTCATCTTTTTTAGCAGCGATGATAATCCAAGCTGCAGAAGGCTGCACTTTAAACAAGACTAAGGCGGTCACCAGGAACGGCAGATAGATGGCATAATCCAGTTGAGGGAGGGCCTGTGAGATGATTGAAATCTTTGGGTGAAATAAAGGGTTATCTTGCACAGAAGAGGGGGCTTTCTGATGGTGGAACCTTTCTAAGTTATCTGAGCCTAAAAGGAGAGTTTAACAATGAAGGTTATGAAGAAGGACCGGGCAGTGGCGGTGAGATAGGGAGGGAATCTGTCAAACTTTATTTCTGTTAGCTAGTTTTGAAATGAAGGGTCATTGGGCGTGTTGCTGAGTATCATACAGGCAGTCTTCGTGAGATTCCAATTGAGGTAGACACGAAATGCAGGCCTTTAAAATGGAAAACCAGATTTTCTAAAGGTGAATGTTGTAGAAGCAATGGAGCCATGACTTATGTGTCTGCCAGTATCTGCGCAAGAACTCCAGGTTGGGAGTAATGATGGCTGAAAGAGGAAAGATCCCTGTGGACACACACTGCAGGTTCTGGGTCATTGCAAGGATGTGTCACTAAGGATGGGGATGAGCTGGTGTATGTTTGTTACGCTGGTTTTTCCCACCAGAATATTTAGGAATTGCAGTTCTTGGAATATGTTCCTAAAAATGTAAACGGTGAAAATTAACAAATTAGGATAACAAGCAAACAGAGCATTTGTGGCTAAAGGAGAATGTGGGATAAGATGTTAAGGGTGGGAAAAGCACAGCCCACCCCATTTATTTTATTTTGGAAGCGGCTTATTACCCCGCCCTGGATCTATGAAGGTGCAGGTTGGGATAAAGACTATCGGCATTGATAACTACATCCATCTGTTTTCCAGGGAAGACATGGACCATCGGAGAAACCCTGTGTTTAGATCATTGCGTGTGTGTGTGAGGCCAGCATGTTGCGGCGGGCTCTGCTGTGTCCAAAGAGGCAGAAGTTTGGCATCTCCTTTCTCCATAATCTTGATCCCAGCAATCGATCAAGAACTGCTAGTTCTGGTAAAGCCTCCATATAGCGTTTGATACCTTTTATTGAACTAACTGAACTTAGCATTCTGAAATGGTGCCACGCATAAGCTTTCAAAATCCCACACACATTTCCACAGAATTCTTTCAACTGTTTGAAAAGGAGGAATAAAGAACAGTAATTGACATTTCTTTCACATAAGAACTCCCATGTGGGGAAAGGAGAAGCTGCAGCGACTGAAATGAATGCACTATAATGCAGGTTGTTTTCACATTTCCATTTCAAGACTTCTCAAATCACCTGTTGCTCCACCATGGACATTAATTAGCTTTTTTTGAAGTAATTATTTCTGGCTTTCAAATTCATTGTTTTTTTCTTCTTCCTTCTTTTACTATTATTTAACACACTTAGCACTAGCAATTATAGTTAACTTGGTTGTTCTAAAATTTGAATAAACAAATATATACGCCGTGATACCCCAGGGTTTGGGTGTAAAATCAAATGTAATAAATAAATAAATAAATATAGTACAGAAACAGTGTCTTGTAGTATTGTGATGTGTAGCGATTGTTTCGAACACAAAAAGGTCACTCCTGGGCTCGCATGTGTTGCAAGGGAAACCTGGTCTACATTGTGTTTATTTAGCACCTCAGCTAGCGCATGCCCAATGTGTCATGCAAGACTGGGGGAGCTTTGCTTTTCCAGCCTTGCATGGGCTGTTGGGCATTCTCACTGGGGTATTGAAGGCCGTTATCACATTTGGGGCACTCCTGTGTATCCCCACGCTAGTGGAATGCCAAGGTGGTGAAACCCATGCACTCGATGGCAGGAATTTGAACACATGGAGAGGTGTGTTGATTGACACCTCCTCCTGGTTCCGTGCCAATGGCAATTCTGGACAAGAGAGTGATGCAGAGCCCTCCTAATGCAATGATCTGCAGGCATGTGAAAAAAGGTTTTGTGTGTGTGTGCGTGCGTTAGCAAGTATATGTAAGCACAGGTGGTGTGTGTAACCAAAGAGCGAGCCCTTGCACCTGTAACTAAATCACCTGCTTGCAACAACAACTCGATGCCTCTGGACTGCAGTGCGCTTTACACAAATCCAAAAAAAAATAAAAAAAATAATGTAAATACTGTGTATGTTTGTATGGGTGAAGAAATGGGGGCCCGCAATTGCAATTGAGGAAGAGGAGAGAGAAAGAGGGCATGGAGTAAAATCGTTGAGGTGCCAGAAGCGTGGTGGCCCTAATGAGTACATCCATCGTAGGTGTGCTCTTACAGTGGCAGTACTGACCTGATTGGGAAAAGCACCATCACAAGTGTGTTCCAATAAGAGCAGTTAAGGAATTATTGGTCAAAGCCAACAACAGGGTGTACTTACATTGGCAGTAATGGCCTTAATGGGCGAATCAACATAAGTGTGTTTTTACAGTAATGTACGATAATGATTGCATAAAACAAATACAAGAGTATTCTTATAGTGGCAGTACTCCTTATTGGGCAAAGACATCATGGATGTGTTCTTACAGTGGCAGTACTACCTAATTGAAAAAAATCACTATCACGAGTGTAGTTTTACAGTAGCAGTTCTGGCATCATTCGTGAAAGCCAACACACGAGTGTACTTACTGTGGCAGTACTGGCCTTATTGCGCAAAGCTATCATATCTGCGTTCTTGGAGTTCAGATACTGGAGTTATTTGGCAAAGCAAAGATGAATCTGATCTTACAGTGGCACTCCTGGAACCACTGGCCTTATTGAGCAACTCAATTGCGTGTGTTCTTACAATTGCAGAACTTGATTTATTGATCAAAACCAGCGCAAATGTGTTCTTAGAGTGGAAGTACCAGACTTATTGGGCAAAGCCAATACAAGTGTGTTATTCTAATGGAAATGCTGGCATTCGTTTTGGCATACAGTTTGGAAAAAAGCATTCTGAAAATGCTCCTGTGTATTGTTGATAATGCCGTTTTAATCATGGATGACTCCAGACAGGACACCCGGTCTGGAAAATGTTTAAGGGAGACACATATATTTTGATCCAGGTACAGAAGAAGACTCATAACGAAGAAGCAGATATATTGGATAAATACCAAAAGCTAGCTTATCATGCTGATGAGACTAGATATCATTGGTACTTAGGATGCATCTTGAATGTTTCACAGAACATATTCAAGAAAAATGCACAGCAACTGTGCAAACCAGCTTTGTGCCATATGTAAGCCTTGACAAAAACCAAAGGTCGAAACACGTGTCGGCTGGAAGTTGAATGAGAGTTATTCAAAATGTTTAATTGACACAACAATTAAAGCCTTGTGCTGAAAGGAATATAGACTGTTGCTTGTGTGAATGTCCAATCATTGTTTATTAGATGGTGAGAGGATAAGCGCAATCACATTGGTATAGGTCATACTTGTTCATTTATGAGGCGGGGGAGAGCCTCATTATAGCAGTGAAAGCAGCTATCCAGATTTTACATATTAAAGGTGTAATAGGATACTTGACCAATATTAACCAATAACAGGTGCACCAGAGACCACTTCAGGGTCAGCCCCAACAATGTTACCCTGATATATATAGAGAAAGAGAGCGGGAGAGAAAGATAGAGACACTAGGGCAGAGGGAAAGAGAAAGTGAGAGGGTGCAACAGAGTTAGAGTTCACAAGTGTTAAAGTGAGAAACTTACTTAAATGGGACCTGCCTGCAAAGGCCAATGGCATGTGTGTGGAGAAGAGACTGGTTTGTATTGCCTACTAGGCCATTTCATGCTTTGCTACAAGTGACTTGATTGCGTGTACCCCTCTGCATCCTGTTAACCTTTCCGTTTCTTAGTAGGGCTGTCTGAAGCTGGAGGACTTCCCCTCCATACACCTTGTGAGGTTTACCACAAAACACATCAAATTTAGCGAAGTTGTGAATTTTTTCACAGGCCATGCCTTTTCATGGTATATCTTGCAACATGTGACATGATTGTTTGCGCCCCTCTTTAACCAGTTCACCTTTCCGCTTCTTACTAGGGCTGTTGAAGGCAGAAGGACGTTACCTTCATACACTTTGTGAGGTTTACCATAAAACTTTGCAAACTTGAATAAGTTGTGAACTTCATCACAAGCGCTGTATTAAATGCCTGGAACCCGGGTTTTGCAGGTCTTCAGGATCAGGCGGAAGAATAGCTCAGCAGGTGTATTCCTTGCTGGTAAGAACTGTGTGTGATCTGCGGGTCACTGGTTCGAATCCCAACAAAGCCAAATCAGCCTTCATTCATTAACAACAGCATCAAGAACTGTAGTAAATCACATTCATGATTTTTACATACAGCAATGTGAATCATCAAACCTTATATGTACAGTCTAACATACACAACACCCTGAAGGCCAGGTAGGACACATTTTTCAGTTAAAAAAAACATTTTGATCTCTCAGAAACGGCCACTGCTCCACTCTCCAGAGGTAGACCTCTTTCCCCACATGCACATGCTTCAGGCCTATATGCGTCTATCTGCCTGACGTCTTCAGGGGAACCTTTCATTCTTCATGTTGTCCACCCGTGTGGGTCTACAAATACAATAGAAATAAGCTGCTAATAGATGTATAACTCTTTAAGACATTATTATAAATACAATCTCATAGTTTGAGATCCCTTCAACAGCTTCCAACTTCCACCATTTGAACGTCTCATTTATCTGTAACTCTTTGAACCCAAGAATATCTGTAACAATTGAAACAGTTGTAAGTGATGTGATGCTGGAGAAGCTGTTTTAGGCAAATCCTACTTGTGCGCTTAAATACATATAGGGAGAGATTGTATCTTGAGCCAATTTTTCATACATCCTTATCCTCATTCATTTTAATTGAGCCTATTGTTTGATAGTAAAAGGACTTCAGAAGAAAGCTTTTCCCTTGTTGTCTACAAAGTTAAAGTAAAGATGACCTTCAGAGTTGCAACTCCCAAATTGATTAATCTCTAAGTGACTCTACTTGTGTTACTTACAAACATATTGATCAAGAGGCCATTTTATGCAAAACGGGTAAATCCCTTCAATTGCTGAAAAATCGGAGGTTCAGATCACCATCCCAATGTCTACACATTGCATTTTTTTGTGGCAAAAACATACTGTGAGGAATCCCAAGATGTCATCACTTCTCCCCGCGGGGATTCCCTTTCCGTGAGGCTAGTGAGGTGAGGCTGCTACCCTACTCAGCGGGAGGATTTCATGGGGAGGGACTCCCCCTCTAGGGACAAAGACGATTATCTAGGCGGAATGCGGTACAACATCCCTCACCCTTCACCCACTTCCTTCCCTCATTCCATGAGGCCCACCTTCTCATCCCTCACTTCTGTACCACAGACACCCATGCGTCTCTGCAAAACCGAGTATTAAACTTCTGCCAGGATAAAGAAGAGTAGGGAATACCCAAGAGAAAAATCCTTGGCTCATAATGGGATGAAGAACAGCGAAAACTACCCAGAATGAATACAATGGGCAAGCACTGGGATGAGGAAGAGGTGTGGTGCCCTACCGACTATTCCTAGAACCTCTAGTGAGCCTTCTAGTGGTTTTCTAATTTCCACTGAAAAAGCACTCATAGGAATAGAGGAAGGACTACAGAAGAGGGAGAGAAGCCCTCCCTGGAGGAGCCACGAGATTTGAAGCCGGTGACAAGCAGGGAGAACAGGAACCAAGACAGGTCCGCTGTGGATGGACCAATGAAACAGGAGGAAGAACGGTAATCCAGCTGACCGAGGGAGCTGTAATACACAGTCAGCTGGAGACGCGCAGCCCAAAAAAGAGAAGAAAGTGCAGAGCCACCACGCCACTGGAGAGGCAGCCGAAGCCTGAGAGGGAACGCTGAGTAGCACACAACTGACCGGAGAGTAAACAGCAAGTGCCCTGCGGGTATCTGGGTTTTCCCGGGATGGTTGGTGGGACACCAGAATCGCTGAAGAGTGATGAAAAACAGGTCTGGTACACGCACTGAATAATCAATAACCTCCTGGGCCATCTGCTTTGTGGCATTACCTGGCAGGGTACTGAACCAGGTCTGCCAAAGCAAGGAGAAGAGGAAAGCCCGGTTTAGGACCCACACAAAAAAATGAAGACGGCCTTAAACCATCCTCTTCGTGGCAGAACCTGGCAGGGTAATGAGCCAGGTATGTCAAAGCAAGGAGTAGAGGGAAGCCAGATTTAGTACCCACACACAAGAATAAAGAAAGCCTTAAACCATCTTCTTCATGGCAGTACCTGGCAGGGTACTGAACCAGGCCTACCAGGGCAGGAAAGAGAAGAAAGGCCAGGGGGAGGGAGACAATCCACTTGGTGTTGTGAACTGTGAAACAGGAGCCAAGAGGGGCTAGGGGAAGAGTGACATTCCCCTGGTGTTGTACACTGTGAAAGTAAAAGCCAAGAGTGTGTGAGAATACAGCCAAGGAAGGCCACGGCAAGGGTGTCATTCCTCTGGCATTGAGAAATCATGGAAACAAGCAAAAAGTGAGTCCAGGGGAAGGGAGTCATTCCCCCTGGCATTGTGTCAAGATACTGGAGAAGGGAAGCATTCTCCAGGAACCCAATAGTGAAGAAGCAACTATGGACAATAAGGAATGCTGATGTCTGAACCAGAGATGTACCTTTTGGCTTTGAATTGAGAACTTTACTAGCATTTATCATTTTATTTTGTGATTTACAAGTGATTGAAACCTGGGGAATGGAGACATTCCTTCTGGTAAAGTTCCCGCCTAACAACTGGAACTATGATCTGCTGTCCAGAAGCAGGGAGACATTCCTCTGGACTAAGAAGATCCTCTTTAGTTTAGTTATAAGTGGGACAGAAGTAGGTTTTTGACACTGGACGGTGGACTATTGATTTGTATGGACATCTTGACCGAGCCCTTAGTATTTTAGTTGAGGCAGGGATACCCCTCTTAGATTAGGGAAAGTTAGGTTTCCACTTTACTTTCATTACTAATAAAGGCTGATGCGAACAACCATGCCACCTGTGTGTCAGTCTCCTCCTACTGCACCCTTACAACACTTCAGGGGTACTGGCATTTTAATTTTTCGTCCCCTCGCTTCCCACTTAAAGGCGCAACATGATAACATCAGCACGTAAATGATGCCTTACAATAGACCAAACTACATAAAAGACACTGCATCGACCTGTGGATCATTTCTGGTGTAAAATAAGTGACTCGAATAATATTAAATTGAGGAATTAATAGGATTTGTTGAAAATGTTTAAATTACACATGAAATATTAACAACCAGATGTTGCTTTGGACCCACCTGGATTTGACCAAATGAATAATCAGAAATAAAAAATGAAAACCTTCCGTAGGCCACCAATGGCAGCAAACTAATACATTCTGGCAAAACATTTATTTTTTTCTCTCAAATCTAGAATAAAATAATATCTTGCTTACAATAAATTATTATTTTACATATTTATGCAATTCATTGTTTGCATTTAGACCAGTAATACGGTTTGATGTAAGAACAATGAATCTTTGTTCTTGTTCAGCCCATTTGTTTTTGATTTCATATTCTGATGTGTCTGAAATGTTTTATTGTCTGGTTCATTCAACATTATCATATTTGTGTGCTGTCTCACAAAAATGTTTGACCGTCGGGCCTTTCCAACCTTGTTTTTTAAGCAACACTTAGCTGCCATTGTTCTTGTTTTACGTTTTCTTGTAGTTTTGCCTATGTATTTTATGTATTGCATGGGCAGGTAACCATGTATACAACATACGTGCTTACACAATTGGTAAGACTTTTCAACGTACACAATCTATTGATTTCTAAACCTAGTTCTGACATCTTCTTGGTGTTCTTAGAAATTCCACAATTTCCACACGGGAAATGTCCTGCTAATGGGTTCAAGTGCCATTGTTCCAACAAGGTATAGCTTTTTTTTTATTTGGGACCGAATGTCATTCTTCATCACCAGATTCTTCAGGGTGGTACTTTTCTTATATGCAAATAATGGAAACTCCAATTTAACATCAGATTTCTTAAAAATCTTCCAGTTCTTATTAATGATCATGTTTATCTTGTAGGGCTGCAGACACTATTCATTCTTGAAGACCAATCACAGGAAGGGAGTCAAGAAACTGGAACAAAGCATGAAGGTACAGATGTGTTTGTAAACAAGTCAATCTCATCAGAATAAGGTGGGAATGGTGTTGAAGGTGAGGAACAGGCCAAAGGAAGGCACTCTTCACTATCGCCATGTTTAGATGATGGTGCACTCTAGTAGTGATGATGCTGCTGTTAGCCCTGGATATGTGAGTGTAAGTGTGACAGAGTAGCAACAGAAGCCCAGCACAAGGCAAACAGCAAATCCGGTACCCTTCAGTGCCATTCTTTTGCCAATGAAAAATAAATTAAGCCAGAGTAGCGAAAGTAATCCATGTGCATCTGTCTGACAACCCTAAGGGGTCTGGGGCCCTAAAATGTCCACTACTGAATTGGTCAACACCAAAATGGAAAACTCTGTTATTGACTTGCCAGTTGCAACACATCTTCAAGATGTTTGCAGGGCAAACCCCCTTTACTCTCCTCCAGGCATCATCAAGATATAGCCCAGGCTCATTTGTGCTCATCGCTTAGTGAACCGGCACCCATGCTGACACTGCAGCCCAGTTTCCCAGTCTGTTAAACAAGCCAGCATCAGGAATATTTGCCACATAAAGCATCCCTTCATTCGTTTTTAGACCAGTTATCCGGCCAAATGTTTGTCAGTTACATCATGTCCCATTCTTTGAGGACATTGAAGTATTCCAGGAATTTGAGAAGCTGCTTATCCAAAATATCAGGAACCCAGCCACACATATTTTACAAAGTTGCATTGCCTGATCTTCACAGAACACATTTGGCAACAATTGGAAAAGCACTGACAGAGTCTGGCGTGGGCTCCATTTATGTGACAATGGAGACAAGGGTGAGGGGACAGGTAACATAGATAATGTGAATAACTGCGCATAGTCTTCTTTAAGGAAACTTCACCCTGGCTTCTTAACCACCACTACCTCAGCTGCAATACTAAAACATCGTTGCCAGCAAGTAACTCTTTAAAGTTTTGCTTTGGAGAAGGAATACACAGCAACAAACATCATGGCAGTATTCAATACAAAGGTTTTGGGATGATTTAGAGAAAAAGGATTGACTGACAGTTTAGTTGTCAGCAAAAATAGTAGCAACATTGTGTGTGGAATGGCAGAAGGCAATTACTATCATATGGCCAGTTTTGCTCACTGCTTAAACCTCATCTTGTAGGACTGCCTGAAAAAAGATAGAGGTTTGCAAAATAATGGCTGTATGTCAAAGCACGAAAGATGCAAAGAGGATTGCAATGCAATTCTCTTCCCCACATCAGCCTCACATATAAAGTTTGAAGCCAATGGAATTATACCATACATGTGCTTTAACACCTGTTTAAAACCTCTCATGATTTATTGGGTGGCGCACAACAAAGTGCTTCGCAGATTCAACTTTAGTGAGGCCTCCAACCTATATAGTACCATTCAGCAAATACCCTCTTTACCACCAATGAGCTAGGAACGAGGCCAGTGTACAGTAAGAATATATATTTATTGAAGTTTTTACAAAGAATAATAGCACAGTCATCAAAACATTAGCCACCAACGCAGTGGCACTACACAATATCACAATTTCAAATTACTTGAACCAAATGACTGACTTATATTTCTAATGAATTTTCAGTTAGTACAACACAGGTAAAATGTAGAGATGGGCAGTCATCACTTTACATCAAATTTCTTGCAATTGAACCCATAGACACATGTAAAACGCACAGTGCTTGCTTAGTTTGTTACCATGCTCTATTCTCCCAGTAATCCCCACCCTCCAGGCATCAAGCAGATATGACCGCTTTGGTGCAAAGATAACGTACAGGTAGTGCAATGGGAAAAGCGTTTTGGCTTTTTTATTTGAAAGGCAAGGTTTGGGAATGAACTCTCTGGCAAAAATCATTTGTCAACATACAATAAAGTGAAAGCAATGCTTTGGGGATTCTGGTTCGAGAATAAATGGGAACAATTGGGAAATTTCGTTTTTCCACTCATAAAAGGGAAATGTAATGCTTTGGGGTTCTTGTTTAAAATTAATGGAAAAATGTGTTATTAACACACTCTACATTCACTTGAAAGGCAGCGTTTTAGATTGACTTCTTTTTGGGATTAAGGACACCCCCTTCTGTTAGCCGGCCCTAACACACTGGGCATGAACTTTGTTAGTTTCGAACTCTAACAACACCCATCGTGTGATTTTCCTATATGGGAATTCATTGATTTAACTAGAATTAAATGTGCTAAGGGTCTACACAGTTTCACCACCTCCCCCACGGTTTAATGGAAAGGATTAAGGCAGGCAGTTCCCAACACAATGCAATTTAAATGGATAGGGTGGTTTTCTATGGAAGAATTAATTTGAGTTATATTTAATAAAATGTGCCATGGGTCTCCCAGTTCCACCCCCTACCCGCGATGCGAGATGGAGAGAATTTCAAATTGTAAGAAATGTGAGGCTGGAAATTGTGTATTTCCAGCCTCACATGTCTTTTAGCATCGATGGGGCATATCCAGAAGTTTTAAGCTCTCAGGTAGTCCATTTTGGAAGAGTTGTAATAGGCCCATTTATTTTAATTTCGCTAGGCCTGATGTTGGAAATCACTCTTTTGTACTGGATTTTATGTTTCAACGGGACTCTACATTTGCCAGCTTCACTCTCACAATATGGGCCTAGCATGGCCTCTCATTCTCTGTCACTGTGGGGCTGTAGTTTCACCCCACACACAGGAAAGCTATCAATGAGCATTCCATTCTACACCTAAGTGCAAAAGCATCATCCATGTTGTTTTTAATATCTAGGCAATGGGGTCTTATGAAATGGCACATCCAGCTTCTGGCACATTTGAATGATATGATGGTACGACGTCCTTTCGTCGCGGGATGTGTTTTCACTGGGTTTTTTACCGTGATTTTTTTTTCAAAAAGAACCCATCGAATGTTTTAGAAAATGGGGGGTTTGGGGGTGCACCCCCCAAAAATATGCAATGGGTTTTCCGAAAAAAATCACGGGTAAAAACCCCTCGAAAAAACATCCTGCGATGAAATGACATGGAACCGATATGATATGGCATGTATAATGCGCCTATACACAAATGTTTCAAGGCACGATGCTACAGGGCTTTCAGCAATGATAACACTACCATCAGTGATGTGACCCTTCTGCTTCATTTGCTCAAAGACCAGATTGTGACCAAATAGGTAGGAAATTAGGTAAGAAAAAGACGTTTAATCTCTGAATCTGAACAGCACACACCAGCACTTACAAAACATTCGAAGATACACTATGCATATGGTTGGCTCCAAAGAGATCATCTGTGCCACAGTTGTAAAAACATGCACAGACCACACACACCTACTTTTCAGCCTTTTCTGGAGCATTGTATGGCAAAACACATTAAATGGTTCCTAGGCCGAATGGGAGAGGTCTTACATGCAAATTCCTAGAGAAGAAACTGCCGAAATACCCTCCTGTTTTACCTCCAAAGAGACTGGTTCTGGCCAAGGAGGCCAGAACCAGTGGCCAGACAGCCACCCTCACCACTGCCTTGACACTGCCAGGACAGTTGGAATCACTACCGTATCTAGTGTCTCCATCTGTTGCCAGTAAGTACAGCAGCACAAGTTTACACTTCTTCTACAGTAGCTTCCAAAGCTCTGTCAGTAGCACAGTGCCCTGTTTGGAAACTGTTATCCAAATTTGGACTCAAGGCACAACAACAGAACAATTGCCTATATCAAGAAGTACAGCAGAGGAAATAGTCTAGCAGTATCTCAGTAATAATGAGCCGCTGACTACATATAAGGAGTTTATGCTTTATTGGCAAAGCAAAATTGAACATTGGCGAACAGGAAGCAGACTGACAATCGAATATCTGCTGTGCCCTGCTGCCAGTGTCACCTCTGAATGTGTTTTAGTGCAGCGAAGGTGATCATTGGATACAGATGGATCATTCTGTCAGTCAAAGATGCAGGAATCCCAATGATGTTCGAGATGAACTTGCACATATTTTCTATTTCAGATGATGGGGATTTGGAGGAAGTCCATTTTAGAGACATTGAACGTGTTTTTGCTGCTGCTGACTCAGTAGTGCTCATGGGTCTGCTGCAGCACTTTGCACTTGAGTGACTGGGTTACCGCAAACAAAGCAGGCATTTCGAACACATATTAATTCAACCCAGATGTGTGAGTAGCATGTTAACAGTTTAATACATGCTTGATTCATCCACGCAAACACTTTAAGAATTACCCTGACTTTACACATTAGAGCATGACAACACTGTGACTTTTTTCAGAACACTCATGTACTATTTAAAGAACAGAAATATTCTCTACATTTGCCTCTTCATTGTTTTTATATAATGTATATTTATATGCACCCTGCAATTTACCCCAAGGCAAATATTACGCTTAATGGTCTCAGTGATGCGTGGAAATGGAAGTGTAACTTACCTCACGAATATAAAATTTGAGACTTTAAGAGCTATAGTAAGAAATTCCAACATGCACCACTACTACAGGCCAGAAGCCAGTGTGACTTAGCCCTTATGTTGCCCATACATCCTGCCAACACTCACCAAGACAGTGTGACACTGGTCTAGTGGCTTCAGTTAGCAGAACACCATGACATGACATGGCAAACACATTTCTGTAAAAAAAAAATATGAGGTTTTACCACACAGCATCACAAACATGAAATCAAAATAAAAACAATGTGTCACCCTGTACAGTCCCAAATAAATAATCGCAATAGAAACAGTAAAAAATCAAAAGAGGCACAGGGAATTATAAAAAGGCATCCTTGCGGAATGCCTGTCTAGCTCAACCATAGCATCTTCCTTTGCCACGATGACTTCCCTGTGCCACAGGAAGATTACAGCTGTGGATCTCGCTGATGTCCATCCAAGAAAAGGAAATAAGTATATAGCATTTAGTATAATATAGCATATAGTAAAGTATAGCATAGTAAGAGTCATATCATACTCTGATCTGGCACTCTATCTCCCCCTCTTTCTTTCTCTCTGCACTTGCTACTTCTCTCTGTCTCTCTCTATCTCTCTCTCTTTGTCTCTCCCTAGCTCACTCTATTCATCTGTCGCTTTCTACATGGATGAGAGTTGAGTAGTCATGTGCATGTTTGCTGGGGCCAACCTAGCCATGCTGACAGCTGCTTGACCAGAGAAAAGAACGGATATCTTGGGGATGGAGCTATGTTTTTTCAAAAACAACTATTGAAACAAAACAACAAAGAACATTATTTAATTTTACTAAGATTGTTAACTATCTCTTATTAATATTTGGCATTATTTATTTCGAATGATAATTTTAGTCATAATAAGAATGTAGCACGTTATCACAACCTAGAGTAACCATATACATTATTTTCTGATAGCAGGTTTTCGTTTCAAGCCTGACAGTCTGGTGCACTCCTACTCTTTTGAAGTACTCCCATAAGAAAGAGGAAGAAGTAAAACCGGACCACAGATGGCTTCAGCTTGCACTGCATAAAATCAAAGAGCATTTTGGGAACATAGGCATGATCACAGCTTTGTGAACTATGTCTCTGATTCATTTTATATGCTTGAATCACTAAATCCATAATGCACACTGGGCTTGGTGCTCATCTAATGCTGATTTATTGATACATTTCTATTTCTGCCAATGTGGCCTCTTCTGGTATAACACCCCCAAATGCACAGTGCCACCCCAAAATGCAGGGACAAGAAATACGCTGTATCTATGCTTATGTTCTGTTTCATTGTGTGTTCTGGGAAAGTCTCTAACAAAGTTATAACATTTACAGGCAGCTTATCTGCAGAAAAAAAGAAACCTTTCCAATATTGATCTTGCTAATTTACACAACAGACATACTATCATTTGTATAATCTATATATACATGATTTTCTAGACAAGATGAAATGTGCTGACAGACAATTAAATGGGTATTGTACAAAAATGTCACCCTCATGTGTGCGCCCCCGCAGTCACTGCGACTTTGGAGGTGCACAAAATGAGGGTGACATTTACTGCGCGCAAGCAGAGCAGGGGTTGCGGGGGTGTTCCCCGCTCTACCTGGGTGCAGTAACGGGGGTCAGGGTTGCGGGGGTGTCCCCCGCTTACCATTTCGGAAAGCGGGGGACACGTAAGAAAAAAAAAAAGAAAAGAAAAGCATCCTGCAGCGTCAGCTCTAACCCACGTTAGTCGGAAGAGCTGACTCTGCAGGGATCGCAGGGGGTGGGCGGCACACTTCTGCGTGTGCCGCCCTAAAGGTGAGTGGAGCGGCGAGGGTTGGGAGGAGTAATGTAGGCCGGGGGAAGCAGGCACAGTGATCCATGTGATCACTGTGCCGCGCCATAACTGGTGTCGGCATTTTCGGCCATCACAGTTACTAGGGCGCAGTGATCACATAGATCCATTAAATGCGTTTTTATTTTCTCCAACATCGATGACAAGTGTTGATATCAGAGAAAGGTTTTTTTTAAAAACACCCAATTAGAGATTCTCTAACACTATTAACAACAATTGGCATCAGAATCAGCCCAAATCAATATGAAGCATGACCTCATTTAAGTAGTCTATATATATATATATATATATATATATATATATATATTACACAGCCACGGTAATGGCCGTGTAGTTACGGTTAAGTTGCTGTTTCCATAGGAAGAGCACTTTTTAGGCAGCTTATAACTCCGCTCCCCCTGGACGAATCCTCACCAAACTCTGCAAAAAAAGTATATGGCCCACTCTGAATATTTTTGCAAATCATAAATGCTTTTATATTAGAGTTTTGTGTACTGTGCAACATGTAATAAGTAGCTAATAAAACCACTTACTACATAATTTCATTATTACATACAAAACACAAAGCCACAAGAACACATACAAATATGAGTATATATAGAGAAAGTATGCAAAAAAGCAGTAGTAGAAGCGGAAAGTGTTCACAACCTAACTGATTATCTTTATGCACAGAAAGGGTTGCTCTGCTTCAAACCTACTACTTTCCTATGTACAAATATCACATGATGTGACTGCACCCTAAAGAAACTCATGTAAATACAAATATGAGCACATCCAGAGAAATTACAGTAATAAGAAAAGAAGCAAAAGCATAAGAAAGTGTTGATAACCTTACTGATTGTGTATTTTTCCTATGTATATGTTTTATATGGTGTGAGCGGACCCTAAGAGAATTATTGTAAGAACATATTTAAAGTATAAGTCTACAGATATAGTACTTTTTGATTTTTTTGTGCCTAACTATTACTGTCTAAGATATATCACTAAAGGAAAAAAAAGCAAGTCAGACATGTGATGTTATCAGTGATGTCATCAATGACATTTGTGATGTCATCTTTGATGTCCTGGGTGTTGGTCTTAGCAGTGCACAGTGGTGGTGTGAGTTATGGTTGCTTAGTTTACCATAACTGGGGAATTTCAGGGGTTTTTCGGTTTTACTTCAAACCAGAACGTCCCTTTAACAAAGTTTTTTTACTGCATTTCATAGATTGTTAGTAGCGCAACTTAATCATAACGTCCCTTTAACAAAGTTTTTTACTGATACATGTATCTCGCGAAGCGTGGTTCCTTATACAATTCCACACCGTTTCACCAATCTGCACCAAATGTTGCATAGTTACCTATTAGGACCCTCCAGACATTACTGGCTACATGTCATTTGGACACCCCGCCTTGTTCCCCAGATTTTTGTAAAAATCATAACTTGTCTGTGGGTTTGTGGCTTGGCGAAGCGTTTTTCCTTGTACAATTCCACACTGTTTCACCAATCTGCACCACATTTTGCATAGTTACCTGTCCGTACCCTTCAGATATTAATGCCTACATGACATTTGGACACCCCACTCCTTTCCCTGGATTTCAGCAAAACTCTAAACTTGGTTGTCGGTTTGTGGCTTGACGAAGGGTTGTTACTTATACAATTCCAAACTGTGTAACCAATCTGCACTAAATGTTGCATAGTTACCTATTAGGACCCTCCAGACATTACTGGCTACATGTCGTTTGGACACCACACCTCGTTCCCCAGAGTTTTGCAAAAGTCATAATTTGTGGGTTTGTGCCTTTGCGAAGCATTTTTCCTTATACAATTCCCCACTGTTTCACCAATCTGCACCAAATGTTGCATAATTACCTGTTAGGACCCTTCGAACATTACTGGCTACATAACATTTGGACACCCAACCACTTTCCTCGGATTTCAGCACCTACACACATGAGATGGTTGCTTGAATTCAGCAAAAAATGAATGTGGTTGTAGAAGGACCAGTCCTCAACCCTACAATGCACAGTTTCTGGGACCTTTGCCCCGCAATGCTCCGCAACAAACTGCACCATGCCAGGGCACGGCAACAGGTGGGGAGAGAGCACAGTAGGTCCCAGTATACAGCAGCACACCAACTCTCACCCCCCCCCAATGTCTGCTTTGGGGTGTGTCAGCCGACCACACACGCCCATTATCAGTGCAGTTTACTTCAGAGTGCAAAGAACATCAAGCGATAAGCAAATCGGAACAGCGACCTACAGGATCATTGATTTTCAACAATTGATGAGAGTGTCGTCATGTCTGTCCACAAAACCTGTTCGGAGAATGGGTACTTTTTGGTGTATAGAATAGAACAGGTGTGCAATGCCAACCTCATAAATACATACAAAAATCTAGGACAGAATTGGTACTTTATCTCGAGAAAGGTCTCTGTGGGCCAAAGGGGATCTGAAGATTCCATTGCAGGTTATTCCATAGAGGGAGAATTTGGAGAATTGTTTCCACTGCATTTTAACGCAAATGTATGCAGGGGGGTGGTTTAGGGTAATAATAAAGGTTGGGGAGATTGAGGTGGGGCTGCGGGGTGTCCACTCTCCATATACATTTGTGGTATACTATCCTTTACAAAATAATCGATGAAATAAAGCCGATGAAATCACATAGAACTGGGACAACGTGCAGGCTCTGCCCATCTTCACAGTCCGGACATTCAACTATACTCACGCACTGCACACCCATTAAAAATAAACAAAGATATTATAGAGGACAGTAAAAAGAAATGTCTTGAGCTGCAGTGAAGTGAAAGGCCAAAATCTAAACTGCAAGTGCAATGGTAAAGATGTCTCCTGTCTCACGTGTTTTTTTGTTTGTTTTCATAATAATGTCTTTATTTTTTAATTGATCTCTCTGAAAATGTTCAGTCTGGGGTGGGGAGGTGGGTGTTAATACAATTGTGTTTGCAAAATTTCAGCCAAATCCATTTTACATGTCAAAGAAAGCATTTCATTTTTCAAATTTCCTATGGTACTTGATGATCAATTATAGTGCAGCAATCACCACATTATATATTACATGGCCTGGGGTAGCGGCCATGTAGTTATGGTTAAGTTGCTAAACCCATAGGAAGATCAATTTTTTGGGTGGCTTACAACTTTGCTCCCCCTCGATGAATCCTCACCACACTTTGCAAAAAAAGTACATGGCCCACTCGGAATTCTTTTAGTGAGGTTTGGTCAAGGGGGGGGCAAGTTATAGGTGGGGTCCCAAAATGCATTTTTTTCCCATAGACATAATGAAAACACATTTCTGTCACATATACAGATGTCTCCTGTCGCACGTGTTTTTTTGTTTGTTTTGCTGGACCGCTGGACCGATTTTCACCAAATTTGCAGCAGGAGCGCTGGCTTGGCCCTGAAAGCGTGCTTTTGTTAATTTGGTGTAAATCCAGTATTTACAAAACATAAGGCAAAAAAATGTGTGATATCTATGTCCTCTTCGCGGACTCACTTCCCTGTTCGGTCCGTGGACTGACCTCTGATTGGTCAGAAAAATTCATTGACTTTTGCGTGGCCTGCGGACATCGGGATGGGGCTGCTTATTGGGTGGTGAGAAAACGTGAAATGCGTCGGTTTTCATGAAATGCCCGTCATCTTGGATTCACAGACTTTTTTGAGGTCCGGGGACAGCACAGTGAAAACATTAAAAAAATGCAGCATTGCACTTGTCAAACTCAACAAACAATCTCTGGGATGTGGGGCGGATGAGGATTGGATTGGCTATGGCCATAAAAAGCCAAAAAATGGGTTGCTTCACCCCCGGAAAGTCCGCAAACACTCCAGATGTCCTGGGGCAGTCCTGTGGTGTTCGCGGACACTTCAGATGTCCTAGGACATTTGTACCTATTTCTGCATTAAAGGGTTGGGGAAAAGCAGTTTTTGGATGGCTTATAACTTTTGCGCCACTCAATGAAACTGCATGAACTAACACTGAATGGATTTGCAAAGTATTGTGGGATTCTGTCAAGAGGGGGCAAAATTAGGGTGGGGGACCCAAAATATTGTAAAGGCATATAAATGTGGTGTCGTTTGACAAATCTGCACAACATTTGGCAAAACGATTTTAGATCTAGATATAAATGGTTGTCTAAAGTTTGGTGGGATTTTCTCAAGAGGGGGCGAAATTAGAGGGGGGTCTCAACATTTTTAGATGGCTACTTTGTTGCTATTTGACGAATGTGGACAAAAGTTTTGAGAAAGATTATAGACCCAACCTTCAATGTTTGTGTTAAGACTGAATGGATTTTGTCAAGCTATATGACTATTGTATATACATGCATTTTGATACTTTTTAAAAAATAAAACATGGGCGGATTTCAAGCAAACTCGTGAGGAGCATTGGCAAGGACATTAAAGCATGGTTTTACAAATGTGCCCGTGTTTTATTTTTTGACAAGTGTCATAATGTAGGTACAAAAAATAGTGATATACCTTTGGTGACTGAGGTATAGCCTGTGGCCGTGGGCAGGAGCCAGATTGTCTGGGTCATGGCATAAGGTCTTGACGCTGCCAATCAGGCATCTGGCCATGACCGATAGGGACGAAAAATGGTGTTAAAGTGGCTATGTCTACCTGGGACCGGCTATGTGGTAAATCTATTCGAAGGTAGGATAGGTTTGAAAGCAAAAAAGGTGCATGAGGTAATATGTTCATAGGGTTTTGCAGGCTGCCATGGCAAGGGAAGAGGAGCTGTGTACAGAGCCCCGCTTTCACTTTCCATGTTGGCTGTCTTGGAACAGGATTTTCCTTCCTTCTACAGCTGGACGCCGCAGGCGTCCCACTATAGGAAGAAAAATCTATGTGTTAGCACCCTGGGTTCCCGCTTTGGGAACCAGGGGTGTTAATGACCTTTATCCCCCATTTCAGGGGCTGCAACTCCTACGGGACCACCTCTCCGCCACACCAAATCCAACCACTGCAATGATGCTCTCATAAACTTTGTTACTTTCTTAGCAAGTAATAGGCTGTCTTCCTCCACTCATCTTCTTCAACCACTACTGTACCCACACATCTTACTTCTGTGGGACACAAAATCCCACCAGCTACCTTGCCAGCAATAAAAGAGGATGTTGATCCATATCATTCGAAGACAACAGTCTTCTGTATACACTGCAACACACCACTCTGCAGGGGTAAGCAATTTGAAATAATCAAGGAGCATGAGAAACACTGCCCCTACCTTAGAAGTGACACACTCGCAACATCTTCCCCTGTCCACTTGCCCCTCTATATTAGTGCTTGGTGCCTCTTACCTCATTTCCCTCCCCACCTTACGTTCTAACCTCTTCTGAAAAAAAAATATACATAAAATAATAACAAAAGAAGGGTTCCTTTAGGAACCACCTTTCACAATTCAAATATAGAACAAAAAAAATATCTTATAGACCCCATCTACTTTACATTTCTCAGTAAGGTACATAGACTCAATAATATTTTACAACATTTCCATTAGCATTTTGTGTTATTCTAGTGAAATATTGTGGTGTTCATCCCCCATTACAGGGACTGGAAAAGGGGATAACAGCCCGGCTGCCCAGGTTCTCGGCCCAAGCAAAGCGAGGGCGGATATCGAGAGCTCTGGACCGTTATCCGCCGTTCCAGCCCCTTCAACGGAGGATGAAGGCCATTAGCACCCTGGGTTGCGAAAGCGGTATCCCAGAGTGCTGAAAAAAAAAGGTTTTTCCTTTGTATAGCTGGATTCGCGCGCATCTCGCTGTAGGAAGGAACATTCTTTTCCAAGATGGCCACCATGGATAGGGAAGGCGGGGCTCCGTACAGAGCTCCTCTTCCCTTTCCATGGCAGCCTACAGAAGGTTAAGAAAGAACCCTATGACCACATTAAGCTTCCACACACCAACTGCCATGTAACAATCTTTTACAAATCGTTCCCATCTACATTTCCCTTACTGGTTTTACTTGTAACCATAACGTCCATTTCACAAAGTTTTTTCACTGTGTTTCATGGCTTTTTGTTAGTGCAACTTAATCATAATGTCCCTTTCATTTTGGAGCATACAAAATATTGATTCATTTATAATTCACTCTTCTTCTGTCATTAGGGAGATTTCAAAGGTAATTATAAGAGGCATAATTCTCTGGGGATGAAAGTCAACAAGCTAATTGCCCTCTCACCCCACTAGACCAGTGTAGGTTTTATTCAAATTTCTCCTTTGAAATGGCTTCTAGAGGTCAAATATGTGATAACCCGGTGAAAAACAGTGTAATATTGCACATCAGCCCACAGTTTCAGTCTTAGAAAACAAGGTGATTCTGGACCAAGCAGTGCATGGTGTCCACTGCTACGAACTCCAGCCCATTCTAAGGTGCTGTGACGATATGACAGCCCTGCAGGAGAACAGGGGTGAGTAGTAAGTAACCACTTGGTCAGCCCTCACACTTCTACAAACCAACAGTGGTCCAAGTAATAAAGGTAAAGCAGGCACTTTCAAAAGATATATACCTCCTTTGCCTTTTGTGGTTACATGGCCTGAAGGAAGGCCATACTGTTAAGAAGGGAGCGAATGTGATTCAGAAGTGACCCAAACAGCAAAGTATTGCAGCTCAAAATAAAGGGAATGTCCAATCAAGGTTATATAAAAATATATATACTCTACTAAACTTTAAAAACGATATATATATTTAAATAAACAAACCGTCTGCAAGAAAAGTATATAGGAAAACTGTACAAAACCCACTCCTGTGGAAAGAACAGAGAATATGCAAGAAAAAAGTGAATGCAGCACTCTGGGTAAGAATGCAGGGGTGACAGGTAATTTGAACGACCACAATGTTCTCTAAATGGGATATGCCTTGAGGAAAGAAAGGTGCTCAAGTGACCTAATAGTCTCTAGGGCCCAACATGGACCAAGAAGGCAGTTATACGCCAATAGTTCCTTCTTGGTGGTACGACTATGGTGAAACAGCATGTTCGGTTCTGTACGTGCAGTTTGAAACTGTTTGTGTGCATTGGGTGCATTATCCTAGATTGGAAGCAGTGTCGAGCAGGGTCAAACAGGACCATGCTGTGGTTGGAAAACTGATGCTTGAAGGCGAGCAGATCATGAGGGCCACCAAGGTTTGTTCGACGGTTAGTTTGAAGAGGCTGGAGACTGGATGTGCCGGTGTACAGGATCGGTTTTCTGAAGAGCTCGAGGAGCGGCATATCATGAGGGTCATCAAGACTGCTTTGGCAGTCAAATACAGAGTGAAGGTCCTGGCGATGGGATGTGCAGGTTTGGTTCGAGCCATTCCATGCGGCGTCTGATGGTTGAGGCTCCATCATCCACCAATGTCGGTCCAGTTGGTAATGAGGTTTGGGAGTGAAGATACTGACATGTTGAGCGGTGGTTCAAAGGTGGCAGATGCAACAACGAGCTGTAGCTTTAATCAAGGCACTGACAAGGACAGCTTGCAGGGTGTGGTGGCAAACAGATGTGAATGTGCAGTTCGAATACGAGGAGCTTAACGAGTGTCAAAGACTGCTCCAGAGGGACCTGCTAGTTCAAGATATAGTGAACCTGGTTATGACAACAGTTCAACTGGTTTGATGCAGTGCAACACAGGTCTTGATTCTCAGGATGTAGTGATTTAAACTCTGGGGTCTCAGGTACAAGTTCAGTCCTTGTTTCTGGGCTCCCAGCAAGGGAGGCAGGTGCACACTGTCAGGGGTCCTTCACCAGGGGTCTGGCTTCAGAGCTGCCAGAAGCATGGAAACACACCCGTGAAGACTTGCTTTCCAATCTTGACTCCAATCTCCCTTCTGTCCTCGTTCTCCTCGATCTATCCTCTGCTTTGACATGGTCAACCATGCCATCCTGCTCAATTCCCTCTGCAACAACTGTGGTATTGCTGATCAGGCCCTGACCTGGTTGACCTCCTTTTTCACCGACAGACCCTATTAGGTGCAACTGGGGTCTTTCCTCTCTTCTATCTCTCTCTCTCTACTTGTGGTGTTCCCCAGAGGTCTAACCTCTCTCCATGGCTCTTCAATCACTACTTGGCACCTCTTTCCCACTGCGTCGCTACTTTCTGCTCCAATTTTCAATGTTATGTGGATAACACTCAGCTCTCTTTCAGGCTCCTCACAGCCACCTCTGCTTCTTCACTCATACCAGACTGCCTGGCCGCAATTCAGGAATGGTGTGCCGCCAATGTTCTCTGAATTAATGCCATTAAGACTGAGATGCTTCTCAGTTGGACTCCCTCTCCCTCCTTTCCTCTCGCTCTCTCTCTCTCTCTCTGTCCGCCCACTCTGGGCCTCCTTCCTGCTCCTTCCTGTGCGGCTAAGAACCTTGTTGTCATCTTTGACTCCACTCTCTCCTTCTCTCCTCACATCTCTGATGTCTCTAAGAAGTCAAACTATCAGCTTCACCTCCTCAAAGGTATACTTCCTTTTCTCACTTTCCCCAGAAGCTCCCTGTCTCCAGAGCTCTGGTCCTATTTATGCTGGACTTCTGCAACAGCCCCTTTCTAGATCTTCCTGCCACTAATCTTCGACCTTTACAACTAATCCAGAACAGGACTGCGAGACTTGTCCTTGGCCTCAAGCCAGGGATTGTATCTCTCCAGCTCTGAAATCTGTTCGCTGTATCCCTGTGGCTGCAAGAATCAACTTCAAGACCCTCTGCATCACCCACAAGACTTTCTGGGGCCTAGGACCGCTCTACCTCCAACGTTCTCTTCCAAAACATCTTCCTTCTCAAGCTCTCCATTCTTCCACCTCCAACTCTCTGAGGGTCAGACACTTCTCCAAGAGCAGAGGGTTGGGGCAGATCTATCTCCTCGGCTGGTGCCTCCCTCTAGAACAGCCTCCCTGCCTCTCTCAAACTTGAGCAGAACCACCTCCGGTTCCAGGAAGCAACTCCAGACTTTCCATTTCGCTTCCGATTTCTATCTTCCTCTACCCTGCTGATACACCTGACTGCTTCACACACAGGTCACCTGGTCACCCATGTCCACTTGCCTTTGCACTGCCTCCGGGTTCCCCAGCACTTAAGGGTCTGTATCTGCAACTCTACTGTTCCTTCTCTCTGGACTTATGATGCACCCGCTAGCTGCACTTGTGAGTTAACTGCACTTCCCCCTTCCCCTGCCCACTCTCCCCTTCCCTCTTCCACGCACTTGCGCGATGGGAATGACACAAGGCCTAGTAAGATCGTTATTTTGCCCTTCCTTTGTTTCCCCCTCCTTGTCTTGTCGCGCCTAGAAACACTTGTGTACAGGCGCGTTATAAATGCCACATCATATCATGATGAAGTCCTGGGCAGCAGTGTGAGTGGCAGAAATGCAAGTATAAGTCTTGTTCTTGCAGCAGGTTCACCCCCAATGTACCCTGCGGATGTGTAGGGAACATAGCTCACCACTGCCTTGGACACTCAGTCTTCACCTCACTGGTGGAGGGCTCTGGAAAGTCAACTCTCCCAAAAGAGATCCCATGAAATCCTTCTTAGCTGTTTGTTCCAAACTGAATCTCAGAAGTGGTGGGAGATCCCTCCATTTGTTATCCAACCTGGTTTTATTGGCTTTTATCTTTTGAAACAACAGAAATTGTACTTTGCAGGTGACATGGCATAACATAACATAGAACATTGCTGCATTATTCCCCGTGATTGATCTCTCCTTTCCCCTGGAATATCTCTCACAATATTTTACCATGAATTCTCGCATTTGTCCCATACTTTCGTAAATGTATAGGCACAACCCTGTGAGGTAAAAATATGTTTTTCTAGTAACATACAAACATCAACATCTGAGCACAATTATGTGGGGCTCGGTCTTTCTCTGCTGCCCCATCACATAGCAATATTATATTTGACAATTATCGTGGCCGTGGATAAAAGATGTTTTCTTAGCGAGTAAAAGAAGCATCAGGCCATATTCCAAGTAGCATTAACATAGTGCCCTGTGTTATGTCTGTTCCCATAACTTTTGACCATTGGTTCTGTGTTGATTGCCAGCATTTTTCATTTTTGTACAACAGGACACAGCCATGAAGTATGAGCAAAGGTGCCTTCAGCCGTCTTGCATCACAAACATCTTGGATGTTGTGCATGGTTACATGTAAAGAGCAGTGTGATTTTTAGCTGTATTCGTCTAAAATGTGATGCTATCGCCACCTCCTGAGGGAATAGCAATGCCTCTATCCATTCCTCAGGATCCAAAGAGCCTATGTCAGTTTCCCATCTGGTTTGTTGATGTGTCCGTTCGCGTAATGTAAATTATGACTTGATATAAAATGGAGCTAACCTTATTCTCAATTTTATCTAGTATTAGATTCGTGTTTAATGGCGAGTGAGGGGGACTATCCCAGAAGTCCCTAATGTGAGTCTGTAAGTCATGAGTGAGTCGAACATATATGGATAATATTCAGTAGTGAGGAATTCATATTTAGTCCTGAGGTCTGGGAATGAGAGAAGGGCTTCTCCTCTCACCAAATCCCCCAGAATTGTGATGTTTTTACAGCTCCAAAGTTTAAAAATGCCTATTTTATTAATTTCATCTAGATCCCTATGGTGCCATATCGGATAGGAGAGAGTAATTTTCCCTACCCAGCTCATGCACCTCGTGACTTCTTTCTTGATATTCACAAACTGCCGTGGGGCCGTGGGAAGCACGTGTTTCCCTCTGTCACGTTATAACAGAGTGAGATCATACATCCATGCACATTGAGTCTTTATATGAGGTGCACATGGATCGCCATGCAACCAGTCATTGACTGATGCCAGCAATACTTCCTAACATCCAGTAGCCCAAATACCACCCTCCCAGACTGAGTTTTATAACGTTTGTAGGTCATTCTGGGGTTGCGAACCTTGCCAAAGAAGGTCTGTCAGGATACTGGCAATCTTATTGAACTATGTGCCAGTGACAGCAAATGGCGTGTTTTGCAGAATATATGTGTATCACAGGAGCATTCGCATTGTATGTAATGTGGCTCTTCCCAGCAGAGTCCCTGGCAGTGATTTCCAGTGTTTGGTGTCACAGTAAAATCGACTTGTTATCAGTTCCAAGTTATATTTGAGAAAGGTCGCTCGTTGTATACATGTTTATTCCCAAGTAGGGAAGGTGCAATTATTGTGTATTGCAAGTTTGTTTCCTTATAGTGGGAACAATACCAACGTATGTCACTTCACCTTTAGACAGCTGATCTTTCCATAGTCGTCAAGTGTTTGGGTCACCCTTGGGCCACCTTTGAGAGGGTTCCCCAGAAAGATTAAGAGGTCGTCTGCATGAAGTGCAACCCTATCTTCATGACCCGTGGCTAGCTGAAACCGTCCACTCAGGATCAGATTGCAGCCAGATTGCTAATGGTTTGATGGCCAAAGTGAATAGGAGTTGGACACGAGGCATCCTTTGCAAGTGGAAACGTTTGCAATGACACCCCATTCACACTGACTGATGCAATCGGTTCTTTGCACAATACAATTTAGGAATCCTTCTCCAAAGCGCATTTGTTTCATTATATCCCATAGGAAATGACAAATATATAGTTAAAAGCATTTCCAAAGTTGACTGAGAGAACCAGCAATGGAGCTGGTATGTGAGGATCACCGTCAATTGCAATGTGGAGTCGTCTGTTATTGATCCTCAGGACCTTAGCCTCGTAATCAATGAGAGAGAAGGGTCTGAATAAGGAGCAACTGGTACAGGGTTTATCTATCTTGGGTATAACCATTATCGTTGCTCTACGAAGGTTTATGGGCAATTCACCTATATCTTTATATTTTTTACAAAGATCAAACATGGGCATTGTGACCTTGGCACTGTTTTTTTTTCTACAGATCTATGTGGAAGCTGTTTGGTCCTGGTGTTTTCCTGATCGAAGGTTCGTGATCAATTTAGTGATCCCGTCTTCAGTAATATCTCGTTCTATGTATGCCGTCTGCTGATCAGTTATTGTGGCAGGACTGTGTTAGTTTGTGGTTTTTGGTAAAGTGCCTCAGAAAAAGGCGCAGATTCTTACGCTATTTCACTTTCTCCATCTATTACCACACCCTTCCTATCCTCCAATTCCCTAACGAAGCATGCGTCTTCATCCCGCCTTTCAAGCCATGCCAATAGCTTCCATGCCTTGTCCCCGATATCATACATTCTGCTCTTCCTGTCCCAGTATGCCTGGAATGCTGTGTCAAGGGAAAGGTTGCACTATTTCTCTCTTGATAGCAATATTGATCTATGTGTTTCATTAGAGTGATTCATGAGAAATTCCTCCTCTAGCCTCAGAACTTCATTTTCAGTTTGTTTCCATTGTTTTCATTCAGATTTTGTTCCTGGTCAATGGAAGAGAAATGATGTCCCTGCACAGCACTGTCTTATAGCCCTACCATAACGTTATTAGGTCATCCATTGATGGTGAAATTAACAAAAAGTATTTTCCTGTCTTTGCCACCAATTCATCAACAAATTCAGGAGAACCCGATTAATATGCATTACGTCCCCATTTCCCCTTCCATCTAGGTTGGGATCCTCAAAGTTCAATCAGCAGTGACGGAACTTGACACACTTTGCAATGTAGAATATCGTACTTTGTAACTTAACCCTGTAAGTAACTGTCTGTAAGCATCTCACTTGGGCTGCTTTTTGAAACCCACAAGCAAGCCTTCTTAAGTATCCTTATAGCGCCTTGATACCTGGAGGGCTGAAGTGCACTCTACAAATACAAAATAAAGCAGTGGTGAATGATCCGATATCCACCTAGGCAAAAATGTAGCCATCATTACTCTATGCATTTCCCCTTGCAGGACAAAAAAGTAATCATATCTCGACATGGAGCCGTGACCTCCCAAGTGAAAGGAAAAAACCTTGGTTTGTGAGTGTAATGCTCGCCAGGCGTCCAACATTCCCATCGCTGATGTGAAGGTGCACAGTTTGGTATGAGCTTCAGGGCTAATACCTCCAAGGTGTGTACGGTCCCATGCATAGCTCATCACCTTATTGACGTCGCCCGCCAAGATCCATAAATCCACCGAATGTTGCATCATCAAGTTTTGAAATTCAAGAAGGAGTTGTATGTTCAGCGGGGTGGAGCTCATATGTTTGCAATGTCAATTAAGTCCCTCAGATGTCTTCTACTAACAGCACATATCTACTTTGCCTGTCCTGTAAAACTGTCTTGAGTTTGAAGGGGGAGGGGGGGTGTTTGTGTATCATGGTAAAGACTCCCCTGGAGCCCCTTGAGAAACAGATTTGCAGTTGGTTCTTGCATTCCTTGCACTCCTTGCATTCCGTCCCTGCCAAGTGCGTTTCCTGAAAGTAAATTATGTCTCGTGTGGGCCTACTAATGTACTGCAAAATGGCACCCGTGTTGATTTTATCACACAGGCCATTATCTCTCCATGTAAGGCAAGTAAGACTTTTAGTGTCAGAACTAGTCATTTAGAGTATGGCATGTTTGGTCTACCAAGCGGACTTCTATAATGTCCCCCCGTATCCCTCTTTTAAAAGGCAAAAGCCTCCAGGTGATTGAACTAAAACTAGTCTTCTTTAGGGGTTCAATTCCTGTCCTTGGAACAAGTGGACTTTGCCTTCTGACATCATACCCAAAGTGCTTTGTGCTACAGGAAGTGGAGGGGCAGGAATTAAATGTAGAGGTTGAGAGAAACAAGATAGTGGAACCTTCCTCCAGCTGTAAAGAGTTCCCTCTGTCTACACTTACTCCATCCCCTTCTCAATCAAAGGCCTTAAGATATGCAGCACCCTGGTGTGAGGGTGTGCCCTTCTATTCCTTTTCAGTGATCAGCATCCTATGGAGGGGCTGTCTCTCTGGCCAGGGTTTTACCTTTCCTCACAAAGGAACCAAGAGAGGAAATCCCCAAGGCTACGGTCCTGCAAGCAGTAGCAGAGAAAGCCTTCTCTGGGAAGAATATACATAACCCTCTCACAGCTGAGACGGTTTAACAGAGCTGACACATGTGTGATATGAAACAGTTTTGGCTGTAATCATTATGAGAGTTACCATCCACCATGACATAACTCAGGTATGGCTACATTTAAAAAGTTATCTGCCACAAGAATAGTAACTCATAAATATAGGGTTTTGGTACAGGGGTGCATGTCTGAAATGCTGCCCCTGCGCTGCAGAGACTTGGCTGTCACTCCAGCTGTCAGATGAGCACCTGTGACCTCTGAACTTACTCTATCCCACGGGTAGAGCAGGTGGTGCAGATCGGGCTATCGATGCAGCAGTGCACAGGTGTACACTTTGCTTTTGCATGGAGCTTATGAAAGGGGAATCTGACCAACAGATGTCCCTTTCAGAGATAGAATAGCCTGCATTATTTCATGAATGAACTAAAATCACACCTTTGCCAGATGGCAATCCTTCACAGGTGCCACAGGACTTCCCCTCACAGTTACACTACTAGAGGTGCACCACCACAAGAACATTGGCACAGTCACACTGCATGGATGCCCAAATGCCCATCCAGATCTACACGAACTCCACCAAACAACAGATACTTAAAATGCTATGTTACAACACATAATATGCATACCAACTAAGCCACAGGCATATGGACATTGTACACCCCTCCCAATAGACATTAAAAAAATGAATAATACAGTTCTCCAACCAACTGCTATGTCACAGTCGACCAATTCATCCCAGGAGAATCCCTTCTTGACACAGATTTTTTAAGTGCTTTTAGCACAGAACACCTGTCACAGACAAAAAGAAACAGAAGGTATGCAACCCGGGTTGGATGCCTATATGCCCCCGGGCTAAGTGAGCTTAACAAATGTCAAAATAGATAAAAAAATAACCCCCCCAAATCGCAGCAGATTCTTGAACCTTGTGTTTTTCAAATGTCATTGATGTGACTTCCTTGTCCTTTAGAAATTTCAATTTTATTCTGCATGACCAGGGGTGTTGCTAGGTATGGAAAAGACCCGGGGCTACGCTAATGTGGGAACTGTTGGGAATAGGGGCTAGCTATAGCCTTTTGGTTGTAGCCCCTGAGATTCTATCCGGGGCTACAACCAAAAGACCAGGGGCTATAACCCCCTTAGCCCCCCCCTAGCAACGCCTCTGTGCATGACCCTACTACCTGCATTTCTACATTACCGAGTTTGCGATAACTTAATATGGAATGATCTGACCACACCCTGTGACCCACTCACAGCTTTCCGATGCCTCCACTGGAAACCCGACCAACAGGTTCAATAAATCCTGCCAGAGCACTGCTGGAACAGAGAGACCTGTATCATGCGGCCTCTGGCAATGCTTGCTTTTTCAGACCTTTTGAAAGACAGAGGAGACCCAAATTAGGTCTGATCATATTCTCATCTCTCTTCCTGTTGTTTTAAGATATAAAGGAAGTTCGGAAGGAGGTCTTAGGCAGCTGCAAGAAATCCTAGGATTGTCAGTGTAGTTAAAGGACTTTAAAGTCATTGGGCCTAAAATCCGCCCCCACCGTTTTTCCGGACAGGCTGATTAAGAGTCCTGCAGGCGGGAGGTGTCACTCCCACCAGGTCTGAACTGGCGGGTTTAACACCACCCGCCTGCAGGCGGGCATGGAAACTCCGGCACCATTACAGCATGGTGCCAATGTTTCCACTTCCCCATTCCCATGGAGTCCTGTGGGACTCCATGGAAATGGGGATTAACAGAATTCCACCTCCGGAATTACCGGGTCACCAGGGTTGTAATGTCCCGGTGATTCCGGCAATCACGGAGGCGGAATGGTAATACAAGTCCAGCGGTAACCTGCCAGAATTTCCGGCATGGTTACCGCCGGACTCGTAATGAGGCCCATTTTGTATTAGAAACAATTCCATCAGAAAATATCCTATATCCTTAAATGCATTACTTTCTTTTTTCAGTTAGATTTTCTTTTTCCATAAGGCCAAGGCCAATTACATTTTAAATGCGAATTACAGCATGTTAGGCATCGCATAGACGGAGCTCCCTATGGCCTTTGCGCAGGGGTGAAGCCAGCCTCTTAATTCTGTGGGTCCGGGGGCTGGAAACCAGTTTTGAAAGTTGGCAGTGAGTGGTGCCAAGGAACCCATCGCTCTGTGCCACCCCCCGTCCCCCTTCCACTCATTCCTCTCAGCCCTGGAGGCTGACTAGCTATTGCGCCTTCCTTTGGCCCCTTAGATGCATCTGTCATCCCAATTCAGAATTCTTTTCTCAAAGAGATGCTAATCATTGGAGGCGTGGGTCCTCTAAAAGCTGAGTCCAGCAGCAAAGCTAAGGCTCCAACAGGGTGGCTCTACTGATAATGTCCGGGCCTTGCCACTGCATGCTGGCTGCTGCCGACACGTTAATGATATTTTAACCATAAGTAAATACACTGCTTTCCGAGGTGAGAAATGTGACAGGCTCTTGCCATATCGCCATTTGCTATCAGAAACTGGTCGTCACAGCAGAGTGATGCCTTCTGCCTCCAAAATGCCTACCTTTTATGTTGTTGCCCAAGGTATAGTGATAACATCTGCTTAGGTTTTTTCAAAAGTATTTAAATGTTCCTATTTGTATGGGCAGACAACATGAAGCACTTAAAGAGCATATCTGAATTACATTTTTTTAAACATGTTTTATAATTAAAGCAGAATATATTAAATACGTATTTCGAAAGCTCTACATGCCTGGCCATCGTGAGAACAAATGCTGCATAAAATTCAGCAGCTCCAAATTAGAAGCGTCCATCAACGAAACATGCAGAGCCTTGATTCGTATAAAGCTGCTGGCAATCTCAAGGAGCTGAACCAAAGGATACAACCCACTGAGAAAACACAGACATAAAACTGAACGAATACTGTGGCCAACTGTGGTTTTATTTATTTATATGTTTATGTTTTTATTCAAGCATCTGTAACTCGCCTTAAGCCTGGAGGTGAAAGAGCAGCAAAGATCTACAAGCAAGTAGGATGTCTGCTCATCACGTAGACTGCAAAACGAAGGCAAGCAGCGACTAAGAACAAGACCTGCGGGCTCAACACGCATGGGATTTAAACAAGCAGAAGGCGCAGGTGGAGGTGGGTGATGAAAAGGGGCAGAACACTGAAGCATGTGAGAGAATGAAAGAGCCTGGAGGCAGAAGCAGGCAGGAAATCGTAGCAGGAAAGAGATGCATGCAGCCTGGAGGCAGAAGCAGGCAGGAAATCGTAGCAGGAAAGAGATGCATGCAGGCTGGAGTCTGAAGCAGGCAGGAGATCGTAGCAGGAAAGAGATGCATGCAGGCCGGGTATTGGGCGTGGTGGAAACTGATGAATGATGGTGGGTGACTGAAAATAGCAGGAGTTAAAACCGGCTGGCTGATGGAGACAGGCAGTGGTTCACAAATATATAGAATGAAAACAGATGGGGGCTGAAAGAAATGGGAGATTGAACTGCCAGGAGATTAAACTGAATGCCCATCATACAGTTTATAGGCACTATCAGAAGCCCAAAAGAAGGCAATGGACACTCGTAACAAGGGCACACAACAGCATCTGGTATTGTGAAGGAGGCAATGCGTGCCACCAGAATGTGGGAAAACCACTGGACACAATCAGGCCACCAGTAGAAGATCAATAAACACTTTAAATAAGACAAGCTAACAGTATCAGACATCCACACAAAGACAGAACCCAGTGACCACCAAAAGAGACCCAAAAGACGAGCAGCAAATGCCATTAGATGCCAAGAAGAATGCCAACACTAGCAGACCACCCAAAGAACCGCAATGAACACAATCAGGCGCCCAAAGGAGGACTACCTTACACTATCAGCAGACACCATGGGCAGGTTCAGAGAAAAGACCAGACAGTCAAGAATAAATATAGGCTATGAAGCGCACATAGACCAATATACACCATCACGTGCCGAACACCAACAGCTACCATCAGACGCCTTCAAGCAACACCTTCTCCTTTGTGTCCCAACGGTCCTCACCCCGCCATGCCTAGCCTCCGGAGCCTTCCCTAGCATCCACGCTTCACTGCCTGGAATTAATATTTCATTACTTTTAACTTTTATTTTTGATAACTTCTGTTTCCATAATTGATGTGTGTTAATGAGACCGTACGGTGGGCCTCGGAGCAGAGCATGCTGAAATTTTAAAGCACATGGTATCAATAAATGATGGGCAAGGCTGGGGAGGGCAGAGAGAAAGCGCTGACGTGGGGGCTATGGGGAAAGCGCCGCGGGAGGTGGGGCTCAGAGCCCGATTCATGCAGATAGAGCTTTTTCTAGGTAGCTGCAGTCCCTCTTCCTCGCACAGAGATCAGATCATTCTTGTTAAGGTGGGGGAAGGTGGGCGTGGGGGGCACAAACATTGACACCTTCCATCAGGCAGATTCCCGAAATTTGAATCTCATACATTCTGCATCTGAAATGTATATTCCAAATGAACTATGTTGGCTATTGAGTTTCGATGGCCTTCCATTTTGTACATTTGAATGGTCAATCAAAATATCAAATGACCAATCAGAAAACCGAGTCTTTGAAATTCTTTGTATTACGTGAGATCTCCCAATGAGTGAAAGCAACCTTCATCCCAATTAGTGTTCCATCATCTGCATTCGGCCCATCATCATCGGTGGTTGATAAAACACTACAACGCCAGAAAATATTTCTGATGGTGACAGTCACCAGTCCTCAACATATGACATATGAACACCACCTTTGCCTCCATTTTAATACTTTTCATCACACCATTCCATGTTAAGATCGTCTTTAAAATGATTGCACATTTAGACCATTAAAAGCGATGCAGCAAACGTTACATAGGCCCTAACGAAACAGGGCCTACGCGGCCCCGCTTGCCACTCTTCCTGACTTGCAATGGGTGAGTGCGCTTTCCCATTGAGAGCACTTTTAGCTGATTAGGAGTGGTTGTCTCATCCTAGATGGGAAGGCACTAGGTACGTTATGCCAAGTTCACCCATCCCATTTAGACGTATAAGGATGATGGCGGAGTGTAGTGATAGCCATTAAGCGAGACGAGCGGGGGTGGAGGTGTACAGGTATAGAGAGGTGTGCTGCAATCACTTATATGAAGTGTGGCGTGAGCGTCGTTAGTGTGGTGTGCTGGCAAAAGTGGTGGGAAGGACAGGGAAGGCAACAGGCCCCTTAACGGACCTAGTGCCTTCCTTGTCCTTCCCCTCTAGTATGCTGGGAACCACTCCTAGCATGCCCACTCACCCACTCCTGGCTCTCACGACAATACCCTGAGACCTGCTCATTCATACCACTTTTCCCATTACCATACTATCTTGCGGCTGGATAGCTAACACCACTTTTGCCACCACGCCACATTAATGACTCTGTATAACCTCCCCACCTCTCTCTATGCAGCCGATGGCTCTCAATACACTGTGGCATCCATTAGCATTCATTCAAAGAGAGTTTCCTCTTTCCTTGTGCATCTTAATGGGATGGTGAACTTGGAATTCAATGGATTTGGATTCAACTAAATCTCTGTGAAATAACATAGAACCCTTCCCGGGATAGGGAGGTTTCATGGCAGGAGATTTGGTCGAAGCCAAATCCATCATATTTTTTTCAGCCGAATTTGGCTGCAAATATATGTGTGGGGGGTAAGGGTAATAATTAAGGTGGGGGCAAAAGAGCGTTATGAAGGGGTCTCCTCCCTCATACATTTGCACACAAATGGCTTAAAAGAAAAAATGAATTAGATGGACTTGATTTGGATTCGACCAAATCTCCCCAATGAAATCACATAGAACCCCCTTCCCACATTATTTTGCCTTGATAGCCTCCCATATTCACCTTGACATCTCTCACACTGCTTGGCACATATCTGCTCCTATCAATGTACTTCCCTTTGACTCTGTGACTTACCTCCGGCCACCTACTGTCCACACTCTGTACTTTCACGTCTTAGCCAGTCTGTAAATAGCAGAGTCACAGGCCTCCTTCCCGGAACCATCTCTTAGTGGTGTGAGATACAGCAACGACCATTAAGGCCGGGCATCCATCCGGTTGCCGGGCTCTGGGGCCGGCACACCACATCAGGCAACATCGGCAGTGATTCGGCCGACAAAGGATGGGCATTAGGGCCCTAGAGGGCACCCTTCCATCCATTAAAAAAAATCAAATTCTAGGTCTGGCGGGCCTCACACTAGAATTTAGAAAACACAATTTCTATCATGATAGCAAAGGTGCCGGGGGAATAGTAGTTGTTTGCTTACCAGTGTAATGTCCACATAAGTTGGAAATATAAAAAACATCTTTCTTCTGCGAGCAGACATCTAGCTAGAAAACAGAAACATTAATATTTTGGAAATTAACGCAATTCTTACAAATCATTTTCATTACTTTGAGTCCTACTCTTATTCCTCACAATACATACTCTGCGAGGCCCTCACGCTCAGTTACAGGGAACATTCAACATAATGTTCTTTTCTGTGTCTCCTACCCATCCCCACAATGTGAATATGAAGCTGCCCACATCCCATCATGCACTAGTTTTATATCCTGGCATGTTAGGGACCCATGCTATTAAACTCCGGGATGTGTGGTGGGTTCTAAGCACTGTGACGAGGACGAGCAGGACTAGGAGTGATCAGGATTACCAGCAATTAATAGATTCCTTACCGCCAAATCCCTCTTCCTTGTCCCAGTATTGACTCTATAAGGCATACAAATGCTAGGCACATGTATAGGTCTAATACATTCTTCAGATTACACCAATATGTTGCACTTGCCCCACCCTCAGCCCACCTTTGCCAAAAGCTGTAGAACTGGGACCTGGCATATTCATCAGGGAATGGTGTACACAAGTATCGGGGTCAACTCAGGGATGAAACATGTCCTAGATGGGAATCCCTTGAATCTCAGCCCAGTAAGTTGACATTCCTCTGGTAGAGCAGTCCTGAATGGATGCCGGCACAGCCACCCCTTGAGGGCCCAGCAAATCCCTCTACTGATCCAGGGTACTGAAGCCCTCCCACCAGGCCTTGCACTGCCAAAAGTGACACAAAGTTGATCTGAGTGTCTAAAGTCAGCAGTGCTGTCCAGATATGTCAGGACTGGTCTTTTGACATCCAACACACTATTAGGGCTACTGCTATATCCAGTAAAAGAGGGGACCAAACCTACTCGGCCAAACCAAGGTTATGCTGGATGTTGACTCCTTGATCTTGATTAAAACCCCAGGCAGATGTGATAATGGGGAGAACTACATAGAGAAAACCCCCTTGCCACTAAGATGACATTGCATCCACCCCGCATACCCTGGGGCAGGGCAACCTGGCAAAGTATCTGACAAGAATCTTGGCATTAAAGGGAGACACAAATAAATGTACCACTGAATGTCCCAACTTCCTGAATAACCACTGAAATGTGATGTTTCAGTTCCCATGAGGACGAAGAAAACGCACTGGCCTGGTAATCGGCTATGGCATTGTCTACCTGCAACCTGTGATGTGGATGGCATTCAGAGCAGATTCCATTCTGGACATTCTCCTATCTACTCCGACACCCGTTTCAAAAGCCTTAAATGGAACCGCCTTTAATGGTTGATCTAGGCTGTCACTGTGGTGTGTTTGCCTTATTACCAATTCATTTCCCAAAATGCTCCACATGAAGTCCAGAAGGTCCATGTAAACAGTCAGCGAGTCCCTCCAGTTGGAGGATGTGGCCAACTCCAGAATACTTGACCACACAGACTGTAGATCCCCAGGGTTGCCCTTCCATACAATTCTACTGGCATTTGTACTAAGCATGGTATTGGAGCAACAGACCTGTTCCCTGTACAGCCACCATTTCAGTTTGTTCCTGACTTCCTGAAACATGGGAATCAAATCCTCGAATCCTTGTGACTTCAGGACCCTGAGGAGGGGATCCTGCAGAGGCCTCAAAGGCAGCCACACAAAGGCCCAGAAAACCCACAGCTTCCATGTACCCGCACCTACAGAATCCAATGTGCCATAGCACTGGTGCTCGTGAGGATGGATCTCAAAAACCTATCTAGTTTTACTGTCTGACCCTATGGTAGCAATACTCAGCCCTTGGAAGTCCAAACCTGGCATCAGTGAACTGAAGATCCTGTGAGGGCAATAAGTGCAGTTTTTCCCAGTTGATTAAGAGTCCACGCTTCCCTTGCAGTCTGCACGTAATCTCAAGATGTTCCCTCAGTTACTGAGTGGAGGAAGCTTAAAGGGTATACAGTCTTTATAACGAAAATGTTATATCGAATGAATATATAATAAAAATTATATAACGGAAATGTATGTGGGGATGTGGTAAAGGGTTAAATCCTGTGGGGGAAAAAGGTTGGGGTGGGTTTTTAGGGGTGGGAAACAAGGGTTTGAGGTGGCCCAAAAAAAAGAAAAAGAAATGTGTTATGTTTTGTCGTACTATAGTTTTCATTATATGGGCATTCGTTAAAGCAGGAATTCATCCAGATAGGGAAAGGCACACGTTCCCTTACCATGGAGGTGTGCTGATCAAGGACATGACATTCTTGAAAACCCTGGAAGCTGATATGATCCCAAAAGGAAGAACCTTGAAATGAAAGTAACATCTCACTGTCGCAAACCTCATAAACTGGCAAGAGGAATGAATGGGAATGTCAAAGAACCCATTCAGTAAGTCTAGTGATGCTAGGGAATCAGACTCCCTGACCATGGGAACTAAGGCGACAGGCGCGCTCTGGGCTGGGCTCCAGCAGAGCGTTTAGTGAGATTAGGTTTACGAGAAGCTTGCGGGACCGGAAGGAGGACTGAGCTCGATTTGTTCAGACAGCACCGGCACCAGGGCAAGGGGGTATGTTTAATAGAACTAGGTTGGTGCAATGACCGATGTGTGTCATAACGAGTCATAAGAGAGAGTGACACTAAGATGAGGTGGGGACTTTGCAGGATGGTGTGCTATGGGGGCAGGAGGGGATCGGTAGATATACAGGAAGGGACGGGGGGCGCAGCATGCTGGGGCTTGGATGTTTCAGCAGAGGGACGGTAAAGCTGAGCCAGTAGAGACAATGGGCCTCATTACGCGTATGGCGGTAAGGCAACAACGGCAACAGTATCGCTACTGGCACCGTTGGTACCGTACCGCCATACTAGGGGTTCTGCTCACGGGTGCCCTTCAGCCACCAGGTCTGACCTGCTGGCCGTATCGGTACCTGCGAGCAGAGCTTGATGGTACCACCCTGCCCATTCCCATTGAGCCTTATGTGGGCTCAAATGGAAATGGGGATGTACCAGGCCCGGCACCCGCGCAAGGCGAATTACCGGGTCCGCCGAGGTCGGAATGACCTGGTAATTCAACTTTCGCGGGTGCCGGCGAGTTTGGAGGTAGCCATGCCGGTATAACCGGAAAGGCTACCTCCAACCTCGTAATGAGGCCCAATGTGTTGGGTAGGATCCAGAGGGGCGAGGTAGAGGAGCCTGCGGAGGTGATGGTGCCAACATGGAGGATCTACAGGGGGCACAGAGGAGCCACCAAGAGGGGTGTGTGATACAGAAGAACTGACATGGGGGACATGGAGAATCCAGCAGAGGAGAAGGGGACATGGAGGAGCTATCTGAGGTGAAAGGAGGCGGGTGAAAAACAGGAGCTAGCCATGCATCGATGCAAACATTACACATTCCATTTGTGAGGTAAAAGTCTTAGTGTTAACTTTGCATTCTGGTACTTGTACTCATTTGGGAAATTGAGGCTACATGGACGGTAATGCAAAGTTAAAACCCGGACTGGGCTAGCATCTCCCGAATGGAATAGTGCTTCTTTGCATCTGAGCAGTAAGGCAAAGGGCCCAGTGGGCGAAAATGACAAAGCCCCAGGTGGGCGCATCATGGGGCAGAGCCTAAAGTGGGCAGGGTTGCACAATGATGAATGTAGGGACAAATGCAAGTTGTTTTTTTAAAAATAGTTTTCTGTGTTGGGGTGGGGGAGGGGTCTGACTAGCCAGAGACAGCTGGGCCCCCTCGCCAGGATTTCATGTCAATGATGGAAATATTGAAAGATAAAGCCTGAATGTTGAAAATTATAGTGTTCAAGGCAATGGGAGTGAACATTATAGGAGGTGACATCACTGCATAATTCTTATAGAATGCAGAACCATTTTGTGCATGTCTGCTGTCATTGAACACAAACTTACAGGAGTTCACCTTTTAATCTCAACACATACCAGGGATTACCTTTTTTGTGGATGCTTGTGGCACTTGAAAGACCCGTTAAAGGCATGGTCTAGTAATTTTTTTTATTGTCCCTACGGGTCGGCCATGTTTTTTTAAGCCTAAGTGGCTCGATTTTAGAAAACTTTCCTATGGACCTTACCCGAGTTTTCGTCCATTAAACGCACGCGAAAACAAGCACCAGGGAGCCGCCATTTTCTGATAATCCTATCTTTTCCCCCATCGCCCTGGCTGACCTGCTTTTGCGGCACTAAATCAAATCCCCCGCCCCTGAGCCTGACATTATCAAAACATTCATATTCCCGGCCTCTCTCCGTGACGTTACTGTGCTGCGTAGGCAAACGCGCCCAGTCGTCTTCTACGCGACTCCACACAGAACCCGGAAACCAACACAGACCATCTCACAACACAGCCCGCCACAATTCGGAATATGAAACTGTACTTTAAAATCAAACAGCAACACGGTACATTTGGTAAAGTACATTTATTTTACATTAAATGTTTAGAGAATATTCAGCAATTGCCATATGAACTCCGAAAGCTATTTATTTTCTTTTATCTGTATCCGTCATGGTACACAGGGTGTTGCTTTTCGTTAAAAGAAGCACTTTGGAAGCACGGTGAACCGCAAGGCTGTTCCATCAACTAGGCACTAGTCCATCGTAAAGGTTGATATGTTGCTTCTAGCCACTAGTACAGCGTAAGGGCATGTGGGCCCTTGGCGATCGTCCCATAAAATTGTCAGTGTGCTCCAGTTGTTCACACGAAGCTGCAGGTGTCTACTGTAAAAGCCTTCTGCTGGTGTCTCAAACCGATGGCAGTAGCAGAAGGGGAGCAAATACCTGTTATGAAAACAAAAAAATTATAATTAGTCTCGCCAGCCGATCTTCATTAATATTACTTATTTTATTTATTACAGCCGATCAGAAACTATTTGCTTGCAAGGATAGTTCAATGGAGTATGTTCGTCTCTAAAATCAATGCGAAAAGTAACAAAATAAATTGAGGCCAACACACAATGATAAACGACAGTTAGTCTACATGCGTGAGGAATGATATGATTTATGATATGGCATTTGTAACGCGCCTATACTCAAGTATTTCTAGGCGCGACGAGGCAGGTGGGGAACAAGGGCAGACAGACAACGATCCTACTAGGCCAGGTGTCTTTCTGATCGCGCATGGGGAAGGGCTGTACATGGTTAGTTGAATACAAATTAAATAATAGGGCCAGCTGGTGGCAAGTGCAAGGTAAATGCCGGGAGAAGGGGCTGAAGGATACAGAGACAGTCCCGTAGTGCAGGTAGGCAGTGCAGGGAAAAGTGGCTTGGCCAAGGACCGAGATCGGTGAGACCAGTGGACCTGCATGCCCATGTGCCCACTACGAACACGTTTTACTTGCTTTTCCTAGCTCTTCATTCATTCATTTATTCATGCATCCATTCATTAAATCTTCATTCAGGTATAAAAGCTTTTAAAGATTTACTTACATTATATTTGAAATTTCCATTGTGTCTCTTCGTAATGCAGTCTGTAAAACGGACCGTGCTCTTGACAACGATTTTTCGTATACTGAACTAAAATGAAACTCGGTCTAGTTTCTGAATTTTCTGCCTTATCGTCTCTTACGTTATTGCGCACCCCCTTCAAATGTAGTTCTTTCGGCATGGTCCCTGTCTCAAGGTCAAAAAACAATAGACCCTTATACTTCCAGTGCGACTTGTGGGCCTCATCTGGGCGCGAGCTGAAAATCAAAGCCGCTGTCCTTCGCATTCTTTATTTGCAACATCACGTAGTATAGGCATCTGTGAGAACTTGAAGTTTAGAATCCGTCTATGTAGTGCGCCTCAATGTGCAAATGCAAACTGGCTTCTCTCCCAAATGCCACGGCCCGCTTGGCTGGCACGTTCTAAGTGCCCCAATTATGTCCCCGTTGTCTGCGAGCTTTGCAGCCCAAATTGAGACATTTAATTTTTGGCGGAAGGTCAGGGAAAGTATAAAGTACCACAGGAGTTGAGTTAAAAGTGAGATTTATTGTTTGTTTGTTTGTTTTATTATTTGTAATATGCAAGCCTCCCCTCCGTTAACAGTGCGCAGCATTTACATTTACATGAGATGAGACATGAGAAAAATATATACATACACATATATGAGGTGAATGGAGAGAATTCAAAGATGACACCCAGCTTGTTCGCCACCCGTGATGGTGAAGGTAGGGGTTAGGTTTACAGGTACACTGTACAATAACATTTATTTACAAAAAGACAATCGTATTGCAATTATTTAAACCGGGATTTGTACTTCACAATCAGCTGTGCTTCGGGTGGGCATGGCACAGTCGCAATGTTCGGTGGCAATGGATAACTGTTCTGCACAGAAACGTCCAAAATTCCATATCTGTGCTTCTCTAACACAGCAACAATAAGGCCTTTCACAAAGTCGAACTGCATTTCATCATAGACTGGTTTGATCACCCATTGCTTACTTCGTTTTGAAAACACCTTAGTGTAGCGAGGCATCCTTACTTTACCCCTAGTCCTAGATTGTTCACGTCCGACCATGCTGTTATGGGCCAAGACCGCTAGTAGAGTGCGATGTTTCATGCCCCGAAAGCTAAAATACAAGCGCTTTGGCCTGTACTTTAGGCACATATTGTGGAACACCTCCAAATCTCCTGTGTGACAGAATTCTGTCAGTCCTCTCAAATCTCTTGATAGAGTTTTGTCGAAAACAATCTTCTCAATGGCTTTGTGTGTCGGTGAAGATGGAATCAACCACTTCTTCTTCCGTGCCTCCTCTGGGGACAAAGGGCCATGTTCACATTGGTGGAAATGTTGATTTGCTGTCCAGCGGTGAACGTTGGTACAGTGGTGCATCAGTGACTGCCATTTTTCAAGTAGTATTTCCACTGACCCTTCACAAGTTTTTGAGCTCCACCAAAGATGGTTGGTGATAGAATGTGATCACTGCAAAATACATTCAAAACCTTTTTTTTCCCCTGCAGCCGAGATTTTCTTATTGATTGATTTAGCAAGAAACGTGTCTATCCGTGGCTATGAGGTCGATGTGCATTCCCCTTGATTGTAGATATTCCACTGATTTTATAAATCCTAGTTTCTCCATGGCCACTGACGATGTACATTGTGTTACCTGCACGACCACCGAACTCACAATTTTCTTACTATCCATGTCCTGAAAGTGGTAGGTGCAGTACTTGGCAGAAAATCCAGGGCTGTCGCACTGTCCATCGCCAGCTAGTCTGAATCGTTTGCCTTCGAATGTACTTGCTAGAGACAATTGTTCAATTTTCCAAGCATCACTAATGGCTGGAAACAGATAATCACGTTGGTATATGTAGTACAGCGCTTTAGAAATGAAATGGAGTCCCACAAACTGAAAGAAAGCCTCTAACTTTCTAAAATTGGAGCCACTAAAAAGTGATGCAGCTGCACACAGTAGATTGCCTGCTGCCAGTTTCCCCAGCATCGGTTGTGCAGGCCATGAGAACCTATGATTTAATCTATAGGCGGCATTTATTTTGACGTTACTGCCTTTTATTTGACGAGTCACATTAATCAATGGCTTCCCACATACTTTCCCTCTAATGGAATGCACACATTTCAACATACTTATAATTTCCATCAAACAACTGTCGAATACAATGTATTTGCTCTCTTTCATTAGACTGTCATCCTGCGTCAACGTTGTTTCGGCCTGTGACGTTGTGGAGATTTCAACACATTGGAAAGTAATCGCTGATATCAAGTTCTGATGCGTCTATGGATGCTGCGGCTGGTTAATTCTCTGTCATTTCGACATCTATTACTTCAACATTGATGGGAGAACACAACAATGTCGATAGGTTTTTTGGTGGCAAATTTTTGGCGGGTGTAGATTGTGTGAATTGATCTGCAACTACTTCAGAGCTATCTTCAATACATTCAATAACATCTTCTTGTGGTGGTGCGGCCGCACTGTAGCTATGGTCCAATGCAACTTTGCTGTAGTCTCCAAACACAGTTAATTCATGTTCTGGCCATTGGACATGAGCATCTCGAGCCTGAACATGCCTCGCCTCAATTAATAGTTCCTCCATAGTGTACACGGTCTGGCAAGCCACATCGCTCATTCGCTTCACTGTCTGTGTATGTATAGTTCTGACACCCACGGGTAACTGGAGGAGCGATTGGAAAAGGGATGTTCAGTTTAAACACAAGATGGAGTGTAGTAGAATTGACTGGAAAAAAACATAAAATAGTCCCCTGCACAAATTTTTTTTTAAAGTTATGAACTGTTTGTAACTAACGTTTTTTTGGTTTTATTTCTTTGCAACTTTTTTGACTCGACCTTCAACATCTGCACGCTGTAGCTCTGATTCGTTTCCGCATGTCCTCCCTTCCTCTTGCGCTGCAACGACTATATTTTCTGTATCCGCATAGACAGCACGGAATAAGGCTCCATCGTCTCCCTGGAGCGATGGAGCCTTATTGTTAGCATAAAACACACGTGAGGACGAACACACAGGTACATCTCAATAGCCAAACACGATTTAAACATTGTGTGCAACAATGAAACGACAAGTATTCGACCAGTGATGATCTATTTCGATGGAACTGTCAGTATCCATACCTCTGGCTCTGCATGGACTGCCATGAATGGTTGTATTGGAGAGGAGGCATCCGCATCTCCCTGAAACACAGTACTTGCATTAGTATGCTTTTCAATATTGGAAACACAACACACACTTGGGGTCGACGGCACAGGTACATATAAGCGATAACCACAAAAGATGCATTGTCCAAAAGAATCAAGGAAAATCTAAATATGATCACATTTCATCGACTTATTTCTCCGATTCCTTTACATCTGCATCATCTAAATGAGATGTTGTGATTGTGGTGGAAGCTCTGTTGTCTCCCTGAAACACAGTACTTGGATTAGTATGGTTTTCAATATTGGAAACATAACACACACTTGGGGTCGAACGCACAGGTACATATAAAGAGATAACCGCAAATGATGCATTGTCCAAAAGAATCAAGGAAAATCTAAATATGATCACATTTCATCGACTTATTTCTCCGATTTATTTACATCTGCATCATCTAAATTGGATGTTGTGATTGTAGTGGAAGCTTCGTCGTCTCCCTGAAACACAGCACTTGCGTTAATAGGGAAGAAAGTATAGCAAATGGAATCACGTTATATGATCACGCATGATGGAGCTGTCATTATCCATACCTCGTGCTGCTGAAGAATATCTATGGATGTTGCAAATGTAGTGCGCACTTCCGAAAGTTGTTGCACCGATTCGTATACGCATGGTCCCGCTTCCACTTCCCCTGGAATTACTTGAATGTCAGGCTCTGCATCAAGTGCAGGGGTTGACGCTCCATCAACTGCCTGAAACATAGTACTTGCATTAGTTAGGATTACAATAGTGAAAACATAACACACACCTGGGGTTGACAGCACAGGTACATATCAACGGCTAACCACGAATGAAACATTGTGTAGAACAATCAAACGACAAGAATTCCAGCTCTGATGATGACGCTCGATGGAGCTGTCAGTATCCATACCTCCTGCTGGTGAAGAACATCTAGAAATGTTGTAGATGTGGCGGACGCTTCAGCATCTCCCTGAAAGACAGTACTTGCATTGGTATGGATAACACTAATTATAACTGAAAACAAACACCAGTGGACGATAACTAAGGTGTACATCAATTGGAAAGCACTAACCAAACATTCGGTAAAATAATTACAAGATAAAATAAAACTATTACTTGACATGCATAAAACAAGTCTGTAGTGGATTAGCCTAGTAAGATTACCTGATACGCGCTAGAAGTGGTTGATAACTGAGACCACGTCAAGGATGTAGAATGTTCTTGCTTCAGATTCAAGGGATAGTCAAGAAGTTGTAAAGGTAAATTAATGATTGATAATGAAATGCCAATATTAAAAATAGCCATGTAAGACGACAGAATACTTGAAAAATGCTCAATACAGCACAGTTCCCTGTTCCCATATATATACATTGCGTTTGTGGGTTATGAAATCGAAAAAAGAATATATTGATAAATGTCATTATTCAAAAAACTATACACTCATATCAATATCGAAATTATTACAAGGGATAGAACACCTACAATATCAATTAATCAGTTTGGCTACCTACACACTACCGCAAGGCCTAAAGCTAAATCCGGACACTTGACTCACCGGTGGCGAAATGTGGACGAATAGAGTGGGAATAGCGTTTTCGAGCAATTTCCGTGTCGTTCGCCGTTTATTCTTCTTTGTTACCCAAGATGTTGTGTACATGTTCAAGGAAAAGTGACGGCTGCAGATGCGGTATCGATCACCCCTCTTGTCCTGTAAGACTTGTTGGACTCTACTTTCCAGCTCATCCAGTGGATATCCGCAATGTCTGACGCATTCTCTTATTCGATCAACAGTTTTCGGGAATACATGCATTGTAGTGCCTTCAGATTTCGCATGGGTCTTCGAAGGGCAACCGCTAATCGAACAGGCAGGCATTGTTGATAAATCTGAAAAGTAAATATCAACATTATTATACAATCTTCAAGAATAAAGATTTGATACAAAAGTAAATGAATCTTACAATGATCAATGCAAGGTTTGTTTTGGTCGCAGGAACTATACCAGTTCATTATGTGCGGCTTAGTATTTGCATAAGTTGCAGAAATGTATAAATGATGTGTCTAAAATCTGAACATGTGACTCGTCCCTTGGATGTTCTGCCTTGCACGAGAAGGAAACATGCTTACATTATAGACTGGACCCTCAAAGGATGCAATTCGATGACAATAGACACAGATGAAAATAAATAGATCTATTGATAGCATAGCAATGGAAACTCAAGTCAATAGCAATGAGACCAATGAACATAGCACTATTGTGTACTCTACTCGCAAATAGATAGAAATTTAAAAATTTGCGAAATATGACTAGGATACATGGCCTTACCTTGACCAACAAACAGTTGGATTCAGCAAGCAGAGCAGTATGTTGCAGGAGAATAGGTGGGTGGCCACAGGTAGCACACAGATGGGTTTGCTCTAAGCGGTCACAGAAGTTCACGGATAGCACGACGACGAGCAGATTAGCGTAGATCTCAGTGGTTGCCAGGTAACACGTTCAGGAGTTGACTTGCAAAGCACAAAGATGTTCTCATGAGACATATCAAGTGGTTTATAAAGTATTAGAAACAGGGATGTGTTTGTGAATGAATGACGTATGTATGTCGTGGTTTTAGGGGGGCGGCCTGCTTGAAGGGGAGGCCTGGCTAGAGACACGGGGTCTGAGGAGGCCATGTGACCGATGGCCCCTTGGCGTGGGATACCTTTTCAAGTGTACATGTAGTTTGGCACCTTGGCCTTTCGCGCCCCTGACAGCCCCCCATGCCAGCGCGCATCCACTGGCGCGAACCGCCTTTGATAGAGGGTGGGTGGGATGGATGGGGCTGGGGCATGCAGATAAGGCACAGGAAGACTGCTGAATGGAGACACACTTATGTGGATTGCAGGGGGGCGGCTTGCTTGAAGGGGAGGCCTGGCTGGAGACACGGGGTCTGAGGAGGCCACGTGACCGATGGCCCCTTGGCGTGGGATACCTTTTGAAGTGTACATGCTGTTTGGCACCTTGGCCGTTTGCGCCCGTCACAGCCCCCCATGCCAGCGCTCATCCCTGGGTGCGAACCGCCTTTGATAGAGGGGGGTGGGATGGATGGGCCGGGGGCGTGCAGATAAGGCACAGGAAGACTGCTGAATGGAGACACACTTATGTGGATTGCAGGGGGGCGGCCTGCTTGAAGGGGAGGCCTGGCTGGAGACACGGGGTCTGAGGAGGCCATGTGACCGATGGCCCCTTGGCGTGGGATACCTTTTGAAGTGTACATGTAGTTTGGCACCTTGGCCTTTCGCGCCCCTGAAAGCCCCCCATGCCAGCGCGCATCCACTGGCGTGAACCGCCTTTATATCAATATATAGTATATCGCCTTTATATCAATGATAGTATATCATTGCTTATCAATAACAAATGCCACATACCGGAGATTCTTGTGAGCACAGACCCACACTTCAACCGGTGTATTATAGTGGTGAAGACCCTAAGGCCTGTATAATCCAATGGTAATTGTTAATATAGATACATGTGTGACTTTTATAGAGACATAACCTACTGAAAGACTTTGAACAAGTGTTATTTGGTGCATGCATTATCGAGAATATGTTATGTTAGCTTAGATAGATAGTGACCACCCTGCTTCACAGAGACCAGACCTTCACCCATTCGGAGCACAGATGTCTGACGTCCAACCTTGAATGGAAACACACTTGATTCATTAAAAAAATCGAAACAACCGTTGTTAAAATATATGTGGTGTTTTATGTTGTATCTCATTTTCATGACTCAAAAATACAAGACTTTAAAGATTATACAGGTCAGGTTGCAGCACAGCGAGAGAAAATCCCCTGTACTGACCGCTGTCACTCGGGAACGCTTCTCTAATGGCACGAACGGCACAGGTGGGTATCACTCTTCGAACGCGGTGTCCAAGCCTCCCGTGGAGCCACCATGTAAAGGAACGATAGGCCACCAGCCTGTACCACCTATGAAAATGAATGAAACAAACTGTTTTTAAATGACCAAGATAAGTTTAATAAACGTTTGTTGTCAATGACAATTCTTGTAACTAATGGCATTCTGCACGGACAAATGCTATCTAGACAAAGCACACTATTGAACGACTTACATGCGTTACAATGATATGTAGATGTAATTTTGGCTATAGTAGAAGAACATGAAATAGGAGTGGCATAACAAGCAGAGTATACTTACTCGTTACTCGGATTACGAGGATGAACAGTTGCGCGAAGTTCGTGCATAAGCACCATCATTATTCTCAACACGGCCCGTGTGAGGCAGGCTGCCCTGAAGTCTGGCAGCTCGGTGATGCATTGCGGTCGTGGCTCGCCTTCCGAAATGTAGGCCAGGCATCCCGAGTTTTCTCGGCAGCAGCAGTTCTTGTCCTCAGTTGGCATTAGCTCGCACCGATTGCATGTGCACCAGGTGGAGACGCTGTCCATTTGACTAGGCCCAGGCTCTTCATCTGTTGATTCGTCCTGCCAACTGCCGTCCGAATCCCCATCGTTTTCGCGTGCTTCCCTTTCCAGTAGTTCCTCCTCGGTATACTCGGGCTCGTACATGTAGGGCATTATTGTAGCCATTGTGTGTTAAACAAACTAAAATAATTTATAGCGGTGGTACTGGTATCTGTTCACACGGGCTACAAGCGGCGAAGGTAGCTGACCAGAGCACTGAAACGAGTCACAGAATACTCAAAGTAACACAGAGAGAGGAATGGAATCGAAAATCTGCTGCTGTGTGTTGTGAAACGGTCTGTTTATACTTATTGAGGAAAGAGGCGTCCTGCCATTTCCATGGCAACACGTCATTAGCTGAAGCGCAGCGAATGTTGACACAAGACGTGCTTTGGCGTTGGGAAATGGGCGGTACGAGTCTGCTGATGACAGGCTCAGGGGCGGCGGATTTGATTTAGTGCCGCAAAAGCAGGTCAGCCAGGGCGATGGGGGAAAAGATAGGATTATCAGAAAATGGCGGCTCCCTGGTGCTTGTTTTCGCGTGCGTTTAATGGACGAAAACTCGGGTAAGGTCCATAGGAAAGTTTTCTAAAATCGAGCCACTTAGGCTTAAAAAAACATGGCCGACCCGCAGGGACAATACAAATTTTTACTAGACCATGCCTTTAACTATGACCCAACCACCTCCATATATCCTGCAGATCCGCAGGCAGTTAATGGAAATAAAGAGGGAATAAGGACAGGATAGTGTACCCCCCACCCCCCTCTTTCCCCCTGTGATGCATGTGTGTGCCCCCACCCCCCTCTGGCCCGTGTGATGCGTGTGTGTGTCCCCACACCCCTCTGGCCCCCTGTGATGTGCGTGTGTGCCCCCACCCCACTCTGGCACCTCATAATGTGTGTGTGAGCCCCCCACCAACCCTGTGACCCCCTGTGATGCATGTGTGTGCCCCCACCCCCTTCTTGCCCCCTCTGAGGTGTGTGTGTGCCCCCACCCTGCTCTGGCCCCCTGTGATGCATGTGTGTGCCCCACTCTGGTCCCCCGTGATGCGTGTGCGTGCCCCTCTCTGGGCCCCAGTGATGTGATGCATGTCTGTATAGTTAAAGAGTGCAAGACTACATTGATTTGCACCAACAAACAACTTTTCACTGAACTGGAGTTGTAAAATAGTTAAAACAAGTAGAGTGCACTATTCGTTGGCAGGTATGTGTCTCTTCATTCTGTACAAGATTATGCAATGTGATATACTATGTTTGTTTGAATTTCAAGATATTAGGGGTGAGGTTAACCCCATTCTGTTAATGTTTTTTAAGAGCCTGCCCTGAAGAAGGACATAGTCGGAAATGCATCGGCAAGGGCCTCTGCTAGTTAAATGATTGAACACTACAATCTGGAAAATAAATTACAAAGTGATTGAACTTTCAGTACAGCGTTTATGTCAATCCGTTTTCCTTGTTGATTGACTGCATAACTACTACCACAAATTTGATCTATTTATAACACCAACTCTGAAGTAGTGTTCACTACAAAAAAGGCGTCTCCAAGCTCAGTGGATTTTCCACTGAGCAATTTCTGCCCATGCATGTCTGTACCCCCTGCTGGCCCCCCATGATGCATGTGTGTGCCCCCGACCCCCTCTGGCCCCCTGTGATGTGTGTGTGTCCCTCCCACCCCCTTCTGCCCTCCATGATGTGTGTGTGTGCCCCCAACTCCTCTCTGTTCCCCCATAATGTGTGTGTGCCCCCCAACTCCCTATGCCCCCCCTGTGATGCGTGTGTGTGCCCTCCACCAACCTCTGACCCCCGTGATGCGTGTGTGTGCCCCCATCCCCCTGGCCACCTGTAATGCATGTGTGTGCCCCCACCCTCCTCTGGCATCCCGTGATGCATGTGTATGCCCCACACCCCTCTCTGGCCCCCACGATGCATGTGTGTGCCTCCCACCACCCTCTGGCCCCCCATGATGCATGTGTGTGCCCCCACCCTGTAATGTGTGTGCATGCCTCCCACCCCCGCTGGCCCCCCCATGAGGTGTGTGTGTGCCCCCCACGCCCCCTCTGGACCCCCATCCCCCATCTAGGCCTATGATGTGTGTGTGTGTGCCCTCCACCACCCCCCCGTGATGCGTGGCGATGCCCCCCTCTTGCCCCTCGAGATGCGTGTATGTGCCCCCAGCCCCTTGTGATGTGTGTTGATGCCCCCACCCCCCTCTGGCCCGTCATGAGGTGTGTTAATGCCCCCCTTCTGTTCCCCCGTGATGCGTGTGTGTGCCCCCCACACCCCTCTGGGCCCTTGTGATGCGTGTTGATGCCCTCTTCCCTTTCTGTTCCCCTGTGATGTTGCTGTGTGCCCCCTACCCCCCTTTTTGGTCCCCCCATTTTCATTACTGGAGTTGTCTTGATTCACGTAGGGTTCACCATCAATGACTTTTGCCAACGCTTGGACTTTTTGGACACATTGACTCTTGGGGCCTCACCCCCTCAACTCTCATGCTGGACCTTCCCTGGATCTCCCACTCAGGTTGGCCCTGAATCATGCGGTGCCCATTTTCTTCGTAAATTCCTTGCCTACATGTTTTGTTCCGTTGCAATATTATGTGCTTCACTGACCTCTGCAACTATTTTTCACTCTCGCCTCTGATTCTCTGCTCTTTTCACAGTTTTATTTTCTATTCTCTTCTCCTCCCACTCCCCCCTTTCTCTCCGTCTCCTCCCCCTCTTAATTTTTTCTATGCACTAACTCTATCTGAATGGTCGCTGACCCTATTATGATAGTAACTTTGTTCACCCTCCCCTCTCCTTACTTGTTATTACCTCCATCCCCCTCCAGCACTATCTGAAATGTCGTCAGGCCAGTACGATAGCCGCTTGTTTTGTTCCTCTCCCTCCTTCTCCTCCCCTCTCCCTCATCTTGTTTAATTCTCCGGCTGTACCAGAAATATTGCCAGGTCTAGTACGGTAGTCGCCTGTCTGTTTCCCATTTCCCTCCTATTTGTATTTTAGCACTTGCACTATCTGAAATGTCACTACGCCGAGTATGATAGTTATTTTCACATTCTTGTTGTTCATGGTCTGTAAGAAGGTTTTGTATTTTCCGTTTTTCCCTCCCTTGTCGTGAAATGCTTTGAAACACATTGGGCCTGATTCATGGAAGTGTTTTATAATGGTGCAATACCATAGGAAAACGTTCCATGAATCAGGTCCATTGTGTATAGCCGCTATATAAATAAACCATTATATCATACCATAGCAAGCATACACTGTAATGTCTCCATCTTGAATTTAATATATATCTAATAGGAGTTGTAGAGAAACAGGTCTGCACATCACTCATGGACCCCACCCCGTCAGCTCTGGCATATTGAAAGAACGTCAAGAAAGCAACACGAGCGCATACGTGAGGCTGCACGCCTATTTCCATGCAGAAGACTCCACTGGCCCAGTAGGCAAGGGGAGGTGAATGTTAGTGGACCTAACGGCTCACTCCCACTCTTCTGACAGCAATGGTTAGGCAATTTCACCTTACCTCCTGTCCTGTCCTTACCTTACTGGCTCTCCAGCTTAACTGAGTCACACAGTGTCGTCATGCAATGCTTCTCGCCACACCATCACAGTGCTGACTTTGTCTGTCTGCTGATGGATCGACACCCAATTCCCTCTGCTCTGTAGACCATTTTTTACATTTTATTTTGTATTTTTATTTGACATTTTATGGTTTACAAAGTTGAAAACCTTTTGTCAATAGAAAAAAATGTAAACTTCTTTGTTCCAATTTTCTTCCCTTACACATAGAATAGAACATTCTATGTATAGAACATAGAACATTCTCACTTATTAAAATTTTTTTAAAAAAAGAGAACTGAGAAAACGAATAAAAAAGTATAGCAAAGTTTGTGGTGCACAGAACCACTGGTCATGTCGGAATATATATATCTAATCGTCTCTGACCATTTCCAGAAGGCTATTTATCTTCTCCGTTAACCAAGCCTAGTCTTGCTTGAATTCGTACAAGAAGTTTCGACACCGCCAAGATGATATGCGTTATTTGGGATGCCATCTTGATACATAATCCTTACCTTTAGCAATCAGCAGGACTCGCCCAATGCACTAGCCCCAGAGCCCAGCAACTGAAGGGATCACTGGGCTTAATGATTGTTGCTCCTCAAAACCCAGCAGCGAGAGGTTTCACGTGGGAGGGTGAAGTCCAGCATTATGCCAGGCTCCTTGCCGTGATGCAGGAATTAAAAAAAATTAAAAAAATAGTGCAGGTGGGGATGTGTATGCTCCCAGCCGTGGCGGGGGTGGGAGTTGCCACAGAATTGAAGAAGATTTGGAAGGGTCCCTTTCATGAAGGCTTGGGACACGGAAGGAGAGGGGGCGTGGGTGTAATGAAGCCTGTCTGCGCTAGGAATATGTTTTCTTTTACAATTAAGGTGGGTTTTCATTTTCTATCATGGGGCCATAACGTGTGTGTTATATTTCCAGTGTAGCTGGGCTTCACAGGAGTAAGCAGATAAATACATTTTGTTATCATTGCTAATATAACTATTTCTAGTGTGCGGCCTCTTTGTGACAGCAACAAGAACAATAATGACATACTGTGACAGAGGATTTTCTCTATTTCTATTGCAGGGTTGACGGGGCTGCAGAATCTCACCAGAGGGTCGCGGTGGGATTGGGGGGCCGTAAAAGACCCACAAACGTCCGCTGCTCACTTCAATTTTACAGCGCACAGGTCACTTTTGGACAAGTTCGCCCTGCACTATTCTTATCCTGTCATCTTCCCATAGGACCTTGCCCGTTGCATAGTCCTCCTCTTCACCTCTAGTATCCCGTCACCTCTAGTATCCCGGTGAGCCGTTAGCATTGCCATCCCGGGATACACGCTTCACGCCTTCAGCGGACGCCTGCCTCCTTCCCTTGCTGTCAGAGGATGACCTTGTGTTCTGTCATCCCTTCAGTAGCTAGCACATCTGAAACCTTGAAGTAGAATTCCCAACGGCCATCATGGAAATCAAACAGCCTCTGGCCCCAGGTTGGGCAGCTTGCTCTATGGCACTTTGCTCCCTGAACTGTGTGTTCACCTTTCATCAAGTTAAGCGAGCCACATATCCCAACGTCATCATTACACATGTGCAGTTGTCTGCTTTGAGGATTATAAAAATGCATTTTAGAATCCCTGATATGCTTTCTGTGATCGCATTGTAATCTTGAGGATCTTATCCACAAACAAGGATGTCAGGAGGGGCAGAGCTCTTTATTTGGACCCTTCAGAGTCAATTGCAGTCAAGGGCAGAGCAGCAGCTGGGTGCTGCCAACAGTCCGCATCCAGGATGCATTCAGCAGATCAACCTCAGCTGCATCTTATCTCTGACTAATTTACTAAGCAATCACTCATGACACTCCCAAGAGTACACGCCTCCACTGCATTCCAGCCTAGCGTCAAGCATGTTGCATTACTGCCTACCTTCCACCATGGAAGGCTTACTTAGCATCCTTCACCGCAGTTTGCACTTTTCCTACTTTCCAACCAGGGGAAGGCAATCTATATCTCTCCAGATGTCTTGGCCTGCAAATTCCATCAGCCCTAGCCAATATAGCCAATCATGTATGATCATGGGATTTTGTAGGCCGAAAGATCTGTAGTGCTGCATGTAGCCTTCTACTGAGAGCCATGACTATGGACTCCCAGACAGGTGTATAGTGCTACAAGGCAACGCAATGGCAATTGTCCCTATTCTGATAACAAACACAGCCATTGCCACTCCTCATTACAAGGATGACCTGGTGAATTTGGCACTACTGTTGGTGACACATTTTTGGTAACCTAGTCTGGGCAGTAATGGACAGTGCTGAAGTACACAGGGTAGGAAATGGGCCGGAACAAGTGGCAGCATGGCAACATTTGTCTTGCCTGAGCACTGCTCTGATGACAGGCCCAGGGGCTAACGCAGGAAACTCTCAGACCTGTTCATGCACAAACAGACAGCGTACACAAGACTCGGCCCGTGATACTGAATACAGAACCAGCAAAAGCCCCACATACAGTGCTGCAGCTGTGCAAACTGGTTTATATGTCCATCAATCTACAGAAATGTTTGGTTTTGGCGCTTTTTGGCATAAGCCAAAATATCACCAACACCTTTGCTGCAGTAAAGGAAGAGGTTCCACAAAGCAGTCTTCATCGTTGGCATGATAACAGGAAATGCTTTGCCATATAATAGTCAAAGCACTAAGCATTCATTGATGTTGCACTACAAGGATATAATCCAATGGTGGGCAGTCATAATTTCGAAAAAAAAATGTCGACAGACAAAAATGTCGACAAAAAAATGTCGAAAAAAAAAATGTCGACTTTCGTTTTTTTTAATTATATATTTATTTTAGGGGTTCGGGAGTTAAAAAAAAGGGAAAAATTAAAAAAAAAATTAAAAAAGGGGGGTTGGGGGGGAACCCCCCCATTTAAAAAAAAAAATGCATTGAAAAAAAAAGTCGACATTTTTTTTTCGACATTTTTTTTTCGAAATTTTGACTGTTGACATTTTTGTTGTCGACATTATGACTATAAACCTAATCCAATAGTGGCTTGTTTAACGTCTTTTCTCCCAATCAGCAGAACTGTCACATGTCACGTGTCCGTGTGACTTTTAGGACGCAGAGTGATCTGCATTCCAGAAGGAGACTGAGGCAGGCCTCCCTTCTCGCTTCTGGGTGAGGACAACCATCTTATATATGTTTTCCGTCGTTCGTTGATTTATCTGCGAGCCAGACCTCTCGCAGGGCGGGTCCTGCACGCTCGACAAGGAGGGAAGTGGCAACCTGTTGGCAACAAGGACTGCAACAGAGTGAGAGGAAAGCCCTCAGTGATCCGACGCAGCGGAAGCGGAGTGGCATGGATCCAAGAATGAGGTCCTGGGCTACGACTGAACATCGAGCTCAGCGAGCTACGAAAAAGCTCTGCAAACATGGGTAACATCGGCAACTGCTCAGCATCACGGGCAGACTTAGCATTCATTGGTAACATTTGTATCACCGTCACGCAAACAAACCCCAGGCGGGCTTTGTACCAGTGGTAAACATAGCAGTGATCCGTGCAGGTGATGCAACATTGTTTAATGTTGCCGGGTACAAAAAGCTACGGTGCACGGTGTGGGAGTACGCACACAACGGAAACAAAACAGGCACGAAATGGGAGAAAAACACTGCTCCCCCGAAAGAGCATAGGACACGGCCGCTCCCGCTGGAGGGAGCGGGGCACCCGCAAAAGGTGAGCAGAGCAACGTACACTGCAGCACACCGCAGCAGGGTAGAAGCACAGTGCTGGCCAATGGCAAAAAACGGAATATCCTCAAGGCAAAGAGCAGGCTTGTAAAAGGCAGCCAGACCTTGGTCTTGTGAGCAAACACTGTGTGTGATTCTCTTCTGGGATTTGCTGTTTCCCCTGGCAGTGCAACACTGTGCATGTCATCCTCGGAGCAAGGCATGGCGCAGCCACAGAATAAGCTTGAAGGCGAGCGACGCAGCACAGGAGGTCCCGGGCAGAGGTGGTGATCAGCGGACACTAACGAAAAGCTATGGCAGATCATTGCGCAGAGTCAAGCATCATTGCGAGGCTCCAGCGGCAGCTGTGGCAGAGCAGGGAGCAGGGACGTAATTTCACCAAAATGCATGGGGTAGCGGAAGTGACATCACACAACTGTTGACCTCTGATGACATCACAGGAAGTGATGTCATTTGACCCCACCCCCAAGCGATATCACGGGAAGCGATGGAACACAACCTTTCACCCTTTGACAAAACAGGAAGTGGCATCTCATAGCACTGTTATTAAGTACACTGAGAAAAATGTTACGATATCACTATAATGTGATATACATTTCATACAAGATTGGATCACTATATTTATCGTTATGATTGTTGTGTATAGGCCCATATTGCCAAATTACTGTGAATGCAAGCAGACGCCCAAGGCCAAATGATAATGAGGTGTTATTGTATAGCACTTACACTTAAGCGCTTTATGTAGAACAAATATACATACAATATCACCCAACCTATGTTGGTACTCATTTATCGACCTCAGAAGGATGAAAGGCTGAGTTGAGGTGTTTAAGAACAGACTAAATCAGGGACTCACCCCCTGAAGTGTGCATGAATTAAACCTTTAATGAGTCTAGCAATTATTTAATGAATTCCAGAAAGACAAATTATTTGCTATTCCTATTCTTTCTTATTTAGGGTCACTGCTTTTGGAACCGCTGTTCTTTTTTTAAAGATTTTTTAAGAGGCCTGAACAAGAAAGCCAGCCACTCCAGAAGCAAAGAACCACATGGCACTGGCAACAGCACAAGACCTGGCGTTACATTTTTTTTTAAAGATTATTTAAAAAAAAAATGTTTAGGGGTAGCAAGTGAGACCACAGGTGTAGCAAGGGAGACATCAGGGGTCTCAGTTGCAACCGCTGGCGACCCCTAAATGACATCCCTGGCAGGGAGCGAGGAAGAAGGAGTTTCGCTTTGGGGTGAAAAGCACAGAAAGGGAGCTTGGCACTGAATGGCGAGGAAGAGGGCAGAAAGGAAAATACTACAGGTTCTAAGAAAGGGGGCGGGTTGAAAAGTGACGAGGCAATATAATGTGCAATTCACGGCTCCCAATAAATGAAATAAGAGCTGTAAGTGCGACCACACTCTGAGGTGATAGAAAGTGCCATTTACGGTGCGCGATAAATGGCGTAAGTCATGCTATTTATTGCACACTCACACAGTACCAACCAAAACCACGGCTTCACTACCATCAGCCCCGTGCAGGGCTTAACTTACCGAAATCTTTCAAGAACGGCTTATTGCCAACCGTCCGTTGCTTTTTGGTTTGCACTCAGATGCAAGACTAACTTCCTTGCGCTTTCGAGCTGCTGGACTTGTTGCATTAACGACTGACTAAAGGAATACATGCCCAAAGGGGACTGTTGATTGAGCCCGCTAGTTTATAAAGTTTTTATAGTTCTGTGCATCAGTATTTTTTTTTAACTGTAATCTCGGACCAAGTCACACAAATATCTAATATACTCTTTTGCAGGATCAAGGCCATACTGGAAGCAAACAAGCCTGAATGAGTGAATCCATTCATGGCCAGGGCTGCACAGAAAGTCAAATGTATTCTATAGAACTTCAAAAAGGATCAAGTAGGTATACTGGATCCCAACTAAATCTGGTGCTTTAAGAGAGGTAGCTCGTGTTTATTAGTGATGTTACTGGGAAAATACAACTGGGCAGGGAGCTATTGCTAAATATTGTGCGCAGAGCTGTTCTGATAAGACGCTGTTGCCAGATGCTTTGCGGGCGGTGGAGTGCGCAGTGTGGTGTCTAAACCGGACCAGGGGATATTCTGGGCTGATGTGGCCACAAACACGAAGCCAATAGAGGAATTAGAAAGGCAGTAGTAGGTAGTAGGTGAATTGCTTGTGGGCCCCCGGGGCCTTCACTTTATGGGGGCTCGATGCATGCACCTTTTGTGTCTGTGAGTAACCCTGGCTGTGCCTGCTGCCTTTTAGATCTGTGGCCCTTGTGAAGTGAAAAGCATCCAGCGACTATTTTTTTTATTGATAACACTGCATGCTTTAAAACTGAAGTAAATGTGGACGGTAGCCTAGAAGGTCAATGTTCCTGCAACACAGATGTATGCAATCAGAAGTTTGTTTCATTAAAAGATTACAAAAAAGGAAGCAGGCGCTCCTCTCCAGAAAGAGCATGGCATACCTGTTCTGAGATGAGAGTTTGCAGCACACGCTTTTTGCTCACTGTACCTCTCACAGATGGGAAATATCCATTTGCATATCAGTCTTTGTCCCGCCCAGATGGGCAGTCCAGCACCGAAATGCAATGGCAATTCCTCTGAACAAGAGTACCAACAGCAACCCCATGCACTTAAAAACATTAAAAGATTAGTATGTTAATGCGGCTGCCAGGGCCGGTGCTATCATTAGGCAAGTTTAGGCGTTTGCCTCAATTTGCACATTTTAGAGCGGCAAAACGCTACTCTGCCTGTCATAGCACCGGCCCTGTTCACACTGTCTGCAGCCAACAGGCTGAGGCTGGCTGTAGCAGTAGCAGGCCAGGCAGCGTAGCCACAGCACCAGGCACGTGAAATGACAAGGGTCAGGTCGGCTAAGGGTCACTCATGAGTGTGTGCATGGGCGTGGCAGCGCTGACACCTGTGCATTAGGCGTAATACGAACGGCGCACGCACCTGCCATTGCCCGCCGTAGACTGCCATGAATGCTGCAGTCTGCTGTTCTTCTTTGGAAATAAATTGGCCCAGCCCACCCAGGCCCGATCGTCAGTCCTATACGGCCTGCCTCTCAGCTTCCACCTGGCTGAGCCTGTGACCTGACCTGGCTGCACCCGTCCTTGGGAGGCCCTGCACTAGCTTCAGCCTGCAAGCCTGCAACAGCCTTCTGCTGTGCGTGTGCTGCCGCCGGCTGCTATAGTTATCTGTGTGCCGGGACAGTGTCTGGGCCTTTCAACACTTTCACATGAAAGGGGCCTCAGTTTGGCCCAGGCATCTGCCCCCATTTCCCAGTTTAATGTCTTACAATACAGCAATATATTCCGTTCGTTCTGGGGCTTAAAATTTGCTCTTTGGAGCACTCACCTTACAAGCTGCGTTTGCTGGAGCCCTCCCGGCTGTGACTTCCCTTGGGGTAAACAGACGTGTTATCATCAACTTGCTGCCTTTTAACCCGGACAAAGATGCTGACAAAAAAGAACATATAGCTTTCCAGTGGTCATTTAGTGTTTCGGCTCCATGCTAGACGTCTCGCAATAATCTATGGTTATCGGTTGCAGTTCCTGCTGTGTTTCTTTGTCTCTATTATAATGTATGCCCCTCAGACTGATTTGGGACTGGATGAGAGACATGGCCTGGGTGAATGACAACGAGGAGATTCATACGAGCCTACAACCAGTGACCTGTTGCCCTCAGGAGATTTGGGGTGCGTTCAGGCTATACATAGCCGATATGGGACAAAGGGAAGGGGATCAAGATTAAATGAGCAATACAACAGTGTAACGATTTGAAGATGTAATGTTGATCATACATGTGGCATGTGATGTAACCATTAACAGAATGTGCTTATTACTTGTGCAAGTTAAATAAAGTTAAAAAAAATAATAATAATATGTACTTGGCTGTAGAACCCATCTTTTGTATAAACCATAATTTCTTCCAATGCCAATCTGCTGGCAATAATAAAACACTCACTGATCAAGGTGTTGTGATGACATATCGAGTTATATTCGCCAGCTCAAGCTTGCTTGACAATTCACGCTGGGATGAGGGGCTTGCATTGGTTTCCAGATATTTGTTTAGATATATATTCCCACAATGTCCTCATGGCGTCTTTGCTGCTGATTCTGCAGAAAGCTAAGCAACTTCCTGTAGGCACAGTTGTCACCTGGCCCATATCATCAGAATTACCTTCCTATATTTTTAGCCAGGAGCACTTTGCATTCTGGGACACCTTGTTTTTGTTTATTCCATTATATGCATTGGTGTACAAGTCTCAGCATGCACAATTCTCTTGGCTAACAAGCAAGCGATAGTTGGAGGTGACTCTGATGACATGTGGCCATTTGGCAAGTATGTATAGAAAAATGTACGCCATGGCAATGAACCGGCTACATGCTGATCGGTGCGAACCTTGGCAATGCTTGCTGCCATCTGTGCTCTGCCTGGTGGACCATCTAGGATGATTGCAAAGGCTCTTGGGATGCATCAGGTGGAAAGGACAAGGGTGAAATGTGCTACTGAATGGTTGAAGAATTCAGCTCACAGATCAAGAGGCTGTGACAGGCAATGACATCATGCACATAAATCAAGAAGGATGTGCAACAGAGCAGGTAATTGTAAATGCCAACATTAGGCAACATAATTTAAAATAGAAGACTCCAATGGAAAAATGTCTGCTGTTGGAGTGTGAATGGATTTGTAACCCCGAGATACATTTTTGAGTGTGACAGTTCTTCTAGTTCTGGCTCTGTGGTCTTCTAACATGGGCAACTATTAGTATAAGAAGAAAACAATCTAACATAAGCAACACTTTAGTCCAAGATGAAACAATGAGGTCTACAAATGTACCTGGTTTACCTTTTCATAGTGAGTCTGAATTCCCAGCCTGTGCTGTAGAAGACAGGTGGTTGGCACAGATTGCTCCATAATACACAGGTCCTGTGACAAAATGACTTCTGCTCTGCAGCGGTATAAGGACAAGGGAAAGCTAAACCACCTACTAGCCCCCACACTTCTACAAACCAACAGTGATCCCAATTATAAAGGTAAAACAGGCGCCATGAAGAGATGTGGCTCCTTCAAACTTTGTGGTAACGTGGGCCGAGGGAAGTCTATACTCTAATCAGGGGGGATGTGAATGTGAGACATAAGCAACCATAACATCAGTAGTACAACTGTTCCAACATAAAATGTTGTCCAATCAAAGTTTTATACAAATGTATATATTTTAATTAAACAAACCAATTATACAACTAACTATTAAACATGCTACAAAAACTCATGCCTGTAAAAGAAGACAGAAAATGCAAAACAGATAATTATAGGCACTCTGAATACTTTAGCAGAGAGAGAAAAGGCAAGAATTGCAGTAATGCCCCTCAAAAGCAAAACAAAAGAGGGGATGGCTGGAAGGTTTAGAATTACTATTAACCCCTGGCATTGCTCTGAGGAACCCTCCAGACCATAGCTCCTCACCTGGCAAGCCATTACAAAAGGGGAAAGACCATGTGCAAATCAGGCTCAGTCTCACTCCAACAGGGACACACCTGCCAGAATTGCAGGTTTTGGTTTGCTAATGCCCCTCAAATGGACTCATTATTTTAGGAAAAGAAACAACAATGGCCTCAACCAGTCTCTATTGTCCCAGAAATGGACCACGGGGAAAGGGTCTCTAAACAATACCTGATTCCAGTTCTTAGGCAATTAAAGGGGGTCGAACAAGGCTTCGGGATTTGATGGCTGTGGTTAAAACCAGGTGTGGGTACAGCAAGTCACAGTGATCCCACATGGTGTGTCAGCATTGATTCAGGGTTGAGTAGTGCACCATGAGTTCTGAAGGTGGAGTCAAGAGTTACAGGTCGATGGATCACCAGGAGCGGTTTGAAAATTGAGCATGGTTTGAAATGAGTACTGCTGTTCCAGTTCAATGGGAGACACGATGATCCAGTGGTTCGAGTCATGCTGACATGCGAAGACCTCGAAGACCTGACGGTTCAATGCTTGGTTCGATGACGCAGCGGTTGTAAGTCATCCGTACACTGTGCTGATTCACAAAACTTGCAGGTGACAAGGCTATGCTGGGATGATTCACCATCGAGACGGTTCAATGATGCTGCAACAGCGGTTTTAGGATCAAAGGTGAGTTCCAAGGGCAGTGCAGCAGGTCCTGGAGATTTGAAACCCACAAACACCATTCAAATGCAGTTTGTTGTAAAGAAAACAAGCGACCTGGCTGTTTTGGGTCACTGATTTGCCACTCTGGATGATGTGAGTTCCACTGCAGGGGGATCTAGAGAAGGCAAGTCATTTTCAATCTCCACTCTCACAGCCAAGCAGAGTGTTAGGCCTTGTTCTTCGGCAAAGTCCCCACAAATGTTCCTTAGTGATGGGTAGAGAGCAGAGCTTTCCACTGCCATGAACACCTGTCTTCATCTCTTCTGCAGGGCTTTGGAAAGGATAGCTCTTCAAACAGGATGGAAATTAATTCTTCCTTGAAGGTACAAAAGTGAATCATAGGAGTGGGAGACCCCTACTTTTATAGGTAAAAGGCCACAGGTGATTGGATGAAGTAAGCCTGATTTGAGGAGGTCCAATCAATATCTTTGAGAGAAGTGACTCTTGCCTCCTGATTTCATACCCATAGTGCCTTGTTTTTGAAGAAATTGGAGGCGGCAGGAAGGAAAGAAAAGCTCAAAGTGAAACAATATCGAGGAACCATTTCTCAGGCCTGATAGTGCCATGTTATAGATCTAACTCAGCCCTCCCATGGCCTGCAGCTTCACAGGGCCCTAGAAACCGGAAGCTTCAGACCAGGGTGACTCATGAAGCAGAGCAAAGGTGTCCACTGTTGTTTTGGCATGGAGGTTTCCAGAAAGGGGGAAGGGGGTCTGATTAAAAGACCACCCTTTCTATGATGGAATTACCCTAATCATTGTATCATTAATGAAAATCAGAACAACTAGGGCTTTTACATCCTTGCCAGAAGGCAATCCTTGACAAGTGCAATTTTAATAAGTAAAGTTATTATACCACTATAACCTATTATTCGCTGAAAGATATCACACAATTATAATTTATAGAAACTACAAAAACTGTTGCCAATCTTGAAACAATGTGCAAATAGAGTTTAATATTGGTAAATAGAAGAATATCTCACTGCGGCATTCAGCTCAAGCTAAAAGGTTTGAGAATATGTTCCCCTAACACTGCATGCAGTACGTCGCCAAACAACCCTTAGCCCAATAGCAAACATAGGGCCTCATTACGATATTGGTGGTAGTCATGGCGCTATTTGCGCCATGACTGCCACCAATAACGTGTCCGGCAACGGTCTCGTTCAATGGGGACTTACCGGTGTATTCTGACCTTTGCGGGACCGGTAAGTCCCCATTGAAAAAGCCATTCCCCATTCCCATTTGATCCCCCATAGGGCTCAATGGGAATGCGGAAGGCGCTAATAACGGTACCGCAAATTGCGGTACCGTTATTGGCTCTGATTTCCCTTAACGGGTCCCGTCCATAACGCCTGGTCAGACCAGGCGTTAACGGAGGGACCCGCTAAGGGAACTCGTAGTAGGTCGGTAAGGGATTACCCGCACAGGTCTCTATACTGGTGCCCGGTATCCCTTACCGCCCTACTCGTAATGAGACCCATAGTATTCTAAAGGTAGACTGGTTTTGGTGACTGTAATCCCACTGTGAGCCAGGCTAAATTCTGAAATCAGGAGCTAAGGGGCTAAACAGCAGGCAAGTCATAACTCATAGGAAAAGCAAGGTATTTGCTTATGTGGTCACAGAGACCGAAACTAGAAGGGGGTGGAGCATGGGCTGCCCACACAGCTACAAGAGACTCCACGCGCCAAAATCCTTTCTCAAAGCTTTAATGGTTCAAGAAAAATCATGTGCTTTGCACATTTTCAGTTACTAGAAGTACTGTGATGCACAACAGGGTGGGTAGGCGCTCAGGAACAGAAGCAGGCACTATGCAGCACCAAAACATTCATCATAGTTGATGAATGTTCAGAGAAAGCCCCATCAAATAGCCACAATGAGGCACCCAGCTTCCAGAAGTGTGTAAGTGAGGGTGCTCGGCCTCATGGGAGATTTGCAGCTTCATCATTCTTCATCTTTATTCATGTGGTACTGTGATAAAAATGGGGCAGATTTCGTAACTAAGACACCCGCTGGCTCAGGCTCTGTTAATACTAGGCAGAAAGTCCATATGAAGGGTTAATTGTTGAGATCTAAAGAAAGGGAGTAATTGACAGGTCACTGGGCCAATCGCAGAGAAGACTTCAGGGAGATGACTTTGATGGCAACAATTGTCCTTTCTTTGTTCTTTCTTTTTTTTGTTTGGTTACCAGGAGACGGAGGAGGATGTTTTGAAGGAGGACGGTTGGAACTGGGCATACTGAAAGAGCAGGAGAAAGAAATGGAGTTGTGCCGTTGCACCGAGAAGAACAGAAGTTAATGAACTATATATATTTTAAGCGATAGTTCGAAATCGCTAATGACTTTGCTCCAGGTGAGGCGGAGAGAAAGCGAAGAAAGCGAGAGTCCGCGTCCGAAGGGAGCAGATGATCTGCCGAGGGGAGTGACTGCCGCGGAGCTCGTGGCAGCGGAGATCAGGCCGAGCCGAGCAGCGGATGACTCGCTGAACCTCCCGGGAATAGAAATCCTTTCGACATCGGCGAAATCCAAGCCGATTGGCTGATCGTCTGTCCCGAATGAGAAGAAGACGCGACAGTGACGGTTTCCTCGAAATAACCTGGAGGTGAGACAGAGAGAAAGTTCTCGCCGGATGATCGAGGGGACCGAAGACGATATTCGGAAGAGGCGTGAACTAACGTGGACAAATACGAAGAAACAAAGCAGGGGAGTGTCAGCGGAGGATCGTTCTGAAGATCCATTGAAGTAACGCAGCTGATTAGCGGTAAGCGATTGTTATGAAAGAACGAGCACCGCTATAAGAGAAATTGAACGGCTGCAGATAAAACCTTATGTAGACGATTTCTAACGTTGAAAGGGGGCGCCGTTGCGCTATGTATTAGTTAAAGAATAACCTGCTACGAGTTCTTGAGGAGATGCCATTACGCTAGCAACTAGATGCAAAACGCCGAGGTGCATGTTGAGAAACACTGAATATAGACTATTATAAGAGTGAAGAGAACAAAGAGGGGGACAAGTATTAAAGAAAAGGAGAAGAGACTAGTTATCATAGGAAACTCTTGACCAGGGCAAGAGGAAGACAAGGAAAAGAAGGGAGTCTGAACAAAGGGAAGGAGAAGAGACTCAACCAATATTATAGACATTAGAGAAAGGAAGACACGAAAACCGATAAAGACTTACCTGAGATATTCAGTTTCGCTTGGCCAAAAAGAACTCGATCCCCTCTCGAAGATAACCGAAGACCGCCTGTATCCTTTTATTGGGTTATCTGAAAGAAAGCATAAAAAGTTTATTAGAAAAGTTGTATGTTGATAATAAAAGTTACCTTGGGAATAAGACTATACATTCTCCGTGGAACTGCATTTATTTAACAACATTGTGTCCAAACATCACAGGTACCCCACAGGAAAGTACTTTGGTTGGGTACTATGAGACATCACCTCTTATCCAGAAACTTCACCGAGATCGCTCAAGGCAATGAGGGATGACAAGACTGTCAGGTGTGAAGGTAGCAGAGTATCATCGGAGCAATATGGCCATGAGCAGAGTCCCAGTCCTACCTCTCCAATGGAGTATGGATGATCCCAACACTGTAAAATACACAGTACTGTTAAAATAGGCCCAATTTCCAAATAAGGTAAAAAACTTAATAACGGAGTAACTCAAACTGCATGAGAACACCCTGCTATATTTAGATACAAATGGCCGCTCGGAGAGAGTACAAAGGACCAACTCAAAATGGTGCTACGAACAACAAGGTTTTAAGTAAGATAAACGTCATAGCTGATGTCATAGTTAGTAATTATCATAAAAACGCATGCTGTCTAATTTCATTGGTTAGTGGTATATAAAACATATTTATCTATACGTGAACCTTCTACTATTGGTGCTTTCACAACTAATAACTCCTCCCCGATGCTTCCTTCTCCAAGTGATACGTTTCAGACTAACATGCCATTGGTTGGCACTCTACTAGACTATTTGATAAATGCAACATAGTTTGATTGGTCAGTTATTTTGTCATCCGACCTCGGGCACATTTATGTGGTGCGAAGGTACTTGGTGGGGAAGGAGAGATTGGCGAACTGCTATGATCCAGTTTAAGGAAGTTACTCCCTTCGCATTCCCAGGCTTGAGGCCTTATCTGCCAGTCTTCTTGTGGCCTTGTCCAGTCCTCTCTATATCTGGGTGAACTAAAGAAGTGTCAGGGGCACTATCTAATTGGGTCTGAAATAAATGACCATTGTTTTTATCACAATGTGAAGGACTACTGTTCAGAACTCATTTCTGTCTATTTGTTGGATTTTCTGCTGTCCTAACATGTGTGTGCTTTCCTTCAGCAGCCACTTGCGGCGCTGTGTTCTTAATTTGTTATGGGATCAATTGGCACAGTGGCTACCTGAACCTGACATTCAAGAATATGTCTATTTCTCACTGCTACCAATTGAAACTAATTACCTTTGATAATTGCATGCTGTGTGCACTGGGAAATGTTATCTAGAGTGGTTTCAGATTCTAAGCGGAACTCCCATCGGCATACTGACCTTGGTGCTTGGGCTACTGTATGAGCATTGTGAGGCCTGGAACTTTGTGTTAAGCAATTTTATATCAGGATGCAGTATTTGAGAATTAAAGCCTTGCCGCGTTTGGTCTGAATAATGGCAGTACTTGTGCTCTCTCTCCATCATGTTGGTGTTCTTCGTGTCTTTTGCATGCCCTCATTTAATTATACCTCTTGCTGCCTGTCCATGTCTATGTCTATACTACTTCTGTAACACTGCCTGGGTATTCTGCAACCTGTCCCTGATTTTGTAAATGTACACTACTGCTCGCATTACTTGTTTTGCACAACCTATTCTACTTAAGTAGGCGACTAGGGGACCATTTGTGTTTTGCTAACTTTTTACATAATATTTCTCAGCTTACATTTTCGTCCATATTCGGGAACGGGTGGGGGCATAGCCTGACCCAGTGCAACCTTCATCTGCACCATCACACTCCCCCCATGTCAATTTACTGACCACGCCTTAATTTTCCTTCATCCTCTTATATCCATCTTTAGGTACCCATATTTCACCCCCTAACCCCCACCAAGCTAACGCCTTGTTCTATGTATTTCTCTGGCCCACATGTCATGAAGCAACAGTCCCCATCTCCTTTACAATCGACCCTGTGCTGTGTGTAATTGTCGAGGTTGAAAGGGGGCGTGAACCTGGCAATAAAGGGTTGAATAGGTCTGCCGATAGCATGCATCTGTGGTATTTTGTCTGTTTGAGTGTCGACGTGTACCACGTTGTCTTTTCCTAACATTATTGTCATCATGTGCTGCTCTACAACCTATTTCCCAATTTTCTACACTATGCTCATGTTATTTTCAAGACACAAAGACCTGTTAGAACTAATACCAGAACTGCTGTTATTATCTTAAACGTGTTACCTAATCAGGCAGGCCCCTGTGAGAATAGCGTCTCAAACCAATCCTCCTCTTCAGCTCTACTACTTTCCTGGACCATCTTTGTGTGCACATTTTGCAGGGAAGTTATTGCTTCCATCAAGCTCTCATTCTGCTCGTGTGCTATTGTGAATGTACCGCAACTTGAGCCAAATTTTGCACATATGCCTCCTTCCATGGCAGTGAGGAGGCCAAGGACATGCCTATGTTTAGTATTTATGGCCTGCAGTAACTCTCATTTAGTTATCTGCAAACACTTGGCATTTACTGCTGTATGCAAACCAGCGACGTGAAATGATGAGAAGAACATCAATGCCTTACTAAACAGCCTGTGTTCAGTTGGGATAGTGTCCATTGCATCGTTAGATTTCTCAGAGAAATAATTGTCCTGTTTTATGCGTTGCAGTTTTTCTTCTGCTGGTCACTTTTTACAATAGGGTATTCTTCTATTAGCACCACATCTTTTTGCCACCCAATTTGGCAGGAGCTGCATATGGACCTCTCTACCACAGGCCCAATAGTGGTCAATTAATACTGCTGTGACTATTTTCATGCCTGAAATATCCAGGATGTGTTTTCATCCTTCATTGTCCCCTACCTTCACTGTGCCATTGTTTCTGAAACACAGGGATGCGTTCACTATCCTTTTTATGTGCACTGGTCCTTCTTCATCCTCTACCCATGTAAATAGTCTGGCAGGTTTTTTCCATTCTTCTAGGCAAATCTTATTAGCGTTTTCTACAGGTCCCTGAGAAAATCCGATAAGTGCGTCTGCTCTACATAGCCCTTCCACCTAGCCTTGTGAGCTAAACAGCTAAACACGTCTCCTATTATGTGTAACTGGGGTCTATCCCAACCAAAAGGAATTTCATTTCCTTGTTGGTCAGTACATTTTAATAATGGATGTTCACTTATTGTTGTGTCACCTCTTTCACAATGTTTATTTCATCACCTTGTTTACCATTTTCTTTTCTTTTGTAAAATCATCTTCATAAAGGGAGTCCACTTTCTTAACCATTTTCAGTAAGTCCAACTTCCCTGGTTACTGGTATTTCCTTGGCCAAGAACAACTGGGAGACATGCAAAGCGTACTGAAGGTGCGGGTGTACAAAGATGTTTTCACCCAATTGCTCTTTTCCTACCTTAGTCATATCCTTTTACCAAAGGTTACACCTTTTTTGAGTAGATCCTTCAAGGTGTTGTCGCAGGAGGTATTTCTCATTACTCATAGCTCCCCTAACTCATGTAATTTCTTCGATCATGGTAACAGCTACATTAATACTATATGACTGAAAGATCTTACTGCCATAGTGTAGCCAAACCAGACAAAATAAAAGGAAAAGAAAAAAAGCACTGACTATTATACTTATGGAATCAATTTTCTCTATATATCTCCTTCTCTGCACATGTTGAGATATTAAAGAAACAGTGCCTTTTGCTCTTGAAAAATAAATGTTTCTGTAGTGCGTGGTCCTGTGCCACATTGCTGGTCAGCTCTCACTCTTGCCCTTCTCCGGGATCTGGTCACCTCTTCATCTTCTTCCCCTTGCTCCTCTTCAGCCTACAGGGGGGACATGCCTGTAAATCTTTTCACATCACCTATAAGCACCCACGCTTTCTTTCCATGCACTTTTACTGCAGTGGGGGTTGCATAATGGACAGAATACGGGCACTCAAATCATGGCTTGTGCAACGTGCAATGAAATTCAGCACATAAATTACGTCTACAATTTAGGCTCTGTAGTCGTTGGTTGCTTCTTGCCCCCAGTCATACTTTTACCTGCTGAGAACTTAATTTTTAAACATTTAGTTATGGCAGTTAAATAATCATGCATTTGATTTCCTGACACCATCATAGAACTCTCTGAGGAGCAATGGGGACATGCATTCATCTGTCCATCACTATTTTGTGGGGCATAGGGTGGTGATCTGAGCCTGGCTGATTGTGTAGGGCAAAGAGGGCCAGCAGAAGGCAGTGCAACAAGTTCTGTTCAGCTTATCTCGCATTTTTGCAATGCGTTCCTTGAACAGGCCGTTGAGACATTACACAATGCTGCTGGCCTGAGGATGATAAGCACAACAAAGCATGTGCTTAATGCCAAGCAGTGTTATTTCAGAAAATAACTCAATTACAAAGTGTGGTTTGTTATCTGACCGCAGCACTTCACAAACTCCCCATCAGGGAAACACCTCACATACGAGGAACTTAGCAACTGACTTGGTGTCATGTGTAATAAAAATGCAAGTTCAACGTGGTACAAAGGAACACACTTATCAGCTGCGAGAGTAGCACTGTAAAAGGGGAGGGGGCTCATTCTTATACTTGTGAAATAAAATCCTGAATAAAATGAAATTCATAAATACAGGGGCACAGGTAAGTATAATCAAACTGAGTGATAGGACGAAATGTGGTAAATAGGCCTTAAAAGCTTGCAATTGCATAAAACGTGTGTTAGCCTTTTGTGTGCGGAAAAAGCTGCTGTGGCTGGTGACTTAGTGCAGAGTCTGTAATCTCAGGCTAGTACTGAAAGAAGTATATGGTTTTTATTTTTCGAGGTCATAGATTAAAGCTTGCAGGTTCTGCCAACAAGTAATGAATGCATAACCATTGTATAATTCAAAAATCACTTGTAAAGTATGATTTTTTAATCTAACCAAAAAGAACCACAGCGGTTTCAAACTGCCCCGTAGTACATTTTCTCTGGGAAAAAATGTTAGGGTGTCCGTGATCTGCAACATTTGTGTAGAAGTACATGGTTCCAAGTTATGTTGGTGACATGGTTGTAAGCGCTTCTCGTGTGAACGGAGTTGAGGCGACCAGGTCAGGTGATTAAAGTTCCACTGGTCATCTCAAATGTTTCAATGAATTAACTTTGTGATCTGGGAATTGGGGGTGGATTGTGGAATCACATACTGAAATTGATGGCAGTGTGGGAAGGTTTGTGAACCCAAATATTGACCATAATGAATGCTTTTCTAGAAGGGTTCAAAGTGCAAACACCAATCAGCTTAGTGTGGGGAGATTTTTTCATGTTGCACTATCGCGAATACTCATTACTTTGCATTGTATAAAAGTTCTGGATTCAGGGGCGTTTCTTTGACAGCGCCTTTTCACGCAGTTCTGTTTCGTGATCTGTTTGATCTTGCTATCCCAGCTGCCTCTGAATAAAACTGTGTTACTTCTTGCAATGGCGTACACTCTTTTTTGACTACTTTTGTAATTCTTTTAGTGAGTTTTGAGGCAACCCCTGACACATTTATGGAGGCTCCAGCAAGATATCTCAGCCTTTCGACCAGCCGTGGGAATTCAAGCCGTGCTCTGGCAGCGTGTGGGACAGTATCCGCTGGCCAGTATGAAGAGCTCTAGTACGAGGAGGTTCATTGATGCAGATTTCCTGAAGGTCCACATGATCCGGCGCTGCTTTCCCTCTGATGGAATGCTGGCCTTTAAAGAGAGACTCGGAGGTCAAGAGAAGTGAAGAATCACCTAAAAGGATACGTGAGTGTACCCATGCATTAAAAAGGGCAAGGGGCAGGAGGGATTATTTTTAAGGTGTGTAGGATGCACCCTCATTAGTGATGGAGGGCGATTGACCGTGGTAGTCCTAGATGTTAGGTCTGCCATTCAAATATGGAGCAGGTGGATGATGGCACATCTGCACTAGAGCAGAGGACTGCATGGTAAGTGGCGGACCTTGTTAGACAAGAGTTGCGCGTAGTGCAGGAAATTGGCATAGTTGCATCAGTTTTGTTTTTGTGAAAGGGTTTGAGAGGAAGATATATTTGCACACATGTTTTGTAAATAGCAACGGTCTGCTTTTGTGTTGTGAAAAGTTATCATATTATTTGTTTTATGTGGTTGTGGGAAGAAACGGAAGAACCAGAGCCGTAATAACTTGTAAATAGATGCAGAGCCATGTAGTGCTAGTAAATGATGCACTCAATTGAGGGGAGGAGTAACCATTTTTTCTAACATACTAACATACAGCATCGTTGCTAAGGTGGTGGGCCTGGGGAGAAGGCCATTTTGTACTAATATGATATAACGAAGTGGGCCTGTGGAAAAGGCCAGTGTGAGCAAGCATTGAGTGCAAAGTGTGAAAGGGCGGGCCTGTGGAGAAGGCCAGAGCAAGTGAAAATAGGGTGGTTGCGTGATGTGGTAAGTATACAATTGAGTGGGAGGGACTGATTAAAAAAAGAGTGAGAGTTTAAAAGTTTAAAATAATAGAGGTAAAGAGGGCAAAGGGCGAAAAGAATATTTCAATAAAAAGGGTTACGGCAGGGACAACGACATCCTATTGGATGGAGGCCCCACATAATCACATGTGCAAGAAATCGACACCAATATCATGATAAAATAACAAAGTATAATTTTGAGTGGGAACATTGCACAGTGGGAAAGTGTTAAAAATAATACCCCGGGAAGGGAATATTCAACAAAGATATTATAAACCATATGCATTCATACTTGTCAGCTACACACAAAGGTGTAAATCTCAAAAAGAGACAGGATATTTTAGGGCTTTGGAAATTGTACAAAGAAAAGGAAATAGAGAAAAAAAAAGGAGAAAGATAAATAGGAGGAGCAGCAGGGAAGTGCACTGCCCCCTCCCTATACAATATACCCTTTATTAAAACCTGACATAGGTTACACAAACCCTAAACTAGTTCCTCAAGACAAGGAAGAAACACATAAAAAGAAAGAGGAGGGTGACATGAGCACTATAAGCAAGGACGAGTAAGTAGAAAAAACAAGGGAAACAGAGGAAAAAAGAAAGGAACATGAGAATGGAGCCAACAAACAGGGTGGCAGGACACAAAGTTTAAAATAGACAACTGGGGACAGGACTCGGACAATAGTGAAACTGTTACGGCAGAAGAGGGGCACACGATGTGAAACTGGGGAGACAGTGGTGACAGCGATCATGGGGATGACGGAACAGACGCACGCAATTTGAAAGACAGGAGAAGGGAAAGTAGAAGAAATTAGAGAGAAGAGGAGGAAAGGGAAGAGTCACTGGGTGAATGGGGAAATATATTTCGGATTAGAAAAACAAGAATAGCGTTAGCCAAGAAACCACAGTGTGGTAATAAATGCAGAGCATGCACACAGATGCCGTTTCACAGAAAGCAAAGGGCAAGGTTCACTACATACCATGGCAGACAATGGACAGGGACAATTTAGTTTACAGTTTCCAATCATTAATGGCAGGGGCGAGCAGGTGGATTTATGTTTTTGAACAGGAGCCAACGGGAATCCCATTGGCCATAAAAGATAAAACAAGTTTATTGGCAGTATTGGTCGGGGAGAGAAGTGACAACATATGGCATGGATATGCTGGGGTAAAATTAAGCTCTAATATGCATGATGGGGCACCTTTCAACAACTATCGAGCACATGTATGGAAGGCTCTGAGCAAGCTGTTTCTTCAATACATCAGAGATAGGCTAAATATAGGCACACAAAACGAAGCATGATAAGGATTCAATGGAATACATACGATCCATACAAGAAATGTGGACACAGGAAAATAAACAGTCCTGGGATGAAAAAATGAAAACATACCCTTATTTTACCACATCTTAGTGAGGGGGATCCCCACAGATGTTCAGACTTCTTTAGAAACAATAGTGTGAATTGAGGCTAAAAGGTGGCCTGACAGGCACCAATTGTACACTATTGCAAAAGGAAGTAGGAGAAGTCTAAGTAGACAGCCGATGATGCAACAAAGGCGGAAAACGAATTAGTTCAGAGAAAAAAACAGGGGAAAAATATGGAGGGAGCAGTATGTAGTGACCTGGTTTCCCTGTTTACCTTTGCAGTAAGGAATGAAATGTTGGGTGAGTGACATGGAATGTAGCCTGTATGGTTGAGTGTTCTGAGAGAGTCAGTTTCGAGATATGTAGCCTACCTGAGAGGATGCCGGTGTATGTTGTCTTAGGCTCTGATGAACCTGACAAGATAAACCTAAAAGATGTACTGGAACTTCAATAAAGGAACAACTAGAACATCAGAAGATGTCAGAGTAATCACTGGGAACCCAGGGCTTTACAATGGCGACGAGGACGCTGGCTGTGTATTTGTATTTTGTTTATTTGTAACGCGCACCATCTGGCCCGGGGGCATCACTAAGGAGGGGGGACAGCACTAAGGCGGGCACATGCACCGCCCCCCAACCAAAGAAGATCCTCTCAGGTAGAGCGTGCGCTTTATGTCAGTAGGCGCAGAAGGGTCCAGCGCAAAGGGCACAGGCGCAGGATGTAGTGAGCAGCGGCAGGTTCTGGGGCCAGAGGGCTTGCCAGCAGGTGGCAAGCAAAGGACAGAGATCTTAGAGCCTGAAAAATGAACATTGGCAGGTCTGAGGGCCCATTGACTGTTTGAAGGGGATTGGAACCCAAAGCTGCGACATGGAAGGACTTGGAGCCCATGGCAGCAGCATCTGAAGGGGCTTGGAGCCTGAGCTGCGCCTTGGAAACTTAGAAGCCATTGCTGGCGGCAGGGGTGACTTGAAGCCTTTGAGTGAGCCCTGAGGGGATTGGAGCCCACTGCAAATTAGAAGGGGCTTGGAGCCTGCAGAAATAGTGAAGGGGCAAGGAGCTGTTTGGAGCCGTAGCAGCATCTGGAGGGGCTTGGATCCGTAGCTGCATTTTAGAGGGGGCTTGGGAGCAGCATCTGGTGAGGCTTGGAGCCGTGGATGTGCAGCGGAGGGGCTGGGAGCCCATTAGGAGGTTTTGTGCCCAAACATAGTGAGGAAGGCTTACATTTTGTACAGTGCAGCCATTGCAAGTAGGTCGGCGTAAGGAGGATCCGTTGTGGAGTGGAGCAGCGGGGTGCCTGTTGAAGTGCGGGCCATAATCAAGTTAATCTGGAGGCACAGGATGTGCCTGAAGAGACGTTCCTGGAGGTGGTTGTGCAGCTGTGACTAAGAGGAAAGGACAGTCAGAGTTAACAGTTGTGGTCCCATGGGTGTGGAGGCGTTGGAATGGCATTCAATATTATGAATTGATCCCACACTGACATTGACAGGAGTAAGTGGTACAGGATTGTTTACAACAAATGACAATGAAGAAGAAGAGGTAGTGTTCGAACTGAGCATACCTTATCCAGTACACATAAAAGTACACGGGGGCAGTACGCATCAAGTTAAAAGAAGGAGTACTATTGCCATGAGTAAAGCAGTACCCACCATCTCGAGAAGCAGATGAGGGCATATACGAGACACTGGGCCTCATTATGAAGAAGACGGCCAAGGAATGAACGGTGCCGGTAAGGGACCGGCACCGTTCATTCCGGGCTGCTTCATTATGAGGTCTGCAGCGGGTCCCGCTCAGGATGCCTGGCCAGACCAGACGTCCTTAGCGGGACCAGCTAGAAGACCAGGATGCTAACAATGGGCCCGTCAATTAACATTCTCCCCATTCCCATTGAGCCCTACAGGGGCTCAAATAGGAATGGGGTTGTACCGGGTCCCGGGAAAGGGAATTACCAGGCCCTCCAAGGTTGGAATGGCCCGGTAATTCCCTATTGCTGGAACCCGGACCCGGTACCCAGTATGGGGGTAGCCATGCCACTAAAAGCGGCATGGCTACCTCCATACTCTTAATGAGGCCCACTGCATGCCCTATGGCAGCAAGGCATAATACAGGTGAGTTCATCACCTTGCAACACAGCTATCTATCCAATCAAGAAAGCAAAGGGAGGGGCGTGACTTTATACAGGATTTACGCCCATCTGAACAATATTATTGAGGCAGAGTATCAATTGGTCCCCAATTCTGCAATGATTTTTGGCATCATTCGTGTAGTGGCACACTATTTCACAGTGGTTGATTTTAATAACACCTTTTTCTCCATTGCACTACTTCCGAACTTCATGTATCTCACCGCTTTTACATATCGCAGGACCAGATTAAAAAACACTAGAAACCCTCAGTGGTAGTGCAAAGGGCCAAGCATCTTTAAAAGAGTAATACAAATGTACTTGAGCTATTTGCATGTTGCAAGCACAGTGATACAATACGTTGATGACTTGTTGGTGTACAGCCCAACAGAAGATTAGTGTACAAGGGACTCAGTGACACTACTGAGATTGAATCCCACCTAGCCTTTCGCAAAGCTGTTAAAACTAAGCTCTTTGTATGAAACGTACCTGACTGCACTCTGTTACTGTATTACGAATATCATGTCTCACCTGCAACTATGCCTGTAATTCTTTATCCATAAGACCTCTGGTCTCATGCATATCTGCTGAATTAAGAATCCAACACCTACTTGTAACAGCGCCTCGATGTCCATGGGCTGCAAGTGCGCTATACAAATGCGAATAAATAAAATAAATAAACTGACTTTGCTAACAGACAAAGGATACAAAGTGGACAGATAGACATTACAATACTGTCAAAAAGAGGTAGGGTACTTGGGTCAGATTGTGCCAGCAGATGGGAGAATGATAACACCAGAAAGAGTAGAGGCCATACACAAAACTCCACGACCAAAAACAGTGAAAGAGAATGCAGCAGTTTTTGGGCTCGAGCAATTACTCTAGAGCATGGGTTTTTGATTATTCCACATAGACCAGGCCATTGTTGCAAGCACTAAAAGAAGCACAGAAGAACACAGCGCACATAAAATGGACAGCTGAAATAGACGAAAGCTTTGATGAGCTAAAACACACAAGTTAGCACATGCACCAGTGTTAGCAACACCCAATTACAACGAAAAGTTTCACCTGTTCTCACATTCAGATGGAAAAGTAATGCCTGCAGTACTGACACAGCAAAAGGGACAGGGACACAAGCCACTTGCATGTTACCGTCGGTTACTGGATGCAGTGATGCAGGGACTTTTTCCTTGTGAAAAGGCTGTTGCTGCATTTCCCATTGAGAGAGCTACCAGAGTAAATATGGGGTGCCCAGTAGTTTTGAACATTCATTATGTGCAATACTGGAGAAAACAAAATCAACCCTGACAACTCAGAGATCTTTAGGTTATGAAGTAATAATATCAAACCCAGCAATAGAAGTGGTGAGATGCAGGACCATAAACCCAGCAGAGTTCATAGCAGAGAAAATAGAGGAAGGAGACTATGTGCATGACTGCAAAGCATGCATAGACGGAGTGAAAGTGTCATGCGCTGCCTCCTTGGCGCACATGGGACAAATGGAGAACACAACGCTATAAGTATGTTCCACTACGTCCTGTTCCTTTCCCCGCTTCGACGGTATAGTCTTTTTTAACATGGTTTCCACCGGGAGCTTTTAGCCTTCTCACTCCCGGCGGCCGCTGCGTTGCAACTGTATTCGTTTCCCTTTGTTGCTGCATGCTCAGGTTATTTCTCTTTTTGGCATTTCGCTGCCTATCCTTTGCTTCAGCCCCTCAGGCTGCCCTCCCATCGTGCTTTCAAGGAGTTCCTCCTCTCTGGCGCCCCCACGCTTCCTCATTCACTCTCTCTCACTCTCTTTATGTCTTTTTGCTCTCTCCACTCTCGGTTCTATAGCCCAGTGTTTCCAGTTCTCCTGGTCTTGCCCTCTCCAGCATTTTCTCCGCTCCTTCCCGTTCTCCTTGTGTCCCGCTCTGGGTCTCCTGCTGAGTCTCTCTTCTGACTTGTTTTCTATTGCTAGTTTCTTGTCTCTGTATGTTTCTTCCTGTGGTGGGGTCTGCTTTCCTTACCAGCCACATACTCCTTCTGCCCTCGCCTGGCATACTACGTCCACCTCTTACTGCACCTGGAGGCATATTCCTCACCTTACCTGCAAGATTTGGACTTACCTGTTGGACTAAGTTGGCTTACGGACTTCTCTGGATTTAACCCAGCTGATGACAGTGTGACCATCTCTAAGGGTTTTTTGTGTGCCTGGTATGGCTTTTTTCCCCTTATGGCTGCTGGGGGACTTGGGACACTGGGCGTCTGGTTTTCCTGCAGACCACCGTGGCGTTGTCCCACGGTAGGCCCTATCTGCACAAAAAGAAAACAGAACTCAAAGGCAAAGGAAGAAAGAAACATTCGTTGAGACTCTCCAGCAGTTCAGGTGAGGACTCAGACTTAAGTCCTGTGTCTGAAAGTGAACTTGACAGGAGGTAACCCCTTAGTTATGGAAGAAGTGATCGAAGGGGAGGGGTATGATTTTCATTGACGGAAGTTCCAGCATTGACCAGACCACAGGGCAAAGGCATTCAGGTTGCGCAGTGGTGGACAAGGAGTACACAAAGGGGAGGAATTGATAGTTTATAGACACCATTACCAAACCATTACTCAGCACAATCAGCCGAGCTGTTGGCCTTGATTGAAGCACTAAACATGACAGAGGGCCAGACCGTGAACATATTTTCTGATTTGGCCAATGTTACTCCACAGTGCATTCAGGGTAAGCACGATGGGAAAGGAGAGGGTTTGAAAGAAGTGATGGCACTCCCGTTAAGTATGCAGAGTTACTGAGTAAACTACTAGAAATGTTATCGCTCCCAGTAGAATTAGCATTATTAAAGTGCCAAGCCCATACAGGAGGGCAAAACTTTGGGCCTTATTATGAGGTTGGTGTTGCCGCCGACCCTGAAACACTGAATCCACCACCAGATTTCCTGGTGCCACCGGGACATTACAAGTCATGGCAGAGCGAGGAATCAGGTTGCAGATTTGGTAACACCCCATTTTCCTGAAGTCCCATGGGACACCATGGGAGTGGGGAGATGGAAGCCCAGCACCGTTTTTCACGGTGCCAGTTCTTCTTTGATGACTCTGCCTACCGGGACCGATGTGCCTGGCAGAGTCAGAACTGCCGGGCACTACGGGCCCTGCAGGCAGACTGGTAGTGTGGCAGTACGGAAACAAGGGTTCCAGTAACAAGGGTGCCAGTAATCTTACCGGCACCCTTGTCTCCAGACTGCCACACTCGGAATGAGGCCCTTTATTTCACTACGAAATAAAAGAGCAGAAAGAGCAGCAAAAGAAGCAGCATACATGCCAGAGGGGTCACACGTGCTGTTCTCTGGTAAAAAAGAAAAAAATACCTCTGACAGCAGTATTAAAAGTGAGCAAAGAAAAAGATGCATTGCCAGAAAACATTAATGCAACCCCAATATTGTAGATAATTGAGTTGCAGGGAGAAGCTTCAGATGCTGAAAAAGAATTATGAAAGAGCCGAGGATGTTCTTTGTCCCCAACTGACTTGGTTTGGTGACATGATAGCACAGGAAAGTTTGTCATGCTGAGAAAACTGTTACAATTAGCATTGGAACAGCTTCACTACCTTACCCACATATCAAAGGAGCACGTAGCTGCAGGGATATGTGAAGACTGCTTTGTGCCAAATGTGTATGAGTATGTTGCAGAGTTCGTAAATAACTGCATTACCTGCCATACATTTCTGCCAGGTCACACATTGAGAGTTGTACAGGAAACACAGCCATGACCGGAAGGGCCCCTTGTGGCACTTGCATATCAACAATGTTGACATGCAAGAGAGATGCACTTCTTACAAGTACTTGCTTGTAGTTGTGTCCATTCTCATGTTGGCTTGATGCAGGTCCCTGTGCCCATAATGACGCCCGTTCTACAGCTAAATTTCTTGCGAGGGAGGTGTTCACAAGGTGGGTGATTCCAGATGAAATAACAACACTCTTGGGGATAAAGCATAAATTATTCACGGTTTACCATCCACAAACCAATGGTTTGGTAGAAAAGATGAATGGACTTCTTAAGATGCAATTGGCAAAGCTTACGCAAATGCTTGAAAAATCATGGGTGCACAGCTTGCCTCTTGCATGTTTGCGCTGAGAAATACACCTGGAGGAGATCCCCACCTGACTCCTCACAAGATTGTTACAGAGCGGATAATGCATGCACCTATTCTGCCATTGCATACAATCTCTGACACACACTCATCTTCTACTATTCTGGGTGGTGATTTGATACGTATCTCAAAGAACTTACCAAATCCCTTAGATATATATCCTGCAGAGGAGGCCTAAAATCCAATCTGGACAATCAGGTGACCCAAACAAGCACTTTCCACCAGCAGCACTTTTTATCCGAGTGACCAAGTCCTCGAAAGAAACCACGTTTGAAAATGGAAAGAGAAGCTCTTTACTGGCCCACGTACCATCATCTATTCAACACCAACTGCTGTCAAGCTTGAAGGTCGGAAAGGATGAGTTCAGATCACCGACGTTCGCAAAGACAAGCGCACTATCTCGCAAAGCATAACATAATGGGGAGTATCAATGAACTTTCTTTCAATTTTTTTACAGTCATTACATTTTACAAAAAAACAGCAAAAGAGGGTGATGAAGAAGTTTTTTATGGAAAAGGTGTAGCAAAGAAAAATACTTTTTTTAGCATGATGATGTTAATATGTTTTAGTATAGTATTAATACTTTTGTTTTGTTTGATTTTTAAAGGAAAACAAAATGAATGAAAAAAGAAACGGGAAAAAGAAGTATGGTGAATTGGCATGGCTTCCACCATGGCACTGAAGAGGAGCATAGTTCATTAACTGATGCATGTGGGAAGAGAGAGAGTAAATGGCATGTACTATGTCTGCTCTCTCATTTCACATGTAGTAGGAGCGCCCAAGGTTTTCTTGCCCTAAGGAGAGTTTTATGAGGAAGCAGGATGCCTAATGACCTTGTCACTCTGCAAAACTAGAAGTTTATTTCAAGGAAAAAAGGAGCTAGTTCAGTGGGTGGATGATGGGAGCAGTTATATGAAGATAATTATGCGAAATTAACAACAATGATGGAAAAAGGGGAGACGCGGTACAAGGCAATAGAATACGCAACAGAAGAACCTGAAAAGGGGGAATTGCAAATAAGAGACCATAAAAGTTTGCAGTGCACAACTAAAGAAGGGCAAAGCGACCCCTGGTGTCATACAAGGCAACTGATGAGAATAGAGGGAGCAGTATGGTATGAGGACAAGTGCAAAGGGGAAATAATGCAGTGTCATGCTGAAGTATTGGTGGGTTTTGAACAAAAATGCGCGAGCCAAGGTGAATGATAGCTACGCAACAATTTGGGAAAAATATGTGCATGCCTTGACCTGGCTACATGAAAAACATCAACCAGTGGACATAAAAAGCTTTGCATGATTCCCTTTGCGTTTCACGTCAAGTGGATCCATTTACCTGGAGACTAATTTGGGCTGTGCCAAGGTGGTGAAGAATGCAGTGCTGACGCAGGGAACATCAGCAGTGATGGATATCTGGTGCACACGCAGAACCAAAGCATATCCCCAGCTTCCGCCTGACTTGATTGGAGTTTGTGCTCTCATCACTTTGCACAGCCCTGCACTAGTGGTGACTCAATACCACTGCCATGAAGATTGTACTGCAGGGAAAAATGGTGCAACAAAATGAGCTGCAGAAAATAAGGAGGAGAAGGAAACGAGAGAATAGTGCGGAGAACCTGACTGCTATCCTGGATGAGTTGTGTTTGTTCTCCACGGCTGCTATCTTCTTTACTTCATTGTTGCTTGCAGGAGTATAGGTTGCAGCAAATTCAAAATAGCTGCAGCTGACTCGGTATGAGTTAGTACAGCTGGCAAATTTAACAGCAAAATGTTTGAACGCAATTAAAAAGGAGATGAGGGTTTTGCGCTGGGTGGCCCTTCAAAATCATTTTGTGCTGGAACCCCTAAGAGCCATCGAAGGAGGTGTTTGCGCCAAACTTGGCACTGGTTGCTGTACAGCCATACCTGATGGTGGAGCCTCAAATGGAACATTAAAAGCAGCCATAAATGAGATACAGACACTCCAGGAAACAATGACAGGTGAAGTTAATGGAGTGCAAGCAAAAGACTGACTGGACAGCATCTTCGCATGGGTACCCACCTGGATTTCCAGATTGTTTCGAGTGACTGTCCTCGTGTTTGTTCTCATTCTCATCACCTTCTGCATCATTAAGAACATTTTTAAAGTATATTTTAACAAGCAAAAAGGACAGTTAATGTTACCCATGAGTATTGACAAAAAAAGTTTTGAAATGAAGAGTAGAAACAAAATAATGGGGGAGAGTGAGTAAAAGCAGTGGCTGCGAACTCTCAAGTGGTTAATAACCACTGAACAGGTTATCAAGTCTGTTCTTTCGAGAGAGGGGCGCCCGCTACCTTTGCAAAACTATTTTTCAAGGAACCTGGGATTGGTAACCCTAGGTCTCCTGGGGGCAACCAGACGTGGTCTCCCTCTCACTGTGCTTAGAGAGGCATCAGCTTCACCTCACTGATGATCCCCAACAAGGGTGAAACACGTGTATGGGGTTGCTGGTGGTACTTTCGTTCAGGTTGGAATTGCCATTGCATTTCGGTGCTGGACTGCCCTGGGCAGGACAAAGACTGATATGCAAATGGATATTTCCCATCTGTGAAAGGCACAGTGAGTAAAAGCAGTGGCTGCGAACTCTCAAGTGGTTAATAACCACTGAACAGGTTATCAAGTCTGTTCTTTCGAGAGAGGGGCGCCCGCTACCTTTGCAAAACTATTTTTCAAGGAACCTGGGATTGGTAACCCTAGGTCTCCTGGGGGCAACCAGACGTGGTCTCCCTCTCACTGTGCTTAGAGAGGCATCAGCTTCACCTCACTGATGATCCCCAACAAGGGTGAAACACGTGTATGGGGTTGCTGGTGGTACTTTCGTTCAGGTTGGAATTGCCATTGCATTTCGGTGCTGGACTGCCCCTGGGCAGGACAAAGACTGATATGCAAATGGATATTTCCCATCTGTGAAAAACACAGTGAGTAAAAGCAGTGGCTGCGAACTCTCAAGTGGTTAATAACCACTGAACAGGTTATCAAGTCTGTTCTTTCGAGAGAGGGGCGCCCGCTACCTTTGCAAAACTATTTTTCAAGGAACCTGGGATTGGTAACCCTAGGTCTCCTGGGGGCAACCAGACGTGGTCTCCCTCTCACTGTGCTTAGAGAGGCATCAGCTTCACCTCACTGATGATCCCCAACAAGGGTGAAACACGTGTATGGGGTTGCTGGTGGTACTTTCGTTCAGGTTGGAATTGCCATTGCATTTCGGTGCTGGACTGCCCCTGGGCAGGACAAAGACTGATATGCAAATGGATATTTCCCATCTGTGAAAGGCACAGTGAGTAAAAGCAGTGGCTGCGAACTCTCAAGTGGTTAATAACCACTGAACAGGTTATCAAGTCTGTTCTTTCGAGAGAGGGGCGCCCGCTACCTTTGCAAAAGTAATGAATGCATGACCATCTTATAATTCAAAAATCACTTGTAAAATACGATTTTCTAATGGAACTGAAAAGAACCACAGGGTTTCAAATTGCCGCGTAGCACATTTTCTCTGGGAAAAAGGTTAGAATGTCCCCGATATACAACATCTGTGTAGCAGTACGTCCGTGGTTCAAGGTTCTGATGGTGACATGGTGGTAAGTGCTTCTCATTTGAACGGAGAACAGGGCTGATGATTAAAGTTCTGCTGGTCATCTCAAATGCTTCAATGAATTAACTTTGTGCTCTGGGAATTGGGGGTGGATTGTGATGTCATATTTTGTAATTGATAGCGGTGGGGGAAGGTTTGTGGACCCAATTATTGAGCATAATGTATGCTTTTCTATGAGGGTTCAAAGTGCAAACACCAATCAGCTTTGTGTGGGGAGATTTCTGCATGTCACACAATCACGAATGCTAATTACTTTGAATTATAAAAAAGTTCTAGATTTAGGGGTGTTTCTTTGACACCGTCTTTTCACGCAATTCTATCACGTGAACTGTTTGAACTTGCTGTCCCAACTGTGTCTGGGGCCTGAATAAAACAGTGTTACTTCTTACACTGGTGTACACTCCTTTTTGACTACTTTTGAAACTTTTTGGTGAGTTTCGAGGCAACCCCTGACACATCTGCATGGTCCTGCGTCTATCCAGCATGAGAAGGGACACATCACCACAATCATGTATTGGCATCTATTACAACTTTGGAGCATATCGACATAGTCTACATGCAAATGCCGAAATTAGTCTGTAGGGCGAAATAGTGCTCCTCTCACCATTCTCAAGGTATGTCCAGAAGTATATTGCTGTTACGTAATACAGTTAACAATAAAGTTCCCAGCATCTTTATGCAGGTTGGGCACGGACCATTCTTCTGAAATATCTGCTGCCACATATTCCCTTGTGATGTGTGCTAGGTAGTGTAATTGTTCTAATGCTACTCTAAGTAACTCAAGGGGCATTACAGGCTTTCCTGTGCTATTCTGTCACCATACCAGGTCGGTGGGGATAATGAGCAGACCTTCTCTATCCACAGATCCTGTTCAGTCTGTGGTGCGCGTCTTGCATTTCCACTATTTGTGTCAATGGTAATGCAATATAGCCCTCTTTTATCTTCATGGTGAGCATTATTCTGTGTGCGGTAATTGTTATCTCTGCTATTTGTGGGAAATATGCTGCACTTTTTCCTTCCGCATCTGCAGCTTTGCTACCACGGGAAATTAAGGCTGTGCTCCTACTGTGTGCACTTCACCATGACAGCCACCGCGGGATATGCCAGTGCTTCTAACAACCTCCTAGTAATGGGGCATGCCGTACTGGTGAGCTGTCTGTGTGCTTCAAGCCCCTCCTTCTCCACTGTGACAGTCCTGGGTATATTGTAGATGTCACGTAGGTGCAGTCAAAATATATGGTCACTATCTGATCCTCGTGCTCTTCGAATGCTAATATCATCACTACTGATTTGCTGGTAATCTGTTGCTTGTCACAACCTCAAAATCATCGCCCTTACTCATTACCACCGCTGTTCCTGAATGCCTCAATCCAGTGCTCTGATCTATTGTTGATGAACTGTCTACAAAGACCACTGCTCCAATCTCTAACTTTGTTTCTTATACCGGGGGTACATTGTCATGTTTGTCTGTATATGTAAAACAGTCATGAACCCATTCTCCTCCCTCTACTGGTTCAGCTATCAATCTCACAGGATTCACTGTGCGACATCTAACAATGTTTAATGATGAATTGGATATTATAATTTCATAGCAGATGCTCGCTGTGTAGTGAGCATGTATGTTTTGGTTTTTCAAGAACGGTAAACAGGGCATGCTCCACATGTTACTGCACAGCCCATCATTATTGTGTATGATATGCCTATTGCAAAGGCTGCTGCAGCCAGTGCTTGTTCACATGGGAAATGCCCTCTCATTACTGTATCTGTAATATGGCAATGGTTTGTGCCCCATTGAACTTTTTTGTGTGAGGAGAGCCACCATCACATACCCATTTGAATGTGAGAATAAATAATATTCTTCCTTGTAATCTGGTATTCCCAATAAAGGGACTGTACTTATCGCTTGTTTCAGTTCCTCAAATACATTGATCATCTTGTCTGTCCACATTATGGGACTCTTCTCTTCTGCGCTTCCTTCAATGATTCTAAAAAGGGCAGAAAGTACATGCTGTAGTCAAAGACCCACATGCGACAATAATTACATAGCCCCAGGAACTGCTTTAATTCTTTCACTGGATGGGATGTTTTTTGTAATTGCCTCTGCTCTTTCAGGTGTCACCCCCCCTCCAATCCTTTGATATGTTCGGGCCCAAATATAATACCTCTTTTGGCAACACTGCAATGTTTCTTTATTCTCCTTGCATCCTTTCTCAGCCAATACTGTTAATAATGTTACTGAGTCTGTCCTGCACTGTACCTCTGTGGTGCTGAACACTTGCAAATCATCAGCATAATGTATAATCATACTGGGTGCCTGTACGTTTCCCAAGTTCATCTGTAGCACTCTGTTGAAGATAATGGGGGATGCACAGTACACTTGTGGGACTCTTGTGTTTTGGAACCTAATCACACAATACGTGAACACTGTAAAATATTGAGAGTCTATGTGCAATGCATTGGAAAAGAATGTGTTCTTTAGATCAATCACTGTAAAATGGGTAGCATTAGGTGGTAAATTACACAGAATTGTAGCCGGGTTGGGAATAACTGTTAATTTCGCCTCTACAATATTGTTTTAGGAGCGTCAATCTTGTATGCATCTCAAAGCTCCTCCTTTCACTTTTTTCGCTGTGTTACATGAGGATTCAGATGTCAAAATAATACCCTGTCACATCAAGGCCACAGTTGTTTCATAAATGCCTTTGTCTGCCTCGCTTGATATGGGATACTGTTTAACCCGGGGTAAGATTGATCCCTACTTAAATTTTATTCGTACTGCACCAATCCCTTTCAGCAGACTGATATTGTAAGGGCCGATAGTCCATAGTGCACTTGAAACTTTTTGCAAATCTTGTTTCAAATAAGATGGTACCTTTTTAGCAAGCACAATTATCTGAGTTGTTTCCCTGTACTGTATTTGCAATGGGTAGGGAATAGAAATTTCAAAAAGTACTTGATCATCTGTATCATTGTCTTCAAATAGCTCATCATCTGTCATGACACTCAACCGCTGTGTTTGTGTCCAGTGCTATTGCTTTTCACTCATCTGTCCTGTGTAGTGCTACCCTCTCGCACCACCGCTGCTTCTAAATGTATTATTATTATCTTCCCTTCTGCCACCTCCGTGGGTACTTCTGCTCTGAACAAAAACTCTGTGGGTAATTGTAACAATTTATCCTGTATTCACGGATGCCTTCCTAGGAACACATGTACCCCTCATTCTGAATTTAAAGACATCCCTCGTAATGCTTTCTGACCGTATTATGCTTGTATAAAGCCCCTTGCATTTGCATGATGAATGCCAGGTATTGAGCATATTATCCCTTCCTCAGTAAATTAAATCATCATGTTTAATTTACTCATTAGATCTCTTCCCAATATATTAACCAGTGTCTTTCAAGAATACAGAAATGGCGCAGCCATTGTATCTTTGCCCACTGTTATAGGTAACTCTACTGTGAATGGAACCTTTGTCATAGCCCTAGAGAACCCTTGTGTGTCCATTCTTATTTCTGACAGTGGAAACCCTCCTTCTCTGACACAGGATCTGTTCGCCCAGGGGTCGACCAAAAAATAGAACATCCATTTGTCTAGTCTCACCCGGGGTTCCTCTTCTGGGCCAGATGTTACTGATAGCACTGGACACATCAAGTTTCTCTTTGGGCTGTCCTATTGGGGGTAAATGCTCATTGCTGTTCCTGTAAAGTGATTCCATCCCAGCACTGTCGCACCCCCTGTCGTAGGCACTGGAGTCTGTGGCAATATGTTCCTGTCCCACTGTGTGGACTGTTGTGTTTGCACTTGTAATGGATTTACTAATTGTTGTTGTACTTGTGGCTCTTGCAGCTGCTGTATCTGGGGTGTCTGCTGCTGTGGCGTCTGGTGCATTTGGGGCTGCATCTGTGTGTGCACATTATGTGGTGGAAATGGTTGCTGTTGTGTGTTTTGAAATGTCCCCTGTTCTTGCTGTGTCTGTGCACAGTATGGTGGGGAAATGCAAACCCCCTTCTCTTGGGCCAGGTTGTTGCCCTCCTTTGTTCTTTGCCCCTCTGCTCCTACACTCTTGTACATAATGTCCTGTCCTACCACACATTCAACATTGTCCCCCATAACCTCCAAATACTCCAAATCGTGGTCTCATCTCATCAAATCCTCCTCCATATCCACCTCCAAACCCGTAGTTTCCCTTGGTACACACCCTCTCCCCCTGAGGTAATAGTTACTTTCTCCTCTTCCTCCCAAATATCCCCTTTACCCCACTGTTGATATTCTTGCTCATAATTCTCTCCCCCATGTTAGTTTTTATCGCTCCCTCTAACATTATTTTTGACAATTTCTTTTGCACCAATTTGGTGTCCTCTCTTTGCCTATGTTCTACCTTGTTCCTCTCCTTTTCATGTTTCACTCAACAATACAATATTCAATGATATCTTGGGCCATTGTTTCATCTCAATCCCTACAATGTTTTTTAGCTGTTTCAGGTATATTTTTGTCCAAACTCTCCCTTGTTATTAAATGCCACTTTGCTTGTATTTCCTGAATATATGCCGCTGGGTCCTCCTCTATCCTAATTTTGTGTGTCATAATCATACTCATGTTTGAATTATCGGGTATTGCACCCTCAATGCCCCTGCAATTGTTAAAAGGAGAACCATCACGTGTGTTATGTTGTACCATCACATCGGGATAACCTGCCCTTTTCCATACATCATCTGAGGTATGCAGTGATTATAACGAAAAAATAGATAACAAATGCAACAATAAAGAAAACATACTGAAAATACATATATGGAAGATGGGGTTGATGGTTAAAATGTGTGGGATGGGTTTCAGGGTGGGGTTGGAAGCATGGGAAACAGCGGGTTTGGAGGTGTGGGCCCCCCAATTAAAAAAACATCTTTGATATATATATTCTTTGTTATTATTTCATTGTTTATTTTTTATTTGTTTTAATCACATGTAACCATCATCTGAATGTTCTCCTTGCACTGCTGCAAGTAAACTCTTCACATCCTCTTTTGACAGTGTCATTCCTGCCATCCTTTTCTCCAGCTCATAAATCCACTTTCCTGCCCCGTCTGTCAATGATGGTAAGTTAAACATCAATGTGTGTGTATCTGTATGTGGCCACGGTATGTACTGAGCCAGCCCCCTCACCTTTTGGAGCAAGGGTAACTGCATCATCCCTGCCTTATCTACGGGCACAACCACACTCTTCATCCCTTTTGATGATGTTGCCAAGGGCTTGTTCGACGGCCTGCCAAATTCCTTAATCTGTTCACATATGGTGTTTTCTTTCCTGAATTTATTGGGAGAAGCTCTGGGAGCAATGGGCGCCCACTCTTTAGTAGTTTGTTACCCCGCAAATCTATTAGTGAATACTCTGGTGTTTTAAGTGCACTCATTTGAGGAGTTTGTGTCACCTCTTCTTCCTTTTCCTCCCCTTCATCTTCCCACTCTTCTTCCTCTCACTCTACCTCTTCCACCATCTTGCTGCTGACACCTCCAAGACATTCCCTAACATGCACTCCTCCTTCTATCCTATCTCCTCTATTACCTTTCTGCTGATGCTGTCAGCAATTTCCCTTATGCACTCTACTTCTCTGTCCTCTGTCACCGTTCTAGTAATGAATGGAGTTTCTATGTTTCCTGTCTCAGCTGGGAGGAGTAAGAGCCATGCAGAGAACAGTACATTTCAAGATCCCAGTCAGGCACATGAGGACTGGGTAAGGGGATGTTGGAGGCATAATAAGTGCAGCCCACAGTGAAAGACTTCAAAACAAACCACTATAGCAAAAGGGAGAAGGCAGCAGATTAAACCTGACAAGGTGAATGCAAAGGGGTAGACCCATATGTAGGCAAGAAAATATAGGGTGAAATGCAAATGTATTCATGAAAAGGAACGTTTTTAGCCTCTTCTTGAAACACAGGGGTGTTTACTCTGATCTTCAGGGAATTGGCAGCTCACGCCCGAGTCTGCTGCAGTGGTGTCCAGTGCTCTGCAACTGTGCTGCTTTTTTCTGAAGGGTAATGAATCCAGAGAAGCCGAGGAATCTGCAAGGATCATATTGATCTGTCTTCTGTGTATGAGACAGCAATTCTTGAAGATGATACAGGCTGCAACCGGGAGCCATTACAAAAAAAATAGTGGAGGAGTCATAGAGTCCCAGGGTTTCAGGCCTAGGCTTGTTCTAGCCACCTTATTCTGGATGGTCTGAAATCAATTGGTAAGGCATTAGGCAGCCCCAAGTAGAGGCAATTGTAGTAAAACAGATGAGTGATTGCTATCAGCAATGTCACTTGCACCCTTTGCAACATGTCCAAGAGAAAGAGAGTGCATTTATGCATGTGGAGTTAAAAGTGGGACTTTTTTCTACTCACTTGAACCTGTGGTAAGAAGGTCAAAAGCACAACAAAAACAACTCACCAGATTTTGGCTGAGGAGGGAAGGGTGCGAATGACTGAAATGGTGGGAATCCCTGACAATGAGAGAGAAAATTCAATAAAAAAGTGCCAAAGAAAATGATTTCATTTTTTAAGGTATTTTGATAGAGGCTGTTATCGATCATCCAAACATGGATCTGAAAAAAGCATAGAAAACGCATTGCAGTACATCAGTGAGCCACTGAGTCAGATCGCAATTTGGGTGTCATTCGCATATGTTAGGAAGGTGGCAAAAAAGGAGTAATTCAGTCTGTTGTAGGATTAAGATAGGTATGGAATCCCATACAGGTAGGATGGCTACCTAAGGAACACCATAGTTGTGGATTGTAGCTTTAGCTCCTTCAATTTGCACATAGCAAGGAATCCACAAATTGCTCGGTACCATTTTTTATCCTTTGGAAAATCAAGCCCTTCCTCCCAGTAAACAACTTTAGAGATGCTCTCCAAGTATTGGTCCTCTCCAACCTGGGTAATGGAAACAGCCTTTTGGATGACCTTCCTGTGATTATCCTGGCACCCCTGAGTTGTGTCCTGCATGCTTCAGCATGACTCATTAAAGGACTTAACAAATTCAACATCACCCAACCCTCATTCAACTGCACTGGCTCCCACTACAAGCACGTATCATGTCAAAATCCTACTGCATCATCTATGAGGCTGTCACCCTCAAGTCCCCAAGCTACATCACTGAGAAACTCAGCATCTCCGTAGGCCTAAGATCCACCAGAAGTAAGACATGTGCAGGCTTGAACCCTGCCGGTGCAGGAAAGAAAGAACCAGAAAACAGGCTCTCTCTCTGTACACCGTAAAACACTGGAACCTCCTCTCTATCAAGACCAGACTTGCCCAGAAAGGAGCGCAAGACCTTCTCGTTCAAGGAATGGGTCCTCCCTAACACCTAGGCCCACACATCCTCCACTCCCCATCCTACCTGAGACTAGGTGATATGCTCTGCACTGCTTCATCCCATTTTCACTTTTACATGATATGATATGATACAAGTGTTTCTAGGTGCGACAAGACAAGGAGGGGGAAAAAGAAGGAGGACAAAACAACAATCTTACTAGGCCTTGTGTCATTCAGATCGTGCAAGTACATCCCTTGCTGCCAACCAAATTGAATGCCCTCCCCTCCCCTGTTGTTAGCTCTCCACTCCTTTCTCTGCTCCCCTCATCGTGTCGTTTCCCCTATGATTGCAAAGTACTTTGTTGCTTCCTGAAGCTACGTCTGCACTCAATAATAATAATTAGAAAGAAAGATAATAAAAAAGGAATAGACTTGACCTGACTTGCAGCTCTCTTTCAAACAAAAAGCAAGCATTGCTGAACAAGGTTCTTAGGTGAATAAGCCAAGTAGAATGGTTGACAGTGTCAAAAGCTGCCAATAGAGCTAAGGAAATGAGGATGGAAGAGAGAATTGCTGTCCAGAGACTTCAGGAGTTCCTTACTCATTTAATAAAGAGCAGATTATGTGCCTCTTGAAGGCTCTGAAATTAGACTGGTTGTCAAGCAGAAGGTTTTGGGCATGTTTGTACTGTTGAGCTGACATTTGTTAGAGGATTTTGCAAATGAAATGTTTGCTTTAAAGGTGGTAATTTGCAAGAATGTTTCAATCTTCATTGGCTTTTTATGACTGGAGGGATGAAGATTTTTATGGGAGAAAAGGAAAGTCGCCTGACTCCACAGAGTTATCACATGGTTGCTTTCTTAAGCTTTATAAAGTGAAGGAACATCAATTTCAAAACAGCTCAGCACTGGGGCTTTACAGAAACGTAGGTCACTGAATGCAAATCATGTGACTTCCCCTTAATACATGTATAGTTTGTATAACCAAACTCATAGCTGTACTGTTCATAAAATCCAGACTTCCACCTTCTAGCGAAGCTGCTTCTAAAGGAAAACGAACACTCCTACCTGCTACCACGGTTCATGAATTAGCACTGGGAGTTTCCCGAACTCGCGCTTCACGAACGCCCATTTCCAGGAGGGGGCGGAGCATTGTGCCGCTCACGTGACTGCTCACGTGACACTTCACGTAAGCCCGTTAGGAGTAAAGCCTAGTGACTGTTAAGCGACTGTTAGGCACTGGTGGCTCCATCTTACTTGTGGCACGGTGAATTCATAGGCAATCCTGATAAGTGCTACATTAATCTGCAGTGTGAAGCTGAGTGATACTTGCAACTCCAGTGTGGCCGTGTGTGCATACGACTCACTCTCTTACAACAAGGAGCTTGTTGAGTTAAGGAGAAGAGACTCAGTCTGCCCCAGTCCGCTTCTACCCTGCTCTCCCTGTCTGATCGCGCACCCTCTGGCCGAGCCGCAGCGAACAATGACTCTATCGGCAGACGGCCCACAGACCCGGAAAAAATCTTTACAGCAATGGCGCTCAACAAATCCTTGGTCCATGATGAAAGCTGCAGTTGGGCATAAGGTAAGCAAAGCGACTGGACGCGCGCTCATGGCTGCAAATGGGTCATTAACAACAGGGGCTACCAGCTCTCCAACGCCCCTAGCATTGTCGTCTCTTGAAGAGCGATGCACGCTATCTGATGCCTTAACTCCACCCGTGCTGCTCACTGTTCCATCTAGCGCCTCAGCAGTCCAGTTGGACAATTCCTGCTCATCGAGAACCCCCGCCACCAATCTTGAATGTAATCCAGCTTCTAATGGCGAACACCCACTAAGCATGCTCGTTGGTGAAACAGACTTGTTAGCAAATAGAGCGGCTAAGGTGGATTCACTGAATTCATCTAGCGCTCCAGGCGCTACTCCGGTGCTTCGGTCTGATGTTAAAACATCTGCTACACCACGAACGACGCAACCGGTTGTAATGGCCCTTGCGCCCTCTCAGAACAACAACTTTACGAATGCTGTTGGCCTTTCTATAGATAAAGGTCTCTTGTCACATTTAGTGACTGATGAAGAACTGTTAAAAATCTCGAATCTTGAAGTGGAAAACCTTTCGATGAACAATTTGATTTCTAAACAAGTTCTGAACAATAAACTACTATATACGTCTACTGTGGGGTTGACTTGTCCCCCTACTGCCAAAGACATTCTGCTACAGGAGAAAAGCTCTTGTTATTTTCCGGTTCAGTCGCCTGGCCCACAGATTGGCTTGGTCGACGCCGAAAATAAATTGAGGCCTCCTGCTAATATTCCATGCTCTTTGGCCACAATCAATCCAATTTGTTCCCTAATTGATTTCACCATACTAAAAACAGTAGGTCGAGCTGCTCTAGGAGCAGCACTTGAATGTACTGAACCTGACAACGATAGTGCCTTGGCATGTCAAGCCCCAGATGTTGGTCGTTCTTCCATGTCGAGTGCAAATGAACAGTTCATTGATGCCAATCCATCTAGCACCCTTCAGCTGTCGGCACAAGAATCCAATCCACTCCCTATTCAACTCGATCGGAGTGCGATTGCTTGCGCTAGTCGCCTGCAAAGAGTCGCTGAGCTTAAGGCAAAACGCACTTCCATTATACCTCCTCTGTGCGAAAATTCCATGTTGAATGCAGGTACTCCGCATCCTATGCTACCTCAGTTTGGTGAAGAAGTTCATCCCACGAATTTTGCAAAAAAATTCTCCACCTTTAACCCGCATTACAATTTGGACAATTCAGCTGGCTCCTTGTCACTCCATGATTTTGTACCTCAACCGCTTGGCATCTCATCTGAAGCGCTCTCTCAGATACATAACAATGTCTTAGCTGCTTCTGCTGTTGCCTTAGCACCATTCACTAAAATCTTTGAATCATTGATAGGAACTATAAGTGATCAAGGTTCTGCTATCTCTAACTTAATGACAAAAATTGATAAACTTGAACACTTCTCGAGTTTCCTTCAAGTTCAAATGGCATCTAATGCTGAAAATGCTGTGAGATGGCAAGACAGGCTGAGCAATTTAGTTGCTCGTCATCATTGTCAAAATAACTCCTTAATGGAAGGTCTGTTGGACTCTGTGAAATGGATGCGAAAAAATACAATTATTCCCTCCCGTGGCGCCCGCAAGACTCGAGATAATTCACCAGGATCCTCTCATCCTCAAGCTTTGGCTGTACCTGCGACAGCTGTAAATGAACCTTCACAGTCTGATCCAACAACGAGCCTTCCGGCTCCCTCCCATGACGCTCTGGATTCAAACTCAAACATGCAGGGTTTAGTCCCTCAAACAAGCAGTCTCGCAATAAATGCGATCCCGTCTCAAGGAAACGTACCGGTACAAACTTCCACGTCAGTGGATTCATTCAACATATTTAAAGGTCCAGCAAAAACAATCACTACAAGTTTTGAAATCAAATTGAAAAAGTCTTCCGGACAACAAGCACAGCAACTTATAAAAAAATGTATTTCACCAAAACAAAAACAACAGAAAACAAAAAAAAAATTTATAAGAAACTTAACAACCCCGAAGAAGAAAAGCTTGTTCACTCGACCAGTTCATACAACTACTGCGATAAGAACTACCAGCAATGTACCATCAAGATCAATAGGTGCTATACTGAGTCCTTCAAGGATCTCGGCAAAACGCCGGCGTATAGCATCTAACGATTCCTCCATTGGAAACGGCACTCGTGATTCCTCTGTTGACTTATGTAATTTATCGACTTACTCAGCTGATTCTGAGAATTCTACCAATGCTTCTATTGAAGCCCAAGCTGTTATATCAACTGGGTTATCAACGAGGGGAACCTAGAGGCAAACAAAACTTCGAGGATTTCGCAACCAATGTTCGACAATTTTCTCCTCTGACAAAGAGGGCTCCTCAGCAACCACCCAGTTCTACATTAAATCCTAAACTCTAGTTCAGCGAGATTCTGGACCTGTCAAACTTGAGCCTCAAACATGCAAGTGGAAACACTGTCTCCAAAACATTCATTCAGATGGCAACAAAGTTAATCTAAATAGAGGAAATATTCTAAAACTGCTCGCATGTATACCACCATTGCGAGCCATTTCATCAGATGACATTAAAATCGTGGAATATATAACTGAAATGTCTTCCGACCAAGTTTTTCTCCATATTTCATCGGCGGCGGTAAAAAACATGTTACTTCATGCAAACGAAGATCTCCTGCTTTATGGTTTCGATCTCACCCTCGAGCCTCCTGCCACGAGATCGGTTTCATCTTGTAAGGTAAATCTTGACCATGAAGCAAATCATGGAGCCGCCAAGCGATCGGCCCTGCGCCAGTCTCTAGTCTCATCTCCCGACATTTTAGATGCTGCCACGCATCAGTCATTTGAAAGAAGAGCCAATAATGCGAAAAGATTCCCAAATGGACCACGCAAATAGCAATGAGCCAACGTCAAACAACGTCAAACAACAAGAACTAATTCTACTGTCATGGAATACGAGAGGATTCATGCATTTGTTTAACACATTCCACGAACCTCCAGAGAATGTGTTTGCTATATGCTTACAAGAAACGTGGCTACGGGATCCCCCTACTCGCGATGGATTCCTTATGCTGATAAACCCAGCTGGCAAGAACCCAAAAGGTCGACCTTTTGCAGGTCTGATAACACTTTTGAAAATCCAGAACTGGTGGTCGTTAGTAGTCTCCACGAATCCAAATCCTTTTGTGCAAAGCACTTTGATCAAACTTTCGCTGAGAGCCACTGTTTCTAATCTTTTAATAATAAATGGATATTGGAATCCTGCTATGATTTCATCAACATCTTTCATCCAGTCAGTATTGAATGAAATCGACCACACCTTTTTAGAATATGACAATGTTTCTGTACTCATCTGTGGTGACCTCAATTGCAGTTGGTTTAAATACGATCCACTTACCAAGTTAAATGTTCTGCTTCCTGATCTCGGAGTCATTCTGAGAGGCCAAACTTGGGCAAAGGATCTCTTGGAATGCAATTGTCAGATGTTAAATGGAACAATAAAAGGTGACTCTCCCGCTAATCCGACGTGGCATAGTATGGCTCGAACAAACACTCTTGACTACATTTGGGCCTCGGTGGATTTTTTCGATAAAGCCTCTTCTCTTAAAGTACGGCCGATGTCATCTAGCGATCATAATGTGCTGCGGTTTGTTTGGTGTGAAGAGCATTGCAATGCGCCAGAAAAATACTCCTCCCAATTACAATCAAATGCCGCAGGCAACCGATTGGTAACTAATGGATCTGCTATTGCCCATCTAAGCCATAGTTTAAACGCACTCCAGATAGTAGAATATACGCGTATGCTGATGGACTACACTCAAATAATTTCCAATTCAAGAACGTTCGGGTCATTGCCGAAACACCTATATAGTTCTGAAATAGCATTGGCAAAAAAATTATTAAGGAAAGATCTTAGGCAAATCAAAAGAGAGCTCAGTGACCCGCGTTGTAAGGCAAGGAAGGTTAAGAACCGGCGGCAACTATATCGAAATTGGCTAAGATCACATTCAACCATCATCGATCAAGGGCGAGCAGAAACAATGCTAAAACTCCTAGCACAGAAAAACACCCGTGAAATCTGGGCCATCCTGAATAAGGGCCGCTCAAAATCTACCCCAGCAATCTCTAATGAAATTACAAGCGACAAATGGCGCAAATACTTTACCTTAATGTATGAAAACCCTGTGTCTGAAGATCCCTCGCCATCTGATGCGACAATTTCTACTTGGGATATTACACCTTCCTGTAAAGAGATTGAATTTGCAATCTCTAAGCTGAAAAATTCAAGAGCTGTTGGCCCAGACCAAATATCAAATCTCATGCTCAAAAAGCATAGTGGATATTGGCCCAAATTTATCCACGAGTTGTTTTTTCAGATTACAAATAGTAGGAAGCTATATGTAGTTACTATATACAAGAAGGGCTGTCGAGCCGATCCTGCTAATTATCGCCCGATCGCCCTCCTTGATACTATTGGGAAAATTTTGGGATCTTTTTTGCGCCAACAGTTGGTGAATTGGGCACTTTCAGCTGGAAATCTTGACTGTCGCCAAAAAGGCTTTACGAAAAATGTGGGGACTGATGTGAATCTGACAATCTTGTCACTCTTAAAGTTGTCAGCAATGGAGGCGAAAAAAAGAATCTTCTTTGCATTTGTTGATCTTCGAAAAGCTTTTGACGCCATTAACAGGACCAAACTATGGGCAAAATTACGTTTGTGGCATTGTCCAGATCATCTGTTAGAGCCCATCATCGCCCTGCACTCTAACACTTCCATTCAAATCAGAGTCAACTCACAAGGCGACCTCACAGATCCAATAAGAACATTTAAAGGCATCAAACAAGGTTGTCCCCTTGCAGAAGATCTTTTTAAACTCTTTATAGCTGATTTACCGGAGTGGCTAAAGTCTGTCCATTGTTTTCCCCCCAAGCTTAACGGATCCTTTGTTAATCACCTGGTTTATGCTGACAACATAGTGTTGGTTGACCAAACACAAATTGGCCTCCAACATCTCCTCTCTCGTCTGCATGAGTTTCTAACTATTAACGAGCTGTGTTTAAATGCAGAGAAAACAAAAATCATGTGCATCGGACGAACTATGTCAAGGAAAGACAGGTCTTTCCGATGGCACATAGAAAAAAAAGTGCTAAATGTTGTCAAGTCAATCTGCTACCTAGGTGTAATGGTCAACGACTCGATCTGCGAAGCTGCTTGGACTAGCGATTTGATGGCCAAAATAAAGATTCTGAGTCTCCAAGCTGCCAAAATTAACATTGACTACGGGAAATTTTCTATCACTCCCGTAGTAATGTTTTATCTTCAAAAAGTAATTCCAACAATCACCTTTGGCGGCGAAGCAGCCTTGAATATCAATCATAATCTATGGTGCCAATTGGAAGGAAAGTTTTGGAGACGTGTTCTGAGCCTTCCGAATATATCTCTATGTCAGCCTTGAGATACGAGCTAGCTTTGAACTCAATTTATATGACAATTGTCTGGAAATCTCTATCTACCTTGCGTAAAATACAACTCGGTTTGATCATCCCGGCATACAACATCTTCAAGCCGGGGAAAGAATCCGTCGATAATGTCCTTATTCATGCATGGAAGCTCAAACTAAATTCAATTATGGCTGAAGCAGGCATATTGGAAGACGAGCTAATCAAGCGCCCACAACATGCTAAGAAGAAGTTAGCAATATGGGAGTGGATCACAACTTACAACAGCCGTCTAGCTCTCAAATCTACCTTGCCTACTTCCAGAAGTCTGGTTAAACTACACTGTCAACCAAAATATCTCACGAACTGTCCATCTCGTCATCATAGAGCACAATTATTAAGGCTCCGACTGAACGCTTTAAATACTAACAAGATGCTCTGGATGCGTAAGAACAAAGAAACAGTTAATAATAACTGCCGATTTTGCAAAACAACAGAAGTCGAGTCTTTAAAGCACCCAGCAACCTTATGCCCAATGTTGACAGATCTCCGTGAAGTGCATTTAAGTGAATTCAAACCGCAATCCCATGTGTCTGATGATTGGTGGGATTATGCCGTAGAAGGTCATAACATCAAGCTTTCCTGCAATCTAATTAATTTCTTTGATGAAGTCCTAAAGTTAGTCCCCAACTGAACGTCGCGAGTTGCCTTCCCCCGTGACTGTGTCACTTTATAGTATAACTCTCATTGTTAAATCTGACTAAGGCTACTCTAGGAGGAGATGAAAATGAAAATGTATTTAATTTTTCTTTCTGAAATGTAACAAAAACATGATATGATATATCAAGTTGAAGTTTTACAATAAAAAAAAAAGAAAAAAAAAATCCACCTCCTGCCCACTGCAAAGTTTTGACATGAGCATTATTTCGACTCAGGGTGGTAATATTTCCACAGTTTTGAAAGACAGCAGATTCTCACATTAATCTGAATTAGAAAGATAATGTAGGCATTCTATGTTTCAGTGTCTGCATCCCATCAAACCACTAGGAAAAATGGTATACAGTCTTTTGCCTGCGACCTGTTGATTGTTTGTAAAAAAAGACCCCATATGGAAGCCAGCAAACCCCATACCTCCTAGGGTGAGCCCCACTCCCCGCCACATACTAGTGTATGCAAGAGCTAAATGGTCCTTCTTCAGTGGTGTGGAAAAGGAAGTCAAGCGTGTTGAGAGCAGATAAGAAAGTGTGTGTGTGGGAGTGGTGGGGTACAATGTGTGTGGTGGGGTGTTTTGGGGTGAAATCCCTGACTGAAAAAAGGGGAATTGTGGGGTTAAAACCCTTCAAAATTGACATTTCCCACTTGTTGAGGGATGCTCTTAATCTGTCGAAATAAAAGTGCCTTTTTGGATGTGGCCTTCAACAGGCACATTTTAGACATGGACTTCATTGCAAGTTTGGTAGAATTCCAGTGATAAAACTGCCGGAATACCACCAAATGGAATTACTGTTACCGGCACTTGGCCTTGCATATTTACTGCAGGATTACAAGTGGTGGTAGTTTGTGTAAATCCCTATTTGTTTTAGTCCATATGACTCCATTGGGAATTTGGTGAAATAACCGAAGCGGTGATTCCACCAGTGGTAGTTCTGCAGATTTTGCCAATTTTATGGGCAGTACAGGGGAGGAAAATCCTCCACCTCACTGCCAAAACTGTTTTAAGGCGCTGTGGTAATGCAGCGATAATGACATTTCCACCACTTTACCACTGGTTTTTAATGCACCGCCTTACTCGTAATGAGGCCCATAGAACCATAAAAATACATAGATTCTAGGTGAACACAGGTTACTCTGGCCTCGCACGCTCATCTCTGCAGTATGCTTCTATATATATTTGTATTGTATATGTTTGGTATATGTTTGGTGTCAACAATTGCTTACACCAAAGCGCCAAACATCAGTAAGCAAAGACGGTTCAATAACAAGAGCAAAATTACAAACTTTACATAAAAGACAGCTAATTGTGCTGGTCTTCATACAGGAATGAATTTGAGGACAAGAGGGGAGTGATTTAATAATACAGAGAGGACGTTTGTTGAAGTGATTAGGTCAGAGAAGAGCAAAAGAACAGAAACGAGATTGAGCACAAGGAAGAAAAGAGACGGATAAAATAAACAGAGATTGTGGTCTAAAGGAAAGGGAGGGAGATTAAAAAGAGATCATAGCAGAAAACCATAAAGGCATTTTATGATGATACATAGCAAGTGGAATAATAAGCAAGATTCAAAGAGAGTACATGGGGGTAAATACAGATTCAGGAGGAGAAATATAAAATAAAAGGCAACTAGAAGAATTGCAGCTAGAGTTTCAAGGAGCCAGTTGATTAGCAGGAAGGCCAAGAAGAAGGGCAGAACAGTAATTAAGACAATGATGAGAATCTTAGTAGCTTGAAAGGAAAGAAAGTGAGGTGCTTGCCAGATGTTAAGCAATTGAAAGTGGATTTCCAAACAACTGTAGAAATGTGGAGAGAGAAAAGGAGGAGACAAGAGGGAAAAAGAGAACCCCTGTCTTGGACAGATTAAGGCGGAGATAGTGAAATCCAGGACTGAACAGCAAGTAAGCAATCAGATAGAGAGGAGTGAAAAGACTCAGTGAAATCAGCAAAGGAAAATACAATATGGGAATTATCCACATAAAAATGATAAGAAAAAACAAATCAGACAATAATAGAGGTTAAAGAAAAAAATAGGTGTATAAAGACAAAAGAGACGTTGAGCAAGAACACCATACTGGTACACCGTACTGTAATGTGATATTAAGGTGAAGTCGAAAAGATGGGACCAAAACCATAGTTAAGCACCAAGCAGAAACCACAAACCTGTCTGACAGAGAAACATAAAAACACATGAAGATACTGCCTCCAAAATGATTTAAAAGGAGATCATTCACACATCATTTGGAAAAACACATGTGAAATAGAAATTCCAGTGTGGCTAATAACTAACTTGCTTACTCTTGTTTCAGAGTCATAATTAGATGTGTGAATCCACATGACACCGACGGTCATGCAAGTGCCAGCATAATTGCTGTGGAGCTAGATAAGTGGAAGGGTAGGGAGGCAGATCACTAAGTGGGATAATGATCTTAGTGAATGTATTACTGGAGAGTTTTAACAGTCTGACCAGAAAATACGGATAGAAAAAAAGGAGTTTCAGAGATTACCTGGAACAGAATGCTTGGTAGCACCTGTGCTGCTAGGCTGCAGGGCTGGCCAAACGTGATGTACATGGGGCCTCATTTTTAAAGCTGTCATGTGATCAAAGATGACTGAGTGATGAGAAACGTTGAGAGATGAATAGGTTGGCTCATCTGCCATTGCCTCGTTTTCTTATTCCTAATTTCTACTTAAATTTTAAATGTTGCACAAGTAACAAAGGTCACCACCAGGGATACCAACTGTCACCAAGATGATCTCTAGATGTGACTGCATTATTGTTTACACAACCATAATTTGCACACGATACATGTGATGTATTGAGCACATCAATGAGACACCCTGAGATGATATTTGATGCCATGCTTAGATATCAAATCACTCTCTACTGCTAGTAGACATTTAAATGTTATGAGGCTGTTCAAAACTTTCTTGAGATGGGATCGATAAGCTAAATAAATTTACCTCAATGACATCCTCCAATAAAGGATTGAGATTTGTCTCACAAATACTTTTTTTCTCTTTGAAGGTTCTGTGTTCAAACAGAAAAGAGGCACAGCAATGGGCTCATGGTTTCCCCTTTTTATGCCAATGCTGTGGTTGGCAGATGGGTGCAGGCAACGGTCAGAGGAGAGGACAGCATGAGTGCAGATAATACATCATTTTGTGGCTTTAGTTAATCAAATACAGTGAATATAAAACTCCCATATGAATGCATAAAGGAGCCCATAAACGTCCTTGATTTATCGTCAAGGTCTGTATTCTATTGCAAACCAACAGACTGTGATACACTACTTCATGCATAGAGGGCACATGTAACATCTGCAAAATTGAACATCCCTTATAGAGAGTAGCATCAGCACGACTTAATTGCAGTATAAAACAGAATTATGAAAGGCCAGCTATTGCGAATCGTAAGTATTTTAAAGAAAATGGATAGCCCCAAAGTTGCTTGAACAAAGCTTGAGATAGGGTCAAGATGATTGACAGAAACAATCTGCTACAATCGAAGATCAGAACGAAAGGGAACAATGCCAGCAGGTTTATATCAAGATGTAGTGCATCAGAGAATGAGCGTAGGAAAATAATGAATAAACATTGGACAATATTGCTACATGCTTTGAAGGTTAAGCAAGTAGTGGGGGAGGTGTGTTAATTTGGGTTTCGAAAATTCCCCACTTTGAGAGATTCTCCTCTGAAGGCACAAAGGTTGGCTCTTGGCTACAAAATAAAACAGTAGGATTCTTATTTAATAATTGTGTGGTGACGTGAGCTTGCACTGAGATTGAAAGAATATAGGGATGGGAGTGCAAGAAATTGTGGGGTATTAAGTCAAGTTATTTCTTAATTGCAAATCCCCTTTCATTGCATACATACTTACATGCTCACGTCACAAGGTGTGCATCGGTAGCACAGTTCCGTTTCTTAAGATATGTAGTATACACTATGCAGAATTTCATCATAGTAGCCTTAGTAGGTTCTTTGGAGCACAGAGATTAGTATGGAACAGAACAGGTGGAAACAGGGTGCACATAATGAAGCAAATGTAAGTGAGGATGATTGTCAAGCTCTGTTCACTCCTGCTGAAAAGTAACACTATTAGTGAAGGTATTTTGAGATAGTTAGATTCTTGCAGTTGTGGTAGTGCCCCCTCCCCGATGATCTGTTCTCACTCACCATGTAGATGAGAAAGTCTGATAGAAAATGTTAGATAATGCTCATTATATTTTCAAGTGCAGTAGAAATGTTGAATGGATCGTTGATACGGTTCACATTATGTCCTACAAAAAGGTGGCAATTGTGTTATTATGTTTCTATGGTAACAAAAAGGAACATCGGAACAATGGGATTTTTCAGCTGAATTCATTCTTTTTCATTGGGATGACATGTTCGAGTGAAAAAGGGAATTGATACATATTTTTGAGGTGGTTCGTCATGGCTGTGACTTAAATTAACTGTTGCTTTATACAAAAATTAATTAATTTCAATGCAACCATTACTTTTGGATTTACTGTACCCTTAGCTCCAGTTCCCTGTTTTGGATGCTCGATGTCCTTTCTACCCTGCAACACCACAACCACACCTCTGCTCAATGTATTCTGCCATCTTGGATTGCGTCCACTGATTCCATCATCATCGGACCGTTTTCTGCTGGCTGGCTGCTTCTACCACCAAGCAGTGGGCATACATTTGCTTAGGAGTGGTCAGGGTCTCTCTATGGCCCTTCACTGTTTTTAACCATACACTGTGTCTTACTGCATTTTATGTTTTAACACAAGATACTTATTTGACATTAGATATATTCTAAGTATGATTTTCCAATTAAGTGTATATTTTTCAGGATGCCAGTATGGTGTATTATGTTGGTCATCTATTAAAAGGGACTACACTTCACTACCAGCCTACCTCCTCCCTTGAGTTAAGCCTAAGCCTGACTGGTCTCCCGAAGCTACCACACTATAGAGTTTGGCCTTTCTTTTGGCCTGTCTTGCATTTATGTTAGATGGTTTTACATCAATCGCTAGAGGGCTGTGGAAAAATCTCCCTACCAGCAAAAATGTGGAACATTGCAAAGGGTGGTAGAAGGCTAGTTTAAGGCATAGTGAGGAGGGTTAGAGAAGGTAGAGTGACGCATAATACAGAGGGTGAGAGAAGGCCAGACCAAGGCATACTGCAGAAGGTGAGATAAGTATAGGGTTGGTCATACTGTGGAGTGTGAAAGAAGGAAGGGGTGAGGCATACTGCATAGGGTAAAAGAAGGCTAGGGTGAGGCCTACTGCAGAGGGTGAGAAAAGTCTAGGTTAGGTCACTCTGCAGAGAGTGAGAGAAGGTTCATGTAAGGGACACTGAAGAGGGTGATAGATGGCTTGGATGATATGTACTGCATATGGTGTGAAAAGGGTAAAGTGAAGCATACAGTACAGAGTGAGAGGAGGCTATGTGGAGACATACTGGAGAGAGTTAGAGAAGTCTAGGGTGAGGTATACTGCAGACAGTGAAAGTGTCATTATTTGAGTCAAGCCGAGTACCAGACGCCAACCCACCACCTTCTGCAGGCAGAAGGGTACACTTTTCTTGAGGAGGCATCTTTAGGAATAAAAGGAATAGATTGCTATGTGATATTCCTTGAACGCCAACACCCTATCTCAAGATCCCTGCTTGCCTGTAGCAGACGCTGTGGCTACTTCCCCTCTCCTGGTTCTCATGACCAGTACCCTTATGCAACCTGTAATCAATTATGCCTTCTGAGGTTATACCGTAGATGGGGGAGCACATTCACCATGCTGTTATCAAATCTTAGAAAAGTGGAAGTAAGAGGGGGACAGTAAGGGACACTGAAACAGGTGTGGCAGAAAGCAGTGCCACCATGCAGATTTGTGTGAAAATGATGAATGCCCTAGTCTTAGCCTAGTGGAAGGAGACAGACCATCTGGGAGGTAGATCCCACATGCCGTGCGGGAAGGGCGGAGAATGCCCAAGTTCTGAAATTCTTTCAGGGACACTACAATAATTTCTAAGAGTGAAGGATATATTTGTAATGATAAAGAATCACCAACTCTCAATAGATCTTCTATACATACAATCTGATAGAGCTGGTTATTTTTAGTAAAGGTGGTATACATTTAATGGCCAGTACATGTTTAATGAGATAGTACTGGCATTGCTCAGACGATCTGTCAGTGATAGTACTAGTAAGTGATGTGCAGGTTAACAGTACTTAACTTATCTGCAGTGCTCCTCGTCCTTTATCAAAACAGCATCCTAACATCTCAGCATGGCTGAAGTAGTTTACTGGGGGGGTACTTTGAATTGGTAACACTATGGCTATTCATCTAATTTGACAGTACTAAACATTTCAGTAGACCCTCTAAATTTGTAAAAGGAAAGCCACTATCAAAGTTGTGGTGCCCATAGCCTCACAAATGCAATGGAACCCAGGGTGAGCTGGCCAGCTGATGGCGGCAAGTGGCACTGCTGGGGGCCCTGCTACTCCAGTAGTCCTGCAGTGTTCTTGTTTGTCTTCACATGTTTTGTACCTATTTATAAGTGACTTTCAGTCATAGTAATAAAGTGTACGTATGCTTGCATGGATGGTTTTTTTCATGTGGGTATGTCTGGTTTATTGTATCACTAATTGGCGAATGCGGTGGTGACTTTTTTCTCTTCTCTTCTTTTATTCATTTGATTTTTCCACTTTTCTGCACTTATTGAGATGATATTGAGACTGTTTTAGGAGTTAAAGACGAGTGTATATATATATATATATATATATATATATATATATATATATATATATATATATATATATATATATATATATATTGGATAAAAATGAAGTAAACAAAAAGGAATTGTGAAAATGAAAAAAAGCCCAGGAGTATCTTACTCATGCAGATATTGGTTGAGAAATACAGGTTTAGTAGGTGTGTGTATGAGTGTATGTGATCTGTGTGTGTGCCTGTGCAGGAATGTGTTTGGGGAGTAGTTACATCATATTTATTGTGACAGTGGGGGCTTATTTTCTTTGCGCACATTAATTAGAGTACTATATTTGGAATTCATTAAAGTGAGCTACAATGAACATGCTGGCATAGATTGGGTCTGCAGATTCATGAAAGTGATTTGTAAAGACCCTCTGTCATAGATTGTGGCCAAAGCTTCATGAAAGTGATTTACATTTACCATACTTGCATAGTTGTGGCCACACCTTCATGAAAGTAACTTACAATCTAAAGGTTGGTATTTGTGGGTACTGTTGGTGATTTAGCATCTACTGCAATGTTATATGTTTTAACCGGGAGAACCAATAGCAAATTGAATGTCATTTTAACCAAATTTAACCCATTTTCTCAAAAATTGTGCTGAAAAAATGCATCTCATCATCAAGTTTATTCAGAGATGCATGTCGAAACAATGCATAAAACCATTACAGAATACATACAAATTTTAGAGCATAAAAGCATGGCATTGGGCATCACAAGTTGCATGTAAAAACAATCCATAAAACCATTACAGAAAACACACAAATGTTCCACCAGAAAAGCATAGCATTGGGCATTGCAAGGGGTACAATAAGTGGAAAAAGTAGCGAAACAACTTCCTTGGTCAGTGTATTAGAGGGGATTTCTTAGTTGGGGCTATGTATCAAGCAGTCGTTTTCTGTCACCCAGTAATATTATTAAGTATGCAAGTAGCGACCAGCCCATTTGCGGTGTGCTTACCCATAACAAATAAGTTAGGGCAGGCTGGTATTGCACAACACCCATTTACCTTAGTAAAGGTCGTATAAGCAGGTTTCTTGCTTTAATATATGCAGGGCAACACAGAATCAGGTGCGCCTTATCCTCATATAATGCTTTGCAGATTGGACAGGATCGATCTGCACCCCCTCGGCCACAACTTCCTTACATTACCTAGGTCTCCCGCTCTACTCCTGGAGCCACCCTCTCCTTCTGGCATTAAAAGCTGCGTCTGCCGCTGGCTTGGATATAGTAATTGGACTAGCCTTGCACAGTGGTGGCTGGTACGTTTGGGCACAAAGTGACAAGTACAGGCCCCCTTGTTTTTAGACTAGGTCAAGGACGTACAGTTTAATTAAAAACGTACTAACATTTTTCACCTGGTGTGATGTACCCGTGTTGCAACATGTTCATCATGTGCACTGCCCATGCATTTTGGCCCACACTATCCTGGGAGTCTCAAGCGATCTGCACTTCTTCGAGGAGCGTGGGGATCCTCTCAGTAGAGCTTGCAATGGGCCCACACATTTTGTGTTATGCCACTAAAGACAGCACCATTTTTTATAAGCAAAGCTGCAAGGACACTTGTGCACCCTTTCCCTGTTTTTTTCCCCCTGTAGTAACATACCCATCCACCTGCATACAGTGGACATTTGAAAGAATAGGCGAAAGGTAATGCAGAAGTCTACCTGCAGCAGGATATACACATTTAGTTTACACAATGTACTTCCAATACTTAAAAGTCACATGAACAAACAACAAATACCACACACACACACACATACACACACACCTGCAGTGCTTTTACCAAAGGTAAAACAAATTTGTCTGTAGCTCAACCAAGTAATGGTGTTTTCAGGCTTCTGGTTCACAGCGCGGTTGGTCTTTTCTAATGTACTTGAGTCAGTGCTTAATTTGTGGGGGTGGTTGCCGGTGCCCAACACCGGCACTCTTTTTTGGGGACCGGAACATGGCTGGGGCACGCGAAATTACTTTGTTTGTTCAGTTTCCAAAGTTCCAAGATCATAAATCATTCCGAGACTGCTCTGCGGCTCTGCTTGCAGTTGCAGGCCATGGCTGGCTGCTGGGCCTGGGAGTATAGCAACAAAGAGCCAATGGAAACCAACATTCTGTTGTTACTATGCAGTATTTGATACATTCTGTATAGTAACACAGAATGTACAGTTTTCATTGGCTCTTCATCTGAGTCTCCAGCCAGTGAAATTACATGATGACGTGTGGGGGTGGATCATGTGGGTCTGTTGTTGTTGCCGAGGCAGGCCACCTTCACCTCACGTGGCACACTTGCTTTGTTAAAGCGTGGTGTGACTCGTGATGAAGGAAAGCCTGCCCCTGCACGTGTGGTCCCGTGCGCGGCTTACTTGCAGGCAGCTTAAGAAGGCCTGGCTGGCTGGCTTATTGTGCGGTGTAAACTCAACTCAACTCAACTCAGTAACGTAACGGTAGGTACTAAGCCCCCGCAACCCCCTAACTTTGACTGCGGCCAGCCGGTGTGGCAAGCTGTGGTGACTGGCTCATGCAGGAGGCAGGCAGCTGCTTGCCTGCTCCGCTCGTCGTGTGCCCGCGGCCACCGCAGGCTCAGGATTTGACCCGAGCTGGCAGGCAGGCCGCGGGGCAATGCGAGCGGAGCGGTGTTATGGCTGCTGCTCTTAGCATAGTCCTAGCAGTGGGATGGTACGGCAGCTGGGTGTGTGCAAATGTTTTCTGGGCTTGCCAATGGGCCTGCCCTGCTCAAAAGGTGGCTCGGCAGGCAGGTGCGACGAAGGGTTAAACATTAGTTACGCCCTGGGTCATGGTGAGGGGGCCACGGGTGTTATTTGGATAACCTGTGACATCTGTTTTCCGGGGGAATTAATTAGGCTAGCGCGTCAGCCACGTTAATTTAAAGCCATGTTGTGAATTGGCCGTTCATGGGCAGTTGGGCATGGCTGGCGCTGCCGCGCGTTGCATTTGATTATTTATGTTACTGCAAAGTTGATGGCTAGTTGCGCATGGGACATCAATAGCTCAACGTGTAGAGCATCAGTCTATCAGAAACCACATGCAGGGTTCGAGCGACCTATTATCAGACATGTCGCATTTGGCCTCCTGGACGCACGCCTTTTCAGTTTTCTGAAAATGTTTTATAAAAAGTGCACCTGTGGGTTTAGTTCCCCCCCCCCCGACAGATGTATCTTGACAATTATCTGTTGGTAGTTAAGCTCAGCTGTGCATTTTCTCCATGCTGGAACAGCCATTGCAGGAATAAACTTGGAATCTAATTTTATTTATTTATTTATTTTGCAGCCCGATCGCCCTACTGGCTACTAGTGGCCATGAACAAGATGGGCGGTTTTAATTAAGCTCTCTAGCAAATGGAAACAAATAATGTTGTGGGACTGCAGTCTAGCATTGCAAATGAATTAATATTAATGCATTAATATCCGTCACCTCGATTAAGGTCATATGGGAAATGGGCGCCATAACCGTAGTTTCTTTCAAAATCAATTGTGCATGGGGTTTGTTATTACAATCACTGTAGTGATGGCCGGGACACTTTAAGTTAGGATGTTTCATTCGGATTGCTTTGCGCCTGCTCCCATTTTTCATTCAGTGTTAAAGATCCCTTCTTTGGTAGGATTACACGCGTGGGGCAGAGAGGCATGTAGAGTTTGTTCCCCATAGGCGTCACTATGTCTTGGTGTGATTTATTCATGCTTGTTTTCCCCAGCTGGTGTGGGTGCCTAAGTGGGGGTGGGGAGCACGCCAGCATAGCACTATGTGGATGGACACCAAGCCGCACTCGTTTTAAGACCATTTAGCCATATGGATTACGCCAGGGGGGGTTATTGCCAGGAACTGGAATGAGAGGGGTTTATGTGCTGCGTTACAATACATGCATGGATTGTGATTTGCTTCGCTCCTTGTTCCATCCAATGCGGTGCACAGGAACAACAATTTTATTTGGCACAAGTTTTTGTGCTTAAGGGGCTTCGGCTGGTAAAATAGCTCAGTGAGTTGAGCGCCCGCTGTGCCAATTCGGGACCTGCCATGTCTGTCACAGGTCCAAAAAGGAATTGCTGTATGGGGTGGCCCAGTTATGGCAACAGTGTGTGTGTGTGACGAATTTAGTTTTAAGAGGGGGTTTTTATCACGGTCCGTTCTACCGACACTGCGAGGGAGGTATATAAAGGGTTGAATCAGCCAGAAACCTCCTATTTATTGTCTCGGTCTGCTTAGAGAGAGGGCGCAGTCTCACGGGGGATGGCAGTAGAGCTCCATGCCTGCAAGTTAGGTGGCTACCCTACCGTTCACGTCATTATGCAAGCAAATATATACAAACAATAATGGCACTAAATGGCCATTCTGTGTTATTATACTCTTGTCAGGTGCCACTAATTCGACCAGGCGATTATTAAAGATGGTGATGGTATATATCAGTGGTTCAGACGTTCATCTTGGTATGTGGCTTTCTTTTTAATGTGTGGTGGATGTGAGCCGGCATCAATGACGCATTAATATTTTTAGAAAAAATGAAAATGAAGCAGTTGAACATGTCAAGCGAATTCATCCCCATCATCCACAATATTGCCTTGTGCACAGTGCAGTTTAGCACCAGTGGAGCAGAATAGCCAAAAAATGCAATGCAGCACCGCATTTTTCATTTGTGAGTTTGTGACACTGGTGCAGTTGCCCTAATTTGGCCCCCTGCCGGTAATGATCAGAAAGGCCAGAAGGGGGGACTCAAATAGGCACCGGGACTTAAAATGCCTTTTCAAACACAATGAACGATTTATCGATAGCAACATTTACTTCATGGAACACCGAATAATGTTCAGTTTGTGCACTTTGGATGGCAGTGGCGCATTTGAATAGTTAATCTGTATAATTCACCAATACATGTAATAATGTATACCTTCATTCATAGCAACTGAGATTTTAGTTTGGGGAAAGTGAGTCTTTAATGTTGCTTTTTCATGCACACTGTGCAAGTGAAATTGGTCAATACTGCCGACAGCACGTTGCACTAACACTAAGTGATGAAACATGCCAACGGTAGCATACAAAAGAGACCCCCGTTTCCCTGTTGGACCAGGCCTTTGGGCATTACCTTATTGACATTTGGGACAGTTGAGTCTGTGGGCGGGGGTGAGGAGGAGCAGGCGTTGCTAAAGGGGGGATTGATTGAGGGGGCTATAACCCCACTCTTTTGCCTCTGGCATTTTTTGCACTCTTTTGCCTCTGGGGTTGCCGGAATGCTGGAACCACTACACCTACCATAACAAGTGTTTTCCAACTTTAAAGCATTATACTTTCTCAACCCATGTGTGCCCTTCCCCATCCATCCCACTACTAACCTGTGCCAGCAGTTGCTCATGCAGCGTCAAACATGTGACATGAAGCAGCAGCAGTGTGATGGGCTGGTGGTGGGCCGATCTAAGTCTAGAGCCTATGGGGCCAATATTTTTTGGGGACTGGCCCTTATTTTTTTTACAAATTAAGCACTGATTTGAGTCCCTGCCCACCATCCCTCGGGCATCAGGGCACTAGTTACAGAAAGTGCAAAGTGACAATCCTAAGATATGCAAGAGGCAGAGCCGCGTCTCATGGTACGGGGGGGCTACATCAGTTATACAAATGAGCGGTCACAATCAGGTAGATGCATAAACTGGCAGAGCCACGCCTCATGGCATGGAGGCTACATCAGCTTTATAAATGAGCGGTCACAATCAGGTAGGTGCATAAACTGACAGTGCCGCAGCTCATGGCACGGGGGCTACATCAGGTATACAAATGAGCTGTCACAATCAGGCAGGTGCATAAACTGACAGAGCCGCACCTCATGGCATGGGGGCTACATCAGGTATACAAATGAGCGGTCACAATCAGGTAGGTGCATAAACTGACAGAGCCGCACCTCATGGCACGGGGGCTACATCAGGTATACAAATGAGCGGTCACAATCAGATAGGTGCATAAACTGACAGTGCCGCACCTCATGGTATGGGGGCTATATCAGTTATACAAATGAGAGGTCACAATCAGGCAGGTACATAAACTGACAGGGCCGCACCTCATGGTACGGGAGCTACATCAGGTATACAAATGAGCCCTCACAATCAGGTAGGTGCATAAACTGACAGGGCCGCACCTCATGGTACAGGAGCTATATCAGGTATACAACTGAGTGGTCACAATCAGGTAGGTGCATAAACTGACAGTGCCGCAGCTCATGGCACGGGGGCTACATCAGGTATACAAATGAGCTGTCACAATCAGGCAGGTGCATAAACTGACATAGCCGCACCCCATGGCATGGGGGCTACATCAGGTATACAAATGAGTGATCACAATCAGGTAGGTGCATAAACTGACAGAGCCGCACCTCATGGCATGGGGGCTACATCAGGTATACAAATGAGTGGTCACAATCAGATAGGTGCATAAACTGACAGTGCCGCACCTCATGGTATGGGGGCTATATCAGTTATACAAATGAGCGGTCACAATCAGGCAGGTACATAAACTGACAGGGCCGCACCTCATGGTACGGGAGCTACATCAGGTATACAAATGAGCCCTCACAATCAGGTAGGTGCATAAACTGACAGGGCCGCACCTCATGGTACAGGAGCTATATCAGGTATACAACTGAGTGGTCACAATCAGGTAGGTGCATAAACTGACAGTGCTGCACCTCATGGCACAGGGGCTACATCAGGTATAAAAATAAGCGGTCACAATCAATCACAGCCAGATTTGATTTTTTATCAGGCAGACAAGATTTTAACAATTTAGGCAGACAAATCTACCATAGCTAGATCATATTTTTAAATGGATATGCAGATTTATAGCAGCTTGGTTTCCAGGCAGTATGCAGCAGTATAGACAGGCTAACAAAGACAGGGGACACTATTTGAATCAATTATACAACTAAATGAGAATGCGAGTATTTAAGCACCCAGGCACCAGGATGAAGCAACCTAGCGGTAACTCTACAGATACTGGGAGAGTAACATTTAGGGAAGGCAGGATCTGAACAGAGAAGGTGGATCCTGGTGGACGGGGACGAGGCAGTGCTGGAAATGTGGAAAAGGAGAAGAGCAGGGAGAGTCGGTGCGCTCACATAGGCTGAGAGAACATATAGCGATCCAAATGAGGCAGGGTACATGTGCCGACAGGTGGAGGGTCGAGGAATATAAGGCAGGCTAACAAATATCATAGGGGGCAGAGGCTTGGTCTAGGATGTTGGCGTCACACTAAGGGAGGACATAGGTCTAAGCAAGTGGGTGGCAAAGGAACCAATCAGAGTTCAAAGAGGATGAACAAATTGGCCTGGGGTGCCAGAGGGAAGACCAGAGGCGTGCGCTTACCCATTTGGTAATATATGAAACATAAGAAAATACAAATATTATGGGGGTAATTCGTGGATTATTTGCGCCAAAAGAAACGGGATTTGTGTGCCATTCTGCCCGCAAATCCCTGTTTAACAAATGGGGATTTGCGGGCAGAATAGCGCACAAATCCAGATTTTTTCAGCGCAAATAATCCATGAATTACCCCCTATGTATCTTGCTACCCTGTGTGAATAAAATAGCCTTTTCTGTCACCCGTGAATACACTTTCTTTCTTCAATAAACTTGTCATGCAAAGTAGGGTTGCCTATGCCAAAAAAAAATTATTCGAAAAGGACTGGTCTAACACTATTGATCAGATTGGATCTTATAAATTGTTTAAAGAATATCATCTGTTCACAAAAAAGCGTTTACCCAGATACGACTACATCACGATATTTCCGTGCAATCATACACGCAATGTCTTTCTTCGGTTTAAATTTAATCTATTTTACACGAAAGACAGAACTACGTCCTGGGCCAGTAGTACGATGTACAAAACGAACAAGAGTTGTAGATTTCCCGCATGTAATGAACAGGTGGAAACGCTAAAACATTTGATTTTATACTGTCCGCATTTTAAAGATCTTAGAACTGTTTGTCTTATGGACTTTGTCAATACCAATTGTACTGATTGCTTACCACTCCTATGGGCTCGTATGATGCAAGGAAATCATAAACCGATTACTTATGCTCTAACGAGATTTTGCAAAGCAATAGAGAAAGAACTCAATAATTACAGTAATCTGAAGATATGCATAAATGGGATGCAAACTGAGAGAAGGCAGAAAGAATTATTAAAATGCTAATGTCCTCGTTTTCCTTCATTTTACGATGTAAAGAGGAACAACATTCCCATTTCCTCTAATGTAATGTTATACTTCGCTTGCTCTGGCGAGTCCACATTTCTTGGATATGCTTTTATATGTAATGTTGTTTTTACATGCTCTAAGACATATAATGTAATGTTTGCTTGTTATTTAACATTTTGTCAAGGTTCTGTTACGTTTGTAGTAGAACCATACACAAATAAAAAAAAAATAAAAAAAAAATACAAAAAGTAGGGTTGTACTGGAACCCGAATTTAAATAGTTCCGACAAATTCGGCATTGTCCTAATAATTTATATATTAATCCCACCACAAACAGAATATTTAAATCAATGGTTTCCCAAATGCTCACTCAGATAAAATAGACAACTGTAATATAGAATTCTACCTTTAACATTCAGAAATTCGATTCTGTCTGACAACACGTTTGCATTGTTTGACACAAATGCATTTACTGCAGAAGCTATGCTGGTGTACATAGCTGGCCTAAAACAAACAACAATTGGCAGTGTCTGATTGCTTTAACCAAGTCTATTTAACTTTAGTTGGAAGAATACAACTTTCCGACCAACAGAACTCTGCAGAGAGCTTGCCGTCTATTCAGCATGTGCCAGATTACTAAAATATTCGAGGGTATGTTCATTATTATATGTAGATAATCCACACATACATACCTCATAAAGGGCAGACCATGACGTGACCTTGAATAGACATTGAGGAGGATGGGCCCAGTCCGTTAGGATTGAGTTTTTTTTCTGGGTAACAATGATTATTCCTCATTGAACTCCTCTCAATGGGATTCAGGCAAGCTGGCAAAGAGACTGGAAACCTACGTCTGATTGGCTCACTGCCGGTTGAAAGGAGTGTCCGCCCTACTCTGCCCCCATGCCCCTTCATCAATCAATATTGTTATTTTCACCATCCTGTCACTACACCAACCTCAGTGAACTTGTACCGCTGGCCCCACAGAGCACTCTGATTGGTTGCAACTCCATCTAAGGTCTGGGGCTGCAAACAGAGAGGGGGAGTAGCAGTGCCAGTCTGACTTTTTTAATGTGTGCCTGCAGGCACGGACAGACAGTGATGGTCTTTTTATCTTTCCAGGCCTGCCCAAGCAGTCCAGCACAAAAAAAATGTTTTCTATATGTGCAAATGTGACATTTACAGATATAAACATTTTGTTTTTCTTTTTTAATAAGCAAAGGCATGTTTTCTGCCTAGTGACCCACCTGGCCAGCAACCCTGCCCCAAGCAGGGCTTCACGCACACCTCCCTTCGTTGCAGTCCCACCCTACGTTAGGCAGCATTTGCCTCCCATGGTGGGGGCCCGGGGCACATGCACCGTTTGCCCACCCATAAAAACGCCTCTCCACTTGGCACTTGGCAGACCCTTAGCAAAGGCGCACACAAATTGTACAAGCAAACGCTTGGCTAAGTGTCACACAAATGACTGTGCATGAAACAGACACTCCACTGCATTAAGTTCCAAAAGCTGTGTAAATCTACACCTGAGATTCCATTTCTGTGTCCGTGGTCCGTGCAACAATATAACTTTGGTTCTTCTCATAACAAAAGCATCTCACACTTCAGGATCTCTGGCTTCAGTCACCTCACCGGAACTCTTCATGTAAAGGCACAGAAAGTGTTTCAGGTCTTATAATCCGCCTGGCAAGTGGCCACGGTTCCCTATTCACCATCTATTTGGTGCCACGTCAATCTCAGCACAGCAAGTCCCAGCTGCCCAAATCTTGGCAGTGCAATAAAAGTAAAAATGCTTCATGCCTACTGTCGGATAGGTGGGTCATGGTTAATTCACACATCTCTGACATGGAGCATGCCTGCACTTTGCAAGTTTGAATACCCAGCAGGGCCGCCTCAGCCCTTCAACCTTCTGAGATCGATGAAATGAATATTAGTAAAGTGGGTAGTAATGACATCACTCAGCAGTGGAAGGAATCTGGTATGCATATTTATGTAGGTATGTTTAAATTAGATAGTGCCATTATGTGGAAATATATATACTAACTATGGGTCAGGAGTCTGACACCACTTTGTGAATGTAAACTCATTGGGCCAGATTGTCAAATAATAAGGCAAATGAAAGGCGTGCAGAGGATGCCCTCGTTTCATTTCCGCTCATTTCTGAAATGCTCATGTCACCTTATTCACAAAGAAATAAGAGCACAATAATACAATGTATACATCTATAAAAATGATCATACTGCATAAAAATTAAGCAGTAAATCAATTGTAGGAACTCTGTCCTACAATCCACAATCCAAAATGTAGTTCCATTCAATCAATGTGATTGCTATTAAAAATCTAATAACTGCAATAATTAAAAAGGTTTCATGTCCGGCAGAGAACCTATACCAAAATTAATCAGTGGGGAGCCAGTCAAGATGGTGCACAAACCTCTCATAAGTAGTACATCGTGGCAAGTTCAAAGTAGGATCTTCCACCAGAAGATGATATAGTGATTCTATGGTCCCCATATCGTTACACTGTAAGCAGAATGCAGACAGAGGTTTATTATTGTGAATGCTGATAATGTCCAGGGTTTGAAGGAGATTTAAGTGAAATCGCAAGAACCGCGTTCTCCAGAATTCATTAGGAAATTGCCTTAAGTAACGTGGGATAATTGTGCAGGCTTTTCCGTGCTTAAAAGAACTAGTAAGTGTTTATAGTTTCATGCGTTAGTAATGGTTCCACCCCCAATCAAGTTTGCAAAGTCTTCTTTTTACACTTATATAATCAGTCTTTAGATTAGAGGAAGCTAGACTCAACAAATGCAAAATAGTATCACAATGTTCTATATATTGGGCCATAACTTTTATTTTTGGATTATGCAGTATCCCATTAGGGTTACTAAACAAAGAATGTTCTGGGGATCAAGCAGTTCTTTATAAAGTTGGAGCCTTTTCCAATAATACCAGCAGTTCAGTGATTCTAAGGCCAACTCATTGCACTAAGGGCACTCATTGGGATGACATTGGGCATGCACAAGACTTTTACCCAGATTCTACTTTCTATTTTGTTTAGCTGTGTGGTAATTGGCTGGTGGAAAACTTCAAGACCGTACAAGAGTGAAGGAATAACCTTTCTTTTGTAAAATCCAATCAGATAAACTACAGAGAACCCCCATATGATCTATTTTTTTCTCAATTTGAGAGCACAATATGATCACATTATTCTTTAAATGATAGAAGGTTTCATTTTATTTGGACTGACTCTAACTGTAAAAGCTAAATATCTGATTTCGCTGGTAGGCAACATTTGCTTTGAGTCCACTTGCCAGGTAGACATCCGTTTCTTGGATGTTTGGGAAAACCTAATGATGGTAGACTTTGTTGGGTTTATCTTCAAGTCGTTGCATTTATTGAAGAATTCAATGCATTTATGAGGTACTGTAAGCCTATCTGTGTGTGATCCATTAAGCTGATATCATCAGCATAGGCTAACCAAATGATTTTTATCGGACCTCTGCGAGGAGATATAAAAAATGCTTTTTTAACGTTTGGTTATTGTTTTTCATTATAGCAAGACACAACATGATATCATTCAGCCCCCTTTTCAACCTCCCACCCCCCTTCACCCGTCCCAGCCCCCCATAATTCCAACCCTGATCTCTAATCCCATCTATTGAATGTAATGGAGTATACATATACATATCTTGGAAATTCCCATTTTTCATAGTATCTAGTGTATAATTCATGAGCGGTGCCTGTGAGCTTGTTCCTTCAGGGGGGGTAGATCATCTGGGGATGTTTACAAGTTTGTGAGTAGAGTGCCCCACTCCATTTCCCGGGTTACCAATTAATTGCTTCTCCTTTGTTCATGCACTATTCCTCTTTCCACCGATACCCATTTCAATAGGTTCTGTACGCATTGGCTAAGTAAGGGCCCCTTGCGGCACTTCCAGGAGATGGCCATGCAACATCTCGCTAGTATGAGAAGGAAGATGACTATCTTATTCATATGTTTCCTCCTTTTACCCCCGTGAGAACACCATATAAACAAATCTTGGGGATGCATTCCAACAGTATGCCCAATAAACTGTTCACTCTGCAAATTAATGCATGCCAAAAACAATCTATTATCAGGCACTCCCAAACCATGTGCCAGAACCCGGCCGATTCCCTCTTACATTTCAGGTATGTGTCTGTGTTATCCTTACCTATCCTATGTAACTTCTGAGGGGCTATGTAAGCACGGTACAGAATATTGAATTGGACCAACTTAAAACAGACATTTCTTGAAACCTGGCTGACTCGGGAACAGATCTTGTACCACAAATTCTCCTTGATTGCCTCCCCCATATCCCTTTTCCCACTTTCCCTTCGACTTCAGTTGGGGTATTGCCCTGTAATTCTACATAAGTTGTTATATTGCGTGCCGTTATAGGCAATGCTTCTTGTAAGGAATCACCAGCATCTGCTATGTTCAAATTGAAAATGCAGGGGGCAACTATGTATCCCTGCCTCAGGCCATTTTAAGTTGGTAGCTTCTTTGTTACAGAACCTTATCGATTCAATCTTATTGAAGCCTCCCAGGCTCTTTGCAATGCCCTTGCCTCTCACTTCATTCCAAAAGCCCAGGACATCCTGTCCATCCTCTCCACCCCAGCCCCTCCTCTCCCCTCTCCATCTGTGCTTGATGACCCTCCTTTAACCATCCCCCTCCCAGCCTTATCGTCCTTTCCTCTTTTCTCCCCTGACGAGGTAGCTAGACAAGTCCGATCTATGAAAGCCTTGTCAAAACAGGTTCATCCCTGTTTCTCTTAAACCAGCAAGGACCACATTGACATTCATTGACATGAATTTAGATTGGCTGCAGGTTATAGAGGGCAAGTTCTGGCGTAAGTTATTGGGTGTATCGCAAGGAATACCTATGGCAGTTTTGAGACTTGAACTAGGGTTGTACTCACTGAAATCTATTGTCCTCAAAAAAAGAGCAGAATTCTTTGTTAAAATTCAAGTGAATACTGCTAATCCGCTTATGAAATCATTGAGAGAAGATATCAATGGGAACAAACAGGTTAAGTTCAGTGATGAAATTATTACATTGTTTAGGAACATAGGGTGGAAGCCACAGGGGGGCAACAATTTTGAAGCCTTGAAATTCCAATTAGGAGAGCGATTAAAGTTATGGGACTGGCAAAATAACTTCAAACACTTAGAAAATCTGAGAAGTTATGGATTTATAACACATATCCTATATACTTATAATAAACCTCAAGGATATCTAAATTTGTGTCCATCTGATAACCTTAGACGTTTCCTATTACTATTGTGCATTAATCGTTTACCGTGTTAATGGTGAATGGTTGTGAATGAGCAATCCCTGAAGCTGAACTTTTCTGCCGGATTTGCAAAAGGAGAACTGCACCTGAACCTGCCAGACATGTCTTAGTGTTATGCCCAAAATTAGGCTCACTATATATCAAACATAATAGCAGTTACGTTCACCACCTGAATCACATCAAGGACGATGAATTTTGGTATATGTGTTTAAACACCCTAAATGCCAGTCTACATACAGCGCTATATAGAGTTTGGTGCAACATTAATAAACGATTGAGCAAAAACTAAGTATGAATACTATAACACATGCATTGTTACCCAGTACTAGCTGACAAGGACAACCGACAGAGTAACAACCTATTAGCCATGAACATCACAAGGTCTAATTGTCCACCAGTATGGAAATTATTTATATTTACGGGGGTGGTATCCTGTTATTATTACACTGTGCAGTAATGAAAGACATGTGTAAGTGATGAATAGGAATATGTGAATCCATGAAATACATCTGATATTCACAGTATTGATCTATAGATGGATGTATATATTAGCAAGCATATTTGTTTTTTGTTCTGTCTAAGTAGTTTATGTCTCCTTTGATGACTGTCTTCCTTTCATTACAGATACCATTATTACTTATGTATATACCTAGAGAAGATGAATTTAGATTTTAAGGATTGATTTTATGTTTTCTTGTATTTTTCTTTAATACATGTGTAAATGTTTGTTTATAAAACTATATCACATTAAAATAAAATAAATAAAACAGGTGCATCCCTGTTCCTCTTAAACCAGCAAGGACCACATTGACACCCTTGCTCCGACCCTTGCTGATTTTTGCAACCATTCCTTTGCCTCAGGATCCTTCCCCTCCCCTCTGAAGCACTCCCTTGTGCATCCTCTTCTCATGAAACCCATAGCTGATCCTTCTTGTCCATCTAACTATCGCCCAATTTCCATTACTCCCTTTCTGGGCAAACTCCTGGAAAAGTTGGCCATCTCTCAGCTTAAACTTCATTCCAATTCTGTTGGCTGCCTCCATGACCACCAGTCTGGCTTCAGAGCTGCCAGAAGCATGGAAACTGCTCTCCTGAACATCTGTGAAGATCTACTATCCAACCTTGACTCTAACATTCCCTCTGTCCTCATCCTCCTCGATCTCTCTTCTGCCTTTGACACGGTCAACCATACCATCCTGCTCAACCGTCTCCTTGAAAACCTGGGTATCACTGATCAGGCTCTGGCCTGGCTGACCTCTTTCCTCTCTGATAGACCCTCCCAGGTCCAACTTGGGTCCTTCCTATCATCTATCTTCCTCTCTACCTGTGGTGTTCCCCAGGGGTCTAACCTCTCACCCTGGCTGGCAACTCTCGCCCACTGCATTGTCATTTTCTGCTGAAATTTCCAGTGCTACGCTGATGACACTCAACTCATTTTCAGGCTGGCCTCGGCCACCTCCTCTCCCTCTTCCATCTCTGATTGCCTAACTGCCATTCAAGATTGGTGTGCAGCCAATTATCTTTGTCTGAATGCCAGCAAGACTGAAATCCTCCTCATCGGCACACTTTCACCATCCTTTCCCTCACTCTCTGGCAGGCTTCCCTTGGCCCTCCTCTGACCTCACCTGCGAGGCTAGGAACCTTGGGGTCATCTTTTACTCCACCCTTTCCTTCTCCGCCCACATCTCTGAGGTCTCTAAAAAGTCAAACTTCCTACTGCACCTCCTCAGAGGTACTCTGCCTTTCCTCTCCTTCCCCCATAAACTCATGGTATCCCAAGCTCTGGTTCTCTCCAGGTTGGACTATTGTAACAGCCTCTTTCTAAATCTACCTGCCTCACCTCTCTGCCCTCTGCAACTAATCCAGAACAGGACTGCGAGACTTGTCTTTGGCCTCAAGCCCTTGGATCGTATCTCTCCAGCTCTGAAATCTCTCCATTGGCTCCCAATGGATGCAAGGATTAAATTCAAATCCCTCTGCATTGTCCACAAGGCTTTCTGGGGCCTGGGTCCAAAATACCTTCAGCTATCCCTCCCTCTCGAGCTCTTCGCTCCTCTACCTCTAACTCCCTAAAGGTCAGTCGTTTTTCAAAGAAACGAGCTGGGGGTAGATCTCTGTCTTCGTCAGGTGCCTCCCTCTGGAACAGCCTCCCTGCCACTCTAAAACTTGAGGAGAACCATATCTGGTTCTGGAAGCAACTCAAGACCTTCCTCTTTTCTTCTGCCTTCGCTCACCCTGTCCCCTGCTGATCTGTTCTCACTTGGCACTGTGCACCTGGCCACCCTCTGTCCTCCGGGCCCAGGTACCTGCTCACCCTGCCACCCTCTCGCACTGCCTCCGGGCCACCCCTTGCACTGGGGTCTGTATCTGTACCCATACAGCCCCCCCCTTTTTCTTCCTGCACTTATCAGACCTACCCTGTCTGCTGCCTTAAACCTAGCACTTGCAAATTGCTGGCTGCACTACCACTGTTTGTTGCCTTTATTATTTATTTATGTATTATTATTTATCTGTTTCTCATCGGCTTCGCACTTTCCACTTCTCCCCCCTTCTATGCACTTTTCCCCTCCCCCTCTCCCATGCACTTGCGCGTTCTCAATGTCACTGGGCCTAGTAAGATCACTGTTTTGTTCTCCCCTGTTCCCCTTCTTTTGCCATGTCGCGCTCTGAACACTTGTGTACGAGCACGATAGAAATAAAATATCAATATCAATATCGATATCAATTATTTGTACAAACGTGTCTTGTTGTGACGAATCAACTTCCAAGAGCACCAGTGGCCCAGGGATGAATACCAGTTTCTAAACCATCAATCAACCCCACACCTCTAGTGTGATGCTGGAAATGCATCTGAGGGACAGGGCCTCTGAATCCTTGTCCTTTTTCTGTTTTTACCGTGTGTTCTGTTATGTTTTCTGCCCCGGAGTCCATGTGGGACTCCTGGCAGTGCAGCTCTCTCTTTTGGTTTGGTGAACAGACCCATGGGATACCCTTATGGCACCCATGGGTAGGGGTACAACCCTGAGCCCCTAGTGTATGTTTTTGGGCACCTGTGGGTGGCCCCAGAGCAGGGTATGGGCTGGTGGCAGCTCCGCGCTGAATATGACAGGTGCTCCGGGTGTCCTCCATTTTGGGATACCCAGGCCCTGCCATTGGGATCTGTTGATTCCTGATAGGAAACAAGATGGCCCCTGTGGCCTCTTGCTTTCTATTGCCTGCTATCTTGTTTTCCCAAAGTCCTGGGAAGCCCTGTCTCTGTCCCTTCCCCCTGACTGGCTGTTGGGTGGAAGTTCCATGTATGGTATTGTTGTGAAGGCCCAGCTAGACTGACTGGAGCCTTCCCAGTGACTGTATGTTGTGGGTACCTCCTGTGGGTGGGACCTGGGTGAATGGGGTGTGTGACCAATATACACTTCTTGTTGTGGTTGTCTGGTTTCTGGCATGAGAGACAAAGACTGAGACAGCCCTGCCCGAAACTGGCCTGAATGCAGTGTGTAGTGTTGAATGGCTGGGTACTTGTCCCAATCCACATTTCTTGTTGTGAGTGTCTGGAAGGGAGGAGTGTGGCCTGAATGCACTGTGTGCCTGATTGGCTGACTGACTGCATGAATGCCCTGCAGTATGATTGGCTGCTGAGTGTGTGCCAGCAGCGTGGATGAGAGAGAGGATAGTATATCTGGGGACCTCTCACCACTGGAAAAGTGTTCAGAAGGGACCTTTGGTTGAGAAGCGACCATTGTGCTCCTGAAGCAGCCAGGGAGCTGAGTCTCCACTCTACGAGTAACTGGAACTGCTGATCCTCGACGTCCAGCTGGAAGAAGAAGACTTGCTGTGGCATTTGCTTCGACCGATCTGAAGGCTGACGAGATCGTCGAGGGCTGACCCGAGAGAGGACCTGGTAAGGTGCCCTCTTCCCGTGCTCCGAGGGACCATCGAGCACCGCTCCATCTTCGCCGAAGCGCCCTGGAAGACAGACCCTCGAAAGGCTGTCGACCCGAGACGGGACCGCCGAGGAGATCGAAGTGAAGCACCCGGACATCGACGCCGTCGAAGTCCATTGCCGTCGACCAGGGTTCGCAGGTTTGTGTAACCGCTGGAGGCCCGTCGAAGTTGTGTTGCCCAGCCGTGGGAACCACTTGACGCCGTGCCGCCGACGACCGGAGCCGTCCGCTCCTTTGCCTAAGAACATTCAATCGAAGGACTCTCTCGACCGCTGCGTCGACCGCTTATCCTGCCGGAGAAAGTCGAGGACGACCAACGCGCCGAGGAGAAACCTGCCGGTGGGTTTCCCGCCACCCAACGACCTCAAAGACTTGGACGATTCGACGCCCTTGCTGGGTTCCCGTCTCTACAATCTTTGCGGTCCAGAACTATTGTCATCGAGGTGCCCCGCACACCTCCGCCTTGCAGGACGCCGACGTCTCGACGCCGACGAGCACCGCTCCGACGAAGCTGCCGCCTCTTCGACATCGTTCTACCTCGTTCGTCGACGGACGTTCGACGCCCCGTGCCTCCCGCTTGAAAGGGAAGGCATTCAAGAAGGGCCGTCGATTCCCCGTCGCCGAACAGCGAGTCCCTCGACGTTTGTCGACGCCTCTTCGAGGAACTCGACTCCACCAGGTACATTGGGGGGATAAAATCATTATAGGAGAGAATAAGACTTACAGAGCAATATATGGACTGGGCTTGTGCTATATCTTTCTTTACAGGTTGCCCAGGTGGGGGGATCTCCACACAGAACTGTGCCCAGTGGTAGGGGCCAGTATTCTGCCTATTGCTCAACCATCTTGTTTTCTCTCCTCTCTCTATTGCTGGTTTCACTCTATTGGTCTGTGTGTCATTGTACTGAATTGTTCATGCACTTCAATGAGATCTAGGGTGGTACCACTTTAGGATTGTAAATATTTGTCATTGTAGATTTTGCCAGAGTACAAAGTGAGTTATCATGATGAATGTACATAACCGTAACTATTGATTATATAAAGACTGTGTTTCTAACCAATACAGAGTGTGGATATTCCTTTGTGGGGGCTTGGGGATACACTGTACTTAAGAACCAGCCTGCATCACCTCCTGAGAAGCTAGGCCTTGATTGCTCGACCATTGCTACCGAATAGAGAATCTTGGCTGGGGTCTCCTGTGCCTCTCCTCCACCATATAGGGAGCGGAAGTACAGACACCCCCCACCGGTCGTAGAGGCCCGTCTCTCACACTGGTGGCAAGCGGTGGGATGCTTATGGTTTTAAGAATCAGTGTATAACCGTGCCACTTACAAAGGATATTTGCCCTTTATTGAATTAAGGTTTAGTTGTGTACAAGGTAACTGCATTACAAACAATGGAGTCTATTGCGAATGGCAAATTAACTCGGATGAGCTTGGAGGCTCTCCAGAGTGCTTGTGAAGCTAGGGAGTTAGACTTTGTGGATAAGTCTAGGGCTGAGCTGATAGCTGCCCTGGTGGACTACCAGACTGATAGTGAAACTCTTGATGAGGGGGGGAATGCAACCAATGAGGACTCTGCCCCTGGGGTTTCAGCTGAATCTGTTTCTGGGAATGCCGCCATTCCTGCTGCCTCTGTTCCAAACTCCAGCAATTCCTTAGAACTTGAGTTATTAAGGATGAAATTGGCCTTTGAATACCGCAAGTTGGAAATAGATGCTGAGCTTAAGAAAGAGGAATTGGCTCAACAAGTGGAGCTCAAGAATAGGGATCTTGAACTCAAAAATAAGGACCTTGAACTCAAGAGCCAGGACACTGAATGTCAGAGGATCCAGCTAGAGAAAGCTAGAGTGGAGACTTCAGCTAGAACCAGTGAGAGTGTCAGGTCCCCAGCCACCAAGTTTATGAAAGATTTGGTTGGTGTATTTGTGGAGGGTTCGGATATCCTCCAATGGATTGAAGCGTTTGAAATGGCTTGTGAGATTCATGATGTGGATAAAAGAGATTGGGCGAAGTGTTTGTTAAGCAGAGTGCCTCAAACCGGGTATGACTGTATTCTGAAGCTGAGTGTGGAAGAAAGGGGTCAGTACGAGTGTATGAAGTCTGCTTTGATTGCCAAGTTCGGCAAGACACCTACCCAATACCTTAGAAGGTTCAGGGATTTTAAGAAAAAGGAGAATATGTCTTGGGTTGACTGGGTGAGTGCTGCGCACATGAACATGATGGGGTGGATCGATGGATACAAGGTTAAGACTTTTGTTGAATTGTCCCACCTCTTGTTTTTTGAGCATTTCTCTGAAGCCTGTTCACCAGAACTGCGTCAGTATGTGGCTGACCAGAACATTTTGGACCCCTTTAAGCTGGCTAGGTTGGCTGACAAGTGGGTCTCCCACCGGGTGTCCCCTAAGGACTCCAGTGGGAAGGACAAGGATAAGGAGAAGGGGGCCTCTCAGAAAGCTGAGGAGTCCCCCAAGCAGTCACAGTCGGGTAAACCAAAACCTTCCTCTCCTAAGACCCAAAAATCTAGTGGGGATAAGTCATCTGGGGGTGGGAATAAGAGTAGTGGTCCACCTGCTGCAAAGCAGGCTCCCAGTGGTTCCAGTACCGTACCCCGCACTCCTGGCGCTTGTTGGGACTGTGGGGCTCTGGATCACAAAAGGGGTGACCCCAAGTGTAAAGGTAAGGCACTTGGAGTACAGGCTGTCAGCCTGACCTACCCTTACCCCGTGTCTGAGGTGGAGGCCACTGTCCTCCCCTCCTCTGCCGGTATCACATTTGGTGCTCCGGTGGAGATTTCCTTAGTGTCCCTTGGGGCCTGGGATCAGTATGCAGAAGTACTGGCGACTATCCCACAGAACACCTGTAGATTTTTGAGAAGTGTCCTCTTGAATGGCCAGCCTTCTACTGGTTTGAGAGACACTGGGGCAAGCATGACAGTGGTGGACAGGACCCTGCTCAGGCCAGAGGACTATGAAGGTGCTCCTCTGCAAACCACCAGGTTAGCTGGTGGGCCTCCCAAATTATCACCTGTAGCCTTAGTCACACTCATGATTGGCGACAAGACAGCGAAGCTTCCTGTCCTGGTTCAGGACAATGTCCCTGCTAACATTTTGTTAGGGAATGATCTAGTAGAGTTGGGGTTGATCTCAGATGGTCTTTCCATGACTGCTGCTGCCGTCACTAGATCACAGGTGACACCGGGTCTGGCTGTGGGTCAGATACCCGAGCCAAAGGCGAGGCCTAAGGCAAGAAGAAGGAAGACCAAGAAGGCCACCTCTGTGGAGGGAGCACCTTCTCTTCCTGCTGTTCCGACAGCACCCATTGGGATTCATGCTCAGGACGGGCTGGGTCCAGTGGAAAACCCCAACTCAACTCCTTTGGGAGAAGAGGCAGAAGACTCTCCTGTGGGAGAGGTTCTTAACCCGGAGGATCATCCCGACCTTCAATGCTTGTTAGCTGAAGGGGGACCCTCCCGGGCGGACTTCTGTAAGGGACAGAGAGAGTGCCACTCTCTCGAGGGACTGAGGAAACAGGCCCTGGCCCAGGCACAAGGAGAGGTGCCTAGGAATTTCCGGATTTATTGGGAGGGTGAGCTCCTTGTTAGTGAGCCCACTAAGCCTGAACCTGGTGCCCGCAAGAGGTTGGTGGTACCCCAGGTTTACAGGCCCTTCCTACTGCAGTTGGCGCATGAGGTGCCCTTGGCTGGTCATCTTGGGACCAAGAAGACTAAGCAGAGGCTCTCTGCCTATTTCTACTGGCCCCGGATGGGAGTAGAAGTGGAGTCCCACTGCAGGACCTGCCCAACTTGTCAGTTGTCTGGCAAGACTGGAGGCAGTGTCATTGCCCCACTGCAGCCGTTGCCAGTGGTTGGCACCCCATTTGAGAGGGTAGGCATCGACATGGGCGAAGTCCATTATCTGGTTGACATGGGAGCCCCTGGGGTAGCCCCTCAGCTATTCCATGTCAACAGGCTCAAGCCTTTCCACAGGCGAGCGGAAGTCTCATGTCTCTTGCTAGCTTCTGGGCAAGAAGAGGATGAGAGTGAGCCCCTTCCTGATTTTCTGCATAGCAACCCTCAGGATGGCTCAGTGGAGGGAGTGCATCTCTCTCCAGATTTGACAACAGAGCAACAGAGGGCCTGTAGGGCTTTGCTCCAACAGTATGCCTCTCTGTTTTCACTGAAGCCAGGCCTTACACCGTGGTGTAAGCACGAAATTGACACTGGTGACAGTGTACCTGTCAAAAGCAGGTGCTACCGTATGTCAGATACCGTCAAGAACCACATCCAGGCTGAGGTCGCCAAGATGTTGGATCTGGGTGTTATTGAACCCTCAACCAGTCCCTGGTCCAGTCCAGTGGTCCTTGTCCTCAAGGCAAGTTCACAGGCGGGTACCAAGGATTGGAGGTTCTGTGTGGACTACCGAGGAGTCAATGCCGTCACCAAGACTGACGCGCACCCATTACCCAGGGCTGATGAGCTCGTGGACACCATAGGTGCTGCCAAGTTTGTGAGCACCTTTGACCTCACTTCAGGCTATTGGCAAATAGCTCTGACGGACCATGCCAAGGAAAAGACGGCTTTCTCAACACCTGAGGGACTCTACCAGTTTAGGGTCATGCCTTTTAGGTTAAAGAATGCCCCTGCCACCTTCCAGAGATTGGTCAATCATGCGCTCAGTGGGCTGGAAGCCTTTTGTGTGGCTTACTTAGACGACATTGCCGTCTACAGTTCCACCTGGGAAGAGCATTTGACACATCTGGATAGGGTGTTGCAGGCCTTAAAAAGGGCTAACCTCACTATCAAGGCTACCAAGTGCCAGATAGCTCAGGGGAAAGTTACCTATCTTGGCCATGAGGTAGGAGGGGGTCAAATCCAACCTCTCGCCAGTAAAGTACAGGATGTACAGAACTGGGAGACTCCCACTACTCAAACCCAGGTGAGGGCCTTTTTGGGTCTCACTGGGTACTATCGCAATTTCATGGCAGACTATGGGACCATAGCTGCACCTCTGACAGCTCTAACGTCACCCAAGCAGCCTAGGAAGGTTAATTGGACCGAAGACTGTCAGAGGGCCTTTGGTGGCTTGAAAGAAAGTCTGTGTAGGGCACCTGTGTTGAGTGCGCCTGACTTTAGCCGACCCTTTATCGTCCAGACGGATGCCTGCGACACCGGAATTGGAGCTGTCTTGTCCCAGTTAGATGACAAAGGGAGAGAACACCCTATCATATTCATCAGTAGACAACTCAAGGGTAGAGAACTTAGGTGGGCTACTGTTGAAAAGGAGTGTTTTAGTATAGTTTGGAGCCTTAGGCGTTTTAGGCCCTACCTTACGGGGTCTACCTTCAAGGTCCAAACAGATCATAAGCCCCTGAAGTGGCTTATGCAGATGAAGGGTGAGAACCCGAAATTGCTCAGGTGGTCCATTAGCCTGCAAGGGCTAGACTTCACCATAGAGCACAGACCAGGGAAGAGTCACGATAATGCAGATGGCCTTTCCAGAAGGTATGTTGACCGTCTGGATGAGGGTGTCTATCCCGTGGGAGATTAGACACCCCCCACCTCAGTCTGGGGGGGGCGACTGTGATGCTGGAAATGCATCTGAGGGACAGGGCCTCTGAATCCTTGTCCTTTTTCTGTTTTTACCGTGTGTTCTGTTATGTTTTCTGCCCCGGAGTCCATGTGGGACTCCTGGCAGTGCAGCTCTCTCTTTTGGTTTGGTGAACAGACCCGTGGGATACCCTTATGGCACCCATGGGTAGGGGTACAACCCTGTGCCCCTAGTGTATGTTTTTGGGCACCTGTGGGTGGCCCCAGAGCAGGGTATGGGCTGGTGGCAGCTCCGCGCTGAATATGACAGGTGCTCCGGGTGTTCTCCATTTTGGGATACCCAGGCCCTGCCATTGGGATCTGTTGATTCCTGATAGGAAACAAGATGGCCCCTGTGGCCTCTTGCTTTCTATTGCCTGCTATCTTGTTTTCCCAAAGTCCTGGGAAGCCCTGTCTCTGTCCCTTCCCCCTGACTGGCTGTTGGGTGGAAGTTCCATGTATGGTATTGTTGTGAAGGCCCAGCTAGACTGACTGGAGCCTTCCCAGTGACTGTATGTTGTGGGTACCTCCTGTGGGTGGGACCTGGGTGAATGGGGTGTGTGACCAATATACACTTCTTGTTGTGGTTGTCTGGTTTCTGGCATGAGAGACAAAGACTGAGACAGCCCTGCCCGAAACTGGCCTGAATGCAGTGTGTAGTGTTGAATGGCTGGGTACTTGTCCCAATCCACATTTCTTGTTGTGAGTGTCTGGAAGGGAGGAGTGTGGCCTGAATGCACTGTGTGCCTGATTGGCTGACTGACTGCATGAATGCCCTGCAGTAAGATTGGCTGCTGAGTGTGTGCCAGCAGCGTGGATGAGAGAGAGGATAGTATATCTGGGGACCTCTCACCACTGGAAAAGTGTTCAGAAGGGACCTTTGGTTGAGAAGCGACCATTGTGCTCCTGAAGCAGCCAGGGAGCTGAGTCTCCACTCTACGAGTAACTGGAACTGCTGATCCTCGACGTCCAGCTGGAAGAAGAATACTTGCTGTGGCATTTGCTTCGACCGATCTGAAGGCTGACGAGATCGTCGAGGGCTGACCCGAGAGAGGACCTGGTAAGGTGCCCTCTTCCCGTGCTCCGAGGGACCATCGAGCACCGCTCCATCTTCGCCGAAGCGCCCTGGAAGACAGACCCTCGAAAGGCTGTCGACCCGAGACGGGACCGCCGAGGAGATCGAAGTGAAGCACCCGGACATCGACGCCGTCGAAGTCCATTGCCGTCGACCAGGGTTCGCAGGTTTGTGTAACCGCTGGAGGCCCGTCGAAGTTGTGTTGCCCAGCCGTGGGAACCACTTGACGCCGTGCCGCCGATGACCGGAGCCGTCCGCTCCTTTGCCTAAGAACATTCAATCGAAGGACTCTCTCGACCGCTGCGTCGACCGCTTATCCTGCCGGAGAAAGTCGAGGACGACCAACGCGCCGAGGAGAAACCTGCCGGTGGGTTTCCCGCCACCCAACGACCTCAAAGACTTGGACGATTCGACGCCCTTGCTGGGTTCCCGTCTCTACAATCTTTGCGGTCCAGAACTATTGTCATCGAGGTGCCCCGCACACCTCCGCCTTGCAGGACGCCGACGTCTCGACGCCGATGAGCACCGCTCGGACGAAGCTGCCGCCTCTTCGACATCGTTCTACCTCGTTCGTCGACGGACGTTCGACGCCCCGTGCCTCCCGCTTGAAAGGGAAGGCATTCAAGAAGGGCCGTCGATTCCCCGTCGCCGAACAGCGAGTCCCTCGACGTTTGTCGACGCCTCTTCGAGGAACTCGACTCCACCAGGTACATTGGGGGGGTAAAAACATTATAGGAGAGAATAAGACTTACAGAGCAATATATGGACTGGGCTTGTGCTATATCTTTCTTTACAGGTTGCCCAGGTGGGGGGATCTCCACACAGAACTGTGCCCAGTGGTAGGGGCCAGTATTCTGCCTATTGCTCAACCATCTTGTTTTCTCTCCTCTCTCTATTGCTGGTTTCACTCTATTGGTCTGTGTGTCATTGTACTGAATTGTTCATGCACTTCAATGAGATCTAGGGTGGTACCACTTTAGGATTGTAAATATTTGTCATTGTAGATTTTGCCAGAGTACAAAGTGAGTTATCATGATGAATGTACATAACCGTAACTATTGATTATATAAAGACTGTGTTTCTAACCAATACAGAGTGTGGATATTCCTTTGTGGGGGCTTGGGGATACACTGTACTTAAGAACCAGCCTGCATCACCTCCTGAGAAGCTAGGCCTTGATTGCTCGACCATTGCTACCGAATAGAGAATCTTGGCTGGGGTCTCCTGTGCCTCTCCTCCACCATATAGGGAGCGGAAGTACAGACACCCCCCACCGGTCGTAGAGGCCCGTCTCTCACATCTAGTAAACCAGAAGGGATCGAAACAAATTGGAATACAAGTGAATTAAAACCTCCTTGTCCAATTTTGGTAACCTGGACGGAATGGCAGGTTTATCTCTGCAAGATCGTGGATTGTTGGTTTGTTGCAACACAGTGAATATACAATTATTACCCAATGATAAAAGGGACTGTCCAGTCAAGGTTGTATAAAAATATAGACTTTATTATAACAACAGGCAGTTCTAGCACACTACGAATACGACCCACCCTTTAAAGGAACACAGATGACAGACAGTTTCATGAAGGAAAGGGATGCACTCTGGATACTAACAGGAGGTTAGTTGGTAAAGTAGTCAGTCTTACTGTTCAAGGTTATTTGGTTTCGGCACCAACGGGGCAAAGGGTTGTAACTGTCTCTAGAGCCTTCCGAGAAGGACCAGGAGGCAGTGTACCTGGTGCTGAAGAAGTTCTTGGTGCTCGACAGCCTGCAGGTGCTTCCAGGGCTCTTCGCAGCCTTTGAGACAGAGTTAGTAACAGGGGACAGCTGCGGGCACCAGGCGGCAGGCAATTCGGCAAGCGAGGCTGGACAGACCTCTATAGGCTGTCCGGCACAGTGTTTTGTGGCCAAAAATTGTTCACTCTGTGCTGGTTGGCAGATCTGGAATGCTGGTCGAGGCGTCTTGGACGGCTCTGGTGACTGTGGCATAACAACAGTCAGTGGTGCAGCCGGATGCGGTTCGAGGACTTGACTCTCTCAAAAATGTCCTTAAAAGATGGACGTTGGATGATGCTTGTGTGGCACTCCTCCTACCTTCTTCGCAGTGCTCTTGTCCATTCAAGATGGATGGTCAAAAGCTCAGGAGAGCATTTGCAGGCAACGGCCTTGTCCTTTGTCCCGAGATCTCCAGCACAACCCACCAAGGAAGCTTTCTGGCAGAACCAAGCAGGGCATGCTGTGTGCTGGCTAGGTACCGGTTCTGGTGCTGCTGGATGGGTCCTCTGAGTCTGGTATCTCCCTCTGTTCCCTGGGAGATGTTTTGGGGTGGGATCTTGCTTCCCTCTTGGGACTCCTGGTCTTCTTTCGCTGGCGGATGTTGTAAGGTAGACTGTCCTTCAGCTCGGGTCCAAATGAGTCCTTCTTACTCCTTTCGAAGTCTTCAGATGATCTGCTAAGTAAGGGGTTCAGCCCTCTTTTAAAGCCAAATGTGCCCCGGTGATTGGTGCAGACTAAGCCCACATTAATGAACCAATCCTGGGTCCCCAACAAAAATCTTCTGTTATGCATGAGGCCAGCACCAGAATGCTCTGCCACAGGACAGAAAATGGGGGGACAAAATATACCTAAGTCCCACCCATATCACTGTCTGTTGTACATCAAAATGTCTCTCTTGTTAACTGAGCCCTCTGTTACTCTTGATTAAAGTGCAGGGTTCCCTTGAAGTCTGTGCTGGGAGCAGACTTTCCATCTCCCCCAAACCACATACTTCTCCCCTCTGAAAGGGGTCAGCTCTGCAGGGGTCTGCCTATGGTAAATGGTGGACCCAGACATGCATTTCATTGCCTTTCATACAGAAGGGTGGGAGCTAGCTTCAGGTTGACACATTGCATACCAAAAGGGTATTAGCCTCGCCTTTCCTGTTGTCTATTCCGGCAACCAAGCCCCTTTCGGCTTGCATCAATTATCTCTCATTAGTATGCACAGCCACCAGCCTAAAGACAAAGGAAAGCAGATCCATGGGGCGTTAGTTATTTAAATTAGGCTACCCATGCTGGAGGAAGGTGTGCCTTCCCCCTTCTTGGAATGCTTTGATGTACAGATGGCTGTCAATTTCCAGCTGAATACAACAGGGGAAGATGGCGCTTGTAGGATGTGTCTTCCTGGAGTACATGGGACTAGGCATTTTGGTGTGGGAAGTAGAGGAAACTGGTGCAGAATGGCCGCATTGATTTCTCAGAGGTTGGTCTCCCATCATTCATTTATCAAAAAATCAAAAAAGCTCAGGTGAGCGCACTCTCCCTGTGTGGATGGTCGAATTCCTCACACTTGTGTAGATGAATCAAAATATTCAACAGCCTGATAGCGATCTACCATGCCTTTAGTTTTGTCCACAGTAAAGATCTATTTACAGTATTGAAGGCATTTGAAACAGCTACACTGGCCAGAGAAGGATCAGCCTGTTGCTGTAAGGGATTAAGTTTAAAACCATTTAGAGACATTCCAACTCCCCGTCTATAGCCAGATTGGTATTTGGTCCACCTGTTACCATTAAGTCTAGATTTCAAGCTTATGAAGTATTAGAGCTGTGAAGGCCTTACTGTCTGCATTGAATAGGGCTATCGGCCAGTAATTGAAGGGATTCTCCCTATCTCCTTTTTTATATTTTGGAATTATAATAGATGTTTTCCAAGTATCGGGAAAAGACATGGAGCAGATAATATTGACAACAAGTATATACAAAACTGAACTCCATAGGTCTGGGTGCAAATTGAAAACATAATTTTTTAATCCATTGGGACCCAGCTGACTGTAGTTTGAACATTTTCTTGTGTTAAAGGCAATATCTTCACTTGAGAAATTGAATTCACAATTTGGTGAAACAGTAGAATAAAAGTGTAAAATTGTAGGGGGCTTATATAGCTCACAGATGTGAGAGCTCCATGCCTCTTCTGAGAATGGATTACATCAATTACCCATAGTTTGTTGACTCATGCTATTTACAATGATAGAAAAATGTGAAGTCTGTTTGGCAAATATTGCCCTTAACAACGCTTCACTGTCCGTCTGTAAACAAATATGCTGATGGCCTTTTAGCTAATTTGTGTATTTCTGTCGCATATGCCTGGATTTCTTGATATTATTGTCGAGCGGTATGTTGCCTTTTAAAATAAACATCAGAGTCTTTCTCAGCTCCTGTTTTTTTCATTTGTACTGTGGATTCATATTCGTGCAATCACTTTTTGGTTGTCAGATTAGGAGCTGTGCGAGATATTACTATTTGTAAACTTAGATATAAATGCTGTAAATCTTTGTGGAACTATTGTGTGCATTTTATCTGCTAATGTGGTCCCATCAAAAAACATCCTAGTTAGATTCTAAAACAAATACCAACAGTAAGCGCCTTGAATCTGTTCCCCTATCCAGTTGTTGATTAGGTTTTCCTTTATGTGGAGGCAAGTTTGTCATTATTTGAGTCTTTGTCAGGCCATGGGATTTCAGAGGTCCTTCCTGGTGCACAAATGGATGTATAGTTGAGGGGCAATTGCTGAAGCTGAAGAGAGTTCACAGTAGAGCCACTTCCTGTACCAATGCTAGCAATGTGCCTCATCAAAGGCATCTCTGCTTGGGTTGATTGTGACCTTCTTGTAAGATCTATCATCTTAGTTCCTTTCATTGTTGCCTTTGCTTTTTATTGCTGTTTATTTTCTCTCTTATGATGTGGCATTGTGGTTATTTCTGGCGGCATCTCTTGCATAGTTGATATTGAGTTCCTGTTGCTCTCTGCTTCAATTACCACCGTTTGATGCACAGGATTATTAGTCTCCTTCTTAAGTATTGGTTTTTGTTGTTTATCTCTAATATTGCAATTTGCAAAATCTTTAGCAATGTTTAGCTCCTCAAATTGCTTGTCAAATCTGCTTTCCCATGTTTCCAAAGTAGCTTAATCTCACTAAGCACAATTGATGAGGATTTCACCTCAGTGCTTATATTGTCATATAAGATCACAAAAAAACTCAATACCATATTTAGCTCAGATATTGTTGGAGCGCTTAATAATGATATTTCATGATATGGCATTTGTAACGTGCTTATGCACAAGTGTTTCAAAGTGCGACCAGGATGATCCTGTCATCCAAATCTCTCAGAGATTATGTAAATTATGAGGAGCTGACAAATCACTTAAAATAGAGGATAACGATGAATCAGAGGCATCTGCGTTTATCCATTCTCCAATTTAATTGTTTTGTGGTCGAGTTCATTCCTGCTGCTCTATTCGCGATAACCTGAGAGAGGGGCTCCTTTGAATGTAATGCCATCATATAGGCATCTACATTTGAAGTATTTAGGTCTAGTAGACTTAAATTGTTAATTTACAAATCCCCTTTCCCTGGGACAATGTGGGACTTAATAGCTGTTGTGTTGTGCCTCAAGTCCATTCTAGTGCCTGCTGTAGAAAATAAGTTTGTTCCCGGCAGGTATTCAGCTCTCTGTTGGTCAGCTCTTTTGGTCTTATACAGCACTATTGGTAGCTAAAAAGCAGATTTTGAAATGCTGAAGAGTGATGCTAAGCCTTCTGTTAACAGATGGTTACAGGATTTAGCTATTCTTTCTTCAAGTAGAGAGGAAGTCCTTTATTAGAGAATGAAAAAATGTGAAAAATATTTGTCAATATGGAACATCTTCAATGAATTGTATATCTGAATAATTTCCCTTTTTGTTGATTTATTAAATGTTTTCAATAGGTTTTTCTTTTTAGTTTTTTGTTTTGTTTACTTTTTCTTTTTTCTTCTTTTCTCTTCCTTCTTTCTTATTCTCTTTCTCCTTCTCTCTCCCTGTCTGCTCTTTACTTTCTCTTCTTTTCTTGCCTTTTATAATATTTGTATAAATGGGGTAACTGTATTCTTATGTTGTCTAGATGATTACTTTTGTTATAATATAATGTTTTTTTTAAACTTCTATATAGTATAAAAAAATTCTAAAAAGAAATGTTAAAAAAGAAAAGAAGTCTGTAATCTTTTGCATGGGAGTAGATGTATCTAGGGATTTTGTTGTTTTTCCCTTTAATTTTCAGTGCTGTTTTTGCTGAGTTGCAAAGTTGCTAAGGGGATGTGAGGGAGAAATGTGTTGTTTTGTCATGGGGAAGAACAGGGATGGTTTCAAACGAAGGCTCACAGACACTTTGCTGAAATTCACCCCATGCCCTTATACTGGCGCCATTTCCGTCACAGAGAAACTTTCTATTGCCATTACAGTCTGTGGCAGATTTGCAACCCCGGTTGTTTGGATTGCTCCTAAAATCATACATATTAAAATATTGAGGGTAGAGGTACTCACCTACCTCTCTTGCTTCACAGGCCTTCAACTGCCAGCAACTGCACATACTCATGCACCCACTCTGCGTGTGCTCCGCTCTAAGAGAAGCCTTTTCAAAGTACTCGGTGCTGCGCATTGAAAGGCCCATCTAGAAACAGTGGGTTCAAAGCAACTCTGCCACTAATTACACACACACACACTCAATCATGCACTCCAATGCTGTGCTCCTTATCAAAGGACTCAGTGTGCCGCGTTGTGAAGCCTATCTGGAAACTGTGGGTTTAAAGTACCGGAGGTCCACCTTTCTGCCGGCAACTGCACACACTTGCTATGTGGTCTGGAAAACCCTAGTTTAAGTGGAAATGATAGGCCGGGAAATACCACACTCAAGAATGAAAATAGTCAAAGTAAATAGCAAAACCTTCTTTATTGACAATCCACTCAAAGTAGGGACAGTATTCAAGCCATAAGGATCTTGCATCACTCTCAAGGCTTTTCACATAAAACAACGGATAATAAGTCAAAACCATGTCACAACTAATGTCAAACTACAAACTTGGTTACAAAAACCTATGGGATATAGGGATTGGTTAAGGGAATTGTATACATATAAATTATAAATGGGTTAGTCTTCTCATTGGTTATAACCTAAATGATGGTTCTACCTGAGACCGCCTCTAAATTGATAGTGGTGAATACATGTAATTTCTTCATTACTTTATTGGTTAATGCAAGTACTGGGTGGCACAGCATTGAGAGTTTTTATTGGTTGGCATCTTACTTACCAACCTTGAGCAATTGAAAGGTGACCAACACAGGAGCCAAACTGAGAGTAGGCGGGGAGAGAAACCCAGGAACTGCTTTTCTTTCAATTATATAAAATACTATGTTATACGTAATGTCATACTGCTCTTTTAAAGCACTTTGGTCACCCAGAGGCATCCTAGCGCTGGAGGAGGAAAAAGAAAAAGAACAGCCAGAAAGAATCACACAGGATGACTAGAACCGAAATGATTTGACTTGGCGGCGAAATGCAAGATGATCTTCAGTAGAGTGAATAGACAGCGGCAGGGTGTTCTAAAGAATGGATGTGGCGACCGAAAAAGCTCAGCCACCGAGCCTAGTGCAATGAAATCAGGCCCCTGAATATGAAGGGCATTAGCATAATGGAGAGACCTGGTAGGCATGTACCGGTGGGATTTATCCTGGAGAAATGTGCACCTTTACCATAGAAGGCATGATGGACAATGCAGAGGGTCTTGAATTTTATTCAACCAGCCACAGGGAGCCAATGTAGTCCACGTAGGATTGGAGAAATGTGGGACCAATAAGAAGAGCCAGAGGCCACTCTAGCAGCGGAGTTCTGAAGAACTTGGAGCCAGCAGAGCAGGTACGATGGCTGTGCAAGATAGAGGGAATTACAATAGTCAAGATGACTAAATATTACAGAGGCAACAACAGGGGTACGGAGCTGGGAGGGTAAAACGTGAAGGACCTTACCTAGGACCCTATGTGTAAAGTGAACAGTCATATATACTGAGCTGATTTGAGCCTCCATTGACAGGGAGGCCATGATCATAAGTCCCAAGTCTTTGGCAGTGGTCATAGGGGAAGGGAGTGGACTAAGTGAAAGAGGACAAATATCCTCGGTCCAAAGAGAAGAAGCTGTGGAGAACCCGACAACCAGTACTTTGTTTTTTTCACCATTAAGCATGAACCAGATGGTGTGCATTCAATTGCCCACTGACTGAAGACATAAACAGGATCTGGCAGCAGCTTTGGATTGATCAAGATCCAGATGGACAACAATTTGTGTGTTGTTGGCAAATGTGTATCACCGAAAACCATGGGAGTGAATCAATTCAGCGAAAGGCTGGACATAAACATTAAATAAAATAGGGGAACGAGCAGAAACTTGAGAGACACCACAAGTGACTTGGGCAGGGGCTGACAGAAAAGGAGAAAGAGAGAGTGACTGAGAGCGATCCCTAAGAAATGAGTGAAACCAGGACAGGTCCTGTCCAGAGATGACAGACCCAGCCAGACGAGCAAGCAGGATGGTGTGGTCAATGATGTCAAATGCTGATGGCAAATCTAATAAGATCACAGCACCCACACCTCCTGTCGGCCAGCCTGGCTAGGTCATTCACCACTGAGACAAGCACTGACTCTGAAGAAGAAAACATAAGGGTGATACGACCTTCAAGTATTTTCATAGGAAGCGGGAGCAACGAGATAGGTCAGTAATTAGCAGGAGAGGAAGGGCATAGTGTAGGCTTTTTGACTAAAGGTATCACCAAAGCGTGTTTCAGCAGTGGGGGATAGAACCAGAAGCAAGAAAGATTGGTTTACTGCTGCCTTTAAAAGTAGGACCAGTACACTAACCATAGATTTAAGAACCGAGTGGTGAAGTGGACTTAAAGCGATTAATAGTCAGAAGTATGTCGTGGTACTAAAAACTGGAAAAGCAGACTACACTGATAGAGACTGTGCACACTCCTCAGCATTTTCCAATCCAGAATTATTGGCTGCAAGAATCGCAGAACAACCTCCGAAGAGGGATATGGGGTTGGGCGGGGTGACCAGATGAGAAACACTGCACCACTTTAAATAGCTCTTTTGATTGATTGAGCACCCCAAGTATACAGTTTGTGAAGAAGTCACATTTAGCAGCTAAAATAGCTTTGTGGTACTGAGAGGTGGTGGGCTGGCAGAGTGACCCATCTGTAGTCGACCTTACATGGTGCCTCAGTTCTCAGAATATGTGGGGAGTCGTAGCAGGTGCCTATCTGTGTCTGGGACTAATGAACAGACACTGTTCTTGAATTATCAGTCACGTGTAGGAGGACCATGTTCTGCATAATTTCACCCTGTATTTATAGAGATTTTAGCTAATGTGAACAAAGGTGTTATTAATTTCTCAACTACTAGGGACTTAAGTTGATCCATTCTTTATACAGTTTTGAGCTCATAATTATCCCGCAACTTGCTCCAAAGGCTACTTGTTCTTTAATTAATCTTAGAGAAATATGTCTTGTGCCATGGGAATTATTATCTCCTGCTCTTTCTGAGCCATTCAAATCCTCCATAATTTCTCAGTAACCTTGGCGTGGTCCACACAGCTACTTGTCAGTGCCCTCCATGGGTCTATGTTTCAGTGTATTCAGCAATTTGAACTTCCATGAAGCATCAAGGCCTTTTATTCATTTTAATACATGCTGCAACTTCCATTTTTGAAAAGGTGGCTGCCTATTACTGTTGCCTTTCTATGTTAGTAAACTATATACCTGTGTTGTTCATGTTACATTTTAGCTTATGTTATGTTCTTTCCGTCTTTATGGTTGCAAGTGATATTCGTCGTGTATAATAAATGTTTAACCTAGTGGCTTTGTTTCTTCATGGTGAGTGCATATTTGCGTTGTGTCTTTTGCATGCTCGCATATCAGTTAACAGTGAGTTTGCTTTTTCTGGCCATCTGTCAAGTCTTGATCTGTCGTGAAGAGTATAGGGGATTCCGTCCTCAAGTTCCCCACAGAGAGGTGTAAAAATACTCTCTGTGTGGTCCTTGAGCCACAGGTGTGGATGAAGAGATGCTGGAAGGCCGCTGTAAAGAAACCAGGTATTAGCACAGACAGGCACAGTAAGTATCAACAGGCATGTGAACACAAGGAAAAAGTCTTAACCTAAAAGAGGGCTACCCAATGCTGTAACCTGGGCCTGGGATACTGGGGGGCAGGGTGCGTGAACGGCAACTGCAGTCGAACTGAAGGATGGTAAGTGTTGACTGCATACACCTGAGTGGTTCTTAGGTATTTTATGCAAGGCGTAGTTCTGATGGATGCGTAACACAAGGAGAATCAATAGGGCTGAGCAAAGAAGTCTGTGAAGCAAGCCGAGGTCCGATGATGCCGGGTGGATGTAGAAAAGAACAACAATGCCAGGGAGTATCCAAATAGAAGTCCAAAAGTCTGTAAGCCGTGATCCGTGAATCCTTGAAGTCAAGGTGAGTCAAATGAATTGAAAACGCCGAACAGAGTTACTGGAACAGCTGTGAAGTAAAGATCGCTTGTGGGGTCGTAGCTTTTATCCGGCTTGCTTTCCAATCAGACGAGCAGGAATGGAGTCACGTGATCGGGATACCGTCACGTGATCTGGAAGTCAGCGTAACAGCCTGACTCTGCCTGAATGTAGCCTCCACGGTAGTTGCCAACGCCGGTAATGAGATGAACGAATCCGAAAACGGCCTTTATTTTGGGGCAGAAACTGTTCATGCCACTCCTGCAGCACAAGTGGATTGCCGCTAACGGCTGATGGGGAAACCCTAGCAGAATGCCTACCTGAAGGAGGGGAAGGTGAGACCGGGGAACCAATGGGGGCACTGGTGTCGTGCATAAAAGAGCCCCCCCAAAGGCCCACGACCGCGTGGGCAGGATGGGGTATCTAGGTGAAAACGTGAGACAAGGCGCGGGGCAAGGACATCTGCAGCCGGGACCCAGGATCGCCCTTCCGGGCCAAACCCTAACCAATCCACCAAGTATTGCAACCGCCCCCTAAAAATACGGGACCCCAGGATCTTGGAAACCTCAAACTCATCCGGCCCACCCACAGAGACGGGAGTGGGGGAACCCCGGAGACGGGTAGGACCACGACAGGGTTTCAGCAGGGAGGTGTGAAAAACGGGGTGTATGCGCCAAGAGGTGGGAACCGAAAGCCGATAGGCAATGGAATTGATAACTTTCGAAACCACATAGGGACCTACAAACACAACAGCTTATGACACCTGGGCAAATGGAGGTGGCCTGTGGACAACCACACACTGTCCCCTACCACATACACGGGGGCAGTAGCATGTTTCCGGTCAGCCGCCACCTCTGAGAAGCCTGAGCTTCAAGGAGGTGAGCAAGAGTCTGAGAATGGACAGCAGACAGGTCCCGAACACAGGCAGCAGCAGCAGGGTTACCAGAAAGCGTGAGGTCTGGGACGGGCAGAGTACGGGGGTGTTGACCATACATGGCATAGAACGGAGAGAGGCAGTGGACGAGGGAGGAGCATTGTTATACGTGAACTCCGCAAGGTGTAGGACACTGAACCAGGATTTTTGATGTTGCAAAATAAGGCAGCATAAGTATTGCTCCATAGAGTGATTCACCCTATCGGTCTGACCATCCGTCTCGGGATGATAGGCCAAGGAGTCCCGAGTGTCCACACCAAGGAGTTTCATTAACGCCCGCCAGAAGCAGGATGTAAATTGAGAGCCCCTATCAGAGATGACGATGGTGGGCAGACCATAGAGACAAAAAATGGATTTGAAGAAAAGGCCGGCTAACACGGGAGCAGAAGGAACACCTGAACAGGGGATGAAGCGAACCATTTTAGTGAATGAGTCAACCACCACCCATATTGTGTCGAAACCATGGGTACAAGGCAGATCGGTTACAAATTCCATAGTCAGGGTGTGCCACGGTCTAGGAGGTACAGGTAAAGGATTCAATAGACCCAAGGGACGACCCGACGGTATTTACCCTGGGCACAAATCGAACAGGTGTTCACATAGCACTCGACATCCCATTTCATGGACGGCCACTAACACCAGCGTTTAAGGAGTGCTAGTGTATGTTTCTGACCGGGATGACCATTGACTGCAATGTCATGGGACCATTCTAGGGCAAGATTGCAAGCATCCGTCGTGGACAGTACTAGTTTTTTATGAACAAACAGTAAACCATCGTGAAATACAGGATCCAAACGGACAATAGATCCGGATGTGAGCCACTCAGGTACAGATCGAAGACAAAAGAGACATCGGGGGAGTGCAGAGACAGATGACGTGTTTCTTTCCCAGTATGGTCTCAGGAAAGGTGGGCAAAGGAACCCCCCCAGGAGAACGAGACAAAGCATCTGCCTTCCCATGTGCTAGCCCCGCCCGATGTTTGATTTGGAAGTCGTACGATGCAAAAAATAGATGCCAGCGCACCTGGCGGCTATTGAGGCACTTAAGAGAGGCCAAATCCTGTGGATTGCGTTTATCAATGAACACAGTGACCTGATGTCTGGCCCCCAAAAGATGATGCCGCCATACCTGAAAGGCATCCTTGATTGCCATCAACTCCTTCTCTGTCACCGTATAATGACATTCGGTGGGTGTGAACTTTCGGGAATGAAAGGCTACTGGGTGTAGAAGACCCGAGGCAGGGCAATGCTGGGACAGGACAGCCTCCAGTGCAAAGGAGGAGGCATCAGCTTCCACCACAAAGGGTAATTCCGGATCTGGGTGTTTGAAGACCGTTGCAGTGGTGAAAGCGGATTTCAGCGCCTCAAAGATGGCTTGATGAACTTCGGACCAAAGGAACGGTACACTGGGGCTGGTCAAAGCAGTGAGGAGTGCTACAATGGACGAGAAACCATAGATAAATCTTCTATAGAAGTTTGCGAAGCCTAGGAAGGACTGCAGTGCTTTGAGATTACTAGGTCTGGGCCAGTCCAATACAGCCCGTACTTTTGATTGGTTAATGGCCAACCCCAACCCCCCGAGTGATGTGAAACCCCAGAAAGTCTACCTTGTCGGTGTGGAACAGGCATTTTTTGGGTTTGGCAAAAAGGGAATGCTGACGGAGGCGGGACAATACTTCCGAACATGTGTCACGTGCTCCTCCATGTTTTGTGAATATATGAGGATGTCATCCAGATATACCGCAATGCACATGTCCAGCAAGTCGCTGAATACTTCGTTCATGAATCGCTGAAAGGTGGCCGGTGCATTGCAGAGTCCGAACGGCATGACCGTATACTCGAACAGCCCATAACGAGTACAGAACGCCGCCTTCCATTCAACCCCCTGACGGACCCTGACCAAATTGTAAGCACCCGAAGATCGAGCTTTGTATAAAGGGAGGCATGAGTTAAGCGATCTAACAACGCTGTGATCAGTGGTATTGGATACGGTTCTTTATTGTGATCGAGTTCAGGTAACAGTATTCCACACAAGGACGTAGATCGCCCTCCTTCTTGGGGACAAAAAAGATTGGGCTAGCGGCCGGAGAGGTGGAGGGACGGATGTGCCCTAGTTCTAAGGCCTTCTGGATGTATTCCTTCAGGGCCTGTTCTTCAGAAAGGGACAACAAGTAGATACGACCTGAAGGTATTGAGGAGTCGGGGAGTAGATCAATGGGACAATCCTAAGAACGATGTGGTGGAAGTACCTCTGAAGAACCTTGGTCAAAGACTTCCTGAAAGTCCTGGTATACTGTGGGAACCCCGATAGCGATGACCCCTACCAGATGTGAATCTGGAACAGAAGGATCGCTGTCATTCAGTGAAATTTGAGCAATGGCGCCTAATGCTTGTGATGGTGAACCAACCCCTTCAGGCGATATGAGGCAGAAGTTCTGATATAACTCGGACTCGAAATGCACCTGCCCCAATTTCCAGTCGATCAGCGGGTTCTTTCAACCACCGAATGCCTAAGATCAGACCAAACTGCGGCATGGAAATGAAATCAAAGGTGATGGACTCTTAATGGGCACTCTGAATAATCAATGTAAGGGGGGCAGTTTGTTGGTTGATTGGTCCGGACGTTAGGGCCGTGCCGTCCACTGCTTGAACGGGCTCCGGACGGGGCTTATTGATCAACGGGAGGTTCAAGGATGAAGCTAACATGATATCGATGTAATTCCCAGTGGCACCCGAATCGATAACAATAGTGACAGGGAGAGAGGTGTCTGGTGTGGGTTTCAGAATGGCTTGTACCAGCACAGGCCTGATATGGCCAAACGCGGTCTGGTTTCCAAGGAAAGACATGGCATGCTCGATCTGGTCCCCGGATCTAGGGTCAAGCACTCTAAAAAACCTGGTTCTTTAGTTTGGGACGTCGGGGACAGGTTTTGACGAAATGCCCGTTCAAGCCACAATAGAAGCAGGCATTGTCAACTCTCCGACGCTCCCTCTCTGTGGAAGAGATGGGACTGCGAATCCCACCCACTTGCATGGGTTCACCACTTGTCTCTGACAGGGAGGCCTGAGCTGTGTTGGAAAACCCGGCTTCAGTTTTTTATTCCGATGGCCTAGCGTCAATCTGTAAAGTAAGATCCACTAGTTCAGTGTACTGAGCCGGTAAAGAGGGTACCACTGCCATGGCGTCCTTCATAGTGTTATTTGTCCCCAATAAAATACCACTGCCTTCTTGTTCTCAGGCCATGAAGTCTCGACTGCTAACTGATTAAATCGGGTGATGTATTCGATAAGAGAATATTTTCCTTGGTGTAAGTCTAGCAATTCGAGGTCACGGAACTGAGCCTTATGCCTGGTGTCAAAAACATGAGTCATCTCTGCCACTAGTAAGTCGAAATCATACAGCGTTGGGCTATCGTTTTCAAGCAGTGGGTTGGCCCAAGATGCAGCCGTACCATCCAAGTGAGACAGGGTAAATGCTGCTTTTGTAGTGGAATAGGGAAATGCAGAAGGCCTACACAGGAAATGCAGCTTGCACTGATTGAGGAATGTGCGGAATTTCCTAGGGTCACCATGAAACCTCTCTGGGGCTGCTAGTGGGAACGGGGTAGGGATGACTACAGGGACCTGTGGTGTGGCACTTGGTACATGGGGTTGTGAAGTCGAGGGTTGGGCCTTGGAATCCCCAAATTCTGAATCAGCAGGTAAGGGATGTTGGGCGCTCTGAATTGAATCAAGGCGTTGGTTTATAGCGGTGTTGGCTGCTGCCATGTCCGCCCGTAGTACTGTAATTGCCTGTACCAAAGCGGCCACGGGGTCATCCGCTGATCCCTCCATACTCAAAACGACAATAAAGGCTCCACAGTCTGTCAAGTCTTGATCTGTCGTGAAGAGTATAGGGGCCTCCGACCCCAAGTTCCCCACAGAGAGGTGTAAAAATACTTTCTGTGCGGTCCTTAAGGCCACAGGTGTGGATGAAGAGATGCTGGAACCACGCTACGGCGATAACCCCAAGGCCGCTGTCAAGAAACCAGGTATTAGCACAGACAGGCACAGTAAGTATCAACAGGCGTATAAACCCAAGGAAAAAGTCTTACCTAAAAGAGGGTTACCCAATGCTGTAACCTGGGCCTGGGATACTTGCGGGGAGGGTGCGTGAACAGCAAGTGCAGTCGAACTGAAGGATGGTAAGTGTTGACTGCACACACCTGAGTGATTCTTAGGTATTTTATGCAAGGCGTAGTTCTGATGGATGCGTAATACAAAGAGAATCAATAGGGCTGAGCAAAGAAGTCTTTGTAGCAAGCCGAGGTCCGATGATGCCAGGTGGACGTAGAAAAGAACAACAATGCCAGGGAGTATCCAAATAGAAGTCCAAAAGTCCGTAAGCCGTGATCCGTGAATCTGTGAAGTCAAAGTGAGTCAAATTAATCGAAAACGCTGAACAGAGTTACTGGAACAGCTGTGAAGCAAAGACCGCTTGTGCGGTCGTAGCTTTTATCCGGCTTGCTTTCCAGTCAGACGAGCAGGAATGGAGTCACGTGATGGGGATACCGTCACGTGATCCGGAAGTCGGCGTAACAGCCTGACTCTGCCTGACCGTAGCCTCCACGGTAGCTGCCAACACCGGTAAGAAGACAAATTAAGCCGAAAATGGCCTTTATTTTGGGGCAGAAACTGTTCACGCGACCCCTGCAGCACAAGTGGATTGCCGCTAACGGCTGATGGGGAAACCCTAGCAGAATGCCTACCTGAAGGAGGTGAAGGTGAGACCGGGGTACCAATGGGGGCACTGGTGTCGTGCATGGCACCATCTTTAGTTACATTAGGTTCATTTCCTCCTGTATCTATCTGGGATAAGGCCCGTATGGTCGCGTTAGTGAGTAGTGTTTAGGAGTGTTTTCTCGCGCTCTGAAACACTTGTGTACGAGCGCGATATAAATAAACTATCCTTTCATTTTTCATTTCACCAGTGCGATATTAGGGTAGAGGGGCAGTAGCCATGAATGACGTACTCATCTGCGTGCTCGTGTTCAGCGTGTGTGGATTATTCACGCACAGATAATTCCTGGGAGAAATAGGCCTCATAATGAGTTTGGGAGAACTTCCACAGCCGTGTTTATCCGTCTGAGTATTGGCATTGTAGTGCAGCATTTACTTCCAGTGATTGGCTGGTGGTAAAGCCTCAACTTTAATGATAACACTTTATTCAGCAGTGCAGTCAAATGGGTAGTAATTCCATTGGTGCCAAAGAAGCGGAAGTAACAGAATTATTGCCACACATTTACCACACCACTGCTCTCCATAATGGGCCCCATAGTTTGTCCTCCCGAGTCTATAGGTTAAACTGTTGAGTTAAAAGCAGGAAAAGTAACATGAAGGGTGTGGTCTGGTGGGGCTGGGCCCCAAGGTGTGGAAGACAAGGCACGGTGGGGGAGGGAAAGTGGGGTGGATGGGCCTCTGGTAGGGGCATTTTGGGGATTAAACCCTGATGAAAGAAGTCTATGCCCTTCGTGGTCTTTTTGTGCCCACTCTGAGGCAGCGAAAAACAAGTGGCCTTTTTTGGAGTGTGACCTCAAATGACCGACGTATAGACATAGAACCAGTGCTAGCATTGGGCCAGATATTCCCTGATTCGCCAAAAAATGTGGGGCCACCCATGTGCCCTCTATATTTGTTTTAGAATGCAGTAGTGCGTTCAGTTTAAACAAAGGCCTGGATTTGAACCATGATTACTAGCTTCAGAGGCAAGACACTGCCCACAAGACCAGCTGAGGGTCTAAGCAGGAGCTCTGTAAAACCTCCTGTTAATATTGTATTTTTTGGGGTTTAAAAGGTGTGCACATTGTATACGTTGTGAACAACATTATAAGAAATTTTCCAGGTGTTCTGAGGGGCTGAGAGGCAAATATTTATGGGAGTAAAATACCCTTCAGCAGCTCCCCCCCCCCGCACCCATTTCCCCTCGCTGGTTGGGATGCCGAAGTAAAAACATGTCAATTTCCAGCGCTGCGTAGAGCCTACGATTCAGAAGACCTGTTCCACACCCTTGACGTCTCCCTGGTTAGCAGTCACTGCTTGGTAGCATCATGACACATCAAGTCATCCAGTCATAGAGAACATCATGAAACGGGGCAGACACACACGTAGGCTACGTAGTGAAGGTGCCATTACACACTGCCTTCCTTCACGTCTTTCACAGCAGGTTAAGTTCCCTGGAGTCTAACTTGACTCTCACCATGAGGGCTGGAGGGACTACAAGTCCGAAACTGATCTCCACAAAGCAGATTGTGAGAAGGGATGAGTGCCCGTAAAAACAAGGAACACTACGCAAAGCCGGGGTGGCCATCTTTGTGCACAATTATTAAAAATATACCAACTGAGATGACCACACTTTTTAATCCTAAAACTTGATCCGAGTGGCAGCCTGGTTCCGTGATCCCTCTCACACGAAGACCTTGCCACCTCTGGCCCACTGCGCTTTCCAAAGGAGCCATCGTTCTAACTTTGGAATAACCCACAAAACAACAACCAAAAACATAAAGCAGACAATTAGCAAGAAAAATAGTGTGTACAAATGGAGTGGCTCTGGTGCTTTAGCTGAACATCTGGAAGGCTTCAGTGCACATTTAGATTTGTATGGAATGAACATGAGCAACTGAGAGGAAGCCGAGGATACTGGACTGAGAGGAAGCCGAGGATACTGGATTGAGAGGAAGCTGAGGATACTGGACTGAGAAGAAGCCGAGGATACTGGACTGAGAGGAAGCTGTGGATACTGGATTGTGAGGAAGCTGAGGATACTGGACTGAGAGGAAGCCGAGGATACTGGACTGAGAGGAAGCTGAGGATACTGGACTGAGAAGAAACAGAGGATAATGGGCTGAGAGGAAGCTGAGGATACTGGGCTGAGAGGAAACCGAGGATACTGTACTTAGAGGAAGCTGAAGATACTAGACTGAGAGGAGGCCGATGATACTGGACTGAGAGAAAGCCAATGATACTGGACTGAAAGGAAGCCGAGGATACAGGACTGAGAGGTAGCAAAGGATACTGGACTGAAAGGAAGCTGAGGATACTGGGCTGAGAGGAAGCCGAGGATACTGGACTGAGAGGAAGCTGAGGATACTGGACTGAGAGGAAGTTGATGATACTGGACTCAGAGAAAGCCGATGATACTGGACTGAGAGGAAGCCGAGGCTACTGAACTGAGATGAAGCCGAGGATACTGGACTGAGAGGAAGCCGAGGATGCTGGGCATTCTGCATGTGGATGCTTAATTGTCCACTATTCCAGTAACCACTGATGACTAACTTTTAGGCAGAATCATATGCAGTACCCTTTGGGAACACCACACACAATTAAGACTACAAGTGACAGTACAAATTCACCTTTGGTACACAGTAAAGTAGTAGCGATGGCTGAGCAGCCAGACTTATCTCAAGAGTAAAGTGAGCAGTATCAGAAGTTACACAAAGTACAGCAATTGCTACGGTTCAAATAAAAACTGATTCAAGGTTTCTGAGTAAAAGAATATGCATTTATTTACACATTCATTTGTAAAACAGATCACTAATATAAAGCAGCAGAAAATCACAATCTTAATACACTACACACCAACCAATTATATCTGGACAAGTTAAGCTCAAAATGAAGTGTGAGCAAAATGGCACTCCAGCAATTTAAAAAAGTAGGGAAAGACAAGGTTATACAGAAATTAAGCAGCACCAACAAGTAAGTAAGCAGGGCAATCTAGAAAAGGCTCACTACAATGAGGATTCAAATCAATAGGCCTGGGCCAATGATAATGGTAGAGAGTCTTTGCAGAGTATCACACAGTTCAGAGTAGTTTGCGGTTAAGTATTTGCCAAGAGTTTGAAATGGAGTTGGTCGGAAGAAAAGTTACTTAAAAGAGTAGAGAAGGACAAGCCCTCGGACTAGCGAAAGATTTAAAACACTTTCACCGCGATCGGACGGAACGAATGACCGGATTTGAACAGTACCTTAATAGAAGAAAAATGCTGTAGCTGAGGCAGAAGTACCTGGCAGATCCTGCAGGCTCACGGTTCCTGAAGCGACTCTCGGACTGACATGAAGGAGGAAGACTGGAGGGTCCTGCACTGCCCAGGGAAGAAACCAGCAGCAGAGCAAAGCGACAAATAAAAGGTGCGCTCCTTAAAACCCAAACAGGGTCCGGTCCTCTTGGCTATTCGGTTCACTGCAGCGATGCACAACAAATTTGACCAGGAGAGGGAGGCCTTGCTTGGTGTTTGGCAAACTGGTTAGTCCCACCAGCTCAGGGGAAAAAGATTCCTTGCAGATCTTCTCTGTCGTCGAAGTGTAGGAGATTCGGACCCGCAGCAGGGCTTCACCAGTAGGTTCAGTAGTTGCAGTTGTCCTTTTCCTTCAGCTTCTCTTCGGTTCTCTCGATCCAGTGGTGACTCTGCCTTCCAGTCCCAGAGACCCCATTCACACAGCCTGGCAGTCAATCACACAGCGGCGTGGCTGTCCTTGCCGGACAGTCACCTAGCCAATCAAAACATAGTGTGACTTGGGTCTCCAAGGAGACCCTGTGCAGGGGGCCGCAAACCCCTCCCTCACATTTATCCCACCCAGACACTCAGGCGCCTAAGGAGGGTTTCTGAGCAGAAGCCTGCCAAAGGACGCTAAACAAAGGAACCAAACCTGGTTTGGCGCACAGAGTAAAACACGAGAAAGACCTTTACAAAAAGAAATGGCGAATAAACCCAGCCGGAACCAAATAAAATTAAAAGGGGTCCAGCTGATTAAAGTTTGAGGCTACTGACTTAGTCTAAAGCAGTAACATGGCTATTTTCATAGTCCACGGTAGGGAAAAAATGGTAGATACCACTGCCACCAGCCAAATCTTAAAGAAAGGGGAAACGAAATAATGTTCCACGAGAAACAGAAAAAAAGGGATAACTATTAACCCTTTCCAGTACTCCATGAAAGAAAGTTTGTACTGGGTCTGTGGATTTTAAAAAAAAATGAATAAAGTCAATGGCAACTTTACATGTTCTGTGAGACAGTAGTCAGTCCCAGAAAATGGAGTTTAAAGTGGGAAGTCAGAAAAAGACAACCCTGTGTCACTGCACTGAAGGTGCTGTGTGACACACAGTAAGAAAGATGATGCCTATGGAGTAGGTGAGGCTCCACAGTCTATGAAAACAAACATGTAAAACACACAGCAAAACACATGTAAGAATGGGAAAAAAGGCTCACACTCTTACCAGGTGAAAAAAATAAATCCTAGAGTTCCAGCAAAGCTGCTGAGGGACTTAGTAGGTAAGGGAAATTAGCCATTCTGGAGAATTCTCCCTAACACTCTCCCCTCCCAGACTAAGGGACATGAGGATTTAATCCACTCCTGGATGAATCTCTTCACTCTAGTCAGTTAAAAACATCCTAGAGAGACCATCAGCATTTTGGTGGTGACATCCTGACCTGTGCCCAATGGTGAAATCAAACCCTTGCAGGCAGATTGACCATCTAAGTAGTTTTGGGGTTTCCCCTTTCATTTGCATTAACCTTCTCAAGGGTTGGTGGTCTGTCTGAATCACAAAAGTAGATCCATACAAGTATGGTCTAAACTTCTTCAGAGACCACACAATGGCAAAGCATTCACGCTCTATGGTTGCCCACCTTTTTTCTGGTTCCTTCAGTTTCCTACTGATGAAGCAAATGGGGTGCTCCCTACCTTCTCATGCAGTTGACTAAGGACTGCACCTATACCTGTATTGGATGCATCTGTCTGCACAATGAAGGTTTGGTGATAAACAGGATCTCTTGGGACTGGAGCTTGACAAAGGGCTTTCTTCAAGTTTTCTTTTTTTTTTAATTTGTTTATTTATAAAGTTTACACATAGATAATCAATCAAACAATCAGAACAATAAATACTCAGCAAAAATACACAGAATAACAGAATATTATATATACATAACTTGCAATAAATCAGTAAATATTCAGAAAGTCATCCCACACCTTTCCGTACAACCTCAACTTCCCTTGCCTCTTGTAAACCACCCTTTCCATGGATGCAAGGGCAGACATCCCCTCAACCCAATCATCAAGAGAATGCGCATTCCGTGACTTCCAGCCCCTGAGGACCAACTTTTTGTCCAGACAAGCTCCACGGAGTAAAAACTTTTTCCGTGACACAGAGAGATCATCCAGCAATTCTCCACCTCCCAAAATCATTGTCATAAAATCCAATTCAGCATCCAAATTCAAAACACGCAGACAGGCACCACAAACATCGTGCCAAAATCCCCGTACACGCACACATTCCCACAACAGATGTTCCAGATTTCCCTGTCCATTCCCACAACACCAGCATTCATCTGAGTCCATCAGCCCCCTCTTAAACATTCGCTCCTGGCTCCAAAACTCTCTATTGAGGATCTTTATCTGTCTTGACCGTTCCACCATACCAATTGCACAGAGTTTAACATTCTCACACATATCCAGCCACATCTCAGGCGAAATCTCACACGCCAACCTCCTTCCCCATTCATCTCTCAAATCAGAATTTTCCTTATAAGCAGACACAATACAATTATATATCCTGCTAGCAATGGAACAACCACCTGGCTCCCTCTCCATAAGATAGAGATTCACCATTGAACTTCCTAGCTCCGCCACATCACCGATACATCTTTTCAATTACCTGAAGTCTTCAGTTCTGAAATTATCAATGTGAAACTTTGCTCATAACTCACGTTCCCCAATCCACCTTCCATCCACCAGAACATCATCAATCCAGAGCACCCCGCCTAGAAACCAATCCGGCCAGAATAAAGACCTGCCCCCGATAGCAATCAATGGGTTCAACCAAATGGATGAGTGAATGGTCCTTGAAGCAACCGAGCCCAACAATTCATGAACCTGTCTCCACGTCTCTCTCAGAAAAACCGTCAAAGGCGATTTATTACATGACTTGTTTGTCGCCGTGAGAATTGCCCTTGGAGGGAGCGGACCCAACATACTAGCCTCTGGAATTACCCATTTATCAGGCAAATCCATCAAAAAAGGCACAATAAAATGACTTGAAAAGGCTAAATGATATGCCCTGAAGTTCGGTACTCCCAGACCACCTTTTTCTACTGGCAACTGAAGTTTGCACAATTTAAGCCTAGGCGGCTTATTATCCCACAGGAATGACTGCAACAAACCATCAATTTTTTTCCAGTAATGTTGACCAATTTTCATCGGAAGCATATCTAGAACATAATTAATCTTTGGAGCAGCATTCATTTTGATAGCGTTCACCTTGCCCCATAGGGACAAATGAAGCAAAGACCACCTCAAGATGCTCATTTTCACATCAGTACATACCTCATTCATGTTTACCACAACCATCTCATCCACCAGTGGGGTTAGCCATATACCCAGGTATTTCAGTTTTCTTTCACACCATTGAAACCCAATCCCAGTAATCAAGTTCTTGTCATAATATCCTGAAATTGGCAACACCTCAGATTTAGACCAGTTAACCTTAAAGCCAGCCACTGCATGAAATCTATCCAAAACATTCAACAAGGCCGGAAGGGACACTGTTAAATTCCATAACAACAAAAGTAGGTCATCCGCATAAAACCACAAATTTTGGTCAGCACCATGAAAACTCAGACCCTGTATCCCCACGTCACTCCTTAAGCCAATGGTTCCATGGCCAAAACAAATATCAGGGGGGATAAAGGACATACCTGTCTCGTACCCCTGCGTAGCACAAAGGAATCTGACAATTGCCCATTAGGTCTGACAGCGGCAGTCGGACAAGCATAAAGCAAGACGATGCATGAAATAAATTCCTCTCCCAAATTCATGGCACGCAATACTGAAAAAAGATAGTTCCAATCAACACGATCAAACGCTTTCTCCGCGTCCAAGGAAAGCACCGCAACATCATCATCCATATCCTGTGCATGTGTCATAAACAACAATAAGTTCCTAATATTGCTAGATGTCCACCGGCCATGAACAAAGCCCGACTGATTAGTGTGCACTAACTTCACAAGAAGATTCTGCAAACGAAGGGCCAATAGTTTCGCAAGGATCTTATTATCAGTATTAATCAAACTGATCGGACGGTAATTCGAAGTCAAACAACCATCTTTACCCTTTTTTAGAAAAACCGATATAATGGCATGACTAGTAGAAGCAGGAAGCAAACTTCCCACCCTGGATTCTATGAACATATCCCTCATAAGTTCTACCACTGAATCAGGTAAGATTTTATAAAATTCAGCAGGCAGACCATCCGGACCCAGAGACTTGCCCGAGTTCAACTTCCCAATCGTATTTTTCAATTCATCCACAGTCAAAGCCTCACTCAGCATTGCATTCTCCAAATCATTCACTCTAGGTATTTCCAATCCATTAAAAAAGGAATCATTCAATCCATTGACACCCAACTCACTTTGATAGAGTTTCATATAATACTCCTTAAAAGTCTCATTAATCAATTTCGGGTCACAAGTCACCTGACCATTCTGTCTTTTGATAGAAGTGATAGATCTTTCTGATTGCTGTTGTCTTAATCTATAGGCAAGCCAGCGATCGCACTTTTCACCATTATCAAAATAAGAACATTTCAATCTAAACAAATCCTTTTCAGACCTTGCTTTCAAAGTCTCATTCAGCTCCCTCTGCAGTTCCCTAAGTTTTCTCCTTTTCTCCAGATTAACTGAGTCATTTATCAAATCCTTTGAAAGCTGCTTAACATTTTGTTCCAAATCCAAACTTTTCCTCTCTATACATTTCCTCTTGCTACTGGACAAACCCAGGATCCCTGCATCATACATTTAAATGCCTCCCAGACTGTCCAAACACCAATTCCTTCTGTCCTATTTTCCACAACAAATTGATCAGCCTCAGACCTGATTTTATATACTATCTTCTCATCCTGAAGAATTGAGGTGTTCATTTTCCAACAAAAAGATCTGGAAGTATCAAACTGCAAACCCATATTCATAAACACAGGTGCATGGTCAGTGACAGCAATACAGCCAATCTCACAGCTTACCAGATTCAAGGTTGCTGATCCAGCCATGAGAAACATATCTATACAAGAATGTGAATCATGAGAGATAGAATAAAACATGTATTCTCTCAAATTAGCATGAAGTAATCCCCAACAGTCTTCTAAGGCAAATTCAGAAATAAGTGAGCTAAAAGAACAAAATGTCAATCCCTCCTGCAAACAGCACTGGATCCGCTCCGATCTTTGACAGTATCAATAACCAAATTAAAATCACCCCCCAGAATAACATTTCGACAAGCAAAATCCTGCAGCACTTGAGCAACTTTTCCAAAGAATGAACCATCATCCACTGAGGGAGCGTAAACATTGCAAAGAATAATCTGAATTCCCTGAACTTCCACCAAAAGTGCAATGACCCTACCCTCCTTATCAGAGCTAGAGTTTAAGACCTTAATCGGGGAATTCTTCCGAATCAGAATAGCAACCCCTCTACTCCTGGACGAATAGCACGAGACAAAAAATTCCCCAATCCATCCTTTGCGTAACATATTAACTTCATCCAGCAATAAATGGGTCTCCTGAAGGAAATAAACATCACTGCGCATATCCTTCAAACAATTAAAAATCGTTTGCCTTTTGAGCGGATTGTTTTCAAAGGCTTGAGTGCACTCCTCATTCCATCTAACCTTTTTAGGACATTTTGAGGAGGAGACTACATTCAAAGGAGAAGCTATGGTTGCATAGTTCTCAATTAACTTCCTGTAGTACCAAGTGAGACCTAGGAAGGCTCTCACTTGGGTTTGAATAGTAGGGGTGGCCCAGTTTTGTACAGCTTGTACTTTGCTAGGCAATGGCCTCATTTCACCTCCTCCTACCTCATGACCAATGTAGAGCACTTTGCTCTGACCAATTTGACATTTGCTTGCCCTTATGGTCAGATGGGCCTGCTCAAGAGCCTGCAAAAAAGTGATCAACATGTTCTTTCCAAGTAGGGCTGAACACTGCAATGTCATCCAGGTATGCCATGCAGAAGTCCTCCATCCCATTCAGAACTTGATTGACCATCCTTTGGAATGTAGCAGGTGCATTCATTAATCCAAAAGCCATAAGCTTAAACTGGTAGAGGCCTGCTGGGGTTGAAAATGCAGTTTTCTTTTTGACATGGTCTGTCAGGGCTATTTGCCAATAGCCTGATGTCAGATCAAATGTACTGAGGTATTTGGCTGCACCAAGTTTATCCACCAGAAACAGACAAAAAGGGATAATTATTAACCCTTTCCAGTACTCTATGAAAGATAGTTTGTACTGGGTCTGTGGATTTAAAAAGACTAATAAAGTCAATGGCAACTTTACATGTTCTGGGAGACAGTAGTCAGTCCCAGAAAATGGAGTTTAAAGTGGGAAGTCGGAAAAAGACAACCCTGTGTCACTGCACTAAAGGTGCTGTGTGACACACAGTAAAAAAGATGATGCCTATGGAGTAGGTGAGGCTCCACAGTCTATGAACACAAAAATGTAAAACACACAGCAAAACACATGTAAGAATGGGAAAAAAGGCACACACTCTTACCAGGTGAAAAAAAATAAACCCTAGAAATCCAGCAATGCTGCTGAGTGGCTCAGTAGGTAAGGGAAATTGGCCATTCTGGAGAATTCTCCCTAACACTAACCAGTGAAAGAATTTCCTTTGAGGTTGGGGAACCAGCACAGAAACTGATGTTACAGTGAGATTAATTCAGCTATGTTAGATAATATTCAGTAAAATAAATCTATGATGGAGCATTATGGTTGATGATGAAGGCGGACTGCTAAAGAACATGCCATTCTGGAAGTACTCATGGAAGGCATTAGCCAAAGGCAAGAAGCTCAGGGAAGCCAATCCGCTCCACTCTGGTGGGAACGTTGACCATAGTTCAGAGCCCTGATATTAACGGGTTCTCTAGGATGCAGACATGAGCATCATGAGCAAATAATCAGTTTTAAAGGTGCACTGTACACAGAGATGTACAATGCATAACATGTTTTAACTTTCTAGTGCAAGGGACATGATTTCGTACATTACACAGTAAAGAGGGAAGGCCAAAGAGAGGGAAGGAAAAAGGGTCATACAGGGAATGAATTCAGGTCCTTGGAGTGGCTGCCCTTCACCCATTCTGCCTCTATCAACTCACTCTCTGCCTTTTTGAATTTGTATTTTATTTTAATTTATAACATGCTTTTGCCAAAGCGGGTTGTACAAAAAGAGACGGTACGATAACATGTGGTAGTGAACAGAAAAATAATAAATAAGAGATTAGAACATAGGACAGTCAAGGAATATCATTTACAAAAGAATCAAATCAAGTCAGGCTAGGGAAAGGTTAGAGATCAGCGTTAACAAGAAAAGATTTAAGATGTGAGCAAAAAAGAGGAGTTAATTCCAGTGTTTAGGACAAGGAGAGAGAGCGAGTGAAAGTGGGATTGAGCACCAGGTGGTTCTGGGACAGAAAGTAGAAATTTGGATTCAGAGCGGAGAGACCGTGATGGGGTGTAGAAAGAAAGTAGAGAGGAAGGTAGGTACCATAATGCATAGGAAACTGAAGAGAAGGCGATGTTCAAATGAAAGCCAAGAGAAAAAACAGGGAGAGGGAGTAATGGAAGAACAAGGGGACAGGTAGCAAAGAGTGTGGACAGCGGGATTAAAAGTTACCTTAACTATGGGGCAGCTGAATACAATTACAAAAAAATAAACTACTTGTGTAAAAATGTGAACGGTTTTCTGAAGTGAGCGCCAAACCCAGGCAGAGCGGTGACTGGACGGGCTGACCTACTTCCTCACTGCCCGTCCCTCCCACGTTATGCTGGGCTCTTTCTACTCTGCGGCCTCTAACTCCACCTGTGACGTTCCTTGGGACTCCAACCTTTTCCCTCTGGCTCTTTAACATCTATCTTGCTCCACTTGCACACCTACTTTCCACATTCTCCCCTTATTTCCAGTGTTATGCAGACAACACACAACTCTTCTTCAAACTTCCCTCTGACCATCCCCTTACTTCCTCCATCATTCCTGCCTATCTGCCGTCCAGTCCTGGTGTGTCTCCAATGATGTCTGCCTCAACGCCAGCAAGACTGAAATCCTTCCCACTGGGACTCCTGCTCCGTATTTCCTCCCTACACTCTGGCCACCCTCTATGGGCTCTCCCCCTTCTCCTTCATCTGAAGCCAGAAACCTAGGAGTCACCATCAACTCCTCTCTCTCCTTCCTCCCTCACATCGAAGACCTTGCCAAGAATGCCCATGTTGAATTCCACCTCCTCAAAGGTATCCTTCATGTCCTCACTTTCTCCCAAAAGCTCAATGTCTCTAGACCTCTGGTACTCTCCAGGCTTGACTACTGCAACAGCCTCTTCCTTAATCTACCCTCTTCCTCTCTACTTCCCCCCCAGTTCATCCAGAATACTGCTGCAAGACTTATCCTTGGCCTCAAGCCCATGGGCCAGATCTCTCCAGCCCTAAATTCTCTCCACTGGCTCCCGGTTGCTGCAAGGATCAAATTCAAATCCCTCTGCATCATCTGTAAGGCTGTCTACAACTGACTCTCACCAAATACTCTCCCTCCATATGTTTACGCTCCTCCAGCGCCAACTCTCTGCGTGTCAAGAGCTTCTATAAAGAGCAAGCTGGTGGTCAATCTTTTTCCTCAGCTGGTTCCCTCCTTGGGAACAGCCTCCCCCTTCCTCTTCGTCTTGAGTCGGAGCTCCTCAAATTCTGCAAGCTCCTCAAGACTTTCCTTTTCACCTCCTTCTTCCCCCTCTGCCACCCTTGCTAAACCCCACAGTCGCTGAGATTGTTGACCAGGGCCCTTATGTATCCTTCTGGGTCCTGGCCTTCCCCCACCAATTGCCTTCCCCCTCTCCCTCCCTTGCTAAACTCCACAGTCACTGAGATTGGTGACTAGGGCCCTTATGTGTCCTTCTGGGTCCTGGCTTTCCCACCCCAATCGCCTCAGCGTCCAACCTCTCCCAGCACTTGCCTTTGGGTGCCCACTGGCCTGTGCTATCTCACAGGCCTGCACTTCCTCTATTGGCAGTTGACCAGTTTTACCAAGTGATCACTGCCAGGCACTTAACAGCTGCTTGCAACCTACTACCTAGCACCTCCCTCTGTGGAACTCCTAGCACTTACCCCCCACTGTCGTCCCTTCTCTCTCTCTGCATTTGCACGTTCTGAATGCTCACAAGGCCTAGTAGCACTGCCACTTCTCTGTCACTTGATTGCTATTATATTTGCCTTCGGATTCCATGTTCTCTCCCCTTGCCATGTGGGTGCTTTGAAACACAATTTACTTGATGCATAAGCACCTTACAAATGCACAAGAAAATAAAAACACTTCACCTTCTGTCCTTCAAAAAGTAAGTGATGTTTGTTAAAATTCTGAATACAAGTACTACAAAGGATCAGGGGGAGATGTATGAAATAATAGACACGGCAAAAGCCAAGACCTTTAGCATGTGTAGTTGATGATTGACAAAGGAATGGTCATTAAAATTCCGAATACAAATACTAGAGCAATCACTTGGGTAAAGATGTACAAAATGAACGAGCGTGACAGACAATTTATTTGCCTGGCTATTCGTTACTTGACAAAGGAAATAATGAAAACAAGTACTAGAAGGAATCACTTGAGAAAATATATATCAATGAATAAGCATTCAGAAAGCCAATGGGCCTCATTACAAGCTTCCCGGCCCGGATACAACGGTACTGGTAAGCTTGCCGGTACCGTTGTATTCAGACCGGCAAACTCCGAGTTGTGCTCGCGGGTGCCTTTCATTCCGCCAGGTCTGACCTGGTGGAATGAAAGGCACCTCCGAGCACAGCATGCCTGTAGCACAGGAACCGTTATGAACAGTGCCGGTGCTACAGGCATCCCTATTCCCATTGAGCCCTATTGAGCTCAAATGGGAATGGGGATCACCCAATTACGGCACCCGCGAAAGGTCAATTACCGGGTTCCGGCGGGGCCATAATACCCGGTAATTGCCCATTCGCGGGTGCCGTACTTTCTTGCAAGTTTGTAAGTTTGCAAGTTTACCTCAAACCTTGTCATGAGGCCCAATGTATGGAAAAAAAGAACTGCTGGAGTCAATAGTTTTGACAGGTTACATACCAAAATGAAAAATATTTTCTGTCTTTCAATCCCACATCAACATCCACCTCATTCCACTTCCTCATTACTGCACATCATCCTCCTCCTCATTCCAATCGCTCATTAACATGCACCATCATCCTCTTCACCCCAGTTTCTCATGCCTCAATTTCCTCTTCATCCCAGTCCCTCATTAGCGTGCATCATTATAATCCTCCTCCCAGTCGCTCATTACTGATCATCATCATCCTTCTCATTCCAGTGCCTCATGCATCATTACCCTCCTCCTACCAGTTCCTCATTACCTCATTGCCATGCATCCTCCTCCCAGTTCCCCATGACCCAGTCCCTCATTACTGCAGACCACAATTCTCTTAGCCCCATTCGCTCCTTAACGCAAAGCATCATCCTCCTTTTCCGAGTCCTTCATTACCTCACAACATGAAAATCCTTGCACCAGTCTCTCATTACTGTACATCACCATCCTCCATATTTCAGTGTCATTATTGTGTGCCATCACATTCTTTGACCAAACATTATCATCCTACTCATGCCAGTGCCCTATTACAGCACATAATCATCATCCTCTTCCCAGTCCCTTAATGCTGTAAATGAACCTCCTTCTCGTCCCAGTCAATCATTACCATGCATCATGGTCTCCTCACCCGGCATCATCAAACCCCTTGTCCTAGAAATGTATTACTATGATATGATATGATATGATATGATATGGCATTTGTAACACGCCTATACACAAGTGTTTCAAGGCGCGACGAGGCGGGGGGGGGGAAACAAGGGGAAGACAGACAACGATCCTACTAGGCCAGGTGTCATTCAGATCGCGCAAGTGCAGGGGTGGGGGGAAGGGAAAAGTGCAAGAGGAAGGGGACGGGGGAAGTGCAGTACAAGGTAAGTAGCATAAAAAATAATAAATAAGGCCAGCTGGTGGCAAGTGCAAGGTAGATGCAGAACAAGTGCTGGGAAGGGGGGGCTGTAAGGATAAAGTGACAGTCCCGCAGTGCAGGGGGGTGCCAGGGAGGCAGTGCAAGTGGAGAGTGGCTGGGCCCTGGACCGAGGTCACTGAGAGTGGCCCAGTTGCAGATTCAGAGCAGATTCAGTGAAGAATTAAAGCTGTTCAGCAGGGGAGAGGGAGAGAGAAAGCAGAAGCAAAGAGGAAGGTTTTGAGGTGCTTCCGGAACCAGAGGTGGTTCTCCTCAAGTTTCAGGGAGGCAGGAAGGCTGTTCCAGAGGGAGGCCCCTGCTGCAGAGAGAGATCTACCCCCAGCTCGTTGCTTCGAGAAGCGGCTGACCCTGAGGGAGTTGGAGACGGATGAGCGAAGGGCTCGGGAAGGAAGATATTTAGGAAGAGAGAGTTGAAGGTATTTGGGCCCCAGGCCCCAGAAGGCCTTGTGGACAAAGCAGAGGGTTTTGAACTTAATCCTCGCAGCCACTGGGAGCCAGTGTAGAGATTTCAGTCCTGGAGAGATACGGTCCCTGGGCTTGAGGCCAAGGACAAGTCTCGCAGTTCTGTTCTGGTTGAGTTGCAGAGGGCGGAGAGTGGTGGCAGGCAGATTAAGATAGAGGCTGTTAAAGTAGTCCAGCTTTGAGAGAACCAGGGCTCGGGAGACAGTGAGCTTCTGGGGGAAGGAGAGGAAGGGAAGAATACCTCTGAGGAGGTGCAGCTGGTAGTGTGACTTCTTAGAGACGTCTGATATATGAGGAGAGAAGGAGAGTGTCGAGTCGAAGATGACCCCGAGGTTTTTTGCCTTGCAGGTAGGAGCAGGAAGGGGGCCAAGTGAGGCCGGCCAGAGAGCTGCAGGGAAGGAGGGAGTGGGTGTGCCGATAAGTAGAATCTCAGTCTTACTGGCATTAAGGCAAAGGTCATTGGCGGCACACCATTCCTGGATAGCAGACAGACAGTCAGAGATGAGGGAAGGAGAGGAGGAGGCCGAGGGTAGCCTGAAAATGAGCTGGGTATCGTCCGCATAGCACTGGAAGTTGGGGCAGAGAACGGCGATGCGGAGGGCAAGGAGTGCCAGATACTGGTTGAAAAGCCAGGGAGTGAGGTTAGATCCCTGGGGAACACCACAGGAGGAGAAAAAGATGTCAGAGAGGAAGGACCCCAGTTGGACCTGGGAGGGTCGATTGGAAAGGAAAGAGGTCAGCCACGCCAGAGCCTGACCAGTGATACCCAGGTTATCACGGAGAGGGTTGAGCAGGATGGCATGGTTGACAGTGTCAAAGGCAGAGGAGAGATCGAGTAGAATGAGAACACACGGAGTGTTGGAATCGAGGTTCGAGAGCAGGTCATCACGGATGTTCAGGAGAGCAGTTTCCGTGCTTCTGGCAGCTCTGAAGCCAGATTGATGGTCATGAAGACTACCAACAGATTCAGCGTGGAGGTTAAGCTGGGAGATGGCCAGTTTCTCCAGGAGCTTGCCCAGGAAGGGAGTAATGGAGATTGGGCAGGAAGGGTCGGAAGAGGGTTTCTTGAGGAGGGGGTGCACAAGGGAGTGCTTGAGGGGGGAAGGGAAGACTCCAGAGGCGAATGAGTGGTTGCAAAAATCAGCCAGGGCAGGAGCCAGGGAGTCGATATGGTCCTTGATGGTTTTGGAAGAACAGGGGTGAACCTGTTTAGACGAGACTTTCATAGATCGGACTTGTCTGGAAACCTCATCAGCAGAAAAAAGTGGAAAGGCAGAGAAGGAGGGGGGAGGGGTGGCTGCAGAAGGGCCAGAGGAAGAGCCGGGAAGAGAGGGAGGGAGGTGAAAGGAGGAGAGTGAGGGCAGGATGTCCTGAGTTTTTGAGATGAAGTGAGAGGCCAGTGCAGTGCAGAGGGCCTGGGAGGGGACAGGAGAGGTAGAGACTGCAGCAGGGTTGGCCAGCTCCTTGCAGATTTTAAAGAGTTCGGCCGAGTTGTTTGATGCCTCAGAGATGCGGGCTTGGAAAAGGGCTCTCTTCTTGGTGAGAACGGAGAGCCGTACTATACATCATCATCTTTCTCAACCTAATCCCTCATTACTGTGCATTCTCATCCTCCTTTACCCAGTCCCTCATTACCATGCATCATCATTCTCTTTGACCCAATTACTCTTTGCTGTGCATCACCAACTTTCTTATCCCATTCCCTCATTACTAGTCATCAATATGAATATCATCACTGCCCCTCGTTACCGTGTATCATCATCCTTCTCACCCATATCCTTCTATGCCTCATTACCACACACCAGCATCCTTCTCAACTCTGTGCCACATTACAGCACACCACCATTCTCCAAGTCTCTGCCCCTCATTACCCTGCATAATCCTCCTAATTCCATTCCTTAATTGTGCATCATCATCATCATCATCACCTGAGTCCCTTATTATCACACATCCTCATCCACCTTAACCCAGTGGCCCTCATTAGGACCCTGGCGGAGTGGGTTTCCGCCAGCGCTAATCGCGGCGGACCCGTCCGCCGTACTACGAGTTCCCTTAGCGCCATGGAGGTTTTCTCCGCCTGGTTTTACCGGGCGGAGAAAACCATGGCGCTAAGGGACCTCGTTGTTAATTACGCCGCCGTACTTTTCGGCGGCGTAATTAACTCCTTCCCCACTCCCATTATACCCTATGGGGCAAGAATGGGAATGGGGAAGGGTAAAATGGGGATTGGGGATTTACCGCTCCGCCAAGGTCGGCATGGGGTGGTAAATCCGCCAACCCCCATGGCGCTATCGGCGGCTTTCCGCCATGCTCCGCGGTGCATTTAGCACCGCGGATTCCGCCTGGGTCGTAATGAGGGCCAGTGCCTCATTACTGCACATCATAACCTCCTATTCCCAGTCCATGGGTATCATGCATCCTCATCCTCCTCATCCCAATCCCTCATTAGCATGCACCATCATCATTTTCATCCCAGTTCTATGGTAACACACATCATTATCCTCCTTGCCACAGTCTCTAATTACTATTCATAATCCTCCTCCTCCTCAACCCTGTTTCATTACTGTGCATGATCATACTGCCAGTTCTAATCGATTACCATACATCCACCTCCACGCCATCTTAGTCCCTCATTACCATGCATCATACTCCCCCTCGTCCCAGTTCCTTATTGCCAAGCACCATAATTCTCCTCATTCCATTCCATCATTACTGCCCTCTATCATCTTCGTCATCCATGTGCCTAATTGCATTGCATCCTCCTCCTCCTCGTCCCTGTCCCTCATTGCTGTACATCATTTAAAATAAATTTTAGGATGCAGTGCTGTGGTGTGAATTAAGATTACTTTAGTAATGTGAGAGACTCTTTATTTAAATATGCATACTACCGATGTTAAATCCCCTGGGACTGGGGGCATATAGACAAGGGAAAGGAGGTCAGAGATAGCAGCTAGGTAGGAGGGGAAAGGATGAAAAACATGACCAAAGTGGGAAAGAAATTAGCAGAGGAAGGCATGTTGCTGTTCCACGCTCCTTGCGGCTCAGACTGCTGGATCAAAAGAAATTGCATAGGGGTTAATCTGGAGGCACTGGGGATAAGGCGGGGGTTAATTTATTGTCTCCCAAATTAGGATTCATGAAACAATGGCAGAAACCAGAAGCACTTACACTAATAAGTATAATAAGAACGATGGCTGCATGTTATTCCAATGCACCTCATCTGCACAGTCCCAAACCACATGTTACTGAAAAAGAGAAAAACCTTTCAGTCTTAATAACTTCTACACAACAAATATTGCTCTGTTCAAACAATAATACATCTTCTCAGCTTATTATCGATGTTCATTATCGATGTGCATTATCAAATAATGCTACTATTATGACAACCTTTGATAACATTGTTGCCATAGCATTTAATCTTGTTTGCAATCGGAGAATCCTCTATTATGTATTTTTTTTTATTTGTATTTGGTTTATTCAAACCTTTACAAAATATCAAAGACAAGTAAACAAGATTTAAAAACTTCACAAAGATAAAAAAGCTAATCCCTAATCATACAGAAAGAAAAAGAAAAAGAATACAGAAAAAAAAGAAAAAAGTAAATGCAGTGATCAGTACAACCAAGCTTTACAGTTAATCACTCCAAATAAAGTAATCAAACATTAGGTAAATCAATGTTCTTTATATGATATGGTTTGTCTAGTATATCCGTAGCTCCAATAGGTGCCTGGTATCAATGCATCATTTATTGATTAGTACAACCTTGACATTCTAATTATAATACATCCCCATAATTTCAAATTCAAATTCTTAATTAATCTTTGATCAGTCCTCATAAATCTCTGAAATTCTTGTTTGATAATTAAAATATAATCAAGTGTTTTGCCAATACATGGCGCATCAGGAGGATGTTTCATTAATTCCACCCTTAATGATGGATAACTAAAGGATATTCTGTTATATATATTATAAATTCAAATTTTCTTATTAAAAAATCGAAAAACATGCCTGCAAATAATATATTTTTAGGAAGGCAATGATAATCTAATTTAATAACAATGATATTGAGCTAACTTTTTATCTGTGTGTTCAAATTGTTATATTGTGTGATCCAGATTGATCCAATACTTAAGCAATATTACCCCTGCAGGGGGACATTACAGGGCCAGGGCAACAATTATAAGCATGAGCGAAGCCCCGGGGCATTACCAGATCTGGTAATGCCCCTGCTGCTTAGGTAATATTGCTATTAGTACACCAGCAAATTGTACCATTGCGTGTCTGGGAAGCGCCGAGAACACTACTGTTCCCGGCACAGGCAAGGGAGAAGGAGGCAAAAGGTAAGCGGTACTGGGTGGGGGGCAAAATAAGTAGAAAAGGCAAGTAGGGGGTGTGGGGATGAGGATGGAGGGGTACAGAATTCACTTATCTTACACCCAGCAGGGGAAAATGGTGGCCTCCTGATCTCAGGAGGTTCAGAATGGGGGCTTTGCTGTGGGGTAAAGCCCCTATTCTGAGCCTCCTCATTGGCTGGGAGGACTAAGTCATGCACCCCCAGCCAGATACTAATGTTTTTGAAACTGCAAAAAAAATGTGTGCAGTGAATATATGTCCGTTTTTTATACCCAACAATTGTAAGTGACTGCTACTCTAAATATCCCTTGGCACCCCACTGAGACACAGAACACAATAATTACAGCATTCCTGAAATTAAGTGTGGGGGTCTGAAAGCAATAACCTTACCATTTAGAGGTGGCAACAGAGAACTGCTTTTGAGACAGAAGGAATCTAAATGGACTAATATGATGGACACATGCTATACCGGATTAAATCAGGGTGATGTACTTTATGTTTTTTTAAAATAATAATAGGTCATGTTTCCTCTATTGTTTTATCTTGTTTAACAACATGTATATCATTTCATGTTCGAATAACTTTTTTGGTGAATATTGGATGTAACCTTCAATTATGAAAAGTGTCAACAATGGTTTTTAATTTACAAAGATCCTTTTTCTTGACACTTCTATAACAAATCATCTTTTTCTTGCAGTGCTAGGGGTGTTATTTGAAATACTTCACAGTCATCAGTGCAGATTAGAGCATGATGACATCATCATGAACTACTATAAGTTATGACATCAACGCCTGCTATATATAGCACCAACTTTGTTTATTGCACATGGATGACATGCAATTGCGAATTCATTAATCATAACTCCTCCTGATGAACCATGTATTGGAAAAGCACGTGATGAGGATGTATCAATTATTAAAGAGGAATTGCAGAGGATACGGGTGTATGAGGATTAATCATGCATCAGTTTAGAATTTCAAAGGATGAGGTTGTATTAGATTAAGAATATTAGGGTTGTATTAATTGAAAAAACATACACCTTTCAAGAAGCTTAAATAATCAATAAATGATGCACTGATACCAGCCACCCATTGGAGCTAAGGATATACTAACCAAATAATATCATATAAAGAACAAGGATGTACCTAAAAGAGGATACCCAAACTAGGATGTATATATACCTCTTCTGGCAATATCAGATCACTTTCTTAGGGCATGTATATGATTGGTTATATTGCATGTTCTATGTTAAAATGGAAAACACTTTCCACTATAGATTGTGCGTGATAGTAAAGGGTGTATTGTGAAGTGATCATGCTGTCTTTGATGATGATTCCTCTCCATAACAACATGCTGATTCCTATTTGTAATTGGATTCCATATTGCGCATAAGTGTGCATATTAAACATATAGGCACATTTCTGACTTTTCCCAACTTCATAACTCCTGTTTGCCTAGTGCGTTTTTAGAAATTTTGCAGGAACATTAAGTGGATGATCTGTGCAAACATGAGAAAAATCGAAACGACTCATTTTGAGAAGGCAGCTTCTGAACACCCAGTTTCTATTGGTAGACGCCCATTCCGAGGAAGTGAAAAACGTCACTGTTTACAACTTCTTGTAACTTTTGGAAATTGCCACGATCTTGATTGAATTTGGCATGCTCAATTGGATCTGGCCAAATTAATTGCTGACAACATTTGGAAACAATCAATTTACAGGTCCAAAACCTACATGGAAAGTGTTTTTTCCATTTTAACATAGAAAATGCATTCTAACCCTAAAATATACATGCCCTAAAAAGTGATCTAATGTTGCCACAAGATGTATATATAGACATTCTGATTTGGGGTTGGCAGAAAGTAAGCCCTTTATTCTCCTGACTACCTCTAGGGGAGCCCCAGGCAGTTTCTTTTGACCCAGCAGTCTGAGCCAGAGGGGGGCGAGGGGAGCGTGGGACAGGCTTAAGCCGTCTTCTCTTTTTTTTCCCACTCTTGTAATGTTTATCCTCCTTTCTCCTCCTGTCTAGCCACTATCTCTGACCTTCTTTGCTTTGTCTATCTGTCCACAGTCCATATGCCCCTTTCTCTAATCCCCCTACCCACACTGGCTGTCTCTACTGCATTCTGTCCACTATCAATGTAGTATGATATAACATTATCCAACCTCTCTTTCATTCTACCCACGCTGTAAACCTTCCCTTCCCTCCTATACTACCCACAATCTGACAGTATTCCCTTCCCCACTAACATTCTCTTTTCTTCTCTGCCGCTGTTATATTTCACAAACAAACGTGTCTTTCTTTACATAGCTTGAATACTGCTATTACTTTCTACATTCCTACGTTTTTGGTTATCATTCATTTGCTGTCCCACATTTCAGCTATCTCCGTTTACGCATCTCTCTAACATAGGTTTTTCTACAGTTCATCTTCTCTCAGTTTACTATCCGCTCTGCTGTGCTAGAAATGGAAATAGACAAAATGTACTGGGGGAGCTCCCCCAAACCTCCTCCACCTACCTTCGAGGGAGGGGGGATTGCCAGAGTGGTTTGTGCAGGATTGAGGGACAGGGGAATGTGTTGACTAATGCAGGTGCCCTGAATGTCGCATGCTGGCTGCTTTGCATACAAAGTGCATTTTGAGAACATAAGTATGACAGCCAATGTATCAAACATGCCTGTGATAGTAATTCTAGCATGCATTCCTTCTGAGCATGCTACTATACACTGGATATGGTGCTCATTTTATCGAGCTGAAAACACACCATAACAGTAAGATGTGTGCAATTACAAGACATATACATATATATATATATATATATACACAGCTTTGGACCATTTTCATGGGCTGCCCAGGTGAGAACATGTCGACTGTCAGATGCAGCTTATCAGTTGCATATTGCTGCATGCCTCACGATATCAAAAACACGTTGTTCAGCAGGCTCAGGACAATCAGTGGCAGCTAGTTTCCTCAAATTGGGGGTGGGGTTTGGGCCTTGTGTCTCCACAGAATGACACTCCAGCAAGACAATTCTTGCTGCAGCGCAGCTTTGTCTTTTTCCGGCTCAAAACCTTCCCTTCCCCTCGCTCTTTTTCATTCCTGTTTCCCCTCTTGTATGTTCTGCATTCTTTGAATCATTATCACCCTTACTTTCACTCACAGTTATTTTTTTTTCGTGCCACTTTAGTACTATATAGAAATCCATTATTGGAAGGGAGCACAGATAGGAGGCGATGGGCTGCCAGGAGATGCAGACATCCTTCTGTTGTTGTTTTTGCTTTTGCCCACAAATTGACTGTCAATTACTATGTTGATCCCTATGGCCTTTGCCACCCAGTAACTACCCATCTGAGCCCAAAAAGAACTTTCTTGGATCTCTCTAGTTACAACTTCTTCCATTCATGGTATGCCCCCTTTTCTTTACTCCTGCTCATAGGTTGCCATTTGCATAAGGATGTAGAATATTTTCAGCACAGGAAAAATGAACTGTAAGGCCAGTTTACGCCTTACTTTAAAAAAAAAATTGTTTTATTGTAATGTTATATTTTTTACAAAACTTTTATTACATCCAATTAAAGGAAAGCATTATTCATCATTTCATCCATTAGCAAAGAGAAGAAAAACAGAAAAAGAAGAAAAAAAAAAAAAAAAAAATCATTCAAACCAATGTATACATAAACAGGGATTGCCAAAGTCAAAAGGACTGTCCATACAATAAGAAAAAAGTGAAATCACTTTCTACCATATGTCAATTCAAGTTAAGTCCATCATACTGATCATCGAGGGCTGCCATTGTTCAAGTTTCATTCTTCTTACTTCGCTTTTATACTACATTCCAATTCTTATTCCACAATCAATTCAGGATTTTATCCATGTACTCAACTACGGCACATGTGAGTTTGATGTTATTGCCTGTTATCACATACGACCACCACTCTTTCATATTGTTATTTTTTGGATCAAAACCTCCCAGTAGTCTGGATCTCACTGTTGCGGTTGCCACACAATCAATTAACAAGTGTTTTATTGATTCTGGATGTTGCTGACAGTGGCAAAAACAATTACCTTTTGTATTTTTGTCACGTCTTAGCCACAGCATCTCTTTAGTCTTGAGTGCATTTAGTTTTTTAGTCTTAGGAACTGATCTCTATGATGTCTTGATGGGCATCTTACTAGATATTTTGGTTGTTCGTTCAGACTAATTCCACTAGTAACAAGGTTGAAGGGCAAATTGTAAGTTCCCTCTTTTTTCTGAGTTGACAGTCCAGTTCCATTTTTCCAGTTTTTTTTTGCCAATTGAGGACAAGCTATTAGCAGTTCTTTTTTTATGTTGGCTGCTGTTAGTACTTGTTCCATTTTAATCTTCCATTCCTTTAGTAAACCTGTTTGAGGTTTCTATCTTGCACCTGCGAGGATTTGATATGATGGAGCTGGCTGAACCAGACACATTTTCCTCATAGTTGCTAAAGATTTCCATAACACTGTATTGTACGGGGAATTTATTGCAAGTTCATGTCATAATGTTGTTATTGAGACATATTGAGGCAGTCTAAGGACCTTTCGCCAGAATTTGCCTTCAAGCACTCCCCATATCTTCTGGTCAAGGTTCCACCCTGCCTCAAGACCAAATGTTATTGTAGGTATTACCTTTTGTAGATAAAAAGTCATACGGGTTGAGCGGAGAATTTTCCATAGTCTCTGTGTAGTTTTGCACCTTGAAGAGCCAATGTTGTCATGTGATCAGTCAGGTTTTGGTACCATGGTTGTTCGCAGATTGAGATGTTAAAAACCACTCCTAGGTATCTTATTGAAGGGGTCATACAGATGTTTTCGTCTGCTACATACCATCGGAACTTTCTGTTTTTTAAGCTCGTTATGAGCCAATTGTCATTATTTTTGTTTTTGATGTGTTTATTTCAAGATCGTTTTGTTGTAGATAATCAACTTGTTTAGCAGACGCTGAAGACCTATCTGAGTACAATCTAACAGTACCAGATCATCGGCGTAGGTTATACAGCTCACCGGTTGGTTGGTTATTTATTTGTGGAGGGAAACACCGTACTTGGTCCAGTGTGGCAGGTATGTCAGCTACAAATACTTTGAACATCTGTGCTGCTAATGGACACCCCTGCTTTACACCTTTTCCAGTTCTTATCTCATTTGATAGTTCTCCCTCATTTATCACCCAAACTCGAATTAAGGTGTCTGTATGTAGGGCACGCACAGGAGCCAACAAGTCATCTGGACATTCCCATCGAGAAAGCTTTTGCCACAGCAAGTCTCGATTGATACTGTCAAACACTTGTCTCATATCGAAAAATGCCAGGAATAGTTTTTTGTTTCCCTTCATCGCTTCAAGTTTGAATATGTTTAATATCAAAAGGTTCACCTCGGTCCCCACTTCTTTAGTAAACCCAGTTTGCCGATCGTCACAGATTCTCGCAGTAACTGGCCAGCGTGCTAACTTCTGTTGCAGGAACGATGCAAAGATGTTCCCAATAGTGTCCAGGAGGGCAATCGGGCGATAGTTGGACGGCTCTGCCCGACTGCCCTTCTTGAAGATCGGGACTATCACAGCCTTCAACCAGGAACTCGGGACAGCTTTAAGAACTGTGATCTTTTTGAATAAGGCTTGGATGAACACTGTCCAGCTCTCCTTATTCTGTTTTAACATCACATTGGTGACACAGTCCGGACAAGGAGCCCGCACATTTTTCATGTGTTTGATGGCATCATAGATGTCCTCTACAGATTCTTGAACATTCCAGGACTCGTTACAAATGGTTGTTCCGGCAGACTCTAGTCTCTTCAGTTTTTTATATACTTCCCCAAAATAGGATTCCCATTCGGCAGCTGAAATTTGATTTACAATGCAAGTATTACATTTTGAGTTTGTCTTATTCAATATTGCCCAACAAACCTCTCTTGACTTGTGCTTCACAATAAGTTCCAGCATATGTTCACCTCTTTCTTGGTCTCGAATTATGGCATTTTATTTTTTCCAGTTTCAAAATTGTTGACAATGTTTTTTATAGCCTTTTCCACTTCGTCTTTTGGGCTATTTCTTTCAGATATATGATGTCCTTTCAAAGCTTTAATTTAGCAAGCTGCACCGCTCTGCTATATATATGTTTATGCTTGTGTCCTTAAGCTCCTGAGCGGTAGCAGAGGAGCGTAATTGATGTCGTCATTATTTTGTTCGTCGAAGAGTTTTTCATTTAGTTCTTGTATTTGATGGTCTTGAATTTGTAGTTTGTTTACTGCCAGAATTTCCTTTTACTGGCACATAATAGAGTTGAATTTCAAAAAATGTTCTCATAAGCCGAGAGAGTCTCAGCACATTATGGTTGTTTTCGTTCTCGTAGAGCACCCAGAGCTCTACTATTTTGTTGAATAGATAGTTTGAAGCCCAGATGTAATCTAAGATTTTTCGATTTTGTTCTTTGCTCCAAGTGAAGTTTGGTGGGACATTGCCCATGACATTGCCGTTTAGCATTGAACAGTCGCAGCATTGTAGTGCAGAATTCCATCTTTGTCCTCGAGGAGGCAGATTATTCCACGTCATTGGGATGTTGATTTTCAGCTTTCGGTTTTCCCTGAACCAAAAGCAATTCAAGTCTCCAAACACTATTATCAATAGATTTGTATACATTTCCATATGTTCATCAATCATCGTAGTGATTGATTTGATGAACTCTTCTGCGACAATCATGCCAGGGTTCCAGTAACAGTTCAGCAGCAGCAAATGGAATCGCTTATCAAAATTGGGTTCCCTTGACTCCAGTATGGTTCATTTTTATCATCGTCAGTAACCCGGAATATGGTCGACCCAGGTGATTTTTTCTTGCAGGCTTTAGATCCATGTTATAACCATCTTTCATTGGCATCTGCCTGAGCCATGCCTCTTGTAGACAAATCGCAAAGTTGTTTTCTAGGTTCACTGCCATTTCCGCCTTATTGTGAAATACATTGTTCTAAGGGCAAGGCACACTGAGAAATACAATGCAGGCCTAAAACCTTGGGCAGGTATGTGTTACACACATATTTTCTGTGATGTAGATGAACACTCTCATATATCAGGGTAAAGAATACAATTACCCTGAAAATAGAATAGAATTTAAATTTTATTAATCGTGCAAAAAGTTAAAAAAATAATTTGCTTGAGATGAAGAATTAAGCAAAATTCTTTGTTACGTCTAATCGTAACCACAAAAGTGCTTAGTGCAATTCAAAAATGTCCCACAGTAATTCAGTGTATATAAATTGTCACTAAAATACAATAAATAACATTCACAAAAGAACACATCAACACATGTAGTTATAAAGTAAGACAGTGTACATAAAACATCAAGAAATAATTGTACAACTTGGAAAAAATACAAAACTTCCACTGTCGCAATTAACTACACTGCACATTCATTTCACCGTAACCCAACATGTTTTTTTTCTACAAGATACTTTATTTATTCTTAGAAAATTCATCAGGGGTATGATAGTGATCTTATAGATGGACAAATATTAATTCAGAGAAGTCCAACTTCGTAATGGAATTAGTACAGCGGCTTGTGTTGACAACTCTGTTTTGTTCGATTCCCTTTGCACAGTATTGTACTGTGTGGCTCACTCAGACTATAGCAATTGACATCACAATTTTCATCTAGGTCACCTTTTGTTCCATTAGACAACAGTATATTTCCGATGTGCTGTTGGTATAGCATGAATTAGATGATACCAAATCATAGGATATGTACCGAGCGTGACTCCAACAATACCGCTTAGAGGCAACCTAACATCGAAGATTGAATAAGAAAGTCCGATGTGAACAGTGTCTACTTTGCCAATGAGAATCTAAGTCATGCTATACCAACAGTACATCAGAAATATCCCGTTATCTAATGGAACAAAAAATCGACCTGGATGAAAATTGCAGTGACGTTTTTCTCGAAGGATTCTCCTTGATGAACTAACCAGCCTGTCAATTGCTATAATCTGAGTGAGCCACCCAGTATAAAAGTGTATGAAGTGAATCGAACAAAACAGAGCCATGATGAATTTACTAAGAAGGAACTAAGTATCTTGTAGGAAACAAACAAGTTGGGCTACAGTGAAACGAATGTGTAGTGCAGGTCATTGAGACATTGTGAGGTTTGTATTTTTTCCAAGATGTAAGTTTATTTCTTGATTTAAGAAGACGACTGATGTTTTATGTACACTTTCTTACTTTATAACTTTATGTGTTCATGTGATCTTTTGTGAATGTTATCTATTGTATTTTAGTGACAATTTATATACACTGAATTACCTGTGCAAAATGTTTGAATTGCACTAAGCACTTTTGTGGTTACGATTAGACGTAACAAAGAATTTCACTTTCTTCTTCATCTGAAGCAAATTATTTTTAACTTTTTGTACGATCAATACAATTTAAATTCTGATCTATTTTCAGGGTAATTGTATTTGTTACCCTGACATATGAGAGTGTTCATCTACATCACAAAAAGGATGTATGGAACACATACCTGCCCAAAGTCTGTTGTTGTTTAATGATGTGTTTTCCATACCAGAAATTACTTTGTGGCTATTTTTCCTGGACTCCCCCCTTGTTAGATGCCTAAAATATTAACACAACGAAAGGGACTGTTGCGTGAAAATATGTGTCTTGCTGAAATGACACAGTTAACAGTGTATCCGGAAAAGAGGTGTCTTGCGACAATGACACAAGGAACAGTGAATTAAGGAACGTGTGTGTCTTTCTAGAGTTGAAACAGAAAGTATGCTGAAAAGTATAATCAGATTGCAAAATGAAAAGGCACATTCTTGGCTGAGAGATAAATGCAGAATTTTCATTGGGACTGCCATACATCAAAATGTTCTGTACCGGGAGAAAGTAAATAAGTGGGTCTTGCTTGCCAGATTCAAAAATATGTTAGGATCTTTCATTTCAGGTGACTACGGCCACTTTGTAGCACAAAAACAGGCATCATGTAAATAAAAATACATTTGTGAGTGATCAAACAAAACAGCAGCCCTCCAATTGAAGTTTGCCACATTAATAAAGATTGGTGTATGCTAAGCAAAAGCAAGACTGTGGGTTAGGCTAAATAAATGTCTAATGGACAGTGGGGCTGACTTCAAACACAGAGATTCAAAATGAACTTTCCCTGCTCCAAGCTTTTGCTCAGGCTTTTCCAGGTGATCAACAATTGTTTTGAACCTCCCAAGGCCAAGCAGAAGGATGTAGCTACAGCGTTATCAATATTTATTTGTGGACTGTATAAACCGAGGCTGCAATCAAAATAAGCTGAACTTTTTAAAATATCCCAAATTAAAGACATGTGGACTAATTCCTGGCTTCACTTGGTTGTGGCATGCCATAAAGAGAAGATACAATCTTTGCTGGATCCCTTAGCTCACCTTTTCGGCTCCACAAGAATACACTATCATTTGGTTGCAGGCCTGAACAAACAGCAGAATGTGGGTTCAGGGAAATTGAAGACTGAAACTACCATTTGTCCTTGTTAATAATGTGGTCATTGTGCCTCATTACAAGTCCGGCCATAACCCTGCCGGTGCTACCGGCAGGTTGCCGCCAGACTTGCAATATTTACTGGCGGCTGGCTTGCCGGTAATATTACAACCCCTGCGTTCCGGGAAGTCAGGCGCCAGCAAATTGCTAATCGCCATTCCCATTGAGTTCGATAGGCACCCATTGGAGCTAAGGCTATACTAACCAAATCGATAGGACTCAATGGGAATGGGGAACACAGAAGCACTAGCAGTGTTAAAAACAGTGCCAGTGCTTCTATGTAACTCTGCGGGCGGGTGCCATTCTGCCCGCCAGGTCTGACCCTAGTGGGCATGATGGCACCCGCCCGCAGAGTCGTGCTGTGTCGGTCCGGTAACAATGTTGCCGGTAGGCTAACCAGCATCGTTGTTACTGGACCGGCACAGTCAGAATGAGGCTTCATTGCAAATCTTATTTTATTTAATAATGTGGGATTTACAGGGTTGTGGCAGATTAAAGCTAAGTTTCAGGCGATGGTATTAATGTGACTTTCATTTTGATGAAAATTTGAGTTTTTAGTTACCTAAAAAAAAGATATTTCTAGCTGCCCCACAAATGTCCTGAATCTGAAAATTGGGGAGCTGATGACTTATGAAATCAAATATCTGATTCGGAAGTTTCATATTCCCAACTATGTTAGTTTTCGAACAAAGGGAGAAAAACCATAGCGTGCCCTTACTATAGCATGCCGAAACAAAAGTAACTCCTACCGATTCATAATGAGGAGGGGGATATAAACATGTATATATTATGCCATTTATTTATTTTATTTATTTTTTGGATATTTATATAGCACATATACAGCAATACAGTGTTTTAAAGCGCCATAATACAAAAAGGGAGGGAACTAGGGAGCAAATAAACATTGAAAATTGACAATAAACAAATAGAATCAAAAAGCGGTCTTACTAGGCCTTGTAACATTCAGAACGTGCAAGTGCAGTGAAACGAAAAAAGGGGTGTGGGGTGGGGGTAAGTGCTATCAGGTGGAAGTGCCAGAGGTGCCAGTTGGGGAGGGAACAGGTAATGCATGGGTGGAGACGTTCCAAGCCAGGGGGGGGGGTCTACCACACAACAGGTAAGTGGAGGGCAGGGGGCAAACGACAGGCAGGTGTGGGCACAGAGGGTAGTGGATGGGGGATGCTGGTGGCGATTGGGCAGAAGGCCAGAATCCTATTGAACTCCTGAGGGACCAGGCTGCCAATCTCAGTGACAGAGGGAATGGTTAGCATGAACGGGGGAGAGAGAAGGAGGAGGAGAATAGAAAGGTCTTGAGGTGTTTGCAGAACTTGAGGTGGTCCAGTTCAAGATGGAGAGAGGAAGCGTGTTCCAGAGGAGGGAGCCAGCTGAGGAGAGGGATCTGCCCCCAGATCTCTGCTTGGAGAAACATTTAAGCAGCAGAGAGTTGAAGCTAGAAGATCGAAGGGATCTAGAATGAGAGTATTTAGTAAGAGAGAGCAGCAGGAAGTGTGGTCCCAGGCCCCAGGCAGTCTTGTGAATGATTCAGAGGATGTTGAATTTGATCCTTGCAGCAACCTGGAGCCAGTGGAGAGATTTTAGAGATGGAGAGATACAGTGCCTGGGTTTGAGGCCAAGGATAAGTCTCCTAACCATATTCTTGATTTCTTGAAGAGGACGGAGTGAGAAACGAGCCTGGTTGAGGAAGAGGCTGCTACAGTAATCCAGCCTGGAGAGGTCCAGAGCTCTAGAGACAGTAAGCTAGGGGGAAGGTGAGGAAATGGAGAATGCCTCTACGGAGGTAAAGTTGAAAGTGGACCTTCTTGTCTTTGTCCAGGATAAGAGGAATAAAGGAGAGCGAGGAGTCTAAAATGACCCCAATGTTTTTAGTTTCAGTGGATGGAGAACGAGGAGAGCCTATAGAGGGCAGCCATAGTGCAGGAGGGAAACTGGGAACAGGTTTCCCGATAGGAATAATCTCAGTCTTACGGGCATTAAGGCAGAGAGCATTGCAGGTGCACCAAGACTGAAGAGCAGACAGGCAGGCAGGGATGATCGAGGAGGAGGAAGAGGAGGAAGAGTGGAGCCTGAAGAAGAGTTGTGAGTCATCTGCGCAACACTGGAAATGAGACCAGCTGTGCAAGAGGTGCAAGGTAGATGTTGAAAAGCCAGTCATAAGGATGGAGCCTTGGAGAACAAAACATGTAGAGAGAGTTGTGGTGGAGGAGAAGGAGCCCAGGAGCACCTAGGATGGGCGATCAGTGAGGAAGGAGTTCAACCAATCCAGTGCCTGATCTGAGATACCAAGGGTGTCAAGGAGCCACTGTGAGAATAGAATGGTTGACCATGTCAAAGGCGGAAGAGAGGTCAAGGAGAATGAGAACAGCAGGAGGGTTAGAGTCAAGATTTGTGAGCAGTTCTTCACAGGTGTTCAGGACAGCAGTTTCCATGTCTCTGGATGTTAGGAATACAGATTGATGGTCATGTAAACAACCAGCGAGCTCAATGTTTTGGGTCAGTTGGGGGAAGACCAACTTCTCCAGGAGTTTCCCAAGGAAGGGTCAAGTAGAGATAGGGCGATAGTTGGCCAGACATGAGGACTCAGCTCTTTTTAGGAGGGGGTGCAAAAGGGAGTGCTTGAGAGAGGAAGGGAAAGAGCCAGAGACAAGGAGTGGTTGCAGAAGTCAGCTAGAGCTAGAGACAGAGAGGAGATATATATATATATTTTTGTTTTATTTATGTTATCATTTATAAAGCATTTGGCAGCCGGTGGGCATCAAGGCACTGTTACAGAGTTCAAGTACATGTTATAGTTAGTTACAGTGTACAGGTGGATGATTTTGCATGGTTACAAAGGTACATATGGAAACAGTGGTGGCTGAACACTTGATTTTTGCATGTTAGTCGACTAGACAAACAACCATGTTTTCAGGGCTTTCCTGAAGGCAGAGTGGGAGGGTTCTGCACTAATTGCAAGTGGCAGGGAGTTCCATTGTCTAGCCACAATGAAGGGGAAGCTGGCTCCACCTGCTTTCGAGCATTTGATTTTGGGAAGCACAAGGCAATGAAAGTATGGTGGTCTGGTGGGTCTAGATAAACCTGCTTTGGGTATATTCTGGGCGAGGTCGGGAGGGTCTGTGTTGTTGATGCACTTTTGCGAGATGGTCAGTATTTGGAAAACAATGCATTCTCTGGTGGGGAGCCAGTGAGCATCCCGTCTGGCTGCAGACATATGTTCTGTTTTGGGAATGCTGAGGGCGGCTCTAAGCACATTATTTTGGATGACCTGTAGTTTCGTTAGATTTTAGGATGACGTGCCCGAGAAGAGGACATTGCCATAGTCCAGCCTTGGCCTTATCATCACTCTGGCAATAGTGAGGCAGTTTTCAGTCGACAGGAAGGGCTTGGCTGCATTGAGTAGTCTGGTGGCATAGGCTGCAGAGGATGCAATAGCACTGACTTGTAGGGACATCAACAGGGTAACGTCCAAGTAAACCTCTAGGGTTTTGAATGCAGAAGATACAGGGATATGTAAGATGTCTTTGATGAAAGTAGTCTATTGACTGTTTAGTGTTTGTAGTGTCTCTGAAGGCCGTACGTGAAGGATTTCTGTTTTGTCTCCATTGAAACAATGCCAGTTGGCTGCCATCCAGGCTTGAATGGTGGAGTGGGCTACGTTGAGTGCCTTACCAGTGAGGGGTAAGAAGACTTGGGTGTCATCAACATAGTTTGTATAGGCTATGCCGATAGAGTTCAAGATGTCAAACAGTTTTCTGGTAAAGATATTATAGAGTGTGGGCGAGATACAGGAGCCCTGTGGAATTCCACAGTGGATGTTGGTGGGGGCAGTGCAAGTTTGTTTTGAGAATGCCCTCATAGCTCTTCCCTCTAAGAAGGAGGTGATCATGATGTGGCTTTGGGTGGGAAGTGGCCCGAGGTGTTAAGGCGGTGACAGAGTGTTTTGTGGTCCACTAAGTGAAATGCGGCTGATAAGTCCAGTGGGAGGAGCAGGGCCGGTTTGCCTGCATCCTTAATCTCATCCATCTGGTTTTTCAAATCAAGCAAGCTGATTCAGAGATGTTTTCCTTAATGGTTCTGGAGGAGCAGGGTGATACCTGTTTGGATGAGACCTTTATAGAGCAGACTGCTCGAGAGACCTCAGCCGTTGTGCTAGGTGAGAAGTAGGAGAAAGAAGGTGTGGATGCAAGAAAGGCCAAGGGAGGTAGGGGATAAGGGATGGGTGGAGGAAGGTGAATAAGAGAGAGTGACAGAACATCCTGAGTTTTAGAGGTGAAATGGGTGGCCAGTGCAGTACGGAGGGCCTGAGATGGAAGAGGTGAGGTGGTGAAGTAAGGAGGGCAATCTAATATAAATATATGTATATTTATTTATACTTTTTTAAGTGAATACATAAACAAACAAGGGACAACGTCGTATACGTCTTCTCAGCTTCGCTTCCCCTCCAACTGTCCCTTTTTCCTCGTTCTATCTCTCGCTTCCATTCTTCTCCTCGAGCATAGTCGCGTGCAGACGCACGCTTCACGGAGGAAGGATACTACACATCTCCCTTCTTTATATGGAAGGACTCTTTAGCATCGTTTCATCATCCCACATAGTCACAGAGATATCTTGGTGGTCTGGATTCTCTTCCCGACCTGGATCTGAACCTGTAACTCCAGTCTTGATACTCATCTGAATCTGTTGCCAAGGAAGAAACCCTCTTTGATTTTCTGTTCAACACTTCACCCTCACCTCGCACATTCCTATCTACATCGTCAACATTAGTACCAACTCTACTTCTCTCACTATCCAAATTTCCCAAAGCATCATACTGACTTCTCCATCTTTGACCACTTATATCCATTACCCTTTCATTGTTCCATACTCTATCATCCTGGGTTCTAGTAGCATGGGAATAAACCTCTGCCACTCTCACAGGCTTGGACCATTTGCAACCATCTCTTCTCAAATTCTCAGGTAGTTTTATCCTCACCCAATCACCCACCTGAAATTCAGGTAATTTCCCAAAGCGTTTTTTATCATGCATTTTTTTGTTGTCACTTTGTCTATGTCTAATATTTTCCTTTGCAATTTCTATTTTATTCTCACTACTCACAATATCATTCATCCACCCTGGAGACATATTTGTATTGGCTTTCCTGCCCCTGTTGAGTTCAAACGGTGTGACTCCAGTGGAGCTGTGAGGAGTGAATCTGTGGGCCAATAGAGTCTCTTTGACTGCTACCTTCCATTCCTTCCCATTGGCCCATGCCAGTTTTATAGCATCTTTTATCACTCTGTTAAACCTCTCCACAATGCCATTGGTTTGTGGATGGTAAATGGCGCACAACTTATGGTGAATGGCTTTACTTTTGAAATACGTCTCCATTTGCTCAGATTTAAATTGTGAGCCATTATCTGTGAGGACTGTTTTGGGATATCCCTCTCTCTCACACACTTCTTCCATGAATCTTATAACATCACTTGTGGTAACTTTAGATAAAAATTCAACTTCAACCCATCTGGTTAACATGTCAATTATAACTAGACAATACGTAGCACACCCATCACTCCATACGGGACCAATCACATCCATAGCTAATTCGCTCCATGGACTTTCAGGAACCTCTCTCAAAACCATTGGATATTCTGCACCCTTGCACACTTTATCGCTCTTAGAGCAAAGGATACATTTTCTAACTCGGTCTTCGATCAGTCTATCACAACCGGGCCACCAATATGTGCTTCTGATTCTTCTTTTAGTCTTTACAATTCCCTGATGTCCTTCGTGAGCCATCGTTATAATCTTTTCTCTTAAGTTGGTGGGGGGTACCAATTTGTCTCCTTTCATGAGGCAATCACTTTGCAAATATAATTCTTCACGTACATCCCAAAAGGCCTTTATTTCTGGAGAAAGTACTTTATTCTTCTTCCATCCCCCTTCTTTCACCATCTTCACAACTTCTAATAGCGTAATATCCTTCGTCATGCCATCGTTCCAATCCTCCTTGGATACTGCTTGGCTTGATATTTCACACACGGCTTCACTATCTCCAAAATCTTCTTCAATATCATCAAGATTGGTCAAACGGGACAAACAATCTGCCGTAATGTTCTTTGAACCTGGAATGTACATGACTTTGAAACTGAACTCTTGAAGTCTTGTGACCCATCTCCTAATTCTGCTGGATACTCTGTCCAGACCTTTGGTACTGAATATTTGCACTAAAGGTTTATGATCTGTGTGTATGGTGAATTGTACGCCCCAAACAAAGGACCGGAATTTCTCAATGGCCCACAGGCCGTGTGTGAAATATCAAGCCAAGCAGTATCCAAGGAGGATTGGAACGATGGCATGACGAAGGATATTACGCTATTAGAAGTTGTGAAGATGGTGAAAGAAGGGGGATGGAAGAAGAATAAAGTACTTTCTCCAGAAATAAAGGCCTTTTGGGATGTACGTGAAGAATTATATTTGCAAAGTGATTGCCTCATGAAAGGAGACAAATTGGTACCCCCCACCAACTTAAGAGAAAAGATTATAACGATGGCTCACGACAGTGAACAGTAAAGAGGATGGGCCCGCCTCCTCTGAGAGTACGTAAAGTCTATTGGCGGTGAAAATATAAACACACGCCGTGGATGGCCAGGAATTGACAGCTGGGGCCAGGCCCGCCTCCTCTAAAGGCACGAAGTGTGTATGGGCAGTGAAAATATTGACAGCCCACTGAATGGACTTGAATTTAACTGCCGGGGCCCGCCCCCTTCCGAAAGCACACAGTGCGGTGTGCGCCGGGCGGGGCCCAGGAGCAGTGAATAAATTAACTCGCCGGAGGCTCCACGATCCTCGCACAGCCTGGGTGGAAGCCGCGTTCCTACCTGCTGTGCGGCCGGAGATCCTTCTCAACGGCCACTAATGCGTCTTCTTTCATCCTCGTCGCCATTGAAGTAAGGAGGGCAATCTAATATAAATATATGTATATTTATTTATACTTTTTTAAGTGAATACATAAACAAACAAGGGACAACGTCGTATACGTCTTCTCAGCTTCGCTTCCCCTCCAACTGTCCCTTTTTCCTCGTTCTATCTCTCGCTTCCATTCTTCTCCTCGAGCATAGTCGCGTGCAGACGCACGCTTCACGGAGGAAGGATACTACAGGTGGAGACTGCAGATGGATTGGCTAGTTCCTTGCAGATGTTGAAGAAGTCAGCTGTGTTGTTGGAGGCTCGAGAGATACAGTTTGGATGTGGGCCCTCTTCTTGAAGCATATAGAGAGATGATATTGTCTTTGGAGTAGGGAACATAACAGTTTGTCAGTGAGGGAGCCCGAGGTCTGCCACTTCAGTTCAGCAACTCTGCACTTGTGTTTCAGAGCAGCTAGATCAGAGTCATACCAGCTGTTACACTTGGAGACAAGTTTCAGGCGGACCCTTATGACAAGGGCAGGAATGTCAAGGAGGTTAGTGATAGCAAGATGAAGGTTGGCAAGGGCAGAGTCTGTGGGAAAGTCACGAGGGGGGAAAGAGGAGGCATGAAGGTGGAGGCAAACCAGCAGCTGACACTTGTTTCATTGGTCAGATTACCACAAAGGAGGCTGGCAGTGCTGGTGGAGGCTCGGTTAGGGGGCTGAGAGTTCCCAGAAGAGAGAAGAGGAGAGAGTGGTCGGACCAGGAGAGAGGAGTAGTGCAAGGGTTTTAGAAAAGAAGATCAGCCAGGAGAAAGGCATCAAGAGTGTGTCTGGCAGAATGGGTAGGGCCAGAAGGGAGAATAGTGAGGGAGCGAGAGGTAGAGAGATCACGGAAAAGTGTAGAGGCAGGAGCAGTGGAGTCAAGGTGGATGTTAAAGTCACCAAAGAGGAGGAGTTTAGAGGTAGAAGTCAGAAGAGAGGAGGTAAAGTCAGCCCATCCGGAGAGGAAGACATACACAGGGCCAAGAGGTCAGTATATAATGGCATGGGTGAGAGAGAGAGTCGGAGCGACACCAAACTTGCAGACAAGACATTCAAAGGAGGAATAGGGCTGGATGGGTATGAGAGAGGAAGGGACCCACTCAAGGAAGATCAGGGCTACTCCACCACCAAAATGGTTGTGCCGAGGCTTGCAGAGGATCTTGTAGCCATCTGGCAGGAGGGATTCAAAAGCATTGACAGAGCTGGGATTTAACAGCGCCTTGGTGAGAACGAGGATGTCGATATCAAAGTCTTCAAGAAAGAGCCAGATGTCAGAATTATGTTTGACGTCAGATCAAGCATTCAAAGTAACGAAATGTAGCCAATCACCACCTTTGAAGATTTTCGGAGGAGTTGCAAAGAAAGAGGAAGGAGGAGTAACAGGAGAAGGTAGAAAGTTGATGAGGGTCGTTTCTATAGTTACTCGAATTCGCCATGTAGGGGCTTTTTGAGGTAAAAAGTTGTCATGTTAAAACATGAAAAAGATAGAAGATGTGTGCCTCTTCACTTCATTTAATTTCGCTTCACTTCAATTCAATCATAGACCTCCCCAGCCTATACTCAGAGGGGGATGGCTCTTGATAGGAGGAAGAGAGAATGATCCTCCAATGGGACAGTTAGCACCAATAAACTGGCCACTTCTAATTATAATAATTAGAGGTGTGGTTTAGCCATTAAAAGCTTTTGCTCTATGCAGACAGGGATCAGACAAGGAGGAAAGCTGCCTAAAAAGCAGCCTTGAGGGGAGCTGCCAAACATCTTCCAGGACTTGCCCTTAATCCACCTGGGGGTATCCTGAGACAGCTTACTGACATCTTGGGTGGAGAGGCCTTAACATTGAGAGGCCCTAAACTTTGCCTTGGAGAGAGAACTGGGGAATCCAACAGCTGACTAGTCCCTGATTTGAATTTCATTTGCGACCAGAAATGGCAGTGCACTAAGGCCAGTTTTCGTGATCCAGCAATTTATTTAGGTAGAGCGAGCACGGTCTGCGTGACGATGTATACAACGGAGTAGAACTGAGGTCATTTCACTTCATTGGAAAGCCATCCTGTCCTTTCAAATCCAGTGGCACGACACATTAAGAGAGGAAAGATTCATTACTATCTCAAATGTATGAGGTGCAATGAGGAACGGGATCTCAGGGTACTGCAGCAGCACAGTGTGACCACAGCAAACCCAGCTCTTTCAAGCGCTTAGCTACCTTGCAAGAGATTCACAAAACCAATTTTTGTTGGAAATTGAATTTGTGGCCCTGATGAAGGCGGAGGGCCAAGATGGAAAGAAATTGACCTAGCCGAACTGCGAGTTGGCCAAGCTTTCCGCTTTTTTTGTTGTTGGACTTAGGTTTCCAATTTGTGCAGTGACACCAGAGATAGTGATTTGTGAAGCATTTAACTATAGGTCAAAAAAAGCAAATGCCAGCCAGGATGTATTACTGTACTCATTGTTGAATGAAAAGTGTGAAGTAATCTGTTGGAATGAATGTGTGAAGGTGTGATTGAAAAGAGGATGAAGTTTGCAAGTCTTGAGTGTTAGAAAGTATATTTTCAATTAAAAGATCTTCATTGAGATATACATATGTATGCCTTTCTAGATTGTGTGTTTTTATTTCGGTTTGTATTATATTGGTGTATAATTGAAGACTTTGTGCAGTTGTCTTTATTCATTCTACATTGACTCATTGACTATTGCAGTGTTGCAGAATTAAATGGTGATGTCCACTTATTAAAATATAAAAACTATTTTACAAGTGTCATTTTGCATTTTATTGATTGATCACCATCTTGGGCCCTTGCAAACTGTTTAAATAGAAACCTCATGTTTGTGTGTGTCCTCATTCGTAAGGAGACAGATGAGGGAGGAAAACTGGTGACAACCTCTGACTGAAATGACCAGACCCCGAGCTCTCCAAAGAGGAGCCTGGCTGTCTCCCTGAACACCCCAAAACAGAGGTTCCATGTAGGTAGAATGATCCTTTGAAACCAAGTGTGTGGGGGATCTACCTGCCTTAATATCTTCCCTTCACAGTGGGTGCAGGCACATTTTGTAGACCCTTAGCGTATTTGACTGCATATTAATTTAATGAATTGCCAAATAGATTGACGCAGGGGGGTTCTTGGGAAAATTCGAAACTTCTAACCTCTCTCCTAGCGGCAATAATGTTATAGTCACATGAAGTAATTGGTATGTCCTGGCCACAAAAAACTAATTTGGTAATTGTCACCATTCCCAAACCTTGCCTTTAAAACAAAAAGGTAATTGTCCCTAAAACGTCTACTCTCAGGTTTCTTCCTTTGTTACTCTTAATTCTATTCTACCTCACTTTCCTTCTTGTTTTCTAGCTCTTCATTGTATGGAAAATGTTCTTTTATCAGTTTGCTACTCTCTCCTTTCTGCCCGCTATGCAAACACTCTTCTATGCCTATACTTTTGTACTTATCGGCTGCTTTTGACACAGTGGATCACACATTACTTCTTCTTTCTCTCTCCTCCTTTAGCTTTTCTGGCTCTGTAATTTCATGGTTTCAATCCTATCTTGCTAATCGTATCTACTCAGTATCCTGGGCAGGTGCTAATTCGCGTTCCTTTCCTCTTCTACACAGTGTCCCACAATGGACAGTCCTTGGTCCATTTCTCTTCTCTTTGTATACTTCTCCTTTAATTAAGATTATCTCTTCTTTTGGGTTGTCCCATGGCTTTTATGCTGATGACACCCAACATTTTCTATCCTTTTCTTCTTTCACGACTGACATACATTCAAATCTTTCTGCTTGTCTTTCCGCGATCAGAACTTGGATGTCAGACCATTTTCTCATCATTAATCCATCTAAGACTGAACTTTTCTTTTTGCCCGCCAATACTATCCCCCTACTGTTTCCCCTCCATTTGTTCTCTTTTGCCCTTTGCATCTGCCCTTTTCTCTGACTGCCCGTAACCTTGGTCTTCATCTTGAAACTAATATTTCCTTTGCTGATCATATTGCAATTACATCTTGTTGGGTGTCTTTGACCCACGTTCAAGTTATTATGCTGCAACATTTGGTGCTGTGGGCTTCGAAAATCCAAGATGGCCGAAAAGCCCACATTTGCACCAGAATCCAGGAAAACCGTGCAGTTCTGCACACACCAAAATGGTTTCCTGACCTGGAACCGACCAGTGCGTGCGTGTTGGGCCAGAAGCGCCATGAGTGAAACGTGGTGCCAAAGGAAAAAACAGCAGTGCCTGTTAGCTCAAAAAAAGCGCTCTGAAATCACCTTTGTTTCTCTGAAATGCAAGCTAAAAATGCCTATTTTAAACATTGCAAGATATTCAAAAATCTCACTGAACACCAGCAGACATTTGGCAGAATGTAGTCTTGTGTCAATACAAAATCGGGAAAGATGAAGAGCCTAAAGCAATGTTTATAACACAACTGGCTGAAGGTGGATATCAGCAGCTTAACTGAAATTGGATTTAAAACCACTAACATTTAAATGTTTAAAATAAATGAGTGACCTACTTTTGTGTGTCACATAGGTTGCAACTGTTTAAAGGTCATAGTTTTGAACTTAGAATCAGCGTTCTAGCTGCTTGAGTAAAAATTGTAAGTTTGATTTGAATGAAGAAAATGGGAACAAAAGTGACATTTGGCTGAAGCCTGGCTTGAAGAGATTGAATTCTGCCCGGCAACTACCCCCGACAGGAGTTGAAACTTGCCCAGCCCCTGCATTCGCAGGCCTGGCTGCCTTATGCTGTTCCCACCAAAAGGAGATTACACCTCTCTGATTGAATCAGGGGAGGAGCACCTGGGGGCAGGGAAACAGAACAATGAGCTTTTCTTGGCTCAGGCAAATGTTAAATTAGGGGGGGGGGTCGTAAATGGCTTCCTCTTGGAAGAAACTGGGAGGAGCAGTGCCTCTGTGAGCAACCTGAGTTGGAGGAAGTGGACAAACCAGAAATTCCACCATGTGCTTTAGGAAACCACACCCCTCTGGGCCAGAGCATAATTTAAAAAAAGGGTGGATAATTCATAGTATGGACTTGTCAAAATTATATAATTAACATCATTATTCTTGTGATTTTTCTGTGCACATTTTAAGAGGTGTTAGGACTCTGTGGTATGTTCTGGGGGGTAGTAGCGGAAAATAAGATATTACTCCGAATGCCTGTAAGTTACAAATCTGACACTTTATCATCTGATGCCCATATTCCTTGTGCATGTTTGTGTAAATTCTGGAAAAGTTTAGAGGTTGTGTTCTTGATGAAAAGGGCAGAATTCTGTCATAAGTGGACTCAACATCTTACAAAGACAGGGATCGGATGGTTTGGTGCTACAGAAAATATGTTAACTGGACATATAATATTAGAAAAATGGTACATAGATAAATATGTATTTGGATCAAAAATAGATTTGTGTGCAAATTGACAAGGGAGTGTTGTTTCTGTATGCCATAAAATGGATGCCTGATGGCACTCCATTCCTTCCCCCAATCAAGGGAGAGAGGAGAGCTTGGCCAATGATAACTTGTGAGGGGCAGGCTTAGTTATGCCCACGCACACACCCATTTTCAAAACACATAAAAAGAGACTGCTTTGGCAGGCAACACACTCACTTTCCATTTTCTTGTGAAGCATTTTGCCGGACGATTTCAAGATCCAGAACTCAACTCCAGATAGATCCAGAACCAAGCCAGAACTTAAAGCAGAGAGGCCTAACCCAAACAGCTGAACTCTTCTCAGCGGTCCTCAGCATCCAGCAAACCTAATCAAACTATTCAACAGCCGGGCAAGCTGTTTGATTCTGGCCTAGAACCCTTTGCCAGTACACAGAAAGCAGTGCTGTATCCAGAATCCACTTGATCCAGACCAGCGGAACCAGAGACCCAGACCAGACCGCAGTGCCACTAGCAGACCCAGACCAGACCGCTGTGAGCAGAACCAGTACCAGAAGCCACCAGAAGTCTAGTCCAACCTGTTGACCAGATCCGTGACGAGGCCCATTCCTTCCAAAATTAGGAGTGAGTATCCTGAGGCCTTTCCAGAACCCATCTCTGAGTTTAAAATAATCTGATACGAAACATTTGAACCTGTCCAGAACTGCATCATAGGAATCGTGTGTTCATTCTGTCTTTTCAAAGCTGTAAAAGTGTCATTCTGAAGTTTACTTTAATTTCGAGAAACTACCTTCACAAAATCGTCCGTATCTTTGGAACCGCGTGTGTTAGGAACGAGATTTGAAAGCTAAGATTCTAAGCTTTCCAACAAGCCTGAACCCGTAATTGCTCTTGACGCATTCGGAAAAATTGCCGCGAATTGAAAAATTAGCTCCTGTGAAAGATAGCCGTCTTTTGCTTGAACTGCTAAAATTCATTTTCAACCTGCTAATCCCTCATTGAGCATTGCCAGTGTGACTTGAACTAATCTTAAATAGCTATCACCTACCCTGAACCTCCTATAGGGAATTAAAATCATTTTTAGCATATTTTTCCTTTCTTTGCATACCACATTTAAAAGTAATTTTGCCTGTGTTTAAAACCATCCCTGTTTGTCTAAGCTTGCTAGGGGGGAACTGAAATCCGTATTGTATTGTGATTGTATTCCTGAAAACCGTGTGCTTACTTCTATCTCCTTATATTGCATAGGGAAGGAGTGAATTGCCACAAGGGGAAAAGTGAACATATTATCTCTTGTTAAACCCTATCAGTTTATTTCTGTACTGCATTCTTTCCATCATTGTTTTTCCTTGAAACCATAAAAGCATCCTCAGTTACCTTTTCCTTCCTATACCAACTCCTAAGTAATTAAATAAGCGTACAATTGTAATATTAGCCATTGTTGATCACTGTCATATTCTTCAGTGTGATATCAAATATTAATTTATTATAAAAGTGTAATATATATATATATTGTTTAATTTTTCCAATAAATCTTTTAAATTGCAAAACAAACCTACTTCTTGGCTCAGTGAGGTCAGGGGGATTCAAAGAGAGGGACATTATATAAGTGTTTATCATCCAGAGTATAACTCATAATAAGAATATATAAATAAGGGCTTCCCTTGGGCGTCCCAGACGAGGCACTGACTTAGTGGGATTGCTGAATTGAAGTCACTTAACAGATTGGGGGCTCGAGCTGGGGATTCTGGATTAGAGCTATCACTTGTGCAGATTAATATGGTGTGCTAACTGACAGGATACATAATCCTGTTGGATCACCACGCCGTGTTACACTGTAAAAACACCCCTCAAAGGAACGCTCTAAGGAAACGGTCTGTTTTGCAAAATAAAATACAAACTTCTGTAAGTCAGGAAGGAAATCAATTTCCAGAATTACGAGCTTGGTAGATATCAAAATAGCCAGAGAACACCTCTTACATAAGCTATTTGTGAGAGGTGAGTGGGCTCATCAGGACCAGGCGGTCTGGTTGCAGGCAATCGCACCCCAGATCACTGAAACAGGGTCAGAAATATGGAGAGATCAGGGTCCATTACATGTGGCCCTGAGTGAACTATATATGGCCTCTAAAGCCAAAGATGAGCACGACAAGATTGTCATGATAGCGGCATATTTATATTTATATATGGGAGCCATACAGGACAAATGTGCTGAAGGCCAAGATCTGGAAAATAGGCAACTGATGGCATTAGAGAAGGCCCAATCTGACCTGGTCTCTTCCGAGCAGAGGCTACAGAGGAGCCAGGAGTCAGAAAATGATAGTAGGCAGTATATCATTAAAATAAAAGAGGACATGGGGATCCTGCAACAGGAAAAGTCTGACCAGGATACCAGATTTCTGGCCTTGCAGAAGGAGTACCAAGAAGGTTTGGACTCCCTACTGCAGAGCCAGAAAAAGCTGGAGCAACAACTGGACTTCAATAGGGTATGTGCTGAGCAGGTAGTCACCCTGCAAAGCCACCTAGATAGGGAGAATGCTGAGAGAAACAAATTATTTCTGAAAGACCTGGACCCCCAGGCAGAGTTTGAGGAAGAGCGACAGAAAGCTGGTGCCCTTCAAAGGCAGAGGGATGACCTGGAGGCACAGATGCAGGCTCTTAGTCAGGAAAGGGACACCTTAGGCCAGGAAGTCTGCCAATTCAAAGAAACAAATGAAGAAAATCACCTGGCCCTCGAGGGGCTGGGTGACCTCCGAAAAGAGCATCAGGACTTGCTAGAGCACACCAGGAGGGTGGAAGATGCTCTGGCAAGAAAGGAACAGGCCAGTAGGGATGGGACCCAGGAGGTAACCCTCCTGCAGCAAAGACTGGCCCAGTATTCCAGGACCAACCAGGAGGCACAGAGAGAGAATGAGGCTCTCTGTCAGCACAATAATAGGCTCCAGCAACAGGTAGCCATGCAGGAGAGACTGATAGAGTCTAGTAAGGCGTTAACTGAGGAACTGAAAGCAGAGGCTCTTGCATTGCAACAGGGAGCAGGGGCTGACAGAGATGAAGTTCGCTGGGAAAGGGAAACACCTGAGCATAACCTCAGGAGCCCTAGTCCCAGAGGCCTTCATCTCTCCCAGTCCTTGGACTCTGTCACCCCCATGCCCCATGGTGCACATGAGCCCAGGGCTACGGGGATGGCAGATTACTATCCAGCCAAAGGTATGGGGTTCATAGGCCAGTACCTCCCAGGAATGGATGGGCGGGCATCCGGGTATGGGCACCCAAGCACAGTGCAAAATAGTGGGGAACCCCAGGAGAGTAGGCCCACTAAGGGCATCATAAAAACCTCTGCCCAGTTAGGTCAGTGGGGGGGGTACCCATCAAATCCTGGCAGCAAGGAGGAATCTGAAGACTCCTCTGAACGTCACAGGACACAGGAGACCAGGTTCCCACATTCTGCCAGCCATTCCCAGGCTTGCAGAATCCGGGAGAGCCTGGAAGATCAGACGGGCACCTCTGGGAGCAGTGCTTCTGAGTCAGAGGATGAATGGTCCAGGGTTACCCGAACCAAAAAAGCCAATAAGGCAAAAAGGGCCTTGCTTAAGGACCCCTTAAAACAGATTAAGGCAATAAGGAGTGTCATCACGACTTATCACAAGAACGCCAAGTAATCTGTTTGGGAACACTAGGAGCTTTATGAGCAAATGATGGAGACTTTCCATTTGAAAGACAGCAGTAGCTGCATTAGTATGTAAAATGGACATTCTCCCGAGAATACTCCAGTTTCTTTGCGGGGCTGGAGGACCAAAACCATTCAAGATGGTCCACATATAGGGCGGCCATCTTGAAAAAAAAATCTGTTCATAGAAATCCCCAAGAGGCTCGCAAGGCAGCCTACAATTTTCAATGTGGGGAGGATCAGGCCCCACAAGAATTTGTGCAGGAATTGAAGCATGCCTTTGCGCAGACTACCAGAAGGGTGCACACGGACAGTAAAGAGTTTGTAAATACGTTTTTCCATGCCGTGCCCAAATACATCATGACCCAGCTAATGAGGGATTTTCATGAGAAAAGGTCACTAGACTGGGTCATTGAACAGGCTACCCAGATCTATGAGGTGCAGAAGCCCATAGAAAATCAAAATAACGCTCAGAAAATCCCCAAATCGACTAGCACCCCTGCTGCCGCCAAGGTGGCAGAGGTAAAGGTTGCCCCCATTTTAGATTTGGAGATGGGGGGGCCAAAAAACCTGCATGCACCGAATAATTCTCAGCCCAGAAGGCCCTCGGGCCAGTCACAGACAGGGAGTCAAGGAGGTAGTCCCAAAAATGGGGACCCTCGCTCCCCTGACTATGTAAGTCCCTGCTACAAGGGAAACTGACCCATCCTGGGGTATGTGTGGACTCCTCTAGCCCAAGGGGGAGGATACAACTAGTCACACAACCCAGGGAACCTCCCTCCGAACTTCCCACAGGAGGGCAGAATTTCACCAAACCCTGTGCAGAACTTGTTCCCCTGGTATCCACCCAACTTCCAGCCCCAAAATCATCCATCCTTCTTTCCCCACTTCCCTGAGCCCAGACCACCTAATCCGGGAGAGGGGAGGCCAAGGGTGGAGGGGTACCCAAATCTTCCCAACCCGGGATACTACCAGAGAAGGGAAAGCTACCCTTCCCAGGATCATCCCAGAGGAGAAAATAGAACCCCGTATCAGCCTGAGCGGGTTTCCCAACTTGAGCGCCAGGTCCAAAATATGGCACAGGAGCTGGGTCGCGTGCTAATGGCTCAGCAGAACCCTCAGATGGGCATGCCGGCACAGAATGCACCAAACTCTGGGCCTGGTGCTCCAGAACAATGATGGGGCAGCACCCCGATAACCCACCAGTTCCCAGGGAGGAGGCACAAGAGGAAGGGGGGTGTAAAGGCTTGGAGGAAGCTTCCTTCCCCACTTGTAAACAGCCCCTGGAAACCCAGGAACCGGAAACAAAATCTCTTACCCCTGAAAGTCTGCCACCCAAGGAGCAGAGAGGAGGTAGGAGAAACAAAGGACCCAAACAGACCCATTTTGTGGAGGAGGTACAGATCTTCCAATTTGAGGGAGAGGGATCCTCAGAGGATCCTGGGAAAAGGATCTTATCCTTCAGAGATGGGGGAACTCCTCCCAAGGAAAAATGGGTCCCAAGGGATTCCAATCCAGACTGGGTAGGTGTGGGGATTGAGCTGTCGCCGCCCATCATTCTATCCCAGAACCAACAATACCGAAAACCCCTGGTGCAAACCCATCCTGGTGACTGCCTCCAAAAAGGGGGGGCGGCCCAGAACCAGAACCAGGGGAACCCAAAACTGCATCCATAGACTGGGTAGATGTGGGGATTGAGCTGTCGCCGCCCATCATTCTATCCCAGAACCAACAATACCGAAAACCCCTGGTTCAAACCCATCTTGGTGACTGCCTCCAAAAAGGGGGGGGGGGTGGCCCAGAATCGGAACCAGTGGAACCACAAACCGCATCAATATATAACTGGCAACTTTTTCTTTCAGATTCCCAAAACACCCTGCCAACCTCTGCCCAAATCTCTTCTCTCTCAATGACCAAAACCAGAAAATTAGCCCACCAGTTGTCCGAAAATGTGCATTACCTGTGCCCCCTTGAGGAGAAGGAGGGAAGATACTATGCCCCGGTACAAGTACAGGGGCAGGGGACAATTTTGGCACTGGTGGACACTGGATCCCAAGCTACTCTTCTGTCCAAAAGGGCCTTTGATGAACTAAATGCAGGAAGGGGAGAGAATTACCGTATTCCTCTCACCTCTCTTCCTAGACAACTTCAGAACTTTGACGGGAAGGAAATTCCCGTCGAGGGGACTGCAGATTTGGACATCAAAATTGGGCGACACAAGGTGAAACACCCGGTCATAGTAGTGACTCCAGAGGGCACCCATTGTTTACTAGGGAATGACCTCCTGAGAAGGTTGTCACCACTAATAGATTGCGTAAACAAGGTCCTCTTGACCCAGACTAGCCGACCAATAAAATTAAAACAGAGCGTAATCCATGTTAGTTTAAACGGCACATGCCACATGGTTGAACAAAAATCTGACCAAGAACAATTTCACTTCCAGAACTACCAAATTCCAGATGTGATAGTAATAGCAGTAGGACAACAGACTGGTGATGGGGGATCCTCTCTATTTCTGAAAATCAACCTTCCTTCCAGTTTAAGGTGGTATTCCACACTGGAAGGAAACACTCTGAAATTCTTTACTAATCCACAATCAGAAATTCCCAATCCAATAGTCCAGAAAGATGTGAAATCAGCTCAGAGCCTGGCTGATATTCAGCAAATTGGAGAACAGTTGTTCATCCCTGTTCAGTTAAATGATGGGAAGGACTCTGTTCTCACCCGAATGTGTGTGAACAACGGTAAGAGCTTCATCAGCGAAGCCATGATCTGCCAAATACCAAAAGATCCAGCCATTCCCACATTCAAACTGATAAACAAATGGGAAATCGATCTGGAAACAGCCAATTCCAAACATCTCCTGCCAAGGAGGTGTATGCCCAAAATCTCCATTGGCAACAAGAGCATAGTCCATAATTATTGGGTTGTGCGAGATGTCACTGCCGCCTTTTACTTAGGCAGTGACATTCTCAATCGCTTTGCCATTAGTTTGGACCTAATAAACTTCAAAGCTTGGTCCCGATTAGCGGATAATCCCATGGGCTTTGATGATCCAGAAAAAGCATTTAGGTCAGCTCAATTGCTACCTTATGCAGTGGAAATTCAGGTTAGCGAGGAAGTCACCATCCCAGAAAGGACCCGACAATTCTCCCTGGAAGTGAAAGTTAAAAGAGGACAAAAATTGAAAAACCCTGATGCTTATATTCATCTAAATTCTTCTCTCCAACAGCAAGGGTTGGGGGTAAACCCAACACCATTAGTCAACATCGAACATGACACCATTCCAATAGAGGTGGATAAGAGCGATTTAAAGAGTATTACTATAGCCGCAGGCACCATTATTGGAATGGCGGTTGATGACCGACATTTCTCCATTGATTTAGGAAATGAACTGTTAGGACCAATCCCCAAGGACTGCTTTGACAGTGACAGTGATGACAATACAACACCAGACAGGATCTTTACCCGGTATGGGGGGAACGTTCTGGTGTACACTTCCTGCCCTTATGGTAAGGAAGATGTGACTTGTGACTTCAGGAGGGATGAGGTGATTTTCCAGGTCCATGAGGGCTGCCTTTCCCACCTGAAGCCTCCAGTCCAAATCAGCACTCTGACCAGGGACTTCTCCACCCAGCTGGAGGAGGCCGCTGAGATAGCAAAACCAGAAGTCTTTCCAGGCTTCAGGCAGATGGTGGAAGAGAGAGTCAACATAGCTGATGCCTGTGTGACTCTGGAACAGAAGCAAAAGTTGAAACAAGTTTTCTTGGATTTCCAAGATCTCTTTGCGGTAGACTCATATGACTGTGGTCGCACCGACATCCACACAACAGCAATTCCCACGGGCCCTGGCACGACTCCAGTGTTTGTGAAGCAATATTGCTTGCCTCTCGCATCCATGGAGTCCCTTACTGAAATAATTAAGAACCTTGAGTCACGAGGAATAATCTGTCCAGGCCCCAGCACCTTCAATAATCCGGTGCTGGGAATTTTGAAGCCAAACGGCCAGTAAAGACTCTGCGCCGCCCTTAGGGAGCTCAACAAACGGGTCCATACTTCCTGATGGCCTTTTCCCTACATTGACCAAGGGCTGGCCCAGATGCAGGGGTCACAGGTATTCACTGCAATAGACCTGACCAATGGATACTGGACTGGGCCTGTCAGTAGGGAGGACCAATACAAACTGGCTTTTACCTTTGGGAGCCAGCAGTTCACATGGACCCGGACTCCCTTCGGATACCTTAACTCCAGCAATGAGTTCAACATTTTCCTACACAAGGCCATGCCCGACCTGGGTGCGAGGGGTAACCTGGCTTATGTAGATGATGTCCTCATCAAAAGTTCATCTGTGGAAGAACTCATAGCAGAGATCCGTTATGTTCTGACACAGTTGAGGGCCGCCGGAGCAAAACTTTCCTTTCAGAAAGGGAATGCATGGGTGAATGAGTCCCCAGAACCCTCCGCTGGATACAAAACTGGTCCCCGAAGTAGTCAGGTGGCAGAATTGATGGCTGTGTATCAAGCCATCCTCACTGTTGTCCAACATCAACTCCATGAACTGGTCATAATCACCGATTCAGATTATGTACGGAACGGGTTCGTGGAGCACCTGGTTAATTGGAAAACCAGAAGCATGCTATGTGCTAATAACAAACCCTTGAAACATGGGAAGTTAATTCAAAACATTGATGATCTGCTCACCGTGAATGGGATAACCATCTACTGGAAAAATATCAAGGGTCATTCCAAAGTAGAGGGACCAGACAAAACTGGAAATGATTTAGCTGATCAGCTGGCCAAAACCGGGGCCATCCAAGGGGATCTAATAGAGATTGAGCCCCTGTTGGGGGAGATCCAGGTCACTGCTATCACTAGGTCCCAGACGAATGCTCACAATGATCTTTCAACTGCACAATGGAGTAAGGAGACCCCAGATGCTGATTTGATTACGGCTCAGAAAGGGGATCCAATTATTGGTAAGTTTTACCAACACATTGAGGATCCTGAGAACTTTCCTCTGACGGATGCCGATTACATTGGGAAAGAGGACCTTAGAGTGTTGATGAAATGTCCAAAAATGTTCCGAATCCAAGACGGTTTGTTGGTAAGGAAATCCCAAGCTGTCCATGATCAGTGGGTGGTCCCTACCTCATTCCGAAGCCTGATGTTAAGTCACGCCCATGATGCGGCCACCGCCGGTCATAAGGGGTTTCATACAACACTTGAGATCTTAAGAGAGGTTGCTTACTGGCCACACATGGGGCAGGGCCTCGATCAATACTTGAAGGGGTGTCTTCTGTGTGCACAATTTCAGCCAACATCCCTCACACAGTGTGCGCCTCTCCAAAAGAGGGGGATGACACTGCCATGGTCAGATTTGCAAATCAACTTCATAGGCCCTGTGATTCGCTCCTCTAGGGGAAATAAGTACATGTTGACGGTGACATGCTTATTTACTAAATGGATGGAATGTCTCCCGGCCCCAAACTGCAAGGCAGAAACAGCAGCTGCCCTGATGATCAACCACATCTTTTCGCGTTTTGGTCTACCCCAAAGGATTGAGTCAGACAGAGGTAGCCATTTTACCAGCGAAGTAATGACTAAGATGTGGGAGATACTGGGGGTTGAAAGGAAGCTACATATTGCTTACCGGCTAGCCTCTTCTGGTGCAGTGGAGAGATACAACAGAACCATTGTGAGCATCTTAAAAATGTTTGTGGCAGATTCTGGGCCAAGTTGGGATATCCGATTACCTCTGGTCCTAATGGCCATCCGATCTACCCCTTCATCTGCAACTAAAATGTCACCTTTTGAGCTGATGACTAGACGCAAGATGGTGCTTCCCCAGCATTTGCTCTACAGGACCCAAGAGCAGACATTAATCAATGCCTCCACAACTCATGAGTATGTGGAGAATTTGAGGAACCACCTCCAACATGCTTTTGCCTATGCTCAGCGGAAATTAGAAAGATCAGCCGAGAGTATGAAAACGCACTATGATTTGAAAACTACCATGAAAGAATACAATGTTGGAGACCTGGTCTATCTATACAATTTCCAGAGGAACCAGGCCAAACAGTGAAAATGTCTGCCTTCATGGAAGGGACCTTTTGAAATTATAGACAAGATCTCCCCAGGCGCCTACAAGATCTGCATCCGCAAAGGTAGTTTGGCAGAAGGGGAAGACAAGTGGGTCCATATCAATCAGCTAAAGTGTTGCCATCCCAGGAACAACTGGAGGAGTCCTCTGCAATACCAGAGGGGGCCGCTCCAGAGTAATACAGTTCCAACCCTAAAATATTCCACATATAGCCTATAAAATTCTATGATTCTTGAATGCAAATGTTTCCTGATGTATAAAATGTATATGTCCGCCCCACTATATCAATAGTGGGGGAGAAATGTCTATGAATAGGTATTGCCGCTTTGCTTTGTCATCCTAGGAGAGATGAAACCATGGGGACTGACCAAGGAGGACGACCCGGGGACCGAGAGCAAAGATCCGAGGGGCCTGCCTAATACTCCCATCAGGACCGGTAAGGAGAACTGATCGAACGACCCTGATGAAGGAAAAATGCTGAACTGTGCCATCTGCGTAATTGGAAAAGATGATGAACTGTGCCATCTGCGGAATTGGAAGAAGATGATGCGGACATACCAGCATGTGGATCAAAACATCCTTTGCACCCGACTCCCCCTCGACTCGAAATCAAAGTGCAGTCGGGCGGGGGGGCTTGTTGGGTGTCTTGACCCACGTTCAAGTTATTATTCTGCAACATTTGGTGCTGTGGGCTTAGAAAATCCAAGATGGCCGAAAAGCCCACATTTGCACCAGAATCCAGGAAAACTGCGCAGTTTTGCGCACACCAAAATGGTTGCCTGACCTTTCACCCGCCAGTGCGAGCATGATGGGCCAGAAGCGCCATGAGTGAAACATGGTACCAAAGGAAAAAACAGCAGTGCCTGTTAGCTCAAAAAAGCGCTTTGAAATCACCTTTGTTTCTCTGAAATGCAAGCTAAAAATGCCTATTTTAAACATTGCAAGATATTCAAAAATCTCACTGAACACCAGCAGACATTTGGCAGAATGTAGTCTTGTCTGCATACAAAATAAGGAAAGATGAAGAGCCTAAAGCAATGTTTATAACAAAACTGGCTGAGCTGTGGATGTCAGCAGCTTAACTGAAATTGGATTTAAAACCACTAAAATCGAAATGTTTAAAATAAATGAGTGACCTACTTTTGAGTGTCACATAGATTGCAACTGTTTAAAGGTCATAGTCCTAAACTTAGAATCAGCGTTCTAGCTGCATGTGTAAACATTGTAAGTTTGATTTGAATGAAGAAAACTGGAACAAAAGTGACATTTGGCTGAAGCTTGGCTTGAAGAGATTGAATTCTGCCCGGCAACCACCCCCGACAGGAGTTGAAACTTGCCCAGCCAATGCATTCAAAGGCTTGGCTGCCTTCTGCTGTTCCCACTAAAAGGAGATTACACCTCTCTGATTGAATCAGGGGAGGAGCACCTGGGAGCAGGGAAACAGAACAATGAGCTTTCCTTGGCTCAGGCAAATGTTAAATTAGGGGGGGTCGTAAATGGCTTCCTCTTGGAAGAAACTGGGAGGAGCAGTGCCTCTGCGAGCAACCTGAGTTGGAGGAAGTGGACAAACCAGAAATTCCACCATGTGCTTTGGGAAACCACACCCCTCTGGGCCAGAGCATAATTTTTAAAAAAAGGTGGATAATTCGTAGTACGGACTTGTCAAAATTATATAATTAATATCTTTATTCTTGTGATTTTTCTGTGCACATTTTAAGAGGTGTTAGGACTCTGTGGTATGTTCTGGGGGGTAGTAGCGGAAAATAAGGTATTACTCCGAATGTCTGTATGTTAAAAATCTGACACTTTATCATCTGATGCCCATATTCCTTGTGCATGTTTGTGTAAATTCTGGAAAAGTTTAGAGGTTGTGTTTTTGAAGAAAAGGGCAGAATTCTGTAATAAGTGGACACAACATCTTACAAAGACAGGGATCGGATGGTTTGGTGCTACAGAAAATATGTTAAATGGACATATAATATTAGAAAAATGGTACATAGATAAATATGTATTTGGAACAAAAATAGATTTGTGTGCAAATTGACAAGGGGAGTGTTCTTTCTGTATGCCATAAAATTGATGCCTGATGGCACTCCATTCCTTCCCCCAATCAAGGGAGAGAGGAGAGCTTGGCCAATGATAAGTTGTGAGGGGCAGGCTTAGTTATGCCCACACACACACCCATTTTCAAATAAAATAAAACGAGACTGCTTTGGACTGGCAACACACTCACTTACCATTTTCTTGCGAACCATTTTGCTGGACGACTTCAAGATCCAGAACGCAACTCCAGATAGATCCAGAACCAAGCCAGAACTTAAAGCCGAGAGGCCTAACCCAAACAGCTGAACTCTTCTCAGCGGGCCTCAGCATCCAGCAAACCTAACCAAACTATTCAACAGCCGGGCAAGCTGTTTGATTCTGGCCTAGAACCCTGTGCCATTGCCCAGAAAGCAGTGCTGTATCCAGAATCCACTTGATCCAGACCAGCAGAACCAGAGACCCAGACCAGACCGCAGTGCCGCTAGCAGACCCAGACCAGACCCCTGTAAACAGAACCAGTACCAGAAGCCGCCAGAAATCTAGTCCAACCTGTTGACCAGATCCGTGACGAGGCCCATTCCTTCCAAAATTAGGAGTGAGTATCCTGAGGCCTGTGCAGAACCCATCTCTTAGTTTAAAATAATCTGATTCAAAACATTTGAATCAGTCCAGAACTGCATCATAGGAATCGTGTGTTCATTCTGTCATTTCAAAGCTGTAAAAATGTCATTTTTTTCACTCTGAAGTTTACTTTAATTTCGAGAAACTACCTTCACAAAATCGTCCATATCTTTGGAACTGCGTGTGTTAGAAACAAGATTTAACTTTCATTTGAAAGACAAGATTTTAAGACTTTCTATTCCTTATAGGTATTCCGTAATCGCGCTCAATGCATTCGGAAAAATTGCCGCAAATTGAAAAATTAGATCCTGTCAAAGATAGCCGTCTTTTGCTTGAACTGCTAAAATTTGTTTTCAACCTGCTAATCTCTCATTGAGCATTGCCAGTGTGACTTGAACTAATCTTAAATAGCTATCACCTACCCTGAACCTCCTACAGGGAATTAAAATCATTTTTAGCATATTTTTCCCTTCTTTGCATACCACATTTAAAAGTACTTTTGGCTGTGGTTAAAACCATCCCTGTTTCTCTAAGCTTGCTAGGGGGGAACTGAAATTCGTATTGTATTGTGATTGTAATCCTGAAAACCGTGTGCTTTAACCGTGTGCTTTACTTCCATCTCCTTATATTGCAAAGGGGGGGAGTGAATTAACAAAGGGGAAAAGTGAACATATTATCTCTTGTGAAACCCTATCAGTTTATTTCTGTACTGCATTCTTTCCATCATTGTTTTTCCTTGAAACCATAAAAGCATTCTCAGTTACCTTTTCCTTCCTATACCAACTGCTAAGTAATTAAATAAGCGTACAATTGTAATATTATCCATTGTTGATCACTGTCATATTCTTAAGTGTGATATCAAATATGAATTTATTATAAAAGTGTGATATATATATATTGTTTAATTATTCCAATAAATCTTTTAAATTGCAAAACAAACCTACTTCTTGGCTCAGTGAGGTCAGGGGGATTCAAAGAGAGAGCGTTATATAAGGGTTTATCATCCAGAGTATAACTCGTCATAAAAATATATAAATAAGGGCTTCCCTTGGGCATCCTAGACGAGGCACTGACTTAGTGGGATTGCTGAATTGAAGTCACTTAACAATCTTATCCTGCCTCTTTAATCTTTTTAAGATCTAGAAAGTTAGACCTCTTCTTACCTTCAGTGCTACAAAGCTTCTAATTCCTTCCTTAATTTTCTCTCAATAATTCTACTGTTATGTTCTTCATTTTGGTGTTCCTTCCATCTAGCGCCCCTTAAATCTATTTTCAAGTCTCTATATCCGTCTCTTGCATTCCCTACCTATTTGTGACTCCATTTCCCCTGTTCCCCTAACGTGGCCTCTCTCTGATGGCTACCTTTTCACTCTCAGCTTAAATTCAATTTTCTCTGCATCATATTTAAATCTCTTTATGGACTTGCTCCTATCTACCTTGACTCTCTTGTTTCCTTCTATTTCCCACAAAAAACACAGGGGGATTGAGGGAGGAAATGGAGTCACAAGCAAACCCTCACATTAAGGGCAGAACACTTGATAAAACAACAATAATGCTTGTGACTCCGAAAATAACCGCTTTTTTGGAATAACATCCTCAAATCATATCAGGTTCATCAAAGAGGAACGACAACATTGTTCATAGATCTAAAACATTTGCAGATTTTAATTAATATTAAACACAGGTACATTACACAAATTAAATGCATAAACAGTATAAATACCCTCAAATAGAGCTAATCAAGAGAGGGCTAATAAAAGAATTGAAGAAAACATCACTGCACAGAACTAATGCAAAGTAATTCTACAGGTAAATCCCAACATTGGGGGCCTAGATGGTTAAGTGGCTTATGCAGTGTAATAACACATAATCATATTTCAGTTAATTACTCTCCAACTCATCATCATTCGTACCACACAAACACACTCATGAATTGTTATTCATTCATTCACACATAATAAATTTAGACAATAATTAAAACAAGCCCCTTCTATATCCCCCCCCATGATCTTCATTCCCAAACCCATTTTCTTTTTCTGTTCCTCATCCCCATTGTGCTTTCTCTTGTTTCCATTCTTTTTCTCTTCTGGCTCCTCTTTACTGGAATGCTCTCCCTCTTTCCCTCCAGTCTATTCATTCTTACTCCACCTTCCGTTCTGCCCTAAAGACTTTCTTAAATCTGCCTTAATTGTACTGTGAGTTCTACTGTAATCTCTATTATTTTATTGTATACACTTAATTTTTATTGTACCGTTAAAAAAAACGAAATTCCCCACTGATACCCATTCCCAAAGCTTGCTTTTATACAAAAGGTAAACTTATCCGAAAACGAAAATCCCAATTGTCACCACTCCTTAAACATTGTAATTAAACAAAAAGGTGTTTTGCCACAAAACGAAAATCCCAATTGTCACCACTCCTTCAACATTTTAATTAAACAAAAAGGTGTTTTGCCACAAAACGAAAATCCTACTTGTCACCACTCCTTAGTGTAATTTCAATTGAACCATATGTATTCTCTCCTGAGAGTAAGTGACCCTGCTAGCAGAATGATTTTAGATTGTGTTGTGGTGCTATTTGCCACATGCATTTGTCTGAATCTGTGTTTTGAAAACTGAAAGCATTTTATAGTGTGCAGGAAATTAAACAAAGGACGACATGAACACTGTGTAAAGTGTTCTTTTGATCAAACTGTGCTTTGTTTTCATGCTAAACTTTATCAAGTATTATTTCCCTTTTATTGTTGAAGTTTGATTTTGTGCCCCAGAAAAGGTGGTGTTTCTCATCATTAAAGATTCATTGAACATAAATTATAAATAAATATATATTCTGCCTGCACGCCTGCCTGGTTCTGGAGTATTGTTGGCACAGGGGAATGTGTCTAGGTGGCTATTTATGAGTCATATATAGGGCATGTTGAATCCCAACCAACGGTGTGGGGTGGTCTTGGTTAATTGGAGGGGGAAGAACTCCCTATGTAGAGCATGGTAACCCAATATATTGTTACAAGGATATAAGAAACCCTTTTCTGACAGACCCCCCCCATCAGTTGAACTTTAGGTAGGTTCATATTCACACTTGCCCTGAGCATACCTCCTTCAATCCAATATGTTCCCTCTCTCCCCATACTCAATTTTTACTGTATTCATTTCAATCGCCATAGCAGCTTCACTCTGCTATCTAGTGTCAGTCCCAGTCCCAATTGTCTATAATGAACTATTTACCAAAATCCCACAGTACAGTATGTTAGTGGTGAAACAATCGTCTGTCCTCTGCTGCGGGTCGCTACCACAGGCTCCAGATTTGGCCTCTCAAGGGCTATGCTTGTGGTGTTCATTGATAAAGGAGCTAAACCAGCTCCACTTTCCTCTGTCGCCGTGCAACACTTGGTCGGGCTTGTGGAGACCTGTTGTTTCCCCTGTGGCTGTCTTAATTAATAACAAAGTTAAAACAGCTCCAATTCCGTCCATGGCGGTGCGTTGATGTCCCTTGGCTCTCAGAGCCCCTATTTCCTTCTTGGCGGTGCCTTGCTTGCATGCGGCAGGCGAGTGTTGACACAGCTGGACTCCTCCCAGGTCATGCGCCCCCCGGGCAGAGCCTAGACTGAACTGCCCTACTCCCAAGCTGAGCCCTAGTGGCAAAGGACGCAGCAGCTGAGGCTCCAGGTAAATCTTACCGACGCTGTGCTTCCCATGTGGCCCTGGGGAGGGTGCAGACCTCACAGGTCCCCAGTACTGATGGCGGCTTTGTGCACACCATGTGCGCTATCGTGTTCCCTTCTCTTTCACCACTCGCCCCGTCTGGCCCCGGGATGGGGCGAATTCCCTCAGGGCCCACCACCAATTTAGCAGATCCACCATTTGTCAGATGGGTCTGAAACTTTCACCTGCTGCGGTCCACCCTGTCTGGCCCCCAGGCAGATCGTATCCTCACAAATTGTGCCCTGGTTTGGGGACGCTTGCTCAAGCTGGTTTGGGGATGCTTACTCGAGCGGCCCTAGCTTGGGCGCTATCTTCACCGTGCCGCCTTGCTCCAAGAACGCTTTGCCTGGCCCCCGGGCCGGCTGTTGACTTACAGGCCGCACCGCTGATGTAGGGGTCACCCAGCACACGTTGCCTTGGGCTGGGACGTTCTTCTTCACTGGGCCGAACCCCACATGTGGCTCAGGACTTTGGGTCCGCACTAGACTGCAGCTGAAATACGGAGCCCAGCCAGCCACTTCCTTGATGCCCTGGGTGGTCGCTTGAGGCTGTGGCCCCCCAGAGAGCACTAATCTTGCTTTTCTTTTCTCTTGTCTCCTTCCACATTTCTCTGTATCTCTTTGTCTGTCTTCCTCTGCTTTTCCTTCTTCCAACTGTCTCTTTGCAGATTTTTTCTTTTAGAATCCTGACCTCAGGTGAGTCTATGCTGGTTAGCAGGGGCGGTCTGCTTATTATTGTACATCCCAGAATTGTATGTGTCTCCCATGTTGTGGACACATGGGACAGTCAGGAATGTTTACTGTTAAAGCACATACATATTTAATACAATGCCTTAAAAACTACTCGTGGCTGTGTATTTCTTTTTCTTGCATTCCCTCCTTTGCTATTCCCCCTACATGCCACAGCCTATAACCTCCTACCTGAAAGGACGCATTTGGGCTAGGGGGTTTCAAGTCTTCAGCAAGGCTTAATTGAAGCTTTAAATCAACTCCTTTCTAAAATGTGCTGGTCATCTCTTCTGTTCCTTGCATTGCCAAACACTGCCAGCCTGTGCCCAGGTACTCACACCATTTGCCAACTGCTGCCATTAATGTCCAGGTAGTACCATGATGTCAGTGCCCGGAAAACACCTATTGTATGCCGAGGTAATGCCAAAACGGTTGCCTCTTCCAATTATTGTTTCTCTTGCCTTTAACGTTTTGTATTACTCTAATCATTCTTGTCTTTCTTTGGTTCATGAATTTATAATGCCCACTTTTCTCTTTCTCCTCTCTACAATGGCATTCCTCCCTTTTGTCCTTCTCTGCTCTTGCTCGTCATGCTTTAATTGCCTTCCCCCCTGCGATGCCAGTCTTTCTGCCTCTGTCTTTCACTCCCCCATCACGTACACGTACTCTACCCCGTCCCTCCTCAGTCACCTATCTCTTTCTCTCGAGTCTGCTCTCGTTTGGGAGGTGTACGTTCAGGTCTTGCATTAATAATCACAGGAGATGACGCGTGCTGCTCGGGAGCCCGGCCTAGGCCTGGTAAACAAAAGCCTGCGAGAGACAGCGGCTGGCAGTAGGCCCAGATATCCGCGCGCCTTTGTTAGTGGCAGAGAAAGCGCATCCACCGTGAGGCACGCTGCAGGGCGAGGGTGTCGCTCCTCCCTTCCCAGGAGGACTGCCCGCTCTCTGCTGCAGACACTGCCACTGCGGAAGACCACAAAAGGCAGCCTCGCTTTCTAGCTCGCTGGGTCTCAAGCAGATTTAGGTATCACGATTTTAAAAATGAAGGAGGAAAGCCGTGGTGTTTCTTGCGATGCACGAGGGGGAGGGCAAATGGGAGCAGGGGAAGAGAATTCGGCGTTTTTCTATGCCCCAGTCTTAACTGCGACAGCTCTACGGGCGTACTGTATGCTGACTGTCTAAACGTGTTGCATTAGCTTGACAGTGAAGCTAAACCGTTGTCATTTGCCTACACTTCATATTGACGTTTGGGTATGTTGCTCTTTTTAATTGTCCAAAACGGCCTTCTCATTGACACATCTCACCGCTATTGTGGGCTCAAATGATCTCAGATTCACCTGCAAGCCCTGTCCTCAATTAACACTTTGCGCTCCCTTCTCATGCACGTAAGCGTTCAGGTGCTCAACACAGCCAGAGCATCAGTAGAAAAATGGTTATAGCACTCACCCAGGGAGTAGTGAGTTTCCCAAAGTGCCAAGCTCGATGCTTCGTGTCGCATGTTTTGTTACATACTTTTGCTGAGTTCAGAACACCTGTAGCCAGGGCCCACCTTAGGGCATGGCGGGCCGGGTGACCGGCCGCGGCGCCATTAGCCCCCTGCCACGCCCACTCAGGGGAGTCTTGTAAGGGCTCTCCCGAGCTGGCGTAGTGGGAGAAGGCACCCTTTTGTTATTAAATGTGCCCATGGCGGGGCAAATTTAATACCAATAGGGCGCTGATGCAAAAGCATCATCACCCTATTCAGATGATTATCGTCCTGCTCCAACGCGTGAGTGAGGCGGTTTTCATTAGAATAGGGCGCTCATGCAGGAGCAGGGAGTTTTAAAAAAAATAATTGGCACCCGCCGCACCCCCCAGATTAACCAGGGGTGTGAGGGGAAATGCCACATTCTTCTTAAACCGCCCGGGGCGCTGCCACCGCTAGGGCCGGCTCTGCCTGTAGCTTCCTAATGTTGTTGTCCATAACTTAACCTTGACACAGATACATCCTAACAGATTAAAAAGGGAAGGCAATGGCAAGAGGAGGTTTTTGACAGCTGGGCCTTCACACATCTTAGTTTGATCGGAGGGAATTCTATAAAGTGGCACAATGCACCGAAAAAGTTGCTGTTGCCCATTATTTTTAGTTTCGGCTTTTGGATTCACAAAAAGAGTTCATGTTGAAGTTCTGATGGAAAGTTGGGGCACACATTGTATTTTGATTTCTTCAGATAAAAGGACCAAACCCATTCCATACTACCAGAACCACACATATGGATTTTTATATAATGCAGGTTTCCTCAGGTCACCAACACAATTTAAGTTCTGGTGTAACCTGGTCAGGCCTGTTGAGATGTGCGGCAGCAGGGCCTCTTCAGGCAATTCATTCAGTATTTTGGAAGTACCTTTTTAGTGCTAATTCTATAGTGTCACTAGGAGGAAGGGACAGAAAACTTGTAAGTTTAATACATTTTAGTCTGGAACCAAACTCCCTCTGTTTCGTATTGTAGGGAAAAAAGTGTGGGTTCTATTAAATATTTTGCATTTTGAAGGCCGAATACAAAAAAGACTGATTTATTTTGGACAATTTAGAGCAGCCTCTAAAATGCCAAAATATCACCTATTGAACCCTCGACTCCCAACCTTTCCCGTGATTTCTATTAAATAGACGGATTTCACCCACAAAACCTCCTTTCATCCTCCACTTCACCTCACCCTTGTTTGTTTGTTTGTTTATTTATATAGCGCTCCACACCCGGAGGTATCTGGGTGCATATTCCCTGCCCAACACAACACATTCCCCCTCATTCGCCACCACTCATGCAAACACACTTTTACCTACACCCGCCCATCCCCACCACAAACATTCTCCAACCTCTCCCTCACAGACACTCACTCACTCACTCACGCACTCATGCAAAAACACCTATCTAACTTGCACGGCTTCCCTCGCCTGGCCGCGCTTCGGAGGCCCTCCGTGCACTTGTGCGCATTGCAGGGAGCAGCTAGCATCCAAAAATGGTGGGCGCATCTGAAGGAAGCAATGCCGTGAGTAAGGTAAGTGAAAGGGGGAGGGGTTTGTCTATGGGCTTGTTGGTGGGTGAAGTAAGTTTCTCATGGTCTGTTTAGAATAACCACTTTTAAACGGTCTTTCTAAAGCGATCATGAATGGGGTGGGGACAAAAATTATTATTTTCACTTGGTACCGCCAGAATGGGTGCAACTTCCTCAGTTGTCATTGTTGGCGAAATTATACCATCTAGGATTTTCTGCTTCCAGAGCTCAGTGTAGGACTTCAAGAGTATGAAGACATCCTGACTCAGCTGTTGCTGTCTCAACTTTGTCAGATGATTGCTACCTGAGTTGGTCCTCAGTGTGCTTGGGTCAGAACAAGTTCTTCCAAAGTTGCCCTCTCCCCCTGTTTCTCACTGCATAGCCTAGCAATGTTAAGTCCTTGTACAAACTATGCTAGATAGAAAAATGAAGGGCTAGTACCACCACTGTGCCCCATTGGTTCATGGGTACCAACACAGTTGGAAAATTGTACCCTTCCACAAAAGTTCAGAATTCTAGTGGTTGGGGGACACCACAACATCCATGTGATATGTTAGCCCGTACTTCAGTCTCTATTAGGGATTTCTATTTAATGAGCACTGTATCATCATATACAATATAGAATTCACAGCCCTTGTCCCAGGCAAACCTATGGGTTGGAGTTAAGGCCTGTTCGCATACTTAGTAAACATATTCCAGGCCATAACGAGGAGGGTCATCCTAGATATTTCAAGGCCCAGGAATCGAACGTTAGTATCCAAAGTTGTAATGGCCCCTAGTTGGTTTGGGTTTAGACTCCAGGACCATAGGTCTCTCCAGAACCTGGTGTTTCATGGCCACAGATGGGGTGTGTGAGCTGCATGGGGTCTCACTCGCAGTGCACTCTTTTGTGGCAAACTGAGAGGGCCCATTTATACAGGCATGTGGCTCGGTCAGCCTTCCCTGTCTAGAGCATCTTGAAGGTTTTGGCAAACTGGCCCGGCATGTTCTTGACTATCTCCCTCCAATAGGACCCCTACTGCAAGTGAGACATTGTTTTACAGTTCATGTCAAATTGCACCCCCTCCAGCGTTTGTTAGGAGGGCGAAATAACAGAAGACTCCTATACAAGTTAAATGCGGTACAACAAGTTTGTTTTTGAAGCAAATAACATAGGAAAGGTAATAGGAAGTAAAGGGTATAACACAAACAGGACTACCTATTTCACAGAATTGCGCCTTCTGTAGCAGCCACCAAAGTGTCTCTCTTAGATATAAGTTGATAAAAGCAGCATACCCCAGAAGTAAAGGTAAACAATTCCCAGGCTCAGTGAGTAACATTCCCCTCTTCTTGATTCCTGTCCTTGAATAGACCAGTATGCCAGACCTGGGTTTCATTGGACCTCACATGTTCCCCTATATATTCTAGGAGTGGGGCAGTGTGTGACAAACCTCTACAGGACACATGGACGCAATAAACAACTAAAGTAATCAGAGTTTCTTAAGGAGTGTCAGGATTCAAGGTCAAACACTGCAAAGTCTAATCTTAAGGATCAAGTGTCCTGAGGCCAATGTTCAGTCCCTAGACAATTTCATAGGTTCACGAGGCATCCGTGCCCAGCAGAATGACCTGAAAATTACGCACACTCTCAGGAAGGTCTTGAGTGGCCCCAGCACACATTTATGTCTAGTCTAGGCTGATTGTCCCAACGCTGAGGGCCGCTATAGGATTCGACCAATCTGGTCGTTGTCGAGGCCTGACTCCAGTAGTGCAGTGATCATTAGATAGTGAACGGTAAACAGTCAAAAAAATCGAAAACATTTTGTCGAAAATCATAATATCGAAAACAAAAAGGTCTAAAAAAAAAAGTCGAATGCCCTTTTTTTAAAATTATATATTTATTTTGGGGTCCGGGAATAAAAAAACGGGTAAAATATTTTTTTTAAAAAAGGGGGGGTTTTGGGGGAAACCCCCCCATTTCGAATAAAAAGCAATAAAAAAAATGCAAAATTTTTGTTTTGGACTTTTTTTTTCTTGATATTATGACTTTTGAAAAAATGACATTCGATTATATCACTATAGACCGCCGGATATATACCAACAATGGTAATTCTTTTGAAAATATCTGTTGCTAGAGTGATCTTAGTAGCTTAGATGCTATAGTAAGTCAAGGGGTCCAATCCCCAACAGCAGCGTGATTATGCACCCGGCACCTCTACTAACCAGGTGCATAATCACGCTGCTGTTGGGGATCGGACTCCCCAACAGCAGCGTGATTATGCACCCGGCACCTCTACTAACCAGGTGCATAATCACGCTGCTGTTGGGTTACTAAATCCCACCACCAGCACCTTGGCATAACCTGTTGATGGACTTTGTCACGGATCTTCCACACTGCAATGGATACAAGACCATATTAGTCAATGTGGATTTATTCTCCAAAATGGCCAATTTCATCCCTCTGAAGGGGCTCCCAACTGCGTCAACTCTCGCTTCTTTGTTTCTATATCAAATTGTTCGATTGCATGGATTTCCATCAATATTAGTATCTGATCGCGGAACGCAATTTGTTTCTGCCTTTTGGAGAAAGTGTTGTACGATTGCCAAAATTGATCTCCAGTTGTCCACAAGCCATCACCCTCAAACTGATGGGCAAACTAAAAGAACCAACCAATCTTTAGAGCAATATCTCAGGTGTATGTTGCAACAGCCCGAGGATTCTTGGAAAAATATACTCTGGATAGCTGAGTATGCATACAACAATTCTACACTGTGCACGGAAGACATCCGAGGACATCAGTATTTGATCCACCCGATACCCTGGAAATGCCAGCCATTAAAAACTTGCATAAAACCATCACTCAAGTTCTTAAGGAGGCGACAGAGCATCTGACCAAGGCTATGGAAAGACAAAAACTGCTTGCTGATCGACATCGGAAGGAAGCGCCTGCCTAACAGATTGGAGAAAAGTTGTGGTTAGCATCCAAATATATTCCACTGAAGGGGCCAAGAGCTTTCCGCCCAAGATACCTGGGCCCCTATACTACAAAGTCCATAATCAATCCTGTCGCCATGAAATTGGAGTTACCATCTCACATGAAAATTCACCCCGTATTTCCTGTCTCTCTCCTCAAACCAATGAGGTCCAATACACAGCTTAGTTCTCTGCCAGAGCCCGAAGTAATAGATGTAGAATCAGAATATGAAGTCAAAGCCATCCTGGACTCCAAGGGGGTTCAGTCAAAATTGTATTACCTAATTGACTGGGCGGTTACGGACCTCAAGACCGAACTTGGGAACCCAGTGAACACGTCATTGCTGCGCGCTTATTCAGACAGTTCCATCGCAATAATCCCACCAAACCAGGACCGGGAGGAGAACCACCCCTTAAAGGGGCCTTGAGGGGGAGTGCTGTAATGGTCATGAAGTCAGGGGCACAGGCATGCAGGGGTCATATGCATAGGAGACCTGGGTGGAAACCATTTTTCACCATTGAAACCGGTCGACCAATTGGTCATGAGGGGTCTCATGACCATTGTGGTATCCCAGGCAATAATGGGGGATACAGCACAAAAAATATACTTGAACTCACATGCAGTGAGCTTTTTAAGGTGTCCCAAACCTATGGTATTTTTTATACATCAACCGAGTTTGAGCACAACCAATCTTGTTTGGTTTATTTGATTCCTATGGGTGAATAAACTAATTATATAAACCCCAAGGGTACAATGTCCATCCAATCAGTTGTTCTGACAGGATCTAATGCTCAGTCCTGCCTGCCCAATAGCCGATGGGTTGTTCTCTGTTTTTTTAATATCCAATAAGGTTTGACATAACTAATCAAATTAGCAGTGATGAGGGTCAGTTTTCTCTCCCACTATCCCTATTAGATAGGCTGTGCACCACCTATAACCTAGGGCAAGGCACTCCTGGCAGGGTCAGTGTGTTCTTCTGCTAGGGATAGCCGGGACATTGTTTCAACCTGTTCTTCATTGACGTATGTGACAGCGAAGTCTGTATTGATTCTTTCTCCTAGAGAACCGTTTTTGTTGTGTTAAAAGACTGTCTTTTTGCGGTTAGGGAAGGCAATTAATTTCTCTTTAAGGTTTAAAACCTCACCCTGTTATTGTAATGAGTGACACTTTTAACATTACTTGCAGAAAGAGATATAAAGTAAATAAAGACATATTGCAGAATTGCCAGAAATACCTAGGGCAGATAATATCTTAAGCAGGAAGGAGAATAACATCAGAGAGAGCGATAGCAGTGCAAAATACACTAAAATCAACCACTGTAAAACAAATGCAACAGTTTTTGGGCTATGTAATTATTGTAGGTCATGTTTTCTTTTATTTTTCCAGTTACACTAAGCCCATGTTACAAGGGCTAAAAGAAGCACACAAGGTTAAGGGTACGATCACTTGGACAGGAGACATGATCACATGCTTCCAGGAATTCTAAAATGCAATCAGTAATGCCCCAGAGTTAGCAACACCAGATTATTCTAAATAATTATTCCTCTTATCACATTCTAATGGCCAAGTGACTAGGGCTTTCCTCACACAGCACACATCTTTGGGACACAAACCCCTGGCCTTCTACAGTGGACTTTTAGATTGAGTAATGCTGGGTAATTTCCCTTGCTTGCAGGCTATCGCAGCAACAGCGTTTGCCATAGAAACGAGTTCAACAATTACCATGGAATGCCCAGTGACGCTATATTTAGAACACAATGTTTTTGCTATTTTATAGAGATCCAAATCCACCCTCACCACACAGAGAGCATCTTGCTATGAGGTCAGATTGTCCAACTATTCCATTCACATTGTCAGGTGTCGCACAGTTTACCCAGCAAAATTAATTGCAGAAACCGGACAGCCACTTGTGGAAGTGCACAACTTTGTAGAATATGAAGGACCTGAAAATGACATAACAAAGGTCAGGGAGGATGCACTTGAGGAGGGAGCAGTGCTTTTTGTTGATGGGAAAGAGACATACTGGAGCAGCAGTGGTAAGCCCTGTAGATGGGGAGTATGAGGTCATGATAGAAAAAGAGACTGCATGCACATTATTCCACACAAGTACCTGAACTCATAGCACTCAGAGAACCTTTAGAAGTGTTAAAAAGTACTTAAGTGACCATTTATTCAGACTCAGCATATGTTACTTCCACTATGCATTCATAATTGTCAAGATGGCGCAATAGAGGGATGAAAAAATCATATGGAAACCCGTGCTGCATGCACCATTGTTGGGATGCATAATTGATGCCTTGATTGGTCCCTCAGTAGTTGCTGTGGTAAAATGCGTGTCCCGTATGCATAATGGAGACTCAATTCCTTATGGTAATGATGCAGCACATAAAGCCACAAAAGAAGCAGCCTACCTAAAAACCCCAGATATCAAAGCATATCCTGAGGTAGCATTCCAGCAGGTGCAGTTGCCTGCACCATATGATGCAACACCCCAAACACAAATAATTGAACTACAGGGATGAAACCCACAACAAGAGAAGGATTTGTGGTTCAAAAGAGGATGTTCCATATCACCTACGGAACTAATTTGGAGACAAAATCTTATAGGTAAAGTAGTAATGCCTCAAGAGCTGCTTACAGTTACCATTGAGCAATTGCACTATCCTACATATATATCTAAGCAATATATTGCTACAGACATTCAGGGGGACTAGTGTGCCCCAATCTCCAGGAGCATATGGACCACTTTGTAGCTAATTGTTCTACCTCCCACCTCTACAGCACATGCCACACCCTCAGAATGTTTAAAGGAATGCTGTCCCACCCCTCAAGGCCCTTTCGAGAGCTTCACATCGATTATGTCGTAATGGTTAACAGGTGTAGTAACTATCATTGTTTGATTTTTGTAGTATGCCCATTCTCTCGTTGGATTGATGTAGAACCCTGTGCCCACCCTGACACCAAATCAGCATCTAAATCCTTGGTCCGCGAGGTATTTTCTTGCTGGGGAATATGCAGATCTTGAAATCAGACGATGGGACACACTTTTTATAATGAGCTGTTCAATGAAATTACCTTCTTATTAGGAATAAAAGCAACTAAATGAATTAGATTTATTAAAGCAATGCTTGTCAAAACTATATTACTCTTTGTGTATGAATTGGCTCCACTGCCTCCTCCTCAATCTGTTTAGCCTCAGAAATCAGCCAGGGAAAGAACACCACTTGACCCCTCACAAGATCGTGATGGGCAGGAAGCTGAACACAACACTTACACCTGCATGCACAGACTGTGATGCCCAGGGAACAGCTGATATTTTAGGGGAAGAATTTCAGGGCTTCCTTGCGGACTTAGCCAAATGTGTCGGAGTTGTATCCCAACTGCTTGCACCACGTTTGCAACAGCTGGCTGCAACAGATACCACCGATCCAGCATCTTTGTAACAACCTCAACTCTTACCGGGAAATTCAGGGTTCATTGGTGTGTTTGTCAGAAAGTGGAATGACGGGCGCTTCCATGAACCCTACAAGGTTATTTATGCCATATCGTCTGTAGTGAAGTTTGAAGGACGCAAGTACTGGATTCACCTCACAGACTTCAGGAAGGACACCAGCACCACCCGTCCTCCCCAGGACACACAAGACATTTCTGCAAGGAATGCATCCCTTTGGACAAGCTAATATTGATGCTTTTTCACAGCCTCCAAGAGCAGCGCATCACACCAAGAATATGATGCTGTGTATTGCATGTCTCTTTCACTCTTTATTTCCTTTAGTTTGGCAAGAGTTATATGTTGGGGGCATATAAGGGTGTATTATAATGACACTGAAGTAGCACGAGTGTTAGCAAATAAGAGTGTGTTATGTGAGGGGTCAGACATTAAAGAGTGAAACAAAGTTGTCATAGTTTCAGAAAAAATACATTTTTTATATAAAATTGAGTTGGGAATACACCTCTCTGGCCCTATTCTAAAGATGAACTTCCCTACTTAAAAACTAAAACTAAGGATCTGTCTGTGTCAGGATGTCAGTAGCTAAAAAGCCAGTCTTGTGTCCAAAACGTCCTATCCTGACCCTCATGCTACAAACAAAACAACAAAAGAGTGCAAGGAAATGTCTTTAACTTAATGTTGGCAAAATGTGTTCAAAACCAAAAGTATAAGTGTAACTCCAATGAAAATGTTCTCCAAGGTGAAGACCCTTGGATCCAGAGGATGGTTCCCTTCCCCTAGATTCTGAAACTGGATTAAAAAATGGTCTCCTTCACTAACAGTTCCTTTGTGTCTTCACTGGACTCACACAGTTCTTGTTCAAGCAAAAGGTTCTGTAATAGTCTTTCTGCAGAATCTCTTATAACTTTGCAGATCATAGCGTCTACTCCCCTGCCAGGAATCTTCATATCATTTCATCTGCCTTGTGTACGTGTCTGCCAGGACTTCCTATGTGTTTCACAGTTCTTTGTTTATCACAGTTCTTTGGTTATACCACAACCGCATATACTTTGAGGTGCTTGGTATATCTGTCTATGGTAACATTTACGCAAACTGCTCCCCACATTTTCATCTAATGCATCTATACTTGTTTGGGATTTACCATTATACTTTGTCTTGTCTGCATCCAAACAAACTTTGCCTTTGCTCTTTGCCTTGTCTGCATTCAAACAAACTTTGTGTATTTTCTGCATGTGCAATCTCATACCATTCAAACACTTGTTGGTGCGCTTGTCTGAATGCCCCAGGGTCCCCAGCTTATTTGGGCAGACTCGCTGGTTACTTCCAGCATCTCTGATGCTGCTCCCTCCTCTGCAATGAGGTTCCTTCACTTGCTTCCCAGTTTGGAGTGTGCAGATGTTCTTCCAGCATCCTGTGTGGCTCTGTGGTCACATGCCAGCTTTCCTTCTCTTCCTGGGCTGGAGAACGCTGTTGTGTCGAGTGGCCAAACCTCCAGGAGCTCTTGTACAGCTCCCAGCATCTCCACTGCCCTTCTTGCTCACACAAAGCATTTCTTCTCCTGTCCCAGCAGTCATCTTCGCTTCTCCAGCTCGGTCGGTGTGCCTCGTGTTCATGAGCCTGAGCATAAATGGCAACATCTCCTCTTGCACTTCTCAACTCAATAGTGCAGTGGCCATCTTTAAATGCCCCACACACTAAAGTCTTGGAAAAACAACTAGTGTGCATGTTGTACTTCGAGTTCCTGTCACTTTGCACAAATACCCTGGTCCTCCTCGTCTCAATACTTGGGCGATTATGGGAGTTGGAGTCCATGGTTGTCTTTGGACTTTTAACTCTTAGATGGTTTATCTCACGGGTTACGCATAAAGGCACAGGATATGATATGATATATTTTAATTATATCGCGCCCATACACAAGTGTTTTAGGGCTCAACAAGGCAAGGGAGGGGTACAAGGGAGGACTAAACAGCGATCTTACTAGACCCAGTGACATTGAGAATAGGGAAGTGTAGGGTTGAGGGAAGGGGGAAAAGTGCAAGGGACAGGAGGGGAGTGGAAAGTGCTGAATGCATGATCTAAACAACAACAGGTAGTGTGCCCGCTGTTGGCAGTGCGATAATGAGGTGCAGTCAATGGTGCCTAATAAGTGCAGGAAGGAGACTGTAGGATTGCAGATACAGAAACAAGTGCAAGGGTTGCCAGGAGGCAGTGCGGGTATGCCGCTGGGTGGGCAGTTATCTGGGCCCAAAAACAGACCGTAGTCAGGTGCCCAATGCCAAAACAGACAGAGATCAGCAGGGGCGAGGAAGAGAGAAGGCAGAACCAAAGAGCAAGGTCTTGAGGTGCTTCCGTGACGGAAGATGGTTCTCCTCAAGTTTCAGAGAGGCAGGGATGCTGTTCCACAGAGAGGCACCCACCGAAGAAAGAGATCTACCCACAACTTGTTTCTTTGAGAGTCGTCTGACCCTGAGGGATTTGAGGTGGAGGAGCAAAGAGCTCGAGTAGAAAGGTATTTCTGAGAGAGAGTTGGAGGTATTACAGACCCAGGTCCCAGAAGGCCTTGTGGACAATGTAAATGGCCTTGAACTTAATCCTTGCAGTCACTGGGACCCAATGAAGAGATTTCAGGGCTGGAGAGATGCAATCCCAGGGCTTGAGGCCAAGGACAAGTCTTGCAGTCCTGTTCTGAATGAGTTGCAGAGGGCAGAGATTAGTAGCAGGCAAATTTAGAAAAAGGCTTTTGCAGTAGTCAAGCCTAGAGAGAACTAGAGCTCTGGAGACAGTGAGCTTATGGGGTAAGGAGAGGAAGGGAAGAATAACTCTCAGAAGGTACAGTTGGTAGTTTGTCTTCTTAGAGACATCAGAGATGTGTTGAGAAAAGGAAAGCATGGAGTCAAAGATGACCCAGAGGTTCTTAGCCTCACAGGTGGGAGCAGGGAGAAGGCCAAGGGCAGCCGGCCATAGAGTGACAGAAAAGGAAGGTGCAGGATTCCCGATGAAGAGGATCTCAGTCTTATTGGCAATAAGGCAAAAGTTGTTGGCGGCACTCCACTCCTGGATTGCAGACAGACAGGTAGAGATGAGAGAGGGAGAAGAGGTGGCTGAGGGGAGCCTAAAATGAGCTGAGTGTCATCTGCATTACACTGATAATTTGAGGAGAGAACAGCGATGCAATGGGCGAGGGGTGCCAGGTATTGGTTGAAAAGCCAGGGGGAGAGGTTAGACCACTGGGGTACACCACAAGTGGAGAGTGAGATAGAGGAAAGGAAGGACACGATTTGCACCTGGGAGGGTCAGTTGGAGAGGAAGGAGGTCTGCCAGGCCAGGGCCTTATCAGTGATACCCAGGTTATCATAGAGGCGGTTGAGCATGATGGCATGGTTTACCATGTCAAAGGCAGAAAAGAGATCAAATAGAATGAGAACAGAGGGGAGATTAAAATCAAGATTTGGAAGCAGGTCTTCACGGATGTTCAGCAGAACAGTTTCTGTGCTTCTGGCTGCTCTGAAGCCAGACGGATGGTCACGGAGACAGCAAACAGAATCAGTATGAAGATTAAGCTGGGTGAGTTCCAGCTTTTCCAGGAGTTTGTCCAGGAATGGAGTGATAGAAATTGGGTGATAGTTAGCCGGGCAGGAGGGGTCGGCAGTGTGTTTCTTGAGAAGATGGTGCACACGAATGTGCTTTAGAGGGGGTGGGAAGGCTCCAGGGCAGGAACAAGGGTGTCAATATGGTCCTTGATGGGCCACATCCGAAACAAACGTTGTTATATGTGAGTTGTGGGTGTTTGGGTGAAAAGTGGGAGCCTGATCAGAGTGGCAATAGACCATGAAGAACTTAGTTATTACAGGGTCTTCCTCATGGGATAGGGGGAATACTGTGACTCATCCAATGAAGACATAACATCTCCCTGGTAGTTGCCTTCTCCCATGTGATCCGTCCTCATATAACTGCCCCGAGGGTAGGATCAGGTAGTGGCTGCCGCCCCTGGCCACATTGGAGTAGGTCACCACCGGGGAATCCGTGATGACTCCATTGGATTCCTCACAGTTATTACCTAGAAGCAGAAGGGACACTGAACATCATGGGGTTCTCTTTGACATTGTCGCAGATGTGCATCACCCCGACAAGGATGACCTTTGCTATAATCATATGCGGCAGGTGGGAAGAGCTAAGTCAGCAGATCCCTGCTACATCTGAACATCCTGCTACATCTGTACCGTGAAGGGTGTTTTATTACCTGAATACCCATTGAGAGCCATTACAAGGGAGGACCATTGGTAACATTTTCAAAGACTATCTAGCTAAAGAAGCCTGCATTCTGTGCAAACATTTGCTCTGGTTTGAATAGCAATGGTTTAGGAAAAGTTAGCTTCAAAGGGTCAGCATGATCAGCATTTTAATGTGAGGACCAGGATCGATGACTCCTTTGTACACTCAAGGTTCCTAGGGGATTGCATTCAGCACTACACCAAATAAAATTAATGAATTCTTGAGGATGGAGCAATGCATGCAAGAATACCACTGCACATCCCTTTGCCTGTACCACTAACCCTCTCCACTTAGGTCAAGCAAAGCTGTATGTCACCCACACCAAGCCAACAAACAGGTATCTAACCTTCAGCAACCGACTCTGAGCTACACCACAAAACAGCACCCCTTAACTCAATAACCCCCTAATTGTACTCATTTATTTATTTAGAAACACTTATAAATGACTTATTATATCATATCATATCATATTGAAATACTTATTTATTATGAAATGCATGCTCAGTGGATACATGCTCTCTCCCTTTCTGTCTCTAAGAATGAGTCCCAGGGTCAGACCTCTGGAAAATAAAAAAGGGCACCTCATTTGACATCATTAAAAAATCATAGGTAGGCAGAATGGTAGTGCACATCTAAAACATGGCAAAACTTAGATCAGTGCTCTGTTAAACACATTACGATGGTGTAGCCCAGAAACAATGCAAAGATAGTATTTCTGAGACGGGTATGCTGCACCCAAGTGGCACAATATCAGTGAAGAACTACAGAAAGGTAAGATAAGGCAAGATAAGACAAGAACTAGAGTAATCCTGGGAATAGGGTTAAATGATCCCTAGTGGGGTGACTGAACACCCCCAAAAAGTGACCCACGGGAAGGTTAAAACGTTCCTGGTGGGCTTGACTTGCCTGTGGGTGTTCTGCAGGCTTTACCAACGTCCACCTCTGGCCGCAAGATGGGCTTTGATTCCTGCCATGAAGCCTGAGACTTGAAGGGACACTTTAACCAGCCCGAGGTCTTGAACCATTCTAAAACAGGTTTAAGGACCTTTATAAAGCACAGCGTGGTTCCTTCTTCCTTTGTGAATGTTGTTTCGCTGTTGAGAGAGGATTAGTCAGGGCAGGCTAATTTAATAGTGGTTTTTAAAGATGTTTGTAATCATTTTGGTGAGTTTAAGAGAATTGTGGAGATTTTTGGAGAAGCTTGTTACTTGTTTGTATGGTTTGTAGTGTTTATTGATCTCTTTGTGAACCCATTTTTTCTGTTTGGAGTTGTTTGCTATGGTGCCCTCTCTAACCAAAACAAAAATATAAAAAGTTCTTCTTCCACCTTCCCATGCTCCTTTTGCCATCGAGCCACCCAAAAAAAATATTCTTCTTAAGTTTTCTCCTGCTTTTTCTTCCCTTTGTTCATCTACATTTGAAGGAAAACAACTGAAAATGTGTCCTAACAGCTTTCCTTTCCTTTCCTGGATGAAACCATTGTGTGAACGCAATGAGTCTTGTGTGAATCCCTCTGTTAGTCTTTATCACTTGTGTAGCCTCAGAGGTGCAGGGGGATGATTGCGGAGTGGAGCGAGGAAGATGTTGGTGCTGTGGTAGAGTGAAGAGCAACAGATGGAGGAGTTAGTTATGGTCCCACAGCAGATGGCTAGGGTTGAGGAGACTGGGGACACTGCGTGATTGCCGGCCCATGCAGAGGTGCATGGCAGGCTCAGTTTTCCTTAAGGTGAAGGTGGATCAGAAATAATCCCCACCCATGATATCACCACCCATCTGTTCATGGGAATGGGACTACTTCAGCTTGGTAGAAAGAAAGACTATCAGAGGGGAGGGAGACATAGTAACATGCAATCATTGCCAGAAGACAGCTAAGCAGATAAGTGGCTTCTTCACCATATTGATTAACAAGGAGTGCGCATCACGTGCCATAGACACTGCTACTCTATTCCAGCACCCATCACCAGAAGTGAAGGTGGTCACAAGGATAAGGGGTGTTGAATAACACACCCATTTGTTTCTGGCCACACTCTACACACTCTAGCAAGTGCCACTCACCTCTCAACTCTAGGACAGTACAAACATCTTTCTGACTCGTGTGCCCAATACAGGTGTGCCACGTGTGCCACAGTAGCTGCGTCGGCTCATCTCGATGTCATTAGAACGTGGATACTGTTCAATTTCGTCTATTGGGATCATCGGTACGTCGGAGATAGAGGTAGCAATGGACCTCTGCTCTGGCGGTAAGAAGACTCTGCTGACTACACACCCGTTAGAACAGCATTCATAAATCTGATCATTTTTATCTGATGTTGGGTGATCCCCTATGCGCATCCAAATGCATTTTCGGAGATAACGCCTTCATCAGGGAAAAGAACATCTAAGCCTGGAACTGAGCCAATGAACACACTGTCATATATATCGTCTGATTTGGAGATCTCTTTCACAAAATAAAGTTAGTTTAGTGATAAAAGGAAGTGTACTTCATTTCCATTTAAGATCTGGAGTATACAAGGCACAGTTACTAATGTAAGAACTCTCAAGGGTCAAATCCTAAAAATAAAAGTGGGCAAACTCATTAACATGAGCAATGAGGTGTGACGTCATCAGAAATTAGCATATCAAGGTGAAATTAGCATATCAAGGTTTTCTTCAATTTAAAAAAAAAGATATTTGCTTTATCTATCCTTAAACATCCATGTTAGGAACCAAAAATCCCAGCTGCACAGCTCATTTCTTCATGATCTAATTAGGTAGTGGAAGGAGAAGAAAATATCTCTCCAAGAAGTCTACTGTAGCACATGGTAGTCTAAAATCTTCTCCCACACAGATGGAACTCCACCAATCTTCACTCGACTTTGAAATTTTCTCCATTATGAACCTCCACAGACAGTTTGTTCTTAGAGCTATGAGGCTGTGGAGCTTAAAACTGAATGTCTCAAGGTTTCGATATGTTCCCTCTTTAGAGGAAGAGCAAAGCACCCCTACCAGAAGCTCCACCCTCATGTTGCCTATATTTTCGGAACCGGAAATTGCAACACGTGCAGTACCAGTGAGGAAGCCTGTACTGCGAAGATTTCTTGAAACAAGGTATTCACTGAGAAAACCCTACATGCATTCATGAAGAAATTATGGTCTTCTGATAGAATCCCGGAAGAAGTGTCAAAATGGATGGAGAAAGAGGACTGGTGACATCATGAAAAGCAGCACTGACACACCCAGAAAAGACAAACGACAAAAGAACAAAGACATTCAATAAGGTCTGAGAGGAGGTGTTAAAGATGAGCAATATCTCGTGCTCAAAATGAAGATGTTCATGCAAAGAAAAACTGAAGAAAATGTAAAGTAATTTTACAATTGTACAGATGCTGTAACGCAAGTAGTCAAAGTAATCTTGAGGTTGGCTATGTAATGAATAGATTGTGGCGATGCACCAATGTATATACATAGGAATGTATAGAACCTGGTTGTTCCATGATGCACATTAGCAAAGCTTGAACCCTGTGAATAGAAAGGGTTTCAGTGTGGCGCAGTCGAGGCCACCGTGAGCCTGGTTTTCTGTTAATTAGCTACATGAACGTGAGAAAGAAACAAACTTCTGTTTGAGGTGGAATGAAAAAACACTGAAGGCATCAAGAGTTCATCATTTAATAGTATTATATGCAGAAAAGAGCTCGAAAGCGTGGTCTCCAGTCACGTGGTCAGGCACAGAGAGTTTCTGCAAGGCCAAGTTCAAAGCCTTAATTGAATGGCAGATCGCAAGAATGATGATAGATGTTGGGATAATTTGGTGGGAAACTATTGTCAAGACCAGCCCACAGGCACCTGGTGTACCAGCCTGCGTGCTGCTTGCGAGTGGAGTTTTCCAGAAGGGTACAATCATGCCAACCAGTCATAGGGGGCCATATAACAGAGAGCCCCATAGTTTTTGTAACCATGGAAGCGTTGTGTATTTTGTGACGATGCAAATGACTTGCACTATAGGAGGGCATAGTTGTCCACCTGATATTAGAGACCCAATCACAACCTCCGTCAGTATGGAACGTATACCTAGATGTTCCCTGTAAGCCTATCACGTGCCCAAGTAGGTTTTTGTAGTTTGCCACATAGTGTGATATCACTGATGATGAATTTTGACTATAAAAGTTGTGTTTTTAATGAAATTCACCTAGATCATGCTTTGCGACATCTGTTGATGTCCGTTGTAACTCCCTGTTTAAGGTAATTGCAAATAAAACAGTACTAAGTTTTGCCAACTTCCTGAGTCAGTTTTATTTTTGATGTATGAGTATGTCCTGCATCCACATCCATCTCTAAGTATAGCTGCCTCGTCTTAAAGGACACAGGTCTATGGGTTCACCTCTCTTGACAAAATCTGTGCATGACGTCCCGCGGTGGAGTCTCAAATACTTTCAATGAGTCTAATCTTGGAAACGGAACATCAAGAAAGCATTGCGATGTCGGAGGCTCAGAAACTTTATCAAATAATGTGGTTGGACATTATAGGCTCTTTGCTCCAACCAAGTCTCTTTTTGCAGCTTATGTTGGCGTCTGCTTGTTCTGTCTGTATCCAGTGGCCTGCCACAACCTTCGCTTTGCCAAATCTGGGTTAGTAATCAGGATTTTGTCCGTAATCCCAGTTTGTGCCATGATCTCCCTGCACCTTTGTTTCCAAGCCATCAACGGAAAGTGTTCAGAGACATCATTATTTTTTAATATCGAGTATGGATCTGGAGTGTTTGGTATGATGCATTTCCGAAACAAAAACAATGTTTTCCAGGCTGATATTCTATGGATGGTGATTAGGGCCTTTTCATGTCTTATTGACGCAGATGATACTGTTCTTGGTAACTGTATGACCCATCCCATCCAGAGGAGGCCTTCTAGTGTATTCCACAATCTCCATGAAAATGACAACATTGCCTGCACTCCATATATAAGGATTGGAACTACTTTTATTTTGTAGAAGTCCAACATTAGTTGAATTCAAAACTTGCCATATTTCTTGTGGATTAATGTGGCCTGAGTGCGATGCTGGAAATGCATTGGAGGGACGGGGCCTCCATATCCTTGTCCTTTATTGCTTTATCATGTATGTTCTGTCTTGTTTTCCCCACAGGAGTGCATGTGGGATTCCTGGCAGTGTGGCTCTTCCTATTTTTGGTTTGGTGAACAGACCCTTGAGATACCCTTATGGCACCCATGGGTGGGTGTACGACCATGTACTCCTAGCATATGTTTTTGGCCACCTGTGTGTGGCCTACAGAGCAGGGTATGTGCTGGTGGCAGCTCCATGCTTAATTTGATAGGTGCTCTGAGTATCCTCCATTTTGGGATACCCAGGCACTGCCATTGGAATCAGTTGATTCCTGATGGGAAACAAGATGGCCCCTGTGGCCTCTTGCTTTCTATTGCCTGGTACCTTGTATTCCCGAAGTCCCGGGAAGCCCTGACTCTGTCCCTTCCCTCTGACTGGCTGTTGGATGGAAGTTCCATATATGGTATTGTGGGGAAGTCCAGGCCAGACCGGATGGAGCCTTCCCAATGACTGTATGTTGTGGGTACGCCCGTGGGGTGGGACCTGGGTGAATGGAGTGTGTGACGAATACGCATTTCATGTTAAGGGTGTCTAGTATCTGGTGGTTGGCACAGTGACTGAGACAGCCCTGCCCGAAACTGGTATGAATGCAGTGTAAAGTGCTGAATGGCAGAGTGCTTGTCCGAATCCATATTCCGTGTTGTGAGAGTCTGGATGGAGAAGAATGGCCTGAATGCACCGTTAGCCTGATTGGCTGCCTGACTGCCTGAATGCCCTTCTGAATGATTGGTTGCCTAAGTGTGAGCCAGCAGAGTGAATGGGAGATCAACAGATATCAACAGTATATCTTGGGTCCCCTCACTGATGGAAATCGTTCAGAAGCTGAAGTTGATACTTAATGCTTAATCTTGAAGCCCACTGGAAGAAGAAGAATTGCTGCTGTCCTTCGCTAATGTGAAAGCTGCGTGACTGTCAAAGAACTGATCCAAGAGAGGACCTGGGTAGGAGACCTCTTCCCGAGCTACGAGGGACCATTGTGCACCAGCTGATCTTTGCCAAAGCTCCCTAGACATCAGACATTCAAAAGGCTGCCGACCGGAGATGGGGACCGCAGCGGAATCACAAAGCGAATCACCCGACATTGAAGCCCATCAGCGTCGATGACCACCGTCGCCGACTGGAGCCACAGTGCTTCTTTGCCTATGAACATTGAAACAAGGACTCCCTTGCTCATCACCGTCGATTGCTTTCATCCTGCCGGAGAAAGTCACGGCCGCTGACGACCAAGGAGAATCCGCTAGTGCGTTTCCTACCATCGGAAAACCACAGCGATACCGACGACCCGACGCCCTTGCTGTGCAAAAGTTCTTCATAACCTCTCTGTGGCAATGAACACTCATTGTCGAGGTGCACCACACGCCTCAGCTCGCAGGACGTTTTTCGACCGATCATCAATGAGCACCGCAAGAACCGAAGCTGCTGCCGCAACAACAGTGCTCACCCTTTTCTTCACCGAATCTCGACAACCCATGGCTCCTGCCTGAAAGGGACTGCCCTCAAGAAGTGCCCGTTGACGATTCTCCAAAGAACTCCTCGAATCCAGGTACTTTGGGTTTGTGGAAGCTTTTAGAAAGGACTCAAGACTATATTAGGCATATTTGGACTGGGTTTGTCAAATACATTTTATTTGCAGGTTTCCCAGGAGGGGGGATCCTCGCACAGAACCATCTCATGGTAGTGGGATAGACTGTTCTGCCATTGCTTGATTTAAACTTGCTTTCTTTCTGTTTCTATCGTTGATTCATCTTACCATCTGATCCGTATGCTATGCTATTCGGGGCTGTTAGCTGTGGTCGCATTTCAAAGGAATCGATAGTTAAGAGTCGTACCACGTAGACCTGTATATATTTGCTATCATAGTATTCCCAGAGTACAAAGTGTGTTATTGTGATTGTGTACATAACGTGAACCTTATTTATATAAAGACTATGTTTTCACTAACCTAGTGTGTATACATTCCTTGGTGGGTGCTTGGGGACTACACTGTGCTTAAGAACCAGCCTGCACCACCCCCTGAGAGCTTAAGCCTTGATTGCTCTACCATAGGTACCGCATAGAGCATCTTGGCTGGGGTGCTCTGTGCCTCTCCTCTGCCATATAGCGAGCAGGAATACAGATACGCCCCTCCGGTGCTTTACACTGAGCAGGTAAAGTTTTCACATGTATCCTCAAGTCCAGTTGTCTCGGCTTATCTTCCATACTCTAGCTGATCGGTACTCCCAAATAAACCCTCTCTTTCACCAGGGGAAGTTCGACTTGGTTCAAAGTCCATTTGAAGGAATATTTCTGTCTTCCTGTCTTTTGTTCCAAGATCATGATAGTGGATTTCCCCTCATTCTTTTCCAACCCATTTTTTAGTTCTGCAAAGAGGCCAGTCTTCACTGTAGTCCAAAGGGTGTCTGATCCATGAGGATTAAATTGTCAGCTTAAAAAGACCACACCAAAGGGAAGTAATTCATTTTTGGCATAAAAGCTCCAGTCTCATTTAAGCTTTCATGCAGGTCTGAGAGGAAGAAATTAGCCCTGTTTATCTCTGTGTCACGTGTCAGAATCTCCCTGGATAGCAAACCATTCGAGCTCAATCTTATCTGGACTTTCGTATCTGTATAGAGTGCTTTTATTGTTTCCAATAGATTTGATGGGCAGTTCCACGTTTACAGTTTTTCCCAGAGCAGTTGTCTTTCCACACTGTCGAATGCCTTTTTGAGGTCTATGAAGGCCACATATATTTCATTTGTATATTTGATTGCCTTCAATTTCAAGAGGTTTTCCAGGAATAAATTCAAATCAGTTCCTACCCCCTTCTTAAAGCCTGATTGCTGATGGCCCTGTCTTTTTGTCTCTAACACCCATGCCTGAAGATGTTTTAATAATATCGCTGTGAAGAGTTTCACCAGAACGTCCAACAGAGCAATTGGGTGATAATTATTTGGGTCAGTCCTGGTTCCTTTTTTTGTGAATTGGTACAATAATCGCCTTTTTTCTATAACTCTGGGATCTCACCTCCTTCCAGAACATCCTTGAACAGTCTCAGAATAGACGGGATCCATGCCACTTGAACAGATTTGATGGCTCTATAAGCGACACCATCAGGGCCCGGGAGAGATTCACCCCTTGATCTTTTTATTAACTTATCCAGGTCTGACTCATCCAAGGATATGTGTCACTTTCCCCCTTTTTTGGGTGTAAAAACCTGATTCAGTATTTTTCTTGGTCCAAATAGGTCCAGATAGAAGAGTACAGATTTTTCTTCCGTTAATGCATGCACCTAATATTTTAGAAGCCATTTTTCTAAACATTCCCTCTGCTTCCATCTAATTTCATTGGACTTCATGGGCAATTAACCAATTGTTATATTTTAGTTTTTTATCATTACTAGCTTCACTATTTGTTGGTGTATTTGAGGGGTCAATTTTCTGAAGATCAGCCCTTAATATAGCCTTTCTCTATTGCAGCATCATGTGTATGTCTATGAACTGTTTTGATCCTGCCATGTTTTGTTGCATAGAATCTTATAGTTTTGCAATAGAGGGATGTAGTTTACACCACCACCTTGCTCACTTTGCCAGATGTAACACGCACATATTCTGTCAACATAATTTGGGCGGATACAGATCTGATTTCTGCCTTCCGATATTGCTAAGGCCCCGTGATTCCTTTCATTTTCTGTGAAGGTCAGCTTTATATCCGTTGTCAGCTTCAAAATGGAGTGGTCGCTTTTTGTCACGGGAACCACTTTTGATTTACATGTTTTCTGGCATCTTGACAGACAAAGATATAATCTAGGGTCTTAGATTTACATCTATTTGTCCAAGTGGTCTCCTGTTGTTTGCCCATTTAAAATGTGCAATTTCCTGCTGTCAATAGCCATTATCCAGGAAGCTGCTCTTGCCTCAGCTTTATTGGTCGTACTGCCGAAGTGTATTATAGCGTTGCCCCTTCCATCCAAACAACAAATATTGAAGTTTCCACATATTAAAACTTGAGGAGGATGTTGCTCAAGAAGATGTTTATCCACAATGTCTACAATGCTTTCCATAAAGATTGTTGCTTGCAGGATCTTTTTGTTTTTTTTTAGTAGATAAGAAGGTTGCCTGTACGAAGTGGTTTACATTCCATGATGCTATAATCCAGAGGCCAATTCCTTGTTTGATAAGGGTTAGGGGGCCCAATGCTGGTCTGACCTTTGCCCCCCTATATGCCGGATTTGGATGCAGGCTAAAGACATCCATTATTGGTGCAGACGTTATCCATGTCTCTTGTAGACAAATAAAAGCATGTTTTTTTAATTTGTTTTTGCTGATGTTATATAAGTGTTTGAAGCATCTTGTATTTCAGGAAATCATCGTTAGCTGGCTTTTCTCATCAGATATCGGAAGCTATTTCTCGTGATCCTCCAATTGTTTTGCTGAGTGACGAAGCCAGATTTCTTTGTTGGTCACACCTTGTTTTTCTCTGGGGATCCTTCCGGCTTCTAGTCTCGTCAAGTTTGCAGAGAAAAATAATCCTGGTTGGAATAATCCCATATCTAGTTTACTCCTCATGTGGCTCTTGTAGTTTTTCAAGCAGCTTATTTTGCTGACATCCTTAGTTCTGGGATAATTATCTATTTACTATCATTCCTTACAGCCCTTTGTCATGTCGTTTCCAATGGACAGCTTTGTTTTTGTCCAGATGCTCAAGTCAGATGGCCTCCATTCTGTTTCCTCTGATAGCTCGAATACCAAGGGCAGAAGGGAGTTAGCTCTTTCCAATATTGATGTTTTTACACCATTAGAGCATAAGTGAAGAATTACTTTATCTGTTGATTCCTCCTCTGGAGGAACGTTTTGATGTCTTCTGTTTTCATCAACCGACACAGCGGAATATGAGGAAACAGCCTAAGGACATTATGACGGTTCAATATCAAGCCATTGTCCGCTTTCAAGAGACGATTTAGATGAAGACAGTGAGTTCTGATTTCCATCTTTTTTTTCAAATGTCCTTTCCCCATTTTATCATATCTCAGAAATGGTAAGTTGTTTCCTTTCTCTTTTTCTCATGTCAAGTCAGGTCCTCGAAATTTGGTGGTTCTCCCAACCATAATTGGTGAATACATGGCTATCTTTTTGACAGTGCTCCTTTGTTCCTCTCGTTTCTCACCATGTGTGCTATTTGGTTTTAAAAATAGATTTATTTTTTTCTTTGGGCTTCCAAAGCGCCTCCTCTTTCTTTGCTATGGTTTGGTCGATACCTGTTTCGACTTGCCTTGCTCCATTCACCCACTGCTTCAGTGACGTATCAATTGCATTCCAATTTTCTTCCATTGTTAAGCACAAGGCTTATACATCCTCCCCTATTTCATCCTCCTCATACATCTGGTCCCTATTCTCAGGAGATTTCTCAACATCTATATTCTGTTAATGTTTAGTTATTCCCCAACTCCTCCTCTGTATCTTCAATCGAGTATGTTGACAAATTAATCACTCTCACTCTCCTCTTTGGTGACTTGGCCCTACTGTGTTTCCCAGACTTTCGCACTCGCAGTTGGAGGGCTTGCCAAGTCCAAGAAATCCCCAAATCCAACGTTTCTCATTGTTTCTTTCTTCTTAGTTGTTAAAGCAGGATTTATGCTGTTGAGCATATTTGAAAAAGGCTTTCTAGGATGCAGGGGATTTAAGTTTTTATTTTGTTTGTTTAAGATCCTTCGTCCCATCTAATGCTCTTTTTCTCCAATTTCTGGAACACCGGATAGGAATTTCTCTCTTTCTTTCCAGCCGGGAGCTCATTCCTTTCAATTGATATCAGCTGGTCTTTTGGAGTTTTATGATTCAGTATAAGAGCTGTTCTATTTATCATGGTCACATTTTCAGGGCCCATCTGATCTTTGGGACTGCACAGTTTATCATGAACAACCTTTCCAAGTCCACAAGATCCTTTCTGGTCGCCAATTCCTTTTGAGTGGAGCTAATCAACGAGGATTTCCCAGGTGTAGCTATGTTTTGGATTAATGTTTCACATACTGGCGGTTCTCCTTTTGTGGTCACAATATTCGCAGTTGACAAGCTTGACTGCTGCTTAACGTCTTTTCCTTTTTGATGCTTATGCTTACAATCCTTCAATATTTCCAGCATGTTCTAAGTAACAAAACGTTATTTGCTCTCTCTGAATTTATAGTTTCTGTCATGATGCCCACCCCCGGGGAACCAGACCAGGTCCAGCAACCCCGGAAGCAGGCATCAAGTTATTTTGAGCAAGCCCAAAAACCCCTGCTAGGGGCTGTTTGGGTGCGGTCCTGGTGCCTATGGTGCCAGGCTCATATGGAGAGTCAGTCCTTGGCGTCAGTCCTAGGGACTATTTTTTACATGGGTGGGGCTGGGGAGGAATACTTACCTGGGACTACTTTGGAGGCTATTTAAACCACGCCCGAAGAGCAGCACACGCTTCGCGTTATTCTGCATCCAGCAGCGTAACGCTCACCGTGTCTGCAAGCCTGCATCCAGTCTTCTGCCACACCCGCCTCGAGTCTGCAGCTCCTAGAAAAAGGGAGGAACAGAAGGAGAAAAGGTTAGAAGAGCAAAAACTTCGATCCTTACCTGAATTCCGGATCCACCGCGCCTTCGAGATGGAAGAAAGAAGTATTTTACGTGCGCCGCCTCGCCTGCTGCAGCGCCGCGCTGAACTCACTGGCCTTCGCAGCATCCTCACGATCCACCGCATCCTTCTGCACGTTCCTGCCGCATTCCGGCACCTAAGGGGAACACAAGAACAGCAAAGGTGAGCCAAGGGAATAAACAGAGGCAATAGTAACTACCCCCATAGACTTACCTGATTACCGCCGGGGGTACTATTCCTCTTCACGGGTCGGCGCAGTCTCCATTACATCCTCGCCGTACCCCGGCCCCTAAGGGGAACAAAAGGACAACAAGGTGGGATAAAGGGACAAACAAGGGGAACTCTTCTCACCACAATAGACTTACCTAATTTACCGCCGGAGGCATTATTCCCCTAACTTCATATTTTCTCTCCACACCTGAATAAGGGAGCAAGCAACAGGTTACATTCTGGCCTTATTTTATTGAACTGTGTAGGATAGGCCAAATCCTTACCTGAACTTCGTCAGCTACCACGAGGAACTCTTCGCTGGGGTCAAGATGCAAACTGCAAGGAATCGGACCAGAGTGAAAGTCAGACATGTGAACTCTTACGAACTACATACTTTTCAGAGTCAATATTGTTCTGGAACTCACCAATTCCTTCGAGCCAGTGAAGCAACTGGTTATCAACGCGCCCCTGCACTCAATGCAGGATGGAGAGCTCATCTTTTCAAACCATCAGGTGAGACTATTCGAGGGGATATCAAAGGTGATCTGTGGGGAGGACAGTGGGGATGGGGGATTTACGCTCAACTCCACGGGTGGTTAATTCCCTTTCTCCATTTGCAGAAGAATATTTCTACGGGCCAAGCAAACAAAGCTAGGTGGGCCAGTCCAGTCCGTCATCTCCGCCCTACGCATCACATTGGTGGAGACCGCAGCTGTCCAGTTCAGATCGATGCCTCTGTGGGAGCCAGGTGAGCATAACAGTTTCTTGTAACTTATTTTGTAGTGTGATGGAGCTAGCTGCTTCCTGGTCGACACTTGATTGCAGTGAAGAAATGAATGATTCCACAAAAATTTACTTGGAGTGAATCATTAACAGCAAGCTAGCCCGGTCTTTATAATTCTCGTTGATCACCCCATACAGCTTTAGAAAAGGGGCTAGAGAGATATTTAGAGCCGCCATCATGTTACAGTGCACGGAAATGGAGTTGAATTTAGTGGGTTTCTGCTGTAATTTTGATTTCGTGGGGAGAAAATGGAATCTTCCAAACAAGATGGTGATGAGATGGAGACTGCATGCTTTTGACTTTTCCCCTGGTTGGATCTTTCTTCTGATCGACCTAGGATCAGAGGAGTGAAGCCACAGTTATTATTGCTACTTGTAATTTTTCCACAGTTTTTCGATTGTTCTTTTTAACTTCTTTTCCCTCCCCTTCTTTACCAGAAGTTCCCATGCGGTCACACAGGACCTTTGATGTTAATTGCTCCTCACTTCACATTCTTTAAGTTTATATTTGCTTGTATTGGTAGTGGAAAAGGAGTGTATATCTAGAACCGAGGCCAGTTTTGATGAGGGAGATGTCACTTTTCCAAATGTTTTTTTCCCCGTTGTTGTCCTATGCTCCTTATTTATCTCTGAAGAAACAGTACATTTTGAGTTTGTTTACCTGTGTTCTGTCTTTCAAGTGGTCCTCAATTCCCCTGATATATCTTTGCTTATCCAGTAGCGCAGCTTAATTTCGCCCCTTTGTATCCATCCACTCTTTGGAGCCTTTCAGGACCTCTGTGTTTCTAGCAAAAGTTAACTTCACTTGATGTGTTTTCAATTCCACCATTGCCCAGAATGTCTGCATCCGTCAGATCATTGTTCTCATGAAGTGTTACCTCATTTGGAGGTTCATCACCAGATGCTCGTGTGGAGCTCAATGTTCTATTCAACCCCTTTCATATTTCTAGGATGTCATGTGCTTGTGAGTTCGTGGGCTGTGGGTAAAACGGGTTCACCAGTAATTTTTCAAAGTCTTGGCTTTTAAAGTTTTAGATAGGTCTTCATTGTCTATGGGGGTCATTATGAACTGGGCGGTAAGGGGTTAACGGCGCTGGTAATGGTGACAGCGCCGTTAACCCCTTACCGCCCTTTACTAGTCTGCTTGCAGGACCCGCAAAGGGCGCCGGGTAAAACCAATTGCCCTTAGGGGGCTCTAATGGGAATGGGGATGTACCGGTCCGGGTTCCTCGAATGAGGAATTACCTGGTCCTCCAAGGTTGGAATGGCCCGGTAACTCCTCATTTGAGGAACCCGGTACCCGATAAGGAGGTAACCATGGCGCAAATTGCAGCATGGTTACCTCCAACCTCGTAATGACCCCCTGTGCCTTTCCTCGAGTCGCCCTGCCAGCTTGGTGCATCCTTTACAGGCACGTCCCTTCTCTGTGGCATTTTTGACTCGACGGGGGGGCCTGGAGACTTCAAATGCGCAAGTTCATGTGAAATGTCAGCCAAAAGACAGACTTGGATCCTCGCACGATGGGTTTACCTGTTTCAATTCTATAGGCAAACTTTAAAATTCAGTGACTGTGGGTCTCAAAGAGCTGACACAGTATGTTTTGCCCCTCACTGAAGGCACGCTATGTACAGAAAAACAATACTAATGGATTTCTGTTTACTTTTGAATATTTTTCACCAGATTTACTTAGGGGGTAATGTTCTTTCAAATCAGCATTCACTGTTATTGTGTTTTGACGCCCATAATACGGGTGCGAGAGGAGCTCCTGAAAGCACTTTGCAGGCGTCCAAGCAGGATGTTTGAGGTCGGCTCCTCCTCCTCAATGAGCAGTTATTCCTCTCAAACTACAATCGGTGAGCGGCAAAGTTTGACAGGGGCAGGAGAAATTCTGCAGTAGCCCCCAGGCCCCAGCCACCCAACGCCTGACACTGTCCACGCTCTGCACACACTCCACTGTGAACAGAGGTTTTATGGTGCAAGATGCCACCTCCAATGGAAAGTAGAAAGTGAAGAAAGACTTGTGCAGTCTGTCCCCTGCACCTAACACTCTGTCCACACTCCACACAAATGCAAATTTGATTGGCTTTGCATAACCATTCAAATTGCAAAGGACGAATGTCAATACACACAAAAAAACAAGGGAGGATATTTTCTTTTAATAGTGTTTTTAAAACATTAAAAGGTGTGCATGTTTTAAATTCTGAGAACCAATACCAATGTTTTTCCCTGGAACATGAAGTCCCGAAGTGTGACAATCCACCTTAAGTTGTATTTTGTAGTTCATCAAGTTGTATGATGGAGTGTTGAAGGCCGGGCCTGCGAACCTGGCGACCACGTTTTGAGTACCGATGTTGGTGTAAATTCAAGAAAGACAGTCAATGTTTTTCATTTAACACACAGCCTCTAAAATACCCCGGGGAAGGCATCCGCCCTCTGAAAAAAGTGGCCGGTGCCGTCCACCCACATGTACCCTCGACTTGATCCCCGAGTATGCGTCCTTAAGAGAGACTGCTTCAGTTTACCCACAATATTGCTGATGGGAATGGGGCAGGCAAATGCTCTTTTGCCTTATAAAGGAGTGATCTCCGAAATGCACTGGGAAACCACTTCTACTATGCCAGTGTTCATAATTACAATTTGAAATTGGGTTTCTGCATCAAGGCCTCATTTCATTCTAAATTTAACAACATAATATTGGATATTTAAATTATATCTACAAGTGTACTGACAATATTATACTATTTGATGTTTAACCCCTTAACTGCCAGGCTATTATGCAAGTCTATGCAAAAAGGACGTGCATGCTCATATTCGTCCTTGGCACTTAAGGGGTTAATACATTGCCGTGGGATTTCCACAGGGGGATCACCAGGCATCTAAGAAATATTATCAAATGTATTAATGCAATTCTATAGTGGCTTACAGAGAGCAATGCATGTGTCTGCTGTGGTCTAGATAATTTCAGTCTACACATCTTAATATTGAGCACTTGAATTACTGCAAGTTGTGCCCGCTCTACAGATTTCATTGCAATTTCACACGCGTTAGAGTCACCCTCTGTTATTGCCAAATCCTTCCTTGACTACAACAGCTCTCCTTATCTTGAGACGTCTCTGTGCCTTCTCTGGAAAAGCGCTGTTGTCTTGTGGTAATAACGCAAAAAGGGGTCACCTAAAAAAAAAAAAGGGGGAGACATCACCAGAAATTAGCATATCAAGGTGAAATATGCAAATAGCATTCAATTGGCTCAGCATAACCATACAAATTGTACGGGATAAATGGCATTTGCCTTTCATAAAAACAATCCACACAAAAAACCAAGGGAGGATATAAATAATAATAAAATAATAATATTTTTTTATTTACATAGTGCTACGAACCCTCAGGTATCTGAGCGCTGCTTATTATTACCCACGGTGTGTGGTGCAAGCTCTGCACGGATGTCAAAGCGAGCGCTCTAGTCGCTGTGCCACTTGACCGGCTGAATATGAAGAATATCTTCTTCTGATAGTGTTTGGAAATGTTAAAAAGGTGTTCATGTTTTAAACTCCCAAGAATCAATATAAACGTTTTCTTTGGAACATGCAGTCCCGAAATGTGACATTTCACCTCTAGGTGTGTATTCTGTTTCATCAGGTTATATGGTGTAGGGGTAAAGTGCCCTTCCTGCGAACCTGAGGTCGGTGTAAATTAATACATTGAAAACAGGCAGTGAATGTTTCTCCTTTTACACACCGCCTCTAAAATACCAGGGGGGACGGCGTCTGCCCTCTGAAAACAGTGGGTGGACGCTGTCCACCCACGTGTACCCTCGACTTGAGCCCTGGGTGAGACGTGAAGAACGTGGTGCAAAGGATTACCTTGCAGAGCGCCCACCCTGACACGTTCTTTCGAACTGGGCGTTACTTTGTAGCACCTAGACGAGGGCATCTCCGTCTCTGTTACCTATGAAATTAATAGTTGGTGCTACTAAGTGTCTGTTGCGCCCCCTGTGTGCCTGCAGGCATTGTTGTGCATCATAAGATCCCCCATTTTGCTTGACCCGTAAAAGCTTTGAGAAAGAGTTCTGTCATTCAAGTGGAGTCTTTATAGCTTTGTAGGCAGCCCATATACTGCTCTGTTGTTAGTGCCAGGCCCTGACCTCCTAAGGAAATGCCTGTTTTTTCTAATGACTGTAATGCAATGAAGGGGCTGATTCATGGATTATTTGCGTCGAAAAACTGGGATTTGTGTGCCATTCTGCCCGCAAAGCCCCATTTGTTAAACAGGGATTTGCGGGCATATTGGTGCACAAATCCCCAGTTTTCGGCGCAAATAATTCCATGAATCAGCCCCGAAGACTGCACACTCAGCCCGTCTCCACGCGGTGTCAAAGTGGCTCGCAGTGGGATTACCCGCAACAGAACCTGGCCTACCTTTAGAATTCTTAGTTTCCAGCTGGGCCACAGGCTATTTTGAGACTGATAATTTCTAGCAGTGTTCAGCGAACTCATTCTAAAACCGTTTTGCTTGAGCAGACTCTTAGAGTTTGTGGAAGCAACAAAAACATCCTATAGTTGGTGCTCAACGGCTGCCGTTGACAGAGTCTGTTTATTTCTTCGCAGGTGCAGAGAGACAGACAGGAAAGCTGGTGGATCCTCCAAAATGGCGCATCTGCATGAAAATGCACGAACCTTTTATATAGATTCAGACGATGGAAATTGTTTATAAATAGTATACATTCAGTGAATTGGAATACCATACTCCCTAACTGAACCTTTAACCTTGGATACAACACAAGCAGAGCCACCTCTCTAGTTTGCAAGTCTCCGTCCAGCCTAATCACATGACATATTTGTGACCCTTTCCCTCTACCTCACTTAGAAGGGGTGCTTCCTTGTGAGGCACATGTTTTTACATTACAGCGGTGCAGCCCTCTAGGCTTACACCTAAAATGAAGGGTATTTCCACCCTGTGTGCTGCGCAATGGATCCTTCAACGTCAAAAGAAATGCCAATGAGGGTGTGAGAGGGGAACGCCCTTATGAGAGTTTGGCCCAACACTCACTGCGGAGGGCAGAACTGCTACCCTGCTCTTTGCCTATAGGCCAGTGGTATTCAGACCTTTTCATTCCAAGTCCCCCTGGATTAAACATGTTTACTTCCCTTGATGATTTGATACCTGTTTTATAAGATATGTTGTGTAAAAAGTTCATGTTTGAACTAATGCACGTTAAATAAATAACTATATATATATATACATACAATATATATATATATATATATATATATATATATATATATATATTGTTTCTTCAGCCCCCCACCTAGGGGTTTGCCACCTTCTAGGGGGCCAAACGGATGTCCAGTGATACCCCATGATTGTCTAATGCTTATTTTTTCTATTCAAAGCAGTCATTTGAATCATTTTTTATATTAAAAACAGTCATCTTAATCCCTTTTTTAAAGAGTCACCCCACCCACCCCCAGGACATCCCTCAGGCCCCCCTATGGAGGCCAGCTCTCCAGTTTGAAGATCACTGCTATAGGAAAATACCTGGCTGAGCCCCATAAGCCTGTGGGGTGCCTCTGTCATCACCTCGGCAGCCTGGGACCTCTTTCATCAATGCCACGCCCCTTACCAGGAGTCCAGCACAGCTGTCACCACAGTGGTACGGGCCTTCTGTAATCTATGTGGTACCCCATGTCCTAGGAGGGACATCTCCATCACCACTGCTACACAGTTATTACAGAGTCATGTGGTGCCCTGCTGCCTGGGGGGGTGGGTCCCTGAATTCACCACTGCTACCCAAGTGCCACAGGGTGGGCAGCATTTTAGGGCCACCTCTTTCTCCAGTGGCCCTGCGCAAACAACTCCTGAGCTGCTCTAGAAATTTGCCCTAGGACAAAGACCTTTACTAGCTCCCTCTGCCTATACTATACAGCCAGTCTGCAATATGGCATTCGCGGTCCAGGTTCGGAATGTCTCTGGGCCTCCCGCTGCTGCCTCATCAGCCGGGACACCTCTGGCATATATGACCTGGTCTTAAAGACTTCCCAAACCCCATCCCCCAATCTCTACCATCAGAAAACTGGGTCAAAAATTGTTGGTGGTTCCCCTGGCTGCTGCTACAGCACAGCACACGTGGTCCAGGCTACCAGAGACTATGTGGAGTCAAATTGTACATGGGACCATATCAAGACAGCCCACGCCAGGCTGTTGCAACAAGAATGGCATCTTTTTATTTAAAAAACTTTTAAAAATGATTTTATCTCAGTGCACATTGCCTAAAAACATTGTGAGTTCTTAAAGCCTGCAATCCAAAGGCCATGGCTAGTGATCCGGTAGTGTTTTAAAATGGACAGTGGCCTGGATTCAAGGAAAACGGGACGTCATCAGTGATGTGATCTGTGATGTCATCATTGCGGCCATAGGCTGCGCTATTTCATTTTGTCTGTAATATTATGTTGCTGCCCAGAGATGGTGTAGTCCTCCTTTTGAATATATGTGCAGTGTAAGGGAGAATCTCTGGTTTGACGGTGTGCATGTCATCTCAGAGGGTGTGCATGCTGTGTGTGTGTGTTTGATGTGTGTGTGAGGGATTTTGTATGCGGTGTGCATTGGCTCCTTGAAGTCAAGTGTTAGTGTGTGCACACGTGTGTGCACCGTGTGTGTTTGTGAGCATTGTGACACGTCGAGTGTGAGTTTTCAGTGTCATTGTGTGTGTGTGGCTTCAAGGCCCCATCTCTCTGCACTTATGAGCCACCTGCTGGCTGTGCTTGTGAGTTAACTGCACTTCCCCCTTCCCGTCCCCACAGGTACTTCTCCCCTTCCCTCTTCCCGCACTTGTGCGATCTGAATGACACAAGGCCTGGTAAAACCGTTATTTTGTCCTCCCTTGTTTCTCCCTCTTTGTCTTGTCATGCATAGAAACACTTGTGTACAGGCACGTAATAAATGCATCATCATATATCATTCAACCACAATGCAACAATGGATTAGTGCTTCTGCATGCATACATTTCATACTTAACCTACAATTTAATATGTCCAGTTGTAAAAGGCAAAGTATGAAACTTGTCAGCTTCCCAGCAATAATATCATTGCAGCATAATCGTTAAGTGCTGTGTCTTGTACTTCTAAAGGCCAAGGTTCTCGAAGGCAGCACTCAGAACAAATGTGTTTTTATTTTGTTTTTTCAGTTTTATAATGTTGCCCGGAGATGGTGTAATACATGTTCCATTCTGTTTTATAATGTTGCAGTAAATAAATGTTGTAAGAGGATTCAATTCAACACTACAGCTAAGTCAACGCCTAGTCTATAATACTGAATGAAAACCCTTATTGATATAACTTTATGTCCAGTTCATGCGTTCTGGATGACTACCCCTATATAACACCCCTCCCTTGGAATCCCCCTGACCCCACTGAGCCAAGAAGTAGTTCTGTTTTGCAAGTTAAAAGGTTTATTTGATAATTTTAACAATATATATATATCACGCTTTATAATAAATTAATAATTGAATATCACACTTAATCTGGTATGATAAAGATTAACAACGGAGAATCTGGCACTAGCACACTTCTTTATAATCACTAAGGAGTTGACATGAAATGGATAAGATAGCAACAATACTTTTATGGTTTCAAATGAATGCAATGTGGAATGAAATGCAGTACAGAAAATAACTTGATAGGATTTCAGCAAAAGACAATGTAATCACTTTCTTGGACAATTCACCCCCCCCCTTTTATGCAATGCAAGAAAATGGAAGGAAGCACACAGTTCTCAGAAATGCAATCAAATGTGATTCAGTTCACCCAGCAACTTAGACAACAGAAGTTTAAAACACAGCCCAAAATGCTTCTATATGTGCTGGCAATGGAGTGAAAAATATGCTAAAATGCTTTTAATTCCCTGTAGAGGTTCAGGGTGAGTGGTATCTAGTTAATATCAGTCCAGGCTCACACTAGCAATGATTCAGGGATGATTAGCAGGTTAAACGAATTTCTGGCAAATGGAAGGCAAGCAGCATCAGATTTTTACACGTGGAGAAATTTGCAAATCGCGGCAAAATTTGCGAATGCGTGTTCCGCGATTGCGGTAAAACTATAAGGGGTAGGAATGTGGTTCTTGGTGCGATTTAAAGTTAAGATTCTAAGCTTTCAGATGAAAGTTACTGCAAGTCTCTAGCCCAAACGGTTACAGAGTTATGACCGATTTAGTAGAGGTCGTTTTTAGTTTTGCAAATTTTAAACGCAACACTTTTTCAGCTTTAAAAATGATGGCAGAATAACACAATTTCTAAGCTGCAGTTCTACTTAGATTAAAAATGGATTGAATTATATGATTTTAACTAAGAGATGTGTTCTGAGTTTTGCCGAGTACTCCCAAGAGATTTTGAACCGGAAAGCGACTTGGTCACGGACTTCAGTCTGGTCAGGTCTTCCCGAGTTCCGCTCACAGCGCCTGGCCTCTGGAACTGCTCACAGCATCGGGGTCAGCACTCTCTCTCTCTGGGTACAGCACTGCTTCTGGATTCTGGAGATTGAGGGATTTGAAGTCTCTGTTTATCTTGGAGTCCAAGTGTTGGCTCTTTGAAGGTTGATGGAGGTAAGTATGGATTTTTCCGGCAGAGCTTCCAGCCGCAGATGGAAATGAAGCTCCCCACCTAAGTTTCAGTGGTCCATTTATATGTTCTGCAAGTGGGTGTGTGTGTTGGTCATAACTAAACTTGCCCCTCTCACTTGTCATTGGTCCAGCTTTCATTTCTCCCCTGATTGGGGGAGCTAAGTTGTGTCAGAGTGATGTCAGCCATTTATGATCTCTTGAAAAAAACTCCCCTGTCATCTGTGCACATAAATCTATATCTGATCAAAATACATATTTCACAGTTACACAGTTGTTTGAAATTACATACCCATGTCACATATCACATGAGGTATACTCTGTCCCAAATCTGCTGTTTCTAAGAGCTTGCATTCAAAAATGGCAACTTTTAGCACTTTTTAATGTGCTAAACAACATTGGATCTTCATTAAATTTTATACAACTGTTCCTCACATATCTACCCACATACCAATGCATTTTCGTTTGTCTAGCTGAAACAGGGAGTCTGTAATAGTAATAAACAGCAGGGTTTTGTCCCAGAATATCCCACAATTTGGAGTTTGGGCTTGAATTAAAGGTACATTTTTTTAATTAAGTCTCTCAAAGTTATACATTTCTGTCATTTGATTACAAAGAGTTATCAGTGTTTTTGTAAAATATATATTTTACTTTCAATTCAGTCCTCAGAGTGTTGGAGTCCGCCTCCAAGACTTGGGTGGGTCAGTCACATGCATCCTCTGGCAGGCAGGCCTTTGTTGACAGTAAAACAGTAAAAATCAACATATTCCTTTCAGAGGAAAGGGTCCTTTGTGTGGTGTCTGGCAAGCTGACATCAGGAGGCCAGGGAGCCACTTTGCATTTAATTAACAGAACCCTGGCTCCTTGTGTTGAGTTCTGAAGTGTCAAGAGTTCTCAGGACAGGCAACCCCTTTGAACTTTTAATGACATGAGACCCCTTTCTTTGCACTTAGACAGTTTTGCAAGACAGCTCTCCTGTCAGAGTTTAGACCGCTAGTGCCGCCTTGAGGATTTTGTTGGTACTGCATGCAATTTTGGGATCTTTCTTGGATTAATGCATTCTAAACAGGAATGGTTCTTACATGGTAGTAAATCCTTGCTTAACATTGTTTTGATGGGGCTCCTTACAGTAAGATGGTTATGTGGAACCCCACAAAAAGGGTTGAATCTTTAAAGTGGTCCAATGAGTCACGATTTCAGCAACTTTTTGACATCAGTAACAGTGGATTTTGTTAACAAAGACCTTTCTTTACACTGGTGGGTGGCAAGTTAGGTAACCATTTTGGTGTGCGCACAACTGAGCAGCTCTCCTGGATTCTGGGATGAAATGATGGGCGGCGACAGCGCATCCCCATCTTTACCCACTCCAATGATTTATTTTTGTTCTGGGGTAAAATGATGGGCAGCGACAGCTTAATCCCCACATTCACCCCGTCTAATGATTCCACATGGGTCAAAACCCTCCACAATGTGTTTCATTTCACATTGTTTCAAACACAAATTGCCTGCAGGTTCATGCCAAATGCAACCTCTTGCTCCAAAACATCCATGTGCCATGAGCTACAAAATGAAAAGTGCCTGCAGGTTCATGCCATGCCAATTGCGACCTCTCGCGCCAAAACATCCTTGCACCAAGAGGGCCCTGCGTCCAACGTGTTGCGTCTAACTGGGTGCGCCCAAACGGGACCTGCGGCGAAACGGTCACGCCATAACGGCGTGCGTCTAAATTGGCTGCACCGAAATGTCCTGGCCCGTGCTCCAAGCCCCTTGTTGTTATGGCCGGTCTCATGGTGATTGTTGTCATACATCTCACAACCCCAACTAACCGCATTTAAGAAGAAAATAAAAGGGAACAAATGACCAGTTGCAAAAATAACTAATGCCTAGATACTTTTGCCCTCATAGCGAAAATCAAAAACTGGCACCCATGAATATATGCACAGTAAGTGAATGTATATCTTAAAGTGAAATATGCAAATGTAGTTCAATAGACCTACTACTTAGTGCACAAGACAGAATAGCATTGGACTTTAACAAAAAAATATGAAAAACAGAAAAATATGCTGGAAAAGTACAAAGGTGCTCACCTTTTAAACCCAGCAACCTGTAGTGAAATATTCCCTGGAAAACTAAAATCCAAAACTAAACAAGCACGTGTGGTCGTGTGAGTAAGCCTATGCACTGGGAAAATCACAACCTGAGTAAAATCCTGGTAGCCAAATACTTGAGCAAGCCTGCCAACCACAGAAAAAACCAAGGGATTGCGCCCACCCTCTAAAAAAAGTTAAGCTCTCCACCCACTTGTGTCCTTTAGTGGTGCCCTGAAAAGCAGGCAAAATCAGGGGAAAATAACTGCACCAGTGTCCAGGATTGCAAACTCTCTTGCCACAACGACTTACTTGCCCGCTCATAATATCCCCCCCTCACCCTCACATTTGGCTTCAACAATACTCTGCTTTATAAAGCTAACTTAAAAAGTACACATACCATGGTGTCACTCAAATGTATAAATCATTAATGAACTATGCTAGGAAAAACATGTACAATTGTGGCATTATTCCCCCATCTTGACTGTGAGACTACAACACAAAGCAAGAAGGCAATTATGTAAAAGGCAAAACAATTGTCTCTGAGTGCAAAACCTTCAAGCTATAACAGTAGCATGGTTTAAAAAAAATAATGTGAATGCCATGTGTTATAAGATATTTAAAAATGAGAAAACACACGCCATTCGGGGCTGTGAACTGTCTCCCATCCACGCAGTAACTGTGACTGACCCTGCTTAGTTTCAAATCGAGGCAGGATCCAGCCCTCTTAGGCCATGTTTCTCTTCATGATCTTTTAAGGTAGACTCAATTATTAGGCAACATGGCCTTAGGGGGCTGCCCCTTCTTTGCTTTGAAGCTAAGCAGGCTTTGTCTCAGTTACTGTCAAATATTTAAATAATTACTGCACAGAATAATCCCAAACTGTGCTTGGATCACAAGTCAATGCTTCGTGCCCAACTTATTATGGACCTGGTCCAAATCCGTCAATCGGGTTGGGTTGTGCCCTTGGCAAAATTGACCTTGTTTGTCTATGGGAAAATGAATGGGAAGTAGACCGCACTTTTTGAGGGGTTCCATTGGGAGGCCGACTCACCTTAACTAACGCTGCCCTATAGTACACACATTTCACTTTATAAACTATGTATATTTTTTATATTATTTTTTAACTTTCCATCCAGCTGCTTACTTAGTGATAGTTCTTATGAGAAGGGACATTTAGGATTTTAAGGCTCTTTGTGTGATTTAACACTTATTTTTTTGTAGAACTAAGGAAATGTTGGTGTACTGGAGTCGCTTGATCCCCATTCCACCTAGGGGCAAAGCCGGTGACTGAATCAGAAACCATCAATACTACATCAACCGTACAACAGAAACCTCGCAGTCTGAGTTTACTAGAGTTTTTCCTTAGTGATTAACATAGTGTTTGCATTTGTATACAGGATTTGGTCCTACCTTCTCTCTACCTGCTGCCTCATCCTTTCCATTGTGGCACAACACAAGTGATCCACAAACTGCATGGAGAGTGGGGGCGCTCAATACAGGTAAAATTCAGAGCACGGGTATGCAGAAGGCAATATAGATATATAATAGAGTGTGCCCCCTTCTCCGACCATTACTGTCTCACTCCCAGTGTACCCACACACCTCTGCTACTTGTCTCCCACCCCCTTAAATAGTTCCATCGCTCCAGGTGGGTTACTTATATGCAAGCATCAGCTGCTCTCTAACCTCCAACCCATGTGACATCCTTGTGACTATGCTTGGATCAAGGCTGAGATGCACGTTCTGATGTTCCGTATCCCTTCTTGGAAGTTGACATCTGAAAAGGGTCCCATTTGGCAGCCACACAGCCTTGTGGTCTGTCTTATGTCTCTGACAAGCAATCAGACGGTTCAGCACCTCTCCACTTCATACACCAAAGGTCATGGCAACAAAGCTTTACCATTCTGAATGCACTATACCCCTATGAAAAATTAGAACATATTCATTAGGCACAGCTAATTGAAATATTTCTTTCGCTTCCATTCAAGCAATATTGACAGAATTGCTCTTCCTTAATACTGTCATAAAGGGCCACAAATCTTCCCAAGTGGATCATGAAGTCACTCCCCAATTTCACACATTGTATCAGTACGTGCCATGAGTTTTCCTTTTCCGTTGATATTTTGCAAATAGGACACTATCTATTTTGTGCCATTATTTTTAATTCAGGGCTCGTACAGTTAGCAGATGTAGTCTATTACGTAGTAGAAGCAAACATCTGCAGACTTGTGGAGATGGAAGATAGACATATAGCTTTCCAGTTTGCCATGCCCCACAGGCAGCCCATCCACCCGCCCCATGCCCTGCAGCCAGCCCATCCACAGACTATGCCCCGCAGCCAGCCCATCCACCATGACCATGCCCCACCGGCAGCTCATCCACCCTCCCCATTGCCCGCAGGCAGCCCATCCACCCTGACCATGCCCCACAGGCAGCCATCCACCCGCCCCATACCCGCAGCCAGCCCATCCACCCTGACCATGCCCCACAGGCAGCCCATCCACCCTCCCCATGCCCCGCACCACAGGGGGGACTTTTTCCATGCGATTGGCCTGGCACGAGCGGGGTACACGTATACCGATGGGTGCGCGGGGAGTTTTAAATGCGATTGGCCTGGCGCGAGAGGGGCACGCGTATTCCGAGGGGTGCGCGGGGAGTTTTACATGCGATTGGCCTGGTGCGAGCAGGGTAAACGTATTCCGAGGGGTGCGCGGGGAGTTTTAAATGCGATTGGCCTGGCGCATGCCGCATACGCGTATACCAAGGGGTGCGCAGGGAGTTTTACATGCGATTGGCCTGGCATGAGCGGGTTACGTGTTTTCCGATGGGTGCATGGGGAGTTTTACACACGATTGGACTGGCTCGAGCGGGGTACGCGTATTCTGATGGGGTGCACAGGGAGTTTTACACACAATTGGGTTGTCGCGTGAGGTCTGAGTGGCATTTTCAGCGCAATTTCGTTGTTGGGGGGCTGCTTGCTGGTCCACTGGCCTTTGCACCATGTAGGGGATTTGTGCGGATGATTTTGGTGCACGGGCGGGGTTGGGGGTGTAACTGCGCCTCGGCTGGTTATGGATATTTGAATCCATGAATATGTGGTTCGTCAAAATGGGTTTTGGCGATGGGGCTGGTGCACGCTGGCGCACGCTCCCTCTCTGCGCTGCCCATGTGCACTGAATCTGCGCTCAATTCCATGAATGACCCCCTAAAAGGTATGCATATTTTAAACTCTGAGTACCAATACCAATGTTTATCCCTGGAATATGCAGTCCCGAAGTGTGACATTCCACCATAATTTCTGTTTTGTTGTTAATCAAATTATATGGTGCAGTGTCTGCAAACCTGGAGACCACGTTTTGAGTCCCGATATTGGTGTAAATTCAAGAATGTTGAATGTTGAATGGTCAATGTTTTTCGTTTAACACACAGCTTCTAAAATACCTGGGGGGACGGCATCCAACCTCTGAAAAAAGTGGCTGGGTGCCGTCCACCTGCGTGTACCCTCGACTTCATCCCTGAGTATGCTTCCTTAAGAGAGACTGCATCAGTTTACCCACAACATTTCTGATGGGTATTGGGCAGGCAAATGCTCTTTTGCCTTATAAAGTAGTGATCTCTGAAATGCATTGGAGCATCACCTCTACTAGTGTTCATAATTACAATTTGAATTTGGATTTCTTGATCAAGGCCTCATTTAATTCTAAATTCAACAACATAATATTGGATATTTAAGTTATGTCTATATGTGTACTGAAAATATTATACTATTTGATGTTTAGCCCCTTAACTGCCAGGCTATTATGCAAGTCTATGCAAAAAGGACGAGCATGCTCATACTCGTCCTTGGCACTTAAGGAGTCAATACATTACCGTGCGGGGATCACCAGGCATCTAATTAAGCAATATGACCCGAGCGGCGGGGGCATATAGCTATTAGTACCCCGGCCCGCAAAAACTGCATGACCGGGGCACTAAAAGACTTTTTTTGTCCCGAAACGCTGCAGCGTTTCGGGAGAAAAAAAAGACGTCAAAGAAAATGGCCACCATGGAAAGGGAAAATGGAGTCCATTTTCCCTTTCCATGGCGGCCATGAAGAGTGGGCGCGCTGGAAACAATAAAAAATAAAATAAAAAAAGAAGGTAAGTGCGGTTGGGAGGGCAGAAGGGAGGGGAAGGAAAAGTACCTGGGTCCACGGCGGGGAACGATAGAAGCTTCCAGCCGTGTGGAGACTCGGAGCGGGAATGGCCTCGCTCCGAGTCTCCTCACGGCAGGAGGCTGCCATCGTCCCCCACCGGGTTGAAGGGATAGAAGGTAAGTGGGGTGGAGAGAGGGAGAGGTGGGGGGAGGGAGGGGAACAAAAAATTCAAGCCTTACCTGAGTCCCCGGCGGGGGGCGAAGGCAGCCTCTCAGCCGTGGGGAGGCTCGGAGCGGGGATGGCCCTGCTTCGTGCATCCTCATTGGCTGAGGGGTTGCCACACACCCCCGCCCGAGACAAAAGCCGCAGGATCCCGACAGAGGGATTCCCAGCCTGGTAATGACTTCGCGAAGGCCAGTCAGAATGGCTCTGTTATTCTGATAGCGCCCTCGCCGGGTACTAATAAATATTATCAAATGTATTAATACAATTCTACAGTGACTTTCAGAGAGCAATGCATGTGTCTGCTGTGGTCTAGATAATTTCAGTCTACACATATTAATATTGAGCACTTGAATTACTGCAAGTTGTGCCAGCTCTACAGATTTTATTGCAATTTCACACGCGTTAGAGTCACTCTCTGTTATTGCCAAATCCTGCCTTCACTACAACAGCTCTCCTTATCTTCAGATGTCTCGGTTGTCTTGTTGCAATAACACAAATAGGGGTCAGTTCCTAAAAAACAGTGGGGGGACACAAATTAACATACACAATGGGATGCAACATCACCAGAAATTAGCATGTCAAAGTGCTATACAAAAAATAAGCACTAGCTGCGGCTGGTGCGGCTGGAGGAGCCCGGAAAACTTAGAAATAAAACCGCAGCTTTAAAAACGTTGTATTTATGTTTGCGGTCGCTTTTGAAGCGACCGCAAACATAAATAAAACGTTATTGTGTTGGAAAACGCTGCGGTTATAAAACCGCAGCGTTTTCCAACACAACCGTGTTGTGTCTGCCTGAATCTGCTTTACCATTTGGGGCTCTCGGGCTCCCCACGGGGAGCCCGAGAGCCCCAAATGGGAAATCAGATGCAGGTAGAAACACTACGCGGCATGTAAACACAACCGCGTGTGTTTCTGCCTGCTGTGGCTTTCACTTTGGGTCTTCGGTGCTCCAGCAAGCCGGAGGAGCCTGAGAAACTTGGAAAGAAAAACCGCAGCGTTTTCAAACACAACGTTGTATTTATGTTTGCGGTCACTTCAAAAGCGACCGCAAACATAAATACAACATTTTTAAAGCTGCGGTTTTATTTCTAAGTTTTCCGGGCTCCTCCAGCCCGGAAAACTTAGAAAAAAAACCGCAGCTAGTGCTTATTTTTTGTATAGCACTTACCGAGATTCAGCTGCAGCTTTCCTGCTCTGGTCTCCGGTCCGCGTCCTCCGAGTCCCGGCACTAATGAAGGGAAAGCCACCCAGCGGTAGACTTTGTTTACTACAGCTGGCTGGCTGTTCCTTCATTAGTGCCACAAAAGCAAAAGCCAGCACAGGAGGGCCTCCATTTCACAAAATGGCGGCGCCCTGTGCTTGCTTTTTCGAATTTTGAGCTTGAATAGCTCAAAATGTTACATAGGAAGTTTTAAAACGGAGGATGCTAGTATTTTTTTTTTAATGTGGCCTATCTATTTTTGAAATAAATTTTTTTACTAGAGTATCCCTTTAAATAAAAAAATAAAAACATAAAGCCTTGAACTCCAGTCTGTCAGAGTTCAAGGAACAGCATTTAACCATTGGGCGACAATGGCTTGATGCTTTACAGGGCATACATTTCATACTTAGCCTATCATTTAAAATGTTCAATGATAAAAGGCTAGGTATGAAACGTGTGAAAATCCAAAAAATAACATAATTGTAGCATGATGGTTAAGTGCTGCATCTTGAACTCGTGCAGGCCAGGGTTCTCCGATGGCAGTGTTCAGCATACATGTGATTTTTTTATATTTCATTTTACCTGTAATATTATGTTGCTGCCCAGAGACGGTGTAATCCTCCTTTTGAATATATGTGCAGTGTAAGAGAGAATCTCTGTTTTGACGGTGTGCATGTCATCTCAGCTGTGTGCATGCTGTGTGTGTGTATGTGTGTGTTTGTTGTGAGCACATGTGTGTACATGATGTGAAGGTGTGTGTGAGGGATTTTGCATGCAGTGTGCATTGGCTCCTTGAAGGCAAGTGTTAGTGTGTGCAGACATGTGTCCATTGTGTGTGTATGTGAGCATTGTGACACGTCGAGTGTGAGTTTTCAGTGTCAGTTTGTGTGTGTGTGTGTGTGGGTGTGTGTGTTTGTGCATGTCTCCATGTAATTCGGAAGATGCCCATCCAGTTCTTGATTTTTTTGTGTGTTTTTTTGTTTTGTTTTGTCCATCAAATGTCCTGTACTACAAGTCCCAAAATGCAAAGGAAATCAGAATTATCATCTTACAAATAAGAAGGATGTGTGGCATATAATATATACAAGACATGTAACGTGGCTATATTCATGATTTCTCCTGCACCATTTGTTTCGGTTGAATGGCAGCGAGGGATCTGTAAGTTGTTGAAGGAGGATGTACGTAGTGTAGAACCAGAGGAGGCGGAAAAAAAAGTGAAATAATGTTTTTCAGCTGGGCAAAGTAAGAATAAGGGGCTGGAGGGGACAGGTGTCTACTTGACCCGGCTGTTTTCAAAGACTAAAAGTAGCACAATCTATTAAGCAAACAATGTGACTGTGTGGCAAGCCCCTCCCTTGAGCTGCAAAGAAAATCCTGTTTCTGCTGGCTCACGTGCAATGGAAGACACACATCTATTTTTAAACCATTGGTAGTGCAGCTCAAAAGACCGTCTTAAAATCATGCAGTGATTGGGTTAATGTTTCCATCAAGGAGAACACATGGATCAAAGGCATGCCCGTTAAGACTACATAGTCCAGAATAGTGTTTACCAAAATATACGGTTACATTTTTTTTTAAGTCTTGAACCCTGGTCTGCCAGAATTCATGGTCCCATCTCTCTGCACTTATGAGCCACCTGCTTGCTGCACTTGTGAGTTAACTGCACTTCCCCTCTCCCTCCCCCTTGCTATTCAACCACTACACCACAATGGATTAGTCCTTCTGTATGCATACATTTCATACTTAGCCTACAATGTAATATGTCCAGTTGTAAAATGCAAAGTATGAAACTTGTCAGCTTCCCAGCAATAATATCATTGCATCATAATCATTAAGTGGATTGTCTCGTACTTCTGCAGGCCAGGGTTCTCGAAGGTAGCACTCAGCACAAGTGTGTTTTTATTTTGTTTTTTCAGTTTTATAATGTTGCCCGGGGACAGTGTAATACATGTTCCATTCTGTTTTATAATGTTTCAGTAAATAAATGTGTTTCATTGCACATTGTTTCAAATGCAAAGTGCCTGCAGGTTCATGCCAATTGCGACCTCTCGCACCAAAACATCCTTGCACCAACAGGGCCCTGCGTCCAACTGGTTGCGTCTAACTGGGCACACCCAAATGGGACCTGCGTCGAAACGGTAACGTCATAACGGCGTGCACCTAAATTGCCTATGCCAAAATGTCCTGGCCCGTGCTCCAAGCTCCTTGTTTTTATGGCCGGTCTCATGGTGACTGCAGGTTAAGCAGTAAAGAAAAGGGAAAGAAATGACCAGCCGCAAAAATAACATATGCCCAGATACTTTTGCACTCATACCGAAAATCAAAACTGGCACCCATGAATATATTTTCAAAAATATAAGGGGAGCTGGTCTTTCCCTATGGCTCTCCAGGTAAGTATAAATGAACAAAAGCTGCCGAGGCCAGATTTGCGCGAGATCTTCTCGCCCTGACAGATGAGTGCTCAGAGATAAGGTAGCCACTGACCCCGTGCTACACTGCACACATAACAGGATACAACCGCTGCACCGTACTAGCACTAGACTGCACAGGGAACATTTCTAACTTACGGACGTCTCTGTGTTTTTGTGTCTTTCTCTAGACGTAGACATCCACGTGCTAGTGAGAACTAATGGGATACCGCACACGCTGATGTGTATAACTAGAATACTGCTGATGTGAGTATTATGGCAGCTACTATCCATACTATAGGGACTATGCAATTAGTAGTTCATTTACCTAGCCCTCTATGCTTTTTTGTCTCTCCCTCACCAGGGCAATATATACTCTGGGATCCACCCTGGGATCTCACCTGTGTGAGTAATCTGAATATCCAATCCAAGACAACTACCTGAATGCGAGTTTGGACCGCACCCAGAAATTTACCTTGATTTGGTTTTTTAGAAAAGTGCAAAGGAGTAAGTTCTCTGCATGTATATCTAAACAAGTAATTACAACAAATCAGCAAGTTAGATCTTGAAGTATAACGTTCTGGATTTTTATCGTGTAATGGGGGATGTTTTGTGATTCTCTCATTATAGAGACGTACATATACCCATTTGGTACAGATTGAGTGAAGACCTTACCTGAAGCAGGGATTCATCCAAGTTTTCAAGACCACTGCTCGCTGAATATACAGTGGAGGTGAGTTTTGACAAAACAACAGAAAGAGAATGTTGTTTCGTTATAGACATTAATTGTCAACGAATATGAAGATAACAGGTTTCTAAGGAGAGATGGTAATTAGTATATTTACTCTATAATTCTTTTAGATTGAAAGGCTCACGAATCCTATCAAGATGCAATACAGATTGGATTGTTGCATCCCATCCTGAGACAGGTTGGCTATAACTTTTGGGGCCAAGCAGTGTCAGCCCACATTATAATACAACCGAAACACGTGTAGATGACAAGAAAGAAACCCCCTGCAATGACGCAGAGGGTTACATCTACAAGACACAAGAGTTTTGGGATTTGATATTACAAACCAATATTTGTTTGGGAATAGTTATCACCCCATTTCTTTTTTTTAAAGTTGTGTTAGTATGAAGATGATTTGTATGAGTGAAGTATGAATGATGAATGATGGGAAAGGTTTTGTAAAGGTTGAGCCTGTTTCTAGTGTGTGAAAGAAGTACAATTAAATACTTATTGTTTATGCTATGTGAAATAAACACTATAACATACCAAGTTTTGAGAAAATCACAAAAGATTCCTGTTAGCTCTAAACCTATTGGTCCACGCATTGCTTTTGTTCACCCATGAATATATGCACAGTAAGTGAACATATATCTTAAAGTGAAATATACAAATGTAGTTCAATAGACCTACTACTTAGTGCACAAGACAAAATAATATTGGACTTTTACAAAATAAATTATGAAGACCAGAAATATATGCTGGAAAAGTTGTGGGATATATTGACCCACTCAAAGGCATTGCCTCACATCACTAAGCTGCATTTGCGCAAGAAACAGCAACCTGGCAGTGCTGGCTCCTTTGCGCACCAGGACTTCAAAACTGCATTTTGGCAGCAACAAAAAGATGGCTGCACTATCCTGCCTAGCACACTTCAGGCAAGATGAAACAAGGGGACAAACTGAAAAAGTATGCCAGTGTGTTCTGAAACATATAAATGGAATCAAATGAAAAGGCAGCACTGCATTGCTAATTACAAGAAATCCCACTAATCAGCTTCCTTCCCTTGCCGGACAGAGTGAGTCAACTTAGATGTATATGTACTTAATTTTTTGCATTCTTAAACCCAAACAAAAGGGCACTTCACCATTTAATTATCAGAAAATACACATATTTTAATATTTATCATACCAATTTGACAATTCCAATATACAACGTTAAAAATGTTCCAAACATCAATTCAACAATCAATTTTGTGTGTACATCTTTCTTCATTGCGACTAACAGCATAGAACTATATGCTTAAAAAAACCTTTTCTATGCCTTATTGGGGTGTATTCTCTTTTATAGAAAAGACCCCGCTCTTATTTAAGCCCTTCCCAATTTCTCTGGGCCAAACGGACTGTGCCAACACTTTTATAGAAATGTGTTTCTAGGACCAGCATGGGAATATATCTTTTAAGAATAGGCAAGGCAAGTAATCCCTATTGCAAATCCTGCTGGTGCTGTCTTCAGGGCACTTAGGTTTTTGTTCATATTCTGGTTTTCACACCCTTAACGGTTTGCCGTAATGTACAATCTTTCTAAAAGACAAATAAAACATTTCCACTTTAGAACATAAACAAGTAAAACATTTTTATGCAAAAAATACATCAGATACATCTATTACAACTTCATCTCTATTACCAATATAGACAGCAGGGATGCATTAATACTCAAGTGGTCTAAATTATCCACTACTACACTTTCTCTCATATTCAATATGGTTTGTTCTCTCCATTTCATGTGTCTGCAAACATGCATTTTAGCCTTTAAAGCTTAATTTCCTTGGGCTGACCGTCTCTTTCCAGCACAGACATAAAAAACTTTTGCTGAAAGGGGGGGAGGGATATGTTTTAATATTCCTATCAAATGTCCCTATCTGTTTACCTATCACCCAATTATTAATTTAAGCAAGCTGAACGCTCACCTTTTACTGGATCTTCAATTTCTTTCCGATCGGGCTACTTCCTCTAAGTCCCGTGTGGGCACTATTACTGCCCAATGGTGTTCTCTATGTCACGAGCCAGGGTGGTCTCCCTACTAGTTTGTAGCTTAGCTCTGTAACAGGAGGAGAGAAGCCACCATTACTTATCACAGGAATATCGGTGATCACCTCAACCTTCTCTTGTTTAAAATTGAGTGAAGCTTACCCGAGTGATCAAGTCCACTGTCTTGAAATTTCCTTTATTTCTATTGGGGGATTTTATCTCTCGTCACCCTTCATGGAACCGCCAAAAGCGTGTTCTAAATAAACCAGCACAAAGGGGAACAGCGTTAAATTCCCTTTTAATGGATACCGCATTACTCAATGTGTCCATTGTCCCTCTCTCTTACCTCATGGGTACATCTATGCCGGCTGTTGTCCCGTGCACAGTGTATCTGAAGCCGGGCGTGCCGCGATGAACGTCTGCTGCTCGATAAAGCTGCGGGCCTACTGTCGCATTTGGTCCATTTTAAGTAGTGGTCATGTCACATGATTTTACGCGCGTATCTACGTGATATCACGTGATCCGCAACCCTTCTCTTAAAGGTATACCACTTTCTTTTGGTTTAGTGTCGCTGATAATCAAATAAAGCAAAAATGCGCAATATACCAGTATTACACATTAAGCAAGCTGGATATTCACCTTTTACTAGATCTTAAGTCCCGTGTGGGTACTGTTACTGCCCAATAGGGTTCTCTATATCAGGGGCCGCCCGAGGCGTGTTCTAGTTGGACCAAAAATGATCAAAGGTAACAGCATTAAATTCCCTTTTAGTGGATACCTCATTTATTCAATGTGTGCATTATCTCTCTATCTATCTCCCCTCGTGGGCATATATGCCGGCTGTTATCCATCTCTCTCGCCGTTATATACTAATCACTTATTCCCACAGAGACCCTTATAGAATGTTACATATTTCACAGGGTACATATTGTAAAAGAACTTGCGACTCATATATCTTGTTCACCTTTTGTGATGTATAAAAAGGGACCACTCAATGGAGATATTTAATCCGTTTCTTACAGTGTCTAGGGAGTATATCCATTTCTGTTCTGTTTGTCTTAGCTTTAGATCTCTGTTACCTCCTCTTGGTTGCACATTTATTACTTCTATAATGAACCAGTGGATGTCATGTACTGAATGGTGGGCGCTTTTAAAATGGGCCACTAAAGGTTTATCGGGTACCTGGTTCTTCACACAGGATCTGTGTTCACAGATTCTCTGACGAATGGGTCTCTTCGTCTTGCCAATATATAACAGGCCACATGGGCATTTGATGCCATACACTACCCACTTAGAGTTACAGTTTGTAAAGTGTTTCAATTCCCATATTCTCCCTTTGAGGTCTACCTGTTTCATGTTAGATGTTAATTCACACACAGAGCAGTTACCACATCTGAAGTGACCTACCACCGGAGGTAAATTCCACAGTCTCGATTGGTTGGTGGACCTATCCTTGCCCACTGGTTTATATGTATGTACAAGTTTGTCTCTCAAATTAGGCATACGACGAAACGCAAACCGAGGTTTACTAATTGAGAAATCTTCTGTGTTGATAATATTCCAGTTCTTCAATATGCATCTCCGCAGATCGTTGCTGATCGGAGAGAATGTGGAGACACAAGTGATCTTTTCCTCTATAACTCGCGGTTGTGGTGTCAAGCACCTATCTCTAGGAGTGTTTCTAGCTCTTTTCATGGATCTACGTACTATGGAGGGAGGATAACCTCTTGCCCTCAGTCTAGTTGTTAAATCTTTGCTATGAATCTCAAAAGCTTCTTTATGGGTACAATTCCTTCTGATACGTAGAAACTGTCCCACTGGTAAGTTTTGCCGCAGGGATTGGGGATGGAAGCTTTCAAACAGTAACAGAGTGTTTTTATCTGTAGCCTTCCTGAACAAAGTGGTGCCCAATTTGTTCTCTGTGTCTTTAAAAATCTCTAAATCCAAAAAGGGAATTTTTTCTTGGTTGGAGTTCATGGTGAAGTTAATACATTCATCTTGGTCATTGACCCAGGTGATGAATGAGTTTAGTTCTATTTCAGTTCCTCCCCACACCATGAAAATATCATCAATGTAGCGCACCCATGTTTTCATAAGGTGCTTAAAAGGATTGTGATCTGCATAGACTGAACGTGTCTCTAAATCGTCCATAAAAAGGTTTGCAAGATCTGGTGCGAAACTGGAGCCCATACTTGTGCCATGTTGTTGCAGGTAAAACCTGTCTTCTTCAATGAAAAAATTGTTGGTAAGGGCAAGTCTAATACACTCCAGAATGAATGCCGTTGGTACTGTCTTGTCCCTCCTTTTCTCTAAGTATTGACCCATGATTCTGACGCACTTCATCTGGGGAATACTCGTATACAATGCTTCCACATCCAAGGTGACTAAGGTGTCTGTGGAAGCCACAACTATCGTGTCTAGTATCTTAATCATTTGGGTTGTATCTTGGACATATGAACGCATCGTTTTCACAAATGGCCTCAAAAAGAAGTCGGCATATATTGACAAGGGTTCGAGAATAGATCCAATGGCTGCCACTATGGGCCGCCCCGGAGGGACCTTGTGGTGTTTATGAATCTTCGGTAGACAGTAAAAGGCTGGTGTGATAGGATGAGCTTGTAGCAAAAAGGCTTTCTCATCGATGTCAATCCACCCTTCACTTTCTGCGTGGTCCATAAGACTAGATATTTCATCTCTAATTCTTGGTGTAGGATCACATGGTAAGGGTTTGTAAAAAATGATTCTTTCAAGTTGTTTCTTTACTTCGGCCCGGTACAACTCTATGCCCCATAGGACCACTCCTCCGCCCTTATCTGCAGGTTTAATCACGAATAGTTTGTTTTCAGCTAGATTTTTTAAAGCTATCCTTTCCACTTTGGACAAATTGTCCCTGTGCTTATTTTTAGTTTGAACCAGATTTTTCATCTTGCTTATGATTTTGTTCTCAAAACTGATGATTTCTGGTGAAACCATCGAGGTGAGAGGAGTGAAAGTGGATGGTGGTTTCAAACCCGAAGTACTTCTATCTCTGGGTCTTTGATCATCATGATCTTTAAAGAAATACTTCAATCGAATCATACGGAAAAAGTTCCGCATTTCTATTTCTGTGGTAAACTGATCAGCTTTACTCACTGGAACAAAAGACAACCCCTTGCTCAGAACACGAATTTCCGCTTCTGTGAGGATGTGTTGGCTTAAATTAAAGATGGGAATCACCAATTCGGCAGACCCGGCTGCCACTGTCGTGTACGCATCCCGTGGCTGCCTGGTTGGCGGTTCCTCCCCCGTCTGCCCCGGTTCTGAAAAGGGCCTCTTTGTGGATTGCCTACATTGGCCCCCTCAGTACTTGAACCACCATCACTACTGTTGGATGAATTTGAAAAGGTTACAAACTTTCTGAAGGGACAGGGGCAGACGGGGGAGGAACCGCCAACCAGGCAGCCACGGGATGCGTACACGACAGTGGCAGCCGGGTCTGCCGAATTGGTGATTCCCATCTTTAATTTAAGCCAACACATCCTCACAGAAGCGGAAATTCGTGTTCTGAGCAAGGGGTTGTCTTTTGTTCCAGTGAGTAAAGCTGATCAGTTTACCACAGAAATAGAAATGCGGAACTTTTTCCGTATGATTCGATTGAAGTATTTCTTTAAAGATCATGATGATCAAAGACCCAGAGATAGAAGTACTTCGGGTTTGAAACCACCATCCACTTTCACTCCTCTCACCTCGATGGTTTCACCAGAAATCATCAGTTTTGAGAACAAAATCATAAGCAAGATGAAAAATCTGGTTCAAACTAAAAATAAGCACAGGGACAATTTGTCCAAAGTGGAAAGGATAGCTTTAAAAAATCTAGCTGAAAACAAACTATTCGTGATTAAACCTGCAGATAAGGGCGGAGGAGTGGTCCTATGGGGCATAGAGTTGTACCGGGCCGAAGTAAAGAAACAACTTGAAAGAATCATTTTTTACAAACCCTTACCATGTGATCCTACACCAAGAATTAGAGATGAAATATCTAGTCTTATGGACCACGCAGAAAGTGAAGGGTGGATTGACATCGATGAGAAAGCCTTTTTGCTACAAGCTCATCCTATCACACCAGCCTTTTACTGTCTACCGAAGATTCATAAACACCACAAGGTCCCTCCGGGGCGGCCCATAGTGGCAGCCATTGGATCTATTCTCGAACCCTTGTCAATATATGCCGACTTCTTTTTGAGGCCATTTGTGAAAACGATGCGTTCATATGTCCAAGATACAACCCAAATGATTAAGATACTAGACACGATAGTTGTGGCTTCCACAGACACCTTAGTCACCTTGGATGTGGAAGCATTGTATACGAGTATTCCCCAGATGAAGTGCGTCAGAATCATGGGTCAATACTTAGAGAAAAGGAGGGACAAGACAGTACCAACGGCATTCATTCTGGAGTGTATTAGACTTGCCCTTACCAACAATTTTTTCATTGAAGAAGACAGGTTTTACCTGCAACAACATGGCACAAGTATGGGCTCCAGTTTCGCACCAGATCTTGCAAACCTTTTTATGGACGATTTAGAGACACGTTCAGTCTATGCAGATCACAATCCTTTTAAGCACCTTATGAAAACATGGGTGCGCTACATTGATGATATTTTCATGGTGTGGGGAGGAACTGAAATAGAACTAAACTCATTCATCACCTGGGTCAATGACCAAGATGAATGTATTAACTTCACCATGAACTCCAACCAAGAAAAAATTCCCTTTTTGGATTTAGAGATTTTTAAAGACACAGAGAACAAATTGGGCACCACTTTGTTCAGGAAGGCTACAGATAAAAACACTCTGTTACTGTTTGAAAGCTTCCATCCCCAATCCCTGCGGCAAAACTTACCAGTGGGACAGTTTCTACGTATCAGAAGGAATTGTACCCATAAAGAAGCTTTTGAGATTCATAGCAAAGATTTAACAACTAGACTGAGGGCAAGAGGTTATCCTCCCTCCATAGTACGTAGATCCATGAAAAGAGCTAGAAACACTCCTAGAGATAGGTGCTTGACACCACAACCGCGAGTTATAGAGGAAAAGATCACTTGTGTCTCCACATTCTCTCCGATCAGCAACGATCTGCGGAGATGCATATTGAAGAACTGGAATATTATCAACACAGAAGATTTCTCAATTAGTAAACCTCGGTTTGCGTTTCGTCGTATGCCTAATTTGAGAGACAAACTTGTACATACATATAAACCAGTGGGCAAGGATAGGTCCACCAACCAATCGAGACTGTGGAATTTACCTCCGGTGGTAGGTCACTTCAGATGTGGTAACTGCTCTGTGTGTGAATTAACATCTAACATGAAACAGGTAGACCTCAAAGGGAGAATATGGGAATTGAAACACTTTACAAACTGTAACTCTAAGTGGGTAGTGTATGGCATCAAATGCCCATGTGGCCTGTTATATATTGGCAAGACGAAGAGACCCATTCGTCAGAGAATCTGTGAACACAGATCCTGTGTGAAGAACCAGGTACCCGATAAACCTTTAGTGGCCCATTTTAAAAGCGCCCACCATTCAGTACATGACATCCACTGGTTCATTATAGAAGTAATAAATGTGCAACCAAGAGGAGGTAACAGAGATCTAAAGCTAAGACAAACAGAACAGAAATGGATATACTCCCTAGACACTGTAAGAAACGGATTAAATATCTCCATTGAGTGGTCCCTTTTTATACATCACAAAAGGTGAACAAGATATATGAGTCGCAAGTTCTTTTACAATATGTACCCTGTGAAATATGTAACATTCTATAAGGGTCTCTGTGGGAATAAGTGATTAGTATATAACGGCGAGAGAGATGGATAACAGCCGGCATATATGCCCACGAGGGGAGATAGATAGAGAGATAATGCACACATTGAATAAATGAGGTATCCACTAAAAGGGAATTTAATGCTGTTACCTTTGATCATTTTTGGTCCAACTAGAACACGCCTCGGGCGGCCCCTGATATAGAGAACCCTATTGGGCAGTAACAGTACCCACACGGGACTTAAGATCTAGTAAAAGGTGAATATCCAGCTTGCTTAATGTGTAATACTGGTATATTGCGCATTTTTGCTTTATTTGATTATCAGCGACACTAAACCAAAAGAAAGTGGTATACCTTTAAGAGAAGGGTTGCGGATCACGTGATATCACGTAGATACGCGCGTAAAATCATGTGACATGACCACTACTTAAAATGGACCAAATGCGACAGTAGGCCCGCAGCTTTATCGAGCAGCAGACGTTCATCGCGGCACGCCCGGCTTCAGATACACTGTGCACGGGACAACAGCCGGCATAGATGTACCCATGAGGTAAGAGAGAGGGACAATGGACACATTGAGTAATGCGGTATCCATTAAAAGGGAATTTAACGCTGTTCCCCTTTGTGCTGGTTTATTTAGAACACGCTTTTGGCGGTTCCATGAAGGGTGACGAGAGATAAAATCCCCCAATAGAAATAAAGGAAATTTCAAGACAGTGGACTTGATCACTCGGGTAAGCTTCACTCAATTTTAAACAAGAGAAGGTTGAGGTGATCACCGATATTCCTGTGATAAGTAATGGTGGCTTCTCTCCTCCTGTTACAGAGCTAAGCTACAAACTAGTAGGGAGACCACCCTGGCTCGTGACATAGAGAACACCATTGGGCAGTAATAGTGCCCACACGGGACTTAGAGGAAGTAGCCCGATCGGAAAGAAATTGAAGATCCAGTAAAAGGTGAGCGTTCAGCTTGCTTAAATTAATAATTGGGTGATAGGTAAACAGATAGGGACATTTGATAGGAATATTAAAACATATCCCTCCCCCCCTTTCAGCAAAAGTTTTTTATGTCTGTGCTGGAAAGAGACGGTCAGCCCAAGGAAATTAAGCTTTAAAGGCTAAAATGCATGTTTGCAGACACATGAAATGGAGAGAACAAACCATATTGAATATGAGAGAAAGTGTAGTAGTGGATAATTTAGACCACTTGAGTATTAATGCATCCCTGCTGTCTATATTGGTAATAGAGATGAAGTTGTAATAGATGTATCTGATGTATTTTTTGCATAAAAATGTTTTACTTGTTTATGTTCTAAAGTGGAAATGTTTTATTTGTCTTTTAGAAAGATTGTACATTACGGCAAACCGTTAAGGGTGTGAAAACCAGAATATGAACAAAAACCTAAGTGCCCTGAAGACAGCACCAGCAGGATTTGCAATAGGGATTACTTGCCTTGCCTATTCTTAAAAGATATATTCCCATGCTGGTCCTAGAAACACATTTCTATAAAAGTGTTGGCACAGTCCGTTTGGCCCAGAGAAATTGGGAAGGGCTTAAATAAGAGCGGGGTCTTTTCTATAAAAGAGAATACACCCCAATAAGGCATAGAAAAGGTTTTTTTTAAGCATATAGTTCTATGCTGTTAGTCGCAATGAAGAAAGATGTACACACAAAATTGATTGTTGAATTGATGTTTGGAACATTTTTAACGTTGTATATTGGAATTGTCAAATTGGTATGATAAATATTAAAATATGTGTATTTTCTGATAATTAAATGGTGAAGTGCCCTTTTGTTTGGGTTTAAGAATGCAAAAAATTAAGTACATATACATCTAAGTTGACTCACTCTGTCCGGCAAGGGAAGGAAGCTGATTAGTGGGATTTCTTGTAATTGGTGTTTCATTATCCTCACCCACTCAGCCCCTAAAAAGAGGATAGGCACAGCTCACGTAAAACTCAATGTTATAGGACAACCCGTTGGTTGGCAGAGCTATTTAGCTTGATAAAATGGAAAATGTAAATATAGTGTCCTTTTCGGAGGATCAGTTCAAAAAGTTCTTTGAACTGCCGTCGATTCTGGGACAATCCAGCCCGGCAACAGCCAGTCCCACTCCATCTAACACCAATGATCTAGATTTACTAACTCAGAAAGTGAAGAAATTAATACGTACTGAATCCCATGGCCAGTTAATGGTCGAATACCTAAAAGCAGGGATCATCCCGGAGGGTCTCCAAGTTAAAAATATACCCCGGGTATTTCTGGACAACCCTAAATTTATGGCAAATTTTAGTGGTGTAGGGAATAAGTGTTCCCGAGATTGGATCATCCTAGTTATATCGACGGCAAATGAGGAAGCAAAAAAACAAAAAGTGGATCTAGCGGAATTAGAAAAGAAAATCAAAGAGGATTCAATAATACCTAATGCCAAAGCTCTATTGGAAAAAATAGAAGAGGACATGGGGAAATTTAAAACTTTCACCATGGACAAGAAATTGTGGAAATTTAAAAAAGATGTGCAGTACTATAAGGAAGAAGTGACCTATCCGTATTTGGTACCGGGTTTTTTTACACAGATGAATATGAACCCAGGCCAAAGCCAAGGTGGGAATAAGAAACGTCCCTTCAGAAAGTTTGTAACCTTTTCAAATTCATCCAACAGTAGTGATGGTGGTTCAAGTACTGAGGGGGCCAATGTAGGCAATCCACAAAGAGGCCCTTTTCAGAACCGGGGCAGACGGGGGAGGAACCGCCAACCAGGCAGCCACGGGATGCGTACACGACAGTGGCAGCCGGGTCTGCCGAATTGGTGATTCCCATCTTTAATTTAAGCCAACACATCCTCACAGAAGCGGAAATTCGTGTTCTGAGCAAGGGGTTGTCTTTTGTTCCAGTGAGTAAAGCTGATCAGTTTACCACAGAAATAGAAATGCGGAACTTTTTCCGTATGATTCGATTGAAGTATTTCTTTAAAGATCATGATGATCAAAGACCCAGAGATAGAAGTACTTCGGGTTTGAAACCACCATCCACTTTCACTCCTCTCACCTCGATGGTTTCACCAGAAATCATCAGTTTTGAGAACAAAATCATAAGCAAGATGAAAAATCTGGTTCAAACTAAAAATAAGCACAGGGACAATTTGTCCAAAGTGGAAAGGATAGCTTTAAAAAATCTAGCTGAAAACAAACTATTCGTGATTAAACCTGCAGATAAGGGCGGAGGAGTGGTCCTATGGGGCATAGAGTTGTACCGGGCCGAAGTAAAGAAACAACTTGAAAGAATCATTTTTTACAAACCCTTACCATGTGATCCTACACCAAGAATTAGAGATGAAATATCTAGTCTTATGGACCACGCAGAAAGTGAAGGGTGGATTGACATCGATGAGAAAGCCTTTTTGCTACAAGCTCATCCTATCACACCAGCCTTTTACTGTCTACCGAAGATTCATAAACACCACAAGGTCCCTCCGGGGCGGCCCATAGTGGCAGCCATTGGATCTATTCTCGAACCCTTGTCAATATATGCCGACTTCTTTTTGAGGCCATTTGTGAAAACGATGCGTTCATATGTCCAAGATACAACCCAAATGATTAAGATACTAGACACGATAGTTGTGGCTTCCACAGACACCTTAGTCACCTTGGATGTGGAAGCATTGTATACGAGTATTCCCCAGATGAAGTGCGTCAGAATCATGGGTCAATACTTAGAGAAAAGGAGGGACAAGACAGTACCAACGGCATTCATTCTGGAGTGTATTAGACTTGCCCTTACCAACAATTTTTTCATTGAAGAAGACAGGTTTTACCTGCAACAACATGGCACAAGTATGGGCTCCAGTTTCGCACCAGATCTTGCAAACCTTTTTATGGACGATTTAGAGACACGTTCAGTCTATGCAGATCACAATCCTTTTAAGCACCTTATGAAAACATGGGTGCGCTACATTGATGATATTTTCATGGTGTGGGGAGGAACTGAAATAGAACTAAACTCATTCATCACCTGGGTCAATGACCAAGATGAATGTATTAACTTCACCATGAACTCCAACCAAGAAAAAATTCCCTTTTTGGATTTAGAGATTTTTAAAGACACAGAGAACAAATTGGGCACCACTTTGTTCAGGAAGGCTACAGATAAAAACACTCTGTTACTGTTTGAAAGCTTCCATCCCCAATCCCTGCGGCAAAACTTACCAGTGGGACAGTTTCTACGTATCAGAAGGAATTGTACCCATAAAGAAGCTTTTGAGATTCATAGCAAAGATTTAACAACTAGACTGAGGGCAAGAGGTTATCCTCCCTCCATAGTACGTAGATCCATGAAAAGAGCTAGAAACACTCCTAGAGATAGGTGCTTGACACCACAACCGCGAGTTATAGAGGAAAAGATCACTTGTGTCTCCACATTCTCTCCGATCAGCAACGATCTGCGGAGATGCATATTGAAGAACTGGAATATTATCAACACAGAAGATTTCTCAATTAGTAAACCTCGGTTTGCGTTTCGTCGTATGCCTAATTTGAGAGACAAACTTGTACATACATATAAACCAGTGGGCAAGGATAGGTCCACCAACCAATCGAGACTGTGGAATTTACCTCCGGTGGTAGGTCACTTCAGATGTGGTAACTGCTCTGTGTGTGAATTAACATCTAACATGAAACAGGTAGACCTCAAAGGGAGAATATGGGAATTGAAACACTTTACAAACTGTAACTCTAAGTGGGTAGTGTATGGCATCAAATGCCCATGTGGCCTGTTATATATTGGCAAGACGAAGAGACCCATTCGTCAGAGAATCTGTGAACACAGATCCTGTGTGAAGAACCAGGTACCCGATAAACCTTTAGTGGCCCATTTTAAAAGCGCCCACCATTCAGTACATGACATCCACTGGTTCATTATAGAAGTAATAAATGTGCAACCAAGAGGAGGTAACAGAGATCTAAAGCTAAGACAAACAGAACAGAAATGGATATACTCCCTAGACACTGTAAGAAACGGATTAAATATCTCCATTGAGTGGTCCCTTTTTATACATCACAAAAGGTGAACAAGATATATGAGTCGCAAGTTCTTTTACAATATGTACCCTGTGAAATATGTAACATTCTATAAGGGTCTCTGTGGGAATAAGTGATTAGTATATAACGGCGAGAGAGATGGATAACAGCCGGCATATATGCCCACGAGGGGAGATAGATAGAGAGATAATGCACACATTGAATAAATGAGGTATCCACTAAAAGGGAATTTAATGCTGTTACCTTTGATCATTTTTGGTCCAACTAGAACACGCCTCGGGCGGCCCCTGATATAGAGAACCCTATTGGGCAGTAACAGTACCCACACGGGACTTAAGATCTAGTAAAAGGTGAATATCCAGCTTGCTTAATGTGTAATACTGGTATATTGCGCATTTTTGCTTTATTTGATTATCAGCGACACTAAACCAAAAGAAAGTGGTATACCTTTAAGAGAAGGGTTGCGGATCACGTGATATCACGTAGATACGCGCGTAAAATCATGTGACATGACCACTACTTAAAATGGACCAAATGCGACAGTAGGCCCGCAGCTTTATCGAGCAGCAGACGTTCATCGCGGCACGCCCGGCTTCAGATACACTGTGCACGGGACAACAGCCGGCATAGATGTACCCATGAGGTAAGAGAGAGGGACAATGGACACATTGAGTAATGCGGTATCCATTAAAAGGGAATTTAACGCTGTTCCCCTTTGTGCTGGTTTATTTAGAACACGCTTTTGGCGGTTCCATGAAGGGTGACGAGAGATAAAATCCCCCAATAGAAATAAAGGAAATTTCAAGACAGTGGACTTGATCACTCGGGTAAGCTTCACTCAATTTTAAACAAGAGAAGGTTGAGGTGATCACCGATATTCCTGTGATAAGTAATGGTGGCTTCTCTCCTCCTGTTACAGAGCTAAGCTACAAACTAGTAGGGAGACCACCCTGGCTCGTGACATAGAGAACACCATTGGGCAGTAATAGTGCCCACACGGGACTTAGAGGAAGTAGCCCGATCGGAAAGAAATTGAAGATCCAGTAAAAGGTGAGCGTTCAGCTTGCTTAAATTAATAATTGGGTGATAGGTAAACAGATAGGGACATTTGATAGGAATATTAAAACATATCCCTCCCCCCCTTTCAGCAAAAGTTTTTTATGTCTGTGCTGGAAAGAGACGGTCAGCCCAAGGAAATTAAGCTTTAAAGGCTAAAATGCATGTTTGCAGACACATGAAATGGAGAGAACAAACCATATTGAATATGAGAGAAAGTGTAGTAGTGGATAATTTAGACCACTTGAGTATTAATGCATCCCTGCTGTCTATATTGGTAATAGAGATGAAGTTGTAATAGATGTATCTGATGTATTTTTTGCATAAAAATGTTTTACTTGTTTATGTTCTAAAGTGGAAATGTTTTATTTGTCTTTTAGAAAGATTGTACATTACGGCAAACCGTTAAGGGTGTGAAAACCAGAATATGAACAAAAACCTAAGTGCCCTGAAGACAGCACCAGCAGGATTTGCAATAGGGATTACTTGCCTTGCCTATTCTTAAAAGATATATTCCCATGCTGGTCCTAGAAACACATTTCTATAAAAGTGTTGGCACAGTCCGTTTGGCCCAGAGAAATTGGGAAGGGCTTAAATAAGAGCGGGGTCTTTTCTATAAAAGAGAATACACCCCAATAAGGCATAGAAAAGGTTTTTTTAAGCATATAGTTCTATGCTGTTAGTCGCAATGAAGAAAGATGTACACACAAAATTGATTGTTGAATTGATGTTTGGAACATTTTTAACGTTGTATATTGGAATTGTCAAATTGGTATGATAAATATTAAAATATGTGTATTTTCTGATAATTAAATGGTGAAGTGCCCTTTTGTTTGGGTTTAAGAATGCAAAAAATTAAGTACATATACATCTAAGTTGACTCACTCTGTCCGGCAAGGGAAGGAAGCTGATTAGTGGGATTTCTTGTAATTGGTGTTTCATTATCCTCACCCACTCAGCCCCTAAAAAGAGGATAGGCACAGCTCACGTAAAACTCAAAGCACTGCATTGCTGCAAAATCCAAAATTTCCCTTCAAAATAAAACATTTTTACCCTTTAAAAATGCTGCTTTGACGCTAATTCCATCTGTTCATTCTGAAACCACTGTGATTAAACAGGCCCTGTCATTCCCAGGATAGTTCACTGTGCTTCACCAAAACCAGGCAGAATCGCTGAGTGACAGGCCCAGTCAAGCCAACTCTGAGAGAAATCAATAAGCAACTTCACTTTCACATGCACAGGAACACGTGTTCATTCCTTTCCAAAAGTATCCAGGCTCAGCAATTCAAAGAGACTTTAACTCTCTGAGCCAGGTCAGTGTAAATGTAGCTATGCTTTAGATAAAACTCCTGCATTCAACGAAGTGAATACAGCTGCAAAGACAGTGTGGGCATCTGTTGGAGCTGCCAAACCGAATTTAAAGAAAGAAATGCTAGCAGTTTTAACATGTGTGGAGAAATGGGCTTTGCTGACTGAAGAAAAAAAGATAGCTTGTTTAAAAATTGTTGAATGAAAGCCTTTCTTAATTAGCAATATAAAGGGGTGATGTTAGTGGTGACAATACACACATAGGCTATCTTCTTTCACATGTTTGTTTTAATTCAGTACCCAAAATAAATTAAAGAGTTTAAAACAATGGATTTGCAAGCTCTCAGAAAAAGTAGTAATTCCAGTTGCAAGCCATGAAACATCCCTAGGGAAGGGAGACACACCATAAACTTCCAGGACACGAAAGTGGTAATTGCCAGCTTAAAAACTTTGAATGGATGGGCCAGGACAAAGAAAGTTCACACGCTCGTCAGACATTCGTCTGTGCTCCAGGCTGGGACAAGAGAAGTCCTGGGACACTCAACTGTCTAGTGTATGGGGCAATAAAACCTTCAATTGAGATGAGAAACCCCCACCCCACACAGGGATGAAATGACAGTTGGTTGCAGTTGGAGGAAGAAAACAAAATGATCTAGTGACAATGGACTGCCTTTTGGTTCCAAAGACTATTTTATAAATTAACTTTAAAGACGTGTTATCTCTGCAGCAAGAATTAGTAAAAATGTTAAACGTTCGCAGTTTCAAATATAATTTTATGGGCTTTCTTTTAAAACTTGGTAGAACTCATTGCCGCATGGGGAACAGAAGTTACAAAATATGACAGATTCCAAGGAAAGTATTAATGTTGCAAACATAACAATTTGTAAATACATACCTGGGGATAATGTGCATCTGTGTACAAAGCTATGGAATTTTAGGCCAAATCTTTCATATGTAAAATTACCAAAATGTATCAGAAAGGTGAAACAAGGTCCCACAGACTGGAGGATTGGACCGATATGTGCTGCATATAATATGCAACCTGTATATATAATTTGCTATAATTTGCTAAGAGATTGAAATTGTAGAAATGTATGTTTTTGGCAAAATCAGATTTTCAGTTAACCCTGCCCAGCCTATACTTTGATGATGTCATTTTGCACTATAAATAAGGATCCCTGACAAGACTCTACACACACACTCTTCCTGATTTCCTGAGCTGCGTTCCTGTACCTGTCATCTTTCAGATCCAGACTCCAACTACAAGGCCAAGCATTGCTGATCCTGTTCCAGGTCCCACTGCAGCCCCCAAGCACTGCTGACCCCATTCCAGCAAGGCCTCCAATATAAATAAACACTAATCTCACATTAACCAGAAAAAAACTGTGGTACTTTTAGTTCCTGATCCAGCTTGGCTTGCTGCCACTCACTGGATGCTGCTGCCATCCTGCTAACCTGATGACCTATATTTCTATATTATCCAATGACCAGGATTGCCAGTCCTGAAGTGCTACCTTGTAACCAGTCCCTGCCCAGCTGATCCTGTCCTGCTAATTTTGTCCGGCTATCCTTTGTTAGACCAGATCCGTGTGGTGACCAAAACGCTGACTGACCAGAATCCAAAAACTAAAGAGTGGACTGTGAGTATCAATTGCCACCCAACCTAAACCCATAGCCTATCTTGTCTTTGTCCTCATCCCACTCTCTAAATCACCCTATCCTTGTCCTGATACCTTGTTCTAAATGTCGCAATCATTCTTGCCAGCCTGCCATTGATTTCTAGTGCTAGCACCAGATTCTTTAGTAATTTGTCTTGTGAAATCCTAAGCTATTAATTATATTTTGAGTGATCGGACTGGTTCCGCCAGGGTGGGCGCTGGAGAGCTAGGGTTGAATTCGCGAATCAACCCTGGATCTTACTGTGTCCCTCTTTGGTAGCCTAGCCTGAATGCTCTAGTGTACAGTTAAACTGTTCTTCTCAAAACTGATTTCCTTTCCTTTTTTCACTGCTCCATTTTATTCAAAACGCACCTTTCTAGATCTTACATAACTCATTCAATTTACCAGCTACAGACTTAATTTCACTTCCATATTGTACCTGTGATCTATAGCTATTTCCCAACAACGCAATCTAAATCAGTGTATTTCACCCGTTTTTATTAAAGACCATTTTGGTAATTTCAGGCGGGATTTGCAAAGTTTGCAAAGTTTCCAACGTGTCATTTGCTGCAACATGTTTTACACCCTGCCACTCATTTTTGAACTGTATGCTCTTGCTAATCCATTGCTTGTGATTGTTAGTACCTTTACGTGGTTGCTTTAGTGAAGGACTGTATTTGTTTCAAGGTTTTTGCACACATTCATTATTTTATTCATCAATTTCCGAGTGTCATTATTAGCATTGCCAAGGTTTAATATCCGTCTTTCTCTCGTATTTGGAGAGGGATGGTCCAATATCAATTCTGTTTTCCATTTGTCATTCCTGATTACCTGCTGTTTCTTCATATCCATTTAGAATTGATTATTTGTGGGTTGTGGGAACATTGCAGGGGGAAATCCTAACTTGAGTGCTATCTTACCTGAATCAAAAAGTGCTCCTATTCTCTGGTGTTTTGTAGATGTGTCAATAGAAGGTTAAACTAAGTGCATTGCTTACATTACTATTGTTATTATCACCCCATTGGTGATCGCTGCCTCATATTAAACATTGTATGATTTCTTTTGAATTTTAAAATAAATAAATAAATATTACCTTTTATCAACCAGCCTGGTTCATGGTCCATTGTTACCCTGGGTGTGATATAAGTGGTGTACCATCTCAATATTAAATCTAACACAAAAACATAAGCATTTCAATTGTGCGCTGCATACTAGGCCGAGACTAAGGTGTGTGTTGCCTGATTGAAATCCTTAACAAATTACAAAAGGTGCTCACCTTTTAAACCCAGCAACTTGCCGTAAAATATTCCCTGGAAAACTAAATCCCAAAACTAAATAAGTGCTTGTGGTCTTGTGAGTAAGCCTATGCACTGGGAACATGACAACCTGAGTAAAATCCTGGTAGCCAAATACTTGAGCAAGCCTGCCAACCTCAGAAAAAACCAAGGGATTGTGTCCACCCTCTAAAAAAAGTTAAGCTCTCCACCCACTTGTGTCCTTTAGTGGTGCCCTGAAAAGCAGGCAAAATCAGGGGACAATAGCTGCACCAGTGTCCAAGATTGCAAACTCTTTTGCCACATCGACTTACTTGCCCTCTCATAATTTTCCCTCCTCACCCCCATGTTTGGCTTCAACAACACTCTGCTTTATAAAGCTAACTTGAAAAGTTCACATACCATTGTGTCACTCAAATTTATAAATCCATAATGAACTATGCTAGGCAAAATGTGTACAATTGTGGCATTATTCTCACATCTTGACTGTGAGACTACAACTACCAGAATGCAATTCTGTAAAAGTCAAAACAATTGTCTCTGAGTGCAAAACCTTCAAGATATGACAGTAGCATGGTTTAAAAAAAAGAATGTGAATACCATGTGTTGTAAGATATTTAAAAATGAGAAAACACACACCACTTGGGACTGTGGACTGTCTCCCATCCATGCAGTAACTGGGGCCAAACCTGCTTTGTTTCAAATCGAGGCAGAATGCAGCCCCCTTAGGCCATGTTTCTCTTCATGATCTTGTATGGTGGGCTCACTTATTAGGCGGCATGGCCTTAGGGGGCTGACCCCTTCTTTGCTTTGAAGCTAAGCAGGTTTTGTCTCAGTTACTGCCAGCATAGGAAATACACTGTTGCTGTTAAAATGTCTATTTTTTTCAATTATTGACTGGGAGACTACAAATACCAGAATGCAATTCAGCAAAAGGCAAAAAATTGACTCTGAGTGCAAAACTTTCAAGGACTGACAGTAGCATGATTAAAAAGAAATTATAATTTGGAAGCCCGTTTGGTCGCCCATCCATGCAGTAAACGGGACTGATGCTGCTTAGCTTCAAAGCGGGACTGACCCTGCTTAGCATCAAAGTAAGGAAAGGGCCAGCATGTGTCTCTAAATGGTCTTGTATGTTTGGCTGGTTTATTCGGCAACATGGGCTGAGGAGACTGGCCCTTTCCTCACTGTGAAGCTAAGCTGGGTTTGTCCGGGTTACTGCATGGATGGCAATTGTGCCACTGGCCATGGCCTTTGGCTATGGCCGGTGATTTTTTACCGGCCATAGCCAACAATCTCTAACTGTGGGCCTTTTCATTTCTAAAAACCATGATCCTGCAATGCACCATGGGAGGTTTTAACTATCTATTTTTGAGAAGGGGACACACCCTTTTCTGTCAAATATTTCAATAATTACTGCACCGAATATCCCCAAACTGTGTTTGGAACGCGAGTCAATGCTTCGTGCCCAAGTTGTTATGGACCTGGTCCAAATCCGTCAATCAGTTTGGGCTGTGCGCTTTGACAAAATTGACCTTGTTTGTTTATGGGAAAATGAATGGGAAGTAGGCCACACTTTTTGATGCACTATACCCTTATGAAGAATTAGAACATATTCATTAGGCACAGCTAATTGAAATATTTCTCTCGCTTTCATTCAAGCAATATTGGCGGTATTGCTCTACCTTAATATTGTCATAATGGGTCACAAATCCCCCCAAGTGGATCATGAACACACTCCCCAATTTTCACACATCGGGTCAGTATGTGCCACGAGTTTTCCTTTTCCATTGATATTTTGCAAATAGGACAGAATCTATTTTGTGCCATTATTTTAAATTCAGGGCCACGCACAGTTAGCAGAGGTATTCTATTACATAGTAGAAGCAAACATTTGAGGACTTGTGGAGATAGACGATCGACATATTAACAAATAGTTTCTTGTTTTATTCTTTTGTGGTTTCCGGCCATACCATCCTTATAGAGTTCCAGTTTTGTTATATAATCGTAATTCGTTACCCAAGAGTCAAAACTTTTTCAAATTTCGTTTTCTGCTCATAAAAACCACTGTTCCAATCGGACGACTAATCAATTATTTCAAACTTGATGGATCAAATCAGTGTAAGGATCACAGTCTCCTTTGTTTCTGTTTCTCCCAAGATGGACAGCATTGGGCGCTTAAGGGAAATTTGGGATTTTATATTTCGCATACATAACCTCTTCAGGGCTAACACTGGCAAAGATATCAAGCCTAATTCCAAGCACAATAGTTCAATGGACACAGAAGGTGCCATACCCAGTACTTTCCACCAAAATGTCCCTTCTATTACCTTTAGTCAGTGATAATCCTGCATCACAAGCGCCTCTGTTCCATAAAGCACGGCAGGGCAAAAACATTATTTGTCGAGCATCAAAATGTCTGCCTGGCTATAACCAGACATCCCAAATAACAAGGGGGGTCCTGGGAGACTCTCTGCCAGGCATGAGTCCTGGTTACAAGAGCCTTACCTAGAGTCTTTAGCTCACTACCTTTCACAGAGAAGAAATATCCCAAACATACTAGTCTTTGTCCTGCCTTGGGGCAGTCTAGCACCGAAATGCTAGGCAATTCTCCTCTGAACAAGAGTACCAACAGCAACCCCAGACACATGTTTCGGTCTGGTTGAATCTCATCAGTAGAGTGTAGCTGTGCTTCTCTTAGAATAGTGAGCAAGGGGTCCACGTCTGGATTCCCCTAGTTACTTAGGGTCAGACCCAAAGTTACTTGAAATATGCAAATAACAAGGGGGGTCCTAGGAGACTCTCTGTCAGACATGAGTCCTGGTTACAAGAGCCTTACCCAGAGTCTTTAGCTCACTATCTTTCACAGAGATGAAATATCCCAAACATATCAGTCTTTGTCCTGCTCTGGACAAATCTATTGACCAAAGATTCAGGATTACTGCCTTCCTTCACTTAGTATTAACAAACTCTGATAATTTTTTATAGTTCATTCTACTCCTATAAATTCATAGGAGTTCACATATTCAATAATGTTCCCAGTAAACATCAATGCTGGTAGAGGCACTTTATGACTAGATATCTGCATCAATTTCGTTGTATCATAATTAATGCTGAGTGAGTTTTTGCAGGTATATTCATTCAATTTACTTAGGGTTCTTTTTATTCCCGAAAAGATGTGGTCCATAATTGCTAGGTCATCAGCATATGATATGCATGTGATCTTTAGTCCTGCTACTTTGGGAGGACAGTTTTGAATTATGTTCAATATTCTTGGTAAGTCAGAGAGGTAGATATTAAACAGAAGGGGGACCAGTACACAATCCTGCTTTACTCCTTTACTGTTTTGTATTGGGTCCATAATGGCCCCCCTGATGTCTATTGTAACTTGAACCGTAGTCCCCTCCTGAAAACATGTAACTGCCCTCACCAAATTACTTGGACAGTCTATCTCTTCCATCTTGGCCCAGAACCTTTCACGGTCCACTGAGTCAAAGGCTGCTCCGAAGGTGATGGATCCAGCATATAAAGTAGATCTCTCCTTCCTTCTAGCCTTCCAAGCATGTGCATCAACCTCAGATTATGTGTTGTCCCTGAACCAGCTCTGAAGTCTGTTTGGAACTGGTTGAATAAATTAACTGATTTCGTCCATTTCTGGTGCTCGTCCAATATTAGGCTTGCATACATGTTTCCTGTACGGTCGAACATAGACACTAACCTGTAATTAACAGGGTCACATCTATTCCCTTTTTTCATTATTGGGATAATGTATGATCTCTTCCACTATGCTGGACTAACACTCTGCTCACTTACTTTCGTGTACAGTATGTGTAAGAGGGTAGGCCAAGTTTCTGGATCATTCTTCAGAACAATATTAGCAAGATGTACGGGAAGCCTTAAGTTTCTTTATCTTTCTCAAGTCTACCACATTCCAAGGTGAGTGGGGCGGCAATTCCCCATTCACCATTTGCCCTTCCCCATTCCCATTTTTGCCCCATAGGGCATAATGGGGATGGGGAAGGCGCTAGTTACGGCACGGTAAATTACGGTGCCGTAATTAGCACCAAGGTCGCTTAGCGCCTTGGACTTTAATGCCTGCAAAAAGCAGGCGTTAAAGTGTGAATCAGGCGTTAAGGGTTAACGGCGCTGACGGCGCCGTTAAACCCTTAACGCCTGACTTGTAATGAGGGCCACAGTGTCAGTTTCAGCACACTTAGTACTTGGTACTGGATTCAACACCAAGCCATCCTTGCTACCTTCTGCTTTTCCTAGCACCTACCAAATCTTTCTTGGGTCTCTGGATTTACTGGTGGAGACCAGTCGTTGCCCTTTAACGTTTTTACATGATGTGTTCCTCCATTAAATGCAATTTTTGTCGCTATTTTTTATTTGTCTGATTTTCATATGCATGGTGTGAATTTCTTGGACTACTGCCTTTGTCTGTCGTATTTCCTGACGCATATTTTTCTTTGCTTACTTTACCTCCCTATCAAAGTCATTTTGATCAACTGTTTTCGATGTAACTATGTAGTTTCCCTTCTGTATAGCCACACTGGCTGTTACTTCATAGAACCAGTCTTCCATCTCATCTACTGTCAATTTTTAAACCATTTCTAACCTACACTCAGTTATGTTATAGAATAAATTAGCAGCAAGCTTGAGGTTACTAGCTGTCCAACTGACTCTACTACCACTATGATTGACCTCTATGTCCCCCTATCTTCATTTCACAATTCTCAATACCTTCAGAGAAAAATGTTAGTGCGAGGCATGAATGCTCACTCATCTTCAAAACTCATGTCTCGTTCTCGTTTGAGCATATTTTGATTTATAAATATGTAATCTAACATCGCACTACTCTTGCCATTAGTCCAAGAGTACTGAACTGGACAGTCCCCTCTTATGCGTCCGTTAATCATAGCTAACTAATTCCCAATCACTGAGAAATTCCCCCCTCATTTTGCCTTGGCTGTTGCCCAATTTCGGCTTCATAACTGCATTTCTTCTAACATCATTTGTCTCAGTGCACTCTGTTCGATCGTAAATCCTAGCATTAAGATCGCGCCTAACAAATATGAGTTCATTTTGCACAGATTGCTAGTTTTGTCTACAGTTTTCTTTTTGACCCCAATGCCTTTCATTACACATAGTTTTGATGAAGTACAATTGTGTGCTATCTTTCAATAAATAAAAGGTTATATTGGAATAATAACCTGCTAATACCTTATTTATTAAAACTACACCTATGTACTATAATGTAACCTGAGCCCAAAGTCTTTCTTCAAAAGTACAGCTTGAGTATTCAGACTCATTATGAACATCTTCGACTAAAGGATGCCCGTATTAGCAAAGGACTGAACCTCACTAGAACCACTATTGCACCTTAAACATGTCCCTTGGGGTTATAGATCCACTTGCATTCCAGGCGTTTTGCCAGTGGAGTGTTCCATTTCACATACTGTTGTGTGATGGCTGACATCTCCAGTTGCCTTCTCTCTTGCGTCCTTCTTGATTTGCATGCATAGCGTCACTGGCTGTACCAGCTCCTTGATCTGTGGTCCGATTTCTTCAACCATACAGTAGCACAATTCACCCTTGCCCTTTCCACCTGGTTGCCATCCCAAGACCCTGAAGAGCGATTTTCAGCGGATCCACCAGACACAGCACAGATGGTATCAACCATTGGCAAGGTTCCTATCGCTCAGCACGTGCACCTTTGTGCATTGCAACATTACATAACATACATAGCTCACACAACTCATTAAGCTGTCCAAAAAAGTAACTTCCCACTATCAGCAACATATTCTGTTGTGGAATGACCTCTTAAAATTGTGATTCAGATAAATTCGAAAATTCACAGAAAAGCTGGGTAACAAAACACAAAGCACATAGAGCTCTATAAAATAAATTGAAGTATACTGGTAAAGACTTACACCTTAAATCTGAATCACATAAATAGAGCAGGGGCCAGACTCAACACTTGAAGGAAATGTAAAGAAGTTGCGTTTAATTTCACTCTTGGTCCTTCACTTATCCTGCTCTTGTGACACCCCTAAATATCTATCACCCCCCAGGGCCTCCCACTTCTTTTTGTGATGACCTTGATGTGCTTCTCTCCTCTCTTCTCCTGCTGGATAACTCATTCTTCCAATTAAGCGATTTCAACCTTCACCTCTTATTCACCCATCTTGCTAGCCCCTTTCTCCCTCCTCTGGACTCTTGCCATCTTCTGCAGTATCCTTCTTCTCTCGCCCACTCTTCTGGACCTTCTCTTGATCTTATTTTTGCTTCCCATTCTTCGTCCTCTACTGTCTTATCCTCTCATTTTCCTTTGTCAGATCATTCTCTCCTCTATTTTTCTTTTCTCTCCTCTTTTACTTCCTCCACTGATCACCTACCTACTTTTCTACTTGGTGATCTATGTCATTTTGACACTTCCAACTTTCTTCATCATTTTCCTGCTGAGCTTCCTTCCTCTTCAGATCTATCACTTAATCCTGTTAACAGGCTGGTTTCTGCTCTTAATGCTGCTCTCCTGACTACTGATCATCTCTATCCCTTTCACCTTTCATATCATCTCGTAAATCACTTCAAGCATGGCTTAAATCCGAGCATCAAGTGCTAAGCTCATTAAGTCCTCTCACGACTGCGCTCTTCTTATTCCTCTGTGTTGAACAATGCAAACACACATTACTACTCTAATCTTATCCTATTTCTTTCATCTCATCCTCGTCGCCTTTTCCAGTATCTCAACTGACTTCTTTCTTCTCTCACACTGGACCCCTCTCTCAATTCTCCTCTCTCCTGTTCTGACTTTATTGCCTATTTTACTGATAAGATTCTTCTTTTATGGGCTTCCCTTCTGTCCTCACCCTCAGCTCACCTTGCTCCACCTATCTCCCATCCTACACTTTCTTCGAAGTTTTCTTCGTTTACCTCTCTAACTGACTCTGACACGGGTAATTTCATTGCTAGAACCCACCCATCTGCCTCTCAGTTGGATTCCATTCCTTCTTTGTTGATTCCTAAAGTGTTTCCTTTCCTGATCCCTTATTTCATATCCCTATGTTATCTCTCTTTCCTCCTCCCCTTTCCTGTCCTCCTTTAAACATGCTGTCATTCTTCCTATTCTCAAATAATCCACACTTGACTTCTCTGCTCCTGCCAAATTTAGACCTACATCTCTCCTACCATACCTCTCCAAACTCCTGGAATGTATTGTCTACTCGCAACTTTCCACCTACTTCAATCACAATTCCCTTCTCTCTCACTTTCAATCTGGGTTTCGGCCTTTACACTCAACGGAATCCACATTATTTCCTGTCACTGACACTCTTTAACACTGTTCATCATGCAAAACGTTCTTCTATTCTTATTCTTCTTGATCTCTCGGCTGCATTTGCCACTGTGGCTCACTCTCGTCTTCTTTCTTCGGGCTATTTTTTAGGCGTTACTGGCTTGCTCTTAGCTTGCTGATCATTCTTACTCTGTCTCTTGGTCTTGAAAACTTCCCACTCCTGCTCCCCTTCTTCATGGCATTCTCCAAGGCTCAGTGCTTAGCCCTTTTCTTTTCTCTCTTGCTCCACTTGCACAAGTTACCAAATCATTTGGTGGTGATTATCGCTTTTATGTGGATACTCAGCTCTACCTCTGTTTCTCTGATTCTATCCACAATAACATCTCTAAATGTCTACAAGCAGTTCAATCCTGGATGCACTCTTGTCTGCTTCAAACAAATCTGTCTAAAGATTAAATTATGTTTTCACCCATTCTACTATTTCTCCTTTTTTCAAAATGTTATTTCATTGCTTGTAGGGCAAACTTAGCTCAAGAACAGAGGAGCGCTTTACAACAATATTGTGCCGTAATTGGGCATGGCATTTTATAGAGTAATGCAATACTGTTGGCAGAGGGGAAGAGGGATTTTTATTCCTCTGGCTGGTATTGTTGAAAAAGCTATGTTTTGAGTTTATTTTACAGGACTGGAGGATGGTAGGGGCATATCGAGCCTCTCCCGAGAATGAGCTCCACGTGGTCTGGCATGGCTGGAGAAGGACTGCTTGCAAGACTTCTCCTTGCAGGCTAGCTTTGACTCCAACCTTTTGCTAGTTTGTAGTTTAGTTTAGTTTAGTTTAGTTTATTTTCTTATATAGCGCGCCTAACCCACGGGTATCTGGGTGCTTGAACTTTGGTACACTGGGTGCACAGGTGGGTTACAGATCACCACAAACAGTCACAGAATATATTTACATATTTAAATGTCATAACTTTGTGAATTTCTGGTCAAGAGAAAGGGGAGACATTGAACATTTTGAGAGTCCAATAAAAAACAGCAGTGGCTTTGGTGGTAGTTAGAGCCAACAAGATTGAGGCAGTTACTAGGATGTAAACAGTAACTCCATTGGTTGGTAGAGTCTCATAGAACGAGACAGAACCACCACCACTGAATCCAAAGGTGATAGCAACCAGTCTGAAGAAGACAAAAATGCAGCACTACATAGAGGGTGGACGATGTGTGGCTCTGCTCTTTATAGAGTAAGATTGAGGCACTAAGACCTACACAGTGGCTCAACTTGCAGGTTGAGCCAAATAAAATAAATTGAGGCATAACCACCACTGAATCCAATGTTATTGTTAACGGGACAAAAGAAGACACGATTTAACACTATGTAGAAGATGTTATGTGGCTCCGCTGGCTGGTAGAACCAAATGAATGAAGGGAGAACCTTTATTTTCTGAGTGCCGTAATAGAACTTACTGTGCATTGACCTGCTAGCTGCTAAAACATTCTATTAAAATGAGAACCATGATCGTGGTACTTTCCAAAGTTGTATTGTACTGCAGGTCACCTATGTACATGTAACTGTTTTAAACTTTTCTTAGAGCAAAATGGAATGAGGATGGATGGAATACTAAACCATTAATGGTACAATGAATGTACGTGCCTCAGAATAGTAATCTGAAGAATCTGTTACATGATCGTCCAAGTGATGGGCTTGGTTTATCCACCCGATGATATGGTGCTTATTTATTTTTATGAAAGTAAGCTCTCTCATGTGTGCCATTGAGTCACCTCTTCTGGTCTGAATCAAAATCACGAGAATTGGTAAATACCTGTTCACCATGGTAACCTCCTACAGGGAAAGCACAGGTGCTAAAAGCACCTGCTAGCATGTCTGCAGGTGTAGGTAATTTCCCACAATGGCGAAGAGTTCAGCGTTGCTAGAAAGAGTTCTAACCGCAGACTGCAACACTGGCTGCAGTTATCAGGTCTCTGCCGCCTCATTTGGCAACCCACTTCCTTGTGGTGGCGAGGTTGGATTTTCCCTATTTGAGCAGCCAGCATAACCATTTTTTCTGCCAAGCAGGCTCACTCTGCCAACATTGTGAGGAACGTGCTCGGCCAGGGGGAACTGCAAGAATCTGACATCCAAGATGCGATGACGAATCACAGGAGTGACCATCACCCCAACATTCCCTACTAAACTTAGCAAAAGGGGGACAACTGACAATTGTTCCATAAAAATACTGCTACCCAAGTTGCACCGGTGGCACAACTGCGTTACCATTACCCAAACATTCCTCACTTGGGGCAAGGGAGGGGTGATTGACAAGCTTTCCAGATTTTTACATTGGCTAGCACCTATCCACCTGGCTGTGCTTACCTCTTACCACTCTCTTCCTGGAACTCTACAGTCAAGCACACTTCTCAGTCATTTCATCACTCATCCACCCTGTGTATTGTCTCACTGCTGCTCCTTCTCCCTCATTGCCATGTCCCACCATTGGAACTCCCTCCCTGCCCTGACATCAAATACACCGCCAACATATTTACTTTCAAGTCGGCCCTCCAACTCCATTTCCTACATGTGGAAGGGGATCCCAGGCTTTCCCAGTGCGGTCTTGCCCAGCTCCAGTCCCTCTCTCCAACTTCCCCTTTCTATATGCTTGCTAATATCTGCCTGAAAAGGCTGGGATTGGGTCACTTTCCTGAGAAAATGTTTCTGCAGAAAATAATTTTGTGGGTAAAAAACAAGAAAACGGGGGTCACTGGGGTATCCCCCATGCAATATGAGGTCTCAGTTGCCCATGCACCAGTCCAACAAGTAAGGGTGTGCCGGAAGGGAGGTAGTAACTGTGCGGAACTGTGAAATAATGACCCACGAAATAGTGACCCCGATCCACAACTGTCCCCTTTTTGATCCCCTATTGGTCTGTACTTGGTCCCCAGTTTGTTAAGACAGCCTGGGAAGTCCCACATTTTACAGAGGTCCTGGAGCCAGATTAGATCAGACACAATAACAGAAATAGACAAAGTACAAGGCAAAACACAGCTTTATTATCCTCAAAATAAAGCATTGACAGCATACAAGCATTGAATTCTTGGCGATCTCGCTGGTTACATAAAAGACAATGGCATATATATTCAACATTTGTCATAAATGATATCATAATGCATTCTTAGTTACCAAAATCTACAGGGAAAGGGGATTGGCTAATAGTGCTGATTACATATAGATTCCATAGGGGTTACATTTCAAATTGAGCAACGCTTGTCTGATTGCTCATTCTGCGACCACCTCTAAATTGATAGCAGTATGTAATTGGCTTGCACCTTGCTTCATGTGTGGTGTAACATTGGATATTTTCATTGGTTGGCTTCATACTGATCAACCATGTACAAATGAAAGATTGTCAAGACATGAGCCAGACAGGAGTATGGGGAGAGAGGTCAATAGACTTCTTTCCTTTCAATTAAAGAAGCTACCATCCCTCATTTCTAGGCAATGACCCAGAGTGATCTCTTCGTATTTCGCCATGTGTGGCATCTCGTGTATGGGGGTATGTGTAAGGAGTAAGGCAGGATTCATATCTGTGTTTGTTGCTAATGAATTGACAGTGTTCTTCAATTATTGATCACGTGTGATGGGACAGCGTTTGGAATTATTTCACCCTTCATTTATTGGGAGTTTAGCTAATATTGATGTATTATGTTTTCTCTGGCCACTGGGGACACTCTTGAGTTATTCTTCATGAAGTCTTTAGACTTATAGTTGTCCTGCACCTGGCTTACAGAGGCTGGTTCTACTCTTATAACACTTTAATTAAAATGAATCTGTGAGTATCCTTCTTGCTTCCTAGGAATTGCTATCTCATGCTTTCATTGCAACATTCTGACTCTGCCTGAATTCACTGTAATCTTGGCTGTGGTTGCCAGCACCTTCCTGAGATGTGCACAGATCTATATTTTTATGATTTCAGCATTTTGAGTTCTTGTGAAGCCTCAAGGACATTTCATTAATTGGGGCATGTTGTGGCTTCCATTTTGGAAAAGTTGGCTGACCAATACTGTTGCGTTTCTATGTTAGTGAGCTTTATTCGCGTGTCATTCATGTTGCATTCAGCTTATGTTAGTATTCTTCATGACTTATGGATTCTATGTTAATATTCTTCAAGTATAGTGCATATGTTACCTAGTGTCCGCGTTCTTCATGTTGAGAGCACATTTGGTTTGTGTCTAACGCATGCATATGTATTGACACAATGTTAGTTTGGTTACTCTTCAGATTAGATTGTGTCCATCGCCTGCTGTACTTACCTGGGATAAGGGTGGTACGGTTGTCTTAGTAGGTAACATTTCTCACCTGTGCAGTATTGAGTTGGGGTAGAAGCTATGGATGACCTATTCATCTGCCTCTCAACAAATTCATGTTCCAGTCTTCACTCACATTTTTGGGGGTTGTGCAGTCCCATGTTATGGTACCCTTAAATGTTTTGCTTTTTTCCCCCATTTGGTTTCTAGAATCTCTCCCTTATTTTTGTACTCAGAGGGACTTCTATTGAAGTCCTCCTGTAGCTGTAACTCTGTTTTCATATATATGGTCCTAGGGTGGCTGTATGGCTTCACAGGCTGCAAAGCTTTTTAAACACACCATTTTGCCCCTATTGTCACCCTACAATGGTTTTAGAGAGTAGGCTGATGGCAGCTGTGATTTAGTTTTGGCTTCACCAATTGTGCAGCCTGATTTACTACACTAGTAGCACAATGTACCTTTTCAGTAAACATTGCAATATTAATATTTTTTTTTAAATCTGGTGCTTGGGCATTTTATTTTGGGCCTTTCCTTTGTTTGGTTAAACCATGAGGCAGGCCTAAAATGTGTTTTGTGGAAACATGGGCTCACCCTGAGTCCAGCCCTGAGTCCTCTATACTGATTTGAATTGGTTAAGAAATTTCCCTAGCCCCAGACAGACCAATGGATGTCCTGTATGGGTGGACCTAGGTGTTTTGTGGATTTTAGGGACAGCCTGATTGGAAGGTTGCCAACATATTTGCTTGAGTGCCATTGTATACGATTGGAGGGCTAGGTTAGGCCAGCTCATCATTGTTGAGGAAGATCCAGGGGAGACCCCCACCCTGCTTAATTCTGCTGGGATTTCAGCTGGTTTATTTACCTGTCTGAGGATATTGTCCCAAAGCTGCTACTGCTGCTGCAATCTTCAGGACTAGGTCTGGCCATTCTGGCTAGGTCTTTTATCCTTTCTCTGTGTTTTCATTTTCGTTTTTGACTGATAGACATCCTTCCTGGGCTGCCTCTGTCCATCCCTGGGCCTCCTGACTGGCTGCACTGTAACTCCTGTGCTGGGACAGTTTCTGGGCTATTTTACCACTAACTCCCTAAATTACCTCCTTCCTTGGGTGCCTTGCGGTAGGAATCTGCCATTGTCCAGAAGAGTGGTGGGACACCACTACCCCACCGGTTGTTCTTCTGTGCAATCCTGGGTCACTTCCACCATTGTTTTCTCCATACAACCATTTTCTGCTGGATGGCTGCCCTTCTTTGCCCATTGAGCCGTCTGAATCTTTTTGGCGGGTACTTTTGTCTTCCTGGAGCCATCTTCACCATTATTTTCACTCTTGACTGGTGGGTACTACTCCCGGGAAGGACTATTGTTGTTCTGGATTACCTGAGTCGTCAGTGGTCTGGAGTTCAAGTCCCTGGGTGACCAGACCCTGCATCATGACCTGAAAAGGAAGACTTTTAGTCACAAATTGCTTTGCCATTGTTGAGCTGTGATTTTGGAAACTGCCATTGTGAGTACATATCTGTGGCACTGGGTTGGTGAGTGACTCATTATACTTACCCTCAGTAGTTACCGTGGTCCGTACTGGTGGGATTCTGTGGTGGCCCATCTTCCGCATTTTGCCATTGACTTACGTTATCCAAAAAATGTTGCTGTGCTTCTCTTCTTCTGGGTATTCTGGGTCTCGTACCTGGCACTGAATATCTTTGAAAGGGTCTGCTCTCGGGTGTGTGGTAGGTTGCTGCCTTCTCCACATCTATGCAGTAAAATGCATACTTACCCAATTATTCCCAATAAACGCTGCAGTGCCTACAGACCTTGACCAATTGCATTAGGTGGGAACTTTTCCGGCCTTGAAAACCTCTACATAAATGATTTTTAAAGGTACTTACTTGAACACTGGCCTTTTTCCTATGTCCATTAGGGTCCCTGGATTTCCTGCCAAAGACTGGAATTTCAGCATGTACTCCTGATTTTATCTGTATTTCTAAAGTCTTGGTGTTAAACTCATGTCAATTCAAAATGTATAACTGTCAGTTATAACTTTGTCTATTTTCTTGAATTGTAATAAGTCCTCATGTGTCTGATACTATGGGTCTAATGTAAGCCAAACGTTTGGTGTGCTGCTGAGCTTGGCTGTTTATGTGTTTATCCATGTTTACCCTCTAGGTGCTGTATGAATGCATAGTGTGTAACATGTATGCTACTATGTGTTAGAGGTCACGGGATTATTGTGCTATTTACTGTGTGGCTTTTTTATTAGTGCATTTGGTTATACAAGAAAAATCTTTTGCACATAGTATTAAAAAAACAATTTCACAAGTAGAAAATAGGAGCATATTTGAGAATGAATTACACAACATTAAAACATAAAGCAGAATTACATCTTAAAACACCAATTAATTATTAATACATAACTAGATTATTAAATATTGAAATGTCTCAAATGAATCATTACAGTGCACCTAAATATTTATTTGATGTATTAGACATTCTATGAGTGATCTTCATTAAAGGTATTTATTTTCAGTAAAAAAATGTACTGACATCTTTGGGTGCAACTGGTGGATTAAGTATACTTCACTACCAGCCACCCTGCTTCCCTTGAGCTAAGCCTGACGGTTCTGTCACAGATAACACAGATAGAAGAGCCTGACCTTTAATTTTGCTTTGGAACCCTCTATCACAATTAGGTTAGATGGTTTCACATCGCTCACCACAAGGCTGTGGAAAAATATCTATAACACACACCATTAACAGGGACGCCTGAAAAATGTTTTGTCCTGCCCTAAATTAACATCATTTTAAAATGATAAATGCTGGAGCAAATCCTAGGAGTAGGACTTCAGATCTTTTCTCAAAACTAGCATTTTGTCTCATCACAAATCGTCACAGTAGCAGACAAAATAGAATATAATGTGAGGGAAGACTGGATTTGCTCTCACACTGCGCAAACAATATCAAATAGAAAGGACAATGTGCTGATTATATTGAGTGTGTTTAATCAACAACGTTGCAGCCTGACACGTTTTTCGAGCTTCATGCTTTTCTACTGAGGCTGCTTGGACATAATTTTGATGAAAATAATTATTACACAATTCCAAAATCAATGGTAAAAGTAGAACAAAAACACCCAGACCCAAAACACATGGAGCTGGTAGGGTGTACCAACCAAATGAAAATCAAAATAACCACAATGCCATAGCAATTGAATAGAAAGTTAACAAAAAATACTTTTGAATTAAACATCAGGTAAAAAGCATATTACCATTGGAGTGCGGCATTGTTTGTCAAAGGATATCAGGTTAATAAAGAGAAATAAAAAATAAATAAAGAACATTAGTTGAGGAAAAAGGGTTGCAATGGTGATCAGCGAAAAAGTACATGGGTAAAGCCCAAATTGTACAAGGGTACCTTAATCTTGGTCAATCTGCACATCTTGTGCTAATGGAAATAATTGTGCAATGAATTGAAATGAAAATAAGTCAAAGGATAACTGTAACGCCCACCTGGTTCCCACGGGGGCGCTGATCTAGTCTGGATTACTGCGGCCTCTTCTAGCGTGATGCGCAGGACCCGGAACACCGATTGGACAGGACCTCCAAATCGTGCTTCCTTGGCCCGTAGGAATATCCTTCTGCAGATGAGAAAGGGGATTAACAGTCTGCAGAATGGTGTGCTAGCTCCCCCCTTCACCCCTCCGTTCCTCTCTATTCCTCCAAACCCAGTTTAAGCTCACCTTATGGTTTGGAAGGTTGAACTCTCCATCCTGCTTCTGGTGCAGGGGCGCGCGTTCCTCCAGTTACTTCACTGGTTTTCAGGATGGCGCTGGCAAAATCCACTTGACTTTCCTGAGCGATGCGCCGTAAGTATGAAAGTTCAAAGTTCAAGTGAGGCCCCCTTTATGCTGTCTTTCTCACCTGTGATCTGTCCTTTATTTCAGGTGCAGAATGAAGGCGATGCGTCGAGGGGTTACCTGCCGAGGTGAGTAGTAATGAGGGCGATCCCTCTAGATGTCCTTATCATTCCTCTGAAATGTCTCTAGTCCTTTCCCCATAGGGTCCGGGGTACGGTACCTGCCAACGGGGCGGCGCCGACCCGAAATGTGGAAGAAAAGCCGGTAAGTATTATGGCTGTTAATCAGGCTTTCCTTCTGTGTGTCCTTCTGCTCATCTTTTGTTTCTTCCGCTCTCCGCTAGGTGCAGAGATGTGGCGTCCGATGCTGACAGCCGCGATGGAGCCGGGAGATGTCTCGAGGACAGGACAGGTGAGTGAAGCGTGGCGCTGCAGCGAGCAATGCGATGCTTTTAAATTGAAGTCTTCCTTCAGGGATGCTGGCGAGAAGATTCCGGATGCAGGTAAGAAGCTTGAAATAATCCTTGGTTTTCACCTTTCTCTTCTCTTCCTTCCTTGCAGGTCTTCCAGGTTCAAGACGGGCGTGGCTGTAGTCCAGAAGCAGGAGCAGACACGGTGAGCGTTAAGCTGCAGGAAGCAGAACAACTCGAAGCATGAGCTGCTGTCTGGGCGTGGCTTAAATAGCCTCCAAAGAAGTCCCAGGTATGTATCCTTCCCCAACTAGGTATGTATCCTTCCCTGGCCACGCCCAAGTGAAAAAATAGTCCCTATGAAAAAATAGTCCCTTTCAGGTCTCAGGGAGGCCTGAAGCGTGCAGCATGGTCTGCATCAGGTAAGTGCACAAAACACCTCCCTTTATGAGCCTGGCGCCTATGGCACCAGGACTGATGTCCAACATGAGCCTGGCGCCAAAGGCGCCAGGACTGAGTCCAAAGAGTCCCTATAAGGGGCCGCTGGGCTTTTACCCGAGGGCATGATGCCTGCTTCCGGGGGTGCTTGGCCTGGCCTGATGCTCCGGGGGTAGGCATCATGACAGCACTCCCCCCCAAGGCCCCTCCCAAGGTCGTTCCTTCTGGAGGTTTCGGTTTGTTTGGGAAATTCTCATGATCACTGGGTTCCCAAGACCTTTCCTGAGGCCCGTACCCTTTCCAATCAATTAGATAGAAAAGCTTTGATTTTAAGATTTTGGAATCCAAAATGTTCTTTACTTCGAATTCTGGCTCTCCATCTATCAGGATTGGGTCTGGTGGCTTTATTAATCTGGTTCCTGGTTGTACTGGTTTCAAAAGTGACACATGAAAAACGGGGTGAATCCGCATGTTGGCTGGTAGATCGAGCTTGACTGCTACTGGGTTAATTATAGCTTTGATTGAGTAAGGGCCTAAATACCTTGGATTAAATGTTCGAGGTCCCTTGAGCGATAAGTGTTTGGTAGCCAACCATACTTGATCCCCAATTTGGTACGGAGGCGCCTCCTTTCGATGTAGATCCGCATTCTTTTTGTATTTCTCTTTCACATGTTTCAAATGTGCAGTTGCATCCTTGAAGGCTTGAGTTATCGTAGAATGCAAATGATCCACTGCGGGCATTTCAAGGCTCGAAGGTGAGTCCAAGTCTGAAGTACGAGGGTGATGTCCATATAGGGTAAGAAAGGGGCTTTGACCCGTTCCAGAGTGTATCGAGTTATTATAAGCATATTCAGCCACCCACAGAATATCCTTCCAATTACCCTCCGATTGGTGCAACATACATCGTAGAAATTGTTCAAGGGTCTGGTTCGTTCTCTCCGTCTGACCATCGGTCTGTGGGTGGTGGCTGGTCGAGAGTCTTACGTCGATTTGTGCCAGCTGACAACACTTTTTCCAAAAATGAGAAATAAACTGGCTTCCCCGATCGGAGACTAGTATGGACGGGAATCCATGCAAACGGATGATATTCTCGAGGAATTCCTTGGCAAGAACAAAGGATGAAGGTAATCCTTTCAATGGAATAAAGTGGGCCATTTTGGAAAATAAATCCACCACGACCAGAATAGTATTGTAACCATTACAAGAGGGCAGGTCTGTGATAAAATCTAGTGACAGGGTGTGCCAAGGTGCTGGTGGAATGTCTAAGGGCTGAAGAAGACCGGCGGGTCTTGTCTTTTGACCTTTGTTTTGGGCACAAACTCCACAGGACATCATGAAAGATTTAATATCCTTTCGTCAGGAAGGCCACCAGAATTGTCGTCTAACCTTTTCCTCAGTTTTGGCAATGCCAGCACGTCCTTCCATCTGGGTGTCATGATGAAGGGAAATAACCAGTTCTTGCAATTCCTTTTCTGGCAAAAATAAGCGTCCTTGGAAGTAAGGTAAGCCATCCTAGACTGAAAAGTTAGACCCCTTTTTGATCCAATCCTGCAAGGCTGAAGAGTCCAGGACTTGTTTTACTCGTGCTTGAATGTCTTCAAGGGTTTGTAAAGTGGTTATTCCCAAAATTCTTTGTTCGGGAATTATCGGCACAGGTTCTGATTTTGTGTCTATTTCTTCCATTCCAATTCGGGATAGAGCGTCCGCCTTACCATTCTTAGAACCGGGGGGGTAGGTTATTACAAAATCGAACTCAGCAAAGAACAAAGCCCATCGGAGCTGTCGAGACGATTGGGCATTGGCAGTTTTTAAATATTGTAAATTTCGGTGATCAGTGATCACGGTGATGGTATGCGGGGCGCCGAGGAGATAATGCCGCCAAGCCTTAAAGGCGCACTTAATGGCTAATAGTTCCTTATCGGTAATCGCATAATTTATCTCCGGCGGTGAGAACTTTCTGGACCAAAATGCTATGGGGTGCAGTTGGTTGGTTTCAGGGTCTCTCTGAGACAGGACAGCTCCCATGGCTAAGCTGGACACGTCGGTTTCGACTATATATGGGAGATCAGGACGCTGGTGCTTCAAAATAGGTGCGGACGTGAACTTAGCTTTCAACTCCTGAAAGGCCTGTTCGGCTTCCTCGGTCCATTCAAAACGTTAATTTTTTCGCAAGAGTGCAGTGATGGGTTGCACCACACGTGAAAACTCCGGGATAAACCTGCGATAAAAGTTGGCAAAACCAAGCATGCTTTGGACACCTTTCACTGAACTAGGTGATGGCCATTTGAGGATGGCATCCACTTTCTGTGAATCCATTCGGACCCCTTTAGGTGTCAGGATGAATCCGAGAAACTCAACCTCGGTGGTATGGAAAACACATTTTTCCAGCTTGGCAAACAGTTCGTGCTGGCGCAGTTTCTCTAGGACGGCCCTGACATGTTTTCGGTGATCAGATTTCGAAGAGGAGTACACAAGAATGTCATCGATATACACGATAACACAGACATCGATGAGTTCCCGAAGGACATCATTCATGAAGAATTGGAAGGCAGCAGGCGCGTTGCACAACCCGAAAGGCATCACCTGGTATTCGAATAGTCCATATTTTGTACAGAAGGCTGTTTTCCATTCGTCGCCTTCTTTTACTCGTACCAGATGATAAGCCCCCCGGAGATCTAACTTGGTGTATACGCAAGCGTCCTTCCCCTGGTCAAGGAGTTCAGGGATCAGAGGCAGAGGGTAACGATTTTTAACAGTTATCTGGTTCAATGCACGGTAATCGATACAAGTCCTAAGGTCACCCTCCTTTTTAGGCACGAAGAACAAAGCTAAAGATGCCGGGGACTTTGATGGGCGAATTAAACCATTAGCGAGGTATTGATCTAAATATTGTCTCAAATGCAGATTCTCAGGTTCAGTAAGGGCATAAATCCTGCTACAAGGGGGTTGTGCACCGGGCACCAGATCGATTTGGCAATCGTACGATCTGTGGGAAGGTAACGTGTTGGCCTGTTCCTTTTGGAAGACGTCCTGAAAGTCTTGGTACTCTGGAGGTAGTTGCACGGGGACAGAGGTTACTGATGCTAGATTAATCTTTGGATTTTCTGGGTAGCAGGTTTGTGCACAATCCGGGAAGGTTATTCTCTTCGCTCGCCAATCAATTCGAGGATTATGTGTCTCTAACCAAGGGACTCCGAGAATAAGCTGAAACTGTGGAGCCTTGATCACATCAAACAGAACTGCCTCCCGATGGCCATCCGGACCTACAAGTGTCACCTCAGCTGTGGAATGTGTTACCGGTCCAGAGGCAATTTCGGTTCCATCTACAGTGGTGATGACATCTTTGCTGGTTTTAGGACGCAGAGGGAAGTTTATCCTAGAGACCAATTCTCGATCCACATAGTTTCCTATAGCCCCGCTATCGATGTATGCCTTTATAGCATGCAACCGTTTTGGCTGTTCCGGATCTATGAGGACCATTGGCACAATGAAATGCGAGATCTGAGAGTTAGTTTTCAAGCTCGGCAAGCGGACCCCTACGCTTGCCGGGCGTGGTTGTTTCCTGATACAGAGTTTCCATGGATTTTATCAGCGGCTCCTACCACCTTCTTGGGCGGCTTAACCGGGCAATCTCGTAGAAAGTGTCCTGATCACCCACAATAAAGGCATAATTGCATCTGTTGTCTTCTTTCCCGTTCTTTTTGAATTAGGGGTCCTTTAACTCCTCCGATTTGCATAGGCTCCGAGGCATCAGCCCCCTTGGGGTTAGCGTGGGTTTTGGCCCACACCCGGGTTTCAAACTTGGACCGATCTGCTTATCTGTTTTGCAGCCTGTGATCCAACTGGACCACTAAGTCTATATATTCAGTGCATTTTTGGGGCGGATTTACAACTTGTGCCAGGACATCTTTAAGTTCTCGCCGTAGACCTCGATAGAATAACGTGATTCTTTTATCCTCTGGCCAACCAGTTTCCACAATTAGTCTATTGAAGGTTGCAATGTAGGATAGAAGGTCTTGATTGCCCTCTCGCAGAGATAGAAGTTCGTCATCCAGAGCCTGTCCCTGGGAATGTCGAGCAAATAACCTTTCCATGCTTGTTTGAAATCCTTGAAAATCACGAAGAATCGGGTCATCTTGAGTTACCAGTGGGACTGACCAATCGGCAGCACAGCCGCTGAGATATGACAATACAAAGGCTACCTTGGTCTGATCATTAGGGAAGGCCCCGGGTCTGCATAGGAAGTGCAAACGACACTGATTCATGAATACGGCGAATCGTTTGGGGTCCCCAGCAAAGCGTTTGGGTGGGGCCAGTGGCATGTTTGCAGGTAGATTAATCAGCACAGGGTTACTGGAAACCACAGGAGTGGGGTTCCCCCCGGAACCGGGTAAAGGAGTTTTGCCAGCTTGACCTTGCAAAAGCTGTCTAGCCAGGTCATTAGTCCTTTCCCTTGTTACAATCACTTCTCTTCTGAGGGCATTAGTCTCTTGACGAGCGGCGTGTACCTCGGTTCGTAATTCCCCCAGTAGTTGGGCCAGTTGGTCAGTCTCAGAAGTTTCCATAGCGCCTGGGTGGGAATTTGTAGGGAGGCTTCACGTTCTGTAACGCCCACCTGGTTCCCACGGGGGCGCTGATCTAGTCTGGATTACTGCGGCCTCTTCTAGCGTGATGCGCAGGACCCGGAACACCGATTGGACAGGACCTTCAAATCGTGCTTCCTTGGCCCATAGGAATATCCTTCTGCAGATGAGAAAGGGGATTAACAGTCTGCAGAATGGTGTGCTAGCTCCCCCCTTCACCCCTCCGTTCCTCTCTATTCCTCCAAACCCGGTTTAAGCTCACCTTATGGTTTGGAAGGTTGAACTCTCCATCCTGCTTCTGGTGCAGGGGCGCGCGTTCATCCAGTTACTTCACTGGTTTTCACAATGGCGCTGGCAAAATCCACTTGACTTTCCTGAGCGATGCGCCGTAAGTATGAAAGTTCAAAGTTCAAGTGAGGCCCCCTTTATGCTGTCTTTCTCACCTGTGATCTGTCCTTTATTTCAGGTGCAGAATGAAGGCGATGCGTCGAGGGGTTACCTGCCGAGGTGAGTAGTAATGAGGGCGATCCCTCTAGATGTCCTTATCATTCCTCTGAAATGTCTCTAGTCCTTTCCCCATAGGGGCCGGGGTACGGTACCTGCCAACAGGGCGGCGCCGACCCGAAATGTGGAAGAAAAGCCGGTAAGTATTATGGCTGTTAATCAGGCTTTCCTTCTGTGTGTCCTTCTGCTCACCTTTTGTTTCTTCCTCTCTCCCCTAGGTGCAGAGATGTGGCGTCCGATGCTGACAGCCGCGATGGAGCCGGGAGATGTCTCGAGGACAGGACAGGTGAGTGAAGCGTGGCGCTGCAGCGAGCAACGCAATGCTTTTAAATTGAAGTCTTCCTTCAGGGATGCTGGCGAGAAGATTCCGGATGCAGGTAAAAAGCTTGAAATAATCCTTGGTTTTCACCTTTCTCTTCTCTTCCTTCCTTGTAGGTCTTCCAGGTTCAAGACGGGCGTGGCTATAGTCCAGAAGCAGGAGCAGACACGGTGAGCGTTAAGCTGCAGGAAGCAGAACAACGCGAAGCATGAGCTGCTGTCTGGGCGTGGCTTAAATAGCCTCCAAAGAAGTCCCAGGTATGTATCCTTCCCCAACTAGGTATGTATCCTTCCCTGGCCACGTCCGAGTGAAAAAATAGTCTCTATGAAAAAATAGTCCCTTTTAGGTCTCAGGGAGGCCTGAAGAATGCAGCATGGTCTGCATCAGGTAAGTGCACAAAACACCTCCCTTTATGAGCCTGGCGCCTATGGCACCAGGACTGATGTCCAACATGAGCCTGGCGCCAAAGGCGCCAGGACTGAGTCCAAAGAGTCCCTATAAGGGGCCGCTGGGCTTTTACCCAAGGGCATGATGCCTGCTTCCGGGGGTGCTGGGCCTGGCCTGATGCTCTGGGGGTAGGCATCATGACAATAACAAAAACTTTGCCAAGCGTAAAAGGCTTACCAGGTATTGAACCTTAAATAGAAATGAAAAGTAATACGTGGGCTTCCTATAAAACAAGAAATATGTAAAAAAAAAAATTAAAGACATTTTGAGCGCCTATTAGCAGACATAACGAGCAGAAATAGCAAATAATTGAAATTGAAAAATAAAGGCAACATACCAATAACTTGCAGTTGCACGGAGAATGTATTTAGTCAATTAGAGCAATGCTGAAATGTGGCCGAAATCCAAGTGGTAAACATCCCGTAAAGAAAAAGAAGAACAAAAGAGAGACATCAATTAACAAATTGGATGTTGCCTCCGGTGGTCGTCTAGACTAACACGGAATGAATTTAAGTCCCCGTATAGGCTAGGGTTCATCTGCAAACTAACTGAGCAATGACTTACCAGTGCGTCCGCTGCTAGATTAAATGAATGGAGCCGCTCGCATGAGGTTCTGTGTCCATAATTGAATGGAACAGAAAGTGGCGGCAACAGAGAAGAAGGCTGAATGCCTACAAATTAAGAGTATGTCAAGTGGGCCGCCATGTTAAACTAGTGTTGTGCTCTGCAATTGTGCAAAAGAGCAGCAATGGAAAGGATGGTATGTAAGAAGGTGGCAATAGCCACTGGTAATTTTTAGAAGTATAATCGACCAGCCAATGGAGGAAACCATTTGACTGGATGAATAGTAAGGAGCATCGTGTGCGTATAGAAATGATAATTTTAGGGCTGAATGTAAATAGGCCCGTGGAATGCACATATTGAAGTGACAGCTAGGACATACGGAAAAGGGACCGGTCCGTGTTATGAACATTAAGATTAAAGACATTTGGTACAAGTGACGAGCTCCGGAGCCAACATACAAGAGGAGGAGCCAATTAGCGAATCCTACCTTGAATCTATGATGGTTACTAATTACGTAACCGGGTCAGAAATAAAGATTAAAAAATCATATGCAAACACATGTATTGATTGACTGATCTCCATTGCTACAAGTGTATAGTGGTTTAAGCAAACCCTTAATTAATGGCACATAGCAGATCACATCCAATAGGGTTCTAAAGCACATGTGATCACAAAAAGATGGATAGTTCATGGTCTGTGTTTAGACCAAAATCAACAGTACGGTATTGGCATATTAAACGGGTTTCTAATTGCCGGAGTTTTAATAACAGGTTGCCTCCACGTTGCGGGAGTGAAACCTTCATGATCCCAGCAAATTGGATCATTGATTTGTTGTCCATTTGATGGACACGTTGCCAGTGCATGGCTAAGGGGTATTTGGAGTCAGATTGTGCAATAGAATAGAGATGTTCCCTAATGCGGATATTCAATGGCCAAATCATACTGCCAATGTAATAAAGACAACAAACACATTTGATACAATAAATGCAAAATTTAGAGTTGCAATTAATAAAAGAATTGATCTTGTGTGTACCTATATGTCCAAAGTCAATGGCCGTGGTCTCAAGTGCATGTGGGGACACAGAACAGCCCCCACATTTGTAGAAACCTGGGCGTGAGGGTTGGTGTAACCATGTTTTTTGTTGTTGGTTTTGTGATGATGTTGGCATGAATGAGGGGGAGAGAATGTTCTTGAGATTGCTTGCCTTGGTATAAATAAAGCTTAAAAATGTTCTTAAATTTTTCTTGTTTTTTAGGGAACCCACGTATTACTTTTCATTTCTATTTAAGGTTCAATACCTGGTAAGCCTTTTACGCTTGGCGAAGTTTTTGTTATCCTTTGACTTATTTTTCATTTCAATTCATTGCGCAATTATTTCCATTAGCGCCAGATTTGCAGATTGACCAAGATTAAGGTACCCCTATACAATTTGGGCTTTACCCATGTACTTTTTGGCTGATCACCATTGCAACCCTTTTTCCTCAACTAATGTTCTTTATTTATTTTTGTATTTCTCTTTATTAACCTGATATCCTTTGACAAACACTGCCGCACTCCATTGGTAATATGTTTTTTACCTTATGTTTAATTCAAATGTATTTTTTGTTAACTTTCTCTTCAATTGCTATGGCATTGTGGTTGTTTTGATTTGGTTGGTACACCCTACCTGCTCCATGAGTTTTGGGTCTGGGTGTTTTTGTTCTACTTTTACCATTGATTTTGGAATTGTGTAATAATTATTTTCATCAAAATTATGTCCAAGCAGCCTCAGTAGAAGAGCACGAAGCTCGTAACACGTGTCAGGCTGCAACGTTGTTGATTAAAATCACTCAATATAATCATCAAATTGTGCTTTTTATTTGATATTTTGTGCGCAGTGTGAGAGCAAACCCAGTCTTCCCTCATCTTTTACTCTGTGGGTAATTTGGCAGGTTCCCACTACCGCTCTCAGCCGCAGCCCATTAGCATGCACCCAAACTTGCCATCCATGCGCTGCACCCTTTAGGGTGCTCTCTCTGCCAATTTTCTTGTTTCATAGAATACAATGTGGCCTTTTTCTGCACCTCTTTGAACAGTTACGCACACTTTAGGTAACATGGTTAACCTAATTTTTTGCAGATGAGCCACTTGCCTCTGTCTTTTCTCCTTGGCAGGTGGCGGAATTAAAGCTACCCTCAGGCACAGCTCGCATACTATGTCTAGAGAATAGATGGTCTCCTTAATTTGAAGCAAATGTGACAGGGCTAATTCTGTCAATCTCTCCTTTTTTACCCATTTGTTTGAGTCTGTAGCTGTCTATCTGGCCCCCTTAAAATCCAAGAAAGTTTACAGCCTCCACGCTGCCCCATGGTTTAGTGAAACCCTGAAATCTCACCTTCTAAAACAGAGGCATGCCGAGCGAAAATGGTGTGTTGACTACTCCCCTGCGGCTAGTGAAATCTCACCTTCTTAAACAGAGGCATGCCGTGCGAAAATGGTGTGTTGACTACTCCCCTGCGACTAGGCTGAAGTTTCAATTAGCCACTAAACATTACCATTTGACCATTTGGCAAGCTAAAGCTTCCTTGTATGCTGACAAAGTGTCCAAGTCTTTAAACCAGCCTAAAGAATTGTTTTCTCTCATCTGGTCTCTTTTCTCTAACACTAAACCCTTGGCGGGGGTCCCTCCATCTCAGACTCTCTGTGACTCTCTGTCGGCTTTCTTCATTCAGAAGATTAAGGACATTAGAACTCTCATTTCTTCAGCTGGCCTGACTGTTAATCCTTCTCTAGTTCCTATCCTTGTCCAAAATCCTCCCTGCTCTTGGTCTCTCTTCCCAGTCTTCTCACCTGATGACATCTTAGCAGCCACGCTATGCCTGAAATCATCTTCACCGTGGACCCTATGTCAATAGATGTCATCAAAGCGATTATGCCTGCTATCGCCTCACAGGTATCTCATGCAGTGAATCTCCCCTGTTCACATGGCTTAATTCATGCAGAGTTCAAGCATGCACTGGTTACACCCCTTCTAAAAAGCTGTCTTTGGACCCTATTTTTCTTGCTCATTTTCACGCCATCTCCCTTCTACCCTTTTTATGAAACTGCTGGAAGCATTCATTGCCCCTCTTCTTTCTTCTTTTGTCGAGGAGTCTCGATTTTTTTACCCCTTTCAGTCAGGTTTCCACTCAGGCCGGGGAGTGTGCTGGTTTTGGCGAAGGATGATCTTGCTTGGCTGCTCTACCAGGTGGGAGTTGGTGCTCTGATTCTACTTGATTTGTCAGCAGCTTTTGATATGATTGACCACTCCCTCCTGCTCGACTGCCTGGCGCTTGCCGGGCTCTCTGGCCGGTTGTGACATGGTTCACTTCTTTCCTGGCTGACAGGGGCCAACCTCTGGCTCTCTCTTCCTTCTGATCCCCGTTTCACTTTCTATTCTGTGGTGGTCCCCAGGGCTCTGCCTTATCCCCTAGGCTATTCAATATCTATATCCAGCCTCTTGCAAGCCTTGTTCGCTCCTGCGGCCTCAGCTGCTACTCCTAAGCCGATGTCACCCAAATCATCGTCTGACTTGATGTTTCTCAGCCGGACATGGTGTCTCAGTTTAGGGGCTGTGTGGCGTCAGTGGCGAGGTGGTTGGGCAGCAGTTTGCTGGATTTGAACGGGGAGAAGACAGAAGTCCTGGTGGTTGGTTCTTGTGCTGTTCCTTCGTCTCTGTCTCAGTTCTGGACTTCCTCATTTGGGCATCCAGAGCTCGCCTGCTACCAACACCTGTTCCTATGGTGAAAATTCTCAGGTTCAAGTTCTCCTCTTCTCTATCTAACAAGGCCCAGGTTAGGGCAGTCTCTCAGACCGTCCACCTTCAGCGAAAGATCCTGAGGAACGTCCTGCCTTTTCTTCTACCCCATCTTCGTGCACTGGTCGTTGCAGCTCTCATTTTGAGCTGCGTTGACTACTGTAACTCCCTCTTTCTAGCTCAACCACTCTACCTCACAAGTCGCCTTAAGCTCCTACAGAATCTGGCAGCTCAGTTAGCTATTGTCACTCCTTATGGGGGCCATATTTCCTCTGTGCTCTGTTTACTGCATTGGCTGACTGTATCCAGGTGCATCTCATTCAAGGTGCTCAGAATTGTGCACCTGACGTTCTAAGGAGTGGGTGCAGAGTAACTTCTTCAAGTTTTCACCTTATTGCCCCACTCGTGTCCTGTGCTCCCAGAACTCCTGGTTGACCTCAGCCCCTCAGTTTCACCGGGCCTGGTTTGGTGGCTGCTCATTCTCTGTTTCACAGCTAGGCTTTGGAACTCCTTGCCACCTACTCTTAGGACTATGGTAAACCATCTTTAGTTTAGGCATCTTCGAAAAACCTATTTGTTCTAGTTCTTCCTATGTGCGGCCCCTTTCGTTCTGTTCATATCTTTAGCACCAAGTAGCCTTGGGTGTTTGTGTGCTATATATGTTTATGTAACATAACCCAACAAAACATTGTCATAAACATTTGCAAATTGGATTTTCCCTTGTCTAATATGAAAAGTTGACAAACGCATAAGGACCAACACATTTCTTCTGCCACCAAGCAATTCTAAGAATTGTTTTCACAATTAGCATTTTGTCTCATCCCAAAAAGCTAGTACACTCAGTTATAGCCACTGAATGTACTCTTCTGACACCAAACTATTCTAAGTCTTTCTTCACAACTAGCATACTGTCTGATAACAAATCTCCACAAGTTTCTCTCACCCATCACAAATGATTCACACACCAAGTACAACCAATAAATATAATTGTCTGCCTCCAAACAATCCTAAGAAATGTTCTTTGTAACTTCTATATTGTCTCGTCACAAACGATTACATACTTATTAACAGTATCCGAATGTACGCCCCTGCCTCCTAGAAATCTCTATATAAAAAAGCTGATGCAATTTATCAGTGGTAGGTTGCCCTCTGCTGTCCAAATGGCAAAGTGCATCTCTGTGTGCCCTTCCACTTCAAAAACAGCTATCATTTTAACAAACAGAATGAGCACGGTTCTACGTGGTCACCTTCACCTTCCCCTATCACAAACATTTGGAATAATTTCAAGCTACTTCGTTCCATCCCCACTTCTCTTCAAACAGGGCATGGTGATTCCTGTGTCAATGAACAGTTAATTGCTGGCTCAACATGTCAGTCTATAAAGAGCTAAACGCTGTAAATACCTTCTCACAAGCTAAAACTGAAAGAAGGTGCTGTAATTATGCTACTACGCAATCTTATGCCATCACATCATCTGCAACGGAACATGGTTGACAATTATGCATCTACAAAGACACATCATAGAGGCCCGTGTAATCGATGCAACCTAGATACTGTTCTTATACCATGAATACCTCTCTTTCCGTCTGATACAAATATACCTTTCACATTCAGAAGAAGACAGTTACCTATATGTTTAGCTTTTTCAATGACCCTTAATAAGTCACAGGGATCTATGCCCCCTTCCTGGAAGTGATCAGAGGTAATTCCGATATTTAAGAAGGGGGACAGAAGTGACCCTATGAATTACCATGTGATATTGACCTTTAAGATATGCTAGAATGGCGTTTGTTATGCCAGTAATGGCTAGTTCTAAGAATTATTCTTAGCAACTAGTGTTACCTATCATCAATCGTCTCATCAAGCACAAAATGTTGACACACTGAGCACAAACACTGAATGTAATCTACTGCCGCCAAACATTGTTAAAGCATTTTCTTTCTATAGAGTCTCTTCACAAATCTTCACAGCTAGTATTTCCACAATTATATTACAAGAAGTTGGTACACTCATTTACAGACACTTAGGGCCTGATTCATAGAAAAGTGTGCATTGATCCCGCAAAGTCCATGCAACGAAAACGACTTTGCCCATCCCTGCGTACAGAAGATTCTGTGTGCGCTCTGTTTATTCATGGAATTTCTTCCACTAAGTATCCCTATGCGCAAGTAGGAGCCGAGACACTCATGACATGCCCCCACGCATAGCAAATCCAGCCACGTATACCAACCTTTGTGCCCTCCTTTCCTGCAAAGAAATGCACCACGGCACCTCGGTCCAACCAACCTGGTGGTGGAGTAGCCCTGATCTTCCCTGAGTGGGTCCCTAACTCTCTCATACCCACCCAGCCCTATTCCTCCTTCGAAAGCCTTGTCTGAAAGCTTGGCATCTCTCCAAATCTCTCTCTCTCTCTCACCCTTGCCACTATCTCTACAGGGCCCCTGGCCCTGTGTCTGTCTTCGTTTCGGAATGGTCTAACTTCATCTTCTCTCTACTGACCTCTATCTCTAAACTCCTCCTCCTTGGAGACTTTAATATCCACCTTGACTCCCCTGTTCCTGCATCTTCACTCTTCTGTGATCCTGCACCTCTCCCTCCTTCACTATTCTACACACTCTACCGGACACACTCTTGATACCTTCATCCTTGCAGATCTCCAGCTCTCCAGCCCTCTCACTACCCCTCTCTCCTGCTCTGACCACTCTCTCCTCTCTTCTCCTCTGGGAACTCTTGGCCCCCTGACCGAGCCTCCACCAGCACTGCAAGCTTCCTTCACGGTCATCCAACCTATGAAGCCAGTGTCAGCTGCTGCATTTGCCTACACCTTCATCCCTTCTCCTTCCCCTCCTCCTGACTCTCCCACTAATTCTGTCCTTTCCAATCTTCATCTTGCTATCACTAATACACTCGACATTCTTGCCCCTGTCATGAGGATCCACCTGAAACCTGTCTCCAAGCGTAACAGCTGGTAGGACTCTGATCTAGAAGCTCTGAAATGCAAGTGTAGAGTTGCTGAACGGAAGTGGCAGACCTCAGGCTCATCCTCAAGGCCCATATTTCTGGAGCCTCTAAAAGCCCAGCTGAACGCTTCAAAATCTGCAAGTAACTAGCCAATCCATCTGCAGTATCCATCTGGCCTCCTCCTTCTCAGACCCTCTGTACTGCACTGCACACTCATTTCACCTCTAAAACTCAGGACATTGGGAACTCTCTCCCTTCCTCCCCTCCCTGCAATCCTCCCCCTACCCTCTCGCCTACATTGGACTCTCCTCCACCCCCACCGTCTATCCCCACCTTTTCACCTATTACAACGGATGAGAATTCTAGAGTAGTTGGCTCTATGAAGGTCTCATCCAAACAAGTCTCCCTGTTCTTCCAGAAACATTAAGGACAACACCTCTTCTCTCGCTTCCGGCTCTTGCTGACTTCTGCAACCACTCCTTAGCATTTCGCTCTTTCCCTTCTTTTCTCAAGCACTCCTTTGTGCACCCCCTCCTAAAAAAGTCTTCTGCTCATAGCTCATGTCGGCCAACTACCGCCCTATCTCTGCTACTCCCTTCCTTGGGAAACTCCTGGAGAGGTTGGTCTCCCCGCAACTGACCCAACATACTGAGTTTGCTGCTTGTCTACATGACCATCATTCTGGATTCTGAGCATCCAGAGTCACGGAAACTGCCCTTCTGAACACCCATGAAGAACTGCTTGCAAATCTTGACTCTAACTCTCCAGCGTTTCACATCCTCCTTGACCTCTCTTCCACCTTTGACATGGTCAACCATTCTATCCACATAAAACGGCTGTGAGATACTCTTGGTATCTCAAACTGGCAACTGGAATGGTTGACCTCCTTCCTCAATGACCGCCCTTCCCAGGCACTCCTGGGCTCCTTCTCCCCCTCCTCCACTATCTCTACATGTGGTGTTCCAAAGGGTTCTTTCCTCTCGCCTTGACTTTTCAACATCTACCTTGTCCTGATTGCTAACCTGGTATCTGCATTTTGTCCTCATTTCCAGTGTTACGCAGATGACACACAACTCTTCTTCAAGCTCCCCTCTTCCTCCTCCTCCTCCTCTGTCATCCCTGACTGCCTGTCTGCTATTCATTCCTTGTGCGCCTCCAATGATCTCTGTCTTAATGCCAGTAAGACCGAGATCCTTCCAATCGGAACACCTGCTTCTCTCCTGCACTCTGGCCACCCTCTATGGGCTCATCTCCCTCTCCTTCCACTGAGGCCACAAATCTTGAGGTCATCTTTGACTCCTTTTTCCTTTACTCCTCACATCTTGTACCTTGCCAAGTAGGCCCACTTTCAACTTCACCTCCTTAGAGGCATTCTCCCCTTCCTCACCTTTCCCCAGAGGCTCAATGTCTCTAGAGCTCTGGCCCTCTCCAGGCTAGATTACTGTAACAGCCTCTTCCTCAACCTTTGCTCTGTTCTCTTCAACTAATCCAGAATAGGGCTTTGAGACTTATCCTTGACCTCAGGCCCTGGGACTGTATCTTTCCAGCTCTAGAATCTCTCCACTGGCTCCCGGTTGCTGCACATATCCAATTTAAGACCCTTTGCAACATCCACAAGGCTGTATGACACCTGGGACCATGCTACCTTCAACTCTCTTTTACTAAAAACTCTCCTTCCTGAACCCTTCGATCTTTCGGCTCCAACTCTCTGCTGATCAAACGTTTTTCCAAGCAGAGATCTGGGGCAGATCTCTCTCCTCAGCTGGCTCCCTCCTTTGGAAAGGTCTCCCTCTCTCTCTCCGGTTTGAACCAGACCACCTCAAATTTCACAAACAACTCAAGACCTTTATCTTCTCCTCCTCCTTCCATCTCCCCCTCCAATCCTAACCATCCCCTGTGTCGCTGAGATTGAAGGCCTGGTCCCTCAAGAGTTGGATTGGGCCATGGCCTTCTACCCAATCACCTCCAGCATCACCCCCTGCACTGCCCTCTGGGCCAACGCCCACATGACGGGTGGTTTTGGCTAAAAGCAGCATGCCTACCTCCATACTCGTAATGAGGCCCATTGTCATCTTCATTGTTTATTCGCTCCCTTGTTCCCTTCCCTTGTGCCTTGTGGTGCTTTGAAATGGTTTACAGTCTTTTCATCTAATTTTTTGCATCGAGGGACATTTCCATCAAATTTTTTGCATCGAAAATATTTGCATCGCATGCATGTTTTTTTTCATCATTTTTTCTGTTTTTCAACCTTTAAACCCCCATACATATTTTTTTGATGCAAATCCCTCGATGCAAATCAATTTGATGGAAAGTCCATCAATGGATTTACTAGATGCCCTTTGAAATACTGCATGCAAACCCCCACAACTAAGGCAACACCAAAGCAACACTGCGTGGGGTCCCCTGTAACTATTTACTCATGCCGTCAATATGCGTTCCATTTTTCGTAACTGTAGTCAGTCCCTGGTAAATATGCATGCAAACATCTGTAAACCGTGGCTGCACCCCAATACTCTGCCTATGCGCACCCCAAACTGCGATCTGCACCCCAACTGCGTGCACACAACCCTAAATTCCAGATCGGACCTTACCTTTGCACAGTGATTCGTATGCGATTGGAGCCTTACATCTGCTTACACATGGCGGTGTGATCGGGAGCTTGTGTGCTGATTACCCTGACATGATGTTGCGCTGGCAGATTCATGAATATGCTTGATTTTACGTGGTGCTGTGCGTGCGATTCCCTCGTGAAGGCCGTCACTTGACACGCCCAGATTATACCTTGTTCTTCCCCATTCTGCGAGGAGGATTGGCAATATGCATGTTCTGCCCCCTATTTCAATCTCTGCGCAGGCCCAGCCCACACTCTGTGTGGAGTCTCACGAAACACGCTCGACTACACGCAGAGAAGTGCCAGACATGTGCGAAGTCCGCACATTGTCCAGAAAAGGCCTGCAAAGTCCATTCCATAATGTGCACTCCTGTGACCGAACAATCCTGACAATTATTCTTTGCAACTAATATTTTATCTCATAACAAATGGCTTGCAATCACAGTTACAGACACTAAATGCAATCTCCTTTCTGTCACCATATAAATGTGGGATTTTCTCCTCTCTCTGTTAAGCAATGCATCTCGCTGGCGCTGTGCACTTGTTTTTCCTGTTGGCTGTGGTGAAGAAGCCAGGCGGTCGAATCTCAAGGCACAGATGTAGGTGTGGCGAGGGAAGCCAATCCAAAACCTCCCAGGATATGACTAGGAAGTCCTGGATGAGCTCCCCATGCCACGGGACGGCTCTTCACAGGTTTTGGTGGCACAGAAACAGTGCATGCACTGACAGGTAAGGCCAAACTGCAAAGGTCTAGTCCAAGATGGTTGCTTGAGGCGATCACAGGATAAAGTAGAAAGAGCAACAGGCCAGAGGCTGGCAGTGGTTCAGGCTGTAGTATAAAGGAATATGCTAACCACAGGAATGAGCAGGGAAGTAACTGTGAAGAGTCTGACAGTAGAACAGGCAGAGAGTTACCAAGAATTCAGCAGAAACTGCAGGCAATGGCATAAAGGGTCAGGTGAGCAGATGGCTGAGAGGGACTCATAGGAGAGAGTAAGCAAGGCAGGGAGGAAACTGAGGGGTGAATAATAGGACATTGGCTGGGGACAGAGCAGGGAGAAGGAGGAACCAGGATCAATGGACGTCTAGGAAGCACAATTCGGGGTGAAACGGGAGCGTAGCATGGTTCAGGGCAAAACCGCGTTACGATGCGAAGAACCGGCAGAAGCAGGAAGAAGATAAGGACGTAGGATGACAACGAGTCTTGGACAGCAAGCCGTTGTTGCCACAGAGCCCGGTGACCAAACATGCGCAAAACATAGGACATTGCAGTCTGTGCATGCGCAGACTCAGGAACATGGTTGTGCCCGCAGAAAGAAGAGCCCGCACAGAAAGGACCCAAGGTGAACACCACCCAGGGTAAAACTGCCACATTGGGGTCGGATGGGAAAACCCTGTAAGGGTTAGTGTTGGCCGGCGGGATCACCCCCTGGGAGGGAGCAGTGTGACACTCTCCGTAGTCACTGACAAGAAATGTCACGTGCATGTATGCCATGGCACATGGTTACTGGGAGTATCTCTTCCTGTAGTAGTCACAAAAAGAAGGCCTAATGTATTTTAAATGTCTACCTCTCGCTCAGTTAAAGGAATGGTGCGGTCAGAAATATTATTGTCCCTATGGTTCGGGCATGTGTTTTTAACCATACGTTGATCGATCGCACAAACATTTCTTATGCACCTTACCATAGTTTTCGCCTTTTTGTACACAAGCAAAATCAGGCAGCAGGGCGTGACCATCTTGTGATAATCTTATCAGTTGCTGCATCACCCAGGGTGGACTGCCCTTGCGGCACTAAATCTTATCCTCTGCCCCTGAGCCTGACATCACTAGACGTGTACCTCCCATTTCACAACGCCAAAGCATGTCTCGTGTCAACATTCTCTGCGCTTCAGCTAATGACGTGTCGCCATGGAAATGGCAGGACGCCTCTTTCCTCAATAAGTATAAATAGACCGTTTCACAACACACAACATCAGATTTTCTATTCCATTCCTCTCACTGTATTTTCTTTGAGTATTCTGTGACTCGTTTCTGTGCTCTGGTCAGCTACCTTTGTTGCTAGTAGCCCGTGCGAACAGATACCAGGACCATTGTTATAAATTATTTTCGTTTGTTTAACCCACAATGGCAACAATAATGCCCTACCCGTACGAGCCCAAGTATTCCAAGGCAGAATTACTGGAAAGAGAAAGATGCGGAAACAATGGGGCTTTGGACGACAGTTGGGAGGATGATTCAACAGATGAAGAGCCTGAGCCTAGTTGCATGGACGGCGTCTCCACCTGGTGTACCTGCAATCGGTGCGTACTAATGCCAACCAAGGTGGAGAACTGCTGCTGCCGAGAAAACTCTGGATGCTTTTCCTACATATTTCAAGGTGATCCATGGCCGCAATGCGTTACCGAGCTGCCAGACTTCAGGGCAGCTTGCCTCACACGGTCCGTGTTTAGGATTTTGCTGTTGCTTATGCATGAACTTCACACAACAGTTCGCCCTCGTAATCCAAGTAACAAGTAAGTATACTCTGGTTGTGATGTCACTTAGACCACTACTATTTCATGGTTGTCTCTTATATTGTCGTAACTTCAATATATCATTGTCATACCAATTTAGTCTTGCAATTCTCTAGTAATAGTCGTATAATAGTCATTCAATATTGTGCAGTGTCTAGGTAGCATTTGTACTGGCAAAAATGCCATTGGATACAAGAATTGTCATTGACAACTAAGGTTTAATACACTTATCTTGGTCATTTTATAAACAGTTTGTATCTTTCTCTTTCACAGGTGGTACATCGTTCATTTACATGGTGGTTTCATGGGAGGCTTGGACAGGGCGTTCGATGAGTTATACCCACCTGTGTCATTGGTGCCATTAGAGAAACCTTCCCCAGTGACAGCGGTCAGTACAGGGGATTTTCCCTCACTGTGCTGCAACCGGAACTTTGCAATGTGTAGTAGTTTTGTGCCATCAAAATAAGAAACAAAATGAAACACAACAGAACTTTTATCAATGGTTGTTTCAATTTTTCAGTTAATCAAGTGTGTCTCCATTCAGCAGTGTTCCGGGTCTTGCCTGCACGCCCCAGGCCCATCCATCCCCCCTCCATTATCAAAGTGAGTTGGCACCAGTGGATGTGCACTGCCAGGGGTGCTGTCAGGGGCGCGAAAGGCCAAGGTGCTAAACACCATATACACTTCAAGGGTATCTTACGTGGAGGGGTCATTACTCACATGCCCTCCTCACACCCTGTGTCTCCAGGCAGGCTCCCCTTGAAGCAGGCCACGCCCCTGCAATCCACATAAGTGTGTCTCCATTCAGCAATTTTCTGGTGCCTTGCCTGCATGCCCCAGGCCCATCTATCCCCCCTCTATTATCAAAGTCAGTTGGCACCAGTGGATGTGTGCTTCCAAGGGGTGCTGTCAGGGGCGTGAACGGGCAAGGTGCCAAACACCATGTACACTTCAAAGGTATCTTACATGCAGGGGTCATTGTTCACATGCCCTCCTCAGACCCCGTGTCTCCAGGCAGGCTCCCCTTGAAGCTGGCCACGCCCCTGCAATCCACATAAGAGTGTCTCAATTCAGCAGTGTTCCGTTGCTTTGTCTGCACGCTCAGGCCCATCCAGCCCCCCTCCATTATCAAAGGCAGTTGGCACCAGTGGATGTGCGCTGCCAAGGGGTGCTGTCAGGGGTGCAAACGGACAAGGTGCCAAAGACCATGTACGCTTCAAAGGTATCTTATGCACAGGGGTCATTGTTCACATGCCCTCCTCAGATCCTGTGTCTCCAGGCAGGCTCCCCTTGAAGCAAGCCGTGCCCCTGTAATTCACATAATACCATGACATATACACGTCATTCATTCATATACAGACCCCTTTTTGTAATTCTTTATAAACCACTTGATATTTATCATGAGAACATCTTTGAGCACTGCAAGTCAACTCATGAACGTGCTACCTGAGAACCCCAGTGACCAATGCTAATCTGCTCATTGTCGTGCTATCTGTGAACTTCTGTGACCGCTGCGAGTCAGCTCGTCACTGTGCTACCTGTGAACATCTCCCTGGTCTTCTGCCACTACATACTCTGCTTGCTGAATTCCAACTAACATGCTCAGTAGTTATGTTCATTAGTCTCATTGCCATTGACTTCAGTCTCATTTGTTACGTTATCGATATTTCAATTTTCATCACTGTCAATTGGCATCGAATTGCAGCTTTAGTAGACCGTTTATATTATATAAGCATATTTCGTTTTGATGGATGATAGCACATTCAAGGGACGAGTGACATGTAATGATTTTCGTAACATCAAAGAACTGTTTATGAAAGTTATCATATAATACAGCCGCCCACGCTGCACTGTTTTTGTTGTGTTAACCAAAACAAAGCTTGTATTGAAGAATTTATGGTATAATTCCTTCTTTCTAATGTTTTTATGCAAAGTAATTTTCAAATAATGTTGACCTTTTTTTTTTGCAGAATTTACAACAATGCCTGCATGTTCGATTTTCGGTTGCCCTTCTAAGACCCATGAGAAATCTGAAGGCACTACAATGCATGTATTCCCAAAGACTGTAGATTGAATTAGAGAATGTGTCAGATATTGCGGATATGCACCGGAAGTGGATATGTGCCACTTCCATGTCTTGCCTGGAGTCATCGACCACTTCGAGCGCGTATCAATTAGTCTTACTTAGCTATTCTGTCCCAGACTTGTTTTATGCATGGAATTTGAGAAAATCATATTTACGTATCGTGTCATTCATTTACACAATGTTTAATTTGTTGTTTGCTATTGGTATGTACCTTTGTCCGCGCCCCAATGTGGGTGGTCAATTTCCAATATTTTCATCCTTAGTAATGCAAGTACTGTGTTTCAGGGAGTTGCTGAAGCGTCCACTACAATGACATCATCCCTTGTAGTTGATCCAGAGCCAGAGGTATGCGTACTGACAGTTCAATCGAATGAGATAATCTGATCATATTTACATATCGTGTCATTTGTTTACACAATGTTTCATTTGTGGTTTGCTATTGATATGTACCTTTGTTGTCATCCCAATGTGTGCGTTCAATTTCCAATATTTTCATCCATACTAATGCAAGTACTGTGTTTCAGGGATTTGCTGGAGCGTCCTCTACAATTACATCATCCCTTGTAGTTGATCCTGAGTCAGAGTTATCCGTACTGACAGTACCCTCTAATGAAAGAAAGTCGGTCTAATATGATTTGTAATACAAATGACTTATTTTAAATGTATACTCTTTTCTAGGGATGTACACAAGATCCGTACATGGAACGGGAGGCACGTGGATCTGTGTCGGTGCACCAGCTTGCTGTTGGTGGCGTTAGAGTAAAGAAGGTTTCAACGAAAAGAAAGAAAGATAAGGTAATTTATAAACAGTTTCTATTTTTAGCAAGTGTTTTGTGCTGAGGCCTTCATAATATGCTTTTTTTTTAATGTAAATTGTCCGATACTGTATGTTGGATTTACATTGAACATCCTTTTTCCAATCTGTCCTCTAGTTGCCCGATGCTGTACGGACTATGCAGACACAGACAGCGACACAAATGAGAGATGCTGCTTGCCAAACTGTTTTCACCATGGAGGAACTATTAATTGAGGCGCGGCGGGTTCAGACTGGAGATGCCTTTGCCCAATGGCCAGAAAATGAATTTAATGTGACCGGTGAATCCAGCAAAGTGTTTTTGGACCATTGCTACAATGCGACTGCTCCACCAGATGAAGATGAAACTGAATGTATTGGAGATACTTTTGAATTAGTCGCAGACCACTTGACACAATCGACACCCACCAAAAAAGTGCCACCCAAAAAGCAGTCGACATTGATGTTTTCTCCTATTCACGGTCAAGTAACAGATGTTGAAATGACAGAGACTGAAGCATCAACACAATTGACCGAGAAACTAGAAAAAGATCTCAACTATAGGATGTCCAGTTTGGCTGATATGTCTACAACAGTTCAGTCAGAAACAACATTAATGCAGGATGACAGTCTAATAAAGGAGGCCAAATACATAGTATTCGACAGCAGCTTGATGGAGATTATAAAGATGCTGAAATATGTGCATTCAGTGAGAGGGGAAGTATGTGGGAAGCCATTGGTGAATGTGACTCGTCTAACACAAGGCAGTAACCTCAAAATACATGCCACCAGTGAAATGTTACATGAACATTTTTCATGGTCCACTCAACCGAAGCTGGGGAAACTGCCAGCTGGCAATTTACTGTGTGCAGCAGCTTTATTTTTCAGTGGCTCTAGTTTCAGGAAGTTGTCTAGTTTCTGTAAATTTGTGGGACTCCATTTCATTTCTAAAACACAGTACTACAAATATCAACGTGATTATCTATTCCCTGCCATTAATGAAGCTTGGAAAATTTAACAATTGTCTATTCAAAGTATATTCTCTGACAAACGGTTCAGGCTAGCCGGCGATGGACAGTGTGACAGCCCCGGATTTTCTGCTATGTACTGCACATACTACTTTCAGGACATGGAAAGTAAATAAATTGTAAGTTTGGTGGTTGTGCAGGTGTCCAAATGTAAATCCTCAGTGGCCATGGAGAAGCTTGGTTTTATAAAATCACTGGAAGATCTAAAATCGAGGGGAATGCAAATCGACCTCATAGCCACGGACAGACACGTTTCAATAGCCAAGACAATGAGAGAGCAGTTTCCAAATATTAAACATCAATTTGATGTATGGCATGTTGCCAAATCAATCAATAAAAAAATATCAGCTGCCGGGAAAAAAAAAGGTTCGGAAAGTATTTCACAGTGGTCCCAGTCTTTCAACAATCATCTTTGGTGGAGCTCCAAAACATGTGATGGGTCTGTGGAAATTCTACTGGAAAAATGGTGGTCACTAATCTACCACTGTTCCAACGTTCACTCTTGGACAGAAAACCAACATTTCCACCAATGTGAACATGGCCCTTTGTCCCGAAAGCAGGCATGGAAGAAGAAGTGGTTGATTCCATTTTCACCTCCAGACAAAGCCCATGAGAAGATTGTGTTTGATTAAACTCTATAACGAGATCTGAAGGGACTCACAGAATTCTGTCCCACAGGAGTTTTGAAGGTGTTCCACAATATGTGCCGAAAGTACTGGCCAAAGAGATTGCATTTCGTCATCGGATGGATGAAATCTAGGACATTACTAGCCGTACTAGTGCATAACGAGAATGTAGACCGTGAACAATCTAGGACTGCAGGAAACTTAGGGATGCTTCGCTACACTATGGCCTTTACGAAAAGAAGCAAAAAAAGGATGGTCAAGCCAGTACATGAGGAAATGGAATTTGATTGTGTGAAATATCTTATTATTAATGTCTTGGAGATGAATACTCATGGAAATGCGTGCAATTTTGTTCAGAGCACACAACATTGCCGCAAAACATTGCCAACGTGCCCTGTCCATCCAAAGCAGAGCTCGTTGAACAGTTCAAACCCCGGTACAAATGATTACCATCTGTTTTTATTTTTTACCAACAATGTGTTTATGAAGTGTTCAAATAAAGTATGCACTTTCTCTTTTGAAATCTATCCTCTTTGTCCTTTTTTTCTTCAAATAGCACAATTTTTACGATTGCCAAACAATGTAACACTGTGCTTTCACATTTCACAGTTTCGTCGAGCTACTGTGGGATCTTCATTGATCGTGGTAGGTCCAGATGGATAACAGTGTGTAAGGATCTTTGGCTTTTGGCAGTTGCCTTACCATACAGTTACCCAAGCCGCTGAATAACTGCTCATCACACAAAAGGGATGAGACCTAGGCTACATAAGATAGTAGGCACGCAAGAAGTACTGACTACAAAGAAAACATGCCATGGGGTAGGAGGCTGTGACATAAGCAGAGGTGGGGCTATTGCTAGACACACTTTGACTGCGTTTTTGTGTTTCCTCGACTACAATTTTGGAGTAGGGTGCATTCTGTCATTGCCAAGTTTCCCCTACCCCTTAGCAGAGCCACGAACAGCGAGCAGTAACAGCCCCCAAATTTTTCCTCCTGATTCCACGCTTCACAATTCCAGTTCTCATGGATGCATTGACACGAGATGTTGAAAACTAAGAATGCATGTTCATTCTGAGTGAAGGTCACCGGCTTTGAATTTTTGCTTGCAAGCTGAGGAAGCCCACGCGTCGCACACACATTATAAGGCTCTATTGTTTTTTTACCTTGAGAGACAGAGACCATTCCAAAAGGGATTGAATTGAAGGAGTGGTGTAATAACGTAAGATATGATAAGGTTGTCCATTTCAAAACTGAACTTAGATACATGTAAGTTCAGTTTATGAAAAATCATTGACACGAACAGAGTCTGTGTTACGGTCTGCATTACGCCAAGAGAATGGAAATGCCGAATATAATGTAAGTTTCACTTTAGATGATTTTATACCAGAACTAGTCCAAATATCATTAGCTGACCGTTATTGCTGATTTACATTGTACTTGTTTGTTCTGTGTGGCATATTGCAATGAAACGCAAGTACAACCTTTGTTTGCTGGTCTTTCTACCGGGCACATGGGCAGTCCAGCATCCACACTCATGTAGACCACCACTCGGTTCCCCCTGGTTCAATGCTAATAAATCATTAAATTGTGCACCTCAAATTGTTGCCTCAGCTTCTGCATCACGTTTAGAGCTGAACATATCCATTGCACTATCCTCGGAAGCAAATAGTGGAGTACTTTCTACATTGTGTTCTCTCTGTTCACATTGTTTCACTTCTGTGCTAATCGTTAGTTGTAACTCGATGCCGAATTAATAAGTAAAATGATTAATTGTAATAAAAATCGGCTACTGAGACACATTTCTATTTTTATGTTTTGCAAACAGGTACATCCTGCCATTGTGCGATTGTCATCGATTCCAGACCCCAAACAATGGTTCCTTCAAGTGCCAGCTGCAGTTACATGTCAATCACTGGATTTATTTGACTTTTTTTTCGGACGTTCGCCAAGGGCCGATATGCCCTTACGCTGTACCAGCGATTAGGATCAACATAACAACCTTTGCAGTGGTCTAGTGCCAAGTTGATGCACAAGCCTTGCAATTCACCGTGCGAACAAAGTGCTTCTTTTACCCAAAACGAACACCCCGTGTACCCAAAAGGAACAACGCGTGACTCACGATAAACATTTGCGGAATGAGAGCAAAGAAAAAAAGTTCCATTTTGATTGAATATGTCAATCGCCGAATGTTCTCGAAGCATTTACTGTGAAATAAATATACTTTACCAATTCTACAGTCTTGCTGTTTCCTTTTAAAATACAGTTTCATATTCCCAATTGTGAGCTGCTGTGTTGTGAGACGATGTGTGTTGTTTTCCGGGTTCTGTGGCAAGTCGCGTAGGTGACGACTTGGCGCGTTTGGCTATGCTGCCCAGTAACATCAGGGAGAAAGGCGGAGAATATCAATGATTTGGTGATGTCAGGCTAAGGGGCGGGGGATATGATTTAGTGTCGCAAAGGCAGTCCGCGCTGGGCGATGCAACAACTGATAAGATTATCACAAGATGACCGTGCCCTGCTGCCTGATTTCGCTTGTGTACAAAAGGCGAAAACTACGATAAGGTGCATAGGAAATGTTTGTACGATCGATCAACGTATGGTTAAAAACACATGCGCGAACCATAGGGACAATAATATTTCTGACCGCACCATTCCTTTAAAGACTATTTAATTTTTCGACCGCTCCCTCAACTTAATCAGATTAGATTTATTGTTTACCTCCCTCTCAAATAACTCTTAGCTCTCGCAATATCGTGGCTCTAACTCTACCCAGAAGACTAATCATGAATTTGAACAGCATATGCTCTATTTATACTATTTCATACCAAACTTACCCACATCCCTTTAACTGAACCACAAATGATAGCTAGATTCACCGAACCAGGCAATATTCAAGTGATTCGGGATTTGTAGCGCAGAAGTTTACCCAGGCTTAATATTCAGAAAATAATTTAATAAATGGTGCACTAAGAGTGGGTGGCTCTGAGGCTCTGATCAAAATCATTGTTGCAGAAACAAGCAGGTGGTTTTCTTACTGACCTGATGTTGACACTCAAATATAAATTAAGAATATCAACAATAATTCAAAGCACATGCCATGCTTGGCCAATTCTACAAAAAGACACAGATTTGAAGAATATGTTTACTGTTACTACATGAGCAGGGACGTCTCTATGGGGGGGCAAACGGGACACGTGCCCTGGGCCCCCCATCCTGGTGGCCCTGGAGGGGGCCCCAGAATGATCCTGAAGAGTGCTGAACAAGTTATTATTTTTTTTTTTTTTGCAGCGTGGCAGCAAATGAAATCAATGTGTACAATTATTTATGTATATGTATTGAATACATCCGTCCGTTAAGGATATTTATCGATGTATCAAAGCGCATATGTTGCCTTAAAAGTCAGCCCTTTGCAGCAATCGTGTCCCTCGTCCGTTCGCGGATCCACTTTCAATATGAGAGCTGCGGTTTTGTGAGCCGCCTATGCAAAAAGGCTCCGCTGGAATAAATAGTTTTTGTTTGTTTGTGAGCGCCTTTATAATCTTCCCATTGAATTCAACAATGTCTGTTTTTAAACCTATACATCTCCCACTGCACCCGCAACTCCGCTCCCCCGCACCAAGCGCCCACTATTGACACTGCAGCCTCGTATGTGCCCACGGCAAACCGATTGCTCCCAAGGTCGCAGTATGCGACAGGCCGCATGTTGCGCACGATGCAGAAATATTAGGTTTAGCACACAGAGCAGCGGGGGTAATCACCGAAGCGTTAGGTAAAGTTCTGTTTTCATTAGCCAACTCGTCTGCATTGTATTTGGATCAATGAGACAGTAGACAGTACTGATTTAAAACTGCTCGGCCTCACTCATCCAACCTATGTAGCACTCACATTTCTAGAGCCGCAGGTGCACCAACCCATTGAGCTAAGGACATGGGCGTAATTTTAGGGGGGGACAGGGGTGTTTGTCCCCCCCAACTTTCATGGCTCATCATTTTGTCCCCATTCATTTGGCTGGGGCACCTTTTCTGCAGATGTCATGTCCCCGCCCAACATTTTCAGTAAAGTTACTCCACTGGCTAAGGACATACATAATACTGCGTCTGCCTGTTGCTGCAGCAGTGAGTGACCCCTGCAGGCAGACACCTCCCGCAAATGTTACTGACTGACACACTGTGTGCACCCTCTTTTACACAACTTTTTTGTGTTGAAAATGTGTGGAGCTCGTAGCTGAGCTCCAAGCACTCTACGTTAGTGACAATGTAAGAGACTGGCGGGGCGCTAGTGAGGTGGCCCGGCCAGTCTTCATCTGTGCGCAAGCAGCGAACTAGCCGGCAGCCTCATAGCAACAGATGTATGAATTGAATCTCATTGGCTGATTTCCAGCCAATGACATTCATGAGTGCCTGTGGGGTAGGGTTCTGCTGGGAGTGTGTGGGTGACGTCGTTGCCACCTTCTAGAATGCATTCTCGCCAATACAGAACTAGGACTTCTTGCTGCTGAATTCAACTTAATGATCTGCTGCCAGTGCCCAGGCCAGAGAACAGGACAGCAGAGGGCCCACTTCGAGGTGAGGTTGGAAGACGTTGGTTGTGCCCGGGCTGGCCTGGCATACAATCATTCCCCAGGTTCGGACAGTCAGTGCTCTCCTCTGGAGCCCTGCCCTGGGGAATGATTCAATGGAGCAGGGCCTGGGCCAGGGCCAGGGAGGGCCTATTGTTGTATCTGTCGTCCGGTCGATGTAAACATGGTCTAGGCCCTGGCTGCATGCCTGCATCATGTCTTCTAAGAGGAAGAGGAGGTGATTGCAGCAGGGCCTAGACGGCGTCGACTTGAGAGGTTGAGGACATGCAGCAGGACGTGCTCCACCCTGGAGGAATGGCAGGCAGGCAGCAGCTTTTGCATGATGAACATCGTCCAGCCTCACATGCAGCATGCATGAGGCTGGGCGTGCGTGCCATCATATATTTATGGCCTGGCCTGGGGCTGAGGGAGAAGAATGCCCAGAGCCAGAGGACCTAGCCCGTACTGGTCTGTGAACTAAGTACGGGAATCAGGATAACTATTAAGTTAAAGTACTGGTTACCTTAGACCTGGTGAGGAAACAATACTTTAACTTAATAGTTATCATGACTCCCGCACTTGCACGCTGCTAGCTCATCCTTTTATCATCACTGCCACCACGAGGTGGTAATGGCACTGAGTGGAGGTGTGCTGGCATGCACCTAATCAGGGCGAAGGGCCCATGATTGTGCCGCACAGAATTGTCTGTTTGTAAATATCAAACTGACGGCGACCATGTTATAAGTGAGATGTTACTGCTAAAATATGTTGCATGCCCTGAAACCTGCATGCAGGCCCACCACGCAAACACATCGAGACTGCATTTAGTTCATCCCCCGGGGCGGCGCATTGCCCTAAAAGACTGAGTCTAAGTATACATTTCCTTCAGCCTGACAGTGATGTATGACAGCTGTACAGAAAAAGCTATGGTTGGCCATATCTGGTAGCGTTAGCTCCACTGCTGCAGCACTTGTTGTATCGAATCTGTATCGAATCTGCAAATTAATGCTAGGTATGTTGTCTGTATGTTGTCTGTCCAACCGTGGTGTTCTCTAATTTGACACGTTTAATGAAGAAACATAGGTGCTTCATTTAATTAGCCTTTGAAGCATCCAACGTAATTTGTTTAATCTTTTTTTTAGAGCATTTATGCAGATCGAGCAAGGCAAGTATGCATATTTTTTGGAGCATTCCATTTTTATTGTCTCTTTCTTGCACCACTGGTCTTCAGAAAAGTCCAATACCATGCTGTGTTTTTCACATGGATACCGGGCCCCAAAAACTAACGTTCTTTCATGTTCTGGAACATGGATTAATTATTTAATTGTGCTCTGGTGTGGTTAATTAAAATGTTCACACATCAATTAAAAATGGCCTACCTTTTGTCAATTCTGTACCTTCAAAGAAATATTTCGAGAGACGCCGGTATCTGTTTAAGTCACAGTCCCACTTTAAAGAGCAGATTTCGAGCATTTAAATAACTGTTTTATAGAGATTACACAGCAGTTCTGGGTGAAGCAAGCATTGGCATTCCTGCATTATAAAATTCAGTCTTTAAATTGCCTGCAATGAAAATGATCTGCCAAACAGAATGGCATCATCAGGCTCATGCGTGTCTGGCAACTACCACGTGAATCCCTGTGAAAGAGGAGCGCGTAGTAGATGACTTAATTTCTGTGCATAAAGCACAGCATAAAGTGTTGTGTAAAGGTTATACTTAGTTCATCAGCATCGCCAAAGCATGAAGTTGTGCAACAAATGGCACAAAGGAATAGTTTGGAAAGTTTTGCTGGTGTCATTTGAACACATTTGTGTATAAACATTGTATCGCTATCAGCACCATGGGGGTCATTACGAGTTTGGAGGTAGCCATGGAGCTATTAGCTCCATGGCTGTCTCCAAACCTGTGTCTGGGTCCGGGTTCCCAGAATGGGGACTTACCGGGTCATTCCAACCTTGGAGGACCCGGTAGGTCCCCATTCTGAAAACCATTTCCCATTCCCATTTGAGCCCCCATAGGGCTCAATGGGAATGTGGAAGGAGCTAATAACTGGCCCGTTATTAGCTCCATGGTCCCTTAACGGGTCCCGCTAAGGACGTCTGGTAAAACCAGCCGGTCCTGGTGGGACCCGCTAAGGGACCATGTAATAGGGCGGTAGGGGGTTAACGGCACCGGCATCCTTACCAGTGCCATTAACCCACTACCGCCAGGGTTTGAATGATCCCCATGTATGCTATTTGTCAGAACAGTTTGTACGTCACATTTGTTAAATACCAAAGATATGCAAATGATCCGCTGATGTTAGAAAATGTCAGTAGTGATGGAGCCTCTGTACCCTCCACCCTCAGCCCAAAATGCCTTTATGAAAGGATGAGTCCACTGGATCACACTATGCTTATTGCAACTGCCCTGTGCTGTCATTTTGCACGTGCTTAATGGCTTAGTAAAACAAGCATTGGCAATGCCAACAGTTTGCGCTTTTTAGCAGGCCTTTATTTTCTTACAAAATATATTATTCGAAACAAAAACAAAGTCAAATGTCCTTAATATAGCATCCTCTTGGGGAAACAGATCACAAAAGTATAATGTTTATATTTTATAAACAACTAGATAATCCATTTAAAGCTTAGAGGAGTATCTGTTGAATTAGACTCGAGATATGGAGGGGGCATGGGTGTCGTGTCGCGGGGGGCGACATGGGTTTGGAGGGGGATGGGAGTAGGGCATGGGTTTCGGGGGTAGGGGGGCCCCAAGGCTGTCTGTGCCCCGGGCCCCTAAAACTGTTAAGATGGCCCTATCCATGAGTTGCATTAACACTTGAAAATAATGTAAACGATCATTTCAGTTAGGCATGTGCCGAGATCGATGGATGGGAAGATGCAAAGGCTGTTACAATGATACAAAAGGTTTGATAAGTCCAGTACTTGTTGAAAGTCACATGTTAAGTGTGGAGTAAAATGCCCCAATATAATCCCTGACATGGCTAAAGTCCAGTCATAAAGTTCAGACCATTGGAAGTTATAACAGTGAACAAACTACAGGCATACACTTCCAACAAACACATGCCAGCAAACAAAAACTTTTCTGTGGAGACTGGCCATCTGGGACTATTTCCATTAAACTGACGCGTTTCAGCCAGACACACGGAGAACGGTCACCTTTCAGCATAGCATACAAAAGGATGGAATAGTGACACATCACTAAATCATATGTGTATCCAACCCTCTACCGCTGTCTTGAGCAGTAGTGTGTGCTCTTGCAGGAGGCGCAAAAGTGGCACTTAAAAGTCAAACATAATACTAATTGATTTGTTTGTTGTGTGTGCATTTTGATCATGTGAGCACTGTTTACTGTTTGCTAAGTGGCCAGGATTTGTTTACTATAACATTTGCTACACGCGTATCAGCTCTTTGATGTTTTTGATGCTTTATATGCCCAGTGCTGGATGAAGTATGAGTAGAATGAAAGAACATATCATTGACGACAAAACACGCAGTCTGTGATTATGACACCTGTGTGTTACCTATATAGTAAGAATGAGGACACCTGACTGCAAGTGGCAGCCACCTGCTAACTGATGAGGCCGTGAATGTGTGTATGGGTGACCCCCTAGAGCTCCCCAGTGCTTCCCTGGGTGACCTCACATCACAGACACTGCCACAATATGCAAAGAGACACAACATCATCCAGGGGACATTTGTCTTATGAGGGAGGGGACATTGAGTCCTCAAGTCAGCCACACTGCAAGGGGGAGAACAACCTAGGAGAATCATCCCCAGAACAGTCATGCACCACATATAGGGCATGCATGTGTTTTGGTAGGCTGTTCGGCACCCGATCGCAATTCCATGCATGGTGTTGAACAAAGAGCGGATGTTGGGTGTGAATGCTCTTGAGTGGATTGTGAACATTCAATGACCGTCAGGAAAGTCACACCTAACTTTCTCTCAGTATGAAGTCCCTGAAAGGAGACGCACAAACCATATACAAATAGGGGAGCCAAAGCGCTGCATCAGCTGTCCTTCTTGAAAGCACTGCCTGATCCCAACATGAGGGATCCGGACATGAGGGACAGAGTTTTTGTAACTTTGGTCTGCAGGGCCATGGGCATGGTATTATTTCTTTTTTTGAAACATGTACAACACTACCAAACAAACAGAAGTATACGGCGCACACACACGTGGAGGAGGTGGAACTAATAGAGAAAGAGCTATCATGAAAAACTCCATTACTACCCGTATAGAAAGTGGTACAAGCCCACCAAATTCTGAGGGTGTGAGGATGGCATTTCAGAGGGTGAAAGAGAGAGGTTTTATAGAGAGACCAGAAGGAGAATGTGAAGCTGAGATACACGACCTGTGCTGACCAATCCAAGCCAACTAGTAACAGAGGAATGCATGGTTGTCTTAGTTAAGGAACAGCCTAGAACAGGCAAAGTTGAGGGGTGAGGTCAGATTAGGGGTCTGTTGAGAACTTGGGCCCAGAAGATGGCATCAACCAGACACTAACCAGAAGGCCTCAGATAGAAGCCAGCTGAGGGATCTAGTGAACTCTCCAGTGGCAGCTGAAAGGTCAACAGACCCAGGAATAGACTCTTGAAAAACCTTGAGAACCATGGTGAGGGAGGCAAGGATTTCTACTCAGATGTATTGAGCTATGGGGATAATGTTTTACTACATCAGCAAAGAGAAACATCTATGGCAAGAGGGGTAGAATGAAGGGATTGCCCCAGTAGTGGCCTCAAGGCGACTGCGGTAGTATAAAGGCAAAGAACAAAGCAAAGGAAAAGGTGAAGACACTGGTAAAGAAGTGTGGCGACCTTAAAAATCCATGTGACCATGGTTGAGTTGGAGAACGCTGTCCTGCTCAGATGCCCAGGAACCAGGAAACTAGACTAGTGATTGGACGCTGGATCTTAGCTCCTTCTGGAGGAGGTCCTTTCGCTGAACTTGCTGCACCCCTTCTTACTACCACTGTTTTCCTTAGAATCTCCTTCTTGAGTTGGTTCCAATGCCATAAGCCATCCTGCAAATGCCCCCTTCAGGATCCTAAAAAAGGTGTTGAAACATGTCCATGGGTATGAGTATTCTGTGGTGGGCACCTGAGACAATGTTCGCATTTAATTCAAAATCAGTAGTGGTGCATAATATTCAAGAAGTGCAACATAATGTTGCATAATTAACATTTCAGGTGCTTAAAGAAGCGCTAAACTCCCCATGTAGTGAAGACATAGCCAACTATCCGAAAAATGCTAATAATGTTGGTTACGTTTTCTGACAATGGTATGCCCCATGTTATGAATGAGGTGTGGGAGGTCAAATGTTCCTCTGGAAAATAATAGATTACTTACAGTTGTGCCTTTCTAACACTAAGACGTTGCCTGGCACTGTGTCGCTGGTAACATCTGGGTTCATATTGTAGCTGCCTTTTTTAACCCAGAAGGTGAAGGAACATCCTGTTTAGTCATTGTTAGTCGCAACCATGTTGGGAAGGCAAACCACCATATTGTAGAAGACATTAGAGTGCATGTTGCCTGTCTTGGTTAAGTAATCCCGTTAGCCTGAAATCGAAGTGTACGTGCCAGGAACCTGAATGCCAAAGACAATCTGGGCGAAGACTGTGCATGGAATGGTATTAGCATACTTGACCGTGGCCCAATTGCCCTTTTCCGAATTGAGTGCATGTTTTTGTTTGAATTCTTCATGAATTTCAGTCAATTTTAATAAAATATTGATGTGGGGTGGGGTAAGGGAATAGGTTAAGGTGGGGGGAAGAAGGCGGGGGAATGGCAGAGGATATTTTCGAACAAAACAACGAATAAAAGAAATTCGGTCAAATTAGAAAAGGTCAATTTTATTTTGAACCAATAGACCTAAACCGTATGGAACAACCTCCAGATAGGTGAGTCATACCGGGTGATAGTATTTTTGCACTCCAATTCCATATGGTTCCAATGGCACTTCATAGAGAAAACACCACAAAGATGTACAGCCCACCAAGCACTTCCATGGAGTCAATTAACCCCAAGGAACAAATGCGTTTTTATCCTATATTTAAGCTTTACTAATGTCATGTTCTGTAAGCATAGCTCTCCTAGAGTTTCCACTAATCTTCACTCAGTTCTCAAGCATCCTGGAGACTATAGACTGTTCACAAATGTCATTGACATGTGTTGGTCCTTGTCCTTCCCTCACCCCATCTAGATCTCGTCTCATGCTGAAGCGTGCAGGGGGAATTATCCAGTGCCCTTTCAGGAAAAGTAAGTGGAGCGTTCTAAACAAGGTATTGATCTTGCCTTATCCCACCCGTCCCTACTCCCCTTTCCTCTCAAGCTGATCATGTAGTCCACAAGGATCGCCGCGTTCTCATAAGAATAGCTCCTACTAATGTTTTTCTGCAGCGACTCTATGATTACAACTCGACTGAGAACCTGAGAACCATAGATGATGAACCGGTCTGCAGGATGCCGGAGATTGTTGCTTCTGCAAGAAAATGGAAGCTTGCAGTTTGAAAATCTTAACAATTGAGTGAATTGTTTTTTTAAAATTTATTTCACAAACCTTGACATTACAGGCTTTTAAGTTATCACATGGAGGCCTGAGCCTACCCCAAGCTTCTCATGCATAAAGGATACAAACCTGTACACATCATCTCTTACCCCCCTCAGATCTTCAATTGATTAAAGGTTCATCTGTGATAACTCTTTAACTACCAACTGCATTAAAGGACTGCTTCACAAACACCTGGAAACACATTTTGACACATTAGAACGTTCAACTCAACTCTCGACCCCTCCTCCCCCCTTTAGGCCTGTGCCACTGGCATACAGTAAAGCTCCACCTCCTGGATGTGCCTTGCCACCTAGTGAGCCTAAACGGAGATAGGTGCTGGTCCTGCAACAAATGGCATCCGAGACCTCAAGGTCCTACTTCAAAGACTCCAGGCGGTGGCTATGCTCAGGGACCCCTTGGGCACGGATTGCACTGTTTCTCAAAGTCTGACAGTGGGGGGCTGCTTCTGTAGACATAATGCTAGCAATTGAAACCATTGTGAACAACAGCCTTTAGTGTCACAGTGGTGCCTCTGCTTGGAAACAGAGGATCATCTAGCAGCGCACCAGTCAGCCGGACCTGAGGATGAGGGTGGATTATTTTGTCAACTTCCTGGGTTAATGAAGCACATGACTGAAGAGGAAGTTGTGGTGTCAGGCGGGTGACGTTTGGGCAACCAGGAGGGGTGTTCCAGAAGCGGGGTGGAAGGCTAGGAAAACATGATGGTTACCTAAAGCCATCAGTTTTGCGGTTCTTCAATTGTTCCAGACCTATTGACGCCAGAGTTCCGCTAAGGCCCATGACTACCCTAGATCATATATGACCACAATGATGCCATCACAAATGACTTCACTGATGACATCACTGGTTACATCACTAATAAAATCATATATGACAACAATGATTATTTAACTGCACCAGACATAAGATCACTTAAGTATGTGCACATATTTAATCCACCTTTATGTTTGTACATATGTGATTTCAGGATTTTAGAATAGTTCCTAACAATAGACTTCGGCCGTGCCCACTGTTAATTTTAAAACACTACCAGACCACTAGCTATGGCCTTTGGCCATGGCAAGTGGGTACAACCTTTGGCTATGCCCACTCTATATTTTAAACATTATATTGCTCAAAGACGTTCATCAATCACAGACTGATTTTAACCTGTTTTTGATAGTGGACATGTTATGTATAAAAGATGGCAGACTTTGAGAACTCACCATTTTTTTAGTCAATGCACCATGAGATTAAATTGTTTGCCAAGAAACACACACTTTAGTTAAGCAGCATGCTACAAGCACTTCGTTTTATGGACGGTCTCTTGTTGACTGTTGTGATATATCGCCCAACACCAACTAGCCACATTTAAGCAGCACAGAAAAGGGAAAAAAGATCTTTGTCAGCATATCATATGCCCAGGTACTTTTCCCTCCATAGCGAAAATCAAAACTGGGACCCATGAATATATGCACAGAAAGTAACATATATCCTAAAGTGAAATATACGAATCTAGTTCAATTGACCGTCCCCTGCACAAGACAAAATAGCATTGGACTTTAATAAAAAGTAATGAACACCAGAAAAATAACTTTAGGAAGGAAATGTTCAAATAAATATGCTTACACCATATAAAAGATGCTCACCTTTTAAACCCAGCAATCTGTACTGAAATATTCCCTGAAAAACAAAATCCCAATGCGGGACAAGTGCTTGTGGTCTCATAGGTAAGCATCTGCAGTGGGTACATGACAACCTGAGTACAATTTTGGTAACCAAATACTTTAGCAAGCTTGCCAACCTCAAACAAATTCAAGGGGTTGCATCCGCCCTCTGAAAAAAAGTTACTCTGTCCACCCACATGTGTCCTTTACTTGTGCCCTGAAAAACAGTCACAATCAGGGAAAAATAAATTCACCAGTATCCAGGATTGCAACCTCTCTTGCCACATCTTGGGCAAATACTCATGGCTTACTTGCCCTCTCATCATTTCCCCTCCACACCCCCATGTCTGGCTTTCAACAATACTCTGCTTTATAATGATAACTTGAAAAGTACACATACCATAGAGTCACTCAAATATATAAGTCCTTGCAGAACAAAAAGGGTACAATTGTGGCATTTCCCCTATCTTGACTGGGAGACTACAAATACCAGAATGCAATTCAGAAAATGGCAACACAATTGTTATATATATATATTACATGGCCCACCGTGGTGGCCGTGTAGTTATGGTTAAGTTGATAAACCCATAGGAAGAGCACTTTTTGGGCAGGTTACAACTTTGCCCCCCCTGCAAAAAAAGTATATGGCCCACTCTGAATATCTTTGCCAAGTTTGGTGAGGATTGGTCAAGGGGGGCAAAGTTATAGGGGGGGTCAAAAAATTTCTGTCGCGCCTAGAGCCCAAACCACTGGACAGATTTTTCAAATTTTGCGGCCGGCGCGGTGGCTTGGTCCCGAAAGCGTGCTTTTGTTAATTTGGTGTAAATTCGGCCGGTAGTTTTTTTAAAAACAAATACAACATAAGGCAAATAAAATTGTGTTATCTATGTCCGCTCCGCAGACACATTCCCCGTTGGCTCTGCGGACAGGACACTGAATGGACAATCGGCTTACGTCATGTCCGCGGACACACGCCGTGTTGTCTGATTGGCTGGGATGAGGCGTGAGGTGCATCAAATTGTTTCGATGCGCCTGTCTATTAGATGTGCAGACATGCGCTGGAGCATAAATCCAATTTGGGGAGTGTGTTGGTGTGTATGAGTGCTTGGAGAGGGTGGGGGAGTAAGAGATGGGTCAAACGCTGTATTTGTTTAGCTGGGAGAAGGCCGTGATGTGTTCGCGGTGTCAGCGGTCACCGCGGTTGTCCGCGGACATGCTAAACACTGGACGCACTACTGGCTATTTTCGTTTAGTATGATGTTGGTTTTGGGTCGTTAGAAGAGCATTGGGTGAAGAGGGTATGTATTGAAGAGTTTGTACATTGGTTGTAATTATTTTTTAGAATGTTAATTGAAGTGGATAGTTTTGAGGTAGATGTATTGTGTTTTTGGGTTGTGGTCATTTGGTAGGTGTTTGTTTCAATGGGTGTGTTATGCTGTGGTGGTTGTGGCCAGGGCCTAGAGTCTTGGGTGCATGGCTGAAGGCAGTAGGCCATAGGCCATGCAGCCAAGACTCTAGGCCCTGGCCACAACCACCGCAGCATAACTCTACAATGCTACCAAACATTTTGATTGTGGTATGTGGGCTGCCTAGGGGATATGTTTTCAAAAATGTGAGTACTGATTTCTGTGGTGCTTGGAGATGGGAGAATCTGAAATAAAGTAAGGGTTGCAAGGAAGGACCTGGTGCTTGTGTTGCAGACTGAAGGGAAGGGGGAGATGTTGTATGTCTTGCTTTACAACACTGTACATAGTTGTAGATGATGTGATAGATATGACTGCACCTGTGCATAGCTGAATGCTTTTGTGAAATCTAGAATGATGGCAACCAGCTGGAATGAGAGAGCTGTGTAGATTGGAAGAACAGTTGTAGATGCAGTGGTGTTGTTTCAGCTGGGAGCCTTTCAAATGATATTGGCTATCTGTGTGCATAAACAAAGATGCATGTACTCATCCTGGCTGCGTGTCATTTTATAACACATTAGAAAGCCTTTTCCATAATTATACTGTTATTTCTCCCATCTTTTAACATGAAATGACACTTTGTTAGATAGCTGTGCGTGTTGTGTCTGATTACTAATATAGTCATTTGTAAAGGACGTTGAAATGATAGAATGTATGTGAAATATGGATAATGTATGGAAAGGAAATTGTACGTACATCTTATGCACTATAATGCATTAAATACTATCATGGTTGAAATGTGGTTAAATACGTGGCAGTGGTTACAGAAATGATAGAATGAATGAAGAAGATAACAGTTTGCAAACTGAAGTTATGGGTAAATAAACATTTGCAGAGCAGACAACTTTGCAAGTGACACTTGATCATAGTAGATGGGAGAAATTACAGTAAGTTTTACACGTTACACAGGGTAAGTGGTAGTTAGTCTGTTTATATGCATTTATACAAGACATGTACATGTACCATACATGCCAATCCTCCCGATTTTATTCAGTAAAAAATATTATTTTTCCCATTTTCCTGCTGAAAATACATCTTTGCCCAATGCATTCTTATGACACAAATGTTGCCTCCCAATTTTTCAGAGGAAATGTCCCTCCCAGGTGGGTCGGAATGTTGGCATGTATGATGTACTGTGCAAAAAATATTCATACCTGTACTTTGTGTTCATGCATGCGGATGTGCATGAATCTGCAAGTAGAAATTTTGGAGAGTTTACTAGTGGTTGCTGTAGGTGCTTTGCAGTCACAGCGCAATTGTATTCGGAGTGATCAACAGTACATCTAAAGTGCTGAATTGTGATGATGGAGTTAGTTGTAGAGCTCTTCCATGTGGTTGGTGGATGGTTGTGTGACTGCTTAACAGTAGCCAATGAGGGAATGATGCAGAGAGTGAAGTGGAAAGGGTAAGAAGGGCTGCCCCAGTGTTACTTATGTGCTCCTTGGACAGCGCGGCTGTTCGCAGACAGGACATGCCACATCCGGGGCTTCCGAGCATAACATGGGAGTGTATTTTGAGGATTAGCCAATCAGGAGTTGAGATTCTGCTTCGTATTGAGAGAGGCTGTGTGTAGTGAAGATGGTGGACATGGAGAAAGTCAGGGTGGTGGTGCTTGGAGCTATGTTTGTGAATGGTTTGTAGCAGTATGCTAAATCTATGAATGTGGCTTACCATTTTACGATAAAAGGAGTGAAGGTGGTGTGGTGCACTGTTCCTGGGTTTAATTTGAAGGCAATTGTAGAATTTTGTCAGGATATGGCTAGGTATAATAGTCTACAATAACCAGAAAGAAACCAGGGAGCTATTTACCGACGTTGTTTAGATCATGCTCCTTCAAAACAGTTAAGGACAATCACCAACAAAAGATCAAAAACGTCCACCTGATTTATCCTTGTTATCTTCTAGACCATAGTGACTTGGTCCATGGACCAAATAAGTACCAAGTCAACATACAATAATGAAAACACAAATATATGTTTACAATTTTATTTCATATAAATCACAAATAAATCACTCATTGAACTACACCATACACTTAGGTAAAATAATATATAAAACCTAGTGCACTTACATCTGTCATACAACATTCTAAAATTAAGTAGAACAAAATAGTAGAAAACAGAAAAATTAATAACAAACTTTTTACGTGCAACACCCTTTAACACCCTGCCTATACAAAACTATATGATATAGGACACCTTTATGAACACCAAATTAGTCTTACATAAAGTAACACAATGGTTGGTAGCTCATGAAGTTCCTTTCAATTTAGGATACCTCATCCATATCTAGCAATGATTTGAGTAAACTTCTTCCCCATTACTGCTACCCTGGGGCTTACTACAACAGAATATGTTAATCTACTGTATTGTTAACTAATTACAATATCATATCTTAATAACCCAACATGTTTCGTTCACCAAAATATTATCTCAAACACATCTTCTGAACTTCATCAGGGGGACCATCTGTACCCTTCCTACATCTATCGTATTGATAGGGCCAATATGCATGATTAAAAACACAAATCAATGTACTATTAAGTCTGTAAAATCAAACTCAACTCAGTACCACTTTGGACCTAGGAAAACAAAAAACAAGGGAAAAAACAAAGAAAACAACAGTCAGTACATCTATTATACTGTTGCTCTACTTAGTAGGTACCTGTATCTACCAGTCTAAGGCTTACCGTGTATCACACGTCAACATAGTATCTTGACCACGGTTATAGGGGAGAGTCACAACATCTATGTCAGACCACTCTATTTCTGAAAAACACCAAAAAGAAAGACAATACGAGAGGGTAAGTTATCGGGGACAAAGAACCAATCAATAGCCCGTGTTCATCACAATCCTTGTCTCTGCCAACACTCAGTAAAAACTGCACATTACTTTATTCAGATTTCATAAGTGTATGTCCTCTGTTCGTAATCAACAACATCAAACTGTTTTTGTTTATAGTTCTTAAACACTGTTCATATTGCTAGTTCCCAGGCTCATTCTCCTGTTTATACAGAAGGGTGTACTGCCAACAGGTCATTATTTACTTTTTATTCTAGCCGGTCACGTTTTCCGGCATGTATATTCCATCATGCACCCGCACTTCGGAAAACCAACGAATCCCGTGACCTTTTAATGTCGATCTGTTTACTTGGTTGTGCCGTGCTTTTAACACAGTGTGCATCTGAAACATCACAGTTTAAGTACGTTTAGTAACTGTGCCTCCGGTGGCACCTATTCTTATCTGACTACCACAATATACATCAGTGTGCAAATTACTACTCCCATGCACTCACCGAATTCGAGTAACACTCATTCTGTATGCCTGTACGGTCACGGCTGTTCTGCTACAGTGTATCATTTCCATGCGTCTTCTCACGTGACTATAAACCCAGTGCTCTTAGTCACGCATTACGCGTCACGTGACATTAGTGCATCAGAAAGTTAACTCTATATCACATGGACAGACTACGACCTACTCGCCCATGAAAATAGACTTCTGTTGGAGATCCAGGATCACAAGTTCCAGTGCCTGATATCCCCTCCTGTTACTGTCCATCAGCAATACCAATCCACAGGTAAAATAGTCCACATGTGGTTGTCCTGCACTGTGGTGCTTTGCACTTGGACTATGTCAGTGCCCCTACTTTGTTGCAAGATATGCAAAACCTGGTTCAGGCAGTAATGAAACTACTTCCAAATGCCAAGATATTTTTTTCTAGTTTGATACCTAGGCCAATATGGGACAATAGTTTAGTTTTTTTGTCCTCAGCAAAATGTTGGTAGGTGCTTAATCAAGCAAGGCATGTTTACTTTTATGACTAGAGCTGGCATGATCTTTTGCAACAATGAGAACATTGACTCTGGTAATGTTGATTACTTTAAAGAAGATGGCATGTCTTTATCTTTTATGGGAAGTGCCATGCTGTTTTGGAACATAAGGGCTGCTTTGGAGAAGGTAATGTGAAGACTTTTGGAGGAAAATTAGGAAAAACACCCCTACTAAATATAAAATAAAAGGTGTTTTTGAAGGACCTTAAAAAAAACAAAAAAAAGGGCTCTTTTCAGAGCCAACATCAAATGGGAAATAGGGCGCACTATTTAAATTTTTATTCCCTATGCTCAGATTTTTCGATTTGTCTGCAGACACCATGGTTGTCCGCAGGCAGTGTGTTTTACATACAGGATTTTTGAGGTTGAGAGGGATGCAAATGAGACATAGCATAGCAAGGGATTGGTCAATAGGGTTTACTGTGTGTGATGTGTGAGCAGAGAGTTTGTCAGAAAGTATTTTTCCTGAGAGGAGAGGAGATAGCTATGGCTGTGTGTTTCAGAAAGCAGATTGTCTGGATTTTGGGAGATTCATGGATAAATTGATTGGAGGTGCATGCAGATCGCTGCAGAGTGGCTGTACATCTTGGATTCCTTCATGTGGAAGTGCACGGGAATGGAGTGCGTGGAATGAAGTGCTGGATTTGGTACCTCTTTGTGCTACTTTGGTGACACAGTGTCATCCAGACATTATTATTATTAATTGTGGAAGGAACAGTTTTAGACGTATGTCTGGCATCTCTTTGTAACTTGCAATGAAAGAAGGACTTGGGAAAGTCATGGACATGTATCCAAACTCCAGAGTAATTTTTTCCCGTATTGCGCAGAGACAAATGTGGCTGTGTTCTTCTTCATTTGGTCCACAAATGGAGAAAGCAAGGCACAATGTTAACAAGGCTATCTGTGCCTTTTTAGGAGGTGTTGGTATGTCCTCTTTTCACAATGAAAACATTATGTTTCATAGTACACACATTTTTTGCAGCGATGGAGTACATCTTACTTACGCCGACAATCAGATTTTAATGCAAAATATACAAAATGCATTGCAACCTTTTTTGGAATTACAGCAATCCATTTTGCAGTATGTGTTGACCATTTGATGTTTTTGAAACAAAAAAAAAACACAAAGAGGCTCTTTTCAGAGCCACCACTTTCTCCCAGCGAAAAAAGTGCGATGGTTGTCACAGGGCAGCACCGCAAAGAATTTAGAGGTCCGCGGACACTCGCCCTGTCCCCGAACATTTCGAACACCAAGAAAGGGCTAAAAAAAATCTAAAAAGTATCCAGATCGCCAGGGAAATAGTGTGGGACATGTGCAAGGGTGAACTTTCCCATGAAAATACCTTAGATTGCTGAGAAAAACCCTTTTTAGGTGTCCGGGGGCCCAGACAGTGCTCGTTACGCTTAGCGCGGGTACGGTCACATGATGACATCGAGGACAGGTTGGCGAATTGGACGGCTGTCTGTAGGACACCAAATGGGCAGGGTCGGTTATGCGCATGCGTGCGGGTGTTCTACAGACAGTGTTCAGGTCCCCGAACAAAACAAATGTGCCTCAGAACTTTGCGGACAGGCGGACAGGCTATGTGTTCTACGGACATATTCATTCTGGTTACGGACAATGCGAACAGGGGAAATGTTCTTAGGACACTTTATTTTGCATAGCTATGAACATGCGTACGTCTTTAGTGTTCTGCAGACACCCCCATTTTGACTACGGCCAATTTAAACAGATATAGTGTCCTTAGGACACCCCCATTTTGGTTAATTATGGCCAGACGGACATCTTGTGTGTCCTAAGAACACCTCCATTTTGATTGCCAACAATACGAACAGGTATAGTGTCCTTAGGACACCCCCATTTTGGTTAATTACGGACAGGCGGACATCTTGTGTGTCCTAAGGACACCCCATTTTGATTGCCAACAATACGAACAGGTATAGTGTCCTTAGAACACCCCCATTTTGGTTAATTGAGGACATCCCGGACAGCCACGCTGTCCCTGGACACCCTAACTGCCTTTTAAAAAAAAATAAGACACAGAGGAATATATTAAAAACACACTGAGGGGGTAATTCATGGATTATTTGCGCCGAATAAAATGGGATTTGTGCGCCATTCTGCCCGCAAATCCCCATTTGTTAAACAGGGATTTGCGGGCAGAATGGCGCACAAATCGCGTTTTTTTCGGTGCATTTAATCCATGAATTACCCCCTTAATATTTTATTATTGTATAACATTATAAAAATGATGAAAGAGAGGGGGATGCAGAAACTGAAACAAATACAGGGGAAGTAGGGGTTTGGACATGATGGATGGGATGGGACGTTTTTCTTGCTGGGGAGGTTTTGGGGATAGTTGCCTGGGACATGGAGAGGGGGAACAGATACATGTGGGATATTTGTGATGTCATCTTTGATGTCATGGGTGTTAGTGTTAGCAGTGCATTGTGATGGTGCGAGTTATGGTTGCTTAGCTTACCATAACTAGCGAATTTCAGGGGATTTTCGATTTTACTTGTAACCATAACGTCCTTTTAACAACGTTTTTTTACTGAATTTCATAGGTTTTTAGAAGCGCAACTTAACCATAACGTCCCTTTAGCAAAGATTTTTCTTTGAATGTATATATATATCACACTGCCCGCGTTAGCGGCCTTGTAGTTATGGCTAAGTTGCTCATCTCATAGCAAGAGCACTTTTCGGGCAGCTTATAATTTCGCTCCCCCTGGACGAATCCTCACCAAAATTTGCAAAACAGGGATATGGCCCGCTGTGAATTATTTTAGCAAGTTTGGTGAGGTTTCGTCAAAGGAGGGGGCAAAGTTATGGAGGGTGTCCCAAAATGTATTTGTTTTCCATAGACTGAATGGAAAAAACCTTTTCTCACGCCTACAGCCCAAACCGCTGGATGGATTTTCATCAAATTTGCAGCAGGAGCAGCGGCTTGGTCCCGAAAGTGTGTTTTTGTATATTTGATGAAAATCCATTCAGTAGATTTTTTTAAAACAGGCAAAAAAATTGTGATATCTGGGTCCGCTCTGCGGAATCACTTCCCTGTTTGCACCGCGGACAGGACTCCAATTGGCTAGTCAGGCACTGTGATGTCCACAGACATATGACGTGCTCGCTGATTGGCTGGAGGGAAGCGTGAGGTGTGTCACATTTTCCTGATGCACCCGCCATGTTGGATCCACGGATATCCGTGGATAGCACAGTGGAGAACAGGGCCAAAACCCACTGCGGTAGTCTGCAGACAGAAGCTCGGGCAAACAGCTTATGTGGTGACTGCAAGTAGGGTTCATTAGGGTGCGGGAGTGGAATGTAGAGGATATGAGGAAGGTTATAGAATTGGAGAGGGCTTCAGGTGGCTGGATTATGTGTGTGGTTTGTAGTTAGTGTATAGATTGTTGGGTGCAAGGGTGTGTTAAACTGTGTTAATTGTGACCAGCTATTACAGTCTTGGTGCCTGGGTGGATGTGATGCACTGAAGAGTCTAGTGGTGTGGACACTCGTTACAGTACTGTAATGGTATGTGTGGAAAAGTGTGGCAGGTCTCATTTGGTTGGTTTATTGGTCTGAAGATTATTCTGAGTAGTCTCATGTACTTGAATGCCATGTGTACTGTAATAGACAGGGCTTCAAGTGGATGCCATATGTGTTTGGGTTGTGGCCACTGGGAAGATTGTTGGGTATTTTACTATGTTATGATGTATTGCTTTTGGGTAGTTAGTAGAGTATTGGGTGGAGAGGGCATGCATTGAAGAGTTTGTGCATTGGCTGCAAGGGCTGTAATAGTATGTCAAGTGAAGTGGACAGGGCTTGAGATGGCTGTGTTATGTTTTTGGGTTGTGGTAAGTGTGCAGGTGTTTGCATGCATGGCTGTGCTATGTTGCAGTGGTTGTGGCCCGGGACTAGAGACTTGGGTGCATGGCCGGAGACCATGCACCCAAGACTCTATGCCCTGGCCACAACCACCGCAGCATAACACAGCCATGCATGCAACATTTTGAAAGTGGCATGTGGATTGCACAGGGAGCATGTACTGAAGAGTTTGTCCACTGGCTGCAAGCAGTGTAATAGTATTTGTCGAAAAGTGGACAGGGCAGTGTTGCAGTTGGTTTGTTGGACTGTGTTCAGAATGTTTGGAGTATGATATTCTATGCCTGGCTGCAACTATCGCAGTATAATGCAGGTATGCACAGAATGTTGTGACACCAATCATTGTATACATATTGTTTGCATTGTTGAGGCTCTATGCAGTTCTTTGTATGGTATGTGAAAATGTAGCAGAAATTGAGTTTTCATTCTATGTGAGAAAAGAAAGGATCACATGTTAGGGTAGATACTTTGTAATGTATTATTGCATTGCATAGCAGACATGTGTGTACTTTGTGGACCGTCATAGTTAGTACTTCACAAGTACTATGCTTTAAACCACAGTACTGTGTAATGTACTCAGTTACTGTGTTTGTTCACATAATCATTGGGTCTGTGGGAGAAATAAAATCCATGCAGGATTAAAAAAAAAAACCTTTCTACGTTTATTTGTTGTTATATGGCAAAGTCATTTTGGGTGGTCTATTGTAGTAGGAGGAATTGAAAAGGTGTATGATTTTTGGTTTGGGAAGCGGTGGTACTATTGTTGCAATTAGATACCAGTTGCCGTATTCTAATTGTTTATTTGTTAGGGCCTTTTAGCAGTATTCATTTATCCATTTGGTTGTTGATCTTTTGTAAGTACTGTGTTATTGCACAGTCATGTTGCAGAATGTTGGGCGCAGTTAGATACCTGTTGGTGTATTGTAACTGTTGGTAGTTTCAAAGTTGTTGAGGGTATGTTGGGATTGTTTTTAGCTATTGTTTCTATGTCTTGGTATGATTTGAGAACTCTTTTTCTGGATGCAGCAGGACCAAGACTTAGCCACACTAAGTTTTCAGATTTCCCATACAAGGCGGTGCCGGTTAAAAGGTCTACGGCTTCGTAGCAGCCACATTCTATATGGGAGAGAATTTTTATGCCGAAGCTGTACAATTTCTGTGACAGTGTTTTGTCAGATGACATGTCATCCCAGAGGTCTTTTGGCTCTGTTTTCTTGGCTTTAGTTAAGTAGGCTGTGACATATCATGCAACTGCAGTGGAATAGTCTGCAATGTACTGCACATCTGCATTTGCATTCCATTTCCTTTGCATCTTTTACTCATGGTGGCCCTGAATCATGCTGTTCCCATCTTCATCTTGTATCCTGGCTTGCAACACTATGTGTCACTACTGACTTCTGCAATTGTATTCGCTCTCCACTCTTGCTGAATGCTTACTCTCTGTTCTCTCCTCCTTTCCCTTCTCCCTTTTCCTATCTCCTCCCCTTACTTTCTTCTATGCACTTATTCTATCAGAATTGTCCCTGGACCTAATATGATAGCAACCTCATCTGTTTCCTCCACCCTGCCATTACTGTTTTTATCCTTCCCACATCCCTTCCAGCACTATCTGAAATGTAGTCAGGCCTAGTATGATAGTCGCTTGTTTTGTTCCTCCCCTCCCTTTCTGCTCCCTTCTCCCTCACCTTTTGTTTTTCTCCAGCTCTACCAGAAATGTCGCAGGCCTACTACGTTAGTTGCCTGTGTGTTTCCATTTCCTTCTCACTCTCCCCCTCCCTTCCTTATCTATGTCTTAGCTCTTGCTCTGAAATGTCGTCAGGCCGAGTACGATAGTTAATTTCACATCCTCACTGTTCATGGCCTGTAAGAATGTCATTGTATTTTCCTTTGTTCCCTCCCTTGCCTTGAAGCGCTTTGGAACACATTGTGTATATGTGCTATATAAATAAACTATCATATCATATCATATATCATATCATATCATAGGAGGGCAATGATTGCATTGTAATCATTGATGTACTTTGATCCTTCTGTTCTTTTTATGCAGTATGTGTTCTTAGGTGATTTGCCCTTCACACTGCGTCTAACCGAACACATAAAGCTGTTCACTTGCCCTGTTGCTGAAACTGGTCTAGGGAAACCAAAGCAGCATTTCGTATAGTATCTCCCTTTGTTTTTATATTTGTGCCGACAGTACTTGCCACACTTGTGTCTTTGAAACTGTAAAATGTGTGCATGTAGGTCGCTATGTGTAGTCGCTGAAAGGATTTTGCAAGTGACATATTTGTGAATGAACTGCAAAACAGTGACATCACTGTCCTGACCAAATTTAGGAGCATCTTCAATCCACAAAAACATATGGATGTGTGGTGCTCCTCTGGCTTGAAATTCTTTTTTCCAAAAGAACTGTTCCACTTCTCTGAGTGGAGGAACTGTCTTATTATAAATGAAGTGCAGCATGGCAATTGTTACACTCACCTGGTCTCTGCGGGCGTGTTGGGCACGGTTGGAGCCCTCCCTCGACTTGGCTCCCTTGGATCGACTCTCTCCCCCAGCTGCTGCGAAACCAACTGTTCTGGATGCTGGTATTGCCCCTGAGAGAAGATGAGAGGCAATGAGATTGGCGTGGTGCTGTCGTGAATCCCCTCGACCCTTTCGTGCCAAAACGAGGTGCGCAAGTGTTTTCCCATGCAAGCTCACCTGTTGTTTTGTAATGCTGGGCTCTCTGTCCTGCTTCTTATAGCAGGGGGGCGCAGTGTGGATCTAGTTGCTTCACTGGTCCATGAAAGTGGCGATCCAGACTGGCTGCGACCAACCACGTAGGAGTTAAGTCTTTTGGCAATGAGTATTGTTCATTCGTTTTAATGTCTTTTGCCGTGGTTGTAAATAGTAATTCTTGCAATGTCTTTTCTCTCCCCAATAGGTGTGAAGATGACTGATCAGAGTCGCGGAGCAAGTCCGGGAATTCCCTTGAAGATGATGGAGCCGTCAAATTAGCTGGAAAGTTGTCCTTTAAGATAAATCTCTAGACTCAGGTATGGAGCGCCCAAGCGTTAGGTATTTATGTGTCTTCTAACCTGTTGTGTTCTTTTTCACTTGCAGGAGAAGTCTGGTGGTGTTGAGCAGAGTCTGGTTGCTCGAAGGTCGATCTGTGGCTGCAGGATGGAGGTACCATGAAGAGGAAGAAGAGAAGCTGAGCTCCCGTGCGGCTGGACGTCCGGATCAGGTGAGGAAAGGCTCTGGCTCCGATAGTGATGGGAGACAGGTAAGATGTGCGCACAGCGATGGGGCGGCTGGAATCAGGTAAGGTGCGCTTTCAGCGATGGAGAGGCTGGAATCAGGTAAAATGCGCCTTCCACATGGGGTTGCCGGATTCAGGTAAGAGGCACCTTCAGCGATGGGGTAGCTGGTTCAGGTAAGATGCGCCTTCAGACATGGAGATGCTGGAATCAGGTAAGGTGTGTCTTCAGCGATGGAGTAGCTGGAATCAAGCAGATGCACGACGAGGTGAGGAACAGGTAAGGACAGCGGTAAGTGTTACACTGCAGAAAGCAGAATAACGTGAAGCGGAGGTATGTGGACAAGTTGGCCTTAAATAGGCTGGCCCCTCCCTTTGGCCCCTCCTTGTGGCTCCACATTGCCACTCCCAGAGATCCTTGCATGTGCCTTCCAATGATTGAGTATGGCCACGCCCGGCCCTGATGCACGTGCCTCAGGCACAAAGTCCACTTTTCCATGGGCCTGGCACCAAAGGCGCCAAGAATGGGTCCATTTGGACCCTGGGGGTGAAGAAGGCCCTTGTCCAGTGGCCATGACAGCAATAAAGTGATGATGGAAGTATCTAGATACATTTACAGGATCACGAGAGAGAGTTCTCCTGGTGTTTTTATGTCTATATTTGCTTTGTTTTGGTTTGCTATGCATAGGAAATCGTGCAAGTCTTCCCATGTCTATTCTGCACAACCTTAAGTCACAATCCATGTGGGCGGGCAAATGTTCCGTATCATACAGCGTACATCTGCGTGACGTCAGAACCAGTATTCTTTCGTACCACGCATGTTTGCTAAAATACTTGTAATACTTGTCTGTAAAACTATCTTTTTCTTACTTCATCTTTTTCTTGCACCTTTTGAAGTAGCTGCGTAGCAGATATATTTTGAAAATTGGAACCTGTTTTCAATGTGTGTGCAACTCCGTAACATAGAGTTACTAGTTCACTTTCAAAGAGGAGGTGCAATATGTATTGAACGTTTTGTCTGAATCTGGGGTCTTCAGAATACATTCTTAAAGAGCAGTATTCTGATGCTGTTATTTGTGTGGATCTTTCATCGTACCTTTACCTCAGGTTTTCTTCAATGTTTAATTCTTTGTAGTATTCATTGTTGTCTTTTATATATTGCAGAGCTTCCCTAATTTTATGTAAGTCCACTAGTTGCTGCCAAATGTTGTTGTCTTTTGTAGGTACGCCATTCACAGGATAATCAAAGATTGATCTATTGGCCGTTGCACTCCCAGAGTGTCTACATATTCTTTGAGATCTAATGGCAAATAAAATACTTTGCCACGAATGCCTTTAAAGTAATTCACAGGGAGGCAGTTTTGCTGTTTTTGGTTGAAGGTGTATTATTACTTGAAATGGGTGCAATGTTTGGATTATAATGCTCTCACGCAGTTTAAGTTGTTGGAGTGGTTTTGGCAGTGGGAATATGTCGAAGTTATTAGTTATAGCACGTGAAGGTATTTGGTTGTTGTCAGATTTTGCAGTGCAACATCTGCAAAGTATTGAAGGGTTAGCAATTTCGTATTTGTTTTCTGCTATAAGATAGAAAGCTAATTGGAACCATTGGGATTCCTCATTGTCTTCTATTTTGTACATTATGTCTACAGTTTTGGTGCTCTTTTTATAAAATGTTCTGCGGCAACACACACACATGGTTTGGTACTTCAGCAGATGTGCTTTTAAACTTTAGTATTTCTTTTTTGGATGTGTGTAATAGTGGGTTGACTTCTGCAGGGCTGTTGCTACTCTGTTAAGGTACTGGATTTTGTAAGTGGGTTTCACTTCCAAAATATTTGCTTTGGATGTGCTCTATTTCTACGAGTAGTTCTTTGGCTGTACCATGTTATTTAAATGGCCCAGTGCTAAAGCAGGACTTTTTGCATAGTACAGTTTATGAACAAGATTTCGTACAGTTGAATGGTGTGTTGCTAACATTTTGATAAGGTGGAAGGTGCTTTTGCAAGTAGGTCCAGAAATAAAGATGTCAAAGATTTTTTGCACATGTTACACACTGATGTGCACAGCTATTTGTAGATTGGACATATTGGTTTGGTGGAATGGGTTCCAATGAGTTGATTGTAAGTTTGCTGGGGATATTTTTGTGAGCAGCATTTCTTGTTGCATAATGGTATTGTTAAACTTTTCATACCCTCATCCACTGTTATGTATGGCAATTGGGTTTGTTCGCTTTTGTTTGTATGTGTCTTCATTGAAATATGGCTCTGTGCTGGTGGTGTGACTCCACTCACCTGCACAGATGTTTGCAAAGCTATCTTTGTCGATATTCCGTCTGTTGCGAAGTTCTTATTGTAGTTTAGTCATTCATTTTGTTAGTGGTTTCATTCTGTTTAAAACTAATGTAAATAGTTTCCTTTTGAGAAGGATTGCACTGTCGATGAGAGCTTCCAGGATTAGTTTTCTGATGTAAGTTTTAAGGGTGAGCGTGATTTGTCCCCTGTTTTTATAAGGTTATGAAGGACTCTGTGGTGGAACATTCTTTGTAAAATAATTTTTTTGGTATCCTTACTTGTGGCTACATCAAGATTTATAGGTGCAGTGTTAGCACTAGTGATTGTTGCAATTTTCTTAATACATTTCTTTATGTTTTACATTTTGAAGGAGGAGTCAGAGTTTCTTTCGTGCAAGCTGCTTCAGTTTTGACTGGTGACTGTATTAGCTGTTTTGTTTGAACTTTCTGTACAAATTCTGCCAGAGGCGGATGGCTATTTATTACATTTTTAGTTTGATCTGCTCTATTTCTGCGTTGCTTTCTACCGAGTTGCTTTTTGGTAGGCATTCTTCAGTGTCTGTTGGAGAAGAAAGGAAACTGTGGGTTGGGAGGTTGTGAAATGTATATTTTTGCACTACGCATGAGTGTCTGAATATGAAATAGGCATATGTATAGAGGTGTGTGATTGTGGTATGAAATGAAATGATATTTAATTTATATCGTGCTCACACCTAAGATTTCACAATGCGAGTAGACAGAGGGAGCGGAACAGGGGAGAACAAAACAAAAATCTTAGTAGGCCTAGTGACATTAAAATTGTGCAGAAGAAAAGTGGGTGAGGGACTGTATGGGTACAGATGCAGATTCCAGTGCAAAGGGTGGCCTGGAGGCAGTGTAGGAGGGTGGAAAGGTAATCAGGTACATATGTGTGTTAATTACACTTTGAGAACACATTATTTAAAGTTAGTGAAGGATTTCTTGGTAGGAAAACATAGTGTGTGTGTGAAAATGCACTATTTACTTTGAAAATGGATTAGTGAAAGTTGGAGTAGGGTGAGAAAAAGGCTCAGAAAGATGTACATATTGGAAAGTATTATGTTTCTGTGTGTGGAATTCCATTAACATGCAGTTTTCTTTTTCTGTGTGTATTGTAGGCATTTTATAAAAGGTGTGTTAATGGGGGAAGTGGTTGTAAAAATGGCAGTATGAATGAAAGGAATAACAGTTTGCACATTACAATGGGTGTTATGGGTAAAAGAAAACTTTTAAAGCACACAGCATTGTAAGTGTCACTTGATGGTAGGAGATGGGACAAATGACAGTATGCTTATGGAGTAGGTTATGCAGGGTAAGTGGCAGGTATCATGTTCACAGGCATTTATAAAAGAGTTCCAAATGTACTCTACAAAATATGTGATGGATGCAGATGTGGATAAATCTGGAAGCAGATATGTTGGGGAGTTGTACAGTACTTTGTTCTGGAGATGCTTTGCAATCACAGGAGACTTGTAGGCAGAGTGTTCAACAGTAGAACTAAAGTGATGAAGCGTGATCAAAGAGGCAGATGTAAAGGTCTTGGATGTGATTGGTGGATGGTTAAGTGGCTGCTTATGTGTAGCCAATGAGGGATTAGTGCAGAGAGTGATGTGGAAAGGGAAGAAGGGCATCCCCAGTGTTACGGGGTCCGCAGATCCCACAGTAGTCCACGGACAGGGTGTGCCACACCCAGGGCTTCTTAGCATGCTTAGTATGGAAATGGGACAGGGGGGATTAGCCAATCAGGTGTTGAGGGTGTGATTTATAGGGAGAGAGGGTAATCCATTTTTTCATTGCTGTGTGTAGTGAAGATGGCTCTGGTTGGAGAGATGGAGAGAATGAGTGTGTTGATGGTGGGAGATTGTTTTATGAGTAATCTGGAGAGGTATGCAGAGATATGTGGCAGAAATGCCACCATTGGATTGGAGGGAGTGGAGGCTTTGTGTTGTGGTGTCCCACGGAGAAATTTGCAAGGTGTACTGACACTTTAAAAAGATGGCTGTTTTCAACAGTCCAGATATCCTGGTGAGTAATTGTGGAGGAATGTATTTGGGGTATGTGAGTGCAATAACTTTGGAGGGTGACCTGAAGCAGTTCTTGAAGGCACTAATGCATCTCTTTCTATGTAAAAAGGTATTCTTTTCCCAAATACCACCTAGGGCTGCATCAATGTGTCAAGGTGTCTTTAATCCTCAACAAAACAAATGAAGGTATCTTCTTAACCAAGGGATATCTTGTTTTGTATGTGCTATTGGGATGTCATCATTCCCAAATGAGAACATTTTGGAGGATGGTGCAAGTTCTTTTTTTGTGATGCCATTGCTTTAATGGATTGTGGGAATGGCATCTTTCTTAGTATATTCAAAATGCAATCAGAAGGTTGTTGTAAAGTCATGTAGATTGCATTTAGTTGGTGTAGCAGAAAAAATCTAAAAAGCCCCCAAAAAAGAAAAGAAAAAGGCTATTTTCAGAGCTACAATCAAAGAGGAAAAGGAGCCCCCTGGTTGCAATTTCTGTCCCCACTCTCACAAAGTGCATGATATGTCCACGGACACCATGGTAGTCCGCAGAGCGCATGTGCCACATCTGCGGCTTTTGAGGCTGGCAGGCATGGAAATGGGACTGTGGAGGCCAGGGGATTGGTCAGTACGGTTTCCCTTGGTGTGGTGTGCAAGTAAAAGACTGACAGAAGGTCTGTTTGCTGAGAGGAGTGCAGTTGTCTATGGTGGTGGCTGTGTCCTTCAGGAGGCAGAGTGTCTGGATTTTGGGAGACTCTTGGATACATTGGTTGCAGGTGTATGCAAAGCATTTTTGAGTGGCTGCACATTTTGGTTTCCATCATGTGGATGTGCACTGGTTTGGAGTGCGTAGAATGAAGTGGCTGGATTTGGTTCCTCTTTGTGCCACTTTGGTGACACATCATCATCCAGACATTATTATTATTCATTGTGGAGGGAACAGTTTAGGACATGTTACCAGCATCTCACTGCAGTTTGAGATGAAGGAGGGACTTGGAAACATTATGGACATGTTTCAGGTCCTTTTCTTGCATTGCGCAGAGACAGACGTGGCTGTGCTCTTCTTTATTTGGTCCACAAATGGAGAAAGCGAGGCGCAATGTTAACACGGCTGTTTTCATCATTTTGAGAGATGTTGGTATGTCGTCCTTCCACAATGAAAATATTACGTTTCATAGCACGAATATTTTTCGCAGAGATGGTGTCCATCTTACTGATGCTAGTAATCAGCATTTTTTGCAAAACATTCAAAGTGCATTGCAGCCCTTTTTGCAATTATGGGAAGCATTTTTTCCAGTAGGTGTTGTTCCGCCCTTCCAAAAACAAACAAACACCACAAAAAGGCTCTATTCAGAGCCACCACTTTCCCCTGGAAAAGAGTGCAATATTTTTGAAAGTGGCACCCCCTGCATTTTTTTTTAAATCCGGCGGACTAGCGCGCTGCCCAGGGCCCTGTACCATTTCATTGGCATTTCTATTTTTAAACTGTGAAAGGTGGCTCTGAAAAGAGCCTTTTTTCGGGGGTTTGTTGTTTTGTATTTGTTTGTTGTTTTTTAGACATGACGTATAAGGAAAGGAAGGGAAGGGAGGGTAGGGAAGGAGCACCAACATCAAGGATAAGAAAGGGCAAGTGTAGAGAGGAAGATTTTGGGTGGGCCTCACTTGGGTAGGGGGCACTCTTTCTCATGCTCCCGGACCAAAGCCTCGAAAGCACTTTTAGCAGTACATGCACAATACAGTGACCCTCGAAAGGTAAGGGTCTGCTGGATTGTGTATGGCCTGCAAGACTGGTTCAGTGATGCAATGGCCAACAGGAATGTCTCTTGTGGTAGTAGCAGCAGATACATAGGATGTTGTAGAGGAACTCAACCTAATAGTTTTTTCAAAAGGGTCGACCCTTGAAACTGCTGCCTTGTGGTTCGACATAAGGTGTTGCCTCATGGAGGTGGTCCCGTATCTGTACAGACCCAGTTTGCCATGACTGAGCACTGTATTGCACTCAGTGCAGCGCACCTTGTCTGCATGAGCCTTGGGTACCCCTCCAACAGTGGTAAAGAGCATCCACACCCAAAACCCATGCTGGCTGGCAGTAGTATGGACTTCCACTACCTCATCCTTGTCTTCCTCTTCATTCCTCTCTACATCTCCACGCCTGTTCCTCTCAACAGGCCCTTGGAAAGGTGGTGGTGGTGGAGGGGGTGAGAGTGGTGCTGAAGCAGAGGCAGCAGCAGGAGTAGCCATGATGTGCAGTAGTCTTGCAAAAGTAGCTCAGCACAGCAGGAAAAGCAATGTGAGGAAACCAGCTATATTCAACAATGTTCTGTCCTGGTATACAAAAACAGAATGAGGAGCAGCACTGGGGTGTGGCCTTTTGTAGGGGTGCTGTGGAGCACTCCCCGGACAGCCATGCGCTGCGCAGACACTTCGAACACCAAAGAGTTCAAAAAGCTCCAAAAGTGTTCAGATTGCCAGTGGCATGGACTGGGACCTGTGCAAGGGGGAAGTTCACAGTAAAATATCTTGGATTGCTCAAAAAAGTACTTATTTGTGTCCAGGGGCCCGGACACTGTTCACGGACAAGGTCCTACACTTAGCGTGGGTGCGGTCACATGGTGACATCGCGGACGTCTGTGAATGGGACGGGTGTCCATAGGACACCTATTGCGTGAGGTCGGTTGTACGCATGTGCATATGTGTTCTACGGACAGGGTTGGGCTTCCCGGACTAATTACAAGTGTGACATACGTGCGGCAGACAGTTCCAGACAGGTGCTATGTTCGCAGGACCCCGAAAGTGGATGGGCATGCGTCCAGGTGTCCTACGGACAGGGCTAGGGTCCCCGAACTAATCAAAGGTGTGTCACAACATTGCAAACATGCAGACAGGCGCAGTGTTCTACGGACACATCCATTTTGATTACAGACAGCCCGGACAGGTTAAGTGTCCATAGGACACCTAATGCGTGGGATTGGTTGTATAAATGCGCATAGGTGTTTTACAGACAGGGTTGGGCTCCCTGGACTAATAGAAAGTGCGACACATGTGCAGCGGACAGTTCTGGACATGCACGATGTTCGTAGGACCCCAAAGGTGGGATATGCATGCGTGCAGGTGTCCTCTGGACAGGGATAGGGTCCCTGAACTAATTAAAGGTGCGTCACAACTTTGCAGACATGCGGACAGGCTTGGTGTTTTGCGGACAGCGCAGACAGATTAAGTGTCCGTAGGACACCTCCATTTTGGTTAATTATGGATATTCTGGACAGTCGCAATGTTCGTAGGACCCCAAAGGTGGGATGCGCATGCGTTCAGGTGTCCTCTGGACAGGACTAGGGTCCCCAAACTAATTAAAGGTGTGTCAGAACTTTGCGGACATGCGGACAGGCTTGGTGTTCTACGGAAACCTCCATTTGACTGTGGACAGCCCGGACAGGTTAATTGTCCGTAGGATCCTCCATTTTGGTTAATTACCATAGAGGTACAATATTCATAATCTTGCAATGTTGGATAGTGAAATGATGAATGCTTCCATATCACAGTTTTGTGTACTGTGAAACATGTAATAAGTAACTAATAATGAATCACTTACTACATACTTATTCCACTACACACAGAATATAAAGACACCACAATACATACACATATAGGGCATACATAAGGAGAGTAAAGTAAGCAAAAAAGCAGAAATATCATCAGAAACTGTTCATAACTTAAATGATTATCTTCATGCACAGAAATGATTACTGTGTTTCAGGCCTGCTTCTTCCCCTGTGTATATGCATCATATGATGCGACTGAACCTTAAGGAAAGTACTGAAAGAACATATGAGAAGGGCAACGTCTACAAATACAGTAGCTTTAGAATTTTCAGTTCCTGACTGTCAGTGAAGAAAACCACCTGGCCCTGATATGGAAGTGAACAAAAAAGAAGAGGACAAACATGTGATGTCACATCATTGACATTTGTGATGCTATCTTTGATGTCATGGGTGTTAGTCCTTGCAGTGCACAGTGGTGGCGCGAGTTATGGTTGGTTAGCTTAGCTTTCTGGGGGTTTTCGGTTTTACTTGTAACCATAATATGGATAGGTTGTTATTGCTGCAAAGTAACTATAATGTTCCATTAAAAAAGTTTTTGCACTGAATTTGATAGGTTTTTCTTAGTGCAACTGAACCATAATGTCTCTTTTTTTGGCGAGCACCATCTTTTGGGAACTTATTCCCCTAGTGTCCTTGCTCTTCTATTGGAGGCTACCTATTTCATAATGGTTGGTTCTAAATGAGAAATTATAAGTTATATTGCTCGAGCAGAATTTGTCTTTCTAAATATTTGTAATTAAGGATCCTTAGCTTAAACAGCCAATGACAGTCATCCCGTTTAAGCATAAGTGCAGAGATTTACCGTAAATGGCCTTTCGATTTTTGGAAATAGTGTAGTCAAAGTATACACTCTCTTTTCACTTAGTGAATAAACACATACGTATCCATACAATATTACGTTATTGCATATGATTTAGATGTTGCAGTTGGTAATTATAGGACTACTGTCATTCAACAAAAGATTTTTGAAGAGTTATGGTGACGTCTAATTGTGTAGAAAATCTTGTATTTGATATTTATGCAAATCAAATGATTGTAGTAAGATCGCAACAACAATTCGGGTACAAATAAATAAATACATGAGGAGGCACTCATGTACATCTTACCTTCATGAATTGACTTTCCCAATTGCTTTAAACTTTGTTTTTACAGAAATTACACCATTTCATAGTCCGAATTCAGGCCCCTAATTGTACTGTTGAATCTACATATCATTCTTGCTTCGGCATGACAAAGAGCTTTCTCTCTGTTGCCTCCTCTTTTGCCCATTGTAATTTGTTGTAGTCCGATGAACCTAATATTTGACTTGCTTTCCATTTGGTGTGTGTCTTGCCAATGTAAGGCAAGCGGTAGTCTTGGATCTTGGCTCCCCATTTTTGCAATATGCTCCCTAGTGCGGATTTTTAGTTCTCTAATGGGACTACCTATGCATATCATCTTGCATATACATACAATACCATATACCACATACTTGGTTTTGCAATGTATTCCTTGTTGACTCTCTGTGTTACGTGTTATGTATCAACATTTTTTATTTTTTAAGGTCTCAACATGTGACGTAATCACCCCTGGGTTTTGTTAAACCTAACTTCAAAATGTCGTCATGTATAATGTTTCGTGCCTAACTACAAACCGCATTGAATTGTCGTAATCTACTGTATGCTTGGTTCTTTATGACTTTAATTGCGTTGACATGAATAGGTACGAATATCTACGAATGTGATTCTTTTTTAAATTTTTTTTATTTTATTCTATGAATTCGCAGGGACAATAAGCCCTGATTTGATAAAGGCTTTATAAGCCGAAACACGTGTCATCACCAAGGGCAATATGATAATTAAATTTATCATCACATAATAAATTATGTACCATTACATGAAACTGGCGCAGTCTATTATCTGAGTATTTTGAAAAGAGATTTTACAGGTGGTTTATTTGGCTCTTTGACCACCGCACTCAGTAGGACGCGACGGCCCATTCTGAAACATTTTTCAAACCTGCAAACAAGGCGAGTAATCTATATACTCAAAAGTTCAATAAGAGGTATCCCCTAACTAGTCAGTTTCTTAAAAGCCAACCCTGTACGTTTTTTTTTTAGTTCTATTTTTTTACTGTGAAATGTGGTTCCTAAAGGAACATTCCTTTTGTTGTTTTTTGATGTATTTATTTTTTTGGTAGGATAGCTTAGAACGAAAGGTGGGGAGGGAAAAGAGGGAAGAGGCACCAATCACTACCATGGAGGGGCAGGTGCACAGGGGAAGATGTTGCACATGTGTTACTTCTAAGGTAGGGGGAAGTGTTTCTCATGCTCCTTGATTACGGCTTCAAAAGCACCTCGAAATTGCTTCCCTCTGCAGAAGGATGTGGTGTAGTATAGACAGAGGACTGCTGTCTTGAAAAAATATGGATCAACAGCATCTTTTATTGCTTGCAAGGTAGCTGGTGGGATTTTGTGTCCCACAGAAGTAGCCTGTGTGGTTACAATATTGGTTGAAAAGATGAGGTGGAGGTTGATATCCTCCTACTTGCTAAGAAAGGAACAACCTTTCTGAGAGCATTGCGGTCATTGGCTTTGGCGTGACAGCACATGGAGGTGGTCCCGTAGGAGTACTGTCCAGGGAGTCTGCAACTGAGTATTCACTTTGGCAGATTTTGCCTTTGGTACATTCCCAACAGTGGTAAAGAACTGTCACACCCATGATTCGCTCTGGGTGCTAGAGGTAGGCACTTCCTCTACCTCATCTTCTTGGTCCTCTTCATTGTTTTTGGAAGTACTGAGCTTTTTTTGTTGTGAAGGTCCTCCAGCTGGTGGTGGCGGTGGCTCTTGGGGAGGAGGGATGGCAATAGGTGATGCCATTTTTAAGATAAATAGCAGTTTTGCACAAATTCTTCCAAGTAGGTACTGTGTACTAGATTGTTAATGGATAAAGAGTAAGAATAAGTGTAGGAGCTGTGCAAGGGAAATTTTGAAGTTGAAAGTTCCTAGCTCAGTATAAAATGCAGTTCCGAACTGTCCACAAAGCACAGATCTGATTGCGAAGTGCAGACGCGTTCTCAGACACGTCATCATGCCATGCTCCAGCATATGGCCACATGGCACTGTCCGGAATGTCCACGATGAAGTCATATGTTCGTGGACGTCTACGGTTCATAAATCAGTTGAAAGAGTTGCAAAAAGTGTATTGCAGTGTTAAAAATGATGCTGGAAGGTGGGAAATGGCAGTTTTAAGGTGAAACTTTGTAAATTGCACACAAATGTTGCTATATTGGGTAAGTATGATATTAGTAAGTTTTAGGAAAATAGCATGCACTGGTAAAATCCATGAAATTCTCTGAAAAAAAAGTTGGTAATGAGACGTTATGGTTAGGTTAAACCAATACAAACCTATACAATTCAATGAAAATACTTTGTTAAAGAGACTTAATGGTTAAGTTGCAATAATAAAAACCTATGAAATTCATTGAAAAAACTTTATTAAGGGGACATTTTGGTTAAGTTGCACAAATGAAAACCTATAAAGTTCACTCAAAATCTTTTTAAAGGGAGGTTATGGTTAGGTTGCACTACTAAAAACCTATAAAATGTAATGAAAAAATGTTGTTAAAGGAACGTTATGGTTAAGATACACTAATAAAAACCTATGAAATTCAATGAAACCTCTTTGTAAAAGGGACGTTATGGTTACAAGTAAAACTGAAAAACCCCAGAAATTCACCAGTTATGGTAAACTAAGCAATGCGTTGGTCTTTTTTGCACTAAGGCTGTTGCTGCCCTCTTTGTCCATGCACCTTTTTTAATAAATAAAGGACATTTTGGCTATACGGCTATCACTAACTGCGTGAAGGATTTGTTTGTTCGTGGCATCCAGCCTTTCATCAAAAGTACTGCTGGAGTGCCATTGATCCTTCAATTGGTTTCCAGTCTTTCTTTTTTTGTTAACATTACAGTGTATCTTCATGTATACAAATACATTGTGTGATTGAGGTCTGCTTATTTCCCCAATTATGTGCACCATGAGCTGAGACCAACCCAAAGGAAAGTATTTTAAGAACATATAAAAAGGTTAATGTGTAGATATATAGAACCTTTTTAACTTTGGAAATTCTCATTGTCAGTAAAAACAAAAAACGAGCCTAATCATGTCAGTAAACAAAAACAAGAAACCCAGATATGCGATGTTATCATTAACATTTTTGATGTCATCAGTGATATCCTGGGTGTTTGTTTTAGCAGTGCACAGTGGTGGTGTGCGTTATGGTTGGCTTACCATACCATAACTGACACATTTCTGAGGTCTTACGGTTTTACTTGTAACCATAATGTCCCTTTAACAAAGTTTTTTCATTGAATTTCATAGGTTTCTATTAGTGCAACCTAACCATAACGTCCCTTTAACAATGTTTTTTCAGGTGACTATATATACATATATAATTATCCTAGTTTGTCTCATACATGCAAGCTAGATTTACAATTCTCCATGCATTTGCCGGTTCTTTACCTAAAGATAGAAGCCCTTTTCATGTGGGCCTCATGGCAGCTTTACCTTTAGAGTGCAACACTTTCAAGGACTGACAGTAGCATGGTTTTAAAAAAATGAATGCAGATGCCATGTGTTTTCTTAGTGTGTTATGAGATATTTAAAACTAAGAAAGTACACAGCATGCTGGACTGTAGACTGTCTACCATCCATGCAGAAACCGGGGTCGACCTTGCATAGCTTCAAAGCACAATTGTTTGCCTTTGCAAGACCCCAAATAGTACATGGTTAAAAAGCACAGCATTGCAGACTAAACAACTTAATATGGATTTTTGTAGGTTCATGATGGGGTCCAGACAACTAGAAGTGCCAAGGCTGAGAGAAAAGGGAGGCTAGCTGAAACTGTACAAATGGGCATTTCTTCCAGGTTAGATAAGCAACAAGATAATTAGTTGTGTTGCTAAGAGGCAGAAATATACAAGTTTCTATTACCAGTTCCCCATAATAACGTTGCCAATAACACACTAGCAAGATGCATCCACAGCGCCTCCAATGGAGATAGCGGTTCAATGCACGTGCAAAGAACACATTAAAAGGTTGAATAAACTGATGGCAAAAGGTTGCACCAAAATTAATTGGACTGTTGAGGATAAATGTGCCACATAAGTAACAGATATCAGTATTGTAATGGTGAAAGCATATTGTTGTGCCAACCAATTAGAGCATGGTCCGATGATGTCTGGGGCATGACGTCCCACTTAGTAGGAGGGACTCTGGGTGGACTCAAAGATAATTATTGTCGAATGAAAGAAGAAATTTGTATAACAATATATATAACTTTATTTTAACAGCCAATAGCAGGTTGTAGATATTGATTTTTATGGATATGGTGATGTAATGTGGTTAGTTTAGAACCCCTTGGCTACCAGGAAGTAAGTGATATTGTCTGTGGACCTTCGGCCGGCCGAATGTATCCTAGTCGCACCATTGGATGGGGATGCTGGCCCATCAAGACTGAAATCTGTGCGCACAAACAAGGAGGTTTGCAGGTACCGAGTTCTGCAAGAGTCCTACCCGATCCCATGGGCAAACACGCTGGAACCAAGGGTGTGCAGGCAGTTAAGGGAGTTTCAGCATCGGAGGACCTAGGAAATCTTAGGACATGAGTATAACCGTGCACAAAAAATGATAGCTCTGTATATATGTATGATTTGATTTTTCCCTTAAGTGTTGAGGCCAAGAGGCAGAGAACAAAGAGATCTTTCTGGTGAGCTAGGGAGTAATACACTGTTGATGTGATCTGGAGAGACCATGTGGTTGTAGAAGTAGAAATGATAAGGAGATATTGAAGAAGAGGATACCCCTATTGTATTTTAGGAAGATAGCATTGCATAGGTTTAGTATTGTGAAGAAAAGAGGATATATCCCAGTGGGAGAAGGGCATGCTGTGTAGCATAAAACAGCCCCATATATGAGGAGAGGACCTATTATATAGCAGTGGTGGTTTTGTGTAGAAGTTGAATGGTAGAGTAGTATGTTTTTGTTGTAGAGAGGTGAGGTGTGTGATGAAGTATTGATGTGTATGAAAGGGTGTGAGTGGAATTGGAATTTTGTTTAAGGTGTTTTTTGGGGTATATAATAAAAGGTGGGATGATTATTTAGTTAAGGAAAAAAGGAAATAAGGCGATGAACGCTGCTGGAACAGTGTTCATTAATAAAACTGTACAGTATATTATAGTGATCGTGGATTCTCCGATGAACACATGTGCAAATCACTCCCTCAATATTGGTAGAAAATGTTTAAGTACCCAACAGAATGGGTACAGGAAACTGCGGGTACATGTTTGCGGCTGGCTTTGTAACAGGAACTGACCGGGGACGGTTAAAGCTGGAGGAGAAGGAGCAGTTGGGGGTGACTAGATCTTGTGTCACATAAGGGGAAATCCTGTTGTCAGAAATAATTATGGACACACAAGGATTTGCTAGGGCTATGTTAACGGTTCCTTTTACAGAAGATTTACCAGTTATCACTGGGGCACGTACACTGTCAGTACCTTTGCTATATTCACAAAACACACCAGTGAATATTTTAGGTAGAGATTTGATGCACCATTTGAAAATGATCATTTCGTTTACACAGAAGGGCATAGTATGTTCCATGCCAGGTATCTATTATGTGAATGATAAAACATTAATTCAAGTATTTTGTGGCCAGAGAGTTATGAGAAGAGTGCCACTTAATGCAGACATGCTGTCCTATGGAATTCAGGTGTTGTTGGGATGGATCCCCAGAATAAAGAAGACAGTGTTGTGGTTACCCAGAGAGCATTTGTTTAGACCTAAAGTGCAAACAGACATTGAGTGTGGAATAGAGATTAAGGTGCATATAGAAGCAGCAGTTGTGAGGGAAGATAGAGGGATTTTGCACACAATAGATGAAGAAAGTATTGACTGACACACAGTTTTAGCAATTGATCCAGCACGGCTATTGACCGACATTACTGGCGAACAGTTGTTTCAAGATGAGAACGATGAGTTTATCTTCCAGACAAGTATACCGTGCCAATTGAAAATAGAGTACCGAGAGGTTCCCCAGAGAATATTCTTGGCTAATAATATATAACCATGTTGTCACGAACATTTGGAGAAAGTGCCCAAAGAAAATTGGACCAGTAATCCCTATGATGTAGGTTGCCTTAAAAGCATACGAGCAGTTAGAATTACATTATTAGAGGGGGCAATATTACCCTGAGTGAAGCAAAATTCCATGTCAAGTGAGGCAGATGTAGTAATATATACGAGACAAAGCTGCGCTGCTACTGCAAGGCATAATAGCACCATCAGAATCCCCAAGCAAACACTGCTGTGTTCCCAGTGAAAAAAGTAAAGGGAGGGAAATGGAGATTTATACAAGATTTACAACCCTTGAACAATATTGTGGAGGCCTAGTTACCAATTATTACCTAATCCAGCCACAATGTTATGTAACATATCCACTATTGCCACAGTTTTTACAGTTATTGATTTAAAAAATGCCTTCTTTTCGATTCCATTGCCCCCAGAATCACAATATCTCACTTAGTTCACCTATAGCGGGAAAAGGTTTAAGCACACAAGATTACCACAGAGGTACTGTCAATCCCCTAGTGTACTTAATAGACTGTTACAGATGGATTTAGAAACCATACAGTTACTGAGCACAGTGATACAATATGTTGATGAGCTATTGGTGTGTAGTGCCACAGAAGAACAATGTAAGAAAGATTCATCCTAACATTATTGACAGAAAAGGGATAGACAGTTGACAAAGAAAAAGTACAGTATTGCTAGAAAGAGGTAATTTATCTGGGATAGATAATATCAGCAGAAGGAGGGAAGGTGACAGCAGAAAGAGCAGAAGCAATTCACAAAATGCCCGCCAAACCAAAGTGAGAGAGATGCAACAGTTTTTCTATTTGTGCAACTACTGCTGATCATGGCTTTTTGATGATACTTCTTACATCAGACCCTTGTTTCAAGGGCTAAGAGAGGCACAGAAAGATCAAAAAGCACATAAACGGACAGAAGAGATGGTTGAAGCATTTCATGAATTAGAATATGCAATTACCATGCCCCAGTTTTAGCCCTACCATACTATGCTCCCCCTCCTTCCCTGCAGCTCTCTGGCCGGCCTCTCTTGGCCCTCTTCCCGCTCCTACCTGCAAGGCAAAAAACCTTGGGGTTATCTTCGACTCCACACTCTCCTTCTCTCCTCATATATCTGACGTCTCTAAGAAGTCACACTACCATCTGCACCTCCTCAGAGGTATTCTTCCCTTCCTCTCCTTCCCCCAGAAGCTCACTGTCTCCCGAGCCCTGGTTCTCTCTAAGCTGGACTACTGTAACAGCCTCTATCTTAATCTGCCTGCCTCCACTCTCCGCCCTCTGCAACTCATCCAGAACAGAACTGCGAGACTTGTCCTTGGCCTCAAGCCCAGGGACCGTATCTCTCCAGGACTGAAATCTCTACACTGGCTCCCAGTGGCCGCGAGGATAAAGTTCAAACCCCTCTGCATTGTCCACGAGGCCTTCTGGGTCCTGGGGCCTAACTACCTTCAACTCTCTCTTCCTAAATATCTTCCTTCCCGAGCCCTTCGCTCATCCGTCTCCAACTCCCTCAGGGTCAGCCGCTTCTCGAAGCAACGAGCTGGGGGTAGATCTCTCTCCACGGCAGGGGCCTCCCTCTGGAACAGCCTTCCTGCCTCCCTGAAACTTGAGAAGAACCATCTCCGGTTCCAGAAGCATCTCAAAACCTTCCTCTTTGCTTCTGCTTTCTCTCTCCCTCTCCCCTGCTAATTCTTCGCTGAAACTGCACTGAATCTGCAACTGGGCTACTCTCACCGACCCCGGTCCTGGGCCCAGCCACTCTCCACTTGCACTGCCTCCCTGGCAACCCCTGCACTGCGGGACTGTCTCTGTATCCCTACAGCCCCCCCTTCCCAGCACTTGTCTGCACTTACCTTGCACTTGCCACCTGCTGGCCCTCTTACTTATTTATTTTATTTTATTCTACTTACCTTGTACTGCACTTCCCCCCTCCCCTTCCCCTTGCACTTTCTCCCTTCCCCCTACCCCTGCACTTGCGCGATCTGTATGACACCTGGCCTAGTAGGATCGTTGTCTGTCTTCCCCTTGTTCCCCCCTCCCTGCCTCGTCGCGCCTTGAAACACTTGTGTATAGGCGCGTTACAAATGCCATATCATATCATATCATAATGTTCTTGTTTTCCCATTCAAATGGTCATGTGATGGTGGCCACAGAAATCTTCAGTGGGGTACAAACCCCTTGCATACTACAGTAGATTGTTAGATCCATTGATAAAGGGGCTGCAGCAGACTTTGCTTTTGAGAAATCAGCAACAATAACGATGAGCTCTACAGTGACACTGTATGTAGAGCTGTGGGATATATTAACCCAACTCATCAGTACTTCCCCACATCACCAAGCTACCCATCTACAGTCACCAGCAAAATGGCTGTGCTGGCTCCAGTGAGCACCATTGCACCAAAACTGCGTTTTGCAGCAACAAAACGATGGCTGCACTGTTTTTCCAAGCGCCATGGGGCAAAATGGAACAGGAAACACCCAGAAAAAGCTACTATGGTGTGTTCTAATTTGCCTTAAAGAAATGTAGAGAAAAAGCAGTGCTGCTTTGCTGCAAGCCCAAAATTCCCATTGAAAAAGGGAATATGTCACCTCAAAAATGATGCCGCTCTGATGCTATTTTTCCCTGTTTTCACCAAACTGCTTTTATCAAAAAGACCCTGTCACGCCCAGGCATATTCAAATTTTGCTCCATCAGAAAAGAGCATTATTCCTGAGTGACAGGCTGTGCCAGCCAAACCTGAGAAAATCGACAAAAGCTTTCCGTAAGCTACACGGGAAATGCTTAAATTGTGCTACAACATGTCAAAAATTACTGCTTGAAAAGAAAATCAGAGCTTTCTGTGCACTTGTCAATTCCAGGAGACCTTTGCCTTGTACAGACTGTTGTGTACAAGAAACTAACTATGGCTGCAAAACAATGTGGGAATCTAGATAGAAAAACCGGATTTGCAAGAAAAATGCAACTTTCAGTCAGCACATGTTAAATGTACTTTTGCACAATAAAGGAAAATATCTCTTTTAAAAGGACATGTTGGATAAGGCCTTGTCCTTATCTAACAATGTGAAAGGGAGTTGTGCTGTGACATTACATGGATTAGATGGTTCTATTCAGCAGGTTTTCTTCCAATTCAGAGCAAAAATAAATACAATTGAATCAAACTGCAATGGCTGCCTGGGGTAGGGGAGTCAACCCGAAAATAGGTTTCTGCAGTGGCTACATGGGGGGGAGAAGAACCATCTAAACTGGTCTGCTGGGAGGATGCTAGTAACATAGGACCCCCACAGTAAACTCATTGAACACACAAGTGATAATTGCGAGGTTGGACAGACTGTTGTCTGTGCTCCAGCCTCGTACAATAGAATTCTAGGACACTAAAGTGTGAAGTGAAAATTCACACCTCCTTGTGATTTCCAATAGAAGCTTCAAAGAAAATCTCTGTGACAACCTGGGATGAGGGGGTAGCCTTGGAAAGGCATGCCCATACATGGAGAACAATATTGACATTTGTTTCCAAAGACAATGGGCCTCATTACACGGTAGGCGGTAAGGGATTACCAGCACTGGTAAGGGCACCAGTGCCAGTAATCCCTTATCCCCCTACTATGAGGTCCCTTAGCGGGTCCCTTCCCTAACGCCTGGTTTTACCAGGCATTAAGGAAGGGACCTGTTGAGGGACTTCAGAGCTAATAACGGGCCTGCTAAGCTCTGAAGTCCTTTAGCGTGTCCCGTCCTTAACACCTGGTCAGACCAAGCGCTAAGGAAGGGACCCGCTGAGGGACCTCTTAGTAGGGCGCTAAGGGATTACCGGCATCAGTGTCCTTATCGGTGCCGGTAATCCCTTAGTGCATACTGTGTAATGAGGCCCATTGTAGCATTCACTGACCCCTTGGGAATAGAAATGGCAGAGAATTGGGTATTATAAAGAAGGTATCCATGATGCCATTGCAAATTTTAACAATGATATACCTAATATTAAGCTATACACATGTGTAAAGTTATAGAATTTTAAGTAATATAATTCTCCCCGAAAAGCATGAAAAACTGTTAGAAGGGCTAAACAAGGTCCCACAATCGTGAGGATTGGACTGCTATGCTCCACATACAATAGGTAATGTACCCATGTGATTTGTTAAAATGCCACAAATGTATAAATGTGTAAATTAGGTTATAACTGATTTTGGGCAAAAAGGACTGTGAGATGGCTTTTTAATCTCATAAAATGCAACCTCACAACCTCATAAACCTCCTCCCCGAGGAGGCAACCAACATTGATTGTCCTATATGCTTCGTGGAGGTAGGCCTAGCTCAGTTCTGCCCACCAATAATTCTGTGATGTCACCATGATCTTCTATATAAAGAGTAGCTGACAGAACTACAGACACACACTGTTCTTGAACTTCCTGCTCCTGCATTCCTGATCTGCTCTATTCATCTTGCTGATCCCAACTACAAGGCCAAAGCATTGCTGACCCTACTCCAGAGCCGACTGCAAAAATCCAAGCATAGCTGATTCCTATTCCCAGCAAGGCCACTGCGTTCCTGATCTGCTCCATCCATCTTGCTGATCCCAACTACAAAACCCAAGCATAGCTGATTCCTATCCCAGCAAGGCCATTGATCCAGAATCAACCCACTAATCTCCAATTAAAAAGGGGAAAGCTGTGGTACATTTTGCATCCTGAAATCGGACCGGCTTGCTGCCCACTAACTGCTTGCCCACTGACTCCATCCAGCGGTACCTGTGCCATCCTGTGACCCGAATTACCTAGCTGTTCGCTACCTGGTGACCAGACCTTGCCCAGCTGACTGTCCAGAAATCCCAAAACTAAAAGAAAGTGGATTGTGAGTATAATCCCCACCCCATAGAAACACATAGCCTATCTGGCCTTGCCTTTGTCCTTATCCCATTCTCTGAGTAGTCATATTTACACCCTGGTAACTTGTTGAAACTGTTAGAATTATCCTCGTATCCTGTCCTTAATGTTTATGTGCTAGCGCCATCTCTTTTCAATTTTGTCTGGTGTAAATTATAAGCCCTTAGTTATATTTGGAGTAAAATTGGTTAAGAAGCGTTTTTTGGGTCAATGGTGGTGATTGAATATTCTCGAATAATTGATTAAAAGTAATAAACAACATAAAAATAAAGTAAGTATGGACAGTTTGTTTGTTTCTTTGTTTGTCTGTTTATTGATTTGTTTTGTGCGCCAAACCCCAGTGTTAGGAGTAGGGTTTGGGGCAAGCCCAGTAGACAGTATAGGAGAAATTGAGGTAAAGACTACTGTTCCCAGCATGCTTAGGGGCAGATTGTAGTCTCTGGAGTTCGCACCGTGAGCCAGCTGGAGCCCATCAGGAGAGTATTTAGCCGTTGACTGCCCATGCACAGGTGCTGATAATTGATGTTGTGCAGCACGGGCGGCCATGACGGCGTGTATGGGGCTCTGGACGAACTGATAGCGAACTGGGTGTGCAGACAATCACGCCGGCGAGTGGGGCCTGCAAGTAATCACGGCGGTGAGAGAGAGTTGACTGCCCAAGCCTGTTGATCTGTGGGCGTGACTCTGGGAAGTAACGCAGGTCACTCGGCAGCTTACCCCGGGCCGCGGTGGTGAACCTTCCATACCGCTGCCTTGAGTGGTGTCTCCAGACTATGCGCGGCAGTGGCTCCAAGTGGCTACGGCGTTTCAACAGCGGCATGTCCTGATGTCCGGGTGTACTTTCGAGTCACCCGGACCCTAAGATAAGTGCATTCAAGTATTTATGTAAATGCCTCGAGCATGGTGTTTAAATGCTACGTTCTGAGAGAATTAATGAGCTACTGGCGTTGGGTCAGCAGATTGTTGGTAACATTGTTTATACCCAGAGTATGAGGCAATACGCAGTAGAGAGAGGAATCTTTACTAATGGGAAGGGGAAAAGTCTTCTCGACATACAACTACAGACAAGTCATGATTTATGTTTATTGCTTATGTTTGCTTATGTTAAATGTCAGCCCATTGGGCCATGTGTCATGTTGAATTCATGTAGGGAAGATTCCCTTGTGTGTGCCATACAGTTTGTGTTGCTTCCTGTTTGCTATGTGTTATATACACACGTACATGATCATGGGTATGGTATAGTATAATTAAGAACCCTAGGTGCTACATAAGGAGTCTCAGGAGTCAGATAGGATAGGCAGTAGCAAGCATGGAGGGCAGGATGATGAAGTTTCAGGATTAAGTTTCTGTGTTAGATATGCATGTTTTCTCTTCCCTACCTTCCCTTTGTCATTCCACACCCTTTCCCTAACTCCATCTTCCCCCCATTGGCTGCCACGTGGTTATTTGTGTATTTACATTCAGGCGCCCGTGCCAACCACGGTGGGAGGGTCGATCTATTCGGCTTCTGCGGTTCGGTAGAGGGGGTTGAGACCCTTTCATCCCTCATTAGACTTGACACCGAGGATATCTGGGCGCTTTTGCACAAGGGTACAAGTATACTTTAGGCATGAATTACAATAGTTATAATTGGATGAGTTACAGTGGTTACAATTCGTTTGTACATAATAAGAACAGAGAATATATACATGATAGTACAATAACAATGCGCAGGGAAATACGGGTGCAGAAGAATATACAATAACTGTCAATGGCAGTGGTTACAATGCCAGAGATTCATGTAGCGACAGATGAATGGGCTTCTACTATCCATGTGTGTGAGAGGTCCTTAGCTACGAGCCAGTTTATGGTATTTTGCGTAAAGATATGAAAGGTTTGGTCTGCTCGCAAGGAGGGAGGGAGGGTATTCCAGAGCTGCACCGCCATCACAGGGAAACTGCTCCACCTGCTTTTTTTGTTTGGATCTAGGAACGATCAAGCAGAAAGAGTTAGCTGTCCTAGTCGGGCGTAAGGTCGATTTTTGAACAATTCTCTCTGTGAGGTAAAGTGGGACAACTTCGTTGAGGCATTTGTGTGTTAAGGAGACAGTTTTAAGCATCATTTTGTCATTAATGGAAAGCCATTTGTTCTGTCTCCTTAGTTACGATATATATGCTTTCTCTCCTAGGTATGTCAAGAGCTGTTCTAAGCGCATTGTTTTGGAGAATTTGGATTTTATTAACGATGTACTTGTTCGCACCCAGGTACAGTGCATTGCAATAATCCAATTGGATGAGCGCTCTGGCTAGGATAGTACAACTTTCTTTGGAAAGAAAGTACGTGTTTGCAGGCCCTGATCAGCTTACAAGTATATGCTGTCGAGGAGGCCATGGCATTAACTTGTTTGCTTAGTATGAGTGTCAAGGTGAAAGCCTAGGGTGTTTACCTCTTTTACCACTTTAATATTGTACCCATCAATATTGAAAGAGGTGTATTTTGTACTAGGTTTGCTCAGATTAATTGCTGATCCGAGTATCAGTAGCTCAGTTTTATCGTCATTCAGGCACAGGCTGTGGGCGGCCATCCATGCCTGAATAATTAGGTACATTTTAGGTACATTTTTAGTTGAAAACAACTTGTCATTATGGGGGACACTCCCCAGCTATACTTATCTAAAACATTCCCTAGATACACACCAAAGTTCAGGAAGTACCATGCCGAGTGGGTAAAAGGCACAACTAACAAAATGTTCATGCCATGTCCTCAAGAAGGTTCATTATCAAGAACACTATTGCAACACATGACAACATATTTACATGCTGCAAATACTGGGAAGAAGTTACAGAAAAGATTAGCCATTTTAGAACTATGGAAACTGTATTGGAGCCAGGAAGAAGACCCACCCGAAAAGGAGTGTATGCTTAAATAGAATAAAGGGGAAGACGCAAAGCCTTCTGCTCCTCTTTCTTCTGGAATCAAGAGTAGAGACACTGAGAAATAATTTGATTCTATCCTTTAAAGGAGTTAAAGTCAGTGGTGGGATATGTTAATTTGACATACACTTATAATAGGGAGGACAATATGGAAGAGAGCAAGATTAAAGAAAGCAAATATATGTCAGCACGCAATGACTATAAAGAGCGCGATGAAAGAAGGGACGGACAGATAGAGATAGAGGAAGAAGCTATGAGACAAAAAGAAGACCGATATTACGCAAAATAGAAAGGGCATTGGGCCTCTTTACAAGTCAGCCGGCCCGGAAACAACAGTGGCGGTAAATCCGCCGCCACCATTGTTTCCGGACCGGCTGATTCCGAGTACTGCAGGCGGGAATAACACCACCCGCCTGCAGGCGGACATGGAAACACTGGCTCTGTCATAGATGGAACCAGTGTTTCCATGGTCCCATCCCCATGGAGTCCTATTGGACTCCATGGGAGTGGGGATTTACAGAATTCCGCCTCCAGAATTACCGGCTCACCAGGGTTGTAATGCCCCGGTGATTATGGCAATCACGGAGTCGGAATGGTATTACCGGACCTGCGGCAGCCTGCCGGTCTTTCCAGCACAGCTACCGCCAGACTCGTAATGAGGCCCATTGACATTGTTAGAGAGAAGAAACAGAGGAATGGGAAAAGAAGGAAAAGGAACGAGGAAGGGCATACAAAGAGGAGAAGGAAAAAGGGAGGAAGTGAAAGGAAGAAGGCAGAAGGTATGAAGAACAGAAGAAAGAGAAAGAGAGAATAGGAGAGAGGGGAGAGGAAATGTGACATAATAGAAACAGAGAGCTTGAAAGAATGTAGGTTGCAAAGAAGCTGAGAGGAAGAAGAGAAAAAGTAGATGAGAAGACGAGAAAAAGAAATGAGAAGGAATAGGGGAAAGGGATGATGAAAGAGATCTCATTGTTACGAGATGTATTGTGCCTATTGAACCATGAGAATGATGGGAAGACGAGAGAGAGTCACAACAGCCCCGCAGGGAGCTTCAAGGGATGCCGAAAATACAGACAGGGTCTGATGAGCATGAGGCAGAAGGCATAGGGAAAAGGATTGGGGATCTATATAGGAAAATGAGGGAGACAATTATTTTATTTATTTAAACTTTTATAACGTGCCACATGCCCGAGGGCCTCAGGGCGCACATAAAAGACAGACAGGACAGACACATAAGAGAGCAGGTTGGAAGAGGCTTTAGAGTCAGGAGTCAGTCAAAGGGGGGATGAACAATTAATGAAATAAAGGACTCAGTCAGGGGGAGGTTGAAAATGTAGGTCTTCAGCCTCTTCTTAAACTTGCTGGCCAATTCTGTTGTTCTGAGAGCATTAGGGAGGGCATTCTAAGCTGTGGGCCCTTGAACATCTGGATTGATCATTGGATTTAAGTGTGTGTGAAGGTACATAGGCCTTTAAACAGTCTGTAAGGTATTTTGGGGCAGCGCTGGGCATGCACTTATGAGTGAGTGTAAAAATATTATGTGTGATGCGATATAAGCCAGAGATGGCGCAAACAGCTCCATTCGAGCGATCTGCAGTGCGGATAGGTTGGACTGATAGCATCCACTCAGGAGGCTGTTACAATAGTAAAGGTGGGAACTGACGAGTGCAGAGGCCAAAGCGGACACATTACTATGTGACACAAAAGGCCAAATATGGTAGTGCAGCTTCTTAATGAAGCCCCAAGAGAATCGGATCTGGGAGACATGCTGATTCATTGTCAATTTGGCATTGACCAATGTGACACCGAGGACCTTCACCTTCTTGGCCACTGGGATGATAATATTAGAGATACTAAAGCTGTTATGCTCCAAATGTAAGTCTTGTTGGTGTTAAGGGCCAGGGAGTTGGCTGTCAACCAATCATGAATCGTAGAGTAGATAGTATTAAGAATCAGTGAGTCCTGAGCATACAGGCCTGAGCGTTTCATGATGACCTGGGTGTCATCAGCGTAATTCGTATACAGGACACCCAGGCCATCTAGGAGTCTCAAAAAATTAATAATATAGGCATTGAACAAAGAGGGTGAAATACAGGACCCCTGAGGGATGTAATAGTTGCTGATGTAGAACAGGCATCGCTGGTGGCCACTCTAGCATTATGAGGGCCAGGAAAAGAGGCGACCCATTGTGAAGCCAGGCTAGAGAAGCCCCCTTTGGATTGCAACTTGTACACTAATAAAGCATGATCCACCAGATTAAATGCGACGGATAAATCGAGAAGCATTAAGATTGCCGGCTGACCGTGATCGAGAATATTCGACAGATTTGCTTAAAGGTCCAGCAGGGTTGTCTCCATGGCTCTAAAGCCTGACTGACGTATTCCAAGAATATAGTTCTGCTCAATGAAAATATGGAATTGTAGGTATGCAACCTTGTCCAGAATTTTGAGAAGAAACAGAACATTGGTACAAGGTCAGAAAATCATTATTTTCGCTAATTATATAGGTTAAAAAGGACCATTAGCAATTTGAATGTTGAGGAGATATATAATTGGTTGATTATTTTGGGCTCCAAAATGGACTTATCTATATTGTTTCACTTTGGGCGATAACAAATGAAGAGTTATGGCAACAAGTCCTTAAGAGGTTGTCAAATGTTATAATACCAAATAATGCCATTTTTAGGGGATTGCTTAAACTTATGAAAAAGTTATACAGAACGTTTCTGTCAATTAGAATCAATAAGTTGAAAATTTAACTGATTACACATTATGTTTTTTCTCCAAAATCTTTTTATAGAATCAATACGATTGTACGCCCCTGATGAAAAGTTTACTCAAAACGCGTTGGGCCAATTTGAACAATAAAAGCATGAACTAATGGACTATTGAATGGTCATTTAGAATCCTAATTATAAACCACTATAACTTTTAATAAGTGTTGAAGTAGCAGGTGTTTTTCCTTTTAGGAGCTTGTGTTTTACCTCATACTAATTGTTTGGCTTTTCTTGCGCTTTAGAAAGTGTGCAGGTGACGGGGGTTCCCTAACAGGGAACCTTCACCCCTTCTTTGTTCTTGACACAACCTATATGCCATGGTTGTGGTTTTCTCCCCCGCACCTAGAAAGACATTACTTATTTTCCTATAATTGTATTGAATATACCTAGCATCACATTGAATCGACTTTAAGAGGTGTGCCCAGTGCTGACACATAAAATTGGAATTATCTGAGGGCGATTCGTCCCTGTGGTTCAAATCTCCCATCTCTAGGACTGGGGTGTTTACCTTGGTGATTTTATTCAGAAGGCTTCTCAACTGTAACTCGAAGAAAGCAAGTACCCTTGGTAGTCTATAAAGGATAATTATAGATATTGACATATTTTGAGAGATTTTCAATTTTACTATAAGACTCTCACAGTCGTCCCGTGCCTCATGAGACACTGAATGGCAGTGTAACTGACTTTTTAACAGTAGGGCTACCCCACCTCCCCGACCAACTTTGCGGTCGGCCCAAAAAATTTGGTAGATTTGGTAGTTATTAGGAATGCTAAAATGGCTTCTGAGAGGGTGGTCTCGTTAAGCCAAGACCCAGTGACTGCCAGGAGGTCGTGACTCAAGGTCATAAGGAGATAATCAATCTCTACTCCATGTTGCCTACGGGAATGAGTATTAAGGAGGGAAAAATGAAGCCGGGGGTCGAGTACAGAGTTTATAAAACCAAAAGGAAGCATGGAAGGATCTCCACCAAAAGAAGCAGGAGAAAGATTGGATGACCTAATGGTGGACGAGCATAGAACATTGTACTTAAGTACGTGGTTGTAGACTCTCCTGATTGGAAGTAATTCCATAGAACAGGGTATTTGACACATGTTCATTCTCAGTAGAGGGGCTCCCACACTGCGTAAAACCTGGGGTGTTCAGCCTAAGTAAACCTGGGTAATACAGACGTGGACGCCTTGCTCACTGTGTCTTAGAGAAGTTCAGCTTCACCTCACTGATGAGACCCCACTAGACTGAAACACATGTCTGGGGTTGCTGATGGTACTCTTGATCAGAGGAAAATTGCCTAGCATTTCATTGCTGGACTGCTCTTGTGGGTTGGACAAAGACTGGTAAGCACAAACTGCAGGATGAACAAGCTGCAGTGCATGGCAGCAATTGCTGGCGAGGAGCGCAGAGAAAAGAAGCGTACGCGGTAGTAATTGCTGGCAAGGAGCGCAGAGAACAGAAGCGGGCAACCACGACAGAGACCCGTTGCAGCACACCTGAGGTGAACTGCAGCATGGGCATGGAATTATGCTGCAAGATAGAAGGGCGCAGAGCATGGGGCAGGACAAAAACAACCACAGATGAGACTCATTGCAGCGCACGAGAGGTGAACAGCAGTGTGGGCATGGAATTATGCCTTGATAATAAGTAAAGACGAGGAGCGTGTGTCCAGCAACGTGTGCCAATGACAAGGTAGCTCTTCAGTGCACTGCAGGGGGCTGACGGAAGGAGACACAGGATGTGCTCCGTCAGAATGGCCAAGAGGTAGAAACAGGAAAGCAATGGAAGGTGGAGCTGAAGGGCAGCCGGGAATAGGGGAGGAAGGGCAGAGGGGGAATGCGAGCGAAGCGCAAGATAAAGAAGCCAGTAAGGCGAACGGCGAGTAGAAGCAGCAGGCGGAAAAGAGTTTACCAGGTTCGGCAATTGCTGGAATCAAGATTAGCGTAGAAGACAGCTTGCAAAGATATCCAGGAGGCACGCTAGAAGTAGCAACGCAGCGAGCAATGTTCAAGCTGCCTTTCATGTTGCGACTCCTCATTGTGGGGAAAGAGTGAAACTAGGCTGACACTGACTGCAGATTTAGACGGCTCATGACGGCGGTCATCTTGGATGAAGAGGGAAGGGGCAAATCAATGTAATTTCCACGAGGGCCAGAGTTTCTAGGATCTGTGATTACTGACAGTATGTCCCCCATGGGTCTTGTTAGGTCCTGGTTTCCATCGATGTGTCCAATTGCATTTCTTGAGCAACAAAAGTGGCTTGTATTGAGGATGATGATTCCCAACTTCAATCAGTTGGACTCTATCCCTTCCAGTCTAGTAGGTATTGTAGTCGTTCACTATAGTATCGGGAATCACATATGCCTGACACCTCGTATTCTGGTCCTTCCTTGGTGTCAATGGCAGGTGGTCTGCTCTGTACCTGTCGATGGAATTGATCAATGAGATGAGGTTTCAATTGAGATACATGAAAAACAGAATGCATCTTGGACCATGAAGGTGGCAGAGACAGGCGATAAACAACAGGACCACTTTGGCCAGAATGGAAAACGGTCCAAAGAATTTTGGGGAGAGTTTGAATGGTACCAATCTCTTGGGAAGAAATCAAAAGGCCAACCACACTTAATTGCCTATGTTGTAAAGTGGTTGTTTCCTTCTTTTAAGGTCTGCCCTTGTCACTTGCTTGTGAAGCTTCCAGGGTGGTCAAGACATGTGTATGCCCTGTTTCTATGTCCTGACATAAGGCCACCACAGAAGGAAAAGTTCCTGATGATTTAATCTAAAAAGGTATACGGGAAGGATGAACCTCATAACTGCAGAGGAATGGACTCATAAAGCTTGCCATGTGCAGAGAGATATTATAGGCGTATTCGGACAAGGGAAGTAGTAAAGTCCAGTTATCTTGGGTGGAAGAGACAAAACACCTTAAGTAGTGTTAAGGCATTCTGTCTGCCTGCTGGCCTGTGGGTGTTAGCCCGATGAAAGTGCCCTATGTATACCTAGTATTTAACATAGTTCTTTCCATACCCATGGCGTGTATTGGGAGCCTCTATCTGAAATGATGGCGTCTGGTAGTCCATGTAAACGGAAGATATGTTAAAAAATAAATGGTGGGCCATCTGAATGGCTGAGGGGACTTGTGGCAGGGCCAAGAAATTTAACATTTTAGTCATGGTATCTATTGTGACTATGATGGCGGTATTGCCAGTGCAGATAGGGAGTGCCACAATAAAATCTGTGGAGATATTTGCCACTTTGTTGTGGGCAGTTCTGGTTGAGTTAAGAGTCCTGCTGACTTGAGTCGAGGTGTCTTGGTCTGTAGACAGAAAATACAGGCAGCTACTTATTCTTGTATATCCAGAGCCATGGATGGCCACCAAAAATGTCTGCGCACTTGGCCAAGGGTAACACAAACTCCTCGATGACGTGACACCATGGAGTCACGACAGTCTTAGGACTTCCTTGCACATGAAGATAGAAGGTATGAAAACTTGTTTCCAAAAAAAGAGAAGGTCTTCTTATTGCTTTAAGTTGAATGTGTGAATGAGTTCCTGCAATTCTTGTGCTAACCTTTTGTTTCCTGAACGAGAGCTTGTATGAAATTGGTAAAATGAAAGATAAAGACTGCCTTACGAAGTATGGTTTCTGACTGAAAAGAGACTGTCTTATCTTCTTGGGTGTGTGAGAGGACATCTGCCAGTAGATTGCCTTTCCCTGACAAAAAAGTAAACAGTAGCCTGTAGGAAGAGAAGAAATAGGCCCAGCGATCATGTCTGCTGTTTTGTGTTTCTGCTAGTTGAAGCACCTGTAAGTTGCAGTGATCGGTGCGTATAGTAATGGGGCAATGGGTGACTAATAAAAGATGTCACCATTCTTTACAGCATCTTTTGATTGCTAGCAATTCTTTTTCCATTACAGTGTAATTCACCTCTGATGTGGGCAATGTTTTGGAGAGGTAGGATATAGGATATTCAGTTTGTTTTAATACTGCACCTATTGCAGCATAAGAGGCATGTATTTCCAACATGAACGCTCTGTTCTGGTCAGCAAGCTTCAATATGGGTGCAGTGGTAAAGGCTTTTTTTAGGTCCTGAAAGGCTGTTTGCGCCTTGTCGTCCCAGTGGAACCTCATTCCTTTCTTCAATAGTGCAGTGATGGGTAGAATTCGGTACGAGAATTTGGAAATTAACTTTCGATAAAGGTTTGCAAACCCCAAGAAGCGCTGTATGCCTCTAACTGTTCTTGGGGGTGGCCAGTCCAGATCTACTTGTATCTTGGTTCCTTGAGAGGAAAGGATGTATCCCAGATAGGGGATTTGGGTCTGGTGGAGCGCACACTTGTTTAGTTTGGCTTGTAGGTGGTTTTCTCGTAGTCTCATAAGCACATCCTGGACAGGTCTGAAAATACATGGTCCACAAAATGTTGAAAGACCACCGGGGCGTTTGAGAGTCCAAAGGGTATCAAACGATATTCATAATGCCGAAAGGGAGTGCAGAAGGCGGTCTTCCATTTGTCGCCTCTCTGTATTCGAATGAGTTGTTAAGCCCCCCTCAGGTCCAGTTTAGTAAAGTAGACTGCTCGCTTGACGGCTTCTAATATGTCTGAGATGAGGGGCATTGAGTATTTATCAGGAACTGTGATTTGATTGAGACCCCTATACACTATGCAAAGGTGGAGTTCTTTGGTATCCTTCTTTGGTATAAAAAAAGAGAGGCCCCTGAGGGTGACTTGGACTCTGCAATGAGACCATGGTGATGATTGGTCTGATGGTATTCCCTTAGGGCTTCCTTCTTGGGGATAGACAGAGTATACATTCTCCTGAATGGTAAGAGTTTATCCATCCAGATCTTGATACAACAATCGTCTCTTCTGTGGGGTGGTAGGGACTTGTATTCAGTTTCCTCAAACACATCTTGAAAAGGGGTCAATTGTTCTGGTAGGAGTACATGTATGGCTAGTGTTTTGGGAGAAAGGAACTCTGGATTGTGGGATGAATGCATCCCCACTGATCCATGCGTAAGGCAATGTGAGATACAAAGTTCGGATCCCAAAAACAGGGAACCTGCTGACCAGTTTTTAAAAGGGTTATGTATCTGCAGCCACGGTAATCCCAGAATAATGGGATGGTGGGCAACGCAAATCAAATCAAATGAAAGCGTTTCTTGATGTGTCATTATTGTCATGACTAGGGTTGTGGTCTGTTATTTGATGGTTCCTGAAGTCAATGGTGACCGATCAACTCCTTCCACCAGTACACTAATGGATTTAGTCACTCTGAGGATAAGGTGTGTTTGAGCCCATTGATCGTCCAAAACATTGCCTGCTGCCACACAGTTAATTAATGCGGGAACATTATCCAACTGATGGTCTCGTAGAGCAACAAGAATGACCACCATCAAGGTATCTTTAGTCTGACTAGAATCAATTTGGGAATCAAGTTGTTTCTCCCGAGTCATGGTTCCCTCTATGACTGGAATAAGGTGTTTCCCTGGCGTCTAGGAGTTGCCAGAGGGCAATCACGGATGGTATGTTCCTTAGATCCACAATACATACAGAGCCCCTAGGTGCAGTGACGATTCCATTCTGTGGCAGTAAGAGGGCTTCTCGCCACCCCTATTTGCATGGGTTCCTCCGATCTTGTTGATTTGGAAGCGGGTTTAACTGGATCCAAATAGCTCTGTGGGTTTCTAGCCCTTCTCCTTTCTGCCATTATCTTTTGTAAGCGATAGTCTGCCTGCATGGTTAAAGTGATCAAATCGGCCAGATTAAGTGGACTAGCCACTCTGTCAACCTCATCTTTAAGGTCTCTGAAGACCCATCCGGAAAAGGGTAAGCAAAGGATCATCTGGCCAAGCTGTAACAGAGGCCATTTGCGTGAAATGGGTTATATATGTAAGGAAATCCTGTGTTCCTTGCTAGTAATCCAATAATTGTTCCAGGGCTGATACCAATATCTCTGGTCTTCCAAGCATCGCTCGGATACTGAAACCTGGGATATGAATCCATCAGGGGGTTGTTAGATGTTACCAAGGGAGTAGCCCAAGTTAGGGCGCTACCTGCCAAATTGGAGATAATTAATCCCACCTTTGCTCTGTCATTTCGGAAATAGTTTTCCTTGAACATAAACTGGACGGTACATTTGTCCAGGTATTCCTTACATTTTTTTGGATTAACATCATACTTGCTTCCTGCCAATGACCCGGGTGGTGTTTGAGGTGACGTCATTAATTGTCTAAAGGAAATGTTCTCTCCTTTTAATGTCTGGGCCTCTGAGGTCAATGACTGTACAGCATTCACAAGGTGCTGTAACTGGTCCATGGTTGGGGGTGTTGCTATCTGTTAGGCAAGGTAATTCACTGACCTGAGTTAGCAGACACAGTCTTACGAGGAGAGTAGGTCAATCCCTGTTTCTGTCTGACCTCTGATTATAAACAGAAGGTTGTGCAGACATGGGGAAAAAACCCAAATGGCAGGTAAAAACCCAGAAGTAGAGTTGATCCTTTCTAGTTGATCCAAGTCCGTATATAGAAGGGTAGACTGTTTTCTTCTATCGATGGAAAAGAGGAGAAGTTAGAGGAACTGGTCGCACAAACTGCAGGATCAACAAGCTGCAGTGCATGGCAGTAATTTCCTGCGAGGAGCGCAGAGAACAGAAGCGGGCAACCACAACAGAGACCCGTTGCAGAGCACCTTAGGTGAACTGCAGCATGGGCATGGGATTATTCCACAAGATAGAAGGGCGCGGAGCGCGGGGCAGGACAAAAGCAACCACGGCTGAGACCTGTTGCAGTGTGCCAGAGGTGAACTGCAACGTGGGCATGGAATAATGCCTTGATAAAAAGTAAAAGTGAGGAGCGCGAGTCTGGCAATGTGTGCCAATGACAAGGCAGCTCTTCAGTGCACTGCTGGTGGCTGACGGAAGGAGACACAGGATGTGTGCCATCAGAATGGCCAAGAGGTAGAAACAGGAAAGCAACGGAAGGTGGAGCTGAAGAGCAGCCGGGGAAAAGAGGAGGAAGGGCAGAGCGGGAATGGGTAAGAAATTCAAGATAAAGAAGGCGGTAAGGGGACCGGCAAGTAGTAGCAGCTGGTGGGAAAGATTTTACAGGGTTCGGGAATTGCTGGAATCCAAATTAGCGTAGATGACAGCTTGCAAAGATTTCCAGGAGGCACGCTAGAAGTAGCAACGCAGCAAGCAATGTTCAAGCTGCCTTTTTTGTTGCCACTCCTCCTGGTGGGGAAAGAGTGAAACTAGGCTGACAGTAACTACAGATTTAGACGGCTCATGGCGGCGGCCATCTTGGATGAGGAGAGAAGGGGAGAATCAATGTAATTTCTATGAGTGCCAGAGTTTCCAGGATCTGTTATTCCTGACACTGACCTTGTGTGGGTATTTCTCCTCTGTGAAAGGTGCAGTGAGCTAAAACATGGTTCCAGACCCTCCTGAATGGAAGACATTCCATAGAACAGGGTATTTTACCCATGTTTGTTCTCAGTAGACAGGCTCCGACGCTCCTTAGTAACTTTGATAGGCTCAGCTTCACCTCACTGATGAGGCCCGGCTAGGCCGAAACACGTGTCTGCGGTTGCTGATGGTACTCTTGCTCAGAGGAGATTTGCCCGGCATTTCGGTGCTGGACTGCCCTTGTGGGTGTGACAAAGACTGATATGAAAAATGGTATTTCTCCTCTGTGAAGGGTGCAGTGAGCTAAAACGTCATCGTAGACCCTCCTGAGTTGAAGAAATTCCATAGAACTGGGTATTCGACCCATGTTCGTTCTCAGCAGAGGGGCTCCCACATTCCTTTGTAATGATGTTCTTAAGTAAACTAGATCTGTTTATACTGTGCGCCACGTGCATTCCTCTCTACACATCTTACGACTTAAGCCACTGTGTTGTTTGTCATGGATCTGCATTCTGTTTAAACGACTGCGGTTGATGGGCGCTATGACTTCAGTATAGTCTTGCCTCCCCTTTCGTTACTGCCAATGTAGGCGTTCCTTTGTCTGAGCTTAATGTAGAATGTGTACTATCTTTATGCTTACTTGCCTACCCTGCTGTCAGTGGATTTGGCCCTACGCACACCCATGTTGCTCATGTAGTATTTGATCGCTATTTGTACAATACACAGTAGTAGCAGACACCTTTTGTGCCTAGCCGTTAAAGTTTGTTAGCACACAGCCTCTGAGCACAGTACCACCCGTCGATATTGCTGATTTCATGTACTCTGTTCTCGTGTATACCGTAACTGCTGTTTGCACTTTTGTCACTTTCAAACTGCTAGCTAATACCATACGTGTATTGATACATTGACTATATGACAGTATTACTTACCCTCCCCTCGCTCATGATTGATGCCAATCAGTGTATTATTCGATGTGCCTGCTTTGCTGCATATATACCATATTGTTTTCAAACCCACATTCAGCCAAATCGCTCTCTAGCAGGTTATATTGTACTCATCTACTGAGGTAGTGACTATATATAGACTGTATTTAGACAGTATTTCCTCAAACTATCACTTTGCCTGTTCAATCTGTTTAAATGCCCCAGACCCCTGATCCCTCCTCACCCCTGACCACTAGTACGTACAAATTAACACTGCAGCCTACTCAGCAGGCACACACTACGCTCCAGAACGCACCTCCTGCTCTTCTCTTGGGTCCTGATCGGGACACTTCACAACACTGTCACACCTCACACCACTTCATCACAGCACTATCCTCCACACGCAATAGGCTGGGTACTTGTCCCAATACACATTTCTTGTTGTGAGTGTTTGGAAGGAGGCAATAGCCACCACTACGACCTAACTGTACAACCTAAAGTTTCATGTTATCATGACTCTTCCCAATCCCTACCTGAATGCACCTGCCCTCTGGCTACAACACTTTGCTTCCAAACCTATGCCTAATCAACCGTGCTCCACTCAAGCTAGAAACCTGAGGCTTGGCTCACGACACTGCTGTGCATCACTTAACCAGACCACGACACAAACAGCAAAGTCTCCTTTGCCAATCGCCAATTTGTCAATCGCCCTGCCTCTACTCATGCTAGAAACCAGAGACTAGGTACCAGATTCTACCTAACCTCTTGCACTACTCTCCCTATCGCCAATAGCCCACTGTCTACATACCTAGCTGCTCCACCCATTACTACTATCCAGACCATACTTACATACTTTAGTCTACCCTGTAACACTTGGGCCTCGAGACTCCACACTACCCACCGACAGCCCCATGACTCTCATAACAAATCACTAACACCTATCATCAACCTAGCCTCTGCATTGCCTGCCAACACAATTGCTAATGCCTCACTGGCTACCAGCACCACCAACGTTAAGGACTTGAAGATCAAAGGTGCACTCATCAATGCCCGCTCCCTACCTGCTCATGCCTTAGAGATCGCTGACTTTATCATTACTGAAAACATAGACTTCCTTGCCGTCACAGAGACTTGGTTGCACACGGCAGCAGGCCCTGCCTTATCACTTACCATCCCTAACAACTACTCCATCATCAGATGTGATAGGGATACTAATCAAACTAAGGGTGGTGGAGTAGCTTTTTTCTTCAAGAGCTCACTTGAACTTAGAACCATCCCTAACCTTCAGATCCTATCTGCTAAGCTACTCTCTATTAAACTTCCTATCTCCCCTAACCAAACTGCCACTGTGTACCTTATCTGTAGACGAGCAGGGCCCACTTCAAAGTTCACGGAAGTCATCTCTTCTATCCTTGCCACTAATACTAAACCCAACTCACAAATCCTTTTACTTGGCGATTTCAATCTTGGGTACCAGGATGTGAATGACACCAAAGCCTCTGATTTAGCAAGTTTATTAACCAACTTTGGTCTCACCCAACACGTCAACGAGCCCACCCACAATAAAGGATGCACTCTCGACTAGGTTGCTGACCAGAATTGTTCAGTTAATTTGATCTCTGTGACCCCTTGTTTATGGTAGATTCATCATAAAATAATCTTCACCATTAAGTCCAACCCTCAAACATCTAAACCCAACCTCGCCCTACTTATCTACACTTGTAACAGGAAGGATATCACAATGGAGAAACTGCTACCACTGATTCTCACTTTACTTAACACTACTTCTACCTCCTGCACTAACCCTTCAGTCTTAGTAGACTCCTATAATGAAGGCATGCTAAAAGCTCTTAACACCACTGCGCCACTTAAATTACGCAAACAAAAATCCCGCTCCGATCTCAATACGTGGTTCACTCCACATCTTAGAGACCTCTGCAAAGGAAAAAGAAAGACTGAGACACACTGGAAACATACACTGTCACTTGTCAACATAAACAACCTTACCATTGCCTCCTCTATCTACAAAGATGCTGTACTGGATGTCAAAAAAGATGTGTATAATAAACGTATAATGCTGGCACAATCCAACACAAAAGAACTCTTTAAAATCCTCAAGGAATTAGAGTCTCCAGTAGCCCCTTTGGACACTTGTGCCCCTGACACTGACTGGTGTACTAACATCCAAAAGGCACTTTTAGATAAAATCTCTATGCTACAAGCCAAAATCAATACCAAAAAAGCAATCTCTCTGACTCTCCTATTAACTCTCCGTCTCACAAGCTCCCCACGCCTAAAAACTCTTTCAAACCATTCAATTTCATGCACCTCGCCATCTGGGAAGTTGAACATATCATCAAGCAGCTCAAACCTTGTCAAGGTGACTCATGCCCCGCTCCTATCATCAAGGAGGCTGTGCAGGATCTTGCTCCCTTTATCACCACCTTCATAAATGCCTCTTTCAAATCTGGTATTGTCCCGGATAACCTCAAGGACGCTTGGGTTATCCCACTAATCAAAAAAACCTACACTCGACCTGAGCAACCCATCCAACTACAGGCCCATTACTACGGTGCCTTTCTTACTAAAAATCCTGGACCGGGCGGCCTACCTACAAATCAAGGATTACCTCGAATCAAACAAATTACTAGGACTAAGACAATCAGGATTCCGACATAGACACGGGACAGAGACAGCCTTGATTGACTTAAAAACACAAATTGATGATCTGAAAGACAGGCACTCCTACTTCTCCTTGATCTCTCTGCAGCTTTTGATTTGGTTGAACATCCAATTCTCTGTCATCACCTTAAAATAGATGCCCACTTTTCTGACGCCGCCACATTTTGGATTAGATCCTTCTTGGCTAACAGAACCATGAAGGTCTTATCTCGGTCTGCCTCTGCTGAACCAGCCCCAGTCATGTCTGGTGTCCCTCAAGGATCATGTGTATCCCCCACATTGTACAATGTGTTTACTAAACCTCTCTTTGATATACTTGACTATCTGGGTGTCTCATACACTAACTATGCTTACGGCACCCATATACTCATCCCCATCACTGGCGACTATGTAACTGTCTCTAAAGATTTCAATGAAGTCTACTCAGTCATCCAGGAATGGATGGCTCATCATGGGCTTTGCCTCAATGATGAAAAAACAGTCCTTCTCATCCTTGGAACTGACATCAAATTAACTAATCTTGAATCCATCTTAGACATTTTTCAATATTGTCAGAAACATTATCAAAGTATCCAATGATACAAAAACTCTTGGCATCTACTTAGACTCGTCACTTTCTCTAACCAGAGAAACGAATGCTGTGGACTCCACCTCTGCCTATGCCTGCAAACCTATTAGCGCCTGCAGACCCTTCCTCACGACTGACAACTGCATTATCCTTGCCAAAACCTTCATCATGTCTAAAATCGACTATTGTAACGCCCTCTATTTAGGCACCAACCAAAGAAATATTGATAAGTTACAGGTCACCCAGAACAATGCCATCAGGGCGGCACTTTACCTCCCAAGTAGATTACATATCTCTGACACAAGACGTAATTTACACTGGCTCCCTGTCGCCTACTGTATTTCTCTCAAAACTCTTGCCTTAACTCATAAGGCCCAGAACAACTTGGCCCCTGCATACTTGCCCAACCATTTCACACGACATACAGCTACTATTCCTTTGAGATCTGCCCATATACATACTCGCACAATACCTAACTACATGCTGCAGACTGCCGGAGGATCTAGTTTCCCTGTCCTTGCTGCTAAATTATGGAACACCATACCCCCTACACTCAGAACTGATCCATCCATCCACTCCTTTAAGAATAAAACCAAATTATGGCTACATGAACTTGATGTATCTGCCACGTCCATCTAAGCACATTGTCCTAATGGTAACTCTTTCTTACATGCTGTAATGTATTTAGCGTAACTACTGCTACCTTCACGTGCCTACATCCTTTGTAACATTTTGATAGCGCCTGCTTTGTTCCTGCTTGCTTAAAAATGTGATTGCATGTAACCATTACTGATTGTATGTAACCACTATCTTCTTATTATGCGCCCAGATGCCCCAGGGCAAGGTGGACAATATAAATAAAATAAATATAAATAAATAAATAAATACAAATCTTAATGATGATGAAAGGGATGACAGCCATACAAGCTGGGACATAATGATGTTGGAAGATGAAAGGAAAGAAAATGAAACAGCGTGAAGAAAAGGCGCAAGTGGTTTTTAGATAGATCCAAGCATAGAAAGAGGGTCAAGGTTGTCAGGTTTAAAAGACCCAAAAGAAAAAAAACACCAGAACTGACACCATATTCTGAATGACCACCAATAAGGTCACGCAGGGCAGGGGGTATATCCGCACCTTATGTAAGTTGATTATGGTTATTGCCTGGGTGGAGACGAACGGGTGAGACTAGCCCCACTTGGAAGACACGAAGTGTAGGTGGGCGCAATTGTTTATCAGGATGTACACAATTCCCATTATTAGAGGAGGACCACAATATATAACGTGGCCACGTATGGACAAAGATAATTTGAAATGTATATTACCGAGTTTGACAGCAGGTGCAGGAAAATGGATTTATGAGTTAGAAGGAATGACAGCGGGAATTATGTTAGCAGTGGGTGGCATAAAAGGCCTACTAGCAACTATCCCAGGGGAGATAGCTGATGACATTTGGAGAAGAGCAGGAGATGTGAGTGTGACAGTGCAAAACATGACATACGATGGAGCGCCATTTAACAATTGCAAAGCAGATGTATGGAGGGTGCTTAGAGTACAATATCCTGATACATCAGACATGGGTGCGACTATGACACTTCTGCCGCAAATACAGCCACCTCAACAGTTTCCGTTGCAATCACAATCGCCATAAGGGCAACCACAACAAGCGCCTATGCAAACACAACAAGTACAGACTCAGCAAGCACAGACACAACAAGCAATGGTGCCACAATGGAATGTGAATACAGGAGCCCCACAAGAATTCAGACCCAGGATAATGAGTGTGACTGTGGTAGGAGGAAATCCGTTCACAGGTACAGGGATGAATTTCTATCCAAAATAGGAAAGCCTGTAGAGCGACCTGTTGTGTTCAGTAGTATCAGTGACTGGAACCGAGGGCCAGAGTAACAATAGGAGGCAAGGTATTTTCATTTCTTGTAGACACTGGAGCAACTCTTTCCTGTCTTCGAGAAGGGAAGCATCCAATGTCTGGCATTGCCGTGATTGCACACAGATTCTCTGGGGCTATGAGTTTAGTTCCTTTTACTGACGAATAACTAATCTCGATAGGAGAACATGACGTGTCTATGCCATTAGGACGTAACTTGATGGCAAAAGTAAACATGATGTTTTACTGACAAAGGGATAGTGTGTTCTACTCCAGGGATACATTACATTAATATAAGGGAATTCATATTAGCATTTACAGGCCAAAAAGAATTACACATTGTTCCTTTAGAATATTAGAAGTATTTTTGTAAGGAGTAAATATTTTGTTGACATGGCTTCCTACAACGGTAGGGAAATTGTTGAGAATACCTGAAGAATTTTTGCATAGGCCAGATATACCTATGAATGAAGAAGAAGGATAGGTTGTTCCCTTAGAACTAGAAGCAGCAGTGGTAAGAGAGGTAAGGGTGGTTGTTCAAGGGACAGATGATGAGGGAAGAGGATGGAGAGCAGTAATAGCTCTTGGTGAAGGATACAGACTAACATACTTCACAGATGAAGAATTGTTAAGAACTCATTAGTCAGGTGATATATTTGTATTTTTCATAAGTCTCACTTATTGGATTAAAGTTGAGAATAGAGAAATACCCCTTAGAAAGGCAGTGGTATAGAAGAAATCGTCATTTTTCCAGGGAGATTTAGAAATGGTGCCACCACCTTATGGACCAACAGTCCATATGTGGTGGGTCGATTGGGAATTGGCAGGAGCAGTCAAAATCAAGCTCAACCCTGGAGCAATTGTGCCAGAAGCAAAGCTGTATTTGAAACCATTTCTGCTTTAGTACAGCTGGGAATATTGGTGCCATCAGAATCCCCATGTATCACGGCTGTGAACCCAGAAAAGAAATCAACAGCGGGGTCATGGAGATATATTCAGGATCTATGCCCCTTAACAATATTGTTGAAGCATAGTTTCTTCTGGTTCTGAATCCAGCTACGATAATATGCAACATCCAGGCCAAAGCCAAATATTTTACAGTTGTAGATTTAAAAAATGCCTTCTTTTCAATTCCCCTTCATGAGGACTCAAGATTTGACCATGGTTTCATATAGAAACCAGCACTGAAACATACATGATTACCCAAGGAGTACTGCGAATCCCTCTCACTGTATAATAGGGTCCTTCAGATGGACCTAGGTAAAGTACAACTTGAGAGTACAATAATTCAATATGTAGATGATATACTAGTGTGCAACGAGACAGAAGAAAAATACAGGAAGGACTCAGTTCAACTAATGACCATACTAGCAGAATAAGGATATAAAGTAGACATACAGAAATGACAGTGCTGAGAGGAAGAGGTCATGTACTTAGGACAGCTGATCTCTCAAGAAGGGAGAAAAATGAAATCTGAGATAGCAGAAGCGATCATGAAAACTCCAACAGCTGAGACGGTGATGGAAATGCAACAATGATTAGGCCTTTGTAATTATTGCAGCACCTGGGGTTTTTATTACAGTACATATATTCAACCACTTTTGAAAGCACTCAAAGAAGAACAGACAGGTAAAAGTAAAACAACATGGACAGATGAGATGACTGAAGGATTTGAAGATTTCAAAAGGGTGATTTGTATAGTCCCTGTGTTGTGGATTCTAGATTATAATGAAGAATTTTACTTTTTTTCTCATTCAAATGGAAAGTTAATGACAGCAGTCCTCATGCAGAAGATGACATTAGGACATGGACATAAACCATTAGCCTACTATAGTGGAATTTTAGACCCAGTAATGAAAGGACATTATACTTGTGAACAAGCGTTAGCTGCTGTTGCTTTCATGACTGAAAAAGCTGTAAGTATTACAATGGGGTGCTCAGTGACGTTATTCATTGAGCATTCTTTATTCGCCATCTTAGAGAAACCCAAAAGTACATTGAAGACAAAAAGTGCATCAGGGTAGGAAGTCATTATTTAAAACCCAGCAATTAAAAGTTAGATGTAGAGTAGTGGATCCAGCGACATTCATAGGATACCCAGTAGGGATGGAGGACTATGTACTTGTTTGCACAACATATATTGAGTTCTATGACAATATTCCTGATGCTAGAGAAAATGCTCTTGGAGGGGGGAAAGTCCTATTTATTGATGGTTCTTCAAAAATTGACCAAATGACACAAGAAAGACATACAGGATTGGTAATAGTGAAGCTAAAAAGGAATGGTGAATTTGAAGTAGTAACAAGTGTAAGACTGCCTCCACATTGTTCAGCACAGGATGCAGAATTAGTGACACTTATTGCCACACTCCAAAGATATGAGGATGAGTAAATTACAGTGTACTCTGACCCTGGCTATGTGACATCAACCGTACACACAGGATTGTCATGCTGGAAAAGAAGGGGTTTCCTCCGTGAAGATGGCACAGACAATGATATACTGTTGGTAATTGGTTGACACTAACCTGAATCAGCCGCAGCAACTGTCTACAATGAGAAATCCCCATGACCATCCTGCTCCCCCTGTGTCCAGCAAGGGTGCCAGGGAGAAGCAGGGTACTCAGGGAAACCCTCTGGGGCAGAACATAGAACGTTTTTTGACCAAGTGGGAAAACGGAACATGTGAACAAACATCCTTATGCCTCAATGAAGGAGGTAAACTGTGGGTATCCCTAGAACTTGATGCTTGTTTACTGGGGCACTTTATGTGGCCAAACCGTGACCCGATACTGACAGTTCCCACCCTCAAAGGAGCCATCACGCACCTCGAGGACCAAAATTTGGCTAACAGATTCGGTGTGTGGATGTTACCAGACGGTTCTCAGGTCCTGTCCTCTGGGCCCTAGCCTTTCCAATCCACTAAATACAGCTGAATGCCAGTCTGAACTCGAGTATCCCAGATACGACTAAACTTTTACTCATCCGTGCCTAATACAGTGACCGGAGGAGGACGGGAAGGCAGTCTGGTGGCGGGATGGAAAGGTTTAACTAGGGATACATGGAAAACGGGGTGGGTTCTCCAAGAGGCTGGTAGATTCAGGCGTACCGCCACTGGATTAATGACATCCGTTATTGGATAGAGACCCACAAAACGCATAACCAGAGACCTACGACCAGGAATCAGTAGGTTACGGGTAGGTAACCAGACCTTAGAACCTACAGAGTATGAATGCGCAGGAGACCTGTGGGCATCTGCAAACTCCTTATCTCGGACCTTCGCCCTACGTAAATGACAGGAGATCTCACCCCCTAGCTTGGTCAGATCATGGACACAGGCATCAGCCACCGAACTGGTTGGAGAGGGCATGGGATGCAAGGGTAGTGTCTGAGGGTGTCTACCATACATAGCAAAGAAAGGCGAAGTGCCAGTAGATTTATGAATCGAGTTAATGTATGCAAACTCTGCCAAGACTAAGACTGAACCAGGTGCCTTGGTGTTGTAGTACAAGACAAGGAATTGTGCAAGCATAGCGTTTACGCGCTCAGTTTACCCATCTGTTTGAGGGTTATATGCACTTGAGAAGCGGTCATCAATACACAGGGAACGAATGAGAGCCCTCTAAAAGTGAGACGTAAACTGGAATCCACAGTCAGTTATGATAATGTGTGCTAGGCCAAAGAACCTAAAAACATGCCGCAAGGATAAATCGGCCAAAACAGGAGCACTAGGGCGTCCTTTACAAGGAACAAACAAAGCCATTTTGGAGAACGAATCAATCACCACCCATATAGTATCGTGGCCATGGTCTTATGTCAGTTCCACTAAGAAGTCCATAGATAACAAAGCCCATGGCAGCTCCGGGATGGGTAAAGGATGCAAAAGCCCCATGGGTTTGGTAGGAGTGGTCTTGCATTGGGTGCAAATAGCGCAATATAACTGGACATGTCCTTACCCATGGATGGCCACCAGCAATGCAATTGATCCAGTGTCTTCCTACCCCCAGGGTGAGCACGACTTTAGAATCATGACACCAGAGCATGGTGGTTGTGCACGAGGAGTCGTCCGGAAGATAGATTAAGCCCTAATGGTAAGGAAGGCCTTGTATCACCTACCGTTTGTTGTCCTTGATCTCCTGCAGATGTGAACATACCCATTACAATAAAGTAGTACACAACAGGGGTTGCATGGTGCATGCACAAACTACTTGATTGGAAAGCAGGAGTGGACTGTCACTATTGGCATAGGCTGGAACACCATGGAAGCGAGATAAAGCATCTGCTTTTGAGTGTCTCGAGCATGGTCGATAAGTGATTTCGAAGTGCTGCATTGAAAAGAACTGGTGCCATCGTGCACGACGGGCCATGGTGCATTTCACCGATTGTAGAGCGAATAGATTACGGTGATCCGTATATACCTGTACAGGCAGCACAGCTCCCAGGAGGTGATGTCTCCACACAAGAAAATGTCTGGATCTTCTACTGGCCAAATGTATTAATAAAGCTGGTTTCTCCGTACACCTTTGTTTGCTCGCTTACTTTGGTTTGTGTGGATTAATTGGAGAATGTTTACACTTGCCTCTACACTGGCTCCTCTTCGCATTCCATCTCTGGGTCTCACCCAGGGCCTCTCTCTGCTACCCCTCTGTTTCTCAGTCCTGCCCAAACTCATCGTATTCTCCTTTTGGAAGTCTGGTGCTACTGCTCACCTATTTCTTCACTGGATGAGTCGGATGTGCTGGCCTATCGCACCATCACCACACCTTGCAGAAGATGACCTTGCTCTCTCCATTGCTCTCTGGGCCCTGCAGATACTGCATGGTCAAGGTACCATGGCTGCAACGTTCAGTGGCGATGCCAAGCCATTCATTGGCTTTATTGGGAGGGAAACAGGTTGACCCCTGGGTTACCAGTGACACATTACCTTAGCATTATTGGGGGCAATATTCCAGGCCAATAGATTCACCAGAGAGCCTTTCCTAATGTCCTTGTCTCTCTCTGGACATTTATTCATGCTTTCCAGCAGCTAATTCACAGCAATACCATGCCACCTCACATGGGCTGTAATGCTAATATAACACCAACAGGTGAAAGCAGTTTCAGGGGCAGGAGAGTTAGAGAGAAAATTAAATTGGGAGTGTGTTAAAGAGGGGACTACAAAACAGAAACATATTGGACTGAGAGTGGATTAAGTCCCAGATTGGATAAAATGATCTCAATTTTATCAGCATTACATTTGAACTTGTTCAGAATCAACCAGCAGAAAACAACAAAAAAGGTATCTGAAAAAGAAAGCTAGAGGGGGTGATGACATCCTGGTCACCCGAAGGAAGAGCCAGGTTTCATCCGCATGCAGTGCCCTCCATGGGGGTAAAGCTGCTCGGTGGGGGTTTCTTCAGGAATAGCACCACTACAGCTTTATATGAAGCTGGGAAAACACTGCAACTTTGAAAGAGGAGCCCATGGTCAGTCTTTAGTATTCTGCAATGTAAGGGGAGAGTTTCTTCATTATTTGTATGACTTGAAATTGATTAACAGGTAAGGGTTATAGGAGGGAGGCTGTTCGAAGAACAACTCTGGAGAATATTGCAATCTAAGGGATTATTGGAGAGGAGGACGTGGGTTTCGACAGACGTGTTTAATGCACTGATAGCATCAGATAATGTCAACATTGTATCACTAACATGGTCTAGTTTATGTGTTAGGCCACACTCTCTCTGAGAGGTGAGTTGCGCAGTCGAGAAAGACCTGTGTCCTTCAACCAAATGTTAATATTGTTAACGAATGCAAGATTACAAAAGGAGACCTTACCTGTAGAATAAACTAAGATAGAAGAATACATTTGTAAAAGGAGCACATCTGGAGTCCATCAAACAACCATAGATTAGTCCCTTACTGAAAAACACTGGAACTCAACATCAACAAACATGCTCTATGATAGAATTCCATCTCTGAGGGTGCCAACAGTCTGAGCTTTTTGATTTTTATTTAATAAAATGATGCAGGTAATTCGGATACTGAAGATGAGCTCTGATAATCAGACTCAGCTTCATAAATGCTCAAATCCAAAAACCATTGTGTATCCTTGGGACCCTGCTGGGGACAGTCTCTTGAGAACCCCTGGCAACTGCCTTTTTGTGGCAACAAGGCAGGCTAGAGGTTACATGTTCATTCCTGAATGCAGTCCTGCAGGTGCCCAACGATCAAGCTGGTGTGGGGAATCACAGGCACCCCTTTACAAAAATAATAACTTTGGCTCCAGGGGGTGTGTTGGCAGGTTAATATCTAACAATAAGCTATGTCTGGCTTGATATTATGGCTCCTAGGATTATGCAATTATACAGCCACGCATCTTGATGTTATTTTATTGTCAGCCTGATGGAGAGTAACCCATATATTACAGGGCTAGGCATGAATTTTATTTTGTCTGGGCTGAGTTTCACCCAGGCACCATCTGGATGTTGGCTAGGAAGCCTCCCTTTTAATGCTCATGGGGGTGTCTGGCATCTCCTCTCCAGAGCAAGAAGTGCCCCTCGGTGGTTAGGTGGGAACTGAGCTTCAAAGGCATTGTGTCAGGATACAATTGGTAGCGTTACCAGGGTGCTGATTACTGTAGAACATTTGATGTAGGCAGACGGGGGAAGGGGCGGAGTTAGAGTAGCCCAGAAGAGAGTTCCAGACGACAGAGATGTCTCCCCATCTTGGATCTTTGGGTTTTGCTAGGCCTCCCCAAACTTCCTGCCCCCTCCCCACTTACTGGAGTCAAGGCACTCTGGGTATGGTATTAGCAGGCACATTTTATACACACTGGGTCTACCCCTAGCATTATTGTTTACGGCGGCCTCAATCAAAACATGGAGAATTAGGATCAGCAAATTAAAAAAAAGTAAGTATTGGGCTATCCCTCCCTCTATTGTGCAGACCCAACAGCCTAATCAGGAAGACGTGCAGTGGGAGTGCCCCCAAGGGAAGGTTTGCCAGAGGGGCGGGCCGCTATGCAGGCTGACCCTCTAGCTCACCCTCCGGGGGCTGGAAATCCCATTAGATGTGTCATCCCCCATTGGCCACCCCCCTTTCTGGGGTAGGAGCAAGACAAAAGACCATAGCAATAGTTACACTTATAATAAAATACAGACAACTGTTTACATGTATTGGAGCATACAACAATACAGGGGCAGTTCCAGCCTTATGCAACTAGATAGTTCAAAAACTTAGACTTCTATGGGGCCCATATGCAGGGCAATGTCATAGTCTTAATTTTCCGGGGAACACTTGTCACTTCCGGCTTAGCAGGGTAGCCGACATACACTTAAAACTGTCAAGCAGTACTTCTTCCTCTGGACGACTGAACCACGTTGACGAGGACTCTCAACTGTCCCTAAGGGACTGAGTGCCCATCGTCCGAATTTGGCTCGAGCGCGCCATCGGGACACCGCCCACAGTCGAAACTGCAGTGTCAAACTCCTTCCCGGCTAGGACTGGCCAAAGCTCTGCCATGCTTTGGGGGTGGACCCCCGCTTTCCTCAATGCCCACACACAACAAACTCTGACTTACCAATTGTCTAGCTGCAACCACCCTTCATCAGGGCCCCCAGTATAGCTCTGAGGAAAAGATCATTGTCTTTGTCATATAAATGCACCCCATCCGCCACAAAGTTGGAAGGGAGCAAATTTAGACAAGAGTGTCTAACAAATCCCAGGCCCTCAGCCTTTGCAAATTTCTCAATTCCTTTGTTTAGTCTGCGCCTGGACTTCTCCATGCCTATGTGAGACGTCGTCCCACGCCGTTGTAGTCTTGGCACCACCTCAGACCAGATGATGTCAGTGCCTGGCAATTCTTGTGCCAATGCACGCAGGCCCACTTGTATCTGGACCCATAATCGGCCCCTTCCCAGATGGCGAGGTTGTTACCACCTAAGTGCACCAGCAGCACCCTCGGTGCTGTCCTCCACTGCAGCTGCCTCTGCACTGCTGGCAGCAAAGAGTGCCATCTCATACCTGGTGCCTCGATCCAAACTACCCTGTTCTTTTGTAATCCTAAATTAGGAACCAGTACCCATCGACGGGCCATGTTCTCATCCCGAGTAATAATTGAATGGGCCATAATCCATACTGCGTCATCTGTTGATAGAAATTGCATAGTTGAGAAACATTTTGAAAACGCACAATCAGTCACAACCAAGAATTCAGTTTGTTAACATGCATAGATGCCCCTCTAGTCAGTCCCTGTCCAGTCCTTGTAGTGGACTCCGGCTTGCCATGTGTCCTAACATACAGCTGAAAGCATTTTGACTGCCATCTGCCTATCTTCTGAAGTGCCGGCATGCCCTGTAGAATGGCAGCAGTGGCGGCACCTATCCGGAAACTATGGGAGGACCAACCATTGGCGTGAAGCCCCACTGCAAGCAGCGTGGTTGAAACTATTCTTTTAAATTGGTAGTTGGTCAGTGGGACTCTGCTAGAATGCATAAGGAGGGGGGCGAGTATGCTCGGGCCTCAAAGCCAAGAAGGCCCTCAACAGTGCAACTGGACAACTGTCACTGCAGGTGGATTGGTGCAGCAGAACCCACTTCAACTTGCCCCCTTGATCAGTCTTGCACTGGCGCAACTTGATGCTCAACAATTCCCTGCCAGCCCTTGAACTGAACTGCACATCCTGCGAGGCCCGAGCCTACCAGAGCGGTCATCCTAACCTGCTGCCACTAATTTGCTGACCCAGAAAGCCCCAAAAAATGCCAGTGAAAATGCTGCCCTGAAAAGTGCCACATCAAATTCATTAAAGCATACCCCAAGTAAGGTGCATAATAGTTTCTGCAATAATTCAAAGACGATGGGATACTGACCATCCTGCTTGGGTCCCTCAGACCGGTCCCATCCATTCAATGCAATGCGTACCAAGAACTCTTTGGTGGGGTCCTTCTTCCCCCTTAATTTGCAATAAAACACTATGGCTGCAAGGTGCCCAAACGCCCAGCTCCTGCTCTTACCATCCCCATGCCCCCATACCACAAATGCACGTACCTGCTTCTCTAATAAACAGTCTCTTTTTTTTAGTGCTTCTGTCACACTGAAACACTTACCGTAGCCCTACCGGTACCTGGATCTAATGCCTAGTGTGAGCGATCGCTCCCCCAAGTTCCAGAGCGCCTTGTCCACGACACCAGCTGCCACCACTCGCTCTTGAACAACACCCCCTCCTTTCTTGCCGTTGGATGGACCTCCTGAAACTTGCGCCACTGAAAACAAGAACATTCACCACACCCTGTACATGTCGAGCCATGAACTCGATATTCCTGTGTAAGTATACCTCCACTAATCTCCTTAACAGGCTCAGAACCGCTGGTCATGATGCAGACTGCATGTTTTTGACCTGAAACACAGCTTTGTTATCACATCAGGAGCGCAGTTTCTTGTTCTCCAGTTCCTTGGGCCACAATGTGAGTGCTAAGACAATAGGAAAGAGTTCCAGTGCCTTTGTCCTACCCTTCTTGTGCCACTGGGTCTGCCATTTCTGGGTGCACCATTCCTGCCCCAATATTACCCCAAATCCTGCACTCCCAGAAGCATCTGAGTATAACTGTAATTCACCACTGGCCTTCCATGGGCTTCTCCGCGATAGCACCCCATTAAACTCCCAGAGGAATAACCGCCACATGCGTAAATCATCCTTCAAGTCCGACCCCAGCCGGATGTGGTGATGCCCCTGCGAAACAGTGGCCATCACCCTTGCCAATCTGCGAGTGAACACCCGCCCTGCAGGGATGACCTTAGCAGCAACATTCAATTTCCCCAATTGCAGCACTCCTTCCAACGTGGTCCTATATTTTGGTTCTCTAATTCTGTAATCTGCTCAGACACCTTCTCTTGTGGCAACCTGCAAGTCCCCTTTAGTGTATCTATCTCAGTACCCAAAAAGGTTAATACCTCAGTGGGTCTTTGGGTTTTTTCAGGTGCCAGTGGGTTCCCCATTCTAACCATCAAGTTTCTAAAGGATGACAGCGCATGCCCAGAGTCCATCGACCACTCCCATCCCCTGAACATAAAGTCATCAAGATAATGAATGAAGTCATCTTGCTGTTCCACTCTGCACGCCGCCCATTCCAAGAATGTGCTAAAAGCCTCCAATAGTGCACAGGTCACCGAGCAACCTATTGGCATGCATTTGTGGAAGTAGAAACTGCCCTCCCATTGAAACCCCAAAAGGTGAAAACTGTGTGGGTGTGCAGGTAAGAGTAGGAATGCAGATTCCATGTCCACTTTGGCCAAGAGTGCCCGTCTCCCCATGGCGGTGACCATTAGCATGGCCTGGTCAAATGAGGCATAATGCACTGAGCAGAGGTCCTGCTCCAGCCAATCATTGACCGAGCCACCTTTCTGGTATGAAAGGCGGTGAATCAATCTAAACAATGCCCAAGGGGGGGGACGATGCAATTGGGGAGCAGGGAGAGGGCCACACTTCTTTCTCTATCTTTCCTCTTACCACCTGCGGCTGGCGGAGCACTGAAGGGAAGTTCCTTGCCATCCGACCTTTCAGTGGCCCATCATAAGGGATCTTGAACCCCTCGCTAAACCCTTCCCACAACAAATCTCGTTCCTTCCTCCTCATGTAATCGTGCAAAATTCCTGCAAAACTCTCCTGTCTACCGGGGATAGGCCTTTCATCCATACCCCTTTATTGGTCCCCTCTGTGCTGGCCCCCCTAGCACCTCCTTCCGTTTTGATACAGCTTGTAATCTGCTGGCTCCCCCCACACTTGGCGCATTGGTGTGGGAATTTGCACCTAGGCCCCCAAGTACATGATCCTTTGTTAAGGATTTACAGGCCCTTCCCGCCATGGAGCCCCTGTGTGCTTGCTCATTCCCCCTCTGTACTGAGGGGACTGACTGAAAGGGCCGCCAATCACCTTTTTGGTTCTGCTCATACTTACCATACCATGGCTTCTCTTCTTTGATCCTTTGGACATTTCCCAGTTTGGTTTATTGACCCAATCCTTACCTCCAATGAATGACACCCAGCCTTCCATGTCTTTTTGATCCCATGTCATCTTGGGTAACAGAGCCATTTTGGACCTAAAATCCCTGTCATAATCTTTCCATACAGTGAAGCCATACTTTTTATGGTAATTTATAATACCCCCCACCCCCTGAATTTCCAAAAAGCCAGACCCTGACCTGGATCTTTTTCCATCCAGACTGCTGCCAACAGAGAGAAAGCCATCTCCCAATTATGTATGTTCTCCTCCGGCCTGTTCTTCCTCTGCCTCCTCTTGTCATCCTCCTTTCTAATATTAATGTCAGGGCCTGCTGTCTCCACCAATAACAGTGAACATATATTAAAAAACTCCCTTGCCCAGATCCTTTCTTTGACCTGCATAGGGATATGCCATGCCATGGTGGATCTGCCAGATAATAAGGGTGCTATAGTTACTAGTGGGGGGGGCAACATCTGCTACAACACCCCCTCCAGTACTACCCCTACCGGTTGTCTTGATTAATACCCCAGACTGCGGAGCAGTCTCTGTGCCGGTAGCTCTGCCACTGGGGTTGCCACGCCTTTCTCAGATAGGAACTGCACCCCTGTTCCCCCAAAAGCTGTCTGGTTCTGTAGATCTAAAGAACTCGGTGAAGCCACAACCACCGCCCACTGCAGCTGAGACCCCTGCAATGGCAGAAGGCTCTGTGGGGGTTTCCCAAACCTCTCTAATGAATGGCTGCACTAGGTGAGCCTTCCACTGGTGCCAGCACAACTCCCTGCAATAATTTCAACATCTCGCCTAGTGTCTCATTCAATGTTTCACTCATCCATGCAACTACAGCCGGGAGTGCACTTACCAAACTGCTACCTAGCTGTTCATTTGTGGGTGCTATCGCATCGTTACTTGTAGTACCCAGCTCAATTACTGGAACCAAGGCCTGTTAACTTGCATCCCCTGGGGTACCTATGGGAGTATCCATCACCGCTGCGTGCACTTGTGGCGGGACAACACCTTCCTTACCCTTTGTTTTTCGCGTTGCCCACTTCTTTGGTGGTGGTGTCCATATCCATATATAAACATTGTTACATATGCTACATATTTCAAGTTACTGTTTGATATTTACACAGCTATGCGTATTCTCAAACAGGAAGAGGCTTACAACTAAGCATTTAACCCACATAAACAATATCAAGATATATACTGTATATCGCCATTCAGCTCAAATATATTGCAATGACTTTTGGTCCATATCATTCTGACTGACCTGACATCTCCTGCCATCACCCGTATCTTTGACTCTCAAGCCATCACTGCTGGTGAACAGCACTGCATTATTGGAACGCGTCTCTGATGCACCTCCACTTGATCCCAGCCCAGTGCCGAAAGCACCCAGACTCCAGGTTTGATGCAGAAAAGCCTGGCTCAATGTTATTGAGCTCTGAAGACAAGAGGATAAGGTATTTGGAGTGAGCCATTCCCCTTGGTCTGCCCTACATGGCCCGAATGTACTTTAAGCTTCCTTCTCTATCTTTTGAAAGACATCTTCATTAACTTAACATTTTGCTGGTGAAATCTTTACCTGAGCACCCTTGTCTTCCCACCTAGAGTGCACTTTACTTTAAAGTCGGTTTTCTCAGTGTGGTCCCTTATAGCGGTGGGCCGGTATCATTTTTGTTTGTTGTGTGCATTTTTGTTAGTTTAATTAAATATCATATTTTTATAGAATCTTGTTTGGTCGTTCATTTATTTTGATACCACCGGACTATTGTTCTGTGTGCTACTTCTGTGCCAGCTCCCACCCCTCCTGAGGAGTATAGCCTTTCCTCAGCCCGCCTTACCAAAATAGGCGAGTGGGGGTGTACCTAATGGCAGAGGCGTTGCTAGGAGGGGGCTAAGAGGGCTATAGCCCCTGGTCTTTTGGTTGTAGCCCCAGATAGAATCTCAGGATCTACAACCAAAAGGCTATCCAGCCCCCAGTCTCGACAGTTCCGACATCAGTGTAGCCCTGGGCCTTTTCCAGATCTAGCAACATCCCTGCCTGATGGGCTGTGCCTGTTTCCCCTTTCCGATTGGTATCACTGCTAGTTTAATAGCACTTTACCCACTACTCATCCCTGTGCTCTGCAGAGCAATAATAATTTTGTTGGCCAGATACCCCCACAGCCCACGCCATTCCCTTGTGAAATAAATTCCCAGAGAAGGACCTGCTGCTGCGTTTGCTACCCCTTTAGCTCTCATCTCGGGTATGCCCTCAAATGATATTCATCATCCTGCTCTCCTCACTGACACCAAATCCTCGTCGCCCCTCGGCCAGAACCCATTTGCAGCAAATTCTCCATCGCAGCTACACATTTAGACCACCCCGGCCACGATCAACATCTCCCTATGTATACACCATCTGAATAAACGATGTTAATACCATCAACTCTGTCGCTCCCAATCTCCTCTATCTGCCCTACGGCTCTCAGTTAAGGATGTTTTATAACGTGGTTATTCTAATCATGCAAGTGCTCTGACACACTTTTGGGCCTCGTCCTCACACTATAAAAATAAAAATGAAAAGCAGAGTTTCAGCCGTGGTGCTTAATGTAGTGCGTCTGCACATCTCCAGTGCCCGGAGCCACGCTCATTAACAAACCGCGCATGTCTGCAGTGAAGATTTATGCTGTCGAAGTATCGTAGATTGGGCACGCGCTGACGCTCCCCCCCCCTTGATATCTCCCCTCTTCCAGCATGGCGTGTGCTCTTCAACGATATATCAGGTTGCCGCCGTTGTAATTTTTTTGGGTAATTGTTCCTATAATTAAAAGCTCCATTGTGTCTTGTCTCCCTGACACCGTTCCCCCGAGGAGAGGCGCTCTTGCGTGCATGATCTATGGCTGCGAGGGGGGAGAGTTACGTCGCTGCTTCAGCGCGCCCCAGACATATGGCAGGAGGAGGAGGGCCTGGCTCTGTCTCCGTGCCGCCGCCACCCCCACAGCCCGTCCTTCCGGGGAAACATCTGCGCAGTCCCAGCGCAGGCCTCGCCGCGGGAGAGTTTCCTGCTGGTGCCAGATGCGGGACCCAGGAGAGGAGGCTGTCAGAGCGGAAGTGGCAGTGCAAGCTGCATCCCCTGCAGGGTGACTATGGATACTAAATAATAATGCATAATTATACAGCAATAAAAAAGATAAGATGAAAAAGAAACCAAGAACAATTGAAAAGAAAAATACATGCGTATTTTAATTATAGAAATAATCTTACCGTATTTTTTATAAATGTATAGAAATCACAATGAATCCTTACCCGCCGCCTTCACTTACAAATTACAATACATTCTTCAATCACCTTAACTACATGAATCCTGTTTGCAGATTGCAGTCCTACAAAAGGTAAGCAATATTTTTATTTTCCGAACACCAAGCAGTACATTCATTTTTAACTCGCTGCCTATTGTTCTTTACTACCCGCCAATTCTCCTGATTTCTAAATATGATCTGAACGCTAATTAATTGTTCAGGGAATGAGAGTTAAAGACTAATTAAGAATACTGATTTTGAGCGCAGCTCAAGGTGTCTGTTTAAGGAGTCTCTCTTCCACAACACCTAGGTCACGTCACCCCTACCTGACTCACTCGATGGAGCCCACCCCTCTCCTCCCTGCCACCCGGTACAGCTGTACCCCCCCTCCGGCCCCCTCTGTATCCTACCCCCTGTACCCATCGGTATTCTACCCCCTGTACTCGCTGTATATCTGTTCTGTTGTTACCTCTCTAAAGCGCTCCGTTATATATCTGTATTGCTTTATACCTCTGTAAAGCACCACTGCTTCTCAAAGCTAGGACCACGCTCAATAAATACTATAATAATAATAATAATAATAATAATAATAATAATAATAATAATAATGCTGTAGTTGAACATTCCTTACTAATGGGGAGTTGCCCAGGCACTTTCTGCTTACACGGGTTGTAGCTGTGGCATCATGCAGGGGCACGGCATTGATGTGGATACACTGCACTTGCGAGGGAGAGGTGCATGTGATGAGTGCCCATTTTGCTGCTAATGTACGAATATTGGTGCGCCCGGTGGTGGCACTCTCAGTTTGAAGTTGTACCCACGCTCGTCTCCATTTCTTTAAACCACCTGCCTTCCTCGCTTTCAACATTCATTTTAAACAGCCATTATTCCCAAAATCACGGAGTTGCAAACATTTGCAACACCCTAATGCTTGACAATGTGTTAGCTGCACAATACAGCCAGGCATCTCTGTGTATTGCCCTACTTGACTTCACATCACAGAACTGTTTTACACATGCACATTCTGAATAAAATGTGCAAGTGTGCCTGCATTACACTGTTTCTGTTTCAGGCATATGTGGTACAGCCATTTACTGTGGAGAAGAGGCAGAATGAGGGTCTTTGGAATGCTTATGGCACCTTCCCAGTGATCTGTGACTTGTCAGGGAAAGGGGCCATTAGCACTCTCCAATTCACACGTGTCTGCCCAAGCCCAATGACATAAGAAAAGACCTCAAAGAAACAGACTTGGGGAAGGACCTGGGGGATTGTGAAGGCCAGCTTGGGCGTTGACCTTAGTTTGGATTTGTTACTTCAAAGCCCTTGTTAGTGCCAAACTGCATTATGCAAAAAAAAAAAAAAACTTTTAATAAGATTTCAACGAGGCAGACCTCTTTGTTTTACACATCAAAAAGCACCCTTCTCCTTGGTTTTGGGGATGAGGATGCGTACCACACAGCAGTTTAATTGCCACCACTGGGTCAGTGCGCCATGCAAAATGAGGCGAAATCCCTGGAAGTGCATTGGGGAGTTGAAGGGAATGCAATGTCTGCACCTGTTGCAAGTCACCGACTGAATTCTCCAAGTACTGTGCAAGAGGAGAATGTCTGTTGGGGCCACTGCATGTCCTCCGCAACAGGCCACGGAAATGGAGTGGTTGCACGCATTCAGTGACTCCTCCATCTCTCTCAATCGATTATGGCAAAGGACCTGAATAGATAAGACATGGCTGGTTGCCTTATTGGATTGGATCATTCTGAAAGATTCCAGATTTAGAATGGGGGTCTAAATGTACTCCTCAATTCATTGTACATCATCATGTTATGTTATGTGAACAGAGATCGAAATTAAGATTGGATAAGCAGGAGCTAAAGCAGCTCCTAGGTATCCAGCATTAACCAGTGACCTGCAGCTATCGTTGGGGAACTAGGACCTATTATGTAGCGTTCCACAAATCTAACTTCCACATAAGATGCAAACACATAATGTTGTTCATTATTTATGACCCCCTTATAATTTAAGTGTTGTATAGATGTGTCCTAATGCTTGTCTCTAGGCTGTCCCAAATGCGCAATGGTGTGTTTGTTGGACATCAGTTGGACTGGGGAGCTAATAGTTGTGCCTCTTACATATCAGTATTACACTAACGAGGCTCTTCTAGGCAACAAGCAGGAGCTAAAAAGCTCACAGCTCCCCTCTGTGTTGAACCCTGTGTTAATATGTTTAATACAGCACCAATAGACAACAGTAACATTTTCAGAGCACTTAGGCTTGTCCATGGAGTGGTGTACTGTGCCAGAGCCAGAGGTATCCAGTCTGCAGGAGGAAAGATAAAAAGAGAGGAAGATAAGATAAAGCGAGAAATAGTTTCTACAAGAAGGAGGTATGCAGCGGGGGAGAATGCTTTATAATAGTATGGATGCATATCAGTCCAGTTAAGTGAACCATGGTTGTGCAAAAGAGTTGGAGCATGCTTGGCAATACTGGAAGTTTGGTGGCTGATTTGCATGGGCGACTCTATACTTTGTAACCCATGTAAAACGCCAGACTGTTATTTATTGGACCACCAAGCCTGAGCCAAGAGTGGCCTAGTCAAGAAGAGACTGTATAAAGGCGAATGTTGTGTAACAGAAGGCAAGCGAATTGAGTGGTCAAACAAAAAAGGCCTATCAAATTAATGTGTCGAAAAGGTTAGCATTAAGAGTTTGTTCTGTGTCATGTCATGTCACACTTTATTTTTGTTCACAGTGAGATAATGTGGGGCCTAACTTCATAGCAGGCACACAGCACACACATAATCAGACGCATACGCACACACTCACAATGCACACACACACACATAATCATATGCGTGCGCACACACACGCACACACACCCACACACACTATTTCTCTCTTCTGTCCTTCACCCACCATTCTAACACATTAATCTCTCAAACACTCTCTCGCTTGCACCCCCCTCTTTCACCACCCTCCTCTGCACAAACCCTTCTCTCGCCCTCAGATTTCTCACACTTCTTTAGCTCTCATTCCTAACTCTCACTCTGATTCCCCTCCATTGCCTCCATCTCTCTCTCACATGTGCACTCCACCTTCCTCTAATTAACACACCCTGTTCTATCTCATAGCAGCACACAGTGCTCTTGGCATGGGGACATTAAAAGCACCCCCACCTAAAGTGATGCTTCTTGCTTCATTTTATCATGGAATACTGCTCTCTTTCAATTTCTGCACTTTCACGTAAGGTGCACATGAAGCTTTCTTTATCTCGTTCATGTTGTCTTATTTCTCAGGTACATTGCACCATCACCTTTTCTGTGTCTCATAAGTACCTAATTCTCTCAATGCCATCTCTATGCCCTTTCTCCCTAATCTTATATGTCTATATATGTTCTCCATATTCTCAATCTTTTCCAGGCTACCTGAACCCATACAACAGGTCCTTTAAGATGAGGTAACAGTATCTGAGATGGATGGGGATGCAGATCCTACTCAGACATCAATAATCAGACCAACTCAAGAAGTTAGCAAAAGTCAAAGCTGTTTTAATAACAAGTCTTTAAAACAGGGAGTACAACGGACATCAAAGGATGCACGCTCGATTTCTCTCACTCGAGAACTCAACGTGTTATGTGAAAAAAAACACATTTATCGTAAAAACTCATCATTATTGACGTCACACTACGTGGCAAATAAGAATAACCTACGGGGGGTTGCGGTTGGTGAACAGGGAATATCTACATATACTTTCTATGGGCTACAGGGACGTGATTGGATCTCTAAGGTCAGGTGGACAACTAACCCCATCCCAAGTGCATGTCATCTTCCGTGTCATGAAAATATACGACATACTATTGGCTTCTCAAACTATAGGGATCCTTAATACGTGGCCTTCTATAATTGGTACCCTTCTGGAATATTCCACTCGCTAGCAGCACGCAACTGGCACTCCAGGTGCTGTTTTTTTTTCCTGGTCATGCCTCTCCACCCAATTAGCCCAACATCCATCATCACTCCTGAGTTCTGCCATTCAATTAAAACCTTTGAACTTGGCCTTGCAGAGGCTCACTGCGCCTGAGAATAAAAGGGAGTGGAGCATGGTCTTATCTTCTGGTCTCGGTGTAGCTCGCCCAAAAGTGCATTCCCATCCGACCATGTGACTGGAGACAACGTTTTTCGAGCTCTTGATTGTATTTTAATACTATTAAATGAAGAAATCTTGGCATCCTCAATGGTTTTCCTTACACCTCAAACAGGAGCTGAGTTTGCTTCTTACGTATTTGTATCTTCTCGAGTACATGGCAAGTCTCTTGGCAGCCCCGATTCTTGACACCGGGGCAGGCAAGCCTTTCTTGAATCTTCCTTCACTGTCAACTATTATTCTGCTGTGCCACACTTCCAACCCTTTCATTGACGGGGTCCAAGTTTGCTAAAGTGCATTCAGATTCTAGATATTCCTATGTATATACATTGGCGCATCGCCGCAATCAATTCACTACATAGCCAGTCTTATGATTATTTCGTCTACTTGCTTGGCTGCGTCTGTACAATTGTAAAATGATTTTGCATTTTCTCCAGTGCTTCTCCGCACATGCAATCTTCATTTTGATCCTGAAATGTTGCATACTCCATTACTTCGTAATCAGGTTCTATAACGTCTATATTCTTACTTCATTTATATCTCTTCTGTGTGCCTCACCTCTACTTCATGTGACGTCACCACTTCTTTCATTCATTTTCACACTTCTTCCGGAACTTTCTTTAAAAGATAATCATTTCGTCGTGGATACATATAGTGTATTCTCCATGGATACCTTGTTTCAAGGACTTTTCGCGGTATTGGAATTCTCACTGGTTTTGCACATGTCGCAATTTCCGGTTGCCAACATATAGGCAAAATAGGGGAAAGAACTTCCGGTAGAGGTACTAGGCACCTCCTCTACACTCCCGCCTTGGGGCAATTCATCGACCACTCTCCCATCAGTCTTCACATCTAGACATCCTCGTCTGACAAAATATTTCTTTGGAGTCCATATCTTTATGAATCCTTTCAGGCATCCTGCTGACTTTACATGCTCATCAATATTCCAGGCCATAAGACTGCACTGTCCGTTGGGACTACAGTAAATCCATCTTCCCACATACTTTGTGTGGTTCCTCAAATAAAGAAATTCCCCCAGGTGTGTGAATACTGGCCTTTACATAGTCTCTGATTTCTTCATCTGTCAGCTCCTTTGGTTTGAACCCAGCTTCAACATCAATCATGATTTTCATTCCAGTAGCTTTCTTTGGAGTCTTTTTGCAATGTGCAATTATAATTCTTTTTTAAAAAACCTCTATTGAATTGGCAGGTCAGCACAGCGTACACAGTAAGACAGAGCCCACCTTTCAGCATACAGTACAGGACAATCAGGCGGACCAGGCTGCAGCAGGTACATGGTTACAATAGTATAGTACAGTAAGATAAGTCTCAGGTTTTCAACATTACTGTTTTCGACTTTTTTGTTTTCGACATTTTGACTATAAACCGTTAAGCATCTAGGGCAGTTGTGTATCATGTTGCGGCTGAATTTATTACGTTTGTGAGGGGTGTAGTATAATCGATTTAGTAATTTGTATTGTATACAGCAGTATCAGGAATTGAGGGAAACCCTGCTTATGTGAGAGCACAATTTCTTCCACATGTCATCCGTGATCCCACAGTTGAGCTCATCTGCCCATTCGCTATGAGCTGCAAGGGGTAAGTCTGGGGTTTTTGCTAGTAGCAACTTATACAGTGAAGAGGTAACCCCTTGGGCGCCGCGTGAATTTGCAATGTAATGTATTTCGGGTGAACCTGGTGATTCATTAGGATAGCACAACCACATAGTACGGATGGAGGCTCGAATTCTAAAATATTGCAACATTTCCAGTGACGACCCAGTATGTCCCGGACGCCAGGTCTGTTGGGTGATGAATTTACCTTCCGGGAATAGGTCATGCAGCACCTGATAACCCAGTGTTTGCCAGTGACGTGATAGTAGCTTATCATGCGTGGGTGTGAGTCCGGGAAAATCCCAGATGGGAAGCCATTTATAGTAAGGACATAATCCTGTGGTGGGCTGTCCAAGCCAGTAGAGTAGCTACAGTGGGGTCTAGCGGTGTATCGTCCCTATATGTTCGATGTAGGATCAGTGATTTGGGGTTTTGGCCAGTGATTTGGGGTTTTGGCAAGGTGTTCAAGTTTGACATGGGGTGGGGCCTCAGATTCTGAGTACCAATGCATGGCATGTTGGGCCTGAGCGGCAATCCAATACATTTTCAGATTAGGGGCAGTGAAGCCCCCTCTCTCATAGGGCAGAGTCATATGTATCCACTTTTTACTGACTTCACCGGCATGCCATAGGAATTGCGCGCACAGCTTGTGGAGCCCATCAAAGTATTGTTTCCCAGGCCATACAGATATGTTTGCAAAGATGTAAAGGTTTGGGGACTAGGATCATTTTCACTAAGGACATCCTCCCCGCCAGTGACAGCGGGAGGGAGCGCCATCTCGTTATCTTTGAACGAGCGTACTGTTCTGCGGCCGAATAATTTTCCGCCAGCAGGGATGCTTTGTGTTGGGACACCTGGACCCCCGTATTCTTTTCGGCGACCACCAGAGAGGGTATTCGCAGTTGGGTTGGATGGTCATGGCGGTGAGCAGAAATGTCTCAGATTTAGTGTAGTTGATCGTGAACCCTGAGTAGGTACTGATTCGGGTCACATCTCTTAGTATAGGGTCTAGATTTACAGATGGATTCCGGACGTACAGTAGGACATCGTCTGCGTACAATGAAATCATCTCAGGTGTGTCCTTTAGGCGTATGCCTTTTGGGAAGGCCGGATGCTGATATAGTCTGCCATTGGTTCAATAACCAATGCGAATAGCATGGGAGAAAATGGGCAACCCTGCCGGGTGCCCCTGTTCAGCGTAAAAGGTGCAGAGGTTTGGGAGTTGATCAGTACCCATGCTGTGGGGTGCGTACACAGGAGTTTGATGTATTTAATCATATTGGGTCCCACTCCCATTTTCTCAAGGACTTCCGACATGTATTGCCAGGAGACCATATTAAAGGCCTTTTGGGCATCAAGTGTGACTGCCATGACATCAGCATTTTGGTCAATCCTAGACATTACGTTGAATAGTCTCCTAATGTTAAGGGCCGTTGAGTGTCCAGGGACAAATCCTCCCTGGTCCTCATGCACTAGATGGGACATAATTGGCAGGAACCTGTTCACTTTTGTTTTAGCAAAGATCTTTCTATCTATGTTCATAAGTTATAGGGGCCTGAAGGATCCACATTCGGCACTAGGCTTATCAGGCTTTAACAGGACCGTTATAGTGGCTATTTGGAGGAAGGGAGAAAATATAGACTTACTCAGCAAGTCTTCCCAAAGCTCAAGCAGTTTTGGAGAAAGAAGAGCTATATGCTCTTGGTAGAACTCTGAGGTGAGACCATCAGGCCTGGGTACTTTACCTTTCGGCAATTCTGAGACGGATTTGACTATTTCCTCCAATGTGATCAGGTTGTCAAGCAGATTGCGCGTAGCATGGGATATAGTGGTCATCGGGATGCGGTCAAGTAAGTCGCGTATGTCTTGTGCATCATGTATTGGTTGTGACCAATATAATTCAGTGTAGAATTTGGCAAAGACCTCGAGTATCGGTTGATCCGCCCACTCCACGGTGCCCAGTGTGTCAGTAATGCAGTCTATCTGTGACCGGCCTCCCTACTCGCGGACCAGCCTGGCGAGTGTTCTCCCCGGCCTGTCGACCACCCCATATCTCCACGCCGCCAGAGGGCGAGAGAAGTAGCGTATCTCTCTCTGGGCATGGCACTCAAAAACCGCAAGCTCCTCCCTTATCTGTGCCAGCTGGGCCAGGGTAGCATCAGTCGCACACTCTTGTTCCAGGCCCTTAAGTTTAGTTTCAGCTCCGTTAAGGTCATTTCTGATCACCTTCAATATCCCAGCCTCCCTTGAGATAGCCATGCCCCTAATATCCAGTTTAAAGGCCTCCCATTGCACCCCGACCGTTGTCTCCTTGTTTGTTACAGTCAAAGAATGTCACAACATCGGAACGGATATCAGCCTTGAACACTAGGGGCCTCATTACGAGTAGCCCGGTAAAAACAGGTTCATTACCAGCATGCCGTTAAGAGCGAGTCCGTGCTCGTATGAACCCGCTAAGGGCCCTCCAACCCCCTGATAGCAGCATCACAGGACCCGCCGATACCGGCACCGCCTCAGAGCAACCCCTAAATACTGGCCTGGTAATACAACCATGCTAATATCGGGTTCGCAAAACCGGACCCGGAAATTACGTCATCACGCAGGAACGGGAAATGGGCCGGTGGCCATCTTTAAAAACAAAAACAAAGATGTTCCCAGTCTCACTGCGCCAAGAAATTATAATTAGTTGTTTGTGCAAAGAGAAGCCTTTATTGTTTGTGCGAAGAGAAGCCTGAAACGTGTTTTAAGCTGCGTACAGCTTTTCATCAGAGGCTTAAATTGCATAGTACATCATTTCCATACAAATTGGGTAAAGTTAAAAATAAAACATACACATGATTGTTTTGTACAAAGAATTGTTACATAAAGAACATAGGCACAAGTTGTGAGCAAGCATTCCAGGGCGCGATGCAACCACAAAAAATATAACACATGTACATCACATGTAGGAAGAGTAAAAAAGTAGAAATTAAGTTACCACAAATTAACCAATTTCATTCGTAGTAGTCGGTTGACAGACAAACAAAAAGAGAAAAAGAAACATAATTTTAGAAACAAAAGTTGGCCATAGCAGAGCAATCAAGTTCCACTTAGTAAGCTAAGTCTTAAATCAAAGACTGTAATGTATTCCAAAAATAAGTACCTTAGGTTGCAGCAATAAGAACTCCACATCTAGAGTAGGACAATGCCAGATACAGTTCTGTAGGCAGATAGATTAAGTAATTACTGGAAAGCCAATTGCAGAAAAATATTACGTAAATTACCAAAACCAACCGTAATGCTGTCAATAAAAACAATAAAACACTGATCTTCTATCAGAATGGGAAACTAATTTAACCTCTAGTTCTAATAAAATGTTGGAGCTCTTAGTAGAACATGCCACTCGGGTACATTCCTGCATCGTTATTGAAATTGACAGAATTAAGGAACAGATCAACTCATTTGAGGCCCCCAGCTCAACTATTAACAAAAACTTTAGGACACTCTATGAAATTTTGCGGAAGCATCAAGATGAGGTCAAACTCCGCAAATCTAGGAAATTTTCCAGGGATGATAAAGATTACAGAGACAATAGAATTTACACATATCAAGCCAAATATAATGAGGTCTCGAGATCTCGCTCTAGCAGTCTGGCGTCTACTCCAGCCAGTTCCGAGATTGATAGTGATTCTGAAACACTCCCTCCTCGCACATCTAATGTTTCACTTACTGACCCCACCTCATCTGTTACACTCGATAATTCTGAAGAGGATTCAGTAGAGCCAGAAATTGTGCCATCAGGTCCATCGCCTTTTTTGGAACAACTCAGGCGCTACAAAAAAGGCAACAGAATAGCCGCAGCAAAAAAAGTTTGTTTCCAGACCCCACTATCCACAAATATTGCAACCCTAGGCATACCACACGGGGCAAAAGGGGCGGCAGGCCCAGGCAGCGGACCCGTACCACCGTCCCGAAGACTAACCAGGGCCATGTCACAGCAACAATTTCCCAACCAGAATCTGTAAATCTTATTACCAATTTAAGTACATATCAGCTCTCTTCAGCTGAAATATCTGTGTTGAACAAGGGACTCTATTTTGTCCCCACAGTTATGAATAACTTCGTAGACATCCAATTTGATTTGTTCAAGTTTATTCGGAAACTTAAACTGAAGAAATTATTTGCTACACCAGTACGGACTTATAAACCTACGCCACCGACACCTATCCCATCTCCCATTTCTCTTCAAACTCTATTTACCACCCATGTACTCATGACTTTGGATGATGCAATATCCAATACCTCTACTAGCGTTACAGATGTTCTTAAAGAACTTGATATTGTACAGCAAAATGTGTGTATTAAGGAACTGTCCAGGAAATCAAAATTTTCACCAACACTTCCGCCTGATAATATTATTGATACATTTTATCAGGCGGTGTTAAAGGATATTCATCATTTGGAAGACTCTATTTCTGGACGCACATTTAAAGTGAATTGTAATTTGAATAAACTTGAAAAAGTTGCAATCTATAATTTGTCTCGTAACGAAGATTTGATTATTAAAGAGGCTGACAAAGGTGGCAATGTGGTCATAATGAATAGGTGTGACTACATTGCCATGGGTATGCATCACTTAGATTCGGCAGGTTGTTACTTAATCATTCCGCACAATCCTCTACATTCTATTCATGAAATGGCTAATGCACTTATTTTGAAATGGCATAAATTAGGTTGTTTATCTGATGTTGAAAGGAATTTCCTCACAGTTGACGGGCCCATCATGCCCACTGTATATTTTCTTCCGAAAATCCATAAGGCTTTCTCAGATATACCTGAGGGGAGACCGATAGTTAGTGGAGGCGGTGGGGTACTTGAGCCAATATCCATCTACATTAATGAATTTTTACTACCAGAGGTATTGCGGACCCCAACATTTATTAGAGATACCATGCACATTTTGGAAATGTTAGATCACCTCAAATTTAACCAAGACTGTTGGTTGGTTACCTTAGACGTCAAAGCTCTGTACACGTCAATAGCTCACCACAAAGCATTACAAAGTGTTGATTATTTGTTTCGAGAATTTTCTGCTTCTTATTTTGAGCATCTAGAAATGGTCAAGGAATTATTATTATTTACTTTGCAAAACAATGTTTTTGTTTTCAATCAGATGTACTTTAAGCAATTGATTGGTATAGCCATGGGTGCAAGCTTTGCACCTACACTGGCGAATGCTTTTATGCATTGTTTCGAGCAAACATGTGTGTTTTCTAAATCCATGTATTCACCTTTTATTTATTTGTGGAAACATTACATCGATGATGTTATTTTAGTGTGGACTGGTACAAAAGATCTTCTTGTAGAATTTGTATCCTGTTTAAATGATAATGATTGGGGATTACAATTTACCTCAACCTTTAGTCAATCTCACATTGACTTTTTGGACCTTTCCATAGAACTAACCCCTAACGGCCTAATTACCAAAACCTTTCGCAAATCGACCTCAGTGAATGCCACGTTACATGCAGAATTATGCCATAAAAAACATGTCATTGCCAATATTCCCAAAGGGGAATTCATTCGTGCTAAGAGAAATTGCTCCCAATCAGTGGATTATGATCAAGAATGTGCTCTTATCAAATCCCGGTTTTTGAATAGAGGTTACCATAAGAAGTGGGTCGAACAAGCATCAGCCACAGTACGTCAGGTTAAGAGAGCGGATCTATTGGTGCCGAAAACTCGGTCTAAATCATTAAACTCTGAAAATATCAGGTTTATCACAAGATATAACTCTGATAGTCACTAAATACATGCTATTATAAGTAAACATTGGCACTTGTTACATCTCGACAAAGACATCTCAAATTGGTTGGACACTAATGTCAGTGTGACTTACAGCAAAGGTACATCCCTTAAAAATGTATTGAGTCCATCATTTATGAGCCCCTTATCTATACCCAAGACTTGGCTCAATTCCGCCAGAGTCCTTGGTTTTCATAAATGTGGTGTTTGTAATATGTGCAACTTTACATTTGAAACATCCGCAGTCTCTTTTGGGCTACGAGGTAATCATGAAATCAAGTCTTTCATCAAATGCAATTCTAAGTTTGTAGTGTATTGCATTATATGCACCTGTGGCCTGAAATATATAGGGAGCACTATTTGCCCACTTAAAATTAGAATTCGTGAACATCTGGCTTCCTTTGGGAGCCAAGATGCCAAATACCCCCTTGCCTATCATTGGCAAAAATCTCATCAAATGGACTGCAAAAATGACATTCGTTTTGTGGGGCTGTGCAAAGTGTCATTGCCCCCACGGGGTGGTAACCTTACACTAAAATTACGACAATTGGAGGCCAAATTAATTTGTAAATATCGCACTGTTTCTGAAGGACTTAATTCGGATCATGAGTTTGCCATATTTTAATAATTCATATTTCCTCTGTTGGGGTTGACAAGTGCCCTTAATTATCCTCTTGGGGGGATCACCTCCTGTAATTATATTCTTGTTCCACGTGTATTATTACTGTGCAATGTGCCTTTATTTGTAATGTTGTTCAGTAGCAGCGCACTCAGGCCCCACACTTTTTTTAGTGCATTGGAATTGTTGGTTTATCTAAATACCACTTCAATTATTAATGACTAGCTGAGGCTTGTTACTTTTAAATTAATTTTGTCTCTAAAAAATAAAAAAATAAATATATATATATATTTAAATAAATAAATAAATTTAAACAAAAAACTAAAAATAAATGTCCTCAGCAAAACATTAGTAATAATTGTTTGCTAAATTCTCCTTTTTATTTTTTGGCTAATTTGGGCTTATGGACCGGTTTCACTAAGTTAGGCTTTTCTAAAGGTGTGTTTAGTTCACCCAACATGGTGATCCTTTTTGCCCCTTTCTGTTTGTCTTACTTGGAAGGCCATGCATTGTGCTATACTGCATTCCAGTATATTTAGTCCTAACTTTCTTACGTGCATTGTGCAACGGTAACACGAGTAGACTGAAACAAACGGTCATTGAGGTAGGTCTGTTTATTTTGCTCTCCCCAGGTTGTAGTTTTAACTTTTAATTGGCTTTTTTGGTTAACCAGTCAGGAACTGTCCACAGTCCTTTTGAATCACGAGTTAATTGGAGTTAATCTAATGGGTACTTTGGTGGTTTTTTTAATACTGATTTGAGATTTATTTTCTCTTTCTGGTTTCTTTGGCTAAATTAGCTTTCCGCAACTGCGAGGCATTTCGAGGTATGTTTTTATTGTTTTATTGACAGCATTACGGTTGGTTTTGGTAACTTACGTAATATTTTTCTGCAATTGGCTTTCCAGTAATTACTTAATCTATCTGCCTACAGAACTGTATCTGGCATTGTCCTACTCTAAATGTGGAGTTCTTATTGCTGCAACCTAAGGTACTTATTTTTGGAATACATTACAGTCTTTGATTTAAGACTTAGCTTACTAAGTGGAACTTGATTGCGCTGCTATGGCCAACTTTTGTTTCTAAAATTATGTTTCTTTTTCTCTTTTTGTTTGTCTGTCAACGGACTACTACGAATGAAATTGGTTAATTTGTGGTAACTTCATTTCTACTTTTTTACTCTTCCTACATGTGATGTACATGTGTTATATTTTTTGTGGTTGCATCGCGCCCTGGACTGCTTGCTCACAACTTGTGCCTATGTTCTTTATGTAACAATTCTTTGCACAAAACCATCATGTGTATGTTTTATTTTTAACTTTACCCAATTTGTATGGAAATGATGTACTATGCAATTTAAGCCTCTGATGAAAAGCTGTACACAGCTTGAAACACGTGTCAGGCTTCTCTTCGCACAAACAATAAAGGCTTCTCTTTGCACAAACAACTAATTATAATTTCTTGGCGCAGTGAGATTGGGAACATCTTTGTTTTTCTTCAACTATTCCTGTGAATGTGTATTGGCAGTACACCCACACCGCCCAGATACCCGCAGCCTTGATGTTTATTTTCTTAATCACTGTATAAGCGCTGTGGACTCGTGACTTTTTCTGCCATAACTTTGTTCTTGTCATCTTTAAAAACACAATCCATTGCCATTCTCCCTAACCGCCAGTCTTTTCGTGTAGTGCTGTGTTGGAAAACCCTGAGGATGTCCAAGGCCACCCGGAAGATGACCACCCGGCAGCAGAAGAAGCGTTTTTCAGACGCTGAGCTCAATATGCTTGCTGACACTCTGGCTGCACATGCAGCCATAATGAAAAGCAATGATATGAAGCGAGAAGCCCAGATGAGGAGAAAGGAAATCTGGCAGGAGGTTGCCCGGAAGGTGTCAGCCGTGGGGACCACCCCAAGCACCGCACGTGATTGCCGCAAGAGGTGCGACGACCCCCGGTTGAGGGTTTCGAAACATCCTATCGAGCAACAGGTTGGCGGCCATGGAGACAGGTGGGGTCCACATTCACCTGCTAAACTAATGCCCTGGGAGGATACTGCCAACACTTTTATTGATCCTGAGTCAATAGAGGGATTCGGAGAGATGGAGATGGGTGCAGCATCATCCACAAAAAGAGGTGAGTGACCCTGCACATCCTTGTAGGGGAAAACATGACTTAGCACTAGTGACGTGGATGTGAGACTAGGCAAGGCAATGCATGTCCCTACACCCACATCAACATATCCAAGTCAAGATTGCCACCCAAACCCTGCCACACAGAAATGCATGCTGAGTGCCAATCCCATAACCTACACACGGGCAACATACCTGGACCGTGCCCATGTAACCCAACACACAAACCCCATATCAACGGCATGCCACCTGCCATGCAGTGAATGCTAACATGGCCCCTCTGAATACCCTGCGTGACACATCTGTAAGACATGAATGCATGATCAAATGAATAATGAACAGCACCATCGTATGCCTCTGCCATGTCACACCATCACTGATGCCCTGCATGTCTTCTACCCCCCAGGCACCGATGAGGAAGAAGCAACCCAGGAGACCACTGCAAGGGCATCCACCTCACACCCTAAGAAGAGGGCTACCACCACCACCACCACCACCTCCGCTGGAGGCAAGCAGGACACACCCACTGCCAGTGTGCCTGTGCGAGCAGGGACACAGCCAGCAACACCTGCTGCCAGTGTGCCTGACACACTACTGACCCAGCAGGCCACACCCACACCTGTTGAAGGGGAGTCCCTGGAAGCACCCGCCTCCACTGGGGAAGAACTTGATGCCAGTGTGGAGCCTGAGGGAGACACCGAGGTAACATGCCCGGCCACCCCGAGCCCCGTGCCCACCCCCTCACCCCAACACCTGCAGTCACCCACCTGCAGTGAAACTGATCCCTGCCTCCGTGACTATGACCTACCCACCTCTGAGGAGTACAGTCCCGAAAATGCTGTCCACGTGACTGCACAACCCACCACTCCAGCCCCCTCCAAAACCCTGGGGACACGATTGTCGACGGTGGAGGCCCGACAGGAGGCCATGTTAGACCTACTCCGCCAGTACATAGCGGACGGGGAGGAAACCAGGTGGGGTATTGCCTCAGCAATTGCGGGGACCACAGCGGCCATCGCAGCCAACACAGCCGCTGTTAATGCATCGGCCTGGCTAATGAGGGACTGCCTGGGGGCGGTGACACAGGTGCTGACTTCAATGCTGCTCCATATGCAGCGGCCACGGCTTGCAGGAGGTGTGTAACCTGCCAGCGACTCACCTACTACCTCCACACCAGCTTCATCTCTCCACACCAACCCAGTGCGCCAGACACGTAGGAGTGCAAGGCACACTGAAATGCACCTCCGGACAGGAAGAAGTCCCGGAAGTAGTGTGGGCGGCAATGGGAGTGGGACACAAGGTTGGGGGTGAAGGGGTGCATCTTGTGGAGTCTATTGGGGGTATTGGTGTTGGGTGGGGGGGTTTTGGAGTTTGTTGGGGGGGTTTTGGAGTTTGTTGGGGGGTCTGGGAGTTTGTTGGGGGCGTTAGGGATGGGGGAGTGGGCACATTTTTGCTGTTGTAAATAATACACACGTTGTGATAAGAAAAATCCATGGCTGGACATTGTTATTTTCGTGTGTATCCATTTAATGTGTTACAGTGTTCAGTGCCCAACATTCCCTGAGTGCATGTCCACATTGGCCCAGTGTCTGACTGACACATGTCTTTCATAGTCAATGTGGGTCAGGAGTATTTGTGAATCTGTGCTTGGCGTACTGCATGGCCATCCCATGGATCATGTACTAGCAGGGGGGCTACTTCACCTCCGTCTCCATCCTCATCATCCTCACCCGGGGCATGCATGTCAATTGTAAGTGACCCCAATCAAGCAATCCCACTAAGTCAGTGCCTTGTCTGGGATGCCCAAGGGAAGCCCTTATTTATATATTTTTATGGCAAGTTATAATCTGGATGATGAACCCTTGTATAACACCCCTCGCCTAGAATCCCCCTGACCCCACTGAGCCAAGAAGTAGATTTGCTTTGCAAATTTAAAAGGTTTATTTGAAAAATTAAACAATATATATATATATATATATCACACTTCTATAAATAAATTGATAATGGATAGCACACTTGTGAATATGAGCAGTAATCAGCAATAGGTAATCCTACAGTAGCACAGTTCTTGGTAACTTATGAATAGGAAAAGAAGAATAAGGTGGCAGAGAATGCTTTATATGGTTCAAGGAAAGGCAATGTGAGACAGAATACAACACAGAAATAACCTTGAGATGATTTCAACCAAGAGATAATATGATCACTTTTTCTTGAACAATTCACTCCCCCCGCTATGCAATGTAAGGAGATGAAAAGGAGAGCATACAGTTCTCAGGAATGCAAACAATATAATTCAGTTCCCCCCTAGCAAGCTTAGAGGAAAACAGGTAGAAGCTTGAAACACAGTCCCAAAATGCTTTGAATGTGATGACAATGAAGTGAGAAATGTGCTAAAAATGCTTTTAATTCCCTCTAGAGGTTCAGGGTGGGTGATATCTAGTTTATATTAGTTCAGGCTCACTTTAGCAATGCTTTATGAGTAACTAGCAGGTTAAAACGAATTTTAGCAAAGGAAAGCAAGGAGCTGTTGATTTTTACACGTGGCTGAAATTGTGCAAAATGTCAAATCGCGGCAAATTTAATTGCGTGCGTCGAGCATAATTACGGAGGCCCTATAAGGAGTAGCAAGTCGGTTCTAGGTTCGTTGGAAAGCCTAGAATCTTAGCTTTAAGATAAAAGATTCCCCTCCTAGCACAAACGGTTCCAGAGATACGGCCGATTTAGTCAAGGTAGTTTTTCAGATTTTATATTTTAAAGCTCAGAATGACAGATGACAGTTTTCAGTTTTAAAGATGACAGAATGACACGATTCTAGGAGGCAGTTCTAATAGGCTAAAATAGTTTGGATTAGATTATTTTAAACTAAGAGATTGGTTTTGCACAGTGAATACTCACACTATATTTTTGAAATAAGCCGTCAAGGTCTGGTCAGGTTGGACGGGACTTCCGGCGGGTGGTTCTGAACAGCGGTCTGGTCTCTGGTTCTGCTCTCAGCACTGCACAGTTCTGGTCTCTCTGGATCTCTGGTCTCTCTGGATCTCTGGTCTCTCTGGGTCTCTGGAGGTTGATGGATTTGAAGTCTGGAGTCTACCAGCAAAGCGTCCCGCAAGAAAGTGGAAAGTGAATGTCCCTACCTGTCCTGCACTGTCTGCTTTTATGTGTTGAGAAAGTCGGTGTGTGCATGGCATAACTGAGCCTGCCCCTCTCTACTTGTCATTGGCCCAATTCTCTCCTCTCCCATGATTGGGGGAAGGAAATGGATTGTCATCATGTTGAGGTCTGTTTATGGGTCAGAGGATCCTCCCCTGGTCAATTTGCCCACAAATCTATATTTGATTCAAATACATATTTCCCAGATACACAAGTGGTTGACATTACATGTACATATTACAGATGAATTAAGACAGGTCTCTGTTCAAGCCCCATGTTCTTGCGAGCTGGGATTCAGAAATGACAACATTTTGCGCTTTTTGGTCGGTTCACCAATATCGGACATTTACCAAAAATTACGCAAATGTGCGCAAGGAGTATGGACATTAATTGATGAGGTGTCAGATTTTTAACATGCAGACATTTGGAGTAACAACCTTATTTCTGCTACTACTCCCTAGAACATACCACAGGGTCCCAACACCTCTTAAAATGTGCACCGGAAAATCACAAGAATAATGGTATTATTTATATAATTTTGACCAGTCCGCACTATGAGTTATCTATCTTTTTAAAATGATGCCCTGGTCAAAAAGGGGTGTGGCTTCCCACATGACATGGTGGAATAAATGGTTTATCCACTTCCCCCAAGCTCAGCTGGCTCTCACAGGCACTGCCCCTCCCAGTTTCTCCCAAGAGGAAGCCATTTTACGACCCCCCCAATATAACATTTGCCTGAGCCCAGGACAGGGCTTTGTTCAACCTCCTGCAGTCTGCAGGTACCCCTGCCTTAATTCAATCAGAGAGGTGTGATCTCCTTTTGGTGGGGGCAGCAGGATGCAGCCAGGCCTGGGAAGAGTTGTTGAGCCAGGTTTCCCCTGTCGGGGGTAGTTGTCAGGCAGAATTCAGCTAAATGTCACTTTAGTTCCCAGTTTAAATCAAACTTACAATTTTATAGTTTTACATTGTATCCACCTCTTAGCAAGTCTTCCCTCGGCCTGGTTTGGGTTCATCTGTTCAGTTTTACACAAAAGTCTGGTGGTTTTAAAACGCCGGCTTTCTGATAGTGGTGAGTACCGGTATTGCATCCATTTTTGACATTAAGAAAATGAATTCCATACAGTTCTGTGTTGCTTTTGGCAATCAGCATTGCCATTCCCAGTGGTTTCAGGCTACTGTGTGTGTAGCCCAATGGTGGTTTTAGGCAGTGCCCTCCTGTGCTCACAACAAAGGCAAAAATGGGTGGCAGCCTATTCTTCATGTTTTCCCTGTGCACTCTCTGGGGAGTTCTGGCCATCATGATGTTTTCAATGCCAGTAATGCACAGTTTTATGGTAGGGCTTGGATGCATGGGTAAAAACATCCCACAAGCCCCCCCTCTTGTGATGGCCATTCTGATCTTTCACTGATGGAACTCGCAAGATCTGGGATGTTCGCTTCATCTTCTTCCAATTCCGTAGATGGCACAGTTCAGCATATTTTCCTCCCTCCAGTCGATCAATCAATTCTCCTTGCTGGTCCTGATGGGAGGATTGGGCGGTACCCCGGGCCCCTCGGATCTTCGCTCCCGGTCCCCGGTCGTCCTCCTTGGTCAGTCTCCATGGTTTCCTCTCTCCTAGGATGAGAAAGCAAAAGCGGCAATACCTATTCATAGACATTTTTCCACCACTATTGATCTAGTGGGGCGGCATGTACATTTTATAACTCAAGAGACATAGCATTCTAATTTTGAAGAACAAGATATAATATGAAACATTTTTTTTTTCCAAATCATAATATTTGAGAGACTATATGTGGGATATTTTAGAATGGGACTGAATTGATCTGGAGCGGTCCCCTCTGGTATTGCAGAGGACTCCTCCAGTTGTTGCAGAGTGTGCCTGGGATGGCAACACTTCAGCTGATTAATATGGACCCACTTATCTTCCCCTTCCGCCAAATTACCTTTGGGGATGCGGATCTTATACGCTACAGGGGAGATCTTGTCTATAATTTCAAACGGTCCCTTCCATGTAGGCAAAATTGTTCGCTGTTTGGCCTGGTTCCTTTGGAAATTGTATAGATAGACCCGGTCTCCCACATCATATTCCTTCCTGGTGGTTTTCAAATCATAGTGCGTTTTCATACTCTCAGCTGATCTTTCTAGATTCCGCTGAGCATAGGCAGAAGCATGTTGGAGGTGTTTCCTTAAATTCTCCACGTGCTCATGAGTTGTGGAGGCATTTATCAGTGTCTGCTCTTGGGTCCTGTAGAGCAAATGCTGGGGAAGCACCATCTTGCGCCCGGTCATCAACTCAAATGGTGACATTTTAGTTGCAGATGAAGGGGTAGATCTGATGGCCATTAGGACCAGAGGTAATCGGATATCCCAACTTGGCCCAGAATCTGCCACAAACTTTTTTAATATGCTCACAATGGTTCGGTTGTATCTCTCCACTGCTCCAGAAGAAGCTGGCCTGTAAGCAATATGTAGCTTCCTTTTGACCCCCAGTATCTCCCACATCTTTGTCATTACTTCACTGGTGAAGTGGCTACCCCTGTCTGACTCAATCCTTTGAGGTAGACCAAAACGGGAAAAGATGTGGTTAATCATCAGGGCAGCTGCTGTTTCTGCCTTGCAATTTGGGACCGGGAGACATTCCACCCACTTGGTAAACAAGCATGTGACGGTCAACATGTACTTATTTCCTCTAGACGAGCGAATTACAGGGCCTATGAAGTCGATTTGCAAATCTGACCAGGGCAGTGTCATCCCCCTCTTTTGGAGAGGCGCACGGTGTGTGGGGGGTGATGGCTGAAATTGTGCACACACCAGACACCCCTTCAAGTATTGGTTGAGGTCCTGCTCCATGTGTGGCCAGTATGCAACCTCTCTTAAGATTTCCAGTGTTGTGTGAAACCCCCTATGACCGGCGGTGGCCGCATCATGGGCGTGACTTAACATCAGGCTTCGGAATGAGGTAGGGACCACCCACTGATCATGGCCACCTTGGGATTTCCTTACCAACAAACCGTCTTGGATTCAGAACATCTTTGGACATTTCATCAACACTCTAAGGTCCTCCTTCCCAATGTAATCGCTATCCGTCAGGGCAAAGTTCTCAGGGTCCTCAATGTGTTGGTAAAACTTACCAATTATTGGATCCCCTTTCTGAGCTGTAATCAAATCAGCATCAGGGGTCTCCTTACTCCATTGTGCAGTTGAAAGATCATTGTGAGCATTTGTCTGAGACCTAGTGATAGCAGTGACCTGGATTTCCCCCAACAGGGACTCTATTTCTATTAGATCCCCTTGGATGGCCCAGGTTTTGGCCAGCTGATCAGCTAAGTCATTTCCAGTTTTGTCTGGTCCCTCTACTTTGGAATGACCCTTGATCTTCTTCCAGTAGATGGTCATCCCATTTGAGGTGACCAGATCATCAATGTTTTGGATTAACTTCCCATGTTTCAGGGGTTTGTTATTAGCACATAGCATGCCTCTGGTTTTCCAGTGAACCAGGTGCTCCACGAACCCGTTCCGTAAATAATCCGAATCTGTGATTATGACCAGTTCGTGGAGTTGATGTTGGACAGCAGTGAGGATGGCTTGATGCACAGCCATCAATTCTGCCACCTGACTACTTCGGGGACCAATTTTGTATCCAGCGGAGGGTTCTGGGGACTCATTCACCCATGCATTCCCTACGCCGGCCACCAGTTCTTTCTCCCCGTTGTTGTCAACATGGTAAGAGCATCCATCCACATAGACAGTGGGCATTCCCTCACACTTGTCTTCTTCAAAGACTTTGTGTGGGGAATTAAGGTATGCCTCCATGTTGTCCTTGATTTTTAGACTTTCGTCCTCGAGACAGTTTTCTCTGGCACAATCATGCAAGTCAGCCAGAACTTGCGCGAGGGGACTCTTCTTGTTTTGGCCATATCTGACCTCCACAGGAAAGCCTTGCATTGACAGAATCCAGGAAGTAATTCGGGAATTACTCACATTCCCGGCCCGGATTCTGTCACTTTGGAGATATTGCAGAGGCTGGTGTGGAGTCTCCACTATGATGTGTTCCCCCTGGATGAACGGGCGGTAATTCTTCAATGCCCACACCGTTGCCAGGAGTGCCTTTTCACAATCGTTGAATTTTTCCTCAACAGAGGTTAAAGTTTTGCTCGCATAGGAGATTACTTTATTGACTTTGTCATGCTTTTGGTATAATACAGCCGTCAAGCACGTATTAGAGAACCCTGTCTCCAGGAAAAACTCCTTGTTTCTGACAGGGTAAGCTAGGCAAGGCGCTTGTGAGAGGCTTCTCTTGAGTTGTCCTACTGCCTCTGCTTGTTCTGGACCCTATTCCCACTTGACCCCCCCCTTCAAGAGATGAATCAGGGGTCTGGTGATCTCTGCGTACCCCTCAATGAACTTTCTGCTGTAATTAGTCAGTCCAAGGAGGCTCCTTAGTTCCCGCAGAGTGGTGGGGTCTTTCAGTTTCTGAAGTGCTTCCACTTTCTTTTCCTGGGGACAGAGACCCTGAGGAGTAATCTCATGCCCTAAGAAATTAACACGGGTTCTACACCACTGTGCTTTCTGAAAGGAAAGTTTTGCTCCGGCGGCCCTCAACTGTGTCAGAACATAACGGATCTCCGCTAAGTGTTCCTCCACAGATGAACTTTCGATGAGGACATCATCTACATAAGCCAGGTTACCCCTCGCACCCAGGTCGGGCATGGCCTTATGTAGGAAAATGTTGAATTAATTGCCGGAGTTGAGGTATCCGAAGGGAGTCCGGGTCCATGTGTAATGCTGGCCCCCAAAGGTAAAAGCCAGTTTGTATTGGTCCTCCCTACTGACAGGCACGGTCCAGTATCCATTGGTCAGGTCTATTGCTGTGAATACCTGTGACCCCTGGATCTGGGCCAGCCCTTGGTCAATGTAGGGCAGAGGCCATCGGGCAGTATGGACCCGTTTGTTGAGCTCCCTAAAGTCGGCGCAGAGTCTCCACTGGCCGTTTGGCTTCAATATTCCCAGCACCGGATTATTGAAGGTGCTGTGTTTACTTGACGGATTATTCCGCGGGACTCAAGGTTCTTAATTATTTCAGTAAGGGACTCCATGGATGCGAGAGGCAAGCGATATTGCTTCACAAACACTGGAGTCATGCCAGAGTCCGTGGGAATTGTTGTTGTGTGGATGTTGGTGCGACCACAGTCATATGAGTCTACCGCAAAGAGATCTTGAAATCCAAGAAAACTTGTTTCAACTTTTGCTTCTGTTCCAGAGTCACGCAGGCATCAGCCAGGTTGACTCTCTCTTCCACCATCTGCCTGAAGCCTGGAAAGACTTCTGGTTTTTCTATCTCAGCGGCCTCCTCCAGCTGGGTGGAGAAGTCCCTGGTCAAAGTGCTGATTTGGACTGGAGGCTTCAGGTGGGAAAGGCAGCCCTCATGGGCCTGGAAAATCACCTCATCCCTCCTGAAGTCACAAGTCACATCTTCCTTACCATAAGGGCAAGAAGTGTACACCAGGAAGTTCCCCCCATGCCAGGTAAAGATCCTGTATGGTGTTGTATTGTCATCACTGTCACTGTCAAAACATTCCTTGGGGATTGGTCCTAACAGTTCATTTCCTAAATCAATGGAGAAATGTTGGTAATCAACCGCCATTCCAATAATGGTGCCTGCGGCTAGAGTAATACTCTGTAAGTCGCTGTTATCCACCTCTATTGGAATGGTGTCATGTTCTATGTTGACTAATGGTGTTGGGTTTACCCCTAACCCCTGCTGTTGGAGAGAAGCATTTAGATGAATATAAGCATCAGGGTTTTTCAATTTTTGTCCTCTTTTAACTTTCATTTCCAGGGAGAATTGTCGGGTCCTTTCCGGGATGGTGACTTCCTCTTTAATCTGAATTTCAACTGCATAAGGTAGCAATTGAGCTGACCTAAATGCTTTTTCTGGATCATCAAAGCCCATGGGATTATCCGCTAATCGGGACCAAGCTATGAAGTTTATTAGGTCCAAACTAATGGCGAGGCGATTGAGAATGTCACTGCCTAAGTAAAAGGCGGCAGTGACGTCTCGCACGACCCAACAATTATGGACTATGCTCTTGTTGCCAATGGAGATTTTGAGCATACACCTGCTTGGCAGGAGATGTTTGGAATTAGGTGCTTTCAGGTCCATTTCCCATTTGTCTATCAGTTTGAATGTGGGAATGGCTGGATCTTTTGGGAGTTGGCGGAACATGGCTTCGCTGATGAAGCTCTTACCGTTGTTCACACACACTTTAACTGAACAGGGATGAACAACTGCTCTCCAATTTGCTGAATGTTGGTCAGGCTCTGAGCTGATTTCACATCTTTCTGGACTACAGGAGTGGGAGTGTCTGAATGTGGATTGGTAAAGAATTTCAGAGTGTTTCCTTCCAGTGTGGAATACCACCTTAAACTGGAAGGAAGGTTGATTTTCAGAAATAGAGAGGACCCCCCACCACCAGTCTGTTGTCCTACTGCTATTGCTGTCACGTCTGAAATTTGGTTGTTCTGGAAGTGAAATTCTACTTGGTCGGATTTTTGTTCAACCATGTGGCAGGTGCCATTTAAACTAACATGGTTGACACTCTGTTTTAATTTTATTGGTCGGCTAGTCTGGGTCCAGAGGACCTTGTTTACACAATCTATTAGGGGTGACAACCTTCTCAGGAGGTCGTTCCCTTGTAAACAAGGGGTGCCCTCTGGAGTCACTACTATGACCGGGTGTTTCAACCTGTGACGCCCAATTTTAATGTCCAAATCTGCCGTCCCCTCGACGGGAATTTCCTTCCCGTCAAAGTTCTGGAGTTGTCCAGGAAGAGAGGTGAGAGTTTATTCTCTCCCCTTCCTAAATTCAGTTCATCAAAGGCCCTTCTGGACAGAAGGGTAGCTTGAGATCCAGTGTCCACCAGCGCTGAAATTGTACCCTGCCCCTGTACTTGTACCGGGGCATAATATCTTCCCTCCTTCTCCTCAAGGGGGCACAGAAAATGCACATTTTTGGACAACTGGTGTGCTAACTTTCTGGTTTTGGACATGGCGAGAGAAGAGATGTGGGCAGAATTCTGTGAAGAGCCTTGGGAATCTGAAAGAAAAAGTTGGCAACTGGAAATGGTTTCGGGTTCTGGGCCGCCCACCCCTTTTTGGAGGCAGTCATCAGGATGGGTTTGACCCATGGGATTTTGGTATTGTCGGTTCTGGGATGAGATGATGGGCGGCGGTAGCTCAGTCTCCACATCTCCCCAGTCTGAATTGACATCCCTTGGGACCCATTTTTCCTTGGGAGGAGTTTCTCCATCTCTGAAGGAGAAGATCCTTTCCCCAGGATCCTCTTGGGATCCCTCTCCCTCAAATTGGAAGACCTGTAGCTCCTCCACAAAGTGGCTCTGTTTGGGTCCTTTGTTTCTCCTACCCCCCTCTGCTCCTTGGGTGGCAGACTTTCAGGGGCAGGAGATTTTGTTTCCGGTTCCTGGTTTTCCAGGGGCTGTTTACAAGTTGGGAAGGAAGCTTCCTCCAAGGCTTTACACCCCCCTTCCCCTTGTGTCTCCTCCCTGGGAACTGGTGGGTTATCGGGGTGCTGCCCCCGTCATTGTGCTGGAGCACCAGGTCCAGAGTTTGGGGCATTCTGCGGTGGCATGCTCATCTGAGGGTTCTGTTGAGCCCTCAGTATGTGACCCAGATCCCGTGCCATATTTTGGACCTGACGCTCAAGTTGTGAAACCCTCTCAGGCTGATACGGGGCTCTATTTTCTCCCCTGGGCTGATCCCGGGAAGGGTAGCTATCCCTTCTCTGGTAATACCCCGGATTGAGAAGATTTGGGTTCCCCTCCACCCTTGGCCTCCCCTCTCCCGGATTAGGTTGTCTGGGCTCAGGGAATTGGGGAAAGAAGGATGGATGATTTTGGGGTTGGAAATTGGGTGGATACCTGGTAAAAAAGTTCTGCCCAGGATTTGGTGAATTTCTGCCCTCCTGGGGGAAGTTAGGAGGGACGTTCCCTGGGTCAGGTGCTTGGCTGGATCCCCCCCCTTTGGCTGGAGGAGTCCACACATAACCCAGGATGGGTCGGTTTCCCTTGTAGCGGGGATTTACATAATCAGGGGAGCGAGGGACCCCATTTGTGGGACTACCTCCTCGACTCCCTGTCTGTTACTGGTTCGAGGGCCTTCTGGGCTGTGAATTATTTGGTGCAGGCAGGTATTTAGGCCCCCCATCTCCAAATCTAAAACAGGGTCAACCTTTACCTCTGCCACCTTAGCAGCAGCAGGGGTGCTATTGGTTTTGGGGTTTTTCTGCGCATTACTTTTATTTTCTATGGGCTTCTGCACCTCATAGATCCGGGTAGCCTGTTCAATGACCCAGTCTAGTGACCTCTTCTCGTGAAAATCTCTAACTAGCTGGGTCATGATGTATTTGGGCAAGGCATGGAAAAAAGTATTGACAAATTCTCTGCTGTCCGTGCGCACCCTTCTGGTGGTCTGCGCAAAGGCACGCTTCAATTCTTGTACGAATTCTTGTGGGGCCTGATCCTCCCCACATTGCAAATCGTAGGCTGCCTTGCGAGCCTCTTGAGGATTTCTATGAACTGAAAAATGTTTCAAGATGGCCGCCCTATATGCGGACCATCTTGAATGGTTTTGGTCCTCCAGCCCTGCAAAGAAACTGGAGTATTCTGGGGAGAATGTCCATTTGACGTACTGGATGCAGCTACTGCTGTCCTTCAAATGGAAAGTCTCCATCATTTGCTCATAGAGCTCCAAGTGTTCCCAAACAGAATACTTGGCGTTCTTATGATAAGGCGTGATGACACTCCTTATTGCCTTTATTTGTTTCAATGGGTCCTTAAGCAAGGCCCTTTTGCCTTATTGGCCTTTTTGGTTCGGGTAACCCTGGTCCATTCATCCTCTGACTCCGAAGCACTGCTCCCAGAGGTGCCCGTCTGATCTTCCAGGTTTTCCCGGATTCTGCGAGCCTGGGAATGACTGGCAGAATGTGGGCACCTGGTCTCCTGTGTCCTGTAACGCTCAGAGGAGTCTTCAGATCCCTCCTTGCTGCCAGGATTTGATGGGTACCCCCCCTCCCCACTGACCTAACTGGGCAGAGGTTTTCAGGATGCCCTTTGTGGGTCTACTCTCCTGGGGTTCCCCACTAAATTGCACTGTGCTTGGGTGCCCATACCCGGATCCCCGCCCCTCCATTCCTGGGTGGTACTGGCCTATGAGCCCCATACTTTTAGCTGGATAGTAATCTGCCATCCCTGTGGCCCCGTGCTCATGTGCGCCAGGGAACATGGGGGTGGCAGAGTCCAGGGACTGGTAGAGATGAAGGCCTCTGGTACTAGGGCTCCTGAGGTTATGCTCAGGCGTTTCCCTTTCCCAGCGAACTTCATCTCTATCAGCCCCTGCTCCCTTTTGCAATGCAAGAGCCTGGGCTTTCAGCTCCTCAACGAAGGCCTTACTCGACTCTATCAATCTCTCCTGCATGGCTACCTGTTGCTGGAGCCTATCATTGTGCTGGCAGAGAGCCTCATTCTCTCTCTGTGCCTCCTGATTGGTCCTGGAGTACTGGGCCAGTCTTTGCTGCAGGAGGGTTACCTCCTGCGTCCCATCCCTACTGGACTGCTCCTTTCTTGCCAGAGCCTCTTCCACCCTCCTGGTGTGCTCTAACAGGTTCTGATGCTCTTTTTGGAGGTCACCCAGCCCCTGGAGGGCCAAGTGATTTTCTTCAGTTTTTCTTTTTAAATGGCAGACTTCCTGGCCTAAGGTGTCCCTTTCCTGACTAAGAGTTTGCATCTGTGCCGCCAGGTCGTCCCTTTGCCTTTGAAGGGCACCAGCTTTCTGGCGCTCCTGATCAAACTCTGCCTGGGTATCCAGGTCTTTCAGGATCAGTTTATTGCTCTCTGCCTTTTCCCTATCTAGGTGGCTTTGCAGGGTGACTACCTGCTCAGCCCATGCCCTATTGAAATCTAATTGTTGCTCCAGCTTTTTCTGGCTCTGCAGTAGGGAGTCCAAACCTTCTTGGTACTCCTTCTGCAAGGCCAGAAATCTGGTATCCTGGTCAGACTTTTCCTGTTGCAGGATACACATGTCCTCTTTGATTTTAATGAGATACTGTCTGCTCTCATTTTCTGACTCCTGGCTTCTGTGCATCCTCTGCTTAGAAGAGACCAGGTCAGATTGGGCCTTCTCTAACGCGATCTGTTGCCTATTTGCCAGATCTTCGCCTTCAGCACATTTGTCCTGCATGGCTCCCATATATAGATACAAATATGCCGCTATCCTAACCATCTTGTGGTGTTCATCTTTAGCTTTAGGAGCCATGTATAGTTCACTCAGGGCCACATGTAAGGGACCCTGATCTCTCCAGGTATCTAACCCAGTTGCAGTGACCTATCGTGTGATTGCCTGCAACCACGCATCCTGGCCCTGCTCAGTCCATTCACCTCTCACAAACAGCTTATGTAAGAACTGCTCTCTGGCTATTTTGATGTCTACCAGTGTCGTCATTCTGGAATTTGAGTTCCTTCCTGATTTACAGAAGTTTGTATTTTATTTTGCAAAAAAGACTTTCTCCTTAGAGCGTTCCTTTGAGGAGTGCTTTACAGCGTACCACAGTGTGGTGATCCGACCGGATGTATGTATCCCGTCAGTTAGCACACTGTATTAAGCTGCACAAGTGCTAAATCTAACCCAGAAGATCCCGGCTACGAGCCCCCACTCTGTAAGTGACTCCAATCAAGCAATCCCACTAAGTCAGTGCCTTGTCTGGGATGCCCAAGGGAAGCCCTTATTTATATATTTTTATGGCAAGTTATAATCTGGATGATGAACCCTTGTATAACACCCCTCGCTTAGAATCCCCCTGACCCCACTGAGCCAAGAAGTAGATTTGTTTTGCAAATTTAAAAGGTTTATTTGAAAAATTAAACAATATATATATATATATATATATATATATATATATATATATATATATATATATATATATATATATATATATATATATATCACACTTCTATAAATAAATTGATAATGGATAGCACACTTGTGAATATGAGCAGTAATCAGCAATAGGTAATCCTACAGTAGCAAAGTTCTTGGTAACTTATGAATAGGAAAAGAAGAATAAGGTGGCAGAGAATGCTTTATATGGTTCAAGGAAAGGCAATGTGAGACAGAATACAACACAGAAATAACATTGAGATGATTTCAACCAAGAGATAATATGATCACTTTTTCTTGAACAATTCACTCCCCCCCTATGCAATGTAAGGAGATGAAAAGGAGAGCATACAGTTCTCAGGAATGCAAACAATATAATTCAGTTCCCCCCTAGCAAGCTTAGAGGAAAACAGGTAGAAGTTTGAAACACAGTCCCAAAATGCTTTGAATGTGATGACAATGAAGTGAGAAATGTGCTAAAAATGCTTTTAATTCCCTCTAGAGGTTCAGGGTGGGTGATATCTAGTTTATATTAGTTCAGGCTCACTTTAGTAATGCTCTATGAGTAACTCGCAGGTTAAAACGAATTTTAGCAAAGGAAAGCAAGGAGCTGCTGATTTTTACACGTGGCTGAAATTGTGCAAAATGTCAAATCGTGGCAAATTTAATCGCGTGCGTCGAGCGTAATTACGGAGGCCCTATAAGGAGTAGCAAGTCGGTTCTAGGTTCGTTGAAAGCCTAGAATCTTAGCTTTAAGATAGAAGTTTCGCTCCTAGCACAAACGGTTCCGGAGATGCGGCTGATTTAGTCAAGGTAGTTTTTCGGATTTGAAATTTTAAAGCTCAGAATGATAGATGACAGTTTTCAGTTTTAAAGATGACAGAATGACACGATTCTAGGAGGCAGTTCTAATAGGCTAAAATAGTTTGGATTAGATTATTTTAAACTAAGAGATTGGTTTTGCACAGTGAGTACTCACACTATATTTTTGAAATAAGCCGTCAAGGTCTGGTCAGGTTGGACGGGACTTCCGGCGGGTGGTTCTGAACAGCGGTCTGGTCTCTGGTTCTGCTCTCAGCACTGCAAAGTTCTGGTCTCTCTGGATCTCTGGTCTCTCTGGATCTCTGGTCTCTCTGGATCTCTGGTCTCTGGAGGTTGATGGATTTGAAGTCTGGAGTCTCCCGGCAAAGCGTCCCGCAAGAAAGTGGAAAGTGAATGTCCCTACCTGTCCTGCACTGTCTGCTTTTATGTGTTGAGGAAGTGGGTGTGTGCGTGGCATAACTGAGCCTGCCCCTCTCTACTTGTCATTGGCCCTATTCTCCCTTCTCCCATGATTGGGGGAAGGAAATGGATTGTCATCATGATGAGGTCTGTTTATGGGTCAGAGGATCCTCCCCTGGTCAATTTGCAATTTGCCCACAAATCTATATTTGATTCAAATAAATATTTCCCAGATACACAAGTGGTTGACATTACATGTACATATTACAGATGAATTAATACAGGTCTCTGTTCAAGCCCCATGTTCCTGCGAGCTGGGATTCAGAAATGACAAACATTTTGCGCTTTTTGGTCGGTTTACCAATATCGGACATTTACCAAAAATTACGCAAATGTGCACAAGGAGTATGGACATTAATTGATGAGGTGTCAGATTTTTAACATGCAGACATTTGGAGTAACAACCTTATTTCTGCTACTACTCCCTAGAACATACCACAGGGTCCCAACACCTCTTAAAATGTGCACCGAAAAATCACAAGAATAATGGTATTATTTATATAATTTTGACCAGTCCGCACTATGAGTTATCTATCTTTTTAAAATTATGCCTTGGTCAAAAAGGGGTGTGACTTCCCACATCACATGGTGAATAACTGGTTTATCCACTTCCCCCAAGCTCAGCTGGCTCTCACAGGCACTGCCCCTCCCAGTTTCTCCCAAGAGGAAGCCATTTTACAACCCCCCCAATATAACATTTGCCTGAGCCCAGGACAGGGCTTTGTTCAACCTCCTGCAGTCTGCAGGTACCCCTCCCTTAATTCAATCAGAGAGGTGTGATCTCCTTTTGGTGGGGGCAGCAGGATGCAGCCAGGCCTGGGAAGAGTTGTTGAGCCAGGTTTCCCCTGTCGGGGGTAGTTCTCAGGCAGAATTCAGCTAAATGTCACTTTAGTTCCCAGTTTAAATCAAACTTACAATTTTTACATATACATTACATAATTACTTCCTTCAAGTCATTTCAGAATATAGTTTTACATTCTATCCACCTCTTAGCAAGTCTTCCCTCGGCCTGGTTTGGGTTCATCTGTTCAGTTTTACACAAAAGTCTGGTGGTTTTAAAACGCCGGCTTTCTGATAGTGGTGAGTACCGGTATTGCATCCATTTTTGACATTAAGAAAATGTATTCCCCACAGTTCTGGGTTGCTTTTGGCAATCAGCATTGCCATTCCCAATGGTTTCAGGCTACTGTGTGTGTAGCCCAATGGTGGTTTTAGCCAGTGCCCTCCTGTGCTCACAACATAGGCAAAAATGGGTGGCAGCCTATACTTCATGTTTTCCCTGTGCACTCTCTAGGGAGTTCTGGCCATCATGATGTTTTCAATGCCAGTAACGCACAGTTTTATGGTAGGGCTTGGATGCATGGGTAAAAACATCCCACACAATGTGAGGTGGCAGTGGTACATTTCTCCGGACGCACATGTTGTGCAGCATGACACAGGCAATGGTGATCTTTGCCACCTTCTCAGGCCTATATAGGAGTGCCCCACCAGACCTGCTTAGGCAGCGGAAACGCGCCGTCAACAGGCCAAAGGTCTGCTCTATCACAACACGGGTGCGGGTGTGCACACAAATGTACTCCTCTTCATGGCTGTTCTGCGGGTTCCGCACAGGGGTAAGTTTCCACGGCCTCAAGGGATATCCTCCGTCACCTGCAAGCAAATACAAATAGGTGTGTGTCACTCTGAGCTGGCACCTTCAGGAAGCACAGTCATGGCAGCAGCTATTTGGTGTGGACATGCACATGTCCCTATACGTATGCAAAATTGTCACCTAGATGCATTCTAAACTGTTATGAGGTGTGGTAGTCTGGATGGCGTTCAATAGATGATGCAGGGTGTAATCATGCATGCTGAGGCGGATGTACTGTGGTAGTACGACAATGTTTAGCCTCCCATTCAAGCAGTTAGTTCTATGCATGGTCACACTAGCCACATTGGCCCAGTTGCCATCCTGTACAGTCATGCATTGCTTGCCATCACCATGGTGGCCTGGTTGTGCCTCTTACTTGTTGTCATCGATATGCATTATTTGTTTAATTTGTGCCAGTGATGTGTCATGTTCCGTTTGTGAGGTTCAGGTCTGGAGTGTTTAGCTCTGCATGTATTCTCCAATCACCGACAATTGCCACCCAGGTGTGGTATGCATCCCCCACCCCTTTCCCAACCAGGTGGAGTAGGCATCCCTACACATCAGTACCCCAGAGCACTGCCATGGCCCAGTTGTGCAACTCACCAAGCAGCCAGGCACGTGGTCCAGCATGTAGCTCCATGTGACGGGGTAGGGTGGAGTTGCGCAGTACCATGGCATCATGTATTGATCCGGGATATCGGGTGCAGCAATGTGTGATGATCTTGCTGGAGTCACATGCCATCTGCACATTGATGGAGTGGTATTGCTTTTGATTGCATTACACCGCCTCTGTAGCATGGGGGACTATCAATTCAACATGGGTGCAGTCCAGTGCACCAACACAATTGGGCACGCCTGCCAGTGCATGGAACCCTACTTTGGTGTCGGCTATCTCCTGGTCAGTCCGTGGTAGGGATATGTGGGTGCTTGCGTGCTTCAGGAGGGCATCCAGCACTTGGTTCAACATGCGTGAAAAAAGTGGTTGTGAAATGCCATGCAGCTGCCCCACTGTGTGTTGGTAGGTGCCTGTGGCCAGGAAGTGGAGCACGGACACCACCTTTAGTAGCGGGGGGATGGCAGTGTGTATTTCTATGAGGCTGCCTATGTAGTTGTGTATCATGTCCACTATGGTGTTGATGGTGTCCCGGTCCAACCGGTACGGTAACCCCACTGCTCAGGGGTTAGGTTGAATGGGCTGGGTCTGGTGCGAGGGATTGGTGGCTGCCTATGAGGCACTGCTGGCTGCACTGTGGTATTTGCTGGGCCTTGTCTCACCCTCCTTCTCCTCCTGCGTCTCCTCTGTGCTGCCTGTTGTTGCTGCTGTAGTTGTCATTGTAGTTGGTGTTGTTGCTGTAGTTGTAGCAGTATTGGCATGTCCTCCAGCGCCATGATTGCAACAGCTAGTGGTGGCATTTTGGGGTTGGAAGGGCTGTGGTGTGTGGGTGTGCTCATTTTATACTGGCCCAGCCTCCATTGCCTCCACCTGTGGGGATTTTTTGCAACTGTGGCAGTTGGCTTGTTTCCTGATTGCTGTTTGCGGGTGGTCCGCGATGCCTGTTTGGCTGGCATTGTGCAGCCCGTGATTATCGGCTTCGTGATGCCGATATTTGCATGTCTGCATGGGTTGGGATGTCCCCCTATTACCGGCGTGCCGGTATTTGCTCCCCGCCCATGCCGCTATTAGCGGCACAGTTATTTAGGGTGCTGCTAATACCAGGTTGCCGGGTCAGAATACACCGGAGCGGTATATCCCTCAGAGCCTACGAAATAAAGCGCCAGGCCGTGCGGGGGGTGGAGATGAGCCCAACGCCGCCGATACGGTCACCGGTGCATGGTCGGACAGTGTGAGAGTGAGTAACTGGGCTTTTCCGACTCTACTCATTAAACACCCCGAGGTTAAGAACAGGTCGATACGAGATGAGCTGTCATGCACCGACGAATTAAAGGAGTAACATTGCTCTGTGTGATTGAGAACCCTCCATACATCCCGCAAACCCAGTGATGTCACATGGAGTAGAAGCCTCTTCGCAGCACGTGATAGGAACCTAGGTGCTGTGCCCGTTCTATCAAGAGCTGTATCTAGTATCAAATTCATGTCACCTCCCCATATGATCTGCACCCTCGTATATCTCGGAAGAATAGAGACCACCGCATAGAACTCTGGTGTATCGACATTAGGCCCATACATGTTCACAAGCAGGTATTCCAGATTCGCTATAATTCAATGTAGTATGACATATCTGCCCCCGGGGTCTATGTAACCTTTTTTTCAGTCTGAATTTAATTGACTTGTGGATCAATGTCAAGACACCCCTCGCTTGAGTCGAGTAGGATGTGAAAAATCTATGTGACCCCCAGGAAGGAGCAATGCCAGTCGCTAGGTGTTTTGTGGCATGGGTTTTCTGCAACAGAAGTATCTTTGCACCATGCCTCTGTGCATATGCTATTATCCCACGGGCCTTCGAAAAGTTTCCAATACAGCAGACATTCCATGACATTATTTTAGTCGCCATATCTAGTTTTCAAGCTACATCCCAGGCGTCCCACCACTGTGCAAAGGATGGATAAATTAGCACGTTTAAGTGCTGCCCAGCTGACTTGTGCATTGCCGTGTAATCATAGCCTTTTTTAACTTTACCCTCTCTACCCCCATTCCCCCTCCCCCACTGCCCTTACCAAACTAGCAGTGCAGACCCCCTCCCCCTTAGCTTGGTGACCCGTGGGCCTTCCTCAACTTGGCCCACTTACAACTGGGGCCCAATAGGGACCCTTCAACAACAGACCCTCCAGAGGAACCATTGCAGCTGCAGAGGGGAACGCTCACAACCAACAACCAGGATTCATGGCAAAGTGCCCATGTTACAGACATAATTTCAGACGGTCGATTAGTAGTCACTTATATTAATATCATCTCGTGCCCAGTAGGATAGTGAGGCTTGAAGGGGAGATCGTATTTTTACAGAATGCTCGACATTCTCAGTCATTCTCCATCAGGTTCTCAGCTGGATTGACCAGCGGGATGTGAGACTCATTGAATTTAACTGCCTCGTCTGGGACCGTGGAGAAGTATAGTTTTTCTCTAAAGGTGAATTTGAGACGAGCTGGAAATAGCATGGCGTATTGAATATTTCGATCCCTGAGAAGTTTCTTCACTCCCAGGAATGGACGTCGTTCCTGCTGCACCCCTATGGAGAAGTGGGGGAAAATTCTGATGGTCTGTGAACCCAGTCTCATATCCTTCCATTCACGCACTAGGCGGAGCACTTGGTCTCTCTAACGATACCTCAACATTTTTGCATTATTGGCCGAGGGAAGCCACCAGGCTTAGGGAGTGGGGCCAGCGCACGGTGGGCGCCTTCAACGGCTAAGAAAGGGGACATGTCTGGGTCTCCCATCAGGTCCTTGAGCAAGGCTTCCACCGCTGGTTCCAACCACCCCTTAAGCGTGTCCTGGGGAACCCCAATTATTCAGATATTGTTCCTACGTGAGCGAGATTTTAAATCGTCACATTTTGCCTTGACAGATTTCATGTCGCGTGTGAGGGCGGTCACAGTAGTTTGAAGCGCCTTTACCCATCTTCATTGGCTCCAATCCTGGTTTCGGCCTCTGTGATTCGGGTGCCTGCATGAATGATCTAGTTGAGACATAAGTGACGCTACATTTGCGTTAATGTCATCAAGCTTTTCGTGAAAGGACGCAAAGTTTTTCGCCATTGATTCCATCATATTAGTAAGGTCTGGGACTGGTGCAGCCGCTGGTGGTAGCGAGTCCCCCTGGGGGTACGAAGGCTGCCCACGGTCAACCCTGGGTGTCGCTTTGGCGTATCTATCCATGGTGCCGGTCTTGTTGGCACCACAGGACCGATTTGGCATTCTCTAGGTGCACCGCCGTACTCCGAGGTCAGTTCTCCCAGGTCGAGCACCACCGCTGGGTGGGGAGAGGCAGCCCCCCAGGCAGAGCTGGAGGCCAGAGCAGGAAAGAGGGGACCCACCAGGAAACCTTAGGAGAAAGCCCATTGTCGCATCTGTTTGTTCGGAGACACTCACAGTGCACCCTGCAAGGATCTGCTGCAAAATCAGGATGTTTTTCGACTGTTGATGATGAAAGGCAGTCAAGGACAGCGGTCCTCGCGGGGGAGATTGTATACCAGATACTGTGCCAAAAGTAGAATAGTGTCCACTCAATCAGTATCTCCAGGTCTGGGCACCATGCACATATTCAGGAGGGTGCCCCCCCCACCGATGTCACGGCTCCCGCATGGTGGGCAGGTGATGTAGTTGTAATGCTGGACCCCACTGCATCATACTAGGGACCGGAACCCTCACCTCACCCAGGAGGAGCCTGAGTGGGAAATTAGCCTTAATAGTACCTACCAAGGTCACCCTCGCCCGATGCACCATGGGATGATAGCGGCCACAGGACCTGAAGTACAGTCCCACCAACAGAATTAGCCCCCAGATGTAAAGTCAGGTGGTGTGTCAGAACGCGTGCGCTCCAGTCCCCAGCCGGGGGTGCCGCGCTGCCAGGATGGCTATGCACAAGGATATGACACTCGCGCTGGCTATGCCCACCCCCCAATTAACTGCCACTGTGATGGCCCCCCCGTGCAGGCAAACCAGTGAGCCTCAGTGTTGAGTCTGTGCCGGGATCAATCTCTCAATTGAGGTACAGCAAGTGGGAACACAAAAAGAGGCATGGCACGGGACAAGGTGCAGGGCACACTTGCATGGCTGGTGCACACCATGAGCACACTTACTTGGTGTTCAGTAGGTTGAGATTGGCTGCGGGCCCCGCAGTATGTTCCCGCCCGCAGTATAGGCCCCGTTTACAAAGTCAGATGAAATGCCTAAGCTCCGTCACACAACCCCCAGCACTGGGCACCGTACCCCCAACATGGCACAGCACGAGAGCAGTCACTCCAACGGGGCACCCTACTTCGCTGCTAGCAGTCGTTATGATGAGCTCTCTCGTGTGGGCTTGTTGATGTACACCAATGTCTTGGCGGGGCATACCGTCGCCCGCGCCCCTCCAGATTCCTCAGGGCCATGCTGCAGGTGAGGCTGATGTGCTCCGATCCTTGGGGGGGGAACCCATGCAGCGCTGCAACAGGAGCCAATGCAGGCCCGGTGGGGGCCGAGGATATAGGCGGTGCCCCCTCCGCTCAGGTAGCGCAGCATGCGGGGCTCGGCAAGCCGGTAGGCGGAGTCCGGCCTCAGCCGCGCCACCAGGTCCAGAATCCAGGGAGGCAGGCCTCTGTGCACAGGCCGACAGCAGCCTTCCCGCCTCCGCTAGGCCACAAGGGCACAGATCGGCAGTGGCAGGTCCGGCGCCAGATGGAGGAAAGCATCAGTTGCCCACCAGTCCAGGAGCCCGTCACAGCCCAGGATACAAATTGTGAGCCGCAGCGGCCCTCCTCGGAAGTAGCACCGCCACTCGGGGTTCGGCGGCCCAGGCCGGACCATGACCAGCCACTCAGGCAGCAGGTCAGCAAAACACCACACCGGATTATCCGATCCACACCAAACTCGGGCCGGCGATGCACCCCTGCTATAATGTTATGTGGCTGGGTTTTCGGGCTGCAAGGATCAGCACAACCGTTGCTGCAGTTAGATTATTGAAGGCTATGTGCGGAGCTATGTGGCTAAGCAGCCATTATCCAGTCTGCTCAACAGCGCCCCCTGCGATTATAATTCTAACCACACAGAATCCAAACATGATCATCAATAACTTGGCTCCAAGGAACTTGAAAATATTCGCCATTCATTGTGTAACTCATGAGAAGATTGACACAAACCACCTGTCATCAGCACTATCTTCCACTTCATCTTCCATCTTGAAGAGCAAGTGTGTCAGCATCGTTATGGCCTCTGTGAAGGTGCCATTCTCGTCATCATGAGAAGGTAATAATGTGCAACATGATTCTCCGATTTTGTCTGTCAAGGATGACACTCTGTCAAGAGTGGCACTGGGCACCCAGATAGGGTTTAGGTGGCTGTGCTGATGTAAGGTGACAGATAAGCACACACAGCAGGAAGCTCAACAAGAAAGAAGAATAGGTAACAGTAGCTGTGAACAAAAAGGGCAGAGAATACAAAGGTACAAACTGGATTCCCTCTTGGGGTGTATGCAGAAAATGGGAAAGAGTGTTCCACGGACCTTTGGAAACTCCAGCCTTCTGCACAGATTGCTATTACAGGAGCCCACTCTGTATGCTCATGGCTGGGAACAACAGCTGTGGGTGTCTGTACAGAAACAGTATAACTGAAATGGATAACCTAAGGGTGGACAAAAGACTCAAGGAAGAGAAGGACAGGGATCAAGAACAGGGGGCTTCAAACAAGAAAGAGAGTAAGGGAGCAGTAGCCAGGAAACAGGGGGGCTGGAAACAAGGAAGCAGGGCTGGAGTAACGGATGGCACAAGGTGCAGGCAAATTGTAGAGGACTGCAGAGAAATGTAGTAGGCTGCAAGGGAGGGAGTCCAGAGGAGCAGGACAGAGAGCTGTAGTAGGCTGTGGACAGAGAGCCCAGAGGAGCATGGCAGCAAAGGAGCGAGCCCAGAGGAGCAGGGCAGCGAGGCCGGGAGCCCTGAGGAGCAGGACAGAGAGCTGTAGTTGGCTGCAGACAGAGAGTCCAGAGGAGCAGGGCAGCAAAGGAGCGAGACCAGAGGAGCAGGGCAGCGAGGCAGGGAGCCCAGAGGAGCAGGACAGAGAGCTGTAGTAGGCTGCAGACAGACAGCCCAGAGGAGCAGTACAGCAAGGAGCGAGCCCAGAGGAGCAGGGCAGTGAGGCAGGGAGTCCATAGGAGCAGGACCGAGAGCTGTAGTAGGCTGCAGACAGAGAGCCCAGAGGAGCAGGGCAGCAAGGCAGGGAGCCGAGAGGACCAGGGCTGCAGGCAGAAGAGTGTAACAGGCTGCAAGGCAGGGAGCCCAGCAGAGCTGGGCAGCAAGGAGCGCTGGAATCAGAAGCCAGATGAAATGGCAACAGGAACAGCATTCAAATCGTGGCTCAAGGCAAGAAGGTGCTGGGAGAACTCTTAATGCAAGAGACTGAGCTCCTGCAGGCAGCTGCTTAAATACAGCCCTGCCCTGTACTGAGGCAGGCTAATCGGCAGCACCTGGAGCAACACACGGAAAGTAATCTGCCTCCTCCCTCTCTGGTCCTGAGAAGGTGGAAGCAGCACTGATCGCTAGGGCTTCTGGGGATTGTGGTCCCAATACTGATGAATGGGAATAGCCAGCAAATGATAACTGTAGCAAGGTGCATTATGGTACATGTGGTTAGCTGAATTAAATAAGAAAGTACCAAAGTCGTGCAAATGGAATTTAAGGACCAACATGTGAATAGGGGTTGTTCAAAGAGTATTATGAAGAAAAATGAGTTCCAAATAGTCCATGATGGTTGCCAATGTGTGCGCCAGTGGCACAGGCATGACACAAACACCTCCGTCCATAGCTGTAATCATGTCCAGTACATTTCTGTTCCGAAGAGTCATCAGTTGTATGGCTCTCAGCTCTTCCTTGATAGCATTGAATCCCTTGATGGTAGTGTTGATCGTCTGCAAAAGCTCCCATCTGGTTATTTGTAACCACTTGGCATTTGCCATCGTCTGGATCCCAGGCATAAAAATAACAGTAAAAACTGAAGCAGTCTTGCTAAATAGTCTGTGCTCATACGGAATAGCATCAAAAGCTTCTATTGATTTCGCTGAGAAATAATTGTCCCTCTTCATTCAATCAAGGAGTTCAACAAATCTCTTCTTTCTCATGTGGGCATTTACTTTTGGAAACTCGCCAATATTCAGGTCACTCTTTGGAATCACTAATGCTGGAACATGAATAATCACCATAGAACATAGCCCTCCCCAATATCTGGGCAGCTTCATATATGCTCTAGATTGTGGAGGGTTTTTACCCATGTGGAATCATTAGACGGGGTAAATATGGGGATTAAGCTGTCGCTGCCCATCATTTTACCCCAGAACAAAAATAAATCATTGGAGTGGGTAAAGATGGGGATGCGCTGTCGCCACCCATCATTTCATCCCAGAATCCAGGAGAGCTGCGCAGTTGTGCGCACACCGAAATGGGGTGCCAAAGAGAAGAACAGCAGTACCTGTTTGCCAGAAAGCACTTTAAAAATCACCTTTTGTTTCTCTGAATGCCAGCTCAAAATGCCTATTTTCAAACATTGCAACACATCCAAAAATCTCACTGAACACCAGCGGACATCTGGCAGAATGAAGTATGTGTGCATACTAAATCTGGGAAGATGAAGAGCCCAAAACAATGTTTATAACAAGACTGGCTGAGCTGTGGATTTCAGCAGTTTAAGTAAATTTGGACTGAAAGACACTAAAAATCTAAATGTTTAAAAGAAATGAGTGACCTACTTTTGAGTGTCACATAGGTTGCAATTGTTTAAATGTCATAGTTTTAAACTTAGAATCAGCATTCTAGCTGCATATGAAAAAAATTGTTAGTTATTTGAATGCAGAAAACTGGGGAACAGAAATGACATGTGGCTAAAAACTGGCTTAAAGAGATTCCAATTTTGCCTGGCAACTACCCCCATCAGGAGTGAAACTTGATTCACAAGTAACTTCCCAGGCCTAGCTGTCCTTTTGCTGCTCCCACCAAAAGGGATATGACACTTCTCTGATTGAATTACCTGGGCTCTGCAGGAAATTGAACAAAGCCCTGTCCTGACTCAGGCAAAGGTTTTATTACGGGGGCTGTAAAAGTAGCTTCCTCCTGAAGCAAAGGGGAGGAGCACTGCCTGTGAGAGCAAGCTGGCTTGGCAGAACTGGAAAAACCAGAAATTCAACCTTGTGCTGGGGGGAAACCACACCCCTTTGGGGCCAGAACATAACTCTAAAAAGATGGATCATTCATAGAGCGGACATGTGAAAATTTTATAAATGATACCATAATTCTTGTGATTTTTCTGCCCACATTTTAAGACGTGTTAGGACCCGGTGGTATGTTCAGGGGGGTTTTAGCGGAAAAGAGGATATTACTCAAAATGTGTGCATGTGACAAATCTGACACTTCATCAATTAATGTCCATACTCCTTGCGCACATGTGTGTAAATTTGGGGTAATGTCCGATATTGCGAAACCAGTTAAAAAGTGCAAATATTGCCATTTCTGAATGCAAGCTCCCAGGAAGAGCAGATTTGGACAGGGTATACCTCCTGTAATGCATGATGGGTGCATATGATTTTAAAACAATATGTACCTCTGCAAATATGTATTTGGTTCAAATCTAGATTTGTGTGCAAGTTGACAGGAGGAGTGGACTTTCTGCAGGCTGTAAAATGACATCACTCTGACACAACTTAGCTCCCCCAATCAGGGGAGAAATGAAAGCTTGGCCAATGATAAGTGGAGAGGGGTAGGGTCTAGTGATGCTGCACACACACATATTTTCAAAACACATAAAAGCAGACAGACAGGACAGATAGGGACCTTCAAATCCATTTGCAGCTGGAAGCTCTGCCGGGAAAATCCATACTTTACCTCCATCAACCTTCAGAGAGCTAACATAGAGACTTCAATCTATCCACCTTCAGAGAGACCCAGACCAGACCGCTGTTAGCAGAACCAGAGGGCTGAACCGGAGTCCAGTCCAAAACCTGACCAGATCCATGGCGAGGCCCATTCTATTTCTAAATATATTGTGAGTACATAGCAAAACTGTGCAGAACCAATCTTTTAGTTAAAATAATATAATTCAATCTATTTTAATCTAACCAGAACTGCCTCCTAACTGTCAACTGTCATTTTCTAGTTGCTAGCTGTCATTTGTCTTTTTGAACTTTAAAATTTCAAATCTGAAAAACGACCTTCACAAAATTGCTCATATCTCTGCGACCGTTTGTCGTAGAGACTTGCAGTAACGTTCATCTGGAAGCTGAGATCCTAGGCTGTCTTAGGACCCCAAAATGATAGTGATAGTCCTTGTAGTTCCTCTGTAATTGCGCCCGGCGCACTCGGAAATATCTGCCGCGATTTGACATTTTGCCGCGATTTGCAAATTCCTCCACGTGTAAAAATCTGCAGCTGCTTGCCTTCCGTTGCAGAAATTCGTTTAACCTGCTAATCATTCCTAGGACATTGCTAAAGTAAGCCTGAACTAATTTAAACCAACTAATCCTCAACCTGAACCTCTAGAGGGAATTAAAAGCATTTTAGCATATGTTTCACTTCATTGCCAGCACATATAAAAGCATTTTGGGCCTGTGTTTTCAAACGTCTGTAGTCTAACCTTGCTGGGGTGAACTGAATTACATTTGATTGCATTTCTGAGAACTGTGTGCTTCCTTCCATTTCCTTGCATTGCATAAAAGGGGGGGAGTGGATTGCCAGAGAACAGTGATTACATTGTTTTGTTGAAATCATATTGAGTATTTTCTATAATGCATTTCATTCATTCAACCTTGCATTTCCTTGAACCCTATAAAGCATTCTCTACCACATTATTCTTCTGTCCCTACTTACCAGTGTGCTACCTTATCCATTTCATGTCAACTCCTTAGTGATTATAAAGAAGTGTGCTAGTGCCAGATTCTCTGTTGTTAATCTTTATCATATCGGATTAAGTGTGATATTCATAAAGTGTGATACCTATATCTATTGTTTAACTTATCAAATAAACCTTTTAACTTGCAAAACAGAACTACTCCTTGGCTCGGTGGGGTCAGGAGGATTCCAAGAGAGGGGTGTTATATAGGGGCAGTCATCCAGAACGCATGAACTGGACATAAAGATATATCAATAAGGGTTTTCATTCAGTATTATAGACTAGGCATTGACTTAACTGTAGTGTTGAATTGAATCCTCTTACAAGATACGCAGGGCCAATAGTGATCCATTATCACTAGTGTCCCAGCCTTCATTCGTGGCACATCGAAAATTCACCCACATTGTTGATTTTCTCCAACTTTTCTTGTGCTGTTATTTCTGAAGCACAGTTTTGCACTAGCCAAAGACACTATCTGCAATGGGACACCTCTGTCTTCGGCTAATGTCAGCAATTTCGCGAGCCTTGGCCTGAGAGGTTTGAATCCTTTTTCCACTCTAAATGGTTTATGATGTCGAGTTACTGCCACAGCTCTGCATACGACTATGCCTTCTTCCCAGCTATCTGGAGAAAGTACTGTTCCCCAGATCTGCACCTGTCCTCTTACGTTACATCTTCGTATTTCTTCATCAGTTTTTCCTTGGCAATTGAGTTTTTATTTATCTCCCATCGGATTCTTGCTCCTTTCATGACTGGCTGTTCATATCGTATCTCATCATCTCTGGTGTGTGCTCGTGTTACGTCTCTTACACCTAACAACCCCTCTGCGGGTGCCACGCCCCCACCCTCACCAGGCTGCCCTGAATGGACCTCGGAGGATCCGCGCGTCACGCGTCACGTGACTCTCCAGTGCAGCAATACTTCCGTATCACGTGATTTCTGTCATTCCCCATCACGTGATACGCCGTCAATGGATAAAAGAGTCCGGAAGTCAATGAGCGTCGCTTCACAGCTGTTTCAACCTGGATCCCGTGACGCTCGTTCTTATGCTGACTCTACGGAATATTCTCGACCACGTTTTTCTGTACCACGGATTGCCTTTGCCTTGCCCAAGTATTGACATTGGATCACCAGTTGCCGGACTACCTTTGCTACATTGGATTCCTAGTGCCTTTGCCTCTTGTTACCTCGTTTTGGAACTGTTTTCTCGCTGCCTGACCCTTGGACTGTCCCTGGTTTGCCTTACGGATTTTGTTTCTTGTCCTGGATTCTTGGCCTCTGGCCTTCACACTGGGCGATTGCCTGTCTGCATACCCACCATCTGCCCTCCACCACTTGGGGAACTCCCAACGTCTCTCTGCTGTCATTGAACATCTTTGCCAACACATTAGGTAAGCCATTTAGGATCAATTCCCTGGGGTTCTACTCTTGCCAACTGCTCTGTGCTTATCCTATAACCTATTGCCTTACAGCGTTTGAGGGGTCCTTTTCCGGCTGTTCCCGAATCCAGGCCTACGAACCACTTCACCTGTGGCCTCAAAGACCACACAGGCAGTATTTCTGGTGTTGTCTGTGCGGTACTTGGGGACGGAGGTATCCTTACTCTGCACGACCATCAAGTCTGTAACAGCTCGTGCTCTTGACTTTAAATCTTGAGCATAGTCATTTTCTTCTGGTGCTGTCCATTCAGTTGCCCAGACCAAAGATGCTGTTCGACCCTGGAATTGACCTCTTGTATGGCAGAGTGCAAGGTGAGTTAAGCGATGTGCTGTTTGGACATCTATCTCTATAGCTATGAATATTTTAGACATTCCCATAGCATAAATTAGGCGAGCACAAACATAGCAATCCTCTACCTCTTTCATATGTTGATACCGCATGTTATTCCCCAAATGTCTTGGGCTATCTAAATTATCATTTAAATCATAATCATCTTCGCTTGCACTTTTCTTGGGACTCTTTCTTGCCAGGTGAGCTATCATAAGCATCTCATTGAATACATCAGTATACATCCTTCCTACAGGGGGAATCATTGGAACACTTGTCATTGAAAAAGGTGACCTAAGATGTGTCACTGGTGTAGGGATAATCACATATGGTCTTGGATTCCTTCTAACCTCTAACTCTGCATAGGTCACTGGAGTGGGGAGAATCAAAGGGATTTCTATCCTTTTAGTACCAACAGGATATGCTGCATGAATCAGCGAAAATAGAAAAACAATAACAGATGCTGCGCATATATAAATTATGCTCCAGTACATGAAGCCACACCAGTGATGTCTCTCCACATGTCGTTGAGTTCGCTCACTTTCTGAAACCGCATTATGCTCAATAAATCTCATGTGCCGGTGTACTTATTTTTTAAGGAAGGAAAAAACCTTTTTAATCAGGCATCCTCCTTAAATGCTCAGGTAGCTGCCAAATCTGGTTGATTATTGCTGCCAGTAATCTTCTAATTGCAAGGCTTTTTTTAGGACCCTGCACAAACGTGTGCACATCAGTACTGCGCCCAACAAGAGCAGGATAAGCTCTGAGTATAAAAACAAAGACAGCGTGAAGGAGTCTATGGACATCACCATCAGACAGGACCATTTATGAGTCCAAAGAGAAACTCAGCGAGAAACAAATCTGGGAAATGCTCCTTTTCCAATCATCAAAAAGGAATTCCGATCAGGCATTTTTCATTTATCTCAACACTTTCTAAGGTCCAAATTCAACAAATTCCTGTGGCTCAAGAACAGTAGCTTTCTCACTTCCTGCTAAAATATCTATAAGGAGTGTCCAGATGCGCCACAGTCCAAATACACACTTGCATTTATTTATTCCACAATCTTTGCGTCCTTCTTCCATGTCATCGATCGAGTCTGCATGCACTGAACTACTTCTTCTTGACTTACTTCCGAATCGGGTTGGGGTGTTCCGGTCTCACCAGCATATGGCTTCACGTTGTTAAGGTGTATCCAGGCATGTCTTCCTTGAACCTTTACTACAGATGGAGTAATATTCTCCACTATAAAAGGACCACTATAACAAGGCTCATGCCACTTTCTACTGAAGTTGTGAATTAGTACAAGATCTCCATTAAATAGTTTTGGTACTGGTAAAAGTTGTTCAGATTCGGTTGCTGAATGGTCTTTATCTCTGTCCTGAGACCGATACCCCTTACGCCTTAGTTGATCATTCGCCTTTTGGCTCTTGACACTCAGGATCGTCTCCTCCTCCAACTGCCCACTTTCACCTTCGGTCTGCTCGGCACCTGTGGAACCCAGGAGGGATTTCGTGAAACAGGGACCCGTCCCACCTGTATCTTCTTTACTCGCAAGTGTGTCTATGTTCCGCCGATCTCCAGAGGAAACCTTGCGTTCTTCCAGCTAGACCCGATATTCCGCAATCTCTAAGAGCTTTATCGGTCGATGGGCCTGAACCATCCTCTCTCTGCTACCAAGAGAACCCAGACAACGGGTCCTTTAAGACGAGGTAACAGTATCTGAGATGGATGGGGATGCAGATCTTTCTCAAACATCAATAATCAGACCGACTCAAGAAGTTGGCAAAAGTCAAAGCTGTTTTAATAACAAGTATTTAAAACAGGGAGTACAACGGATGTATGCTTGATTTATCTCACTCAAGAACTCAACGTGTTACATAAAAAAACACAAATTTCTAGAAAAAACGTGTCATCATTGACATCACACTACGTGGCAAATAAGAAAAACCTAAAGGGGGTTGTGGTTGGTGAACGGAGAACATCTACATATATTTTCTATGGGCTACAGGGACGCGATTGGATCTGTAAGGTCAGGTGGGCAACTAAGCCCATCCCAAGTGCAAGTCATCTTCTGTGTCATGAAAATATACAACATACTATTGGCTCCTCAAACTATAGGGCTCCTTAATACGTGGCCCTCTATAATTGGTTGGCACACTTGTACCCTTCTAGAATATTCCACTCGCTAGCACACACAACTGGGACTCCAGGTGCTGGGGCGTTTTCCCTGGTCTTGCCTCTCCACCCAACTACCCAACTAGCCCAACATCCATCATCACTCCTGCGGTCTGCCATTCAATTAGAACCTTTGAATTTGTCCTTGCAGAGACTCACTGCGCCTGAGAATAAAAGGGAGTGAAGCATGGTCTTATCTTCTGGTCTCGGTGTAGCTCGGCCCAAAGTTCATTCTAATCCGACCATGTGACTGGAGACCACGTTTTCAAGCTCTTTGTTGTATTTTAATACTATTAAATGAAGAAATATATCACCCTCAATGGTTTTCCTTCACCTCAAACAGGAGCTGAGTTGGCTTCTCGCATTTTTTTTTAATGTTCTAGAGTACATGGCAACGCTCTCAGCTGCCCTGATTCTTGATACTGGGCCAGGCAAGCCGTTCTCGAATCTTCCTTCGCCATCAGGTATCATTCTGCTGCACCCCACTTAACCCTTTCATTCATGGAGTTCAAGTTTACTAAAGTGCGTTGTGGAACATCCATATTCTATATATTCCTATGCATGTACATTGGCACATCGCCGCAATCTATTCACTACATAGCCAGCCTTATGATTATTTCGTCTACTTGGTTTACTGCGTCTGTACAATTGTAAATTGATTTTGCCTTTTCTCGAGTGCTTCTCCGCACTTGCAATCTTCATTTTGCTCCCGAAATGTTGCATACTTCATTACTTCATCATCAGGTTCTATAAGGTCTATATTCTTACTTCATTTATATCTCTTCTGTGTGCGTCACCTGGACTTCATGTGACATCACCAGTTCTTTCTATCATTCATTGTCACGCTTCTTCCAGAACTTTCTTCAAAGGGTCATCATTTCGTTGTGGATACATATAGGGTTTTCTCAGTGGATACCTTGTTTCAAGGACTTTTCGCAGTATTGGCATTCTCACTGGTATTGCACATGTTGCAATTTCCGGTTGCCAACATATAGGCAAAATAGGGGCGGAACTTCTGGTAGAGGTACTTGGCTCCTCCTCTACATACTTGTCACCTCTAACTCATTCTTTACCCTCTGTCTAGGCCCCTTTTCTCCAAGCTCCTTTCTGATCACCACCTCTGCCTTTTACACCTCTTTTCTCCCATTCTACTTCTCACGTTCACCTCAATTTCTCCTCTGCCTCCTCTGTGACTTACTATAATTTCTGTCTATCCTGTCTGTTCCACACCTCTAGATGTAGCCTCCGCTCAGTTCTTGCATTCCTTTTCTCACATTTACACCACTCAGGTTCAATCGGACCAATTATGTCCTCACATACAGCTCTTCCGAATTACCTTTATTTTTTATGTACGTTGAGTTCCTATTTTGCTCCATTTGTCTCACCCTGTTGATTTGAAGGCTTCTTGCTGGTATAACAAAACAAAAAAGGTGATTGCTGGATGGTTTAGAGTTCATATTAACCTCTGGCATAGCTCTGGGCACCGTCCAGAACATCATTCTTCATCCTGCAAAGCCATTACAGAACAGCAAACGACCATGTACAAATCAGGCTTCACCCACCCCAAAATGTGCAGTCCAGCCAGGGCTGCTTTGTCACATCCTTTCTGCACGAGACCACAAGCAACCATATACATGTTCCGGCCTCATTGGTACGGCTTTAGTCACTACAAGTGGGGCCCATATGATCCACTTCAGATGTAGCCCATCAGTCCACTATGAAGCATGTGCCAGCCATGGAGTCATGAGTCTATGATGGAGGACCTTGCAGTGCAGCAGCAGGTGAGGGCCATATAAGGCATAGCCTGCAAAGTGGGGATACAGCACAGGTCACAAGGAAGGTGGCAGCAATCCAGAAGATGAGTAGAAGGCAAGTAGCAGAAATCAGGCTCACTGCAGATCATCAGACCACCTTGCTTTGTCAACACTACCCTGAACAGTAGTGTGCAGAAGGCAGTGGAAAGGCTGTGGACAAGACAAGCCAGTCATCTGCCAGACACTGGCGAGTCAGTGCATGCGCTAGACACTGGAGTTCCCATTTAATACCACTTTCAAGATATCTCTGGGATAGCAAAGACCCCAAGGATACTATCCATTACCACTTCATCGTCTAGTGCCCTCTCGAATCCTATGTAGGTAGCAGCCCCAGGAGTTGTTCAACAAGGGCAGTTTCACTTGCCTCCTTGCACACCCAGTGGCGGTGGGAATCCGCCTGTTCGAAAATTACATTGGACGGTGCTATGAGTGCTGGTCAAGTAAGGGGGTGGGTGCTGAGTGTGACGGGTATTGGCCTAGAGAAGGGGTTGTTGGAGGAGCGATGTGTTGAACTAGTGGTTGTTATATAGAGGGAAATGTGGGTTATGATGAGTTAGGGGCTGTGTAAGGGCGTGGGGCATTGTTAAAAAAAAAAAGTACTTAAAACCTTTTCATGGTGCACTTAATTTTTAGATATAAGACATTCTATGTGGTATTCCATCATAAATAGCCAAAAGGAAGGCATATATGAGTGATGTGCCCCAAATATGTAACCCCTGCATTACCAATTCTTGTGGATCGGTTCCTGATGGGTGGCTCAGTATTGCAAGCCTTAGCCAGCCTAGTGAAATGATGCTATGCCCCCGCTCCCTGGCTATGATTAGATTCCCTCTTGACCAGGTTGGGCTTTGGTACAGAATGCCTAATCGCCATGTTATGCAGCATGCAGCACAGGATGGGCATTACTCAAGGGCTGCTCCTGTCAGGTGCAGGAAGTGGAACCTGGCACCCAGGAGATAAAATGCCTGCTCGATGATGCCACGTGGACCCAGGAAAATTATAATTGGTCTCATACACATTCTAGGGGTCCCAGATGGGAGTGAAGAGTTTTGGCCATGAGTGCGTATCCTGAGTCACCTGCAAAATGTTAGCAGAGAATGAATGCCATGGGTAAGCAGAGGTATGGCATTACAGGTACATTGTACATTTAGCAACTGGAATGTCTACATTGCTTCCCACCTTAATACCTGGGCACCTGCATCACACTTCTCTAACTGTAGGACAAGAGGGTTGGTGTGGTGGAAGGGTTAAAATTGTGAAGGAAGGAGAGGTACTCATGCCAAATACTTAACTGCTAAGTCTGTGTAGCTATTGGATAGGACGATGAGTTGTGAGTCCATCCCAGGAGAGTTCACGTCAGCAGGGGATGCAGAGACTGGCTTCACACATCACCTGCTACTCAATTGTCTGCTGTTGCTTACAGTTTCTAAAGCTGTGTCACTTGCCTGGGATGGTAGAGCAATGTGTGTGCAGTCCAAAGCCCCCACATTATCAGGGAAGTCAGGCATGTCACAGAAAAAGTCTTGACAGCATTTAGTTTTGCCTGTGTGTTGGGACGGGAATGCGCCTTTGGTCATGGAGCTGGAGTGCATCCAAGTTCTGATGCCATACGACTGAAAACATATATAATGGAACATGCCATGAAGCATGGCCACCATATGTTGAAAGCTTTCTGTTGCACAAAAATACAATCGAGCCCACTATATGTTTCCCAGTCTGGAAATAAGGTGCCAGTAATAACGTATACCGACACATTTCTAGAACGGCAAACTACAAGTCTGCTAGTGGGTGCTGCGATCTACTGGCAGGCCCGACCTACCCGTAGATCAGGTCCCTACCGGCAGTCAATTGCCACAATCACAGGCACCAGTATTACCGGTGCCTGTGATTGTGATATCCCCATCCCATGGAGTCGTATGGGACTCCATGGGAATGGGGATTTACCGGCGTCTCTGCCAGCCCTAATATCCCGGTAACACCGGGATATCGGGTGGTGGAGATGGTACGGTAGACCCCCGGTATCCCACTAGAATGACTTATATTGAGCCCCAATGCCTTACTGTCAGGAATGGCTATGACAAGGGTGTAGAAGCCCTGCTTTTTTTTCATTTTTATTAATTAATATAATGATGTGGGTAATTCAGAAAGAGTGATCTGCTAACTAGATCTCCCTTTCAAGAGCTCATGTAAAAAGAATGGGACATGTGCCCACCTGTGCCAGTCTCCTGATCTGCAGTGCCTGCTCTCCAGTAGCACAGAGCAGGGTCAGAGGTCAGAGAAGCTCTTTGGTCAGTTCCTGTGAAAGTCAAGTTACTTCCAAAACCACATAGTCATGAGGAATTACTATTCTGGTGGCACTTTAATCGCTACACATAAAGCCATACCTGAGCTGAGGGTATGGAGAATTGTAGTCACATAAGAAGCCCTATCTGATTTATATCATACAAGTGTCAGCACTGTGAATCCAGCTCAGCTGTGAAAGGGTTATGTGTATTCTGGTTGGAAAGTCGGCCCCTTCCAGCCCTGCAGAACCAGAGACTGAATGGATATGCCTGTCATTTGATCCTTTATTAGGTTGGGTAACACCTCTCTCCAGCACAGGAAGCCATCTGCAGGGGTTGTCTGTATAACTAAGAATCAAAGGGCACACCCAATCCAACACAAAAGGACTAGCATCACACTGGGGTATTGCATACCGAAAAGCCTTTGAAAGGGGCTGGGTTAGTGTAGACAGAGGGAGCTCAGCAAGGGTTACACTGTTTTAGTTTCTCTCTGTACCTCTCTTTCTTTACTGCCACCTCCACTTCTTTTAGCAAACAGGACATTTGATATGATGTAAGAAGGCAAAGACCACCTGTCACAAGGCCAAAGATTGGACCCCTTAAAGTAGGCTTACTTTTGTCCAATCACCTGTGGAATTTTGCCTATAAAAGACGGTGTCTCCCATTCCTTCATTGATTCGTCTCTGGACTACAACTCTTCAAGAACAATTCATTGTACTCTGCTGGGAGAGCTCTCCTTTCCGAAGTCTTCCAGTTATGAGTAGAAACCAGGTTATCCAAGGGAGAGACAATCTCTGTTCCCTAACCATCCCAAGGCACATTTGGGGGGACCTGCTTCGGTAGCAAACACATGCCTCTCTGCCAGCTACACTGGTACCTAGGACCTCACTGGAGGTGAAGGACTCCTGCAGGTGTTTGTCAGCCTCTGTTGTGTTTGGGAGAACGATAACAATGGCCTATCTTGTCCCTTGAGCCGCTGGATTTGGTTTACAGCATTCTGAGAGCCAGAACAGCATGGGTCCCTGTGATTTCACCATCAAACAACTTAAAGCCATTTTTCAGACCTGGTCTACACAGTCGAACCAAAAGGACCATTCGGAGCTGCCTTTGGCACTTGATGGATCTTTGAGCCACTGTGCCAGACATTCAAACTAGTTCCCCGCTGCACTGCACCAGCTGAGAACAGCGTTGCCCTGGCTCGAATTTGAAGTTCATCACTGAAACTGCCACGTTTGAGCAGCCTTTACAACCACCAAGCTCTTTGTCTTTGATCCAAATAGACCCTGGTGGCCCCATTGAGTCACGACCCTTGAATGTTGGATCCAACCCCGAACTCAACTGTGCATCCAGTAACCTGCATCTTTGCTGTCCAAGCAACTGACGCTGTTGAACCGACCCTGGTTGCCCTCACGATGTGCGATTCTTTCAACGTCTCTTCAAACTGCAGTAAACTTCAGCTTGACCACAGCTGGACACCTGCTCCCCGTCTGGGAAATCACAACTGCCACATTCTAGCCTTGTTTGAGCTATTTGCATAGCACCAAGCAGTTTGGTACAAAGCTGTTGAACTACCAAGAATAGCAGAAAGGCATTATTGGCTGGAAACTGCCCTCCTGGTTCAACTTTGGTCTCCAGAGACTGGTTAAGTTGCTTTGAATCCCCTTTTTGCACAAGAACATATCCTTTAATGAACATTGTGGTAGTTGTTTGCCTTACACCCCTTTTTCACTACCAAGAGTTCTGAATCTTTCAAACATTTGCATGTTCTGTATTCTTTCCACCGGGGTGGGTATCTGTAGTGTTTGTATATCTTTTTTTAGAACTTTATTTTTAGTATTTGCAAAACACAAAATCATAACATAACATACATGGAAGTAACGGTGCTTCTAGTCCTGCCTCCCCTTGGTGTTTTTATATCTAGTTATTTTGCATATGGTGTGTTTAATTAAAGTACATATGTTTTTATAGAACCCTTATGCGACATTCCTTTATTTTGTACTTACACACCCCTTTTGAGAGTATAGCCTTCCCTCTGCCCCCTTTACTGCATAAGGCGAAGGAGGTGTAGCTTTTAACTGGCTGTTTCGCCTTTATGATTGGGATCACTCTTGTTTTGCAGAAGTGTGAGGGCAGCGGTGTGATTTGATACAGACAGTGCCTACAGCTTAGTATCCCAACAGAATGAAGTGTGCAATTAACGTTAGATTCACTACCGGGCATATACTCCTCAGCCTTTTACTGCTACGGGGCAGAAGCCATTTCGTCACACTTGCATAGCTGGGTTATGGCAGTGCAAATGGCAATGCTGCTCCCAAGGTCTCTCTCTATGTTCTGCAGAATGGAGGGGATGGGATGGCCCAACATTTCGAAGAGGTTCATTTACTCATTGCTGAGCGTCTAGAGTGATGGTCTCTACTTGTGTGCAGTCACCCGCTTCTACCACTTCCCTTCCTGTTTACTGCATGTCTCCTCTCTTCCTAGGACTCCAGAGGACTGGCGCCAGCTGCAGTTATCAAGCACCTGCACATGTATGTTTGTCGCTGCAACACTCAGCATATTGATCCGTGGGGTGCTTGAACGTGTTGCCTCCTTTGTATATCCCTAGCAGGTGACATGTGCCTTGTCTGAACACACCTTCAATCATTGCCAGCTTTTTATAATGGATGTTGATTTGGGAGGCATTTTCTGTGATTTTTAGTTGGGATTGTTTCGTGGAGATTCGCAGCCACACTAAATGAAGGTAGAGTTAATGAACCACCATGGAGAAGCCTGCCTACTCTCTGCAGCATCTCATAGTAAATAAAGGGTTGCACAGTGTCCCCACTGGCTAATGTCCACCACACACAGCAATGCTATGGAATACACACGTGCCTAATGCAAGGTTTATGGCGTCTTTACAGCATACGTGCGTACAGATTACACATGGACTGGCCTTTTTGCAGGGGATCTGCTATGATGTACACAGGCCCCTGCGACATTGTGGAATATTATGCACTGCGTCATTGACATAAGTGAGGAGATAAAGAAACATTTTGGAGGGAAACTCTCGCTCTTTGTGTCCTTCTATGACTCTCGGTAGAGCTGTCAGGGGAGCTCTCCCTGCATATCCTCCTTGCGACTAAGCCTCATCAGTAAGGCCAGGCAGATCAGCACAGCGGTGCCTGCCTCATGGCGACCCAGGGAGGCCAATCAGACTAACAGATACACCGAGGAGGTGGAGCAGACCAACCCCTCAATGAACAACATTACCAGAAACAAGAGGCCTGTGCAGACTCTGCTCCCTGGGTACTCAAGGCAATGTGTGTCTCCACAAAGCCCCCTTTGAAGAGGCCTGCTGAAGGCGAGAGACAGTCCACATGCCTGCTGGAGCAATGCAAGGCGTTGAAAGCCAGTCAACATGTGTGCTTTGTTATGTACACTTCGACTTTTTGACCTTGACCCAGTCTGCAACTACTCAGTCCAGTAAAGGGGCAAGTTTAGAGTGAGCATACGTATAGAGTTAACAGTTAATTTAAGAAGCCACGCAGGTATAATGCTAAACGAGTCTCAAATGTTTGCATGTTCCCTTGCAGTTATTATTTTTGCCAGGATCTGACCCAACATGTGGGGGCCATTGTGGTACTGGGCGCTTGCCAGGCGAGTGGATGATCCCCACACAAAGATAACTACATTTTCACTCCTTGCTCACGCCAGGGTGCGCCTGCACAGACAGGAAACAGTGGCGTGCCCAGACTCTTTTGACTTGGGTGGCCCAAGTGTGGCATTGACTTATGCAGGGTTAGCATGAAGTACGAGCGCACACGTTAGGATAATGGGGTGGCCAATCAGATTCCAGGGGTAGCATGTGGCACGCCAGGCCACTCGCTGGACACGCCTCTAACAGGGAGCATGTAATGTCTCTCCAGGCACACCTACATAATGCAGCTGGATATATGTATGCTGCTTATCAATAACCATCTCCAGTGACCTGTTGTTTGAGTTTATTGTGTTGGTCCATCTGGTGCCAGACCTCTGCCTGCCATGAGACCTCACATTCGCCTTCAACTGTGGCTCTTGCTTAACTACACATTGCCAGACCTCTGCCTTCACTGTCACCTGTCACTTGTCTCCTGATTTTGCTCTTACTTAACTACATATTGCCAGACATCTATCTTCCCTGAGATCTCCCACCTGCTTCCTGATTTGACTTTTGCTTAACTACAAATTGCCAATCTCACCTGCCTTGAGACCTGCCACTTGACTCCTGATGTGGCTCTTACTTAACTACACATTGCCAGACCTCTGCATTCCCAGCTGCCTCATGATTTGGCTCTTGCTTAACTACACATTGCCAGACCTCTGCCTGCCCTGAGACCTCCCACCTGCCTCCTGATTAGGCTTTTGCTTATCTACCCATTGTCAGACCTCTGCCTGCCCGAGACCTCCCAACTGTCTCTTGATTGGCTCTAACTTAACTACACATTGCCAGACCTCTGCCTGCCCTGAGACCTCCCACCTGATTCCTGATTATGCTCTTGCTTAACTACAGATTGCCAGACCTCTGCCTGCTCTGAGACCTCCCACTTGCCTCCTGATTACGCTTTTGCTTAACAACACATTGTCAGACTTCTGCCTGCTCTGAGACCTCCCACTTGCTTCCTGTTTTGGCTCTTGCTTAACTACACATTGCCAGACCACTGCCAGCCCTGAGACCTCCCACCTGCTTCCTGATTTGACTTTTGCTTAACTGCACATTGCCAGACCTCTGCCTGCCCTGAGACCTCCCACCTGCCTCCTGATTAGGCTTTTGCTTAACTACTCATTGTCAGACCTCTGCCTGCCCTTCAGCCTCTGACCTGCCTCCTGATTACCTATACATCGCTAGACCTCTGCCTGCCCTGAGACCTCCCACAGTCCCACTTGCCCCCTGATTTGTTTGTTGCTTGATTACACATCACCAAGTATTTTCTTGTCTGGCATCCTTTACCTTGCCTATAAAACGTATCTATTTGGTCAACCACTTGCTCGTGCCTTCTAATCAGTTCTTTTTCCTTTCCTATTTCTGTTCCTACTCTTCTTATTCAAGGTAATTTCTGGCTCCTTAGGTCTCTCTTGGTCTTCCCTTTTGTACTCTCTTCTCTGGAGATTTGGGAAAATCATTCCATGGCCCTTTGGAATGTTTCTCTGTGGATTCAAGCTTTACTTGGATTCTGGACTCCTGCCTTGTTTGACTCTACTGCTTCCTTTTTGCCCATTTGCGTCCATCCTCTTGCAATTTTGGTCAGCTCGCTTCATGGACTCTTTTTTCATTTTCCACCATCCACGAGCTATCGTGCAGGTTGTTTAACCTTTGGACTCAGGCCAAAGGGTGGTGGATTTGGCACACTTTGGTTTCTTGCTTCTCCCTGTTCCCTTCAAGCCTTGGAGGGATTACTGTGCATTCCTTCTCACCTTTGCACCGAATCCCCGGCTGCCACTTCTGGGTCACCTCAGGGAGGGTGAGAAGGTTCGAAGGGCCATGCTCACAGATAACTGGAGCTTCACTCTATCATGATTTTGTTGGATACATTTAAGGGGACCTTGGATTTGCCATTTCACGCCAGGTGAAGATGCCATCACTGTTAGATAACATATTCACACACTCAGGAATTATACCACCCGCCAGGACCACACGCCCCCCTCCCAAGGGATACAGTCACTTCTCTCCTGTTCAGGTCAGTAGCATGCACCAATGTTTTCCGATTTATAATCACACAAGATAAAGCAGGTTGCATAATCATGTTTTGGTTAGTGCATGCTTAATTTTGGGGAAACAAAGTGTGGAAAAGATTGCGTGTCTTATAAATGTGTAGTCAGGTGGTCTGCATATACCGGCAGTAATTCAACCAGCACCTGTTTTTACCATTACGGCATGCTCATAATAGGAGCAATTTCTAGATACAATAATAACTAACAATAGAGTACTCTTCAGCAGCGCCTTTTCACAAACACTTTAACATGGTAACATAACCCAATGTTGCTGGATCCTTTCCATAGCTCAGGAAAGTATCCAGCCCCGTGGTTTAACTCCATGCAGAACATGCCGGGGTCATCCCTGTCTGGGAACTATTCATGGAAAACCGATGCAGGATTCTGAATAAAACAGTTTTGTCAGAGCCATGTGGAGGTATGCCAACAAAGTTCATCACCAAGTCAGATAGGCTCTTCCTAGGCTTTTACTCTGTTCATTAAATTAGCCCCAGAACATTCCATTTCCTGAACGAGACCCTGGAGCTCCATTGTGCTGATATAATTTATACGGGAGATAATTCATTAGTGAGATATGAATTATGTTCCAGCCAGAAACAATCAGCTGCGGCTAATGAACTGACAGCACTGACCTGCTTGTAAATCAGCCTCAGGGGTCCATTCCACCTCTCATGTCTTGAGATGGCGCCATGTCTGATCCCTGACTGCCGCACGCAAAATGGGGGTATTCTAGTACTCCTTGAGCACGGATCTACAGGGTGAGGAGGGGAGTGTCGCTCAATGTCAGGGAGCAGCCCCATCAGGAACCCGTGCAGTCACGCCCTCTGCGGCCTGGAATGTAATCCCCGTCTATGGGGGCGGACTCGGTACCAAATATGGCCCTGGAAAAGATGCCGCGACATAACACTGTGCAAGCAAATGCAGGGAAGAAGCTTGGGGGGTGAGGGATCTCCACCCTACTAAATTTGGGAATATGGGTCCAACCAGTGAATTTTAGAACAAATCCCTTCCTTTATAAGGATTACAAAGAAGTCACATAAAACATTTCTTAAGAGTGAGGGCCTAACACACTGGAAGCATTATAACACATGTTTTGTTTTGAAAGGATGTGGGTGGAGGGAAGATGGATGGACGGGGTTGGGGTGCCAGAGAGAGAGTAATAAAAGCAGATAACCAGGATACCCACAAGAGAGGCCCTTGCTGTAGTGACCCACCGGGAAATCGGCCCAGAGTTCCCTGCAGGCCAGTTCACTGCTGTCCATCTAATAGAGCACAGGCATGTGAGGCTGAGCAGGGCCCCTATTATTAACACCTCACAAAGATACATTGTGAGAAATATACTAGTGCACCTACCTCAGCAGCACTGTGTCAATGCGCCAATTACAGCTGTATACCCCATGGAGTCCTATGGATTTTGAAAATGGGGATTGAGACTGCCCTCCCACCACGTTACATGCTAATGAGGCCCATTAATATCATGCATAAACAACGAGTTAGAAGTTTGTGACGATAATCTCAATATCTAACTTTTTAAGGCCAATTATTTTATTGCGGGTCTTAAAGCGCAAGAAGCTCAGTGGTGTAATTTAAGAGATTTTGCAGGCTTCCCTTATTTTGCATTCTGGGAAATATAGTTTTCCATTCAGGATGTGTACAATGCAGCTCAAATGATATTCGTTTGGCTTAAATATAAGAATTTAAATGTCCTGACCTTGCTGTACTTTTCTATTTGTGTATTTCGAAAGTAAACTCTCTAAGACAACATTGTTATCGGACCTGGAAAAACAAAGTTAAATAGTTTAACTAAGCAAAGCTTGGAAAGTGTGTGGTCAAGTGCATACATTGTAGTGGGTTAAAATCCCTGCTTCACATTTTAGCCAAGATTTGTGATTCTGGGCAAATAATTGAATCTCACTTTAACTTAAATGCCAACATTGAAGTCCTTATAAATGACTAATTTTACACTATTTGAAAAAAGAGACGCCCTTACAATAGAAAAATGTAATGATTTTAGGGACAAAACAGTGTACCTTCGTGCTCCCCTGTTAGTTGCCACTAAGGCTGTCCTCTAGAATTGGATAATTGTTGTGCTGACTCTCCCCAAGTCACATAGCAATTTATTTGACAGGCAGATAAATACTCTGACCAGCCGGTCAGCGCAACAGAGAGTCAAGCATAGCGGGGTGCCTGTGTCGGAATCAACATTAATTTCTTCCTCTGTTTCTGCCAGTTACTGAAGTTTCTTGGTTCATCTAACACACTGCCCCAAAGGTGAATCAGTGAATCTCTTTCCTGTACCCTGTTATGCTATGGTATGGAGTCTTGTGCAGCACACTTCCATTTCCATTGTTTCCATGTACATCGGGATCAGCCGGCACTTTGCTTTGTTACAATGTTGATGTGCACAGAGCTGAATAGGTAGGGTTCTTGGTGGGGTGTCATTTTTAGATAATTGGTGAGCTGTCTGGAATAGCAGTTAATGCACTCCAGGTTGCTAAAATAATTGCGCAGTTGTCTATGATGTCTTTCAGAGTGGTGCACGAGAAGTGTGGAGAATTGTGTTGGTGTATCTGTGGGGGGTTAGTGTGGCATTTAGGGAAATTTAGTGCAGACATAGGGCATTGTGTGGTGTACATTCTATTGTGTAACCTGCATTGCTTTGGAGGAGACGTTGTGTGTTGAGATGTGTTGTCAGAGTGGGAGGTATAATGATTTTGAAGTGGCTCTTTCTCCACTCAGTGCTGCTTTTGATTGCATAAACACAATATGCTAGTGTGGTAATTTGGGGATTTCAAAGTGCACTTAAAGAATTAACAGCACACAGAAAATGAACTATTTTGTTTCTGTTTGGTTTTTCTGGTGACTCATAAGGGAGCCAAAGACCACTGGAGAGTGACTCCCCAGAGCAAGCAAGGATAAGAGAGGCAATGGACCAAAGCAGCCAAGGGCCAAAGGGTCAACTGACCAAAGCAGCCAAGGACCATAGGGGTAATGGGTACGAGAAGTGTGACTCACCAGGAAGCCAAGGACCAAAGGGGCGCCAGACAAGAGGAGCATCAAATAAGGGAATAGGGATGCCAAATGACTGGATATCATGAGGGATACCCTATTCAAGTCGTGAGTTTTGCTTTTAACCTTGCTTTACTTCAGTCTATGTTCATCAATTGTAGAGCCTGCAGCCAGAGGATTATTGGTAAATGCAAATTGCAGTGAGTTTAAGGTATGGGTAGGGACTTGCCCAGAGTTTTGAATTTCTGTTTTTTGCTTTATTGTGTTGAAGAGGTCTTCTACCAGCCATAACTCAATAAAAGCCTTTCAGAGATGTAATTGTGCCGACAACCAAAATCCTTTATTTTCTTCAGCAGGCTGGGAGCATTCCTCATACCACGGATAATTAGTTAGCATGGAAAGACACAGAGTTTGTCAATTCTGAACACACTTTTATAGAAAGCAAAACATTGCACAATACATCGATGCTAATATGAACCTTATATTTTGATAGGCCAATATTCTTAAAGGTGAAGTGCATTGCTTGTTTTTCATTGGACATAAATGCTTTCTAAAACACATGATTATTTCTTGTCACTAGGACTCAGACTGTTCCTTATTTCAGTCAACACAAGACATATTTCGCAACTTTAAGAACTGGTTTTGAAACAGTTTTGGGGATGATGCATTGCTCCAGATAGCCTCCAAGGACATAGACTAGCTGTCTGTTTTTTCATTGGCTAATTTTCTTTCCTTACCTTTTTCTGACTCTATGCCAGTTTCATTTGCGAGCAGCACCATTGAAAATAATATATTCTACTACTCTGTTCTGCTAAGTCACTGTACCTTGACTTGCTCAGGCCCAGCCTTTTGTAAATAACCTTGGCTGCCATCTATTGTCTGCTCTATGCAGCTGTGTATTTCCTGTGCCTTAAGCAATTTAAATCGTCATGAGGCTTTGTTTATTTTTACATTCATAGAGTGCACATAGCCACCAGACATTCAGGCACTATAGCATGATCAGTTACTTAGGAGATAGTACAAGCATTGTAAACACACATTGCGATTGGATTGACAGTTCCTGTGGTGGTGATTGCCAGTTGAAGTTAGGTGAACAGCAGTGTTTTTAGATCTCTTTGGAATGACCAATATGAATGTTCGGATTGCAAAGAGGGTGGGGGAAGGTTCCAATGCTTGGCTTCAATGGCCGGGATGCTGGATCCTTCAGCTTTGGCCCATTTAAATTTAATTGGGCTGCGTGACTCAGTGGGCATAGGCAGCCCTGGTGGGTTTGGAGGTGGATGGTTTAGTGAATTCTTGGGATAGTTAAGGGGGCATATTTGGCCAAGCATTTGTGTGTGATGGAGAGAGTTTTGAAGAGAATTTGTCTGCGAACAGGGAGCCAATGGGCTTTTTTTTGTCTTGCCTCAGTGATGTGTTCCATTTTAGGGATATTCAGTGCTGCTCTAAGTGCATTGTTTTGAATAACATGCAGTTTCCTAACATTGTTGATTGTGGTGTGATCCTACGGTTGCTCGGGCTATGGTAAGGCAGCTCTCTCGCTACAGGAAGGGTCTGGATGCATTGATTAGCTTGGTAGTATAGGTGGTCAAGGAGGCAATGGCGCTGATATGCCGTGAGAGGGAAAGGTTAGTGTCAAGATATACCCCAAGGGTTCTGACAGATGGAGAGACAGAGATCGGGATTCCGTCAATGTTAAAGGTGGAATATTGGGGGTCAAGTCTCTTGACCACTGTGCCATTGACCACGAGGAGGATCTCACTCTTTTCGTCATTCCGACATATAGGTTTCGAGGCCTATAGCAATTTGTAATACGTGCCGTGGTGTTCATTTTGAAAAGAATGGATCTCTTTGCTATTGTTATGGGCCTTATTCTGGTATGTTTTTCTAATGTCTATTGAGTGTCGGTAATATTTCTTATGTCAGTGAGCTATATTCAGTGTTTTGTACTTTGTGTGCAATGTAAGCATTTCCCTATGTCACCTATTGTCTAATGTACCTGCCTAGTATAAGGGCAGCCTGGCTGCCTTAATGGACAATACTTCTGACGTTTACAATGTTAAACAGGAGGATGGGGCATGGGCCCTAAATGACATATTCGCCTGTCTGTCACCAGATGGAGAGAGAGTCTACTCCTCTTCAATTTTTATTTATAAATAAAATGATATATAAGTGTCATCTGTTATAGTTGGATGGTGTTCATGTACTATGCATGTGGAAAATGTCCTTTTTTACTGTTGACACTGTTTCAAGCGTGTGTCGTTTTAATGTAATGCCTATCACAATATCTTTAAACTATGTTTTTAATTGTGTGTTTTCATTCAACATGTTCTGAAAAGATGTGTCAAATAGTATCCTGATTAATTTGCATGCACACATGGATAAATATGTCTATTTATTAGTATATTTTTTGGGTATGTTGCCTGATATGAATGGAATGCATTTGTTATTATTCTATTATTCCAAGCATTGTCTAGTGAAGTCCCAATGCAACATGAGACAATGAAGATTGCAGCAAAGGGTAATTCCCTGACCTGCCTGTCTCTGCCTCTCCTTCACCTCTCCCGTCTCCCCACTCCTTCCTTTTTGGATGCATCCACTAGTTCCTTTTGCCCACTTACATCACTGCCTAAATTCTCTACTTAAGGCAGGCGTGAGATGACTCAGTGGCGACAATCAGGAAGTAGTCTTTATCCATTCACCAGCTTATTGTGTGAGGCACCATCACTGCTCTCCATCGTAGCACCTTTGCCATATATTGACACCACCACAAAGCAGTCTCTGTTTCATTACGAGATGGATGTGAAAATGCAGACACAGGTCCGTGGGCACTCTGAAACAGAGGCATGAAGCAAGTCTGTGAATATTCAGAAGGAGGACACCGGACTGTTCACTACCAAACATCTGTTGACAGTGTATGGTACCTTTCAATGGACATTTCTGCCACATAGTTTGGGTCTTTGTGGCTATGCCACAGTTGTAACGTGGGATGATATATACTTCACATGGCGGTAGACATGTGTAGGCGGGGGAACGCTTTACTTGGTATACATCTCTGCTTTACGTCCTCAACCCACCCCTTACCTTTCTTGATTGACCCCGCTCGAGCAGGATTTGGAGATCGCTGTGGGTGTTCTGTACTGGAAGAAGGGTAGGTTGGGAAGGGAAAGTGCTTTTCAAAGTAAGGACACAACAAACACTGTTTTAACATACTCAGGGGTGCCATGAAAACCTACATTTGGGGGGCTAACTGGTGATGGGAGGTGCCACTTCAGAAAGTGGGTAGGGCAAACTTGGAGGCTCCACCGCCCCCCACTTTTCTACCCCAAGGGTTGTCTGGCATGGGGCCCAATTATCAAATGGTAGCGGCCCAACATTAGACCTAACCACTAAGGTTTGGATTATCTGGTGTCCCTGTTCATGTGTTTATTTGATGATTAGTCCTAAGCACACATGTGCACATACACACACACACACACACACACACACACACACACACACACACACACACACACAATTACATATTCACTCACTCATTTAAACATCCCATTCACCATACACTTGCTCATTTACATGTGCACCCAGCCCCCATATAACATACACTCATTCACACACACTTACCCATTCACACATATATTACATACACACTCCTTGCACACATGCATACATACATAATGGACTAACACCCAATAACCTTTAACACTGCTAGTTTCAGAAAAGGCTTGCCTCACCTTTCTTCCTAACAAATTGCAAGGATGTACATCATCCCCATCGATGCAAAAGAACACAACGCTGTTACATGTTCGCTCGCATCCGTGGGGACGTGGTTGATGTGTCTATTTGATTTTTGTTAGGCAGAGAGGTGAGGAAAGCCTTTCTTGAAGCTAGCAGCCTTAATCGTTTTGCTGCGTTTGTTGAAACACATTTTTGTGCACTAACAGTAACACTTTAAAGCCATCAGTTTCAGGAAAGGCTTCTCTGCCCTCTCTGACAAAAAAAGCAAATAGCTGAAGCCCCGCCCCTCAGCTCACATTTCAGTGGGGGGCTGAAGCCCTTTCAGCTCAATGGGATTACGCACCTTAACACACTTACATAATATACACACGGTACACAGAGAGCCTGGAGGGAGCCTGGAACAGGAAGCAACAAGCACTAGAAACTTGTCAGCAGCCGTGAATACGAATGTCTTCTGGTGAAGGGGACAGGCATTGTCAGACTAAGATCTGCTTATTCAGCCAGTCGCAAATTATCCCCAACTGCACTGCTCTCTGTAGCATTTTTAACCTAGGGGACCAGTTCTCCAGCACATAAATGTGTTTACATGAAGATGTAGAGGCACAACCGTATTGCGATAGTTATGGCATCTGCATATCCCTACCAAAGATCCATCGTTCCGCATAAAGCCTTCCTGACTTTACTCTAGCAGTGTTGTGCCTCCGCATGGTATCTTCAATATAAATCTATATTTGTCATTTCCTCAATTGACCTTCGCACATTGCCCACATTGCAATCGCAAACTGCTCACCCACGACCCTGTTCAACACGACTTGCAGTGCAACGCCCTCAAACTTCACCCTCTCTATTTTATCTCTGCCTCCATGTATAACAAACTCATGTATAGTAGTGTAATCCCCATAATTGTTGTCAGACTCAGCAGTGTCGGTTCTTCATTATCACATACGGGATAACGAGTCTTTTGTTCTACTGCCAATTTCGCAAATACAGTGTGTAAACATTCTTGTTACTTAAAGCTATATAGCATCTCAAAGTGACCCGTACTTACCTACGGCTCTGATCATTTCATCCAAAATTTGTTTCCATTTGGTTTCATGCTGATACTGCCAGAAATTGTTACTATGCTTCATGATCATGTTGCCCCTGAAACATAGGCTTACACAGGCATACGCCAGTAACACAGCCTGTACGTACTTCTTTCTCGCCTACGGTGAAATACTGATAGACTAACATAATGCACTAGTTATCATTCAAATACAATACCAGAGCAGTATAGATCACTTCTCCATAGTAAGATATATAGTCAATCTGAGCCCACCCCAGCTCCCCTAGGTCTATCCCATCCCTTCCCACTCCACATCTCCCATACCACACCGCCATTGCAAAATGCCACGCAAGGCACCTCACCTCCATTGGGCCTCCACCAGCCATGCTAAACTGGTCATTAACCCTTTTCATGTTTCCCTTTTGTATCATCCATGACAGTGTACCCTGCCTTGGGAACCACTATGTGGAGTCTCTAAGGTGGCCTGCCCCCGGCACCACCACATCCCTTGTCCAACACCATTCCTAATATCCCGGTCACCCTTTCCACCCAACACCAATCCCCCACTCACCACCAGCCCAAATGCCATCACGCATGACACCAAATCGTTCACCATCCCACACACATCAGAGTACTTTCAGAAGCACATCAACAACGGAGACAACCTCTCTCGCCCCATCCTAGGCAGGACCAGACGCTCTCGCCTAAGATCACAAACCTTATACTGCACCCATGCCGGCACACCCAACCTTAAATCCTCTAAGTTCACCCCACCTACGGTGTCCTGGTGTCAACACAAGACCAGAACTCCCTCTAAAGCTGACCATGTTGCCCTACGTCCAGAGACCTCCACTCTGACAGACACACCTAAGCAGAAACCCATAGCTAACCTTCAAGGTGCCCTCATTAATGCCCGCTCTCTAGGAGCCCACACCATCGAAATACATGACCTTATCACAGAGCTACAACTAGACTTACAGTCTACTTCACCAAGCCTCAGGTCCTCTCCTCACACTAGCAATCCCATCAGACTACACCATTCTCAGAACTGACAGACCCCAATTGCATTGTAGCCATCATAGCTAAAACCAAACTCCAAATAAGATCCTGCCCCATTGAAAGCATCGCAGGTTATGAACTTCTTCTAGCCAAACTAGCCATTAATGATAAAACAACTATCAACATCATAGTCATCTATAGAGCACCCAACTCCAACAGCCACCCAGAAATAGACATCCCATTAGTGTTAGCCCCACTCATCAAACCGAACACCGAATGTGTTATCCTCAGTGATGTAAATCTAGGTTTTAACGACAGTTTAGACTCTAAAGCAGAAGCCTTACTCTCTGCACTCAAGGACATGAGTTTTACACGGCTAGTGAACGCCCCCGCCCACATTAAGGGAAGAACACTAGACTGGATCCTCACTCTCAATACCACCCTTACCATTGATGCCATCTCTCCACTAGACTGGACGGATCACCACAACATCCAGTTCACTATGCTCTCCGATACACCTCTTCCCACCAAACCCAATTCAACAAATACCTACGAAGCCAGAAATCCTCGTAAGCTCACATCTGAATATCTCAACCCCATGCTTAGCAAAACACTAGACACATTGTCGATTGCCAGTGATAATCCCTGCCTTCTAGCAGACACATACCAAAACTGTCTCACATCTACCATCAATGCCGTAGTCCCTCTAACCACCAAAACCAAACACACTAACAAACGGTCGTGCTTCTAGTTTAATGATGACCTAGGAGAAAGAAACGCGCACTCGAACATGCACATAGAAAACACCCCACCATAGAGTCGGAAAATGCCCTGCAGTTGACCAACAAAAGCTTTCAAACAGCTATCATCAGCATCAAAGCTAGCGACTATAATGCCCGGATCAGTAATGCTGTTTCTGATTCCAAAGAGCTCTTCTCAATCCTGAGAGAATTGGAAAACCCCACTCCCACCACCAACATCACCAACTCCAGTAAAGAATGGTGCACCACTATCCAAGGTGCCCTAGCAAACAGCCCTACTGGATCTCAAAATTCAGATGGACACCTTTAGGGATTCAGGAAAACTATGCATCCTCCTCTTGCTAGATCTATCTGCAGCGTTCGACCTTGTCGACCATAACAAACTATGCTCCACCCTCTCTATAGGTAAAGAAGCTTCAGACCCCATCCCAGTCCCCATTGGAGTACCCCAAGGCTCTTGCCTATCACCTACCCTTTACAACGCTTATACTAAGCTTCTCTTTTCAGACCTAGATGATATGGGTGTCAGCTACACCAACTTTGCAGATGATGCCCAGATCCTTATCCCACTCACAGAGAACTATACCCAAGATACATTGGCCCTCATCATAAGGTTGGCAGAATGGGTTTACCGGCACCGGTAAAGGTGCCGGTGCTGGTAAACCCATTCCGCCCTACCACAAGGTCTCCTTGCGGGATCCGCAATGGGCGCCTGGAAAAACCAGGCGTCCATACCGAGTCCCTCAAGGACACCAGGGAGCTAACAACGGGCCCGTCATTAACGGGCCCGTTGTTAGCTCCATCCCCATTCCCATTGAGCCCTATGGGAAAAAGCGGCATGGTTACCTCCAACCTCCAGATGAGGGCCATTGACTATTAATAAGATTTACACCATCATACAAAACTGGATGGCACTTAATAGTCTCTGCCTCAACGATGAGAAGACAGAGATTCTCATCGTGGGGTCAAAGTCTAAAATAGGTGCCCTACAGACTATGCATCCATTAACATTGATGGCACCATGATACCTGTACTGAAGCAAGTAAAAACCTTAGGAGTTTACCTGGATGCAAATCCCTCGTTGACCAAACACATCAGCAGCCTCTCATCATCCACCTCATATACTGCCAAACTAATTACCCTTAGCCGACAATTCCTCTCCACCACCAACTTCATTACCCTGGCCAGAGCCCTGATTCTCTCAAGACTCGACTATTGCAATGTATTGCTACTAGGTACGTCCATCATCAATCTAAAAAAACTCCAATTGATACAAAATAAAGCCATACGGGCCGCACTAGGAATTAGAAAATATGACCATATCTCCAAGACCAGAAGAGATCACCACTGGCTGCCTATCGCAGCCAGAGTTATATTCCAAACCCCATGTATCACCTTTAAATGTCACCAGGAAAAAGCCCCCATCTACCTAAATAAGGCACTAGCAAAAAAAGAATCCACCAGATCTCTAAGATCCAACAACCTCCTATTTCGTACAATGCCTCGGTACAAAAACTCCAAAGCAGGGGGCAGCCTCTTCCAATACCTAGCACCCAAACATTGGAATTCCTTCCCACTCAGCATTAAAAAGGAGGAATCCTTTATGGGCACTCAAAACTTGGTTATTTAACTAATACGAATAATGCCTGCCACCATTGTAATTGTATATATGCTGCACCATTTATTTCTTTACTCGTCTCATGTATATATTGTTATGATTGTTGACTGTAACTTCGCTCCAATTTTTCACTGAATATTATTTCACAAGCTGTCTGTAACCTCGCCGTGATACCCAAGGGTTTGGGCATGTAACAAATGTAATAAATAAATAAAAATAAATAAGGTGACAGCAAGACAGGTGGATGTCTATAATGCTAGTGTAGGGCTTCTTTTAGTGCTAAGATGTTATATTAGAAATGTCCATCCCACCATCAGTTTTATTTAAAAAAAAATTGAATAAATACCAAGATTCAAACTTATCACCTAACTAACCCTATTGTTAAAACTAAAAATAGTCTTTAAACATTTTTTAAATCTATACAGTCTGTAAAGTACCCTTTATATGAAAGCTATTTACAATAGGTTCTTACTAGCAAAGCAGCCTGGCCAGGCATTCGTGGAAGTCCCAGTTTGCTGTAGAGGTCCTCCTTATTCTGGGTTTCCAACCCTTGTGCTGTGTGTGCTCTGTGGTCCAGGCCTGCAGCAGTAGAGAGGGCCCCAGCAGAGGTCCGACACAGGCTATGTATGTCAGGATTAGGGCAGGGTTGCCATGATGACATGTGGGGGGCCTCTTCAACCCCTCAGGCTGCCACACTTAGAAGCAGCATAGGGCCCCAGAGCAATTGTCCCTGCGTGGACACATAGGTCCAGGGAGGGGGGGGTTCATGGAGCAGTCCTCTGACCCGGGCCGCATATGCCAGGGGCGGCCTGGGGATAAGGTTCAGACGGTAGGGGCCAGCACAATATCCTACTTGAGCTTTGTCTTCTAGGTGTCCCTGGGATGAAGAGCAGATCTGCCGAAGGAAAGGGCCGGCCCAGCAGTAGTTACACATTTCTCCCCTTCCAGGTGGGGAGTGGTGATTAATGAGCAAAGCTACCTGGGAGGCAGCAGAGATTGGTTGTGCAACGCCCCTTCCTGGTCGCCATCACGCCAGGAGCGTGGCAGTGAGTCGATGCACGGCACCCCTCCTCATATACAGGCACTATGTTGATGCAATCTGGGCTGTGGTGGTGAGTACGGCTAGATGGCTGTGCGGCGCCCCTCTTGGCAACAAAGTGCTGCATCACAATGATGGTCCCGGGCTGTGTTGGTGATGGCAGTATCAACAAGATAATTGTCTCTCACTGAGGTGTGGTGTGGCGTGAAGCACACGTTTTACTATCAGAAGTGTGGATCAGTCAGTGTTTAAACCCACTCCACTCGTGCCATTCTACATATCACTCATTCGGTTATTTTTTAAGGTTCCCTTGTGCAGCACACGTGTTGTGGAACCCTTCCATGAGGTTGCAGCTTGGGGGAATCCGGAGCTGCACCACGTCTGTTTTGAAAAAAACAATATCTCATGCTTAAGGGGGCAGTGGAGAGGGGGTAATCTGGCTGCCCCCTCTGTGAACTCTCCCTATCCTCGAGGATAGTATTGACATGATCAGCAAACGTATCTAACCATGATCTTGAGTAAATGGCCACTTGTTGCCACCCACTTCCCCGGAATGTCAGTCACCTCCCTCAGAGCTCCTAAGCTCCAAGGTACCTGCTCCAGCGATGGAGGAATGGATGACTCAGAGGAATGGACCACCAGAACCTCACACTGAACCCCTAGTGAATCATATGTGAATTTCTTAACTTGCCTGCTCTCCCTGGTGGAATGATGGAAATAAGCTGGGGAATCATCTAGGGTTTCCGGCTGTGCACACAGTACCTTATCAGTGTCCCTGCCTACTACTGAAGGCATGGTTAAGATTTGTTTTGCCATGTCCATCATAGAGGCAAACAGTTTTGGATAACTCTCAGTAGGGAAAGTCCAAGGTTGGGGATCAGGCTCTTTAGAGTGGTGACTGGACATGTGGAGGAAACCACACTAGTGACATCTCAAGGAAAGGGTTGCCTCAAATGCCAAACAGATTGCTCTCTGCATCAGCACCTTCAATGGAATATTGATGGCCATCTGCTGGTCTGGCTGTTTTGGGAGCTTGAGGAGCTTCCAGTGATTGAGCCAATGAATGGCCTTCATTCTCTGATCTATCAGTGCAGAGTCACTGCTGCCTTGTTATGGTCATCTGTGCAATGACTCTTATGTTTCATCTTGTGTAAGATCAACCTCACCCCCAATGGGGAGCAGGTAGTACCAGTACTAGGTTTTGATATTTCTTGGGCATCCTCTCACATTTGGCAAACAGAGAGCTCTCCCAACTGATGCTCTACAACAAATGGTTGTGACTCTGGCTTATCACCCAGCTTGTTCTATTCTATCATCCTCAGGCCATGGATTAGCACACGATTGGCAGGCTGAAGAGCGTGGAACCTGACCATAGCATCATAACAGGATACATTGCTTTCAGCAGTCTTCTTTGCAGCAGCCTTGGAGAGCTGATGGGCTTGCTCTAGCTAGCATTTGTGCTGCTTCACTTAGCTGGCATAGGTCTCATTGACTTTGTAATCAGTGGATACTCCAAACACAGGTCTACAGGCAGTTGGGTGACCCTCCCGAACATCAAGTTGTACGGCGTAAATCCGATGGCATCATTCTTCATACAATTGTATGCATGGCTCAGTGTAGCCACATGCTGACTCCACTTCATCTTTTCCTTCATCCTGAGGTTACCCACCATCGTGAAGAGAGTGTGATAGAAACACTGCACAAGGGCATCCACTTGTGGGTGGTATGGAATTTTGCAGGTTTGAGCATCTGCTTGATGAATGTTGAATCAAAATCTGGTCCCTGGTTGGACTGAATACTGGCAGGTCAACAGTAGTGTACAAAGCACTTCTCCCACAGCATACAGGCAACTGTGGTAGCAGGCAGATATTTGGTGCGAAACACATGCAGCTACACAGTAGAGTTATCCCTCACCACCAGGATGTTCTGCACACGATATTGATACATCTCCAAACTGAGCGAGTCAATGTAGATTAGGTCCATGAGCCCAGAACTTTGTACGTGCTGAAGATAGGCTGCAGGACGAACCGCTGTCTTCCTGGTGACACACTTGATACCGTGTTGGCAAGCGTATTCTATATCAGTGGATAGTCTAGGCCAGAAAAATATTGAGCAAACCAACTCAAAGGTTCTGTCACCATTGAGATGTCCATTCTGGTGTGGAGTGCATACAATAAAGCCTGGCAGAATTTCGGTGGTAGCACCAGGTGATGTACCACTCGACCTTCCTTGTACAGGACTCTGCCATTCTGTATGAGCATCATCCACTCCTGCAGCATTTCAACATGAGCTAGATCTCTGGTGACATTTCTGCCCACATCCACTCACATGGTCTTGGCTTGCATGAAAGGACCAATGCCAGGATCTGGTAGTTATGACAGTGGGATCTCGTTTCAGGTTAGAGATGGTAGTTCACATGTCTTTAGGCTGGTGATGTTGCAGTAGATGGCTGGCACAGCAACAGCCGGTGATTCCAAGCATTCCATGCAACCCGCTCCTGCTGACTTGTAGCCTGGCAGATAGCTTTGATGTCTGTTTAGGACAACTTTTTCACAGAGCTTTTCGGCAAGGTTTTCAGCTCTGAAACACTTGTGCGATACAATTAAAATATCATATCATATCATATCATATCAAGACAGTCTGTGGAAGTCTTTCTACCTTGTCTATCAAGGAGGAGGTGGAGCAACCTGACAAAACCTCTGTTGCTATGCGGTTCATTTTGCTGAACTTTTTGGAGAGGTTTTCGGCATCAAGACAGTCTGTGGCAGTCTTTGGCAAGTTGGTGGCCATAGAGTCCCATGAACATTATGGACATTATGGTGCCTATCGGCAGAGACGAACTTCGAATGACCAAATCTGAATTTTCCAACGCGTGGTCTCTGTGCCTTCACCGCAGTAAGAGAGGGGGGAGTGCGGGTGCCAGCATGTCAGATTTACCTTTTACAGCTTAAAGCGATCGACCTACCCAACCGGCCCTCAGGAGCTCTGTTATGTGCCGCCCTGAGAACCTACTCTTCCCTTGCCCTTGTCCTTTCAATTTAGAGGTTGAGATCACGGCAAGCACAGCGAATTTCATTGCTTCCACAACTACCAGGATGAAGATTCTTTGCACAGCCAGGACCGGGAAGCCTCTAATGAGGCAAGTGCCTCATTCAAACCACCTGCAGGAGTGTGTATTGTTACCCCGGTGACCGGATCACGGGGGTCACCTACCCCTACAACAACTCCCTAGCGGGCCCTGTCCCCCTCCTCTCCAGTGTGCAGGACTTAGGACTACTGCCTATCAGCTCACCAATTGCTACATCAATCTCCATGAAAGAGGGCCTGGGGGACCCTGTGATGTCCTTGCCTGCTTGTGACTCCCCCCAGAACGAGCGTTTGCCATCTACTCCACCTAATGAAGCAAATTTGGAAGTTAAGGATAAACACCTTATTCCCTTCTCTTCACTCGAAAACTCTGCTCCATTGTTTGATGCCCCCGACTTTGATCTCAGAGAGAAAGTCTACCCTCTAATTCTAGATTTATCATTGGCATGAACAACCTTAGTCGACCAGCCGATCTGGTTCCTGCCAAGTCTTCTATACCCCTGAGAAAGCAAACCTGGCAGCCTATTGGCTATCAGCAGGCTCCTTATTATCTAAACAAAACCTTTTCTACTGAAAGCGAAAAGGAAATACCACCACCAATGCAATATTACCAACCTGCACTTCAACTTCACAGCCTCTGCCTGAATTAGGTGACAGGGAGAAGGTGGCGGACCATGTGCTACTGGAAAGCTTTGCAATCTTTGAGCAGGGAGCCCTACCCAAGACCTCAGACCAGCTGCCTAGACAAATTAGGTGTTCCAACAATTATGAGCCCCGGCAGAAAACACCCAAAGCTGTAGGACCAGGTATTATTAACCCCAAGCGGCCGACCCTCGCTATAGCTCCAAAACTATTTACCATGATCCCAGAAACTCTAGAAGGAGAGGTGACCAGGAGACGCACTGGCCCGAATTACACCATCAGCCATGAAGCCCTATCCCAGGGATGTATTTATAAAGCGCCTAATAAAAGACCCACACTATCTTCTAACTAGGACAGCGATTTGTGGGAAGTAGAAGAGATTGTTGCCCCTGTCGCCTTGCATAAGTGTACGTCAACATGCACATGTATGGAAGACAATCCTAATAGTACAACAGAGAGTTTCAAGCAAAAGTCATCCCAGGGCATTGATGCAGACATGATGGCATCGCTAACGCTAACGCTGGCACCCTTTATGAAGCTGCATGAAAGTCTCAGTGTCCAACTAAAAGATAACACAACAGTGCTTGCAATGCTCTACTCTAAAATCTTATTCATGGAAGGCTTTATGACAGCCCTGCAGACTAACTCGGACAATAATGCGAAATAGATAACAAATATATTGCACAGTATCTTGGACCCCATTATCAAGGGAAAAGACAAACATAGATCTGAAAGATCTTCATTACCCATGGGGCACCCGCCAGAGGGTCTTTAAACAGCACTTGTGAACTCCTGTCTTCTCCAAATAGGACTTTGCAACCCAATGCAACCTTGCAATCCAATGAGATGTACAGCACTAAACCAAGCTCTTTGAAAAGATCCTTAGTTAACTCGACTAACGGGAGAGGGAACATCACTCCAGGCACTAACAAGTCAGTTAAGAGAGCTAATGCAATCCCTCTGGAGGATCTCTCCGTTGTTGGAGATCCAATAGAGTCACATTCAAATGGAAGCAGAAAGGTTGTGGACTGTGCAGAGCCTAGCAATGTGGCCCCCTCTGTGGATCAACAAAATATAGTGGAGAGCCATGCAACACAAAATACATCGAAATCTTCTTCCAATGAGAAACTGATGGCCCAACAGAAATATGACATCTTTTCACGGCTACTGAAAGGAAAACAAAATGGGGGAAATATATGATATGATATGATATGGCATTTGTAACGCGCCTATACACAAGTGTTTCAAGGCGCGACAAGGCAGGGAGGAGGGAACAAGGGGAAGACAGACAACGATCCTACTAGGCCAGGTGACATTCAGACCGCGCAAGTGCAGGGGTAGGGGGAAGGGAAAAAGTGCAATGGGAAGGGGAGGGGGAAGTGCAGTACAAAGTAAGTAGAATAAAAAATAAATAAATAGGGCCAGCTGGTGGCAAGTGCAAGGTAAGTGCAGACAAGTGCTGGGAAGGAGGGGCTGTAGGGATACAGAGACAGTCCCACAGTGCAGGGGTTGCCAGGGAGGCAGTGCAAGGGAGAGTGGCTGGGCCCAGGACCGAGGTCGGTGAGGGTGGCCCAGTTGCAGATTCAGTGCAGTTTCAGTGAAGAATGTAGCAGGGGAGAGGTAGAGAGAAAGCAGAAGCAAAGAGGAAGGTTTTGAGGTGCTTCCGGAACCGGAGATGGTTCTCCTCAAGTTTCAGGGAGGCAGGAAGGCTGTTCCAGAGGGAGGCCCCTGCCGCGGAGAGAGATCTACCCCCAGCTCGTTGCTTCGAGAAGCGGCTGACCCTGAGGGAGTTGGAGACGGATGAGTGAAGGGCTCGGGAAAAAAGATATTTAGGAAGAGAGAGTTGAAGGTATTTAGGCCCCAGGCCCCAGAAGGCCTTGTGGACATAGCAGAGGGTTTTGAACTTAATCCTCGCAGCCACTGGGAGCCAATGTAGAGATTTCAGTCCTGGAGAGATACGGTCCCTAGGCTTGAGGCCAAGGACAAGTCTCGCAGTTCTTTTCTGGATGAGTTGCAGAGGGCGGAGAGTGGAGGCAGGCAGATTTAGATAGAGGCTGTTACAGTAGTCCAGCTTCGAGAGAACCAGGGCTCGGGAGACAGTGAGCTTCTGGGGGAAGGAGAGGAAGGGAAGAATACCTCTGAGGAGGTGCAGCTGGTAGTGTGACTTCTTAGAGACGTCAGATATATGAGGAGAGAAGGAGAGTGTGGAGTCGAAGATGACCCCGAGGTTTTTTGCCTTGCAGGTAGGAGCAGGAAGAGGGCCAAGAGAGGCTGGCCAGAGAGCTGCAGGGAAGGTGGGAGTGGGTGTGCCGATGAGTAGAATCTCAGTCTTACTGGCATTAAGGCAGAGGTCATTGGCGGCACACCATTCCTGGATAGCAGACAGACAGTCAGAGATGAGGGAAGGGGAGGAGGAGGCCGAGGGTAGCCTGAAAATGAGCTGGGTATCGTCCGCATAGCACTGAAAGTTGGGGCAGAGGCCGGCGATGCGGTGGGCAAGGAGTGCCAGATACTGGTTGAACAGCCAGGGAGAGAGATTAGATCCCTGGGGAACACCACAGGTGGAGAAAAAGAAGTCAGAGAGGAAGGACCCAAGTTTGACCTGGGAGGGTCGATTGGAAAGGAAAGAGGTCAGCCACGCCAGAGCCTGACCAGTGATACCCAGGTTATCACGGAGACGGTTGAGCAGGATGGCATGGTTGACAGTGTCAAAGGCAGAAGAGAGATCAAGCAGAATGAGAACACACGGAGTGTTGGAGTCGAGGTTCAAGAGCAGGTCCTCACGGATGTTCAGCAGAGCAGTTTCCGTGCTTCTGGCCGCTCTGAAGCCAGATTGATGGTCATGAAGACTACCAAGAGATTCAGCATGGAGGATAAGCTGGGAGATGGCCAGTTTCTCCAGGAGCTTGCCCAGGAAGGGAGTGATGGAGATTGGGCGATAGTTAGCCGGGCAGGAGCGGTCGGAAGAGGGTTTCTTGAGAAGAGGGTGCACAAGGGAGTGCTTGAGGGGGGATGGGAAGACTCCAGAGGCGAAGGAGTGGTTGCAAAAGTCAGCCAGGGCAGGAGCCAGGGAGTCAATGTGGTCCTTGATAGTTTTGGAGGAACAGGGGTGAACCTGTTTAGACGAGACTTTCATAGATCGGAATTGTCTGGAAACCTCGTCAGCAGAAAAAAGGGGAAAGGCAGAGAAGGAGGGAGGCGGGGTGGCTGCAGAAGGGCCAGAAGAAGAACCGGGAAGAGAGGGAGGGAGGTGATAGGAGGAGAGTGAGGACAGGATGTCCTGAGTTTTAGAGATGAAGTGAGAGGCCAGTGCAGTGCAGAGGGCCTGGGAGGGGACAGGAGAGGTAGAGACTGCAGCAGGGTTGGCAAGCTCCTTGCAGATTTTAAAGAGTTCGGCGGAGTTGTTGGATGCCGCAGAGATGCGGGCTTGGATAAGGGCTCTCTTCTTGGTGAGAACGGAGAGACGGTATTGCCTTTGGAGCAGGCGGCAGGCCAGTTTGTCAGAGGATGAACATGAAGCACGCCATTTCCTCTCTGCAACCTGCGCTTGCGTTTTAGGGTGACGAGATCCGAGTCATACCAGGAGTTACATTTGGCTTTGGGCTTCAGGCGGATTCTCATGACAGGGGCAAGGATATCAAGAGTATCAGATATAGCAGAGTGGAGCATGGAGAGGGCTGTGTCAGGGTGGGAGTCAGCCGAAGGGTGAGGGTGGGGCGAGAAGGTGGCAGCGAAAGCCTCAACTGACACGCGCTTCATGGGTCGGATGACCGAGAAGGTGGGTGGCAGTGATGAGGGTGGCTTTGCCTGTGGGGTAGGGAGGGTGAGGTGGGAGGATAGGAGAAAGTGATCACTCCAGGAGAGAGGAGTAGAGAGAGGGACGGAGAGGGGAAGGTCAGAAGAGGTCAGAGCATCAAGAGTGTGCCCTGCAGAATGAGTAGGCCCAGAGGTGAGTATAGAGATTGAGAGAGAGTCGCAGAGGTCACGAAAGAGTCCAGTCGGGGGACAGGAGGCATCCAGGTGGATGTTGAAGTCACCAAGAAGGAGGAGTTGAGTGGTAGAGGACAGGAGTGAGGAGGAGAGGTCAGCCCACTCAGAGAGGAAGGAGGAAATTTGACCAGGTGGCCGATAGATAGTAGCCATGGTAAGGGAATGGCTAGGAGAGAGAGAGAGTCGGCAGACAAGACATTCAAAAGAGGAGTAGTTCTGCGTAGGAGTGACAGTGGCAGGAATCCACTCAGGGAAGATAAGGGCAACACACCCCCCCCCTGCACGGTTGGGCCTGGGCACGGAGAGGATCTTGTAACCGTCAGGTAGGAGTGTGTCAAAGCTGGTGACAGAGCTGGCCGTGAACCATGTCTCAGTGAGACCGAGGACGTCAAGGTTCAGTTCCTCAAGAAGGTGACAGATGTCAGAGGAATGCTTGATGGCAGAGCGAGAGTTAAGAGTGGCAATGTGGAGAAGGTTGCCATCCTTGAAGGACTGCCAGGGAGGGGTAGAGATTAGAGGTACGCCCTGCGGAGGTGTAGCAGAAGGAGGTGAAGAAGGTGCACAAGAGGGCGCAGGGAGGGAGGGTAGAGGCAAGGTAGCCGAGGACAGAGGAGGGGGGACAGCAGGAGAGGAAAGGAAGTTGATGAGGCGTGGGAAGCGTCTATCAAAGAGGTGAAGGTTGGCCTGAGGGCCTTGGACCAAGACGGTCCCATTAGCGTAGACATTAATGATGGCCTTAGAGGAGCGGAAGGGGGCCAAGAGGACATCCCAACGGGTGCCACCATTAATGGGAGAAGAGGAAAAAGGAGAGAGCACAGAGACCAAATGAAGGGTCCATAGGTCAGGCGAAGGCACGAAAAAGAGGATGTCAGTGAGAGTTTCCTTAGAGCAGGCACTAGTGTAGGTGTCAGCGATAGGGAGGCCTGGGTTGGATACCAGGATGTCCTTTTTAAACTTTTTCCTACCAGATTTATTGAGGAGAGCAGGATAATCAATAGAGAAGCAGTTTGAGAAGATAGGCGAGATAGAGAGCACCATGGAGTAGGAGGGAGTGGGGGGGGAAGACAGACGATGCGAGAGCACACAGAAAGGAAGAGAGCGGCAAGCACAAGTTTACCACATTTCAGAACAACAACAGTAATGCGTATAAGGTGCACAGTGAAGAGGCCACCTAAGTTTGAGAATCCTGCGGGGGGAGAAAAACCCTAGTTTACCACATTTCAGAACAACAACAGTAATGCGTATTAGGTGCACAGTGAAGAGGCCACCTAAGTTTGAGAATCCTGCGAGGGGAGAAAAACCCAAGTTTACCACATTTCAGAACAACAACAGTAATGCGTATTAGGTGCACAGTGAAGAGGCCACCTAAGTTTGAGAATCCTGCAAGGGGAGAAAAACCCTAGTTTACCACAGCTGTTGAACACAGTGAGGTGAAGACAGCATGCGAATGCAGTGGCCAGGTGTAGGGGGGGGGCCAGGAGAAGGAGGAGATAGCAATTGACCTTGCGCCTTGCGTCCCCTGCGGACACCTGCAGACACAGTGGGAGCCGCTGCTGTAGGAGCCGCCCTTTGCCTGAGGGGCCCTTAGCCGTGGGGGCTGCCGGGCAGTGGGGCTGCCCAGGAGGGACAGTAGATAAGGGGGGGGTGGCGGGCAGGGAGGCGGGCTGGAGGAGGACACCAGGAAGAGGCTGCAAGGGGAGGGGGGAGGGAGAACACACCAAACACGCGCTCGGAGCGCAATCAATAACAAAACAACAACAGGGAAATCATACTTCTGGCTCAGCTAAATATAGCTAAAGGGACCTCAAAAACAAGTGCTGTAAAAAACACCACGGCGGATAAAAGAAAGCAAGTTAAAGAACCCCCTGGCAAAAAACATAAAAAAACATCGATGCCTCACTAAAGCTCGATCAAATGAGAGCAAATCGGTCATTAGAAACGTATCCCTACCGACCATTAAAGACTCTCATTAAACAGCCGTGAAGAGGACATAAAGAACACCAGTTGCAGGAGCCTGATCCATTGAGGTTATACTGCCACACTCAGCAGTTGACATGCCGTCTTCTTTGGATCTATGCAAGGGTATTGAAGAGGATCTATTAAACACCTCTACATACACCATGTCAACTGGGGACGAGACGAGGCAGGGCGTGAGTGTAATTGATGAACTGAAAGGAGTGGGCCACTCGCCCGGGACTCTCGTAGGCCCTGTGCTATTTCCGTCCTGTCCATTGAGGATCTTCTGTTCAACTAGCAGATGCAGTTTCTGGGTCAAATGTCGGGAGTAACGAAAAGCTAAAATCCTGCTTAAACAACAGGCCCCTACGCCACTTCAAGACTTTGGAAGTCAAAAGAAATGAAAAGCAATTATCGGACGATTAAAGATAATCCACAGCCCCAGACAATAGACAAATCCAGCATTTAGGTGGCATGTTCAACGGATCAGACCGAGAAGTCGTGACTAAGAAAAAGCAGCAAGGTTACAGGTCTTTTGTCTTGACTGGTCACTATTAGACATCTACCCGCCAAAGGAAAAGAGCGAGGTAGGCCTTCTGAATAGTCACACTCTACAACCAGAGCCCGCTCTCCACAAGTCCTTAAAAGGACAAGCCATTCTCTAGAAAGCAAAAACCTTAATAGGGCCCACCATAGTAGCAGGACGATCACCAGAACTCTTGCTGGGATTCAGTCTGCCGGATACCTGATGCAGCCATCTGGAGAACTTGGCCTGCTGCTTGATAAACGGAGCAAACGTTTTAAGATCACCACACCACATCCCAAAATTCAGATTAATCACCACAAATTATTTGAGGGATTTGAGGATAATAGACTTCCCTGAGGAAGACAGACTTGATATAATGATTATCTACCATCCGTCGAACTTTGTTAAAAAACTAATACTGGACGAGGCCTCCAACTGTTAAGAATGGGCTTTGATTTAAGAGAACTAACCGCAAGAGACGAGAACGCTCGAACTGGAGTCAAAAGTACCCCAGCCATGTATAGAGCAGAGAAATTAGATAAAAGCCCGGATTCAGAGATGCAGGTTAAACGATCCAGGGGGTCTCGGAGTAACGACCCGAACTTGGGAGTGAGATCTAACAAACATAATTTAACTGTCTCCTATGCAGTTTACAGCCCTGTAACAGCATCTACCTGGCCTGTAACAAGGACACACTATTAAGAAGAGCTCAGCATGATGTAGAAGATTGGAGTTGGTTGGCTAAAGCCTTGGCTGTGGATGAACCACGACTATAACATGATAAGCAACATGAACCTAAAGGCCTGATTATGGGAAGCTGGAACACAAGAGGTTTTAGACATCCGTTTGGGCAGGGGGACCTGGCCCTATGACTCTTACATGATGAGCTGCCTGCAGGAAACCTGGATGACCAGTACCCCCATTTTGCAAAGATTTACAATCTATTTCAATCCAGATTTTAAAGGTTTGAGAGGCCGATCGATGTCTGGTCTGGTAATAGCGCTAAAACATGAGGCGAATTGAAAAGTTTTGTCCATGGAGAATCCAAGTGCGTATATCCAGACTCTAACCGTCAGAGTGGCTAGAGCTAATTTGAGTCATTGATTGTCTTCAGTCTTTATTGGAACCCACTGGGGTGAGAGAATGCCTCTTTTTTTAGCAATTATCACCGACCCTCTTGATGCCAAAAAAGAAAGGTGGCAGTACCCCTATTTAATCTTTTGTGGTGACCTTAACATCCATTGTTTTGTTCAAGTCAAAAGTCTCATAACCACCCAAAAACTGACAGCAACTGAAGCTGAAATGAGAGGCATAGCATGGCGTAAGGAACTTTTTCAATGAAACATCGAAATCTTGAATGGATGTACAGAAGGTGACCGACCGGCTAGAACAACTTGGGGAAACGGAGTGGGTGAAAAAAACCTTGGACTACTTTTTCGTCTCATGCAATTTTCTCCCCCATCTGGAACACATGGCAGTCTTCAAGACCTCAAGGAGCTACCATAACATTAAACCTCACATGTAAGCCATTTACCGTGACGCTGACCAACCATCCAGCACCAGCCCTTGAGCTAGCTCCAGGAAGGAACCTCTTATGTATACACTCAGCTAGTATCAAACAAATGACTAACAAATTAAAAATACTGTCGACCCTCGATGTGGCTGACACGTTTGAGCAGATCTTGAATTACCCACAGCTACTGATGGAGTAACAGGATGTGAGGCGACCAGGCATTAAACCCGCCTTTAAACCAATGCACATATTCGACGTAGCTGTGACGAAGAAGAAAAAGATCCTAAGTCGCGACCTTAGAATTACCGAAAAGGTGGGTTCAGAAGAAGAAATGAAGCTGTGCAAGAAACCTAAGCATATAGGAACTGGACAAAATTAAGCAAACATACCATGATGCAACAAGATTCTGAAGAAATGCTTAAACGCATAGCATCAAAAAATACGAGCAAATTATGGCAGCTGATTAATGGCCTGAATGCACCACAGCAAGAGCTGCTGACTAATGCTGTCTCATCTAGGAATGACCATTTTTCAACTCTTTTTAGATCAGACGACGCGGTGCAGAAGATCAACTGCCTCTCGGAAAGTGAAGGTTGGTCCTTTACCATTACCAGAGATGATATCTTGCATTTGATTAAAAAAGCAAGTAACTCTGGAGCACCTGGCCCAGATGAAATGACAAGTGCCATGCTCAAAAAACAACCCTCGCAGTGGGCATCCTTCCTGTGGGTCTTGTTCAGTCACATCAAGAAATCAAGGAAAGTCCTGAGCTCATGGAAAACTTCGATAGTCTTTCCGATCTCTAAAAAGGGTGACCGTTCAACACTTACCAATTACAGGCCTATAGCACTGTTGGACATAGCAGGAAAGATCTTTGCTACTCTGCTTCTGCAAGGCATGGAAAACTGGATTAATACTTCGGGACTCCTTGACACACAGCAGTCCAGCTTCGTGAAAGGTGTAGGTACTGCCTTGAACATTTTCTTAATAAACATCTTGAAAGGCCGCCTGAAAACCAACAAAAACTCCAAAATCTATTTGGCCTTTATAGATCTCGCCGAGGCCTTTGATACAGTTGATCGCTCGAAGCTCTGGGCTAAGTTGGAAGTTCGGAACTGACCATCCGACATCTTGGAAGCTATAAAAGACCAGTACACCGAGACCTCATTAAGGGTCAAACTGGACGCAAATGGTCTGCTATCAAACCCAATTAAGTCAACAAAAGGGCTAAAGCAAGGCTGTTCTCTAGCTCCAATGTTATTTAATTTTTTATTTCATATGTTGGCAATTATCTGATGAAAGCAAGAAGCTTTCCACCCAAACTGGGTGGCGAACATCTGGATCGACTCTTGTATGCAGATGATGTGGTGCTTATTGACCAAACACTGATAGGCCTGCAGAGGCATCTCGACGCACTCCACGTATATGTGCATGAAAACGGGCTTAAGATCAATGCAAATAAATTGCAGAACCTTATATTGGAAGCATCAACCGGAAAGAAATACATCAAACTTCTGGGTTCCTAAATAGAGAGAAACTTGAGAAAGTAAGCTTGCTTACGTACTTGGGAATGTGTGTAAGCATCAGCAATAACAGCGCCCCAAGAGAGGCCCTACTGCGAAGCAAGGTCAAGACCTTAGCGACCCAGGCTCGGATCATCTTGAGCAGATACTGCAAGTTTCCCTTCGATCCACTACTGGAATTTTATCGTATGAAGGTAGTTCCCATCGTCACCTATGGAGCGGAAGCATTTTTTGCCCTTTCAGCTAAAACTTTGCCCCTTCTAGAGGGATTATTCTGGAAGAAAGTGTTGCACCTCCCACAAAGTATGCCAATTCAAGTGATAAGAATGGAGCTAGGATTGACTTCCATGTATGCCATGGTGGTTTGGAAATCACTCAGCCTATATCGTAAATGTATTGATCCAAAACCACTTTTGAGCTTCAAGCTGGTACAAGAATCTATTGTTGAAGGGCTGAATGGAAGCTCATCTGCACATCTATCCTTGCATTTCTGGGTTCCTCGGAAGACTTGCTTATCACTAATCCTACCAGAGTGAAACGCAAGCTATTGGCGCAAAACTGGATTTGCACCCAAGAAGAAAGTTATGGTTTTAAACATTATGACTCCAGTCATGTGGAAGCGAGAGTTCTACATGTGCTTCCAAATATCTCAGGAAATTTCCAAAACCTCATTTTCAAGCACAGTTCATGCGCCTTAGATTCAATCTTTCTCCAACTCGAAAGGTGCTGTGTGCCAGATATGCTGGACCTAACGGTCAACAAACCTGTCAATTGTTCCCTCAATCGGGTCGGAAGGAAACCTTTCACCACCTGGTTCTTTTTTGTCAAGGACTCACCGAACTAAGAACCAAATGGTTGGGAAAATTTATCATAGAATCACTTTCGCTTCCTGCTGAACAGTAGTGGAGAATTTTGTTAAAAGGGGAGAGACTGTCAATGACAATTGCCTCAATATTTTTTCTAAAGGAATCCTTTTTGCAAATTGAAAACCTGTAATTTAATTGATTACTTGATGGGCTTTTTGAATTCATTTAATCGGGATTGGTGGAATAATTGCTTGAGTAATTTTGGGTAACTGTGTAAATGATAAAAGGTTTTTATTTTCTTAAAGCCATATGTCAATAAAAATAAAAAAGACAACTTTTCCACGTGGTGGATCAAGCATTATTGTCCGCTGGAGCATGAGGCCTCAAAGAGAGGGCATTAGCATTGATGTTAGTGTGCCCAGGTTGGTATTGCAAATTGAAATTGTATGTGGTCAATGTGTCAAGCCATCAATGTCAAGCAGCATCCAGCTTTGCAAACTTGAACACCTACCTTAGGGAGGGTTTGCCAGTCCTCACCATAAAAGTGGCACAGTAGAGGTAATCCTGGAGCTTCTCTGGAAAGGGCCAATTCAATGGCAAAAACTCAAATGTGCAGACTGGATATGTCATCTCCGCTGCGTGCACACCTCGACTTGTGAAAGTGACCCGTCTCATCTCACCACTGGTTTGCTGTTAATGGCCAGCTCCCAATCCCTCAAGGCTCGTATCCACATGAAAGATGTATGGCAACTGGGGATCCAAGTAGGCCTGGACCCGTACTCTGGTGAGGCTACACTGATGCTCCTCCTAGGCCTGCTGGCATTAGTCAGTCCAACTCTCCCCCAAGAGCTCCAATTAATGGTACAAATGGGTCCGTAGGGCCAGTGGTCTCACTCTTGACCTTCTGACTAGGCAGATATTCTTTTGTGAGGTCCACAAGAGATCAGGGGATGTTGGTGAACCTCTGGTAGCTGTTACAGAATCCCAGGAAACTCTTTAACTCCTTTGAGGTCTGAGATCGTGGCCAGGTGAGGAACGTGTCATTCCTAACCAGATCCATGGCGGATCCATGGTGATGCCATCCCAGAGAAGAAGTGTCGGATGTACTTGACGCTCATCCAACAAAATGGCCATTTGTCCATGCTGCAATTCAGCCCTGTCTTGTGCATACTATCCAAAACACTCATGAGCATCCTGTTGTGTTTCTCTAAGTGCCTGCAGAACACAATGATTATGTTGAGGTAGACATACAACTCCAAGAGGTTCATGTCACCCACCGTTTCCTCCATGAGGCAATGACACATCAGTAGCACAATGGAAATCTCCTGTGGAATCTTGATGAATTTGTAGCAGCCCAAAAGACATATGAACACCATCTTCTCATGGTCAGCCGATTGCATCGGGATCAGGTAGAAGCTGCTCCACATGTTCGGGACCAAAGACTCCTCATCAGTCAATCCTGTGCATAGTCCAACCCACATTGCAGCATTCACCATGCCGATGATGGACTGGTCAACTCCAGCCCAAAGATCCAACATGCCCTAGAAGAAAATACAGCAGCGCTCTTTACAAAGATCCTCGAATTATACAGCATTTCAGGATTTTGCCACCCTCTTCATTAGTCATTGGTTTGTGAGAGGGCAGTTTTCAAGGCTTCGTTTAGGGTCTTGAAATGCCTGCGTTGACTGCCCCCGATTATCTCACTGACAAAATTCTGCGTTAAGTACTCAATAAATCACTGTATACCCAAAATAAACGTCTTTTGGTCATCTCTGACATGAGCTGAAAATCAAGGGGTGACGCTCTGTCTTTGGCCCCTGCCTTTGAAACTAAGCTCCGCTTCATCTTCGCTCCTTGCAGGTGTAGGACCTTTTTTCTGAAAAAGTTCAATAGCTTTTTAGATAACACTTTCGTCAATCTTCCCACCTTCTCTACCAGACAATTGCATTTAAGTGCTATTTGTGCCCAGATGCTGTTCGCTCTGCTTGGCACATGATATAAATCCTTACATCACATCAAATCTCAAATCAAATATATTAGGCTCCAGCCTCATGCATGACTAAGACTCAACTGGCCAACAATAACAGAAACAGAAGTATGCACTGTGCGCGTTCAATCATCTGCACGACCCCACCCCCTCCTCCACGCCCCCTACCCACCAAAGCTCCTACACGCATCAACAGGGTCTTGGTTTACACCTGGCAATTACTGAAATTGAATCCACACTGCATTTGTACATTTATCGGCCTGTCTGCTGCCCAAAGCTCCAGCAATCGCCCTCCATAATTCAATGACCGCCGCACTGTGAGCCCCTCACTCCCCCAGACACAAGACACAGAGACTCTGTGCTGCTCGTGTGGGCTCCCTGGTGGCTCTGAGGCCGCCAGGAACGCCCCGTTTATTTATACCTGCACGTGACAGAGTGAACGTCACACCATCGCGTGCACGCCCATAAAGGGCCAGTGCCACACGTAAGACAACGGGCAGCATGCTTTGCACTGATTTGATACCAGCCCTTCGGGCAGTCAGGCGCAAAGCAGTTAGGCAAAGGATACCAACTGTTTGTCAATTCACCCTCATCACCCCTGCTCTCAAGATGGTTGCCATGAACAGCATAAGTGTACTCTGATCTCCATTTTCCTGATCTCCACTCATGGCAGACAATTACATCAGTCACTGCTGGACTTTATCTAAACATTTACTGGTTACTAACAATTTGATATTAAAATTGCATTGGTCACCACGACCTGTTAAATTGCACTGGTCGCCACCAACCTATTATGTAAATTGTATTAGCCAATACCGGCCTTCAATAGAAATACAAGGGTCTTCTTTTGGCCTTTACTAAATTGCATTGGCTGCTACCGGCCTGTTCTTTAAATTGCATTGGCTGCTACCGGCCTGTTCTTTAAATTGTATTGGCTGCTTAGAGCTTCTTAAATACAATTTACTGGTTGCTCATTGCCTTTTCTAAATATTACTGGACACTACTGGCCTTTCATGATATTGCATTGGTCACTCACAGAAATGCACTTAAAATGTATTGATCGATGTCAGCACTCTACTTAAATACTATTGCCTGCTTCCGGGCTTTACATTAAATTGCATTGGTCTTGCTTGGCCTTTTTCTGAATTATGCTTGTTGCTACAGCCTCTTATGTAAATTGCATAAGGAGCTACTGTCATTTTACTAAATTGTGTTGGTCGATACTGGGATCTTCTAAATGGGTGATCACTGCTGTATTAACATCCTTTTTGGCTCATCTAAACCCACCTCCTGACCATGTGCATCCATATCCGAATCCTTCTTTTCACCTTACTCTCCTTCCACTTTTCATGGAGCATTGAGATTAAATGCATACGCTAGTATAATCGGAACCCCTATAACTCTAACATTGTCATTAGTATTACTCACAGAATGCACCGCAGTCAGTCCGCATACTCTAACACTGCCTGCCCCAAACACTTCTATTTTCTCAGCTCTCTCACCAATCAACCCTCACCCTTCCTCCTCCCCACCCATTCTCACACCACTCTTGGCTTTGCAATGCTCAACCTCGCTGTAATAGTTAGACTTTCTGGTTTTCAGTCTTTATGCTTTGTCAATTTCAGTGCTGTTTTTCCAGTGTTGTCCCCAAATTTAAAGATCTGTGTATATCAGTGTGTATACATTTCTAGCAGAAAATAGTGGAGAGTAACAGTGCTTGTCCAGAGTATACGAAAAACATGCGTTTATTAACATATATACTTTTTTTTAGAAGAAAGATCATTGAATATACAATGTTCTCAATTGAAAGACATTCAGTGAACAGTCTCTCAAAAGGGGTAGCCAACACACCGCTTTTTTAGAAAGCCCGTAACATATGCCAGGGCCCCTCGAAAGGATGTAGGCAATTGTGTGTACAGAATTATTCTCTTTATCAATATCCATGGCAGGTTATGTGATGTGTGAGAGTCTGTGTGACAAAGGACGTGCAGGGGTCCTTAATTTTCACTGACAGCGTGAAATCACAAACACTTATGTTACAGGAAGTAACATGAGGCTTTGATATTTGATGGAAAACAAAATTACAAGAAATGCAAGGAGTAAACCAAACAGCAAAGACAATGTGCGATGTGCAATATATATTGTGTGTTGTTGATTTATACCATGCAACGCTGCCATTTGTATGCAGGGCCGGACTGGGAACCAAAAGTGGCCCTGGAAAATGTTTTCAAAGTGGCCCCATATTTCGCCCAATCCTTCAAACAGGGGATTGCAAGTATCCCCCAAGAAAGTCTTGAATAAAATTAGTCAAAATGAGTGCACTTAAAGCATGTTTTAAACATACACAGATTAAAAAGTAATGTTTTAAATAAGTTCATGATCTCCCAAAGTAGATCTTCAATGATAGAGGGACCTGGAACGTTCCATATTTTGCAGATGAGAAAAACGAATTCAGCCGTTTTTAAAGATGCCCAAACAACATGCATCCCTAATCCATTCCCTAATCTATTTCACCCTATCCCGTGCTGGGAAGGGCACACAGATAAAAACATTCAGAAACGAGCATTGGCAATGCCAAGAGTTTTGGCTTTTGTGTAGGCATGGGAAAGGCATTTTGCCAGGTACTGCCACAGTGGTATTAACTGTCCATTGATGGTAGCAGCTGCAAAGTGGTGTGAGTACCTGGGTATACAATAGCAGTGCCTGCTCAATGCCTAATATTGATACACAAGCTTAAACTGTTGGCTTTGCCAATGCTTGCTTTTAACAGGACTTCCGTGAGGGACAGACATAGCGCTTATACATGGAATGCCTCCTTTCCTTCCACTGGACTCTTTCGCAACCTCTGCCAATCTCTATCTCTTTCTATTCACCTCTCTGGCCCAACTCACTCTGCAAGGGCACACTCTGGAAGTTCTAATCTCTTCAGACCTTCCCCTTTCGATCCCTCTCACCACTCCTCTCTCCTGGAGCGATCACTTTCTCCTTTCCTCCCAGCTACCCCTCAGGCCAAGCCAACTCCAGCACTTCCACCTACCTTCATGGTTATCGGACCCATGAAGCATGTGTCAGTTGAGGCTTTTTCCACCCCCCCCTTGCCTGACACAGCCTTTTCCATGTTCCACTCTGCTATATCTGATACTCTCGATGTTCTTGCCCCTGTCATGAGGATCCGTTTGAAGCCCAAAGCCAAGTGCAACTCTTGGTACGACTCAGACCTCGCCACCCTCAAACGCAAGTGCAGGGTACCTGGCCTAGTAAGATCGTTGTCTCTGTCTTCCCTCTGTTTCCCCTCCCTTGCTTCGGCGCGCCTTGAAACACTTGTGTATAGGCGTGTTATAAATGCCATATCATATCAAACCTGGTTGACATTTTTATTTCACGAGTAGCGCGTTTATAGTTCCATTTCAGTCATTAACTCTCAGAAGACTGCTTTGAGAAAAAATTGGCAGGCACTTAAAGCATACACTTTGATGCTAAGGCTTGATAAAGCTAACTCAAAAACATCCCAAGAGGACGTGTTTTGGGTGGAGAAGGGCAGAAAGCAGGTGGAAATGGCCATCGGGATTAACATGGCCATGGGCAGTCAATGGGTGGATAAATAACCAAACAACATGTACACGCTTTGTGTCCCAAAAGACACCATAGGGTCAGAAAGTGAATGGTTGGATTTCGGGTAGTTGATGCTGGGAGGACGAGAAGATCTGCTAGACAAGATCTGTAAATATAATTTAGAGGCGAGTACAATAAAAATATGAGAGATGCTGTGGTCCGTACACTGCACATCTGTATATGTATACAATGAGAACCACACAGTCCACAATGTAAATCTCAATAACAAATATCCATAGCATGACTCTCCCGGGTCCCATCCCTCCATGATCCAGCTGTGTCCGCACGGATGTTTGGCCCCATGCTTTGCTGGGAAGTCTACATTTCAAGATGTACTATGCAATGTCCTGGCCAGCACCACCCATCCCTGCTTCATGGTGATGGGATTTTTCAAAATGGAGGTAGGCAAAGAAACAGTGACAAAATACAAAATTTCAAGGGAAGAGAGACAAAACACATAAAGGAGCAAAAAAAGAGGAGAACGTGTGAGAAAGGGGATGAAGGGAGGAGAGACACATTCTAACAGAGAGGAGAAGTATAACAATAGAGAATGCTATATTGGAGAGATAAAATCAAAGAGAGCAGAGAAAAAGATTGTCAGGGAGAAGGAGGTGGATAAGAGATAAATGTTTAGAGAGAGGAGTGAGCATAAGAGGAGTGAGAGAATTCAAGAGAGAGGAAAGTGAGCAGGTGGAAGATAAAAACAATGTGTGAGAGAGAGAACAGGAAAGAGGAAAAGGGCTGACAATAAGGAGAATTGAAGCCTGCCTACTACACTAAGGAGGTTGTAGGTAGCCCAGAGAATTAAGCAATAAGGCGCGGGGTGGCCCCCAGCGTTCTACTTCTTGCAGTGCTTGTTTGATGTGCTGCTGAATGTTCATTTCTCCTCCAGAGGCTCCCTTTCTTCCTTCACAGCAACCTGCAGGCTACCCCACTGCTCCAGCTGCAGTGCCCTGGCATCATGCCACTCTAAAAATGTGAGCAATAATATTTGCCCTTGACGTTAGTAATATATCCACATCATTTAAGTGCTGACGTAATGCATTTAAGTGACAGGGATCTATTCATTTGTTGCTAGCAGTTGACAAATGGTGAGTTGTATTAGCTTTTTTCAAGGGTATGGCATGTCCACAGCCCAATCACAAAGACCCAAAAGTGCTGCCATCAAATACTAGATGCAGCCTCATATGGCTAGGAACTGCCATCTTATGACAGGCTGAGCCTGGGTTGCCTGGGTGCTGCCAAGAACACAGCATTGTATGCCAGGTATGTACATGAAACAGGGTGCAGCATCAGAGTGCACCAATAAGTACACTGCCACTAGCGCTAAGAGAGATATTGGGGAAATTGCAGTAATAATGGGGAGGGAGAAAAGTAATGTGTAGAGAAAATAGTCTGTTGGACAGTTTCAGCCTCTTAATGGATTAGCAAAGCCCTTACAAGTTTACTGTTTTTGCAGCAGGGAGGTGGCTGGGGAAATGTAGCTCGGAAGGTTGTTCCATAAGGCAGGGGCTGCCGCTGAGCACCCTATGCCTCCCCAGCACCCTATGCCTCCTCAGCACCCTATGCCTCCCCAGCACGGCTATCGGGAGAATTTAGGAACAGTGCATCAGTCAGATGGTACCCTGTGCCTAGGTGTTGCACATGCATGACAGATCGATTGCTTGTGCTTTGACAAAATGCGTATGTGGTTTTTCAGGCTGCCATGTGTTAATATACTGGGCGGGGCAATCAGGGTTATGCCAGGTGTTGCCCTCCAGCTATTATGGCAAGTATTGAAACACAGCCTTTATACCGGCTAAGGATCAAGTCCTGCATAACTGCACTCATAGGCAAACACTCCAGCTTCTGGGGGGCATCTAAAGTGCAGCTAGTGTGGCATAGGTGAACTTTAATAGGGGAACTAAATATATCCTATTACTTTGTATTATTATGATGAGCTGCCCGTTGCCTTCAGACCAGGTGTGTGAGTAGACCATCCGTGCAGAACTACAAGTCCCACAATGCAATGCTAACAACATACAGACCTGTGTGAACCATGTGCGTCTCATTGTGGTGCAGCACGGAGCAGTAAAAAAAGAAAAAAAAAGACAGACACATCAACATTCCTGCTGAAAGACAGAGAAAGCCGATTCTGCATAAGGATAGCTGTCATTATGCTGTGCACTTTCACACCATATGTACACATGACTGTGTGAAGGCGGATGAGCGTCACTCAGGCTTGTTGAGCACCCTCATGAGGGCCGGCGCCAGCGTGCGCAGTCCTCTTCAAACACATGTGAGAGGCGCTGGCTTGGCCCCCTTTTCGCGCCGCTAATTCACCTCACCGTGAATGCTCTGGGCAGAGAGCGGCCTTCCTTCCTTCACACCAAGTGCCCAGGCCTGCTCCATCGGCAGGAGCCCATTGCAGGCAGGCAAACAGATACGGAGGTTTGCTGCTGTCTTATGTAGACCCCCGGATTACATGATGCAGCTGCATGATCCATGTTACATGTTAAATGTATCATGCAGCTGCATCATGTAGTACAGGTCTAAGGGCAGATATTCGTATTGGCACAACTTTAAAGACGAATCGCACCTGAATTGTCAGCACCTGGACTCAGTTGTCGAGCACTCAGCAGCACTGAGGTGGACACTGGCAGCCCAGGGTGTGCAGCCTGCACTTCTCCCACTACCAAGTCAGCTGCTCCCTCAATTATCTTGTTTTCACCAACCTTAGTGGTTGTGGCGTTGAGTCGTGGGAAGGCACAAGCAGCAGGCAGCTGCCTGGCTGTGGCCTGTGGCTGACTGGCTGGCTGCTGCCCTGCCAGTGCACTTTAGCTGCCCAGCTGCAATGTGTGTGTAGCAGCAGGCAGGGCACGTGCAGTTCCCAGGACCTCATCATCCTGCGCAGATACAAGCTGCTGGGGAAGAAAATAAATGTGGCAGCACCACGTGCCTCGGTCGGTGGTGGCAGTAGCCAATTCAATGTGAATCATCCAAGCGGATCACGCGATGCATGTGATCGTTGCTCCTCTAATGCGGTATCCTTCCGCACCTTGCCAAAGAGGCCCTATGCCCAGAGGCCCACCGGGGGATGTCCCGGTGTCCCGGTGGGGCAGTCCAGCCTGGTTTGTATGGTCTACATGTGCACTAAATGCAAATTTAAACCCAACACACTCGCTCTCTATCTTACTATAATTGTGTCTTCTCCTTTACCTCTGTCCAACCCTGTCCATATACCAAAAAAGCTTTCATTGTCTTTGGCACTGCCCTGTTCACTCCCTTACAGTATACTGTTCACACCTTGACCACTCCCAATCACCAAACCTTGAAAAGCACCCATAGCAACTGTATCCAAGACCAAGAGCTTAATTGTATTGCATCATATCTGTTGAACTCCTCTTCCTCCATCTCTTTGAACTCTGACACATTCACTCTGACTCCCCCATCCACAGCAGTCGCCCATGGCCCTGTCCCAGGACCAATCCTTTTCACTCTTAACACCTCCGCTCTTCAAAAACATACCATTTCATTTCACCTCTCTTAGAGCAGAAGTCTGAAATCACAGGCTCTCCAGATAATTTGAATATAAATTACTCCAATGGCCATTCACTATTGACTATGTTGGCTCGGGCTGTTGGGTATTTGTGCTGTAGCACCTTGAAGGGTATTTTGTGCTAGATGGAATTACAATAATGGTCACAACCCAAATAACCAGACAGACTCATGGAATATGGCAGAGTATACTCAGTTTAATAAAGCAGGGAGACCTGACAAACATCGGACTGATGCATGCACATTCTCACCTAGGTTTGATTGCGCGGAGGTCTTGTACCCCAATGTGCGACATCTATGATGTCATTCTATGTGGAAAAATACAAAACCTATTAAGAGGGGGATTGATTAAGGGACCAGGTCTACTTATAGAACATATAAGGGTTAGTGCTACATACATTGGCTACCCCTTGTCTGCAGGTCATGCCTTAAACTACCTCTAAATCCATACAGTACTGATTATAGTGGACACAACATCAGTGCATTGGCTGCTACACATTGTATGTTAGGTTGTCCCTCAACCCCACTGTTTGGTTAGCATAATATCCCAACCTTGGACTTTTGGCTCCTTGGCAGCACGTACGTGAAATTAAACTTAAATGTTTCAATCCCAACACACTACTCCCCATTTTCCCAATTAGCCCATCGTCTGTCATTGGTAGGCCACAAGCCAAAGTCTCTTGTTTGTAGTTTGACCTTTTTGGTGCTCACCGTCCTGGAACATTCAAGGGAGTGTGAGTACAGCACTATCTCAACTTGAGGCTCTAATGAATAGTCTTTGTTTTTTACTTCTGAGTCACATGTGAGGGGATCATGAATGTGTCCATTTCAGCCTTCCATTTACTGCTATTGGATTTAATTATGCAGGATTTTGTTGCTCCTTTTTGCCTGTAGGGATTTGCTCACTCTATCTCATATGATATTTGTACACTTTTAATTGCCCAACAGTTTGGATCTCGCAGACGTTTTCTGCTTCCTTCATCTATGAAGAAGATCTCACATTCAAAACTTATCCATGTAACTCTATTTGTGCTCTGTGCTTATCCTTTTTAAAAATAGCATCTTGGCTCTGGGCCATCCTTGACTCATTGTTGTGTCTGCTCACAGGGCTGTTTTACCACATCTCTGTATTCTTAAAGCCTCGGCCTATTTCTGAGGTAGTTGGTCAATTTCAATCTGAAACGTCATCCATTTTCCTGATTCGGGTGTCCTTGTCACGTTATATATTCCTCTATAGCCAGCTTTTTTTATACGTTGTCTTTCTACCTTGTGTTACTGCGTATTTACAGTTATTGGTCAGTAAGTTACTTCATCTTTATTAGATTCATCATTACTTAAGCTTCATGTTCATTTTACTCTAAGTGCTTCAGTTACTTTGTTACTTCTAATATTTCCATATCGTTTCCTATAGGTTCATATATCTTATTTATGACATCACTTTGTCTTCATCAGATTTCACTTTAACGCCCGTCCGTGATATTCAATCATGCATTCTGACATCTTGGCAGGCCACATCCTCATACACTCAATGCGGTATAGGAACGATGCAGGGGGTTGCAGTTATAGCTCTTCTCTGCCTGTTCCAATATGACGGTGGTTAGGGGGTTGGAATAGGCAGGATAGCGTTTACCTGCTCCTCTACATATGTTGTCCAAAACATCTGGAGAGACAGAATTGCTGACACCTCACATAGTGGCTGATGGCATTGAGGTTTGTGATCTACATTTTCTAGGACTTCTCTCTTTTAATTGCAAAAAAAAATACTTCCCCAACCTTATTCTTATTCTCTCTCCAGATCCACGTCAGCTGTTCCAACCTCTTAATTGCATTCTGTCTCCTCCTCGAACTGATCCTTCATATTTGTCAATTTTTTCTCCTGAGGACTATTTTCCCTCTACGGTCTCTCATTTACGTTCTTCTCGTTCATCCTCCTCGGTATTGTGCCAAACTACTGCCTCCTCTCCTACCCAAAAAAAACACTGCTTTTTTAATATCATGTGTACATCCTATTACTCCAATTGTTCCCCCGTTCTCATTCTACACGTTTACCCCATGAATTACCCTTCTTGACTGATCTCTTTAATACTTCCCTCTCTACCTCGGTTGCCCTTCTTATTTTAAACATGCCACCATTCTACATATGCTAAAAAAGCCTTACCTTGATCCTTCTCTTTCAGCATACTATTAGCCTATTTCCTTTCACTCTTTCCTTCTAGAGGCCTTCAGCGTGTGGTCTATTCCCAGGTTATCACCTACCTTGACCAGCACTCTCTTCTTCCTCTGTACCAATCTGTTTGTTGACCAGCACATTCTAATAGAACTGCCCTTTTCTGTGTTACTGATTATTTTCTTATTTTCTTTCTGCTCCACAGTATACACTGTCTTTTGTTCTCATTCTTCTTGACCTGATGGCTGCTTTTGTTATTGTAGATCACCCTACACTTCTTACCACTCTGTCCTCACTTGGTTTGCATGGTTCCAATTTCACTAATCTGACAGCACCTTTCCTATTTTCCTATTATGTTCCTCTTGCTCTTACCTTTATGATTTCCTCCTTTGGTCTCGCTTGCTAATTTTATGCTGATAATACCCGAATCTTAATTTGCTTTCTTTCCTTCACTGGCTCCCTCCATTATACCCTCACTGCTTGTCTTCTCGCTGTACAATACTAGATGCAGTCTCTCTTTCTCCATCTTAATGCATATAAAACAAAGGTTATTTTGTTTCCCATTCTAAAGGGTCCTCCATATTTTCCTCCTGCCTCCCTGTTTTCCATGTTTCATCTGCTCATAACTTTGGTATCACCTTTGACCCATCTCCCTTGTTTTCTGTTCACATTTTCAATATTTGTTTTGCTTGCCATTTTCAACTTTATAATATCTGTAAAGCCAGGTATTTTCTCTTCTACTTTAATGCTGCTTAAAAGCTAATTTCTTCCCTCATACTTGTCCATCCCAACTACTATTCTACTCTTATGGTCAGCCTTCCAGACTACCACCTTGTACCAATGGGCTTGATTTTCAATTCCACTATGCTCACTCTTTTCAAGCCTTACCCTTGTTCAACAATTTCTTCTTCTCTTCTTTCTATTTTCTGACTCCATTATGATCTTGGTCTTTATTTTGATTTTCTTCCCATTGCTTTTAAATGTATCCATGTTCTTCCCTGTCCCTATCTTGCCCTATCTTGCTCTTCTTGTCTCAATCCATTCCTCTTCTCGCACACTACACTCCCAAAATCAGTTCCTTTTGTTGTTCCCAACTATTCTGGTGCCAAATTCTGTTCCATTGTTTTTCCTCACTGGCACCCAACCACTAGAATTCCTTACCTTTGTGCATCAGTCTGCTTCTATTCTATCGCTATTTCGTTTGCGTCTTAATGCGTATTCTCTTTCCTCTTTATCATACTTTTTATTTGCGGCTTCTTGGTGATCCCCTTTATCATTGGTCATATTTGATGTACCATTTTTTATATATTCCAATGCACTTTGGAGAAAAAGCTTTGTAAATCAATAAATACAAATGACACACAGATCTTGCTCTCCTGTTTACTGAAAATATTATCCCTCATATATGACTGTCTCTCTAACATCCATCTCTATTTGTATCCTCAGTGCTTCATGTTCGTGTCCTCCAACACTAAAATATTCTACCTCCTGCATTAACTGCTTTTTTCCATCCTCCCATCCCCAGTTAATTTCCCACTGAACTCTGTATGTGTTCCATCAGGGTTTGCAACCTTGGGGACCTCCTTGACATTGACATCAAACTCTGGAAATTCATCACTGGCATTGCTAAGGCAGTGAAGTTCAACCTCTTAAACATCCCGAAAATCCACTGGCACTGTACTGATTATTCAATCGACATTCAGTCTCTACCCCTGTTCTGGGTCATCTTGACAGCGGCTCTAGCCTGGTATTGGGCCTTCCCCTCAACTCTCTGCTCTTACAAGGACAGAATGTAGTTACTCAGACCCTTTTTTTAAAAAACGGATTTTCTCCCACTCCCTCCCACTACCCCAGTTCATGTAGGCTGTCTATGCATTATCAATCCGTTTTTAAATAACTCCTCCTCCTTTTGAAATGCATCCATGTGCTGCCGCAATAGCCATTTGGAGAACTCTATCACCCACTACACTCCCTGCGCATTTCAATCTCAAGTGCTGCCCAAACTATCTCCACCCTGCACAGTCTCTCACATTTGCTTCTTCAAACCTCTAACAACCTTCCACTAGACCTTCATATCATATCCAAAGAAATCAAGATGTCCAATGTCCAAAGTTTTCAATCAGTCTTAAAACGACATCTCTACCTGGTAGGTGGTTCCCTGCAGGCAGATGCTAAGATCACTATTTCTCCTTGCCCCGCTAGATATCCCTCTGTATATTAATGTATATAATGCTTCATTGCTGTATGTTTTTGTGCTGTAAACTATCCATGAACCTGGAGTGTCTTCATTATATGTACCAATGTTTCTCTTCCATGCACTGGTACCTTTGCCATTACAATGTTGTACCATCATACCAAGGTAAAGCACCCATGTATGGGATTGTTCTGTTCTATTCGGCCGCATTTGTGAAGTATTTCTGGTAGAATCATTATCTCCTCTATCCCTGATAAATAAACATGCAAATCAAAATCTAACTATAAAACAATCCCTGCAGACCTTAATTAAGTGGATAATCCAAGTTGCAGCACTATGGGTTCGACATAGATATATGCGCATTACAATTATTTATAGTGATCCAAGATGGGGACACAGGAGCTGTACTGGGATGGAATCATACACCATTACGGCAAGTGAACAATGCAGTAGGCCACCTTGAAACAAAGATTAGCAGAAGGAGTTATATCTTTGCTATTCATGCTTTTCTCAAGAACCTATGGCCTGAGAGAATGTCATTTTGGCTTGCTTTTCCATTACTTCCACCTTCACAAACAAGACATGCAGGCATTAGTGGACCCCCCCCCCCGTGCAATAGTGTTAATTCCACCTTTCAATAGATCCTGTGCTGTAGGGAGGTCCTTCTCAATTATTGATGTAAAATTATAGTCCAGGCTACCCTCTGATGTGCTTGCCACTTAGAATCATTTACTGTTCCTCAAACAGGTTAAGACCTATTGCTTTCCCAATTAAGTGCTCTATTATTGGTGTATATGTTGAGCCGGTGTGCAAGGGAGTAGTCATAGTGCCTAGATACCACCAGTATTCCAGGGGTGTGCTATACAAATTGCTCATTCAGACATGAAAACTTGGCAGGATGCAATTTAGGGGGCTCGTCTCATCGCCTTGCAATGCCTTAGAGGAATATAGATTCCATTAGGCATCACGCATCATCCTGAGTAATATGTAACTATCACCGCTCAACAGCCTCCAATAATGAGCTACAAGAACTTGTTATAAATATTAGTGGTGTTTTTGAGTGGCCTATCACAATCCTTCTGAAATATGTTTTCTTGGTTTCTACCAGTCATTGCAATTGCTAATAATGGTAATCCACCTCCACAAATAAGGGCAGTGTGCATATATGAAACCGGGCTGCCTGCCTCTGAATCACTGTCATCACTTTCCTTCGCCATAAATGGTTCAGAGAAATACTTTAGATTGCTTGTCATGGAAATCAAGGCACTGAAAATATTCTATACCGAGTTGAGTATGTGATTCAGACACAGTGGGCCTCATTACGAGAATGGAGGTAGCCATGGAGATATTAGCTCCATGGCTGCCTCCGTTCCGGGCTCCATTACCGGGTTCCTGCAATGGGGACTTACCGGGTTACTCCGACACAGGAGGACCTGGTAAGTCCTCCTTGCAGGAACCCATCCCCATTCCCATTTGAGCCCCCATAAGGCTCAATGGGAATGGGGAGGTAGGTAATAACGGGCAGATTACATCTGGCCCATTATTGCCTCCCTCTTCCCCTCGCGGGACCCAGAAAGAATGCCTAGTTTTACCAGGCGTGCGATCCGGGTCCCGCGATGGGATGCTCGTAATTGGCACTCCCGTAATGAAGGGGACCGGTCCCGTACCGTCCCCCTTCATTACAGGAGCGCCAGCCTTATATTGAGGCCTAGTATTTCCAACTGTGCTAAAAATATGCTCATAGCAAACACTGGTTGGTGGACAGCTCATAATTGTACAAGCTAATCTGGTACTACTGAGCCAGTACTTTAATTGATCCTCATCTAATTATATGACACCTTCCATGAGTTAGCTGTCAACATTAGTCTACTGTGAAGAGTACTGCCTTGATGCAACCATACATCGATAGTGTCGTCCTGCGGGGACATGAGTAGCTTGTTCAAAAAGGTTTCCTAAATAGATACTGATTGTTGCAGCTGGTGTGGAGGACTGGTATCTGAACTGGTATACTAACTTGTTAACTGGTAATGTTGGGTTGAACTGATGGTTTGGCTACCAGTGGGCTTACCACAGTCCTCTGCCAAACCTTCCTTGTCGTCTAGTACCGTAGAAATAAGCATGTTTTATAACATAAACCTTCCAGGCACTTTGGTAGCTGTGATTTTAGACCAAGGGTGAAATAGGGTTACCAGCATACTGTATTCTGTGTCCATAGGCATGTTAAATTGTTTGCAGTTTTGAAGCAACTGAAGCATTGGTGATCCAGGTGTATACAAGACACATTCCCTTTGTTTTGATAGGTACTATGCTTTGTTGTGCTTCTTTAAGAGATTTATTAGTAGTATCACTTCCCTTAGTGTGGCATTCTCCCTGAAAATGTGGCAAGTGGCTCATTAAAAATGTCTCACAAGGTGTGTTGGGAGGTCTAACATGAGCCAGTGATAAATTAAGCATAGGCACATTTAGATCCTGGCCTTCAGGTAAGTGTTAGTCTGTTCTGCCCCAGCCCCATGAATGCATTATGTTGCTGTAATTTCACCCAGAGCGAGCCTCGTGGACCGCAATGCCCCATTTGAGCTTCCCTCTCCAGTCCCGCCTCCTGCTCCCTCTCCCTGGCTCTGATTGGCTATTTTGTCTGTGTTGTGTTGCAGGGCTTAACCCACAGCGCTTGCACTTCCTGAACCATTTAGATCCTGGCCTTCAGGTAAGCATTAGTCTGTTCTCCCCCAGCCCCATGAATGTATTATGTTGCTGTAATTTCACCCACAGCGAGCCTCGTGGTTCACGATACCCCAGTTGGAGCTTCCCTCTCCAGCCCCGCCTCCCGCTCCGTCCCCCTACCCCTGATTAGTCTACCCCTCCTTATCATGGATCTGACCCGGGCAGCCCTCACCCAGGCAGCCCCTGTGGCTAAGGGCCCTGAGGCAAAGGGCGGCTCCAACTGAGGAAGCTTCAGATCGCATCGGCAGGTGTCAGCAGGGGAAGCCAGTGGCCAGCCGTCAACCAGCAGCAACTAACAAAGTAAGTGTGGCATGGGTGGAGAGTAGAGAAATCACTCTACTACAGAAAGCCCTACCAGTCTACATTACCCTACCTCAGACCACAGCCTGCCAGGGGCAAATGTCACCTGCATCACTCTCTTAGGGAATACTCAACACTAGCAACAGCTCATTATAAATTTACTCTCTACTATAGGTATTTTTAAACCATTTGTATCTGATATAAACCAGACCTACTGCATTATATTCTGAAACCTGCTGAATTATGAAAACGTAGGCCTTCTCCCACTATACAGGACTCTCAAATCTAGGCGTTGCCTCCATCTTCATATATGGTTAATATACCACTAACCATTAGCCAACATCGCATCCAAATAGAGATGTGATTGTTTTTTGTATAAAATTTTTGCAGTCCTTTGCGGCTTTGGTTTCCTAAATTGGCGATTTCTAACTGTGCAGTAATAAATGATTTGTTTGTTACCTGGATGCTGCACCTGTTGAAGTGTATATTGCGGCTGCTGCAATATAGAACAAACTATTCTTTTTATTAGTACGCTTCCTTAGAGTGCGCTTCCGGTATTCCTTTTCAGAATTTTAAATCAAACAAAGAAACATCTTTGATCGATTATACACATCTTTGTTTTTTTATTTCCTTTCAAACAGAATTATTTTCTTCAAATAAGTATATCCATTCAGTCTCTCAACACGTGTTTCTCCACGTTTAACGCACGTGGTTCATCAGGAGAGTTTTCTTTGAGGGTTTATAGCCAAACAGCATTACTACAGCAACTTTGAGATCTTCTCTACTTAAGAACCCCTTCTTGTCTTCATCACAAAGCTGGAACACCTCTATTAGCTTCTTCTTGTCTGCTGCGCCTCCTCCTTCGACCCCTTGTCCTGGCTGGCGGGTGCAAATCTGGGAAGCTAACATATTGCGGATAGGACCACAGCAGGATAAAGGGCTCCTGCGTGACAGCTGCGTGACAGCACAGAGATGTGATTGTTAACAGGTGTCACACTTAAAGAGAATTGTGAATGTTAGCATGCGTCGCTTCCAGACAGAACTGTGATTGTTATCAAATGCCACACGTAGAGAGAATTGTGAATGCTAGCAAATGCCACATTTAGAGAGAATTGCAAACATTAGTCTGCGTCGCTCCCAGACGGAATTGTGAATATTAGCAAATGCCACACTTAGAATTGTGAATGTCAGCCTGCTTCGTATCCAGACAGAACTGTGATTGTTAGCAAATGCCACACTTACAGAAAATTGTGCATGTCAGCCTACATCACTTCCAGACAAACTGTGATTGTTAGAAAATGCTGCACTTAGAGAGAATTGTGAATGTTAGCAAGTGCCACGCTTATAGAGAATTGTGATTGTTAGCCTGCGTCACGTGCAGACAGAAATGTGAATGTTAGCTTAGCAAATGTCAGACTTAGACAGAATTGTGAATGTTAGCAACGCCCCCACTTAGAGAGAATTGTGATCATTAGCCTGTGTTGCTCCCAGACGGAATTGTGAATACTCGCAAATGCCACCTGCGTCGCTTCTACACAGAACTGTAATTTTTAGCAAATGTCACACTTAGAGAGAACTGTGAATGTCAGCCTGCATCACTTCCAGACAGAACTGTGAATGTTAGCAAGTGCCACACTCAGAGAGAATTGTAAACATTAGACTGCGCCGCTCCCAGACGGAATTGTGAATGTTAGCAAATACCACACATAGAGAGAAATGTGAATGTTAGCAAGTGCCACACTTAGAGAGAATTGTAATTAATAGCAAGTGCCACACTTAGAGAGAATTGCAAACATTAGTCTGCGTCGCTCCCAGACGGAAATGTGAATGTTAGCAAAAGCCACACTGAGAGAGAATTTTGAGTGCTAGGAAGTGCCACACTTAGAGAGTATTGTGTACATTAGCCTGAGTTGCTCCCAGACGGAATTGTGAATGTTAGCAAATGCCACACATGAGAATTGTGAATTTTAGCAAATGCCGCACTTAAAGAGAATTGTGGATGTTAGCAAGTGCCACACTTAGAGAGAATTGCGAATGCTGGCAAGTGCCACTCTTAGAGCGAATTGTGAATGCTAGCAAGTGCCACACCTAGAGAGAATTGTGAACATTGGCCTGCATTGCTCCCAGACGGAATTGTGAATGTTAGCAAATGCCACACTTAGAGCAAATTGTGAACATTAGCCTGTGTCGCTCCCAAACAGAATTGTGAATGTTAGCAAATGCCACTCTTAGAGAACATTGTGAATGTTAGCAAGTGCCACACTTTGAATGCTAGCAAGTGCCACACCTAGAGAGAATTGTGAACATTAGCCTGCGTCGCTCCCAGACAGAATTGTGAATGTTAGCAAATGCCACTCTTAGAGAGAATAGTGAATGCTAGCAAGTCCAACACTTACAGAGAATTGTGAATGTTGGCAAGTGCCACAATTGGAGAGAATAGCGAATGCTAGCAAGTCCAACACTTAGAGAGAATTGTGAATGTTGGCAAATGCCACACACTTAGAGAGAATTGTGAACATTGGCCTGCGTTGCTTCCAGAGTTGTGGATGTTGGCAAGTGCCACACTTGTAAGGAAATGTGAATGTTGTCAAGTGCCACACATGGACAGAATCGTGAATACTGGCAGGTTCCACTCTTGGGTAGAGTTGTGAAGGATAGCAAGTGCCACATTTGTTTAGAATTGTGAACACTAACCCCCGTCGCACCCACCCTGCAGGACTCTCAAGTCTAGGTGTAGCGTCCACATTTGTCTATTGTACAGTGAAACATGACATACTGTGAGGCCTGGGCCCTCTCCCACTTTGCAGAATCCTCGGATCTATGTGTGGCCCCCCTCTTTGTCCAATGCATGGTGGAACATAATACATCATGAAACCTGGTCCTCTCCACCGCTTTACGGGACACTCAAATCTGGGAGGGGCCAACATCTTTGTCTATCGTATGGTGAAACACTGTGTATTGTGAGACCTGGGCCTCTCCCCTAACATATAGGATTCTCAAACGTAGGCACCTAGCCCAACTGTAAAGGTCAGCTGCGAAAAATATAACCCATTATTCAAAAAGCTCAGCATTTCTGCATACTTAACTCACACAAATCCACACACAACCACCTCTCGCACAGCAAGCCACACGCATTTCGCCACACTGCAACAACAAACCAACAACACATAAACCACACCAACAGCACACGAGGAATGACTTCGATCCGATACTCGCACCAAAGCTCAGCGCACAGTGTAAACCGAACTGAAGCTGCCAACAGGACACCATCTCTCTCACTATCCTACTCCCTCTTCACCTTACTAACCCATCCCGCTTCTTGTTTTCAGATCCGCCTGAGCGCCTGGGGACCGATTCCGTTGGTAACGGTGCATGGTACAAATACCTTTAACATTGACATTAACATTAACATACACTATCTGCCACTGCAGGCGGCTAGGTCTTTTCCTGTAATGTCCACTTTTGCTCTAACGATCTTTCGAACATGTAAATCATGGATGTCCACCTTGTGGGCACATCCTGCACAACCTGTTAAGACATGCCAAGTTCTGTTTTGCCTGAGTGTTTGCCCATGCTGCCCGTACCTTCACAGGAAAGTGAGCATTGTCGCATATTTTCTTTGCTCCTCCCACCAAGGTAACACGTATTGAAAACGTCATGGACCAGAAGATTCAAACAATGGACAAAAAGATGGTTTATGGTGCAGTCTGCCCTTTTGTAATGCAGAACTTGTGGGCCAGATTCTCATAAATGAGAGCAAATGAAAGGAGCGCAGATACTTTAGTCCTTTCATTTGCACTCATTGGTAAAATGGTCAGGTCACCTTATTCTCAAAGGCGACCTGAGTATTTCAGGAGTGCTCGGGTCACCTTATTCTCAAAGGTGACCTGAGTATTTCAGGAGGTGCTGGGCGGTGACTCAAATAAGCACTTTACAGCCTCCTTGCATACATTAGGGTCAGGATCATACTCCTGACATTTATATATGACAGGCTCCTAGGACCCACAGGGGAACAGTGAGCGCATTTCACCGAGACAGATTAATAAAGGATCCGTCTCGGTGAAACGACCGAGAAACTAAAAAAAGTGTTTCCATCCCTGTTTGGGGGATGGAAATGTTTGCATGACAGCTGCAGTTCAACCCGCGGCTGACACACTTCCAAAACAAATCATGACAGGGTGACCCTGTCATGATTTTCAGCTCCCCCTGCGCTTGTTCTGGACAGGCGCAGGGGGAAGACTTTCATTTATACACAATTAAAAGTGCATTCCATTTGCGAATTTGGGATGCACTTTTAAATTAGCAGAAACGCCACCTTTTATGCACAAATGTGCAATGGGGAAAATGGCACCTGAATGAGTCCATCTAAGATGTGGTCCTTCAGATGCCCTTTTGACAATTGTTTAAAGGTTAGTGAATATTGTGCCTGTGCGCCACCCCTGGCATTTTACAATTTTAGTTATATATATCGGGAAAAGTCTGGCTGCAGACAACTAAGACTGAAATTCACTACTCAGTCACAAATTTTTACAGTTGAATAAGCCAATTATAGCATGAATTCAATAAACATTGGTATTTTATTAACACAATAGGAAAATTTCCACGCGACCCACCAGATCTGCCAACACCTTCAAACTAGAGATTCCAAGGTTTAAACGATCCACCGCGGGAGGAACTAGCTTTCCTGTCAAAGCTGCTCACTGCTGGAACAAATTACCACTTCACCTTATAACTGAACAACCGTACCCGAAATTCAGGCACAAGATAATCAATTGGCTGCACGCCAATGACACATAACTTGATCTACACCTAGCTTACTCCCTTAGCCACTACCTACATTCCACCTGGACACCCCCCAAAGACATGCCCTGTTCCTGGGCATATGTTTATATATATTCATGTATATATTTGCTCTTTGCCTTCTATAGGCATATGCTTGTATATAGCCTTACGTATATTTGCCCTTTTGCCGTTGTGTTGTATATACTCTTGCCAAACACTGTAACAAGCATAAGTCTTCATGTAAACTGTTGCACCCATGGGTTTGGCGCGCATTACCGAATAAACAAACAAACAAACAAACAAACAAACAAACAAACAAACAAACAAACAATTAATGTGAATGCTATTGTTTCTATAAACAAGAATAGTGCCAACATCATCCAGTTGGAGGCACATGCTTATGTTTCTCCCGTACCCGGGCTTTAGCAAGGCACAGTAGCTTGTTTGTAACTTAAGAACCAAGTAGCTGTAAGCTTTCCCAAATCTTGATATCATTGGTAATATTAATATTCATTCTAACATTGTTTTTTAAAATTGTATTTATTTAATTGATCCTGAGGCATAAGGGTGCCACGAAGACATACAATTACATAAAAGTGTAACAAATCCAAAGACACAAAAATCATAAAATAACACATAACTAAGTGAGCTAAATATAAATATCAAGACCTTCCAAGTGGGATAATCATAAACATATGAAGATATGTTCCATCACAACATAATCATTTTTTGTTTATCTAGACATATCTTCATTGTTACTTCACAATGATATAGTGTGCACAATTTGTTCTCTCAATAACCTTGCAAGCATGCATTCACTATGGACCATTGTCCAAAACTAATAGATAATCTGTCAGTATTCTCTTATCAATCTACTATTCTGGAGGATGGTTGGTCTCTTCATCCATGTTCATATTATTTCAGTCTGAATATCAGTTGATTTATTGATTCCATGTATTGATTGATTGCAATAATGAAGGTTCGTGGATCTGTTTATTAATTAATCCCTTGCAGTTGGATCTGTCTTAAATTTCCATCTTTTAACTTTGTGAGGCTGGTGATCCCTCTACGTTTTCTTATTCCTGGTTCAATATTTTCATTACAATTCGTATGATTCCCCTGGATTATGATCCTCCCATCTTCTTTTCAACTTTACTTAAGAATGGCAGCTCTACGCCTTTAACAATTGGGTTGTCCTTTTTTGGTGCAAGTGAGAAGTGCAAGTGAGTAGATGCACTTGCGCATGTCCTCATTGGCGGCAAAATATGTTTTGAGAATAATGCCCTATGTTTTCCTCATTATCGGATACCACAAAACTAGCATGTACATTCAGCTACTTCAGCCACTTAGATTTAACAAGTTGTAGCTATTTCAAAATGTTATTTGCAGTGTGTTTTTTCCAAGTGAACGGATGCAGAGAGCAGCCATATTCTGCATACCACTGCCTGTGTTGCTGGTGGAATAGCATTTTGGAGGCAAGGCCTTAGAAGAGGATGGAAATTGAAGAGGATTGTCCCGGGAGTATAGCTCAGCGCCAACGTGCTCGCCTTGGAAGCAAGACGGCACAAAGATCCCCAGGTCCGCGCTTCGAAACCTCTGGGCATTTAAGCGTTTTATAAATACACAAAAATTACGCAACTAAAATACAAACGATTCCTGTAATAGCACCTCGATCCCTGCGGGCTGTGTGAGCGCTTTAAAAATGCAAAAGAAATAAAGAAGAGATGCTTTCTTTGTCTGTAGAGTGGAGTGGAACAACACCCAATGTGCAGGGACACGTGTAGGCTGCTGTTTGGGAGCTTTGTTAAATGGACACTATGGACTAACTCTGAATGCAGAATGGGCCACCGGCCCATCGTCCTCAGACTACATTACATCATGTCCTGGACCTAGACCAGGGTGAAGTTGGGCAAAGTTGAGACACTGATGTCTGCTGATGGACGATTATACCTTTATGTTACTGTCTTTCATCATGCTTTTCTCATTGTATTCCTTCTATGTCAGCTCTTCTTAGGGCCTCATTACGAGTTTGGAGGTAAATGCTAAAGTTGACTGTAACTACGTTACCCCAACTTTGCGACTACTACAAATTACGAGTTTGGGCCTGGAGTTGAGAATTTGCATCCAGGGGAAAACCCTGGAGGTAAATCCTCCAACTCACAGCTGAAAAATCGGCAGAATCCGCGGAATTACTGCGGCGGCAATTCCACCAAAAAAGGCCCATTGAGTCCAATGGACTCACATTAAATGGGGAATTACACCATCAACGCCACTTGCAATCCAGCAGAAAATCTGATGGACCAAGTGGCGGTAACAGTAATTCATTTGGCCGGTATTCCAGCAGATTTACCACCAGGATACCGGTCCAACTCATAATGAGGCCTCTTCCAACTTCCCTGTCTACTGCACTCCCAGTTTTATCACTTCTGTTTTTTTTTTCGTTTGCCACCATAGTGCCTGCTACACTATTACTCCTTCAATTCTACAGTTCGTCTGTTGTTTTCTCAGCGGATATGACTTTTCCTATTCCATCTTTTTATTCTTCTCACTTTTTGCTCGTTACTATTATAATTTTCTGTATCTTCCTTGCTCTTCTCGTCCACCTCCTATTAATCTTGCTCTCTGGAATGTCAGCCGAGGCCAATCCTGTTTAGCTTCACGGGCGGCAGGCAAATGATTAGTGGCATGCAGGGTGCTGAGACGAAAGACCGATTGTATTCGGCTTTACAGCTGGCAGTGCTCCACTCTGCCGCCTGTGATGCCAAGCAGGATCAGTCTCTGGGTTGGTTTGCGGATGGGAGACATTGACATGAGATGTGCGCTGGCCATGTGACAGCTTGAGGGGAAGTCTTGATTTACTGCCGCTGGGCACTTGAGTTTAGGGCAATGGATCAACTGATAAGATTAGCACAAGATGGCAGTTTTGCATATGTAAATGTGACAAACTCTAAGGTAAGGTGCATTGGATTATTTTTTGGGATCGATGTATGCTAAAAAATACATGCCCTATCCATTGAGACAACAACATTCCTGAACGAACCTGCCTTTTAACATGGCATTATTTAAAAAACGTAATGCCTCTTCGTCAAAGTATAAAATGGCACCAAAAAAAACAAAAACGCTTTTGGTCCCGAGTAGCTTGTTGTAGATCAGGTGAAGGACCTGTATGAGTGTTCTGGGTTTGACGAGTGCTAAAATATGGGGGTATCTGCTTTTCCGAAAAGCATCACTGCAAGTCTAAAAGAAGGGGGTCAGTTGAGTTCAGTGGGAAATGGAGGTGGAGGTAGGAGGAAGGATTTGTACACTTTTTTAAAATAAAAATGCTGTATTTGGACAGAACTATTGATTTTTGTTAAAACAGCGAAAATTAAAACGTTATTTTTTATTCCCTAATTTAAACGTTTAATTTTTATTTTATTATTCACATGTTAAAGGCAAGATTAGTTATCTTTGTATTTGTGTTTCTTGATTATTAGAATGGGTTCTTTTTGATGAGGTTGTTACTACATAGAACCGGCCAGAAGCTGTCTGTTCTAGTAGGGACTGTTCACCTTCCAGTTCAGACTGGACATGACCTTTGAATCTGGATTATGTGAGGAAGGTTTAACAGTATGCATGCAGGGGCGGGTGGAGCCAGGCTGTCTGAGATTTCTTTGCAATGTGTATCTCGAAGTGTAATCGGACATGGAAGCCGAGTGACTTTGTGCAAAAGGTCAGTTATGGGTAGCAACCCTTTGGGGTCTGGATTTGGAAGCCAATTGTTTCGGTTTGAGGTACCTGCTTGGATAAGGCTGATTAATGCTTGAGACGTTGTGCATGGCACTGGATGATGCTACCACCAGGCAGAATTTGACCTTGTTCAACGACTGGTCAGCATGAGGTCTGCGGTGGGTATTGAAGAGCCTAGGGGTTCCATGCAGTGGTTAATATCAGTGTGAGGGAATTGTCCCCAAGGGGACACCACAATTGCCATTCAGTAGTGGTGATCGCAGCGGCCCCATCCGGACAGCTAGATGTTTATTGATCCGGAAGATGTAAACAATTTGATGACCTTATCATGTGTGCCCAAGCATGTGGTGATGTTGATGATGAGTGTCTGGTTGTCCATGGCATTGAAGTCCACTAATATGTCACTGAGCAAAGTAGGCATGAGTCAGTGGCTAGTATGGCGAGGGTGTTGTCCACTACCTCAATAGTACCCTTTTGCCTGCTTAACCTCAGCCTGAAGCTATGGTTGTACCCTTTCAGATGATTACACCTGGCCAGGTTCTCTTGCAGTTGTGAATCCACTTTCTGCTTTAGGTCTTTCCATCCAAGAAAGGGTAGGTGAGTGACTGGACAGTAGTTGCTGAGAACCTCAAGATTAAGGGTGTTTTTCTCTAGTAGTTGGACATATTTAGCTGCGTTTGTCTTGACAAGTGGAACCTCCCTGAGGTGTGAGAGGCGCAGATCACTACTGGGAACAGTTTCAGAGCCTTGCCTCTTGCTGGCTCTTGATCTTCAAGGAGAGGATGCCATTGATGAATAATGCTGCTTCGAGTGAAGCCAGGATAGGAGAGAGGCTGACATGGAGCCGGGGTTCTAAGGCGGGCCAACACACAGAGGTTTGAGAGTCAGAGTGGACGTCAGGGTATGGGTGCTGGATTCAATTGGGTACCAACATATCATAAGCATTGCCATAATGTGAGCACATCATAAAATACTACCACACTAATACGAATATTAATAATCTAAATTTCTTACCAATGAGCATCGAATAAGTGTGGTTCAGCTGGAGTGTGCACAGGCACGAGGCGGAAGGAAGGAAGCACTCGGGACAGTGATGATGTCTTCTGGTCACAACACCAACACATCTCTCCTCCAAGTCGGCCCGCTTGTTGGAGATTGCCCTGTGAGTGAAGTTGAAATATACTGAAGCAATATGCCCCTCGGCAGCGTATCCACCCTGTAGGTAATGGCCCGCCGACCAAGTGAAGGGCGCGAGTGCAGCTAGGGTCTCTTAACAAGGGCGGCGGTGCGTTACCTACAGGGTGGGCCCGCCATTGAGGGGCATATCAACATTAGCACCCATGCAGTTATCTACACTGGTGCTAATGGTGTTTCTGAATTTTTTTTAAACGTACCTTTGAAGAGTGGCCTTACGCCGCACAGTGCTGTTGGACAGGAAGTACGTTTTCAATGTTGCACATCATCAACATTGAAAAGGGGCTTTCTGGACGACAGCACTGCGTGGGCCGGGCTGTGCTTTAAAGGTACATTTATTTGTTTTCTAATTTAAAAAAAGAAACAAAGACTCTTAGCACCCCTGTAGGAAACTATGCAGGTGCTAAGAGATGAGGTGTGAAGAGGAGCGGGGAAGGGAAAGGGGCGCTGAACGCGGGCTTTTACTATACAGTACAACCTGCGTTCCAAGCCTCCTGATTGGCTGGCTCCACCCTACAGGGTACTAATAAGAATTATGTGATGAGCGTAGTATCTGAGAGACCCTTGAGGATGGGGCATGAACCATCAAACGTTGGAACATTATTTGAGCACTCCTCTTTGCAACGGTGCACAGCATACACCCCCTGCCTGGCGTGTGTAGCAGAATCTCTCTATTAAGGCCTGTGTGCGTGCGCGGTATAGATTATCATAGCCAATGTTACTTTTCCATTGCATTGGAAGGTAACAAAGTCTAAGAGTAAGTCATGGACATTTTGTAAGGTTGGGAGCACTGTCCAAACATTGTTGCTTAACACATTCTACTTCAGGTGAGTGATCCTTCCCCCACCGAGGGGATCAGGGGTTCGCCATGCCATCAACTTGCAGCAATCATGACATTGGGAACGATGGAAATGCACCAAGGACCCAGCATATCCAGCAAACGTCAGTTTAATCAACCAACCAGCCATCAGGAACAGCCACATGGAAAAAGAACCCTACAGCTCGAAAACTACCAACTGGCTGACTGTGAAGCACCCTAGATGGCTCCCAGAGTTCAAACCCTCATGACTGACAGTAGATCCCCTTTGTCAGAAACAGGACCCCTGCTCGCTGCTTTGAAGTTGTCAGACCCCTTTGGGCATTGAGTAACTGCCTGCTACCACAGGATTGTGAGACAAACAATTGCGGCATAAGGAGTGAAGACCCATGAAAGCGCCGCCCATGATTGCTGCTGGTGGCCCACCGGCCCATCCACCGTGCCACGGCCATACTGTGGCTGTGCTATGAAGGGGAATCTGGCAATAGGCTGGTGCACTGCAAAATGCCACCGAGCTAGATCCTTCACTGGAGTAGTGCACAGCATGAAAGCAGTAGAAACACCATAGTGACCACTTTTTTTTAGGGCAGTAAGTGGCACGCAGCCTAAAATAAATCAGAGACAAACATGTAGAGCCTTGAATTCCTATGGATTCCACCTGCTTTTTACACCTCCAAAAAGCAGATTAGATCCATAGGGATTTATTGTGATGCCAACCACCATGTTTATAAGTGGTCGTCATCATTACTGCTTGTTTTGTGGTGGGTGTGTAAATAGGCAGGCAACCCCGAGGCCGCCAGGATTCCCGCGATTTTTTTCGGGGTATCCGGCAAAACAAGGATCAAAATCCCGTGGACAAGGTCATGGACGCATTCTCATGCTATCCGTCCCATGGGATTAGGTCTCTGCCTGAAATGGACAGGCTAGAAGTGTCCTTCTAATGAATTTCGCTATTTCTGACCTATCGCACGTACACATAAACACACACATGCATCTGCAACAGGCGAGAATCCTACTGAGCTATTTTATTAAAAATGCAATTGCTTGTTCCTGGTTCAAGGTTCCCCCTTTTCCAACACATGCATATTTGATAACTCTACTGGGGATTTAAGATACGCACCTTTATTTCTGGCAAAATGCGTACCTTTAGCAGGCAGTCTCCAGAGACGCTCTTTTTCAATGGATGCTTGCAGTGGGTGCGAGTACAATTTAGACACTAGCCATGAATCTGCAGCTTGGGCGTTGAATTAAAGAACATATTTAGACCATTTTTTTTTTCTTCTTGAAGTTTTCATTCTTGGAAGAGCACCGGTAAGCACATCCGTGTCTGGCTTCCATTCAAAAAAGAGAACCAATCGATGGGTCCCTCCGGATTGTCCTCTGCTGCTTCGGGAACAGGCCTCCGGGAGGAATGGCAGGCCTGCTCGAGAAAAAAAAAGCCTCCTCTTTCAGGACCCTGGACAGAGCTTAGCAGGCTCAGTGCAGGAAAACCGTGCAGAGTCTATGGCCCTCATTACTAATAGCACCTTAGTCAACGCTGGTAACATACCGATTCCGCCAATGGTAAATGGGGAATTACCACCCCATTCCAAGGTTGGCCGGGCGGTAATTCCCCATTTACCATTGGCCCGTCCCCATTCCCATTTTTGCCCCATAGGGCTCAATGGGACTGGGGAAGGCGGTAATTACGGTACCGCAAATTGCAGTACCGTAATTCCCTCGAAAGTCCCTTTGCGGGTCCCTGCTTTAACGGCTGGTCCAGACCAGCCGTTAAGATCGGGAGCCGCAGAGGGACCTCGTAATCAGGCATTAAGGGTTTAACGGCGCCAACACCTTTTACGGCGCAGTTAACCCCTAAACGCCAGGGTCGTAATGAGGGCCTATCTGTTTATTAACATTTGGCTGGGATTGAGGTCATATGAGTGCTGAACAGCTTTCTATACTCTACGTTTTTAAGTCATTGGGCCTCATTACAATTTCAGGGGTACGGTAAAAATGTTACAGCAGTGTTGTCCCTTTTTGGTGGTTACTGGATTTACCGCCAATTTCACCACACCGCTGAAATTCATCTAATGCCACGTGCATTAGATGAATCCTGCACTTCAGTGCCAACAATTGGCAGTTACTGCAGTTGGAATTGCTGCTTGCTGTTCAGCCGCCAAATGCCCAATGGAATCGGATGGACTCCAAACATGAGGAATTACACTGCTTTGACCCCACTTGTAATCCTGTGGTAAATTTACAGGACCAAGTGGTGGCAACATAAATCAAGGTTGCTTTTAGTCCCATGTAAATACTATGGGCCTCATTAGGACCCTGGCGGAGAGGGTTTTACGCCAGCGTAGTGCATGGCGTACCTCTCCGCCATACTACGAGTTCCCGTAGCGCCATGGCGGCCTTTTCCGCCTGGTTTTACCAGGCGGAGAAAACCATGGCGCTACGGGACCTCGTTGTTAATTACGCCACCGTATTTTACGGTGGCGTAATTAACTCCTTCCCCACTCCCATTATACCCTATGGGGCAAAAATGGGAATGGGGAAGGGCAGAATGGGGATTGGGGATTTACCGCCCCGCCAAGGTCGGAATGGGGCGGTAAATCCGCCAACCCCCATGGCGCTATCGGCGGCTTTCCGCCATGCTTCGCGGTGCATTTAGCACCGCGAAATCCGCCTGGGTCCTAATGAGGCCCTATGACATTACCACCAAATTCGTAAGGAGGCCAGTTGCGCTTACCCTGTTCTAATGCTGCCTCTCTTCCACAAGATGATGTCTAGGCCGCCGGAATGACTCGGTGCTCATATCTTCCATTTTCAGACCAGGAACTTTAGGAGAGTTCTCCCCTATGAAACCCACATGGACAACGTAGTTGTGAGAGTCACCTGCAATTCAAATGAAAAATGCAAACAATAGCATTCTGATCATTGATAAGGGATGGATAATGGCTGGAGCTGTGAATGACTCACTATCAGTTTTGCCCTGTGCCGGGATGTTTTTGACAAGGTTAAAAGGGCGGGTTCAGCCAATTATCTCTTGGTACAGTTGATTACTGACAATGGTGTATGTGAATGATTCTCCACCAGTGGACCACAGGAGTTCTACCTTTCCCTTTGGCTATTCAATAAATAATGATATAATTTGTTTCGTATTGATCCAATGCTACCTGACATTTAGCTTGCCACAACATACGTTCTGCGCCATCTTGCTTTGTTGCCAGCTCTTTTGTGTCATCCACTTATGATGGTCAGTTTCTGCGCTGTATATTCTGCTGATCCTTGTTGTGTATCTTTTTCACACTGTAACCCGAGACATTAAGCTGTCTGTAGCCTACGCCGTGATACCTAAGGGTTTGGGAGTATTATAAATGCAATAAATAAATATAAATATAGGCATGTAATCTGACATGCATAGATAGGAGACACAGAGTTAATTTCTACACCAGTCATCTTCATTTTACCTACTGACTTACCATGGACGTGGGCCTCATGCTAAGAATAGCAAGAGACTGGAAATGCATAGGGAGCTGATGCAACCCTTCATTAGCACCTTTCTGTCTGGAGCAAAACAACGTTTGTTTACTAAATTATCCTTACTCCAAGCCACCAGCACTGCAAGAGTCCACGAGATTGGTGGAATACAACTAGATCTTCAGCATGCCCCTTTAAAAGGCCTTCTATTTTTGGACAAATCTTCCCTTAGCCTGTTGGAAATCCATTTCAAACCAGTCTCAAGTAGTCACAAGTTGTTAACATGACCGGATAAAAGGCAGTGCTCAGCACATGTAGAACTTGCTCTTACTCTCCACCTAGAAAAAAGGCCTAGAGACAGCTCCTTCATGCAGATGTTGCATTGGAATGAGGTGCACCACATGTAAAGCACTGCTTTCAAAGAGACTGCAGATGAAAAGCAGGAATCCCGTGGGGCGAGCATATAAAAGAAGAAGTGCCTTCAGCCAGGGACGTCATTTGGGGGTCGCCAGGGTCTCCCTTGGTACACCTGTGTGCTCTGTTGCTTTAGGTCTCTTAAAAAAAAAACAGGGAGTTCCACAAGGGTAACACTGAGTATTGACCCTAAATAAGAAAGAATAGGAATAACAAAGCATTTGTGTTTCTGGAATTCTATACAATAATTGCTAGACTTATTTAAGGTTTATTACAAGCACACTACAGGGGTTGAGTCACGGATTTAGTCTGTTCTTAAACAACTCAAATTCACAATACAGACAAAAACTTCCAAAAAGCATTTAGAGTAGAATACCAGACCGTCTAGACTACGATATACCAATCAATTAACGATACAGGACCAAGGCAGGGGGAATAGGCTTCCCCTACCTCGCCCCTGAGCTATGGAATACCCTCCCTACTGATCTCAGAGCCGAAACGTCTCTCTACACCTTCCGCAAAAAACTCAAGACTGCTCTTTTCAATTAACTACTCGCACCCAGATACCTACCTTTCAATGTATGTATGTAACCAAGCCATCTCGTCCAATGTAACATATACAGACTTGAACTGTATGTAACTAAGTATAAGCACAACTGTAACAAGCGCCACAATGCCTTCGGGCCACTGTGCGCTCAACAAATGCGAATAAATAAATAATAATAATTAAATAGAATACACATCCACTTCACAGTGCTATGTGATGTCACTTCCAGTTTTGTGAAGGTGTGAAAGGTCGTGTTGTGTCGCTCCCTGTGATGTCACTTCAGGGCGGGGTCAAATTACATCAATTCCTGTGATGTCATCAGAGGTCAAGGGTCGTGTGATGTCACTTCAGATACCCCTGGCCTTTTGGTGGAATGGCGTCCCGCCTTCAGCCCTTGGCATTACTGCAAGAAAGAGCAAGAAATCAGAGAAAAGGATACTGCATCTCCCGACATGCGGATACGCCTCAGAAGGAAGGCAAGAAGGTCAGAAGGCTGACAGAAAAACAGAGAGTTCCAGAAATGCAAGGCGCTTGTACAGAGCTAGAGCTGGAAACTAAAAATGATAGACACAAAGAACTTAAATTAAGGCAGGTGGCTCTGAAAACAGATGGTCACACTCAGTAAAAGTGTATTTTTTTTTTAATTGCAGGGAACTTTTTGCCCTATGTCATAGGGTGAGTTGTTCTTGAACCCTCATCACAAGAGCCCACAAACTCTGTCATCCCTTCCTCAAGGGTGAAGCAGTAGAATGCTGATTCCTGCACCCAAGCTAGACTCAATACTACCACAAGTAGATGGTAAACCACTGATATGTACAGAAGCCATATCCAATAGGAGATAGTGGGCCTCATTACAACCCAGGCGTTACGGGGTTAACGGCACCGTAAAAGGTGTCAGCGCCATTAAACCCTTAACACCTGATTACGAGGTCTGCTTGTGGGTTGCTTTTAGCAGGCGTTAAAAAACCAACCCGCAAAGGGACCTAGGAGCTAATTACGGCACCGTAATTTACGGTGCCGTAATTAGCGCCTTCCCCATTCCCATTGAGCCCTATGGGCCAAAAATGGGAATGGGGAAGGGGCCATGGTGAATGGGGAATTATCACCCCGCCAACCTTGGAATGGGGCGGTAATTCCGCCATTCACCATGGCGGACCCCGGCATGGACCATGGTGCTAAAAGCACCATGGTTTAGCGCCGGGGTCGTAATGAGGCCCAGTATCTCCACATGAACTGAAGTAACTTGGAGCATAGATATCCTCTTAGTTAGTGGTCTTCAAACTGTGGGTCACGCAGCCACATCCCTGGGGTGATGCGAGAGCCCAGCATGAAATGTAAAAAAAAAGATATATATATATATTCAATGAAAAAACGTTGTTAAAGGCACGTTATGGATAAGTTGCAGAACAAAAACCTATGAAATTCAATGAAAAAACGTTGTTAAAGGCACGCTATGGTTAAGTTGCGCACAAACCTATGAAATTCTGTAAAAGAAATTGTTAAAAGCACGTTATGGTTACAAGTAAATTCAAAAAACCCCTGAAATTACCCAGTTATGGTAAGCTAAGCAACCATAACTCGCGCCACCACCGTGCACTGCTAAGACTAACACCGAAGACATCAAAGATGACATCACAAATAACATTGATGACATCACTGATGGGAAGTGTTTCCGCGGAGCGGACATAGATATCACACATTTTTTGCCTGTGTGATATTTTGGGACCAAGCCACCGCTCTTGCCACAAATTTGGTGAAAATACATCCAGCGGTGTGGGCTGTAGGCGTGAGCAAAGTTTTTTTCCCATTATGTCAATGGGAAAGAAAAAACAATTTGGGACCCCCCTATAACTTTGCCCCCCCTGGATCAAACCTCACCAAACTTTGCAGCAAATTCAGAGTGGGCCATATCCTTATTTTGCAAAGTTGGTGAGTTTTTGTCCAGGGGGACCGAAGTTAGAAGCCGCCCAAAAAGTGCTCTTCCTATGGGATTAGTAACTTAACCATAACTACATGGCCGCTACCGCAGGCCATGTAATATATATGTGATCAAGTGGTGAGGTAACCGCGAAACGCGTCAATTTTGGGCCATACAACGTGGGAGCACCATAATATGGGTGGATTTTACTAACAGTCATGGGTTGTGCATGGTTTGTTTAAATAAAGAGAAACATTTCTACAGCCATTGGGCCTCATTACACGGTAGGCGGTAAGGGTTTACCGGTACCGGCATTTTACCGGTACCGGTAAATCCTTACCGCCTTACTACGAGGTCCCTTTGCGGGTTGGGGAATTTAAGGCCTGCTTTTTGCAGGCGTTAAAAACCAACCCGCAAAGGGACCAGTGGAGCTAATTATGGTACCGCAATTTGCGGTACCGTAATTAGCGCCTTCCCCATTCCCATAGAGCCCTATGGGGCAAAAATGGGAATGGGGAAGGGCAATGGTGGAAGGGGGAATTACCGCCCGCCAACCTTGGAATGGGGCGGTAATTCCCCTTTCCACCAAGGCGGTGCCGGTATTTTACCGGCATGAACCATGGCGCTAATAGCCTTCCGTGTAATGAGGCCCATTGACTTCCTGGACATTCTTTGAAGAACGGGGGTGTGCCTCTCATTCCGACTGTAGGAAAAACAGTCTAAAAAAAAAAAAAAAATATATATATATATATATATATATATATATATATATATATATATATATATATATATATACATATATATTACACGGCCCCGGTAGTGGCCGTGTAGTTATGGTTAAGTTGCTGTTTCCATAGGAAGAGCACTTTTTGGGCGGCTTATAACTTCCCTCCCCCTGGACGAATCCTCACCAAACTTTGTAAATATGGGGCACTCTGAATTTTTCTGCAAAGTTTGGTTTTGTTTGGTCCAGGGGGGGGGGAAGTTATAGCGGGGGTCCCAAAACATCTTTTTTTTCCATAGACTGAATGGGAGAAAAACTTTGCGCACGCCTACAGGTCAAGCTGCTGGACGGATTTTCACCAAATTTGCGGCAGTGGCAGGAGCTTGGTCCTGAAAGCGTGCTTTAGTAAATTTGCTGACAATTCCTCCAGTAGTTTTTTTAAAATGACCAAAAAGTATGTCTCTATAAATTAGTGATATCTATGTCGCTCCGCGGTCACACTTCCCTGTTCGCTCCGCGGACAAGAAATTGATTGGCTAATCCATAGCGTAATGTCCGTGGACATGTAGCGCCTTCACTGATTGGTTGTGGAACAGCGTGAAATGCATCAGATTCTTTCGCTGCGACTGCCATGCTTCGTTCGTGTTTTGGTGTACGCGGACATCGCCGGTAACACATATAAAACAAGACACCACTTCACTTGTTTCCCTTATGAAATACTGTTTTGGAAGGTGAGCGTTAATGAGGCTGGAATGGGATATGAAAATATTATAGATTTCAGCATGTGACAAATATTGTCTGTCCAAACAAGAGAAAACTATGCCTATTTGGCTTTTCTAGCACCTTCCTCTGACATTGGATTAATCTTCGTTTTTTAGGAAGTAAATGAAGATACATATATAAACTAGAGCATGAGGATGTTGTCAAGAACAGAGCACACCATGTGATCATGGTAAGATTAATTGACAGTCTAAAGGAAAAACCGAAATATACTGATTATTTGAATTGCCTTAGACATATCGATATGGACACTAGATAAGCTACATTGGACTCTTTTCATGCATAGGAACTAGCAAAGAGAGATGAATTTTGGTGGCAATACCGATTAATTACCTTCACAATAGGAGTTGTGAACGGATCATCTAGATACAGCTAGTAGAGGAAATTCCATACAGGTAACTATAGGTACCTTTTTAATCCTTGATGTATAGTTGTTATCCTTTACAAATGGACCAATAGTGATTGGTACTCTTTTTATATGTTTAGGAGAGACAGTATCTAGAATTAAGAAGATAAAAGAGACACATGCTGATGATAGCGATTGACATATACAGGTGATTACTTAGTAAAAGTCATCCAGTTATGACAGAGTAACACGACCATGTATCAAAAGTACTAAAATATTTCTTTATTTACTATATTTTGTAGATACATTATATGATGAAAAGGCTGGTAGACATCTTCTGAAGAAGGGGTCACAATTTCCCCGAAACACGTAAAGAGTTTTTGCATTCAAGAACAATCTGTAGACATATATAATCATGTAACAAGGTCAATCATCGGTTATATATGAACCTAGACTATGCAAATGTTTACTAGTGTCAAGAGAAATTAAGTTGAAAAAGTGTTTATGTAATTTAACTATGAGCAAATAGGTACGATTTTTGTTCACAATAATACCTAAATATTGTTTGAAAATTGTGTTCTAAGAAGTTAAATTGTGAGTTTTGAATCACATTTTGTTATAAGGTTTTTTTGATGCTTAGGTCATCATTACATAAAAATATATATTTTAGTATATAAAATCATATGAGTGGTTGGTTGTTATTACGACATTAGGGTGTGCAAGGGACGGAAGTGATCCTCAAAGCTGTGGACATCTGCTGTTCTTACATGGGATGTGGCAGCAGAAGTAAAAAAAGTGGTGTTTTCTTGTCACCAAAATCATACAGAGACCCTCATTACAACACCGGCGCTAAACCATGGCGCTATTAGCACCATGGTTGGTGCCGGTGTTGTAACAAGTCTGCCATGGTGAAATGGGGAAATACCGCCCCATTCCAAGGTTGGCGGGGCGGTATTTCCCCATTTCACCATGGCCCTTCCTCATTCCCATTTTTGCCCCATAAGGCTCAATGAGAATGGGGAAGGCGGCAATTACGGTGCCGCAAATTGCGGTACCGTAATTGCCTGCGAGGTCCCTTTGCGGTTCCCTACTTTAACGGCTGGTCCAGACCAGCCATTCAGGTCGGGTCCCGCAAAGGGACCTCGTAGTAAGGCGCTAAGTGGTTAACGGCGCCGCAGCCTTTTACGGCGCTGTTAACCACTTAGCGTCTGGGTCGTAATGAGGCACAGTAAATTGGAAGTTGGTGCTCCATGTATGGCGAAGAATTACTGCGCCTGTGTTACAATACATTTACAGTAATATTGCAGTCAAACTAGCGTCCTAGAGTTTCAAATCTGAGCCAGCCACCTGCACTGTTTGATGGAAACAGCGGTTCTACAAGTGTATGGGAGTAGCGGTTCTCATGAATGGATTCTCATATGTTGTTGCAAAGTGAGAATGTATTTGCATTCTGAGTGAAGGTCACTTGGTTTCCTTTTTTGATTGCGAGCTCAGTAGGCCCACGCATCCAACTGAACCATAAGGGTCAATTGTTTTTTGACCTTGAGCTAAAGGGAAAATTTAGTAAGAATTCAGGGAGTGAACGTTTGCAAAACATACCAAGGTTATGTTTCAAAAACGTTTGTAAGGCACATGAAATATCACTTCACGAAAAATCTTTGGTGCAAATACATTGCTGTCTGACTATACCGAAAACAATGGAGGCGGTACATATCATGTAAGTTTAATTTCATGACTGTACACCGGACCGAGTTTTCATTTTTTAATACGAAAACAATAATTTTGACAATATAAATGAAGCAGTACATTTCTGTGCAGTTGTTATTTTTGTCTCACTTACGGAGAGTGCAGATTGACTACATTTACCCATGTTCTATGCTAATATTTCATTAAAATGTCATGTATGACCATTTCGATGTGTCTATTAGTTTCCACGTTCTTTTTTTTAAATTTTAAAATTGTTTGGTAAAGGTTGGGTACTGATGCGTATTTTCATTAACGTTTCCCGACCAGCTACATCCTGCTGTGCTGTGCTTGCCATGGATTCCAAATGCTGAGTGATGGCTTTTTTCCACGCCAGATGCAACTGCTTGTGACCGGCTGCCTGTCCGTCACAATTTTTTGGGATGATTGCGCTGGCCCCCTTTGTCCATACGCTGAAGTGGCCATTCGGAGTAACATAACTTCTTTTACGGTGGTGTAGGGCAAAGGTCATGGCGACGTCTTGGAAATCAATGTGCGAGCAAAGTAGTTGCTTTAACGAAAACGCATACTTTGTGTGTGGGAAAAGAACAATGTGTGCCTCACCATTAACATTTTCGATGTCGCCCATAGAAACAATGTTACAATTTTTTTTTAAATGGGAATAGTCCTATCGTCTCAGACAGTTTATTGTCAAATAAAACTACTTTACAAATTCTGAAATGTTGATGTTTTCTTTTAAAAAAAACAGTTTATTATTTCAAAATGTATCGTGCTACGTTATAAGTCGCTGTATGTTCATTTTCAGGTTCTGCATCCCGGCACGTAGGTGCTTATGGGTACATTTGGCTACGGAGGAGAGGAACGACATCCAAAAAAGGTGTACAATATCATTAGGGTTGGTTATGTGATGAGATGTGGGAGTGTTTTCGTATTGTACAAGTGTTGTGATGTCGTTCAAAAAACCTAGCTATATACATTTATTGAATGAAGGGTTGGCTGCAGCTATGGGGAGTGGGCATAATGTCGGGTTCATGTTATAAGTTCATGCTCCACACCATGTGGCTACTGACCATGACCAGAAGGGAGATAAGATATGACTACAGTGGCCTGTCCACCTGCGACTGGGTTTGTGATAAAGTTGTTCCACATTACGATAACTTTGAAAGGGAAGAAAAAAATGTTCATGCTAATATGTTAACAGGGTTTCCTTTTTGCTTTTTGCAGGCTGCCATGGAAAGCGAAGAGGGGCCCTGAATGGAACAACCGCTTTCCCTTTCTATGGTGGACATCTTGGAAAGGAATTTTGCTTTTAATCCGGGACGCCTGCATCCCGGATTAAAAACAAAAATCCTCCTTTTTCAGTGCCGCGCGTTACGGCTTAGGAAGTCTACATTGTTAATGGCATTCATTCCCTATTTTAGGGGTGGAAGTATCCTTTACTGAGAAATATACAGTAGATGGAGGCTATGTATTTTTTTTTTTTACCTTTTAAAAATGTGAAAGGTTGTTCTTAAAGGAACCTTTACTTTGTGTAGGGATGGCTTTTTTTTTAAACACAGCTTAGAAGGAAAGGTGCAGACGGAAATGAGCAAACAGTAATATGGGGGGGTTAGGTGGACGGGCCAAAATGTTGTGCATGTGTTATTTATAAGCTAAGGGCACTGTTTCTCATGCTCCTTCATTAAAGCGGTGATGCTGTTTCTTAGGGAGGATGGATGGTCGTACTCATGTAATTTTCAGATAAACAGTATTTTTTCTAAAAATATGCACTGTGTACTGCATTGCTAATGCATGCGTACAAATTAGTGTAGGAGCTGTGCAAGGGAAATGTTGAAGTTGAAAGTTCCTACATCAGTAAAAAATGTATCTTCACACTGTCCACGAGGCATACATCTTATTGGTAAGTGTGTACAGATTTTCACACACGTCACCATGTTGTGCACCAGCATATGGTCATGTTGTATTCTCCACAAGGTGTGCAATACAGTCAGATGTTCGTTTACATAATGGTTACGTAGCACTACTAGAAACCAATGAAATTCAGTAAAAAAATGTTGTGGAAGGGACATTATGGTTAAGGGGCGCTACTAAAAACCTATGAAATTCAGTAAAAAAAAACTTTGTCAAAGGGACGTTATGGTTAAGTTGCACTAATAAAAACCTGTGAAATTCAGTAAAAAAAACTTTGTTATCGGGACGTTATGGTTCCAAGTAAAACCGAAAAATTGAAAAACCCCTGAAATTCGCCAGTTATGGAAAGCTAAGCCACCAAAACTCGCACCACAACTGTGCACTGCTAAGACTAACACCCAGGACATGAAAGATGACATCACAAAGTTTTTTTTTACTGAATTTCCCAGTTTTGGGACGTTATGGTTCAAAGTAAAACCGAAAACCCCCTGAAATTCTGCAGTTATGGTAAGATAAGCAACCATAACTCGCGCCACCGTGCACTGTTAACACTAACACCCAGGACATCAAAGATTACATCACAATTGTCATTGATGATTCATTACTGCTTGAACCAAGAGTTCCAAATCTGCCAACAAAGTAGGGGCACTGACATAGCCCAAATGGAAAGCACCATAGTGCAAAACTACCACATGGGGACTGTTGATCCTGCCCATATCTTCACAAACTTGTACAATTCCCTGGACATTGCAATCAGGCACAGTGCTCCACACCACCTCCACTCCTTTAACATCAAAATTCTTTGCAACATGCCTGCATTGAGCATACTGTTGTAAACCATGCACAAACATATCTCCAAGCACCAACACCCTGACTTTCTCCACTTCTGCCATCTTCACTACACACAGTCTCTTTGAACACAAATCCACAACCTCAACATCTGATTGGCTGATCCCTACAGTCTTCTTTCCATGCTGGATTTGCTGGAAAACCCTGGATGTAGCATGCCCTGTCCACGGACCGCATAACTCTTAGGCAGCCCTTCTACCATTTCCACTTCATTCTCTGTGCCATTCCCTCATTGGATACAGCTAAGCAGGCACACAATTCGGAGAACATCCTCAGAACACCCCCATTTTGTTTATTTTCGAACATTTCAGGACACCGCAAGTGTTCTTAGAACACATTCAACTTGCCAGCGAACAATACGGACAACGTCCTCAGAACACCCCCATTTTCTTTATGTACGAACATTTCAGGACACCGCGAGTGTTCTTAGAATACTTTCAGCTTGACAATGAACAATACAGACAATGTCTTCAGGACACCCCCTGCGAACATTCCAGGACCCCACGAGTCTTCTTAGAACACTTTCAACTTGACACCAAATCCATTCTGTTTATTTACAAACATTTCAGAAGAGCCGTGTTGTCCGCAGAAAAATCGAACACAACAAAAGTGTCTAGCACATAAAAAAAACAGTACATTGAACCTATCTGATACCCCCCCACCCTCCCCAAACACTCTTACACACCAACACACTCCACTAAATACAATTTTTAATCCAAGTTTCACCGCGCTGTCCGCGGTCGTCCGCGAATGCAAGATGGCGGGCGCCACAGAAAATCTGATGTGCTTCACGCACCACGCCGTCCAATCAGCGAACCCGTAGCATGTCCGCGGATATCACGCAAGCCGCTTGGCCAATCAGGGCACTGTCCGCGGAGCGAACCGTGAAATCCGTCCCCGGAGCGAACAGAGATATCACTCGTTTTTTTGCCTTACATTTTGGTCATTTAAAAAATAACTACTGTACGGATTTACACCAAATTTGCAAAAGCACGCTTTTGGGACCAAGCCCCCGCTCCTGCCGCAAATTTGGTGTAAATCCATCCAGCGGTTTGGGCTGTAGGCGTGCACAAAGTTTTTTCCCATTATGTCTATGGGAAAAAACGAAAGTTGTGGGACCACCCCTATAACTTTGCCCCCCCTGGACCAAACCTCTCCGAACTTTGCAAAAAAATTCAGATTGGGCCATATACTTTTTTCCAGAGGGAGCGAAGTTATAAGCCACCCAAAAAATGCTCTTCCTATGGAAACACCAACTTAACCATAACTACATGGACGCTACCGTGTCCATGTAATATATATATATATATATCTCTATATATATATATATATATATATATCTATATATATATATATATATATATCTTCTGGGCACTGATGAACATCAGGCAGGGTGAGTAATAAAAGTATACGTCTTTATTGGTGCCTTGCAAGCTGGCACAAAAGTTAAAAGGCCATCAAAATGTGGCACTCCCAAAGTGCATAATAAAAGTGCGCGTTGGGAACGTTAACGCGTTTCGCGGCTCTGCTCACTGCTTGATCACAACAACGAGTCCCCGTTCTACCCTTGAATAATAAACATGGTGCAGAGCAGTTTCACTGTAATGGAAGAAGGACTCCATCGGTAGGTGCACTCTCCATGCGGCAAAACCATGGTCGCCATCTTTGCCTGGAAAAACCAGACAAGTGGTCATAGGAAATGGGAATGGTAATCCCGACTAATCTGCTTTGGACAGTCCATGCCCTTGAAAAGTATTAATGAACTGTCAAGAGGTACCTTGTGTATATATATTATATATTACACGGTTTAGCCACCAAACCCTGCTGACATTTGCGTGCGCACCCCGAGGGAGTCCTTCGATGCCGAGTATGTGCTGAAAATGCATCACATAAATCTTTGCATTTTAATCATTTTCTTAGCAATTACCAAGGACAATCAGAACTCAGTTGTTTTCAAAATATAACTCCATTTTTTGGCCTAGTGCACCAATCGTGAGATGGATTAGGTTTTTGTTTATTAGAACTACTATGCTTGTGCATGAATTGAGTTTCTGTCTCTTGGTTTGTTTAGAGTTTACTAAACATTCCTGCTTCTAGCGAAGGAGAGCGGACCACGGAACCGTGTTCCTATGCCTGCTACCTGGTAGGTCCCTGGCATCAAGTGCAAAGTGCACAATTACCATTACGCCATCATGCCATCATGCCTAGAGATCCTACATGCAAAGTACAAAGACTGCACAGCTAAAGTGCACATGTTGTATTTCGGACATACGTTACATGATGTCACGCCTGAAAACCGATGCACGGTTTACTGCTAGAAATGTAGTCAAACAATGGAGTGCATTGATCCCTATAAAGTGCTTAGTGCAAACGACATACAACAATGTACATCAATAGCTATAAAGTGCATAGGTCACCTTCAAGTACAAAGTATCGAAAGCATATAGTAAAGTGCATCAGTAGTATTAAAGTGCAAAGTGCACCAGGCATCACACTAATGCATTCCTCTGTTGATTCTGATTCCGGCCCAGTGATCTCCTAAGCATACCGACTCGGCAAATATCACCACTGCTCTGCACCATATATCTAAAAACAAACTATGATTCAAAACCAGAATCAAGTTTATCACATGTGTAAACATCTAATCTAAAAGACAATCACCTGGTGAGTAAAAAGTGCATATTACCAAGTTAAAAAACAATGTAGAAAACAATGTTAAAAACAATGTTAAAAAAGGGGGAGATTGAATACAATACTACCTCTGAAATATATCACACAAATAAAAATGAGCATATTACAGTGTACTTTTGAATTCAACATCTAGGAATTAAGAATTGATTATCCCAGCTCTCCTCTACAACAAGGAAGGAACAAAAAAGAAAAAAGAGTAAAATGGAGAGAGAAAAAGAGAAAAGAAACAAAACAGGGGAGCATGAAAAAGAGAGAGAAAGAAACAGGAGGGATTTAAACAGCTATCAATCATTGGCCTAAGAATGTATAGAGTTCTTCGTCTATATTATGTCCATTTGGAAATTTGCTCTCGAAATCCAACATGCAACGAGTCTCTTTTTGTCTCAGGATTTTTTCTTTATCTCCTCCTCTGGGTCCTGTCTCGATTCTGTGGATGCCAAAAAACCCAAAACTTCCCATATTCTTGTCATGGCATTCTGCAAAATGTTTAGCCATCGGGTAATTGGTGTCACTGTTGATGATTACCCGTACATGTTGTTGGATGCGTGTCTTTAGTTTGCATTTGGTGCTGCCTATGTACCATTTGTTACATGCACAGGTCAGCACATAAACAACGTATTCCGTTTCACAAGTGATCTTCCCTGATATGAGAACCGGTTGGCTAGTGATGGGATGTTTGAAAGAGCCACAGTGTTTGGCATATTTGCAGATGTTACAGCGGGTACATTTAAAAAAAGCCCTCTTTTTTATTGTTAGAACGCCAACTCTTCTTGTTGCTATTCCCTTCTTGAGTCATGTAGCTTTGTACCAAAACATCCCTTATCGATCGATTTCTCCTGAAAGTTATTTGTGGGCTACTCTGAAGATTTCTATTGAGATCCTGATCCGCCATGAGGATTCTCCAATGATTGTTCAAAATTTGCCTGATCTTTGGTGCCTGGGTATCAAAGGTTAAAATTAACCGAGTGCTGTCATTCTCGATGTTTCGTTTCTCGTTGTGCTCGGTTCCTGCTATGAGGCACGAACGTTCTTTAGCTCTGGCTTTGAGATATGCTCTCTCGATGACTCTTCTTGGGTATTGTTGTCTGGCAAACCCATGGGCTGTGATACTGCTCTCCGTGTCATAGGATTTTAAGGTACTGTTATTTCTCCTCAAGCAGATAAATTCTCCATAGGGAACGCTCCATATAAGATTTTTTGGGTGTCCACTATGTGCATGGAGCGGTGTGTTCGTCCCTGTGATCTTTCTATGTAGTTCACTGGTTACCTTATTGTCGACAATTCTCACATTTATGTCGAGAAAGGTAATCAGGGTGCGACTGTGTGTTTCCGTAAACCACAGGTTATTATCATTGAGATTTAGTCGGTTGACGAACTCCATCCATCCTACCTCTGTACCATTCCAGATTATGAAGAGATCATCAATGTATCTCAGCCAGAGAATAATGTTGTTTGTGTATTCTTGATTCATGTCCGTCCAAACCTCCCGTTCTTCCCATGCACCCATTGTAAGATTTGCATAGGGCGGTGCAAACGTTGTGCCCATAGCAGTTCCTTGCAACTGTTTGAAATATTCGTTATTGAAGAGGAAAGTGTTGTTAGTCAGACATAAGTCTATCATGGAGAGTACCATTTGAGTGTGTTCTAGATAATTGAGAGATCTGGTCTGTAGAAAATGTTGACATGCCTGCTTCCCATATTCATGGCCAATAGACGTCTACAGCGAAACCACATCCATACTGGCTAGTAGATATTCTTTCTCCCACGGAATGTCTTCGATTCTTGATAGGAAATCTGTCGTGTCTCTTAGGTATGATGGTACCGAGACAAATGGAAAAAGAACTTTGTCAAAATACTTTGACATGTTTTCGAATGCCGAGCCTATCAAGCAGACAATTGGTCTTCCCGGGGGTTTCTTCATATTTTTATGGACCTTGGGGAGGAAATAAATAGTAGGTGTGATGGAATTAGTGGTCGATAGGAATTTGTGACTCTCATCAGATAGAAGGCCTTTTGATTCCCATTCTGTGAGGAGCGTACTGATTTTGCTTTCCAGTTCTTTAATTGGATTGTTTTCAATTCTCATATAGCATTTGCTATCATTTAGCTGTTTATAAGCTTCTCGTATGTAGTCCTTTCTGTTCTGTAGGACTATGTTCCGCCCCTTATCAGAAGGTTTGATAATACAATTTTGGAGTTCATGTAGCTCTTGTAGTGCCTGCCTATCTGTGAAAGAAAGGTTGTCGTTCCAAATTCTTTTCTGTTCATTTCTTCTTAGTTTTTTCAGATCTTCGATCACTAAACTTTGAAAAGCCTCAATGTTGTTCCCAAGGTTAGCCACAGGATTGAACTTTGATTTGACTTTCAATTGACTCTTCATCATCCAATCTGTTCTAATATCCAGTTCATTCAGGTCTATGGGTTCGCCTTGATCTCCTGCTGCCGTACCCTTTGCCAGGTCAACCAAATCTGTTAATGTACTTAGCTCCTTAATTTGAACCTCCGTCTGGCCCGTCTCTTTTTCTCTCTGGCGTCTTTTATACGTGTTCATTGCAAAGAATTTCTTTAGTCGTATTTTACGTATGTATTGGTCAAAGTCGATTCTCGTTTGCACATAATCGTTCTTAGCTTTGGGGCAGAAATTTAAACCCAGACTGAATACCTTTGTCTGGTTTAGGGTGAGAACATGATCTGACAAGTTGATTATCCTCAGCCTTATGTCATCATCATCATTTAGTACATATATATATATATATATATATATTTTTTTTTATTTTTTTTTTAGATTGGAGGAAATGATTAGAGGCGGCTCACATGGTTGGACTGGACCATAAAACTGTCTCGGGCACCAATGAAAAAGAGGCCTGTAGTTACAAATGGATATTCATTCCTTTAGTCACAGAGTGTTTGAATAGCACCGAAGAGGGTGTTTTTTGTTAAAATGTAAGCAAATTGTGATATTTAAAGAATATGTATTCAGCAACAATGGTCAAAACTACTAGCTGCATAGTGAGGTAACTCATCAAACTGGCCCATATTGGCCAAAAAAGTGTCCGATTTTGACTGGCCTACACAAGCATTTTGCATTTTTGCTACAGGCGTTATTTGCCTATTGTCCTATAGTCCAGTCCGAGCCTGGCAGCTCATCCATAATGGACGAGGGGGCGTCCACCCAGTGGCCCCCTCACCCATTATGGAGGAGCCAAGGAGCCAGCCCAGTGAAACACTGAGCATTCCCTCCGCTTCATCTGCTTTTTCCTGCTGAGGGAGTTCCCCAGCCGCACATGCTCACTGAGCCATGCAAGGCTGGGGGAGTTTTGCTTCGCCAGTCTTGCAAAGCTCATTGGAAATGCTGGCTGGGGCACTGCATGTCTGTATGTGTGAGGGGGAGCTTCTGCGCCTCGTCCCACATACGGACAGAGCAGCCTGGAGTGCGGCATTTCAGCACCCACATGCAGGCCCCTGCAGAAGGTGCGTTTATGTTCATTTATTTTTTATTTATATAGGTGTTTGGATGTGTGTATGCTTGTATTATGAGTGAGTGTATGGTGAGTGTAGGGTGATGGGTGCTTGTATGAATGAGTGATTGCTGTGTGAATGTGTGTGTGTGTGTGTGTGTGTGTGTGTGTGTGTGTGTGTGTGTGTGTGTGTGTGTGTGTGTTTGTTTTGGTCCGTTGAGGTGATTTGGTGAGTGGAGGGTAGAGGAGGGATGAAGGGTTGTACAACAAAGGCTTTTTAAAAATGGCTTTGTTGCACAATCCCCCTACCCACCTGCCAAAATCAGCTCTCCTTCTGAGGCGCTGTGGAGCCCAGGGGACAGGGATGGTATTTCTTTTACTGGATATATATCATAGATGTCCAGTCAAAAATACCATGCTGTCCCCCTTGACCCCCCAGTGCCAATTGCAAACTGTTTGGCTTTTTACCCATTTTTTTTTAAGTATGCTCTATGCAAGATTTTAACACATTATTAAAAATATTTCATGGGCGTTCCCTCGCTGCGCTCGGTCACTATGGCATTTTTGTGGGAAACATTTATGCCCCACCACTTAAAAAATTCACCAGCTACCACTGGCCGTCGGACTGTGTTGGGAATCGGGTGGGGGGAGCCCAGGGACTGTGGTGGGAGCAGGATGGGCAGAAGCACTTGGATAGTGGTGGGAGCAGGGTGGGGAGAGCCCATGTCTGTGATGGGGTGGGGCGAGCCCAGGGACAGGGCTAGGAGTGGAATGAGGTAGTTCAGAGACTGTGATGGGAGCAGGTGGGGGAGCCCAGGGACTATACTGGGAGTAGGGTGTGGTGACAGTGTGCAATAGTTCATAGCCATTTGTACATTTTGTCAATTTGGCCTTTGGGGGGCGCATGCCTGCCCAAACTTTGCTTGGGGGGGGGCTCTAGCCAAAAAGGTTTGAAGACCACAGCTCAAAGTCTATCCATTTTGGGTGTACTATAGACTGAGGTGCTCTACATACAGAAGTAGAGGAAGATGTTTTAGTCCCATTCTGAGGCTGAAATGCGCCAGGGTGACATTTCTCTTTTCCAAGAGGAAGTTTCCTCCCTTGAGTTTTCTGCTTAAAGATCACATGCCTGGAAATTCAAATATTAGCTGAAAGAACAACTACTGTGCACTGTCAGAAATCTGCAGGTGCCGCTGACAAATACTGACCTCAAGAGAAAATCTGTCATCTGGGAAGCAGTTTTCATTCACTGTAAAGGAAGAGTGCAAGTGTTGAGAAAGACCTCTGCCGTATCCAAGCCACAGCCACAAAAGTGAGAATGTTCCAGCCTGAAGCTGAGCCGGAACACCGGAACGTGCCAAGCAACCACCAAAGACAGGACCCCCAGGGCAGAGGTAAACGCCCTGAGCTGCCGGTGATTTATACAGTGCTTACCCAAGTTACAGTCCAGGTTATATGTTCTTCCATGATCGATCTAACAATTTTATGCATGGCAACATCTCCCACGTTTTCCGTTTTTCTTTTTTTAATAAAACATCTCCAACAACAATATAGGCAGTACACACCATCATATCCCTCCCCCTTCCCTCCTTCCCATTTCCTGATTCCCACTAGTTCTTCCCTGCTCCCATCCAGGCTTTAAACCTCCAATTGCTGGTATACCATGCCCTCAATGTATAGTCTCCCCTCCACCCTAGGTCCCCGATGTTTTTTGTGCACATCTTGTTTTATCCCTCCAGGATCCACCTGCAATATCTTCTTGCAGTAGTCAATTCCGTCCTTCCATTTTGACACCGTTGGTACCTTCTCAATTTCCCTCTAGTTGCCAGGTTGCCTTTCGCCACCACCATTCTGGTACTAATGAGGTGTCTGTCTCCCCCTGAACTCACATCATCACAGAGAATGTGTAGCAGGGTTAGTTTAGGGCATTGTGGTATCTCGTTCCCGACCAAAGTCTGGACAATAGCATGAAAACCTTTTCCCAGTAAATTTTAATTTGTGTGCAACCCCAGCATAGATGGAAGAAGGATCCCACCGCCCTTTTACATTTCAGAAAGATCTCGTCCTCCGTCCTACCCATGCTGTGCAAGCTTACCCTGGAGTAATACACTCTGTGCAATAGCTTGAGATGCACCAGTATTAGTCTTGTGGACCTATTGGACTCCTGAACTGCTATTTGCACATCCACCCATTCTTGCTCTTCCAGCATCCCTAGAATTTGTTCCCAATTGGATCTAACTCTGCCCAGTTTCAGTGACATGAAATTATTAATTGTCTGATACATATTGTGATTGCCTTCTGTTCAATTTTCTCTGTGAGAAGATTGACTTCTAGGGGTGTGTGATCTGGAACATCCATTTCCCTCCCTAGTTGAGTTTGCTTTGCGTGTTGTAGGTGTGTGTGTGTGTATAGATCCCTTAGCATCAAGCCATATCATTAGCACAGCACTGGGAATGTTACAAGTCTGCCCCCGATGAGGATGTCTCTCACTTTGATGATTCCGCTACTTAACCACCTCAGCTGCCTTCCCATTTTCTATACTTCTGAAATCGTTGGGTTCTCCCATAGCAGTGCTAGTTTAGTGATGATCCCCTTGCACCCCATGACTTCAGTGACTTTGTTTCTAATTTCTATGATCCCGCAACCTGCTGGTGGTAGTTCTTGCCCCTCCGGACTACCGTACAGTACTTATGGCTGGGATCTATCCCCCATCAATGCAGTTTCCAATTTTGTGTGGGATGTATTCACCCTACTGAAAACCCATTTGTTTGCTACAAGCTGAGATGCCCAGTAATACTTGAGATAATCCGGCACCCCCAATCCCTCTTCCCAAACCGATTTGGTCACAATTTGTAAAGCTCTCCGGCGGTTGCCGTTTCCCCACAGGATTCCACAAAGTAATGATTTGACCTTGGTGAAGATGGATTTTTGAACTCTTGTTGGAGTATTGTCCCATACATACACCAGCTTGGGGAGTGTGATCATTTTGAATAAGTTAGCTCGGTCTATAAGAGTCAAGGGCAAGGTTGCCCAATGCTTGCCGTCCTCCTGACGCCTAGTCAGGATTGGTTATAAAAATTGCTCTGCAGGAAATCCTGCTCTTCTATATGAATCTTGATCCCCAGATACATGAATGGTTCTCTTGAAGTCTGCAGTGGGCTCTCCTCCGGCACAGCCTCGGCCACATCCTTCACCAGCTCAAACACTGACTTGCTCCAATTTATTCTAAGACTGCTATGTTCTCTGAACTCCTGTATTGTCTCTATACCTATGGGGCCTTTGCATCTCAGATGACCAAGATATATTAAGAGGGCATTGCATACAATGCAATGTGGTCCTCCCAGCCCTCTGGCTATGCAAAGCCCTTTTGCTGTTGCTCTGAGCTGATTATCTCCACCAATTATTCAATCACTAGGAAAAACAATAGCAGAGACAGCAGGCATCCCTGCCTGGTTCACCTTTGGAGCGAGAAGCCACTAGATGTGAAGCCATTCACCCTGACCCTGGCTCAGGGGTTTGCATATAGTGATGTAACCCATGCCTTATAGATATCCCCACATTCAGCCTTTTCCATCGCTTTGCACAGGAATTCCAACCTTATGGAATTGAAGGGCTTTTCTGAGTCTAGTGCTATAATGAAACCATGTAGTTTGTCGCCTTTTGCTAACACATTTTGCAACCTTCTGATGTTCATTCTAGTGGCCCTGCCAGGGACAAAGCTGCATTGATCAGAGGGAATTAATTGGCCTATTACTCAAAGCAGTCTATTCGTCCAGGACTCTGGTCAATATTTTTGTCTTGCCATTCAACAATGATATAAGCCGCTATATCGGCTTCCCTTTCTTGTGGATAACCACAATAGTGGCCAACCTCAAGTCTTCAGGCAGCTCTCCTTTATCCCTGCTTTCTTTAATTTTCCAACATTGGTTTGCTACCTTCTCGCCTAACCTCTTTCAACATTCAAGTGGGAGCCTGTTTGGTCCCGGGATCTTCCCGGCTTGCAATGCAATTGACCAATGGCTTTGTATATTTCCTCTATAGTGATCTCCTCATCCATTTCCTCTCTCTCTCTCTCTCTCTCTCTCTCTCTCTCTCTCTCTCTCAGCCTCCTAACTCGAGTAGGTTCACCCTTCCCAAATATTCCCTAATGTCTCTTTCATCCGGTCCCTACACTTCCTCGTATAGTCACTGGTATAACCTGGCAAATTCCATAGCTATCTGCTTGCCTCGTATGCCGCCACCATTCCCACTCGACACAATCATTCTAGTCCATCTCGAGTCTTACTCCCTTCCCTCTAACCATGCTAGCATTTTCCCATCTTTGTTCCCTATCTCATATACTCTGCCCTTGGATGGCCAGTACACTTGTTTGGCTTCATTAGTAGCTGCAGTTTTGAAGACTAACTTTACTTGCAGTAATTCTCTTTTTAGCCCCGTCATTTTCTCCCTAATGTATGTCTCTTCCTTCTCTTTAATTTCTTTTCCAGGCCCACCAAAGTGATTTGTCTTTTTTTTTCCAGTGTTGACTGATCTCTGTCATAACTCTGCTCCTGAGGACCACCTTATATTCCTCCCAGAGGGTACTTTTGCTTCTCACTGTTCCCTAATTTATTGCAAAGTACTCTTCAGTCTCTTCCTTCAACCCTGCCTGTCTTGGTTGACCAGTTAATATGCGTTCAGCCTCCACTCCCCCTGACCCTCCAATTCTTTCCCAGTTATCTTCATCGACAGCGGGGCATGAGCCGAGATACCCCTCTACAAATATTCTGCTTCTGTGATCTACCCTAGCCTAGTGCATGGGAGAAAGAAATAGTCTATGCAGGAGAGCAATGCATGCACCCAGAATAAAACAAAAAACCCTTTTCCTCCTGGTGTAGTTCCCTCCATACATCTCTCATTCTTGTCGCTTCCGCAAATGTGGCCTGTGTGGTCTTATTTGTGGGCTGGGGTATTACACTTCCTTGAGTAGTCCTATCAAGCACCCTCCACATTACATCATTGAAATCCCCAACTCTTCCCCTTATATTACCAAGAGCACCTACATTTCTGATAGAAGATCTGATTGAGGGGTGGGTGTGCATATATATTCAACACTGCAATGCTCTCTCCCCATAGTTTCCCCTTGACTAAGATGCATCTCCCCTGCAGAACTCTCCTTACTTCTTTCACTTTTAGGGGAATGGAACACTTGACCATGATGGCTACTCCCTTCGAGCCCCAATAGTAAATTTCTTATATTGCCCCCTACCCAGGAAGCTGCATGAAGTACGCATAAAGTATGTCTCTTGTAGTAGCACTATATCTGCTTTGTGACTTCTTAATACTTTGAGACAAACACCTTTTTATTTTTTATCATTTAAACCGTTGTGGTTCCATGTTAAACAAATCAACTACTTCGTATGATCAGTCCCCACCATTTCACGTCTGGATCGTGACCAAGTGCAGGACTGCCATCTTCGCAAACATTTGTTTTGAGACTCTGGTATCAAGAAAACCCCTTCTACGATGTGAATTTTGCCATTTGAACCCAATCCGCAACAATAACCAACAACCTCATTCAACTCCCCCCTCCCTATACTTCCCCCCAACATGAAGCATCTTTTGTCCCTTTTAAATCAAAGCCTGCCCATCTCCGGATGGTGCGAGGGTTGGACTCAGTGGGGGATCTGTGCCAACGATTGATCCGCTCCGTTTCTGCTCCTATATCTTGATAAGCGTCCATTCCAGATTATAGTTGTCTCTGATTAGTAACTGGTGTGTCTGCTCGTCCTTCCCTTCTGATGCAATATCGCTACCTTGTGCTCTCAGGGAGGTAGCCCTCCTTCATCCACCTGTTAATTTCCTTCTATCACTTTGTTTGCAGACGTCTCCCTTCGTGGTCCCACCGGTCTTCCTCCTTGGTTCAGGTGTACCGTTTCAGCCGAGTCACATGCCTCTGCTGGATTAATGAAGAACCAGACTCCCCGGGGACCTATTTCCCTCAGTGTTGCTGGGTATATCGTGGTGTATTTTATCTCCAGTGCCCTAATTTTCTACTGCACTGAGTCAAATGTCTGACAGGCGTTTTGGTCTGCCCTTGTAAAGTCAGGGTGCATGGCAACTCTTGCTCCATTAACTTCCAAGGTGCCCTTCTTCCTCACCGCCTGCAATATGAAATCTCTGTCTTTGTAGTTTAGTAACATCTCTATCGCTTGTCTTGTAGGGCTTCCCAGCGGAGATGCTGTACTCGGCACCTATGGGCCCTTTCTATGGAAAAGAAACTGTAAAGCCTGCAGGGGCCCACCCAATCCTTCCTCAGCCTCCTCGGGGGACAGTGTCGTCAGAGACACCCCTCCAAGGTAGGCATCTATCACTTCCCCCTCTGGCCGGTCCTCGCCCCTATATAGCTCTTCGTAGAAATCTGCAAAAGTTTTGACCATACCCATCATCAACATCTCAAGCGCACACACAGGACCCTCCACCCACGAAATCCATCTGTCAGCACGCTGACCACGCAGTCATACTGCCAACAGGGAATCCGCCTTGTCCCCCTTTTCATAATATTTCTGTTTCAGGAACTGGAGTTCCACTCTCTTGCCCCTGACTTCCTTTATCAATTCCCTTACTCCTTCCTCCGTTTTCTGTATCTGCCTTTCAAAGGCCCCTATGTCTCCTCACAAATTGTTCTCCAGAAGGGTCTTCCCTCTCTTCCTACGCGCTCCCTCCCTGATCAGCATGCCTCTCCATGTCACCTTTCCCGCATCCCAAACCATTCCCTGGTCCACCCCTGTATTGTTCAAAACAAAGTACTCCTGTATTGCCTCCTCCAGCTCAACGCAAAAGACGGGGTCCCTCCACAGGGACTTGTTACATCTCCATACCGAGTGATGGGGGCTAAGTCAGACCAAGACTAGGGAAACCATGTCATGGTCGGACCACGTAATCGGATGGATCTCTGCACCCAAGCCCCCCTCCAAAAATTCTCTTGAGATCCACAGATAGTCTATGAGAGTATAGGTCCCATGGGGTGTGGAGTAAAAAGTGAACCCCGTTACCTGGGGGTAAACAAAAGAGGCACACATCACACAGGCCATGTGAATCCAAGCATGCCTGCAGCCCTTCCCCACCCGACAAGTGGGGCCCGTCCCAATAGGTCCCATTGCCCTTAGATCGAGCTGTAGGTTTTTCCCACAAATTAAAAACTCCCCCCACCACTGGTGTCCTGCCCCTTCATTCAGAACCTTTGCCAAAATGGGTTTGTGAAAACTCAACTGGCACTGGTTGGGGCGTAGAGCGCCACAAGGTGGATCAGAACCCCCTCATGAAACCAGAGAGTAGCATAGCCCTCCCCTCCTCACACATGCAGACCCTAATTTCCTTTTCTGTCTCTTATGGATCAGCATCCCAACGCCCCCTCTTCTTTCCATGCCCGACCCCTAAAATACCTGGCCCAAGAGACCACATGGAACGCTTTTTTTTTTTGCTCCCCTTGAGAAACTGGTTTCCTGAAGGAAAAGAACATCCATCTCCATTCTGCAGAAATCTCTGGCAACTAGGGACCTCTTGGTCAGTGAATTTAGTCTTGTCATGTTTAGTGTACAAACACAAAGACAATCAGGACCACCTTAGTCTCGCCTAAAATATCCCCACAGAGACAGACCACCTAAATGGAATATTTTCCCCCTGGGTCCTAAGAACTTGAAATAAACATTCCCTCTCCCCAAACATACACCTTCCCCAGCTCCCCATTCCCTTCCCCAAAACCCCTTGCATTCTTCCTCTCTCCCTCCGTGGCACCTGGTCCCCTCCAGTTAACATCACTTGATGAGCACCTAACCCCCAAAAGGACCCGCTCACCCTGTTATCTCCACAAACTCCTTCAAAACACGTGACCCCCCACTTTCCAATTCCCTAGTACCCCCCAAAAACTCTCTCTCGCCCCCAAAGCACCCGCTTTCACAAACCATTTCCACCCTCCAATGCGACCTATGGGAACAACCAATTAACTAAAGGGTACATCCTCCTCCAGACACAACCAAATCACATTAGTATCCCTCACCAAAAGAAAAAACTCGTCCCCAAGTTCTGAGAAGAAAAGACCACAAACCCCAGGTGCATGCGACGAGAACTGCTGCCCCGCAGTGAGGCCCAAAGCCCCCAGATTCAAGTGGGCCCAGCTGGGGGAGTGTTCAATTTCCTGTATTTCCTCGAGCCTGGTATTCTGTGGCTGTTCTGCCCTTTATTGCGCCAATGTCTGTCTTGGGGCCCTTCGATCCCTCCTCTGTTGTGGACTCCTCACCTCCTATGAGGTCTCTCATGACCCTCAGTATGTCATCTTCTGTAACCAGCTTGTAGCTGTGTCCGTCTAGTTCAAAAGAAACAGAGAATGGGAAACCCCACCTGTATATACCCCCTTTTCATTCAGCCATTTCCTGAGGGGCACGCCTCTTTGCCAACATGAGGGAGGATATGTACTGAAAGATTGTAATTCTTGCGTTACCCAGCATCACCATGCCAGCACCCTCGCTTTTTCCTGTATCCTCTGCTTGTCTGAGTAAATATGATAGTGGGCCAAGACTGACCTTGGGCCTCTGCCGGCGCCACCTGCTCTATGCACCCTGTCAGTCTTGGGCTTGTCAATGGAGTTATCTCTGAAGAAAACTTTAGCAATCTTGTGCACAACTCTGTGCAGATCTCTGTCCATCTCACCTTCCCTCTGCGAGACCCAAAAGAATCTCAGGTTGTTCCTTCTTTCTCGATTCTCAAAATCGTCCCTCGTATGGGTAATCTCCCCCTCTCTCCTCTCCAGCTCTGCCATCCTCATGTCCAGCTCCGCCATCCTCATGACCATCTGCGTTTCCAATGTATCGAGGGATGCTTGGTTGTGCTCCACTGCCTGCAACCTCTCGTCCATTTTGTCGATTCTGACGTTAATCTTATCCACCTTTCCCCCGATGGGCATCCACAATCCACAATCTCCACTAGCCTCGGTGTATCCCATAAGAGTGTTGTGCCCCTCACTTTGGCACTGCCTGAGGGTCCCTCTGTGTTGTAGGTTGGAAGGGCCACTCAGGTGCACCTCCCCCAGCATGGCAGAGAATCACTGTGTGTCAGAGTGGGGGGGAGCGGAACCCACACCCCCTAGATGGTGTGCAAGATCTTCCAGGGAGGACGAAACAGGGGGTGTAGGGATGGGCCGCTCACATCCACACACCAGCATCCCCCTGCTCATGCACTTTGGGCCCTCCACTTTCTCTCTGCCTCCTTATGAAGGCTACAGGCCGCTCCGGCGTCTCGCCTGCAGCTCGCTGTGACAGAGCTCTGCGCGGGCAGTTTTACTTTCACTTTCGCATCTGCTGCTTCCAAAGCAGTTATCTCAGGTTTCTTCCCTGTGTGCCTGAGGGTCTTATAATCCGCCTGCACCAAGCGTTATCTGTTCATGGGGTCAAAGTGGGGTCTCGATCCACTTTACGGCCTGTCGGACTGGGAGTAACGCTCTCAGGCTGTGTCCATGAGCGCGCCCCCAGTGTCTGCTAATTTTCCCTTTTTAATTCAGTGTTATTCTTTTTCTTTCCTTACCTCTATCATTTTATCGCCATAGTGGCCCAAACAGTAGGTGTGATGAATTTACCATTGTTCTCGGGCTTCTGCACTTCCCACTGCATTTCACAAGCTCTCTGTGCTGCATACCCAGTATTCTGAGTCATGCTGTCCCTGCATTGAAAAAACACTGTTTGCTCTCTGAAAGAAAGTGAGGGTCACTAAATTCAGGGTGGTGGGGGTTAACACAGGAGATAGCAAGGGTACAGTTTATGGTTTGTGATCTTATTCTGTGTTTCACGTACCCATATAAAGTGGCTTACAGAGATCATCTTTATGTGCGTGCGTGTGTGTCAGGAAATTGGTGTTATTTTTAGCATTGTCAATAATTGCATATATTAGCTGTATATTCTTGCACAGTACACAATATATTAATTGGTTTTCCTATGCCTGTCCTACTAAAGCATAAGAGACCACACCAGAGGCCTTTATTGTGTGGTAAGTTAGTGGTCCTGAGCCAAAAGCTCAGGGTCACTGTCATCTGGCACACAAAAGAACACAATGAAAAGGGCTTGAGCACTATGCCACTATTGTGTGACAGGTGAGGGCCACTGTCACCTGGCACACAATAGAACATAAACCCCCACCCCCGCCCTCCAGGGAGTCAGTAGCGAGGGGAGTTGCACCTCAAAATAAAATTGCTGATAACAGGAGATGGGCTACACCATGAGTCCTTTGATTACTAAGGGTAGATTTTATTTGGATCCCAATAGGGACCCCTCTTTATTTATTAAACCACTTATTCTACTTATAATATTTCCTATTCCCCTTCCTAACATACCCCTGGTGGGAGTACGAACTAATGGGAATCTGCTATGCCAGCTCACCTTTCTTTGGAGGGGTGCCAGGGACCCTTAGGGTGAGTCTGACACAACAGACCCCTTCCCTAACTTCAGTTACCACCAACATGGAGAGTGACACTAGAGGAAGGCCTCTCTGAGTATCCCCATCTTGCTAGGCAACTTCAGGCAGCCCACAATGCCCAGACACTACCTCACCCCAGGGTACGTTTCCTCTATCCCCCTTTTCCTATTACAACAATTATCGAGTGCTTTTGCCAGAGTGCTTTGCTGAGTGAAGTTACCTGCAGGAAGGGCTCCTACTGTTGGCTGGTACGTTGATGTCAAACTACTGATTTCCTCAACGTTAGCCCACTGTGAGACTGCTGCTTCATATTTACTCTCTCTTCACCTTTGTAGCATCAACACTACATTTCGGTGGACTACTGTGGACTCTATGTGGACATTTAATTGACTTTAAACCTCTCTCAAATCTGGCTCCATCCCTTTCCTCCTGCGCCCACTAAAAGTGCTTTGTTGAGTGCAGTTAGGCAGTTTGGCTGGGTGGCGGGAAGTCGGTGAGTGTATATCACGTTGGATAGATTGCTATTTGTCGGTCTACATTATTGAACCTGTTCTTTTTGTGCTATGTGTGTTTATATACACCCTCATCGAAATTACAGAGAGTGATTGGGAAGAAACATGAGCTATGCCTATACTCTAAAAGCTGCTATGCCGATTACCGACTGCACTTCATCTGTTGACAAAATATCGACATGTAAGATTGAAACACGATTGTTCAAAAATGTCTATGCTCCAACCAGTAACACGCACGCACAGAGATATTCCAGTTCAAACTGTAGACATTTGTAAATTTTGCAAGCCCAAACCCGCATTTGAGACTGTTCAACAAGCAGCCGCCCACAGTGACAAGACTCTGCTGAATGTCAAGGCAAGCTACTGAAATCTCAGACGCAGGGCCTCATTACGACTTCGGCGGTATCCATGTGGCTGCCGCCGAAATCGGGTCCGGGTTTGGATTCCCAGAATGGGGAATTACCGGGCCATTCCGAGTTTGGAGAGCCCAGTAATTCCTCCCTCCAGGAACCCGAGCCCGGACCTTCCCCATTCCCATTGAGCCCCTATAGGGCTCAATGGGAATGGTAGAGGGAGAAAACAACGGGCCGATTACGAGCGGCCTGTTGTTTGCTCGCTCTTCCCCTCGCGGGACCGGGTAAGGACGCCAGGTTTGACCAGGCTTTACTTACCGGGACCCGCGAGGGGAGCTTGTAATGAGGCGGAACGGGTTTAACGGTCCGCCTCTTTTAGCGGAGTACGTTAACCCATTCCACCTCACTCGTAATGAGGCCCGCTTGTTAATAGACTTCGCAGACTCGGCTATAGGCAAGTCTGATTTGACATCATTCCTACCTGTGCCTAGTTTCTCAATTAGTCCATCCCATGCCCTGCCTTGCATCGGTGTACCGCCTGTTGTTGTAATTAGTCGCTGCAGAGATTAATATTGTGAGGGAAGAGCATTTACTTTGGCCTGTGCTTCAGCTATCTGCCTCTCCAAGCAGCTCGAACTGCATTTTGCAACAACCCACTCCAAACACAACTAACGTGGGTACCAGTTGCTGTACTCAGGTGCAGATTGTCAATTCCACGTTTAACGATTCGCCATCACCTAAGTTAGCTGTGGATACCCGCAATTAACTAATGTCCCAGAATGAGCGTGAAGTCGAGTATATACCTTCTGGCCTCAATGACAAGTTCCAGAGTTAAATGCATGCTCCAATCATGCTTTCAAACTCCTCATCAGCCTCTTCTCCTTTATCTGTTTCCTTTGCACATCTGACACCTTGTAGAATATCATTTCATAGACAGGCGCCTCCTCCCGTGCTTGAGGCTGCGCTAGGTGCCATGAATATGACTCTAACATCATTAATGAGACTCTATGAGACGTTGGATGCCAAGATAAATAAAAATACTGACTTGCTTGAAAATATTACATTATGTATGGTGGATCAAAGCTGCCACTCTAAAATTGGTGGGGATGGCGTTACAAGGGGTGTTGTTAGTACCAATCACATTGCACCTACTTTCCTGGACCCACCAGCAGCTGTCACATTTTTCAGTGCATATTGAAACATAAGGGTGGCGTCCTGCCACATAAATTTATATCAATTATCCTCTGCATGTATATTTACTGCAAAGGTTATGTCATTTTGCATGCTAAGTTTCAAAGGAACTGTATACTCATGATTAGTAGAGGTATAAATACAAACAAATGTCATAGTTGACTATTAGCTTATTTATTTAGCTAATGTCAAAAGAGTATTTAATAGTTTTTTTGAACAACACTTGCCTACTGATTGGCAGACATATTGAAAACAGAACAAAGCAAAAAGCAAACTAAAGTCACAATTCAAGTTATTTACACATGGTCATAGATTTGCTAATGCATGTATATAAAAGCAGGGCAGTTTTTCAGCAATTATGATCGCAAAACACATAAAATGTGAAACTGTAAATAGTGAAACGGAGTTTAGTCTTCACAAAAACATCCTAGTAGTTGTTTCCAAGGTGTGCTGGATTTTTGGGAGGTAACCAAGTCTTTGGTCTACGTCTAGATATTGATCAGATGGTGTGTGGGGACGGGCATGACTAGCCCAGATGGTATGTGGTCCCGTGACGTTTCGGCGTGGAACGCCTTCTTCAAGCGTCTTGACCCGGTCTCCCTGGACATAAAGAAGTAGATGGTGGAGGTCGACTTCCAATGGTGTTGAGGTAAAAGGAACCTTGCAGCAAGGGTCTGGAGGTCAAAGCTGTGCTCAGGGCAATTGTCTGATCTTCTGGATGGGTGTAGATCAGCAATGCGTAGGCTGGTGGGAACACTGTGGACCAACAGCGGGGAGCTCGCAGAGAAGGGAAGCTCTGTGTTTTCAATTAGTGGCAGCAGCGATGCAGATGGCGCATACACAGATGTGTGGATGCATGGCGTACCGCTGTTACGGCTAAGAATCCAGAGGCGGTTGAGTCAGCTCTGCGGAGGCGAATCGAATCAGCATCAGCGTGCCGTGTTACATTGTTCAGTGCAATCACTGATTCAATGTCCCCACACATTGCACTAGATACATCATCGATTCTAGTTGAATCGAATCCCTCAACTCTCCAGATTTCCCATTCAGTAAATCCTGGTGGCGTGTTGAACGCCATTCAAAACGGTGAGGGTTGTCCCCTACACTAAATGGTTAAAATTGGTACTTCCATTAATGAGCACCATCAAGACTCTAGTGAGGTAGGGCTGTTGTCTGCACCTGCGCCTCCCGAGGCTACCAGCGTATCCCACACTAACATGCAAGTCACTTGCCCGACATAAACTATATTTGTCAAAATTAAGCCTCAACCATCCAATAATCAAATGCCAAAGAAACCCACGAACCAAACACCTCCACCATAGTCGTCTCAGAGCAGCTGTCGTACGTTTGTGCAATCATTGACCCTTCCTCCCACTGAAACACAGACCACTAGTCTTCAGAGCAAGAAAAAATATGCCGAAATTGCCAAAACCAAGAAAGCAAATAAAAAAGCAAAATTCACTATGCCTTCAAAATCGTCACCAGATCCTGGTTTAGCCTATGAACCACTTGACGATCTAATACGGGAAGCTGCTCACCTGAAAACCCTGACTACTGCCACCCATAATCCTAGCTGTAACTCTTAGACAGCTGCAAGTCGATTTTCACAGTTAGCCTCATGCACAGAGGTTGAGAGTGCTGAGACTGCCGAAACTGCTGCCTGTAACTTTAGTTGCAATCCCCATACTGTTACAACCTGAGCCCCACAGGTTGACCTCATGCTTAGACCTTGGATTGTCGATGAACCCTGTCACCACCCACCCTATGTTTCTTTTTTTTTCAACACTTTATTTAGGTTTTCATGAAGAACAAATAATTCAATGGTACATGGGTTTCCAAAATTATAGCGATTTGCATTAAACATAAACATATTCTTCCTATATTGTCATGTATTTCCATCATGAACATATACATTAAATCAATTTAAGCTGCTATAACAAAATACCCAGTGTCTGTGGGTCAAAAAGATATAATACACAAGCACAAACTACATAGACTGAACATGACAAATCATAAACGAACACACATGTATGTACATAACAAACTACAAAATAGACCAACACACACATGTTCATCTCATAAATTGCTCAAAAATCACATGCAACCATACATCTCATTGAAAGGCCCTCATAATTCCAGATAAACATCCTTCCGCTTTTGTTTTAACAACATATGCTTTTCAAAGTTTGGAAAAGTCTACACATCTGACAGCCAACCCTCAACTAGCAGTGTTTTCCTAGTTTTCCACACTTTCAGGATTTGCTTGGTCACCACAATCAGTACTTTATCAATTCAGCAAGACGAGTCACGTTACATCAGATCTACCTTTGGGTGAAAGTAGAACTGGGGCAGATGAAGATCTCGGGAATGTCACCCCGATTGTATCCAACATATGAAGCACATCCTTGCAGAAGTCAGCAACCGTAGTACAGTCCCATAGCATGTGCATCAGCGAACCCCTTTCTCGACCACAGCCCCAGCACGTCTCAATATCAAGCATACCCAATCCACACATCTACACTGGAGTCCAGTAGAAGCGACCTAGAATTCTCTAGTGAGTATAGAGTGAATTCAAATCCATTTTAGCCCTTGTCACCACGCTCCATAGCCCCTGCCACTCCTTTACTGATATCCAGTCTTGTCTCAGCTTCTTCCAAGAAACTATCAAGGAGTCTTCTACCATCATCATTTTAAGAAGGGTTGACACCATATGGGCGTTGCATCAAACAAGTCACAAACCTTGGGCCTGTCTCCCATTGATGCATTCAACAACCTCTTTCTCTCAGTTAATAAGACCTCTAAAGCTTGGCATCTCCTAAACTTCCCATTACCTAAGTCATACTTCCATAAAAGTCACAAAGGGCATAATTCAGCCTTCCTGCCAAACATCTCCAATCTTGATAACCCCTTTCCTAACCCAACTACGCCAGTTTAATGTCTTATTATCAATATGTAAACCAGGGTTATGCCAAGGTGAATCCCCATAATGCATAAATAGGTTCTGTGCACAGCCCAAAATCCATGATGTCAGTGCAGTCTTAGTAACATTGATAGGTTGTAATCTTGCTGACAGCTTTGGCATTTTTCCAAGTAAATAAACACTATCCAGGCAATAAGGTGACAGCCTCTCCCTTTCTATTGAAAGAGGCTGTGATCCCCCACTTTCAGAAACATAGTTGGCATATTTTTTCAACAAGAATCCCCTATGGTAATTCTCAGGAATTGGGTAACCAAAGCCACCATCCCAGACACTACGTACCATAATGTATTGTGGGATCTTTCCAGTGCCCCACAAAAATCCCTGAAAAACCTTATTTTTACGTTTAAGCACCTTCTTGGGAATGTTCAAAGGAAGAAATTGCATACCATACAATACTTTGAGCAGAAGCAACATTTTAATGGCATTCACTCTTGCCCAAACAATCCGAGTCATGCATTCCCATTTGCGCATATCCCTTTGGAGCACCTCTATCAGCTTGTTGATATTAAATTCCACAACTTTTTTCAGATCACGAATAAGGTAGACCGATAAATATTTTACACTTGTGTTTGCCCACTGACAATTTCAAGCAGACAGTCCCCTACATGGTGGAGACTTCTTAATCGGGAAGACCACAGATTTCTCCCAGTTGATTTTGTGCTCTGAGAGAAGACCTACTTCCTCAAATAGCTGTTTCAGTAATGCCCCTCCTTCATCTGGGTTTGCTAGAAGTATGATTATGTCATCTGCATAGGCAAGTAACTTAACCTCTTTGTCCCCTACTCACAGGCCCGGAAGGCATGCTCTTGTCTGATATAGGCTACCAGGGGTTTGAATGCCAGATTAAATAGAAAAGGTGATAGCGGGCAGCCTTGTTTCATACCCCTAAACAACGGGAAGTATGTAGATAATTTGTTATTCAACCAGATTCTAGCAGAAATGTTGAACTATAGTGCACCATCAGCATTCAGAAAGAAAGGCCTGAATCATATTTCAAGTAATGTGTAATTTAAAAAAGTCCAGTTAACACGGTCAAATGTTTTTTCAGCATCAATAAAAATCAATAACATATTTTCCACTTCGGCTTCTGGAAGTCCCCTAATGTATATTATTGTTCTGATGTTACCATATCCATATTGCTGCCTCATAAACCCTACCTGGGACTGGTCAATAAAATCCCCCATATATTTATCCAACCTATTAGTCTGTATTCTAGTGAATATTTTAGCATCTACATTAAGCAACGTGATTGGGTGGTAATTGCTACATTTAGTGTTATCCCTCCCTGGTTTAGAGATCAAGGTGACAATCGGCTCTCTCATTGATGGACAGAAAATCCCATCCATCATAAAACGGTTATATAATCCACAAAGTATGGGTGCCAGTTTGGAGCTGAACGATCTGAACAATTTTACAGGTAATCCATCCATGCCTGGGGATTTCCCAGTGTTAAGTTGGTTTTTCGCCATTAAGACCTCTGGAATATTAATAGGGGCATCTAGTGAATTTTTGCCCTCCTCAGACAGAATGTTTATTTTCCTAAAGAAATTATCCAGATCCAAACTGGAGGGATGAAACTCCTCTGGATATAAAGAGGCATAGAGGGTCCGGAAACAATCATAGATTTCCTTCTTTTTTACAACCATTTCACCAGACCCATTGTCTATCCTAGCAATGTACGATCTCTCCATCAAACCCTTCAATTTCTTTGCCAGGAGTCGACTCCTCAGCCTCCCTCCTCCCAATATTTTCTTCATATAGAAAATGCCCCTTTCTGCATGTGTATCCATCTCACACTTTAACGCCTCCTTAGCCCTATCCATCTTCAATTTGTCTCTCACGTCTTTTGACAAAGCATATTTCTTTTGCAGGTAACCTAGCTCCATCACCTTTAAGTTTTCCATTCCTGACTTCCTTGCCCGAGAAGTCCAATCTATTAATTCACTGTGAACAGAAGCCTTAAAGCAATCCCATACTATGAGACTATCTGCCGACCCACTATTCTGTTCAAAGTAGAAGGTAATAACATTCTCCAAGGCCCTATAGGCCTCTTCATTTTTTAGAATGAATAATTTAAGTCTCCACCTAAAGAAATTGGACCAATGAATTTCCATATCCAATTTTAGCATCACCATTGAATGGTCCAATAAACCACATTCTCCTATACTTGCCCAAGCCATCTTCTCAATCAACCTGCCCAAGATCAGGAAGTAATCATTCCTTGAATAGGAGTCGTGGACTGGAGAGTAAAATGAGTGTTCTCTTTCCTCAGGATGTAAAACCCTCCAAATGTCAATTAAATCAAACTTATCCACAAATCCCTGGCTCAAAGCCCATCGAGTTGTAATGCACCAAAGAGAATCTGAGCCAACGTTAGCCGCAATGGCCTCTAAGAAAAGCACAGATATCTGGAAGATGATAAACGCTGCATATCAAAATACCCAAGCTCAGTATCAAATTAACTTTAACTGTGTTCCCAAATAGATCTGCATCCAACACTTCCACAGATTGTATGCCATTCCTTTGAGCCAGAACTTTGAAGATTTGCGCGAATGGACATTGATCGATACCATGAGCTTTGATAAGGAAGATATAATCTTCCAGATCAATAAGCTAAGCACTTCTCTGGCACCAGGCCCTGACGGCATAACCAACCACATGTTAAAATCTCATCCAGAAGAATGGTGTCAATCCTCTTTACCATCTTTTCTAAGGTCATGAAAAAAAGACAAATTCCTCTGACATGGAGAAAGTCTTTAATAGTACCTATTTTTAAAAAGGGTGACTGTGAACAGTCAGAAAACTATCGTCCAATTGCCCTCCTGGACATTCCGGGTAAAATATTTGTGAGGTTACTATTAAAGGTCCTATCTACATGGGTTAAAGAGGCAAAGGTCTTTAACGACCACCAGACAGGGTCTGTTCCGGGTATGGGCACGGCCATTAATTTATTTGCCTTATGGGCCATACAGACCAAACAACCGATCTACATGGCCTTTATTGATTTCAAGGCAGCATTTAACTCAGTGTCAAGAGAACTCCTGTTAAAAAAAAACTCCAAGAAGCTAACTGCCCCTCCTATTTCGAGCCTTAGTCATGCAATTGCATACAAAAACTTTGATTCAAGTCGGCTGTCCATAGATGGCAACTTGTCCGTACCAAATGCAACAAACCGTGGTCTGAAACAGGAGTGTATTTTAGCCTCTTCTTTATTGAATTACTTTATTGATGACATTGGACGTTCAATGAAATCAGTAGTGTCAGACCACCCTAAGATTGGCTCGTACCCGTTATTGTGGCTATTGTATGTCGATGACTAAGTTCTAATTTCTAAAACACTAAAAAGCGTACAAAACTTACAATCGGCATTGGAAGCCTATGTCGAGCAAAATCAATTGGCCATCAACTTGGCTAAAAAATTGTTTTTATCTGTGGTGCAACTCACGTAATTAAGAAAACTAAATACAAGTGGAGAGTATATGGTCTGCCAATTGAAACCACAAACCAATATTGTTATTTAGGGTTATACACTAATAACCATCCATCATACTTGCCATACAGGGCTCGAATTAGAGAGACAAGTCCACACTACAGCAACACAAGCAAGAATTATCCTTAAAAAGCATAGACCATTCTCCATAGAACCGGTCATAAAGTTCTATAAGAAAAAAGTAATTCTAACCATAACTTATGGAGCAGGGACTAGAGCGCATCAGGATTGACGTTCTGGACCAAATTGGTAGGTCAATTCTGGAAGAAAATGTTGCCACTCCCGCCCAGTCCACCCATGTGCGTAGGTCGCTATGAATTCAGCATGTTATTTATGAGTGTGACATGCACTTGGAAAATGCTTAATATATACAAAAAAATGTGTCACTAACAATACTGTAGGATCTTTGCCGTCCATCTTGGCATCATACTTTAAATTAGCTGTATCTAACACCCTGGAAAAATCATATCTCAGCTACAATGTTAGCAGCAGGAATTTCTTCAGATCTATTGTTAACTGACCCTGAGCAGACCGAAAAAAAAGATATGGCAAATTGCGGCACCGTAATTAGCACCAAGGTCCCTTTGCGGGTCCCTACTTTAACGGCTGGTCTACACCGCAAAATAAGAACAATAAGAGCTACTTAGCTGTTACACTACTTAACATTCCGTAAACACGTGTTCCCTGCATAACATTTATACTACTTAACATCTGTCCTGGTGGCTCTGTCACTATACCTTCTGTGGCTGGCTGGGGGCCTGTCCCCTGATGCTCTGTGGGGGCCTGGCCCCTCTTCTTTCTTTGGAATGGCCCTGTCGACCGCACTAGGCCATCTGGGCTCACTGCACAGCCTGCGCTCCAATTGCTACTTCTGGACAGCCCTCTGCACATGTGGTGGTTGCCTCCACAGTTAGTGCTGCCCACGCGGCCCTTTTCATGTTCAGGGTGTGCCCCATAGGGTCAGCGGCGCACCCACACTCACGCCGCAACTGCTGCTTATTTTAAAATCTTTGAGAAAGCCACATTGGTGTGGGGGCAGCCGCATGTCACCACCCCGCAGTATGCACCACCATCTAAACTTCAGGCAGTGTCCTTTGTGCCATGGGGCCACAATCACCACCTCCTCCAGGCACCCTTTTAACTTTAGATGGGCATCCCAATGACAACAAGGATGCCAGCACTGTCACCGCTGCGCGCACGCGGCCTCCATTGACATGGGCATAATTTTAGGGGGGGACTGGGGTGTTTGTCCCCCCCAACTTTCTTGGCAGACCATTTTGTCCCCATTCATTTGGCTGGGGCACCTTTTCTTCAGATGTCATGTCCCCCACAACATTTTCAGCAAAGTTACTCCACTGTCCATTGATTCCCGACCCTTGACTTCACCCAGGCTGCTTGCAACTCAGACCAGGGCTTACCTTCACTGGGGCTGCCCAAAATAGCAAACCCAGAATTCCTCTGTCCTCCTCTTCACCGAGGCTGGCCGGCGAGCCAGCACAGGGCTTTACTTTACAGCAGCAGCCTCTTGGGTGGAGCAGACTTCCTGCTCTTCATCTCCTGGGCCGTGCCTGACATATTCAGCCAGGGAGGACTTTTAGAAGGGGCCAGGCTTGCTGGCCACAAGGTGGGCTTAGTGGAGGTACCACCTGGCAACCTGGCTCTGGTCCCTCCCCTCACGAGGCCCGAACTGGGCTGTTCTTCTTTGGCCCTGGACCCCCCACACACGCTGCCTGGGCCCTTTGTGATCCATGGGTCCGTCCGGTCTGGGCCCCAGGCAGGCCGACACCCACCACGTCCCTGGGGCAGTCAAGCTTCCCCTGACAAGCAGCTCAGCCCCTAGTTTGCTCCCTGAGGGGCTCCCCTATGCGCCACCCGGTGCTTCACTCTGTCTCTGTGACCTGGGGTCTGCTGCAGGAAGAGGCACCCAGAGAGGGTTCTTTTTTCTTTTCTTTCTCCCTGTCTGGTCTCTGCTTTCTGTCTCTCTGTCTCTGTCTCTGTCTCTGTCTCTGTCTCTGTCTCTCTCTCTCTCTCTCTCTCTCTCTCTTTGTGTCCTTTTCAAACTGTCACTGCTCTTTCCGATCCTCTCAGAAAACTTTTCTCCTCTGCCCAGTCCATTGTTGGGCAGGGGAGTTCCGTCTTTGTTCTTAGCTTTGTCTCCGTATAAGGGCCACTGGGGCCACGGTCTACACACAGTTTGTCCATTTCCCCTTAACCAGAGCCCGGTGTCTAGACATCACAAAAGGAAGCTTGTAATGAAGCCATTTCAGGTGGTTAGAGCCTCACTTCCAAGCTTGCTGATTGGATAGAGAGCTGAACACTGTGAGAAGAAAAAAAGAATGCAGGCTTCTGCTGTGGTACGAGAATCAATTCCACAATATCTGATTTCTCAAATCAAAGAAAACATGCTCTCATTAAGCTTTATACATCCCATCCTATAGCCCTATCTGCCGCTATGGGTCCTGGAGGCCAAGTTAAAGGCCTGAGGGCAGCAAGGGTTTTTAACAAAGTTTACCAGCCCATAACATCAGTTGAGGCCCAAGGGTGGGGCCTATAAAGCTATTTTAACCTGCGCTGCTCGTGAAGGAAAAAACTGTCAAAAGGGCATACATTGTGGAAGCAATTAATGCCTTTAAGGGCCTAGATAACAGGGAGTTTATTTTTCTCGCTTTGCTTATGGTATCAACATTAACATTGGCAGGTTGGGCCCTGGTATTACATTTTAAATCTGCCTGGGGGTCGTGGGCTATTGGCTGTGGGTAAATACACAGGGACAGCTGGTGGTCACAAGGGCGTGTATGAAGTGCACTCCATGCACTCCATGCACTCCATGCTGTCGGAATACTTGGAATATGATAGTCTGAACAATCTGTAAACTCCACCAGTTCTCAGAGCCTGCAGATTGCCCAATGGAAATGCTGACTGAACATTCAAAGAGTTATAATTCGAGTTTATGGACCCAGACCAAGGGACGCACCTGGTGTTATGGGCTCTGAGTGCCGGGTTAAAGGCCCAAGTGTACCAAGGGCGCTTAAAGAGGTTAATGGGCCCATAACACCCTGTACAGCCCAAGCATAGGGTTTTTAAAGTGAAAAATATGCAAGCTATATGAACCATTTCACGTGCTATACTTAGCAATAATCCTGCGTTTGATGGGCAGTATTATTGCTATTAGCAACCTGAGGCAAACCATTGAGGTGCCAATACCAATAACACAGTTTAATAAATTGCTGTGCTGCTAGCAGCAGCCGGGTAGAGTCAGACAGGGTTGCCATAGAAATGGAAGGCAGGGTTCTGCTCGGAATCCCTCTTCTATTTCCATGGTACTGAAGTAGGAAGCAGTGCAGCTCGGATGGAGGAGCCCCCGAGATAAGGAGTGTTGGACTGGAGTGGGGACTGGATTGGCTGGCGGTCGGGTGGTGTGGAGGGGCTGGATTGGGAGGCAGGAGGCAGGGGAGGAGGAAAAACAGCAGGCGGGAGGGGGGGGAAGCCAGGCGTGCAGAGCTTGCATCAGTAGATTCAGCCTGAGATTGAGCTACCTAATTGGCTCCCGCACCCTCTGAGGGTGTGAATGGTTATTATAGAAAACAGTGAGAACACTTACAGAACATTCCAAGAGTTATAATAGGATTTGGTGAAGTACCATTGCTAAGCTCCATTTACCAGGTGCTAGGAATATTTCTGTCCCTCTGCCATTAAACCAGGAGAACTTGTTTCAATAGCAAAAATAAAATCAAAGAACTTATTGCAAAACATTGACAACTCTTTCACGCAGAGGCTGATCATAAGATATGCCTAAAATCCTCATGTTTGTTAAAAAAAATAATTAATTGTATTTCTTACCATATGAGATGAGGAGACTTCTTAGGAGACATCTTCATAATGAAAGTTAATTAATCTGTTCTCACTTCATGAAAAGGAGAATGATTGCATGTCCATACTGAGGATATTACATCACTCTCCAGCAAGAAGAGTACTTTTCAGTACTTTGCTGCTGGCATCCCATATCATGTTATTAATGCTTGGACTTTAACCTGGCATGATACATGTTGGACAAACTAAGCGCAAAGTGGAAGAACACTTATTTGAACATAAAACTGACAAAATTAATAAAAATATGAAGTCAAGTGTTACTGAACACTACAGACGAATCACAGTGTTAGCCACCTACAAACATTTGTTCAGAAAATTCTAAAAGACATTCTCACAAAGACATTGGGCCTCATCACGGGTTACCGGCAACCTTGCATTACTGTTTCTGCCGTCTGACACCCCTGTGTTACCGGTATATCACAGGCGGCAGCGGTACGGTAAGTCCCCATTCCCAAAGGACTCCATGGGAATGGGAACACTGAAGCACTGGCACTGTTGTTAGCAGTGCCAGTGCTTCAGTGAATTTCCTTCTGGCAGGGGCCTGGCACCTTTTCCAGACCGGGTCACTCAGAGTCTGCCGGCAGGGGGCGGCACGGATTGTTTAGTGCCCTTACCGACAGACTCGGAGTGACCCAGTCTGGAAAACAGGCATCTTTATTTCCGGACCGGATCATTTGTAATGAGGCCCATTGATTTATAAAGGGAGAGCCTTCTGCACAATATACTTTTAAAAACAGAATTGCAAAAAGGCCTTCATGAATTTACTAACTGGAGAATATTCATGTAAAATCTTGATTTGCTGTCGATCTATTGTTTAAGACAGTTTAAGTTATGCAATCTTTCTACTGTTTCTAGTAGACTGGCACAGATTGCTATGACATTTTAGGAATTCCTTTTGTTTCAATTGCTTGTCCCCTCCTATTTTTACTTGAGGAGTACTTAGATAATTACTTGAGAATGTTTGTAGAAGCAGACGTAGACCAACCATTAGCTCACTCGCAGAGCTGGACTCCTATGTGAGGCGCTTATCATGAATTACCGTTTTATATTTATCATCTACGAGTTGGGCGGAAACTTGGAGGATTCACCTCCAGCTATGAGCTGGAGGTAAATCTGCCAACTTTTTACCCAATTTTGGTGGAATTACTGCAGCGGAATTAGCGCCGCAGTGATTCTGCCAAAATGTCCTATGGACTCCAAATAAATGGGGACTAACACTGCCACCGGCACTTGTAATCCGGCGCCAATACCGCCAGACCAAGTGGCGGTAATGGTATTACAGTTTGGTGGTATCTTGGCGGTAAATCCAACAAACTCATAATGAGGCTTTCTTAAGATGTTTTATATATTTTATTTCTTTTTTTTAGCACGTGCAAAAGGGAGAATGCTACTCCTGGAGCATTTTGCACTGCAATAATGGAACATGTTAATTGAATTAACCACAGCTAATAGATATGATGCAAGGAAAAGAATGAATACATTCAAATTGAAGTCAATGAATTGCTAACTATGTGAAAAACATAACAGACTTCTGTTGCTCAATTAAGTACAGACTTCTGTTACTCATTTAATAATGAGTGCACACTAAGGGCAGAGGAAAAAACACAGTTGCCCACTTACCATCTAGTTCACCTGGGGTGCGCCATACATTTGACCCCATTACTACCATCTAGATCACCCGGGGTGCTCCATACATGTGACCCTATTATTATCATTATTATTATTATTATTATTATTATTATTATTATTATTATTATTATTATTATTATTATTATATTTATTGAGCACAGACATAGCTTCGGGGAGCAACAGAGCGCTTCACAGAGGTATATTTACTGCTCGTATGGTAGGAGGGCAACGAGTAGTTGCACCTATAGTCCTAAAGATCATCGTCAAGGATAAGCAGAGGCAAGGACATTGTGACACCCTACAATAAAAGAAATTAAGATACTTGAGTCAGGGTATAAGGAGGCTGTGGGACAAGCTGATGGATTTAGGAGGCATGAACACATGACTGAGCCCATGGAAAGGCTGCCTAGCTTTCTTGTGGCAGACATGAATGCCATGTGTCTGAGCCACCCATGCAATCATGAGGTCGTCCTAGTTTAACTCCTCAAAAATACCCATGCAACCCATGCATTCTGGTGGCGAGACCAGCCATTTTTCCTATTTCTCTAAAGAAGTGTTTTTTTCCCAAGATTACACTGAGGGCCTGATTCTGAGGTGCGGGTAATAATGGAAAAGTGCTGTGCCTGAGTTGAAAGACGCTTTTCCATGAAGACATGTATTCTGATGTAATACGGGAGTGGCGGCAATAAACAAAGTCCGCCACTCCTGCAAAGTCATGATTTACGGCAACCGTCTTGCCAACAACCTCACATGTCAGGGGCTGGCAGGACTGTATTCAGAGGCCAGAACAGCCTTCATGCGCCAGCCAAAAGAGGCGTTCATTAACGGTACCCTGGGAGTTGCTGGTAAATTCTACAGCATATTTTTTCCCATTATGAACATATTATTTCTCAGCGCAGCACCACTTTTCTAGTTTAATGAAAGTTTAAGAAAACCTTAGAAATGATAAAAGTGGCAGTCATTTGAGAAATGCTTGCAATGCCACTGGAGCACATGTCCCCCACAACGTGTGATTTTACCAGCTTTTTCTGCTGGAAAGCACATTTCCACTCCAGTATTTCCACCCATCTTAGAATGATGGTGCTGGGAACTAGAGCGGAGAATGTCAGCTTTCCTCGCTATATTTAGCACAAGCTAAGAATCAGGCCCTCAATCTCTTATCATGCACAGGTGGCATCTGGATGGCCAATGCTTAGAGGCAAACAATATCGCCAATGGAATTTAAAAATGACACATTGGGCCTCATTCTAAGTTTGCCGGTCCGGAAACAACGGTGCCAGTAAGCATACCGACACCGTTGTTTCGGACCAGCAAACTACGGGTTTGCCCGCCGGAGCCGCTGTACCCGACAGGTCTGACCGTGCCGGGCGCAGCGGCCACGGTAGGCAGACCCGTCATGGAAGCACCGGCACCATCCCCACTCCCATAGAGTCCCATAGGACAATTTCCAGCCGCCGGGGATGTAATCTCACGGTGGCACCGGGAAGTCAGGCTCGTTAAATAATTAGGGGTCCATCGGCAACCTGCTGGTAGCACCAGTACGGTTACCGCAGGACCCGTAATGAGGCCCATTGACTATCTTTTGGGGGATGAATTAAGTGAAAGCGTTTGTAAATGTCATCAGAACCCTAGGGTCGAATAATTGGTACTTAATACAAGTGTTAGTCACTGGGCCTGATTCAAAAGGTTTTTCCTCTGCCATTTTATGCCTGATTCTAAAATCCTAACTCTGAAGCACATTTGCCGATGAAATCTTTTTGAATTGCATTTTCACTGCAGCATCTGAAAGACTCTTTCGGCCTCTCCAGATTTCCTCCCACTGTAGGCTTTCTGAAAACTATCAGGTGCAAAGCTGAGATGCTCATGGTCATTTACATATTTCTTTATTTAAGTTCATAAAGCACTTATGCCTCAAACGCTGTACTCAATTTAATTAAATGAATGAATAGACTAAGCTGCAACCAGCATGAAGTACAAATCTTAAAACTTAGAAAAGAAAAGAAACTCCAAGAGAAGAAAGAAAAGAAGCGAGAAGAGACTGCACAAAGGGCGAAAGGTTAAGCATTCCAAAATTTAAGATCAAGAAGAAAAAGGAGAGGAAGTGGGACTCCATGATGCAGAACAGTTAGTAATAATAAGGACATTAAGTGCAAGCAGAGAGACAGATTGTGCACCAATACAAGTGAAAATAGATAGCAGGGTGCCAAACAATGAAGATATTTAGAGACAATCGGACTGGGTATAGAATTGTCTGAGGCACCAATGAGAAAGTGGCCGACAGTTTCAAAGGACCATTCATTCCTTCTGTGACAGACTGTTTGAATAGTACCCAAGGGGGAGTATTTTGATAAAAATGTGATGCAAATTTCTAAGAGGATGCAGTTCTTGGGATTTGTGGTACATTGAAGGACATCCACTTACAAGTTTCAGGAAGCAAATTTTGAGTTGTCAGGAAGAAGAAAAGAGGCACGTCTATTCCAAACGTGCCAATGGTATACTTGGTGCGGATCTTAGGGCTGTTGTCCTCCCCCATCCTCATCTTGACAGCAGACAATTGAAAGGTGTACATCATTCCTGGCCTCATCCTCCCCATCGTCAATGTACCGACGATGTGAGAAACACTATTCACTCAAACAGCCATTTAGACCCTATCCTGATGACATCACTGAAGAAATAGGTTTGCAGAACAATGAAGTTGCAATGGAGCAAGAAGACTGACTGTGACCATGCAAAAGCTGATGATGTCACGACTGAGATTATGACATAGATACATTAGACATGAAGCACATATGCATTCCTGCATGAAGCTCTGCAGACGCTTAGATTAAATTGCTTGCGGATTTCCTCATGCCGAGCTCCTCTTGCTTGTAATTAGGGAGATTCCGAATCCCTCATGTTACAACAGGTGATAGCAGAGGAAAGTTGCTAAGACCCCCAGCAAATACAGTTTTTCCCACCATGTGCCTGAAGAGATGCATCGTGACCCACGAGGACCGGACCATTGACCATGCGTGAGAACTGATACGGTCGTCAGGAGCCCCCTTGGTGAAGTTTCTTCCCACTCCCCATGGGACGCTGAGCAGACCGGAATGCAGAGTGGCAGATTGTGGGAGTGATGCTGTCCAAGGGCCTCAACGGATCCACGGAGTGTAAGTATGAGTCCAACAATTTGACAAATATTGGTGGCAAAGTTGTTGTGTCGTGGTTTGGCCCTGGTTTTGTTGTGTTTTCTACGTTATTTATGAGAGATTCCCTATTTCCAGGTGTTAACTAGGTTACAAATGACAAGATGATTCCCTGTGGCTAGACATTGTGCCTCATTATATTTGCGAGTGCCAGACCCGGTTGCGAGTTTGGAGGTAGCCTTGCCGGTTTTACCGGCAAGGCTACCTCCAACCTTATAATGAAGCTCATTAGCTTAGGTTGCAGAAGGTGGTACCTTCAATTTTATGGAAAAAAATAACAGATTAAAGGTTGTCCCATGTGATTTCAGTGTAGAAGAAGTACCCCATGCAGTTCAGTGGGCCTAAGATGGATTCTGTTGTGAATGAAATAAGCAGGAAGATGGCCGTATTGTGTATTTGTGTATTTATGTGTGTGTTGTGTATTGCATTGTGGTGTTTTGTGTATTAAGGGGTTTGAAAGTGCACTCAAATTATTTTACATGCCTAGTGGTTTGGTGACATCACACAAAAAGGTTGTTAATCGGACATAGCACATTGACGTAATAGTGACGGCCCGCAAAAGGGCACAGAGCTGTTGGCGAAGGAAAATGAAAAGAAGGGTTGTTTTGTAGCAAGTTGAAGTGATGGTGAAGTTTCAGAAAGCAAGATGGTTGATGTACCATTTGAGTATGGCTCGAAGAGCACCTGGAAAGTTGTGGCTTGACCTTTGAGACTGGAGCAAGGGCGATGTATGGAACACAACCTAATTGATGGTGGTGAGCTGAAAAGGCTGGTGGAGCAGTCTAAAGGTTGTTTTGTTGTGGAGAAGTTGGTTAATTGTTCATAACGATTGTAGAACTGAAATTGGCATTGTGTAAAGTGTGAAAAAATCCTGATTCGAGGTCAACTAAGTATTGCCAGTCAGAAAGTGATGTGCCACCGTAGGGGATACACCGCTTAAACATTTGTTCAAGTCCCTTCTGAGATCCCAGGACAAAATCTGCAAGTACAGAGCAGAATGGACTTGTGATTCTGAGGGCAAAATGATGAGGCTATTGCCCAGAGAAGGCTCTCTTTCGAAATCTGTGCTGCAACACACAACCACATATTTACATGATGCATATAAGGGAAAGAAACTGAGCAGTAGATGTATAACCAGCCTGATGCGGGGGGTGAAGCTCCCGTGGCTCCTCAAATCACAGACCCTCCACCAGGGGGACAGTGATTTTACCTCTTGAAGGAGTTAAAAGCTGCGACATCGTACACCAACCCTGCGTATGCACCTCCTGCGTATGGTAGTGAAGAAACACTTATTCACCAGCTGTGGCGCACAGCTGGTGAATAAGAAAAAAGGGATTTTTATTAATGAAGACAAAGAGCACAGCGACCTGCAAGCGAAGTTGACGTGGGTGATGAAGTGACTCAGGAGATAAAAGGGACGATGAGGCAACAGTTCCACGGAATGAGTGGGTAGGAGGACAAATACTGCTCAAACTATATGAAAGACGCTTAACAGAGCTCAGAGACCCATAGGACAAAGCTAAACAAAAAAGAGAAAAAGAGAAGGAGGAAGAGTGCAGAGAATGGGCAGATATAATAAAGGAAGTGAACAGAATAGAAAGGGAGGAGAGGACCAACAGGAACTGTTTAGACAAGAGGCAGAGAATGTAGAAGAGAAAGAGAGAGAGGAAAGAGGAAAGAGGTGAAGACAGAAAGAAATAGAGGAGACAACAATGAGAAAGGCTGAGGAGGTAAAGGAGAGGCAGTTGTAATTGAGAAGGGAGAAGAGGAAAATGGAGATTGAGAGGATTGTTAAAGAATGTCGGCGCAGGGAGGAAGAAGAGCGAGATAAAAGACAGAAGGGGGAGAGAGAGAGAAGCAGAGAGATGACGGGACCCGGACCTCTACATAACGACGATGAAGCAGGAATAGGGAGGATGATCGGTATTCTGTATTGGAGCACAATGGAGAGCACTTCTGCCCCTAAGGCAAGCAAACGCATAGCAGGGTCCTCCATGAGAAGAACTGACTCACTCGTAGAGGGGAGACAACAGGGGAAAATATTCTGAGGTGACTTAATTTTGAGGATGAAGGGGTGAAGGCAGTGATGACAGCTTAGGGACGATGGGGTCATATGAAGAACTAGGAGACAGCGTTGACCAAGAAGGGGGAAGGCTGCAACGCCTCTCTGAGGAGATAAACCCAGAGCGGGAGACACAATAGAATGAACGGGAAGATATAGAAAGGGGAAAGCTAGAAGCTGAGGGGTGCCTTAAGAGCTCCGAAGGCAGATCACATAGCACGGACGAAGTCACTGCATATGTGCAGAGGCTGAGAGCGCTACCAGGACAGAAGAGGAGTAGCATGACAAGAGCATTCACAAGTATGAAAGACATAGGGAAATATGATAAGGGCAGTGGATAACACAGTTTCCACTGTTAGAGATGGGTGGCAGACAATCACAATATATAGCGTGGCAACAGATGGACAAGGAAAACTTAAGGTGTAAGTTACCATCATTAACTGCAGGAGTGGGGAAGTCGATTTATGAACTGGAAAGAGTGACAACAGGTATGACATTAGCAGTGGGGGACATGAAGAGCTTACTCTCCACCAGTCCTGGGGAAGTAGCTGACGATGTTTGGAAACAGGTAGGATATCCCGGAGTGACAGCACAGAACACAGTGCATAATGGAGCGCCATTCAATAACTGCAGGGCTGCCGTATGGCAGGCTCTTAGGGTGCAGTACCCAGACACATCAAAAATAAGCTTGATCATGACACGAAAAATGCATCGGAAGGAAGACCCACTTCAGTATATTCAGGAGATACAAGAGTGTTGGCATCTAGAGAAGCGTTAACCGTGGGACAGAACTCTGGGCTTATTTTTCTGCATATTAAGCCATGGATTGCCAGAACAAGTGCAGAAGCAATTGAAAATTGAAAAAATTAGTGGGGAGCAATGGTCATAATTTCAGCTGACCATAGTACATTATTGTCACCTAATGCAGGATAAAGCAAGAAAGAAGCGCAAGGAGAGAAAACAGGAAGAAGCTAAGTTAGTGCAGAAATAATTGTCAAAATATAATAATTAAGGAACGATGTTGACACTCCGAGAGGGAGCAGTTACCAAAAACACTCAGCATCAGCACCAACTGACAGGGGGACATTTTGCAGGAAGGGGAGGCACTAACTATTGGGTGCAGGGAAGAGGTGGTGTACTCAATTGGAGAGGGGTAGGGTATCCAGCACAGCAGGGTGGGGACGGGTTTAACGCGGGACAGCCCAGACCCATGGGTGTTCCGCCACAATGTTGGTTATGCAGGAAGACCGGTCACAAATCATGAGTATGTAAAAGCAGATTGGGAATGCAACAGAATGGGGTGGCCACATATCCGCCGACATAAAACACTGAGCAACCCGACTATTATGCCCAAGATCACACAGAGAAACATTCATATGCACAACATGCACTGGTCCAATCACAACAGCCCATGACACACACACCACAAGCACAGGTGAACACACAGCCACTGCAGACAGTGTTGCAATCAACGGCGCAGCAGAACATTGTAGCCACAAAACTCAAGGACACCTCGGTCCACTCTCCCACACAGAGGCTTCGAGGGTGCGACCATAGTGGGAGGGAATCCTTTTGCGGGGACAGGGATGACTTTATACCCACAATAGGACAGCCCACAGACTGACTTGATGTATTCAATCCCATCTGTTACACCCGACCCGAATGACGAACAACGTGTAGGGGTAAGCATAGGTCACAAAGCTTTATCTTTTCTCAAGGATACGGGGGTGACTAGATCCTGTATTAGGGAGGGGAGATTCCCCATGTCAGGCATTGCCATGAATGCTCAAGGTTTCTCTGGGGCTACAGATTTGATTCTGTTTACTGACAAACATTGGAGAACACGGCCTTACCATGCCACTGTTATATTCTCGCCAGACACCAAGTAACATCATGGGAAGGGAATTGATGACTAAGCTTAACATGGCCATTTCATTCGCTAACCAAGGGATAGTGTGTTCTACCCGAGGAATCCACTACATGAATGCATGGGAATTCATTCATGCATTCTGTGGGCAGACTGTACAGAGGGGGGGTGCACTTAGATCCCGTATTTAGTATGGGGTGTGTAGAGGTGTGTAGAGGAGCAGCTGAATGCCTCTGCAGGAAGTCCCACCCCCATCCTTCCTGTATGCCGTAAACTGCAAATTGCAACACGCACGACACCAGTGGTTGTGCCTTTTTCACAGAGGTGCCATTGAGCAAACCCTATATGATATATCCCCATAGAGATGACAATCTCTTTGAGGAGCTCCCTGAAGGAATATGAAGATGAAAGAAAGAGAAGTTGTGACGTCACAGGAAGTAAGCATGGCGCACTAAGAAGAATGGCTAAAGAAGAAGATGTATAGACTATGGAATCTGATGACGAAATAAAGAATCGAGTAAACGTTCATATGTGGTATGAATATTGCATGTGTGATGACCACTGCAGAAAATGCAAGTCGTTCAATAACTGTACAGATGCAGCAACGCAAGTAGACTAAGTAATCATAAAGGCAGCTATACATAGTGAATAGACTGCAGGCGGTGCTGCCATTATATAGAAGCTGGACATTGATGTCACATGTTCAGTAAGCTCGGACCCATGACGAAGGAAGGATCGGAAAAGCTCTGTCGCAGCAACATGAAGCTAAAAGCATGGAAAGGCCTGGAAGAGCTATCTGGCCTGGTGTCAAAGGATGAAGTAGCCAAGAACTGGTTATCTATTTGCAAAACAGTGACCGTGAGAAGCTGAATAGTCTTGTGTTAAGGTACTAAGAAAGAACACCACGAGTTCCAAGTTTGTTAATTAAAGAAAATATAATGCTGCAAAACAGGCCGAAATACGGTCTCCTGTCACGTGAGCTAAGAATGGAAATAGAATGTAGGCATGCTGCTCTGAACTTGAGATAGCCTGTGCCTATACTCCCTTTTATTCCCAGGACTAAGGATACTTTGCAAGGCCAAGTTCAAAGACAATCTGAATGGCTGATGGCATGAGCGATGAGAGATTTTGGGCTAATTGGGTGGGGAGACATGGTCAAAGTCCACCCATTGGCACCCGGGGTACCAGCTTACGTGCTGCTTGTGAGCCAAATGTTCCAGACAGGTACAAGTGTGCCAACCAATTGTAGAGGACCATATCATGAAAGGCTGTATATTTTGAGAGCCAATAGTATAGTGTGTACCTAATAACTGATGAGGATGACTTGCACTAGGGGTGGGCATAAGTTTTCCACCTGACTGTAGAAACCCATTTACAACCCGTCCCTACATAGAAAGTATACTTAGATGTTCCCTTTGAGCGTATCACAACCCCCCGTTAGGTTTCTCTTATTTGCCACGTAGTATGACGTCAAATATGACAAGTTTTTGCTATATAAATGTTTTTTAATTAAAAGATTTGAGAGAATTTAAGCGAACATCCGTTGATGTCTGTTGTTGTCTTGAAAAGGGGAAAATCTTCCCAGGGACCAGCCCTTGAGAGCAAACATTACCCAATCCAGCCTAAAATACAGGTCCTATCGTGCTGAGCAATGAACTCATGCTAATGAAAAATGACACCTTCAAAATGTTTAGCATTTATTTGACAAAAAAAAGCATAAACAGTAAGAGGCCGATTCATGGAATAATTAGCGCGGCGCAAGTGGGCAAAAACGTGCGAATCGCAGTGGAATAGCGAAAATCGCAGTACAAGTGCGAAAATCGCACGAAAAGTAGCGCACATCGATTCATGGAAGGCCGTGCGCGAGAAAACCATCGGATGTGCGAAAAAAAAGTGCGCGGCTCACGTTGGCGCACAGGCCATCTAACAGCGTGCGCCAGGTCACAGCGAAAATCGCACAGGCCACAGCGAAAATCGCACATAGCGCGGCGCACGCAACAAAAGTAGGCGGAACACGGGGCGTAACACTCGGAATGGGGAACAACTTGCCAAAAAGTGGGCGTCACGGGGGAAGTACAGGGTACAAGTGCGCGGAACGCCCACACGCTCGCCTACAACACGTATTCATGGAATAGAATAGGGCAAAAAAGCACACGCTCAAACCAGCGCACAGGCACAAACACGACCGCCACAAGAAAGCAGGCGGTAGCGTCTCTGCGCCTGGAAGAAATGTGCGCGAAAAGGTGCGCCAACAAATAGCACCTATATACAGCCATGAAGAATGTCCTATACTGTGGCCCTCCAGGACAAATGACGTGCAAAGGGGTACCCACAAACACGGACACCCGCTGACAAAAAAATTATGTGTGCGTGTATACCGGGGTGCGCGGGAAGTGTCACACACGATTTCGGCAAGGTACGTGTATTACATGGGTGCGCGGGAAGTTCCACACGCGATTGGCCCAGTGCGAGCAGGGTACGTGTATTCCATGGGTGCGCGGGAAGTTCCACACGCGATTTCAGCAGGGTACGTGTATTTCAGGGGTGCGCGGGAAGTATCACACGCGATTTCAGCAGGGTATGTGTATTCCAGGGGTGCGCGGGAAGTTCCACACGCGATTTCAGCAGGGTACGTGGATTTCAGGGGTGCGCGGGAAGTTCCACACGCGATTGGCCCAGTGCGAGCAGGGTACGTGCATTTCAGGGATGCGCGGGAAGTTCCACACGCGATTTCAGCAGGGTACGTGTATTTCAGGGGTGCGCGGGAAGTACCACACGTGATTTGAGCAGGGTACGTGCATTCCAGGGGTGCGCGTGAAGTTCCACACGCGATTTCAGCAGGGTACGTGTATTTCAAGGGTGCGCGGGAAGTTCCACACGCGATTTCAGCAGAGTAAGTGTATTTCAGGGGTGCGCGGGAAGTTCCACACGCGATTTCAGCAGGGTACGTGTATTTCAGGGGTGCGCGGGAAGTTCCACACGCGATTTCAGCAGGGTATGTGTATTTCAGGGGTTCTGGGGAGTACTACACGTGAATTGGCCGTGTGGGTCCTCCCAGGTGTACGCTCCACAACCTCCACGGCCCCTGCAGGCAGCCCACACCACGGGGGACTACCCTGCACCCCTGCTCATGTCCCGCAGGCAGCCCATCCACCATGGGCATGCCCCCCAGCCAACCCACATGTCACCTTGCACTACTGATCAACAATGCATGTCTCCAACCACCCCCACCCCCCAGCCACCAGGGGCACCCTCCACCAGGCCCCCACTCATGTCTCCCACCACCCCCACCCCCCACCATCCAGGGGCACCCTCCACCAGGCCCCCACTCATGTCTCCCACCACCACCCAGCCACCAGGGGCACCCTCCACCAGGCCCCCACTCATGTCTCCCACCACCCCCACCCCCCAGCATCCAGGGGCACCCTCCACCAGGCCCCCACTCATGTCTCCCACCACCCCCACCCCCCAGCAGTGCAGGGGCAGCCTCCACCAGGCCCCCACTCATGTCTCCCACCACCCCCACCCCCCACCATCCAGGGGCAGCCTCCACCAGGCCCCCACTCATGTCTCCCACCACCCCCACCCCCCACCATCCAGGGGCAGCCTCCACCAGGCCCCCACTCATGTCTCCCACCACCCCCACCCCCCATCCCCCAGGGGCAGCCTCCACCAGGCCCCCACTCATGTCTCCCACCGCCCCCACCCCCCAGCATCCAGGGGCACCCTCCACCAGGCCCCCACTCATGTCTCCCACCACCCCCACCCCCCAGCATCCAGGGGCACCCTCCACCAGGCCCCCACTCATGTCTCCCACCACCCTCACCCCCCAGCAGTGCAGGGGCAGCCTCCACCAGGCCCCCACTCATGTCTCCCACCACCCCCATCCCCCAGCCACCATGGGCAGCCTCCACCAGGCCCCCATTCATGTCTCCCACCACCCCCACCCCCCAGCAGTGCAGGGGCACCCTCCACCAGGCCCCCACTCATGTCTCCCACCACCCCCACCCCCCACCATCCAGGGGCAGCCCCCACCAGGACCCCACTCATGTCTCCCACCAACCCCCACCCCCCAGCAGTGCAGGGGCACCCTCCACCAGGCCCCCACTCATGTCTCCCACCACCCCCACCCCCCAGCCACCATGGGCAGCCTCCACCAGGCCCCCACTCATGTCTCCCACCACCCCCACCCCCCAGCCACCATGGGCAGCCTCCACCAGGCCCCCACTCATGTCTCCCACCACCCCACCCCCCAGCAGTGCAGGGGCACCCTCCACCAGGCCCCCACTCATGTCTCCCACCACCCCCACGCCACCATGGGCACCCTCCACCAGGCCCCCACTCATGTCTCCCACCACCCCCACCCCCCAGCAGTGCAGGGGCACCCTCCACCAGGCCCCCACTCATGTCTCCCACCACCCCCACCCCCCAGCAGTGCAGGGGCAGCACCACCAGGCCCCCACTCATGTCCCCCTGCACCCCCACCCCCCAGCATCCAGGGGCACCCTCCACCAGGCCCCCACTCATGTCTCCCACCACCCCCACCCCCCAGCCACCAGGGGCAGCCTCCACCAGGCCCCCACTCATGTCTCCCACCACCCCCACCCCCCACCATCCAGGGGCACCCTCCACCAGGCCCCCACACATGTCTCCCACCACCCCCACCTCCCACCATCCAGGGGCACCCTCCACCAGGCCCCCACTCATGTCTCCCACCACCCCCACCCCCCAGCAGTGCAGGGGCACCCTCCACCAGGCCCCCACTCATGTCTCCCACCACCCCCACCCCCCAGCCACCATGGGCAGCCTCCACCAGGCCCCCACTCATGTCTCCCACCACCCCCACCCCCCAGCAGTGCAGGGGCAGCACCACCAGGCCCCCACTCATGTCCCCCTGCACCCCCACCCCCCAGCATCCAGGGGCACCCTCCACCAGGCCCCCACTCATGTCTCCCACCACCCCCACCCCCCAGCAGTGCAGGGGCAGCCTCCACCAGGCCCCCACTCATGTCTCCCACCACCCCCACCCCCCACCATCCAGGGGCAGCCTCCACCAGGCCCCCACTCATGTCTCTCACCACCCCCACCCCCCAGCCACCAGGGGCACCCTCCACCAGGCCCCCACTCATGTCTCCCACCACCCCCACCCCCCACCATCCAGGGGCACCCTCCACCAGGCCCCCACTCATGTCTCCCACCACCCCCACCCCCCAGCAGTGCAGGGGCACCCTCCACCAGGCCCCCACTCATGTCTCCCACCACCCCCACCCCCCAGCCACCATGGGCACCCTCCACCAGGCCCCCACTCATGTCTCCCACCACCCCCATCCCCCAGCAGTGCAGGGGCACCCTCCACCAGGCCCCCACTCATGTCTCCCACCACCCCCACCACCCAGCCACCAGGGGCACCCTCCACCAGGCCCCCACTCATGTCTCCCACCACCCCCACCCCCCACCATCCAGGGGCACCCTCCACCAGGCCCCCACTCATGTCTCCCACCACCCCCACCCCCAGCAGTGCAGGGGCAGCACCACCAGGCCCCCACTCATGTCCCCCTGCACCCCCACCCCCCAGCATCCAGGGGCACCCTCCACCAGGCCCCCACTCATGTCTCCCACCACCCCCACCCCCCACCATCCAGGGGCACCCTCCACCAGGCCCCCACTCATGTCTCCCACCACCCCCACCCCCCACCATCCAGGGGCAGCCTCCACCAGGTCCCCACACATGTCTCCCACCACCTCCACCCCCCACCATCCAGGGGCACCCTCCACCAGACCCCCACTCATGTCTCCCACCACCCCCACCCCCCAGCAGTGCAGGGGCACCCTCCACCAGGCCCCCACTCATGTCTCCCACCACCCCCACCCCCGAGCCACCATGGGCAGCCTCCACCAGGCCCCCACTCATGTCTCCCACCACCCCCACCCCCAGCCACCATGGGCAGCCTCCACCAGGCCCCCACTCATGTCTCCCACCACCCCCACCCCCCAGCAGTGCAGGGGGACCCTCCACCAGGCCCCCACTCATGTCTCCCACCACCCCCACCCCCAGCAGTGCAGGGGCAGCACCACCAGGCCCCCACTCATGTCTCCCACCCCCCCACCCCCCAGCAGTGCAGGGGCACCCTCCACCAGGCCCCCACTCATGTCTCCCACCACCCCCACCCCCCAGCAGTGCAGGGGCAGCACCACCAGGCCCCCACTCATGTCTCCCACCACCCCCACCCCCCAGCAGTGCAGGGGCACCCTCCACCAGGCCCCCACTCATGTCTCCCACCACCCCCACCCCCCAGCAGTGCAGGGGCAGCACCACCAGGCCCCCACTCATGTCCCCCTGCATCCCCACCCCCCAGCATCCAGGGGCACCCTCCACCAGGCCCCCACTCATGTGTCCCACCACCCCCACCCCCCAGCAGTGCAGGGGCACCCTCCACCAGGCCCCCACTCATGTCTCCCACCACCCCCACCCCCCAGCCACCATGGGCAGCCTCCACCAGGCCCCCACTCATGTCTCCCACCCCCCCCACCCCCCAGCCACCATGGGCAGCCTCCACCAGGCCCCCACTCATGTCTCCCACCACCCCCACCCCCCAGCAGTGCAGGGGCACCCTCCACCAGGCCCCCACTCATGTCTCCCACCACCCCCACCCCCCAGCCACCATGGGCAGCCTCCACCAGGCCCCCACTCATGTCTCCCACCACCCCCACCCCCAGCCACCATGGGCAGCCTCCACCAGGCCCCCACTCATGTCTCCAACCACCCCCACCCCCCAGCAGTGCAGGGGCACCCTCCACCAGGCCCCCACTCATGTCTCCCACCACCCCCACCCCCAGCAGTGCAGGGGCAGCACCACCAGGCCCCCACTCATGTCTCCCACCACCCCCACCCCCCAGCAGTGCAGGGGCACCCTCCACCAGGCCCCCACTCATGTCTCCCACCACCCCCACCCCCCAGCAGTGCAGGGGCAGCACCACCAGGCCCCCACTCATGTCTCCCACCACCCCCACCCCCCAGCAGTGCAGGGGCACCCTCCACCAGGCCCCCACTCATGTCTCCCACCACCCCCACCCCCCAGCAGTGCAGGGGCAGCACCACCAGGCCCCCGCTCATCTCCCCCTGCATCCCCACCCCCCAGCATCCAGGGGCACCCTCCACCAGGCCCCCACTCATGTCTCCCACCACCCCCACCCCCCAGCAGTGCAGGGGCATCCTCCACCAGGCCCCCACTCATGTCTCCCACCACCCCAACCCCCCAGCCACCATGGGCAGCCTCCACCAGGCCCCCACTCATGTCTCCCACCACCCCCCAGCCACCATGGGCAGCCTCCACCAGGCCCCCACTCATGTCTCCCACCACCCCCACCCCCCAGCAGTGCAGGGGCACCCTCCACCAGGCCCCCACTCATGTCTCCCACCACCCCCACCCCCCAGCCACCATGGGCAGCCTCCACCAGGCCCCCACTCATGTCTCCCACCACCCCCACCCCCCAGCAGTGCAGGGGCACCCTCCACCAGGCCCCCACTCATGTCTCCCACCACCCCCACCCCCCAGCCACCAGGGGCACCCTCGACCAGGTCCTCACAATCCCCAATCATGTGCGTTATGGTCAGCCTCCACAGCCAAAAAGCCCTACCAAGTAACCCATTCACCCACATGGAAATGGAAATTACATGTCACACCCCCAATGTTCATGAAGCTAATGAACCCATGTCCGTCACACACAATGTTTGCAATTGAATGGGAAAACACCCAACATGACATGCATGAAACCAATGAGATGATGCCACACAGTGAAGTATGAAAACAAAATTGTATTGAAAAAAAGAAATAATGCTAAAGAAATGAAACAAACTTCAATGGGAAGTAAAAAAAATCAAGCTGCATGTCCGTATAAAAATAAAGAACTGCAAATCATAATCCAAAAAAATGTCGTCCAAAGTCAAATGTAAAACAATTATCTATCAAATCAAGAACAATGTAAAAAACTCGAAAGGGTCCATGAGCCCAACTGAACAAAGGAAACCTAAAAAAGAAACCTAACTAAAAAGCAACTATATACAAAAAGTGGAGCAGTGTCTGTCGACTCCAAATCATAAGAAAAAACAAAGGAAACCTAAAACTAAAGAACTATATACAAAGGCGGCGGGCAAGTCCAGCGGCTCACTCTGTGGTGTTCCGGGCCAGGGCATCATTGAACTCCTGTTCGATGTCCCGGAGGCGGTCCAGTTCCATGGCCCCGAGGGTCCGCAGGGACGACGCCGTGTCCTCCTCCAACCCCCTGCGGATTGCCTCGAGGCACTCGGCCCGCCTCAGGGCCCTCCACATGGAGTTCTCCGCCCTGACCATTGTGAGCCGCGCCTCTTCCGCCCGCCGCCGCTCCGCACCTATGGCGTGGCCCAACCGCTGCCACACGGAAGACACTCTCTGGCCTGGGTCCTCCTGCCCTCCGGCCGATGCCTGCCCCTCCGATGTCGAAGGCCCCGAGCCTTCATGGCTCCCACCATGTTGCTGCTGCTGCTCTGCCTCTGCCCGTGCACTGCCTCCTGCTGCCTGCACATCCTCCGCCGGCTGGGGTGCAGTTGTTGATGTGGCCACGCCTGCTGGACGTCCGACTCCCGACTGTGGCAGGGATGCCTCCTCCACCAGCCTGGCCGCACTGTCAGAGGCAGCTCCACAGGGCACCCAGGTGACTGATGGGTGGGAAGATGGCACAGAGGACGACTGGCGCGTAGGGGGTCCAGTTGAGGAGGGGGTCGGAGCAAGCCCCATCAGACGGAGGAATCCGGTCTGGGTGACCTGTCCCAGCAGGCTGACGTGGTCAACGAGCCATTCGAGATGACGTGCAGTCTCTCCATGAAAAGACTGCAGGTCACCTCGCATGGCCCGTTGACGCAACGCCACACCAGCCAGGACAGGCTCAACCCGGACCTGGAGAGCCACGTCTGCAGGTAGAGGAAGGCCAGTTGACGTCAGCTCATCCCCTGCCTGAAAACGGGTCTGGACGTAGGCATCCCTGCTGGTGCAAGATGATGCAGGGACAGGATCGGGGACAGGATTGCACACAGGCACCTCCGCGGCGGCCTGTGCTGCCTCCTGTCCCTGGTCCTGGACTGCACCACTAGCACCAGTGGGATCCCCACCTCCAGACCCCGTCTCTGGTGCTTGCACGGCCTCCTCCTCCACCAAACCCCATACCAACCTGGATGACTCCGTGCCATCTTCCCCTGTTGGGCCCTGTGGGGTCCCAGCTGCCCCTTCTGCTGCCGAGGAGTCCAACTCCAACCTCCGCCTCTTAGACCTCCCCCCGGCAGCTGCGGCCTAGGACGCGGCACCGGACTCCTCACTCCCCGACGAGATGACAACACGGGAGGGGAGCCGGGCCTTGCGTCTCCAGCTGGCGGTGGGATCCCCGCCGCTGTGCTCCACAGCACCTTCTCTGCCCTCTTCTTCAGTTGACGCTGCATACAGGGAGAAACAAAACACAGGTGTACAATGGACACATACACACATGACAGTTGCACATGAGTGGCATTGGCAAACCTCAGACATGTCATCACAATCCCCAACACACATGTCATTGCAACTCGCACACATGAGCCATACCACAGCCATATCGCAACTGCCACCACCATCCATACACATACAACAGCATGAGCAGCCAAAGGTGACCCAGACATCACATGCAACACAGGAAGTGCACCACACATGTACACACACCACCACACTTGCATGCATGTGTACACCTCTGCCAAGTGTCGCACTGTTCAGACGGGCATCCATGTCACATCTGCCAATCAGGCTTCCACATACCGCTGTCACATGCATCCATGTTGCATCACTGTTGCACCCTTGTCAAATACACACACATGCACATGTACACAGTGCTCATACATGCAGCCGAAAACAACATACATGCGTGACATCACGGACATGTCTACTTACATACACATTCATCCAAACATGTGTGCACACACAACTGCATTTGGCATGCAAGCCTACACACACAAGCACCATCCATGTCTCACACATTACAGCCCTTGCATGTGTCAGCCCCACGGCCCTGGACACCCCCACCCATACTCGACCCCATACAAACAGATGTGCAACCTGCACACTACCGAATAATCACCACACGCACTGCTCACAATCAGGATGCATGTACACTCACCGCTCGACTCCAGACGGGTCTGCTTCTCCAGGACCTGGACGTGGAGCGCTGGGGATATGCGTTCCAGGACCCTCATCTGTTCTTCCGACAAGTGGCCCCGGCGCCCCTTGGCATCCGCTGCATTCAAGAGGCGCCGGGCCTTGTTCAGGGTCCTACACCTGAAGTCCTCCCAGCGCTTCCTGACATGTTGGAAGTCGCGGACTGCCACCCCCCTCCGCGTTGATGGCAGTCACGATGTCAGTCTAGATTCGAGTCCGTCCTTCCTTGTCGGCGCGGGAACTTCCGAAGAGGGCATCATACTGCCCCAGGACTTGCTCCACCAGGACACCAACTTCGGTGGCACTGAAGCTGGTGCCCCTCTGCCTCTCTGGCCGGGGGTTGTCAGTGGTCACAGATGGTGTTTGCCCCGACATGACAACCCCAGAGGCAGGAGTGGGTGGGCAACTGGGTCCTGGGGCTGGGCTGTGGAGCGATGGAATACCAGTCGGGAGTCTTCGGTTCCAGCAGGGGTGGTCACAGCAACAGCACCCCTGGCTGATGTGCAGGCAGCAAATGGCAGTGCACGTGGGCAGCAGGCAGTCAGGCAGCAGCAGATGGCAGGTGGGAGCGTGCTCGGGGCTCTGGGGGGCAGTAGTTCGGCCTTCTGGGCAGGAGCGTGGTTGTCATGATCTCTGCTTCCAAAAGGTCAGGGTTTTCCCAACTCCCTTGGAAGCAGATCCATAACCCAGGTTCCGAGTGCCAACCAGTCCCAATTGGGACCTTTTGGACCCAGTCCTGGCGCCAGTGGCACCAGGCTCATAAATATGCCCAGTCCCAGCGCTGGAAGCGCTGGGCTCATAATGCTTGGGTGGACTTACCTGCAGCAGACCATGCTGCTTACTTGCCTGCCAGTTGAGCCTCTGATCCTCTTCTGTTTGGAACTACTTTTCCTGTTGGGTGGGGCAGGAGCCACTCCCTAGATTCAGAACACTGGAACTCTTCTGGAAAGCAGGAACTCTTTTCTTACCTAGGCGTGGCTGTGGAAGGAGACACCTAAGCACTACAGGAGGCTATTTAAACCACACCCGATGGATGAATCTTGCTTTGCGTTATTCTGCATCCTCTGCAGCAGAACGTTCATCGTGTCTTCTGCATCTGATCCTGGGCCTAAGGAAAAAGGCTTACCATCCTGAATCCAGTCTTCAGCAACACCTATAAAGACAAGAAAGAACAGGTTAGCATTACGGTCTTCAGTGACAGCTCTTCACTTACCGGTCCATCGGCTGTCACCAACGCCTCGCGCTGCATTCCGGCATCTGAAAGACAAAGGCTTACCTACTCTTCGTGCGCTCCGGAGGTCTTCACACTGCATTCCGGCATCTGAAAGACAAAAGCTTACCAACTCTTCGCACGCTCCGGAGGCCTTCGGCGCTGCATCCCGCATCTGAAAGACAAAACAAGGTGCGTTTAAAGACATTGGGGAACTTTAATACTCACGTGCCATTACTCCTTTCCACATCTAACCCAGTGGGTATTCCGGCACCCTGCAGCCGCTCCGAACTTATACCTGCAAAATAAAAAGACAGTTAGAGCGCATCGTGAAGCAGGCAACAAGCGCTTACTTACGTGCTTCCAGGCGCTTCTATTCATCACACGGGCTCCATCTTCAACTCACTTCAGCCCGTCATCCGCCATCGCCGGAACCCTGCAAAACAAGAAACATCATTACTAAAGACTTTAAAGACATTAGAATTACTCGAAACTTACCGTTCATGCAGTAGACGACGGACAGCAGTCCTCTGAAGTCAAGAGGCCTGCTTCCCTTATCCAGTGAAGAAACTGGTTACAGCACCCTGCCCCGAGGCAGATGGAGAGCACGGCGTTCACTTACCTAAGGTGAGAGCGTTAACCTTTGGGGTTCTACAGGAGAAGAGAAAGGGAAGAAGACAGAGACATTCAATAACCCAGTTCCTTAATCCCATATTTTCTATCAGCAGACATCTTACCCTTCAAGTCAGACATACAGTGCACAGAGGTCCAGCCCAAAGAGCCAGCCGTGTGTTACACATCACCTTTGCAGATACGGTATACGCCCAGTCAAGACCGGCGCCTCTACGGGAATCAGGTGAGCGTTACAGAACGCAAAGCCTACCACAAAACTCCCGTCCAGGCGCTATGGAAACCTCAGATACCGACCAGCTAGCCCAGTTACTTGGGGAACTAAGGGCAGAAGTGCATGCAGCCCGTCAGGAAACGAACGCTCTAAGAAGGGAACTGATTATTTCCAAGGAGCGAACAGATGATCTCGCTAGACAATTGCTACAGTCACAAGCCGGACAGACCCCGTTACCCGCATCTGGGGGAAATCTTCCTTCTACATCCTCTATGAATCCAGTGCAGATCAACCTACCTGGGAATGTACCTCTGGCTCCGCCCGAACGATTTTCTGGTGACCCAAAGAGGTTTGCAGTATTTATCAATCAGTGCCTGTTGCATTTCTTATGCCGGCCAGCAGCCTTTCCAACTGATCAAGCTAAAGTAGCTTTCGTGCTTTCGTACCTTAGTGGCAATGCGGCAGACTGGTCGATCCCTCTAGTAAATCAAGATGATCCGGTCCTCCATGATTTTCAAGCTTTTCAGCTCAGTATGGAAAAACTGTTCGCAAGACATTCACAGGGGCAGGCCTTGGACAATGAGCTTCTTTCGTTGCGACAAGGTAATCAAGACCTTTTGGCTTATATTGCGTCTTTCAACAGACTGATAGTGGAAACTCAATGGCCTGAGGACAAAAGGATTACGCTGTTTTATAGAGGTCTACGTGGAGAGCTCAAAGATGTGTTAGCCCAAGTAGTGAATCCCCCACAAGATTGTTCGGACTATATAGACTTAGTCGTTCAAATAGATCACAGACTGCAGAACAGGAAGGCCGATCGTTCCAAGTTTGATGCTCGAGTATTTTCCAAACCGCCAACTCCTTCCAAAGGAGTAGACCCCGGGGAACCCATGCAAATAGGGGGTCTGAAAGGTCCTCTAACACAAAAGGAGCGGGAAAGGAGAAAACAGTTGCAATTATGCCTCTATTGCGGAAACTCAGGGCACTTTCTTCGAGACTGTCCGGTGAAACCTGCCAAGAAGGCAGTAGGAGCTGCAGTTACCAAAGTTACAAACTCTGAGCAGGGAAACGACCTCGCCCGACAAGAATAGAGGTCCTCTTGCCGAGCGTGAAAACCAGTTCCGTGACCTCGCATTTCGTGATACCTATGGTCCTCATTAGCACTGATAATCCGGATCGATTACATGCAATTGAAGCTTACGTCGACAGCGGTGCCATCGGCAATTATGTGGATCATGAAATGGTTTTGAGGATGAATCTAACTCTTTGTCCCAAGGCTGTAAAGGACGTCATTACTACGGTGGATGGTACAGAGATAGCCTCCGGGCCAGTAACGCATACCACTCAAGAGGTGACGCTAGTAAGTCAAGATGGACACCATGAGAAGATCGTGTTCGATGTGATCAAGGCCCCTCAGTTTCAGATTATTCTAGGAATACCTTGGTTAGAGAAACACAATCCTCTGATCGATTGGCGAGCAAGAACGGTCCAGTTTCCAGAATGTGTCTCTACTTGTCACCCTCCACCTGGTGTTGCACTGGCAGCAATTTCTTCAGAGACTCCCCAGTTACCTCCCGAATACCTAGAATACCAAGATGTTTTCCGGAAGGATCAGGCTAACTCTCTACCTCCTCATAGGTCTTATGACTGCCAGATAGACCTGATACCTGGATCTACTCCTCCTTGTAGTAGAATGTATGCCCTCACCGAGCCTGAGAACCTTCACCTTCGACAATACCTGGATCAATACCTGGCAAATGGGTTTATTCGTCCTTCCAAGTCCCCTGCTTCTTCAGCTTTGTTCTTCGTTCCAAAAAAGGAAGGAGACCTTAGAACTTGTATAGATTATCGCTCCCTGAACCAGATCACCGTTAAGAATAGATATCCGTTACCTTTGATCCCTGAACTCCTGGACCAAGTCAGAAAAGCATGCATATATACAAAGCTGGATCTTAGAGGAGCTTACCACTTGGTACGAGTAAAAGAGGGCGATGAATGGAAGACGGCCTTCCGCACCAAGTATGGACTATTTGAATATCAGGTCATGCCCTTCGGACTTTGCAATGCCCCGGCCGCCTTTCAATATTTTATGAACGATGTCCTCAGAGAGCTCATAGATGTGTGTGTTGTTGTTTACATTGACGACATCCTCGTTTATTCTTCATCGGAATCTGAACATCGGAAACACGTGAAAATGGTCCTCGAAAGATTGCGTCAACACAAACTTTTCGCTAAGTTGGAAAAATGTGTTTTCAACGTGACTGAAGTTGAATTCTTGGGATTCATTTTATCACCTGGCGGAGTGCATATGGATTCAAAGAAGGTCGATGCAGTTCTCAAATGGCCATCACCATCCTCCGTAAAAGGTGTGCAAAGCATGTTAGGCTTCGCTAACTTTTACCGCAGGTTTATCCCCGAATTCTCTTGAATAGTCCAGCCCATCACTGCCTTGTTAAAGAAAAACAAACGTTTTGAATGGTCTACCGAGGCGGAACAAGCTTTCCAGGATTTGAAGACTAAATTTATCTCTGCACCAATCTTAAAACACCCTCGCCCCGAACTCCCCTACATCGTGGAAACTGATGCTTCAAGCCTTGCCATGGGGGCAGTTCTATCACAAAAGGACCCGGTAACCAATCAGTTGCATCCCGTGGCATTTTGGTCCCGCAAATTCTCGCCTCCTGAAATCAATTACACGATTACTGACAAGGAACTTCTGGCTATCAAGTCTGCCTTTAAGGCTTGGCGGCATTATCTGCTGGGGGCCCGACACACCGTTACTGTGATTACGGATCACCGAAACCTGCAATATTTGAAAACCGCAAAAGCCCAATCCTCTAGACAACTCCGTTGGGCATTATTCTTTGCCGAGTTTGACTTCATAATTACCTATCGACCTGGTACAAAGAACGGTAAAGCTGATGCCCTTTCTCGGATGGGAGTGGAAGAACACTTGATCAACCCTAAACCTGTACCAATCATTCCCGAACAAAGAATTCTGGGTGTAATCGCCACAGAATCCATAGAGGAAGTTAAGGATAAGGCCAGGCAACTTGTAACTCCAGCAGACATACAGAATTGGCATCTGCAGGGAAAGGACTTTGCAGTAAAGGACAACTTATTGTATTTCCAAGAACGATTATACCTACCCAGCACAGATTTACAGAAAAAAGTAATCTCTTGTTATCACGATTCTTTAATGGAAGGACATCCCGGTATGGCCAAGACCTCAGAAAAGATCAAGCGCTACTTCTGGTGGCCGTCTTGGAAAAAAGATATCAGAGACTTTATAATGTCCTGTGGAGTATGCGCCCAAAACAAGAGTCAAAAGGAAAGACCAGCAGGCCTCGTACGCCCTATTGACATCCCACCTCGCCCTTGGCATACGCTTTCTATGGACTTCATCACCGATCTACCTCCATGCTCCGGATACAATACGATTCTAGTAATCGTGGACTTATTCTCCAAGATGGCGCATTTCATTCCGCTCAAAGGCTTGCCAACAGCAGCAACTCTGGCCCGAGAATTTCTCGAAAACATCGTCCGACTGCACGGTTTTCCTTCGGTTCTAATTTCGGATCGAGGTAGTCAATTTATTTCTCATTTTTGGCGAAGTTGCTGTCGGTCGGCTCAAATTGATGTGAGACTATCGACCAGTCACCACCCTCAGACTGACGGACAAACCGAGAGGACCAATCAAACTCTGGAACAGTATTTACGCTGCATGCTGCAACAAACGGAAAAAACTTGGAAAGACATCCTTTGGATAGCCGAATATGCCTACAATAACTCTGTCCATTCAGGAACTGGGAAAACCCCGTTTTTTCTTTTGTAATGCAGTCACCCTCGAACCTCGGAGTTGGATCCCCTCCAAGATCTTGAAACACCAGCAGTAGACTACCTGCATTCTACAATCACCCAAGCCTTTAAGGAAGCTGTTTCTCACCTTCAAAGGGCTAAAGAACAATACAAGAAAGGAGCAGATCAACATCGGAAGGAAGCCCCTCAATATCAAGTAGGGGATCAAGTCTGGTTATCCACCAAATATCTACCTCTAAAAGGGCCACGCACATTCAACCCAAGATACCTTGGTCCCTATTCCATCACTACCATAGTAAACCCAGTAGCGGTCAAGTTGGGCTTGCCCCCGCACATGAAGATACATCCGGTCTTCCACGTCTCTCTATTAAAACCCGTGCAACCTCAAACCCGACTAACTAAATCTCCAAAACCTATCCTTGTTGATGGAGAACTCGAGTTTGAAGTCAAAAGCATTCTGGACTCCAAGATCTCCAAATCTAAACTATTTTACCTAATTGACTGGAAAGGCTACGGCCCCCAAGAGAGATCCTGGGAACCTGCTGAATATGTCCACGCTCCTCGCCTAATCAAAAGATTTCACCGAACATTTCCTGACAAACCAAAACCCCCAGAGAAGCCCGGTTTGGGAGGGGCCTTGAGGGGGGGTACTGTCATGATCTCTGCTTCCAAAAGGTCAGGGTTTTCCCAACTCCCTTGGAAGCAGATCCATAACCCAGGTTCCGAGTGCCAACCAGTCCCAATTGGGACCTTTTGGACCCAGTCCTGGCGCCAGTGGCACCAGGCTCATAAATATGCCCAGTCCCAGCGCTGGAAGCGCCGGGCTCATAATGCTTGGGTGGACTTACCTGCAGCAGACCATGCTGCTTACTTGCCTGCCAGTTGAGCCTCTGATCCTCTTCTGTTTGGAACTACTTTTCCTGTTGGGTGGGGCAGGAGCCACTTCCTAGATTCAGAACACTGGAACTCTTCTGGAAAGCAGGAACTCTTTTCTTACCTAGGCGTGGCTGTGGAAGGAGACACCTAAGCACTACAGGAGGCTATTTAAACCACACCCGATGGATGAATCTTGCTTTGCGTTATTCTGCATCCTCTGCAGCAGAACGTTCATCGTGTCTTCTGCATCTGATCCTGGGCCTAAGGAAAAAGGCTTACCATCCTGAATCCAGTCTTCAGCAACACCTATAAAGACAAGAAAGAACAGGTTAGCATTACGGTCTTCAGTGACAGCTCTTCACTTACCTGGTCCATCGGCTGTCACCAACGCCTCGCGCTGCATTCCGGCATCTGAAAGACAAAGGCTTACCTACTCTTCGTGCGCTCCGGAGGTCTTCACACTGCATTCCGGCATCTGAAAGACAAAGGCTTACCAACTCTTCGCACGCTCCGGAGGCCTTCGGCGCTGCATCCCGCATCTGAAAGACAAAACAAGGTGCGTTTAAAGACATTGGGGAACTTTAATACTCACGTGCCATTACTCCTTTCCACATCTAACCCAGTGGGTATTCCGGCACCCTGCAGCCGCTCCGAACTTATACCTGCAAAATAAAAAGACAGTTAGAGCACATCGTGAAGCAGGCAACAAGCGCTTACTTACGTGCTTCCAGGCGCTTCTATTCATCACACGGGCTCCATCTTCAACTCACTTCAGCCCGTCATCCGCCATCGCCGGAACCCTGCAAAACAAGAAACATCATTACTAAAGACTTTAAAGACATTAGAATTACTCGAAACTTACCGTTCGTGCAGTAGACGACGGACAGCAGTCCTCTGAAGTCAAGAGGCCTGCTTCCCTTATCCAGTGAAGAAACTGGTTACAGCACCCTGCCCCGAGGCAGATGGAGAGCACGGCGTTCACTTACCTAAGGTGAGAGCGTTAACCTTTGGGGTTCTACAGGAGAAGAGAAAGGGAAGAAGAGAGAGACATTCAATAACCCAGTTCCTTAATCCCATATTTTCTATCTGCAGACATCTTACCCTTCAAGTCAGACATACAGTGCACAGAGGTCCAGCCCAAAGAGCCAGCCGTGTGTTACACATCACCTTTGCAGATACGGTATACGCCCAGTCAAGACCGGCGCCTCTACGGGAATCAGGTGAGCGTTACAGTGGTCTTCCGTGTGCATACGCGTAGCCAGCTTGATACGGAGTGATTTGGCACGTGAAAAGTCTGCACGTCAGCGTGAAATTCGAGGAAAGGCCCTTAGCGCGTAAGCGCGTCAGCACGCATACGCGATTCTATTGGACCAAAGGCCCTCAGCGCGTAAGCGCGTCTGTGACGTGAGCCGCACGGGTGTTTCCCACACAGCACGTGATGACAGAGCACACGTGGAAAGACTGCACGTCAGAGTGTCATCGCGTGTTATTGGACAGCACGTCAGAGTGTCATCGCGTGTAATTGGACAAAAGTGCGGGTACAAGCGATTGGCCTATGTACGTGTATATCAGGGGTGCACGGGCACTTACACACGCAAGTACGTCAGCGCACCTGTATCCCGGGGTGCGCGGGAATTTCCACACGCTATTGGACTGGGTACTGGATTTCAGGGGTGCGCGGGTCACACGCTCGCCTACAACACGCGCAACGCATTAATTTGCGCGCTAACAAAATAACAAGCTCAGACCCAGGATGAACATACCGTTCCTAGCAGCAGTGGGCGTGGGCTACCAAAGGAGGAGGAGGAGGATAGTCAGGGCCAGAATATTCACACCCAGAACCAGCCTTTTCGGGATGCCTGATGACCAGGTGCATGGGAGGTACAGGTTTCCACCACACATTATACTGGACCTGGTGAGTGAGTGGGAGGATGACCTCACATCACCCACCCTGTGCTCCAAGCACTCAGCCCCCTGGAGAAGGTCCTCAATGTACTGCACTTCTTGGCCACAGGATCATTTCAGCGGACAAGTGCCATTGTGGGTGGGGTATCACAGGCCACCCAGTCACGCTGCCTACACCAGGTCTTGAACATCATCACTGCACGCCCATCAGTCCGCAGGCACATATACCTGCCCAGAACACCTGCAGAAAGGCATGCTGCCGCCCTGGATTTTTACGGTGTGGCACGATTCCCCAAAGTGCTAGGTGCCATTGACTGCACCCATGTGGCTCTACGTCCCCCCAGGGCATCAGAGCACATCTATAGGAACCGCAAGCACTGGCATTCCATCAACGTGCAGGTAGTATGTAATGCCAAGGGAATCATCACCTCAGTATTTGCCAACTATCCCGGGTCAACCCACGACAGCTTCCTTTACCGAATGTCCACCCTAAGCCGGGACCTAGAAGCTGGGCGGCATGGCGATACATGGCTGCTTGGTGAGTATGAATGCCACTGCACATGTATGCATGTCAGATACTGAGCAAGGTCACAACCCCACCAATGATACCAATCACCACCTCCACAGGGGACAGTGCCTACCCTCTCAGCCCCCACATGATGACGCCAATTCGGAACCCCACCACGCCACCCCAGGTAAGATATAACACAGCCCACATTACAACCCGGGGCATAGTGGAGCGCACATTCGGAGTGCTAACGTCACGCTTTCGCTCTCTTGACCGTTCTGGCGGGCAGCTGTTGTACGCTCCCCCAGTAGTGTGCAGGATCATAGTGGCAGCATGTGTCCTGCACAACGTTGCAACACGCCGGGGCCTGGCCGTGGACATGGTGGTGGCCCCACATCCCCAACCACATGCACAGCCGCTGCGCATGGGAGGGGAAAGGGCACGGGGGAGGCAGCCCGTACACAGCTAGTGGCTAATTACTTCACATAGAAATCACACCCCTGTGGAGTGCACACTGCCCTGGCACATTCCATCTGACAATCAATGATGACTCAACCTGACACTGATCCTGAATGTCTGGAGAATCAACCGTGAAAACCATATCAGCCTGAGATTGACTAGACTACCCACACATGTAGTGGGAGTCCAATGTCACCATGTACGTCAATGTCACTTGGGCACACCCTTTGCAAGCCCATGGAAACGGGAAGCAGGAGGGGTGTGTGTGACTCTAACCCAAGCATCTGAACCAAATACATGACAAGCCTGCATGTGCCCAGCCACAATGCAGCGTATGCCCACAGGAACCACGGAAGCCAACAAATTGTCCCAAAAAAATTGGGAAAAAATAATCAAAAATAAAAATAAAAATAAAAATAAAAAAAAATAAAAAATGGCCATTGATGGGCCCGGGGGGGTTGGGGAGGCCACCCAGGAGGTCCGAGGACAGGATGCACACCAGAACCCACCTGCTCATGGCCCACACGGCTACCCTATTGTGGGAGTATCACTGCTGTCGCTATTATCACCCTGTGCAGCTGCATCCGGAGGTGGTTGCACTATGGGAGGCAGCCCACCCAAGGCCCTAGTCTGCTCCTCCATGGCTGCAAGCATGCGGGTGTGGTAGGTCTGGTTCTGGAGGATGAGTGTGCGGAGGTCCCCATGCAACAACTCACGGGATGCCCGGACCTCCGCCCTCGTTGCCTGCATCTCAGCTGAGAGCGTACTGGTGAGACGCTCCAGCTGCTGTTCTGTCCTTTGGTGTGTTGAAGCCTCAAGCTCAACAAGAGTCGTCCTGAGGTGAAGGAGCTCCTGCCTCAGGGCTTCCCTGTGGCCCTGGGACTCTATGGAGATGGCCTCCTGCAGAGTCGCCAGTGCCGCCCGCCTGTCCCTGTTGGACGCCAACATGTCCTCCCTGTGTGACTGGCAGATGGAGTCGGTTGCCTGCTGTAGTCGCTCCATCAGCCTTTCAGGGGGGACAATGGAAGTGGCCACCCTATCCATGGCCTGAGCCATAATCTCGGATGATGCTGCCTGTTGGGTTGCCATACCGTAAATGGATTGCTCCCATGCGGTATTGCCAGGTGGCATACGGCCACCACGTCGGCGGGCACCACACCTGTCTGGGGCAAGGCGAACTGCGCCTTGCTGTGCCGGCACTGCCTGAGGCTGCAGGACTGCATTCCCCTCTGATCTGCTGGCCCAGGAACAGGATCAGATGTCGCGGAGTGTGACCCTGCATCCGTAACCACCAAAGGCGTAGCTGCCAACACTGACATCCCCATTGAGGGTTCTGACCCTGGTGCAGGTGGGTGGGACAGAACAGAATCCCTCCCTGGAACACTCACCTGCGACGGCACGTAGGTCTCATCCGAATCAACACCTGAGTACAGCTCGGGGGAGGTGCAGCCAGAGACACCCCTTGAGAGCACGACCTGCAGCAGTTGTGGGTTCTCACCCACCACCACACCACGTCCCTCACTGGTGGTTGGTCGGCCCTCGAACCCCTCCTGGGTCTGCACCATCTCCACAACCCCAGCAGTATCAGGTGCGTCTTCCCCTGCAAAGACATAAAAACAAAGAAATGGAAACAGGCATTAGCACCATGGCACACAATGAGGGCTGAGAAGCAAGAGAACCAGTACTTGATTGACACATGTCCCACATGACTAAAACCCTCCCATGCATGCACCCTCACTGCATATGAAGGGCAGGCAAATGGCACACACTGATGACACCAAGATGGAAGATGAACACATTTTCTGCATGCTGCCTGGCAGTGGCATCACACATTGGCCTGTGATTGCCAGGTGAAACACACATGCCATCACACAGATGGCATGTACCATTGCTATTGAGTGAAGATGGAGAGGAGGGCAGCACCTATTCATTCAGTCCAGTTCCCGCATGTAATAGCTTTTCTAATTCAAACAGGTCAGATTTTTCACCTGGAGCTGCCAGTCCGAAATGGTCCAATTGCACAGGGACATGTGTGAACAAATGATATCCAGGTAACAAAGTCACTCCACTTTACCATAGCCATGTCAGACATGTGACTAGAGGACTGCGAAATGCCTAGTAAAAGTGGTGGAATGCAAACAATCTGACTGAATGAACAGTGAAAAATAAGCAACAATGTTGTGGCAAGGTGACACTTCAAGGGCAACTGGCGTGCAGTTGGGCTAGATGTCTACTGTTGGCAGAAGGGATACTGCTATGGCCAAATGCAGCTGCGCAGGATGTATTGCATGAAGCACATGGCTGACCCATACGACTCAGGCGCACACACTCTCACCTGGCACACAAACAGAAGCCCTCACACACACCATGCACATGGATGACACACACATGCATGTGCACTCACCGGACAATGCCTCGTAATCAGGCAGATCTCCCACGCCTTGGATCTGTTCCTCCGTGACGTAGGTCCCAGCGACTGACTCATGTGGAGTGAGTTCCATGTCTACTACTGGAGACCCACCTCCAGTCACTAGAGTTGCGGCATGACTTGAGGCCAGCTTACTCTTTGCCCTGCGCTTTAGGTCATTCCAGCGCTTATAGCAATCATTGGCTGTGCGCCTCACGATTCCAAGGGCACTTACGATGTCCGCAACGGTCTGCCAGTGTGCCTGGCGTTGTGCAGGTGTGGTCTTGGATCCTGCAACAATGACCATCTCGTTGTCATGTGCGGACACATACTCGACAAGTGCATTCAGTTCGTCATCCGTGAAGCTGGGCTTCCTGGACGGGCCGGACTGTGTAGCCGTGTCTGGGGCATCAGCCTGTGCCGGACGAGCACTCTTCCTCTTCCGCTTGGAAGGTGGTGGTGATCCTGAGTGTCCTGCGCCGCTCTGGACACTAGGGGCAGGAGCCCTGGTGGACTCTGTATCAGGAGTGTGGGATTGCACACTCAGCATGGGAGTTGGTGCAGGCATTGGCTCAAGTGTGATGGTGTCAGGGGGAATGTCAGCAGGATGGACTAGGACCGACACTGTCCTGGCTGAGTGTGTGAGGGCTGGGGTGGATGGAGCCGCAGCTGCCCCTGCAGCCTCTCCGCCCTGCCTACTTGGGGCAGCAGATGACCTTGCTGCCCCAGATGCACGTGGCATGGTGACATCAACGTGCACCAGCGCACGTGTCATAGGCCTGCTGACCTGGAAGTCAGCCATGGAGTCAGCCAGGTCTGGTGCCACAATGGGCTGGTCCAACAAGGGCTGAGCATGGATGGTGTCAGCCACATCAGGCTCAACGGGAGGGGGGGGGATTATGGGTGCCCTTGACTGGTCCTCCACACATGGGGGACAGGCTCACCCTGCAAGTAACGACCACGTCCCCTACCGGATCCACCACGGCCACCACTTGTGGCTCTTCCACCTTTGCCACCCTTACGGAATCCTCGCCTCCCAGCCATGGCACTGATGTAAATGTGCGTATGGGAGTGGCTGTAAACTATTGTCCTGGGCAATTGGGGGTCAAAGGGGTTGGGTACCAGATGGTAATTGTACCCTAGTGCTCTTGCAAGGCTGAATGTAACCCCTGGGGAAAGATGACGGGTCCCGCTACGGACAGGAGCCTCAAAAAAGGGAGATGACGTGCATGCAACCCCTCCTAGACCACGTGTGCAGAAAGAAAAACCTGCACTACGCTGTGGCACCCAGTAACACAAGAATGAACGTATGCGTGTCACACGCAGCCTAGAATGACCTCTGAAGGGGTAGGCTACACACGGGGCAAGCACAGATGTTAGATACGTGCGTGACTCACCGTCTGCCAGGTAAAAGAGCGTGAAAAATGAGCGCGTTTGGTTGGCAACACCCCCGCCAAAAGAAGATTTGTACGCTGTCTGAGGAGACAGGACAACAGTAGAAGGGAACACTGTTTGAGGGAACAGGCCCAGGTAAACCAGTAAAAGAGAAAAAAGAGAAAAAGCTGTCAGAGGTAACAGGGAATACGAACTTGAAACGCCGTGAAGTAAATCGCGTGTGAAACGACAAGAAGTACAGAATTCACCCACCCGCTCTCCACGAAAAGCACGTACAAGGAAATGGTGTTCTACACGTACCTTTTATACAGGCCCACACGTCCAGCGTCACTTACGCGGCGTGTACGCGCTAGGGCCATTTCCACCAATTACACGCTTTGTCACTTCTGCGTGTAGGGCCATTTCCACCAATTACACGCTTTGTCACTGCCGCGTGTGCGCGCTAGGCCCATTCCCACCAATTACACGCGATGACACTCTGACGTGCTGTCCAATAACATGCGATGACACTCTGACGTGCAGTCTTTCCATGTGTGCTCTGTCATCACGTGCTGTGTGGGAAACACCCGTGCGGCTCAAGTCACAGACGCGCTTACGCGCTGAGGGCCTTTGGTCCAATAGAATCGCGTATGCGTGCTGACGCGCTTACGCGCTAAGGGCCTTTACTCGAATTTCACGCAGACGTGCAGACTTTTCACGTGCCAAATCACTCCGTATCAAGCTGGCCACGCGTATGCACACGGAAGACCACGCTCCTGCCCAGAAGGCCGAACTACTGCCCCCCAGAGCCCCGAGCACGCTCCCACCTGCCATCTGCTGCTGCCTGACTGCCTGCTGCCCACGTGCACTGCCATTTGCTGCCTGCACATCAGCCAGGGGTGCTGTTGCTGTGACTACCCCTGCTGGAACCGAAGACTCCCGACTGGTATTCCATCGCTCCACAGCCCAGCCCCAGGACCCAGTTGCCCACCCACTCCTGCCTCTGGGGTTGTCATGTCGGGGCAAACACCATCTGTGACCACTGACAACCCCCGGCCAGAGAGGCAGAGGGGCACCAGCTTCAGTGCCACCGAAGTTGGTGGCCTGGTGGAGCAAGTCCTGGGGCAGTATGATGCCCTCTTCGGAGGTTCCCGCGCCGACAAGGAAGGACGGACTCAGATCTGGACTGACATCGTGACTGCCATCAACGCGGAGGGGGTGGCAGTCCGCGACTTCCAACATGTCAGGAAGCGCTGGGAGGACTTCAGGTCCAGGACCCTGAACAAGGCCCGGCGCCTCTTGAAGGCAGCGGATGCCAAGGGGCGCCGGGGCCACTTGTCGGAAGAACAGATGAGGGTCCTGGAACGCATATCCCCAGCGCTCCACGTCCAGGTCCTGGAGAAGCAGACCCGTCTGGAGTCGAGCGGTGAGTGTACATGCATCCTGATTGTGAGCAGTGCGTGTGGTGATTATTCGGTAGTGTGCAGGTTGCACATCTGTTTGTATGGGGTCGAGTATGGGTGGGGGTGTCCAGGGCCGTGGGGCTGACACATGCGAGGGCTGTAATGTGTGAGACATGGATGGTGCTTGTGTGTGTAGGCTTGCATGCCAAATGCAGTTGTGTGTGCACACATGTTTGGATGAATGTGTATGTAAGTAGACATGTCCGTGATGTCACGCATGTATGTTGTTTTCGGCTGCATGTATGAGCACTGTGTACATGTGCATGTGTGTGTATTTGACAAGGGTGCAACAGTGATGCAATATGGATGCATGTGACAGCGGTATGTGGAAGCCTGATTGGCAGATGTGACATGGATGCCCGTCTGAACAGTGCGACACTTGGCAGAGGTGTACACATGCATGCAAGTGTGGTGGTGTGTGTACATGTGTGGTGCACTTCCTGTGTTGCATGTGATGTCTGGGTCACCTTTGGCTGCTCATGCTGTTGTATGTGTATGGATGGTGGTGGCAGTTGCGATATGGCTGTGGTATGGCTCATGTGTGCGAGTTGCATTGACATGTGTGTTGGGGATTGTGATGACATGTCTGAGGTTTGCCAATGCCACTCATGTGCAACTGTCATGTGTGTATGTGTCCATTGTACAGTGCCCTGATGCCTGTGTTTTGTTTTTCCCTGTCTGCAGCGTCAACTGAAGAAGAGGGCGGAGAAGGTGCTGTGGAGCACAGCGGCGGGGATCCCACCGCCAGCCGGAGACGCAAGGCCCGGCTCCCCTCCCGTGTTGTCATCTCGTCGGGGAGTGAGGAGTCCGGTGCCGCGTCCCAGGCCGCAGCTGCCGGGGGGAGGTCCAAGAGGCGGAGGTTGGAGTTGGACTCCTCGGCAGCAGAAGGGGCAGCTGGGACCCCACAGGGCCCAACAGGGGAAGATGGCACAGAGTCATCCAGGTTGGTGGGGGGTTTGGTGGAGGAGGAGGCCGTGCAAGCACCAGAGACGGGGTCTGGAGGTGGGGATCCCACTGGTGCTAGTGGTGCAGTCCAGGACCAGGGACAGGAGGCAGCACAGGCCGCCGCGGAGGTGCCTGTGTGCAATCCTGTCCCCGATCCTGTCCCTGCATCATCTTGCACCAGCAGGGATGCCTACGTCCAGACCCGTTTTCAGGCAGGGGATGAGCTGACGTCAACTGGCCTTCCTCTGCCTGCCGACGTGGCTATCCAGGTCCGGGTTGAGCCTGTCCTGGCTGGTGTGGCGTTGCGTCAACGGGCCATGCGAGGTGACCTGCAGTCTTTTCATGGAGAGACTGCACGTCATCTCGAATGGCTCGTTGACCACGTCAGCCTGCTGGGACAGGTCACCCAGACCGGATTCCTCCGTCTGATGGGGCTTGCTCCGACCCCCTCCTCAACTGGACCCCCTACGCGCCAGTCGTCCTCTGTGCCATATTCCCACCCATCAGTCACCTGGGTGCCCTGTGGAGCTGCCTCTGACAGTGCGGCCAGGCTGGTGGAGGAGGCATCCCTGCCACAGTCGGGAGTCGGACGTCCAGCAGGGGTGGCCACATCAACAACTGCACCCCAGCCGGCGGAGGATGTGCAGGCAGCAGGAGGCAGTGCACGGGCAGAGGCAGAGCAGCAGCAGCAACATGGTGGGAGCCATGAAGGCTCGGGGCCTTCGACATCGGAGGGGCAGGCATCGGCCGGAGGGCAGGAGGACCCAGGACAGAGAGTGTCTTCCGTGTGGCAGCGGTTGGGCCACGCCATAGGTGCGGAGCGGCAACGGGCAGAAGAGGCGCGGCTCACAATGGTCAGGGCGGAGAACTCCATGCGGAGGACCCTGAGGCGGGCCGAGTGCCTCGAGGCAATCCGCAGGGGGTTGGAGGAGGACACGGCGTCGTCCCTGTGGACCCTCGGGGCCATGGAACTGGACCGCCTCCGGGACATCGAACAGGAGTTCGATGATGCCCTGGCCCGGAACACCACAGAGTGAGCCGCTGGACTTGCCCGCCGCCTTTGTATATAGTTCTTTAGTTTTAGGTTTCCTTTGTTTTTTCTTATGATTTGGAGTCGACGGACACTGCTCCACTTTTTGTATATAGTTGCTTTTTAGTTAGGTTTCTTTTTTAGGTTTCCTTTGTTCAGTTGGGCTCATGGACCCTTTCGAGTTTTTTACATTGTTCTTGATTTGATAGATAATTTTTTTACATTTGACTTTGGACGACATTTTTTTGGATTATGATTTGCAGTTCTTTATTTTTATACGGACATGCAGCTTGATTTTTTTTACTTCCCATTGTAGTTTGTTTCATTTCTTTAGCATTCTTTCTTTTTTTCAATACAATTTTGTTTTCATACTTCACTGTGTGGCATCATCTCATTGGTTTCATGCATGTCATGTTGGGTGTTTTCCCATTCAATTGCAAACATTGTGTGTGACGGACATGGGTTCATTAGCTTCATGAACATTGGGGGTGTGACATGTAATTTCCATTTCCATGTGGGTGAATGGGTTACTTGGTAGGGCTTTTTGGCTGTGGAGGCTGACCATAACGCACATGATTGGGGATTGTGAGGACCTGGTCGAGGGTGCCCCTGGATGCTGGGGGGTGGGGGTGCAGGGGGACATGAGTGGGGGCCTGGTGGAGGGTGCCCCTGCACTGCTGGGGGGTGGGGGTGGTGGGAGACATGAGTGGGGGCCTGGTGGAGGCTGCCCATGGTGGCTGGGGGGTGGGGGTGGTGGTAGACATGAGTGGGGGCCTGGTGGAGGCTGCCCATGGTGGCTGGGGGGTGGGGGTGGTGGGAGACATGAGTGGGGGCCTGGTGGAGGGTGCCCCTGCACTGCTGGGGGGTGGGGGTGGTGGGAGACATGAGTGGGGGCCTGGTGGTGCTGCCCCTGCACTGCTGGGGGGTGGGGGTGGTGGGAGACATGAGTGGGGGCCTGGTGGAGGGTGCCCCTGGATGCTGGGGTGTGGGGGTGCAGGGGGACATGAGTGGGGGCCTGGTGGAGGCTACCCCTGGTGGCTGGGGGGTGGGGGTGGTGGGAGACATGAGTGGGGGCCTGGTGGAGGCTGCCCCTGCACTGCTGGGGGGTGGGGGTGGTGGGAGACATGAGTGGGGGCCTGGTGGAGGGTGCCCCTGGATGCTGGGGGGTGGGGGTGTAGGGGGACATGAGTGGGGGCCTGGTGGAGGCTGCCCCTGGTGGCTGGGGGGTGGGGGTGGTGGGAGACATGAGTGGGGGCCTGGTGGAGGCTGCCCCTGCACTGCTGGGGGGTGGGGGTGGTGGGAGACATGAGTGGGGGCCTGGTGGAGGGTGCCCCTGGATGGTGGGTGGTGGGGGTGGTGGGAGACATGAGTGGGGGCCTGGTGGAGGCTGCCCCTGGTGGCTGGGGGGTGCGGGTGGTGGGAGACATAAGTGGGGGCCTGGTGGAGGCTGCCCCTGCACTGCTGGGGGGTGGGGGTGGTGGGAGACATGAGTGGGGGCCTGGTGGAGGGTGCCCCTGGATGCTGGGGGGTGGGGTGCAGGGGGACATGAGTGGGGGCCTGGTGGAGGGTGCCCCTGCACTGCTGGGGGGTGGGGGTGGTGGGAGACATGAGTGGGGGCCTGGTGGAGGGTGCCACTGGATGGTGGGGGGTGGGGGTGGTGGGAGACATGAGTGGGGGCCTGCTGGAGGCTGCCCCTGGATGCTGGGGGGTGGGGGTGGTGGGAGACATGAGTGGGGGCCTGGTGGAGGGTGCCCCTGGATGCTGGGGGGTGGGGGTTCAGGGGGACATGAGTGGGGGCCTGGTGGAGGGTGCCCCTGCACTGCTGGGGGGTGGGGGTGGTGGGAGACATGAGTGGGGGCCTGGTGGAGGGTGCCCCTGGATGGTGGGGGGTGGGGGTGGTGGGAGACATGAGTGGGGGCCTGGTGGAGGCTGCCCCTGGATGGTGGGGGGTGGGGGTGGTGGGAGACATGAGTGGGGGCCTGGTGGAGGCTGCCCCTGGTGGCTGGGGGGTGGGGGTGGTGGGAGACATGAGTGGGGGCCTGGTGGAGGCTGCCCCTGCACTGCTGGGGCGTGGGGGTGGTGGGAGACATGAGTGGGGGCCTGGTGGAGGGTGCCCCTGGATGCTGGGGGGTGGGGGTGCAGGGGGACATGAGTGTGGGCCTGGTGGAGGGTGCCCCTGGTGGCTGGTGGTGGGGGTGGTGGGAGACATGAGTGGGGGCCTGGTGGGGGCTGCCCCTGCACTGCTGGGGGTGGGGGTGGTGGGAGACATGAGTGGGGGCCTGGTGGACGGTGCCCCTGCACTGCTGGGTGGTGGGGGTGGTGGGAGACATGAGTGGGGGCCTGGTGGAGGCTGCCCATGGTGGCTGGGGGGTGGGGGTGGTGGGACACATGAGTGGGGGCCTGGTGGAGGCTGCCCATGGTGGCTGGGGCGTGGGGGTGGTGGGAGACATGAGTGGGGGCCTGGTGGAGGGTGCCCCTGCACTGCTGGGGGGTGGGGGTGGTGGGAGACATGAGTGGGGGCCTGGTGGTGCTGCCCCTGCACTCCTGGGGGGTGGGGGTGGTGGGAGACATGAGTGGGGGCCTGGTGGAGGGTGCCCCTGCACTGCTGGGGGGTGGGGGTGGTGGGAGACATGAGTGGGGGCCTGGTGGAGGGTGCCCCTGCACTGCTGGGGGGTGGGGGTGGTGGGAGACATGAGTGGGGGCCTGGTGGAGGCTGCCCCTGGATGGTGGGGGGTGGGGGTGGTGGGAGACATGAGTGGGGGCCTGGTGGAGGGTGCCCCTGGATGCTGGGGGGTGGGGGTGCAGGGGCACATGAGTGGGGGCCTGGTGGTGCTGCCCCTGCACTGCTGGGGGGTGGGGGTGGTGGGAGACATGAGTGGGGGCCTGGTGGGGGATGCCCCTGCACTGCTGGGGGGTGGGGGTGGTGGGAGACATGAGTGGGGGCCTGGTGGAGGGTGCCCCTGGATGCTGGGGGGTGGGGGTGCAGGGGGACATGAGTGGGGGCCTGGTGGAGGCTGCCCCTGCACTGCTGGGGGGTGGGGGTGGAGGGAGACATGAGTGGGGGCCTGGTGGAGGGTGCCCCTGGATGCTGGGGGGTGGGGGTGCAGGGGGACATGAGTGTGGGCCTGGTGGAGGCTGCCCCTGGTGGCTGGGGGGTGGGGGTGGTGGGAGACATGAGTGGGGGCCTGGTGGAGGCTGCCCCTGCACTGCTGGGGGGTGGGGGTGGTGGGAGACATGAGTGGGGGCCTGGTGGAGGGTGCCCCTGGATGGTGGGGGGTGGGGGTGGTGGGAGACATGAGTGGGGGCCTGGTGGAGGCTGCCCCTGGTGGCTGGGGGGTGGGGGTGGTGGGAGACATGAGTGGGGGCCTGGTGGAGGGTGCCCCTGGATGCTGGGGGGTGGGGGTGCAGGGGGACATGAGTGTGGGCCTGGTGGAGGCTGCCCCTGCACTGCTGGGGGGTGGGGGTGGTGGGAGACATGAGTGGGGGTCTGGTGGACGGTGCCCCTGGATGCTGGGGGGTGGGGGTGCAGGGGGACATGAGTGGGGGCCTGGTGGAGGGTGCCCCTGCACTGCTGGGGGGTGGGGGTGGTGGGAGACATGAGTGGGGGCCTGGTGGAGGGTGCCCCTGCATGGTGGGGGGTGGGGGTGGTGGGAGACATGAGTGGGGGCCTGGTGGAGGCTGCCCCTGGATGGTGGGGGGTGGGGGTGGTGGGAGACATGAGTGGGGGCCTGGTGGAGGCTGCACCTGGTGGCTGGGGGGTGGGGATGGTGGGAGACATGAGTGGGGGCCTGGTGGAGGCTGCCCCTGCACTGCTGGGGGGTGGGGTGGTGGGAGACATGAGTGGGGGCCTGGTGGAGGGTGCCCCTGGATGCTGGGGGGTGGGGTGCAGGGGGACATGAGTGGGGGCCTGGTGGAGGGTGCCCCTGCACTGCTGGGGGGTGGGGGTGGTGGGAGACATGAGTGGGGGCCTGGTGGAGGGTGCCACTGCACTGCTGGGGGGTGGGGTGGTGGGAGACATGAGTGGGGGCCTGGTGGAGGGTGCCCCTGGATGCTGGGGGGTGGGGTGCAGGGGGACATGAGTGGGGGCCTGGTGGAGGGTGCCCCTGCACTGCTGGGGGGTGGGGGTGGTGGGAGACATGAGTGGGGGCCTGGTGGAGGGTGCCACTGGATGGTGGGGGGTGGGGGTGGTGGGAGACATGAGTGGGGGCCTGGTGGAGGCTGCCCCTGGATGCTGGGGGGTGGGGGTGGTGGGAGACATGAGTGGGGGCCTGGTGGAGGGTGCCCCTGGATGCTGGGGGGTGGGGGTTCAGGGGGACATGAGTGGGGGCCTGGTGGAGGGTGCCCCTGCACTGCTGGGGGGTGGGGGTGGTGGGAGACATGAGTGGGGGCCTGGTGGAGGGTGCCCCTGGATGGTGGGGGGTGGGGGTGGTGGGAGACATGAGTGGGGGCCTGGTGGAGGCTGCCCCTGGATGGTGGGGGGTGGGGGTGGTGGGAGACATGAGTGGGGGCCTGGTGGAGGCTGCCCCTGGTGGCTGGGGGGTGGGGGTGGTGGGAGACATGAGTGGGGGCCTGGTGGAGGCTGCCCCTGCACTGCTGGGGCGTGGGGGTGGTGGGAGACATGAGTGGGGGCCTGGTGGAGGGTGCCCCTGGATGCTGGGGGGTGGGGGTGCAGGGGGACATGAGTGTGGGCCTGGTGGAGGGTGCCCCTGGTGGCTGGTGGTGGGGGTGGTGGGAGACATGAGTGGGGGCCTGGTGGGGGCTGCCCCTGCACTGCTGGGGGTGGGGGTGGTGGGAGACATGTGTGGGGGCCTGGTGGAGGGTGCCCCTGCACTGCTGGGTGGTGGGGGTGGTGGGAGACATGAGTGGGGGCCTGGTGGAGGCTGCCCATGGTGGCTGGGGGGTGGGGGTGGTGGGACACATGAGTGGGGGCCTGGTGGAGGCTGCCCCTGGATGGTGGGGGGTGGGGGTGGTGGGAGACATGAGTGGGGGCCTGGTGGAGGCTGCACCTGGTGGCTGGGGGGTGGGGATGGTGGGAGACATGAGTGGGGGCCTGGTGGAGGCTGCCCCTGCACTGCTGGGGGGTGGGGTGGTGGGAGACATGAGTGGGGGCCTGGTGGAGGGTGCCCCTGGATGCTGGGGGGTGGGGTGCAGGGGGACATGAGTGGGGGCCTGGTGGAGGGTGCCCCTGCACTGCTGGGGGGTGGGGGTGGTGGGAGACATGAGTGGGGGCCTGGTGGAGGGTGCCACTGCACTGCTGGGGGGTGGGGTGGTGGGAGACATAAGTGGGGGCCTGGTGGAGGGTGCCCCTGCACTGCTGGGGGGTGGGGGTGGTGGGAGACATGAGTGGGGGCCTGGTGGAGGGTGCCACTGGATGGTGGGGGGTGGGGGTGGTGGGAGACATGAGTGGGGGCCTGGTGGAGGCTGCCCCTGGATGCTGGGGGGTGGGGGTGGTGGGAGACATGAGTGGGGGCCTGGTGGAGGGTGCCCCTGGATGCTGGGGGGTGGGGGTTCAGGGGGACATGAGTGGGGGCCTGGTGGAGGGTGCCCCTGCACTGCTGGGGGGTGGGGGTGGTGGGAGACATGAGTGGGGGCCTGGTGGAGGGTGCCCCTGGATGGTGGGGGGTGGGGGTGGTGGGAGACATGAGTGGGGGCCTGGTGGAGGCTGCCCCTGGATGGTGGGGGGTGGGGGTGGTGGGAGACATGAGTGGGGGCCTGGTGGAGGCTGCCCCTGGTGGCTGGGGGGTGGGGGTGGTGGGAGACATGAGTGGGGGCCTGGTGGAGGCTGCCCCTGCACTGCTGGGGCGTGGGGGTGGTGGGAGACATGAGTGGGGGCCTGGTGGAGGGTGCCCCTGGATGCTGGGGGGTGGGGGTGCAGGGGGACATGAGTGTGGGCCTGGTGGAGGGTGCCCCTGGTGGCTGGTGGTGGGGGTGGTGGGAGACATGAGTGGGGGCCTGGTGGGGGCTGCCCCTGCACTGCTGGGGGTGGGGGTGGTGGGAGACATGTGTGGGGGCCTGGTGGAGGGTGCCCCTGCACTGCTGGGTGGTGGGGGTGGTGGGAGACATGAGTGGGGGCCTGGTGGAGGCTGCCCATGGTGGCTGGGGGGTGGGGGTGGTGGGACACATGAGTGGGGGCCTGGTGGAGGCTGCCCCTGGATGGTGGGGGGTGGGGGTGGTGGGAGACATGAGTGGGGGCCTGGTGGAGGCTGCACCTGGTGGCTGGGGGGTGGGGATGGTGGGAGACATGAGTGGGGGCCTGGTGGAGGCTGCCCCTGCACTGCTGGGGGGTGGGGTGGTGGGAGACATGAGTGGGGGCCTGGTGGAGGGTGCCCCTGGATGCTGGGGGGTGGGGTGCAGGGGGACATGAGTGGGGGCCTGGTGGAGGGTGCCCCTGCACTGCTGGGGGGTGGGGGTGGTGGGAGACATGAGTGGGGGCCTGGTGGAGGGTGCCACTGCACTGCTGGGGGGTGGGGTGGTGGGAGACATAAGTGGGGGCCTGGTGGAGGGTGCCCCTGGATGCTGGGGGGTGGGGTGCAGGGGGACATGAGTGGGGGGCCTGGTGGAGGGTGCCCCTGCACTGCTGGGGGGTGGGGGTGGTGGGAGACATGAGTGGGGGCCTGGTGGAGGGTGCCACTGGATGGTGGGGGGTGGGGGTGGTGGGAGACATGAGTGGGGGCCTGGTGGAGGCTGCCCCTGGATGCTGGGGGGTGGGGGTGGTGGGAGACATGAGTGGGGGCCTGGTGGAGGGTGCCCCTGGATGCTGGGGGGTGGGGGTTCAGGGGGACATGAGTGGGGGCCTGGTGGAGGGTGCCCCTGCACTGCTGGGGGGTGGGGGTGGTGGGAGACATGAGTGGGGGCCTGGTGGAGGGTGCCCCTGGATGGTGGGGGGTGGGGGTGGTGGGAGACATGAGTGGGGGCCTGGTGGAGGCTGCCCCTGGATGGTGGGGGGTGGGGGTGGTGGGAGACATGAGTGGGGGCCTGGTGGAGGCTGCCCCTGGTGGCTGGGGGGTGGGGGTGGTGGGAGACATGAGTGGGGGCCTGGTGGAGGCTGCCCCTGCACTGCTGGGGCGTGGGGGTGGTGGGAGACATGAGTGGGGGCCTGGTGGAGGGTGCCCCTGGATGCTGGGGGGTGGGGGTGCAGGGGGACATGAGTGTGGGCCTGGTGGAGGGTGCCCCTGGTGGCTGGTGGTGGGGGTGGTGGGAGACATGAGTGGGGGCTGCCCCTGCACTGCTGGGGGTGGGGGTGGTGGGAGACATGAGTGGGGGCCTGGTGGAGGGTGCCCCTGCACTGCTGGGTGGTGGGGGTGGTGGGAGACATGAGTGGGGGCCTGGTGGAGGCTGCCCATGGTGGCTGGGGGGTGGGGGTGGTGGGACACATGAGTGGGGGCCTGGTGGAGGCTGCCCATGGTGGCTGGGGCGTGGGGGTGGTGGGAGACATGAGTGGGGGCCTGGTGGAGGGTGCCCCTGCACTGCTGGGGGGTGGGGGTGGTGGGAGACATGAGTGGGGGCCTGGTGGTGCTGCCCCTGCACTCCTGGGGGGTGGGGGTGGTGGGAGACATGAGTGGGGCCCTGGTGGAGGGTGCCCCTGCACTGCTGGGGGGTGGGGTGGTGGGAGACATGAGTGGGGGCCTGGTGGAGGGTGCCCCTGCACTGCTGGGGGGTGGGGGTGGTGGGAGACATGAGTGGGGGCCTGGTGGAGGCTGCCCCTGGATGGTGGGGGTGGGGGTGGTGGGAGACATGAGTGGGGGCCTGGTGGAGGGTGCCCCTGGATGCTGGGGGGTGGGGGTGCAGGGGGACATGAGTGGGGGCCTGGTGGTGCTGCCCCTGCACTGCTGGGGGGTGGGGGTGGTGGGAGACATGAGTGGGGGCCTGGTGGGGGATGCCCCTGCACTGCTGGGGGGTGGGGGTGGTGGGAGACATGAGTGGGGGCCTGGTGGAGGGTGCCCCTGGATGCTGGGGGGTGGGGGTGCAGGGGGACATGAGTGGGGGCCTGGTGGAGGCTGCCCCTGCACTGCTGGGGGGTGGGGGTGGAGGGAGACATGAGTGGGGGCCTGGTGGAGGGTGCCCTTGGATGGTGCGGGTGGGGGTGGTGGGAGACATGAGTGGGGGCCTGGTGGAGGCTGCCCCTGGTGGCTGGGGGGTGGGGGTGGTGGGAGACATGAGTGGGGGCCTGGTGGAGGCTGCCCCTGCACTGCTGGGGGGTGGGGGTGGTGGGAGACATGAGTGGGGGCCTGGTGGAGGGTGCCCCTGGATGCTGGGGGGTGGGGGTGCAGGGGGACATGAGTGTGGGCCTGGTGGAGGCTGCCCCTGGTGGCTGGGGGGTGGGGGTGGTGGGAGACATGAGTGGGGGCCTGGTGGAGGCTGCCCCTGCACTGCTGGGGGGTGGGGGTGGTGGGAGACATGAGTGGGGGCCTGGTGGAGGGTGCCACTGGATGGTGGGGGGTGGGGGTGGTGGGAGACATGAGTGGGGGCCTGGTGGAGGCTGCCCCTGGTGGCTGGGGGGTGGGGGTGGTGGGAGACATGAGTGGGGCCCTGGTGGAGGGTGCCCCTGGATGCTGGGGGGTGGGGGTGCAGGGGGACATGAGTGTGGGCCTGGTGGAGGCTGCCCCTGCACTGCTGGGGGGTGGGGGTGGTGGGAGACATGAGTGGGGGTCTGGTGGATGGTGCCCCTGGATGCTGGGGGGTGGGGGTGCAGGGGGACATGAGTGGGGGCCTGGTGGAGGGTGCCCCTGCACTGCTGGGGGGTGGGGGTGGTGGGAGACATGAGTGGGGGCCTGGTGGAGGGTGCCCCTGCATGGTGGGGGGTGGGGGTGGTGGGAGACATGAGTGGGGGCCTGGTGGAGGCTGCCCCTGGATGGTGGGGGGTGGGGGTGGTGGGAGACATGAGTGGGGGCCTGGTGGAGGCTGCACCTGGTGGCTGGGGGGTGGGGGTGGTGGGAGACATGAGTGGGGGCCTGGTGGAGGCTGCCCCTGCACTGCTGGGGGGTGGGGTGGTGGGAGACATGAGTGGGGGCCTGGTGGAGGGTGCCCCTGGATGCTGGGGGGTGGGGGTGCAGGGGGACATGAGTGTGGGCCTGGTGGAGGGTGCCCCTGGTGGCTGAGTGGTGGGGGTGGTGGGAGACATGAGTGGGGGCCGGTGGGGGCTGCCCCTGCACTGCTGGGGGGTGGGGGTGGTGGGAGACATGAGTGGGGGCCTGGTGGAGGGTGCCCCTGCACTGCTGGGGGGTGGGGGTGGTGGGAGACATGAGTGGGGGCCTGGTGGAGGCTGCCCCTGGATGGTGGGGGGTGGGGGTGGTGGGAGACATGAGTGGGGGCCTGGTGGAGGCTGCCCCTGGTGGCTGGGGGGTGGGGGTGGTGGGAGACATGAGTGGGGGCCTGGTGGAGGCTGCCCCTGCACTGCTGGGGGGTGGGGGTGGTGGGAGACATGAGTGGGGGCCTGGTGGAGGGTGCCCCTGGATGCTGGGGGGTGGGGGTGCAGGGGGACATGAGTGGGGGCCTGGTGGAGGGTGTCCCTGCACTGCTGGGGGGTGGGGGTGGTGGGAGACATGAGTGGGGGCCTGGTGGAGGGTGCCCCTGGATGGTGGGGGGTGGGGGTGGTGGTAGACATGAGTGGGGGCCTGGTGGAGGCTGCCCCTGGATGGTGGGGGGTGGGGGTGGTGGGAGACATGAGTGGGGGCCTGGTGGAGGCTGCCCCTGGTGGCTGGGGGGTGGGGGTGGTGGGAGACATGAGTGGGGGCCTGGTGGAGGCTGCCCCTGCACTGCTGGGGGGTGGGGGTGGTGGGAGACATGAGTGGGGGCCTGGTGGAGGGTGCCCCTGGATGCTGGGGGGTGGGGGTGCAGGGGGACATGAGTGTGGGCCTGGTGGAGGGTGCCCCTGGTAGCTGGGTGGTGGGGGTGGTGGGAGACATGAGTGGGGGCCTGGTGGGGGCTGCCCCTGCACTGCTGGGGGGTGGGGGTGGTGGGAGACATGAGTGGGGGCCTGGTGGAGGGTGCCCCTGCACTGCTGGGGGGTGGGGGTGGTGGGAGACATGAGTGGGGGCCTGGTGGAGGGTGCCCCTGGATGGTGGGGGGTGGGGGTGGTGGGAGACATGAGTGGGGGCCTGGTGGAGGCTGCCCCTGGATGGTGGGGGGTGGGGGTGGTGGGAGACATGAGTGGGTGCCTGTTGGAGGCTGCCCCTGGTGGCTGGGGGGTGGGGGTGGTGGGAGACATGAGTGGGGGCCTGGTGGAGGCTGCCCCTGCACTGCTGGGGGGTGGGGGTGGTGGGAGACATGAGTGGGGGCCAGGTGGAGGGTGCCCCTGGATGCTGGGGGGTGGGGGTGCAGGGGGACATGAGTGGGGGCCTGGTGGTGCTGCCCCTGCACTGCTGGGGGGTGGGGGTGGTGGGAGACATGAGTGGGGCCTGGTGGGGGATGCCCCTGCACTGCTGGGGGGTGGGGGTGGTGGGAGACATGCATTGTTGATCAGTAGTGCAAGGTGACATGTGGGTTGGCTGCGGGGCATGCCCATGGTGGATGGGCTGCCTGCGGGACATGAGCAGGGGTGCAGGGTAGTCCCCCGTGGTGTGGGCTGCCTGCAGGGGCCGTGGAGGTTGTCGAGCGCACACCTGGGAGGACCCACACGGCCAATTCACGTGTAGTACTCCCCAGAACCCCTGGAATTCACATACCCTGCTGGAATCGCATGTGGAACTTCCCGCGCACCCATGGAATACACGTACCCTGCTCGCACTGGGCCAATCGCGTGTGGAACTTCCCGCGCACCCCTGAAATACACTTACCCTGCTGATATCGCGTGTGGAACTTCCCGCGCACCCATGGAATACACGTACCCTGCTCGCACTGGGCCAATCGCGTGTGGAATTTCCCGCGCACCCCTGGAATACACGTAGCCTGCTGATATCGCGTGTGGAACTTCCCGCGCACCCATGGAATACACGTACCCTGCTCGCACTGGGCCAATCGCGTGTGGAACTTCCCGCGCACCCCTGGAATACACGTACCCTGCTGGAATCGCGTGTGGAACTTCCCGCGCACCCATGGAATACACGTACCCTGCTCGCACTGGGCCAATCGCGTGTGGAACTTCCCGCGCACCCCTGAAATACACTTACCCTGCTGATATCGCGTGTGGAACTACCCACGCACCCATGGAATACACATACCCTGCTCGCACTGGGCCAATCGCGTGTGGAACTTCCCGCGCACCCCTGAAATACACTTACCCTGCTGATATCGCGTGTGGAACTTCCCGCGCACCCATGGAATACACGTACCCTGCTCGCACTGGGCCAATCGCGTGTGGAACTTCCCGCGCACCCCTGACATACACGTACCCTGCTGAAATCGCGTGTGGAACTTCCCGCGCACCTCTGAGATACACGTACCCTGCTGAAATCGCGTGTGGAACTTCCCGCGCACCCCTGAAATACACGTACCCTGCTCGCACTGGGCCAAGCGCGTGTGGAACTTCCCGCGCACCCCTGGAATACACGTACCCTGCTGAAATCGCGTGTGGAACTTCCCGCGCACCCCTGAAATACACGTACCCTGCTCGCACTGGGCCAATCGCGTGTGGAACTTCCCGCGCACCCCTGGAATACTCGTACCCTGCTGGAATCGCGTGTGGAACTTCCCGCGCACCCCTGGAATACACGTACCCTGCTCGCACTGGGCCAATCGCGAGTGGAACTTCCCGCGCACCCCTGGAATACACGTACCCTGCTGAAATCGCGTGTGGAACTTCCCGCGCATCCCTGAAATACACGTACCCTGCTCGCACTGGGCCAATCGCGTGTGGAACTTCCCGCGCACCCCTAAAATACACGTACCCTGATGAAATCACGTGTGGAACTTCCCGCGCACCCCTGAAATACATGTACCCTGCTCGCACTGGGCCAATCGCGTGTGGAACTTCCCGCGCACCCCTGAAATACACGTTCCCCGCTTGGCGTTTGCTGTTTGCCAGCCCGGTGAACTGGTCCAGGGTTAGCGCAGCCCTTTGCGATGATTTAGCGATTTTGATGGCTTTTCCTTGCGCGAGGGCGTTCTTGGGGGCGTTACTGGCGCTGCTGCAGGGTCGCTGCGATTCTTTGCGCCATGGTTGGTTTGGGAGCCTAAAATCCATGAATACGCTGTGCGCGGAAATCGGTTTTAGCGCACGTTCCTGGCGCACACAATCGCACGCGGACACTCTGCGCCAGCCGCTTGCGACACTTTTCGGCGAAATTCTATGAATTACCCTGTAAATTTAGTAGCACTTTGGAATTCAAGTTGGAGAAGATTATAAAGCTCATTATAGTAATCACAAAACATAGAGAAACACAGAACTTAGAGAAACATAGAGAAACACAGTCTTACGTCCCTTAATCAGCGCTAGGAGACCATGGCCCTCATAAGCTAGCTATTGCCAGCCCCGCTCAGATGACAGCGCTGCAGGGTGCCAACAGAGCATCAGGTTCCGGGCACTCACTCTTGCTTGAACCAAGTCCACGGATCGATCTCCCGCCCAGTTCAGGGTGAGTGCACCTTTGTGCTCTTGTGCCGTCAATCAACATGACGCTCAGTTCCAGAACTTTCCCTGTGCAAAATATAGGCTTGCTCATGGAAAAACCCAACTCTCTCTGAGATGCTCTCTGCTCGCTCCTACCCCTCCCTTGGAGGCCTCTCCGTGAAAGCGCTGGAATGTCCTTATCAGTGTGTGGGCAAGGCCGTACCAGGCCTTCTCAGAGAAAGAGGATTTGTTTACATAGCCATGCAGAGCTACAGAAAAGGCAGAATATTCTAACAGAAGCCGAGATGAATTAACCCCATGTGAGCAAGCTCTACCAGGCCTGCACTCATAACTTAGTGCCCATAGTGCTTGAAAGATCTAAGCGCTATTAAGGTGCTATAATGCTCCAAACCCTCCAATAATGTCTCTATTAGTTACAGAACTGGGGCCTCCGCCCTGCCTGTCTATGCACAATGCATAATGTGACCTACCACCCCTACTAGGCCTGCATATTCCTTGTAGCTCACTAAAGAGTAATGGAGGCGCTACCACACATTACTGTCAGCATTACTTTCAGCATTTAGCACATACTTTGAATAAACTATTGGCTTTCAGCGGCTAATGCTGTCATCTAAAGCCCTAATTGGCAAGTTTGGCACTTTGTATATCACGACAGTTGTAACTCCCTGTTTTAGAGAATTGATAATAAAACAGTCAGAGGAGACTTTTTGCCAACTTCCCCTGTACAGCATGTACCCCTATTGGACAAGCTCATAGATGCACTACAGCTCCCATTGGCCATTGCTGTAGTGATATGCCAGGCTCACATGAGGGAGGAGGATTTGGTTTCCTACAAGAAAATGAAGCAGCAGATGCAGACGCAAATTGAGCAGCTTATTTTTTTTTTAGAAATAAATGAGTTTGACAGTTCACCTAATAAACGCATGTGAGCACTTAGCATGATACTGCAAGAAGGGTATAATTCATTGGCCATTACCCAAATATTAGAACTTCAGTGGCAAGTACCAACAGAAGGAAGGGAGCTATGGATTAGAAGGGGGTGTTCAATATCTCCCACAGATGTAATGTGGGGACAGGAGATCACCAGAAAGCCGGTTGTTCCCATTGCATTATTGCAAGTAGCCCTTGCGCAGTTCCACTACAACACCCACCTCAGCAAAGATGTTCTTGCAGCACAGATAGCGGAAGACTGGTTTTGTCCCAACTTGACAGGAATGTTGCTGCCTTTATAAATAACTGCATTGTTTGTCAGAGTTCACTGAGGGACACACGTTGCGTGTAGTGAGAGGAGCAATACCGTGCCCTAATGGTCCCTTCCAACATCTCCATATCGCATATGTAGACATGATTCAAAACTTGAATGGCTACAGGTATATGCTTGTAGTGGTGTGCCCATTTTCTCAGTGGATAGAAGCTCGTCCATCTTCACACCCCAATACCATCTCTGCGATGAAATCCCTCATCAGAGAGGTTTTCCCACAGTAGGGGGTGTGCGAGGTCCAACAATTCGACACGGACCTAATTTTGTAAATGAAGTGTTTGAGGATATCACAGCCCTACTGGGGATTAAGCATACATTTTCCTGCATGTATCACCCGCAAGCGAATGGAATTTGTGAACACCTCAATGGCTTGATCAAAAAGAAAATTGCAAGGGTAAAAAGGACACTGAAAAATGGGTGGCTTCACTGTCTGACCATAGCGTTATTCCCATTGCACAATCAGCCTGCATTTGACCACCATTTAACTCCTCATGAGGTGGTGACATGATGACACATGCACCTCCCAATTGCTCTTCCCACTAGAGCACTGACGGACGCCCATAATATCTCTACTGTTCTTGGTAATGAAATGTACGAACATCTCACTTCGATGATGGCTAGTGCTTCTTTTATATCTCAACAGCTGAAATTGAATCAGGGGAGGTCGAAGAAGAAAGATGATGATAACACACAAGTAGAATCACACAAGTTACTTAAGAGACCTCTTATTTATCCTAGGAACAAGGTTTTATTAAAGAACTTTACCAGGGCATGGCACAAGCCTCGCTTTGAGAGTCCCTTCTCTGTAGAGCAAGCAACAGAAAAAGCTGTTGAATTAGCACGGAAGAAAGCTTGGAACTATCTAGGAGATGTCAAGCCCTGAAGAGGAGAGAACTCCCTGACCCAACACATAGACAATACAGAAGAAGAAGGAGAAGGAGAAGAAGAAGAAGAAGAAGAAGAAGAAGAAGAAGAAGAAGAAGAAGAAGAAGAAGAAGAAGAAGAAGAAGAAGAAGAAGAAGAAGGGACCTTAACTCCTGGAAGACCTGACCTGCCAGTAGTTCACTGCCCTAACAGCAGACTCGGAGTAAGTCGGTCTGGGAACAATGCCAGAGCCAGTTGTACCAGACGTTTTACCAGCATTTTTCCCAGACCGACTTGCACTTTATGAGGGCCAATGTCTTTTCTTTACACTAGGAAGTCATCATACTTGTACAAACTGATTTTTAACAAGTAATTTTGCACTTGCACGATCACTGAAAAGCACTTTATGAACTCCTAGTAACCAAAAGGCAAATGCAACCTGCAAAGGTTTTTGTTTATGTTTTTCTTTTTTACATTGCACAAGGTTCACCAATTCAGAAAAGAAGTAAGGTGCCTATTATTGCCTTGTTTGATAATCCTAAGACCCAATTTATTTTTGAACAACTCTTTATTGCCACATTAGCACACTATTATCACAGAAGGGCCTGACCATTTTAACAATGGTAATATCAAAGGCTATGGGCCTCATTACAACATGTACGGAATGGGTTTAACAGCGCCGGTAATGGTGCTGGCGCTGATAAACCCACTCCGCACTATTATGAGGTCCCCTCGCGAGACCCGCTCTGGATGTCTGGTTTTTCCAGACTTCCATAGCGGGTCCCGCGAGGGGACCAGGAAGATAACAACGGGCCCGTTCGTAATGGGCCCATTGTTAGCTCCCTCCCCATTCCCATTGAGCCCTAAGAGGGCTCGAATGGGAATGGGGAAGGACCGGGCCCGGGTTCCCTGAAGGAGGAAATACCGGGCCCTCCATACTTGGAATGGCCTGGTATTTCCCCATTCAGGGAACCCGGACCTGGACACGAATTTGGAGGCAGCCATGCCCTTATTAAGGGCACGGCTACCTCCAAAGTCGTAATGAGGCCCTATGAGTTTTGGTAAACATTTATATCAAATTTATGGACAACGCCAAGAGCACACACAATGCGGGACATGGTACCTACAGCAAGAGCCATTGTGTTGACATTTTTGCATTCTGCTGTCTCTATCTCTTTACCCTCATTGCTTTGCAGAAAGCTGCATTGTATCACACATACACTGAAGTATGATTTATTTATTTATAATTGTTTTCAATTCAAAATGTTTATTTTGCAATATAAACAAATAAAATACAACAATAACCAGTGAAATACCCAACAATAAAATAAAAAAGAAGTATACCATACAACTGGGTAATAAAAGTAATACATTAGCTAATTAAATCCAACTAATGAGGGCAAGGGAAATAAGAGAAAGGTAGAAAGAAAAAGAAAGAAAGACAGCAAGAAGTTGTAGATAATGAGCTCAAATAATTTCAACAGCAGATGCATGAATCATGGAGAACACCACACATTAATAAGGTTATGAGATCCATGTTATGCTGTGGAAAAAAGCATATTAAAATATAAAATAATGGCAATGAGATCTCCAGAAAACAGAATTATACAAATTTAACCCACACATCAACCATATAAATCAAGGAAGCTTCCCCATATGTCCCAAAACTTATCAATGTCTCCTGCTTTTTTGTGGATAACTTTCTCATAGGTGGAAACGGTGAGCAGCTTCTATTCCCAGTCATCGGTACAAAAGGAGCCACTCGATTTCCAAGATCTTAATATCATTTTCTTTGCAATCATGCAAGCGCGGAGAAGCCATATCCTTTTGTTGAATGAGACTTCCTCCATCAGACACACATCTCCCAGAACCAGTAACGAGGCAGTCATATGGACTGTACAACAAGGAACCAAAACCAACCTCTCACAGACACCATCCCAAAACATCTTAGTCTTTGGGCAGAACCAGATCAAATCACATAGGGTGCCTCTTGTGTTTTTACACTTCCAACACACTTCATTCTCTAGAAGGTGTCTTTTGAATAACCTTACAGGTGTCCAGTAAGACCTAAAAAGGAGCTTTGTCTGTGAAGCTCTAAGGCTCCAGTCCATACTCACTAGGCATGTATTTCCACAGCATTGCTGCCAACAATTCAGATCAACATCTTCCCCAAGCTCTTCAGCCCAGATGGCTGGCAACCTTGGGTCTCCTTTTCGGCAAGCCTTTAAGACTCCATACATAGTAGCTTCAGGATGGGATGCACTTTTGCAGGTCTGTAAAGCTGACCAAGCTACATTCTGAGCCGTCAATTGAGACACATCCATACTTGCAGTAATAATGCTCTTCAATCTCCTATATTCTGCATATGTGCAATCAATCATTTTAAATGTACGGCTTAATTGTGCATATGATATCCATTTGTCACCTTCAATCAGATCTTTAAGTTATTTTATGCCTGTTAAAAACCATCCTGGCCAAAATAGGACTTTTCCTTGTGATTTCAAAGCCAGGTTAAGCCAGATATAAGCGTCAGGGAACAAGTAAGACTCAGAACCCAAGCGCTTAGAAATATCACGCCAACAGTCCTGTAAGAACTCAGTCAGTGGATTAATCCCTTTAGATGCTTTTTTCTTGGTCGTCAGTAAGGCTGAAGTATATGTTAATACATCCCCTATTCCTGGTGTCACTAAAGTGTTACCCGAGCAGGTCACCATTGCTGCCCGAGAAGCAAAAAGACTCAAGGGAAGTGCAACCACTGATTTTGAAAATGTAAATGTGGATTTAGCTGGTTGGACCCAGGTTTCAAATTACATGTGTTATCAGCACAGGACCAAGGTAGGGAGAGAGACCACAAAGAAGAGCGTGTATGTGTGCTCTCTTATCCCCTATGCCATAGTGCTTCCCGAGCATTCATAGCCACAGAAATTCCAGCAGCCATAGCACAATGCCTTATGCACCTAGTGCTCTACACTACAAGGGGTCAATTTCAAGTAAGATGAGCCACACTGCGATGGATGTCACAAAAGACGTTCCCGTATGAAGACAGCTATATCAAGACTCAAGCAAAGTTGGACAATTATTGCCATTCTGGTATAACCATACAGTATATTTTGTATGGGTCAAACAAAGGAGAAGCCAGGATAATAAAACAAAAGGAGTTGCAATGTCAAAAAACAGGGAGAAAAGAGACGGAAGGACTGCCAGTGTGCTGGGGGAGACGTCAACTGTTGGTGTATGGACAGGTGTTCACAGGAGAAGGATGGATGGAAGGGATGGTGAGGTGCAAATCACAGGCACTGCTGATGGTTCCAGTGGAAGTGGTACAAAAGTAAAACAATGGGCCTCATTACACGGACAGCGGTGGACCAAGGTGCTTTTAGCACCTTGGTCCATGCCGGTAAAATACCGGCACCGCCTTGGTGGAAAGGGGAATTACAGCCCTATTCCAAGGTTGGTGGGGCGGTAATTCCCCCTTTCCCCATTGCCCTTCGTTATTCCCATTTTTGCCCCATAGGGCATAATGGGAATGGGGAAGGTGCTAATTACGGCACCACAAATTGCGGTGCCGTAATTAGCTCCCTGGTCCCTTTGCGGGTTGGTTTTTAACGCCTACAAAAAGCAGGCGTTAAATTCTACAACCCGCAAAGGGACCTTGTAGTAAGGCGGTAAGGATTTACCGGTACCGGTAAACCCTTACCGCCGTCCGTGTAATGAGGCCCAATGACTGTCTCAGAGAATGGGCGGCAAGTGCCAAGCTGCTCACATGGGACAAGAATGAAGCAGGTCCTATGTCAATTATACCACTTGAGAATGCTTCCCTGTGTTTCCAGAATGACGGTCCAGTGAAGGTCGGGCGGAAAAAGGATGCAAATGGACATCAAAGATACTAGGCCTCATTACGAGTTTGGTGGTAACCATGCCGCTATTTGCGGCATGGCTGCCTCCAAACTCGGGTCCGGTTTCCTTGAATGAGGAATTACCGGCCCATTCCAATCTTGGAGGACCCGGTAATTCCTCATTCAATTTACCCATCCCCATTCCCATTTGAGCCCCCATAGGGCTCAATGGGAATGGGGAGGGAGCTAATAATGGGCCCATTAATAACGGGCCCATTATTAGCTCCCTGTTTCCTTAGCGGCTCACGCTAAGGGAGGCTGGTTTTACCAGCCGCCCTTAGCAGGGCCTGCTTAAGGACCTCTGAATGCGGTGGTAAGGGCTGTAATAAAACCTTATGCTAGACATTCAGGATGCATCACTGAAGTACAGACCAGCTGTAGTCTAGGTTTGGTTCCAGGTAGGCTTTATTCACATATGTACAATCTGTACAATACTCCAGTTACTCTTCATGTATTTACAGCACACGTAGACATGGACAGGAACGTGGGAAGGTATAAACATCACTCACAAAGGAGCTGACCCACCGGCCATCCATTCAACCCAGCTCAGGCCCCCAACTGACACTCACAGAACATTCACACACAGATCCACCCAACATTCTCCTGAGCTGCATTCATGCCCCAACATTCTACAGCAAACATCCAGGCCAGTGGCAGGACAAGACTACATTACAACATCTCCCTTTCATACCAGACTCACCACACACAACATCTCCCTTTCATAACAGACTCACCACAGACTCACCACCACAAGGGGTTAACAGCACCGGCATCCTTACCGGCGCCGTTAACCCCTTACCGCCGCACTCGTAATAAGGCCCACTGAGTATGAAGTTCGGTACCACAGTGATAATGGACTACTATTGGGCCTGTGGTTTCAAGGCGTACATGCAACTACCACTAAACTGGGGGGGGGGATATGTTCCCTAGTACAGCTGAATACACGAGCATTAGTGGTGCCTCAAAAGGACATACAAATTGATGGGATCCCCAAAGTGGATGCACACCAGAGGAAGAGGAGATCAGTGGAGCTGATAAGAGTAAAGAGGAAATTACATTTTGACAAAGATGGAAGAGATGCTCCATGCGACACCACCAGAGCACAGACTATTCTACAGAACTGAAATGTTTTTCAAATCAGTTGTTCCAAGAGTTCACGTCAACTCAAATGCCAGGTAGCTCCAGATTACAAGACGGGAACTTTTGCCGACAATAAATTCAAGAGTTAAAGGATTCAACGCTATCAAGAACGAATTGAGAGCTGTCCGACTGATGACCCTACAGAACAGATATGTTTTGGATCTCCTCACAGCCATGGAAGGAGGCCTGTGCACAAAGATAGGGCCGTCCTGTTGCAACTAGGTGCCCTCTCACGATGAAGAGAATGGAACCCTCACAGAAGCAATCATGCAATTATCAGACCTGTATGCCAAAATGGAAGAGATAACGAGCTCAGCAAGGGAAGATGAAGATTGGCTGACATATATTTTTTCCTGGATACCATCATGGATGGCCAACGGGCTAAAAGTACTTGTAGAAGCCCTAGTGGTAGTACTGCTAGCATTCTGTGTCATTTGAGTAGCTATAACCCAATGCAAGATGGCCACTGAGAAGACAATAATGATGAAAATATTATTGGACGTAGAGACAAAGGCAGATGGAGAGACGCAGACTTACGAAGTCCGACAGTCACTTCTCAAGCATTGTCCCCTTTTCCGTCCAGGCACAAGGTTCTCATTTCCCCCAGATCCACGCAACTACATGGGATGATGGGTCTGGTGCAAGCCCAATGGAGACTGCTGCTATATGGCCTGGAGTTTGGACAAACAAATGAAGCACGCAAGTCATCTGCGAGGAGTGGCGAAAGTATGGATTCCGAAACCATATATGAACAGGGAAAATATCTGAGGAAGTGTGCTCAATATATATCGACCAGAGGGGGGATTGATGAGGGAGACATTAATGTGGCCCTTGTTGCGCTTATCCCACCCGCATCTCGATGCAGTGAAAGGAAAGGTGCACATCTTTCCCGGCCCCATCCTCACCATCGTCAATGTACCTAAGATGTGAAAAACGCTATTCACTCAGACAATCATTTAGACCTAATCCTGAGGACATCACTGAATAAATACGTTTGCAGTCAATGGAAAAGGTAGACTGATGGCGACCATGCAAAAGCTGATGATGTCATGACTGAGATTATGACATAGATGCATTAGACATGAAGCACATATGTATTCCTGCATTACGATACACAGCCACTTAGATAACATGTTTGCAGACACGAAGAACATGCTTATAAACCATTTAGACAGAGGGTCGGACACACTTTTGCGATGCAGTAAGCACAAGTTGCATAAGAATACCTATAAACGGCTTGCTGAGGCTGAACGCAACTAAGATGAGCAGCCATGTAAATCAAGATGGAAGCCAGAGCCGCATTTAAATGAATGGAAGACACTTAAGGACTTGAGAGTACAGAGAGAGATGCCGGACATGCTGATTTTGCAGAGTCACACAGACAAGGCTGTCAGTACAGCCAGTGCGCATGTTCTTGTCAAGGACACAGAGGGAGAGAAAGTTTCTTTTTAGCTGAAGAGATAGGACACCTGCATGTGTAAACGCTGAAAATCCACATAAATCCAGGCAAGAAAATCAACTTTGTGTTCCCTACACACGTGATCTAAACCTGGAAGACAAAGCCTATTAATCCGAGCCAGGCAGAGAACATCATTCCCATCCAATCGAAGGCAGGATGATACACAAGTAATACCAGGTTCAAAGTCTAATGTTCTGTTTCAAGGCATAGAGGATCGGAGATGGTAACATGTTGGGTGCATACAGCATCTTTGGGACTGTTTTAACCACCTTGAATAGTTGCACATAGGTGGGTAACTTTCCAAAGCAACAAGGCTGAGAAGACCATCTCTAACCAATCCTTGTTCACCTTCCATGCTATCTCACACTTTGTTGCACGGCTCAATGACAGCTCGCTAACCTGCCATACCAATGTTGTAGTTGCAACATTTAGAAGGTGGTCACAGGAGGAGCCACCAGATATGGTTTAACCACTAAAGGTACTAACCCCATATATATTCCATTTGTAGCCTACCTCACTAGCCAATCTCATTTCACCTTAAGGTTTTTGCAATGCATCATTATTTGGTGACCATTCATTAAAACCCTGTGTCAAGCCTGTACCCGATGAGAAAGTCTTGGAGAATGCTGCGCTGTCCATAACTTGATACCTGTTATGGAAGTTTTCAATAAACAGTACAATTTGTCGCATTATTGGACTCTTCCATTTTTTGAGTGTGGGGATTTCCTCAGGCCCAGTTCCTCTTGCTTGTAGTTAGGGAGATTAGCAATTCCCGGCCTTACAACAAATCCATCTCTTTTCAGCTTCTCTACACTACAGGGCTCTTTAAAGAAAAAAGATCGCAGCTCTGTGAAAAGGGTTGAGGTATTCAGTCTGGAAGCCTCTTTCCATAGACGTAGAGGAAGAGAATGTCTGGTAGGTAAGTAATGTGGAAGCCTGTAATGGGAGGGCAAACGTTGCCTCTGCCCAAGATTTATGGTTAGAGTCAGATGCCAGCCTAATCAGCGGGGCAAGGTGTGGTTCACTATGCACTGGGGTGGGGGGATTAATGATCTCGACAGGAGCCACGTTGGCATCGAAATTGTTGACAGATTCTTGCCGGGACCTATGCAGTCATCAGTTTCAGAAGGGGGCTTTTTCATGGCATTACGAGCCTGGGCATGGATAGCCAATCAGCAGTATGGAATATTAACAAGCCAGGAGGCATGAAGCCAAAGGCCCTGCAGGATTTAGGGATATGGTTCGGAAATATTTGTCTGAAGCACAGCATTAAGGTATGGGAGGAATTTCTGTCAGGGTATCATAATCTGGTGCCTTGCTTGGTTCTCCAGACAATGGACAGGCTCCAGCATTTGCAAACTATAGAGGGACATTGTTCTTAATACCGAGACTTGGTGAAGACACTTTCAGCTTTTTTTATTGACTCCAGGATCAATTGCCAGCTATCCCTTTTATTCAGTTGGAAGCCATATCCGTTCACACTGGAATCAAACACCTTCCTTCAATGAGGAATGAGGGGGTTCATTGCGCCTTTTCTACCTTTATCATGATTGCAATGACACCTTATTGTGTCCAGAAGGAAAAGTGCTTTTTGGTCCCGATTACCCTCTTCTCGCAGACTCTGGTGATGGAAATCGCTATTTTCCAATGATTCTATTGTCTCTCAGGAACCATCTACTGAACAATGACACCGAACCTCAGTGCCTGATTTTGACAAGTTCCTTCCCCTTTTGTCCTGGACAATCTAATGACTAGTTGGACAGCCAGAGGACTTTTTACAGACGTTTTGGGCCACATTAAACAGTCATGGGCCATGAACACTGTCAAATAATACAAGTGTTCTTTTGCAGCTTGGGTTTGTTTGTGCGCTCGAATTACCTTGGACCACTTTACTACAGATGTAGCGCAGGTGGAACACTTTTGGGCATATCTGTATTCTAAACACTTGTACCACTCTGTCAATGTGTACATATTGGCTGTTTCATCTTTTCATGGCCCGATTGCAGACTCGTCAGCGGGGTCCCATCCCATGGTTTACTGAGTGTTGAAAGGGGTACCACCTGCGAAGCTACTTAGGCGACAGTATTCAGAACTTTGGAATGTAATGTGGCGCTATCCGTGTTCCGGAGTTGGCTGGATAATATTTTGTTCTCCCTTCAAAAACTCTCAGCCAAGTTGGTCATGCCCATCTGTCTGATCTCCTTTTGCAAGGTTTCTCATGTGTGAGATTAGGATTGCTCATGTAGATCTTTCACTTCGGAAGTGTGTCTTTCAGGATTTCTAAACATACAAATATTGACTCCGCCCACTAGCATTGCATTTCCTGTGTTCAATGAATGTCATAGGTGGTGCATTGTCTAAAAGAGTGATGACTGTCCAGTCAGCATGGTGACTCATGGGTTAGGTAGGGGTGGATATGTCCATCTTTTTCACTCATTCTTCGAGAGGGTGGGGGCAAGAGCATCCAAGCCCTTTTTGACCAGAGCCAGATTAGAAGACACAAGGGAGCTGACTGATCCAATGAGGAGGTGTTTCATAAGTTTTACTTTAAACCTGTTGTTAATTCCACATCTTCCGTGATATTGTTGTCGGGATTCTATTAACCACTTAAATGCCAAGAAAAACATAATCCTAACGGGATTCCCCATGCATTTAGGACGAGCAATCTCGTCTTTGGCACTCAAGAAGAGAGTATTGGCTCGTCCACAAAACCCTTTTGTTATAGTCGATAATTTCGACGGACAACAGTTACTTTGAGGGCGTATGATTTTCGCAACGAGTGTCGTTTGGTTTCTGAGTGCCTTTGCTCTGCGGATGTCCTTGCCAAAGGTTGATGACAGGCTTTTAGGCAGCAGCGGCAGCAGAAAAGTGGATAAGTGAAGGAGGAGAAGACTTCCGGCTGGAGAGCTGCAGAAAGTGATGAAGATCACTGAGACGGGGAGGTTCATGTGAGTGTTAGCCTTTTGTTTTGTTTTCTTACTGCTTACATCATTGACGAAAAGAGTAAACCCGGATAATGCCCTTCTTTGAACTAATTTAATGGAATCAAGACTTTGGCCCTCATTACGACCCTGGCGGATTTTTTCCGCCATCGACGGACTTTTCGGCCATGGCGTAAAGTCCGTTTACGCCATGGCGGATGGCGGACTTACCGCCCCATTCCGAGGTTGGCGGGGCGGTAAGTCCCCATTGACCCATTTACCCTTCCCCATTCCCATTTCGGCCCCATAGGGCTCAATGGGAGTGGGGAAGGCGTTAATTACGCCACCGTACATTACGGTGGCGTAATTAACACCAAGGTCCCATAGCGCCATGGATTTTTACGCCCGCAAAAAGCGGGCGGAAAAGTGACCATGGCGCTTTGGGAACTCGTAGTTGGCGGTAAGGGGTCGGCGCAGCTAACGCTGGCGTAAACCCCTTACCGCCAGGGTCGTAATGAGGGCCTTTGTAATTTAATCTTAAAAATCAAAATCAATTTTCAAATAAAAGGACACATCATTAGAACAGAAAAAACGTGAGGAGACGACCCAACCTGCAGGAATACAGAAGTGGATATGGCATTCCGTTAAAGAAATGTACTAAAGGCAGCTCAGTAAATGCAGCTCGGATATTTAACAGAAAACCCGATTTTCAAGAGTTAACACACTATAGCCATTTGCCTCAAACACAATGGAAACAGTTGATAGGACTTCTTTGAAATAGTTTTCTGTGTGACATGGCGCCGGTGGCTCCAGTCGCGTTCCTGCCACGGGAAGCAAAGATCATGTCGAATCAATTTGAGTTGCCCTCATTACGATACTGGCGCTAAACCATGGCGCTATTAGCACCATGGTTGGTGCCGGTATCGTAACGAGTCCGCCAATGTTCAATGGGGAATTACCACCCCATTCCAAGGTTGGCGGGGCGGTAATTCCCCATTGAACATTGGCCCTTCCCCATTCCCATTTTTGCCCCATAGGGCTCAGTGGGACTGGGGAAGGCGCTAAGTACGGTACCGCAAATTGCTGTACCGTACTTAGAACCAAGGTCCCTTTGTGGGTCCCTACTTTAACAGCTGGTCTAGACCAGCCGTTCAGGTCGGGTCCTGCAAAGGGACCTCGTAGTAAAGCGCTAAGTGTTTAACTGCGCCGCAGCCTTTTACGGCGCTGTTAAACACTTAGCGCCAGGTCCTAATGAGGGGTCTTCTCTTCGCCCTCCCCGCGAACCCAGAGTACCCTTCACTCTTACTACATTGCCATATGTATTTGTGTACTGTTACTCGATGCTGCCCCTAGTTGGTGTGCATACAATGGGCTTCATTAGGACCCAGGCGGTAAGGGGTTTACGGCGGCGTAAACAGCGCCGACCCTTACCGCCTGATTCCGAGGTCCCTTAGCGCCATGGAGGTTTTAACACCAAAATCCATGGCGCTAAGGGACCTTGTTGTTAATTACGCCACCGTAATTTACGGTGGCGTAATTAACGCCTTCCCCACTCCCATTATGCCCTATGGGGCAAAAATGGGGAAGGGTAAATGGGTTAATGGGGACTTACCGCCCCACTCACCTCGGAATGGGGCGGTAAGTCCGCCAACCACCATGGCGTAAACGTAGTTTACGCCATGGTGGTAAAGGTACGACCCAGGCGGTAACTTACCGCCTGGGTCGTAATGAGGCCCAATGTCATGTCCTTAAGGATAGCTCAGCGGGTTATGTGCCCAATGAAGTGATCTCTGTGGAACCTACTGGTCTCATCTTCGCATACCATGGAGGCCTACCTATTTCTGAGGTTAAATAAATGAATATAGTTGGGTTGGCCAAAAATAACGTCCATCGTTTGAGCAGCAAGCAGTAGTCCAAGTTGTTGTGTATGCTACATAACAGCTCGATGATCTAAAAACCCCCTCAATGCGACGTAATTATGACACATCTAAGCTTTCTCTAATACATTCCCTCAAAAGTACCATAGTTGTCCCTCGCCAATAATCTGTTTGTCAGCCACTCATCTTTCACAACTTCCAGTCTCTCAGTCACCCTCAACAGTCTCCACTTTCCCTGTGCTGCGCAAGTACTTTCTAATTCTGCTGTTTCTGGCTTTCCCGCGCTTTAAGCCGAGAAACAGTGTCACAAATCCTCAAACGGAAAGCCCTCAAGCGCGCTACCAGCAATGAGCATAAGCGCCGCGGACCTGATTGCTATTCCATGCCAGGTCTGTCCTCTTGTCAGACTCATTACACTCCAGGTGAAAAGCCATTTAGGGAGAGAGGAAACGACAGCCGTGACGGCCCCGGCGGAGAAGCTGGATGGAAATACGACAGCAGAGAAGGGACGTGGGAATAACTGCCTGCCTGGGAGATGGCCTCCTACGCTGGAGTGTAACGCGAAACAACATGGCGGTCCCACCAGACCCGCCAGACAGAAGCGAAAGCGCGGCATAGGTTAAGAAACCGTTTGCCTCACACGCTTGCGTCACCTCTTGACCTTTCTGCCTCCTCCTCGGCTTAAGCCGTTACATTTGTGAACTAATAATCAATACAACTGTATATATTTCAAAGCACATTACCAGATGTCCTAAGTATGATACAATAAGCGCTTGGGAAAAAACGATCAAATGAAAAGCCTTTGGAAGTTTGGAGTCAAGAAACACACAATAACAATCTGTGACAAACTGTGCACCCATCTCTGGAGGCCACAGCATATAACGAGTTTGCAGGACACACACAGCTGTACACAGCATAGTCAACACAAGCCATCACTCCCAATATCTATAAGCCTATGTAGATGTGGCCCCAAAGTATTTTATATAGAGGTCACCCATGCGCATGTGGTACATGAGGCTGTCCGGTCATTTGGTCGACAGACAATTGGTCAACAGACAAATGGTTGAATTTTTTTTTTTATTTTTATATATATTTTTCAGGTTTTTGTTTAGGAAAAAAAAGGGTTTTTAAGCAAAAAAAAGGGGGTAGAGAGGGGGACCCCCCCCAAAAAAAAATGTGAAAATCCAAAAAAGGAAAAATTCGACCATTTGTCTTTCGACCAAATTGCGTTGACCATTTGTCCTGTCAACCTTTTTTTTCTCGACCAAATGACCTGTAACCGTACATGAGTACATGCCGTGCTGACTCCAGAATGTGCTTCTTGTGGCACCTCCTGCAGCCCCTATCATTTCTTGATTTCCCGACTCTGGGGCCCAAAGTCTACATGACCGGCAACTGATTCAGGTACATTAATAATAAGAACCTCCTGAATACGGGTCAAGGGCACTTAGCTAGGTATCTCTGTGCTGCCAGGTAGGTAGTTTGTATGGAGACAAATTCTTCATAGGTTTCAAGGGTAACCAGGTGTACATGATTTCGCCCCCAGTCCCATACTTTGACCCTTTCCGTAAATTCCCCGATCAGCCTGTTTATCCTTTCTCCAGTATGGGGTCGACTCAGTCATCGCAAACACGTTTTAACCTGTTAACCATAGGCCTTTAAGGATCCTTGATACTTGCTGTTCAGCATGTCACCCATGCAGGCCAGCATAGGACAAAGAGGCTCCATTCTTGCCTTTCTGTATAGAGTACCTCTTCGTATGTGATGCAAACCCATAAGTGACGTGATACCTATTTCCAGGCGGATAGCCTGAATCGGTACACACTTAGGTAACCCCAGGATCCGTCTCCACAAAACTCCTTCCTGTCTACTGAGCCAATTTGCTTTTGAGTGGCATAGTGCTTCCAGTCCATATGCTATCGCAGGAACCGTGCATTGTCTATAGGCTGTGACTATCCCAGTTAGACTGACGCCAGCAGTATTGTCCTAGAACTTATTTATGCAGGCGGTTCATGCCTGGGCTCTAGTGATTTTATCCTGTTTTATTGTGATGTTTTTTAAGTCTTAATCTATGGTCACTCCAAGATATTTGCATTCTGTGACCTGTACAATACCTGCCTCGGATTGCCCTTTCTGCCTCCAACTAGCATGGATTTAGTTTTTTCCTGATTCAGTATTAGATTGTTCACCTGAGAAGATTCATACAATGCCTCGGCCGAATGATTCAGCCCCACAATTGTGTGATCTAATAGTACCACGTCATCGGCATATGATATACCTTATGATTTTACCAGGCATTCCGGCAGGTCAGCCATGTAGAGGTTGAATAGAATGGGGACAAGAAGTAGATTCTCTGCTTGTGTGGTACCGTCTAAGGTTCCTGTTTGGAGGCTGCAAAGCACAGAATGATGTTTCTGGCAGGATTCAATATTGTGGACTGAATCCAGCCACTCTTCCACTTTACCAGGCTACCCCCAGTGCGACCTGTCCGGCCCGACCTACAAGGAGTGCCCGCCCTACAGCGAGATTTTCTTCAAGGTTGTCTGTGGGGCCTTCTCTTTGCCCTGATGAAGGCGGTTCATGTAGAACAGAATGTGTCCCTCAGAAGTTTTTCCTAATGGGACAACTCTCCCGCCGAAACGTGTACCATGTGCAAGGGGGCTGTATTGATTTACATGTTAGACCAATATCTACTGAACAGACATTCACAGGCCAGCAATTGGACTTTATAAGCTGACCAAGTTCCCCCTGTCACGTTGGCACCTGCAAGATGAGATGCTTCCATGAATAGAAGCAACTCCAGGACCTAGATACTTACAGGTCCCACAAACTTTTTTGACTCTTACATGCACCACACATGGAGCATGGCCTAAATCTAGAACCATTAGTTGTCTAGATTATTGAAATTTATTTTCGCATATTGCTACTTAGTTATTCATTGTTTAGATTATTGAAATTTGTCTCTGACACATTGTTTCTTTAAATGTATACTTAGTTACTCATTGTCTAGATTACTGAAATTTGTCTCTGACACATTGTTTCTTTAAATGCATTTCCTTGATGTTGTTTTTTTCTTTGACTTAAACCTTCTATGTTTACAACCCTTACAAATTTGTCTCATATATATTGTTTCCTAATGTGTTCCTTTGAGTTTTGTTTCAATACAAACTTTTTACATTCACAACTTTTGACACGTGTGAGTCTCCTTATTCGATCTTTCTTCTTTCTGGACAAACTCTTGGGTTACGAACCTAGGGATTCATTCCCTTAGCAAAATCCAATCAGGCTCCCCGATTTCCATTTTTTGTTTCACTCACTGACAAGAATTGGGTAGTAGCCTTGATGGTAGCAGTTCTACTTTCTTTTGTTTTTGTATTTTCTGTGCCTGAGTCTGCTACCTGTCACCCTGGGCACACCGAAATCCTTAGAAGAGAATAGAATGGGGGCGAGCCTGCAGCCTTGTTTGAGGCCTTTAGTCATTGGAATTTGCTTAGAGCATGCGCCCATGCCCTCCAACCATACCTGAACAGAGGTCCCGGAGTGAAAGTCACTCAACATTCATAACAAACCTGCGGGTATATTTCAGACAGCCAGCTTTGCCCACAGTGTCTCATGGCAAACCGTATCGAATGCTGACTTAAAGTCAACAAATAGCAGATGCAGAGGTTGAGATCCAGGTTTGTGTGACATTTGCATCATGGTGTTAAGTACTAAGAGACTGTGAACTGTGCTGGAACCCGTCAGCCCATACTCTAACCTTGTCCAATATCAGTGAGCCAAAAAGTGTGCCAGTTGAATCGAGCATAGAAAGCAATCTATACTTGGAATGTTTGCTTCTCTTAGATTTTTTTACAACTAGGAATTATGATATCTTTTTTCCAACTAAGAGGGAGTTTGCCTTACCCACAGATCGTATTATACAGTATCTTGGGATCTTTCTTCAGGACAAGGTTAGGCAGACCGTCTGGACGGGGATCCCTGTATCCCTTTAGGTTCTTGAATTTTATGATGATATCGAGCATGTCAAAGGTAATGACATATGGAGCCCCCTCTGCTTCCTTTTCCGTGATGATATCAGGGGTTCCGCTGCAATAAACCCTATGTGTGTAATCGACCCAAGATTCCTCACTGATCTGATTAATTTGTTTACATGCCTTTGTGCTTCGTATGTCATATTTTCTTAGTGTCAGATCTAGTGACTAACTTGAACATCATTTGCCACTGGGCATTTTTATGGCTCATGTGCCATCTTTTAGCCCAGTTACAATATGCGTTCCTTTCTTTCCTAATCATTGATTGGATTTGTATGGGATCAGATTTATTTCTTAGTATTAATCTGATCTTTTGTCGCATCATGCACTTAGCATTTCTGAAAGCAGGTTCATAGCTTTTATTTTTCATTCTGCAACCTTTATAAATACTTTTCTGGGCCAGGTGCGTGACATAACTTATTATATTCGTGTACCATTCTATTATTTAATTCACGTGCTAAAGAGGTGGAGATAATCAGTCTTACTCGCCATAGTTATATTCATATTCTTAATGTTTCTATCTGACCAAGTAATACAATTGGCACCCGCGTTGATCATCTCTTCTGCAATGTATTTATCCGAGGGAAAGCAACTATCAAAATTTGCCAATAGAGTCACCATGGCATGATCACTGTGTCACAGAGGATTGGTCTACAGCAAGCCAGCTGTAAGAGGTCCAAGCCAGGTTGTTGTTTAAGTGCCCTTTTACTCTATGACACCACTTCCAGAGTACAGGAACCCACAGGAAATGGAGGGGGCAGGAAAAGGAAGCGAGCCCCAAGGGAAACCAAGATGGTGTGGCTCTTCCCTCAGCCCACCTCCCCTCTCTGGCTGCTCTAAATCTGCTCCTTTCCCATGCCTGGTGCATGCAAAGGGTCTCCAATCATTAGGAGCCTGGTGTGAGAGGGGATGTGCTATGTCAGTGCTGCCTGTATTTATATGTATTTTATTTATTTATTCACATTTTTAAAGAGCACAGCAGCCCTTAGACATCGTGGCGCTGTTAAAGTAAGTCAAGCTGGGTACATAGGAACAAATCTTACGGTTACATGGCAGGCATTGTTTTTGCAGACATAGTAGAGCTTTGGAGTTACATCACAAGCAACAGTTACACTATAATGTTTACATGGGAAGGTGGTAACATGATCTTCGTAGGAGACATTACGGGTAGGAGGATGCCGGGAAAGCAGATTGTATGGGAGCTCAAACAGTGTGGTCTTGAGGGATTTGCAAAAGATGGATAGGAATATAACAGGCATAGGATAGTATGTATTACCTCCTGGGGGAAGGTGCTACCCTTTCTGCAGGAGAATCAGAGAGGCAGTATCCTGGATATTGTTCCACATAGCAGCTGTGGAGACAGACAACAATATACATCTGTCCTGTCATAGCTGGGCCCTGCTATCAGAGCTGACACTAGAGTGATATCAAATGTGCTGTGGCTGCATGATTGCGCACTCTTAGCATTGACATATTGGCATATTTTTACAAATGGACGTGTCAGCATACTGACAAAGGCATGCCATTATTATAATTTAGCTTAGAGGCACAGACGATTAAAAAGCCATCACTGCCTGCAGGAACTTTGGATTCTGGCAACTGGACACGTGTCTTCTGAACCTGCTCTGTGCCACTTCAGAGATGGGTCTATAGATGTCTGGAGACAGGTTACAGCAAAGGCAAATGTATACTACAATTATGACATGGTGTCTTTATAAAAGGGGAGTGTGATTAGCAGCCTTACACGCATCATTTTATATTAATACAAATCAAAAAGCTAGTTCTTTCACACCCCTTCACTTATCACACGCATATTAATAACAAGCAGAGGCAATAAAGACATTTTCCCGGTTTAAGATGAGAACACATTCTAGCACTATACCCAAGAAATAGGCTTACATCTCACAATTAACCATTTACTAGACTGAATCAATAATGCTCATATGAAAAGAATGGCTATCAGTGGGTGATATAGTACAGCTTGGGCTCACATTTACCAGAAACATTGGTAGTGTAGCAACTAGCAATTTGGGTCATTGATAAACCTTTGAATGTTTCGCCACACAGTAGTTATCTGCATGCAAAGTAACTTCTGATTAAGAATATTTTAAGATCCTTCAAAGATGGAAATGTTGACAAACTAATATCCACTTTTGTCATCTAACATAATTTCTTCATTTGCACACATTTCTCAAATCTATGCAGAAAAAAGCCCCTGTTTTGTACCATTTTGAATAAGAGATATGTTGATGGCCCTGGCTATTTGGCTCACATCATTGTGCGTTCTTATATGATACTGACATTTAATTTTCATTTAATTGATGCAAGATTAAAACTATCAGGTTTTCCAGGTGATGTGGGCATGGAGGCCAGGGGTGGTGGAGTATTTCATGATGGAAATGGCACAGCGTGAAATATCTTCAGAAAGGGCACTTCGTGGTCTTAGGATTTATCTGACACCACCACCACCAGGGCTGGATTTTCTGTCAGTGGTAGTTTACATTCTGGACTTGTACTTGTGTTTTTCCAATAGTGTAAGGCAAATGCAACATATGACTGGCTCACATGACAGCCACTTGTCAGCTACTTCCTGCCACTACCTTCTTTGTTTGGTGGTTGTATCCCCTCGCACCATGTCAGGCCTCAGTGGCTCATCTTGTCTTGTTTGTTTCTTTTTATTCTTGTACCCATACATATGCGTAAACCACTATAAGGTTTGCTAGTGACCATTATACCAGCAACACGATGTGGAATGGCCCTAAACATGTGTACCAGTGATTTAAGAATAGATAGACCTCACATTACAGGAACACCGGACCCACCGCAGTCATACACATTTGGCAGGATGCAACTATGTCACAGCTAAATATACCCATGAAAAGATAAAGTGCACTGCCCAATGACCAGAATGCAGTGCAAAAGTAATGACTGATGTGCAGAATAACAGGGTGTTGGCAATACACGCATTATAAAAAAACAAGCTTCAGATTTCCTCATCTCAAGTGTGCTAAAAAAATCCATTTTAACAGCAATCACAGGGCAGATAACTAAGTCATCTGTCCGGTTTGTCACAGAGATTTGTGACAATTTTAAACTCACAAAGCTTGGTCCAATATCGCGGCTTGGTCCTGAGGAAAGCTTGTGAGCCAGTTCCAACAGAAACCTGTTAAACAGCATAGAGCTAGAGTGGGTGACACTGCTTAAAAATGAAATGTTTTGTTGAATATATATACACATTGATTTACATCATTTGTGTTCTGATTGTTTCCAATCTTTCTTTTAGTATGAAGAGTTATGTTCAAGCATGAGGTGACAGGGCACTCATTTGTATATGACGCAGCATATGATGCTATTGTTGGATCACACACGGTGACACACTCCATGAAACAATAAGTTTTGGTCAGGGGCGCTGAGTGCGCGGGGGCTCCGGGCCCGGGCCCCCAACAGGAAAAGCCATCTGCATTAAATGTCACAATACTTTCAATGGGGCTGTCTAAAAATCTTTCCACGGTACCCACCCCCCAGCCCCCTGGGAAAATCCAAGGTGGTTTTGGGCTCAAAATGCTCTGAATGAGCAATATGTTCAAGCAACCTCACTACATGGGTCTTAAGTTTTTCCGAACCGTGGCACACCACCCAATAGGTTTAGGGACAGACCAAAGGCATCTTGGGAAAACTTTACATTTTCACACCAAGTCATTAGAAATGGAAGCGAGAACGGGATGTCTATGCTTGAACGTTTTATCAGATAAGGAGCAAGGTGAAGAAATATATGAATCGGATAACTCTTGCTAAAATGAGGGCAGGATTGGAAGGACTGCTCACTCATGACATCGGATATGATCTCCCTGCAATATTTAAAGACCCTGCTATAGGGCACAATTAAAAGAGGGGTGTGTGCCTCAGTTTGATAACCCTAGAGATCTAACTATGATCCATGTTAGATGGGAGTGGGGTATCCTGTACTGCTGGCTCCTCTTCTTCCTGTTACTTTGAATTTTGCATCATATATGCAGGGCCACAAGCGAAAGAATGCAAGGAAAGAAGACATTTCTGTGCCAGTCACATGGACATGGGCGAGACTGGGCGCTCTGTATACCCTCCTGTAAGTTGCAATGCCAGGAACGATCATCTGATTGGTTAAGCGTTTTAAAGACGCTTACCACATGTTGTTAGGATTTATGTCAATAAAATGTGCAGTTGTTCAAAAAGAATGATCATTGTTTTTTCTTTCAAACAAACAGATATCATTGTCATATTTTTAAAGTATTTAGCCTATCCCTGCTACACACATCAGCCAATCCACTGTGATGGGCTGTGGTGGAGATTTGGTTTAAAATGCATATGGACGATGACATAGTTAAATACTGACTATTAGTCCTTCTGTGTAGGTTAGAAGCCTTTCATAAAAATAATAATTGCAGAGGCTAAGCTCTCCCCACTGATATCCAATTGGGTGTTCCCTGCTGGACAGCCCTTAGTTAACAACACAGCTTTTGATTACAGCACAGAGTAAAGAACAACCAAATGAAACTGTAGGAAATTCTGATGAACCCCTCTTATAACAGCCCTGGTCCTGAACACAGATGTTCAGACCTGACAAGATGCTCTTCACCTGCCTCCAGAGGACACGCAGGTGGGTGGAACACTCCATAGGGTGCTATTGACACCAATGCAGAAGAATGAGGCCGAAGAGTGAATGAATGATTTTACCATAAAGCAGATCCATGCAGTGAGATGATCCCAACATGTTAAGCTAACTCAGTGGCTGGGCAACTATTGCTGTAAAAGGATCCATAAGGTGATTAGTTTGAATCCACGTCAGTTTATTACTTACAGTGCTTCGAAGCATAAAGCATCTGTCAGTAAGCACTATACTAAATTATTCTCATTTTTAAATTTGTTTCATTTAGGTTTATAGCAGTTTTGCGGGCTGAATAGGGCTTCAGTAGTAGGCTGCCGGAGAAATGGATGACAAGGCTGTTCTGTTAAGAGCCGGTCTTACCTGTGATTTGCAGCATTTCATTGTTGTGAAATTAGGCCTACCTTCTGAGGAAGCCACCCTGTGGGTTTTGTAGAATCCACCAACATGGTAACCCAAAGAAAAGGGCCAAGGAAGTGGGGAAAGAAAATTCATCCAGGAGAGGGAAAAACCCAGCAGGGAAGGATTCTTGCAAAGTCTTTGAAGTTGAACAAGTTTCCAGAAGAGGCAAGCAATGAGAAATCCAAGGAGAACCAGATAAAAATAACTACTGAAGGAGAAGGAGGTGACATTTTCAGGAAATAGAGGCTGAACAAAACAGGAAGGAACAGCAGGGAAAAACACAGGAACCCAAAGAAGGCAAGGAGCAAAGGAGCAAGCAGAACGAAGAAGGAAGGTACAGCAGTCCATGGGGCCACACAGAATCACTTACAGAATAAGGCACATTGCCCCTATGGCTCCCTGCGTCGATATACCTGCCGACGAACGCAGAATGCCATACACCAGAACCAGATGTGCAGCCGCCATCTTGGTATTGGCGTCTAGGAACCAATGAGACGCCATCTTAGAATTGGCATTAGGGTGCCAGCGAGCCGCCATCATGGGATGGACCGCAATGAAGCCAGCAAGCCTGCATCTTGGAAAGGACAAAGACACAGGAACTGCGGTGAGAGAAGATGATATGATATGATATGGCATTTATAACGTGCCTATACACAAGATGTTCCAGCGATGCAACAAGGAGAATTGATTCATGAAAGTATACCCCCTGACAAGCCCAAGGGCACTGGGTTTGAGCAGTTGATGATGATAAAAATCACAAACAAGTTGAGGAGCCTGGACATGTACCACTGATTCCAAGGTCCTATCGCAAGGATTGCCAGTCAATCAAGAAACAAATCTAACTTCTCCTGAAATGGGAGTCACAAATACTCCATGGGCCTTATTCCAAGTTGGGCGCAAAGGGATTACCGGCACCGGTAAGGACACCGGTGCCGGTAATCCCTTTGCGCCCTATTCCGAGTTCCCTTAGCAGGTCCCTTCCTTAACGCCTGGTCTGACCAGGTGTTAAGTACGGGACCCATTAAGGGACGTTAGAGCTAATAACGGTACCACAATTTGCGGTACCGTTATTAGCTACTTCCCCATTCCCATTGAGCTCTATGGGGGCCCAAATGGGAATGGGGAATGGTTTGGTGAATGGGGACTTACCGGTCCCGCCAAGGTCATACTTGACCGGTAAGTCCCCCTTTCGGAGTCGGTACCGGTATGTGAGGCAGTCATGGCGCAAATAGTGCCATGACTACCTCCCTACTCGGAATGTGGGCCCATGTGTCCTTTTCTCAGGTTAGGGGCTGGAGACGTAGGCATCATACTACCTTTACGGTCCACAAAAGGTTTTAGAAAGAAGCAAAGAGTAGAAAACAGGATGTCTACGTCTGGATGCGAATGGTAAGCGTACTCTGAAAGCCACTGGGCTGATCGTTTTTTCCACAGGGAATGGACCTAAGTATCCTGGACTCCACTTAGTAGGGACCAAATATTTGGCAAGTAGTTTGCAGAGAGCCATACCAAATCTCCAATCTGATACAGTGAATTGTCAGAACGGTGTTGATTGGAGATCTCTTTTCTTGCCCTTTTTATGTCCTCCATAGTGTAAGCTGCAACTAGTTGACTCTCTTGAAACTTGCGCGGATGTTCCTTTACTGCTGGCTCGGACTAAATCATCCATGGGACTCTTCAGAGGAAATGTCTTGGGATTGATACCATATGTACAGTAGAAAGTTTTCTTCTTATAGGTGTTGTGTTATTATAACAATACTTGGCAAGGGGTAACATTTTATGCCAGTTGTCATAAGTGGTAGAGGCGAAACAGCACAGGTATTGTTTTAGTGACTTATTCACTCGCTCTGTTTGCTCATTCATGGGAGGATGGTATCCCGGTGACAGGGTTCTCGCAATTCGAAGGAGATAACAGAGCTGATTTAAAAAATAGGAGGTATGCTGTGTCCCTCAATCTGATACAATTCTGTCCGGTATTCCATGCAATCAAAGCACATCCCTCAGAAGATCATAGCCATGTCACAGGCAGATGGCAATTTGAGTAAAGCAAAGAAATGGGCGCTTTCGGTCTAGTAGTCCAAGGTCACCATTCTGGTGGCATAACCATTTGAGGGAGGAAAATCCACGATAAAGCCAGTCGACACAACAATCCATGGGGCCCAAGGAACAGGTAACAGTTTCATTTTACCGCAGGGATGATGACGTAGTACCTTAGAATGAGCGCAAGTAACACAATACAGTAGATAGTCAGTGACAGCTCTGCCGAGGAACGGCCACCAAAACCATCTTTCTACCAGATTTCTGGTAGAGGTCACACCTCAATGACCGGGACTGGGATTGTCATGGGATACATGCAGCTCTTGTAGCTGTAATTACTTGGTGGGAACATACAGGCAACTATGGAGAAATAGATATCCTTTAGCAGCAGTCTCGAGGGCACCCATTATCCAACAGGTACTGAGCACATGAAATGTCTGAGTTGCTTGATGGACATGCTCCATAAACGACATAGTGTGAGTAACTATTCGTGTGGGAGGGATTATGAATTCAGGATGAATTCAGGATTGTCTGCGGGTATAGTATCAGAGAAACATCGAGACAATGCATCCACAATGGTGTGTTGGGTGCCTGTATATAGGTAATCTGAAAATGGAACTGTAGAAACAAATGAATGTCTACTATTTCTGCACTCCATTTGGTGTAAAAATTGGAGGTCTCTGTGTTCAGTTCTGACTTCAACTTCAAACACGGCCACCAATAACCGATGACGCCACTCTAGAAAGCCCTGCATTGCAGCCAGGAGGTTTTTTTTCAGAGCGGAACAGTTGCATTCATCAGCTTCTTAGAAGGTATGCTATGGGTTGTTCCAAATCAACATCAGCTGTTTGTTTTGGTATAGCTCCAATGGTTCTGCCCGAAGCATCCGTCTCCATGACAAAATGATGGGTGGCGTCAGGATGAAGAAGGATTGGTGTTGCAACAAAACAATCCTTCAGATTCCAAAAGGCATCTTCGTCTTGAGTTGGCCAAACAAACGGTTTCTTCCCTCGCAGGAGATCTGTGATTGGAGCAGCCAAGGCAGAGAAATTAGGAATAGACTTTCAATAAAAATTAGATAGACTGAAAAGACGTCATTTGTCCTTGATGGATTTTGGACTGGGCCAGGATGTTGTGGCGGTTATCTTCCTATGGTCCATGGCGATACCGTCTGGTGAGATGATGTAACCCAGATACAACACCGTTTCTCAGTCAAATCACATTTTTCAGGCTTGGCCAGAAGACACTGTTCACAGAGCCTCTGTAACACCTCTCACACATGAAAGGTATGCACTTCCTTGGATGAAGAAAAAAACAAATATCTTCCAGATATATGAGAATCCTGGGGTACCCCAAATTGCCAAGAATGTGGTCATTTATCTTTAGAACACTGCTGGAGCATTAGATAACCCAAAAAACATCTTCACTACTTGCACTGTTTCAAGAATATCGGGAATATGGTCTGAAGGAAACTTGTCCTTGATGGTAATTTGTTTTAAAACCCTATAGTCCAAGCAAGGCCCCAGCTCTGTTGTGTCCTTTTTGAAGATGAAACCTAAAGGGGCGCCAGCCTGGGACTTAGATACCGTAATGAGCCCGTTCTTGAGATATTCACGTAGAGCTTGCTTCTCGGTGTCGTACGATATATCCATCTTTCCAAACAGTATAAGAGAGTTGGGTTGAAGGTCAGTTGCAGTCGTAGGGCCGATGGGGCTGCAACACTTTCTCCAAGGTGTCACAGAAGACATCAGCAACATCGATGTATTTGGGTGGGATGGATTCTATCGGCCTAATCACCAGTTTGGCGGTAACCCTTAAATGCGGCGGTAGCGCTATTACCACTGCATTTAAGGGTCCGCCAAATCACGGGTTTGGCAGATTTCCCCCCAGCTTTGAGCTGGGGGGAAATCCACCGAAATTTCGCACTCATACCGCCGCCGGGAAATCCACCGGTGGTAAGAGCGCGAAAATTCCCCATTGAGCCCAATGGGGGAATGGTGAATTCCCAAATGGGCTCAGTGGGGAATGGGCAATACCTGTTCTGCCAAACCCGTGATCCAGCGCTATTATTCCGGGGGGTTTGGCGGTAGGTCTATTAACGCCGGCGGTAATAGCACCGGCGTTACCGCCCAACTCGTGATGAGGCCCTATATGTGATACAGTGACTCCCGGATATAGTCTAAACTGAAGTGAGACACAGCCCAATTTCTCTAGGTTAGGCTAGGTTAGGTTAGGCAGAAAATGTTTCATGCAAAACTCTGATCCTAAAAAACAGGTGTTGCTGTCCAATTAATATAAGGATTATGCCTCCTTAGCCAAAGTAATCCCTATATTATGGGGAAATGACCCATTCATATTATGTAAAACATTTGGTTTCTTCGTGTTTAGCAATTCTCATCCCCAGGACTGAGGTGTTCTCGGTAATAGGTCCTGAAGTCAAGGTCTTCCATCGACGCATTCTATGGGAAATATAGTAACCTTCCTTTGTCGAGGTATGTTGTACTGTTGTGCCCAACGTTCTTCGACAAAGTTGCCTGCTGCACCTGAATCCACTAAGTCAGGAATGGCCCTTATATAGCAAGTTTCCGAGTATAGATCTACGTGGATGACAAACAAGGTTGAAGCAGGTTACATAGGTACGACAGAAGCGTCAGAGCTTTCTTGTGAATCATGGGCAGTCTCCACAGCCATTATTCCCATCACGACTGGGAGAGATTGTTTCCCGATCTCTTCCTAGGCACTAGTGGGCATTCCTTTACCAAGTGTTTTTACTGCAATACATGCAGCCTCCTTGAGCACGTCTGGGGGACCTTTCTTCTGGAGTGAGCAGGCCATAAATTCTTCCTAATTGAATGGGTACAAGGGTGTCTTCTGTACTTTCGGGGCCGGTAGGTTTAGAAAAAGAGGAAGACGCGGTAGTTCTTGATCTTCTTCTTACTAGTTTTCTTTCCATTAGACAGTAATTTAATTGGGGGACTATTGTAATGTGGTCCTGAAAGGTTGGGGGTCTTGGAACCCTTGCATGCTCATCATTAAGGTCTTCTTTCATGCCCCTCCAGAATAAGGCAACGCGTGCCTCCTCTGGCCAATTAGTTTCTTTAGCTAACTGTTTAAACCGGGTAAAATAGTCTAGCAAAGAAGCAAAGACTTGTTGACAGTCGAATAACTTTTCCTGGTCAGAATATGTCAATTCTGGTCTTCCAAACATACCACGGAACGCATTAAGGAAACACCCACATGTTGATGTAGCAAAGGGCTGGAGGAAGTGACTAGAGGTGTTGCCCATGCCAGGACACTCCCGGTAAAATAACGAATGATATATCCTACCTTTGCACGATCAGCGGTAAATAACTGGGGCTTGAATGCAAACCGGATGATACAGGCACTGAGAAATTCATTCAGTTTCTTGGGATCGCCTGTGAACTTTCCACTAGCGGGCTGAATTAAGGGGGCCTTCCATTGGTACGGTTTCTCGAGCTGTAATCATTTGCCGTAAAGTAACGTTCTCTTGTCTAAGAGCCTACACTTCAGCAGTAGGGGCCTGAACTTCCCCCAGAAATTGTTCTTGATTCGTTGCAGGTGTTTGATCCTCTGCTGGTGAAAAATTGTGCCTTAATCTGTCAAGAGCCGGTATTACCAAGGTCTTGCGGCATGTATTTTTGTGAAATAGGGCCTACTTTCTGAGGAAGACCCCCTGTTAGTTTCACAGAAAAAACTAACGTGTGGTACCCCAAATAAAAGGGGCAAGGAAATGGGAAAAAACCTCCTCCAGCAGGCTTGGACTGGCCTATACGGCAATAGGCCCATGACCAAACCAAAAATGCAAAATGATAGTATGGGCCAGTTTTTATGGTCAAAATGGGCCACCTTTTTGGCTGATCTGGGCCAGTTTGATTAGTTACTTCACAATGGCCCTCATTCCGAGATTGGAGGCAGCCATGCCATGGCTGCCTCCAATACCGGGTCCGGCACCGGTCTTGTTGAATGGGGACTTAATGGGTCATTCCGACCCTGGAGGACCCGGTAAGTCCCCATTCAACCAACCATTCCCCATTCCCAATTGAGGCCCCATAGGGCTCAATGGGAATGGGGAAGGCGCTAATAACGGGCCAACGAATAGCAGGCCCGTTATTAGCGCCCTGGTCCCTTAGCGGGACCTGTAAAGGACGTGTGGTCAGACCACACGTCCTTCACCGTTCCCGCTAAGGGACCTCGGAATTGGGCGGTAAAGGATTACCGGCACCGGTCTGCTTACCAGTGCCCAGTATCCCCTACCGGCCAACACATAATGACTCCCAATGTGACTAATAGTTTTGACCATTGTTGCTGAATAAATATTCTTTAAAATGCACAATTTGCATCATATTTTATCCAAAAACTCCCCCTTGGGTACTAATCAAACAGTGTCACAAAAGGAATGAATTGCCATTTGCAACAGTGGCCACTTTCTCATTGGTGCCCGAGACAATGTTATGGCCCAGTCTGACCCTGTCCTCCAATAGAGGTAAAATCCCAGCAGGGAAGGATTCTTGTGAAGACTTCGAAGTCTAACAGGTTTCGAGAAGAACAGGCAAGCAACGAGAACAAAGAACAAATCAGGGAGGAACAGCAGGGAAAAACACAGGAACCAAAAGGGGGCAAAAGCAGAACAAAGAAGGAAGCTGCAGCAGTCCAAATGGGGGGGTACACAGAATCACGTACGCAATTAGGCTCATTGCCCCTCTAGCTCTCCCTGAAGAAATACCTGCCGGCGAACGCAGGATCCTGCACAACGGAACTGGAAGTGCAGCCGCCATCTTGGGATTGAGGACAGGGAACAAGCTTGCCACCTTCTTGGGGCCGCAATGGAGCCAGCAAGCTGCCATGGAAAGGGTGCAGACACGGGTTCTGCGGCGTGAGCGGAGTTTCCTATGATGCAGTAAGGAGAACCGATTCATGACAAGTTCTGGGAAAGTCTGTGCATCTTAATCAGTTATATCAGCACTGCATCCCGATTGCTAAATATCTGCCATGCTCTCCTTAGGCATTTCCTTAAACACTAGATCGTAGAAGATTTAGCTGTTTTTTTTCTGGCTGTATTTAGCCATGGGCGCAAATAGACCACTGAGTCCTTGCTAATTTGCCCTGCTAGTGTGGTGTGCGCTGGCCCCTTGCTAGTGTGGTGTGCGCTGGCCACTCGCTAGTGTGGTGTGCGCTGGCCCCTCACTAGTGTGGTGTTGTCAAACTAGAAATTATATTGTGCCTCCTATTGCTATGAATATATGTATATTGGCCTACGCCAAGCTGCTAACAAGCTGCTTATAAACTACATGTGAATAAACTCACATTGCAAGGTCCTGACCTTAGAAACCATGTAAACTGTCATTTTGGGTCAAGCCGCCATTTTAGGTTTTCTTGCTCTATAAAGTCACCATGTGAGCTAAAATGGTAGCCTATGTTATTCAGAACAGAACTCGATTGTCATGACCTCTGTACAGCTAATGTATAACTTGCCTGCAGTGTGACATAATGGGCCCGACTGAACGAGACGCGACACCTCAACAGCGCTGCACGATCCGTTCCCTGGACGATAGCCGTGTGGTCAGGGACGGCATCTTGACGAGGGTCAATTTTTTGAGGCGGGCAGATTTGCCAAAATCACCATACACAAGGTAAAATTCGTTAGGTAAGTCCTCTGTAAACCGATCGGTCCTCCTTAGGTTTGGTCAGGTGAGTCGTTACCCGACTCTTAATTCAACCCTGACAATTTGAATTTGGCGCATTGTATCTGCAGACACAATTATTGACCAGGTAACACCGAGTATTTGAGAAATGCCTGGGAAATTGTCTAGCTGCTTTAGGGCATTATTCCGCAGCGATAGACAATCTTTGGAATTTAGCCGTCCGGCACCACAGGAGGGGTCACCGGCATGTACAATGTACTGTAAGCATGGCATTGGAAGTGTAGTATTTAATAAAATTTGGCACAGACAAACCAGACATGCCTCCGAACTTCAGTGGCCAGTCAATGGTAGTTTTGAGATCCCTCGTATTGAATATTTAGAGTCAGTCTTGTTAAAAAAGAAGGCCAGACCTGCAGCATTTGATGTTTTGCAAAATTGGAAAAGAGAAGCGTTGCAGCAGCTTAAAAGTAGGAAAAAACATGTGCGCCGTCATAAAACAAATGCTGAAAAGGCATTGTGATGTGATCAGGACAAACAGTCTGAGTCGGTTAGGAATATGGACAGGGCTTTCTCACTCGGTATTCAGAAAATCTATCCTTCTAAAGATCTTCATGTTTCTGATGAGTTTATCGACAAATTGTTAAACGAACGAAGGCCTGGTTCCTCTTCCTCCTGCTGTACCTCTTCCTGCTGTTATTCCTGCTCTTCCTGCTCAACCTGTTGTTCCTATTCCTCCGGCTGTTGTTCCTCCACCTGCTCCTCTGCCTCTTCCCATTGCACCAGTAATAGTACCTCCATTGAATTTGCCTGCACCCTCACTCCCAAGTAGTTCTGTACCGCTTGTAGTTGATCAGGGTGCGGGGTCGAGGATTGTTACTCGTAATACTGTTCCTACAGAAAAGAAACAGGATTTGTTTGCATGGGCAAAGCATTGTATGGAGAGAGATGATCGAGCTAATGTTCTTGCCACACTTTCTAATATGGATAATTTTCCTGAGAAAAATGTTTTCATTGAAGGTTTAGGGATTCATTTATGTGTAATGTGGGGTAAATTAAATAATGCAGACCTCCCACAAGGGTTGAGGGACCTGAATACTTTAGCGTTTTCAAGAGACACTGTGGAGAAGGTACATGAGCATGTTGAGAGGATATTTGAGTATAGAAAGGAGTTGGAAAGGTTACGGAATGAGGATGACGAAGAAGAAAGTATGTATGTACAGAAACGATTTCTTCTGTGTCGTAAATCGACATCTGAGGAGGCGCGAATTTGTACAAAAGATGCGATTAGATGGATTTCATACATATCGATAACTCCATTTGAGGTATATGACACATACAGTCAATATACGCTAGAAATGCAGAGGAAAGTGATACAGGTAATGGTAGAGTACCTGCAGGATGAATGTTTAAAGAGAAAGGTTAGTTGTCCCACAGAGTTATTGAGCATTTATAAGAGAGCTTTTTCACTTGACACTTCTTCAACTGCTTTAGCGCTCGACTTAGCTCTGTTGCTTAGTAAGCGTTCGGAGTTGCCTACATCTCAGTTGCCTATGAGAGAGGTTCCTCCGACATTTGTCCCACAGGTTGAGATTCCTGCTAATGCTGCAGCAGGTACACCTGCTGTGGACATTCCTGCACATTATGTATCGCAGTTTGTTCACGTCCCGTTTTCACGACAGGAAGTGAATACTATTAGACAAACTATTCCTGACATTAGGAAAAATCCGACAGGGTTCTATAAAGAGATAGAGTCCGTTTTGCAGTCCTCAGTGTTTACCCTAGGCGACATTGATTTGCTATTCCCTGTACTCCTGCCTGTAGATTTGTGGAAAAAAGTTAGAACTATAGACGATGTAACAGGGTTGGGAGATACATGGGCTAACATAGTCAGGCTTGATGGGGAAAGGCCAGCTGGTGAGAGACCACCTCAGGTGATACTAACTTTGCCTGACAGAATCATTGCAAAACTGAAAACTATAATCCCCGAAAAGAGAATTATTTGGGACAAGCTTACGGCCTGTGTCCAAGGAAAATCTGAGGGTGCTACCGAGTTCTTTAATCAGTTCGAACAGGTATTCTCGGATTTCAGTGGACAAGACTTAGGCACAGAGTCTCGGAAAAGATTATTTTTGGACAAATTTGTACGTGGATTGCTGCCTGACATCCAGTCACAAATTATGTCTTCTGAGAGCGCTTGGCAGGCGAAATCCCAATCAGAAGTACTGCACATGGCTCAGTACTACGAGAACCGTGTCAATAATGAAAAAGATAGAGTCGAGAAGAGAAAAGGTGATTTGAAGACTAAAGTATTGTTACAGCAAATTGTTAGAGGCCCCAGAGGGGGTAGTTCGCAGATTAGAGGTCAGTATGTTCCACAAGGGAATGTGCCCTTGGGTCCTGTGAATATTAACCAGTGTGCCTATTGTCGCCAGGAGGGTCACTGGCGTGCACAATGCCCCGTCCTTCTACAGAGGTCGAATAACACATTTGGAAATATGGGTAGACAATCCAGAGGTCGCCCGGGTGTAGGGGGCTCTGGTAGAGGCCAGTTTTCGCAGGATCCCCAACAACCTTTTTCACAGGATAATCAGACTTCGAGTGTGGATACTAGAAACATATTTCATCATCCTTCTGCTGCATATCTATCTGAAGAGCTTCCTTTTGATGATATTTTGTTTCGTTAGGATTGCCCGAAGCAGGGTTTGGAACCTACACCTATTACCATTAATCAGAAAGGTCCCTACATTGAAATGGAAGTGGGAAATAGGAAACATCAATTTTTGATAGACACTGGAGCACAGAAGTGCTCCATTGATCATTCTCGGGTTCCAAACATTCCACTGTCAGGGCAAACCAATGTTTCTGTAGGGTTTTCTGGCACACCAGTTGTTTGTCCGGTTTCTTCACCGGTACCTATTTCTTTGGGTCCCTTTACGGACCACTGTCCATTTCTCTTGACTTCGAATTGTAGAGAGAATTTGCTGGGGTTGAATCTGTTGAAGGAATTAAATGCAGTAATACATTGTTCTTCTGATGGAGTGCGTTTGACGATTTCACCACAGCAATGTTCTGTTTCGCAATTCTTGACTAGACCTTTGCCGCCAGAATTCAGTAATGTACCAGAGTGTTTGTGGGCAGTTGATGACAATGATGTTGGTGTTTTGCAGATTGAGCCTGTTAAAATAGTTTTGAAACATGGAATTAAGCTGCCCCGTATTCCACAGTATAAGATCTCAGTTGAAGGCGAGCGAGCTTTGAAGAGCATTGTTTCCAATTTTGTGCATCGTGGGGTGATTGAGGAGATTGCAGGAAGTTTGTGCAATAGTCCGATTTTACCCGTGTACAAAAAAGGTGATAATGCAATTCCATTTAGTTTTATAATTGATTTACGTGCCATTAATAAAGTCGCCGCTCCGCAATTTCCGATTGTGCCTGATGTGACGACAATATTAACCATGATTCCAGCTACGGCTACTCACTTCAGTGTTGTGGACCTAAAGAATGCTTTCTTCAGTATTCTTATACATGGGGATAGTAGATACTTGTTCGCGTTCACCTTAGGGGGATGCTCATTCACATTTACTCGTGCACCTCAAGGTTATACTGAGAGTCCTAGTATTTATAGAAAGAGCAGCTTGATACCCTTGGATTGCCCCCTACTTGTACGTTGCTTCAATATGTTGATGATTTGCTTTTAGCCGCTGACTCTGAGAGCTCTTGTAAAGAGGGCACTGTGTTGTTGCTCATCCATGTAGCTAAGCATGGTCATAAAGCTTTGCTTAAAAAGTTTCAATATTGTTGCCAGGAGGTCGCTTATTTAGGCTATCTCCTGTCAAAGGAGGGAAGAAGATTGACACCTGAAAGGATAAAACACATTTCTGGCATGTCTGTCCCAAATACACAAAAGGAAGTTAGAGCCTTGATAGGTATGGCTTCTTACTGTAGGTTATGGATCCCAAACTTCTCACTAGTGATAAAACCGATGTTGGCCTTGACGAAGAAGGGTATTTCTTCGCCATTGCCATGGAATACGGAGCATCAACATTCATTCGAGTTGCTCAAGACTGCATTATGTTTGGCGCCAGTTTTGGGCACACCGAACTATGAGAAGGCCTTTGTGTTGTTTGTGCATGAATGTGATGGATGTGCTTTGGCTGTATTAACGCAGGAACATGGAGGGAAGAATAGGTCATGCGGTTACTACTCTTCCGCCTTTGATCCTGTTGCATGCGCTTTGCCAAGATGTTTGCGCGCTGTCGCTGCTGATGCTGCGTCTGTAAAACAGAGTGAGGGAATGGTCCTAGGCCATGATTTAACCCTGATGGTGCCTCACTCTGTAGATATTTTATTGAACAAAACCCAAACGCAACGCCTCACTTCCGCACGACTGACAAGATATGAATTAATCTCGTTTGCTCCCCACATTCAAATTAGGAGGTGCTGCGTTCTTAATCCGGCTGAATTCCTACCTTTCCTGCAAAATACTGTTTGCGGTGACGAAGAGTCACATGACTGCCTGTATACTACTGAACAAGATACAAAAGGCAGAGTTGATTTGAGGGACACTCCTTTGGATAACCCACAAGGGGAGCTGTTTTGTGATGGCTCCTGCTTCAAACTACTGGATGGTACATCCACAGCTGCTTATGCAGTCACTACATTAAGTACGGTTGTTGAGACCAAGAGAATTACGCATAACTCTGCGCAGCACGCAGAGATTATAGCACTGACTCGAGCTTGTGTTTCGGAAGGGCTAACAGTAAACATATATACTGATAGCCAGTATGCCTTTGGGGTGGCTCACAACTTTGGGAGACTTTGGTCAGAGAGAGCGTTTTTAACTTCGCATGGCACCAAGATCCAACATGGTTCCCTGATAGTACAATTGCTTTCAGCGCTTGCACTGCCTAATCAGTTAGCAATCATTAAGTGCGCAGCACATCGCAAGATTATAGATGATGTAGGAAAAGTGAATGCTTTCGCTGATCAAATAGCTAGACAAACTGCCTCTGATCTCTTCACGGAGATGTATGTTTCAAGGGAGACTGTAGATGCCTATGCAATGGATGAGGGTGTTGGGTCTGTACGGGATATCCAAGCCGATGCCACATTAGAAGAATCCAAGAGGTGGGCTGAGGGCTTGGGGAAACTCGATGATGATGGATGTTGGGTGGACATGGTTGAAGGGAAATGGTTGCTTCCTAATGCCTATATAGTAGTGATGGTTACCATGGCACACGGTCCCACACATGTGTGCGCTCAACAGATCACGAGAATGTTAGAGAACGTCTGGGTAAATGATAAGATTTCAAAAATTGTCCAGCATTATGTCCAAAATTGCATGATTTGCCTACAACACAATGTGGGAAAGGGGACAGCAACTCCAAGAGGTAGCTTTGGGCGTCCTTCTGTCCCGTTTGAAGTGATTCACTTTGACTTTATTGAAATGGAGCGATGTAACAATCTAAAATATGTCCTTGTGGTCATTTGCGCCTTTAGTAAGTGGGTCGAGGCTTTCCCTGTTAAAGACGCTACAGCCATGACCACTGCAAAGACCATGTTAAAGGAATTCTTCCCACGGTTAGGTTTGCCGAGAGTTATCTGGTCGGATAATGGTCTGCATTTTATCGCTGCTGTAATTCTACAGATATGTACGGCATTGCAAATTGACAAACGATTCCATTCGGCCAGACATGCTCAGAGCGCCGGATTAGTGGAAAGACACAATGGTTTCATAAAAAACAAGCTCGCTAAGACGTGTGCCGGCACCAAACTAAAATGGCCGGACGCCTTACCGATCGTGTTACTTTCAATGCGGACAACCCCTCAAACTAAGACTGGGCTCTCTCCCTTTGAGGTGGTAATGGGGAGACCTGCTAATATTTGGGGTTTGCCTAAAAGCTGCGCATTGCGCAATGTAGAAAATGTACTTCTCTCCGACTATTGTAACCAATTGACTAAAAACCTGTTTTCAATTTATCACCAGGTGCGAGAGGCATTGCCGGTGAGGTACGAGGGCCCCGGTCACAGTCTACGACCAGGGGATTGGATCCTCGTTAAATCCTTCGATAGAGCGTCTTGCCTCGCACCATGTTGGAGGGGCCCCTACCAGGTGCTCCTGGTCACTAAGACTGCGGTGCGGGTAGGAGGACGTCGCCACTGGATCCACGGCAGCCACACCAAACGTATCCCACACCCAGTGCCATGCGATACAGAAGACGCAGAACCCCTTTCCGACATTGAAACCAACGTACCCGAAACGGCAGACGGTGGAGAGAGAGTATCGGAGGCCGTTCCGGAAGTTGTAAGGCCCGACAAAACGGCCATCTTGCCTCCTTGCTCTCCCACTGCATCGTTTGTGGATCATCCATCTTCTGATCCAACTTCCGTTCACTCGCCACCTCCTGTGGGAAGTGACGACATCCTGTCTGCTGATTCTTTTGCACCGGAAACTGTGAAGTATAATCTCCGCCCAAGGAGATAGGTTTGCAATACGGCTCTTGCAGTACAATTGAAAGAATTTGAGGGCTTCCCTTTTTTTGGCCCAATTGCATAAAGGGTTCTGCTGGCTAAGGGTTGTGGGAAAAGACATTAAGAAGACGCGCGACCGGAGTCGCCAGCAAACGAAAAATTGGTGTTTCTCGATTGAAGACAACAATGCCCGCATCCGCTACCGTTCGTACTGAACTTTTGGACAAAAATGTGACTAGGAGAGACAATGAGCAGATATGTATGGGGGCCCCGAAAACGTTTTGTTGTCTACTGGTGATAATCACGGGACTTTTAGTAACTGTTGGTTGTGGGTTTTGGTATTTGGAGAGAATGTACCCTTTGAATGATTTCCTACCTGTTGAAAATATAACTGTTGTTCCCACTCCTTCTGTGCAACTACATACCTTGTCACCTAGAGATCTTTTTCATAGACGGAATTATCAAAATAACACTCTACTTCTAATTATGAATGCTACCCATGCAATCTTTAACAGAACCAATTGTTGGATCTGCTTGCATTTACCGCAACATGGGGATAAGGGGCTAGGTTGGTATATTCACCCTTTACCTTTGACAACTGCTTGTTATGCTTCACTTAGAGCATTGTTCTTTGGCCGATGGAACAATAGCATCTCGGGGAACTTTGATGGCACTAATTTGAATAGTTTTGAGAAACGTGTTCTGACTCCCCTGGGATGCTCGCTTTTTGCAAATAGGAGTAAGCTCAATATTGCTTCTATTAGGCCTTCTGATAGACTGTCTCGTCCTTTCCAAACTTTGATTTCCTTTAAAATGGCTCCTATAGGCAATAAGGATGCCGTGCCTCCTTCTTATACTGTTAACCATAGCCTCGATTCAGTTTCTTTTTGCATACAGAGGAATGGCACCCGGTCAATGGGAGATTTTAAAGGTTGTGCCAACGTTGCAAATTTGACTGGGGAAGACAGACCTTTGTATGTAGGCGAACCTATCTATTTTGTTTGCGGTAATGTAGCATTTCCATAGTTTCCCAGGGATTGGCAGGGAACTTGTTATCTAGGAATCCTGTTACCTGGGGTGTTTATAGCAAGTACTGTAGAGGTTTCGAAGGCTCGTCCACGGCGGGACGAGAATGGCGACATTCCAGCACAGGTTTTAGGAGATGTAGCAAAATCATTCCTTCCATTCTTTGGGCAGATAGCGAATTCCGAGGATATCAGGAAACTAGCGAGAGTACTGGAGAGAACCATCAACCGGACCACAGATATACTCTATAATATGACTTTAGAGCAGAAAGCGATCAGATTGGTAGCGCTTCAGAACCGGATGGCATTAGATGTCATTCTGGCTGAACGTGGTGCAGTATGTAAACTAGTGGGGTCCGCTTGCTGTGTTTTCGTACCGGATTCCTCCCCAACTATTTTTAAGGCAATACAGAATCTGCACATTCTTAGTTCAGAAGTGCATGTTCCCGAGGGAAATTGGGATCTTAGCGCTTGGTTCTGGGACTTCTTGCGGTCTTGGGGTTGGAAAGTGCTTTCAGTCTTGCTGATTATTTTGGGAATTCTGCTATTTCTTTGTTGTTGTATCCAATGTCTACCAAGTATATGTTCAATGCTAGGGAGATGTTGCGCTCAGGTGATAGGTACAATAGGACATAAAGTGTATGCCCCGGATAAAACCTCTAAGGAGTATGTACTGAAAGAGATCTTAGTAAAAGATCTAATGGCGATAGATATTTCTGACAGCTATTCAGAGTGTATGGACGATGACACATGGAGTTATTTGCAGGGAGATCAGAAGTAGTTTAGCACTTGGCATAGGCCAAAAGGAGGGTTTGTCAAAGTAGAAATTATATTGTGCCTCCTATTGCTATGAATATATGTATATTGGCCTACATCAAGCTGCTAACAAGCTGCTTATAAACTACATGTGAATAAACTCGCATTGCAAGGTCCTGACCTAAGAAACCATGTAAACTGTCATTTTGGGTCAAGCCGCCATTTTAGGTTTTCTTGCTCTATAAAGTCACCATGTGAGCTAAAATGGTAGCCTATGTTATTCAGAACAGAACTCGATTGTCATGACCTCTGTACAGCTAATGTATAACTTGCCTGCAGGTAACTTGTTAGGGTCATGAGCTGAGACCTTGTCCTTCTGCTGACCTGTGTGCAATGGATTACCTGTATCACCAAAATTGATCTATAATTGAATGAGAACACCTGCTTAACTATATTGTATAAATTAAGTCCTGCATTGTAATGTTAGGCCTTTAGCATACATTATTTCCATTTCTTCTTGTTAATGTATAAACAGATGGATTGAATCCTTTCTGAGTGAGAGAACAATGAGAGTTTTCTCCCCTTCAGCAGCAGCAGACCCCTCTCCTATCACCTGCGGAGTCCCGCAGGGCTCATGCGTCTCCCCCACACTATACAACATCTTCACCAAACCCCTGTTCGACGATCTGGACCATCTGGGTGTCACCTACACTAACTATGCAGATGACACCCAGATTCTCCTCCCACTTTCAGGGGATCACAGTAAGGACAGAGAGCTGGTGTCAGGCTCACTCCTGGATTCCGTCAATTTCACCCCTCTTCTCGGAGTGCCCCTTACACCCTCCTGCTCACCTGTAGTCTCCTCGTCCGATGCGAGTCCGAATCTCTTCTTTCTCAATGCCTCCTCCCTGGAGTGTGGATGAGGTCTGCCTCGAGAGGAAGCCACCCTGCCCCTCTGACACGGGGCCAAGGGGGCCCCCGTTCCGGGGCAGACCGATTAAGGGGAAAAAGTCTTGAGGCACAAAAAACCCCTTCCTTGACGAAGATGGCAGCAGGATACAAGGTGAGAACTGAGTAGCTTCAACCGATTAGCAAAACCACAGTAAGTAGAATAAGGCGACTGTTTCAGGGGGGAAACAATATTACAAAGCTGGGAGGCCAATGAAATGGGCTGAGGGGGGAGGACCCAGGAGAACAAGGGAGAGAGAGATCAAGAGAGCCAAAGTAGAGCAGAGGGGAGCTGAGAGCAATTTGAAAGTCGGCAGGCAAACAGGAGAGAGAGAGCGGCAGAAGCCGCGAAGGAAAGGACTGGAGCGTACCAACCCGGAAGCCTAACGCGAAAAGGTTGCAACGCGCTTGCTTCCGGGTTGGCGCTCGTTAAATGTACGTCGTCGGTCGGATGGCTGGAAGACTAGACCGCTGCCGAGTAAAGCGCGGGCGGCGTGACGGCTAGGTCAATGGCCGCTCCACCGCCAGCGCTTCCACAGCTGCCAGCGACCGCCGTGCGTGACAGTATAACCCCCTCCAGACCCGAACCCACCGGGTTTCCCTGGATGTGTCCGGTGAAAACGCTTGACAAGCCTAGGCGCATGTACATGCGACTTGGGCTCCCAGGAGTCCTCTGAACTGGGATAGTTCTTCCATGACACCAGGTATTCCAACCTACCCTTGCGATATCTGGAATCTAAGATGGCAGATACCTCATATTCTTCAGGTATAGACTTGGGATTTCCCAATAACCCTGTAGTCTTCCTAACTGGGGTGCTTGGATCTACTGGGCGGAGAAGGGAGGAGTGAAAGACTGGGTGTACCCGATACATGGACTTGGGAAGTTGTAATTTGAAGGCCACTGGGTTAATCCTCTTGATTATCTTGAAGGGTCCTATATATCGTGGCGTTAGTTTGGTCGGATGTACCCACCTAGGTAAGTATTTAGTAGATAACCAGACCCGATCGCCCTCCTTCCAGTCGGGACAGGGTAAACGAGCTCGATCGGATAGGTCTTTGTACTTGCGTCTAGCCGAAGCTAAACTCTGTTGAGCTGTAGTGTGGGCTGTAGTTATTAGATCCAGGGTGGATTCAATGGTGGGTATATTAGTAGGTGAGGAAAATACTGGGAGAATACTGCGAGGATGAAAGCCATAAGAACAAAAAAAAGGGCTGAGTCCGGTTGCCGAGTGCACAGCGTTATTATACGCAAATTCGGCGGTGGGCAGAAGGTTCACCCAATTGTCCTGATTTTTATTGACATAACACCTAAGGTATTGCTCGAGAGTAGCATTAAGCCGCTCCGTCTGACCATTGGTCTGGGGATGGAAGCCTGATGACAAAGCCCTCTCTATTCCTAACCGTTGACATAGGGCACCCCAGAATCGAGATGTATACTGACTACCCCGGTCAGAAATGATCTTGTCAGGAAGTCCGTGGAGCCTAAAAATGTCCCTGAGAAAGAAGTCTGCCATCTCGGTGGCTGACGGCACTCCCCGCAATGCGGAAAAATGGGATAGCTTGGTGAACGTGTCAATTGTAACCATGAGACAAGTCGACCCCTGGGATTTGGGCAGGTCCACTATAAAGTCAGTAGAGATTTGGGACCATGGTCGGCTTGGCAAGTCCGGCTGCAGAAGCAACCCATAGGGTTTGTGGGTGGAGTTCTTATTCTGGGCGCACACAACACACATTTTACAGTGTTGCCTTACATCTCGGGAGAGGGAAGGCCAAAAAAAAGACCGAGAAATTAGTTCTAAGGTACCTCGGATTCCCCTGTGCCCTGCGGTTACATGGTTGTGACCCCATTCCAGAACTTTAAGCTGTAAAGACTTAGAGGGAACGTACAGACGCTGTCCCACCAGTAGAAGACCCTCAGACCAATGGATCTGAGAACGTAAGTCACCGGGTACAGTGGTTGCCAAATTAGGTTTGGTTACTGTCTTAGTCTCTTGCAGGAACGAGGAAACTATCCCCACGATCTTGTTTCGGGAAAACATAGGGTGGCTAACGGAGGAAGAGTGATAGTCTGTAGACCGACTTCTAGACAGGGCGTCTGCCACGTTGTTTTGGGTGCCAGGAATGTAGGTAATGGTAAAATCATACTGGCTGAAGAAATGCGCCCAGCAAGCCTGCCTTGAATTGACAAATTCCATATTACGGAGGATCTTCAGATTCTTATGATCGGTACGTAATGTAAATGGATGCGTTCCGCCTTGTAGCAGGTGTCTCCATTCTTCACAGGCCACTTTGAGAGCCAAAAGTTCCTTTTCGATAACAGAGTAGTTCTGTTGACTTGTGGAAAGAGTCTTGGAAAGATATGCAATTGGATGTTCTTCGCCATCCTTCAGTTGAAGGAGTACAGCACCTAAGGCGCTCGCAGAGGCGTCGGCCTCGACTATAAAAGGCTGGTCTTGATCTGGTTGAGATAGGATAGGAGCAGAACAGAATCTCCTTTTGAGATCGATAAAGGCTTGATCAGCTAGTTCCGACCAGAGAAAAGGTTTGGCATCCTTTTTAAGTAGAGAGGTAATGGGCAGCACAATCTGCGAAAATTGGCTGATGAACTTCCTGTAGAAGTTGGCCAGACCTAGGAACCATTGGACGTCTTTCAAAGAGGTGGGCGTGGGCCAGTCCAGGATGGCAGATACCTTCCTCGGGTCCATGGTGATACCTTCCTGGGAAAGAATGTATCCCAAATATGGAACGGAAGACCTATTGAAGAGACACTTCTCGGGTTTGACTAATAGATGTTGCGACTGTAAACGATGTAGGACCGTCTGGAGATGCAAGGCATGTTCTGAGGTGGACTTCGAAAAAACTAAGATGTCATCCAGGTATACTATGACACTGAGGTATAACAGATCAGAAAACAGGCGATCCATGAAGCGCTGAAATATGGCAGGAGCGTTAACCAAGCCAAATGGCATCACTCGATATTCAAAAAGGCCAAACGGAGTCCGGAAAGCAGTCTTCCACTCGTCCCCATCCTTTATTCGGAGCAGGTGGTAAGCACTCCGGAGGTCTAACTTAGAGAAGGTGGTAAAACTCTGGACGGCTTCCAATATGTCTGTTATCAAAGGCATCGGATAGCGGTCACGAACCGTGACCTTGTTCAGACCCCGATAGTCAATACACGGCCTTAATTCTGAGGAATCTCTCTTAGGTATGAAGAATAGAGAGGCTCCAGCCGGAGATTTGGAAGGACGAATGAGGCCGTTGGTCAAATGAGAATCCAAATAATTGCGAAGAGTCCTCTTCTCCAGTAGAGACAAAGAAAACATGCGGCTGAACGGAACCAGAGCATCTGGTACCAGCTCGATGGCACAGTCTTCCGGCCAATGTGGGGGTAGATCCAAGACAAGATTGTCTTTGAAGACTTCTGTGAATTCGGCCAACTCCGGGGGAACCTTACAAATCTTATTTACTCCTTCTTGTTGGGGAGTAAGGATTTGGACCAATTCTTCTGAGGAATGAACTGAACAATTCTGTTTACAGTATGAGGAGGTAAAGGCCATGGTGTTCTGCGCCCAGTCGATGAGCGGGTTATGCCTCCTCAGCCATGGAATCCCAAGGATTACTGGGAAATGTGCTGCTCGGATCAAGTCGAATTGTAACTGTTCCGAATGTTGGAATATGCAGACTTTCAAGGATACCGTGGAATGGGTAATAGGCCCTGATGAAAGCGGGGAACCATCTACACCTTCTACCTTCTGGAATTCATCCCGTCTAAGCAGAGGGAGTCCTTGTTGGTGTGCCCACATGGTATCCATAAATACCCCTGCGGCACCACAATCCACCAAGGCCATGGTGGTAAGTACTTCTGTCGGAGTTTCCAACTGGATAGGAACGGCCATAAGGCAAGAGTCCAACTTGGTTGGGTGTGGAGCTACCGTCATAGTGACATAGGGACTAGCGCTCTGACCTCGGTTACTCGTCCCTTTCAGTACCAAGGTTGTTCGTTTCCCGACCGTTTAGGCGGTACTTCTGGACAGTTCCGAAGTAGGTGTGCGCCTGATCCACAATACATGCAGAGGCCAGCATCCCTCCGACGTCTTCTCTCTTCAGGTGTCAAGGGGGATCTAGCGGACCCCACTTGCATCGGTTCTTCCTTGTTACTGGAATGAGGCAGGGAGGGCAATGAGTGGGCACTCGGTAGAAAGGGGCCAGGGGTTCTTTGCTTCTTCCTCTCTGCCTTGCGTTCAATGAGGCGATAGTCAATCTGGGTAACAATGGAGAATAAATCAGACAAGGTGGTGGGGCGGGCTATCCTTGCCAGTTCGTCCTTTATCTCCTCCTTCAAACCCCGGCGGAATATAGTGTACTGGGCCCGTTCTGGCCATCCAGCCTCTGAAGCCAAATGTTTAAAAGTGGAGATATAAGTCAGCAAATCACTGGAACCTTGATGCACATCCAAGAGTTCTTCCGCCGCAACATGTATGCTTTCAGGCTGTTCAAAAGTCTGACGCAGTAAGGCCAAAAAACCCCCGTAGTCTCTGATTATAGGATTATTGTTGGTCACTAGAGGGGCTGCCCAGGCTAAGGCATTCCCTGTTAAATTGGATATCATAAATCCCACCTTGGTGTGATCATTGAGAAACAACTGAGGTCTAAAGGCGAAATAAATGGAGCAGGCCTCCAGAAATTCCTTGAGGCGCTTCGGAGTTCCATCGAACTTGCCCGAGGATAGGGCCATAGGAGGTAAGTCAGAATCCCTAGGTTCCCGAGTAGAGACCATCTGTCTCAAGACTGCATTATCGGCCTTCACGTTCTGTAATTCTACGTTCATGGCCTGGACTGCGGCCACTAGTTCTTGTATTTGTTCTGGGGTGGCCATTTTCCCTTCTAGGCGTTGCAAACTGTCAGGCTCACTCCTGGATTCCGTCATTTTCACCCCTCTTCTCGGAGTGCCCCTTACACCCTCCTGCTCACCTGTAGTCTCCTCGTCCGATGCGAGTCCGAATCTCTTCTTTCTCAATGCCTCCTCCCTGGAGTGTGGATGAGGTCTGCCTCGAGAGGAAGCCACCCTGCCCCTCTGACAAGGGGCCAAAGGGGCCCCCGTTCCGGGGCAGACCGATTAAGGGGAAAAAGCCTTGAGGCACAAAAAACCCCTTCCTTGACGAAGATGGCAGCAGGATACAAGGTGAGAACTGAGTAGCTTCAACCGATTAGCAAAACCACAGTAAGTAGAATAAGGCGACTGTTTCAGGGGGGAAACAATATTACAAAGCTGGGAGGCCAATGAAATGGGCTGAGGGGGGAGGACCCAGGAGAACAAGGGAGAGAGAGATCAAGAGAGCCAAAGTAGAGCAGAGGGGAGCTGAGAGCAATTTGAAAGTCGGCAGGCAAACAGGAGAGAGAGAGCGGCAGAAGCCGCGAAGGAAAGGACTGGAGCGTACCAACCCGGAAGCCTAACGCGAAAAGGTTGCAACGCGCTTGCTTCCGGGTTGGCGCTCGTTAAATGTACGTCGTCGGTCGGATGGCTGGAAGACTAGACCGCTGTCGAGGATAGCGCGGGCGGCGTGACGGCTAGGTCAATGGCCGCTCCACCGCCAGCGCTTCCACAGCTGCCAGCGACCGCCGTGCGTGACAGCTGGTGAATAGGGTATATCTCATCATTCAGGCATGGATGGCATCTCATGGTCTATGCCTGAATGATGACAAGACAGAGCCCACCATTTTGGGTACCCCTGCTAACATCAACAAACTAGGCCTTGATTATGCCGAATTTAACATAGATGGTAATTCTATCAAAGTATCCAGGGAAGTAAAAACCCTCGGCTTTTATTTGGATGTCACTATGTCATTCACTAAACAGGTCAACTCACTAGCATCCACCACTGCGTATACGTGCAAATTAATAAGAGCAGGCAGACCATTCCTATCCAATGACAGCTGTATGATCCTGGCAAGAGCACTCATACTATCTAGGCTCGATTATTGTAATGCCCTTTATAGCGGTGCTAACAAAGCCATTATCCACAGGTTACAAATCCTACAAAATAATGCTTTGAGAGCTGCCCTCGGCATTAATAAGAGAGATCATATCTCCACCACCAGACGCCAACACAAATGGCTCTCCACAGACAACAAAATCAAACTAAAGTTGGCCTCCCTAACCCATAAAGCCCTCAACAATGCCGCCCCCAGTTATCTGATGGACAAGGTAAAGAGAAAGTCTTCCATCAGACAAACAAGATCTATCAATTCAAACTGCCTGATAATTCCCAGATTTAAACTCTCCACCATTGGTGGCAACAGTTTCCCGGTGAAAGCTGCCACATTCTGGAACTCTTTGCCACACAACCTAAGAGCTGATCAACCATATTTGCACTTTAGAAGGCACCTCATCAGTCACCTGAATTCCAATAACCCCTGTACTTAGTTGCACTTTCTATACCCATGTATAGATATTGATACCCTTGTTTGCGGCCTTGCCCTCGCCTCTAACAGCCCTGTACACACCTGTATATTTCTCTCCTGTATAGATATTGATTTTTTTTATGTATGAAGATTTGTATATTTCCTATTCCTGTAATCCTTGAATATTCTTTACTTCGACTATATATTTCTGTAACATTGTAAGCTTCGAATTATCTTTTTGCCTGCACCCTGTTGCCCCTGGGTAAGGTGCGCCATACAAATAAATAAACAAACAAACAAACAAACTAGATTTGACCTGGCAAGGGACACTAGAGCAGTAACTTATTTATGGAATGGTTAACCCAAAGGAGGGCTGAACAGCAGGCTTGAAATGTATAAAAGCCTGACTGTTTCAATGAATATTTGCACTCACTGAGCACACCGAACCACGCCGGAGTTTGCTGTGTTGTACTGAGGGTCGATAGCTATCTGAATTTTGTTCTGTTCTTTTGTAACTGGATTCAGTATAAAATAAAGTACTTTGTATGTTCCTTTGTAACCTGTGTTTGGTGTGTTTCCTTTTTGGTTACCCTGCCTCATATTATTTCCTTGTTTTCACAGTGTGCTCTGGCCCCTCGCTAGTGTGGTGTGCGCTGACCACTCGCTAGTGTAGTGTGCGCTGGCCCCTCGCTAGTGTGGTGTGGGCTGGCCCCTCGCTAGTGGGGTGTGCGCTGGCCACTCGCTAGTGTGTTGTGCGCTGGCCACACGCTAGTGTGGTGTGCGCTGGCCACTCGCTAGTGTGGTGTGCGCTGGCCATTCGCTAGTGTGGTGTGCGCTGGCCACTCGCTATTGTGGTGTGCGCTGGCCCCTCGCTAGTGTGGTGTGCGCTGGCCACTCGCTAGTGTGGTGTGCGCTGGCCCCTCGCTAGTGTGGTGTGCGCTGGCCCCTCGCTAGTGTGGTGTGCGCTGGCCCCTCGCTAGTGTGGTGTGCGCTGGCCCCATGCTAGTGTGGTCTGCGCTGGCCCCTCGCTAGTGTGGTGTGCGCTGGCCACTCGCTAGTGTGATGTGCGCTGGCCCCTCGCTAGTGTGGTGTGCGCTGGACCCTCGCTAGTGTGGTGTGCGCGGGCCACTCGCTAGTGTGGTGTGCGCTGGCCCCTCGCTAGTGTGGTGTGCGCTGGCCACTCGCTAGTGTGGTGTGCGCTGGCCCCTCGCTAGTGTGGTGTGCGCTGGCCCCTCGCTAGTGTGGTGTGCGCTGGCCCCTCGCTAGTGTGGTACCTCCCTGTTATGGATGAATGCATCATCACGTAACTATAGTCCTTTTTGCCACCTAACTGCTACTTGTTTCTCAGGGCTAGATTAATAAGGCAACCATATATAAATTGCTAATAGGCACACATCTTATTCCCAATCTCGTCCCTTCAGTGAGCGTGCCATCTAGTATTTTTCTATGAGAATCGTTGTTTTCCTCCCGAGACAAAGGTGAGTCTAACCTGACATGAATCGGTTATAAATGGATGTGTTACAGAATGCGTATATAGAAAATACAAGAGACATTGAGGCAAGACCCTAGGTAGGGAACCTCTAGGCCTCATGAAAAGCAACCCTGATTAGAGGAACCCATCCTAAAGAAAGAGCTTTCTGATGAAGCCGGGCCAGAACCAAGGTGCAGCGCTGTGGGACCGGGACATGTTCTTAAGCCCTAAGGGGGCTTGTGGAGGTTCAGATGTGGGCTCACTTCTCAGCTCCTTGATGCCAGAATGTGTTCGAATCTTCAACTAATGTCAAACAAAGGGTTTCCCATAACATCTGACTCACCATTGGTGCGCGGGGCTGAATGCTCAGGCTGCATTCTGCAGAAGGCGGTGCCCACGCTCAGACGACAGCACAGCACATAGGCCCTCATTAGGACCCAGGCGGTAAGGGGTTTACGCCGGCGTAAACCATGGCGTACCTTACCGCCTGAGTACGAGTTCCCTTAGCGCCATGGTGATTTTAACGCCTGCTTTTAGCAGGCGTTAAAATCCATGGCGCTAAGGGACCTTGTTGTTAATTACGCCACCGTAATTTACGGTGGCGTAATTAACGCCTTCCCCACTCCCATTATGCCCTATGGGGCCAGGAATGGGAATGGGGAAGGGTAAATGGGGATTGGGGACTTACCGCCCCGCCAACCTCGGAATGGGGCGGTAAGTCCGCCAACCCCCATGGCGGAGTTGGCAGCTTAGCGCCATGGACCATGGTGCAAATTGCACCATGGTCCTCCGCCAAGGTCGTAATGAGGGCCATAGATGCAATGTCAAAAAACAAACAAGGTGTTATCAGGTGATGATGAAAATAGATTCCCTTCCATTGGCAGTCTCTAGCTCCTCCCATCTGCTAAAACAATAGGGATTCCGAACACGTTACACACAAATAAGCCTCTGGCTAGTGCCGAGTAACGTTTGAAACTAAGGATCTTGAGACGGTCCACAAACACCTGTGGATACTCCCTCAGTGAGTCTTCTTGCTCTCGTGACTAAGTGGTGAACTCATGGTCCGGAGCCTAAGAGTTTGACTGCGACAGTCAGTGTGCACGTCTGCATTCTATGGGACTATGTAGTACTTTGTGGATACCACAGTACCAGGGGAGTTGCTAGGTCTGGAAAAGACCCGGGGCTAAGCTGATGTCGGAACTGTTGGGACTGGGGGCTAGCTAGTCTTTTGGCTGTAGCTCCTGAGATTCTATCTGGGGCTACAACCAAAAGATCAGGGGCTATAGCCCCCTTAGCCCCCCCTAGCAACGCCCCTGCACAGTACCACAGTCAATGGTCCGAAGCAACCTTGCCAAACATAAAGGCAATGCACGGATCAGTCCACAAGGCTCCACAACACTTTCTTAATCCAAATGCTGTGCATTTCCACTCGTCAATCACAAGGAGGGTTGTGGTGCAAAAAGGTTTGGCTTCTAGTGACTATACAGTACACGATGTAGGGGTTTGGGTCTGTGGATCAGTGGATTAATGCATCGACTCAGACCTTCATCCTTCCGAGGTCGATAAAATAAGTACCATTAAGTTGGGTAACAATAAACATCTGTTATCTGTCAATAGCGCCAAGATACCCCCATGGGGGTGAACGTGCGCTCTCCTCTCCAAACAAACCCGTTATGTTATGCTGAACAGCATCAAGACAACAGGCCTTTCCTCACCACAAGGACAACTTACTCTGTGTAAGATTCTGTCCAGTCCACTCCTCAGGCAACAGCCAGAGTGAGGGAAGGCACTACAACAAAACATCAGGGCTCCAAACTGCACGCAAGGGGGGGGGGCTCAGCAGGGAAGGTATCTGTCTGCAGGCTCACACATCATAAAAGAGATCCTTTTGGGAAACACTTCGAGGTGGCGGCTGGTGCTAAGCGGCATGTATTCAGACAGGACAGCTCATTAAAGAAGCATGCAAAGGGCAGAGGAATATCCCTGCTGCCATTTCACAGTGCTTTCCCACAGCGTTTATTCTTAGCATTTGGAGTGTAAACACTTCGGTTACAAATACCCTGGGTCTCATTTCACGGTTGGCGGCGTGGGGAGAAAAGTGGCAGCAATTCCGCTACCGCCACTTTTCCTGCACCGGCAAATTATAGTTTTGGTGGATTTACTGCCGGAATACCGCCAAACTCATAATGAGCCCCCCTGTGCCATAAGCCTTTCACACCACCTATAATCTGGATCTAATGCAAATGGCTGCAAGGTGTCAGTGCAGTGAGCAGGTAGATATCATCCTATTCCAAAGGCATGGATTATATCTCCAAACTGCTAGGGGAGTAAGAGTGCTTTACTTACACCCTTTGGCAGAGGACAAAAGGTATTGCTGGCTCTGAAGAAAGAACTCGCTGCTTTGGGTAAACCCAATCACTTGCTGGGCCCAACTAAATCCCCAAGTGTGTGGAGGAGTGAGAGATGTGCTTCATTTCTTAGGTAGACAATACAAAGACCTTGCTTGAGGAGAACAAGAAAAGCAAGGACTGTCACCCAGAATAGTAGGCAGCAACCGAATGGCAGGTTTGACCAATTCCCAGGCCCGCCTGAAGATGGGTGGAGGCCCATTTCAACATGATGGTTCGGGACCCCTCCCCCTTGTTGAGAGCGGGAAGCCGCCTGAGGCACATTGTAATGGCAATAAAGATAAGGTTAGAAGCCACCAATTATCATGAGATGGCGAGCAAGCAGGATTCTGAACCTTTGAATGCATGCTGAATAGCTATGAATCCTCATTTGTAAGCAAGTGGCTGACGTGGACAGGCTCCAGCAAATGCTGCTTGTAAGGCAAGTGCTGCAAAGCGCACACTGTAACTTCTAGAACGTAACAGATATGCAAAGGAATATATTGCTGTGTTATTAGGCTGCTGATAGGCAATATGGGGGCAGTTTGCATGGACCACCCTGATGCTCGACGCCCCTTTAATTTGAAAAGGCTGAAAGGCCCGGACACCGTCCTCGCCAATTCCTAACTGAAGAGTGGGTTTTTATATGGTGAGAAGATGAGAGTCTCAAAGAAAAGCAAGACTAGGCTCCAGCTGCTCTTGGCAGAAACATTACCTAAGGCAGGGATTCACACAGGGAGAGGATCCCATGAAAAGCAGGATGACACCTTTGTTCATGTAGTTTTGGAAGTGTGCCAAATGATAGTTGTCCCCCAGTGCTCTGTACAAGGGTCTTTCCTATGTTATCGGGTCACAGCAGCGTTAACAGCCTCAATAACAACTATCTAATGGACCCAGCCCTTTCCCGTCACTATTGGGGACTCGGAAGTTTGACCTGCTATCCCTTCAGAAGGTTGATGCCAACTCATACAAACACAGCCTTTCCTAAGCTATTGCCATGTCTATATCATGTCACTCAGCATTACTTCAACTGGAGGCACTTGTAGCTAAAATGCAACTACTGCAAATAATATAAAACGCTTCCACCACCCCATTAAACAACAAATATTGTGTCACTGAACTGCAGCTTGCACCTTTTCACCCTCATTTTGATTATGACAAAAGTATAACACGCACAGCTCTCGGGATGTTGCATTCAATCCAAAATAACATATAAAACGAATCAAAGATGGTGCAGCTGAAGCTTTAATCCAGCCACACAAGTGCCCCCTTCAAGACTTCTAGGAAGTAACCACCACAATCCCCCAAAGGAGCCAGAAAGTGAGTGACTACCCTGCTAACCTCACTTCTCACGCATGGGCAGCTGTTCGCTAGTACCATGGGGCCCATCCTTCTCTAGGCAATAGACCCAGGGGAGACAATGATGTTCGAAAGGACTAACCACCTTGTTCGGAGCCTCGCGCAAGGGTGACTGTTCAGCAGGAGGTCTGGGGTTACTCACAGATCTTACACCCTTCCCCTTTGTTCTCTGGAACTCAAAAGCCTATCCCAGTCTCCTGAACTCTCAGTGACATTTCACTCTGTGGGGCTCTTTATAATACCGGCGATAGCCGTGCCGATAACAGGCACGGCTGCCGCCGGTATAATTTTTGGGCAATTACCGGGTCATTATGACCCTGCCAGACCCAGTAATTGCCCATTCGCGGGCGCAATGCTCCCCATTCCCATTTGAGCCCAATAAGGCTCAATGGCAATGGGGAGGTTGGATGCACCGGCACCATTCGCAATGGTGCCGGTGCATCCGGCATGGTCTGCTTGCGGGTGCTGGTCCTCCCGGCAGGCCAGTCCTGGCGGGCGGGAAGGCACACGCGAGAAGAACTCGTAGTTTGCCGGTCCGGCAACAACGGTACCAGCAAGCTTACTGGTACCGTTGTCACCGGACTGGCAAACATATAATGAGGTCCTATGTGTAGCCAGTCAAACTGCAAAGCGACTAATGAGCACTGGGGGTATAGAGTCATTTACGGTGGGGAGAGTACACAATCTAATCGGCTGACAACAGTTTATTATGACCACACCAATGATTAGGGGCCTAATCATGAGTTTGTTGGTAAGAGACCTTTGCCACTGGAGGTGGCACAGTGGAACCCCTCGCCCGGGGTCCATGAGAGGAAAAGGGCAGCTTAATCCTCCAACAGGGAAGGGTTTTTGTTATTTATTGTAAGAAGGGCTCTCCACTCCAGGCTGACTTAGTGAAAGTAATTATTTCAGTTACAGCTTCAACAGACCACCAGCACTTCCTCTCCCCAACACACCAACACACCAACACAACGACTCCCAGTGGAATCTGTTCAGAGTTAAACACTCTAAATGGATTGTTACCTGCATCATACGCCTACATCATTTACATTCTAATCCACAGCTATTTACAAGAGCAACATCATAACATATATTTATAAAAATGTTATAACGCCCAAACCCTGGGCTATCACGGCGTGTGATACAGTAAGAAGAACATTTGATACCAGCATTAATCATACTTATGAGAAAGCCACGTTTGTACTAGCTTTTTGAAGGTTGTATATGATTGTTCATTTCTAATGGCTGCAGGGAGAGAGTAGGTGCGGTGACACAAACGTTGACGCCACTCCGTACCATGGAATCTCGCACAGAAATCAACCAACAAGCTCCGAATCAGCATTACCATACACACACACACACACACACACACACACACACACACACACACACACACACACACACACACACACACACACACACACACACACACACACACACACACACACACACACACACACACACACACACACACACACACACACACACACACACACACACACACACACACACACACACACACACACACACACACACACACACACACACACACACACACACACACACACACACACACACACACCACCTGTTGTTCAACAAGCCTTCAGAAGACTCACACTGCATTCACAAACTGCCAGCCTCACATACATGGGTCAGCTGTTCAAACTGATATATATGCCCTGCACTTACCGCCATCTCTTTGTTAGGGTGAATAGTGTGACCAATCAAAACAGAAGAGTCCATTATTCACTTAAAAGGGTTTTTTACTGAATCACTAGAAGGCATGTTTACATTAAAAATTGTGGTCATTATGATGTTCCCATAATGTTCTTTGCTTTTATGCAAATTGCCAGGATTGGGTTCTAAGAAATCATATATAATGATATGTCATTTATAACGCAAAAGAGTTACTGTGTTGTGCAACCTGTACCACACCCCCTCCTTCTCACAGCCCTGCCTCTCCAAAGAGGTGACAGTTCCCCCAGTACATGTTTGTTCCTTGTCTAGCACTGCTTGTGGCAAGGGGTGAACAGTGAGATGCTGGTGCTAAATGTTAACGAGCGCACCTGGAATTTCTGAGAGAGACTGCTGTTAAGATAGCAGGGAGCCTCTTTGTAAATGCACTTGTGGGCAGTAGATAAGGTTTTAAAGTCAATCCGGGCTTTGATTGGTAACCAATGGGCTTCACGTTTGGTTGTCAAGATGTGGTCAGATCGCTGAAATCCAAGGGTGGCGTGCAGGCCTTAATTTTACTGCAGTTGAAGTTTAGCCAGATTGGCGGCTGAGGTGCCCATGAGTAAAACATTGCAATTATCCTATTTGGAGAGTATAAGTGTTCATACATGCGTGAGGCAGTTGCTTGGAGACAGGAATTGCCTGATGGTACTGGCAGGGGATTGGCGGCGCCAAAGTTGGAGAAAGCAGCCAAGGGGATGGCGGCGAGTCTTTCAGTCCCCACTCTGATGTGAATGCACTGACCAAAAGCATGCGTCCCCCAGTAAATATGAGCACAACGGTCAGGAGAATGGGCAACCACATGGCAATCAGTGCAAATGCATAGTGACTACATGCCTGTACCTGGAAAAGTGGGACACTGTCATAATACACTTGCATTTTAGGGGAACTGTGCATGTAACCATGAGAAGCACACATGTGTGCTGTGACAGTCCATGTTGCAAAGTTAACCCCCTGCGCCACCACAACAAACCATAGTGGCAAGCCAACAATGTGCACATGCATGTGCTGTATACACCCTCAGCAGACATTACTCCACTGTGCATTAGCTGTACTCATTGGCCTCAAACCGACCCTGCCCATCATACAAAATGTGTGTGGGAACTTCATATTTCATGTTGCATAGATGTCTTGCTAGCCCACTTACTAGTATGCATGATGGCTGACTGCATGTCATTATCCACCCAACAGGTTCTGTCAGCTCAGGCTAAGGAGGTAGGGACCTCCACTGACCAGGATCTACCTCCACCCCTGCGGAGGTGGCCATGTGAATAGCTGGAGGTAGAGAAGGAGGGAGGTACCAAGGCACATGAGGCCAGCACTGAGTCTGCTGTGCTAAGCGTGGAGACACGTACTGCCCCGCATCTGTGCCCAGTGGCCCCTCCATCAGCTTTGCAGGTGGCACAGGAGGCACTTCACATGCTGCTGAAGGTGCTGCACTGCCAGCAGCTGGAATAACCACACCACAGCCGACCCCTGTAGAGATCCCCAACCTGAAACATGGTGCCATTCACACACCTGCACCCACCCATTTGCCCCCTTGTACAGCCTTGTCACCTGTGTCAGATAGGCATCACTAGCACAAGGCTGGGGAAGACACTGGTGCTGATGGCACTCTAGATGAGGAGGAAGACACAGGCTTCAGGTCACCCTGCTTCACTCCTGGCCCTCTACAGAGTCCACAGTCTGTCACACAGCACTCACTGATCACAATCTGTGCGAGGCTAGACGCCATGGAGCAGCGACAGGATACAATTGAAAACCTAGCACAGCTGTAGTTACAGCACCTACAGGTCATCAGGGACAGTGTCCAGGGATCATCCAGGAGAATTTCCAGGCACCTTGACCCCCAGTGCCGGCAGCTCTCCATGTCAACTGCTACTATCACTACTGTTGGGCAGAGGATGAGGGAGCATACTGAGGAACTTTCAGCCTTTGCCGAGTGCATGCATTAATGAATTAATGCATGCACCCCGACATTACAACACATCCGGGGCCAGAAATCCATGCCTTTCCACTGAGGGGCCATTGCCTGGGACCCCAAGGTGACACTCATTGTGCAATCTGACCCCAACAGTGCCGAGCAGGCTGGCAAGGGCGAGATGCCACAGAAGTGACATGTTATGACACTAAATTCTTAGGCACAAAGGAAGTGGGTGGGGAGGAGTGTTGCGGATGTAGTGTTAGGGATGAGGAGGTGGATGTGGAGCAGCTTTGGGGATGGCGTATTGGGGATGGGGAGGTGGTGGTGAGGGATGTTGAGGTTTGGTTTGTTGGGCACAGGGGAAGTGGGTGGCGAGGGGTGCTGGGGATGGTGTGTTGGGGACAGGGATGGTGGGTGGGGAAGGGTGTTAGGGATGCATCTTTTTGACCCTTCACTATGAAATTAGGGGATTAAGGGACTCATCATGAGTTTGTCCCTTCCCTCCTCCCACTCACTGTGTGGCAGCACTGCATCTGCAGATAGTGAGTCGTTGTCTTCTGGGGCGGCATGTCCTCATCAGGGGCAGGAGGATATGTTGCCTGTGGCAGATGTTGTGCAGCATGGCAAAGGCAAGAAATAGTTGTCCAACCTTCTCTGGTCTGTATATCCAGGCCCCTACGGTCTGTTGCCTTGATATACTTATATAAACACCAAAATGTATCCTTCAGCAGGACAAAGGCCTGCTCTATGCTCAGCCGGGTTCTGACATGTGCCTAATTGTAGGTTACCTCCTGTGGCGTATGTGAACTGTGCACATGTGTCATTAGCCATGCTAACTGGGGTTCCCAGAGTCACCTTAAAGGGCAAAGGTCACAGGTGTCAGTCACAGTGCATTGTAGATGTGACACCTTGTCTAAAGACATGTTGAAGGACACTCTGGACATGCATGTTTCCTAAATTGTCATATGACATGATTTTCCATACCAGTAATTGAATATGGAGTCATTTACTATGGGGGAACATATACATTGTCATGTTACACCATGCACATAGGTCACAACCAGCAATCGTCACTTTCAGGGTATGTGATTGGCATTGCAGAGTGCATGTTGCCTGTGTTGGGCATAGACGCTGCTATCATGCATGTGCCCTGATGAGTGATAAGGAGTTATTGTGTATGTATGCACTGCCTGTGCTCCTTCCGTTATGGCTTCACATACTTTGTTTCCAGATTACATGGCATCACTTTCTGCCAGTGTTGCATTGTCTTGGTGCAGTGTTGTACTGTGACATTCAATGTGTATGCATGTCTTCTTGCAGTCCTGTGTGTGTATTTCTTACTTGTTGGGTCAATATGCATCGCCAATATAGTACTGCATTGTCCTGCATGGCCCAATCCTGTGGGATGGTGGCTGTCATATGCGGGTTGAGAGGCAAGGACCGGCATGTACAGGACCTTGACAGGAGATGCATTGATCAGTTATGGTAATCTTTCCAATACTCTTTCTCATATTATTCCAATAGTGCTCATGAACCCGGGGGGTCCTTAAATAAGTAACTAGTCATGCATGGATGGGATGCAGAATAACTCTTGCACACATACTAAGACTGGTTGAGGACTTTGGCAAAAAGTCTTGTCTGACTGTTTTATTATCAATTATGTAAAACAGGGAGTTACAACGGACATCAATGGACGTTCGCTCGAGCTCCCAATCATTTTGCATAAAAAACACATTTATATACAAAATGTTTGTCATACTTGATGTCATACTATGTAGCAAACAAGAAAAACCTACGGGGGGTTGTGATACGCTGAAGGGGAACGTCTAAGTATACTTTCCATATGGGAACGGGTTGTGATTGGGTCTCTACAGCCAGGTGGACCACTTATGCCCACCCCTAGTGCAAGTCACCTTCAACAGTTATAAGTACACAGTATATCATTGGCTCTCAAACCACACGGGCCTTCGTTATATGGCCCTCTGCAATTGGTTGCCATGCTTGTACCCTTCTGGAACATTCAACTCACTAGCAGCACGTAAGCTAGTACACCAGGTGCCAGGGGGAGGATTGTCCGTGTCTCCCCACCCAATTAGCCCAACATCTCTCATCGTGCATGCCTTCTGCTATTCAGATTGTCTTTGAACTTGGCCTTGCAAAGTATCCTTGCTCCTGGGAATATAAGGAAGTATAGGCACACTCTTATCACAGTTCTGGTCTGCACGCCCAACTCCTATTTCAATCCTTGGCTCATTTGACAGGAGACCGTATTTAGGCCTGTTTTGCAGCATTTAATTGTCTTGAATCAATAAACTTGGCACTCGTGGTGTTCTTTCTTTGCACCTTAACACAAGATGATTCAATGTCTCACGGTTCCTGTTCTTTATAGATAGATAACTAGTTCTTGGCCTCTTTATCCTTTGACACCAGGCCAGACAGCTCTTCCTGGCCTTTCTATGCTTTTAGCTTCATGTTGCTGCAACACAGTTTTCCGATCCAGTCCTTCCGGGGACCTGGGGAGGCATTCTGGGGCCTGGGGTAGGCTGGACTACTGCAACAGCCTCTTTCTACATCTGTCTGCCTTTACTCTGCTCCCTCTGCAACTCATCCAAAACAGGACTGCGAGACTTGTCCTTGTCCTAAAGCCCAGAGATCATATCTCTCCAGGACTGAGATTTCTGCACTGGCTCCCAGTGGCTGCGAGGTTTAAGTTCAAAACCCTCGGCATTGTCCACAAGGCCTTCTGAGGCCTGTGGCCTCAATACATTCATCTCTCTCTGCCTAAATATCTTCCTTCTCAAACCCTTCACTCATCCACCTCCAACTGCCTCACGGTCAGTCGCTTCTCCAAGCAACAAGTTGGTGGAAGATCTCTTTCTTTGACTGAGACCTCCCTCTGGAACAGCCTCCTGCCTCTCTGAAACTTGAGGAGAACCACCTCCGGTTCCGGAAGCACCTCAAGACCTTCCTCTTTGCTTCTGCTTTCTCTCCTCCTCTCCCCTGCTGTTCTCCTGACTGAAACTGAAATTGCACTGGTCACCTGGCTACCCTTTGTCCTCGGGCCCAGGTCCCCTCCCTGCCAGCTGCACACCGGCACTGCCCCCTGGAAACCTCCTGCACTCAGGGGGCTGTTTCTGTATCCCAACAGCCCCCTACCAAGCACCTGACACATGATGCCTGCACTTAGTCCTGCACTTGCCACCACTAGGCTGCACTTCTTATTGTATTTATTGTTTTTTATTTTATTGTTATCCTATGTATTGCACTGCCCCCTCCCTTTTCCCCCCTCATACTTTTCCCTTTCCTTGTCCCCTGTACCTGCGCGATCTCAATGTCACCTGGCCTAGTAAGATCGCTGTCTCTGTCTTCCCTCTGTTTTCCCCCTCCCTTGCCTTGTCACACCTTGAAACACTTGTGTATAGATGCGTTATAAATGCCCTATCATATCAAATCATATCCTTCCTTCTCTGTAGGTCTGAGCTTACTAAATATGTGACACCTGTGTCCAGAATTCTATATAATTGCGTCACCACCTGCAGTCTATTCACTACGTATAGCCACCCTTTCAGAGCACTTAGTCTGCTTGAGTTGCTGCCTCTATACAGTCATAAAATGGCTTGCACTTTCTGCAGTGCTCTTCACATGTGCAATCTTCATTCCGTATATGCAAGTTTACGTGTTTGTTAATTTCGTTATCAGATTCCGTAGAGTCTATACATTCTTTTCTTCAGCCACTCTTCTCAGTGCATCACACTCGCTTCTTGTGATGTCACCACTTCTCTTTCTCTCATCTTTATATTCCTTCAGGGATCTCTTCCAAGAGATTGTCATCTATACAGGGATACATCATATAGTGTCTTTTCAATGGATACCTTTTCTGGAAGGCTCTCGATGGAATAGGCACCATCATTGGTGGTGTGCATTTCGCAATTTCTGGCTTCCAGCATATAGGAAGGATGGGGCGGTATCTCCCACAGAGGCATACAGCTGCTCCTCTACACTCCTCCGTCAGGTTGATTCATTGACCACTCCTTCATCCGTTTTCATATCTTGGTATCCTCTCTTGAAGTAGTGCTTCTTCGGAGTCCAGATCTTCACCACTCCCTTCAGGGACCCTGCTGATTTGACGTGTTCATCAACACTCCAGGTCATGAAGCTGCACTGTCCATTCGGACTACAATAGACCCATCATCCTACATAATTCGTGTGGGTTCTTGGCTTCAGAAACATTGTTCCTTCAGGTGCTAAGAGGCTGGCCTCTATATATTTTCTGATCTCTTCATCTATCAACTCCTCGGGTCCAAACCCTGATTCGATTTCGATCATGATCTTCATTCCTACTGCCTTCTTTGCTGTCTTCTTACTGTGTAATTATTATCTTACACAGAATCCAAACATCACCATCTCTAATACTGCACCCAGGAACTTGAGGATATTCGCCATCCATTGTGGAACCCATGAGAAGAAAGACGCGAACCAACTGTCATCTGCAATGTCTTTTGTCTCATCTTCCATCTGATCATACAAATTCGTCAGCAACGTTATGGCCTGTGTCAAGGTCCCATTCTCGTCATCGTGAGAAGGTATGAGCGTGCAACATGATTCCCTGATTTTGGCATGAACTCCTCCATACATCGCTGTTATCATATCAAGGACATATCTATTCTGGGGGGTCATCAGTCTTATGGCCCTTAATTCTTCTTTGATGGCATTGAATCCCTTTATTGTAGTTTTGATTGCCTGCTGGAGCTCTCAGCGAGTGATTTTCAAGCACTTCACATTTGCCAACATCTGGATCCCTGGCATAAAGATAGTGATGAATATTTCTGAAGTCTGGCTGAAGAACCTGTGCTCATACGGAATAGCATCAAAAGCTTCTATTGATTTAACTGAAAAGTAATTCTCCGTCTTTGTTCAATTGAGAAATTTGAGTGATCTCTTCAAATGGGCATCTGCTTTTGGAAACTTTCCAATATTCAGGTAACTCTTAGGAATCACTAATGCTGGAAAATGGATAAGCACTAAGGAGCACATCCATCCCCAATCTTTGGGCAGCTTCATGTAGGTCCATACGTCCAATAGTGATCCATTAAGACAGCTGTTCCATCATTCATGCCTGGTGCATCAAAAATTCGGCCCCACTGGCGATTCTCTCCAACTTTCCTCGTACCATTATTTCTGAAACACAAAGACACACATTTCAGGGGTACTATCTTCAATGGTCCTCCTTTATCGTCGACCCATGTCAACAACTTTGCAATCTTTGGCCATTGATCCTTGCATTCTTTTTCTGCAGTTAACACAACTTCTTCCCACTCTCCGGTTATCGCTGCTCTTTGCACACAACCAATCCTTCAGCCCACCCTTTGCGAGTGAGCACTGTTCCTCTGATTTGTAGTTGGCCTCTTTCCCAGCATATCCATATTTCCTCTTGAGCCTTACTTTTGCAATGTAACATTTTGTTTTCTTCCATCCTAATTCCTGCTCCGTTCGTTCAAGGCTGTTCATATCTTATTACTAGATTCCTTGTTTCAGGCCTCTCTCTTGTCTTCAAATCTTGCACATAATTATCTTCTCTTTGATTTGTCGCTTTATTCATCCACACTAAGGATGCTGTTCGACACTGGAATTGTCCTCTTGTCATGCAGAGTGGGAGATGTGTCAGGCAATTTGCTTTTTTCACTGGTACTTTTGTAGCTATGAATAATTTGGAAGTTCCCATGGCATAAGTTATGAAAGTGAAAACATAGGCGCTCTCCTTGGATGTTCACTCTCTCACCTTTTTCATGTGCTGACACCACATGTTATTAACCAAGTGTGCTGTACTATCTAAATAAGTGTTCATCCCATCATTGTCTTCCTCTGCATTTCTCCTGTGTCTCCTTAAGAAAATGTTTGCAACCCTTGGAAGCAAGTCTAACACAGCTTTATGATGGGGAGACAACACAAGGGGCTTTGGCTCATTGGTAATGGGCAAAGCTACAAGAGTTCCTTGAGTGGGGAGGATCAAATGGACTTCTGCCTTGCTTGGATCAATGAGACAGAAAGGGCGAATCAGAAGAAACAGAAAAACACAAAGCATAATGGTGCATATGCATATCACGAACCAACATATTAATCCCCACTACTTGTGCCACTCTCGAGTTTCTTGGGCTTGCTCATTCCCTGAAATCGTACCAGCTTCAAAATTCTTCATTTTTACAGCAAATTAAGGACGGAAAACCACTTTACTCCAGTAACTGTAATGAATTTGGTAGCTGCAGTAATTCCTCTACTTTTGCTACAAGCAGCCTTCTGACTACAGGCCCATTCTTAGGATCCTGTATAAAAGTGTGGATGTCCATATCTCTTCTGACAAGAGCAGGATAAGCTTGAAGGATAAGCACAAAAACAGCAAGTACAAGTTGATGCACACCTCCGTCTGACAAGAAAATAGAGCTAGCTAAATAAATGCTCAGTGAGAAACTAGTCGGGGTACTGTTTACGTTTCCAATTCGTAAGCAAGTGTTGTCATTTAGGCATAATCGTGATACATCAGTATTTCTCAAAAGTTCATTTTCAATGATTCCTTTGACTCCAGCAAAGAATTGCATGCCTGCTATAATATCTATAAGGAGTGTGCACGGGGAGTCACAGTCCAAATGCAAATCTGCATTTATTAATCAGTTAGCTTTATCGTCTTTTTCCTTTGTCATTGATCAAGTCTGCACACGCTGAAATTCTTCTTCTTGTCTTGCTTCTGAATCAATGGTTGGGGTTGCTGCAGTATTGCCGGCAAATAGCTTGACTTCATTTGGGTGTATCCAGGCTCGTCTGCCTTGGACTTTTACTGCTGAAGGAGTGACATTTTCTACAAGAAACGGACCATTAAATCTCGGCTCATGCCACTTTCTAGTGAAGTTTTTAATTAGCACAGTGTCACCAACAAATAGTCTAGGTGCTGATAAAAGTACACTTGATCCGGTTGCTGAATGGTTTTCATCTGTGTTCTGAGACCGACCCCCCTGGTGCTTCAGTTGATCTGAAATGAGAGAGAAACAAGTGGTCATACATGTTAAATAATCACGTAACTCATTTCCTTACATTTTTGCTGCACTCTGGGCATCACTTCTACTCCTTTATGGAGGAGTTAAATGTGTTCTCATTCGCCGTCCTGTCACTAGTTCATGGGGTATGAAGTGGTGGTCCGGACCAGGCTGATTCCTTAGGGCATATAAGCTAAGGGCAGGCAATATAACCAATCCTTCTTCAACGTAAGCTTGAGCTGGAAATTCTTTCTTCAAGGAGGCTGTTGAGTCTCTCACTTATCCCGTTTGCTTGCTGATGTTAAGCAGAAGAAAACCTGTGTTTTACATTGAATAATAGTGCTATCTGTTCAAATACTTTGTTAACACAATGTGGCCCATTATCCGATCTCAGCACTTCACCCACTCCCAATCTTGGAAAGACTTCACATACTAGAAACTCTGCTGCGCATGTGGCGTCGGACCTGCTTCAATCCACCTAGAGACGGGACACACCACCACTATCAGATACCTGTATCCACTACACTGCTGCAGCATATCAACATAGTTGATATTTAAATGCTGGAAAGGACAACTAGGTCGAGCAATTACTCTTCTAATTGTTCGCCCAGTCTTCCACAATTGTTACAGCAAGATTTTCCCTAGTTACATGCGCAGGTTAGTACAGCTGTTCAAACGCTACCTTTAGCAATACTACGGGCATCACCGGCTTTCCAGTGCTATCCTCTCACCATAATGCTTCAGTGGGGGATAAAGAACACCCCCCTTTGCTTCCATAATTCCTGCTCTTCCTGTGGTGCACGTCCTTGACTCTTCATTAACTGAGTTCTCTGCAAATGATTAAATCCTTCTTTTACTACCATAATTGTGACTACCTTCTCTTTGATATCTGGAGTATCAAAACTTGAAATATCTGGTGAATATGAAACCCTTTTCGCTTCTGCGACTGCTGTTTCATTCCCGCAAAAAATAAAGTCTGTACGCTCAGTGTGAGCGGCGCATTTAACAACCGTTATATGGCTATTGGGAGCTGTAGTGCCTTAATAAGCCTGTCCAATAAGGATACAAGCTGCACTGGAGTGCCATCCGCTCAGAGGTAGCCCTTCCTTTTCCAACGTGCTAGCCCTGCGTGTACTGTTGATGTCAAATAGGCAGAATCACTGTACACCGTCACTTCCTGCCCTTCATGATTCTCAAGAGAGACAATGAGCGCTAATAATTCTGCCATTTGCGCCAAAAAATGAGACAGTAGTCTTGCACTTGTTACAACTTCTAACTTGCCATTTGCTCTATGCCACACTACAGATGCGCCAGAATGCCTCTCTCTACTTATTTGATACATTTTAGAAGAACCACCAATAAAGAGGATTTCCCCTCCTGACAACGCATTTTTCTTTTACGTGCATTATATTTTAATAGTATTCCATAAAGTTTGCACAATCATGCACATGGCAACTTTCTGTCACTGGCTCAGCTATAACCATGGCAGGATTCATTATTTTACATCTGACAATTTTAATCTCTGGATTAGAAATTATCACTTCTGAAACAGAAGCTTTCTGAGATGGCAAACAAACAATGGCAAATAAAGCATGTTCCACAAAAAAGAGTCATAGAACAGCCCATTACAATGCGTATAGGCTTCTCAATTGCGAATGTGGCGGCTGCCAATGACTGCTCACAAGGAAAGTGTCCCTTCATAACTGGGTCTAGAATCCCACTCTAGTACTCTGGAGGCGTGTACCCCAATGTAGTTCTCTGTGTAAGCACTGCAGTCATGACTGTCCCATTTGTGTGTGAAAATAAGAAAAACTCCTCAGCATAATTGGGCAATTCCTAAAACAGGAGCTGCACAAATTGCTTTTTTCAACTCTTCAAACCCTTCCTCCATTTCCTCAGTCCATTCGATTGTGACTTTATCTACCTGTGCTGTCTTCAAAGCCTACAAAAGGGGTCTTGTGTATGAACTGTAATCAAACACCCAAGCTGTAAGGTAATTACAAAGTCCCAAAAACTGTTGCATCTGCTTTACTGTGTGCGGTTTTGCAGTTTCATAATCGCCTCAGCTCTCTCAGGTGTCACCTTCTTTCCTTCATGCGAGATCAACTGTCCTATGTAAAAAAAACATCTTCTTGACAGTACTGAAACTTTTCCTTGTCCACCTTGTATCCCATATCTGCTAGGAAAGTCATTAACTGAATTGAGTCCTGCCTCCACTCATCTTCGGTGGTGCTACAAATTAAAATATCTACGTACTGTATCACAATGTTCATCATATCAATATTGCCTAAGTCCATCTGTAGGACTCTGTTAAAGATTGATGGAGAATCACAGTACCCTTGGGGCAAAGAAGTGTGTTTCAGATGAGTCTGCTGCAACATAAATGAAGTCAAGTCTTGTGAGTCCTTGTGCAATGGGATTGAGAAAAATGCATTTTTCAAATCAATCAGAGTGAAATATTGTGCTTCTACTGGGATACTGCATAGTATTGTTGCCAGGTTAGGAACTAAAGGAAACTCTGCCTCTACAATCTGATTAATCAGTCTTATATCTTGTATGGGGTACTGTCTTGCTCGAGGTAATATCGCCCCTGGATTCAGCTTTAACTTGACATCCCTTATCCCCTTTAACAGCTCTACCTCATAAGGGCCTGTAGTCCATAAAACACTTGGCACCTTCTCCAAGTCTTCATCAAAAAATGCTGGACGCTGCCGCATTATCACCATTTGCGGTGGAATTTCCCTTTTCTCTATTTTAATCCAATATGTAATGCTAATAAAGAATACTACTTTACCGTCTGTCGGATCGTCTCTAAACATGTCATCGTCAGTTATGACAGTCAGTCTGTATCCTTTTTCGATAGCTATCACTGTCCTCCATGGTCTACCCTCGTCATCCGTTCCTTCAAGCATCGCCATTCCCCTTCGTACTATGGCTGCTTCTAATTCTATAGGGATGGTCTGTCCCCCCCGTTTCGTTCATAGGTATCTGTGGTCTAAACAAAAATTCATCAGGTATTCTCATAGTCTTTCCCACTAAGCTAGGTAGCCACGCCAATAGAATGCTCACCCCATAAAGGAAAACCTCTGGCTCCACTGGAACTCCTCGCAGAGCCACTTGCCCTGTGAATGCCAATATAAATTCGCCCACATTCATGTAATGTATTGCAGGAGTGGAATACACTATCCCTTTGTCAGTAAAAGAAATCGTCATGTTAAGTTTTGTCATCAAATCTCTTCCCAAAATGTTAACCGGTGTCTGTCGCGAACACAACAATGGAACAGTCATATCACACTCTCTTATAGGGACTGGTAATTCATCAGTAAAAGGAACTCGACTCGTAGCTCCAGAGACCCCTTGAGCATTCATGGCAATTCCCGACATTGGATATTTTCCCTCTCGTATACATGAACGATTAGCTCGAGTGTCTACTAAAAATGAAAAAGATGGAGACCACCGGGGGGGGTGCACAGGCAATGGCAGCCTGAGTGCCGTGCTCTTTCCAGTTGGCCTGTTAAGGGACTGAGCCCCCCCTTAGAGACCCCTCAAGAGATTGGGTACCGCAAGACTCGTGAGCAGAGCATCCCAGGTACCCCCTGGGAGCAACCATAGGCCTGGGGACCTCCGGGACCCGGAGTATGAGCCCCTTTCAGCCTCAGACATAGGAGAGCGGGAGCTCGCCTGAAGCTCGTCGAACAGGGACCCAGTGACGCGCGGTGAGCGAGAGAGACCGCGCCGCAGTGGGATCATGGTGTGTCCTCGGAGGGCACTCCAGCCGGGTGAGGACAACTTGCCACCCCCCCGTCGGTCACCCGAGGTGTGAAGTTCAGGATTCGGGGGCAGACGGCATACAGTGAGAGAGGCCGCGGGGGCCTGGTGAAGTGACGGAGGTGAGGCCCGGCCTGTGCCTCGCGAGGGCACTTCCCGGGCCGTGACACCCACCGACAAGGGAAGCCGTGGAATCGGGCAAGGGAGCATGCAGAAGATCATTGGTCCCCAGCCCGAGGCTGGAGAAAATGGAGGGGACCCGCATGCAGTGAGCCCAGAGTCAGCCGCCGGGCCCCCAATGAGGGTCACAGAGGAGCGCACACAGAGGCGTAGATGGGGAAAAGAGACCACCAACACGCCGTACAGTCCCCTGCCATCATACACAGTGTGCGGGCCTCGGGTGGGGAATTGACACGCGGCCCGTAGGGGGACCACCGCCATCGCCACGGGTAGAGAGTAAACAGCAGAGGAGCCTCCTTACGGATACCTGGACTGGGGGTTGGGGGAAGTGGAAAGCACCAGGTGCAACGGGCCTTGGATGTAACAGGCCCTGGAACCAAGCATAGAGAAGAGATCTGCCTGCATAAACTGTTTGTAGGGTTTAACAGCCCACAGTCAAGAACTTACCGGCTGGAACAGAAGGAAGGAGGGGAGGGATCCACCACCACACACAGATTGCCTATTAACAGACAACCCCGTAGCCAAAGGCGAGGGCGGAGGGGCGTTGGTGGGCTCTCCTGCCCAGGGAGTGAGGCTGGACTTGACACTTCTGTGGATCCAAGCCAAAACAGAGACCACAGACCCGTAGCCAAACCAGGGTGGTGGCCCCCAAGACCACATCCAGGGCGTGTGCACGCCCAGGGGAGACCCATCAGGATAGTCCCCAACCTGGAAAAGACCCCAGAGCCTGGAATGCTGGTGGATAAGTTATTTATTTATTTATATTTATATAGCGCGCAAGTAACCCACGGGCATTGAGGCGCTGTTACTTGCAAAAATCTTAGTTACAGGCATATAGTCATTCATAGGTACAGTATGAGTTCGACAAAGCATAGAGCTGACATTTTGGTTGGTACAGTATGTCATTACAGTACAGTTTATGCATTAGGAATATATGAGATGTATTCGACTAGTGCAACGCATCTTATGTGAATAAGATTGTTTTCAAGGTTTTGCGGAAGGTGCTGAGGGAGGACTCGCCTCTGATTGTGGGAGGTAGGGCGTTCCAGTGCGTGGGTGCGAGATATGGGAAGCTGGATCCGCCCGCTCTGACTTTTTTTACTAATGGCACAGAGAGCATGTTAGTATATGGTGATCTGGTTGGCCTCGTTAGGCAAAGGAGACCCCCTTCAATCCATCATATAAGCCCTGGAACCGGGAGGGGCCTGGGAGAGTCCCATCCAGGACGGAGCAGATAGGCGGCAGCCTGGGAGTAGTAGCAGGGGAAGAGGGGCAAGTGGGGGGACTGACCCCCCACAGCGCTCGACATCTTGACAGCCTCAAAGGCGAAGGAACCCGTGGTGGTGGCGTAGCTTCCGGTGGTGGCGTAGCTTCCGATGGACTAACCCGAGGCCGGCGGTTGGGTCATTCTCAACGGCTTCATATAGGCTGGAGAAGAATCACCTGGGGACCGAGGGCATTCCGGGAGCCAAGGCGAGGGATCTCGGAGACCAGCATTGGGGTGCGTGCCCATCGTGAAGGCGGCTACCACACGAAACACCCCCCACAGGGGAAAGTGACCAGGAAAAGACGGAATCACCTACACCCAAAGGAAGCGGAGTGGGGTTAGGCCTACCCAGGAATGTGAGTTCCTATGATGGACACATTCTGATGCCCTTTGAGAACAGTGAGCACATGTTTTGGCACAAGTGTTTCGATGCTCATTGCTTGGGTCCAAAATTTTTGGGAGAAATGCACATCGTGTCTTAAACTTTTTAAAGTGTTTTAACTCAAGGCAAGCCATATTGACCTATTGCTCGAATTGGCACAAACCGACTCGAGCTGAATTGGACATTTGCTGATTCAGCTTGTTTCCTCACGAGCCATCTGTGTGGAGTCTTGAATCCCTCCAGAGAATTCAAACTTGTTCTTCCAAGGTTTGCACTGGCATTCGAGTCCAGCACCTTAAGGCTACACTGCCTGTTGTTTCTTCGGGCCCATCTGGCTCCTCTCTGCTGTTCTCCTGGCCCATTATGCTCTTCAGCATTGTGTGTTGCTTTTACAGTTCATCAGTGGAGGCAACATACAACTCACCCCTTTGTGCCCCAGAGAGAGTGGACTGCATTGACTCCTCTTCCTCCTCCAACCACAACACCTGAGTCTACCCATATGTCTGCACCCTTCACCTTCTGCATGCAGGGATGCACTGATCCACACATGCCTTATATGCCATGTATGTACATGGCTCACACTCCCCAGAAAAGGCCATTCCACATGGATGACAATCACTCAGGCTCCTTCCCGTGGTTCTACTGTATACCTCTTGCCAATAGGTCTTAGACACATGCACAAAAGGAGGGGCTGTGCATGGACTGCACACCATGCAGTACAGGCCTCATCGGGACACAGGTTTGAGCTATTGAGCATAGCAGTTCAGTCACAGAGACGTCAGCGATACACACATGGGGATTCTGGGTTTGGTTGGATGGCACCAAGTCATCTTTGCTTTCCTAATAGCATTGAGGCAACAGGACTTTCCTGGTGAAAGAGCAGCATTCCAATGTGCCTGGGTCTTGCAAAACTCTATGCTAGGCAACATCTAGGCGATGCAATAGCACCCATCATGCTACAGTACAAATCAGAAGGTTTTCCCTGATTGCTCAGCTTATGTATCTCTTATTTTAAAGATAATTGAAGGGTTTATAAGAACACCTGTGTTGCCGTTTGTTAGTGAGACTTACCAATAAGGAAGTTGAGCAGACCGGGGTTACAGCAAAGCACAGAAGGGGTCGTAGAGAAGGGTTGTCTCGGGAGGATAGCTCAGGGGCAACGTGCTCGCCTTCCAAGCAAGATGACGCTGAGAAACACATGTTCGATCCCCGGGTACGCACTTAAAAACCTCCGGGTATTAAGTGCGTTATAAATAACCTATCGTATCATACTCATTTTCTACTGAGCAGTGAGGAAAACTGCTGGTACACTCTGCTTTGAGGGTGTTCAACTTTTCGTGCAGAGGACCTACAACACGTATGTGCAAGTGTTGGTGGTCCCCTGCACTTGATTTGAATTTTATTTAAAACGACACCCATTGATGCAATTTATCAAATATGGTCTAAGCCGCTAAATGGAATTCCTTATTTGCAAAAATATCACACAATTATACTTTAGCAAAATTATGGTAAATAAGACATTGTAATAGAAAAGCTGTAAGTGTTCTAAAAAACCACAGTAAACATGGGTATAGCATTCAATGATATAAAGGAGAGGGGCGAGGCATGAGCATTCGAGAACTCCACATGGAGAATGGCCACCAAACTTGACCTCTAGTACCTGAATGGTACCCAAGCCTCCAGTCCAGTCTCTGTATAGCCTGACCTTAAGGGGAAATAAGTATTTAAATAGTGATTGATGGAGATTCATATCAAAAGCAGCAGCAGGTTTTCCAGCCCCATATCGACCTCTGAAGCCAATGCTGTCAACTGGTAAACCCTTAAGCTGTCATCCAGACGAAGGCCGATCTAGCACCTCGCTGCTCTCAGCATGCTCTGAAACAACGATGCAACAATGCTGACTGGAACCCTGGCTAGAAACACCAGATCTGAAACAGGCCTGCAATTAGTCAAGCTATCTGGGTCCGGTTTCTTTTTAAAAGAAAGGAGTGAGTCCTGTACTTTTAGTCACAAAGTATAAACGGGGAACTTAGGTTTTGGGTCATTTAGAGCAACACCTCTACTGCCCTTTTACGGATTACTCTTACCATGCTAAAGTGTACGTGGTGTGTTGGTTTCCAGAAATGTGGGGGAATTCCATTTTTTCACAGTTAAATAGCACCCCTTTTTTGTTAATTCTCCTGTTCAAATCGGTTGGAATGAAAAAAAGTCGTGCTTAAAAAAAGTCATATTTGAAGTCCTGTTTTCAGCATCCGCAGAACCCATATCTTTTGAGTCTCCCTGTTAATTTCATTTACTTCTTGCTTACAGCTTATTCCAATGTGCGTCATTGCTTGTTATTCCATGTACTGGTTAGCACATTCAGGGTTGTAGGCCACATTGTTTGGAGAGAAGGTAATTTATTAGTGCGCCTGTTAATTTTACATAATCTTTCAGTAGACATTAAATATTTGACTTAGGAAGCACCAAATGGAATTTTGAGGGCATCTGCGATAAGGCTATAGGGGCTCTTTATAAGTTTGCCGGTATCCCAACGGTATTACCAGCGGGTTACCGGCAAACTGGAATACTGTTTCCTCCACTTAGTCTGCTGGAATTACCAGCAGATTCGAAGTGGCGGAAACGCCAGTAAATCCCCATTTCTAAGGCCCTTTCACCACCCACCCCTGAAACATGCAGAAGATAGCTCACAACACAGGAGGAAAGATCCATCCAATCTGAGCCACAATAAAGGTTAATTCTGGTTTCATTCAATGTTGGCGTTCTTCCAATGCAAGAAATTTGAAAGAGTTCCGAGATAGCATGATGTTTTTCAGTCTATGGGCCTTAATACAAGTGTGCCGGTCCGGAAAAAAAGCTGGCAATTCCCTATCTGCCATTTTTTACAGTCCGGCACATTTCAAGTCCGCCGGTGGGGGCCACAGATCTTCCGACAGGCCTGGCCGGTAATTCCAGTAATCCCATCCCACGGAGTCCTATGCGACTCCATGGGAATGGGTGCTTTACAGCACTCCGCCACCCGTAATATCCTGGTAATACCAGGATATCAAGCGGCGGAGACGGTAAGGCAGGTTTGCTGGTATCCTGCCGGACTTACCGGTGGGATGCCGGAAAACCGATAATGAGGGCTGATGCATAGCTACCCTACCAACATACAAAGGATACCATTTCACTCTATGTGGAAGCCCTACGTGGTTCCCAGCAATGTGAAGGCACAGCTGCAGCCAATTGGTTCCTTAGCTAATTTACTCATTAGAATATCAGTATAGTCCACTGCGGCACAGAAACAAGTTAGCACCTGATTTGAGCGGGCCCCAGGCAATGAATGGTTTATCCTCACACCTTACCATACGTAGTCTGCAAAATGGTTGCACAATCACTACGTGCAGTAGTTGTGGAAGAAAAGTGTACACCATACGTCTTTTATCAATCCATTTTGGTCCGCTGATAACCACTTACGGTTCAACCACCTGGCCTATTTTAGCGTAGGTTTCTCTGTTAGCTAGGGGGATTGAGAAGCATATATGCTTCAGAAACTCAACACTTATCCAGTCAGCTCGTGTCCTTTCGGCCGCTCTGTCATCCTTACTGAGCCCAAGCATCAAGGTGCCAATGCTAGATCTGGCAATTATTTTGTAAATAACTGTATATTAACATAACCCTCAAAAGCCCATCGTTGGACCAATTGACACTGGTGAACAAGGCTTGGAAACCAAGGATCGAGCTGTGAGCCAAGGCCCAGACAGAAGCCAACATGCCCAAATATGGCTTTGCCGAATGTTGGCCACCGTGCAGACTCTTTTTCCAAAACAGTGGTAACCTTGGCGGAGAGCAACGCAGGCCACGCAGGTGAATTAATGAATTAACTGAGGATGGCCTTTGTTAGATGCCCGCAAACAAAACGATTGCGAGCCTCATTAAAAGTGAATTTGTTGCTAAGCTTTACACACATTAGTTATTCCAGGGAAATACTGGCAACCAAAAAAAAAACAAACACCCGAACCTAGAGATATACATCAAGCTTCAGAGTCCCATGCGGTGGTGAGTGCCGTCTTGGAGTCTGAGGTTGCCATTGGGGATCACAATTGACTTCCGTTGTCCTTGGAGAGTCTAATTGACTTCACACGGATGAGGCCCCACATCAGAGGGGAGATTTTTTTATTTTTTATCCCAGTGTACCTACAGCAAGTGCCGTTTTCTGCTGCACACTTCCCCACCCCTCCCCTTCCGCTACCACTCGCTACTTCAAGGTTGGGGAAAGATCAGAAGGAAGCTCTCAAAGTCAACTGTCGGCACTGCTTTGAAGTTGGCTTGTGCACGTGACGGGAGGAGGGCCTGGGCAGGGTGGTGTGTGCTAATGTATTCCACGTGGCCACAGGAGAACGATGAGTGCGGAGTCGGAGAGGGACCGCAGGGAAGTCCCTTCTCGATCCAGCAGCGATGAAGGGCGTTTGGCCATGCTTCATTACCGCAATTTACTTTGATGCAGTGTGCACCAGGAGGATTAGCCACGCTCCTCTTCGACATTCAGATGAGGCGTGCTTTGAGCGCAGAGCAGGGGCCTTTCAGACCAAGGTCACCTTCAAAATAAACTCCTCCTGCTCCTCGCTCCCACCAGGGACGTGAGAGCTCGCGTGATCTGGGCTGCAATGGCTTGCATGATTGGGAAGCAGGCACAGGTGGACTGTGCTAGCAGGCCCCTTAAATGTAATATTGCATCATCCACATAGCTTTGATTTTTGACCTTTCTGAAAGAGTTTCTCTGTGATCGGTTAATAACACTGTAGTGCTCGAACTGGCGGTGGCAATGCTTGCTGGTCTGCAGCGAACTGCAGCCATTTTGGCAGCATATGCCTTTCGCAAGTATTGCCTGTGGCGGTGGTTGTATGACTAGGATTTACTGCTAGAACCTTGAATCTTCGGAATTTCAGCTAATTCGAACAGATTGAAATTTGATCGACCTTTTTAAGAAGGTCAATCACGTGGCCTGTAAAGGGGCACACGTGGTTGCAACTCGTTTTCAGTCTTAGGCAGCTTTGAGAGAGGCAGGCGGTAGCTGTGGGTGGCAAGTTTAGGCAGATCAGGGCAGGGGCAATAAATTGGAGTGGAGTTAGGGTAGTGTGGTATGAAGAAGGATAGGGAGAGGCAGTGAGGGTCTCAGGACTCATATTTAAGGTAGGTTTTGTTTAGGCAGCACTTTGTGACACAATCAGTGATTTAAAGTGGGTGGCCAGCACAGGTGCCATAGGGGATGAGTGTAAGAAGCCATAATCCCTAATATGGAGAGCAGCTAGTGTGGCTGTGAAGGGCATACACACGTGGCTCTTGATTTTGTGTGACACCCAAAGAAGCCAGGAAGAGATACCATTTATTTTTGGAGACAAGAGGAGAAAGCAGGCTGTCTGTGTCTCAGTAACTAACATGTCACAAGAAAACCATCCTGTGTTAATTTGCGCTTCAAACCATAGCGGAGCAGAGGATCCCTGAGGGCAGCTCGTGCAAGACACAGGCTTGTGTGATTTGTGTGGGAGGAAGCAGCAGAGATTCCGAGAGGCAGGCGAGGCACCAGTCAGCATTGATCTCTGGAAATGAGTGAACAAGGCCTAGACCATTAGATGGCACTTGGAAAGAGGAGAAGGAGAAGCAGTGAAACCCCAAGAGCAGAAAGTGAGAAACTGAAGCTTGCATGCGGGATGACGTAGCAGAGATTAGGAGGCAGGTGATGCAGCACTCATCGTTTATCTCTTGAAGTGAGTGGTTAAGTCACGTGCCATCAGTTGACACCTGGGTTTTGGGAACATCAGGAGCAGGGAATCTCTGAGGGTAGCTTGTGCGAAATCCACGCTCGCAAGTGTTATTGTGAGAACAAACTGGAGAGATTCGGGGAGGAGGGTGATACAGCAGTCCATCTTTCTAGAAGTGAGATAATGAGACACATGACTTTGGATGAAATTTAGGAGGAGGAGTAAGAGAAGCAGGGAAACCCCGAAAGGCAGCTTGTGCGACACTCATGTTCATGCGATTTGTGTTGGTGGAAGCGGCAGAGATTCAGAGAGGCAGATTATACACCAGTTAGTGACCATCGCGTGAAATGAGTGGGCAAGACACTTCCCATCAAGTGACAACTGGGAGAAAATACAGGAAGAGCAGTTAATCCTTGAGAGCCGCTTGTGGAGTCTCATGCAAACAATAATTATGTTTGTAGTATCAGCATAGACTGAGGGAGGTTGGTAATGCACCAGTCAGTGAGTGAATGATAGAGTGGGACAATATGTCAGCACCCAAATGCGTAGCGCTCTATCACCTCCAAAATGTATGGCAAGTTCTCCTCTGGGTACCGTAAGTATAGCAACATATCATCTGCATGCAATGATATTAAGTGTGGTCCCCCTGGTGTAGACCCCTATTTCTTCGTACTGCTGTCTCAGGCAAATCGCTAGTGGTTCCAGAGCAAGGATGTACAGCATCGGGGACCAGGGGCAACCCTGTCTCGTACCCCTGCTAAGTTGCCATTTATCCAAAATTATCACTCCTGTTTTAACCCTGGCTATTGGGGAGCTATACATCATTCTCAACCACCTCAGGTACTCCGGCCCCATTCCGTATTCCTTCAAGGCTACCATCATCCAAGGCCACCTCACAGAATCGAAGGCTTTAACTACATCTAGCGAGACTATTGCTATTTCACTTGGGTCACCCTCTGCCTGTTCTATGATGTGGTGGAGCCTTTGGTCAGGGTGTATGAGTTTATTACCCATTTGAGTCTATTTGCCAACACAGACGTGAGGATCTTGCTGTCTTGGTTTAGCATGGATAATGGTCTATATGACTCACAGTCTGTGCTTGGCTTGTCGGGTTTGAGAAGTGGGACTATAATTGCCTCTCTCAGCGATTTCCGGCAGCCTCCCTTTCTTGAAGGCCTCGTTTAGCATTGCCAGTAGTGGGGGGAGCACTTCGTGCCTGTACTTTTTTAAAATTCGCTGGGGAGCCTTGCTAGTAGGCAAGTGTATAACCACTGTCATAAATTTGTCTATTGTGATTGGGGCATCCAGGCTCTCCCTATCTTCCTCACTCAATTTAGGTAATCCTATGTCTTGCAGTGTCTCCTGGGTCTCATGCTCTGCTGTCTCTCCTGCATCTTCATAGAGCTGTTTAAAGAATCTAAGGAAACCCTCATTCACTCTCTCCTGAGTGTTCCAGACTTGACCCGCTTCTCCTACTATCTCTTTGATTGCTGATCTTGGGGTCTCATTCTTGTATAACCATGCAAGCAGCCTTCATGGTTTGTCTCCCCCTGCATGTTGTCTTTCAATATATTTTTTATGATTCAGATTGCATAGCCTCTCCCAGAGCCCACCACATTCCAGTTGTAATTGGCTCGTCCGTTCGGCATCCTCCTGTGAAGTGCCCCCCTTGTTCATAATTGCCTCCAGTTCCTTTTCTGTCTCCTGTCACTCTCGCACTATCCCCTTTGGAGCTCTCTGAATTTAGATATGGCCGCGCCCCTCACTACAAACTTAAAGGCCTCCCACAGGGTGCCCTCTGACTCCAAGCTTCCAATGTTGTTTTCGAAGTACCCACTTATCTCCTCCCTTATATCTTCTCGGAATACTGTGTCATTCAGTGCCTCAGCTCTAAGCCTCCATGTTGGTATCCTGGCCCTAGGGGGCTAGTGTCGCCATACCAGGACCAGGGGGGAGTGGTCCAATAATATTCTTGCCCTATATTCTGTGCCCGTTATCTCTCTGGCAAGTTCTGGGGTAGCGAACATGTAGCCCAGTCTTGTGAATAGGTTGTGTGGGGTGGCAGAGTGTGAGTAGTGCCTATCGTTCAGGTGTTGCTGCCTCCATATGTCTACGAGCCCGAAGTCTCTCAGCAGGGCTTGTAGCGTGTAGCGTTTTCACGGCGGGGGTGGGCTTATCTAGTTTCGCATCTGATCTGTCCATTTTGGGATTCAGCGTAAAGTTGAAGTCCCCTCCCCATATAACCGCGGCTCCTATGTGGGGACTTATTTTTCTATATAATGGGCCTCATTCTGAATAGGGTGCAAAGGGATACCGGGCACCGTTAAGGAGATTGGTTCCGGTAATCCCTTTGCGCCCTATTCCAAGGTCCCTTAGCGGGTCCTGCTATGGGCGCCTGGTTTTAGCAGGCGCCCTTAGCGGGAGCTGCTAAGGGACCAGAGAGCTAATAACGGTACCGCAAATTGCGGTACCATTATTAGCTACTTCCCCATTCCCATTGAGCCCTATAGGGGCTCAATGGGAATGGGAAATGGATTTTTCATTGGGGACTTACCGGTCCCGCAAAGGTCAGACTACACCGGTAAGTCCCCATTGAACCAGGTCGGAGTCGGTACCGGTATGGGAGGTAGTCATGGCGCAAAAAGCACCATGACTACCTCCATACTCGGAATGAGGCCCAATATCTTGAAGTAGGCAACTGTGTCTTGGTTAGGGGCATATGTGTTTATGATGATCAGTTCTCTGTTCTCTAGTAGCCCCCGAATCACTGCCATCCTCCCATCTGACTCCACCGTGGCCTGCAGCATCTGGAAGGGCACATGTGGTGCCACCCAAACAATTACTCCCCTAGCATATGCCGAGTATGTTGTTCCTATGGTGGTCCCTTTCTAGTTTTCTTTTTAACTATCTCTTGTTTCTCTTCAGTGAGGTGGGTTTCTTGCAATAAAGCTATATCTACTTTTTGCCTTCTCAGGTACATCATTACCTTATTTCTCTTCAGGTAGCTATTAAGTCCTCTGACTTTCCAGGTTACTATTTTAAGGTCTCCCATTGTCATCCATTACCCGTCCCTTCTCCTTCCTTCTTTGTCCTTCACCCCAGGTGTATTTGGCTTGGATCAAGCGCAAAGGCGCATGGGTGCAAGCTCGTTCCCTAACAACTACCACTACAAACTTCCCAACTCCCCCCACCCTCCTCCCTTCCCAGCGCCAACTGTTGCCCAGCTCCATCCCTGGATCTCAGGCAAACCCGCATTTGGTCCTATTCGGCTACGCCGGTACTAGGTACCCAGCAGGGGGTTACCGTACTGCTGGTAACTCGACTAACCTATCTAGTGGGGTATAAGGTTGGGTGCTCTGTGTCCCCCGATCGTGTGCAGCAACACCTTTTACCAGCTGTCCTCTTGCATCTCAAGACTATAATCAAGTCCCAATATTACAGTGTATACAGCACCTCTGCCTCCAGAGGCTCTGCGTCATTTCTCCAAGCCTCTCTCCTTCTGGTCATTTGTCCCTTCCAGGCAGTTTTGTGCCTCCAACCACTCCTTTGCCTCCTCGGGGGTATAAAAAAAAGTATGATTTGTTCCTGTGGAACACCTTTAGCCTCGCCGGGTACATCAACATGTACTTATGGCCCATTTTGCGTAGCCTCCTCTTTACTGTGCTGAAGTTGAGTCGCTGTCGTTGCACCTGGAGTGTGTAGTCCAGGTATGCAGTGATTGACGCGGATGACCTTTGGATCGTGCCTCCCTTCCAAAAATATTCCAGGATCTTTTCCCTGTCACATTAATTTAGTATCTTGGCTATAATTGGTCTTGGGGGGATCCCGGAGGGAGGGGGGGTTCCTTGCCAGGGCTCTTTGTGCCCTCTCCACTGCAAACCCTTGAGTTAGTGCTCCCCCTTCAATTTCTTGCAGCAACATGGTTTCAATGTACTTGGTGGGGTTCGAGCCTTCTTATCCATCCGGAAGTCCCAAAATCCCTATGTTGTTCCTCCGTGCCCGTCCTTCGGCTTCCTCAGCTCTGTTCTCCAGATTGCTCACTTGTTGTCCTAAGGTATGGATCTCTGAAGTGTGTGACGCGCAAGCAGCTGTTTTGGTCTTCATTTCTTTTTACAGTTCGCCTGTGCGCTCCGCTATAGTCCTTACATCCTGTCTTTGGAGGTTCATGTCTATTTGTACTGCATCTATTTTGAATTACAGCGTCTCTTCGAGTGCAGTCATGGCAGCCTCCACTTTGAGGTCGGCGATGGCTTCCAGCATCTGCTGGTCTTCCCTCCCTGGGGATGCGTCCATCTGAGAACTTGGTTTTTTCCTCCAGGCTCCATCCATTGGTTGTGGAGTTTTCGTGAAGTCCTCCATTGTAGACTGTTTCCCCTTTGTCTTGGTCTGTTTGGAAGCCATTCCAGTGTGTTCCAGAGTAGCAGTAGTGGGGCCCGGCGTCTAGTTTATGTCTGTGCGCTCCTGATCAGCACTGGGCCAGCAAGGGAGAGCCGTCCCTGTGTCGCGCCTGTGGGGTGAGTGGGGTTCTTAGGTAGCCTTTTTAGTCTGTTGGATCTCGCTTGGGTAGTGCCTTGGCTTCTTTTTCCCTCTATGACAATGTTGGGCGCCTCTCGGGCACTTCCCTTTAATCGCTGCCTGAGTGGTGCCGGGTGGTGGACCCTTTGATCGCTGTCTGAGTGGTGGTGCCGGGGGCCGGCTGACTTGTCTCTAGCTTGCACTATGAGTGGCCTTGGCCATTATCACCCGTACCTGCACCTCCTCTTTGTGTTTTGGCCGGTTTCTTCTTCGGTGCAGCTTCGGTGGGGGTGCCTCACTGTGGGACGGTGTATGTCCCTCCTAATTGAGTGTCAATGCACTTCCTAAGGTGTGCTGTGTCTTGGCTGGCCATCCTCCTTGCGTGCCCTCCGGGGTGGACTCATATCCGATGGTCCCCCTGGTTTGACTCTTTGGGCAGTATGTCCGTGTGTGCCTTAACCTGTGCCTCTGCCAGCAACCCTGCGATTTCCCGGCTCAGCTTCACACATTGCCCAGTGCATGTGTCGTGTGTGTTCCTGCGGTCTGGCCAGCCCCGGTGAGGAGTGGCGCTCATGTGTCACTGGCCAGTGCCCCTTTGTTGCTGTGCCATGTAGACAGTGTGCCCTTATTCACAAGCCATTGTCCTCTGGGGCAACACACATTTGTAGTTGATTGTCAGCTTGGTATTGTAGGATGTTGGGGTTTGCCTTCCGTGGGTGCCTCTGCAAACTCTTTGGGTGCACCAGGGTCATGCCTCAGAGGGAGTCGGCTTTACAGTCCCTTCTTTCGTTCCGGCTGCAATCTAGTTACAATGTGGCAATATGCGATATGCAGGCGGACCACACTGGGAGCTGGGTGTGTGCTTGCTGAATCCCATTGTTGATTCTTATATGCCTTGTCCTCCTTCCCTCATGTTTGTGCGCGCTGGTGGCGGGCCGCTGGGGGGGGGTGTTTTATTCCAAAGTGTGCCATCCAGCCCGGGGCCTGCTATAATGCAGAGGCGTCTTGTTACATTCGGCGGCTCCGTGCAGGCAGATTTCAGTAGACCCGCTTGGCCCCTCCTTACCAAGGAGTGCCTCCCGAATTTCTACACCATCCGCAGCCTCCACTCCCCACGCTCTCTGTCCTGGTGACGCTGCCTGCGCCCCTCCAGCGCACCGCCATGGCTCAATACTGGGCGCTTCCCACACCAATACCCGGGGGCTCCGCTCAGCCTTCCAGTGTGTGCCAGCCCCTATGTTCTGCGCCTGCAGTGGCTCTGCGCCGATCCTCTTGCATATGCGTGGCGGTGTCTCACTGGCCTGCAAGATGTGCTTTTCCTCCCATGCACCTCCAATCCCGCTACCAAGCTCTTCCCAGAGCCTGTTCTGCTGGTTCTCACCACAGGGCCCCTCTTCCTCACTGTTGCAGCGTCCTGTCCCCGAGTCCTTTGTTCTGTGGGATGGTGGCCATTTTGGTCAAAGTCTTCTGGAGCGCAGCTTTCCTTTCGTTCAGTCTAACTCTTTCAGTGTAATCGGATTCAGCTCCGGTTTGCAGGTTGCACGCCGTATGTGTTCCCATACATATGCTTGCTTCTTTGGGTTAGGATGGTGTAGTTTAGACAGCTGGTTTTGTCAGGATTGTTGTCAGATGCTCGGGAGCTCCAGATCAACCCAGCCTTCTACATGGTTGGTTAGCCACTCCCCCGGTCCCAGGCATCTTACTCTCATCTGCCAAGCATTTAAGAAGCCCACACAAGTTTTATCTTTTCAAGACTTCTACAGTCCTAGAAATAGTCAACGAAAGGAGAGCACTGCGAAGAGTTAAGCTGCTACACTTCAGAAAGACTTTGGTTAAATTTTCTCATGGTCTCAGCATCCCAGTGGTTCCTTCTTCCAAGAGGAGTCCATCCGCAGAGGGAATCGTCGAGTGAAACTGAGAAATGATGCCACTTCGCCTACCAAGTCACCAAAGGTTCTGTGATAAGAAAGAGCATCTTCTAGCCTCAGGAGCCATCCAGGGGTCCCAGATCAGTCTTGGATTCTGTTCTCCTGTGGCCTCTTAGGTACTTTGTGGTGGTATAACCTTTTAAAAGAAAGTACAAGGTTATTCAACATTGTTGTACTGGGCTGTGAAAGACAAGATATGTTGCTCCCTAACTTTTCCATTACAGGTTGCCCAGGTGGGGATCCTCACTCAGAATTACTTATTAAGTCTTGTGTGGTAACACATAGAGTGTTCATATTTGTCATTCTTTGAATGAGTATTGCCAAAGTACAAAGTGTTATTATTTATATGTGTATATTTTGGTAGCAACCTTATCTTATATAAAGAAGCTCTGTTATCACCTAACACAAAGTGTGGAAATTCGTTTAGGGGTCTTGGGAATTCACTGTACTTAAGAACCTGCCTGCATCCCCTACTGAAAGCTTGAGCCCTGATTGCTTGTCCATTGCTACCAATTGAGAGCCTTGGCTGGGATGACCTGCCTTTTACCTACCATATAAGAGCAGAGGTACAGCTACCCCCTCCAGTCTTTACACCAATGTAGATCAATATTGTCATGCTAGAACACATTGGCCCTCATTACGAGTCCGACGGTAGCCGTGCCGGTAAATCTGGCAGTCTGCCGCTGGACCCATAAACAGTTACTGGTACCTTACTTGCCGGTAACACTGGGGTATTGCAAGCCCGGCTGTCAGTTAGTCAAGCGTCGGTAACTATGTTCTTCCTCATTCCCATAGAGTCCAACAGGACTCTATGGGAGTGGGGACCGCTGAAACACCTGCACGTCAATGACGGTGCCAGTGTTTCAGTGAAAGTCTGCGGGCGGGTGCCGTACCGCCCACCCGGCAGGGCAGACCTGGCGGACAGAAAGGCAACCCGCCCGCAGGCTCGTAGTTTGCCGGTTCAGAAACAACATTGCCTGTAGGGCCATTGTGATGGCTTTATCATGAATCCAGAAAAACATACCATGCCACCATAAGAGAACACATCCATATTGCCTGTACCACAATTTTAGCCAGCATAAATATATAAGAACATGTATTGTGTTGGCTTTTCCAAAATATCATCAAAATACGCCATGACACTGTAATACCACTCTGAGGGGGTCATTTTGGGTTTAGCTACAATTACCACCACTTTTACTACTCTGACAAATTAGAGCTCTGAGAAAATGGGTGCTATTTCCACTGACAGAAATACCTCCAGTGAAATTACAGCAGGAAATTGGTGGAATTAGCCCCAGTGGCAAAACCACTGTCAGAATTACAGCCATAATCCAAAGTGGTATTTCTGCCACAATACATGTGGAAATACTGCTGAAATATCACCAAAAATGGGCAGTAATTCCACCAAAAACACAGTGCTGTTACTTCCACCTGTTAGCATCTAGGTAAGGGAAATGAATACACAGGTGCCAATAATTGCCACCAAAAGGGTATTTAAGGCACACGCCTTCCCCAAACTCACCACCAAGCAACATGCAGCCACAATCAGACATGAAATACAGCATCCACAATCTGCTACTGTTAATTGAGCTCCTGCGGCATGCAGGGCTACATCAGGGAAGGATACAAGCACCAAAAGGGCAGAGAGGACCTGTGTTGTGGAGGCCACCGATACCACATTTCTGTCTGACTCTCTTGACACTGACTAACAAACAATTAGTCTCAGTGGATCTCTTGGTCCGTCACACCATTACAGATCTGCTGATCCGAATTGAGGCTGATGTTCAGAGCGCCATCACCATCAGAACTGCCATCCCACCTCTGCTCAAGTGGGTGTCCATCCTACACTTCTGTGCCACATTCCATCAAACTGTCAGGATGCTGCATGGCATGTCCCAGCCAACATTCTCCAAATGCTGGAGAAAGTGTTGGATGTCCATCAGCACATCTCCTTTTCCACCCCCAGGCCCAGGTGCATTGTGCAAAGTTACAGTTCTATGCCACCGCCCAATTCCCCAATGTCATAGCAGCATTGAACTAAACACATATGTGCCACTAGTGCCACTAGTGCACCCTAAGCAGTGGAGCCGGCATATCGGAATCGCAAACAGTATATTTCCATGAACATCCAGATGACAGGTGATGCAGATCTCACCACTAGCCACTCGTGCGCCCCATTTCCAGGTTCCACACATGATGGCATGGTCTTGAGGAACAGCACTCTCCCTTCAAGTATGAACACACACAAAAAATAGCGTACATGTGTTTTGAGTAAGTAGTCAATCTGACAATGTTTTGGCACAGAGGCACACATGGAGACAGGCATGAGGACAAAGGTGAGGAAACTACTGGTCCCATAATCCCTAGACAATGATTCATGAAATAGCCCATGGCTCATCACCCACCTGCGGCTGGCCACACACTTACCTGAGAATACTCTGTAGGTGATCCTGACATGCATGAAAGTAGGCACACGATTCCTGGCAACATTAAATGCCCCAGTCAAATCCAACAAGCCATTCCCAGTCAATGCACAGGAATAGGCCAGAAGAATTCCCTAGCCATATTGCCATAGTATCACCTTCAGGGGTGATGCTCAACAGACAGAAACACATGATCAATGATGCGAGACACACTGCACTCTCCTGCTTGTGCCCATTGAATGTCCCAGCCCCCCTAGTGAAGTGCATACACTAACACATATGAGCATAAAAAGGTCACCAGCACACTAGTAATTGTAATGAGCAATTTGAAAACCAACAGTCAAGTTCAACTCTGTCCTTTCCTGTTGTAGGTGACTCAGGATATCCATTGATACTGTGGTTGATGACACCTGTGAAGAACCCTGGGAGAAAGCCTATGAAGAGGCATGCACACAAGGGGACCAGAAAATGCATGGAGCGCACATTTGGACTGCAAAGAAAAGATTCAGATGCCTCCACCAGACAGGTGGGGCACTCGTGTAAAGGCCAGCAACAGTAAGAAAAATCATCATCACTTGCACAATGCTGCACAACATGTGCATACTGCAAAATATCCCTATAACTGCAGATGGGTATCGTACCCCCTAACTCAGATAATGCTTAAGTTGTGGGGGACAACAGTGCACCTCAAAATAGACCTGATGAAGTGAGAGATGGATGCACTGTCCGTCAGTACCTACTATTTCAGAATCCTGACATGTGCACCTGACACTGTGCTGTGACCTTTCACTGAATTCACATGTATCACTGTAATTAAATGATCACTGGATCCATTGCCTGTAGACCAAAGTGGTCAATTTTCCATGTCCACATCCTTATCCCCAACACCAATGCCCTCCCATCACTCTCATCCCCAACACCAAAATCCTCCGACCACCCACATCACCAAACACACTGACAGAGATATGTCAACGGCTACTATTGTCTGCGCTCGCCATGCCCTGGCGTCGGTGGCTGGAGAAAGTCAGTGTCCTCTATAATCTCTGTATCAGAGGGTTGGGGACAGAACTCTCAGTGGGCGTTGCAAAGATGGAGCTGCCAGTACCGCCCCCCCCCTGATGTGCTGCAGTGTGATGGTGATGGCGCTCAAGACTTTCTCATTGCTGGCAGACATGGTCTCTGTCAGATCCTGCACCCTCTACCAAACCAGGCCGATAGCAGCTGTGCCATCATCTATGTTCCTGCTCTGCCTATCTATGCCACTGGTCACCCACATTGATACGGCTTGCATGGCATCCCTCATGGCCTGCGAATGGCCCAGTTGTTCTTTGGCTATCCTCTCCATACGCTCCTGCTTCTGCTCCATCAGATTCATCGTCACCCATATTGTGGGATATAAGTGTGATCTGGGGCACCAGGGATGATGGATTGGGGTTCTGCTCGCTCCATAATGAATGTGCAACATGCACAGGTATGCCATTGCCATCAGTGCTGGCGTCTCCTCAGGATGCCATAGCAGAGCACAGTCACTGGATACAGGTGAGGGAGCGTTGGGGAAAGGGGACGGGATGGGAAGGGGAGAGGCGTCCTTCAGGTGAAGGCCCCTACTGACTTGGAATCGTGGCAGTGACAGGTGCAGGCTGTGTCGAGGTGGAGTTTGCAGTGGTTTCGCCATTCGTGCCACTCATGTGTATGGTGGGGAGGGGGGCGCTGGTGGTCTATGCCCCAGGTTCTCTTGATGGGACTGGGGTGGACACTGGCAGGGGAATAGCTCTGCATGACTTGCCTGCAGATTTACACCGAATTGCAGATGCGCGCCTTGAGTCCTTCGCTGTGTGCTCAGTGGATGTACTGGGCCCCTCATCTCCTTCAGGGCTGCCTTCAGTGTCGGTTGGGAGAGAGGGTGTGCGCTGATAATAGCAACCCAATCAGCGTTATAGCACAATGTTCTCCAAAATAAAAGAACATCCGATCACGAGTCTACAACAACAGGGCTTCATATCACTCAGCAGCAAAGTGTTGCCATCTTTTTTATCTAGCAATGCCCTGCTAATGGGAAGCAGTTTAATGTAATGGGAGCATCCGCGCTATCCCATTGTGGGCCGTTACTGAAGACACGTGCTCACCTTCACAGCTGTCACGAGCAGGAACGCAATGCATATGGCAAAAGGCACCTTAACAACGGCCTTGCAATTACTGCTGGAAAACATTCCTTTTCCCCAGCAGCGCCTTTCTTGAGGCATGTGTGGGCAGTCACGTGGCAGCGATGCAGCATTTCCAAATGAAAGGCTCCCGCTCTCCTCAAGGCACCTACCAAATCTGTGTCTGCTACCAGGAGAATTAAAGGGTGTAACACAGTAACACTTTTAAATACTCATTTATATCCCTGATGACTGAGCCTGACATGGGAAAAATGGGCTTGCTTTTATGTGAAATGTCCAATGTTCTTAACATCATGCATACCACAAGCTGGAAGTTTGTGACAAACACTAGCTTTTCCCAGGCGGCCTTACCACTCAATTTCCTATGTTATAGGAGTTTTATACAGCCCAGCAATCACCAGAAAAGTATCTCAGCGCTGTAGAAGTGATGAGCAGTCTGCTAACATAGTGAGCTAAGTCGGGTTAAAAAGAAACATGTTGTGGTTTTTTAGAAAGGCCAGAAGATTGGACTCTCTACAAAGGGCAGGAGGCAGAGTGTTCCAGATTTTGATTGTGTGGACTAGGACGGAGCAGACACCGAATTGTTCCTTCCTATATTTGGGAGTAGCTAGATGTCTATCCAGTTCTGATCTTGAGGATCGTTAAGATGTAAGGGAACACAGATTAAAAAAGAGGATTAGAGTTAGGATATTGAAAACCTTTACAAAACAAACACTTTAAAAAAATTATCTAATTCTTCACCAGGAACCATTGAAATAAGTGAAGAAGGAAGTGTTTGGGTTCCCTACATTCCCTGTTCCCTGCATTTCATTAGGAGCCTTGCTGCAGTGTGTTGCACTCCCTATAGCCTTGGAATCATACATTTTGGGAGACCTGAATAAATACATGTGTTACAATCCAAACAGGAAGAGACTGAAGAGTTCATTACGAGGACCTGGTGTGGGAATGATAGATAAGGAAGACATTTTTTATTTTCTTAATCATTGAGAAGCAAGATGTTGTGACCGCCGCCACTTCATTATTTAATGTTAACTTGCTATTTAGAAAAATAACTAGGTTCTGGACCTCTTGGGTTATGACACTGTCCAAAGATACTTGGCCAGCACAATGTGTATCTTAAAGTCCTAAAAACAAAGTATTGTAAAATAGGATATATTTAGACTTGCATTTTTTGTATTCAGTGAACTGTAGTTTTCCATTCAGAATGTGCAAATGAAACCCTAATTATAGACTTTTGAATTAACATGTTTCTATAAGGAAATACATATTGCCAGGTTGCTTAATTATGTGATTTTTCTATATTGCAAATAATCCCTTTACGACAGCATTATTGTAGTCCTTGAAATCCAAAACATAAATATTGGTATTCTCGTATAACTCGGAAAGTATTTGGTCATGTGTCTAAATTGCAGAGTTGGTTAAAATCCTGACTTCATCCTTCATCCATGGCTAATAAATTAACATCACTGTGAATTAACTGCAAGTCTTGGAGTCCATAGAATTGATTGATTAAGTTCACTGCAAGGGGGAAAAACCTTTATAATATAGCAGATGCAATGATTTGAGAGGAAAATGCTTGCACTCCTCTGTTTGTGGGCCCTGAGAACAACACCTACAATTGCATTAATGTTGCGCTTGCTGTCCTTTCCCTCTTACTGTCAAATTACGAAATTGCCCCTTAGGTGAATGCATGAAACTCTTTCATATGCCCTGTTATGTGATTTTATTTAGTCTTGCATCACACACCCTGTTCTGTTTTCACAGATTCTTTGAGCTTTATGATTTGTAAGAGGTGGGGTAGGAGACTAAGGTAGACGCGGGGGCCAAGGTTGCTCTGTTGCAATGTTGATGTGTGCAGATTTGAAAAGATAGGGTTTTCTGTACTGCATACATTTTAGATGTTTTGTGAGCTGTCGGGAGCAGTGGTTAATGGTGACCTAGGTTGCTAATGTAAATGGTTTGTGCAGGTGTCTGTGGTGCCGGTCAGAATGTTGATTAAGGAATGTGGAGAGTTGTGTAGGTCTATCTGTAGGGAGTTAGTGTGGTGTATATGGAAGTTTAGTGTCGACACGTGTCTTCAGGCGGCATACACAACATTGAGTAACCTGTGTTGTTTTGGTGCTGGAGTTTTGCAATGAGATGTGTTATCTCTTAGGGAGGGATGTAGATTGATTTTCAGATGGTTATTGTTACAATGCCTTGCCCAACAAACCAACCAATAATTGGGGACAGCCTTTGTTACTTTGGAAAAATCACAGCTGGTCACATTTATTTGTATATCCATGCAAAATATTCTTTCTCCAGCAATTGTGTCTTAATATTCCATATTACTTGATGTCAGGCTAAGTTATGCTATGTCAAGTGTCACTTTGTCAGTGCACACATTTAGGGCCCACAGGTTCTATTCAGTTACCCAGGACCTCCCTTCAGACTGTCCAGTGACACCTCAAAGGCACTCCAACTGTAGTGTTACTCATTCTTACATGGGATTATAGTAAAATGTAGATGGACATGGACCATACACTAGCAATTAACCAAACTGACATTTGAAGCGTTTGTCTAGCCCCACCCCTAAGTCTCAGTGCAGTTGCGTCCCTGGAAGAAGATATGGCAATCAATGCAGAGGTAGCCCTTTCCTCTCCAGCTCCCCTAAACTGTTACAGATAATTGTTTGATGTGCAGAAGTTATGAATAAGATGCATACCTTTGTCAAACAATGACTACAAGAAGATGGGTTTATCACAGAGGCTCCTTTGGAGGTGTATAAATCTTGAACTTACTAAGTTATATTGGACAGTAACTCTAAGGAGAGCTTAAGTTTTTCAATGTTAGGTATAAATAGTTAACCATACCTGGCAATAAGGCTCATAAAAAAAGAAAAGAGATCTCTTTGCATTCATATTTGTGTGAATGTGCTTAAATGAATCGCTGTGGGTGTGTGTCTTGGGCAAAGGAGCAGTTGTGGGCACTGTGACAAATCTAAGGCATTTGCCACTTCTCCCCAAGGAGGAGCTTATCCCGTTGAGGCTAGGGAGGTGAGCGTGCTCCGCAAGGCCCTCCCTAGGAGTATGGGCAAGTGGGACCTCACTGGGAGAGACTCCCCCTTAGAGGTCAAGGACTCCTGTTCCTGCGAGGAACTCACTAAGCCACACAACCGTGTAGAATACATGGGACAGGTTGCTACTAAGACTACTGTACCATGTATTTGTTTGGCTGAAGGTAATGCCGGAACCTACCATCATGAAGATGGAAATGAGACTATCTGTTTAAGAGAACATTCATATTTAACTGGGACGAGTGGAGGAATCTGGGGAGGCAGAGAGCATCCTACACCGGGGAAGCCCCCCTGACGTGAGTACGCCTGAAGGAGAGGGACCAGAGAACAGTTGTGGAGCCTGTGACTTTTGAAGAGTGGCTAAATGCCAGACTGAGACTTTGGAGGCCCAGTGTATCTGGCAACAGGAGAACCGTTGTGCTGCAGGAAAGCTGTGTCCTGCTTCAGGTGGAGGTGAGACCACATCTCTACCATAGTGGGTATGGCACCCAACCAAACACACTGAGACCACCCAAGAAGCCAAGCTGCCAAGCATTGAAGCCCACAGACGGCGTAAGGGAAGCCGAAAACGGGAAACCGATAATCACAAAGAACAAGAGAGTCATTGAAAACGCGAGCAGCTTCCCAACCACCTGCTCTGTACATGACAGAAGGACAGCCGAGGACAAGGGCAGTCGAGGACAAGGGCCCGATGAAGAGAAGGAAGGAGAAACCCAGTACTGGAGAAAAGTACCTGAGTAAATGCAAGAGCCTGCCCATCGGAAGATGAGAAGAGGAACTCGTCCCGGTACTCACAAGGATTTATCTATCTATACCTATGTAATTGTAACTGTATAAAGCTGAGAAGGAAGTGATTGAATAACCCTGACTGGGAAGACTGTGGGCCTCATTACACGATATGCGGTAAACCATGGTGCTATTAGCACCATGGTTGCCGCCAGTACCATACCGGTACCACCATGGAGGAAAGGGGAATTATCACCCCATTCCAAGGTTGGCGGGGCGGTAATTTCCCCTTTCTCCATGGCCCTTCCCCATTCCCATTATTGCCCCATAGGGCTCAATGGGAATGGAGAAGGAGCTAATTACGGTACCGCAATTAGCACCAAGGTCCCTTTGCGGGTCCCAACTTTAACGGCTGGTCTACACCAGCCGTTAAGGTCGGGTCCCGCAAAGGGACCTCGTAGTAAGGTGGTAAGGGTTTACCGGTACCGGTGCCCTTACCGGTACCGGTAAACCCTTACCACCTACCGTGTAATGAGGCCCTATGAAGTGTCCAAACCAGAACCTGATGATAAAGGGAAAATACTATTTGAGCAACAAGCTGCTAAGAGAAGAAACTGTGACATAAAGTCTTGTAAGAGGACAGACAAACTTGTCAAGTACAAAAAGTGGTGACAAAGATAGAATCCATAAGTGGAGAAATATAAAGTGGGCAGAAAGCACAGCCAAGCTGAGAGCGCCTGGATCAATAGACTGTGGGAGCTCTAAAACCTCCAACCAACAAGGGAGGAAGTAGCACGAGGAAGGCTGGCATGAATACTTCACTAAACAGAATATGAAACCCAAGAATGTGGTAGAGGAATTACAAGAACTAATGCAAGAGATAAGAAGAGACTATTCCTAAAGATCCTGGTACACAAATAGCAACAAGATTAAAGACTGTGATGCAAAGAGGCCATCGGAAAAGATTGGTACATCAGGAGAATCAAGCCAATCTCCTGGGATTGTTTAGGTTTAGTTTCTTAGTGGTAGGGTCAGTGTAGAATTAGATTTGGACGGAGAACTTTTTTTTCTTTGGGACTTCCTGACAACAGAATGAGCACCTTTAGTTCCGTTACATAGGTAGGGAACCCTTTAGAATAAGGAAAGGTAGGCCATTCTCTTATTTAAATAAAAGTAATATGGAAATGTCCTCAAAGAGTATGATTCCTTCTTCTGACCCACCACAGCACTGGGAGCAACATGATGCAGAACTGTGGTTAGCATGCAAATCTATTGAGCTAGAATGCACAATGTGATTTGGGCACCAGCAGCATGACAGGTGTGCGTCCCATATATATATATATTATTGAGACAGGCCGTTTTTGGACACTAGCAGCATGAACATGTGTTTTAAATGGGAATTCTTGCATGTATTGTTGAGAACCCCCTCATTACTTTCTTTGGACACAAAAAGCATGAAAGGGGGACAGACTTCATGACCTGGTTTGGGTAGAACCTGCTTGAGAGGGAGGCAAAGTTGGCATATATCATTGAATGAGGCCTCCTTCTTTGGGGACAGACAACATCAGCACATGTTACAAAATGTTCCTGTGTGGTGACGGTGACCTGGCATCTGTTGGAGTGTTTTATGTGTGCCCTGCAAAGCAGAGTGTAAATTCTATATTGATGCCCAATGTTTCTCAAATGTTTGTTTTGAAATGCATGATTTGAACTTATTATTTTTTAAAAAAATGTTTAATGGAAGCATCGGCCAAAACCTTACTGGAGTAGTTCAGGAGCACCTTCTTGATTTAATTCAGGGAAAACATTTGCAACCCTCAATTTTATAAACTCACCAGCTGCAGCTACTAAACTGTAATGGTATTGTCGAGTAGGTCATGGAAGTCCCTGAAGCTGGGTAGTTAGGTCTCACTACCTTCTTTGACCACAAATTGGCAGATCCTGATTTCACCCATAAAAAACCAGGACCTTTTCCATATTTTTTCACCCACTCCTGCCACGCTCGACAAGTATGGGAGGGAGTTGGGGAGCGGCTCCAGAGCACTAGGTTCTGCATTTGATGAATGAGCATTGTGGAATAGTGTGGTTCATAAGGCAGGCCACAAGAGGGGTGCATGGTTTCAAAAGAATGGCAGTGAGATCAGAGGTATGCACTGGTGTGCTGAAGTGAGTTGCAGGGAAGTGTGGTCTCAGAGCAAAGGAGAGGTTTTGATTTTATTTTATTTTATTTATATAGTGCACAAATTCAGCCGGAGGCAAAAGCAAGACACAAAACATAATTCAAAACCATTCCATTCTAAATAAAAACAAATATTGCCCGGACTAATTCTACCAATGGAGGTAGAAGAACAGTTCCCCAGAGTTTTACAGCGACTCAGGAACGAGGGTAGATTACTCTGTCCGCATCCAACTATGACACAGTCAACATTGTTATCTGTAGACCCCTCCTTTGTTTGTGCCCTGCGTAGGAATCGGAGATCCTGCATTCTGATACATCCTTAGTTCTTACTTGTGACCAGTGGAGAACCTTATTTCTTAAAGATTGTTTTGATTCCCAATCTACAGGTCTGTTACCACAAGTCAATATAAAATTGCTATGGTCCAGGATAGACTCCCTTTGGTTAGAGTCTTGAAACAGCGGTATACTCAACTTCTTGTTATAAATTACCTTCTCTGCTGATGTAGCCTTGATGTTCCTGCTATGAGTATAAGTATCCCTGGTTATTAAAAGTTTTGATTTACCAGTAGGCACTACTTTAACTAATACCTTTGACAGACCCTTTTTCACTGGGATCAACTGGGTATTATCGCTCCCGCCAGCCACCACCCCCACCCAATCAGGGTCTTCAAACTCTGTATTATCAGTTTTACAGACTATACTCCTCCTAGGCGGAAGACTCTGGACAATATTCTCATATGTTTGGCACTGATTGTCCATTTTGGTGGGGGGGGTACTTGTACCATAACATTATCAAAAGATTCAACCCATCGATCGGGTAAAGCCAGATCTATTTTGAGATTGGTTAAGGTCAGCAATAATCCCTTCCTTAATATATTGCCAACCAAACTTATTGCTTTCCCCATTAGCCAACATCTGGTTCAACCAGTGGCGTAACACAAAATGTGGGGGCCCCCTGCAAGTCATGCTGAGGGCCCCCCCAACTCGCGCCACACTCTGGGCCGGCCTAGATTATCACACTTGCGCAATACGCACAAACGTGCTGCTGAAGGGAAATGCAGCACACTGCACTAGGAGGAAGATATAAATATGTGTTTTAATATAATCCACAGCACACTTTCCGAGAAAAATTGGCTAAAAAGCCAGAGTGTTTGCAATTTTTTTGTAGGGTAACACTAATCCAATAGATGCAAGTCACCAACAGTGCACAGGAACATTAATGCTTTGCTATTAAAAATGCCATGCCATAATGAAACATGTCCAATCTAACAACACCTGACAAGGTTTCTAGACAAGTCCGATCTATGAAAGTGTCATCTAAACAGGTGCTCTCCTGATCCACCAGAACCATCAAAAACCATGTTGACACCTCGCTCCAGCCTTGACTGATTTTGGTAATCACTCTTTCGCCACTGGAATGTTCCCCTCTCCCGTTAAGCACTGCCTTAAGCACCCACTCCTCAAGAAGCCGTCTGCCGATCCTGCCTGCCCGGCAAACTATCACCCAATCTCCATCACCCCTTTCCTGGGTAAACTGATGAAAAAGCTAGCCATCTCCCAGCTTACTCTTCACACGGAATCTGTTGGTTGTCTCCATGATCATCAGTCTGGCTTCAGAGCTGCCGGAGGCATCGAAACTGCTGTCCTGAACACCTGTGAAGATCTTCTCTCTAACCTTGATTCCAGCATTCCTTCTGTCCTCATCCTCCTTGATCTTTCCTCTGCTTTCGACATGGTCAACCATGCCATTCTGATAATTCCTGATCCATCGACTCCATGAGAACCTGGGCATCACTGATCATGCCCTTGAGTGGCTGACCTCCTTCCTCTTGGACTGCCCCTCCCAGGTCCAACTTGTTCCCTTTCTCTCTACTCCATCCTCTCACTTTGGTTTTTCAACATCTACGTGGCCCCTTTGGCCCACCTGATCTCTACATTCTCCACTAACTTTCAGTGTTATGTGGATGACACTCTGCTTCCCTTCATACTCCCCTCAGACCTCTCTCCTCTCCTGCTCATTCCCGACTGTCTATCCGTGATTCAGGATTGGTGTGCCTCCAACAATCTCTGCCTTAATGTCAGTAAGATGGAAATCCTTCTCATTTGGACTCCTGCCCCTGCTTTCCCTCTCTCAATATGGCCTCCTGCCTTGGGCCCTCTTCCTTCGCCTTCCTGTGAGGCAAACAACCCTGGTGTCATCTTTGACTCCACTCTCTCTTTCTCTCCTCACATCTCGGACGTCACCAAGAAGTCCCACTACCAGCTCCTCCTCCTCAAAGGGACTCTTCCCTTTCTCACTTTACCCCAAAAGCTCACTGTCTCCAGAGCCCTGTTTCTCTGTAGGCTGGACTACTGCAACAGCCTCTTTCTCAATCTGCCTTCCTCTACTCTCCAGCCTCTGCAACTAATCCAGAACAGCATTGCAAGACTTATCCTTGGCCTCAAGCCCAGGGATCGTATCTCTCCAGCCCTGACATCTCTCCACTGTCTCCCAGTTGCTGTAGTTTCATGTTCAAGACTGTTTGCATTGTCCACAAGGCTTTCTGGGCCTGGGGTCCGCACTACATCCAACGCTCTCTTCCAAAATGTCGTTCCTTCTCGAGCCCTTCGCTCGGCTACCTACAACTCTATAAGGGTTAGATGCTTCTCCAGGCAGAGAGTGGGGGGTAAATCTCTCTCCTCTGCAGGTGCCTTCCTCTAGAATAGCCTCCCTGCCCCTCTCATACTTGAGCCGGACCACCTGAAGTTCCAGTCTTTCTTGATCAGTCACCCTTGCACTGCCTCTGGGTATACCATGCACTTAGGGGCTGTAACTGTAACCCTACAGTCCTGTGTCTCCTTGCACTACCCAGAGCCGCGCTGCCCTGACTGCACTTACTCAGAGCATTGCTGCACTGTTTTCCACTCCCCTCTCCCTTGCACTTCCCCCCTTTCCCTTTGCACTTCTCGTTCTTGCACTTGCACAATCTGAATGACGCAAGGCCTAGTAAGATCGTTTGTCTTGTCCTCCCTCTATCTTCCCTCCCTTGGCTTGTCGCACCTAGAAACACTTGTGTGCAGGCGCATTATAAATGACTTATATCATATGATCACAGATGCCCAGAAAAATATGCAATGGCACAGTAAGAAACGGCTAGACTGGCAGCACCAAATGGCAGTCTAGCCAGGTAATTCACTTAGCAGGACTGCTTTATCAGAAACACCCAGTTAAAAAAAAGTCATACCAAACTGAGGAATGACTAGACTGGCTGCACCAAAATGCCTCTCTAGCCACTAATACCACATATCAGGCCTGCTTAGCCTGGACATGGACAGCCATTATGATTTGTCGTACAATCCTGCCCCCGCACACATCCCCTCTCCCTCCCACCCCAACCTCCAAAATCAGCTCCTTGGCCCAGAATTACCTCCACGTCCCTCTTCCTTGCCCCAGAGCTTATGGTTGAGGCTCCTTGCCTCAATGGTAAGTACTGGGATGAGGAAGAGTGGAACTAGGAGTAACAAAGGTTACAGGTAGCTAAGTCAGGCATTACCTCCATGTACCTCTACCTCATCCCAGTATTTGTGTATGAGGCAGACTGCCTTATACACAAGTACTGTCTCATACACACTGGGGCGAGAAAGAATAGGGCTAGGAGTATGGACATGAACAGCTGATATGATTTGTCGTACAATCCTGTCACCCCCACACATCCCCTCTCCCTCCCACCCCAACCTCCAAAATCAGCTCCTTGGCCCGGAATTACCTCCACATCCCTCTTCCTTGCCCCAGAGCTTACGGTTGAGGCTCCTTGCCTCATTGGTAAGTACTGGGATGAGGAAGAGTGGAACTAGGAGTAATGAAGATTACAGGTAGATAAGTCAGGCATTACCTCCATGTACCTCCATGTACCTCTACCTCATCCCAGTACTTGTGTATGAGGCAGAGTGCCTTATACACAATACACACTGGGACGAGGAAGAATAGGGATAGGAGTAATGAAGATTACCAATAAGTAATCCATGCATTAAACACAAGTATTGGTGCAACACCATTGAGTTGACTGGGATTCAGCACTCCACCCCCCCCCCAGAAATGTTGGGCTATGTTGACTCGACCTGGCTGACCTTCAGAGCAGTTGCCAGGCAGAACAGATCACTGATGTTAAACGGCACCTGGATTTCAGTGTCAACAAGAACCCATCAATTACTAACATAAATCATTTCACTGTTAGTACCTGCATCCAAATGCAAGATTTTTTAGGCAATTGAAATCGTGGTGTGGGTTTAATACTTGCATGCCAGGGGAGTGATTGGAAGGGTAGAGAGGGAACAGGGGACCACTCATTCTCACAGCAGTCCATAAGTGGGTGCTTTCAACATTAAAGGAGTTAACTGCTTGTAACATTGAAGCTGCACTAGAATAGTCTCATTAAAATGCGCAATGAAATTAGATGCCCCAAGCAAATAAGTTTGCCCCTCCCACACCACCCATGAAGTTAGCGCCTCTCTCAACATTTGAAGGGTTAGCCCCAGAAATGTAGGTTTTTTTGCGCCCCTGAACATAAGCACACACACCATTCACCATATTCACACACCCAGCCATCCATACATTTAAGTGTGCATTCTTTCACCATACTGGCACACCCAGGCAGCCATCCATACATTTAAGTGTGCACCCTTTCACCATACAGGCACACCCAGGCAGCCACCCGTTCATTTACATGTGCACCCTATCACAATACAGGCACACACACCCAGGCACCCACCCATACATTTAAGTGTGCACCCTTTCACCATACACTCACACAGGCAGCCACCTATACATTTAAGTGTGCACCCTTTCAGCATACACTCACACACGCACATGTCAAAGGGTTGAGGGGAGCCCTAACACTTCAAAAAGAAAATGGGCCTCATTACAACTATGCTAAGTTTACCGGCACTGTTGTTTCCGGGCCGGCATATTACAACTCAGCGGGCGGTTGCCGTCCTGCCCAGCAGGTCAGACCTGCCGGGCAGAACGGCACCCACCCGCATAGTTTTCACGGAAGCACTGGCAACGTTATTAACAATGCCGGTGCTTCTGTGGTCCCCATTCCCAAGGGTCCGATATGACTTTATGGAAATAGGGACTTAGCATTTGCCGGTGCCTGATTTCCCAGACCACCGGGGTTGTAATCCCCCGGTGTTACCAGGAAGTCAGGCACCAGTAAATCATTACAGGTCCGGCAGCAACCTGCTGGTAGCACTGGCACGGTTACCGCCAACCTCGGAAATTATTTCCGTTAAAGATGGAACCATAACGGAAATAATTTATTTGTGAAGTCAGAGTGACTTCAAAAAGAAACTATTTCTTTTTGAAGTCATAGTGCTCCCACCACCCTATGACATGGAGGCCTCCAATCTAGGGCCTTCCATGCAATGGGGAGGATGCAGCCCTCTGCATTAAAAAAAGTTTCTTTTTGTAGTCAGTCTGCCTTCATAAAGAAATCATTTCTGTATAATAATAATAATAATAATTTCTTTATGAATGCAGAGTGAATTCAACAAGAATTTTTTTTTGTGAAAGAAAATACTTTTCTTTTTTTTCTACAAATGGGGGGCCCTCGCAGGACATGTGCTGGCGGAGCCCCCCACACCGCAGGGGATGCGGGGGCCCATGTTACGCCAGTGGGTTCAACCGAGAAGACTTTGCAATTGCTTCTGATATAACATTATCCATACTCTTAGTTATTGTGGCACTTTTTCCACTGTTACCCCTGAAGGGGTGCAGTCTGCCTGATAATCTTCAGCAATTAGATCCATTGCATTGTTCAGGCTAAAAGGATTCATTGTATACCCTAGCACATCAATTCCGGACATAGCTGTTGACGTTGCTTCATCTTCGAAACCTTGTTCTTTATCTTCCTGAAGATGCTGTCTTCTCCTTGAGCTCCTTAATAAATGCCAAGGATGAGTATGTTTGTTTGTTTGTTTGTTTGTTTATTTATTTGTATTGCGCACCAGACCCAGGGGTATCAGGGTGAATTGGATAAGACAGCTTACAGCTTAGTTACACATCAAATACACAGCCAATACACAGCAAATACAAATCATGTAAGTACAGATAAATCAATAATAGAAGGTGTAGCATGTACAACATATATAATGAGATATTATGGGGAGTCAGCAGGAGGCGATGCTGAGGGGAATCATACATCAAGAGGCAAACAGAATGGGCAACCTTCAAAAACAAACTGGAATCTATTTTTTACAGTGCAGAAGAGAAAAAATCTATTTACAGTACAGTAAACTGGACTAGGGCGTTACTTGTCATTGTCTTTGAACCAGCTAGTGAGGTTCAGTCAGAAATGTAAGTAGGTTTGAGCCACTCGCAATGAAGGGGGTAGTGTGTTCCAAAACTGGGCTGCCTTGACAGGGAAGCTGCATCCCCCAACTCTGGAGAGGTTAAATCTTGGGACTAGGAGGCAGTTGTTACTAGCTTTTCTAGCAGGTCTTGTTGAAGATTTTCTGGTGAATCTCTCTTTCAGATAGCAGGGCACAGCATTATTCAGACATTTATATGTAAGTGAGGCAGTTTTCAGCTGGATTTTGTCGTGGGTGGATAACCAGTTGTTTTGTCTTCTGGTCTCAGAGATATGTTCTCTCCTAGCTATTCCGAGTGCTGCTCTCATGGCATTGTCCTGGAGGGATTGAATGTTCTTAATAATGTGCTTATTAGTTCCTATGTACAAAGAGTTGCAGTAATCCAGTTTCGAGGGTATTACAACTGTTATTGGATAGGAAAGGTTTACCTTAGTATATGCAGTAGCAGATGCCATGGCATTGACCTGTTTGGTGAATGAGAGGGTAGAGTCCAGGTAGAAACGCAAAGTTTTTACTTCGTTAGCGTCAATAATAGGGTTAATGTCCATATTGAAAGTAGTATATTTGGGTCCCAATTTTTTAAGGGTTGAGGTAGTGCCCAGGATGATAAGCTCAGTCTTTTTGCATAGACTTGTATATTAGCCTGGCAATTAAGGGGTTAAAAGCACCATCAACAACCTAGTGTTGTTAGGAGTAACATGCCCAAACATCATGTGGTGTTCCACTAGGTACCGTTTCCCCGGGCTAGCTCTGGCCATCAGCTGAGATGGCTCTATAGAAGATTTCTGGCTGCTACTCTCAAATTGAGAGTTGATCTCCTTAGCAGAGCACACCCCAGTTCTAAGCATTAGGAGGGGAGAGAATAAACAGGAGAAGGACAGATAATACTGTCAGAGCCTGGGGCACACAAAGACAGAAACTCACACTCACCTGGCTCTGCAACTCACATGCCACTTATCCCCTCCAAGGACTAAAACATAAATCAGGTAAGGCACAACTACTCCTACCGCTTCAAGCAGTCAGGGGACATATATGCTGCCCTCCTCACCTCATGGACCACCAATAGCTCTGGGGGATCGCTGGCAGACAGGATGGTGAGTACCAATGAACGCTGCTCTGGGCTCCCAAAGACCACAGCTCAGGGCTCCCGCTGCAACTTCTTTACTACCCTGACGTAGATGACCCCCGGGCCTAAGCAGAGGAATTAAGTGGTGGGCTACCCCTCCAATGGCTGTTCCTCTTCAACAGAGCCCCCGCATAACACGAGTAAATCTCCTCTCCCCATCAGTCACATCGGACCCATGGGGTTAGAGAAACGGACCCAAAGGTGTCAAGCCAAACCATCAAATGGCCGCCTGCGACACCTTCTCTTTTGCACCAAGTTTTCCCAAGGTAATCACAGGGAGTTAAATGAGACGTTTATAAAACGTCTGTCTATGCATGGGCTATCCAATTCTTGAGATTCTTGATTTTGCCCCATTTTAGAATACAGAGAAGTAGCAAGTGAAATTAACCTTGTCAGAGAGCATTTCATTTTTCTCTGAACATCACTCATAATGCAGTCATGGAGATTACTGGAGATAAGTCGCCATGTTCGTGTTAAAGGTGAGGTTGGTTTAGGGCCCACTTATCAGATGTGCTGCTCCACGTCACTGTTCTCCAGGTTTCCATTTTAGTTGGCAGTGCACTATGGCCATGGCCGATGGACACCTGTTAAAACTACACTGACTGGGAGGTAGCCTACTTGTTTACATGGTACATCAAGGCTGAATTAAATACCCCTTTCCTTCGCTATTTAACAAAGAAAAAAGCGATGGTGAAACCAGAGGAGACAAACATTAAACATACTTTGTGCTTTTTAAAAATCTCATACTGAATGAAGGTGAGAATTATCTAATCTAATCTAACAATATAATAAAAGGCCAGATGTACGATTGTCTGATGTAGTAGCTTCGCCTGTTTCATCACTAGAAGGAGCTGTTGCCTTAGTATATAGAAAGACAATGCCAATTTGCATGACTTTGCCTGTTTTCACCGCTAGAGGGAGCTGTTGCCTAAGGATATATACTGGTCCTGCTGTGTCAATGAAAACCTGCACTTTGGCCCGTGTACACAAGCTCTTATACTAGTACAATATACTTTGATCAACATATCAAAAAGGAAAGCACCTTTTAAAGTTCAGGACAATTGGTGTGAGAGTGAATTGAAACGATGTACAGTAACTCAGTGTGGTTAATTAGATGTTCACACCCCTGCTGTCCTGGGGTGTCTGCCCAACACCGACTGGAAACATTTAAAATAACTGAGTGCAACAGTCACTTTGTAATTGGAGTTACGTTACTGTCAACAGCCTATGCAGACACAGTAACATACCTGTCCTGCAGGCTGTAAACCTCTGCATCGTGATGGGCTGGAAATGAATTCAAAGGGCAGTGGTCTCCTGAGCTGCTAAAAAAGTAGGGTGACCTGACAGACAGGGCCTTAAGTGGGCCAGGGCATAACCCCGGCAGTCACCAAAAAGGACTCCTGAGCCAAGTCCCTGTTGGGGCCCCCACCTATACTTAGGCCACACCTTCCTAACTTTAGTCCCTCCCTCGCCTATGAGGTGTGGGCAAATAATTGGCTCCCAAGCAGTGGGAGTCAAGCAGGAGAGCTGGGGTGCACTGGTATCATACCTTTTGTGTGCCCAGACTCTCCTTTTTTCCCTAAATGACGGGCTGCTAGCACCACTGAGAGGCTGCCTGAGGGGGGTCAGAGCCTATGATTAAGAACTAAAAAGAGAAGCAGGGTGCACCAAAGGTATGATACCAGTGCGCCCCTGCTCTCCTTTTGTTTCTTAATGAGAGGAGCCAACCCCCAGCAGGCAGCCCATTTAGCCAAAGAGCTGCACACGGTTAAAGGGATACCCATTTCTTAAACATATGCCAATCACCACTACTTCTATTCTTTGTGCCTCAACTCCTGTCAGTATCTGCTCTTTTAGGTCCCAAGCCCACCTCCTGTAGATTTGTTTGGGAATTCTCTATGAATGAATAAAATTCCATCTTTGAGAATGTGTCCACGACTACCAGGATGGTTGTAAATCCTCTTGACTCGTGTAGTTCCACCACAAAGAACACATAGATCCTTTTTCGTGCAGATGTTGGTAATGGGCAGAATTTACTTGAAGGTTCCCCTTTCACGCATTTTGCTCTGGCACACATTATGCAAGACATCATATCATTCACCACTTGCTGTTTCTTTCCTGGCAACCACAATGAATGTCTCTGCCTCACAAATTCCACATTTCTTCTAAGGTGTGGATGCCTGCCAATGGTTCATCATGACATTATGAAAACGTTAACCCCTTTGATTGCAGACCTAGGAGAAAAACTGCCTTTTCATGCATTAACACACCGTCAATGCATTTACTCGTTCCCGGCTCCCCCTGAAACAACTGGGGCACTGCTATCTGGTTGGTTTCCTCCTTCATGACCACAGCCAGCTATGTCTTCTCTTTGCTACTGCTAAGAACTTGGCACATTCCGGTTCACTATTTGTCTCTTGTGTACACTTGTGTACGAGCGCCATAGAAATAAAATATCAATCAATCAATCAATCTCTATTCGGCTTGCCATGTCCTGTTCCTTGCTTATATGTAATCTCAAAGTGGAATCTGAATAAGAAAGACATCCATCTTGTGTGCATATGGTTGTCATATATCAGACTGCTCAAAACCTCTACGGGTTTATGGTCCAGACTAACACAGGAGCCTGTGACACCTTCAAGTAATGTGAACAAGGTGCAAAAGGTCCCCTTGATGTCTACAAATCTCGATCATAGATGGAATTATTTTGTTCTGTGCTACTCAATGTTCATTGTAAAAATCCACGGGATGTAGATCCTCAAAATCCCAGTCTCTTTATGATAAGATGTCTCCAATAGCTGATGCTGAGGCATCTGTTTCCACAATGAATCTCTGCGGTATATCTGGGTGTCTCAAAATAGGAGCTGGGAGCGGTTTCCTTCTTGAAGACATTGACCTCGGCATTCTCGCTCTTACCGAGACATGGTCCAATGCCAGCTCAGTCATTGCTTTTCACTCCCTCCTTCCTGACGGCTTCAAGATCATCTCCATGCCTCAACCTCCCTGCCCTGGCCGGGGGTTGCCTTATTCTCCCTGAGTGGGGTCCTGCTTCCATCTTACCTGCCAGCTCTACTATTTCTTTGAAAGCCTGGTTTGCAATTTGGTCATCTCTACTATCTCCACCCTGACCATTGCCACCATTTCCTGGCTTCCAGGTGCTACCACCATGTTTCTTTCTGAATGGGCTGACTTCTGCTCTTCCTTACTCTTCTCCCCATCCAACCTACTCCTACTTCTACTGGGTGACTTCCACATCCAACTGGACTCCTTAGACTCTGCTTCCACTCTCTTCACTGACCTCTGTACCTCGCTTTCTCTCTCATTCTCCCTTCTGGCCCAACCCACTCAGCTGGACACACTCTGGATGCCCTCATACACTCTGACCTCTCTCCCCCCCACTAGTCACTCCTCTCTCCTGGTCTTATCATTCTCTCCTATCCTTCCACTTGAGTCCCATTGGCCCCTTGACTGCCTCCTAACCCTGGGAAGTTCCCCCAACCTTGTTCGCTAACATACGCCTAATGAAACGAGTATCTGCAGCTGCCTACGCTTCCACCTTCGTCTGCCCCACCTCTGACTCTACCTCCGACTCTGCCCTCAGCAAGCTCCACCTTTCCATCACCAAAACTCTCGACATTCTTGCTCCGGTCATGAGGATCTGCTTGAAACCTGCATCTAAGTGTAAAACCCGGAACGATACCGAACCTCTGGCCCTGAAACGTAAGTGCAGTGCAGCAGAGCGGAAGTGGCATCCTCAGGTTTATCCTCTGGCAAACTGGTCTGCCGCCTGCTCCAAAGTCAATACAGACACTCCATTCGTGTCAAGAAAAGATCCCACATTTAGGCACAGGTTTCCAGTGCATCTAATAACTCGGCTGAACTTTTCCAAATCTGCAGGGAACTAGCCAATCCCTCCTCAGTCTCCTCCTCCCGTTCTCCCTCCCAGAACCCATGACATCCTTACCACCCTTGCTGCCCACCCTCACAACCCTTCCCTTACCCCCTCACCCCAAACCCTCCCCCACTCCTCCTTTCTCATTCTCCTCCTTCAGCCCTGTCACACCTGAATAAGTTACCAGAGTTGTCCGCACCATGAAGACTTCCTCTAAGCAGGTTTCCCTTGCTCATCCAAGACAATCAAGGATAACATTGGCTCTGTTTCCCCTGCTCTTGCTGACTTCTGCAATCACTCTTCTGTCACAGGATCTCTCCCCTCCTCCCTTAAGCACTCCCTTGTGTGCCCACTTGTGTGCCTACTCTAGAAAAAACATTTATTAGATCCTACCTGCCCTGCCAACTACCACCCTATTTCCATCATCCACTTCCAAGGGAAACTGCTGGAGAAGTTGGTCTTGCCCCAACCCAACTCACACACTCAAATTGTTGGTGGTATCCATGACCATCAATCTTGATTCTGAGCATCCAGAGGCATGGAAAATGCTTTTTTGAACACCCGTGAAGAACTGCTCACATCTCTGGACTCCAAGTCCCCAGCTGCCCTTATCCATCTCAATCTTTCCTGCGCTTTTGACACATACAACCATTCCATCCTCATACAAAGGCTCCATGATACCCTTGGTATCTCAGAACAGGCACTGGACTGGCTGACATCCTTCCTTACTGACCTCTCGTCTCAAGTCATCCTGGGCACCATCTCCTCTCCTACCTCCCTCTCCAACTGTGGGGTCTCCCGGGGCTCTATGCTCTCCCCCTTTAACATCTACCTTGCTCTGCTTGTATGCCTCATCTCCTCCTTCTCTTCCAACTTCCAGTGTTACACAGATGACACACACCTATTTTACAAACTCTATGCCGACCTTCTTGCACCCTCTATCATCCCTGACTGCCTATCTGCCATCCAGTCCTGGTGCACTGCCAACAATCTCTGCATCGATGCCTGTAAAACTGGGATTCTTCCCATCAGGACCTCTACTCCCTCCTTCTTGCCTTCACTGTGGAAGTTCCTTTTGGGCTCTCCCACTGCACCCTATTCTGAAGCCAGAAACCTTGGAGTCATCTTCAACTCCTGTCTCTCGTTCTTCCCTCACACTCAGGACATTGACAAGAAGTCCCACTTTCAGCTCTTCCTTCTCAAAGCAATTCTCCATTTTCTCACTTTCCCCCAGATGCTCAATGTGACCCAAGCCCTGGTTCTCTCTAGGCTTGACTATTGAAATAGCCCTCTCCTGAATCTCTCTGACCCACTGAACTGATGCAGAATGGGGCAGCGGGACGTATCCTTGGCCTTAAGACCAGGAACCGCATCTCTCCTGCACTAAAGTCTTATCAGCCAAATAGACTAGAACAAACATATCCAACAGGTCCAGAAAAATATAATTAAAAAGATGTTGAAATATCCCTGGACAATTTCATAAGTCAAGGGACATCCCTAGATAGTCAAAATGCCCATAAAATGCATCTCAGTGAAGTTTCAGCAAAGTTTGGCAGTCTTTGCAGTAGGAGAAGGTGCTATGCAGTGCTGATTGTTTTACCCTGGGACATCAGTGTTCGCTTACCTGTACTGAACCGTGAGCCTTAAACACACCTGGCGGGCATGTAAATGCGCGCATCTCATCAATGTTTCAGCAAAGGTTGGCAGTCTTTGCAAGACTCAGCAAGACACAGCAAGATCCCATGCCTTGATGGACATCTGGTAAGTGGGAGAGTTTGCCTATTTATCACTGCTGGGCCATGTTGCTGCCTATGAGGTCGATTATATTTATAAAACCAAAGCAAAGCAAAATTGAAAAGGGGGGGCTTATGCCCTGCGCAGTAAGCAGACTATAGTCACTTTCAGCACTTTGTGTGTTGAAGAAACAACAGACTTTGTTTTAATACATCTTCTGTACAAAGTAATACTGCAAAGAGCACTCCCCCGAAGGAGAACATAAAGGGAAAATTACTGCTTTCTTTGGCCCCAATGGTAAACAAAACAGCGATACACAACTGTGACATACAATGATAGAAGGAAGTAATGCATCTGAAGTGTCTCCAAGCCATCTTCCTCACAGTCTCCCCCTGCTCCTGCTACCCTTACCCCTCCCTCCCCCCAAACTTCTCACCACATTGTCCCCTTTCTCTTCCAACCCACTCCCCTTCACCTCTCTCCTCCCACAGCAACCAATCCTCCATTCCACATTTCCACATTCCAGAACTACACCCAGATACCCTATCCCTCCTGCCAGATCCACACGAAGATGCCCCATCTCTCTCTCATGAGCCACACCCAGTTATCTGATTCCTCCCTCCAGGACCATACCCAGATACCCCATCCCTATTTCCAGATCCACAACCAGGTGCCCCCATCCTTACTTCCAGCCTGCTTCAACCCCCACAGGAGACAACACAGGCACGAGCATTAAGAGGCCCCAACCAACCCGCCGACCAGGCAGACTAGGAAGGAGGGCGTGGTGTTTATGTACACACCACCACAGTTAGCCCGCACAATTCGATTTATATATATCTATTGTTAAATGTGTAAATATTTATGTATTTCTTTTTTAAAACCAGAGCAATGCATTCCACATCCCCCACAAACCTCACCCGATGCCCAACACGAAGTCCCCTGAGCAAAGGCCCAACTTGCTGGGAAGGGACGGGAGCAGCGACTCCTTAAAGGGGGATTTTCAGTTGATGCTGTAGTTAGGAATGCCATTGGCAGAGGACAAAACAGAGGGGCCGGTGATGGTTCTGACTTTTCTAGGAATTGACCTGGTTTCATTTGCCATGACCTCATGCTTGCCAGATGACAAGGTGAGCAAGCTGTTACAGTTGTTGGAGAGGGAGATAGCGGCACATAAGATGATGCTGGTAGACATTTGTTGGGCATCTCAATTTTGCGTGTCGGGTTGTGTCGGGTTGTGGCTCTGGGTCGTAGTTTAGGCAGGAACATAGCACGTTCTATGATGGCAGCGAGGTACCCACATCACAGGGTGAGGGTCTCAGGGGCAATCAGAGAGGATTGTAGGGTATGGCTGAGATTTCTGGAGGAATCAAATGGTGTGTCTATGTGGCTGCAAGGGGACCAAGTGGCAAGGGAAGCTCAAGTTTTCTCTGATGTGGTGGGGAGCTGGATGCTTTGGTGTGTACTAAAGGGATAGATGGGGCCTCATTACGACCCTGGCGGTAAGTTACCGCCAGGGCCGTGACTTTACCGCCATGGTGCTAACTACGTTAACACCATGGCGGTAAGGGGATTTACCGCCCCATTCCGACCTTGGCGGGGCGGTAAATCCCCAATCCCCATTTACCCTTCCCCATTCCCATTTTTGCCCCATAGGGCATAATGGGAGTGGGGAAGGCGTTAATTACGCCACCGTAAATTACGGTGGCGTAATTAACACCAAGTTCCCTTACCGCCATGGTTTATTACACCCGCTAAAAGCAGGTGTAAAAACCGCCATGGCGGAAAGGGAACTCGTAATTGGCGGAAAGGGGTTGGCGCAGCTAACGCTGCCGCAAACCCCTTTCCGCCAGGGTCGTAATGAGGCCCATGGTGTGAGTAGAGGTAGCCTGAGAAATGGAAGAGATGGGGAGGAGCATAGCTTTCTTGGAGTTTTTCCCATTGCTAGTGGCGCTGGATTTGTGGGGTAGAGAGTTGCAGAATAACAAGGTGAATTTCAACATGGGCAATGAAGTGGTGGTCAACATTGTGAACAAGTAGTCAGCTAGGGACCAGAGGGTGGCCAGGCTAATGAGATTTCTGCTGCAGTGCCTGAAGTGGAATGTGGTGTTTAGCGCAATGTACAACCCAAGGAAGGACAACTGAATTGCTGATGTATTAACTCATTTTCAATGGCAGAGATTCCATGGGCTGGCACCGGAAGCAGAGGTGGAGGGGACTGTATCCCAGAGGAGCTGTGGCAGCTAAGAGATTGAGAACCATGCATTTAGTAGAGGGTTCACTGGCCCCAGCGTCACAGGCTGCATACAGGATCACATGGTTGAAGTTTTTGAAAGGGGGAACACGCAGTTGGAAGGGGATGGAGGATGAGGAGAACAGAAGGGAGGATGTGATCCAATTTATATTGAGCTGTGTGGGCAAGGGTTGGTCCAGAGCAACGTTAGTGGGGAAGCTGGCTGGCATTGCCTTTTATGGGAAGTGGTTTTGGGGCTTTCAGCCCAGCGGGGGGGGGGAATGGCAAGTAGGATGTTGGTAGAATTGGCAAGGGAAAAAGGAAAGGAGAAGGATGTGAGGAGGCAAGTGTCAGTGGCCCTGTTAAGGAAGTTATCCCAGGCTCTGGAGGCCGTATGGTGGTCACCTTGGGAAAGAGACATGTTTTCAACGTGTCTGATTTGGCTGTTTTTGTGGCATTTAAGGTGTCGGAGCTGGTACTGAAGGGATGAAGAAGGAGGTCTGTTGTGGAAGGACTTCTCTCTGTCAGAGGACAAAGTGGTTATAAAAATGTGTAAATCAAAGACGGATCATTTGGGTAAGGGTTTTTGGGTGCATTTGGAGAGAGGTATTAGGGAGTTGTGTCCAGTGAAGGTGGGAGCGCTGTGGAAGGAGAGATGTAGGCAAAGGGAGGGGTTGGTTTTTCAGCACAAAAACAGGGAAGGGGTGACACCTACTCAAGTTTTGGGGGTGATGAGGCCCGTGTTGGCGGTGGGTGAGAAAGCAAAGGATTTTGGTACTCATTCTTTTAGGATGGGATCAGCATCAGAAGGAAGCAGGCTGAGTCTATCTGAAGAGAAAGTGAAGAGCCTGGGGTGCTGGAAATCATTAAAGCACATAGGGAACATCAGAGATCTGGGAAAAGGGAGCTCTTAGGAAACAAAGGGCTGGGGTTTAGGGGGAGGGTCAGCAGAGAGGAGGCTAATTGTCTTTTTCTTTTTGAGATGTGGCACAGACGAGTTGTGAGTTGCCTCAGATCTGGATATGCGGACATTCCATAGTGAAATTGGCAGGGAAATATGTGGTAAGAAGGGTTTTCGGTACTCAGTTGGGGTGCAGCAAGTGGCGTTGTTGAGATGGTCTGGGGTTGGGGGCTCAGATGGGACCAACTGTTGCCTATGCTGGCAGGTATGGGAGAGCTTCATAGAATAACCACAGCTCTGGTTTTACATACGGGGGAGAACAACCTTGTTCCGGATATAGGTGTAGCATTGTTAAAGAAGGTGAAGAGCGACCTTAGTTGGTTGAGGGAGATATGGCCTGGGGTTATATTTGTTTGGACTGAGTTGATTCCAAGGAGGGCATGAAGCGGAGCTGCGAAAGAGGGGGTGGTCGAACAGATGAGGAAAAAGATGAACAGGGAGATGTTGAGGTTCTACAGGTCCTGTGGGGTGCAGACACTCACATACGCGGAGATCAAATATGACGATGGAGTTCATTTGTCACTTATGGGGAACCAGTACTTTTTGATTGAAGTAAGGTTGATAGTGGAGGGTATCATAAAAGGTTGGAGGTAGAAGAGAGTGGGGGGGGCAGAAAGAACATCTCAGGGGAGGGTAATTTTGGTGCCAGAAAATATGGCCAGGTGGAGGATGGTTGCGGAAGCAAAAATGGGTACTAGAGAGGCAAAGGAGGGGGGTGACGGTTTTTGCATGGACAGGTTACCCGGGGGTACAAAGAGGGGTAAGAGGTACTGCATAAGGAGGGGCATGGCCTTGGGGAGAGGATTGGGGGAGAAACCGTGAATGAAGGTTGAGAGGAATTGAGGGGTAGGGGAGGGAGAAGGGGGCAGGAAGTGATACATTGTTAATTGTTTAATTAATTAATTAATTGTTTTGGTGATTGTTAATTGATCTGTTAGTCTAAAAGGCCAGAGTGCCAGGTTAGCTGATTTTTTGTAAGATGTGGCCTGTCACATTAAAGCAACCTTTTCCACTTCAAGCAAGTCAGTGATTTTTGTGCAGTGAGCCCAAGGGTGACGCCCGGGGTGTACACGCAAGCCTTTCCCCTGGGGGGATTTTGGGTACTGCACAAGCCAACAAGCATTTTCTGCATGGTCAGGGAAAGCTACTAAGATTCCAAAGGGTAGATACTTGAGAAGATTAGGGTCCACCCGTGCTACATATACCTTTCCGTTTCGTCATGGGGAGTCAATTGATTGCCGTCGTGTTGAAGGCTTAATCAAATTGAGGGATGGTGAAGATAGAACCCCCCACAAGTGTCCAAAACACACATCTATCAACACTGTTTTGTTTGTTTAATACACAGTTCATTAAAGAAAAGATATGCAGGTCTGAGACGAAACACATGACCTTCGAAAGTTAGTTTAGATTGTCATGTGCCTGCCACTGTCACTTGGCCAGAAAAACATTTTGTAGTAGTGTGTGAATATTGTTAGTGGCCAGAGGAAAGGCATTGAGGTGACAAGTCCAGACCAATGTCTGTGTAATAAGAAAAGTGAATTCTTTGTTAAGTGTAATTATATGTTTTAATCTGATTTCTGAGTCACTTTTACTAACCCTGTCACCAATTTCTGTGAAAAATAACCCAGCTAGAGTGGGTATGAAACTGTTTTTTTGTGCTATTGAGTTTTTTAAATATTTCTTATATAATAAAAATATATAATTTTGTGCTTTAAATCACTGAGCGCAGTAATGTTTATGCAGGTACAACTTTTCTGAATGGAGTGTGACTGAGTGAGAATCATGATGATGGATGGCTGATCAGATTCACGAAAAACATATTAGTCTCCCAGAGGTGTGATTTTTTTCCACCTCAAGAGGTGCCATCCAATGGCAGAGAAGTATTCTTATCACTGTCAGTATGAACTGTGCCAACCAATCAGATTGTGTGGTAGTGATGTTAGTGTAATGATGACTATGGTTGAAGGGTTCGACCTTGTTGGGGTTGTAGATAATGTAATAGCCAATGGTAGACTCCAAAGTATAGGGATCTACAGGGGTCTTGATTAGCGTAGCCAATTATCATGCTAGAAAATGAAAAGTGTTATTTTTGATAACTATGCAAATTGTCTAGTTTCGCACCTAATGTGGGCTTTTTGAGTTTTGTGTATCAAGCATTCTTGGATTCAAATTTGGCTTCTTCTTGACAGCACGTTCTACATTTAGATGTAGATTAAGTGCTAGAATAACTGCTTTATTGCTTGGCATCACATATACAGCGTATGGGGACATGGCTTAGCCAAATGCACGACACGCTGAATTATTGGAGATTGCAGCAGTGAAGGATCTACTTGATTTCCGTTCTCCAACCAATATGCTTTCCAGTGAAATCCCTGCTGGCATGGTGGCACATGTACACCTGGATGTCTGGAACCACCTGAGTAACTTGTCTCTGATACTATTGTATACACCTCGACCAGCTTTTCAGAAGTGGCCATGACACAGTGGTAAGGGTACATGCAAAAGCTGTATTTATGTGGGATTCTTAAAACTTAAAGATTTTTTTTTTATCAATGGTGAATTTGCCCCACTGGATGAATTAGTGGATGAGGTGAATTTCGATTAAAGTTTCATGTTCAGATACGCACAGGTGAGTGACAAATAGCGTCAGGCTGCACATGCGTTCCCAAATGCCTGACATAGGATGTATTGTACACCAGCCAAGTGTGACACCTATGTAGACTTTGAGTTATCCCTATTTGGACACAAGAAATTTCGTCAAGTGGCTGACTATCTGATCAAATGCCCATTGCCTCATATTAGACACCAGTACTTAAGATTTAGATTAAATCTGTGGCCCACAAATGCTATATTGGCAAGGAGAGGCCTAGTTCCCAAAGATCAGAACTTTAGTTGTTTCTTTGAGATTATAACCCAGAAAGAAACACTACAGCATCTAATCGTGGAATGCCCTGCTTTGGTCTCTAAACGGTATGTTTTTTTAACAAATTTACTCAATATATATTGGGCCTCATTCCGAGTATGGCGGTAAGGGATAGCGGCCACCGTTAACGAGACCGGTGGCGGTAATCCCTTACCGCTATACTCCGAGTTCCCTTTGCGCCCTCGCCCTTAACGCCTGCTTTGAGCAGGTGTTAAAGTCGAGGGCGCAAAGGGGCCTCCAAGCCAATAACGGTGACCATAATGAACGGTCACCGTTATTTGCATCTTCCCCATTCCCATTGAGCCCTATGGGGGCTCATTTGGGAATGTGGAAGAGCCTTGGTGAATGGGGAACTACCGCCCCACCAACCTTGGAATGGGGCGGTAATTCCGCCATCCACCAAGGCGCTGCCGGTCCGGGTACGGCGTCAACCAAGGCGTTAATGGCGCCATTGGTTAGCGCCATACTCGGAATCGGGCCCATTGTCCCTTAACTGTGAATGAGATATGGCGAATTATTTTCACCTGCTCAAGACGTTCAGTTAAAATTGCAGTCGTGCAGTTTTTGGACACCATTCTTCCTCAAACATCCGATTAGGTTAAGAGGTCCACAATGATATATTCAAAAGATTGGTGTAAGGCTGTACTGAAAGATTAGGTGTGACGTGTATATATTTTGTTGATATTTTTATTTTATTTTACTTTTATTATCCTTCATGATTTGCAATGATATTTTAAAGTGTACGTTTGTATTTTTAAGTGTTGTTTATTCACGAACTTCATACTAAGAATTGCTGAAAAAGGGAATTGATTTCTAAAAATTAGATGTATACCTATGGTCAAATAGTTTTTGTCAATTTGAATAATTAATTTTAAAAATCACTTTGTTATTTTAGTAATGTATTAATGTATGTCATTTTTGTATTCATCTGTTTTTCTAAGAGATTTGAAAGGTTGATATACTCAGCCAACCAATTATATATATATATTTTTAAAAGATATATGATGTGCTGCTATTGATGCTCCATGGGTTAGTAATGAAATTAAGGACTGTGACAGCACTGGACAAAGAATTGCTGGATTCATGATTAAAATGTTATCTACAAGTCGTTGATGATGGCATTGGGTCTTTCCAACTCCTGACCAATGAACAGTGGGCTAAATGTTGTGTGCTAATGAAAGAGGTATTGACCAATGCTATGTTAGTGCTAATACAATTTACCTATTTAAATAGGGTGTATCTGAACACCAGAAGTTACAAAGAATTAGCACTGAGAAATTTGAGAATGTGTATTCTGTGCAATGCAACTGGGCACATTTAAACACCCAATTTGGCAGTGAGCCACAAAGACTGCTCATTGGAGGGAACTATGTCTATATATCTAAAAATATACAAGCTCAATTAGAAATCATTGTAATGTCTAGATATAGAGATGGTGTATGTATTTCTTACTCATTCAGGCAAACAAGGAGCTCAGGCACTGCACATAAATCACACAAGCAGATGACTGCCACCGCTGCATCCTCCTTTGGTTCCAGTCACACATGCTGTGTAGACATTATTGTAGTACATGTAAATATACTAAGTACTGTGATTAGCACTACTTAGCGCAGTTGAGTGTACTTGTCCCTTGCAATCTATATGGCATGCACCTAGTCAGGTCCAGGCAGTACCTTTCTCTGATCTTATGAGACGCTGGGGTACATGGCTTGGAGACTATGCCGCAAGTCTGCTAAGATCATAGATGATCATGGACCACCTATCCACCCTGGGAGGAAGACCACAACTCTCGGATCCCTTGTGAAGTGCAGTGCAGCTTGCCACTAGACAACCTGTCACCTGGCAACATCTTGCCACTCAGTCTGTTATGTAGTGTAAAGTAGTACTATATTGCACACTTCTTGGCACGTGGCTTTGGAACGAAATGGATATAGGATGGCATGGAAGGGACAGATAGTGGCGGTTGAGGGAGAGTTTGATGGGTGAAATTGAAGGTGTTCAAGGGTGCAGTTTGGAAGTACTAGTGCCCGTACGGTTCTGGATATGAAACTTTGGTTGCAATATTCTTTTTTTCCATTGGATCCACATATATTGCAGAAGTGCTTTCAGCAAGATGTGTGACATTTGATGATGTAGTGGACAGAGGACAATCTATCAAATATGCCCCACCAGGGTGGGAAATGTGAATATTGAGGGTAAAAAGGAGTGTGGGATCCCCTTTACTGAGAACGAACATGGGTCAAACACCCTGTTATATGGAATTTCTTCCACACAGGAGGGTCTAAAAACATTTTTAGCTCGCTGCACCCTTCACAGAAGAGAAATATTCATTTGCAAATTAGTCTCTGTGCCGCCCACAGAGGCAGTCCAACACCAAAATGATAGGCAATTCTCCTCTGAACAAGAGTGCCATCAGCAACCCCAGACACATGTTTCCGCCTTGTTGGGCCTTTCTAAGGCACAGTGAGCAAGGGGTCCACTCCTAGATTACCCTTGGTTACTTAGGATGAACCTCAGAGTGTGGGAGCCCCTCTCAAACGAACATGGGTCAAATAACCTGTTCTATGGAATGTCTTCCACTCAGGAGGGTATGCAACCATGTTTTAGATCCCTGCACCCTTCACAGAGGAGAAATTGCATATCAGTCTTTGTTTCACCCAAAGGGCAGTCCAGCACCGAAATGCTACAATATTGTGGGTGATTGTGCAATCAATGAAAATTGAGACCCTGTAATGAGTTTATTGGGATATGAGAGAGCAATTGTTCATTGTGTCAAATGATGGATGGTTGAACTACAGTAATTTACTGGATGATTTGGGGTGAATTGTCCATGGTCTTTTTGTTCTTGAAAAATGTTCAATAAAATGTATTGTCTTCGAAGTATCTCATGCATGGCCAATGACATACTGTGATGTTTTCTACATTTGCTAAGAGGAATTGCAGGGATTTAAACATAGGACTGCTCTCAAATGTGATACTAAACCTTTTGTTCATAACATTAGGCTGATGTTATGCATATTGAAAAATGAACTTGCACAAGAACTAAATATGCTGTTGAATGAATGATCAAATAAAATGGAGTGCTCAGAATGACTTGCCCCATTGTTTTACCAACTAAAACTTCCAGAAATGTGAGCATGTGTGATGACCTCTGAAACCTCAAAAATTATTTTGAGTGGATACCTTACCTATTCAGAACATCTAAGAGGTGTTAGTGTCCCTAGAGACATTTCACTATATCCTGTGTGTTAGCAATCATGTTGGCAGAACAGTTGTACCAGCTCACTTCATTAATCACAGCACATCACTCTCTTTTCTATTTCCAGGCCCTCATCTGACCGCTACTATGGTGTGCCTTTGTTGCATTGAAAACATACCCACAAGAGGTTGGGCTGCAGAAATATCCCTTTGAAAATATTTCCTGCTCCAGTTGCTGTCAGCATTGGGGGGCCCACAATGTTTGAGGAAATGTAGGATGCAGATGAAAACTGCATGGTGCAGTGGCCTAAGTTAACAAAAGAATATTGATGATCGGTGGATGTCTATGTCTATGTCTGTGAGCTTATAACGCGCCGTAAGCCCGCAGGCATCAGAGTATAGGGAGACCAGTAGTGTTAAATTCACGGATAGGGACTTTCGGGATTCGTGGTGTCCCGGCAGAACTGTGAAAATCATATGTGCTTTAAGGCTATTGGAATAAAAATGTTTTCCATGCTTTCCTGAAACTAAGATAGTCTCCTTCCTGTCTCAGGGCAGCAGGTAGCCCATTCCAATATTTTGCCACCTTGAAAGGAAAGGATCTCCCCTGTCCAGATGCCCATTTGGCCTCTGGTATGTTTAGAAGACCTATGTCTGCTGATCTTAGGCATCTTTGGGGCACGTACAGTGAGAATTGTTTTTTGAAATAGGACGCCACCTCTCCAAAGAGGCATCTATGGACTATCATCATCGCCTTGAACTTAACTCTCTCCTCTATTCTGAGCCAATGCAGTTCCTTTCTTCCTGCTGATATATGGTCTCTATATTTCATTTTCGTAATGATGCGAACTGCATCATTTTGCATCACTTGGCACCTTATTAACTCTTTCCTAGAGGCTCCCAATAGCAAGGCATTTCCATAATCTAAGCAAGACAACAAAATTGCTCTTGCGATGGTAGCTGTGTTGATCTCATTTATAAAGGGTCTGATGGCTCTTCGAAGACGCAGGTAGTACATAGTGTTTTTGTACAGATAATTAACCTGTGCTTCAGAGCCTACTGATGCTTCAACCATCATCCCCAGAGTTTTTACTTTGGGCACTACTGGTATGATGGCTTCTTTGATACGGTAGTCTTTGTATTGGGTGTCGAGTTTGAATCTGGCCTGACGTGATCCGAAAACCATTAGTTCGGTCTTGGTATTGTTTAGACACATCCAGTGTCTTTGCATCCAGATATCAATGATGTTATATATTTCCTCTATTTTCGCACTGTCGATGGCATAGTCTCCCGTCAGTTCAAAAATAAGCTGCGTATCATCAGCGTAATTGGTGAAGAATATGCCAATGTTTTCCAGCAGGTTACAGAGACTTCTCATATATAGGTTAAAACGTAATGGAGACAAGCTTGCTCCCTGAGGGACCCCGAACAAGATCGGGGTTGCTTCTTTTCAGAAGTATTTGCCCCAATGTATTCTCTCCTTCCTGTCCTTCAGGAAACATGCTAGCCATGCCAGTGATGTTGACGAGGACCCAGCTATTTGATCAAATGCTTATTGAAGTAACTGGTGGTCTACCAGGTCAAATGCCGCACTGAGATCCAGCAGCATAAGTAGCCTGGGTTTGGCTTTCTCTATCAGCTCCAGAATGTGAGTCTGTAAATCCAGCATGGCTGACTCTGTACTGTGGGCCACCCAAAAACCTGACTGCTGTTCATGTAATGCATCCGATGCTTCCACATGTTTTTGTAGCTGGTTTTGAGCTATTTTGTCTAGGATTTTCTAAATAAAATTAGAATTAATAATGGGGTGAAGATTGCTAGGATCTTTGGGGTCCAGACCTGCCTTCTTTACTAGAGGGGTTATCGTAACATTTTAATTGCTTTGGGAACTGATCCCTCAGTAAAAGAAGCATTAACTAACCTAGTTAGGATGGGTGCGAAAAGTCCTTTGTGGTCCAAAATGATCTTAGATGGAAGGATATTTTCGGCGCAAGAAGTTGGCTTCATTTTGGACATCACCAGGCATAGTTCTTCCTCAGTAACAGCTGAGAAATTGAAACCCTCTCTCTCTTTAAATATGAGGTTTTCTCCCCGGGGAGGGGCGGGGGGCGTTCTGTGCTAGTGGCAGCTCTGGCTGATATGATGTTATTCCTTACTTTTAAGATTTTAACGGAGAAGCCTTCTTGTACCCTGTCACAGTCTTCCTTGGATGTAGTATGTGGAGGTGAGAGCATCTTGGGTTTTTCCATGTCCTTAAGTATTTCAAAAAGTCTACTGGTGGAGGTAGGAGCTGCCTCTATTTCTTAGTTATAATAATTAGATTTTGCTTCTTTAACTGCCTTTCTGTACGCTTGGTCAGAGGGTTTCCAGTCCTCACTGTTTTCCTGGGTTTGATTCCTTCGCCATGTTCGTTCCTTGGCACGTTTTGCTTGTTTGAGTTTGTTAGTATGCTCATTGTACCATTTACATTTGTTATTGTTTTTTCTTACTAACTTACTTTTCAATGGAGCATACTTGTCTACCATCGCCTGCATATGTTTAGTGTATTTCAGTAACATATGTTCTCAGTCATCGTTGTCTGTAAAGGACTTGAGGATCTGCAGTAGGCATGATTTTAGTTGCTCCGACCCAATATCCTTAACATTTCTACTCCAAACGTTCACATGTGGGTTCTCTAGCTGTTTAGATGAGGGAGTTAGAAGTATCTTGAAAGTCACCAGACTGTGGTCAGACCAGATACAAGGCTCTGTCTTTACCTGTGCTGATTGTAAGTTATTTGTGCAGATCCAGTCCAACTGGTTATCCTGTGAGGTGGTGGGTTCATTATTTATTATTTGGAAGCCGAGGTTGTTCATGGAGCTTTCCAAACCATGGCCTCTTTATCTTCTGGGTTCCCTCGCCACCTGTTCATATCCCCTACTAGTAGTATGGATGAGTTATCTGAAACCAGTTTGCTTATTTTCAAAGATACATCATTATCAAAGTCAGAAGTTAAAGATGGTGGTCTGTATACCACAATGATGTTCAGACAGTCATTGGGTGTGTGAGTTAGCTTTAATTGGATGGTCTCGCACCTCATGCATTCAAAGTTAGCTTTGAAGAGGTGTAATGCTTCCTTGGCTATTACTGCCACTCCTCCGCCCAGTCCATGATCTCTATTTTTATTATATAATGTGTATCCCTCGGGTACTGCATTTATACCAACTGGGCAGATGGGGTCCTTTAGCCATGTTTCGGTAATGCGCATGAGGTCTAGGTCCCTGCCTGTAATAAGGTCATGGACGCTATGTGCATGTTTATTTAAAGAGCATGTATTCAACAGGCCCACTTTCAGGGTTAGTGTATCGCATTTCCATTTGTATCACATTTGCGGGCTGTTAACTGCCTCCCTGTCTGACTGTTTTGTGAGCCTCTCCTTTAATGCCTTGTTGCCTTTCACGTACAAATCTGCTAGGAGGCTGTTTGGCCACTGCAGATGGCTGCCAGCTTCCTGTTTACTCATTCCACCGTGCAAAATCGCCATCTCAACGTGCCTAATGGGAAAAGGATAGGTCTAATGTCAAGTAGAGCTGTAGTTTTCTCGGCTGATAACTAAAAGCTCCTCAGCATGTAAGAACGGTTAAAGTTAGTAAGGGAATTCAAAACTTGCTCACCTCTGGACCCTCCTTCCACCTCCTTGCACAGACTGCAGCAGACTGTGCCTGCCCGTGTGCGCCGGAGCGTGCACGCCGGGTTTCAATGGAAATGGGGTCTGCTGGGGATTTTAGTTTCTTGCCTGGCTGGACGTGTGCAGAGAAATTACTTCTCTGTTTTAAATCACGTCGATAGTTTGAGCTGGAAATTAGATGACTTGACTTCACAAACTTAGTAGGGTTCACCTGATAAGAACACAGACAATTTATAAATGCAAAACTACAATGGATAAAATTCAAAATACCTTAAAATGTCTAAAATACAGATTACAAAATGTAAATTTAAACAACTAGTTCCAGATAAGAAGGAAGACGTTGAGGATAGTGGTTTTGGTTCAATGTCAAGGGAGGATTTAGCATTGTTGAGGGAAGCAAGATGGAGAACTCTAAGATTAATTTGTCAGTTGAAGTTAAGAATTTGTGAATATAATTAGTTAATGTAGATCACCTTGTAAGAGTCTCACAAAGGTAGATCATGGCACAGGGCCAGTGGCCAGGGCCAGTGGTGTCAAGATAGAGAATTATCTTCAGCCCCTGTTGTGGTTCATCGTGAACCGTGGGTTGCAATTGCTATGGACATAATGGGAGCATTCCAGGTGCAGGATCTGAATGCCAGGTATATCTTGTTCCTAATTTAACATTAAAAGGAGGGAAATTATTCCTGTCGAAGAGCTCACCACTGCAATTGTTAAAACAATGCTTGGAGGGGATAATTTACAGGAAGAGTCTCTAGGAAAGCTAAGACTGACATTGATGTACAATTTTGCTCTGAGACTACCCATGATTTCTTGAAAACATGTGCAATTTAATATTGATGTAGACCATTTATATCATTCCTGTGCAGGTTGGTTGATTCAATTGGTGATAACAAATGAGTTGGTATATCTAGGGGTGTCAAAACTATTGACCAAGCTATGGTGCCCTAACCCTCAAAGGGAATGTACCATAAATGCTCCTAAAACCAAACTCACTTAGTGCAACCATGAGTGTGAATGTGGGATGTAGAAGAGTGTTGGATGTGTCAGTAAAAGAACAGGACTCGTGTAAGGATTGGTTTGTCAGAAAAGCCAAGATGGGAAAATAGTATTGGAAGGTAGGTGATAAAATGATTATGTTATGTTAAGTTAAAGGTACTTATATAGCGCAGCGTCACCAACGGAATTGGTCCCCAGGCACTCTGGCGGATCTGTAAACAGGAAGGAGGGTGGGTAGGATTAGTTGGGAGGAGGGGAGTAGGAAAGTGGGAGAGGTGGTGTGGTGTTGGCAGCTTCAGCTCGGTATACACTGAGTGCTGGGCTTTGGTGCAAGTATCGGATCGGACGAGGCATTGTGTGCTGTAGGTGCTTTCTATGTGTTGATACAGTGTGGTAAAGTGCGTGCGGATTGCTGGGAGAGAAATGGTTGTGTGAGTTTTGTGTGCGTTGAGTATGCAGAAAATTGAGGGTTTGGTTAGTGGGCTCTGTATCCTCGTTCAGGTACTTCTGGTTCCGTTTGAGCTGTATCCTTGTGTGTGGGGTTGTTGCTGGTTCCTTATGGGTCATCGCGCTTTGGTGGTGCTGTGCGTGTCCAGCAGTGTTATAGTGAGTCTTGTATGGGGTGGTGGGTGTGTCTGAACCTTTTCTTCGGGTGTGGAACTGGGTTGGTACTATCAATTCTCTTGTTATCTAATGTGACACTGGTCAGTTGAAGCTTTGAATGGTTCAGGGTCAAAATGCTGTTGATGAGGCATCCTAGTGCGTCCGTCTTGGTCAGCCTGTGGATTCCGTTGTTAGTTTCCTCCTCTCATGACTATCTTTCAGTTAGTTTCACTATATCCTGTGTGTTAGCGATATCATCTCATATCTGATCTGATATATGAAATCCTTGCACTTTATCAAAATAGAAATCTACTTTTGGAGCCCATAAATGTTGCTATTATGGATGGTGGGAGAGTATGACCAGTGGTGTGCATCGTCAAGATGAATGGAAATAAATTGGTCCCTTCATGACCCTACGTATAACCGGAGATTTCTTGCACCCACTCCAGAGAGACTTGATATTGGTATGTATATATTTTAGAAGTGTGTTTATAAGTTCTTACCTATAAAGTGTATAAAATACATACATTACTGTAACCTTGTAAGAACCTTCTTTTATTTGAACCGAAAATGTGTTACACTGTATTTCTGTTGCCCCATATGCCCTCTGGAGAAGGGTGCCTTGGCTGCTCGACAATAGCTCCCCAAGACGTGCTAAGGACACTTGGAAAGTACCAGGAACTGGGTTCGATCAGGGTCGTGATCAAACAGAAGCCTCAGAGGATTCCTCCTGATGCTAGGGGATCAGAATTGTGGAGTGGCACTAAGGAGGTCAGTAGCACAGGGGCCCTGAGCACAAGGGCTCGTGCCTACGTTTATCTATGCACTGTGCAGACTGCAGACATTTCACACATCATGGAAACTAAGATAACTCTCTGCAAACGTGGTGACCCTCAGGAATGCACATTTGCTGGGACTAGTTCTTGAAGATCACGGTATGTATCGGTATCTGGATGCTGTGGCTCCCAAGGTGAACCTGTCGGGTATTGCGCAAGTGCTGGGTGTGGTAGTGCTGGGGCTACTTCTAGAAGATTCTGTTAGGTCAGGAGAACGAGGTTGGTAGTGTCTATATATATTAGAAAATAAAATGAATGTGTTAGAAAATAGTTATTTTCAAAAATGCAATTTGAAAATGAATTTGCATGGCAAGTCACTAACTTAACCTTGCTTCAGTTAATATATTCGAATATCTTTTAGAAACTGACTAGTTATAACTCGTTATTTGGGAGATAAGTTCGTTCTCTTTTATCAGTACCAATTAAAACCCAAGAGTTTAAATCAAAGCAATTAAGAGGACATTATTAATGAATATGTTAATAATTCCCACTCTAAATCCCACATATCACTATAAAGGGCTGTGTTAGAAAAATGTGCATAATCAAACAGCTCATTAATGACTAAATGGTTCCTTGAGGTGCAGTAATACATTCAACTTTTTTCTCTGGGGGTGAGATTTAATATTCAAAGAAACTCAATCAAACCTTTCAAGGTCAAATCAGGCTTCATGCAAATTATGTGAACTAATAAACTCAGCACTAATAACAATTTAGGTGGCAAGTGAGTTTTTATGGCTGGCTAGGAGCTTGCAATTTGACATTTTTAACACTAATGTAAATTTATATTTCAAAGCAACTTTCTTCTCGAAAAGTGACTGAGGTACAAGTAGAGGTAAATGCATCGCAACGATAAAGGGTTTAACAATAATTAGGTAATGGGATAAAAGTATATAAGTGCGTTACCTTGATGACCATTAAGTGATGAATAAAGGAATGGTGTTGGTGTAGTGAGCGTCCATTTTGTAGTGCTCATACAGCAGGAAATGGGAGAACGGCCATTATGTCGTGAAATCTTTAGTGTCAGGTAGATGCCTTGGTTTTATGTTAGTCCACAATCAAGACTAAGCATATTGAAAACGTATGATGATGAGCAGTATATATGCATGTAAACAATCGTCCTGAAGACATTAATTAATAAGTGATACAGTGAAACATGCAAACAAGTGCTGGAATTAACGATACATTGGTTTTAAATGTAAAGTATTAGGACCAGAATCCTTTTCACAAAAATTAAGATTACAGTAATTAGGGCATATGTGGTTTTCTTCTGCTGGACTTTGTGTATATTGTGGGTAATTTGTGAAGTCTGTGCAATTGTTCTAAGAAGTACAGGTAATGCACGGAAATCCGGTCAGTTAGATTGTTTTCATAAGTTGGGTTAGGGCTCAGCCAAGGGTGACACCTTTTCCCCCCTTGAACTTCTGGGAGGCCACAGTTAACACACACCAGTGTACATTTTACTAAAGGTGCTAATTGCATCTTGGCTCCCCTCCATGCAAGTGTAATCATTTGCAAAACAAAGTGCAATAAAAAGTATCAGAACAGGTAAATTCACCTTTCTGGCTTGCTTTTGCAACCCGTCTTGCATATACACATGGCAGGCGACATTTACAATGGCTTCACATGAAATCCGCCAAAAACAGTGGATTCCCTGGGAATCCATTGGTTGTAAGCCAGCATGAAAACATCATGCTCGTGTAATTCCATGCAACATTTCAAAGTGGAGCAGGAATGCATGGCGGGAATTTATATCCCGTTCCAATCCCCTCCTCCCAATGGAATCAAAATCCCCTGCAGTGTGAAAGTAATGCATACACTGCCTGCCCCTTGGTATTACACCTTCCCCTCCTCCCAATGGAATCAAAATCCCCTGCAGTGTGAAAGTAATGCATACACTGCCTGCCCCTTGGTATTACACCTTCCCCTCCTCCCAATGGAATCAAAATCCCCTGCAGTGTGAAAGTAATGCATACACTGCCTGCCCCTTGGTATTACACCATACATTTACATTCCAGGGACTTAGAAAATGACCCCTCCGGGACCTCTTCCCTGTTCCAGGTTTATACATTGGAGCCCGCCTCTATTCCGAAATCCTCGCTACACCACATGGGCAGTGCTTAATTTATGAAACAAGTGCCACGGCACACATATGTTGTAGCACGCCAGTCTCACAATTGACAGGGCAGTTCTCTGCCCACTATTGCCAGCACCCATGGGTGCGCCCCTTGTGTCAATATAGGATGTTATAGCTGCAACTCCCACATGACCATTGGGGGCGATGGATACACTTACAACAGCCGATGTGTGATTTGTAGGGGGCAAGTGGAACACGTTCCCCACCCATCCACAGCCTGCTTTCCTCATATGGTAAACTGATGGACAAGCACAGGCCCAATTATTACTAAACCGAAGCACTTCACTGTCCAGCAATGCACAAGATCTTCTTAAACACTCTAAAACAGGCACTCCTCCTCAGCAGTGGCACCCACCGTTATTTCCTTCCAAATCAGTGTTATTTATGAATGATTATTTATGACTAGAGGCTAAACCAACTACTCAGCCCTCACATTTCTACAAAACAAGAGTGAACCCAATCATAAAAGTGAAACAGACACAGTTAAGAGACATACCACTATTTGATATAGTGAGGAAACGCGGACTAAGATTCCATTCATACGCCAACGACATGCAGATCTATGTGGAGACAGAAAACTTGTCCGAGGCATTTGAAAATATTTACCTGTGCATGCGAGACTATACATATTTTAATTAAATACACCATCTGTGATAATCACTAAATAGTACAAAAACAGAACAAAACCCACCCCTGTGGAAAGAACAGAGAATAAGCACAGGTAGAAAGCACACAGGATAATGCAACAGGGGGGACGCATTCATAAACCACAATGAGTTAAAAATTATATGTTCTGGTATGAAAAGGGATGAATGGTGACCTACCCAGTATGTAGGGCACAAATAAGGACCAACGGAGCAGTTCCAGTCAATAGAACTATTTGCTGCACTTGGCGGTTCGACAGCATCAAACCAGGTTTCTCGGTGCTGTGTCTGTGGTTCGAATCAGCCTTGAAACCGGTAGTCCTGCTGTTCCAGAACGGGATCAGGGGTGAAGCTGATCACCCCCAATGCAACCTGGGGATGGTTAGGGAGCGGAGCTTGCCTCTGCCTTGGACACTCATCTTCGCATCCGGCGGAGGGCTTTGGAAGGTCATCTCTCCCAACCGCGGTCCAATGAATTTTTCTTCAGGTTTTTGTGCAAGCGTGAATCAAAGAAGGCATGAGAAGCTCATTCTTTTAAAGGCAAATGTCCACAGGTGATTGGCGTAAAGTAAGCCTGCTTTAAGGGGGCCAATCCCTGAGCTCAAGCTATGCAGTCTTTGCCTTCTGACATCACACCCAATGTTATTTGTGCTAAAGGAGTTGAAGGTTACAGGAAGGAAGGATAGAAATACAGAGAAACACGATTGTGGAATCTTCCTCCCACTAAACTGAGCTCCATGTCTACACAAACTCTGCCCCCTTTCTCTTGGCAATGGCATCAATGGCCCTTTTGGTATGCAGCACCCTGGTTGAGGCTAGTCCTTTTGGAATGGGTGTGCCCTGTTTCCCAAAGCAGCTTCTGTGTGGGACGATGTCTTGGTGGAAAGAGTGGGTACCCGACATCTCAAGGGATCAAAAGAAGAGGCCCATCATTTCAGTCTCCTGTCCTGCAGCTGCAGCTGACCATAATACACAATCATTCCCATGGACTGGGTTCAAAGTACTGACGCATGTATGATATCAATCTGATGTAGCTGCCCATATCTCTGTGAATTACTATCCACCATACCCTAAACACTGGTATGCCTTTATATTTAAAGATTAAAACTGCCACCAGAATAGTAATCCTCATATCTATGTGGTTTTGGAGGGGAAGACTTTAAATGCAGCCTCTTTGCTGAGGTGACTTGGCTGTCACAGCAGCTGTCAGATGGGAACATGCAACCCCTAGCCCTGGTCTGTGCATCTGTAGAGCAGTGGCTTCAGATGAGGATACTGATCCAGGAGGTCACAGGCGTGCACTATGCCTTTGGCATGGAGCTCGTGAAAAGGGAGATCTGGTTAACAGATCACACTTTCTGAGATGGAATTACTTGAATAATTGTATTAATTAGTACACATTGGCAGTTCCTCACAGTGCTACAGTAGAGAGTGCCGTGAAACAGGTTAACCCCCAGTATTGAGATATGACATGATATGGCATTTATAACACTCCGGTACACAAATGTTTCTAGGCGCTGACTAATCGTGGATTTGGAACTTCATGGTGGAGTTTTCCCTGTTTTTGAGGGCCATAGTTTGAGCAATTCGACCATCCACATGGTGGGTGTGTGCTCACCTGGGCAGTTTTGAAATTTTATATGACATTGAATGATGGTAGATCAACCTCTGGAAAATGTGTCGGGCTAATCCGCACATGTTTTCCTATGCTCAACACACAACATACACATAGACCTGTGTACTCTGGGTGGTCACAGCCTACAGGCACCGTCCCCCCTGTCATATTTAGTTGGGATATGACAGCCAAGAGTACATCAAGGTGGAGGGCAAAACCTTCCTCCTGCCATGGCCATCCTAATTAACTAACAAAGGCTCCATGGATCTGTCCTATCCTTTGTTGGCTCTGCAGATGGTGGCAGCAATTAACACAGTTAACATACTAATAGAGAATACTTAAATGGCCCTTGTGGGGCCTGGTTGCAGGACTAAAAAAAGAGACAGGAAAACCCCAGAAAACCTTGATATACATCTCTGTCAACCTGAAGCCAGTGAAGGCAAGCGTCCCCAAACAGCACGATCCTCCCCGCAATGAGAGACAATGAAGGACTCTCCCAAAATGGGAATAAGGCCAAGACAGAGTGCGGGTGAGCGTAAATGGGAGTTTATCAATCAGAATAGGGCATGCAAAGAACTCTGCAAACTCCGAGAGCGCTCTGTCTGACAATAGCAAAGACAGGCGTATATATTTACAAAAAACGTCATAAGAACCTACACACTATAGGGGGCACAAGTTCAATGGGATTGGGTGGCGACGACTAACTATAGGTGCTGCTGCGATGTGGTTGGCTTTGGCTGGAAGACGTCACTGGTCAGCCTCGTGGGTTGGGCTGGGCCTGGCAGGTCGGCTGAGTTCATCCGGACGGTGGTGTTGTGCCATTGTGGCCAGTGTCAGAGATGAATGTCTTTTCCTGACTTGGTTGCCCTATGCCATGCACACCGCAGTCATTCAGCCATTTCAATATTATTTTCTTCAGTAAATCTTCAAATAGGTTATACTACAGGTTAATGCAACACAGGAGGAATGTACCTTGTGAGGGGTCTGGGGGTAATACGTCAGGACATGGTTACCAGTGTCCTGTTGACCGGGGCCATAGGTCGAGGGGCTAAGCTTCAGGGCCTGGGACGGGCGGTACAGGTCTTCCTGCCTTGTTAGAAGTTGTTATGGATGTTTCGCTGTGTGTTGTCAAAGTGTTGGGTGTCCTGATTGCACAGGGCCATAAGTCTGAGATGGTCCGGTGGGTTGTGGGGTTTACGAGGGGGCGCGTGTGTTCAGGCAGAGGTTTACTGCTGGGCTGTAAATAATGCAGGTGGCGGGCCGCGGCCTTGGGTGCTACAGAGGGCATTACAAATCTTTGAAGCGGCTCCAGTCTGGTTGGGGGAGGTAAAGCAGTGCGGCGCGGCCTCTGTTCTCATGCCTTGGCAGCCTTCGCAGGGTGGGAGGGGGAATGGCCTTGCACGTATTTCACAAAGGTATCTCCCTCGTGTGTTGCCGATTTTAGGTAAAGACATCACAAACATTTGAACACTCTATAATACTTATTCAAATCAATACAAAACATGCATTTAAACTTTGCTGGATGTGTCTCGATTATACCCAGTCTGAGCACCTTATTCATACATTATGTTTTAACAACTACAGTATTTAGTTATATGCATATATATTTGCAGTAAGTGAGGTAGAATTAGGATTGGTGAAGTACATAGAAAGTAACCCGCCACTGTTCGTGACGGTGGTGGCACATGTGGGGCCTAGACATGCACACATGACAAGCGCCTTCTCGTGCATCCTTCACATAAGCCCTCTGTATGGTTACATTCGTCTTCTCGTGTCCTCTAGCAGCATTAGTTCAGTTATGGCGCAAGCCCATAGAGTGTAAGTTTCCCAGTGATACACGTAACAAATAGATCCCTGGTGTGTTCCTTTGTTATCAGCACCCAACTGCAATGGTGTGGGCTCGCCATCGCTTATATCATGGAAGCATGCTTTCTTATGTTTATACATTTTACAGGCTTTTGTAATATAAGGGATTTTGTGGAAGAAAGCATACTTTGCGAGTGGTCTTGACATTAATATATAAAGACGGTTTGCCATCTGATGACCATTTTACTGTTCTTTTCATTTCCCTGGCCTGCTGGCCGGGTCATGCTGGGAGCGATGATACACTGCGGGAGGTGAACTGATAAAATGTTAGTGTATTACGCTAGCTCATGTCCGTCTTGTTCGTGGGAACGTGCTCGCAGCGGATCTGCCAGGGTGCTGCGGCGACAGGGATGACTGAGACTCTCCAAGGGTGGGGGCCGTGCTACAGTGCGCTGAGCTCTCACCATCTTTACCAGACAAAATGGTTTCTGGGCCTAGCTAAATTTTAATACATGTGGGCAATCAATACGTGTGGGCAATCAATACGTGTGGGCAATGTCTCCAGCGGGTGAACCCTCCATCACCTGGGCCCGGGTGGCATGAGGGGATGCCCAATGAGCCATAGCCCTCACCTGGGGAGAAAACACAGGCGAGGGGGGTCTCCTGGACCAGTCCTCCCCTACATTTCCCCCCTTTCGTTACTTAAGTAATGAATTCTTTAAATCTTCTATCCTCCTACATTCTGCTTCGTCCATCACTGCCTCATCCCATGCGGGAGTTCCTTTGATGGGCATCCATGCTCTGCACACCCCCCTTAAGCTCTCACCTCTCCTGGCGTATTCATCTGGAGTACACGTTAGATATATACATCCACCATCTCCTTCCAAATCTACCCAAACTTCCTCGTACCATTCTAGTATACGGGGCTCTTTGATGGTGGTGTGCAACAACTTATCTACAATATCCTTATCGTGGTACATAGGCACCAGTTGGTACCTGGGTGTGTTATCTATCCCTGTTTGTACTTGTGCTTCTTGCATCGTTTTTATTGTACCGTGTGAGTTGCCCACTGTCACCATCATCATTGCACCATTTGGTACTGCGTTAGGACAAACTCGAAGACCCACCTCGCACAGGCAACAAATTAAAAGGAGGAACACCACAGCTGGCATCAAAAATTTCACAGTTATTCCAAGCCATGAGGGGACCCAGGAGAAGATGTTATCGAACCATGTACTGTCTTCTGCTCCACCTTCCATTTTCATTTTTTCTCCTAGGTTGTGGACTGCTTCGATCACATGGGACAGGGAGCCGTTCTCTGCATCTTCAGAGGGTACGAAAGTGCAGCAGGCACTTCCTATTTTTCGGCAAACACCGCCGTCCATCGCCGTCAACAGGTCCAGGACATACCTGTTTTGCATGGTCATCAGTCGTAAAGCTCTTAGTTCCACTTTTATTATGTTGAACCCTTCTTCAGTGTCGTTTGCCAGTTGAATCAATTCCCAGCGGGTTATCTAGAGCCATTTTGCGTTTGCCCTTGCTTGGACACTTGAGACGAGCGAGGCAAAAAATGTTTCTGCTGAGCTGAATAATCGATATTTGTCTGGGATCTGAGCCAGTAGTTCTGATGATGCCTTTGATATGTAATTTGATGCTCGTCTGTTACGGGTCAGCACCTCTCCCTTGCTTCCGGAAGACAGGACATACATTTTTGACTCTGCAGTTGGTTGAGCCACGGTCTGTTGCATGCGTCCCTGTGTCAGTTTGCTCCCATCGATGTGGCTTTCTGGTATCACCATTAGGGCTGAGTGCAGAGTGGCCATTGAGCAGCTGCCACTCCATGACGGGGGGAGGTTTAGGTATGCCTGGTTGCCGCATACCCAGTACGTGTCCATAAGGGCCGCAGTCCCTTTTCTTATATCTGGGATGGTGAGGGTCTTGTTACAGCTCTTGTTTGTTCCCATGGAGGTCCTCCCTTCTCCTTTAAAACACAGTTCATAGTCCATTTCGCTCTGTAGTTTGAAAGGTTTTTCGATGGCGGTTACCCAAGTTAGTTTTGAAATGTGTTCTTTCCATACTGGTGTACATGTTTCTTCTATCCACTGCAATTTCTCCGGTGCCACACCTCTCAGTGCTTCCGCTTTGCACACTACTTCTTCATCCTTCCGCTTGTTATCAGAAAAAAGTGTCCCTTCAATTACAAAAAATGGTTCTTTCAGACATACCACCCCTGCCGTTTTTGGGTAGCACGTTTTCTCGTTCTGCAGCATTTGAAAAGTCACTTCATGTGCCTGGAAGGTGTTCTTAATCCTGCATAACGTGAGATGAAGGAGACATTGGGCATCTATAATTGGCAACTCTTTGGGTAACAATACTTTGGGTGTACCTGATGCGTGAGGGATGAGGGAGCAGACATAACAACTCTCGTTTGTTGTTTGTTTAGCTGTGGCACTCATATCTGCATACCACTTATTTGTTTGGTGGGGATGTCGTGGGTCTTCCATCTTATCTAGACCTAGCCCATAGTACTCATCATACTTCCTCCTCCCTGCTTCCCTCTTCCGTCTGTTGTTCTTGTTCCTCATGTACTTCCCAACTCCCTGGGTAAGGGACAAACTAGACCCCCCTTTCTCATTCCCGCCCCCCTTGGCCCATGCATCATATAATATTTCGTGTATTGCTAGTAGCTTTTCCTCTTCCTTCCTGACGTTATCTGGCAGGTTGTTGTTTAGTATGGGGGCAGGCTGGCTGGTGGGGGTATTATACAACCATGATATGGCAGACGGGTTTCGGTCATTTAAACTGTGGGCATTGTAATTAGATACCCCTGGTGGAGACACTGTGTTGTTCTGCATTCCACCTTGTGGCTTTTTTCTTTGTAAGATGACAGCACTGGATGGTGTGGTATGATACCCCCATACAAGTTTAGTTCCGTCCCATATCAAAAAATCACCTTCCCTTGTATTGGCCCTTGTAGTTGTATTGGGCCCAGTAGTGCTGTTAATCCCTCCCCCCTCGTTCATCTCGATAGAGATGAACGCTACAAACCAATATGTAACCAGGCCAAACATTAGCATAAAAAACAATGTGATGCATACAGATAATCCACACTCATACGAATATCTGCATCTCTCATGTACTAATTCTCTCATTCTACTAATTCTATCCGTTGCAGGCTGCCCGTTAGATGCCATGGAAGCTCCTGTTTGAGATATAAAAGTGCATTAAGTGCATGCATGTAAACATTTTGCTAGCACCATCAGTGCCAATATATATTTGACGGGGATGGGAAGCGGGTGGGGATGCGGGGAGGGGTATTCACAGACAAGGGTGTATACAGGCCATAATTTGGTCATTCCATTAATTATATACAACTCAACAAGATAAAAGAGAGAACACATTTTTTTTTTTTTTTAAGTATCCTTATCAGTTATTCTCCCATTCAAGTCCAGTACCAACACACACACACAAGTTCATATTCAGACATTCTGCTCAGTTGCATCGTTTGCTGTTGTCTGTGCCTCCTCATCTACCTCCTCTTGTACAGTGCTATATGCCTTCCGTACATCGGTCAAGTGCACCCAGTACCTCAAGCCCTTCACCTTCACTGCCGTGGGCGTGCAAAATATTACCTCGTATGGGCCATGGAATCGTGGTGCATTCCACCGACGCACAAAGCTTCTGACATAAATTGAGTCGCCTGGCATCAGCTGTAGCTGTTGCTCTGGCTCCGTGACAGATCCTGTTACGTTTCCCTCTTCTCTAGTGAAGGGTGGGGAGAGTTGCTTTGATATCACGCGCGCTGCCCTTGTCAATTTCCTTAAATAGTCTGTGAACTCATCTCCCAATATTGCGGCGCTTCTGTGAGCATCTGAGTGTTCGCGCAGTGGAGAGTGTGCTGTGTTCATTCGTCTCCCAGTCACGATCTCGTGCGGGGACAAATGGTGGTCTTTGCTTGGCTGATTTCTCAATTCAAATAGCGCAAGGGGTAGACAGTAAATCCAATTCTTCTTCAATGAAAAGCATAGTTTTGATAACCTGCCCTTTAATAGTCTGTTCATCTTTTCCACTACGCCATTACTTTGAGGATGATAAATCGAACACAATTTATGTTTTATTCCCAATAATGTAGTTACTTCCTTGAAAAGCTCATTCACAAAATGAGTGCCGTTGTCTGAGCGAATCACGTCACAAATTCCCCAGCGCGGGAACACTTCCCTTACTAGGAACTTGGCGGCGCTTTTGGCATCAGGTCGCGCACAGGGTCCTGCTTCCACCCACCTTGAAAATGGGCACACAACCACGATCATGTACCGCGCGCCTTTACACCTTTCCCCCATGTCTGCGTAATCTATATGCAGTTCTCTGAATGGGCCAATGGGTTTAGGAATTGTTCCCCGGAGAGTACGTAATGTCATTCCTGAATTGTATATTTGGCATGTTGTACATTCCATTGCCAATCGAGACACATGCTCCTGGAGACAGGGCACGAACCATTCTTCCTGTATTTCTGCTGCGATGTGCTGTTTGGTGTTATGTGCAGGGAAGTGTAGCTGTTGAAATGCAATTTCTAGTAACTGTATTGGCATTACCACTTTCCCTGAGTTATTTTGCTGCCACAGCAGGTCTGTTCCCGACTTGCTGCACCCCCGGTTTGTCCACATCAATTTTTCCTCTGCACTAGCTCCTTCCTGCAATTCTAGTATTTGTGATATGGGCATCATGTTGTATCCTTCTGGGGGCTCTTCGTCTCTCTTGTGCTTAAGCATGTACTCACCTGTGTCATATTTCTGAAAATAGGAAGCCTCCTTGGCGGCAGCGTCCGCTGCCGCGTTCCCCAAAGACACAACATCTGTGTTGGATGTATGTGCTTGGCACTTTACTATTGCTACTGCAGTAGGGTTTTGTAGGGCCTCAATTAGCTCTTTCAACAATTCTGCATGCTGTACTGGTGTTCCGTCTGCCCGTCTAAATCCCCTACGCCCCCATCTTGCTAGACCTCCATGTACTGTCGTCGTCATGTAAGCTGAGTCTGTGTATATTGTCACTGCACAGCCCTTTGCTGCATGTAGTGCTTCTATGAGCGCAATCAGTTCTGCTGCCTGTGCGGAGTAATGTGATGGGAGGCGGTATTGTACTAGTGTTTCATACTCACCGTCTTCTAACCTCACTACTGCCATGCCAACGTGTTTTTCTCCCGTGTCCACGTCAATTGATGCAGACCCATCCACAAAGTACACTTCCCCCTCGCTTAGAGCGTTCTCACACACCACTGTGTCCTCCCCTCTTTCTCCTATGTAAGTTGCGCAATCGTGGTTCTGCATGTCCTCTAGTGTGCACGCTTCTGTAATGAATGTGGCGGGGTTCACTGTCTTGCATCTCACTATATGGATGTTGGCGCTGGACAATATAATCTCGTAGGCTGTCGCCCGCTGTGTGGTCAGTGTGCTTTTTGATCTCTCAAGTATTGCAAATAATGAATGTTCCACAAACAATGTCACAGGGCAACCCATTACTATTGTAGCACTTTTCTCAATCGCGAACGCGGCTGCAGCGAGTGATTGCTCGCACGCGAAATGGCCCTGCATCACAGCATCTAAAGTACCACTATAGTAAGCCAATGGCTTGTGTCCTAAGGACGTTTTTTGTGTCAGTACTGCTGTCATCAGTGTTTCCTTGCAGTGTGAGAATAGGTAAAATTCGCGTCCATAATCGGGGTTTGCTAATACTGGAGCGCTTGAAATTAGCTCCTTCAATGATTGAAATGATTCGCTCATTTCTTCTGACCATTGTATTTTTTCATTCTCCTGTTGTGCTTCCTTGAGTGCTTGTAGGAGGGGCCTCGTGTATGCTGCATAATCTAATATCCATGCTCGGCAATAGTTGCACATCCCCAAGAATTTCTGCATATCTTTCACTGTTGTGGGTTCTCCTACTGATCTTATTGCTTCTACCCTGTCGGGAATTATTCTTTTTCCATCCTTTGATATGAGCTGTCCCAGGTATAAGACCTCAGTCAGGCAGTACTGTAGCTTCTCCTTGTCTACCTTGTATCCCTTGTTGGCCAGTAAAGTCAGGAGCGTTGTTGAATCTTTTCTACATGTTGCTTCGTCTTGTGCACACACTAATAGATCGTCTACATACTGAATAATCATACTCTCAACTGATAGGTTTCCCAAGTCTTCATGCAATATGCGGTTGAATATGCTCGGGCTCTCACAGTATCCCTGTGGTAGTCTGCAGTGTTCATATCTCTTACCCCCCAGTGTGAAGGCTGTAAGGTATCTACTCTCTTCAGCCAGGGGTATTGAGAAAAATGCGTTTTTCAAGTCTACTACTGTGAAATGTGATGCCACTTTCGGGATGCTGCATAGTATCGATGCAGGGTTCGGGACTAGAGGGAACTCCTTCTGAATTACATCATTGAGGGGGCGTAAGTCCTGTATCATCCTCCAAAACCCTCCTTTCGCTTTTTTGATTGGATAAATACATGTGTTACATGGGGAGTTTGAAGGCACTATTATCCCTTGTGCTAGTAGTGCATTTATTGTTTCTTTTATCCCTTCTTCAGCTTCACGGGACAATGGATACTGTTTAACTCGGGGTAAAATTGCTCCTTGCTTTAGTTTTATTACCACAGGTTGTACTCCGTGCAACAGCCCTACATCATGGGGGCCTGTTGTCCATAAATTGTTTGGTACGAGCCTCATGTCGTCATCAAAAAATGACGGTGGTGCTCCTACCACTGTCATCAATTGGACGGGGGTCTCCCTGGCTTGGATTAAAATGTCACAGGGCATCGCTATTTCCATTACTATCTCGCCATCCCCTTCTGTGTCTGAAAAGAGATCCTCATCTGTTACCTCTCGTAGGGCGATGTTGGCGTTTGTACACAGCACTGTGCGCCACTCACATCCTTCCCTGTCCACTCCAATCACAGCGATCCTTTTCGCTGATACCTGTACAGCGTGCAAGTCCAATGATACCACTGATCCTGGTGCTGCGTTGGGACACACTATGGGGCGGAAGAGGAACTCCGCTGGAATCCTCCAGTCCATGCTTCTTAGCTCTGGAATTATGAGGGCCAAAGTCTTTAGCCCTTCAATGAACATTTCCTCATTTTGTGGCAGCCCTCGTATTTCCTGTGTGGTTGTGTAGGCTTGCACTACCAGCATCGCACGCAAGGGGCATATCCCGGGTGTAGAACACACTATTCCTCTCTCGGTAAATGATATGGTCATGTTAAGTTTACTCAGGAGGTCCCTCCCTAATAAATTTATTGGTGAGTTTTCATAGTACAGTAAGGGTGCCTTTACAGTTTTACCCCCCACTGTTACATCCAATGCTTCTGTGTAAGGAACTTCAATTACAGCCCCAGAGAACCCCTGCGTCTCTAACTTCCTGTTAGATAACGGGAACCGGCCCTCTCTGACACATGATTTCTCCGCTCCCGAATCAACCATGAATATGAACTGCTTGTCTCCTATCTGCGCCCCTACCAATGGTTCCTCTGCTGCATTGTAGGTGGTGGATAGAACTGGACACGCAAGTGTTCTCTGTGGGCTGTCCTATGCGGGGTGTCTCATTGCCCCCCCTCATTAAAGACACTTCCTGAAACCACTGACATGCCGTTGTAAGGTGCTGGCGCGGGGGCCCCGTTTGCTGTTGTCGCGAAAGGGTTACCTGGCGTGTATTGCACACTGTCATTGTTTTGTGGGTGGTTCTGTGTTCTGTACTGGGGTCCCTGTTGCTGGCCAGCATTACCCTGGCATGGGTTTCTTAGTTGCTGTTGTCCCATCGGAAGGCCATATGGGCTTCCCGGGTGGGGATGGCCATATTGTTCTACCTCTTGGAACCCGTTGTTGGGTCTGCTTCTGCACTCTCTAGAGTAATGCCCCCATCGCCCGCAGTTCCAGCAACTTCCTTGTGCACCTCTAGGACCCTGCCATCCATTTCCTCCCATTCCCCCGTACCCCGGTCCACCTCCTCTTCGGCCCCTGTACCCACCTCGTCCCCCTCGAGGGGTCCACTCTTGCCACTGCGGACCTCCGCCTTGCTCCTGCTCATTCCACTGCCGCTGTCCTGTTCCCGCCCAATTAGTTGCCACCCTTCCTTGTAGTGCTATCAGCCCCTCCTCCTCATCATCTCCCTCCCTGCTGTGTGGGAGCGCGGCTACTGCTGCTGCAACCTTCACCAACTTTGTCTGTACTAACTTCGCCTCGTCTGCCAATCTTTTCTGCGCCACCTCCTTCTCCCTCTCCTTGATTCGTTTACAATGGTGTACTATCATGCTCTGAATTTCTGGCCATCCCTTTGCTTCAATACCTGCTAGCTTGTCGAGCGCCTTCTGCACTTCCTTTGGGAGCCCTCTTTTTATAATGAAGTAAAATAAAGATGTCGATTGATAACAGGGTGTGCCCGTTTCTGCTCTCCACATCTCTTGGACCCGAAAAATGTAATCCATAGCCTCCTCCCCGTCATTCATTGTACACTGCATCACTGACTGTAAGTCTCGCGTATCTGGGAATGTTTCGCGTAAGGCATCCCACACCCTGGCACGCACTGTGTTAAAGGAGGCCCCATCATGGCGGTCACAGTCTAACGTTACTCCCGGGAAACCGGCTTTTACCCATACTCTTTCAGCCTGATCGCCCACTGCTGATACGAGCAGACTTTTCACATCTCTTATAGCAAGGGGTACCCCAGCAGTATGTTTCTCAAAGGCGTATATCCACTTACTTGCCCCTCCTGATAACGGGGGCAATAGCTTTAATACATTGGCTTTATCCATCTGTGCCCATGGGATATAGTTAGGCCTCCCTCCTCCCCTGTGTATCAACGGGAGCTGTAGCCTTCCTTTCGTCGTTGCATCCGGACCCGTTTTGGCTGCTGAGGTTCCCAGTGATGCCATTTTCCCCACTCTGTTCCTTAATTGCCAAGTCCACTCATCATCCAGTGTTCTCATCGAACACGTACCATCCCCCCCTTCGCTTCCCCCTCCCATTGCCATGCTCAACCTGTCGCTTTCTTCTAACTCGTCCCTTATGTCACATAGTAATTCCTCTCTGTCCCCCATAGGCCTTTCTTCATTGTCAGTATCTTCCTCTCGCGTCCCTATTTCAATTATTCGTGTCGGTTCTTCTTCAATTCTGAACAGTATCTCACCTTTTTTCCACCCCTCTTCAGGTTTTCTATTCTCACCTGGCGCTCTAGACGTGCGCCCTGATCTAGTCGCGGTAAGTGCTGTTTGTCCGCACATGTCTTTTATCCTCGAGAGCTCATCTTTTGCTATTGAGAGTCTTGACTGTAAATCATCTGTGAGCTTCTCTATGTCCACCCTTTGTGTACTCGCCTGGCCTCGCTCTCTCGTACTTTCATATGGTGGGGGTGCCGTGGGCCGGTGAGGTGTAGTAGTTGTCGGGGGAGGCACATATGTGGGGTCACTGTATCCTTCTGCGGGTACAGGCTTGTTTAATATCGGGTACAAACTTATTACCTCTACTGGTGGCGCTACACCTGACACTTCTTTGACATCTTTCTGTATCAGTAGTGGATTGTCTGTGGTGGATGGGAGATCAGGATTTAATGCTGGTGTTTTAGGCAGTGGTATCTCTTCAAATAACCTCCAAAGATCTAATATTTCCCTCCTATTTTGCAACTGCTTCCCCTTGTACTTCAAATAAATGCATGTGGTCACCATATCCAGAACACTTTTATCAAATGACCCTCCCTCTGGCCATATCTGGGGTAACCCCTCTCCTTTCAGCTCAGTTATCCATTGGTCGTGATATTTCTTAATCCGTTCTGCGTACCCTGGGAGATTCTTACAAATATGTGATAAGGGTGTTTCAGCCCCCATCTCTGTGCCCTCCTAGTGCTTGTGTGTCTCTGTGTGTCTGCAACTACAATGTAAATGTAATATCAATATTATTTTTTGTATTCTACTTCACATTCAATGTTAGGCTCGTTTGGGCTCTCCCCCCCTTGACTGCACAATACAAAACTGACTGTACACAGTTTCTACTCTGTTCTCTTTGGGGGGCACATACAAGAGCAACCCATCATTTATTTTGACAATATCAACCCGGAAATCAAAAGGTACCCACTCACTTCACTATATCAACGTTGTCTTCAAAAATTTTTTATCCGGTCACACTTACCATGACCATTTAACTATTATACATTTATAGCCGTTTTACACATTCGCAACATCAAATTGTCTTCTGACACATACGAGGTGCACACACCTCTTGGTACCACTCAATTCACCATTCAAGCTGCCCTCCCTTTCCTCCCTAGCCGGCTGTCCCTGTCCGTCTTATTTGAATATATGGATGCGCATATATATATATATGTTAGCCTGCTCTCCCCCCTTCTAGTAGGACTCTTTTTCTCTTACTTTTCCCCTAAGTTTGTGTTAATCTCACTTTTTATTCTCCCCCTACCCGAAAAGAAAAGAAAGAAGTAATAGCGGTCACTAATATGTTCTCAGTGCCCCCTTTTGCTGAACACTTTTATTTTATATTCCACTTCTTCATATATTCCCAGTACTAGTCAAGATAGCACTATGCGGCGCCGCCTTCCACCCCCTTTCGGAGCTAGGTTCCCGTCACTTTTATCTCTTATTCACCTCGTAATCCTAATGGCCATATGCAAAGAAAAAGCAAGGAAAATTTAAGATGATCCTTAGTAGATCTGCGTACCCCCTCTTCGTTACCTGTCCTACACTTCTCTCCCCGCTCCCCTTACAATCGCTCGCACTCAGTACTCACGTGCCCGTCTTGAACCGATAGTCTCCGAAACTGGGTCCGTCCAGGCAGTGTCACCGTCAGCTCAACAGTCAGCCCCGGCTCCGGCGAGCGGTACTCAAAGGGGATTTTTCAACCGGGATCCGTACCCTCTCTCTATTGAGTGCGCACTTCTTAGTGTACCGATCGCCGTTGGCGGGCAGCCTCCCGGAGCCGGCTCACCGTGCGTATCCCTTTTCGACCGGAGATTCTCGTGCCAAAAGGGGACGGTAATGTTAGGTTGGGAAATAATAATAATAATAAAAATCACGCTTTCGGGGTCACCACTGAAGGCAAGCGCCCCCAAACAGCACGATCCTCCCCGCAATGAGAGACAATGAAGGACTCTCCCAAAATGGGAATAAGGCCAAGACAGAGTGCGGGTGAGCGTAAATGGGAGTTTATCAATCAGAATAGGGCATGCAAAGAACTCTGCAAACTCTGAGAGCGCTCTGTCTGACAATAGCAAAGACAGGCGTATATATTTACAAAAAACGTCATAAGAACCTACACACTATAGGGGGCACAAGTTCAATGGGATTGGGTGGCGACGACTAACTATAGGTGCTGCTGCGATGTGGTTGGCTTTGGCTGGAAGACGTCACTGGTCAGCCTCGTGGGTTGGGCTGGGCCTGGCAGGTCGGCTGAGTTCATCCGGACGGTGTTGTTGTGCCATTGTGGCCAGTGTCAGAGATGAATGTCTTTTCCTGACTTGGTTGCCCTATGCCATGCACACCGCAGTCATTCAGCCATTTCAATATTATTTTCTTCAGTAAATCTTCAAATAGGTTATACTACAGGTTAATGCAACACAGGAGGAATGTACCTTGTGAGGGGTCTGGGGGTAATACGTCAGGACATGGTTACCAGTGTCCTGTTGACCGGGGCCATAGGTCGAAGGGCTAAGCTTCAGGGCCTGGGACGGGCGGTACAGGTCTTCCTGCCTTGTTAGAAGTTGTTATGGATGTTTCGCTGTGTGTTGTCAAAGTGTTGGGTGTCCTGATTGCACAGGGCCATAAGTCTGAGATGGTCCGGTGGGTTGTGGGGTTTACGAGGGGGCGTGTGTGTTCAGGCAGAGGTTTACTGCTGGGCTGTAAATAATGCAGGTGGCGGGCCGCGGCCTTGGGTGCTACAGAGGGGATTACAAATCTTTGAAGCGGCTCCAGTCTGGTTGGGGGAGGTAAAGCAGTGCGGCGCGGCCTCTGTTCTCATGCCTTGGCAGCCTTCGCAGGGTGGGAGGGGGAATGGCCTTGCACGTATTTCACAAAGGTATCTCCCTCGTGTGTTGCCGATTTTAGGTAAAGACATCACAAACATTTGAACACTCTATAATACTTATTCAAATCAATACAAAACATGCATTTAAACTTTGCTGGATGTGTCTCGATTATACCCAGTCTGAGCACCTTATTCATACATTATGTTTTAACAACTACAGTATTTAGTTATATGCATATATATTTGCAGTAAGTGAGGTAGAATTAGGATTGGTGAAGTACATAGAAAGTAACCCGCCACTGTTCGTGACGGTGGTGGCACATGTGGGGCCTAGACATGCACACATGACAAGCGCCTTCTCGTGCATCCTTCACATAAGCCCTCTGTATGGTTACATTCGTCTTCTCGTGTCCTCTAGCAGCATTAGTTCAGTTATGGCGCAAGCCCATAGAGTGTAAGTTTCCCAGTGATACACGTAACAAATAGATCCCTGGTGCGTTCCTTTGTTATCAGCACCCAACTGCAATGGTGTGGGCTCGCCATCGCTTATATCATGGAAGCATGCTTTCTTATGTTTATACATTTTACAGGCTTTTTGTAATATAAGGGATTTTGTGAAAGAAAGCATACTTTGCGAGTGGTCTTGACATTAATATATAAAGACTGTTTGCCATCTGATGACCATTTTACTGTTCTTTTCATTTCCCTGGCCTGCTGGCCGGGTCATGCTGGGAGCGATGATACACTGCGGGAGGTGAACTGATACAATGTTAGTGTATTACGCTAGCTCATGTCCGTCTTGTTCGTGGGAACGTGCTCGCAGTGGATCTGCCAGGGTGCTGCGGCGACAGGGATGACTGAGACTCTCCAAGGGTGGGGGCCGCGCTACAGTGCGCTGAGCTCACACCATCTTTACCAGACAAAATGGTTTCTGGGCCTAGCTAAATTTTAATACATGTGGGCAATCAATACGTGTGGGCAATCAATATGTGTGGGCAATGTCTCCAGCGGGTGAACCCTCCATCACCTGGGCCCGGGTGGCATGAGGGGACGCCCAATGAGCCATAGCCCTCACCTGGGGAGAAAACACAGGCGAGGGGGGTCTCCTGGACCAGTCCTCCCCTACACCAGCTACAGCCTCTTAGCAGCAAGGGCAATGAACAATCATGTCTGGGACAGCTGTTTACGGAGGGGGACACAATTCAGAAGGTACGAGTATGTGGATTGGTGGCGACAGAATGTCTGTTCTCACCACAGCTTCAAGGGAGACCTGTCGCTTTAATCAGGAACCAATGAGAGCTCAATTAAACCGAGAAACCCTTTGATCCACAACAGATAGGAAGATGGGTGGGACTTAGTATTACATGTTTTTACCCCTTTACTTTTTCTGCTGCAAAGCACTCTGGTTGTGACCTCAGGCATACAGAAGATTGTTGGTGGGTTCCCAGGATTGGTTCATTAAGGTAGGCTTGACCTACACCAATCACCATGACCCATTTGGCTCTAAAGCGCCTTGAAAACGACTAGAACACTGTCGAGCACCAAGAACTTCTACAAGCACAAGGTACATTGTGGTTCTTTCCCTCTGGCCCTTCTCTGAAGGCCCGTAGTGACATTTTATGACCCATTGCTCCCTTTGTGCTAAAACCAAGTATCCTTGAACTACTGTGATTAACTACTTTACCAATTACCCTCCTGTCAGTATGCAGAGTGAATCCCTTATCCTTCTTTGAAACTGTCTGTCTTCTGCATTCCAATACAGGGTGGGTTGTATTTTGTAGTGTGCTAGAACTGTCTGTTGTGATAATAATAAAGTAGATATTTTTATACAACCTTGACTGGACAGTTCCTTTTATCATTAGGTAATAAGTGAATTTTCGCTGTGTTGCAGCTAACCAACGATCCACAACCTTGCAGAGATAAGCCTGCCGCTCCATCCATGTTACCAAAATTAGAAAAGGAGGTTTGTAATTTGCTTGTGTGGGGCTGATTTAGAAACCGATGTTCATCCCTGGATCACTGGTGCCCCTGAAGTTGATTTGTCACAAAGAGTACCTATGTTTTGGGGTAACCCTATGTTTTGGGGTTAGATTAGAAGAGAACATCTACTGGGATGGAATAAAGGAGGATGTGTCAAGTGCCCTGTGAAGCAGAAGGCTTTCAAAGCTTCTCGTGAGCACTGAGATTCACAGCGAACAATAACCGAGAGAAATAAAGTACAAGTTAAAAGCACACCTGACTAACGGGCCAGTCTGTCTGCTGTCAGCTCACGCCCACCCTTTCTGCAGACAGCGAATCGACTGTACCAATATAAGGTGATAAAGGACAAATTACAGTTGCTAGATGAGACTTGTCACACGCTGGGCATCAGAAACCAGCACTTCTGTAAAGAATGTCACACTGAGATTCCAACAGGCCTGTCGGCAATTTCCAGAGGCAATTACACAGCAAACGCTTCCCAGGGCAAACCAGGGCAAGCACATGAGAGCACTGCATCTCAATCAGTTACAAGAACATGTCCCAAGGGTAGCAGGCCTTACATTTATAAACGACAAAGAACATTTATTTCAGTCTCACAACCTTAAGCTATGCATGATTTCACGTAAACAAGGAGGGCGAACAAGCACATGGTCAAGCGCTGTCTTGTTGGTAGATCAAATAATTAAGATTTTTAGGCCTAGCCCGAGGGCTGTACCATGAGTTATGGCCCTGAAGACCTAGTCAAATGCCTGAGCAGAGCAAGTGCATTTAACAAGGACTTTGTGGCCCATAACTCCTGGTACGGTCCGAAGGCATGGCCTATAAATCAATTATCACCCATTAGGGTGAAGTGGGGTGTTTAAAAACCATTTAAAAAAGAAATCAGACGCGACTTGTTCCTGGGATCTGGATAATTCTCAGTAACCATGAAGAGCTCATGAGGAGGGAGGGGCCGGGCTAAGATTGAAGCCAGGCCTTACAGCCCAGCAAGTTCAGTGAGTGGTGGTGGTTGTGGTGTGTGACCCTCCCAAGTGGGTTGCCCCTTTAAGGGGATTGTGTCCCTCCCCTGTGTATTGCCCTTTTAACATGGGCCATGACTCTGTCATGGCCCAAGCTAATAAAAGGAGCCTCTGCAGACACCAGAATGGCTTCAGACTCCCGAAGAGGAACGACTGAGTCCACTTCTCATTTATGTAGGCCTGCAGGCCTACACGTGTTATCACAGGCCTGCATGCCCTGATGCTGTGGGACCCGCATGCCATACAGTGGCAGAGGTCAACATGGTCATGGGCATGGATTGTTGTGCCCCCACTCCGGATGGTGCTGGTGTCCCATAGCACCATGGGGCCTGCTGGATGCCCAGAGCAGGCCCCAACCCTCCTGAGGCACTGGGCCTCTAGATAGTGCTGATGGCCGTTGCACTATGGGGGCCTTCTGGATGTCCACAGTTCCCCCCCTGTAACATTGGCGATGAGGACGGAACCCAGAGGGTCTCCCTATCAATGTTGGTTCATGAGTTCCTTTTGTTTTATTTTGTTTGGTTGTTCTCTCTTCTCTTCCTTTTGAAGGAAGAGGGGAAGGAGCTGTCCCTGCTAGTGGAGAGAAAGAGCAGCATGCGGCATCTATCGTCGCAAATGGAGGAGAGGAGCTGGCCCTGTTGCGGGAGGAGGAGCAAAAACAAAGGACAATGCAGGAGCCCTGTCAGCAAGTCTTCCCCGGCCGCGGCCCTCTGACCAGGGAGCTCGTGAGGCCGGGGTGGAAGTTTAGCCCGCAGCCGACACCCCACGGCATCCACAACATAAGAAGTGCTCCAGTGGAGCAAATGAGGTGAAAGAACACCCACCCCCGCCCCACCAGAAGCAGCAGTGGCTACGCGGGTTGTTCGCGCCTGGGTGCACGCCATCCAAGAAAAAAAAGAAGGTTTGGGGGTAGTGCCTGTTCCCCCAGAGGAGGTGGAGAGTCCTCAGTGGCTAGCCGGCGGACCTCGCCCCAGTCGCGGCCCTCTGCGGTGAGGATGCTCGTGCAGCCGGAGAGAGGGGCAGCCATATGGTAGAGCCAGCAAGCAGCGTTGCCGGCGCGGGTTTCAGCACCATAGTATGCGGCATCCGCCACTGAAGAAGAGAGGTGAGGGTACCCACATTCCCCACAAACTATGGGGAGGGCCTGATTGCCCCCACAGCAATCAAATTAAGCAGCCGTAAGGAAAACTTAGCGGGGAGATCCCCATTGGACACCCCCACCTTCTTTGGTCATTGTAATAGACACCAGAATAGGTAGACACAGACAACTTTTTTGTAAGATTTTGGAAAGTACACGGTCGCAGTTTATTAGGAGCAAGACAATAACTTGGGACGGTCCCAGCCACATAATAATTACAGTCAGGTTACAGGTGAACCATGTCATCCTATTTGCCACCGGCAAAAACTGACAAACTTCTGGTTACTACCAGCTAAGACTGGTTACTACCAGCAGGACACTCGTGGGCACTGACCAGGAGGTTGTTGGCCGAGAGCCCTAAGGAAGAGACGTCAGTGCTCATCAAGGGATCGGCTCGAGCCTGGCCAATCCCGAGCCGCTGCCGCCGAAGCTGCAGCGTGAAGTCCCTCACAGGCTAGGACCGCCCCGATACTCCGCCTGCAACAAAAGGAAGAAAATTAGCAACACATCACGCAACCCAATATAATAATTTTTTTACAAATCAATTTCAAGTTCTAAATGGACTACTATTGTTTGTGATGCGAACGCTTCACCCTCTATCTACAACTTCTTTTATGTGTAAATAAAAATCGCACCGCACAGCTCTGTGCTAAACTCACATGTCTTCAGAGCAAATCCCTCTCGCACTCCGTCCTTCACTCGCAAAAAACTGGTGTGGGTGGGTGGGTGATCACTGACGGTAGGAGCTGCTTGCTCAAAGAGACTGAGCACCAGCAGCTCCCGCCCTTTTAAGTGTCCCCGAGCGACTAGACCGGAAGCCAGTCCCCCGGGGACGCCTCCTCCGCCCCCAAGAAGGGGAGGAAGAGTAGAGACTAGACCAACCCCGGAAGGGGGGTGGCCAGAGGGGACAGCCGCTATGTAGGCTGTCCCTCTAACTCCCCCTACGGGGGCTGGTCAGCCTCTTAGCGGGGAGATCCCCATTGGACACCCCCACCTTCTTTGGTCATTGTAATAGACACCAGAATAAGTAGACACAGACAATTGTTTTGTAAGATTTTGGAAAGTACACAGTCGCAGTTTATTAGGAGCATGACAATAACTTGGGACGGTCCCAGCCACATAATAATTACAGTCAGGTTACAGGTGAACCATGTCATCCTATTTGCCACCGGCAAAAACTGACAAACTTCTGGTTACTACCAGCTAAGACTGGTTACTACCAGCAGGACACTCATGGGCACTGACCAGGAGGTTGTTGGCCTAGAGCCCTAAGGAAGAGACGTCAGTGCCCATCAAGGGATCGGCTCGAGCCTGGCCAATCCCAAAGCCGCTGCCCACTGGTTACCACCCACCCACTGCAGCAGCCTGTGCAGCGTGTTCCTGGGTCTAAGGCTGTGAAGGCCATCCCCCGCCAAAAAACACACGCTCCCGGCATACAGTCATGCCTACAACCCTTGCAGGCGTGGCCCGGCGGACATTGTTTCAGGAAAAACCCCTTTCTCCTACTCAACCATGTGGCACGTGCAAACTAAATTCATGGCCCATGTATACACCCCCGCTCCCACATCTTCCAACATGCAGCCCTCAACTGATGGTGTGGCGCAGCGGCCATCACTCCAGAAAGCGTTGTCCGTAATACCCCAATGAGGCACAGTGATCTCCAACGAACATGCTGCAATCTTACCGTACCATGTGCAGCGAATCGCAAATGCGTGGCGAAAACAGGTGTACCGTGCCTTACTGTGAGAAGGCGAACGATGCCCTCACAATTAAAAACATGGCACAGCGGCCGTCGACATTTACGTACAAATCAAACCGTGATTCCGCACCAAACAACTTGCGGAGGCGTGGCACGGCAGCCATAACATTCAACACATTGTCATCTTACAAACCACACACAGCGGCCTTTGGCAATACAGAGAGAAATACGCAATCCAGAGAGAAAACGAGAAAAACCCCAAACGCATGCAGAAGCGTGGCACGGCGGCCAAAACATTTCAACATTGCCATCTTTACAAAACAACACGGCGGCCGTTTGCAATCCCGAGAGAAACCACTGGTCCAAAGATGCATAGTAAAGAAAATGGTCCGCTCAAGCAGACACAGCGGTCCGCAAGCAGACCCCCCAAAAGCCCCCCCCTACCAGATACTTACCACTCCTCGCACTCTGACGATGTTCGTGATACGCACAGGCTCGGCTGATCACTGACGGTGGGAGCTGCTTGCTCAAAGAGACTGAGCACCAGCAGCTCCCACCCTTATAAGCGTCCGCGAGCAACTAGACCGGAAGCCAGTCCCCCGGGGACGCCTCCTCCGCCCCCAAGAAGGGGAGGAAGAGTAGAGTCTAGACCAACCCCGGAAGGGGGATGGCCAGAGGAGACAGCCCGCTATGTAGGCTGTCCCTCTAATGCCCCCTACGGGGGCCGGTCAGCTTCTTAGCCGGCTGCAGGAAGGGGACAGCCACAAGAACAATGGACATCCCGCTTCCAGGAAGCATTGCGCTGCCCACAAGGGGAACAGGGAAGAGGTGAGTGCTCCCTGGCCCCCCGACTAGCAGTGTGCTCTCGACACCTGTGTGTGTCGGGAGGGTGAGAGAGAGATGTCCCAGGCCGGGTGGTGAAATGAAGGACAGAGGCTGCCTGCCCGCCAGCAATGGTGTGGGCAACACTCTGCTCTGCCAGCAGCCTCAGCTGTTGCAAGACCGGGCCGCTGGCGGTGATATTTATGGCTCCACATCGGAGAAAAACAGACGCGGGCCAATTCAGCGGTGAAGTGACATGCTCCATGCTCAGAGGTTTGTCAAGGAGAAAAAAGGAGAGGTGCACATTGGCGCATGTTGAGCACCAGTGTATGGGACCCCCACAAAGGTCAGGGCTGCCGGCGGTAAAATCACAGCAGCTCCATGTCGGAGCGAAAGTGAAAGGTGTTCCGGGGTCAGGGCAAGGAAATAGAAGGTCTCAGGCCTGGCAGTGAATATAATGCCCACATCCACAAGTAAAGCGGGCAACACCCTGCTGGGTCGGCATCTCCAGCTGTATCAGGACACGCGGGCCACCAGCGGTGAAACTCAAGACTTAACTGCCCAGGACAAATCCCACACGGGCCGCCCTGCGGTGAAAAGAGATAACGCTCCACGATGAGCACGGTGAAAAAAAAGGAGTGGATGTGACAGCCCCGCAAGAGCGGTCCCAGGGCAATGGCAGGGAAATATGATCAGCTACCTTTGCAAAGACAGAGGTAGCCTGGTTAGCTGATCCCAGTTGGTTCAGCTGTCTGTACTCCCGCAGTGTCCTAGGCCGCTGGGACTGGTGACATGCACCCTATCACGCATTAAGGAGCAGGAGAGGAGGAAGTCATTGCCATAATTTGTCGTTCCTACTATCCAGATCTGCCCAGGGCCATTGGCAGAGCAACGTCTGCAACTGTTGCACCAGCTGCGGAGTATGGATCCATCCTAAATGACTTCATGATGTTTTGTTTTGCCCTCACTGTACACTCTGCCAACTCAAACTTAAAGTGCAGTTGGAGCGCGTAGGTTCTTGGCAATGAGAGATTGCCCGTTCTGCAGAACAAATTCATCAATTAAGGCTCTTGCTGAGTAGAAAAGGGATTGAGGAAATTGCTGAGCAAGGGGTACTCTGGTGTCGGGGCTGAGATCACAGGAGCCCTGGCAATAACCGGGTCCACCCAGTGGTGAGAACAGTGTGCAGAGGCTGCCCACCTTCACCAGCAGCACAGGCCGCACTCTGCTGGTTGCCCCGGCTCCAGCATGGCTGGGCCAATGTGATGGTGAAGAATAAAGCACTGCATGTCGGCGTAATGGAACAAAAAAAAGACAAAGACAGGCAGGCAAACCCCTGCAGGATTCCCGGGCATCCCAAAGCACCCACATCAAGGACAGAGAGGGACAAGAAATACAGCAACCTGCAACTCAGGGGGAAGCGCTTACGTGTCAGCGCTAGTGATGAGTAACGAAAGGCCCCTCTGCACCACTGATGATCCGGGGGCCCAAATGGTGATGGACTAGAACGTGCTCCATGTGGGAGCCAGATGGACAGTAAAATGGTCCAGGCCAGCAAACATTCCCCCCGCAATAATGAGAGGTAGTGTGGCTAACATGTAAGGTGCAGTCTATGGGGAGTGCCTGTGCACCCTCCAACACTAGCCGGGTGTTACCAACAGCCCCTGCCTTTGGGGAGAACAATGGTGCACCCTGCTGCGATGGGCAGCATCCTGCCCACACTCCTGCCTGGGTGGAAGAGTTAGGCAAGTGGCCTCATCGCCCTGTCACTATTGTGAGCACTGCCGGGCCCGCCATCTAAGGGACCAGGCCGATGCGGCCCTGAGTGCGACACTTGCCAGCCACAAACTGGGATACCATCTGCCGGGGTTGCTGCTTCGTCAACAGCTGTGACTCCTGCGGCGTGGGGAGGACACGAAGTGGCCCAGAAACCCTGTCACACCCTGTCATCTGTGTCCGGCCAATGCAGACTTCAAGCCCACCACCCAGAAGAAGTGCTAGGAACAAAAGAGGGTTGCAGCTCGGTACGAGTGATTGTGCGCCCTCCTATCCCATGACAGTGAAGAGACACTTCTGCTTTGGGGGCCATTGCCAAGGAAGAGGGGAGTGAGTAATATTCTGCCACCCCTGCCCAAGGGATTCCTCTCCACATCATCTGGCGTAGTCTAGACGCCCTGCTACCCGTGTCTTGCTGACTGCCCCAACATCAAGGGACTGAGCCGATGCAGCCCCTGGTGCCCCCGGGTGCAACTTTACCAGCCTTTGAACTGTAACCTCAACGGACCTGGACCCGTGGGAATGACTATCATGAACGGACACTGGAACAAAGTGAGCTGGTCTCCTGCAATCCTGCAAGCGCTCGTAGAGGACGGCCTGCATGGAAAGTATGTGTTTAAAATAGTCCCAGTTAAATGTTTGTGGAGCTGTATTCCTGTAAGTTTGATGGCATGTTGTAAATGGTGCCCGCATCTAGCAATGGCGTCAATCAGTGGTAGAAGCTCCACTGACCCCAGGGTAATAAAGGGTCTTAAAGTATGCGGTCAAACGGTCAACATTACCACCGGCAGTTCGACAACCGCCACTGTCACCCGTGGGTTATGTGTTGATATGTGTTGTATGTCTATAACTATGTGAGCCCATGTGTGTAGCAGTGGCATATCCTATTTGTTATTGGTCCTACGATTCTGAAGTAGCCTAAGTAATGTTGTTCTGTAATGGGGGGGGGGGAGATCGTTTATGTTTTAGTAACATTTGTTTGTTTGTTATGGAAAAGGAGGAGTGTGGTGTGTGACCATCCCAAGTGTGCTGTCCCTTTAAGGGGAATGTGTCTCTCCCCTGTGTGTTGCCCTTTTAACATGGGCCATGACGGTGTCATGGATGGCCCAAGCTAATAAAAGTAGCCTGTGCTGCAACGTGCACCAAAACGGCCGAAGAGGAACGACTGAGTCCGTGTCTCATTTATGTAGGCCTGCAGGCATACACCTGGAAGCACAGGCCTGAATGCCCCGATGCCGGGGGTCCCTCGTGCCAGTACGGTGGCAGAGGTTCACATGGTAATGGGCATGGCCTGCTGTGCCACCAATCCTGATGATGCTGATGTCCAATAGCACCATGGGGCCTGCTGGATGTCCAGAGCAGGCCCCAACCCCCCCTAAGGCCCTGGGCCTCTAGATAGGGCTGATGTCCGTAGCACTATGGGGGCCTGCTGCATGTCCACAGTGGACCCCCTGTAACAGTGGTGGAGAAGCCTCTATGTGGCAGATGCAGACATGCGAAGATTTGGTATGGTGGGCAACGCCATCCACCCCCACCTTAAGGTGAGGAGGAACGGGTGGGGAACAGGGTTTTCACTGTGCCAGGCTTATGTCTGTTAGGTGTGGTGGGATGTGAAGCAGGGGTCGCAGCATGGTGCTCCACATGGTGAGAGGGTAGCGCCCAGCGGAGAGCCCTGGGCTACCAGCATGGTACTCCTGCCCATCTCAGGAGCTGACAGCTCTGCCGGCGGCAGAGACTGAGGGTGTAAGGTGGCTCCCTCTGTCATTGGCCAATTTCTGGGCCAGTTATTGAATTTCCCAGCAATACAGGCTTGTATAGGCTAGAAATTGGCCAATCAGGGAGTGCCACATCACTCAACCGGGGTTATATTGTGGCATTAGAGCCTGGGGAGGTTGTAACAGCACCATAATATGTAAAAGAAAGTTACAAAAGCAAAAAACAATCCTCCGCCCCACCATCACTACGACAGAGCATGTAAAGCTTTTGTGACCTGCTGACATTATGTGACAGATGTCAATATCAAAGAGCCCACGCCCGACCTCATGGTTGTTGCTGACATCCACAGACGAGCAAGCATGAGCCGGAAATGGGCCGGCAAAGGTGCGACAACATTTCTTGTCAGCCCCAGCAATAAGGTAAAACAGGAAAATGGCCCAGCTTGTCTTTAACTATAGACTACATCAGCACGCGAAGGCCAGCATACACCAGCATGCACTTTGAAATGTTGTTCCACATTCAGTGTGGGAAGAGCATACCGGAGCAGGTTCAAGCGGGTTCCGCGGGTTCCGGCTTCCGGGTTCCAGCTTTGCTGCTGTTATACACCCGAATATTCAGTAAAGAATAGCACTGACACAGCGGGCACCTGGGAATGAAGACTATGCCCCACAGGTGTATCTTCCCTTTTTAAAGTTTGCGTGATGATGCCCTCTGCGTCATCACCTTTAATGAACACATGCCACTCCACGGAAGTAGCATCGACGTGTAACATCCCTTTCCAAAATATGAAACAAACCTAACACCCAACATTTTCTTTATTTACTAATCACACAGTACATGCTCATAACATGTGGCGGGCATCCTTGTGGTAAAGTGGCATGGATATCCTCTCTCTCTGTTGGCTTCCTTGGTCAGGCCCCATCCTCCATGGTTAAGGAGGATCGGATTGGACCCTAAAGGTCTCCTCCATGAATCAGCCCCAGTAATTGTCTACATCTTTCCACAGTGGATTTTTGCTCCTCGAGCTTTGTGTCTGGATCTCCTGGACAAGCTGGAGCTTCTGGTGACCTGCAGTCTACCATCACTGGTGTGGCCATTAATGCATTTGTTTTGGTAGTTGGCCATTGGTTGATTATCAATGGTAATTGCATGGTTCAAACAGGAGTTGTAGCTTTACATGCCTTTTCGATACGTGCCGTATGTCCTGCTGCTATATGGGATTCGTTCATTTGTATCCTATGTTAATTTCCCGGCTGACTTTTTTTCCGAAGTTCTTTCCGACGTCGAAATACCCATCGACTGCAGAAAAGAATCATTCGCAAAATAAACACGATACTGTCTCCTCATGGTGTGTCCATTGTTTCCCTGTACTTATCCTGCCCATACCATATCTGGGTCCACAACAGGGGCTACATTGAGGAGTGCCCCAGGATCATAGATTGTACTTTTCATCCCCAGAAAAGTTCAGCCTGGGCAACACCTTTAGACGAATGGAACATCATGTGATATGCCCTCAAAGATGAACACCCCCTGTTCATCTGCAATGTGCAAAAATTGTATTCAGAGTCCTCAGGTCATCTTTGGCCCTCGGGGTGTGACATGTTTGTGCTCGATTGCAATAGACCGTAAGAATTCTCACCACTCTGAAAGGGCAGCCCATTGTCAGAGTGTAGAGGCAGACGAAGGCCACATGCTTAGAAGATTCTATACTATATAGTTACAATAATTGATACATTTGTGGATGAAAAGTGCCCCACTTCAGCGTACTGAGAAAAGCCGCCAAATGCAAGAAGTAAATGCTGATCTTTCAAAAACATGGTCGAAGTCCACATTAATGACATGCCATGGTTCCACACTTGTCAGGGAGCAGCAAGTCGGATACTACTTGCCCTTATTCACACTGACATGACATCAACGACACCACCCAATGTGATCCTCCATTCTCTGGAGGATAGCTCAGGGGCGACCTGCTCGCCTTGGAAGCAAGAAGACACGGAGCAACACAGGTTCGATCCCCAGGTCCGCGCTTAGAAACCTCTGGGTATTAAGTGTGTTATAAATAATCAATCATATCATATCATATCATATCAACCTTTCAAGCCCCAGGAACCATAACATCTCCCTGAGGCAAGCCTTAGTATTGAATGCTCCATGCTGTCTTCTATGTGTTAACGCAATATCTGATCCATCAGGTTAGCTAGCATGACAATTTTGGATCCTTCATGGGACAACCTCTCCTAAAACATAGATAATTCTGACCCAGAGCTTTAGGAGTCATCTTTGCTTCATCCGTTTTGTGCACGTGTATGGGAAGAATGTATTTCCAGCTGTTCACCTCCACCAGTCATATGAATAGTTGCAGATTTGTCCTCCCCATACTCAGTCTGATGCCATTCAATGTCATCCATACAGTTACCGCTACCTGGATGATAAGGCAAAAATGCTCCTCAACCCAGAATTCTTTCACATTTCCACTGCCCAAGGACCCCACAGGGTGCCGTGAAAGCTATTGCACCAGATTGTCAGCCCGTGTCTTGTAGTATAGAGTCACACCATAGTATTGTAATTGGAGAAGCCACTATTCAATCCTTACCGGTGGGCAATGGGAAATTCCTGACCGGTCAGCAAGGGAATGTACCAATACATGATGGGCAGAAGTGGTTTGTGGAGAATAATCATTGTCACTGGGTGCCCAGATACATATAGGTGAAAGTTCTTGCAGGCCCATAACTTCGCCAATACCTTCTCTATTTTGAGGTAATGCAGTTCCATCCCAGTCAGCACTCTGCCTGCATATGCTATATGTCAGCAGTTATTTTCCTCATCTACATCTACCAACACAGCCCACAGTCCTGTAGTATCAGCATCCACCATTAACTCATGTGGCCTAGTGGGGTGAAAAAATTGCATCATGTTCTGAGATGCCACACTATGCTTCAGACTTATGACTGCACCCTGTTCCTTGTTTCACCACACCCACAGGGAATCGTTCTTTGCAAAGTGATGCAGGTACTATGTGAGCATCGCCAGATATGGGATAGATCTCACAGAAGTTCACCATGCTGAGGAAGCTCTGTACCACTGGTGCTCAAATCACATTCGTAGTTGCACAATCTGCTCAATTATTGCGATCAGAAGTCTTCTTATAACTGTGCCGTTCATTGGGTCATGAAGAAACGTGAGAATATTAACATCTCTCCTAACAAGGGTAGGGCATGAGGGGAATATAAATACAAACACTTCAACTACAAACCTATGTGTGTCACTATCGGCTGGTGTCATATGTTATTTTTAAAACAGATATGCTGCTAAAAATTAATCTGGGTATTGAGTTCTCTTCAAATTTCTATTAATGAATTGGTGTTTGATCATGGTGCCAATATGACTTAGCTTTTTTTCAAAGAATCTCTAAAAGTATGTTTAAGCTCTGCAATTCTCTGCAAGTCCATGCACTTCCTGCTAAATTTCTAAGGAGTGTCCAATGAATTCCAGTCCATAAAGAAAAATGATTCAATTACACACTGGTTTATCGTCCTTCCTCCTGGTCAACGATCAGGTATGCATACGCAGCAATTCTTTTTCTTTTCTTGCTTCCCAGTCAGCAGGTACGAGAGGGATGGTCTCACCTTTGTAGAGCTGGACGTTTCCCAAATGTAACCAGGTTCTTCTTCCAGCCACTCTAACAGCAGTAGGAGAAACTTACTCTACTTCGAAGGGTCCATGAAATATTGGCTCATGCCATCTACGTGTGACATTTTTAATAAGCACTTGATCTCCAACATACAACTTTGGTGGTGGAAATAATTCACTTGGATTGGTTACCTCCTCTTCCGTGTTCCTCAACCCCTCCCTCCGATGCTTGACTTGATCTGAAATGAAAGAAACACTGATAGTCATACATGTCAAATAATCATATTTTTCAACACCTAGAGTCTGCGCTACACTCTAGGCATCACTCCTGACTCTAGATGGAGGTGTAAGAGGCATCCTCATGTGGCGCCCTGTTACTGATATATGGGGCATAACATGACAATCTGAACTTGGCTGATATCGAAGGTCATACAAGGCTAGGGGTAGGCAATATAGCCATCCCTTTTTCAAAGTTAATCTGATCTTTGCTATCCTTTCCATTAGGAGGCAGTTGAGCCTATCACATATCCCATTTGCTTGTGGGTGGCAAGAAGAGGAAAATGTATGCTTTATGCTCAATAAAAGTCCTATTTGTTCAGATAGCTCATTGACAACGTGTGAAAGTGTGGCCCATTATCAGACCTTAATACTTCACACACACCCCATCTTGGAAATACTTCATGCACTAGGAACTTTGCTGTGCAGGTGACATCAGGGTGTGTACAAGGACCGGCTATGATCCATTAAGAAAAGGACACAACACCACTAACATATACCTATAACCGTTACATGTCTGCAGCATATTGACTTAGTCAATATGCAAATGCTGAAACGGGCCATTTAGACGGTGTATTACTCCTCTGATTGTTCTTAGTGTATGCCCAGCTGTGAATTTCTGACACACGATACAATTCACAATGAACTGTGCAACATGTTCCAATAAATTGGGAACAAACCTCTGCAATGGTGGCAGCAGGACTTTCTTGGTTTACATGCATGGGGTAATGCAGCTGCTCAAATGCGACTTTTAGTAAAGCTGCTGGCATCACTGGTTTTCCAGTGCTTCCCTGTCTCCATAGTGCATCTGTGGGGGTTAATGAATACCCTCTTTGTCTCCATAGCTCCTACTCTTCTTGCGGGGCTCTACCCTTTATCTCTATTAGTTGCATAATTGTCAGCATATTAAACCCCTCTCGTACTAAAATGCTTCTATATCTTCTATATAATACTCCTTTAACATTTTCAGTTTCGACTTGAAATTTCTAAAGAATATGCAACCCTTTTGGTTTCTAAGTCTGCGGCTTTGTTTCCGCGAGGGATAAAGTCTGTTTGTTTAGCATGCACTGCATATTTTATGACTGCTATGGCTAAATGGGGTTGTAGTTCCTTAATGAGCCTGTCCAATAAAGACGCAAGTTGCACTGGAGTGCTGTCTGCACAGAGATAACCACTCCTTTACCAATATGACAGCCCTGCGTGTACGGTTGACGTCAGATAGGTGGAGTCACTGTACACCTTAGTTCCTGACCTTCATGTTTCTCGAGTGCAAAAATAAGCATGACATGACTAATTCTGCTGCCTGTGCTGAAAAATGGGATGGTAGTCTTGCACTCGTCACTACCTCAAATTCACCATTTAATCTGTGTCTTACAACTTCAGATCCTGAGTGCCTTTCCCCACTAGTCTGGTCAATTTTTGACAAACCATCAATAAAGAGAATCTCCCCTCCCGCTAAAGCATTTTCTTTCACACATTGTATGTCATCATAAAATTCAACATAATGAGTGCAATCATGTACATGATTCACTATTTTACACCTCACAATTTTAATCGCTGGATTAGAATTATCACTTCGTATGCAGAAGCTCTTTGTGTCATCAATGTACCTTTAGGTTTCTCTAAAATGGCAAATAAGGTGTGCTCCATGTATAGCGCCATTGCACAGCCCATGGAAATACTTGTAGACTTCTTAATCGCAAATGCAGCAAGATTGTTCATATGGAAAATGTGATGACTGGATCTAAAATCTCACTGTAATATGCCAAAGGTTTATACCCTGGTGTTGTTCTTTGTGTGAGTGGGGATTCCCAAAAATGGAGCTGTACAGATTACTCTCTTTAATTCATCAAATCCCTCCTCCATTTTTTCAGTCCATTCTATCTATTCCTTACCAACTTGTGCTTTCTTAAGTGCTTGCAAAAGCGGTTTTGTGTACGTGCTGCGGTCAAACACCCAGGACCGGCAATAATTGCATGAGCCCAGATACTGGTGCATCTGCCTCACTGGATTTGACTTTGGTGTTTTCATGATAGCCTCAGCTCTCTCAGGTGTCAATTTCTTTCCTTTCTCTGAAATTAACTGGCCTATGTACAACACCTCTTCCTGGCAATATTGCAATTTCTCCTTGTCTACTTTGTATCCCTTGTCTGGCAATATAGTCATTAACTGAGTCTGGCCCACATTCATCCTGTGCTTCACTACAGATTAATATGTCATCTATCATCTACGTACTGAATTACCGCACTCTTGAGTTCAATATTACTTAAATCCATCTGTAGGACCCTGTTCAAAATCAACGTGGAATCCTTGAGTACCCTTGAGGTAAATGAGGTAAATGAGTATGTTTTAGTCTCTTTTATCTGAATGTAAAAGAAGTAAATTCTTGTGAGTCTTTGTGCAATGGGATTAAGAAAAATGCATTTTTTCAAATCGATCACTGTGAAATACTTAGCTTTAACTGGGATGCTGCACAATATTGTCTCAGGATTCTGAACTAATGGAAACTCTGCGTCTACAATCTGAATAAGAGGGTGCAAGTCCTGGATAAATCTCCATGACCCCCCTTTAGATTTTTTTATCTGATACATTGCAGTATTGCACAGGGACTCCGATGGCACTAGGATTCCCCGATTCATCAATTATTCATTTGAGATAGTCTCAAATATGCCTTCATCAGTTTATCTAGACATAGGGTACTGTTTTGCTCGGGGTAGAATTGCTCCTGGCTTGATTTTTATTTTAACCTCCCCTAGTCCCTTCAATAGTCCAACGTCAAATTGGCCTGTTGTCCAAAGGACATGTGGTACTTACTATATGTCTTCCTGAAAAAACGCTGGTCATAGCCGCATTAGTGCTATTTGCGGTGGGATTTCCCTTTTCTCAATCTTTATCCAATATGTAATGCTTATAAATAACACTATCTCATCATCTATACGTTATTCTCTGAACATATATTCTTCTGTTATGTCAATCAATCTGTAGCCCTGCTTAAGAGCTATCACTGTTCACCATGCTTTATCCTCGTCATCTCCTCCTTCAGGCATTGCTATTTCCCCTCGTACTATAGCTGCTTCCAGTTCTATAGGAATAGTCTGCCCTTCTTCCTCATACTCCCCTTACTTTCATCTACGCACTTATTCTATCAGAATTGTCCCTGGACCTATTATGATAGCAACCTCGTCTGTCGCTCTCCCATCCCCTTACTGTCCCCCATTCTCCATCCAGTACTATCTGACATGTTGTCAGGCCTAATATGATAGTCGCTTGTTTTGTTCCTCCCCTCCCTTTCTGCACGCCTCTCCCTCACCTTTTCTTTTTCTCCGGCTCTAACAGAAATGTCATCAGGCCTAGTAGGGTAGTCACCTGTCTGTTTCCATTTCCTTCCCACTCTCCCCCTCCCTTCCATATCTCCTAGCTCTTGCACTATCTGAAATGTCGTCAAGCCGAGTACGATAGTTAATTTCACATCCTTACTGTTCATGGCCTGTTAGAATGTCATTGTATTTTCCCTTGTTCCCTCCTTTGCCTTGAAGCGTTTTGAAACAAATCGTGTATAGGCGCTATATAAATAAACTATCAAACTAAACTATCATATCCATAGGTACTTGTGGTCTAAATAAAAATTAATCAGGACAATTTTCCCTATTAACCCTGATAGCCATGTTATAAAATGCTCACCCCTTACGTGGAGACTTCTGAATCTACCAGGACTCCCTGTAGAGCCACTTGTGCTGTAAATGCTAAAATAAAATCTCCTACATTTAAATAGTGTATTCCTGGAGTGGAGCATACTATTCCTTCAGTGAATTAAATCGTGTTGTTAAGATTTGTCATCAAATCTCTACCCATATTGTTAACTGGCGTTTGTCCTGAATGTAACAAGGGGCAGACATGTCACATTTCCCTATAGAAACTGGTAATTTGTTTTTAAAAGGAAGTAAATTCGTTGCTCCAGAGAACCCTTGAGCATTCATGGCAGTACCAGGCATTGGGTATTTTACCTCTCTTATACAAGAGTGAGTCGACCCAGTGTCTACAAGGAAAGAAACAGATGTGCCTCCTATTGTCACATTGACCCTTGGTTCCTCTTGAGGTATGGTATTACTGATAGTACTGAACTCATCAAGTCACCCTGTGAGCTGTCTTTAGAGGGTACAAATGTATCCCTGTTTGAGTAAAAAGGTTCCCTCCTACCACAGTGTCACCCCCTATCCTAGGTGTTAGTATTTGTCCTATGTTCACATTATGTTGTGTGAGCATAGGTGTTTGTTGTGATTGCCCTTACGGTGGGTGCATCTGTACCAACGCCTGCTGCTGTGCTTGCTGTGCCTGTGTCTGATAGGATGTGTTATCCTGAGCATAGCCTTCTTGTGTTTGTGTTCAGGATGTTGGTGGGTGACCTGCCCCCCTCTTGAATTGTGTCCATTCTGTTGCATGCTTCCTCATTTTCTACATACACGTGCAATATGCCCTGCTATCCCACAATTCCAGCACACTAGGGGTGGCCTTCTGGCAAACCCACAATTATAGCCACCCTGAGTATTCTCACTTCCACCCTGGGCATTTTGAAATCCACCTTGGGTGTTCTGAAATCCACCTCCTCTTCCTCTAAATCTTCCACCTCTACCTCGGGGCCAAAACCCATTCCCACTTTGATTCACTGGGTGTACATTATTCACCTGCAATGCACCCATTATTTCTTACCTTCCTACTCCTTCTCCACTTGTCAGTACTACCCCTTCTATCGCAGATTTTGACAATGTTCTGAACTAACTTAGCTTCCTCAATCTTTCGGTTCTCACCTTTATTTCTTTTCTTCTCTTGTAACAATTGGCAATAATGCACAATGGTCAACTTTATCTCAGCCCACGGCTTCACATCCATTCCAAGCTGTTTATTTCATTTGTCTTTGTACCTTTTCTGTTAATCCCTGACACAAAATATGATAGAATAGTTCCACATTTTTTTCCGAAGGTTCAATTGTCTCAAGCTGCCATCTCTCTTGAATATCCTGAATATAAGAAATGGGGTCTTCATCTTCTTTCAATTTACCTGTTATAATTTCACCCATAGCTGACGTATCAGGATGCTGTCCACTGAGAGCCCTCCAAAAGTCTGCCCTGAAATTAATAAATGGTGCTCCATCATGTGCCGTGTTTTGTGCTGTCACACTTGCATATCCTGTTCATCTCCAAATGTCATCAGTCTCTCTCCAAGAATAGCTACCAATACACCTTTTAAGTCTCCTATGGCCAAAGTATTTCCCCCTATCATTTTCTCTAATTTGTATATCCATTTCCCAGCCCCCAAAGTCAAACTAGGTAACTTGTATTTCAAGTTATCATTATCCATCTAGGGCTATGGAATATATTTCTGTCTTGCCCCCCTTCTCTAGCAAGGGGAACTATGAGAACCCCATCCCATAACCAGACCCCATTATTCATTTACACAATGCAGGGATAATCATCCCTAGTCGTCTTCATGCTGTTAACAACCGTAACCTACTCACATAAGGTGGAGATTCTCCTCTGTCACTACACGATCATCTTTGGGGGAGATCGGGATAAGGTGTAGTAGTATGTGGTGTTCTTTCCTTAGGGTGTTCCAGATCAGATCATCTTACATCCCTATCCAGATATTGACTTCCCAAGGGGACGCATGTACCTTCACCTCCCATCTCATGACCTGACTCCCTTTCTTTGTCTGACATTGTTCTACCCCAATTGGTGTGACTATCTTTCTGCTCTTCCCTATCTAAATGTATTCTACTCAAAGACAATGCTCTGCGTTCATCACTAAACATGTTTTCCTCCTCATCCCATGTTATTGATATTGGGGATCGTCTGCTGCTCCCTTCAGTCCCATACTCGCTGTCCTGCCTCATTTGCTGATATATATATTATCAATTCTGTCTCCAATACTTTCTGCATCATATCTTGCCTCTTCTTGTGCTACTTTAGGTATTTCTGGAGCCATTTCTCTCATTGGAAAAACTTTGCTTATCGTGTCTCATCGTCCGTGTATTTCATCATTCAGCCTTATTCGTTCTTTAAGAACGAGACTGGCATCAAGACATTGCTGTCTTCTATTCTGGTTTGTTCCTAATTCCACTTTCCTTTGCTCTCTCGCGTCTCTTCTTGCCTTCTCTTCTTCTTGCTTTCAAGCTTCCCTTCTTACTTCTTGTCTTTGTTTTTCTTCTTCCTTTCTCTCTTCTTCTTCTTTTCTTCTCTGTACTCTTTTTTCCTTCACTCGTAGTACCTCTTCTTCATCTCTCTTTCTTTCTTTCCTATATCTTTCTTCTATTTCTTTCTTCTGACTATCATGCTTCCTTTGTTCCTCTGCCCGTTTTTTTTCTTTCTCTTGTTCTTGTCTATATATCTTTTTGTGTCGTTCCCTGCTTTTCCTTCCTTGCTCATCCTCCCTTAACCTCTATTCTCGTTCCTTATCCTTCTTTTCTTGTTCATTTTGTCTTCCTTGTGTCTAAACGCCTCGATGCTTTTCCCATCTAACTTGAGTAATATCTGTCCTCCCATCCATTTGTGCTGTACAAGTGTTACCTCGTTGGCCCTATGCTTGTCTTCTTTCCATCTTTTAATTTCCTTGTCTATATCTGTTGATATATTCGATCTCTCACCTCGTTCCTCTTTATCTTGTATGAATCTAAACTCGTCTTCCTTCTGTTTGATCTCTTCTAGACTGTCATCGCTACCATAAGCAGAGGCTGCATATGTCGGTTTACTATACCCAACTGCTGCTTTTAATTATTTTGACAGATAAAATCCTGTCTCCTAAGCATCTACATTGCTAGTTTCAGGCAGAGTAAGAGGAGCTGAGGGCTTGATGCCCTCCCCTTTATGTGATTAAGCATCCACTCTTCTGATAACAGGTCCTCTTTCTCTTCTTGATACATTTTCCAAAGTTCTAAAACTGACAGTCTTTTCTCTAATTTCTTTCCTATGTATGCAGCATGCACATATGTGGTCATGTGCTGTAATACTGCCTTTGACAATGAGAACCCTTACGGAAATGGCATGAACATTTTATCAGCTGTGCCTTTTACGCATTCTGCGCTGAACCGTGTGAGCTTGGACGCATGTCGTGGTAATGTTTTACAAGGGTGCATAAGAGGAGTGTCTTCCATGATAACAAGTTACATTAACTTTCAATACTTACCAGATCATTACCTTTTTTATATTTAATACATTTCTATTTATCTCAAAGCTTATTGCTCAACTATTTTAATCTCAAAACAATAAATATGAGCAAGTACCATCAATCGCTGCTAAATCCTCTTTTTTCTCAACAACCTATCTGCCTTCTGCCTGGCCCTATCTGTCTTCTGACTGGTGCCAATCGTTTACTACACTTAACTAAAAACAACATCAGTTCCACATTTCACAATTTTATCACTTTTCAGAACTTCGTACATCAACAAATAATCAAAATAATACAACACACTTTATTATCCCCTTTGATCACCTTCACTTTCCCATATCATCATTTATAGTAAGAGGTATTCTTTCTTCGCCTCCAATTATATTACCCTGTACAGAGTTTAAGACGTCACCTTGCACGCTCCTGACCATGTGTATTCTCTGTCTTAATATACCGACTGGAATTTGAGACGTTTTCAACTATGTCCCTTGAAATCGGATTACCTAGGTTCTTTTATCCACACAAAATTCCTGTTACCCAACTTATTTTCGTAAAATATCACAATCCTGCCCCTTTATATTGCCATTTCCTTTAGCCTACTCACATCTGTTTAATTGACTCAAGGCCTTCAGTATTCACTCCTCCTCCCATCCGACCATTTCGCCTTCCGTCTGCAGTGCGCCCGTGGAAAGCCCATGTCTCAGTTTCTCTTGCAAGTTTATTTCTATGAGCCGGTCTCCACAAGAAACTCCACGATCTTCCAGCTAATAGCGGAGGATGCCCAATCGTGCAGAACTCTAAGTCAAACTAGTTTAGATTGGAAACCATCCCCAACTCTATCACGTGAGCATATGGCCCTTGGAACGTGCATCTGTTTACTGGATGGGACTACACCAGAATAATTCTGAGTCCAAATAACCGGACAAACTCAAGAAGATGGTAAGTTGCTGTTTTATTAGCAATTATCTAAAACAGGGAGTTTACAACGAACATCAACTGACATATGCTCATTCTCAGCGATTTCCACAAAAAATACAAATTTATACTTCTTTATGCGTTAGAATGACATCATCCTACGTGGTAATGGTGAAAAACCTATCAAGGGTTGGGATTGGTTATGGGACACATTTAGATATACAATCATATAGGAGCTAGGTTTGTTATTGGAAGTCTGATATGAGGTGGACAAGTCATGACTACCTCTTCACACGTGTCATTTAAGAAAAATCAGTCACACCATGTTTCATTGGTTTCTCAAGCTATAAGGTCCTTCGTTATATGAACTAATACAATTGGTTTGGCATGCTTGTGCCATGTTTGGAACATTCAGTTAAATTAGCAGCATGGAAGCCATGACCCAGGTGCCAGTAGATAGGACATGATGCTCCCCTACCACCCAATTAGCCGAACACCTCTCATCACCCATGCCTTCTGCCATTAAATTCTCTTTGTACTTGGCCTTGCAGAGTATTCTTGTCCTGGGAATGCAACAGGAGTGAGGCCACTCACTATCGTGTCTGAGGAACTCCAAGTTCAAGGCCTATTTCCAGCTTTGACTCATGTGACAAGAGACCATGGTCCTGTTCATGCTGCAAGCTTTGAAAGGTTTTAAAAGAATTAAGACTTTGCATTTGCTGTGTTCTTTCTTGCACCTTAAAGTGAGAGGATTCATGCTCCGCACACATGCTCCCCTTCTTTGTAAGTAGCTGACCTCGACTTCTCAGTTCTTGAATTCAGGCCACACAGCCTACCAACGCAGATCCAACAACCTGCTATTCTCCTGCGACAATGCCTTTCATTCTTTCTTCATCATTCTTTGGCTTATTATTTCATGATACCAATGTCCAGTTTCTGTACAATGGCTGCTCCGCTTCTATTCACTACTTGTAGCTAGCCTATACGATGACTTGTTCTATCTTGCGTTTAAGCATATGTACATTCTTTATACTTCTGATTTCTGAGGCACTTTTTACTGTGTAATGTTCTTCTATTACACCTTAAGGTTCACTTGATTCTTTACTACATAATTTCTCCACACTTTCTTATGACCTCATCAATCCATTTTCTTAGCTCTTTCTCATATTCTTTCAGGGAGCCCCTCCTGCAGGCTGCCATCAACTCGAGGATACATTAGATATGGTCGTCTTAATGGATACCGTCTTCCATATACTCGCTGCAGTATTGGTACAATAGCTGGTAGTAGACAGGGCATGGTCTCATGGCTCGAATACAGGTTAGGTAGGGGGGAAGGATCTCCTGTGGATGTGTACATCTCCTCTACAACAGCAAGCCTACTCCTTCTGTCATGTCACAGATTAACAGTGTGTCTTTAGCCTCAACTGCCATATAGTACTTTGCTTGGACCTGTTCATTATTGCATAATGAACCATCCATGGACAAGATATTTACATTTGAAGGCCCAAACTTGGTATTTGGATTAAAAAAATTGAGTGGTGAGCCGTAACATTGAGCTGGACCCTCTGTGTAAATAAGAACAAGTATTGACGTCAATTGGATCACCTCCTCACACTTTGGTTGCTGGCACCAACCAGAGCGGTTGCTGCATATGAAGAGCTAAAATGTGCCTTCTCTTCCTCTTCATCCTCACTGGGAGTGTGTTGGGAGGTTTTCTCCAATGCTTTGACTGTGGCAACCTTGATTGTTAGCTGCTTTAGTAATGTTATTTTTATCAAGGACATCTTTGGCAGTTCCGCCCTGCAGACTCATGCAAAGATTGCCACCTTAAGTCACTGCCCCGAGGTCTGGGCAGGCCCAGGGGCCTCCTCTATGTGGAAACACACCTCCAAAGTAGTCACAGAGAGTGTATTACTTCTCATCCTTTGGCAGCCTCGTGAAGGCAGTCTGACCTTTAATGCTCTTACTTCTTCAACCCCAAGAGATTTTAGGGAGTCTTCCATGTGGACAGCATGCATCATCACTGGTGGCACTAAAACACACCCTTGAATCAGTTGCGCTCTTATGCTGTCCTCCTCATCCCTCAATGTGTATGTCGGAGCTAGGCTTCAGTGCATCACATGATATGCATCTGGCGACTCTTGAGCACCCTGCCTTGCTCGCCTCATAGTCCATATTAACCAGGGGGTTAAAAATGCCCGTAGTATCTTTCCCATCATATGCACTGCACCTAGAGCAAAGAAGGGAAGCATGGACCATTTGGCTACATTACCAATTTATTTCATAGCCGCAAAATACATATCCACGCATTTCTCCCAATGGTCCACGCTGAACCCCAATGAGGATGGTGTACCTTGAGAGCCAAATTCTAGGACAAAACCCCAGCTGATACGCCCTGGATGGGCATAGTCACTGCAGAGTATCACCGGATGAAGATTAAGAGAAGATGGAGAGAGTGTACCCTTTATCAGCATTTGCCATAGCTACTGCTGCTACAGATACCTGAGTATGAAGGGCTCTGCTGAGAAAGCCAAACCATGGCACCCAGACACAAGCGCACTTTTGTTTCCAAAAAGGCTGCAAGCTGGTAAGGTTGATGGTGGGAGGTGCAGCAAGAAGACAGCACGAGCACTCAGGTAGGGCCACTTGCATAATGTATAGTGTCATTTTCAGAAATCTTTAATCAGCAGTGTAATGTTGAAAGCACTTTCATGGAACCACACAGTCTCTTCCCTTGCCTCTGGAGAATCGTTGTGGAACCCATCACAGTTCACAGATCTGGCTTCAACCAAAGGCAGGGCTTTGCCACTGCACACAAGGCCGAAACATGAGGAACTGCAGAGTGGTTTGTGAGCCTCACCACCAAAAAGTAGCAGGAAGAACTGCAGGGTACTTGACTAGCCGGCAGGCACCGTGAGTAAAGAACCACACTACGCACATGACACCCAATGAGAGTGATGTCATCAATAACATTTGTGATGTTATGTTTGATGTCATGGATGTTAGTCATAGCAGTGCACAGTGGTGGCACGAGTTATGGTTGCTTAGGTTACCATAACTGGTGAATTTGTTTTTTTTTTTGGTTTTACTTTTATCCATAATATGGATCGGTAGTTATTAGTGCAAAGTAAGTGTAATGTTCCTTTCAACTTGTTGCACTGAATTTGCTAGGTTTTTCTTAGGGCAACTGAAACATATCGTCCCTTTAACAATGTTTTTTGTAAGTGAATGTTGTATCTTTTTAATATTGCAATTTACCCATAACGTCCCTTTAGCAATGATTTTTGTGAGTGAATTGCATAGGTTTATACTAGTGCAACTTAACCATAACGTCCCTTTAACTAAGTTTTTTGTCAGTGAATATATGCAGAGACAGGAAATCAGTAAATAGTGGGAAGAATATTCCCTGCAAAATTATGTTGACGTGGGACGGATCCCTAGAGGGCTACGTATACTGACAACACCCACCTATGAAGCACAGGACCCTGCAATGCTAGAAGAATGGGGACAATCTAGCAACAAATGTTCAGTGACATTTGTTAATAATCTTATCGAATATGCTAAAATTGATCGACAGAAACTTTTGTCAAAATTAGAAGACACGCAAGAAGAATTAAAGGCCATCAGTCCAAGTGAAGAAGGGAAAGCCATCCGTACGAGTATGGAGAAGGGGTACAAAACATGTGAGGAAAAAATAAAGCAGAGAAAACAGCGGAAATTCCTGCGGGACAAGGATGACTACGAGAAGGGGAGAGTGTTCACATTTGCCAAGAGGTTTGATACATTAAGACAGAAACTCCCCACAGCCACATCCACTACAGACATGATATACCCAGTGAACCATCAGCCTCAGATATAGACACTACAGAAAGCGAAAATGAACAGCCCCAAAAAAACATTTTTTTAGAAGAAATTAGACTTTTAGGAATGGATGGCAGAAACACCAACAACAACAAAAAAAACAAGAGGAAGGGGACGAGGAAAATCAACCAAGTCAAGAGGATCAAGAAAACAAGGAGGAGCAACTGCTACAGATACCGCAGCAACAGACAAAACAGACAGACAAACACTCTCTGGGACAAAAAACTAATGGAAATGGAAAGCGAAAGGCCAGACATGTCAATTATCAACCTCACATCGTGAGAGTTCACCTGCGAAGAACAAGCAGTCCTCAAATTGGGCTTGAATTTCTGTCCCTCCTCTTCCTATAACTACGCTGAAACTAGAATAGATTTCAATAGGTATATGTGTAAAATACGGCTGAAGAAGTTTTTTGCTATCAACCCACCAGAGCCAAAGAAAGAAGAATCTCTGAGAGGCTATACCCCAGCAACAATAGAGGATTCACATATATTACATGATCTCATCCATCTCGAAACAGAATGGCAAGACAATGAAGACATAAGTGACCCACAATGGGACCTCATGGATATTCATACTGATTGGCCGAGTAAAAGTAATCTCAAATTGAAGTCACGTTTCAATCCCATGTTCAATCCAGGAGGAAATGTTGAGGCCTTTCAAGACCTGGTAATTAGTGATCTGAAGAAATGTAGAAAAACAAAAATACCCACTAAAGACAATCTCACCTGCCGGGAGCAGAAGACCCTGTCTGACATATGTCTATTAGATGATTACATTATCAAACCCTCAGACAAGGGTACTAACATAGTTATTATGAACCGGCAAGATTATATCAATGAAGCTAATTGACAACTCAAAGACATAGAGTGTTATAAGCTGCTGGTTACAGATCCCACGGCAGAGATGAACGATAAACTGTTTGAATTACTAATCAAATGGAAAGAGAAAGGCCTGCTTGATGAGGATATGTGTAAATACCTACATCCCAAATTTCCAGTGATGCCCACTATCCATTTTCTTCCGAAGATACATAAAAACAAAACTAGACCACTGGCCACCAGGGAGGCCAATAGTCACGTTGTGCGGTGCACTCCTTGAAAATGTATCGAAATTAGTGGACAAAACATTAATTAAATTCATTACCACTTTACTGTCATTTCTAAGAGACACCAAGGACTTCTTAAACAAAATTGATGGGATACCTTGGGAAGATACATATGAATTAGCAACACTGGATGTGGTCTCTCTCTACACATCAATCAAGCACAAAGATGGCCTGAAATCATGTGTTTTTTTTTTTACAAACTAGATCACTAAACTTTTTAGAACATGGGAAGATGATTCTGGAAATGACAAATCTTTGTTTGACAAATAACAGTTTTCTGTTTAACAAGAATTTCTTTACTCAGCTGCAAGGAACAGCGATGGGAACAACTTTTGCTCCATCATACGCCAATCTAACAATGGGCTGGTGGGAAAAGTTCAAAGTGTGGACACCTACCAATAGTCACAACACTGAAAAAGTTGTACTTTGGTTATGCTACATAGATGACCTCTTTGTAATTTGGGATGGATCAATTACCGAATGGTTGGAATTTGTTAATTCACTGAATGTAAATGAATTTGGCTTACAATTCACCGAGTGCCACAGCAAGACTGCTATCTTTACTTAGATATTCTTGTTACTGTGGCACAAGATGAATTAGTGACTGAACTCTATCGAAAACCCACAAGCTCCAACATACCCTTGCATGCAAAAAGCAACCACCCCACAGCCCTCAAATGGAGCATACCTTATGGTGAATTCATTCACATAAGACGGAATTGTTCCCAAATCGAAATCTTTGATAATGAATGCAGAAGGATGGCTGTAAAGTTCCTATCAAGAGGCTACCCGAAGAGAGTGTTAGAGAGAGCACACAACAAAGCACGAGAGAAAGATTGCTCTAAATTGCTAATGTCTAACGTCTCTACAGAGAAAAACCCAGATATAGTAGATACTAGCCTCATTCGGACATACAGTAAAGCTTCCAAGAATATACGCTGCTTAATGCACAAACATTGGCATAAATTAAAACAAGATGAACATTTAAGAAGCATTCTGGGCAACAATATTAACATCACCTTTAGACGCTCTATGTCACTCCGAGATAACTTTGTTTCCAGCTTTATGTGCCCTAAGATTATTCCAGTAGGACAAAGTTGGATGAATGTCACATCAGAAGGTTTTCAGAAATGCATGAAATGTAAGGCGTGCAAATTTGCCAAGAATAGAAAAAACTACCTGCATCCGATACTACACAAAAATATGACTATAAAATCTCGTATCACTTGTGAAACTGAGTATGTTGTGTATGTATTGACTTGTCCTTGTGACAAATGGTATGTGGGGAGTACCATTGGTTAATTGAAGCTCAGGATCCTCCAGCACATACGAGCCATCAAGAACACTGATCCTACATACTCGATGGCTCTACATTTCCAGGAAAACATGGAGGTAAACTAGAAGGCTTTGTTTGCTTTGGCATACATACAGTTCTTAAGGTGCCTAGAGGAGGTACTCGGGAGCTCCTCCTCAGACAATCTGAGACCAAGTACATTCTAGATTTAGAAACAAAGAAGCCAAAGTGCCATAATCTGGACGAGGAACTCTACACGTTTCTGGGTACTTGAGCTAATTGACTGCATTCATATCTAGGATCTACAAGGAAGGCAATCTACCTGTAAATTTGAAATTCTTACTGATTTTGTTGCTATTGTCTTTACTTCAATTCCCATTGCTTGCGTGATTTTTCGACAACTGGTTACTTAACCATCAGCTAAATTAGTAGGTTTTATATAAGTGGACTCTATTGGTAGCACCGTATGTATTGGACCGTTAATATATAGAGTTTTAATTTTGGTAACACAGGTAAAGTTTTTCACTTTAGCTTTTAAATGACAAACTATCAATTCAATATTTTATTAATAAATAGGAAATTGAATGCATTTTAGCATCTCTCCATTTTTAGCTATCTTATTTTAGTCTTCTTCCTTCTTTTCTATGGGTGAGCAAAGTTTTTGCTTGGTTATTTAGGAACACCAGTCAACCAGCATCCTTTTAATCAAACGTGCCCTTCCTGTATATGGTTTTCTACAACTGTGCACTGTGCCAGGCTATAATTACGTGGTTTTAATCTGGTGGTTTTGTATCTTCCATTTGTGCAATTTATTGCTTTTATATTTTTGGCATTGTGAGTTTGTGTTCATTCTATGTTTAGGCAGTGTATGAACTTAGCTCCTTACTAACCCGCATAGACGGTATATCATGGGCTGCTTAATTGCATTTGCACTTTACCCTTAGTGGGTCATTGCATATTTGCACATCAAGGCACTTGCACTTTACGTATCCCCACAGGGGGAAAATGGAATTTGCTGCTATTGAATTTGCTGCTATTGATGCAATTTGCACTTTATTAGTAACAGATTTGTAACTGCATATATAAGGTAACTGCACTCTGCATAACTAACGCATTCTATAAATCTTGAAATGCCATTGCCAACAACACAATGCACCTAAACTACATAAGATTGAATCATGTGACAAATTGTTTACGACAGCTCACATGCTAACTCCATTGTTGCATATTACGTAATTTGTGAACATAAATTAATCTTTGAGCTAGCTGTATTATATGTTGGGAAAAATACAACAATACAAAACTGACAGTTCATTTGATGCATGTCTTGACACAATTAAGTGTAATTAAAATGACTTACTGAGGTTTGAAATATGTTCAAATATGGCCGACTGTGTAAAACAAGTTGTAAAACGAGTTTTAAGGTCAGTGCATGTAGCTCTATACACTGAGATCATAGAGAAAATGCTGGTTTAAATGTCCTTCCTTTGTGTTTGCACCCGAAAATGTGAACAAGCAGCCAGTTTGCCGTGAAACGCGTAGTTTTTGTGTTACTTTTTTCCTGTCCATGACATTTAACTAATTAAACTCTATTTTGGATGCTTGGAGACTCTTGGTTCCTGGACTCTGTGTTCAGTGTGGCACTGTTTCACGGGACTGCTTTTCGGAGTGCACTCCGCTTAACTTTATACCGAGGTATAAAGCATTTCTACATATATATATATATATATATATATATATATATATATTTTTTTTTTTTTCATTGTAATGTAAACTGTTTGGTACATGAAAGAAAAAAAAGATGTAATTTAAGGGGTCCGTTACAGGGAAGATCGCAGTGCTCCCCACTGTTTCCTCCCCTTGTTTCTCTGCTTCCCTCATGTTCTTCCCCCTATGACTGTAAAGTATTATGTTACTTCCCAAAGCTAAGTCTACGCTCAATAAATACCCTAACAATAATAATTCTTTAATTTTCTTTAAATGTAAACTGCTATGAACTGAAATGACCTATGTTTCAAACAAAATATGTAAAAGTATCTGATTGTACTGAATCACTAAATGGGAGCAGGCATGGGAGCTGGATTTAAAACTCTCTTCCCGTGTATGTCTGTTTTTATATTTCATAAGGCCAGGTCTAACATCATGAATGATTGGCCTGTAGAGGAGGAGCCAAATATCCCTAACAGAAGCTTCGCCCCCATTTTGCCCATATGTTGGGAGCCAGAAATTGCGACATGTGCTGTACCAGTGAGGATGCCTATAATGCAAAGAATCCTCGAGACAATGTATCCACTGAGAAAACCCTATATGCATTCACGAAGAAGTAATGGCCTTCTGGAAAAAGTCCCTGTATGAAAATTAATGAGAAAGAAGACTGGTGATGTCAGATGAAACAGAATTTTTTGTCTCAGGAGTGATTGGCCTTGTGGTTGTGCCAGTGGAGTAACTTTGCTGAAAATGTTGGGGGCGACATGACATCTGAAGAAAAGGTGCCCCAACCAAATGAATGGGGAAAAAATAGTGTGCCAAGAAAGTTGGGGGGGGAAACACCCTTGTCACCCCCTAAAATTACGCCCATGGTTGGTGCATTTTCTTATTCTATTGTGATTATGAATGGAGCGTATGCTGATATGGAATCATGTGTCACCTCCTACAAAGTGCAAAGCACTGCATTGCGGGTGTGTGGCTCCAGCCTCTTGTTTCTTTCAGATGGGTGATTTCTGTCTTTTAGCACTGCAAAGACCAAGTGGCCTAATTATTGATGCACCAAGACTTGGTTGTAGTATGCAACACTCAATGAAAGGATCGAACGCCAGACCTTAGATTTCATTGTAATCCCCTCCCCAGCCCAATCAGGCCTTTAAAGGACCACCTTTGAAGATCACTTTCTTTCTTTCTGTATTCCAACTTGTAAGCCACTGTACTTGATCATGCTGTGCTCTCGTGCTTTCTGGAACTGCTCAATGCCTAGAAGTACTGGCCAGAGATGATTGCTAGGCCGAAGAAGATATTTGCCACTGGATATACCATTAAAGAAATCAAGCAGTGGCTCTTAACACTCAGAATTTCTCGTATGGGGCCAGATGTATGTTACCACGCTGGTGGAAAGTGCACCCACAGAAGAGGATAATTAGGCATCAGAGTGAGTAAGGGGTGTTCGTGCTTAATGGCATTGATGGACTGGACTGCACTATACATGAGAAGCCATAAGTGTTAAATAAGTGTCTGACCGTTGAAACCTTCACACACCAGAGTAAATTATCATTCATGGCAAGCTCTCTAGTTGAAAATGGCACACTGCAAAGAAAGTCTGCCTTTAGCGTGCTACACCCACAAATAATCCACATTCTTCCTGGTGCAAAATGTCCCTCTTACGTGTTCTCAGAAGTTGGATGGTATTTGTACAGCACTCTGAAGTAGGTGATTTTCATTCTGTTTATGGGATATTTCCCATTCTCTTGTGTCGCCCATGATTACAAATATTTCTGGTGACGAGGGCAGAAGTCACCTGAACCGAGAACACATCTAATTTTATTTTTGAAGTGTTTATGCACAGTACATAATGGTGTGCCTTTGGGATGTCCTAGACTCTCACTTCATATCTTTGATGCAAATAAGGAGAAGTTAGTTGTGTACACAAAATAGTGGATCAAGCCAGGTGAGAGTTTCACAGATATGCTCCTCTCTGACAAAGCATCCATCACGGTTCAAAGTTTCAACAGGATGGCCTTTCAAAAGATAGCAGATCTGTCTAGCTTTCATCCAATGTTGAAAAGAAAAAAACATGATTTTTGGTGTACTTTCTACGTGATTAACAATGTATGCTGCAGTGAAATTTTGATCCATATGATATGTGTATCTGTGGTATGTCTGTGGTATGTCATACAGCATACAGGGAAGTGGACTCCACACATGAGGCGACTCATGGATTATGGATTATGCCGAAAAAGGTTTATTAGGGATTATACAACTCAAATGTGGTCAGATTAGTAAACAAAAGTGTTCTCACTCTAAAAGGTTACCCCAAATGTCCCTTTGAGTCTCTTTCCTGTGTCACTTACAGATTTAGGCACAAGGTTCCACAGACGAGGGATGTCCTGGTGACTGGTTGGTCCCTTCCTGTAGTACAAAGGAAGAGAGACGCTGCTCAGATGTTGCAGGTATTATTGGTGAAGCTCAAGGCTCGGTCGCAGCAAGTTCCACAATCCCTCCCCGAGCTATGGTGAGGTAAGCCAGGGGGATCTCTAAGTGTTTGGTTGGATTCTTGCTCACCTCTCTGTCTCAGAGTTGTCAACCTACTGACACCCAACACTGTTATACTTTCCTCCTCGACAAATCAACCCTCACTCACCCTCATGCTGTAGGGGAGGTGCCTCCCCATACCACCCCTGGCACCCATGTCATGCTGCAGGTGGTGGGACCTGGCCGCAAGTCGCGCCACACTGACAGCTAGGGCTAAGCAGTGACCATTGTTACAGGCGTCAGAAGAAGTGTGCTTGACAGTACCACAACATCCAAATGTAGAAAAAACATATTCAGAGGAGGCAAATGTTGTGATGAGCTCTACCTGCATCTGGTGCAAGTGAGTGGAATGTTGAGATGGAAGGCAGAGCAGAGAATGTTTACCCATGAGTGAGTGTTCCGGGGTTGTCAGTTGTAAAGATGTAGGCCCTGAGAGAGGCTGTCGGTGGGTGTCCTATATTCCCCATGACTTCCCTGACTCTAAGAACTTTACTTAACAAGCCTAAACCAAGTAAACAGTTCACTTGAAGTTGTCAGAGTCATGTGTAGCCGACCTAGAACTCAACACTGGCGACGAGCATGAAAATGGCCGTGCTGGGGGGACAACAGCACCAAGGAAGGACACCCACCGGCACCCCAAGAGAAGTACACCTATCTCAGGTAAGAGCGCTGAACGGCAGTGAGGCACTGCAGGCACAGTAAGGACAAGCGTGGGCCAGAGGCAATGGAGGCAACAGAGGCCCAGACAAGTGCTTCAAGAGTTAGTGGGGGCAGAGAAGGCCAACACTGAGGAAGAAAAGTAGAGGCAGTGGACAGAGGTCCAGCCAATGCTGCTGCAGGTGAAGGGGTACAAATGTCAAGTAATCCCCAATTTGAGAAGAGCTGCAGTAGTCGGGGCTTAGTGAAGTGCTACAGAGGTGCTGCACAGGATCTGAAATGGTGCTGTAAGAGAAGAGGCACTATAAGGCAGTAAGGGGCACTGCTTGAAGAGGCAGTGACAAGGCGCTATATGGGCGTGTAGGTGCTACAGAGGCAGTGGTGAGCAGCTGTGTGGAGCTGCAGAGGCAGTACAGCGCTGCGAAGTACAGCGTGGTCCTTAAACAGTGAAGGTGCTTTGGGCCAACAGCCAGTGTGCTTGTAGGATTTGAACAACTCACAGGACATTCAAGGGACCAGACTTTTAAATACTGGTGTCCATTGACATTACAAGACTCTGCAGAGGCGTGTTCAGAGTTTCTCGTACCTGTGGGATGGTCACAGTTTGGGAGACCGTTGGGGTCGAGAGCTCCGTCCTCCTCAGCTTCTCAGTCCGGCTGATGACATCGGGTAGAATGCTGGAAGTGTTGGTGATTGTGCTTGTGAGGAATAGCTGTTGCAGGCAGCAACGTTCGGTTGCTGGTGGGGAACATTAAAAATAAATAAAAATTAAGAACCCAGCAACGTTGAATGGAGATGTTCGATGACGTGCTATGTTGCGCTGTTTGTTTAAGGTTCTTTCCTCAATGAAAGGGGTGTGAGGAGGAGACACTGGAATATGAGGAAGGGGAGCCTGGTGTTAAGCACCTTCGCTCTTTACTGTTTGCAAAGGTACTTTCGGCGATATGTGGGTCGCTGTTATGATGGCCGCGTGGTTGTTCGACTGGGTTTGTGAGAAGAGAGTGCACCAGATTATATGACAGCTGACGAAGAGGAAAAGACACAGGTCCGTTGGCAGGAATTACTGTTGCCGGCATAGGGGGGTCTTGTTTCCCCTACCAGGTACTTTGTTAATGTCTGTGCCGGCATGGAGGAGGAGTAATGAATAAAGAGGCTCATTGATTTATTTGGTTTTGCAGCGCAAGTCATGAAATATGTTTTCATGTAATGGTGCACATTATAATATTAATGTACTGTGGTTGCATTATTGACGTCTTAAGGTAATGTTTGGCAAAACGTAGTTGTGATGTGAGGCCTGTTAGATTTTTACATTTAAGCTTGGATCAAAGTGTATGTTGAGTACGGGTGTGTGCCGGAGTTTATGTGCTGTTGTTGTGGCTGCTGTGTGAGTTTTGGTGTGAGTAGTACAAGTGGATGTTATGCCTCTGTTGATAAGGAAATATAGTGAAGTTTTTTGACATCTTTCTAATTTGAACTGTTTCGCTAACTATTTAGATATCCACAGGTAACATCACAAAGGACCTTGCAAGCTAAATTGACGGGCCCCTAGGGGACCCTCGTGCATGGAAACAAGGCACAATCACCACACACAAACTGATATGCCAGACACAAGGTTCTATTCCCAAAATCTAGGGTTTGTTGCAAAGCAAATAGTCTCAATAGCCGACCGGATCTTACGTCCCGCAACGTGTGTTACCCAGACCTTGTGGGACGCAAGAAAGCGAGCATTTTACATCAGTTACATATATACAAAAAGACCACCATACTATCAGTAGTGACACATCAAAAACCGCCCCTAATGTATCTTCCTTTAGCAAAGGTTTGATGATTGACAATTATGATGAATATGACACCCTTAGAGACATGTATTCAGCAACAGTTGCAATCTGCGAAGGTGCAGACACTATTCTTTGTTACCAGGAACATAGTGCTCTTGTTCTGCAAGCAGGCTGTGTTTGTAGGAGGGACACATTCCAAACCTCACTATCGCTTGGTTTCTATTAGTGAGCTAGAGGTCGGCTTGATCTAAAGGGGCCCAGGAAAGGGGGGCCGTGAAAGAGAGTATTATTCAAGCCATTAACTGTCTATTTCTACAGTTTCTGCCGTTTCAGACAGCTGACACCTGCTTGGTGATTAAATGCCTTTCTGCTTACTTCCAAGGACTTGAGAGGGAGGGAGAACAGTGTGTTGCTGTGGAGGCTGTCTGGGCTAGTCTCTTGGCATGTAACTTGTGGTCTTGCTCTGTGCATGAGCAGAACGAAATAGAATTCACGTTTAGCACAGCATTAGAACAGAAGAGCAAGAAAAAGCAAAATTGCAAAATGGCGAATTCTACTGTTACAAAATGGACGCTCTATGGTTGTGCTGCCATTCTGTACTGACGATACTAAACATGTGATGCGGTTGGTTTTCGGCCAACATGATATACCGTCTATGCTATGGTAGGGTATTTTCTAGATTAACAAACTCTCCTCTTGGCCGTAAGACAAACGCATCAACCATACATTGCGTCTTCCTCGGACCATGTATCTGATTCTGAACTTTGCATACTGCTGAAATCGTCATCATCATCATCAATATTAATAGACATAAATTCTTTCAAAGTCTGCATTTCGTGGTTCGTGATTGTATTAATTTTGGGAGTTCTTTTTTGTGTCACCATGTGTATGCAATTATCACTTACTTCAGTGCAAATTATTGGTAGACATTGTATGCAATAACAACATGTTAGGAAGATACCGAAAACTGCTGCTAAAATTGCAACTAATTTCCATCCCCATAAGCATAATAATTCCCAGAACCTGGAGCTTATGTTCAAGTCCCAACTACCTGCTGCGGGATGGAGGTCAGAGCTCAGGACATGTAACTTCTTTATTGCTTCAAAAATCGTAGGGGAGGAGTCACTTACGAATACGCAGCACGATGACGCCATGATTTTGCAAACTCCTCCACGGTCAGCTAAAACAATGTAAGGAGCCATACTATTTTGAAGTGTCATTAATCTAATTGCCTTTTCTTCCAGAGTCATATTATATAATATATCTGTTGTTCCATTTATTGTTTTTTTCTAAAATTCTGGACAGTTGTCTTATATTATATGAATTTTTTGCTTGACCCCAAAATGGTATAAATGATTTTGCTATATCTTCTGCAATAAACCCTGCCTCCTCATCTCATCGTGATCTTGACCTGGATTATTTTGCTATATCTGACGTTTTTGAAAGGAATACCCCTGGGAACAGAATCCCTAAGTAACAAGTACCTCCCCAATTTCTAGGCAACCAGGGATAAGGTTTTTCCCCATATATGTAATAGACAGGATCACCTACATACACTGGTTCTTCCTCTCGCTCGAGGATTGCAATATTCACGCACCTATTGAATGTTCCTACTGAATAGGAGTCTTTCTTTCGCAAACAAAATGAACAGTGCGAGGACTGTCATTTATTGTATACGAGGGGGGCACTGCATCTTTATTTCCTAGTGGGTTCATGTGAAACGTTATTACAGATGATTTATAGGGCACACACAGTCTATCTTGTGGCATTACTGCTGGCTTTATCACCCTTGCTCTGTTGAATACGGAGCACCCTACAGGTTCCATTATCACTTTCTCATATTCGTCCATGTTTGTCCTATCTAATTGACCTGTTTCACTCTTATTCCATTTCCCATAATATAATGCACTTAATGATGCATAACATGCTGAACTTAATGGCAACTGCTGCACATACCACCCTATTCCCTTTCCACCATGTTGTGGTATATGTGTGCATACCCAACAATTGTTTTTTCTCAGGATTGAGTGTGTCATATTCATTATCAAAAATAATGTGTTATTTCCATAACCTTCCCTGTGTCTTTCTTCCATTGGGGACAAAGTACAGGAGATTACATGGGCTGGGCTTTTGGTAACAGAAGCATTACTAATGGGAAAAAACATGCCTAATGGATGTATTTCCTCTAAATACCATAATATTATGACTACGGAGATGGGTGAAAGTATACTCATAATGCACATGAATATTGTGATAACAGGCATACCTCTTTTACGGCAACTCTTTTTCGGCAATTTTATAGTCTCTATATTTACTACATCATCAGCATTGGTGCAGGAGGGGGCAGAAGCAGGTATAGGCATCTTCTTGATTCTTCTCCTCCAGCAATGTTCATTGTGAATACTTCTCACTGCTGCACTCGTTGGAATACCAGTACTTTCAAAAATATTAACAATGTGTTTGGGCCAGTTCTCGGCAGCCTGGATTGCTAAACGTAAGGCAAGATTATTGTGCTCCTGCACAAACATCAATTGCCTTTTTACCATGTGAGCCCCGCTCGTTCGCACAGGGTGATCAACATATGGATTTTTATTTTCAAAGACAGCACCGGGAAGCCGCGTTCCAGAGCTGTCAGATTGGCACAACCCCCACGCTCCACTCCCCTAGGCCTCTGATTCCCACTTCATCCGTGATGGGAAATAGAGGCAACAAAAGAAACACAAAGATCAGATCACATTCGATTTTGAGAACGTAGGTTGCACCATATTGCTCCAGGTACTGTGTGATCGTTGAATAGTGGGGATGCACTTCCAGATTCAGGCCCAGAGTCAGCCTGCGGCACAGCAAGTGATGGTGGGCACCAAAGTGATGATGCAGGTTTTGTGTCAACCTGTGGCGATGTGGATTCAGCTGGGCAAAGTTGGGGCACTCTTAGCCCTTTCTCCTTTTTAGCAATTTTTACAGGCTTTGTCTCAGGCTGAGGCAAAATTTGCAGCAGAGAACTGGCAATGATGTCCTTTGAGTCGGAGGCAGCTGTTTCTTCCTTGTCGTCTGGATCAGGCAGTTCTTCCAACGGCGATGGAATTCTCTTAGTGTGAGTGGCATGATTCCATGCCTTCCGACCGTTCACACAGACTGCAGTTTGTGTTGCCAGAAGAACTTGATAGGGTCCACACCATCTTGGTGCAAGCAATGACTTCCTCTCAAGGTTCTTAATGAGGATCCAGTTTTCCGGTTGCAGACATGCCCCGTGCCGGTATATCTGACAGGAAAAGCCTCCTGCACTTGCTGATGAATCAAACAAAGCTTCTGTATTAAAATGTTACAATATGTACTAAGCACAGGATATTCAACTTCACTCAATCGCCTGGGCTGCAGCACACACCAAACATTAGCAGGTCTCCCCATTACGATCTCGTATGGGGAGAGTACAGTCCTTGCTTGCACATATGTGTGCATGCAAAATGAAGCTAAGGGCAATGCATCTGTCCATCTCAATTTGTTTCCTGAACAGATCTTGCTTATCTTACTCTTTAAAATGCCGTTTTGGCGCTCAACACGCCCAGCACCCATCGGGTGCCTGGCGCAATGGAATCGTTTATCAGTCTGAAGGCCTGCGCAAATCTGTAATATCACGCCGGCAACAAAATGCGGGCCGTTATCTGACCACATAACCCGTGGCAGGCCGATTCGGGAAAAGTATTCTTTTAACAGTACTTTAACATTGCTCATGGATGTGCAGACCTTCAGTGGATACGCTTCCACCCATTTACTTAACGCACACACTACTACCAGAATGTATTTTAGGTTCTGACACCTTTCCATTTCTATGAAATCAAAATGGATCACCTCAAAGGGCATAGAAGGGGGTCCGAAACTACCTGTTGGAGTAGCTGTTCCTTTTCCAATATTGTGTTGCAAACATGTTATACAATTCTGAACTAGTCTTTCCGCATTTTTTCTTATGTGCGTGTTCTGTCATACTGTAGCCAAATGCTGAACCATTTTTTTCGCATAGATGTGCGTGGGACTTTGGGCCATGGTGACCATTGCAGTTACATAGGAGTTGGGGAGCATCCATTTTCTACTCTCTTTGTCCACCCAGCAACCTTCCATGTCTAATTCTGCAGAGCCCTTAGCCCACCCATTTATTTCATCAGCAGTTGCATCCGCCTGCATTTCTTTGACTGTGGCAATCCCATTTTCTATCATGCAGGGCACTTCTTCTGAATGTACTACCAACATTTCTGTGCCTAAATCAGTGGCAGTTTGTTTTGCAATCTTGTCTGCAAATGCGTTTCCTTCTCCCACCTTACATGTTATTTTCTTATGCGCCTTGCATTTGACACGTGAGTGCAGACAGCAATCGCAATGTCGTAATGGCATAGGCAGCAGTTGATGTGCCATCAGGTAATTTAAAACAGGAACCGTCATAAAACAGTTTTCCGTCTGGCTGTGGGGTGTCTATTAAATCAATTCTTCCTTTCATTTATTCTTCAGTAACTATTAAACAATCATGGGCAGGTGATTCATTCTCACCTATTTCTTCACTGGGAAGGGTCATTAATTCGAAGCGCAACACCTCCGAATTTGAATATGTGGTGCAAACAGGACAATTTCATACCTAATCAATCTAGCTGATGTGAGGTGTTGCGTCTGCGTTCTGTTTAAGAGAACGTCTATTGCGTGTGGCACCATCAAAATTAAGGTGTGCCCCAGCACCATTCCTTCAGTATGGTTCACTGATGCGGCAGCAACAGCTTGCAAACAAGGCGGCAAAGCGCATGCTACAGGGTCCAGCGGGGAGGAAAAATAACTGCATGGTCTACTTCTTCCTTCTTGTTCCTGTGTCAAAACAGCTAGCGCGCAGCCTTCATTTTCATGCACAAATAATTTGAAAACTTTTTCATAATTTGGTGTGGCCAAAACTGGAGCTGAGCACAAAGCAACTTTGAGCAGATCAAATGCATTCTGACATTCCTCACTCCATGGCAAAGGCAAATCAACATCCTTCTTTGTCAATGCCACCATTGGTTTTACAATCATTGCCAAATTTGTTATCCATTGGCGGCAATATGAAGCCATGCCTATTATGGCTCTGACTTCCTTCTGTGTCTTTGGAATAGGCATACTAGAAATACTCTATCCTTTCTGGTGTCAGTCTTCTTCCCTCTTTCGAAACGTAGGTAGCCCAAATAAGCCACCTCCTTTCGAAAATACTGGAATTTTTTTAACAAAGCTTTATGTCCATGTTCTGCTAAATGTGATAATAACAAGACAGTTCCCTCTTTACAAATGTCTTCTGTTTCAGCAGCAATTAACAAGTCATCTATGTTCTGCAATAGTACACAACCCGCTGGTAGTTCTAACATGTCTAGTTGTTCTTTTAATGCTCTGCTATAAATACTTGCGTTCTCAGTGTAACCTTGTGGAATTCGTGTGAATGTGAATGAATGCCCTCCTAGTGTGAAAGCAAATAGATATCCGCTATCTGGGTGTACTGTGATGCTGAAAAATGAATTCTTAAGATCGACTACACTAAAATATGAAGCCGAAGCTGGAAGCATTGTCAACATGGTAGTGACCATTGGAAACTGGGGGTCAACTACTTTATTCAATGCGCGTAAATCAATTATGAAACGGAACGGTATTTCATGACCTCCTTCCTTATAAACTGGAAGAATGGGACTGTTACAGGTGCTACCAGTAATCTCTTCAATCGCATTTCTTTTAACCAGATCTGAGACAATACATTTTAATGCTTTTTCACCTTAAACTGAAATTGTATATTGGGGAATACTTGGCAATGTTACTCCCTCTTTCAAAACAATTTTCACCGGCTCTATTTTCAAACAACCAACATCATTATCATTCATTGCCCATATGCAAGTCGGTACCTTACTTAGCTCTGTTGGCAGGTGTTTGGACAGGAATTGGGACACTGGTGTATTTTGTGGTGATATTGTCAAAAACACTCCATCAGAAGAACAGTGAATAACCGCACTTAGTTTCTTCAACAAGTTTAAACCTAATAGATTCCCGCCACAATTCTGCGTCAATAAAAATGGACAAGACTCAGTGAATGGTCCTAGTGTTATTGGCACTGATTGGGATACGGGACTGATTACTGGGGGGCCTGCAAACCCTACCAAAATGTTGTTTTGCCCTGAGTGGTATCTCTGGAACCAAGTGATGGTCTATTGAGCACTTTTGTGCACCTGTGTCCACGAGAAAAATGTGCTCCTTATTCCCAACTTTCATTTCTACGTAGGGTCCTTTCTGATCAACGGGAATAGACACTGGTTCCGACCCCTGTCTCGGGCTGTCCTAGTGGAACAATACATTATCTGATGTATAGTCACCAGAATAGTATGTACTTGATTGATTATCGAAAACATTCCCGTCCCCACCTCCATTGTGCTGATTCCGATTTTAGTTCTGATTCTGGTTGCTATTTCCTTGATTATTTTGATTTTGCGGTGTATTATTATCTCTATTCTGCCCCTGTGCTCCCGGGCGACCTCTGTTCTGTCTTCTCTGGCCATTCCCATTCCTATTTTGCAAATGTGGACACTGTGCTCGCCAATGACCCTCTTCCTTACAGTATGCACATTGGTTTAGTCCAAGTGGACCTCCATGCATGTTCGAATAATTTCCTCTTCCTTGTGCATTTCCTCTGCCTCTAATATGATTCGCTACCTGCTGTATTAACTCTCGTTTTCAGATTCAATCTGTCTTTTACTTCTTTTTCTTTTTCTGTATTCACTCTGTTTACATAATATTGGGCCATGTGCAATACCTCACTCTGTGACATTGCTTGCCATGCACTTTCAGATGTCATTATCAAATTTTGGATTGGAGGTAACAATCCTCTTACATACTTGTCAACAAATAATCTTTTCCCGGGCTCAGTGCTTAAATCCTGTCCACTAAAATCTGTATACACTTCTTCAAATCTATTAAAATAGTCCGTAGCCAACTTATCTTTGCCTTGCGCGCATGCAGTTAGTTTGTCCCATACAATTCTCTTTTTGGGAACTATAATCTTCAATTTCTGTATTATTTGTGTTGGTAACGCTGACATATTTGACAATGGGTTTTCGCATGCTTTCCTGTCCGCATCCTCTTTTATTAAATCCTCCCACGAACCACCAAAACTATCCTGATCGTCTACTTTCCTAATTTGTTTTCATATATCTGCTAGGAGAATCACGGGGAATAAAAGATAAATGTTGTTCATCGTAAAGATGGACGATTTCAAATAGGACTCAATTTCTTTATAGGATCCCGCCGGATTTTTCCTTAAATCAGGGATCGTTTGTTTTATATTATTCACCTCTTGTCTGGAGAAAGGGACATGCACATATTGTGCCGTATAATGTGCTTCTGTCACTTGTGCTGGCGCCCCGTTAATACCAGGAATTTCTACTTTTGGCGTCCTGCAGCACCAAACAGCAGCAATAGATCCAAAAGCAAGCAGAGTGTACTCCTAGAAACTCCATTTGCCTCCACTTCGCTCCGCTTTGCGGAGGAAGTGGGGTAAAAGTAGGAGGTAGGAGGCAGGAAGTTCGAGCAGGGGGGAGGAGGTGCTCACCAGGGCTCACTCGATTCCAAAGGTTTTAAAGGGACAATCCGCAATTTTTTTCTAACAAACGTCCACAGTGTCCTGCAGCGTCTCGCGGCACCAAAACAGCAGCAATAGATCCAAAAGCAAACAGAGTGGACTCCTAGAAACTCCACTTGCCTCCACTAAATATTTTGATTATATATGCTCTTTGAGTTTTCCCTTTTCTGAAATTTCCCACTGGTTACATCTTGGTGAATAATGTGATTGGTTGTCCCTATAGGGGGAAGATGTGTTGTGATGAGCTCTGCCTGAATCTGGTGCAAGTAAGTGGAATGTTGAGATGGAAGGCAGAGCAGAGAATGTTTACCCATGAGTGAGTGTTCCAGGGTTGTCAGTTGTATAGTTGTAAGACCGGAGAGAGGATGCCGGTGGGTGTTCTATATTCCCCATGACTTACCTGAGTCTAAGAATTGTACTTAACAAGCGTAAACCAAGTAAAGGGTTAACAGTTCACTTGAAGTTGTCAGAGTCATTTGTAGCCGGACGTAGAACTCAACAGTAGAATGTACATGTGCAGTTTATGTGAGTGAATAACACAATTTGTGTTCCTTTAATAAACTAGGATATTTTATTTTCTGAAGCAGAGAACAAACACTAGAATTTAACAAATAAATGTTCTAAAAATGTTGTACACTATCTAGAAAAGGTCTTTACTACAACTGATAAGTAAAGATAACAGTGGTGTGTTTTTTATCCTCATTATGAAACATGAAAGGAGGCTGTCCTTAGTAAGAGAACTGCCCCTAACAACAGTATATGGTTTGCACTGACGTATAGACACTGCCGACACCTAATCTCCACTGCGCTGTTGGTCCAGCAACAGAGCTTCCCACAACTGCTGCACCACCTTCTGGCTTTGTTATCCTCCTCACTACTGTAAGCGAGGCAGCGTCCACTTGCTCGACAAGATGTGCAGCTGGAGGTGAAGTTTGGGCTCCATAACCAAGAGTTGGTGTCACATCTGGTAGGGTTGGGTTTAGAGCAGGCATATCTCGAATGCATCATTCAATCTGTGCCCCAATTAGTTATTTCCCTCGTGTTATCAGCAGTGGGTTCCTTGGCAGCTGTAGAGATATATGCTTACAGACCGGATAGTGGAGTACCTATAGCACAATGGCAGCAACATTGAACCTATTGAAAAAAGTACCATTGGCCACCTCTTTGGCTCAGGGTACTCTCCCCACATTGCGGTGCCTTGTAGTGTCTCTGGATGTCTAGTTGATCTTGTTCACCAGGCTGTACCATGTTACAACGCATGGTATTGCTATAGAAGCAGGGACTCCTCTTTTTTGGGGGACATATGATACAAGTGCTTATCCTCCATCAAATCAAAAGACTGAATCGTGAACTAACTTTTGGGGACTCAGCAGTAGCTCAATTAGTAATAAGGGTATGTTCCTCTTGATGGCGCCATCACAAGTAAACATTTTTTTAAACACATATTCAGCTGTTTCAAGATTTGTATAGAAGTTGTCTACAACTACATTCCTACAAATGTTACACTACAGTTCTAACAGCTTGGGAAAATATTGTAAACAGCATGGGTTTCCTGTGTTCACCAGACTACATTCCGAGGTAAATGGCAATGTAACTATAAGAACACACATTAAATATTGCCCTTCATATGAGATGTGTGTACCTAACAGCACGCCCATACATTAATTCTGTAATAAGTTGGTTTGCCCAGCACACATTGCTTAAACGGACATTGACAACCAGCTCCTCGTCCACAGTTATCTCTACCTATGGAGTGCCACACAGGACAAGCTGCTCAGCAAACAGAGTCTACACATCATGGATGGCAGCCAGTTGATCAGAGGCCTTGTGTCGCCCTGAGGTTGCTGTGTTGGCAAATTGCCTGTACCGCATGAGTAGATGCATCTTACAATAGTCATTATGTCCCCGTAGGAAGGGCACCCGTGCAATGACTCCCACATTACCTTTCTAGAGCCAGTAGTCCAACATATGCCTGCAACTTGATGGTGTCCAAGAACTTCCACACTTTGCATCTGGTAACATTGGCCCGATTAAAGTCCTTGAAAACATGCTTAGCCTTTCTTTTGGTTTCACAGACAATGAAGAGGAGAATGTACTCAGGTTGGATGAATTCAAAGTCTCCACTCAGGTGTGTTTCAGGGCCTTCTCTTTGGCCCTGGGGGTTCCCTGATGAAGTCCCTTGTGCTTCCTCTGGGATTGGCTGCAGAGCCCTCCTCCAAGTCCTTTCATTTACCCCTCTCATCATATACGTCTCTGTTGCTGGTTTCACAGTGTTCTTATTGGAGTAGCTCTGCATCCAACTTCTAATTGTTTCTCGTTTTCCCCCTTAACTATCATGGGCTTGAGACCTGCATTCTTTCTCAGAAGGAACTTGCGCAGGCTGCTGAACTTCAGACCACTGCTCTTCATCGCTAAGTACACTGGAAGAATGCTCCAAAGGACCAAAGTCATCCCTTTCTGAGCAATTCTCCATGCTTGGCACTGTGTCCTCGCCGTCATAACTCAGTTAATTTGGTGCAGAGGCAATGTCTATGTGACTGCCACCCCTGGGACTTGTGTCTTGTGCTCTTCCTCTGAAAATCTGTTGCATCCCTCTCTGTAACAATGCTTCAGTATGGAATACTGCTTTGCTACCTCCTTCATGCAGGTGATGTTGGTGGTGGCAGTTGAGAAAAGGTCCCCGTTCATTGTAAAGCCCTCGCCCCACCACAGGTGGGTGGTTTGGAATCACCTCTAGTTGGATGCAGATCACTTTCCGATCCAAGCTTCTCACATAAAATGGGGTTTGGTGGAGGATTAACCTGTGCAAATAAGGTGAGCACTTTCCTTGGAATGCCAGAAAGGGAGTGGGAACAGGTATTCATAACAACCCCCCCAACTCCGCCATTTGTAAAATGAATCTTACTTTGCTTATTAAAGTCAAATCTGACAGACAGATATGCACCCTTGTAGGTCGATCCACAGAGCAGCAATGGGTGCATGGAGCGATGACTGCAGGTTTGTCTACTCCTTGTTTCACATGACTGCGATCTTGTTTGCTCTTGTAAAGTTAAGGAGAAATTACGCCAGATCTCTTTGGTGGCCTATATTTGATCTTCTTTTCCATGAAAAAAAAATGGGGTGCTTTTACTACCCCAATACGCTAACAGCGACAGGGATAGTGAATCATGGACCACAATGGTAACATTCAATGCATTTCTGTGACATTTTACACCCCATGCATGTTTTGTTTTCAGAATTCAAATGCTGCATATTTTAACGCAATATGGGTGACCATTTTTTAAAGTATAATAGGAGGGCTATCGTGTAGCTTTACCTTTGTGTAAACTGTACAATGAAAAGTGTGAGTGGGGTATGATGTTGTCCCACAACCTTTAATGAAGACTAGTAAACCATAGTTGAAACATAGGGTGATATTCCATGTCAGGGTTTCGGGGGGTGCATTTTCAAGCTTAGGACAGGAACCATAGTCATCTTTATAATGGACACAGCCTTCTTTGTGAGTTGCTGGTCCAACAATTTCTTGTATACCATGACACCCACAAACGACGCATCATTTCTCACGTAAACAGGCATTCATGGAGAGCTAGGACCATAGCTGGATACGAATCATCCTGAGTTTCTGGACCTAAATCTGAATTAAATGATCTGGTCAAAGCTCTAATGTTATTTGAAGTGTGTTCACAAACCCATCAAGAAGGATGAGCCTTTGGATAACAGCAAATAGTTGCAGTCAGAAGCAAATTCTTCAAATGACTACACATTTTAATGAAAATCCTTTACATGCAGGTGCTGGGCATGCTAGTGATCCTCTCCTGTATCTGAGCCCTAGTCTTCTCCACAATTCATAGTGTCGTCCAGTAGTTTAGTGTGGAATGCCTCCTGGTTTACATCTTCTGAAATATCGAGCACCGGAAGGGGAAGTTACTGTGGTGGCCCTAAAGAGCAAACCTGTAGTATGTGTGACAGGGCGGTCTGCCATAAATAACCACGCTGGCTCTTGAGTAAAAGTTCAAGGGTATTTATTAAACTTAATTGTCAGAATGGCGCTTCTGTTTCCTTAATGCTAAGGGACTGGGAATGTTTGACAATCACTAACCCCTATCTGTCTCTCTTCTCACTACGACTAATGGTGTTCTTCCTAAATTGTTGGCTCTCTGACTCCTTAGGGAACTTCTAACTTTCCCTCTCCTATCATTCGTCAGTTGCTGGGAACTTAGGGAATAGTGTCTTCGTTCACCCAGAGTCACGCTCACACCTGGCACAACCTCTCGCTCCTAACCCTTCGCTATACAAATCCTTTCCAACTCTTCTCCTCCCACCATGTCACTGTCCCTTTCAATTTCTCACTCTGCCTTTCCACCTCCACCCTTCGATCTTACTTCCTTTCCTATTCCTATTCTTACTACAACAAATATCACCCTCTGTTCCCTCTCCTCTCTCCGTCCTCTCACTCAATTTCTCCACCTCTGGTTATTACTCTAGTTCTAATTCCCATTCAACTCTATGTCGATAGCTACTCCTAATTTCCCACGCACTGTTACTCTTCCCCCTACTACCGCAACTACTGCTCCTGCTCCACTACTACCCCAACCTCTCTCTTCTACCTTTCAGGTCACTCAGGGATATGGTGCCCTGCTCACCTTCTTTACTAGCCCCAGTTTCACCCCGAGGGTCTCCCAGGGATATGGTGCCCTGCTCACCCAGGGATATGGGGCTCTGCTCACACTTCTACTAACTCCTACTCGACTACTAATATCCTTTGCTAGCTACTCCCGAGCACTACTACTTCTGCCCATACTACTACCACACTCTACTACTCCTACTTCTACTACTCACACTCCTCAGACAACCTATCCACATACCCTGTCCTTAACAATATCCTCCGCACTCGAAAATGCACTCACCTTCAGTGGTCTCTTGGACGTCACCTTCCAACTTCTCCTGTCCTCACCCAACTAACCCACACCTGCACACTCAAATGCACCACCTTAAATACTCCAACCCCATCCCCGGATTGGCTACTTACCCTGTCCAATCGTTTATCTGGCTCTAACAGATGTGACAGGGGATGGCCAGCAGAAGGCTTTAAAGGGCTACTAAGCCATGCCCCTTTTCCAACACGGACCCTGCTGGGGTCCCAGAACACTAATATAGTCCCTGGTCGCATAAAGGGTTAGGTCTTAATGGGGCCTTTTAGTAATACAAATATAATCCCTGGTGGGCTAGTGACAGTGTTTCTCTTTGGGTCTCCAGCTGACACTGTCTGCTCGATCTGCACTCCTTGATCTGTGTTGTGGGTAAGCGCGGCACCCCTTTGGTCCCACGATTCCCTCTTCGGCGTTCCCTGCCGGTGCTGCTGCTGATCCTAGAAACCCGCGGCTTGGACTCTGCTGCTGCCGCCACGGTGCTCTTTGTCTTCGCCACCTGAAGGCTGCGTTTTCATTGCAGGTAAGGCGGGGTGGGGAGGGGGCCTACCTGCATTCAGGCACTTGGTCTGGGTGGGTTTGAACTCCCCCCAACTTTGACAGGTCCTCAACACATGGGAAATGTATGGGAAAATTGTTTAGGAGGTTGATGACTATTTGTTGGGAGTGTAATTCCACTGAAAGGTGTGGGGCTTGTTCGGAGAGTGACGATGAGTTCCAAAGGGTGTCACGTCTTTAGAAAAGGAGCACAACTGGTTGTGGATGAGTAAGAAACTAATGGGGTTCGCCATGGGTAAAGAACACACACCTAAAGTACAATACCCCCATATCAAACACGAACAGATCCCAAAGAAAAAGTTCTAATTTATAATAGGCGAAGAGACAGCAACGTGACACACTGTAATAACTTCCCTACAGTGATAAAGAGGACCCTCAAAGGTACTGTCACTTTCTTGGCCCTTGGGGGACATGCACCTTCTATGTTTGAGGTCTTTTCCTTTACAATGTAGACACCTCATGTCCCAAGAGAGTGAACAATGTGGAGATAAAGTAGAGGTAATGAAGTAATGAAGCAGAATGGAGGTGGAAGGGAGAACACCAGATAGATGGAAAGACAAATGGGTGCTAAATAGGAGCAATTAGGGGGAGGAGGAAGGGGAAAAAACAGAGAGTGATGGTGGCCCAGAGTTGACCAAGCAGACATGGACTGGTACTGAGGAGGGTAGAATTCTGTGGGGGAAAAATGTGTGGACATATAACAGAAATGGAGGAGGAAGAAGCAGTAGAAGTGAAATAAGGGAATGAGGAGGATGGTTGGAGAAAAATATTAGGAAGACTGAAGGAGGCAGTTATTGGAACAACAAACAGTAGGAGACAGTGGAGGAACAGGGTACAGCCAGAGACAAGGAGAAGACAGGAGAAAGAGAAGAGGCACAGAAGGAGGAGAAGAATAGAGTGCTGTGGACCATTTATATGGAATTCAAACATGATAATCAGACAGGGCAGGTGGAATTGAAAATTATAAAGAATGACGGACAGAAAGACAAGAAGGAGGATGTGACCTGAGATAAAGACTGTCAAGAGAAGTCTGATCAAGACTCAAGACCCTGCTAAAGGTTTAATCCTAATAACTCAAGCGCTACACTTGATCGTGAAAAGGATCTCTAAGTGTCCGACTCTTGGCCCACATATATACAACACAATGGATTGGGGTGGTGGAGTCAGTGATGAGTGAAGGTGAAGCCCAACTTCCAGGCATGCACTGAGAAAAATATGCAAGCAAGAAGTGTGGGAGTCTTAAATTTCATAAGACTCTGAGTCACAACTTACTTCATGCCAGGAAGGCTTGGTTGAAGGTAGAGAGGGACGGACATGAGGACCACGGTCCTGTAGGAAGCCTGAATCATTTGTTTTCTTTGCTTAATTTCTGTCCAGCAACCTCATCCTAAATCCTGAGTTTCTGTTGTTTTATAATCAACTTCGAACCTTAGGACCTGGCTTTAAATGTTCTGTTGTTCCCCTCAACCATGACATCAGGGCTTATGCCTGATGATAATCCAGTGGCAGCATTTTTGGGGGGTTAATCATTTCTGGGACAGTCAATCCTAATTATATTTGATCCAACACAAGCACAAAATGTCTTGGTGGTTGTTGTAGTGGAGGGCCAGAGGAACAGCATCTGGACAGTCTAATGCTGGCTGGCAATGGAGAGCAGACGACTAAGCTAAATAAATTGGTGGCAGTACTGCACTGGATCCATAAGAAAAAAAAACTCCCATCACCTTACAACTTAGACCAATGAGTTCAACAGTTCCCCTCTACACATAGATTACCTAGGAGGGAATGAACTTGATATGATATGATATGATATGATCGTTTATTTATATAGCGCCTATACACAATCAGGGTAATTCATAGAAATTCGCACAAAAGTGGCGCACGTGACTGGCGCACAGCATGCCCGTGCGAATGTCTGCGCCAGCCGCGTGCGCTAAAATCGATTTCCGCGCACAGCGTATTCATAGATATTCGCATCCAAAACCAGCCGTGGCGCAGCGAAGCGCAGCGACCCTGCAGCAGCGCCAGTTACGCCCCCAAGAACGCCATCGTGCAAGGAAAAGCCCTCAAAATCCCCAAATAATCGCAAAAGGCTGCGCCAACCCTGGACCAGTTCACAGGGCTGGCAAACAGCAAACGCCAAGCGGGGACCGTGTATTTCAGTGGTTCGCGGGAAGTTCCACACACGATTGGCCCCGTGCGAGCAGGGTACGTGTATTCCAGGGGTGCGCGGGAAGTTCCACACGCGATTTCAGCAGGGTACGTGTATTGCAGGGGTGCGCGGGAAGTTCCACACGCGATTTCAGCAGGGTACGTGTATTTCAGGGGTTCTGGGGAGTACTACACGTGAATTGGCCGTGTGGGTCCTCCCAGGTGTTCGCTCTACAACCTCCACGGCCCCTGCAGGCAGCCCACACCACGGAGGACTACCCTGCACCCCTGCTCATGTCCCACAGGCAGCCCATCCACCATGGGAATGCCCCCCAGCCAACCCACATGTCACCTTGCACCACTGACCAACAATGCATGCCTCCCACCACACCCAACCCCCAGCCACCACTGGCAGCCTCCACCAGGCCCCCACTCATGTCCCCATGCACCCCCACCCCCAGCATTGCAGGGGCAGCCTCCACCAGGCCCCCACTCATGTCTACCACCACCCCCATCCCACAGCCACCAGGGGCAGCCTCCACCAGGCCCCCACTCTTGTCCCCCTGCACCCCCACCCCCCAGCAGTGCAGGGGCAGCCTCCACCAGGCCCCCACTCATGTCTACCACCACCCCCATCCCACAGCCACCAGGGGCAGCCTCCACCAGGTCCCCACTCATGTCTCCCACCACCCCCACCCCCCAGCCACCAGGGGCAGCCTCCACCAGGCCCCCACCCATGTCTACCACCACCCCGATCCCCCAGCCACCAGGGCCAGCCTCCACCAGGCCCCCACTCATGTCCCCTATTACCCCCACCCCCCGCAGTGCAGGGGCAGCCTCCACCAGGCCACCACCATGTCTCCCACCACCCCCACCCCCAGCCACCAGGGGCAGCCTCCACCAGGCCCCCACTCATGTCCCCGTGCACCCCCACCCCCAGCAGTGCAGGGGCAGCCTCCACCAGGCCCCCACTCATGTCTACCACCACCCCCATCCCACAGCCACCCGGGGCAGCCTCCACCAGGCCCCCACTCTTGTCCCCCTGCACCCCCACCCCCCAGCAGTGCAGGGGCAGCCTCCAACAGGCCCCCACTCATGTCTACCACCACCCCCATCCCACAGCCACCAGGGGCAGCCTCCACCAGGCCCCCACTCATGTCTCCCACCACCCCCACCCCCCAGCCACCAGGGCCAGCCTCCACCAGGCCCCCACACATGTCCCCTATTACCCCCACCCCCCGCAGTGCAGGGGCAGCCTCCACCAGGCCACCAGCCATGTCTCCCACCACCCCCACCCCCCAGCCACCAGGGGCAGCCTCCACCAGGCCCCCACTTATGTCTCCCACCACCCCCACCCCCCAGCCACCAGGGGCAGCCTCCAGCAGGCCCCCACTCATGTCCCCCTGCACCTCCAACCCCCAGCAGTGCAGGGGCAGCCTCCACCAAGCCCCCACCCATGTCTCCCACCACCCCCACCCCCCAGCAGTGCAGGGGCAGCCTCCACCAGGCCCCACCCATGTCTACCACCAGCCCCACCCCCCAGCCACCAGGGGCAGCCTCCACCAGGCCCCCACTCATGTCTCCCACCACCCCCAGCCACCAGGGACAGCCTCCACCAAGCCCCCACGCATGTCCCCTATTACCCCCACTCCCCCGCAGTGCAGGGGCAGCCTCCACCAGGCCCCCACCCATGTCTCCCACCACCCGCACCCCCAGCCACCAGGGGCAGTCTCCACCAGGCCCCCACTCATGTCTCCCACCACCCCCACTCCCCAGCAGTGCAGGGGCAGCCTCCACCAGGCCCCCACTCATGTCTACCACCACCCCCATCCCACAGCCACCAGGGGCAGCCTCCACCAGGCCCCCACTCATGTCCCCCTGCACCCCCACCCCCCAGCAGTGCAGGGGCAGCCTCCACCAGGCCCCCACTCATGTCCCCTATTGCCCCCACCCCCCGCAGTGCAGGGGCAGCCTCCACCAGGCCCCCACCCATGTCTCCCACCACCCCCACCCCCCAGCCACCAGGGGCAGCCTCCACCAGGCCCCCACTCATGTCTCCCACCACCCCCACCCCCCAGCCACCAGGGCCAGCCTCCACCAGGCCCCCACTCATGTCCCCTATTACCCCCACCCCCCCGCAGTGCAGGGGCAGCCTCCACCAGGCCCCCACCGATGTCTACCACCACCACCACCCCCCAGCCACCAGGGCCAGCCTCCACCAGGCCCCCACTCATGTCCCCTATTACCCCCACCCCCCCACAGTGCAGGGGCAGCTTCCACCAGGCCCGCACCCATGTCTCCCCCCACCCCCACCCCCCAGCCACCAGGGGCAGCCTCCACCAGGCCCCCACTCATGTCTCCCACCACCCCCACCCCCCAGCCACCAGGGGCAGCCTCCACCAGGCCCCCACTCATGTCCCCCTGCACCCCTTCCCCCCAGCCACCAGGGGCAGCCTCCACCAGGCCCCCACTCATGTCTCCCACCACCCCCTACCTCCCAGCCACCAGGGGCAGCCTCCACCAGGCCCCCACTCATGTCTCCCACTACCCCCTACCCCCCAGCAGTCAGGGGCAGCCTCCACCAGACCCCCACTCATGTCTCCCACCACCCCCACCCCCCAGCCACCAGGGGCAGCCTCCACCAAGCCCCCACTCATGTCCCCTATTACCCCCACCCCCCACAGTGCAGGGGCAGCCTCCACCAGGCCCCCACCCATGTCTCCCACCGCCCCCACCCCCCAGCCACCAGGGGCAGGCTCCACCAGGCCCTCACTCATGTCTCCCACCACCCCCACCCCGCAGCAGTGCAGGGGCAGCCTCCACCAGGCCCCCACTCATGTCTACCACCACCCCCATCCCACAGCCACCAGGGGCAGCCTCCACCAGGCCCCCACTCATGTCCCCCTGCACCCCCACCCCCAGCAGTTCAGGGGCAGCCTCCACCAGGCCCACACTCATGTCTACCACCACCCCCATCCCACAGCCACCAGGGGCAGCCTCCACCAGGCCCCCACTCATGTCTCCCACCACCCCCACCCCCCAGCCACCAGGGGCAGCCTCCACCAAGCCCCCACTCATGTCCCCTATTACCCCCACCCCCCTGCAGTGCAGGGGCAGCCTCCACCAGGCCCCCACCCATGTCTACCACCACCCCCATCCCCCAGCCACCAGGGCCAGCCTCCACCAGGCCCCCACTCATGTCCCCTATTACCCCCACCCCCCCGCAGTGCAGGGGCAGCCTCCACCAGGCCACCACCCATGTCTCCCACCACCCCCACCCCCCAGCCACCAGGGGCAGCCTCCACCAGGCCCCCACTCATGTCCCCGTGCACCCCCAGCAGTGCAGAGGCAGCCTCCACCAGGCCCCCACTCATGTCTACCACCACCCCCATCCCACAGCCACCCGGGGCAGCCTCCACCAGGCCCCCACTCTTGTCCCCCTGCACCCCCACCCCCCAGCAGTGCAGGGGCAGCCTCCACCAGGCCCCCACTCATGTCTACCACCACCCCCATCCCACAGCCACCAGGGGCAGCCTCCACCAGGCCCCCACTCATGTCTCCCACCACCCCCACGCCCAGCCACCAGGGGCAGCCTCCACCAAGCCCCCACTCATGTCCCCTATTACCCCCACCCCCCTGCAGTGCAGGGGCAGCCTCCACCAGGCCCCCACCCATGTCTACCACCACCCCCACCCCCCAGCCACCAGGGCCAGCCTCCACCAGGCCCCCACACATGTCCCCTATTACCCCCACCCCCCGCAGTGCAGGGGCAGCCTCCACCAGGCCACCACCCATGTCTCCCACCACCCCCACCCCCCAGCCACCAGGGGCAGCCTCCACCAGGCTCCCACTTATGTCTCCCACCACCCCCACCCCCCAGCCACCAGGGGCAGCCTCCAGCAGGCCCCCACTCATGTCCCCCTGCACCCCCACACCCCAGCAGTGCAGGGGCAGCCTCCACCAGGCCCCCACTCATGTCCCCCTGCACCCCCACCCCCCAGCCACCAGGGGCAACCTCCACCAGGCCCCCACGCATGTCTCCCACCACCCCTACCCCCAGCAGTCAGGGGCACCCTCCACCAGGCCCCCACCCATGTCTCCCACCACCCCCACCCCCCAGCAGTGCAGGGGCAGCCTCCACCAGGCCCCACCCATGTCTACCACCAGCCCCACCCCCCAGCCACCAGGGGCAGCCTCCACCAGGCCCCCACTCATGTCTCCCACCACCCCCTACCCCCCAGCAGTCAGGGGCAGCCTCCACCAGGCCCCCACTCATGTCTCCCACCACCCCCACCCCCCAGCCACCAGGGGCAGCCTCCACCAAGCCCCCACTCATGTCCCCTATTACCCCCACTCCCCCGCAGTGCAGGGGCAGCCTCCACCAGGCCCCCACCCATGTCTCCCACCACCCCCACCCCCAGCCACCAGGGGCAGTCTCCACCAGGCCCCCACTCATGTCTCCCACCACCCCCACTCCCCAGCAGTGCAGGGGCAGCCCCCACCAGGCCTCCACTCATGTCTACCACCACCCCCATCCCACAGCCACCAGGGGCAGCCTCCACCAGGCCCCCACTCATGTCCCCTGCACCCCCACCCCCCAGCAGTGCAGGGGCAGCCTCCACCAGGCCCCCACTCATGTCCCCTATTGCCCCCACCCCCCGCAGTGCAGGGGCAGCCTCCACCAGGCCCCCACCCATGTCTCCCACCACCCCCACCCCCCAGCCACCAGGGGCAGCCTCCACCAGGCCCCCACTCATGTCTCCCACCACCCCCACCCCCCAGCCACCAGGGCCAACCTCCACCAGGCCCCCACTCATGTCCCCTATTTCCCCCACCCCCCGCAGTGCAGGGGCAGCCTCCACCAGGCCCCCACCCATGTCTACCACCACCACCAGCCACCAGGGCCAGCCTCCACCAGGCCCCCACTCATGTCCCCTATTACCCCCACCCCCCCACAGTGCAGGGGCAGCCTCCACCAGGCCCGCACCCATGTCTCCCCCCACCCCCACCCCCCAGCCACCAGGGGCAGCCTCCACCAGGCCCCCACTCATGTCTCCCACCACCCCCACCCCCCAGCCACCAGGGGCAGCCTCCACCAGGCCCCCACTCATGTCCCCCTGCACCCCTTCCCCCCAGCCACCAGGGGCAGCCTCCACCAGGCCCCCACTCATGTCTCCCACCACCCCCACCCCCCAGCCACCAGGGGCAGCCTCCACCAAGCCCCCACTCATGTCCCCTATTACCCCCACCCCCCACAGTGCAGGGGCAGCCTCCACCAGGCCCCCACCCATGTCTCCCACCGCCCCCACTCCCCAGCCACCAGGGGCAGCCTCCACCAGGCCCCCACTCATGTCTCCCACCACCCCCACCCCGCAGCAGTGCAGGGGCAGCCTCCACCAGGCCCCCACTCATGTCTACCACCACCCCCATCCCACAGCCACCAGGGGCAGCCTCCACCAGGCCCCCACTCATGTCCCCCTGCACCCCCACCCCCAGCAGTTCAGGGGCAGCCTCCACCAGGCCCCCACTCATGTCCCCCTGCACACCCACCCCCCCACGCAGTGCAGGGGCAGCCTCCACCAGGCCCCCACCCATGTCTACCACCACCCCCACCCCCCAGCCACCAGGGCCAGCCTCCACCAGGCCCCCACTCATGTCCCCTATTACCCCCATCCCCCGCAGTGCAGGGGCAGCCTCCACCAGGCCCCCACTCATGTCCCCCTGCACCCCCACCCCCAGCAGTTCAGGGGCAGCCTCCACCAGGCCCCCACTCATGTCCCCCTGCACACCCACCCCCCCACGCAGTGCAGGGGCAGCCTCCACCAGGCCCCCACCCATGTCTCCCACCACCCCCACCCCCCAGCCACCAGGGGCAGCCTCCACCAGGCCCCCACTCATGTCTCCCACCACCCCCACCCCCCAGCCACCAGGGGCAGCCTCCACCAGGCCCCCACTCATGTCTCCCACCACCCCCTACCCCCCCAGCAGTCAGGGGCACCCTCCACCAGGCCCCCACCCATGTCTCCCACCACCCCCACCCCCCAGCAGTGCAGGGGCAGCCTCCACCAGGCCCCCACCCATGTCTACCACTACCCCCACCCCCCAGCCACCAGGGGCAGCCTCCACCAGGCCCCCACCCATGTCTCCCACCACCCCCTACCACCCAGCAGTCAGGGGCAGCCTCCACCAGGCCCCCACTCATGTCTCCCACCACCCCCACCCCCCAGCCACCAGGGGCAGCCTCCACCAAACCCCCACTCATGTCCCCTATTACCCCCACCCCCCCGCAGTGCAGGGGCAGCCTCCACCAGGCCCCCACCCATGTCTCCCACCACCCCCACCCCCCAGCCACCAGGGGCAGCCTCCACCAGGCCCCCACTCATGTCTCCCACCACCCCCACCCCCCAGCCACCAGGGGCAGCCTCCACCAGGCCCCCACTCATGTCTCCCACCACCCCCTACCCCCCCAGCAGTCAGGGGCACCCTCCACCAGGCCCCCACCCATGTCTCCCACCACCCCCACCCCCCAGCAGTGCAGTGGCATCCTCCACCAGGCCCCCACCCATGTCTACCACTACCCCCACCCCCCAGCCACCAGGGGCAGCCTCCACCAGGCCCCCACTCATGTCTCCCACCACCCCCTACCACCCAGCAGTCAGCGGCAGCCTCCACCAGGCCCCCACTCATGTCTCCCACCACCCCCACCCCCCAGCCACCAGGGGCAGCCTCCACCAAACCCCCACTCATGTCCCCTATTACCCCCACCCCCCCCCGCAGTGCAGGGGCAGCCTCCACCAGGCCCCCACCCATGTCTCCCACCACCCCCACCCCCCAGCCACCAGGGGCAGCCTCCACCAGGCCCCCACTCATGTCTACCACCACCCCTATCCCACAGCCACCTGGGGCAGCCTCCACCAGGCCCCCACTCATGTACCCCTGCACCCCCACCCCCAGCACTGTGGGGCACCTGCCAGCAGGCCCCCACTCATGTCCAACTCATGTACCCCTGCACCCCCACCCCCCAGCACTGTGGGGCACCTGCCAGCAGGCCCCCACCATGTTCAACTCACGTACCCCTGCACCCCCACCCCCCAGCACTGTGGGGCACCTGCCAGCAGGCCCCCACCATGTTCAACTCACGTACCCCTGCACCCCCACCCCCCAGGCACTGTGGGGCACCTGCCAGCAGGCCCCCACCATGTTCAACTCACGTACCCCTGCACCCCCACCCCCCAGCACTGTGGGGCACCTGCCAGCAGGCCCCACTCATGTCCAACTCATGTACCCCTGCACCCCCACCCCCCAGCACTGTGGGGCACCTGCCAGCAGGCCCCCACTCATGTCCAACTCATGTTCCCCTGCACCCCCACCCCCCAGCACTGTGGGGCACCTGCCAGCAGGCCCCCACTCATGTCCAACTCATGTACCCCTGCACCCCCACCCCCCAGCACTGTGGGGCACCTGCCAGCAGGCCCCCACCCATGTCCACCTCATGTTCCCCAGCCAACATGTCATCACAATCTAGATCCCTGGTCCCTATGGTCAGCCTCCAAATGCAAAACACCCACCCGAGTATTGCATCCACCCACTCATAATTGGCAATTACATTAAAGAACACCAATTGGAAGTTCCGAAACAAACACATTTCCCTCACATACACCCAATGGGTGTCAGTGAATCTCAAAAGCCATATCATGATATGCATTAAACCAATGAAATGATACTACACATTGAAGTGTGATAAAAAAAATATGTATTGAAGGAAACATAAATAGAATCAAAAATAAAGAAACAGAAATGCGAATGTACAAAAATGAAAAATGTGGCCAATGTCCGAAAGGTCCAAAATAAATTAAAAAAAAAATGAAACCTAACACTACCTACATAACTATGTACAAGGGCAGCGGGCTAGTTTGACGGCTCACTTGTGGATGTCCCGGGCCAGGGCATCATTGAACTCCTGCTCCTCCATGGCCCCGAGGGTCCGCAGGGCCGTCGACGTGTCCACCTCCAAACCCCTGCGGATTGCCTCGAGGCACTCGGCCCGCCTCAGGGCCCTCCGCATGGAGTTCTCCGCCCTGACCATTGTGAGCCGTGCCTCTTCCGCCCGCTGCCTCTCCGCATCTATGGCGTGGCCCAACTGCTGCCACACGGAAGACACTCTCTGTCCTGGGTCCTCCTGCCCTCCGGCCGATGCCTGCCCCTCCGATGTTGAAGGCCCTGAGCCTTCATGGCTCCCACCACGTTGCTGCTGCTGCTGTGCCTCTGCCCGTGCACTGCCTCCTGCTGCCTGCACATCCTCCGCCGGCTGGGGTGCAGTCTTTGACGTGGCCACCCCTGCTGGACGTCCGACTCCTGACTGTGGCAGGGATGCCTCCTCCACCAGCCTGGCCGCACCGTCAGAAGCAGCTCGACAGGGAACCCAGGTGACTGATGGGTGGGAAGATGGCACGGAGGACGACTGGCGCGTAGGGGGTTCAGTTGAGGAGGGGGTCGTAGCAAGCCCCATCATACGGAGGAATCCGGCCTGGGTGACCTATCCCAGCAGTCTGACGTGGTCAACGAGCCATTCGAGATGACGTGCAGTCTCCTCATGAAAAGACTGCAGGTCACCTCGCATGGCCCATTGACGCTATGCCACACCACTCAGAACAGGCTCAACCCGGACCCGGATAGCCACGTCCGCAGGCAGAGGAAGGCCAGTTGTCGTGAGCTCATCCCCTGCCTGAAAACGGGTCTGGACGTAGGCATCCCTGCTGGTGCAAGAAGATGCAGGGACAGGATCAGGGACAGGATTGCACACAGGCACCTCCGCGGCGGCCTGTGCTGCCTCCTGTCCCTGGTCCTGCACTGCACCAGTAGCACCAGTGGGATCCCCACCTCCAGACCCTGTCTCTGTTGCTTGTACGGCCTCCTCCTCCACCAAACCCCCCACCAACCTGGATGACTCCGTGCCATCTTCCCCTGTTGGGCCCTGTGGGGTCCCAGCTGCCCCTTCTGCTGCCGAGGAGTCCAACTCCAACCTCCGCCTCTTGGACCTCCCCCCGGCAGCTGCGGCCTGGGACGCGGCACCGGACTCCTCACTCCCCGACGAGATGACAACATGGGAGGGGAGCCGGGCCTTGCGTCTCCGGCTGGCGGTGGCATCCCCGCCGCTGTGCTCCACAGCACCTTCCCCGCCCTCTTCATCAGTTGATGCTGCTGACAGGGAGAAATAAAACACAGGCATCAGGGCATTGTACAATGGACACATACACACATGACAGTTGTACATGAGTGGCATTGGCAAACCTCAGACATGTCATCACAATCCCCAAAACACATGTCATTTCAACTCGCACACATGAGCCATACCACAGCCATATCACAACTGCCAGCACCAACCATACACATACAACAGCATGAGCAGGCAAAGGTGAGCCAGACATCACATGCAACACAGGAAGTGCACCACACATGTACACACACCACCACACTTGCATGCATGTGTACACCTCTGCCAAGTGTCGCAGTGGTCAGATGGGCATCCATGTCACATCTGCCCAATCAGGCTTCCACATACCGCTGTCACATGCATCCATGTTGCATCACTGTTGCACCCTTGTCAAATACACACACATGCACATGTACACAGTGCTGATACATGCAGCTGAAAACAACATACATGCGTGACATCCCGGACATGTCTACTTACATACACATTCATCCAAACATGTGTGCCCACACAACTGCATTTGGCATGCAAGCCTACACACACAAGCACCATCCATGTCTCACACATTCCAGCCCTCGCATGTGTTAGCCCCACAGCCCTGTACACCCCCACCCATACTCGACCCCATAAAAACAGATGTGCAACCTGCACACTACTGAAAAATCACCACACGCACAGCTCACAATCAGGATGCATGTACACTTACCGCTCGACTCCAGACGGGTCAGCCTCTCAAGGACCTGGACGTGGAGCGCTGGGGATATGCGTTCCAGGTCTCTCATCTGTTCTTCCGACAAGTGGCCCCGGTGCCCCTTGGCATCCCCTGCCTTCAAGAGGCGCCGGGCCTTTTTCAGGGTCCTGGGCCTGAAGTCCTCCCAGCGCTTCTTGACATGTTGGAAGTCGCGGACTGCCACCCCCTCCGCGTTGATGGCAGTCACGATGTCAGTCCAGATCCGAGTCCGTCCTTCCTTGTCGGCGCGGGAACTTCAGAAGAGGGCATCATACTGCCCCAGGACTTGCTCCACCAGGACACCAACTTCGGTGGCACTGAAGCTGGTGCCCCTCTGCCTCTCTGGCCGGGGGTTGTCAGTGGTCTCAGATGGTGTTTGCCCCGACATGACAACCCCAGAGGCAGGAGTGGGTGGGCAACTGGGTCCTGGGGCTGGGCTGTGGAGCGATGGAATCCCTGTCGGGAGTCTTCGGTTCCAGCATGGGTGGTCACAGCAACAGCACCCCTGGCTGATGTGCAGGCAGCAAATGGCAGGGCACGTGGGCAGCAGGCAGTCAGGCAGCAGTAGATGGCAGGTGGGAGCGTGCTCGAGGCTCTGGGGGGCAGTAGTTCGGCCTTCTGGGCAGGAGCGTGGTCCTCCGTGTGCTTACGCGTGGCCAGCTTGATACGGAGTGATTTGGCACGTGAAAATCCTGCACGTCTGCGTGTAAATCGAGGAAAGGCCCTAAGCGCATATGCACGTCAGCACGCATATGCGATTTCATTGGACCAAAGGCCCTCAGCGCGTGAGCGGTCCGTGACGTGAGGCGCGCGGGTGTTTCCCTCATTACACGTGATGACAGAGCACATGTGGATTTCCACCAATCGCGTGTGGAACTTCCTGCGCACCCCCAGTAATACACGTACCCAGGCCAATCGCATGTAAGCTCACTTCCACGCGATTACACGCGATGACACTCGGACGTGCAGTTTTACCACGTGTGCTCGCATATGCGATTTCATTGGCCCAAAGGCCACCATGCGCAGCTGTGACGTCACGCGCATGGCTGTAGAGAATGGTGCGTGTAAAAATTGAAGAGATACACGTCCGAGTGTCAAAGCGCGTAATTGGTGGAAATGGCCTCATTGCGTATTCGCGTCTGTGACGTGTGTATAAAAGGTACGTGTAGAACGCCATTTCCTTGTACGTGCTTTTCGTGGACAGCGAGTGGGTGAAATCTGTACTTCTTGACGGTTCACATGCGATTTATTTCACAGCGTTTCCAGTTCGTACTCCCTGTTACCTCTGACAGTTTTTTCCTGGGCCTGTTTCCTCAAACAGCGTTCCCTTCTACTGTTGTCCTGTCTCCTCAGACAGCGTACAATTCTTCTTTTGGCGGGGGTGTTGCCACACGCGCATATTTTTCACGCTTTTGTTCCTGGCGGACGGTGAGTCGCGCACGTATCTAACATCTGTGCTTGCCCCGTGTGTCGCGTACCCCTTCAGAGGTCATTCTAGGCTGCGTGTGACACGCATACGTTCATTCTTGTGTTCCTGGGTGCCACAGCGTAGTGCAGGTTTATTTTTCCACGCACGTGGTCTAGGAGGGGTTGCGTGCACCTTACTTCCCTTTTTTGGGGTGCCTGTGCGTTGCGTGACCCGTCATATTTCCCCAGGGGTGACATAGAGCCTTGCTAGAGCACTAGGGTACGATTACCATCTGGTACCCAAGCCTTTGACCCCCAATTGCCCAGGACAATAGTTCCCATCAACTCCCATACGCACAATAACATCAGTGCCATGGCTGGGAGACGAACAAGCCGTAAGGGTGGCAAAGGTGGCCGAGCCCCAAGTGGTGGCCGTGGTGGATCCGGTAGGGGACGTGGCCGTGACTTGCAGGGTGCCCCTAGCCCCCCCATGTGTGGAGGAGCAGTCAGGGACACCCATGCCCCCCACCCCCGGTTGAGGTTACCGTGGCTGACACCATCCATGCTCAGCCCTTGTTGGACCAGCCCACTGTGGAACCAGACCTGGCACAGGGTGACTCCATGGCTGACTTCCAGGTCAGCAGGTCTAGGCCACGTGCGCCGGTGAACGTTGGTGTCATCAGGCCACGTGGATCAGGGGCAGCTAGCTCATCTGCTGCCCCGCGTAGGCAGGCTGGGGAGGTTGCAGGGGCAGCTGCGGCTCCTTCCCCCTTACCTCTCACACACCCATCCAGGACAGTGTCGGTCCAAGTCCATCATGCTGACATTCCCCCTGACACCATCACACTTGATATAATGCCTGCACCAACTCCCATGCTGAGTGTGCAATCCCACGCTCCTGCCCCTAGTGTCCAGAGCGGCGCAGGACCCTCCGGATCCCCACCACCTTCCAAGCTGAAGAGGAAGAGTGCTTGTCCAGTAGAGGCTGATACCCCAGACACGGCTTCACAGTCCGGCCCGTCAAGGAAGCCCAGCTTCAATGAGGCCGAACTGAATGCACTTGTAGAGTATGTGTCCGCACATGACCGCGAAATGGTGATTGTTGCAGGATCCAAGACCACACCTGCACAATGTCAGGCACACTGGCAGACCATTGCAGACATCATAAGTGCCCTTGGAATCGTGAGGCACACAGCTAATGATTGCTACAAGCGCTGGAATGACCTGAAGCGCAGGGCAAAGAATAATCTGGCCTCAAGTCATGCCGCAACTCTAGTGACTGGAGGTAGGTCTCCAGCAGACGACATAGAACTCACTCCACATGAGCAGGTTGCTGGGACCTACGTCACGGAGGAGCAGATCCAAGGCGTGGGAGTAGTGGCAGATTACGAGGCATTGTCCGATGAGTGCACATGCATGTGTGTGTCATCCATGTGCATGTTGTGTGTGGGAGGGCTTCTGTTTGGGTGCCAGGGGAGGGTGTGTGTGCCTGAGTGGTTTGGCTCACCCATGTCCCTCTTCCAAAACATTCTTGGCAACAGCATTTGGGTATAGCAGCATCCCTTCGGCCAACATTAGACATCCAGCACAACACCACGCCAGTTGCCCTTGGAGTGTCATCTTGCCACTACACTGTTGCTTATTTACCTCGGTTTATTCAGGCAGATTGTTTGCATACCACCACTTTTACTCTGGATTTCTCAGTCCTATTGTCACATGTCTGACATGGCTATGGTACAGTGGACTGGCTCAGTTTCGTGGGCATGATTAGTTTGGACATGTCCCTGTGCTATTGGACCATTTTTGACTGGCAGCTGCATGTTAAACATTAGAACCATTACAATTAAAATAATCAATCATATGAACAAACTGGACTGAATGAACAATTGGTGACCTCCTCTCCCTCTTCACTTCATGGATAGGGTACATGCCATCTGTGTGATGGCATGTGTATTTGACCAGCCAATCACTGGCCAATGTGTGATGCCACTGCTAGGCAGCATGCAGCAAATGTGTTCATCTTCCATCTTGGTGTCATCAATGTGTGCCATCTGCCTCCCCATCAGACGCAGTGACGGTGCATGCATGGGAGTGTTTTAGTCATGTGGGACATGTGTCAATCAAGTACTGTTTCTGTAGCCTCTCAGCCCTCATTGTGTGCCATAGTGCTAATGCCTGTTTCCATTTGTTTTCTTTTATGTCTTTGCAGGGGAAGACGCACCTGATACTGCTGGGGTTGTGGAGATGGTGCAGACCCAGGAGGGGTCTGAGGGCCGACCGACCACCAGTGAGGGATGTGGTGTGGTGGTGGGTGAGAACCCACAACTGCTGCAGGTCGTGCTCTCAAGAGGTGTCTCTGACTGCACCTCCCCCGAGCTGTACTCAGGTGTTGATTCGGATGATGAGACCTACGTGCCGTCGCAGGTGAGTGTTCCTGGGAGGGATTCTGTTCTGTCCGACCCACCTGCACCAGGGTTAGAACCCTCAATGGGGATGTCAGTGTTGGCAGGTACGCCTTTGGTGGTTACGGATGCAGGGTCACACTCCGCAACATCTGATCCTGTTCCTGGGACAGCAGATCAGAGGGGGAATGCAGTCCTGCAGCCTCAGGCAGTGCCGGCACAGCAAGGCGCAGTTCGCCTTGCCCCAGGCAGGTGTGATGCCCGCCGACGTGGTGGCCGTACGCCACCTGGCAATACCGCATGGGAGCAATCCATTTACGGTATGGCAATCCAACAGGCAGCATCATCAGAGATGATGGCTCAGGCCATGGATAGGGTGGCCACTTCCATTGTCCCCCCCGAAAGGCTGATGGAGCGACTACAGCAGGCAACTGACTCCATCTGCCAGTCACACAGGGAAGACATGTTGGCGTCCGACAGGGACAGGCGGGCGGCACTGGCGACTATGCAGGAAGCCATCTCCATGGAGTCCCAGGGCCACAGGGAAGCCCTGAGGCTGGAACTCCTTCACCTCAGGACGACTCTTGTTGAGCTTGAGGCTTCAACAAACCGAAGGACAGAACAGCAGCTGGAGCGTCTCACCCGTACGCTCTCAGCTGAGATGCAGGAAACTAGGGCGGAGGTCCGGGCATCCCGTGAGTTGTTGCATGAGGACCTCTGCGCACTCATCCTCCAGAACGAGACCTACCACACCCGCATGCTTGCAGCCATGTAGGAACAGACTAGGGCTTTGCGTGGGCTGCCTCCCATAGTGCCACCACCTCCGGATGCAGCTGCAGAGGGTGAGAATAGCGACAGCAGTGATACTCCCACAATAGGGTAGCCGTGTAGGCCATGAGCCCATGGAGGTGTTTTTTTTTCGCAAGATCCACACAGGTGGGTTTTGGTGTGCACCCTGTCCTCGGACCTCCTGGGTGGCCTCCCCAACCCCCCCGCCCCCCCGGGCCCATTAATGGCCATTTTTTTTTTTTTATTTATTTATTTATTTTTTTTTGGGACAGTGGCCCTCATTACGACCCTGGCGGAAAGTGACTGACCGGACCGCCACAGCGCAAATAGCGTTTCCGCCATTGCACGAAGGAGCAAAGAGCGGTCCATTCCGACCCATCGGGCACGAGCACCACGCCATGGCGGAAGTGCAAAGTCCGCGAAGGCGGAAATGACCCCAAAACGGCCCACACCGCCGCCGTACGGCGCCCTAGGTGCAATACCGCCACCCATCACAGCGGAAACCGCAGAGTGCGCCTACCGGAAAGTACGGTGACCGGAAAAATACGGAAACGGAAGCAAATACATGCCCCCGGAACGGGAAACATCCCGCCGTACACCTATAAAACCACTAAAACCACACAACCACCAAAAACACTACCCTGAGACACACCCCAACCCGTCATCCACCCTAGCGAAAGCAAGAATAATGGGAAAAGTAGCGAAGAAAGCGTGCGACCGCAAGCGGCAGGTCCACTTCTCCCGTGAGGAACTCACCGTGCTAACAGAGACCCTCCAGGACAATGCTGCCGTCGTCTTCTCCACGCAAATGACCAGGACGGCACTTGCGAACAAGAAGGCCACATGGGCTCTGGTGGCACAGCGGGTAAGCGCGGTGGGGACCGCACCCCGCACCCCACAGCAATGCCGCAAGCGATGGGACGACCTGCGGATCCGCGTCCGCAGCATACTCTCTGCCAACCGCAACATTGCCACAGCCACCGGGGGAGGTCCAGAGTCACCCATCAAGTTGACCCCCTGGGAAGAAATCTGTGCCTCCACCATTGGAATGGAGAGTATAGAGGGAGTCGGAGGGATGGAGAAAGGAGTGCAGACATCAGAAGAATCAGGTAGGTGGCCCAGATAAAACAATGCCAAATCCACTATGTCCAATCATGTGAAGAACCATGTGTCCACATAGTGCTACAGAAACACATGTCCAGGAGAACGTCCACACACATCGCCCTCATAGCGCACCTTAAAACCACAATAAATACATAAATAAATAAAATCCCCTAAAACACCCACCACACTTCCAGCAGGCACACCCTAACTGCAGGCTGCCAAACAACTGCACCCTCACCCCACACACAAATGAAAGCACCTCCAAGGCCCCGACCCAAATCACCCTCATTTACCACCCCAATGCATGTGATACAATGCCATTCCAATACCCACAGATCCAATAATAACCCTCGCCCTCCTTTACTCCACCACAGGGTCCGAACCAAACGACGAGCAACAGAACACCCCCACCAGCACACCTGCAAAGAGGGCCAAGACCAACGGCCAAAGACCCTCCATCTCAGCTGCACGCATCAAGACACGGCAGCAGCACAAATCAGGTGGCAGCACAGAGGAGGGAACATCAACAGGCACCCCAGCAGCCAGCATGCCCACAACACCACCACCACAGGTCCCCCCAACGGATGCCACAGAAGGCACTGGCTCTGGTGGCAGCAGCACCATAGCTGACACCCCATTGATGGCAGCATGCTCCGACACAGAAGACGGGGATGTGGAAGTCAGATCCATCCATGACCTGTCCCAATCCCCCTGTCTGTCCCATCCTGTACAACATGAGGATACCACGCAGGGGAACCCACAAGACGAGGACTGGCCATCCCCCCCAAGCCCTGTGGCAAGGCAACATGAGGTCAACAGCCCCTCTGTGACACCCCCGCAAATGGGCATGGCCCAGCAGAGGCAACAGTCCCTCGACCAGTTAATGGGCCAACAGCAGCAACTGGCCACGCTCCTCAAGGACCATGCCGATGAATGTGGCCGCACTAAGGCAGACATAGAAACATCAACTGAGACACTCAGGGCAGAAATGGAGAGAGGTACAGAGACACTAAGGGCACAAATGGAGAGTAGCACCGAGAGCCTGAGGGGGGAACTGCATGCGACGTCCAAAGACGTATGTGCCGAACTTGCTGCAGTGCGCCGTGTGCTCACGGAGCTCTCACAAACCCTTAGGGACATGCAAGGACGCGAGCAGGCAGAGACATCTTCCGTTGCTAGTTCCGTCCAGGGCAGCCCCCAACGTAGATCTGGGAGGAACCTGCGCTCCACAGGCAGGGGTGCCCCTGACACCCGCAGAGGGGGCTTGCAATAGCGACAGCCCACTGACAATGATCATCTTTGGACACTGGTGTTCGGGGGGGAGGTAGGAGGGTGGAGGGGGTGTGTTGGGCTCACTTGGGTGGCGGGTCGATAGGGTGTTCAACATGATATCACATATGCCATAAACAAGTGCACGATCTACCAATGAGATGTGTGGACAATGATCTTTGTGTACTAGGCCATCCTAGGCGTACTGTCCATATTGTGCATGTACCAGACACACGCAGTGCCACGAGTCCCGTGTCCATGTATCAGCCACCAGGCGTGAGTGCTAGAAGCATGCATCAATGAGATGCTGACGAATGTCACGGCCCTCCGGTGCCTCGCAGACTCCTTGAGCTGCTGCCACATCCCCACCCTCATCATGACCATCATCAGGTGCTTGCAGTTCTGCGTCAGGGGGCATGGGCACATTTCTACGTACGCACATGTTGTGGAGCATGACACATGCCATCACCATCTTTGCAACCTTCTCATGGCGGTACAGGAGTGCCCCGCCAGACCTGCTGAGGCAGCGGAAACGAGTCTTCAGTAGGCCGAATGCCTGTTCAATGACTACACGGGTACGTGAGTGGGCATGGTTGTAGTCCTGCTCTTGCTGGTTCCGTGGGTTCCGAACTGGTGTGAGGAGCCATCTCTTCAGTGGATACCCAGCATCACCTGTATGTGGACGATAAACGTATGATGTGGAATGCCATTGCTACGTACGCACACCCCCACCCCCTCCCTGCCAGGTCATTGCCGCATCACATACCCCGCATCATCATGCATGAAAAGAGACTCACCGAGTAGCCAGGATCTGTTCCCTGCGTGTCGCTCCATGTAGCGTGGTATGGTAGAGTTCCTCAAGACCATTGAATCATGGGTGGATCCAGGGAATCTGGCACAACAATGTGTAATGATCCTGTTGGAGTCACACACCATCTGTACATTCAGGGAATGATATTGTTTTCGGTTGCGGTACTGGGCCTCCATGGCATGTGGGACGACCAATTCCACATGGGTGCAGTCGATGGCACCAATGCAACCCGGTATGCCGGCAAGTGCATGGAATCCCACTTTGGTGTTGGTAATGTCCTGCTCCGAGCGTGGTAGAGAGATGTAGTCGTCAGCCTGCTTCAGGAGGGCATCGAGCACTTGCAACAGTGTCCGTGAGAACAGTGGCTGAGAAATGCCATGCAACTGTCCGACTGTGTGCTGGTAGGTGCCTGTGGCCAGGAAGTGGAGTACAGACACCACCTTCAGTAGGGGTGGAATGGCGGTTGGGCTGTCTATCATGCTGACAAGGTCAGCCTGTGTCATGTCCACTATTGCGGCTATGGTGTCCCGGTCCAAACGGTAGAGGGTGTGGATCTGCTCATCAGTGAGGTTGAACGGTCGTGCTCGGAGGCGTGGGATTGCGGGCTGCCTGCGTGGTGGTAGTGGCTGTGCTGGGGGCCCTTGCGGGCCCTGCCTTGGCCTCCTCCTCCCCCTGCGTCTCCTCCGTGCGCCCGCTTGTAGTTGGTGTTCGTCGTCTTCTTGGAGTTGCAGTACTTGCAGTGCGATTAGGTCCCCCAGGGCCAACATCGCGAGTCCTGCCGGTAGCATTTCGGAGTGGGTGTGGTTGTGGGAGGAGACTGGGTGTGCATTTTATGTGTTTTCAGGCCGTATGGCCTCCACCTGTGGTGAGTCAATCCACCTGTGCGAGCTGCTCTCCACTTTGGGCGAGCACGTCCCGCACACAACGCTGCTAATCGAGGAACGGCACCTTGCTATTGCATTCATGTATTTGTACCCGATGACCGTGTGATATTTGTTGATATGTACAATCGGCTAGGGTCCCATTGTTTCACATACAATCTTTGCAGTCGCGAACAGACTTGTGATGGGTCCGTGGAACGTAGTACTCGAGTGACGGTGGGCCCTCATGCATCACTGTACAGGGTTGCAACGACGGCCGGCCCATCCCATTTGTGGGTGATGGCAGTTGACTTTTACACACACAGCTGCACTAGATGGATTAATTTGTGATTTCAAACGGCCACAGATGGCTTTTCGACGTGATGTTGCAAATGAGGAATTCGAAGGCCGGCGCTTTCGGTTTTCAGCTAGCGGCGGGGAGATGCCCACAGGTCTGACTGCAAATATAACGTTCTATTGTTCGATGTCCTTGAGACAGAGGCCATGGCGAGGAAGCAATGATTGATATGAATAGTTTGGGATGCGCTTTTGTGACGTGGCCGATGAGGCCGGACGTTCCCAAATTCAAGTAACTTCACATCTCTGATATTACGGGCTGGGACACTGTGGATTTTGCAGGCTGCATGACGCACAGACTCAATGGAAATTCCGAATGTTTTGTGAGTAAATATTCAGGCGTTTTCATGACAGGATGAGGGAATGATGAATGGATGCATGGGCAGGTGATTTGATACAGGGTTTGCCATGTACAGGTCTTCTTGGGATCTATCCGCCTCCACTGCGCTATGTGATGCAGGGCTGCCATAGTGGGTCCATCGTCTATCTGCCCTTGTTGAGCCCTCCCTGTCTCGACGCGCCTTCAGACACTAGTGTCCATGCACGTTAACATTCCCATCTGATTGAATCTGTTTTGACAGACGCATGCACAGGTGCACTCGTTTGGGATGGTGTTTACACCTCGGTGTCGATAGTTGAGAGTCGCAAGTGGTTTTGGGGTGGTGGTGATCCTTTGGAGTGGGCTAGCATGCATATGGCTGTGGATTTAGTGTGGTCATTGGAGTGAGTTGTTCGAATGTAGTTCTGATGGGCAATCTGTTCTTTGTCTTTTCTTTTGTTTGACAGGTATCTCCTGCCCTTTTGCCACTGCCATCTGTATGCCACTCCAGCAGATGGCGTGTACTCCCGACACCTGCTGCTTCGTGTTAATCAGTGGAGCAGCATTACGATCTTATGGGACGATCGCCAATGGCCCACATGCCCTTACGCAGTACTAGTGGCTCGGAGCAACATTTCGGCCTTTCAGTTGGACTAGTGCCTCCCCATTGGGACGGGCCTGCGGTTCTGTGCGCTTCCATGTTGCCTTTTCGTACGTGAATGTGGCTCTGTGTGCCATGATGGGAGAGGGCGTCACACGAGTAGTAGCTGGTCATTCCTTGCGGATGCAGCCCACGATGGTGATATGTGTATTGTAGGTCATGGACTAATGGCTGTATGAGCTTGGTGATTTGGTTGTGCATTAAATTTCTATTCTGAGATGGGACGTGTAGCGTTCTTCTTTGCGAGTGATGTGGCATATTCCTATTTGGGGAGCCATGTGTTGTGAGGAGATCTGCATTGGGTTCCGGTTTCGGTGTATAGTCGCGTGGTACTGTGCTGGACGCGTTTGCCTACGGGGCCCAGTGAGGTCAGGGATGGGGGCTGCCAATATGACTGTTTGAATGTTGTCATGCTCAGGGGCGGGGGATTGGGTTTTGTGTAACAGACGCCGGTCAGCCAGGTGGACTGGTGGAATGTTGTGCATTTCGGAATATTGCTGGTCACAGGTGCCTGTGTTTGCGTGCGTTTCGGGGGGGGGGGTATGTGGTCATGTCCATTGGAATGGCTTCTGTATTCGTGCCATCTGTGCCCTGCAGCTCCCATTGGCCCCTCTTGTGGATCTTTTGTTCGTTGGAATGCATGGGTGACTTGTACATTTCACTGGTGACTTCATTGAACCTACGAGGAGTTGTACTTTGTGGGCAGGGAGCGGTGTACAGGCACTCAGTGGGGCCGTTTACGGTTGATTCGCGATGCCGTACTTCTCACCATGGCGGAATGGTGCTTTCCGCCATGCTTGATGGCGTTAGGTACATGTCCGCTGGGGTCGGAATTGGCGTACCCTTGCGCCATGGTGGTATTTACGGTTTGGCATGGCGCGCGCGCGCGTCCTTGGTGCAGTTAGCGTTGGCGTTCACTACGGTGTCGCTAATGGCTTCGTACTTTGCGGTGGCGTGTCATAGTCGCACCGAGCGCTATTCTATGGCGGTATTGCATCTCCGCCATCGTTTTCCCATTTCCGCCAGGGTCGTAATGAGGGCCAGTGTGTTGCCTTGTGTGGCTCCCGTGGGCATATGCTGCATTGTGGCTGGGCACATGCAGGCTTGTCATGGATTTGGTTCAGATGCTTGGGTTTTTGTCACACACACCCCTCCTGCTTCCCGTTTCCATGGGCTTGCAAAGGGTGTGCCCAAGTGACATTGACGTACATGGTGACATTGGACTCCCATAAGCTGTGTGGGCAGTCTGTAGTCAATACTGTGTATACATTCATAGTGCATATTGTTATTGTATTGTACACTGTGTGGTGTATTGATATGTGCCTCTGCATCCATCTCATCCTCCATATTTGCAGGTACATTCCTCATGTCTTCACAATGCGGTCCACCTTGGAACTGGAGTCCATGTTGTAAGCAGTGCACCTACACTCTTGCGTGGCGCTAACACTGTATACTTGCAAGTGATGAGGCTAGCTAATTTTTAAGTCTGTAATGACATGTTTAAGGTAGGTTGGAGGTTGTGTATGCGATTGGTATTCTTGGTAAGTATTTGGTAATGTGGGTTGTAGGACAGTTTAACCACCCTTCTCCTCCTACACCTCTATCATGGGGCATTCCTTCTTCTCCTCCAAGGAGAAACACACCTCCCCCTCTGGCATAAAGTCACTCACTTTCCAGGGCACTAATGGCAAGTGGTGCGCTATTGCCCTCCTTATCCCAACCAGAGGTAACTAAAACATGTAATCGAAATGTAAAACTGAAGAGTCACAGAAAGTGAAGGAACACCCAGAGAAGAAATGAAACACACACACACAAAATATGGATGTAGGGGGAGAACAAATAATTGGTTTGTGATTTTCTTTTGCATTTTCTTTGGAAAAGGAAAGTGGACAGGAGAGCTTATCAAGTTATACATTTTCCTAATGTAAAACAAAACAGCACAATGCAACAAATCCAATTGTGAGCCAGCTCTGGCACTCCTCTCACAGCCTAAACAGGCTCATAAAAGGACCAGAAGGTGAGCAGAGTCTTTTACAGGGCTTCAAATGTTACTATAGGCCTATGATAGAGTGAAGGAAATCAGAAAAGCACCTTGTCATCGAAGGCTACAGACATAAGCCACCGACATAGGTGGTTCAGCCAATTTAAACCAAATTCAAACCTGTAGAAACAATAGAGGTTCAAAAGAGCTTCAAGTTGGATTGGATGACTTCCAAAGTCTATGGCATTAATAATGAATTCTGGGACACTGGAGCTTCAGTGAAATGATGTAATAGGGCCTGCACTTCTTTCCTGGATCATTGCTTTGCAGAGGCAGCACAGCAAACCTTCTATGCCTGGAGATTTTGCTTAATTCATAGCCGTCCTATATTTCACCACAACTCCACTTTAAAAAGTGTACAGTATGTGTGTAGCTGAATCAGTTTATTTTCATTTGATTTAGAAAGGCAGAAAAAAAGAAATTTGACCATGGTTAACCCAATGCCCTTCTTTGAAGCACTGTTCGCAACTGTGCTGGTGCTTCCCTCTTCCCACTCCCATGGAGTCCTATGGGACTGCACAGCAATGGGGAGTTACCGAATCTGCCGTCTGACTTCCTGCTCCGCTTGTAGAGTTTCCCGGGTTGGCGACAACCACCGCCGATTTCAGAATGAGCCCCGTGTATTTTTTTGTCAGTGTGAAGAATTTTAGCCTCAAGTACTTTTTATGCTGACAGTGATGTGTTGCTCATTAAAAGATATGATATTCCACTCCAATATCATGTCCGCAGCATTTTAACATTTTGTTTCAGTGTTAAGTTAAACAATTTTGCATTACTTCTGAAAAAATGTATGTGCATGTTACTCCTTTCCTTTGTGTGTTCTATGTACAGTTTTCTGCCTGAAAAATAATGTGGTGTTGTAGGCTTTGCATCTACTGTGGTGTCTAAGAAAATAATTGCACGTCCATATTTCCCACCTTTATCTATTGGCTGAATGTATGGCCATGTACCTGGAATAAAATTCAGGCGCTCTGGGCTGCACATCTTTTGTGGTCTTTGAGAAAAAATGTGTATACATTTTCAGCTTTACTTCACTGGGCTGAATGTGTGGTTCACTAACTTCTGGGCTACAGATTTGTGTACATGTGTGTTGTATGTGTATGTTTGCACCTTTGCTTCACTGGGTTGAATGTGCGATTTTCTGCCTGAAAATAACATTCAGGTGTTCTGGGATTGATTTCTTGTGTGGTCTCTCAGAAAAACATTATACATACATGTTTCGACCTCTTCCTTCATTGGGTGAATGTGTGCAGCCCTGTCAATAGCATCCAGTTTTTCTGGGCTGAGTTTATTGTTTGGTCTCCCAGAAATAAATGATACGTACATATGTTCTCATTTTACTTCACTGAGCTGAATGTGAAGTTCACTACCTAACAATAACATTCAAGTGTTCTGTGCTGAGTTTCTCCCAGAAAACAATTATTTGTGCATGTTTACTTCACTGGGCTGAATGTACGGTTCCCTGCCTGAAACAAAATTCAGCTGTTGAATGCCATATGTTCTGGAAAATGTTTTTATTTTTGGAAGTGTTATTTTTTTGGATTTTTCATATTTTTTAAAGAGTTTTTAAATACTAAACATAATGGCATCAATAGACTGGCAAGCCAGGGTAATTTAAACTTTGAGTGATTTTTAATAGGTTGAGCCAATTCGAGAATCTTCAAACCTATAGGTAACTAAGGGCTCTAAGAGTCTCGAATCAGACTGAGACACGTCAGTAGACAAAGTGTACCAACCACAGTGTAAATGGTCAAGCTGATTTGAAACGCACCAAACCAATTTATTGCGGTATTGATTCAAGGTATTTCGAGTTGGCTCAAGTTTTGATCCGTGGCTAAACCACATAGTAAAACCCACATTAAAAGTGACTGTAAAGTAATTTGACAATCTTGTGGGACAGTTTACAAAAACGTTCTTCCACCACTACTTCCAACCCATGGGGAAAGGCTGGGTGGTAGAGAGGGTGGATATGTGACAAGATCCAGTGCTGGGATTCAGGGTAAGCAGCATGAGGCTAAAATCATCTGGGTCACCTCTGCACCACCCCCTACTCAAAGCAGGGAAAAGTTCAATTGCTCATATGGTGGCCACCACTCGACCAGAGAATACCTTATATCCAACGTTCCAGCTCAGTAGAGGCAAGAATGGGGGAATGCACTATCACTTTCAGAATTCCCCAATGGGTCCGAGGGAAAACCTGGACTGGATCCAGGTAGGGCAACTAGGGTTACAAGAAAAGTGACCATAAGAGGGAGTGCCACACCAAGGCTCAGATGGCTACAAAAACGCCAGAGTGCTTCCACCACACGTCATTCATCAGGCTCTCAAAGGTTCAAATGGGGAGGACTACATCTCCCAAAGATCCCCTGTTTTCAAAAGGGAAAACCTGCACTGGACAGAAAGGGTTGTATACTAATTGACCTTTTCACAATTGACCTCGGGAGAATTGACCTCGGGAGAATTGACCTAATTTAGAAGGTCAATTAGGACATATATGAGGGGGGAAACCCGCCGCACACCCCCACCCAATCCAAAACCCCCCACAAACCCCCACCCAATCCCCTTATATTATTTATAATCCAAATCCAACCCAATACATATATAAAATAACTAAAATAATATAAAGGTCAATTGTGCAGAAGGTCCATTAGGACCACTATAATAAGGTCAATTGTGCAAAAGGTCAATTGTAAAGGTCAATTTGGGTAATACCACAGAAAGACCATACTCATCATTACAGTGCCAAGAGAGCATTGCAATTCAGCAGGCAAACCAACACAGGGCATTTCAAACCCTGAGAGAGATAACCAAGGAGATTCCTGAGCCCTTGTCCCCAAAAGGGGAGACAGGTTGCCCCCTCACCTTATTAATAACAAAGGAGCAAAATCAAAATTGCAGCCTTCCTCATCTTCCCAGGGAATTTTTCAGGACAGCACCAAAACAGCATCAATAGGAGGGAACCTTCCAGAACGAGACCGGCAGAGAGAGCTTCAGGCAGGCATAAAGAGGGAGGGCAAACTAGTGAAGACTAACATAGCCACTCTGGGCCTCATTATGGGTCCGGCGGCAACCATGCCAGTAAAACCAGCAGGTAGCCGCCATACCCGTAAACGGTTACCAGTGCCTGGCTTGCCGGTAACGCCAGGGTATTACAGCCACCAGCGGCCGGAAAGTCAGGCGCCGGTTATTTGTTGTTCCCCATTACCATAGAGTCACAGAGGACTCTATGAGAATGGGGATCACGGAAACACTGGCACTGGTAATAACAGTGCCGGTGCTTCCGTGAAAGTCTGTGGGCGGGTGCCGGTCTGCCCGGCAAGTCAGACCTGGCGGGCGAGAGGGCACCCGCCCAGCCCACCAGACTTGTCCTTTGCCGGTCCAGAAACAATGGTGCCGGTAAGCTTAACAGCACCGTTGTTTCCAGACCGTCAAGGTTATAATGAGGCCCTCTGTCTGTTGAAAGAGGTCAGCAAGTTGAAGGAGGAGGCTAGAGAATTTAAAAAGGACAAGGGAAGATTAATGGATGAGGTTGGATGACAGTAGAAAGAAATGTGTGCCATCAAGGGGAGGTGCAAGTAGTTGGAGAAGAGATTTGCAAGAGGAGAGGAGAAGCTTCAGTAAAGTACGACAAAGGAGACAGAAAGTATAATTGAGAACAGACATGGAAGGAGATGGACTGGATTATGGAAGGTTTGATTTGATTTGATTTGTGTTATTTTAGCACACATATTCCGAGAGAACTGGACAGGAATAACCTGCATCCAGGCACTGATGATAAACACTCATATCAAGACTTGGTCCTCATTACAAGTTTTGCATTGCTAGTTAAGTGCCGGCAATTCCATGACCAGCTCCTTTATCACACAGCAAAGCTACTAGTTTGCCTGTGGGAGTCACTGATTCACCTCCAGCCAAGCGCTGGAGGTAGATCAGGCCCCCACCGGCAAAGAACTGCAATACCGGAGCTGGTAATACCACCACAATCTCCATTCCATGGAGTCCTATGCAACTCAATGGAATGGTGATTCACTGCCCTTTCTGACACCTGTAATATCCCAGAAATTCCGGAATATCAGGTGGCGGAAACGGCAGGTCAGTGTGCCGGTATCCCACCAGAATTACTGGCGGGATACCAGCAAACTTATAATGAGGGCCAAAGGATCTGGAATAATTTGAAATAGAAGGCTTTCAATTTTTTGCTTAAGAGAAAAATACTGTTGATTTTGTAAAGTTCCAGAGAAAGTTGATTCCAACGTTTTGGTCCCATGACTGAAAAGTGTCTGTCCCCTCTTGTCTTACATCTGGAGGATGATATGATGAAAATATGTTTATCCAATGAGCGTATAGTTCATGCCAGAGTGTAAGGAAGAATTTTAGATTTAAGATAAACTGGGCATACAAATCTAGGCACAAAAAGTTAAAAACAATGTGCTGGTAAACTGAAAGCCAATGGAGGGAGAGTTGATAAGGGAACATCTCTCTTCTTTTCGAAAGTTTAAAAATCAAATGCACAGCTGCATTCTGGGACACCTGCAGCTGGTACAAGTGCCATTCAAAGATGTCGGTATAAAGGGCATTGGTGTAGTTAAGGTGAGAGTCCCCACCACAAATGCCTGCTCTTCTGTCGGAATACAGTGACACATTTGTCTTAGAAGAAGGAGATGAATTAAGTCTGAATTCACTACTTCGTTGATTTTGCTAGTGATGGAGAGATCTGACTTCCAGATAACCCCCGTGTTCTTGACTTTTTAGCAAATGAAGAGGTTCATCTGAACAGCAGCACAGGCGGAGAGTTAGTAACCTTCAGCAAATGTTTTGGATCCAAAAGAATCACGTCTGTTTTGGACGGGTTCAGTTGGAGGCTGTTATTGGTCATCTATAGCATTACTTCCAAGAGACAATATCCAAGAAGGGAGACATTGGGCCTCATTACGAGTTGGGCACAAAGGGATACCGGGCACCGGTAAGGACACCGGTGCCGGTAATCCCTTTGCACCCTATTCCGAGTACCCTTAGCGGTACTCCAGGCGTCCAGGTTTTACCAGGCGTTAAGGACGGGACCCGTTAAGGGACTTTTGAGCTAATAACGGTACCACAAATTGCGGTACCGTTATTAGCACCTTCCCCCTTCCCATTGAGCCCTATGGGGGCTCAAACGGGAATGGGGAATGGCTTTTTCAATGGGGACTTACCGGTCCCGCAAAGGTCGGAATAGACTGGTAAGTCCCCATTGAACCAGGGCGGACTCGGTACTGGTATCGGAGGTAGTTATGGCGCTGATAGTGCCATGATTACCTTCAAACTCGGAATGAGGCCCATTCCCATTTGATTCAGAGGTCTCAAGATACCCTTCGTTGTCATTCAGGAAGAATGGAACAACAGGTGATGTTTACAAAAAAACATTTATGAGGGATTGCATACAGATGTTAAACAAGAGAGGAGACCAAGGGGTTCCCTGTGGGTATCACAGATGTTTTGAGAGGAATTGGACATAAAGGGGTCCACCTTAACCATCTAAAATCTTACTGCCAGAAAACTGCCGGACCATGCATAAGTATGGTTGGTCATGCTAACTGGACCTCTCAAGCAAGCAAGCAGAATGGTATGCTCTATTGTATCAAACACAGCTGAATGATCCAACATGACCAGCAACGATAAATGGCCTTCGTCAGCATGTCTTGACTGCAGCTCACAGTACTTCGCTTCTGTTAAAAGATGACAGACCAAATGCTGGCTTCCCACACCTTATAGAGCACTCTATTTCTCTTGAGCTAGGTCTGCGCTGTAAACAATAAAATAAAACAAAAAATTAGTGCCTTATAATATTGTCCAACACTGCGGCCAGTGCCTATTCTGTTTCATGCCTTGAATGAAAACCTGATTGCAAAATGTTTACTATAGGATTTTCTTTGAGATACTGCAAAATGTTACAAAGGAGCACATTTCTCCAGTATCCTAGTAATCCATCGAGACTCTTATATGGGCTGATAATTGCTCTATTTTGCTGGATCAAGCATGGCCTTCTTTAGGAAGGGAAAGATCAATATTGATTTGAGCACATGTGGTTTGACCAAATGATGGAAGGAGGTAAAAGTTTGTGGCATGGCAAAGAGGAGGGCAGGTTTAGCTGAGGCTTGTATTGATAGATAGAGGGTACCTTAGTGTTGGTCCTGTCAGCTAACGACACACACACTGCTATTCCGGGAACCTCGCTCCATCCAGATCAGCAGACCAGGAAGACCACACTCCTAACCAAGTGGGCATTGGACACCCAGGCACTACCCTGAAATTGATAGACCCCCACCATATTGTGGACACCATAGGGAAGGACGCTGTAGGTGATTTGGAAACTCCTCAAGCAAACTGACACTAAGCCTCATTACGAGGTTGGCGGAATCGGTTTACCGGCACCGGTAATGGTGCCGGTGCCGGTAAACCCATTCCGCCCTATTACGAGGTTCCCTTGCGGGACCCGCTTAGAACGTCTGGTCAGATCAGACGTCCTTTGCGGGTCCCGCAAGGGGACCAGCGTACTAATAACAGGCATGTTATTAACAGGCCCGTTATTAGCTCCATCCCCAATCCCATTGGGCCCTGTGGGGGCTCAAGTGGGAATGGAGATTTGTTTTTTTTAAATGAGGAATTACCGAGAACTCCAAGGTTGGAATGACCCAGTAATTCCTCATTCACAGAACCCGGACACAATTCTGGAGGCAGCCATGGCGCTAATAGCACCATGGCTACCTCCAAACTCGTAATGAGGCCCTTAAATCATTGGGGCTCAGTACGAGTTTGCCTTTATTCTGGCAGTTAATCCGCCGGAATACCGACAAATGAAATTACAGATACCGCCACTTGGTCAGTCCGTATTACCCTTGGAGGTTTTTCCTCTGGTGGAAATGCCACCCGCAAAAATCCAGGGGTTTACACTGCCGAACCACCACTTGCAATCTGGTGGTATTACTGCCAAAAGAAATACCTCCAGGAGTAATACTGCCTGAAGAAGTGGTGGTATTGGTAATGCCATTTTCCGGTATTCCAGTGGATTTAGTACCATCGGTGGTCATACCAGCAAACTTGTAGTTTGGCGGTGTGGGAAACATGGAAGTAAATGGCAATGCCTGCATCTTTTTCCCACACCGCCAAAATCACAATGAGCCAAATTGTAGGAAGCATACCCTGGCCCTCATTACGAGGTTGGAGGTAACCATGCCGCATTTACCAGGCCCGAGTTCCACAAATGTGGACTTACCCGGCCATCCAAACCTTGCCGGACCCGGTAATTCCTCGTCCGAGGTACGCAGATCCGGTACATCCCCATTCCCATTCGAGGCCCCATAGGGCGCAATGGGAATGGGGAAGGAGCTAACAACGGGCCCATTTATAACGTGCCCGTTGTTAGCTCCCTGGTCTCCTCGCGGGACCCGGTAAGGACGCCTGGTTTTACCAGGCGCCCTTTGCGGGTCCCGCGAGGAGACCTCGTAATAGGGCGGAATGTGTTTACCGGCACCGGCACCATTACCGGTGCCGGTAAACCCATTCCGCCAACCTCGTAATGAGGGCCCCTGCCTTCAGGAGGGGGTCAGGGCAAGAACTTGCAAGAGACACTTAATTTTTCTTTTTTCCATCCCCTTTTTCTTATTTTGGTCTCAATCGTACACAAATCCATGACAAACCCTTGTATACTTTTATATTAGAGTCAGTGTTTTCTGTTGATGATGATGGCCACCCTGACACATGATACAGTTGTATATAGTCCACAAAGAATTATTATCATTGCTAATGAGGGGATTTTATTGGTGGCAAGAATCAAGCCCACATCTGCAAGCTTCCTAGGTATCTGGACTAGTCTCTGGCCTCAACTCCACTAATGCTCTGGCAGGAATGTGTGCCTGATTGGATATGAAGCTGTTTTCACACCGCGATATGTGCACATATTGAAGCGCATGTTCAATGGAGGCGTAATGCTAACAGAAAGCGTAAAAGGCTTTACACCTTCCATTAATGTTACCCCCATTTTTATTCATTTGCATGGCAGTGAGGGGGGCAGAACGCAACTTGCATTTCAGCTGCCTTCCTCCCCCATTGCTATATGAATGCTCAGGCATTTGCGCCAGCATGACTTTTCATGCCAGAGCAAATGCCGGAGATCCATATTAGGTCTGCTTGCTTTATGCACCACCATAAAGTAGGCAGACCACATAGGGATCCATTGTAAATATTGCCTACTATGCTTGAATGGCAGGTGCCATTTACAAATACAAATAAACAAGTTTGCATGTCAGATAGCGACTGTTTTCAATAGAGAACACTGCATACCATGCAAGCTTGCCGGGCAGGGTTTAATTGTAATTATGAGCTCCGCTTGCCATGTAAGCATGGCAAGCGGAGCTCACAATTAAATGTAAATGCTGACTATTATGTCAGCATGCCAGGCAGCGTTTAATCTCTTTTTGCACGGCGCAGTGCAAAAGTGCAATGCAAAAGGCGGTGTACCCAGATGTATGCTTCCTTTTGCCCTGCACTTTTGCACCCAACCGTGCAAATGATGCAGTGCAAACATAACGGCTCTCCGGCACCAAATTAGTCATATTTATAAAATGAGTTCCATTGTGAGCAATGCATACATGTACAGGCCCTGTTGAATGACAAGGCGATGCCGAAGGACTCATCTCTCATATGGCAGCAGGTCAAATGAATGCATGGAAAGCAAGCATAATACCTTTGCTCATACTTTCCATGCTCTGCCAGATTTTCAATGATATGCACGGCATAGCGGGGGCACAAAGATTAATTACGGCTTCTGCCTCCCCCATTCGCTCTTTATACAAATATATCTGCATTACAGCCAGCACCTGAATCCATTGTAAGTGCATCCTGCCAAGCATACATGACAGGCAGTATTTAAACTATTTTGATCTCCAAAGTGCAACAGAAATGTGTGTAGGCGATGTTGCCTGGTTTCACATCTTCTTTTGCACTTTGGAGTACAACTGATGAAAATTTCACAGAAAGGACATTTTTGCGTGCAAGTAAAAAATTCACAAGTCTCCTCTGTATCCTTAAAGGAAAATGACCTGCCTTGTGACTCAAGGATAGGCAGCATCTCATGCAGATGTATCAGTCATGCTTCAGGCCGTCGCGTCAGACTCTTAAATAACATTGTGAATAATGAATGAAATGCATTGCTAATGGTTATCAATGCTCGATTGGATGCATAGAAGGATGCCACTGCAGAAGCTAGCAAATGGCATGGGTCGAGGTGGAGGCGACTGACCTGGGCTCACAGCTGCAATCACATGATAATAATTAGATCCAAAGTGTTTTACTGATAAGACCTTGGTTATGATACTGGCTGTAATGCTGTGTTTTTGAGCCATTATGAACATATCTCCCCTCTTGGGCAAAGTGTAGGCTGAAAGCTATTCTCGCCTTTTGTGTGTGTTTTTCGACTATGCTCCCCATCCCATCACTCGACTACCCTCCTCCCCCCTCCGTTTTATTCTCTACATCAGCATGCCTTGTCAGGTTCCCGCGCACCTCTCCTATTGGGCATGTTGATTTGTTCTCTAATCCTGCTGGAATGGTGAGTCTACTAAACCATGAACGGGTGTGGACCAGCCTGCGACAAGGGTTTATGGATTGCAAAAGGCCATGGAATCACCCCTTTCAAACAGTGAGAGGGAGAGCATTCTGTTTTTGTAGGACTTCATGTACTTCAGGGCCAAAAGAAGAGTGTCCGATGAGACACGCCATTGTGGTCACGCATGCTTGACAGTTTTAGCTTTAATTTGCCATTTATACATGCTAGCTTCCCACTGGGCAGAGGTGTGTATGTGAGACTCCCAATCACCATACAAGTTATGGGGTACTCTTCACCTGGGTATTAGCTCTCACAACAATTTCTTTTCCACCAAGATAGCATCGCCCTTGCTGTAGGGATATGCTTTCACCAACCCACTAAACATATTTACAATCACTAGTACATTTACTTGTAGCCGGAAACGGGAGCTATAGGGACGAAACCCATCTGCAACTAGTGCAGAGGGGCCAATGAAAGTGGTGGGGCAGAGGTTGCGACCTGACTAGCCTTCCCATTGTCAACATTCTGACAAGTGAGGCAGTGCCTCACTATGACTTTGGCAATTTGATCTATGCTTACCTCTGTCTCCTAATGCGCCATGCCATGTGCCAAACTGGCTAGTAGGCTAAAATGAGGGCTGGTGCCATAGGCTTACCATTTGGCTCCCTTCTGAAACCCTCTGTGTCTGTTGTGCCCCCTTCTTCTGTCCACCGGTCCTTCTCTTCTATTGCGCAGACCACCTGAATTTCTTTGAGAGTGGCCTCAGGGGAGACAAGATCATGTTGTGACAAGATGGGTAAGATTGTGACTTGTGCTTCGCCAAGACAGTCCGCTGTTGGGTTGCCTTGCAGTTGATGATTGCCAATTGGGATGGGAGTAAGAAAGTGGGAGCCTCCAACAGAAGGCACACATCCTGGGCATTATGAATAGGGATGCCGGAGGAGGTGGAGAACCCCTGCCGATGCTATTAACTGCTGAAATAGTGCCAGACCCCAAGCATACCCACTGTCAGGTGTTGATGGGCTTGGAGGCAGCAAGGGTATATGCCCTGGTAAGGGCTGGAAGCTCAGCATACTCAGTGAAGCAAGGCAGATTGATGCGCCCACCTCATTGGGAATCAAATCTTTGATTATAGGTGACAGTGGCATAAGAAGCAATGGGAGACCATTCCAGGGGCAACCGAAGAGCAGAGCATCAACGAAGAAACAAAAGGCATCATCAGCAACATTGTATATGAGGTCAGGCTGCACTGCAGTGGAGGTGTAAGTGATGTCAATACAGTCATGATAGTCCCAAAATGTTAGTGGCACAGGTAACAGATAATATATGAACATGATATGCCCTTTAATTGTCACTTTGTTGGAAAACACTTCTTCATATTTGAGTATGCGAGTCTGAGTGAGGTGTGAAGGGATCCGGTGTGAGAAAGAAAAAGTTGAGGCAGGGGTAGCAGGTAAGCCGTTTATTAGCCCCAACACAGAGCGCAGCAGGCACCATTGCACACAGGGAAACCGCTGTTCTCTCTGTTTGAAATACGCAGTTCTAGAGCTCTATCCGAGCTCTGGAACTAGAACATAACACCCCTATGAGGAGAAAAAAGAAAAACAGAGGGAAGAAGGAAGTGAGAGGCAGGGAGCAATAGGGTGAAGAACCAAGCTTTGAGAACAGCAGGCAGCAGTAAGGATGTGGTGCATTAGAAAAACAAAAATGCATGACAGTGGAGAAAGAAAAATAACAGTATGAGGAGGAACAACACAACGGTATTGGCAGTGTTACTCACACACACATTCTCTGAACCTGGTGTACATCCATCTCACCCTCTCACTCACTCTGGCCCTTGAGCAAGATCAGGGACTCTTCCACTAGGCCTCTCTGCACCATGACCATTACCAGGACCTCCAGCACCACCAGCACTTCCACCAACCACACCCGAGTCAACACCATTATCAGTTACTCCTGAATGACCGCTGAACATAGTCAATCTAACTTTCAACCATACCTCTCCTCCTTCTAACACCACCACACTGTCTCTCAATGCTGAGATCCGTTTGGGAAATAGGAATTTGCTTTCCAAACATTTTAGGCCATACCTTGCGGTCTTAATCAAGACCCAATTACCAAAAGCCCACTTCGGATCTTTCACTCTATGGGCCTCATTACGACCCAGGCGGTAAGTTACCGCCTGGGTCGTACCCTTACCACCATGGTGTAAACTACGTTTACACCATGGTGGATGGCGGATTCCAAGGTGAGTGGGGCGGTAAATCCCCATTTCCCATTTTACCCTTCCCCATTCCCATTTTTGCCCCATAGGGCATAATGGGAGTGGGGAAGGCGCTAATTACGCCACCATAAATTACGGTGGCGTAATTAGCACCATGGTCCCTTAGCGCCATGGATTTTAACGCCTGCAAAAAGCAGGCGTTAAACTCACCATGGCGCAAAGGGACCTCGGAATCAGGCGTTAAGGGTCGGCGCCGTTTACGGCGCCGTTAACCCCTTAACGCCTGATTCGTAATGAGGCCCGACTCTCATCAAACACCTGTCAGACCTGAGATAACATTACTCTTTTTCTATTATATATGTTGGCCTATGCCTAATCGCTCCTTTGGGAAATCCGCGTTGCAAGGTCTTGACCTTAGTGTAACCAAGCGCCATCTTAGGTCAAACTGCCATTTTGGGTCTTGTCATCGTGAAAGTCACCCTGTAACCTAAAATGGCCGATCTGTGTTCTCTTGTTCCTCGCATTAACCTTCTCGACCTCTTTAGAAGGGTTAATGTCCAACTTGCCTGCAGGCTACAAGTTCGGGTCGTGTAGACCTTGTCCTTCGATTGACCTAGGATCAGACGGTTGCATGTATCTATAATGTCAACTGCTAACACACATGAATAACAATGTTTACCAAAGCAGCGTATGCGGAAATGTTTGCCACATATGTGCCACATGTGTGCCACATATCACAGCAGATAAATGTATTATGATCGGAACAGAGGAACAGTGTTTATAAGCATTATTGATGGAATATATTCGAAGCCAGCTACCTGTATAAATTATGTAGATGAGGGAAAATCCAGACACGGACCCTAGCCCTGGTGAATCATTAATGTACAAGAGGCTGGACATCATTTTTGAATTGTGTATATATACCCTGGTGTCCAGCTAGCAAACTCTGCTCACTGCTCATACTGAACTCACCCGTGTTCTTTGTGACGTACTGGCAGCCAAATAGCTATTCGTATACTTTGTTTGTAACTGTTCAGTTTTGTATGAAAGATTCTGGGAAATCTTTACAAGCCCGTGTTGGTGTATTTCTCTTTGTCTGGTGTAAAAGCCTCACTATTTGTTTCTGGTTTAACAGATGGCGCCCGAATAGGGACCCTCAAAATTGACTTCGCCTCTTTGAGAACTGCTACGACTATCGGACTGGGGTCGGACGGTGACAAAACGGGCGCGATCAAAACAAGACGCAAATTTCTCAAGTATTGCAAGATCCGATCCCTGGACGGTGAGCTGGAGTACGGGGCGTCGTCTTGACGAGGGTCCATATATCGAGGTGGGTAAGTTTGCCGAAATCATCAAACACGTGGGTCCTTAGTTTGTCCTTAGTAACCCGATCGGGCCTCCCAGTCCTTTGGTCAGGTGGGTCGTGCCCTGACTCTTAATTTAACCCTGACAATTTGAATTTGGAGTATTGTACTCGCGAGCACAATTATTGACCAGGTAACACCAGTTTTCTGACATGCCTGCAAAATTGTTTGTCTGCTTCAGGGCGTTATTCCGCAGTAACAGGCAATCTTTGGAATTTAGGTGTCCGGCACCACAGGAGGGGTCGCCGGCATGTACCATGTAATGTAAGAAAGGTTTTGGTAGTATAGCGTTTAATGAGATATGGTACAGACAGACCTGACATAATTCTAAACTCCGGTGGCCAACCAATGGTAGTTTTGAAATCCCTCGCTTAGAGTATTTAGAGTCGATATTAGTTAAGAAAAAGGCTAGGCCAGCGGCATTTGACGCATTACTGAGTTGGAAAACTGAAGCTTCACAACAATTGAAGAGTAGGGAAAAGCATATACGCCGCCACATGACGAATGCCGAAAAGGCGCTGTCATATGATAAAGACAAACAGTTGGACTCAGCTAGAAAGGCAGATAGAGCGTTCCAATTAGAAACCCAGAAAATCTATCCATCAAAAGACTTTCATGCATCCGATGAGTTGATTGATAAACTTTTGCGTAGGCCTGGTGCCTCTGCGCCACCTCCATATGTTCCTCCTCTAGGTGCTTTGCCTCTTCCTGCTGCTGTTGCTCCTCCTATACTTCTTCCGGTTCGTCCCGCTGTTCTTCCCATTATTTCTCCAGTGGTCACTCCTTTGCCTGCCCCTTTACCTTCGCCTGTTGATGACCCGGATGTCCCAAGCGGTTCTATGCCACTTGTAGTGGATCAGGGAGCGGGATCGAGGGTTATAAACGCAATACTGTCCCTTTGGAGAAAAAGAAGGAGTTGATTGCATGGGCTAAACACTGTATGGAGAAGGGTGAACAAAATGATGTTTTTTCTTCACTTCAAAACCTGAAAGATATTCCTGAGAATAATGTTTTATTGAGGGTCTGGGAAGCCATTTGATTATAATGTGGGATAGATTAGGCAATGTCTACCTTCCTCAAGGGTTACGGGAATTGAATGCTTAAGCATTATCTAGGGATACTGCGGAGAAAGTTCATAAATATGTTGAGGAGATTATGGGATATAGAAAGGAGTTGGAGAGGTTGAGAAATGAAGAAATAGATAGGGATAGCTTAGACGCTATGTTTGTGCAGAAACGGGTTTCTCCTCGCCGAGGGTCGGCGAACGAGGAAATATGGATCTGTTCAAAGGATGCGACCAGATGGATTTCGAATGTATCCATAACTCCTGATGTAGTATACGACACATATAGTCAGTATACGCCAGAGATGCAAAGGAAAGTAATACAGGTCATGGTGGAATATCTACAGGAGGAATGCGTAAAAAATAAAATGTGTTGTCCCACAGAATTATTGGGTATTTATAAAAGAGCTCCTTCGTCCAACACCCCTTCGACTGCCTCAGCGCTCAACTTAGCCTTGCTACTTAGCAAGCGTTCGGAGGTGCCTACGTCTCAGTTGCCTATGAGAGAGGTTTCACTGATGTTTTTCCCCAAGGTCGAGGTTCCAGCCAATGCCCAAACAGGTGTATTGGCCCATGACATTCCTGCACACTATGTGTCACAGTTCGTTCACGTTCCGTTCTCAAGACAGGAAGTGAACACCATAAAACAGTCTATTCCTGATATCAGAAAGAATCCAACGGGATTCTACAAAGAAATAGAGTCGGTTCTTCGGTCCTCAGTATTCACCTTGAGTGATATTGACCTATTATTCCCCGTACTCCTGCCCGTTGACCTTTGGAGACAGATTAGAAATATTGATGATGTACCTGGGTTAGGAGACACATGGGATAATATGATTAGATTCGATAGAGACAGACCAGCGGGAGAACGACCAGCTCAGGTGATATTGACTTTGCCTGATAGAATAGTTACAAAGTTAAAAACCTTAGTCCCCGAGAAGAGAATTATTTGGGATAGGCTTACTGCCTGTGTCCAAAATAAATCCGAGGGTGCTACTGAGTTTTTCAACCTATTCGAACAGGTATTTTCGGACTTCAGCAGGCAAGACTTGGGCTCAGAGTCGGGAAAAAGATTATTCGTTGATAAATTTGTGTGCGGCTTGTTGCTCGACATCCAGGCACAGATTATGTCTTCCGAGAGCGCTTGGCAGGCGAAGTCTCAATCAGAAGTACTGCATATGGCTCAGTATTATGAAAATCGTGTGAATACCGAGAAAGAAAGAATTGAAAGAAAGAAATGTGATTTAAAAACAAAAGTGCTACTGCAGCAAATTGTTAGAAGTCCCAGATGGGGTAGTACGCAGTTTAGGGGTCAATATGTCCCACAAGGGAACATGCCCTTGGGTCCTGTAACCATTAACCAGTGTGCCTATTGTCGGCAGGAAGGTCATTGGCGTGCACAATGTCCGGTCCCGCAACAGAGGTCATTTGGGAATATGGGAAGGCGGCCCAGAGGTCGCCCAGGGCCAGGAGGTTTCGGTAGAGGGCAGTTCACACCGGAATCACAGCGACCTTTTTCTCAGGATAAACAGGTACCGAATACGGATAGTAGAAATATTTTTGATCATCCCTCTGCTGCCTATTTTTCTGAAGAGATTCCTTCTGATGACATTTTGTTTCGTTAGGATTGCTCGAAGCAGGGTTTGGAACCAATGCCTATTCCCGTTCATCAGAAAGGTCCCTACGTTGAGATGGTAGTGGGAAATAGGAAACATCTATTTTTAGTTGATACAGGAGCACAGAAGTGTTCCATTGACCATTCACGGGTCCCAAACATCCTACTGTCAGGGCATTCCAACTTTTCTGTAGGGTTTTCCGGCACACCTGTAGCTTGTCCGGTCTCTTTGCCGGTTCCGATTACAGTGGGTCCCTTCACGGACCAGTGTCCATTCCTTCTTACTTCGAACTGTGGAGAGAATTTACTGGGGTTGAACTTGTTGAAGGAATTAAATGCAGTAATACATTGTTCTCCAGATGGAGTTCGGTTAACGATTTTGCCACAGCAGGCGCCTGTTTTTCAGTTTTTGACTCGTCCCTTGCCACCCGAGTTTAGCAATATTCCAGAATGTTTGTGGGCGATCGATGACAATGATGTTGGTTTCTTGCAAGTTGAACCCGTTAAGATTGTTTTGAAACATGGGGTGTCATTGCCCCGCATTCCCCAGTACAAAATCTCAGCCGAAGGTGAGCAGGCACTTAAATGTATTGTTTCTGATTTTGTTCATCGTGGAGTAATAGAGGAGATTACTGGTAGCTTGTGTAATAGCCCCATTTTGCCCGTATATAGGAAAGGTGATAATGTGATTCCTTTTCGGTTTATAATTGATCTACGTGCTATTAACAAAATTGTGGCTCCTCAGTTCCCAATTGTACCTGATGAAATGACGATTCTTACTATGATTCCAGCCTCTGCTACTCATTTTAGTGTCATAGATCTTAAAAACGCATTTTTCAGCATTCCTATACATAAGGATAGCAGGTACTTGTTTGCATTTACCCTGGTTGGACGCTCATTCACATTTACTCGTGCACCGCAGGGGTATACCGAGAGCCCCAGTATCTATAGTAGAGCATCGAAGGCACAACTTGATACTCTCGAGTTGCCCCCTACGTGTGCTTTACTCCAGTATGTTGATGATCTTCTTTTGGCTGCTGACTCCGAAAGTGCCTGTAAGGAGGGCACTGTATTGTTGCTTAGTCACTTAGCGGAACATGGCCATAAAGTGTCACTCAAGAAATGTCAATATTGTTGCCAGGAGGTCGCCTATTTAAGCTATCTCCTGTCAAAGGAGGGAAGAAGGTTGACACCGGAACGGATAAAGACTATTTCTGGTATGTCTGTCCCAAAAACGCAGAAGGAAGTTAGAGCCTTCATAGGTATGGCTTCTTACTGTAGATTGTGGATCCCTAACTTTTCGTTAACGATTAAACCATTGCTGGCTTTGACAAGAAAGGGCATTTCTTTGCCACTGCCATGGTCTTTGGATCATCAAATGGCATTTGAATTACTCAAAACTGCGATATGTTCAGCTCCGGTTTTGGGAACTCCAAATTAGAGCAAGGCCTTTGTGTTGTACGTACACTAATGTGATGGATGTGCTTTGGCTGTTGTAATGCAGGAACATGGAGGGAAGAGTAGGCCGTGCGGTTGCTACTCGTCCGCCCTTGATCCTGTTGCATGCGCTTTGCCAAAATGTTTGCGCGCTGTTGCTGCTGCTGCTGTGTCTGTAAAACAGGGTGAGGGTATGGTCCTGGGCCATGCACTAACCCTAATGGTACCTCACTCTGTGGATATTCTATTAAATAGAACTCAAACACAACACCTCACCTCCGCACGATTAACTAGGTATGAGTTAATCCTGTTTGCACCCCACATTCGAATTCAGAGGTGTTGTGCATTAAATCCAGCTGAACTTCTACCTGTCCCACAAAATACTATTGTTGATGATGACGACATTTCACATGATTGCCTTTACGCTACAGAACAAGAAACTAAGGGGAGAATCAATTTGTCAGATACACCCCTGAATAATCCTCAAGGAGAGCTGTTTTGTGATGGCTCTTGTTTTAAACTCCCGAACGGAACATCAACGGCTGCCTATGCTGTCACTACCTTAAGCACGATCGTGGAGTCTAAGAGAATTCCGCATAATTCTGCGCAGGCCGCAGAACTTATAGCTCTGACTCGAGCTTGTGAACTTTCCGAAGGGCTTACAGTAAATATCTATACGGATAGCCAGTATGCCTTTGGGGTGGTTCACAACTTTGGTAGGCTATGGAAGGAACGAGGTTTCTTGACCTCGCATGGTACTAAGATACAACATGGCACTTTAATAGTGCGGTTACTTTCAGCACTTGCACTCCCTGTCCAGTTAGCTGTTGTGAAATGCATGGCACATCAGAAGGTTACAGATGATATAGGGAAAGGAAATGCTTTCGCTGACCGCATAGCTAAACAGACTGCTGCCGACTCTAGTTCTGAAATGTGTATTGTAAGAGAAGATAAAAATCTTCATACTGTTAGTGAAAGTATTGATTCTGTAAAAGACATCCAAGCAGATGCCACTGTCGAGGAAACTAAGAAATGGGCTGACGGTACAGGGAAATTGGATGATGATGGGTGTTGGGTAGACATTGTTGATGGAAAGTGGTTGCTTCCTAATGCGTACATCCTCATGATGGTCGCTATGGCACATGGCCCAACTCATGTTTGTGCTCGGAAGCTGACGAAAATGTTACACACTGTATGGGCTAACGACAGGATTTCCAAAATTGCAGAGCACTTCGTCCGAAACTGTATGGTTTGCCTTCAGCATAATGTGGGGAAAGGTACTTCGACCCCTAGGGTAAGTTTTGCTCCACCTTCTGTCATCTTTGAAGTTATACACTTTGATTTTATTGAAATGGAATGATGCAAGAGTTTTAAATATGTACTAGTTGTCATTTGTGCGTTTAGCAAGTGGGTTAAGGTGTTCCCTGTGAAGGACGCGACTGCCATACCACGGCAAAGATAATGCTGAAGGAATATTTTCCCCGCTTTGGATTACCGAGAGTTCTCTGGTCGGATAATGGGCCACATTTCATCGCTGCAGTAATACTGCAAATTTGTGCAGGTCTGCAGATTGATAAACGGTTCCATTCTGCCAGACATGCTCAGAGTGCCGGATTAGTGGAAAGACATAACGGCATAATCAAGAACAAACTCGCTAAGACGTGTGCTGGCACCAAGCTGGAATGGCCAGACGCCTTACCGATTGTGTTATTATCAATGAGAACGACACCTCAAACTAAGACTGGGCTCTCTCCCTTTGAGGTAGTGATGGGGAGGCCTGCTAATATCTGGGGTCTACCTAAAACCTGTGCACTACAAAATGTGGAAAATGTACTTCTCTCTGACTACTGTAACCAATTGGCTAAAAACCTGTTTTCGATTTATCACCAGGTGCGAGAGGCATTGCCAGTAAAATTTGATGACCCAGGTCACAGTCTGCGGCCCGGGGATTGGGTTCTTACCAGATCATTTGAAAGAACGTCTTGCCTTGCACCTCGTTGGAGGGGCCGCTTTCAGGTACTCCTGGCCACCCAGACCGCAGTACGGGTAGCTGGACGTCGCCATTGGATCCACGGCAGCCACACCAAACGGATCCCACAACCTGTGCCATACTATACAGAAGACGCAGAATCCCTTCCCGATGCTGTAATCAATGTATCTGAAACGGCAGGAAACGAAAAGAGAGTATCGGAGACCGTTCTGGAAATTGAAGGACCCGACAACACGGCCATCTTGTCTCCCTACTCTCCAACTAATTCAACTTCCGCTCACTCACAACCTCCTGTGAGAAGTGACAACATCCTCCCTGCTGACCTTTCACTGCAGGAAACTGCGAGGGATAACCTCCGTCCAAGGAGATAGGTTTGCGACACGGCTCTTGCTTTGTAACCGACTCTTGTTGTATAACTAAAGGAACTGAGGGCTTGCCTTTTTGGCCCGATTGCATAAAGGGTTCTGCTGACTAAGGGTTGTGGGAAAGACATTGGGAAGACGCGCGACTGGAGTCGCCAGCAAATGAACAATTGGTGTTCTCGATTGAAGACTACGATGCCCGCACCCACTACCGCTCAAATTGGACTATTGGACAAACATGTGGCTAGGAGAGACAATGACCAAATGTGTATGGGGGCCCCGAAAACATTTTATTGTCTGCTAATCATAATAACGGATTTCTTAGTGATCTTTGGTTGTGTGTTTTGGCACTTAGAGAGAGTGTACCCTTTAAATGATTTTCTACCTATCGAAAATGTATCTGTTGTTCCCACCCCTTCTGTACAACTACATACTCTGGCACCTAGGGATCTCTTGCATAGACAGAATTATCATAATAACACCCTCCTTCTTATCATGAATTCCACTCATGCGATCCTTAACAAGACCAATTGTTGGATCTGTTCGCATCTGCCGCAGCACAGGGATAAGGGGCTTGGTTGGCACATTCATCCTTTACCTTTGACTACTGCTTGCTATGCTTCACTTAGGGCACTGTTCTTTGGTCATTGGAATGATAGCATCTCAGGGAATTTTGATGGTACGAATTTAAATAGGTTTGAGAAACGTGTATTGATGCCCCTGGGATGCTCACTCTTCTCAAATAGAAGCAAGCCAAATATAGCTTCTATCAGGCTTTCCGATAGACTTTCTCGTCCTTTCCAGTCTTTGATTTCTTTCAAAATGGCTCCGATAGGCAATAAGGATGCCACTCCTCCGTCTTATTCTGTCAACCATAGCCCCGAGTCAGTCTCGTTCTGCATACAGAGGAATGGTACGCAGTCAATGGGTGATTTTGGAAGGTGCGTCAACGTTGCGAATCTGACTAGCGAAAACAGGCCTCTGTATGTAGGTGATCCCGTTTATTTTGTCTGCGGTGATGTAGCATTTCCATGGTTACCTAGGGATTGGCAGGGAACATGTTATCTGGGAATTCTATTGCCTGGGGTGTTTATTGCTAGTACAGAGGAAGTAGTGAAAACTCGTCCACGGCGAGATCTAGAAGGAGATACTCCATCACAGACTTTTGGGGATGTAATGAAGTCCTTTTTTCCATTCTTTGGGCAAATTGTAAATTCGGAGAACATCAGGGGATTAGCACGAGTAATGGAGAGAACCATCAACCGGACCACTGACATACTCTATAACATGACTCTAGAGCAAAAGGCGATAAGATTAGTGTCACTTCAAAACCGGATGGTACTGGACGTCATCCTGGCTGAGCGTGGAGGAGTATGCAAAATAGTGGGTTCCGCTTGCTGTGTTTACGTACCAGACTCTTCTCCAACGATCTTTAGGGCAATCCAAAATCTGCATGTGCTTTGTGTTATATAGTGACTGTCTGTGTTGATCTGCCATATGTGAGTGTGTGATGTCATATGGAATTTTGTTGGGTGAATGATGGAATGCTGATCTGAGGGTTCCGTACTGAGGCAGGCAGTGAGAGCTCCCCTGCCTGGGTGATGGGGCCAGTGCTGATATTACTCCATACTCCTGTATTTACTTACATGTAACTGTAACTGAAGTGTCTTGAATAAACCTAATATATAACCTAAGTTAAGCCTGCAAGTCACTTCGCAACATTGGCGACGAGGATGGGATGGGAAGCCGTACAATGAAGCCTGAAAGCATCATGCCTTGAGACAGCACTTAGCGCACCATAGTGTAGACTAAACGGCAACCTATGCACTAACATTACATTTATTTTTCTGACCCAGCGCTGCAATACTTTCTTTTTCCGTTGCCATTACCTTCCACGGCGCTATGGGAAAATGTAACCTGTCACGCACACTACATCCATAGTGCTGCCATCCCATTACCATGTTTGGACACTTCTATGTAGACCATGGAGTTGGTCTACATAGAAGAACCTGCGCACGAAAAGAAGGAGCTGAAGTTGAAGGAGCCTGCTGCGGGGGGTGCAGTAGACAGGAGGACACAGCGGAGTTCAGCACTGCCCCCACATCACAAGTAAGAGACCCATCACCCAGGGCTGAGAAAGTGACAGTGCCTTGGTAGGCGCAAGGACAGGCACCCAGGGCTAAGGAAGTGTTGGTGCACTGAGCAGGCCTCAGAAGGACTGGATGTCCCGGTAGGTACCTCGGGCAGAGTAAAGCAGGCGGCCCTATTATGCACCCAGCAGTAAATGGTTTGTTCTTATGCTCTGGGAAAAAGGTGTGGGCTGCAGAGGCAGTTTCTAGTTGGTAAACATAAGAGAGAGTGCTAAACTCCATCTGCCCACGGCGCCAGTGAGTGGTTGTGCCCACCAGCCAGAGACAGTTGGCAAGCAGAAGAGGTAAACAGAAGAGAGGGAGCGACTTCCCTACTACCCATGGTGTCATAGACCGTTTGCAGCCATATACAAGTAACATTGAATAATAGTGACTGTCAGCAGATCTTATGGTTGATGAGAGGAGTTCTGAGAGAGAGTAGATCACCCCGTGTTTGGGACCGCGCATATAGCTGTTGCTCAGTGGGAGCGGGTTTGGTCAGCCGTGTGACAGTTGGTGAGCAGAGCTCATTCCAGCTCTGTGCTTCAGTCAGACTGATGACGTCACCATGGCTGGTGTGGGAGCTAGCAATTATTAGGAATTTTCTCACCGTGCGGCTCTTCGGCATCCGCCGTCATCTGCCTCAACATGGAATGTTGAGTACTTCTCTGGTTATGGCTTCGGAGACTGTTTGAGCTGCCGTACTTCGGCAATGAGTATTCGAATAAAGCACCCATGTGCGTCCCTACGTGACCAGGAAGCTAGCTGTGGACCAATCATAGCTACTGGTGGGAAGCGATCGTGTTGTCGTCCATTTGTTTGCACTTTGATGTCCCAGGAAGGAGTGTTCACCGGATGTCATTGTGATCTTCGTGGGACGAGAGACGTCGGCTATTTTAAAAAGGACATGTACAGTGACCATCCCAGAGCGGGTAGGGTAATGTTTGTTGCAGTCCAGCAGTAGTTTCAGTTGTAAGAAGAATGCCGTCCATAAGAAGAAAAAAGGAAATGTTGACCCGTGTCCAAACATGGTAATGGGATGGCAGCACTATGGATGTAGTGTGCGTGACAGGTTACATTTTCCCATAGCGCCGTGGAAGGTAATGGCAACGGAAAAAGAAAGTATTGCAGCGCTGGGTCAGAAAAATAAATGTAATGTTAGTGCATAGGTTGCCGTTTAGTCTACACTATGGTGCGCTTGAATTAAAGTGCTGTCTCAAGGCATGATGCTTTCAGGCTTCATTGTACGGCTTCCCATGACATACTTTTGAAAGGCCATGTTATCTTGTTATGACATGAAGCGTTTTTTCATTTTAGGGGAATCTAAATGAATGGAAAGGTCATTTCTATGCGAATTGTGGATGAACGGTAATGAATTTATTGTGGTCCTCCATGGATGGTAATGTATGTTTAGAGTTTGGCAGTTGTGCTACTGAGTTTAAACTAATTGAGGAATTGCAGGAAGGTTGCATTCCAAACATGCAACAGAGACTTTTAGCAGGCGACAAGAAATGTTTATACATGTTGCTTTATTGATTATCATGAATGAGTGGTGTTTATTGCATGAGTGAGATTCTTATGTTGTGTGGAACATATGTTACTATGTTTTCTGTCATGTTAGTTTCTTAACAAACGTGAGGATTTGCAGGTGTTAGTGTTGCATCCTGGAAATGGCAACATGGACTTTTAGGAGCAGAGTATTTATCTTAGGGTCAAGAGATGACCATGGACTTCTAGGACAAAAATGTTGGTTCACTTAATTACACCACACTTATAACATTGCATGGTGAAATGCAAAATGTCTTGGCCGGATTCAGTTAAAGTTGGAAGTGAAATAGATGCACAATAATGGGCATGAAGATAGTATGGATCAGGCAGTAACTGAAGAAGTAGCGCTTCTGATGTGGATGGCATTTTGTAAGGAATGAGAGGTAGCGACTCTGATGTGTATGTGTCTCCATCAGTTTTAGTAAGGGTTAGCGCCTCTGAGATGAATGACACTGTGGTAGTATTTAGAGGTAGCGCCTCTGATATGTGGGTCACGTTTGATGGGGGTAGCGCCTTTGATGAGTGTGGCTCAATGGGTATTTTAGGGAGGTAGCGCCTCCAGTTAGTGTGACAATAGGTGGAGGTAGCGCCTCCAGTTAGTGTGACAATAGGTTTTCTTTGAGAGGTAGCGCCTCTGAGGTGAGTGTCACTAGGGTATGTTAGGGAGGTAGCGCCTCCAGGTTTATGCGAAGTATAGTATTAGAGAGAGGTAGCGCCTCTGATGTGCATGGACGTAAGTGCGTATAAGGGAGGTAGCGCCTCCGGTAGGTGTCTCTATTAGTGTTAGCAAGAAAAGCGCCTTTGATGTGAATGGACACAAGTGTATATGAGGGAGATAGCGCCTCAGGTTTGTGGAACATAGTGATGTGCGTGAGGTAGCGCCTCAGCCCGTGTAGAGTAGGACAGGTACCTCAGTGGATGAGTACCATGTCATATTGTTCCCGCAATTGTTTAAAGGAGGTAGCCCCTCTGTAGTGATATTTTCTTATGTGTAGTTGTGTCAAAGCCTGTGTTTCATCCAAATTAGTGGGGTGTGGCATGTCAGTTTCTATCAATTCTGCATTGGGTTGACTGTGGTCATTCACCGGGTACGCAGATGGGTTTGGGGATGCCTGGCCAGTGTCTCAGCTTCTTCTGCAGTATTTGAATGTATTGGCTAAGTAGGTCACACCCAACAGGCTGAGTATATTTGATGTTTGAATGGGTGAGTGGTGTTGTGTCGCTGTGAATGTGTCTGTTTCGGTTTGGTATTAGATGCGTGTTTGAGACGGGTTTAGAGAAATATCTTGTTGTGTCTGATTTGTACATGTGTGGTCTGGTAAAGGAAGGAGATGTGTTACGTTGTGACTTCCCGTGTGTGTGTGGCTTTGGAAAAGGAGGGAGATGTGTTATATAGTGACTGTCTGTGTTGATCTGCCATATGTGAGTGTGTGATGTCATATGGAATGTTGTTGGGTGAATGATGGAATGCTGATCTGAGGGTTCCGTACTGAGGCAGGCAGTGAGAGCTCCCCTGCCTGGGTGATGGGGCCAGTGCTGATAATACTCCATACTCCTGTATTTACTTCCATGTAACTGTAACTGAAGTGTCTTGAATAAACCTAATATATAACCTAAGTTAAGCCTGCAAGTCACTTCGCAACACTTAGTTCTGAGGTGCATGTTCTCGAAGGAAGCTGGGAACTTAGTACATGGTTTTGGGATCTCCTACAGTCATGGGGATGGAAGTTGCTTTCGGGTTTGCTGATTGTTTTAGGAATTTTGCTTTTTCTCTGCTGCTGTGTGCACTGCCTTCCGGGTATTTGTTCGGCCTTAGGGGGATGTTGCGCACAAGCCGCAAGTGCAGTAGGACGTAAAATGTATTCTCCTAAGAGATCCTAGTACCCGATTTAATGGCAATCGATATCTCGGACAATGACTCAGGGTGTGTGGATATTGCAATATGGGATCACTCGAAGGGTGACCAAAAGAATGGTATAGCGTTTGGCATAGGCCAAAAGGAGGGTTTGTCAGACCTGATATAACATTACTCTTTTTCTAATATATATGTTGGCCTATGCCTAATCGCTCCTTTGGGAAATCCGCGTTGCAAGGTCTTGACCTTAGTGTAACCAAGCCGCCATCTTAGGTCAAACTGCCATTTTGGGTCTTGTCATTGTGAAAGTCACCCTGTAACCTAAAATGGCCGATCTGTGCTCTCTTGTTCCTCGCATTAACCTTCTCGACCTCTGTAGAAGGGTTAATGTCCAACTTGCCTGCAGGCTACAAGTTCGGGTCTTGTAGACCTTGTCCTTCGATTGACCTAGGATCAGAAGGTTGCATGTATCTATATTGTCAACTGCTAACACACATGAATAACAATGTTTACCAAAGCAGCATATGCAGAAATATGTGCCACATATTACAGCAGATAAATGTATTGTATTATGATCAGAACAGAGGAACAGTGTTGGTTTATAAGCATTATTGATGGAATATATTCGAAGCCAGCTACCTGTATAAATTATGTAGATGAGGGAAAACCCAGGCACGGACCCTAGCCCTGGTGAATCATTAATGTACAAGAGGCTGGACATCGTTTTTGAATTGTGTATAAATACCCTGGTGTCCAGCTAGCAAACTCTGCTCACTGCTCATACTGAACTCACCCGTGTTCTTTGTGACGTACTGGCAGCCAAATAGCTATTTGTATACTTTGTTTGTAACTGTTCAGTTTTGTATTAAAGATTCTGGGAAATCTTTACAAGCCCGTGTTGGTGTATTTCTCTTTGTCTGGTGTAAAAGCCTCACTATTTGTTTCTGGTTTAACACACTCTCTTATAATGCCTCTGTGCCTCTTCCACCACCTTCATAACTTCCTCCTGCTCCACTGCCTCTGCGCAAGCCAGACCCATTCAACCTGGGCACAACTTCGTGCCAGGTTGGCAACCCTTCAAAGAGACAAAAGGAGACACCTTTGTTACCGAGTGGGGTGTGGTACAGTAACTCCAGACCATCTGCCTCAACACCATTCTCCAAGACAAACCTGACCACATTGCCGACTGGACGCCTCCCTTAAGAAACCTGTTCACTTGTTCCACAAGACCATTGACCAAATGACCAATGTAATACTGCAACAGGAACCTTCTCATGACCTCGCAGCAACATTGAACACCATCATCAGTGACAGGTATGGTGGGAAAACACTCCCGCAAGAGTACTATTTCAAACAATCTTACCAGCTCCACAGTGATGGCTTCGATCATCACCTTCCATTCTACTCATTTGGAATGGTAATTGACCATAACAAATATAAATGTGAAACTGTCACCTAGACCCTGAATGGGGCCCATAATATCAACGGCAACTGTCTGCCATGGCTGATCAGGAACTCACACTGGGAGAAGTGGTGTCTCCCTCACAACTTTACTCTTGTCACTGGCCAAATATTCACTACAATTCGTAACTACTTTATAAACGTACCCATCCATCATTAGCCACCAATAGCTCTGATACAACAATCTCGTAGTGCCATTTTCACCCAACTGCCCTTGATGGCAATTTCCCCCAGCTTTCCTCTGACACCCTTGGGGGAATACATGTGTCCCCCCCCCCCAACAAGGTCAACTCATCCTTTACTTCAAAGAAAGGCTCAAACCTCCTCTCCAACACATTTCTACTGGGCCAATCTACCACAGTGCATCCCGCCATGATCCTAAGAACTTCATCCTCAGCACCCGAAAGTTCCCCCTCTCCCTCGCTCAGACCACACTGCTCGACACTAGCTACCACCATCTCCTCTGATGACACTCCTTGTTCCACACTCTTGGCGTCCCCCACAGGGAGGTGAGACAAGCAATAAGCCACCATGTTTTTTACTCCAGGAATATAGCAAACCTGGAAGTCATAATGTTTGAAGCCCAAAAACCATTTAGAGATCCTAGATGATCCATTTGACCAACTTCCACACAACAATATCAGAAGAAGGGTTCTGTGATCAGTACTCACAATAAAACGCTGACCTCACAAAAAGAATTTGAAATGGAGGAGAGCCCAAAATACGGCTAAGGCCTCCCTCTCTACAACAGAGTAGTTTGCCCCGGCACCACTGAGTGGCCTGGACGTGAACACCACCATGTCTTCCTCCTTCCCAGTATCACATTACGTAAGTGACACCCACAAACCCAAGAAACTGGCGTCCACTGTCAGATATGTCTTACTCACACTATCAAATCTTCCCAAGGTGGGGGCCTGGGCGATCCCTTCTTTAATTTCCTCAAACGCATTCTTGCATTCCTCTGACCATACAAACATGATGCCCTTCTTGATCAATGACCTCAGGGGTGATGAAATAAAATGAATATTTTGAACAGACTTATGAGAGAATTCCACCATCCCCCAGAATTACTTCAGATGATCTTTGCTCCTTGGCTCTGGAGCACGGCTGATTACCTCCACTTTGCTGTGCTTTGGAGACACTCTTTGCTCTGAAATCTCATGGCCAAGATACTCCACAATGCGTACCCCAATCCTACATTTACTGCACTGGATGGTCAAACTGGCCCATTCAACCTTCTCAACACATCTCTCAGCACCCTGTCATTCTGCTCAAGACAATCTGCGTATACTAGGACATCACCCTGGAAAACAGGAGCTCAATGATCAGGAAGTGTGTGCTGGAGTTAGGTACATTAGCCAGTTTTGGGAAGGGGTTCAGTATGACAGGGGAAAGGGATTACACTACAGCATTCACTGGGCATAGTTCCTGGACCAGGCAATAGGCAATGTATTGTTATTTCTTTAAGAAGGGGATCTTTCAGATAGAGGTAGTAGGAACCAGTATACATTGTGACAGGAGGTAACTTATGCACTGGGACAATTCACTTGATAGCAACCAGAGCCAAAGGATACTGTGGCACCTGTGGGAGAGTGCTGCCAGGTTTGATGGTAATAGAGACTGGGGCATCTGAGGGAATTAGACTGACATAATTGGGGCCAGGGAACCAGAGGTGAGTGGGTACCTGTTGGAGGAGGAGCAGGTCAGAATCTAGGAGTATGAGTGCTTCTGTGGTTGGTGGATACGTTTGAAAGAAGGCAGCCATTTGGATTGGGACCTACACATATTAGTCAGGATTTCAAGAACAGCCAGCCTATCCCCAGACGAGGTGATGTATATGTGCACCCCACTTTGCAGAGGAAGTCCATTGAAAGCAAATTAGTGGGGATGGAGGAGAAACATGTGTGCACTGTAAGGGGCTCCAAAGAGAGACTGGTTGACTCTGTAATCTGCATATGCGGCTAGATCTTCCCTCTACACTCACTGTTGCAACTGATAACATTAAAAGGGATAAGGCAGGGAAGTCTGCAGATTTAAGGGTTTGCATAGTGGTAATGCTGATAACCGGAAAGGTGGTGTTCAGGCACTTTGCTACAGAAGCCACATAAGAGCCTGTTATTTAGAAAGAGGGGGCAGAGGCAAAATCTCTTCCTCTAAGCACATCTCCAGTCACTGGGTGGAGAGTTGAAGGGTGCCCTTGCTGGGCTTGTGGGTAGGGCATAATCCAATGAGTATAGGGGGAACTGATGTAACCACATTCTTTAAGATAGCAGTAGTTGTACTGGGTGTTGAAATGTTGCAGCTGTGCTGGGTATTGTTGTTGGTAGCTGGTGCTGGCTGTCCAGATTGTAATAGGGAGCCACAGGATTGGCATGTTGTGGTAGGATAGGGCCAACATGGAAGCATCCAAAAAGAACACAGCAATCTTCCATACCATAGAGCACTGCATCAATCCCCTGCCAGATGCTGCAAGAATGTAATTCACTGACAAATATTATGCCATAACCAACTTCATTGCATGCAAGATAGATAAGATAAGACAACACATTTACATGTCCAAACACTCCACATACACCCCATTCATAGCCGCTGCAAGGGAGGAATGGTATCAAAAGTAGCCACAGACATAAGATTGGCAAGTTCAAAAACCTTTATTGTAACTTGAAAGAGGGTTTGAAAAACTCCTAGCTTGCCCTATAGCTAAAGACGGGAGTACTCTCGATCATCAAAGTAAAAAAACACAGTCCTAGTCATTTGTCAGTCAAAACAAAATGGCCTATAATAAAGAAACCTAATGCCTGCCCTTACTCTACTATAATAAATGTGTATAGGGAAAGATGTATATGTAAAGGAAAAAGCAGTGTTCATAACAATATGTCAAGGTAAATTAGCAAAACTCCCTTCCCCACATCTTTAGCATTGGATAAGTTGGCATACTTGGGTCGTAGAATGGATCTGTGTGATTTATCCATGGCTACATTTCCCGCGATGGAAATTACCACATTTAAAAAGTCTGGGTTTTTTTCAGGCTGCGTGTCTATACTATAAAGTATGATGAGGGGGATGTTGCGGGGGACTCCCCCGGAGCCACCTGCAACCCACGCAGTTGTCTTTTTTTTTATTACCAACCCCACCAACCATACATACCACTTAAGGTTCAAACTTTTAGTAGTTAGAACTTTTGGTGGTATGCTTTTTAGGTCTTGTGGTGGGGTCGGTAATTTTAACTCGGTAATTTCGTCATATACCCATAGTACACACTCTGGCATAAGACACAAGGATATGATATGATATGATATGATGTGGCACCTGCAACCCACGCAGTTGTCTTTTTTTTATTACCGACCCCACCAACCATACATACCACTTAAGTTTCAAACTTTTAGTAGTTAGAACTTTTGGTGGTATGCTTTTTAGGTCTTGTGATGGGGTCGGTAATTTTAACTCGGTAATTTCGTCATATACCCATAGAACACACTCTGGCATAAGACACAAGGATATGATATGATATGATGTGGCATTTACTTTTTTGTTTTTTGTTTTGTTTATTTGTGTTTAGCCAATTTAGGCTTTTACAAAAGGTGCTGAAATTCATAAAGATTTAGTGGATCAGGCGAAAACTGTTCTGTTTTTGTCATTTTTTTATATTGTCTCTTCGTTAAACGTTTTCAGTTTTTCCATGGCATATTCTAAAATCTTTGTCGCTGCAATTGTCCATCTGTTACTTTCTCCTGAAATAAGTCGAGACCACCGGGACTCTTCTTCACGGAGGTCACAGTCGACAAACAGTGGCAAGAGGTATAACTTTCTGGCCTCTTGTGTAGCTGGGCAGGACATCATCAGGTGTTTTATGGTTTCCGCTTGGTTGCTTACGGAACTAAGTCTGCATTCGTTAGTAGCTGACTGCAAACTAATTTCCAAGATTTCTCTAGTCCGAAGAATATTCAAACAAGCTCTCAAAAAAGTTCCTCTGAGAGTATTATCGGGGAATCCCTTCACGTATGTCATTGTCTCTTTTCTTTTTAGTAATGACAGGGGAAGATGAGTCAGGAGTTTATTTCTGGATACTTGGTTTAAAGTAGTAATCCAGTCTAGTTCTTCCATTTTAGTTTTTACTCTCTGAGGGTTGGTGATTAGCTCCTCTTCTGTACATGCAATGTTGTTTAGTTGTTTTTTTTCCTTTCCAGCCAAGAGTTGAGGGGGCGATAGGTGGCTTCAGAGGCTTCTTCGACAATCATTTGGTAGACTCGTGGACTGTCGGGCATCAAGATCTTTCTGTAGAGTTGCATGCTACTGTGTTCTACCATAGCTGATAGAGAGAGTAGCCCGAAACGCACCGTATAGCTGCAATTGATGTACACTTTGGTATGTTAAGTACAGAACACCAAGAGAAACCTTCCAATTTAGGCCATGTCGATGAAGGGATGGTCAGGCTTGCATCCATCCCATAGACGATTGAAGGAATTACTTTTGATCTGTAAAATTGTACAACTGGCATCAATGAGAACCTTCCGTACTGTCTGTCAATTGCTCTAGTTTGAGTGGTAAGGTTCCTCATCTTAGACCAGATTCAACTTAGATCAAGCCACTATTTGACAAGCTGGACAGACTGGGTGTCACCTACACTAATTATGCATATCACACCCAGATCCTCATACCCTTTTCGGGCAACTATGAAGTGGACCTGGCATTGTTGAATAAGATTTACATCCTCATTCAGGCATGGATGGCGACCCACGGCCTCTGCCTGAACGACGATAAAACCAAGATTCTGCTCCTCGGATCCAACTCTAACCTAAAAAAACGTACCCCAAACTACGTATCCTTCAACATTGACAACAATATCATTAAGGTTATGCCCGAGGTTAAAACTCTAGGATTCTATCTGGACTCCTCTCTCACCCTGAAAAAGCAAGTTAACTCTCTCTCCTCCACAACAGTTTACACTTGTAAATTAATCTGAGCTGCCAGACCATTCCTCTCCAATGACAGCTGTATCACCTTGGCTAATGCACTTATCATGTCTAGACTAGACTATTGCAACGCCCTGTACTCAGGAGCCAACAAGTATGTCACAGACAAACTCCAAAGGTTGCAAAACAATGCTTTAAGAGCAGCGTTGAACATCCCATATAGAGAGCACATCTCTAAATTCAGGAAAGAGGCCAATTGGCTAAAAATAAAGGCTATAATCCTCCTCAAAACTACATCTATCACGTCCAAATGTCTTAACAATCTAGCACCTCCTTACTTATCGGAAAAAATCACTAGGAAATCCACAACCCGACCTTTGAGATCTGCCAACACATTCTTGTTCGAAATCCCTAGATTTAAACTTACCACGGTTGAAAAAACTAGCTTCCCAGTCAAAGCCGCGCAAGTATGGAATACACTCCCAATAGACCTCAGACGCCCCCTACCCACCGCCAGATTCAGAATCAATACTCTCAAATGGCTTCGCTCTAATGGCCCATAACCTCTACACCCTAACAACCACTGCATCTGACACTACTGCAGCAATTTATACACTGAACCTGTTTGTCCATAGCCATAGCCGTAGGCATTCATTAATTTACACAATGTTAGTCTGACCCTTGTCCTGTATACCTTTCCATGCTCCACAAATGGCAAATGTCTATACTGCTTCACTACTGTACTCACATTCTATTCACCTGTATCCACGAATGGCAAATGTCTGTACTGTTTCATTTACTGTACTACACACTGTACTCACATGTATGCACTAGCCTGTGACAGGCACTGTAACTAAGCTTTGAGAATTCTTGTACTGCTGTGCCCAGCTGCTCAAGGGCTTGGTGCGCATTATCAAATTAATAATAAACAAACTTGTTCCATCCGTGAATCGGATTTAGAAGAGTCGATCGTTATACCCAGATATTTAAAGTGGGTGACTGACTCAAGTTTCGTTTCTCCCAAGAACTAGCTTGGTTTCACTGTTTTCCTTGGTGCTTTCTCCATGGTCAGGAATTTGGTCTTGCTTATATTGACTTCAAGGTTGTTCTGGGTTGTATATGACATCAAGTTATCCAGCTGTCTTTGGAGCCCAACAGGCGTTTGGTCCAAGAGTGTCACGTGTCTGCATATAGTAGGCAAGACATCGCTGTTTTGCCAATTTTTGGTGGAAAGGCGTGAACCGTCTCGGCGGCCACATTGTAATCGCCCAAGAAAGCGATACAGAGGGCTGTGGCCAAGGGGCAGCCCTGCTTGACACCTCTGAAAGATGGAATTTCAGCCAAGAGAAGGCCTTGGCGACTCAGGCGTACTTGCCTACTTGTGTCAGTGTGTAGTGCCTTAATAGGGGCCAGAATGGATTCGGGGCACTTCCAATATACAAGTTTCTCCCAAAGCTTATCGCGGTCTACCCGGTCAAAGGCTTGGGTGAGGTCCACGAAAGCCACGTACACTCTTGGAGCTTCTGTTCTGACTTTGCTCTTAATGATAGTGAGGAGCATGATGTTCACAGAGGTATTTTGTTTTTCAAGAAACCCGTTTGGAAAGGGTCCACGCAGCGAGATATCTTGGCCCATTTTTGGAATTTCGCAAGGAGTAGCGATGCAAAGACCTTGCCTATCGTGTCTAGCAGAGGGATAGGGCGGTAGTTGCATGGATCTTCTCTTAGGCCTTTCTTGAATATAGGGTTGACTACCGCCGATATCCACGAAGTAGGTATTGATTTTGTGGCTTTACATCGGGCGAAAATTTCGCCGATCAGAGCCGTCCATTCTTTTGGATGATGTTTTAGGTCAAAGTTGGTAAGACGGTCGCGGGCTGGCGCTCTTGAGGATTTCAAGTTCTTAATCACTCTAAAGATGTCATCTTCATCGGTCAGGTCTTCTCAAATTTCCTGGACATTCTGTTTTTCATATTTGGGATAACATTCCGTCGGAGCGAAGAGATTTTTAAAGTGGTTCACCCATTTTATCTCGCTGTCCGCGTTGATTAAAGCTACGTTGGTTTGGGTGCCGCAGGGTCTAATGAGTGCCCAAAAGTCTTTGGATTTCTTTGAGCCCACTCTCTGAAGCATTTTTTCTGCATCTTGCTGGTAGAGGTTGATGCGATAGGGCCTTGGCCGTGATCAATATTTCTTTATCTCGATCAAGAGGATTTCTCGTGCTTTCGGTGAGTTTTGCTTTGCTGTTGTCCTTCTGAGGTTTCTTAGTTTTTTCCTTCAGTTGGCCAATACCTGACTGTATGTGTGTTTGCTTTTTTCCTGTTTAGACCCAGGGTTCACCCTGTATTTCATTTGTAGTGGTTGGTAGTTATCTGCAACCATCGTTCCAGCTATGTTTTTAGATGATTTTTGGTGGCTGTAAGTTTTTGTTAATTCGGCTATGTTTGATACCGTAAGCCGAAGTCGAGTTTGCTGTGAGTTCAAATCAAGGTTCTGATTCCAGCTAGAATTAGGGATTCGGATGGTATTCCAGGACATGGCTAATATGTTATGATCGCTTTCTGCCGTTCTTTGTACCTCAAAAGTAAGTACTTTCCAAAGCAGAGAAGGAGAGACGAATATGTAGTCGAGGGTCACGGAAGAAGTGACCCTTTCCTATATCGGGATCGAAGGAGCAACTTGGCAGATAGATGCTGCATTATGAACATTTCTGCAGGTCATCAGGTCAATTCAAGCCACGCCCCTCTCCTCTGTGGACAGTCTCTGGGACTTCGGATTGGTTGTTTCATTGTCGTTGGGCATTTCGGGTTCAGATCACCACATATAATCATGTTGGTTAATTGGTAGTCCACCATTAATTCGTCAATAACTTCAGCGATTTTTGTGCAGAACATTTCCGTCGTTGTTCTCTGTGGGTTCCAATACAGGGTTATTATACCCAGACAGATTTTCTTTAGTTTTGGGTTAGCACGTTTATCATTGTCCCAAGTGAGGAGTGTCGCCAGGTGGCCATAAAATTCAGATATTTTTTTTTATTAAATCTACTCCAGATACGACTCGTACTGCCAATAGAAGGCCGGATGAGTGTCTACCAAGGAGGCCTCTTGTCGCTGGTGCAACTATAACCGTATATCCGACTAAGGCCGGTTTTTCTATTAACCAGGTCTCTTGGAGACATAGGATGTTGATAGCACCTAGATCTACGCCTCCTGGTTGGGTTAAGTGTTGATGGCCTGGGGTGTTCCATGATCCCAATTTTAGTGTTGACACTTTCGCTGAGTCGGTCATAGGGCCTCATTACACGTTGTGTGGTAAAAATCGACATTTACCGGCATGGCGCTATTAACGTGTCCGCCTTGGCAAGAGGCCGCTAATAGCGTAACATTACGAGTACGCGGACACGAGCATAGCGCCATGCCGGTAATGACCCTACCACCATGCCGCTAAAGACCCCAAAAAGACCCTTAGCGGCACCGATGAAAGCGCTGATAGCACTTCTGACCTCCCGCAATATGCAAACAGCAGTCACCGCTAATAGCGGCCATCACAATTAGCGGTCACCACAATTAGCGGTCACCGTTAAATAGTGGAACCGGAAATAGCGTCATCGCACAGGAACGGGAAAGAGCACAGAGGACATCTTTAAAAACACAATCCATTGCCATCCTCTGCCCCCTGGACCTGTTTCGAGAACTGTGCCATTCCAAAGCCACAAGGATTCCCTCGCCATGCCTAAGGCTATAAAAAAAACAACTGATCGCCAGCGCAAGGAGAAGTTCACCAACGAGGAGCTAACAATGCTCACTGAGACCCTTGCAGCGAATGCCGACGTGGTATTTTCAAACGACATGCGGCGGGAGATCTTGATCCGGAAGAAGGCTATCTGGGCAGAGGTTTCCCTGAAAGTGAGTGCTGTGGGCACCACCACCCGCACTGACCGGGAGTGCAGAAAGCGGTGGGACGATCTCCGCTTCCGGGTCCGCAGCATCCTGTCTGTGAACAGCAACATGGCCATGGCCACAGGAGGTGGAGCCGATTCGCCAATAAAATTGAAGCAGTGGGAGGAGACCTGCGCCAACACGATTGGTGTTGAATCAGGCGAGGGAGTCGGGAGCATGGAGCATTGTGTGGCCACTACATCAGATGGAGGTGAGTGTACACATAAAACTATGCACTGTGAATGTTGAGGTCCCCCCCAAATGTGAGCCCAGATTCACCTCATGGATGCGCCAACATCCATACATGCATACAACCCTGGCCATGTCAGTGTCAAACCCAAACACACACACATGCATGCATCACAACAGACAAGTGTCACACAGAACCATGCATGGATGACCCACTCAACAGACCCATCACCTGCATTCCTACCAATGAAGTCCCAATGCACACAATAGCATGATTAATGTATACTGCATGAAGTACATTGAACCATCACCAATGCCATCCCCTTCTTTGTCCCCCACAGGTTCATATACAGACAGTGAAGAACCTGGCACTGCAACGCAGGCACCCCCTGCCAAGAAAAAACCAAGGTCACAGGACACAGGGGACACCCCCACTACATCAAGGGGCAAAGGGAGAAGTGTTCCCATGCAGAGTGCCAAACATCGTCGGAGCGCCACTGCTACCATACCGCAGTCCACACCAGCAACAACTGCCACACCTTCAGATGTGAACCCCCCACCACAGATTCCAGCCATGCAGGGCCCACCCTCCGCTGCCACAAGTTCCACAGGTGAGGCGGCAGCCACAGCACCGCTCTCAGATGTGGAGGACCCGATAGAGTTCTCCATTGAAATGCACACCCCAACCCCCCCAGGAACCCCAGAGGCAACTCCACAGCAAACACCAGGGTCCAGTGTTCATGGCCAGTCTGGCGAGGACAACACGGGAGGATGCAGTAGCCCACCGGTGGCTTCACCAGATGTCCTGGTTGCAGAGGAAGGCGCAGCAGCCACACCACGAGCACGCCACTGTGCCCTTGACCTGGCCAGCATCAGGCAGCGCCAAGAGGACATTACTGTGCTGGTTGGGCAGCATGTGGAAGAGGCGACCCGTCTCAGGGGGAGATAACAGAGACTGCCAGGCACTCAAGGGAGGCGATTGAAACCTGTACCAACAGGCTGTGTGTGGAGATTGGCCAACTCAGGAAGGTCCTCAGGCGTATAGCGGACGCGATGGACCGCCAGTTCCCACCACCACCGCAGGGACAGACAGCCACATCATCATCTGCTAGTTCGAGGCAGACAAGCCCCTCCACCGCTCCATGCGCACCACGAGGCGCACGTCAACCCAGCCTCCTAATGCTGGTGGTGGCAATGGGGAATAGGGACTGCAGGGTCAACCTCCCACGTGTGCAGCAGGACAACAACATTGTGCCAGACACATAAGGGGTTGTTTTCAGGGGGAGGGGGTAAAGGGTTTTTTCGGGACTGTTGTGAGGGGAGGGGGAAGGGTGTTTCGGGACTGTTGGGGGAGGGAGGAAGGGTGTTTCGGGACTGTTATGGGGGAGGGGGGAAGGGTGTTTCGGGACTGTTGTGGGGGGAGGGGGGAAGGATGTTTCAGGACTGTTGTGGGGGAAAGGGGGAAGGGTGTTGGGATAGTTGGGGACATGCACTTTTACATCTTAATATTCCTTAATACACTGGTGATTAATCAAAACACAGGCTTGGACTTCTTCATTGTGTATGTGTACTTTATTGGTAACAGGGTCCATTGTGCGCTTCAACACAGACACCAGTGCATTACTACCCATATCCATCCTACAGAGTGAAACCATATTACTCAGAATATTTGGTTGATCAGATGCTGTCTCACATCACGTCCCTCCTGGCCATCGCCTCTTGCATAAACTGCATCCCCGTCACCTCCGTCCTCATCACCATCATCATCCTCATCAGGTGCTTGTATTTCAACGTCAGGGGGCAGTGGCACATTCCGTCTGATACACATATTGTGCAGCATGACACATGCCATGGTGATCTTGGCCACCTTCTCATGGCCATACAGGAGAGCGCTACCAGACCTGCTAATGCACCTAAACCGTGTCTTCAAAAGCTCAAAAGTCTGCTCAATCACGATGCAGGTACGGGTATGTGCACGATTGTAGTCCTCTTCGTGCCTGTTCTGTGGGTTCCATACAGGGGTAAAGAGCCACCTCCTCAGGGGATAGCCGGCATCACCTGTATGGGGGGAAGAATGGGGACCTGTTACTGTTCACCTCAAGAGCGGCCTGTACATATCACACAAATCGACTTTGCATTGTGATTGAAATCCACGATTACCAGCACGCATGCAGACAATCTGTGTGACTGCAATGTGCAAAGGTGAGCTCGACCCTGCAAGTGGACATGCCCCATTCATGCCTCCGACAGTAATTGACATGTCCTGGGTGAGGCAAGGTTTTAGGTGTCCCTGGGCCCAGGCAAAATTGGTCCCACACTGCTAGTGTACTGCCATTCCAACATCGATGTTGCCATGCTGTGAAGCATCACTTCAGTGGTGCTATAGGTGCGTGGTTCAATGCTATGGCTACGGGTGATCCCTTTGCATGCATTCAAGGGCACATTGCTTTATTGATGTTGTGCTGCGCTAATTCTGTATAACTATCTTGACGCCATGTTGCAGATTTGTGTATTATGTGGTGTGGCATGATGTGCAATGTGGATGTGGATGGATGTGTGATATTTGGAAACCTGGATTGTTCTCAATGTTGTGCAGCTTCAAATTGCATGTGGGTTCTTCTCAAGTACATTGTGGCCTTCCCTGATGGACATTGGCGTACATCTGTATGTCCATTTGTCCTACGGACGGCTGTCTACAACCAGTTGGAGTATGTATCTCTCCCCCCCCAATCACACCCAGTTGGAGTATGTATCCCCCCCCAAATCACACTGCCATGTGCTTGCCCTGCTACTCACCAAGTAGCCACGAACTTTGTCTGGCTTGTCGCTCCATGTAGCGTGGTATGGTTGAGTTCCGCAGGACCATTGAATCATGGGTTGATCCGGGAAATCGGGCACAACAATGTGTGATTATCTTGTTTGCGTCACATACCATTTGGACATTGATAGAGTGGAATTGCTTTCTATTTCGGTAGACTATTTCATTGTGATGTGGGACCACCAATTCCACATGTGTACAGTCGATGGCTGGGATGCCTGCCAGTGAATAGAAGCCAACTTTGGTGTTTGCGATCTCCTGGGCAGTCCGTGGCAGGAATATGTGTTCATGTGCATGCTTCAGGAGGGCATTGAGTACCTGGTTCAGTGTGCGTGAGAATACTGGTTGTGAGATGCCATGCATCTGCCCCACTGTATGCTGGTAGGTGCCTGTGGCCAGGAAGTGGAGCACTGTCACCACCTTCAGTAGAGGGGGGATGGCAGTTCTGATGTCTATGAGGCTCACAATGTTGTCATGTATCATGTCCACGATGCCGGTGATGGTATCCCGGTCCAGACGGTAGAGGGTGTGCATCTGCTCAGGGGTTAGGTTAAATGGACTGGCTCGGATCCTGGGAATTGGTGGCTGCCTCTGTGGTATTACTAGGTGCCCTGGTGGTGCTTGCTGTGCCTGTCTTGCCCTCCTCCTCCTCCTCCTGCGTCTCCTCTGTGCTGCCTGTTGTTGTTGCTGCTGCACTGCAATCATATCCTCCAGCCCATGTAATGCTGCTAGTATTGGAACCGTCTTGGTGTGGGAAGGGGTGTGTGAAGGGGTGTGGTGTGCTCCTTCTGTGCTGGCACAGTCTCCATTGCCTCCACCTGTGCTGATTGTGTCCACCTGTGGCAGATGGGAACACTGCTCAGTTCTCTTAACGGGTGGTTCGCGATGCCGGTATTAACGCCATGCCGGTAAGGGGTTTTTGGGGCTTTACCATGCCGCTATTTGCATGCCCGCATGGCTTGTGATGGTGTGCTATTAGCGACATGCCATTAATTATGGGATGTAGGGTCACGTGCCCGCGGACTAGCCGCTATTAGTGGCACCGTACTTAGCGGTGCCGCTAATAGCGGTAACCCGGGTCGTAATTGGGGTTGGGATTTAACAATACCGGTATTCCATTACCGGTAACGTTAATCCCTTAACGCACAACGTGTAATGAGACCCATAGTCTTTGGCTCACTCCCGGTACTACATGTCAGGTTTGATGGTTGCTATCTCCTGATTTTTGATTCGAAAACTTTTGGCAGCCATCCCCATAGTCCTTTGGAAGTGTTTGTTGAATTTTCTTTTTTGCTGGTCTTGTTGCATCGGCTTTATGTTCGTACTCTCCTGTTCTGTATTTTTTCCTCTGAGACTGCGAGGATCTTCGGGGCCGTCGTCTTCTGAGGGTCATTCTTGGTTCCTTTGTTTTCTGTTCAGTGAACGAGAGCGTCTAAAGCTAGATGTACTTGATTCTGTTTGCGGTCCGAGGTGGTCGTTTGGGTCCGCTCTCTGAAGTTCACGGTGGGAGGTCCGACGGGTTTTATCTAGTGTTAATCGCGTGTGACGGCCCCATCTTGTGCTTTTATAGAGTTCCTCAGTTTTGGAAATGTATCGGTTTCTTCTTTTGTTCTTGTTTTTGTCACGACCAGGTGGTTTTGAAGGCTTTTGAGTTTCTAGTTCTGTAAGTCGAAACCCTCTTTTCTCAAGTTCGCTGTATGCCTCTGATTGAAATATTTTGAGTGCAGCGGTTTTGATGTGTAGATAAACCTTGGCTCTTCGCTCTCGATGGTATTGTTCTATTAGGAGAAAATATTCCGTTTTCAATGTTCTCAACTTGCTTATTATTTTTAAGTAGGTGAAGTATTGTTCTTCTATTTAGAATCATGTCCTCCTTTTGGGAAGTCATTTGTTCTAGTTTGAAAAGTCTTGTTTCTTTAGGCGAGTTCAGACCTTTGAGATGTTTGGGATCTGATTGTCATTTGTCCACTCCCTTTGATCTATTTCGGTGGGCCTCTTCTCGCAGGCTACTTGAGGGTTCAGGTCTTTCCCTCGGCTTATCTTCGACCTTCCGCGTCGGTTGGGAGATTTTCTAGTGCACGATGGATTTGCTTTACGATTTTCGATTGGTTTAGGTCCTGGTGCCATTGCAGGGTTGGAGGCGGGGGACATTTCTTTTGGCTTTGGGGAGAGTAGATCTGTTTCCTTTGAGTCTTCATCTGAGACCAAATGCTGACTTAGATCCATCAGGTCGCAATCGATCATAAAATCCTCTGCTGTGATGGGCGAACTGGCCAGGTCTACCGTTTCTCCTCGAGGGCTAAGGTTGTCCTGCATTGCTGGGTGATCTTCTCTTGTGTTGTTATCACCAGAGGCTCTGTTAGCCTAGTCAGGTATGGACCGCTCTACTCTGGCGACAATTTTCATAGGTTTCTGGAGCCCAACTAATTTCTTTTTGTTTACAGGTGGGTTTCTTTTTGTTTCAGGTTTTCGAAAATCGAAAAGTCAGCTGTTAGATCTATGGATACTTTTGGGCCTGTTTTGGTGTTTATGGGGTTGGTGGTAGCAAGCATTTGGTTTTGGTGAGATTTTGTCACTGTTGTGCAGTTCAATACAGTCATCAGGTTGGAGTGAAACTTCACTTGTGTTGTTGTAGAAGATGGTTTGCCACTTATTTGATTCAGCGGCAAGTTCAAGTTGCATTGGGTTGCTCTTGCAGTCTGCTGTGGTGTAGGCGCAGCTAAAGTTGTTTCAGGTAGTTTCTGCAGAGGTTGAGAAATATTTTCTGGCAAAGAAGACTTTTCTTGTTGGACTAATGGTCATAGTTTTTCAGCACTTTTGAGCTCTTGAATTTTTTGATCCAGTGCGATCTGGTGCTCTGTTGATTTTAAATCCATAGCGGTTACGTAACCTTCTAGAAAAATGTATTTAGAGAGAATCATCGCAGTTATCGTTGTTTGATCTTTCAAGGAGTCATTCAGTGACTCATACAACTTGCTAATAGGTGCTAAGGCAATTGTCAGAGTTGACATGATCATCAGTAGATCGTTCTTCTTTGAAGCTTCTTTTGATGGCGTGTCATGGAGGTCGTTTTGTCGACCGTTTGATCTTGGGCTGGACCCCAAAGAGTTCATGCGATCTAGGGTGCTGGGAAATGTTGATTACAGATCTCTTCCCACAGGTCTTCCTCCACTTGAGATTCGCTTGGAGCTGATCATTTTTTTCTGGACAAAGTCCAAAGAATAGGTAGCTGATTCTGTTGTAACATCTTCCTGAAATGTGTCGTTTTTGTTTAATGGAGGCCTTTTCTGAGCTTTGGGGTTAGGCTGAGGTATTATATTTTCCTGGGATTTAGACAAAGACATCTCTGGTCTGTCCTCTTCGTTTAGACGCTCTTCCAATATTAGGTTGGCGTTTATAGGAGGGGTGGGTAACCGCTGCTGTTCTTCGTTTGGAGATGGAGTCGTCTTTGTTGCATCTTTGGGTCCACTATTCTCCGGTTGGATCTCAGGCTCAGCCGTGATCCCCTCAGTAACAGATTTTTGATTCAAGATGCTTGGTTCCAATTGGGCCAGTGGACACTCCAGAGAAGGCGTTATTTGGAAACTACCGGAAGTTTTTTCGCCATTTGAGATTGCGGGGTCAACTCTCCTGGCTTTAGTCATTGGAAGATCTTGTATTGCTTCTAAAATTTCTGTATCGGACAGCTCTGTTGAAATGTCCAATTTTCTCTTAACTTGTTTCTGAAAGAAGATTTTCAATGCGTTTGAGAGCAGCAGTGTTGGTAATTTCTTCTGTCTAATTACACCTGTTTTCCTTGAATATGGCTTTGGGTCGCTTGTAGATTTCTTGCTCCTTCTAATGTGAGGCGATTCGCCACTTTATTTGCTGCCCTTTGGACAATTGCTTTCTCCTTTACTCTTTTTTGCCGATTGAACATTTTCTTTGGCTTTCATTCTGGGTGCACAGTTGGCAGTATTCTAGAACCTTCGATGTTGGTTTCTATACTGCATTACTTTCATTAGTTACCTGCATCAGATCTTGGCTCAAGTTGAGGTTCGAATTGATACCCTTCACTATTTCTTTATCATAAGGTTCTGACGTGTTTTCATTGAGAGCGTCTTTAGGAAGTTTGAAAGAATTGTTTGCAGTTGAAGAGCTGACTGATATGCCAGCAACCATGAGCTTGGCGTTTACAGCACCTGAGTGCACTACTGCGATAACTTTGAGGGGAACGTTTGTGTTACAGCCTAAAGATGGTTGTTCAGTTTGGCTCCCTTCCGTCTTTTTCGGAAGTGATCAGGGCTCTCTCTTGCCGTATCTCCACTCTGTCTCTCGCGTCGTCAGACACGCCTTGTAGCTTTTCCAAGGGAGGCGTTTTGAATGGCTTCTCCAAGCTCGAGCGGAACTCAGAGTCTGCTCCAGCACCGGGCTCCACATAGGAGGTCTGCAGGAGTAGAGCCCCGCCCTCCCTGGGCAAGTCGCCGTCTCCCACTCCAGAGCAGGTCACAGATGAATCAGAGCCATCCTCTAGAAAGACTGGTGAGTCGCAGGAAGTTTGTTTGTTGCTGCAACTTTTTTTGATGTTTTTTAAAGATAATGACACTTTCGGCAAGCGGCGTTCGCCGCACCCCCCGATGGTCGTCTTCCTTATAGAGTTCCGAGACAGCAGCTAAATCTTCGGTCTCTATAACCAAGACCTAGCCTCGCTGTGGGTGGAATGAGGGCCCCAGCAGAGCCGTTGGATTAGGAAGGAGTACAGGGGGAGGCAAACAGATGTTTCCTGGCGAGGGGCCATTTTGGCCAACACGACGACTTCTCAACCGCCACCCTTCAGCCTCGTCCGTCTGCTTGATGTTGTTTGTGGAAGTGACCGGGTCCATTATCAAGCTCGAGGGGTGGGAGAGGCTTGATGAACACTGAAAAGTTTATATTGACGTGTATGATGTGTGTGGCGGATTAGTGATCTGCGGCTCTCGGCTCCCTCGAGCCCCGAGATCACCGCAGATCACTTTCTCACCACTTTCCGCTTCACGTTCCACGGCGGAATGGAGATTATAAGTCTGCTGCAGCATGGCTCAGTCGGTAGCCACACCTCTTGAATAGGCAGAGAAGAAAAACTGCAGCGCTTCGCCACAGTCACCGCAGATCACTTTCTCTCCACTTTCCAATCCGATGTGGCATTTATAACGCGCCTATACACCAGTGTTTCAAGGTGCGATGAGGCACGGGAGGGGGAACAAAGGGAGGACAGAAAACGATCCTACTAGCCCAGGTGTCATTCAGATGCAGCTCAGGACGTGGACCCAGGCCTTTCATGAAAAAAAGTCTCTTGGTCGCACAAAGGGCCTCATCATGAGTTGGCTAGTAGCCCTTAAATGCGGCAGTAACACTATTACCACCGCATTTAAGGGTCCGCCTAATCTCGAGTTTGGCAGCATTTACCCCAGCTACAAACTGGGGGTAAATGCACCAACTAAACACCAATTTTCAGGCGCAATTAACACGGCACTATTAGCGCGCACTAATTGCGCCGAAAATGCCCCATTGGGGAATACCCATTACCGCCCAGCCCTTGATTCGGCGCTAATAGTACCGGGCCGGTTGGCAGTAATGCTATTAGCCCAAGTGGTATCCTGGTAGTAAAAGTGCCCAACTCGTGATGAGGCCCAGTCTTTTGTTCGCACAAAGGGCCTCATCACAACTTGGGCGGTAACGCCAGCGCTATTAGCGCCAGCGCTATCTGTCCTACCGTCGGAACTCCCTGGCGCTAATAGCGCCGGATCACGAGTTTGGCGGTAATGTTAATCCCCATTCCCCATTGAACACATTCGGGAATTCCCCATTCCCCATTGGGCTCAATGGGGAAATTTCACGCTAATACCGCCGGCGGATTTCCCGCCGGCAGTATGAGTGCGAAATCCGCCAAAGTCCTGATTTGGCGGACCCTTAAATCTGGCGGTAATAGCGCTAACGCCGGATTTAAGGGTTACCGCCAAAGTCGTGATGAGGCCCAAAGTTTCTTATTCACATGATTCCTTGGGTTCATTCAACAAAAGAAAAGTTCCTTGCCTTCAGGATTCATAGTTCACAAACTTCAGACTTTATAGTTCATATAGGTCTCCCTCTGTCGGGATTGGACCTCCCGATCACACTTTCTCACAGTTCGCTACAGGTCTCCCTCTGTTGGGCTCGGACCTTCCAAATCACAATTGCTCACAGTCGCTTTTCTCATCAAAGACTTTTGAATGTGCGAGGGGTTTTACGAATACCTCAGCATGACCACTTCTAATACAGTTCACTTTTTGTATTCATTTTTCCACTGATGTTTGTTACATTTATGATTCATAGGTTTCTCGGCTTTCCACTTTTCTGCTTGCAGCACTATGCACATTTAAACAGAGACCTTTGATTGGGCACTTTCGCTATGCCAGACCACTTTGTTATCTCGCCATGTCTCACTTGTTTGATTCACAGTTCAGCAATACTTTGGCGGCTTAATCACATTATACTATCACTCACATCTTCTCTGTATATGTGCAACCTGCATTCTCATGATACACTGTTGCCGCTTGTACATTTTTCTTCCACACAGACTGGCCTTTCATGGCTTTCTTTAACGCAATGGCTGTGCTTGTTTCAGTGCTCACGTCTTTGATCTAGGAGCCAAGGTCGATACCACAGCTGCTGCTTCAACTCCCCAACTCGGTTGGTCACTCAGGTGGGCTGCTGGTATCTTTTGCACACAATGCCGGATTCACAACACTCTTTCGTCAGGGTAACTTGTGCAGCCTTTAAGATTCCTTGGAGGTAACAATCATTCGCAGGGATGCCCAAGGTCTCTACACTCCTTGATTCTGCATTCTCGGCCTGCTGTCCTGCTCCACCTGCTTCCCTGCTGCCCTGGAAGAACTGCTCCTTCTCGTGCTTTGCCCTGCTCAGAGTGTGTCCCAGTGCTCCATCTTTTATCCGTGTGGAGAAAGTCTATAGGTATCAGGTGTATGCAATTGTGGTCCATTGCCTGACCGTACTAATGGGACATGTCCGGTGTAATGTTTGAGTGTAAGGGCCTCATTACACGGTAGGCAGTAACCATGGCGCTATTAGCGCCATGGTTGCCACCGGTATTTTACCGTGTCTGCCTTGGTGGATGGCGGAATTACCGCCCTACTCCAAGGTGAGCGGGGCGGTAATTCTCCATTCACCAAGGCCCTTCCCCAATCCCATTTTTGCCCCCATAGGGGAAAGGCGGTACCGTAATTAGCACTGAGTTCCCTTTGCGGCACCCTACTTTAACGGCTGGTAAAACCAGCCGTTAAGGTCGGGTCCCGCAAAGGGAACTCGTAGTAAGGCGGTAAGGGTTTACCGGTACCCTTACCGGTACCGGTAAACCCTTACCGCCTAACGTGTAATGAGGCCCTTAGTCTTTCTTCGCTCAGACCTCCTCTTTCTCGGTTCAGTGTTTGTGCAAGAAGGGGGTGTTGGGGGTAGGAGTTGGAAAATCAGAATATCTTAAAAATAGGATTGGGTAACAGTGTTGAAAAGGGAGGGATACCGCGTCTCACCATTGGGTATCACACCCCACTCCCCGACGACCCCTCACCCAGGTGATCCTCCCGCACTGGTCCACTCTCAGGGTGTGGATCCAAAGGTGATGGCCATGCCCTGGACACCTGAGCAAGAGATCCCCGGGGACTAGACAGTGAGACACCCTCTGGCTTCTCACACAGCCCACAACATATCAAGATGGGCCACATTTAGGACAATTAATTTAGAAAGACCTGACCAACAAACACTCTTGTAGCCCTCAAAATTGCCACCATATCCATATGAATTAATCATAAGCGAAGCACTTGCATCACTTCTCAACATCACCAATACATCCCTTGGACAAGGCACCTGCACAGATGCACTGAAAAGGGGATAGATCATCACCATACTGATGAAACCCACTCTGAGCCCAGACTAGCCAGCTATCATCACTTCACGCATCTACCCTTCCTCAGAAAGGCGATTAGCAAGGCCGTTACGATCCAGTTGCACAAAAGGATCACTTAGCACAATCATTTATAGGACTACCAATCTAGTTGGTGACTATGATGCAGTACAGAGTCCATCACCATCAAAGTTATGGATGCCTATTTACCCGACTTTACCTGTCTGTCACCTTCAAAACCATTGGCCATGAAGCCTTTCTCAACATCATTACCACATGCCTGGTCCTGGACAGAACTGTCCTGACATGATTCGCCTTCTACCGCTCCAACTGAGATCAACTTGTCCAGATGGCCCTTAACGGAACCCAGTGGCACACAGTAACCTACATAGTTCCACGCTGCTCCATCCGGTCCCTTGTCACCTACAACCGCTACATGGAGTATCTATGGGATGTTCTCTCAAACACTGTCACAACAGAAAAATCATGACCGAAAAAAGGCAGTTTTGACTAGACAGCCCTTTTTGGGGTGGGACCAAGCCTGATTTGATATATGGACTTTCCCCTTTCTACAACTGCTTGGCAGGCTAAAGAACGATGGTTTGGAGGGTTGCCCAGAGCTGTGTCAGAGGTAAAGATTCATTCTAAACCTTCCAGCCATCACCTTTTCTTTTGCTTTAATCAAAAGAAACAAATACACAAATGACACACAACTTTGTATAAAGATAAATTGCATCAATGACATCAAAAGACTCAAGCATTGTATTCTTCATCGAAGTCTGCATGTCACTACCAGCAGGGGGCGCAGAAGCTCGGCTGCCTGAACCAACGCCTCCTCTCATCAGGCTGAATCTTTCATAAAATAAAACAATAAAAACAGCAATTTAGCTCCTTACCTTTCTCCATTCCTGTTACTTGACTCCAGAGGCCCCTCCGACAGCGATTTCATCAGGAATCAGAACCGACTTCAGCTGGTTCTGGATCGGTCCCTCAGTGAGGCCTTCTCCTGCTCTGACACCAACGACACCTGCCTGAGCCTGTGCCTCCCCGGCTTCTGCATCCTGCGGGCTCTGGTGTAGGCCCTCAATACCGACTGTTCCTCCTCCTGTATCCGCCACTGCTGGCCACCCTTGACAGTTTCCTGCTCAGCTTCTGCTGTGATCCTTCCTGCTCGGTGGCCAGAGCAGCCACCTGTGATAGCGGGGTGTTCTCTCCCGGGTCTCTACTGGTCACCCGGCACGTCCATACCTGTCCTGGTGCCTTAGCCTGCAGCCCTCCCCGCTCAAGTGCAGGTGCGGTTGCTCGGGATCGCGGCATCAGCCCATCCACCTCAGCTGCCTGAGATCTTCAGCCGGTGCCTCCATACTGCTCCTGGTGCCGCCGTCTGAGGCCCTCCCCGCTCTGGAGCTGGCACGGCTGCACAGGATCGTGGCATCAGCCCATCCACCTTGGCTGCCTGAGATCTTCAGCAGGTGCCTCCATACTGCTCCTGGTGCCACCGTCTGCGGCCCTCCCCGCTCAAGAGCGGGCGCGGCTACACAGGATCATGGCATCAGCACATCCACCTTGGCTGCCTGAGATCTTTCGCTGGTGCCTCCATAGGGTCCTGGTGCCTCTGCCAGCGGCCCTCTCCGCTCAAGAGCAGGCGCAGCTGCACAGGATCGCAACATCAGCCCACCCGCCTCGGCTGCCTGAGATCTTCCACCGGTGCCTCCACACGGGTCCTGGTGCCTCTGCCTCCGTCCCTTCCCGCTCAAGAACAGGTGCACCTGCCCAGCATCGCGGCATCAGTCTGCCTGCCTCAGCTGCCTGGACCCTTCCACCGGTGCCTCTATCCAAGAACTGGTCCCTGCTTAGGAGTAGGTGTGGCTGCCCAGGTTCATCTTATCGACCAGCCTGCCTTCGACTGCCTTTGGTCACCCCCCCTGGGCCCTGGGCTGCCCGCGGCGACGGGTGCCTGCTGTCTGCGTCTCCATTCTGGCTCCGGTCATCCATCTGCAGCCGCTGGTCCTAGGACTTCCATCTGTGGCAGCTGGTTCTTGCTGCCTGGTGCTTCCACTCGGGCCCGGTGCCTCTCTCCTCCTCTCCTGCTGGGGGCCTGCGCTCCTGATCCAGAGCTTCCAACTGTAGCGGCGCTCCACCTGCAGTGTCTTCTGGCCTGCCTCTGCTACCCAGAACTGCCATCTTCTTCTTGGGGGAGACCCTGCGTCCTCACCCCATGCAAGAAGTGCCTGCTGTAGGCTCCCACCTGATAGCGGCAGGAGCCTCCACATTCTGCACCTGGACTGACCTCGCCTCCTCCACTGTCTACAGCTGCACCATTGCCCATGCCAGCACCATTCTGGGCCCCACGTCTACTTCCCGCCTCCCTACCAGGTGTGTTTGCCGTGGCCTCCCTACTGACAGCAACAGGAGCCGCTACATTCTGCTCCTGGACCATCTTGCCTACTACCTATGACTGATCTATCATCCACGTCAGCTCTATTCTGGCCCACACGTTGGCAGATCCCAGCTTCCCCCTGCACAACCTCCTCCTGCCCAGCTGCCCTCTGCTCTCTCCATAGTCTCCTGACTACTTGGGACGCCCGTCTACCCTCTCCACTGTCCATTCCTAGTACATGATATCTACTGGCCCTCCTCCTTACAGGCACTCACCTGCCACATACCTTCAGTCCCTCCTACTTGACCCCCTCAGCCCGCTTCCCTTTCAACTCAGACCCAGCAAGTATCACACTTGCCTACCCCCTACTGCTCAGCCCCTGCTGCTAATCCTCTTCCCCCTTCCTCATCTAAATCCTTCAACGCAGTCCCAGCAAGTTTCACACTTGCTTACCTCCTACTGCTCAGCCCCTTCTGCTAATCCTCTTCCCCTTCCTCATCTAAGCGTATCCATAGAGTGCTGACTCTACTAGAAACTGCTACACTGGTCCCTGTTCTCGCCATCACAAGTCTCAACAGCAACAGACCTTCATAGGTCCACGTATCTCTGAATCCTCTGTTATGCGATCTGCGCTACTGCCCGTGGCGGAGGCATTGGCCTCCTCTACCACTCCAAATACCTCTCCTCCACCTCCTCACCATCTCTTCCTTCTTTCCCTTCCTTTGAATTCCTTTACAAACCTTTCGCCTCTCCTCACCCTATTTCCTTTCTAATCATCTATCGTCCCCCTGGCCCTCTTTCTTCCTTCTATGAAGATCTTGATCACCTCCTCTCGCTTATCTCTCCCTCCCCCTCTCCTCTAACTGTACTTGGCAACTTTCATCTTCACCTCCCTTCTCCCCCTCAATGCTCTCCCCTCTTCTCTATCCTTGACTCCTACCTCCTTTCCCCCCTTCCTTCTTCCCCCACTCATTCCTCTGGCTACACTCTTGACCTCATCTTCAATTCTTCCTCCCCCTCCTCCCCAGTCTCTACTCTTCCTGTTTATCACTACGATCATGCCTTACTCTCCTTCTCCCTTTCTTCTCTCCCACATTCCTCCGCTACTAGCCCCTCTTCTCTAATCTTCTCACTGCGTGACTTTCGCAACTTTGATCCTTCCCTCTTTATTGACACTTGCTCTTCTTCTCTCTCCTCTCTCCAAGACTTCTCTTTATTGTCAGCAAATTATGCTCTATCCTCTCTTTCCTCTTCTATTTCCTCTTCTATTTCCTCCTCCCTTGATCAACTTTACCCCCTTTCTCTCTTCCGCCCAACCTGGAAACCCTCTCAACCTTGGTTCACTCCTCAACTCCCCTCTATGCGTCGCCTTCTCCGACGTCTGGAGAGACTCTGGCTCAAAACTCCCTCGCTTTCCAACCAAAACTCCTATTTCTCTTACTACGCTCTCTTTGACTCTTGTCTTGCCTCGGCTAAATGATCCTGCTACTCTAACCTTCTCCACTCTCAAGCCTCCCACCCTCGCTGTATCTTCCAAACTCTCTCTCAACTTCTCTCCCCCACCACTCCTGATCCCTCCTCCACTTCTACATATTCTCCTTCTGACTTCGCTAACTTCTTCTCATCCAAGATTCTTACCCTTTGGCAAAAAATCAAATGCTCCTTGGATCGCACCCTCTCCTACTCCCCCCCTCATCCTGCATGTCCTACTTCTCACCTATCTCCACCCTCCTCTCCAAAGCCCATCCCACGTCCGCCCCAACGGACCCTCTCCCATCCCTTCTTATCCCTAAGATCTACCCTCTTCTTATTCCCTACCTTACCTCCTTCTTCAACATCTGTCTTTCCTCAGCAACCTTTCCCTCTGCTTTCAAACATGCCACGATCATCCCTATTTTGAAGAAACCTTCTGCTGATCCCCTTCTCACCTCTAACTTCCGACCTATCTCTCTTCTTCCATTCCTCTCCAAGCTTCTCGAGCGCCTCGCCTACTCTCAGCTCTCATCCTTTATCACCAATCTCTCTCTCCTACCCCCTCCCAATCTGGCTTGCATCCTAAACACTCTCCTGAAACTGCTCTCACCTATATCCTTAACTCCCTCCTCTCTGCTCGACACTCTAAGCAATCCTTTATTCTTATTCTCCTCGGCCTCTCTGCTGCCTTTGACACTGCCGATCATCCCCTTCTTCTCCACAATCTTTCTTCCTTTGGGTTCAAAGGCTCTGTTCTCAACTGGTTATCCTCTTACCTCTCTTCCCGCTCTTTTGCTGTTTCCTGGGTTGGCCGGTCCTCTCCAACCCAACCTCTAGAATACGGCGTACCTCAAGGTTCGTTGCTTGGACCTTTCCTCTTCTCTCTTTACACCTCCCTCCTAGCCCCTGTTATCTCCTCGTTTGGCATCTTCCACCATTTCTATGCTGACGACACTGAACTCTTCCTTTCTTTCTCCTCTTTCTCAACTGACCTCCACCTAAAACTTTCTTCCTGCCTTACTGCCATAAAGAACTGGATGTCTTCCCGCTTTCTCTCCCTTAACACCGACAAGACTGAAGTGGTATTCTTTCCCTCTAACTCTCTTCCCCCTCCCTCTCCTCCGCCTTTCATTCACTATCCTCCCTCTAATCTCCCTATGTCTCTCCATGCTCATAATTTAGGCATTCATTTTGACTCGTCACTCTCCTTCTCCCACCATATCTCTCTCACTTCTCTCACCTGTCGCTACCACCTCTTCAATATTCGCAAAGTCCGTCCCTCTCTCACCTTCCATGCTACCAAACTCTTAATCTCCTCCCTTATCTTCTCCCGCCTCTTCTGCTGTTCTTCCTTATTCTTTGGACTACCTACTTCTCATCTCGCCCCCCTCAAATCTATCTACCATTCTGCTGTTCGTACCCTCTGTCTGCTTACCTCCCGTGACTCCATCTCTACTTCCCTCTCTTCCTTTGGCTGGCTTCCATTTCAGTTCCAACTTAAATTTCACTTTCTTTGCCTTGTCTTCAAATCTCTCCATGGTATTGCACCCCTTATCTCTCCTCCCTCCTCTCTTTCTACTCTCCCTCCTGTTCCGTTCGGTCTGCTGACCATTTCCTTCTCACTGTACCTCCGTCCCCCTGTGCCCCCTCCCGTTTCCCCTCCTTCCAACTCCTAGTCCCCCTGCACTGGAACTCCCTACCTCTGGCAATCTGCTCTACCCCCGCCTTCTCCTCATTCCGCACCACCCTTAAATCTCTCCTTCTCCACTCTCCTCCTTGAAACCCCTTCCCCTTCCTGCCTCCCCTCCCTCCTTTATCTTTCCCCTTGACTAACTCCCTCCCCTCCCCAATCTCCCCACTCTCACCTTTCCCCTTCCCTTATCCTACTCCTCATCCCCCCTCCCCCACCCAGTCCTTCTCCACTATTCTCCCTACTCCCTTCAGTTAATTGCTCTTCTTACTGTTTATGTTGACTGATTCATATTGTAATTTGCTTCTACCATTATATTGTTTATGTTTTATGTATTAAGTTGTTCAATTGTACAGTGCTTTGGTGTAAAGCGCTTTATAAATCAATAAATACAAATACAAATACAAATACAAGTGACTGCCTGAAGCTCAAACTGACAATAACCAACATGATTCTCACAGTAGACCTCACCAAGCAAGCCCAAAACCAGAATTGGAGGCTGACATGAAACTCAAAAGATCCACGCCTCAACTCTCACTCAGTGCTAAATTGCTCAGTTTTTTTGTTGAATGTGACCTCTCATACACATCACCAAGATGACTAAAGCAGTATGGTACCAGATGGCACTCCTCCACAAAGTCAAGCCTGCCCTACCCACCTGAGTTTTAGAGTAGATGTCCCAGCCCTGATCATCTCCCAGCAGGACAGTGGCAATGCCCTATTTGAAGAAGTCTCAAATGCCCTATTGGCCCATATAAAAGCCATGCAGAACATTGCTGCACACCTCTTCACAGGACGATGAAAATGTGACCATACCACTCCCATCCTCAAAGAGCTGCAGTGGTGCACTGGCTTACCTTTAAAGCATGCATCATGTTCAAGACAGCTTGCATCACCTACGAAGTATTTACAATAAAAAAAATCTACGGGGCCAAGAAACTTACCTTCTCTAGAGCCCAGCACTTTGCCAGAATTCCAACCATATATTTCCTTCCAAAAGTACATAAGACCTTTGATACCATTGCAGAAGGTAGGCCAATCATGAGCGGCATAGGATGGGTGACAGAACCATTGGCGGAATATATTGATAATATAATAAGACCGGAAGTAACCAAAATCAAGGCGTACCTAAAGGATACAACTGCTGTCATCAAAATATTGGAAGGAATGCATTGGCAAGATACCTATATGTTAGCCACCTGGGACGTAAAGGCACTGTACACATCTATTGGAAACCAATTGGCACTAGATGCAATAGATTATACCTTCAAGGACAAGTCCGCCTCTCACTTTAATTATGTTTGCATGTTGAAAGAAATGCTTTTGGCCGCTTTGGAGAACAATATTTTTATTTTTGATGACCAATTCTTTCGTCAAAACGTGGGGTTGCCATGGGTGTAAAATATGCCCCAGCCCTAGCCAACTTAGTGATGGGAATGTTTGAGGATTTGTTTATCTACCAGCTGCAAGGATTCAAAGAAAAAGCAATAAAATGGTCAAGATACATTGATGATGTATTAATTGTTTGGAATGGAAAAGCAGAAGAATTAAACTCCCTACTACATCAAGTCAATCAGAATCAATATGGTTTAGAGTTTACTGGTTAAACTAGCCGGTCAGAAATAATTTTTTGGGATTTAACCATTTATGTATCCAACAACCAACTCCATACAAAAACTCACAGGAAAGAAACAGAAGTGAACTCCACACTTTATGCAACCAGCTCCCACCACCAACCAGTCATTTTGAATATTCCTAAAGGAGAATTAATTTGTGCAAAAAGAAATTGTACTGAACCATAAAATTTTGATAAAGAATGTAACTTATTATCCAGAAAGAGGGTACCCTCGAAAAGCAATTGCTGCCGCCCACAGAAAAGCTCAAAATATGACAAGGCAATCAACATTGCTTCAAAAATCTAAAGAAATACAATCAGACAATATGATTCAATTCATTACCACGTACTGCACAAACCATAAGGAGATTAAGAGAGTTCTCAAACGGAATTGGTATTTATTAAAATTGGATCCACATGTAAGCAAGTATATTCAGGATTATCCGACGATAGTTTACAGAAAAGCAAAAACTTTGAAAATGATGTTCAGCCCATCACTACTGCCAGAAAAAGAAGAGATGAGACCACAGACATGGTTACATTTACCAATGTCAGGTTTCATAAAGTGTGGTTTCTGCACAATGTGCCAATATGCGGTACCAGACACAAATGTGTTCACAAATCAAGATGGGATGAAAACTCGAATCAATGAACAAATAAACTGCAGATCCAAATACGTCATTTATGCCATGATCTGTGTCTGTAACCTAATATACATTGGGCGCACCATTCGGGAGTTAAGAACGAGAATTAGAGAGCTTCTGCAATTGGAAGCCAAGATAAAAACCTTCCACTGTCCCATCATTGGCAAAACAATAATCAATTACAGAACAAGAAAGACATCAGATTTGTGGGCCTGAAGAGAATAAAAATGGGCAAACGTGGAGGGGATCAAGAATTACATTTGCGGCAGGAAGAAGCCAGACTCATGTGCCGCTTTAAAACTGTGGAACAAGGTTTAAACTCGGACAATGAAATGGTCCATTTTCTTTGAAAATATAACAATAAGCAGCAATGTTTCCAAATATGTAGATGTATTAGGGTAACAAATGGATGAATGGGCAATCTGTATTATGGTATTGAATTATGCTTTGGTTTTCCGAATGGACAGTTTTTTTATCAGTGACACTGACCTTTGTATTTTCTTTATACATTCTATATAGTACAAACTCTTAAAAACTTAATAAAACTGAAGCAACACTTTGAAGTTGTAAAAATGGCCATCTAACAAGGAATATAATAATCCCAAGGACAGGGCCTGGTTCGTGTAGAGGTCGGGTTTTAATGAACTATGTGCTGAACTACGCACAGCACGACTAAAAGTAAAAACAAATCATTTCATTTTGGGAAGAAACTACATTACCCATAATCCTTCACGTCAGAATAAGACACTCCTTCGAATAATAAACAATATATAAAAATGTGCGAGGGATTTTTAGAACTAAAATGAATGTTGAATACGATTAATATCATAATAATAACCTCAGACAAGGCTATATGTTAAAAAACTGCTCTTTGTACAAAAATGTACCCATTACGCAGGAAGAAAGGGGTTAAGATAACCCGTTACAAAGTAAAACATGGGAAGGTATCCCAAAATATGGCCGCCACTCTGGTGGTGAGGAAAGTGATGAGGGACTTAGGGAAAATGAGCTTTAATAACAAGCAGTGATCCTCGGGAGAGAAGGAACCCGACGCTTGGATCAGCAGAAACAGAATTTGTAGGTAAACCCTGAGATTAGGTGGGAAGCCCACCCATGGCTGCAGGCACGTTTTTGAATCGTGTCACTAAACTGATCTCGTTTTGTAAATAACAAAAGGGAAATGCACACGGTTTTTCATATACGCATGACATTAAGGGATGCTGTGTTCGGGAGCCGGCAGTAAATACATATATTTTTTACAAAATATAAACATTGCTACAAGAATGATTTTGCTAATGAATCCAAAGAGGGTTTTAATAGGTGCAAAGGGGAAATGCATGCACAATCTGAATACGCATAGTATCACGGGAACGCAATATCCGAGAGTTGGCAACAGCCAGACCGGCAATGTAAACACAACCAGCTCAATTCAGCAAATTCAAGGAGCACATAGATATGGAGCCAAGCTATTTAAAATGATTTTTGGATGATGATAGACTAAACCTTAATTTAATAAATGTTTGTATTTAAACATTTATGCTTTTCTGTGTAGGTGGGATTAAACCCAGGAACTTAAAAGGCAATATAGGACGAGAGAATCACTTAACAGTAGGTGAACCACAACCCTACCAAAAGGGTAAGAAATGCCATTTCACAGCATTATGGGTATTAAACAACAAGGTTTGTTATGTAAGGAGAGCGAGATATGCATATAATTTCATTAAGTGATGTATAGGCCATTAATATACCAATGGTAAGAGAACCTCATTCCCACCTCCCCCTCCTCAGCTCTGCAACACTGACACATGCTTATAATATGAAATACTTAAGATGCACAAGGTGTAATATATTTTTGTAATATGGTTTTTTGAGATTCATGGTGTGGGGTCAAAACACAAGGAAGTCACATTTTTCATTATGTGCTAAATAACTGAGCAGTAAATTACATATATACGTCATTTGTACATTTTGTGTTTTCTTCTTTTTAATTTGTATCAATATGACTAGTCCGGATTTGAGAAAGGCACAGTATAGACACCGAGACACGTGTCATCCACGAAGGGCAAAACCTGTAAAAAAGCAAACAAATAAATCAAGAATTACCTACATCAGAAATAACGGTTGTTTTGGAATTTATTATTCACTTATTTTGGCGCAAAGAAGTGCAGGTACAGATGTTCTTTTCTCACTTTGCCAGAAGCACAACATCACCAGACAGAAAACAAAAAACTGAAAGAGGGGAAAAAACAGGAAGCAGGTATTTTCCTTCCATGCACCATGTCTATGGAGAACATTACAAACAAAGGTAAGACTAGCCTCATGAATCCTACACTTCGGGAATGACATGTAGACCTTACTCTTCAGAGCACATCTTGACAATCGCTGATCAGTCCTCTCAACCCTACATTTTGCCCTCAGGTGCTCTACCTTCCGTGCTCCCCCTTCCTATCAAAGCTCCTCTGCTTCCACCACGCCTTACTTGTCATCCACTGGATGTTTCCCCTATGTACGGAACTCTCTTGCTTCCCAGCTACATTTGTGTTTCTTAATCATATACTGTGAGGTAATCGACCATCCCCATGGTGGTGTGCGCTCACCTGGGCTTTTTTGAAATTTTAAATGAAATTGAATGATGGTAGATTAACCTCCAGAAAATGTGTGGGGCTAATCCGCACACATTTTACTAGGCTCACTGCATGACATACACATAGACCCTACACATAGACCCGTGTACTGTGGATGGACACAGTCTACAGACACCGCCCCCCCCCTGTCATATTTAGTTGGAATATGAAAGCCAAGAGTACATCAAGTCATCTCAGAAGGGGGAAGGCAAAACCTTCCTCCTGCCATGGCCAGCCTAATTAAGTAGCAAAGGCTCCATGGATATGCCCTTTCCTTTGTTAGCTGCTGGTGGCAGCCTCCATACCAATCAGAGCTAAATCAAACAGATTCACGGGAGGCCTGTTTGCAGGATTAACAATGGACAGGAAAACCCCAACAACATTTGATATGCACTGTGTCAGCCTGAAGCAAGCTCCCGCCTCTCATTATCAAGGGCAGTGACCTGTCATGTCTGGAACTATGTATTTACAGTAGTCATCCCCGCAGGGAGACCCCATTCAGAAGGTATGAGTATGTGGTTTGGCAGAGACCAAATATCTGGTCCTGCTGCAGCTTCAAGGAAGACCTGCCACTTTAATCAGGAACCACAGAGAGCTCAATTAACTAGAGAGACCCTTTGATCCCCAACAGAGAGGATGATGGGTGAGACTTAGTATCACATGTTTTCACCTTGTTACCTTTTCTGTTGCAAAGCTTTCTGATTATGACCTCATGCATACAGGAGATTGTTGGTGGGGACCCAGGATTGGTTCATTAAGGTAGGCTTAGCCTACACCAATCACTGGGGCCCATTCGGCTTTAAAATTGAGTCAAGCTACTCTTTTGGGCAGATCATCTGAAGACATTGAAAGGAATAACAAGAAGAACTCATTTGGACCCTGGCTGATGGTGCAGTACAGCTTCCGCCAGTGAAGGAAGGCCAGGATTTCCGAAGAGGAAAGCAAGATCCCTCCTCTAAAGATCTTCCAGGCAACAGAGGGAGATGCATACTCCAGAGGACCCCACCAGCAGCTCCAGAACCAGTACCCAGCCAGCACAAAGCATGCCCAGCTAGGCTCTGCAAACAAGCTTCCTAGGTAGGAAGTGGCAGAGAGTCTCTGAACCAAACCAAGGACAAGGTTGTTGCTTGCAACACTCTCCTCAGCTTTCAGCCGTCCACCCTAAAGGATGACACAAGTCCAATGATGAAGCTAGGAGGAGTGCATCAACAAGCATCAACCAGCGTCTGCCTTAAAGGACTTTTCCGAGCCAGTCGAGCCCCTTGGGCTTCAACCAACTGCACTGCTGACTGTTGTCAAGCCGCAGTCGCTAACGTAATCCGAGACACCTCGACCAGTGCTTCAGACCCGCCAACCAGCACTGAGACAGCGACTCTTGACCCAACCCGCCATGTAGGCCAGCCTGTAGCTGTCCGACCAGTCTCGCTCACCGAAATGCCTGCCACCTGATTCCTGCAGCTGTCTCCCATCTTGAACTCAGTCACATGAGCTGCAAAGCACCCTGAAACCAACTCGATCCTGTGAAGCACCAAGAACGCCTAAAAGCACAAGGTACATGGTGGTTCTGTCACACAGGTTCTTCTCCAAAGGCTTGTAGTGACATTTTACAACCCATTGCTCCCTTTATGTGGAAACCAAGTATCCTTGAACTATTGCAATTAATTACTTTACCAACTTCCCTCCTACCAGTGTCCAGAGTGCATCCATTGTCCTTCTTGAAACTGTCCTCTGCATTCCTTTACGGTGTGGGTTGTATTTTGTAGTGTGCTATAACTGTCTGTTGAATAATAATAAAGTAAATATTTGTATACAACCTTGACTGTACAGTCCCTTTTATCATTGGGTAAAAAGTTATTTTCACTGTGTTGCAACTAACCATGGATCCACGACCTTGCAGAGATAAGCCTGCCGTTCTGTTCACGTTACCGAAATTGGACAAGGAGGTTTAATAATTTGCTTGTGTTTCCAATCTGTTCGAATCCCTTCTGGTGTACTAGAGGTGTGGGGCTGATTGATGGTATAGAAACCGATATTCATCCCTGGACCACTGGTGCCCTGGAAGTTGATTTGTCACACATACATGTATACATTTATATTTGAACAAAGTAAGTGCATAGGAACATGTTGTCAATGAATTTATAATGTACAAATATACCATTACTCAGTAATCTGGCAGAAGAAGATACTTGGTCTCTGATGAAAGAAAGTGACCACATTCAATAACAGGCTCTGCAAAATGTATTACCAAAGTAGGAAAGATTTGCTGATGCCTAAGAGAACATATTGGGTAGGTGAAGGCAGAAAGATATCAGCAGGAGACATTGCTAAATTCATATTTACCAATCCCCAGACCACATAGGCATATGAGGTATTAAGAAGAGGAAGGTTTGAACAACAAACTCCATTAGAAATTAAGCCCTTCCCTTTGGGTTATATTTTCACAGCACATTTGTTTTTTATTAGGGCCTTAAGTAGTTCATAATAAGGACGATGCTATGGGTTACCCTGGACATGGGAATAAGCCAGGCGGGTCAAATAGAAAAATAATTGATGAGAATTTTGCTAGAAGGTCCACAGAAAGATATAATGCAGCAATGAACCTACACAGGCATATGTTGAGCCTTTTAAACACATAGAAGTCATGAATTCACAAAATCTGGAAACTAAAAGGGAATACAGGGATATTTGGTCGACAAAATATATCCAGGAGAGGGTCCTATCATGGCACCATTAAAAAGGGGGAATCAAATGAGAACAGAATATGGGCTTTGTAGAGTATTGTACAAGTAGGCTCTAAAATAAAGCTCCCTTATAATCTTATGAATAAAGCTTCTGTAACAGAATATAACAGGGCTAACATCAACAAAGGAAAATACAGAATCATTAGAATTGATCAATAAATACCAAATCATGAAGTCACTGGAAATATGGTCACTGGAACATGTTGTATTCAGGGGTTTGCATGAGTATATGGGTAGCTTTAAACATGTACCTGAAACACATCATAAGGGCACTCTTTGGGTGGTCTTTCTAGATATCCCTCTGTGAAAGTAGACATCGAACTTCTGACTTGTAATAAGGGTAACATGCTGGTATTAGTATCGGAAAATAAGAATCTGCAAAATGTGATCCTCATGAATTGTTTTATAACAACCAACATGGCCAGTAAGTTCTGGATAAAATAAGGGCTCTCATGGTCAGAAGGTCTTTTATTAAAGACAAAAACAGCTCGGTCTGATGTTATTGTTGTAGGTGGTGTTTGTACTATGCGATTCGGGGAATGGGATGGTATTTCCATGATTGGGATGATGACCTGACACCTCTCCCAACTCTGCTAGATCAATTGAATTTTGAGAGAGCCTTGTATCTTAGGCAAATTCAAGTGGAGTTTGGTTTTAGGGTACTGAATGGGAAGTTACTCACAAATACTCCTGGACAATACAAATTTGGCAATGGTTGATATACGACTACAACTGACTATCTTCCTATACTAATACACAGCTGGAGTTCGGTTAAAAGATTGACAGTATTCACAAGAGAAGAAAGTGATCACCACCCACATATAATTGCATTTTATTGTGAAGACTCTTGAAAAAAAGAAAAGACACAGGTTTAACTATTAAAGAAAAATCTCTAAAATTGTCTAAATGTAATGCAAGGAAACCATATGAGAGATTACTTTCAAACATAATAGAAAGCACCATGAACTGTCTCTCAGAGACATTATTAAATATTTGCAGACTGTTGTGGCCTTTGAGAACATGCTGGAGACCAAAATCAATAAACTCTGGATGCCTTCTTGGAAATATTCATGGTTGAACCAAGCCTGAGAAGATAAGAAGTGGGAGCCTTTCACTGTCTTCAAGGCAAACCTGTAAATGTACATGTCACATGGTGTTTGAGGGCAGCATATACATTGACCTGCAAGCTATGAGGGAAGAAATCATTAGTGACAAATGAGATTTTTTTAATTAAGGGAGCCATACACAAACATTCCAAAAACCTCGTGGAGATTGTAGCTAAGCATTCGAATATTCTAGGCATGAGTGTTCGGGGGTAATTGAGGTTTATGTATTATCTAGACTCTGGATAGAATATTTAGCTGGTCTATATAGGGAACAGGGTACATCAATTGATGAACCAAAAGGAATGGGCCAATAAAGATTTGCCTTCTCGAGGCAGGTATATAAAAGACGGGCGAGGGCGTGGCCTTGAAGAGGCGGCACTGGTAAAAGAGCCCGGTGTACGATGGGGATCCAGATGATTTCTTCAAGATGCAGGTGGAGCTGTGGGCCTCATGTATCCTTCTCGTATTAAATGTAATAACTGCATGTTTATAGAAGCCTACTAGCTGGAAAATGTGGGTCGTAGTCCTGATCTGATAGAGCGTCGTCATATGTCAAGTGATGCCTTTTGGCAGGATATGAAAGCTGTTCACAAGAGGCCGGATGTTGGACGGGGGCATGTTGAATATGGTGCTGTCAGTTTCCCAGCTCGGTTTCAGAGAAGGGGTCGAACTGGTTCACCAAGGCATAACCCTCAAAATAATCCTTACCGAGGAAGTGCAAGGACATGAATGGGCATGTCTATGTGGCTGCTACAGACTAAACATTGGCTTTGACCATCTAGACAGGCACACGTTCTGGTTGATGCTCCAGGGTGCGGGTACCTCTAGATCCTTGTTGTAACTGCACATGGACGTGCAAGCCAGAGTGAGATATGGGGTGGGCGGCAAACTAACAGAGTACATGGCTGTGCAGAGGGGGTTCATTAGGGCTGCATGGATGCTCCCGGTTCAATGTATACGTTAACACCTTGCAGGCACATTTGGAGTAAGTTGCATCACGCATTCCTTCCCTGCTTATAATAGTTTAATAACCAATTCACTAGCATAATATATTTTGCGGGGGTAGGGGTTACACTTGTTTGTGAAAAAATGCAGCACCTGTCCCAGCATCATTCATCCCTCTAATATGATATATATAGACTTCAACAACAGCAAACACGGATTTCGCATATTACGGCATGTGCAAAAAACGTTGCATCTTTGTGAAGTTTGAAAGTTTTGCACATAACAAAAATAAGCCTGGTCCCCAAAGAAATAATTGCCCATATTCACATAATAGAATGTTTTTCCGGATACATTGTTGTAGTACTACCTGGACATACCACTGGGAAATGGTTTGAGAAATTAAGTATTTTAAACACATTTAGTATTGTGCAAAACTAAAGTCATCAACTTGGCACAACTTGGCCTTTCAGGTCAATTTTGGGGGCATTGTGATGTTGCGAAGGAAGGAAGGAAGGAAGGAAGGGAGGGAGGGAGGGAGGAAAGAAGGAAGGAAGGAAGGAAGGAAGGAAGGAAGGAAGGAAGGAAGGAAGGAAGGAAGGAAGGAAGGAAGGAAGGAAGGAAGGAAGGAAGGAAGGAAGGAAGGAAGGAAGGAAGGAAGGAAGGAAGGAAGGAAGGAAGGAAGGAAGGAAGGAAGGAAGGAAGGAAGGAAGGAAGGAAGGAAGGAAGGAAGGAAGGAAGGAAGGAAGGAAGGACAAAACATTGACTTTTGATGTCATTTTCATTGGCGACATTATCGCTGGATTCTGATAAGAAAGATTGGAAAGATAAATGCATGTTTTCGCTCCTACATAGAGCTAACAAATGTTGAGAAAATCTGAAAAGTTAGTATAATGTCAAAAATGCTATATTTATTGCAGCATTATCTACACCAGCTGCTCTCCCACTCTGAAAAGAGGTGTAATAACCAGAGGCCCCCAATTTGCTTTGCTCTCTCCTGATCTTATGAAAGTACACTGGTCTGATTATATGACTTTAATTCTACCTCATTTCTACCTTGATTGGTGACAGGTGAATTATTTCCTGATGCTAATTTTATCTAATTGCAGAGTATTGATTGAGCACTTGATTGTGAAGGCACCTATGCATCTTAAAAGGAAAATGATGACCTTTTGAAAATTATTCCAGAAACATCAATGCAACTAACTTAGCGAGTGAAACCTGTGTCCCTCAGTAATTCCTCCATCGCATGGGAATTCGAGGATGGTTGCCTCATGTAGGCTCCTTTCACTCAAAACATCTCAGCACCGCCACCATTTTCTGCTCAGAAAAATGTGTATATGTATTCATGAAAACAATGAAAGCAATATGCACTTCACCACAGTATTTAAAAACTTCTCAGATCATTTGTAAGCTTCTAAAATGTAAACGTTGTTAAAAGCCTACAAAATATACATCACAAAAAGTAGGTATATAGATGATCTGTATGCATTTAAATTCTGGAAGAAATGCTGCATGACCAGTTAACAATGGGTTCTGCTGAAACCAGCTGTTCTTAGTTGAGATATTTTCTATGGCTTTGGAGAACATTCTGCCATAATAGAGATGACTCATGGAACTGATGGAATGGAATTCTTTTTTAAAACCATATTTTATTTCATGTTTATAAAGTTATAACAATACATTAAATATATAATTAATATATTACAGTGAAAGAGGAGAAAGGGGAAAAATCCTACATATTTTCCATGCAAATCGTTAAATGTCAGACATATCACCCATATAAGTAATATATAAGTAATATATAAGTCATTAAATGCATCCCATTTAGGCCCAGAACTTGAGGTATTAGATTTAATATACAAGAGGTACAGGTTCTAGGAAAGGAGAGACCTACAATTATGGAATGGATTTCTGCTGTTGCAGTTTTTAACCATTATAATTGTCTTAATTTTCTGTTGAGTATTATTAAGGTTTAGAACCCCATTCGTAGTAACTTTAGGGTCCTGAAGAAACTGTTTGAAATTTTGACAGGGAAGCAATCATGCTACCTTGACGAGATGTACGCCCCCCCATCCCGATGTACTTCTGTTAATTATTGGACCGTTGCTGCTTCCGACCGTGGTGGTAAGTATTTTCACTTTCCCAGTGCCTCAGTTCCTCATCATTCTCTGTCTTACAATCTTCACCCTGCTGTCATGTGTCTTCCTGCTCTCTATCACACCTCCAACAGCAGTTATTCTCATTTGCTTCTCTACCCTGCCCACTGTGGGGGAAGGTCTGGAATTGAAAATGTTATGTACTCCCCTACCACGCAGCTGCATTATAATATTGAGTAGGTACTGGAATCTGCCATGTTTAAACAACTCTTTCTTGACAGTAGGTGTTGAGACTTTAGACTCTACTGAGCATGTCCTTGCAACAAATGACTTTGGCCTAGGGTGTAGCTATGCGGCTCGCCTTCATATCTCTCGCTTTAGATGTGTTTCCCTGTTGTCATATGTGAGTGTGTTTTAGGCTCCTGCTTTCTTAGGAAAAGAGGCATTAGCAGACAGACGGAAGTCATCATACTGAAAGCATGATTGCCTGTCTCGTTCTGTGTGTGGCCCACTGAGGAGTATATTCAGCTCTGCAAAATGTATCACTTCAAGCTGTCATCCCTGAAAACACAGTCACACATGTGAGAACGCAGCTGGTATCAATGACTTGAATAGTTAGCCTTTGTTCTCTGCTTGTAACATTGTTTCAGTATGATTCCCTGCCCTGTCTGGACCTCCCCCACCATTTAAATGCATGTGTTCCTTTGGGTATAAGAGAACGGTGCATTGAGGGACAGGGGTCTCAAAGTCTTGTACTGTTGTTGGTTTGTTGTTGTCCTGCTGTTCATTTTTTGCACAACAAGATTGGTGCCTGCGTTGTCGGATTCCGCTGCCTTGCAGCCCCGTCCAAGAGTCACTGGGCACACCTCCCAATGTTGCCTGTGATCCTAGGGGAGACGATTTTGTCAGAGACGAGAGCTGGCCAGAGTGCCCGGAGAATCGGGGAACATGGACAGAGCAGATGCAGAAGAAGAGCCAACTGAAAATCGCAGGTTGGTGAACACAGGTATTGCATTAGTGTATGGTTATGTTTTGTATAGTATTGTTTAAACATTTTGAGATAAATGTTTGTCTCTGGTTAAAGAATTATGAAATCTGCACTCTGAAAATTGTTGAGATTATCCAAGGATACAGGAGGCAAGGTACACTGCCCACAGAACTGTTTATCTGAATAGGAAAAAATGAAAACGGTTGGCCACTGCATCTTAGAATAAAAAGTTAAAGCAGCATATCCATGCTCCCTACTGACTTGAAAGGACATGAGACTGCTGCTCCAGTCAGCATATTACAACATGGATAAGGGACTAGTATGGATGTGTTCTGTGAAGATGTCAAGAAAATATTTTGGATAAGAGACCCATCATTGTCCCGTCTAAAACCTGTACCTTGACACTTTAAATGTTCAACTCAGGTGCGACACAGCTTTATATTTCACACTCTCCTCTATCCTAGTATGCGAGCTGTAGTAGATGTTGTTTCTACTGAATATATATATTGTCTCTGACTCTTACCAAATCTCTGAAAGAAGCTGAAATAGAGCTCTGCATTGTGGCTAGCGAAACGGTCAACACAGTCTGTGAACCAGCAGTCATTTCAATCTGACCATCACCTGTGTTTTCCACTGAGATTTCTGTATGGAGGAAAGGAATGGAGGTCAGGTGGTGATACCTGAGCCCCTGGATAGATGTAGCAAAGCGGTCAGCTATGAGCCGTACCAACTCCACCAGCCACGGGATGCAATAGCGTCACGATGCAGATGGAGTTAGGAACAAACCTAGATCCGTAATAAGTCATACCTTGTTTTACCCTTTTGAGAATATGTTCAGGTCAGTCTAGACAAGTGCCACATCCTCCTAAAGGAATTTCAGCACACTTCATGTTTACTCATTACTTGTCCAAAGCATCTAAGTACCTTGATAAGTGGCATAAATATTCACAGAGTGAGTCACCTAGACACTTCCCCAGGAAGGAATAAACCTACATAAGGCATTAGACAAGAAAGGTGCATGTGTACAACAACAGCAATGGGACAGCTATCTATAGATTGGTATAGAAAAGATACTAAGAGACAGACTGAGTCCAAGACCCGGGCACTGAAAGACACCCAAGAAAAGCTTCAGGAGCAAGTTAAATCCCTTGAAACTGAGTACTCCAACATGTGAGTACCGCCCACAAAACCAGGTATACCACAATAAAAGGGCAGCCTCTGACAAAGAAAACTCACAAAGATATTCTGGAAATGTACAAACCCGCCATTTGAAATGTTGCACGTGACCACCAACTGGCTAGACTCTACCCAACTGCCAACATATCATCAGTCCACCCCAATAAACCCTATGATTGGCCTTTTCACCCCTGAAATACAAGCACATGATTCCAGACTTTTTCACTCACCTTCTTTAGCCACATTACCAACATTTGAAGGGTTCCCAAATGAGATGGGCAATACCAGTACTGGTGCATTCCCGCTCAGAGAGCTCACTGGAGGAGTCGATACCTTAGTTACTCTACATGCCCCCATGAGCACTACTGATTTGTTCAATAACTTTCAGAGATTTCCAAGGAAAGGAGAAGATCCAGTTAAGTTCCAAGAGAAACTTAAGGTTATAATTGATTGCTATCACCCTATGTGTGTTGATTTGAATCAATTGTTGCAGCAATGCTACCTACTGACACGTTTCTCACCCCCAGGGACCTGAAAATATTTACTGATGGACTGGTACAAACTATCCTTGAAATCTGACCCCGAAAGACTGATTGGTCCAAAATGAATGTGCCTAAGCAAGCCAAGAGGGAAAATCCTGCAGAATATCTAGAGCGTCTGAAGCAATGTTTTGAACAATACTCTGGGATCGTTGAAACAGCCATTATAGCACCTCTAGCTGTGGTGGCTCAGTTTGTTATGGGCTTGCAACCTAAGGTAACGGAAGGAATCAAGGCAGTGATAATTGGTTGGGAAGGGAGGATGTTTGGTAGAGGTTTTGTTAGCTGCGAGGCACTTCCATGAAAAGGTCAAAAGGTAGAAAGAAACTATTGCAGAAAAACATAAGGCATTGTATATAGAGAGTTTACAACCTTCCTAGGGAAGGGGATGGTTCCGCCCCACAACAGGAGGGCAAGGATGGGGAAGTGGGAGAGGAGAACTCCAATCATGTGAACCAGGGCAAACTGCTGAGAGGTATTTCCCAAACACCTTGTTGGATGTTCTGACCCACTGGCTCTGCCCTGCAACATCACTGTATGCTGCTTTCATCAAAAACAACAGAATGGCTGCCAAAAAGCTGTATGCGCTAAAAATCTCTGCGAAGTGCGGAGGGAAACCTGAAAAATAGGCCGCCAATCCATTTTGCTTATGTCAGTAGTAAAAACAGGAGACCACACTGCCAAAACCTAACATTGTACTGCCCGCAGAGTGAAATTAAACTTCTTGAAAACGCAGTGCTACATTCCAAAGGAAAAGCCAGAAGTGCTTTAAAAATTCATTTTTCCTTGGCTGATGAAAAGTGCAAAATCATGGTTTTCAAACAGCAGAGAAGATCCAACACCCTTATGGGGTGTTCACCATCACCTTAATTAAAGAATCTCCATAAGCACAATGTCAGGAGAAGCACTTTTCATCATAAAAAAAATCCACATTAAAAAGGCGCTTGCCTGGGAAAATATGTCAGATATGGGCGCAGTACCGCCGCTCGCCTGTATCCAAGCTGTCATTTACCTTTACTGTCAGTTTAAAACTTGTGTCTTAAAATCAAATTGTAGAAAAGAAGAGAATTGCCATCAAAAGCAATATGGGTTGCTACAATTCAATTTCTATGTTTTAAAAAGACTGGAATGAAGAGATCTATGTGTATATTTGGAGAAAATGTAAATTGTATTTTAGAAAAGACCATTGTAAACAGTGTTTTAAAAGTGAACTAATGTCAGCCACACTGGACTTCAAAGACATTCCACAACTGCTCCCAAACAAAGGAATCTTCCTCCTGCTCTCTGCTCAGGAACTGGCATTGAGTTGTTAATGGAGGTGGGAGGAGATTCTGGCCTGTTGCTCTGAGTGGAGACAAAAGACTCCCTTGACTGAAAGGAAATGCAAATTTGGGTGTCAACAGAAACCAACTGCCAAAGGAAGTAAAGCCTGGGAGTGCTCTGGCCCAGTCCAACCTTGGAGGTGGGACTCGACAAATATGTGTACCTTAAACTCCAAGGAAATATCTTTTCTGAAAAAGACTCATTGAAAAGTATGTAAAACTTGGAAAAATCTGTATTTTATAGGTTGTTAATATAAAAATGCTGCTCACAGTTTGAAACTACTCTGAACCTTGTGCGATATTCAGAGACCGGACCACTAAAATGTTGATGTTGTAGCAATTGTGATAATGCTAGGAATATGAAAATGTACAGGATTATGCCCAGATGTAATGCGCATGAATGTGGAAAAATGTGTACAGATCTGACACTGGGTAACCAACTCAAAGCGCGAAAAACTGTACATTTTGAACCGAAAAGCTCAAGAAGATTTGATTCGGACGGATACGTGCTCTATTAAATAGGTGATGTGAATATGTATAATTAGCAAGTTGGTGACATTGTAAATATGTTTTATATGAAAAATAGCTTTCTGTGTAGAAACAAAGGGGAGGTTTTTCCCTGGATTGTAAATTGCAGCATCACTATGACACTAGATTTCCTTCTCAAATCAGGAGAGGGGAAATACTCTGACCAATCAGATTCCTAGAGGGTGGGCTTAGTATAATCAGCCTACGCACCCCTTTGGGAGATACATAAATAGGGACTGTTTAGGACCTAGAGACACACACATTCACCCATCAACTGATTTACTGGTGAAGCGCTCTGCAGGCGAACCCAGATCCAAGACTCCAGAACTCTGAAAGCAGAAGGCCTAATTCCAAAGCTGAACCTTTCTCAGCTTGGCCTTTAAAATCTTGCAACTTGATTTTAACCCCAGTCTTCCAAGGGGAACCCCACAAAAAGAACAGCCGGGCGTGCTGTTTCTGCTTTCTTGCCAAGAACTCTTGCTAGAACCCAGAGGTCCAAACCAGTAGAGCAGAGCTGTAACCCAGAACCAACCCGTCAAATCCAGAACCAGAGTGCCGTGCAGTGACCAGAGTGCCGTGCTGAGTGCAGAAACCGGGTGCCTGAATCCTGCCCGGTGGGCTAGCAGATTCCAGTCCAAAACCCTTTGACCAGATCTTTGACGGGCCTATTCCAAAACCTTGGTTGTGAGTATCTAGCATAGAATTGTCCATAGCCAATCTCTTATTCTAAATTAACCCTATCCAAACCATTCTAGCAAATCCATAACTGCATTGTAGAATCTTTTTTGTCTTTTCTGAATCTTTTGCATACATATAGTACTTTGATAATTGTAGTGATAATATCACATTTGCCCTGATATTTTTGCTGAAGAAAGACAAATGTCTTGGCTGGCAAAAGTCAGAGCAGAGGCACCGCTGTTCTGGTGACTGTACCGTTGGGTATCTTGCATCTTCATAGCCTCCCTTAGTGGAACGAAAATTCTTGTTTGTAATTCAAAAGTGCATATGTCATTTGAAAATCTTGACTCTTTTTGAGAAAAATCGACCTTTACTACAACCTTCATAGCTTCTGAACCATGCATGCTAGAAATTAATGTCAAATTAAAGCTAACATCCTCGGCTTTCAAACGAAACTAAATCCGCATTCTAACTCTTTATAGTTTATCTGTAATTGCGTTTCTCGCGTGCTGAAAAGTTTGCCGCAAGTCTGCATTTGGTTCAATTTCATCACATGCAAAATAGCTATTTCTTGCATCCAACCTCCAAATTAAGTTTTCAATCCGATAGTCACTCAATCCTCATTGCTAGTGTTTACCGGAAGCTATCCAAAGCAGCTCCCACTAGTTTTGAAGCCCATTTAGAGAATTAAATCCATTTTTAGCATTTTTCCCATTCATTCCAAATCACATTCAAAAGCATTTGACCTGTTTTGAAATCATTCCTGTTTCTCTCTAAGCTTGCTGGGGGGAATTGGGATTGAAACTGCATTTGTAGATTGTTTATTCCGGAAACCTGTTTTCTCTCCTTCCATCTCTATATTGCATTTTAGGGCGGATTGAGTAGTATCAGGGGGAAAGAGTGATTACATTGCACTTGATTGAACACACAAAAGTATTATTTCTCTGCTGCATTAATTTCCTATTTTTGCATTTGACTGAACCACACAAGGTTTATTCTATGCTATATTATTCTTCTCATCCATACGCCTACTGATTAAATAGATTGTTAATTGTAATATCACCCATTTGTGATCATCGTATAAATATTAATAAGTGTGATATCTAGATATTGTTCAAATTCATAAACGTGTGATATATATCTTGTTCAATCCATAAAATAAATCTTTTAACTTTGCAAGACAACCTTCTTCTTGGTTCAGTGAGACCGGGGGGGTTTCAAAGAGAGGGGCCTGATATAAGGGTACATCATTCAGAAATAAAAGAACTTTAGACAAAAAAATATACAATTAAGGGTTCCAGCTGGGCATCACAAACTAGGCATTGACTTAGGTGGAGTGCTGGGTTGAAATCACTTACAGAATGGGGGCTCGTGCACGGGATTTCTGAATCAGATATACCACTTGTGACAGCTTAATACAGTGTTCTAATTGACAGGGTACATAAATCCCTGTTGGGCTACCATGCTGTGTTACACTGTGAAAAGCAGCCCCTCAATAGGAACGCTCTAAGGAATTGGTCTATTTTGCAAAAATAAAATAAATTTCTGTAAGTCAGGAAGGAAAACAATATTTCCAGAATGGCGACTTTGGTAGAGATGAATATGGCTAAACAGCACCTATTGCATAAGTTATTTGTAAGGGGTGAATGGACAGAGCAGGATCGGAATGTGTGGTTGCAGGCAATCACAGAACAGATCACTGCAACAGGGTTAGATATATGACAAGATCAGGGTCCTGAGTGAAGTATACATGGCCCCTAAGGCAAAGGAAGAACAAAACAAGATTGCCAAAATAGCTGCATATCTATACCTATATATTGGAGCCATACAGGATAAATATGCCGAGGGCCAAGATCTGGCAAACAGGAAACTGCAGGCATTAGAAAAGACCCAAACTGACCTGGACTCTTCTGAGCAGAGGCTGCAGAGGAGCCAGGAGTCAGAAAATGAAAGTAGGCAGTATATAATCGAAATAAAACAGGACAAGGGTATCCTGCAGCAGGAAAAGGCAGAACAGGATATCAGAATTCTGGCCTTGCAGAAGGAGTACCAAGAAAGTTTGGACTCTCTACTGCAGAGCCAGAAAAAGCTGGAGCAACAGATACATTTCAACAGGGCATGCACAGAGCAGGTAGCCACCCTGCAAAGCCAACTAGACAGAGAGAAAGAGGAGAGTAATACATTAATCCTGAACAACCTGGATACCCAGGCAGAATACCCAGACAGAGGGATGACCTGGTGGCACAGAGGCACGCTCTTGCTCAGGAAAGGGACACCTTAGGGCAGGAAGTCTGTAATTTAAAAGAGAAAGTAGAAGAAAATCACCTGGCCCTTCAGGGACTGGATGACCTCCAAAAAGAGCATGAAAGATTGTTAGACCACACCAGGAGAGTAGAGGAGGCTCTTGCAAGGAAGGACCAGGCCAGTCTGGACAGGACTCAGGAGGTAACCCTCCTTCAGCAAAGACTGGCCCAGTACTCAAAAACAACCCAGGAAGCACAGAGAGAAAATGAGGCTCTCTGTGAGAACCATGACATACTCCACAGGTAGCTATGCAAGAGCAATTGATAGAAACCAGCAAGGCCTTGGTAGAGGAACAGAAAGCTCAGATTCTTGCATGGCAACAGGGAGCAGGGGCTGATAGAGATGAGGTTCGCTGGGAAAGGGAAACACCTGAGCATAACCTCAGGAACTCTAGTACCAGAGGCCTTCACCTCCTCCAATCCCTGGACTCTGCCACCCCCATGTCCACTGGCGCATATGAGCCAATGGCCACAGGGATGGCAGATTAAATCCAATCAGAAATATGGGGCTCATAGACCAGCACCTCCCAGGAATGGATGGGCGGGCATCTGGGTATGGGTACCCAAATACTGTTAAATTTAATGGGGTACTCCATGGAAGTAGGCCCACTAAGGGCATCCTGAAAACCTCTGCCCAGCTAGGACTGTAGGGGGGCACTCATCCAATCCTGGGAGCAAGGAGGAATCAGAAGACTCCTCTGAGCGCCCCAGGACACAGGAGACTAGGTCCCCATATTCTGCCAGCCATTCCTAGGCTCGCAGAATCCGGGAGAGCCTAGAAGACCAGACGGGCACCTCTGGGAGCAGTGCCTCTGAGTCAGAGGAGGAGTGGACCAGGGTTACCCAAACCAAGAAGGCCAATAAGGCAAAAAGGGCCTTGTTTAAGGACCCCCTAAAGCAAATCAAAGCGATAAGGAGCGTCATCCCGCCCTATCATAAGAACGCTAAGTATTCTGTTTGGGAGCACTTAGAGCTCTTTGAGCAGATGATGGAAACTTTCCATTTGAAGTACAGCCAAAGCTGTGTTCTGTATGTGAAATGGACCTTCTCACCAGAATACTCCAGCTTCTTTGAGGGGCTAGAGGACCAAAATCATTCTAGATGGTCCACCTATAGGGTGGCCATCTTGAAGCATTTTTCCATGCACAGAAATCCTCAGGAGGCTCGCAAGGCAGCCTACAACTTGCAATGTGGGGAGGATCAGGCCCCACAAGAATTTGTGCAAGAATTAAAGCATGCCTTTGCGCAGACCACCAGAAGGGTGCGCACGGACAGCAAAGAATTTGTCAATACTTTTTTCCACGCTCTCATCAAGTACAACATGACCCAGCTAGTGAGATATTTACATGAGAAAATATCACTAGACTGGGTCATTGAACAGGCCAACCGAATTTATGAGGTGCAAAAGCCCATAGAAAACAAGAATAATGCAAAAAGCCCCAAACCAACCAACACCCCTGCTGCCAAGGTGGCAAAGGTGAAGGTTGCCCCCATTTTGGATTTGGAGATGAGGGAGCCTAAAAACCTGCCTGCACAAAATCAGAGCAATCCCAAGCCTAGAAGGCTCTCAGGCCAGTCACAAGCAAGGAGCCAAGGAGGTAGTCCCACCAATGGGATTCCTCTCTCCCCTGACTATATTAGTTCCCGCTACAAGGGAACATGCCTATCCTGGGTTATGTGTGGACTCCTCCAGCCGAGGGGGGGTATCCAACCAAACAGCAGCTAACCCAGGGAACTTCCCTCCTCACTTCCCCCAGGAGGGCAGCAATTCCCCAAATCCTGGACAGAACTTCTTCCCCAGGTACCCACAAAGCTTTCAACCCCAGAACAACCCATACTTCTTTCCCCACTTTCCTGAGCCCAGACAACCCAATCCGGGAGAGGGGAGGCCAAGGGTGGAGGGGTACCCACATTTTCCAAACCTGGGGTATTTTCAGAGAAGGGATAGCTACCCTTCCCGGGATCAACCCAGGGGAGACAACAGAACCCTGTGTCAGCCTGAGCGGGTGTCACAGCTAGAGTACCAGGTCTAAAACATGGCACAGGATCTGGGTCGAATGCTGAGGGCTCAGCAGAACCCTCAGATGAGCATGCCAGCGCAGAATGCCTCGAACACTGGACCTGGTGCTCCAGAGCAATGGCTACAGATCCCTGACAACCCACCGGTTCCCAGGGAGGAGGCACAAGGGGAAGGGGCGTGTAAAGCCTTGGAGGAAGCTTCCTTCCCCACTTGTAAAAAACCCCTGGAAACCCAGGAATCGGAACCAAAATCTCCTACCCCTGAAAGTCTGCCACCCAAGGAGCAGAGGGTGGGTAGGAGAAACAAAGAACCCAAAAAGACCCATTTTTAGGAGGAGGTACAAATCTTCCAATTTGAAGGAGAGGGGGTCCTCAGAGGATTCTGGGAAAAGGATATTTTCCTTCAGGGATGGGGGAACTCCTCCAAAAGAAAAATGGATCCCAAAGGATTTAAATCCAGACTGGGGAGATGTGGGGACTGAGCTAACGCCACCCATCATCCACCCCCAGACACAACAACATGAAAATCTCCTGGTTCAAGCCCATCCTGGTGACTGCCTCCAAAAGGGGGGGGCGCAGCCCAGCACCGGAACCAGGGGAAATTAAAACTTCTCCCATATCTAGTTGCCACCTTTTCTTTTCAGATTCCCAAGACTCCCCACAGAATTCTGGGCAAATCTTTTCTCTATCAGTGCCCAAAAATAAAAAGCTAAACCACCAGTTGTCCAAAAATGTACATTATCTGTGCCCCCTTGCGGAGAAGGAGGTAAGTTTCTATGCCCCGGTCCAAATACAGGGGCAGGGTACAATTTTGGCACTGGTGGACACTGGATCTCAAGCTACCCTTCTGTCAAAAAGGGCCTTTGATAAACTGAATTCAGGAAGGGGGGATAATTACCAAATTCCTCTCACCCTTTTCCTGGAAAACTTCAGAATATTGACGGGAAGGGAATTCCTGTCGAGGGGACTGTGGATTTGGATATTAAAATTGGGCAACACAAGGTGAAGCACCCGGTCATAGTTGTAACTCCAGAGGGCACCCCATGTTTACTAGGGAATGACCTCCTGCGAAGGTTGTCACCCCTAATAGATTGCGTAAACAAGGTCCTCTGGACCCAGACTAGCTGACCAATAAAATTAAAACAGAGTGTCAACCATGTTAGTTTAAACGGCACGGGCCACATGGATGAACAAAAATCTGACCAAGTAGAATTTCACTTCTAGAACAACCAAATCCCAGACGTGACAGTAATAGCAGTAGGACAACAAACTGGTGATGGGGGGTCCTCTCTATTTCTGAAAATCAACCTTCCTTCCAGTCTAAGGTGGCATTCCACACTGGAAGGACACACTCTGAAATTCTTTAGCAATTCACAATCAGACATTTCCACTCCTATTGTCCAGAAAGATGAGAAATCAGCTCAAAGCCTGGCTGATATTCTGCAAATTGGAGAGCAGTTGTTCATCCCTGTTCAGTTAAATGAAGGGAAGGACTCTGTTCTCGCCCAAGTGTGTGTGAACAATGGTAAGAACTTCATCAGCAAAGCCATGTTCCGCCAACTCCCAAAAGATCTAGCCATTCCCACATTTAAACTGATAGGCAAATGGGAAATGGATCTGAAAACACCCAATATCAAACATCTCCTGCCAAGAAGGTGTATGCTCAAAATCTCCATAGGCAACTAGAGCATAGTCCATAATTGTTCGGTCGTGCGAGACGTCACTGCCGCCTTTTACTTAGGCAGTGACATTCTCAATCGCTTTGCTATTAGTTTGGACCTGATAAACTCCTGATTAGCGGATAATCCCATGGGCTTTGGTGACCCAGAGAAAGCATTTAGGTCAGCTCAATTGCTGCCTTAAGCAGTTGAAATTCAGATTGGAGAGGAAGTCACCATCCCAGAAAGGACCCGACAATTCTCTGTGGAAGTGAAAGTGAAAAGAGGACAGAAACTGAAAAACCCTGACGCTTATATTCATCTAAATGCTTCTCTCCAACAGCAAGGGTTGGGGGTAAACCCAACACCACAAGTCAATATAGAACATGACACCATTCCAATAGAGGTGGATAACAGCGACTTAAAGAATGTCGCTCTAGCCGCAGGCACCATTATTGGAATGGCGGTTGATGACCAACATTTTTCCAAAGATTTAGGCAATGAACTGTTAGGACCAATCCCCAAGGACTGTTTTGACATTGATACTGATGACAATACAACACCAGACAGGATATTTACCCGGCATGGGGGGAATTTCCTGGTGTACACTTCCTGCCCTTATGGTAAGGAAGATGTAACCTGTGACTTCAGGAGGGATGAGGTGATTTTCCAAGTCCGCGACGACTGCCTTCCCCAACTGAAGCCACCAGTCCAAATCAGCACTTTGACCAGGGACTTCTCCACCCAGCTGGAGGAGGCCGCTGAGATAGCAAAACCGGAAGTCTTTCCAGGCTTCAGGCAGATGGTTGAAGAGAGAGTCAACCTAGCTGATGCCTGTGAGCCTCTGGAGCAAGGGCAAAAATTGAAACAAGTTTTCTTGGATTTTCAAGATCTCTTTGCGGTGGACTCATATTACTGTGGTCACACCGACATCCACACAACAACAATTCTCACGGACCCTGGCCTGACTCCAGTGTTTGTGAAGCAATATCGCTTGCCTCTTGCATCAATGGAGCCCCTTACTGAAATAATTAAGAACCTTGAGTCCCGTGGGATAATCCGTCCAGTCCACAGCACCTTCAATAATCCGGTGCTGGGGATTTTGAAGCCAAACTGCCAGTGGAGACTCTATGCCGACCTTAGGGAGCTCAACAAACGGGTCCATACTTCCCAATGGCTTCTTCCCTACATTGACCAAGGGCTATCCCAGATCCAGGGGTCACAGGTATTCACTGCAATAGACCTGACCAATGGAAACTCGACTGTACCTGTCAGCAGGGAGGACAAGTACAAGCTGACCTTCACCTTTGGGGGGCAGCAGTGCACATGGACCCGGACTCCCTTCGGATACATCAACTCCGGCAATGAATTCAACATTTTTCTACATAAGGCCATGCCCGACCTGGGTGACAGGGGTAACCTGGCTTATGTAGATGATGTTCTCATCAAAAGCTCAACAGTGGAGGAACACAAAGCGCAGATCTGTTGTGTTCTGACACCGTTGAGGGCTGCCGGAGCAAAACTCTCCTTTCAAAAGGCACAGTGGTGTAGAACCCGTGTCAATTTCTTGGGGCTTGAGATTACTCCTCAGGGTCTCTGTACCCAGGAAAAGAAAGTGGAAGCATTCCAGAAATTGAAAGACCCCACAACTCTGCAGGAACTAAGGAGCCTCCTTGGATTGACTAATTACAGTAGAAAGTTAATTGAGGACTACACAGAGATCACAAGACACCTGATTCATCTTTTGAAGAGGAGGGTCAGGTGGGAATGGGGTCCAGAACAACCCGAGGCAGTAAGACAACTCAAAAGAAGCCTCTCACAATCGCCTTGCCTAGCTTACCCTGTCAAAAACAAGGAGTTCTTTCTGGAGACAGGGTTCTCTAATACATGCTTGACTGCAGTATTAAATCATAGACATGATAAGGTCAATAAAGTAATCTCCTATGCGAGTAAAACTTCATCCTCTGTGGAGGAAAAAATCAACGATTGTGAGCAGGCACTCTTGGCCACAGTGTGGGCATTGAAGAATTACCGCCCGTTCATCCAGGGGGAACACATCATAGTGCAGACTTCACACCAGCCTCTGCAATATCTCCAAAGTGACAGAATCCATGCTGGAAATGTGAGTAATTCCCAAATTACTTCCTGGAGTCTGTCAATGCAAGGCTTTCCTCTGGAACCACAGAGGGGGTCACTCCAGCTCCCTAGAAATTTCCACTATAAAATATTCCATATATAGTCTTCGCTGATGAAGCTCTTACCATTGTTCACACACACTCGGGTGAAAATCTAAGAAAACACCTTCAACATGCTTTTGCCTATGCTCAGCGAAATCTAGAGAGATCTGCAGACAGCATGAAGACCCACTATGACTTAAAGACTACTAGAAAAGAATACAATGTAGGAGACCGGGTCTACTTATACAATTTCCAAAGGAACCAGGCCAAACAGCGCAAATTTTTTCGTAGCTGGAGGGGACCATTTGAAATTTTAGACAAAATCTCACCAGTTACCTACAAAATCTGCATCCCCAAAGGCAGTTTGGCTAAAGGGGAAGATAAGTGGGTCCATATTAACCAACTTAAGTGTTGCCATCCTAGGCACACTCTGCAGCAACTGGAGGAGTCGCCTGGAACCACAGAGGGGGGTCACTCCAGCTCCCTAGAAATTCCCACTATAAAATATTCCGTATGTAGTCTTCACTGGTGAAGCTCTTACCATTGTTCACACACACTCGGGTGAGAACAGAGTCCTACCCTTCATTTAACTGAACAGAGGTCAGATATGGCAAAACAAGAAGAGTCCCCTCGTGCAAGGTCTGGCTGACTTGCATGATTGTGCCAGAGAAAACTGTCTCGAGGACGAGAGTCTAAAAATCAAGGACAACATGGAGGCATACCTCAATTCCCCACACAAAGTCTTTGAAGAAGACTAGTATGAGGGAATGCCCACTGTCTATGTGGATGATGCTCTTACCATGTTGACAACAACGGGGAAAAAGAACTTGTGGCCGGCATAGGGAATGCATGGGTAAATGAGACCCCAGAACCCTCCGCTGGGTACAAGATTGGTCCCCGAAGTAGTCAAGTGACAGAGTTGATGGCTGTGCATCAAGCCATTCTCACTGCTGTCCAACGTCAACTCCACGAACTGGTCATAATCACAGATTCTGATTATGTACGGAACGGGTTCGTGGAGCACCTGGTTAACTGGAAAACCAGAGGCATGCTATGTGCTAACAACAAACCATTGAAACATGGGAAATTAATTCAAAACATTGATGATCTGGTCACCTCGAATGGGATGACCATCTACTGGGAAAAGATCAAGGGTATTCCAAAGTAGAGGGACCAGATAAAACTGGGAATGATTTAGCTGATCAGCTGGCCAAAACCAGAGCCATCCGAGGGGATCTACTTGAGATCGAGTCCCTGTTGGGGGAAATCCAGGTCACTGCCATCACTAGGTCCCAGAAAAATGCTCAAAATTAACTCTCAACTGCACAATGGAGTAAGGAGACCCCAGATGCTGATTTGATTACAGGTCAAAAAGGGGATCCAATAATTGGTATGTTTTATCAACACATTGAGGACCCTGAGAACTTTCCCCTGACGGATACCGATTACATAGGGAAAGAGGACCTCAGAGTGTTGATGAAATGTCCAAATATGTTCAGAATCCAAGGCGGTTTGTTGGTGAGGAAATCCATAGCTGGTCATGATCAGTGGGTGGTCCCTACCTCATTCCGTAGCCTGATGTTAAGTCATGCCCATGATGCGGCCACAGCCAGTCATAGGGGGTTTCATACAATAATTGAAATTTTAAGAGAGGTTGCATACTGGCCACACATGGGGCAGGATCTCGACCAATATTTGAAGGGGTGTCTTGTGTGTGCACAATTTCAGCCAACATCCCTCACACACCGTGCGCCTCTCCAAAAGAGGGGGATGGCACGGCCTTGGTCAGATTTACAAGTCGATTATATCGGGCCTGTGATTCGCTCCTCGAGGGGAAATAAGTACATGTTGACCGTGATATGCTTGTTTACTAAATGGGTGGAATGTCTCCCGGACCCAAACTGCAAGGCAGAAACAGCAGCTGCCCTGATGATAAACCACATCTTCTCTCGTTTTGGACTCCCCCAAAGGATCGAGTCAGACCGAGGTAACCACTTCACTAGCAAAGTAATGAAAAAGATGTGGGAGATACTTGGGGTCAAAAGGAAGCTACACATCGCCTACCGGCAAGCCTCTAGTGGTGCAGTGGAGAGATACAATAAAACAATTGTGAGCATATTATAAAAGTTTGTGGCGGATTCTGGGTCAAGTTGGGATATTCGATTACCTCTTGTCCTAATGGCCATCAGATCTACACCTTCATCTGCAACTAAAATGTCACAGTTTGAGCTGATGACTGGACGCAGGATGGTGCTTCCCCAGCAAATGCTCTACAGAACCCAAGAGCAGACATTAATCAATGCCTTCACAACTCATGAGTATGTTGAAAATCTAAGAAAAAACCTTCAACATGCTTTTGCCTATGCTCAGCGAAATCTAGAGAGATCTGCAGACAGCATTAAGACCCACTATGACTTAAAGACTACTAGAAAAGAATACTATGTAGGAGACCGGGTCTACTTATACAATTTCCAAAGGAACCAGGCCAAACAGCGAAAAAAGATTCCTAGCTGGAGGGGACCTTTTGAAATTTTAGACAAAATCTCACCAGTCGCCTACAAAATGCGCATCCCCAAAGGCAGTTTGGCAGAAGGGGAAGATAAGTGGGTCCATATTAACCAACTAAAGTGTTGCCATCCTAGGCACACTCTGCAGCAACTGGAGGAGTCTACTGGAACCACAGAGGGGGTCACTCCAGCTCCCTAGAAATGCCCACTATAAAATATTCCTTATATAGTCAATAACTTACAAATAGAAAAATGTGTCCTGATTTGTCAAAATGTATGTGTCCGCACCGCTACATTAATAGTGGTGTGGAAATGTCTACAAATATGTTTTTGCTTTGTCCTCCTAGAAATGGAAACCATGGAGACTAAAACCAAGGAGGACCACTCAGGGACCGGGAGGAAAGATCCAAGGGGCCCGGGGAATCGCTCAATACTCACATCAGGACTGGGTGAGAAGAACTGGTCAATCCACTCCTGATGGAGGAAAAGATGATGAACTTTGCCATTTTTGGAACCAAAAGAAAAGAGACTGATCATCCCAGTCTTGCGACTTCCCATTGATGGAAGATGAATGTCAAATCGCAAGGGGAGGCTTACGGGATGTTCTGACCCACTGGCTCTGCCCTGCAACATCACTGTGTGCTGCTTTCATCAGAAACAACAGCAAAAAAGCCCTATGCACTAAAAATCTCTGAGAAGTGAGCAGGGAAACCTGAAAAATAGGCCGTCAATCCATTTTGCTTATGTCAGTGGTAAAAACAGGAGACCACACTGCCAAAACCTATCATTGTGCTGCCCAGAGAGTGAAATGAAACTACTTGAAAAGGCAGTGCTACATTCCAAAGGAAAACCCAGAAGTGCTTTAAAAATCTGTTTTTCCTTGGCTGTTGAAAAGTGCAAAATCATGGTTCCCAAACAGCAGAGAAGATCCAAAATGCTCACCATCACCTTATTCAAGGAATCCCCATAAGCAAAATGTCAGGAGAAGCACCTTTAATCATAAAAACATCCACATTCAAAAGATGCTTGCCTGGGAAAAATATGTCAGATATGGGCACAGTACCACCGCTCGCCTGTATCCAAGCTGTCATTTACCTATACTGTCAGTTTAAAACTTGTGTCTTAAAATCAAATTGTAGAAAAGAAGAGACTTGCCATCAAAAGCAATATGGGTTGCTACAATTCAATTTCTATGTTTTAAAAAGACTGGAATTAAGAGTTCTATGTGTATATTTGTAGAAAATGTAAATTGTATTTTAGAAAAGAAAATTTTAAACAGTGTTTTAAAAGTGAACTAATGTCAGCCACACTGGACTTCAAAGACATTCCACAGCTGCTCCCAAACAAAGGAATCTTCCTCCTGCTCTCTGCTCAGGAACTGGCATTGAGTTGTTAATGGAGGTGGGAGGAGATTTTTCGCCTGTTGCTCTGAGTGGAGACAAAAGACTCCCTTGACTGAAAGGAAATGCAAATTCGGGTGTCAACAGAAACCAACTTCCAAAGGAAGTAAAGCCTGGGAGTGCTCTGGCCCAGTCCAACCTTGGAGGCGGGACTTGACAAATATGTGTATCTTAAACCCCTTTGGGAGATACTTAAATAGGGACTGTTTAGGACCTAGAGACACACACATTCACCCATTAACTGATTTACTGGAGAAGCGATCTGCAGGAGAACCCAGATCCAAGACTACAGAACTCTGAAAGCAGAAGGCCTAATTCCAAAGCTGAACCTTTCTCAGCTGGCCTTTAAAATCTTGCAATTTGATTTTAACCCCAGCCTTCCAAGGGGAACCCCATAAAAAGAACAGCTGGGTGTGCTGTTTCTGCTTTCTTGCCAAGAACTCTTGCTAGAACCCAGAGATCCAAACCAGTAGAGCAGAGCTGTAACCCAGAACCAACCCATCAGATCCAGAACCAGAGTGCCGTGCAGTGACCAGAGTGTTGTGCTGAGTGCAGAAACCGGGTGCCTGAATCCTGTCCGGTGGGCTAGCAGATTCCAGTCCAAAACTCTTTGACCAGATCTTTGACGGGCCTATTCCAAAACCATATTTGTGAGTATCTAGCATAGAATTGTCCATAGCCAATCTGTTATCCTTAAGTAACCCTATCCAAACCATTCTAGCATATCCATAACTGCATTGTAGAATCTCTTTTGTCTTTTCTGAATCTTTTACTCATCCATATAGTCCTTTGATAATTGTAGTGATAATTTCATCTTTGCGCTAATATTTTTGTTGAAGAAAGACAAGTGTCTTGGCGGGCAAAAGTCAGAGCATAGGTGCTGCTGTTCTGGTGGCTGTCCCGTTGGGTAGCTTGCATCTTCATAGCCTCCCTTAGTGTAATGAAAATTCTTGTTTGTAATTCAAAAGCGCATCTGTCATTTGAAAATGTTGACTCTTTTTGAGAAAAATCGACCTTTGTTACAACCTTCATAACTTCTGAACCGTGCATGCTAGAAACAAGTGTCAAATTGAAGCTAACATCCTCAGCTTTCAAACGAACCTAAAACCGCATTCCAACTCCTTATAGTTTTTCTGTAATCGCGTTTCTCGAGCGCTGAAAGGTTTGCCACGATTCTGCATTTGGTTCAATTTCATCACATGTAAAATAGCTATTTCTTGCATCTGACCTCAGAATTCAGTTTCCATTCCGATAGTCATTCAATCCTCATTGCTAGTGTTTACCTGAAGCTATCCAAAGCGGCTCCCACTAGCTTTGAATCCCATTTAGAGAATTAAATCAATTTTTAGCATTTTTCCCATTCATTCCAAACCACATTCAAAAGCATTTGAGCTGGTTTGAAATCATTCCTGTTTATCTCTCAACTTGCTGTGGGGAATTGGGATTGAAACTGCATTTGTAGAATGTTCATTCCGGAAACCTGTTTTCTCTCCTTCCATCTCTATATTGCATATTAGGGGGGATTGAGTAGTATCAGGGGGAAGGAGTGATTACATTGCACTTGATTGAACACACAAAAGTATTATTTCTGTGCTACATCAATTTCCTATCGCTGCATCTGACTTAACCCACACAAAGTTTATTCAATGCTACATTATTCTTCTCATCCATACTCTACTGATTAAAGAGATTGTTGATGGTAATATCACCCATTGGTGATCATCGTATAAACATTAATAAGTGTGATATCTAGATATTGTTGAAATTCATAAACGTGTGATATATATCTTGTTCAATCCATAAAATAAATCTTTTAACTTTGCAAAACAACCTTCTTCTTGGTTCAGTGAGACCGGGGGATTCAAAGAGAGGGGCGTGATTTAAGGGTACATCATTCAGAAATAAAATAACTTTAGACATAAAAATATATAATTAAGGGTTCCAGCTGGGCATCACACGCTAGGCATTGGATTAGGTGGAGTGCTGGGTTGAAATCACTTACAACATACAGCGTTGAGTGTAATTACTGGAAAACCGAGTGCCCACATCATCCTCAGTATGATGGTCTAGGTGGACAGTCAACTGCATCAAGAGGAATGACTAGGCCTCCACTGACACCACTCCAGACCGATGGTGACCCACTGATGAGTATATTCAGCTCTGCAAAATATATAGGGTAAGGAGAGGTGTGTGATTCAGAAGATGTGCCTTGAGCAAAGCCTATATGTGAGTGTGTGGGTAATTGGTGAACAGTTTTTCCCTTAACAGGAGATCTTTTAGGAAACTGGTGTACTCCCTTTACAAGATGGTGGGGATGTTTCTCAGCATTGATTAGCAGGAGAGTTTCTGTGAGGTAGTTTGGAATCTTGAAAAATATTCTGATAAAAATATTCTAAACTACCTTTCATTCTAACATTGGTTACAGCAACCATAGATCCAGAGAAAAGGGAAGGAAAAAAACAGAGGAAGCCATCAGTGAGCAGTTCAGAAGAAAGAAAGCTGCACGTTCAGAAATATTCCTGCATCAGCAAAACTAAGATAAGTACTGGTGTTCATTTTCAGTGCATATAGTTTAGCTATTTTAAAAGAGAAATAAGTAGTAGTACTAAGGAAAATACTTATGAAGTGATATACCCAGGACACAGTCACAATGGACCAGGAATCAGGCTGGTAGGTAAAGGTAAATATTTATGTATTATTTAAAATTCAAATTAAACACAAGTTTTAATATGTGGGACAGCAATCACCAATGTGGTGATAAAACAATTCAGAAAGTAAGTAAGGCAATTGAATTCACTCACAGCAATACAGAAGATAAAACACAGGGAAAAGAACAGTTTTGGTTTGTTTGAAAAGATAGCGTTAAGTTAAGGTTTCCCCCTGCAAATTCTCAACTCACAAAGAAGCAATTCTACACAGATGTAAGTAAGCAGCAGGTATTCAGGAATATCGAAGAGAGTACATTGTTTGAATATAATCTTCCCTCCCCAAACAAGAGAGAAAAACGTTTTTGGAAATTTTACACTTTTAAAATGACAGTTGAAAATGGCTGTGTGCAACAATGAAAAGTATGCAAAAATCCATAAATGGATATAGATTCCTATGGGAGCAACACTGACAAGATCCTAACAAACATAAGCTATCATAAGCTATCATATGAGCAACAGAACACACTTTGAATCAGAATGGAAGTTTTGGAAATACTTTGAATGGGAAAACACACGTGTAAAAGTTTTGCTAAATTTCTAATTCCCACCTAAATTTCACTAATGCGATTTTGAAGACAAACGGGTAAAATTTACTGTTGCTGGATGTGGTGGTTAGGGATGTAGCTAAGGATCTTAGGTTTAACTCAGAGTTGAAATGAAGTCTCTAGCTATAGAATTGAGGATGTTATGCAAGTTTGAATAAGAGGCGTTTTTGGAAAATAAAGGCGCGAAAATGAAAACAGAAATCAATTTTTAAAATGACACTTATGCTCTAAACTAGATATTCAGGCTGGTTACCAGTTTGAAACACAGTAAGCTCCAGAGTGGTCCGCGGAACCAACTCCAGTACCTCCGAGTCCGCCTTGGAGGACTCAGTCTGATTACCCGAGGGAGGATTAAGGGTTTGGGATTTCACAAGACAAAAGGATTGTAAAGAAGTTATCACTAGCACAAGGAATCAAAGCAAGGTTTCAAGACTGGGGTGACAATATAACACGTTCTTAAATTAAAGACAGGATGAATTATAGATTGGGATAGGACAATGTAAGGCAACTATCCTATGGGTTACTGTGATTGCTATTTATACTTACAGTCCACTTTAATTTAAGATTTGGACCATCAAGGGTTGTGGTCATCCGGATCAGGTCTACAGACAGCAGGGTATTTCTGGCAGAATTGGATCAGCTGGGCAGTTCTGGTCAATTGGACTGGCATCGCTGACTGGACTGGATTGGATGGGATTGGCCCTTCTGGTTGCTGGACACTGTAGATCAGTGGGATGGTGTGTTTCAGCAGGTAAGCATGAACAGTAGCAAGCCAGACTGGATCAGAATTATTTCCTTTAAGTTTTGGGATGGTTTCAGGATTTGGGCCTAGCTGAAGAAGAGTGCAGTAAATGTTGAGTGAGGCCTTTGTTTGGTAAAGAAATCTAGAATTAGTACCATGATGAAGAATTCAGGTACAGAGCTTCACGCGGAAATCAGGATTGAGTCAGGACTCAGTCTGTGTGTTGTGAGGGTCCCTTATTTATCCTGCCAAATGACATCACTAAGTTTATGGTAGTGGCGGACTTAAAACCCACACCCACCATGCTATGAGTATGAGTGGTCAAAGGCACAGTTCCCTCTTTGCTGATAGGATGACAGAAAAGATTGTCAGGTTTTATGATGTGACTTGGGAACCTCCCATAATGATTGGGTCCAAAATGTAACTTTCCCACAAATATACATTTATATACTTATGCCCTCTAATAAAACTGGACACATACATTAGATATTTTGTGGGTTACATTTACATCCAACTCCCACGTCGGTGAGACCTGGTGTTGTATTTCTATTGAAATTTGGCAATTGTAATCATAAAGGTTTGGCCTAACAATTCCTAACTCGGTACATATTTGTGCAATCACCCCTAGAACATGGGTACACAATATTAGATTTGCAGCATTAATAGTCTCTGCGTAATTAGTGTTTTTGCATAACTTTTGTTCCTTACGCAGTAAGAAATCCTACCAAGTTTTCAACTGGCTAGCATGAGTTAAAATGTATATGTATGTACCTTTCACACATTTGCTTATTCTTGCCACCAAGTTAAATGCATTGAAGTTCTGTGGCAAAATAAGTAATTTAAATTCAAAATCCATCTTCAGGTTTTTTTTTTCCTTACTTCCCAAGTGGGAGCAAATGGCAAGTCCTTTGAAGTTCAATGAGAAGGCTACTCCGGGAGAATGGAACATTCTGGCCCTCCCCTGTAAGAATGAGTGTTCAAGCCTGCCATTGTCTTTGCCTGGGGCCGAGACGAATGTCTAATGAGTCCTTTGTCATGAGTATGCGAGGCCTCCCCACAGCAATTAGTTCTTTCCTGCCAGCATTGAAGTGTCAATCTGAAGTGTCAACCTTTCCCAGGCTGAGGACTGTCAAAGCAGAATTGTAATAGTTAATTTACTCAAGAATTGGTTTTAACTTTAAGTTACCTACATCTTTCATTAAAACATATAAATAAACACAGTTTATAGGGGATTTTGCCATTAGAAATCCTTTGACATTTCTTCAAGAATTAGGCCTTTCAACAAAAACATGCTTTCAAAACAAGCGATTTTGCACTTTCTTCATGGAAAAACACATTAAACTGAGTTCTTTTAAATCCGATTTTCCTATGCAGCACACACATTTTATTCAGCACCAGTTCTTCCCTTGAGTACTGGGATTTGTTTGCAGTCTGGATCATGTATCCAGCCTTTATTTAAAGTTTCGGTCTGCACAGCTGAAATTGTTACATGTTGCAATTTTAGCTGCATTTTTCCTGTGGAACTGAAAACAAATGTTCCTGGACTGCATTTTCCATAGATACATTTCAGAACTACTATCAATCAATGAGGTCTGGTTCCTCTGGCCACACTGGATGATCCTGACATTTCAGTACCCTTCTTAATCTCAATGATTCAATGGAAAATAAATGGATCTAGTGCCAAAAACAGCACTTTTGAAGGTTGCAAAGCTACATTTCAAAATGCATTTTGGTTTCAGCACAATTCTGCTGCTTTGCTCCATGTTGAATGTAACAGAACTCACTGGCAAGCTTATGCAGTGAGAACTATGTTTTTCACCTTCCCCCCTGACTGTGTGTGGCAGGGTGTGCAGCATTTTCTTGGTTGTGACCCAATGCAGTTTTGCACATTTTGGCGCACACAGGAGTACTCTCTCTGCTGAGCCATCGTGGGGGTTGCTATGCAGCAAATTAGGAAGGGGCTCACTCTCATCCTCTTCTTGCTCTGAAGCTAGCAAGAGACCTGAGACTTCAGCTTGCCTGTGGAAAGGCTTGAGCCTGTTAACATGGAATACCTGAGGGGCTACCCCAGGGACTCTCATGTCAGCCAGATAATTGTCTTTGCCCATTCTTGCAGATGATCCTGAAGGGTCCATTCCACTTGTCTGCCAAAGTTCTAGGGTTGGTAGGCTCCATCACAAGGATTTCCTGTCCCAGAGTTCAATCCACTTGCAAGGCTTTAAGGTCATGCCAGTATTTATTCAGTTCCTGACTGGCCCTGAGATTCGCTGTTGCCTGACCCATCATCTGTGTCATTCTCCGTCTGAGGCCTAACGTATGGGATGTCGAAAGAGTAACTCAAAGGGGCTGAAACCAACACGCTGTTGAGGTACCTCTCTGTAAGTGAACGGCAGGCATGGCAAGAGGAGATCCTATTTCATCCTATGGGGCTTTTCCAAAGTGCCTAGCATGCCCTTGAGAGTTTTATTAAACCTCTCAACCAGACCATTGGTTTGGGGCTGATAAAAGGTGGAAAACTTGTAGTTTACCTCGCACTCTTTCCACATGGTGTTCATGTAACTAGACATGAAGTTGGATCCTCTGTCAGAGACAATCTCCTTTGGGAATCCAAGCAGGGTGAAAATGCCCAGTAGAGCCCAGGCAACCACCTTGGTAGAAAAAGGCCAAAGGGATAGAGCCTCAGGGTACATGGTGGCATGATCAACCAATACCAGCATCAACCGATGTCCACCTGAAGTGGGAGGGTCGAGGGGACCGACAATGTCGATGCCCACCCTCTCAAACGGTGTGCCAACCGCTGGCAATGGCTGCAGTGGGGCAATGACACTGCCTCCAGTCTTGGCCGACAACTGACAAGTTGGGCAGGTCCTGCAGTGGGGCTCGACTTCTACTCCCATCCGTGGCCAGTAGAAATTAGCAGAGAGCCTCTGCTTAGTCTTCTTGGGACCAAGATGACCAGCTAAGGGCACCTCATGCACCAACTGCAGCAGGAAGGGCCTTTAAACCTTGGGTACCACCAACCTCTTGAGGGCACCAGGGTCAGGCTTAGTGGGCTCACTAACAAGGAGCTCACCCTCCCAATAGATTTGGAATGTCCTAGGCACTTCTCCTTGTGCCTTGGACAGGGCCTGTTTCCTCAGACCCTCGAGAGAGTAGCACTCTCTCTGTCCCTTACAGAAGTCCACCCGGGAGGGTCCTTCTTCAGCCAACAGGCATTCAAGGTCGGGGTGGTCCTCCGGGTTGAGAACATTTCCTGCAGGAGGGTCCTCTGCCTCTTCTCCCTCAGTAGTTGAGTTTGGGTTTTCCACTGGACCCAGCACATCCGGAGCATGGATCCAAATGGGTGCTGTAGGAACAGCATGAAGAGAAGAGGCCCCCTTCACAAGGTGGTCTTCTTGTTCTTCCACCTTCTTGCCTTAGGCCTCGTATTTGGCTCGGGTACCTGACTCACAATCAGACCCTGTGTCACCTGTGACCTAGTGACTGCAGCAGCAGTCATGGGTAGACCATCCAAGATCAACCCCAGCTCTACTAGATCATTTCCTAACAGAATGTTAGCAGGGACATTGTCCTGAACCCGGACAGGAAGCTTTGCTTTCTTGTCTCCAATCATGAGTGTGACTAAGGCTACAGGCGATAATTTGGGAGGCCCACAAGCTAACCTGGTGGTTCTCAGAGGAGCACCTACATAGTCCTCTGACTTGAGCAGGGTCCTGTCCACCACTGTCATGCTTGCCACAGTGTCTCTCAAACCAGTAGAAGGCTGGTCATTCAAGAGGACACTTCTCAAAAACCTACGGGTGTTCTGTGGGATTGTCGCCAGTACTTCTGCGTACTAATCCCAGGCCCCAAGGAACACTAAGAAAATCTCTACAGGAGCACCAAATGTGATCCTTGTAGAGGAGGGGAGGACAGTGGTTTCCACCTCAGACATGGGGTAAGGGTAGCTCAGGCTGACAGCCTGTACTCCAAGTGCCTTACCTTTACACTTGGAGTCACCCTTCTTGTGATCCACAGCCCGACATTCCCAACAAGTGCCAGGAATGCAGGTTTTTGGGTTTTAGGAGAGGAAGGTTTTGGCTTACCCAACTGTGATTGCTTTTGCGACTCCTCAGCTCTCTGAGAGGTCTCCTTCTCTTTGTCCTTGTCCTTCCCACTGGAGTCCTTAGGGGACACCCGGTGGGAGACTCACTTTTCAGCCAACCTAGCCAGCTTAAAGGGATCCAAAATGTTCTGGTCAGCAACATACGAACGCAGCTCTGGTGAACAGGTTTCAGAACAATGCTAAAAAAACAACAGGTGGGACAATTCAACAAACATTTTCACTTTGTAACCATCAATCCACCCCATCAGGTACATGTGTGGAGCTCTCATCCAGTCAACCCAAGACATATTCTCTTTTTTCTTAAAATCCCCGAACCTTTTAAGGTATTGGGTAGGTGTCTTGCCAAACTTGGCAATCAAAGAAGACTTCATGCACTCATACTGACCCCTTTCTTCCACACTCAGTTTCAGTATTCAGTCATATCCAGTCTGAGGCACTCTGCTTAACAAGCACTTAGCCCAATCTCTCTTATCAACATCATGAATTGCACAAGCCATTTCAAAAGCTTCAATCCATTGGAGGATATCTGAACCCTCCACAAACACACCAACCAAATCTTTCATAAACTTGGTGACTGGGGACCTGACACTCTTAACTGGTTTATCGGAAGTCTCCACTGTAAATTTGTCTAGCTGGATTCTCTGACATTCAGTGTCCTTGTCTTTGAGTTCAAGATCCCTATTCTTGAGTTCCACTTGCTGTGCCAGCTCCTCTTTCTTAAGCTCATCTTCTATTTCCAACTTGCAGTATTGAAAGGGGCACCTTGATGTCGATAGTTCAGGACCGCAAAGAGTTTGTGAAGAACTGTGGCCCAGCAAGGACGTCGAGTCGTCCGGCGTCTCTACGGTCTTTGGGTGGCGGGAAACCCACCGGTGGATGCTCCTTGGCACGTCGACGGGCTGGCCTTCTCCGGCGGGATAAGGCAGGTGGCGGTGCGGACGAGTGCATCCATGAATCAAAGGTATTAGGCAAAGGAGCGTGCGGCTGCGGTCGTCGATGGCACGGCATCAAGCAGTCCCCTCTTCTGAGCAAACCGGCTTTGACGGGCCTCTAGAGGTTATAGCAAACCTGTGAACCCTTTTCGACGACGGTGGATGGAATGTCCGGTGCTTATCTTCATTCTCAGCGGTCCCAGTCTCCGGTCAGCAGCCTTCCGAGGGTCTGACTTCCAGGGCTCTTCAGCGGAGGTTACCAGTGCTCGATGTTCCCTCAGAGCACAGGAAGAGGGTGCCTAACCAGGTCTTCTCTTGGATCAGTCTCGACGGCATTCAGCTTTTGGATTTTGGCAAAGGGAGACAGCAGTCAACCTTCTTCTTCAGGCTCAGCTTCGAGATTAAGCATCAGTTTCAACTTAAGCTTCTGAATGATATTTAGCTGTGAGAGGCCCCCAGATATACTAGTTGATCTCTCATTCATTCTGGCAACCATTCACTCAGAAGTGCATTCAGCAGTCAGTGAGCCAATCAGGCATACAGTGCATTCAGGCCATTCCCCTCCCTCTGAGACACTCACAACAAGGAATGTGTACTGGGAGAAGTGCCCAGCCATTCAACACAACACACTGCATTCATACCAGTTTCGGGCAGGACTGTCTCAGTTATTGTGTCAAACACCAGAAACCAGACATCCACAACAAGAAGTGCATATTGGACACACACTCCATTCACCCTGGTCCCACCCACAGGGTGTACCCACAACATACCATCACTGGGAAGGCTCCAGCCAGTCTGGCCTGGACTTCACAACAACACCGTATATGGAACTTCCACCCAGCGGCCAGTCAGGGGGAAGGGACAGAGTCAGGGCTTCCCAGGACTTTGGGAAAAAAGGTAACAGGCAATAGAAAGCAAGAGGCCACAGGGGGGCATCTTGTTTCCTATCAGGAATCAACTGATTCCCATGGCAGGGCCTGGGTATCCCAAAATGGAGGATACACAGAGCACCTGTCAAATTCAACATGGAGCTGCCACCAGCCCATACCCTGCTCTGTGGGCCACCCACAGGTGCCCAAAAACATACACTAGGGGCACAGGGTTGTACCCCCACACATGGGTTCCATAAGGGTATCCCATGGGTCTGTATACCAAACAAAAAACAGGAAGAGCTGCACTGTCAGGAGTCCCACATGGACTCCTGGGCAGAAATCAATACAGAACACAAATGAAAAAGTACTACAGGACAAGGACAGAGAGGCTGTGTCCCTCCAATGCATTTCCAGCATCACACTCAGGAAGCAGTTTCAATGGTTCCGGCTTTAGGTTTGTCAAATTATAATAAACACTTTGTTCTGTAATGCTAAAAACACAATGATTTGGCTCAAGCTGTGTTCACCCAGTTACACAGTGACAAGCACCGGCCTAAATCCTACCACAGCGCAGCCTTAAATTCAGTAGCCGCGGACTCCCAGCTTGTCTGTGAACCATTGCCAATGCTGCTTTTTTGCTAGAAAATATTGACTCACTAGTACCAGCATTCAGCATTGTTCTCCATAGCTATAAATTCTGACAGCCAGAGTCTGTGTCTACTTACCCATAAATCCACGCAGTATATGCTCACTCATCTTCCAATGAGATACATAGGGAGCCATACACTATTCTCCCAAGTTTAAAAAGAAATCTTCACTCAGTTCTGTTCCCAGGAGGGTCGACACTGGTGCAGTACATACACAATCTGCTCCTACCCCCCCTCGAAGCATGTGAGGGAGACTCATCCTGTCCACAGCCCTTTCTGAAAACAATCACAAGGCAGCTAAACAAGTTACAATTTTGTCTGCCCTGTGTGTGATACCTGGGCCATGAGATTTCGGCCAGGGAAAGACATTTATTGCAAAATCTGATTACAGCATTCACACTAAGAAGCAGATGAGAGGGATCCTCGGGATGGTCAGTTACTTTAGACAGAGGGTTCCAGGATATTTGACCATAGTTAAGCCCCTTCAAAACCTCATGCAAGATTCAACCCCCAAACTCCTGGCAATGCTCCAGGAAGCACTTACAATGGCTCCGGCTTTAGGTTTGCCAGATTATAGTCAGTCCTTTTTTTCTGTATTGCGACACACTCAATGGTTTTGCACAAGGTGTGCTGACCCAGTCACACAGTGAAAAGCAGTGGCCTGAAACCTACCACATTGTGGTCTTAGATCCAGTAGCCACGGGACACACACCTTTTCTGTGAGCTGTCACTGCTGCCACTCTATTGATAGAAAAGACTGACTCACTAGTACAAGGGTACCCTGTCACGATTTCAGTTCCCCACAGCATGTGTCCAACTCGCGCCTCACCCGATAAGAAAAGCTGCTAATTTCTGCCACTGATGTAACCTTGAACTGATGTTTCTGGGAAATGGCAGTCTCCACATGTTAACCCCTGACAGAATTCACTTGTATTTCCCATATATGTCACATGAGTTTACTGTGGGTTTTCTGTATTTTTCATTTTTTCAATGTATTGCGTGACTTCTCATTTTCCCAAATTCATTTTTCATCTTGCACTGTATGTGACTGTGCATTTCCTTTTCCCTGCCTATGATTTATCTTTATGACAAGCCCTGGCTGCATTTCCTGTGCGTGTGGTTTATCTATGCCAAGTACATGTGTGTTCTCCTGTGTTTGTATTTTGTGTATGAGAGATGCCTGGTCACTGTAGTGTGAACCTCCTTGCCTCTTGTTACTTAATGCCAGAATCTGTATTTGATTGCTGCATTGATGCTTCACTGTACTTGCTTTCAACATTGTCTGAACACTGCATCTTGTACCGTTACTTTATGATCTTTATAGTTACTTGGCTCCTGGCACACTGGACATTGCCCACCTTTTACCCTGTGTCTCTGTCGTATACAAGTAGCAGAAATGATTTCTTTAGTGTGTATGTGTGTCATTCTGCCTTGCTATGTGGACCTGTGTTGAGTTCTCTGTCCCCAGCATGGTGTGTAAGTATGGGTCTGTGTGGGGGCTGTGGACTCCAGCCCTGCTCCTGCCATGACAAAGAGACTCTATTCCCTCCAAAGCCCCGCCAACCCCCTAAAAACTAAACCTGTTTCCAGCACAGGCAATATCTGCCAGCTTTTATAGCCAGTGTCATCTGCAGCCTGGGGCTGGCCCTTGTATCTCTTCCTGAGAACTTCTCCCTCTCCCCAGTAACAGCATCTGTTTTCCCTGCCTTTGTTTTCACACCAGTCCAAAACCTTGGAACAGCTCAAAAACCAGTTCCCCCTGTTGTGTTCATCATGAGGGTGGGTGTGGGTGTGCTCTGGAGGGGCACTTGTGCTACACCCTTTGATTTCCCTCTTCCTTCCTGTCACCAAGCCTTTTTTTAGCTCTGGGAACAACCCAGAAACATGTTGTGATCATCATGGGGGTTTGTGTGGGTGGACTCTGGAAGGGTGGAGTGACAGCCTCCTAACGGTTTGGAGAGAGGACCTGGGGACTTGCGTTTTGGTTGCTGACAATGGTGTGCTGGACGGATGGGTGGGGGCAAATAAGCTGTGGAAGACTTTTAGCAGGTACCCTGCTCCCTGTCTGGCTTTCTCCCCTTTCCCTCCCCTTGCTCCTCTTTCAACCCAACTTGCTGTGTCTTACCACCAGTTGGGCCACCGGCCACCTCTACCTCTGTCCTTAGCCTTCTCTCTCCCTTTGCCTTTCTCCTTCTCTCTCTTCTTCTGTTTCTCTCTTTCTCTCTCTCTCACTCTCTCTCTTTCTCTTAATCTTTCTCTCTCTTTCTTTCTCTTTCTAGCTTTCTTTCTCTTTCTGCTTCTCTCTTTCTATCTTTATCTCTCTCTCCCTTTTTCTCTTTCTCTCTTTCTTTCCTTTTCTTACTCTATCCCTCTCTGTCTTTATCCACAACCTCTGCGGGTCTGTTGCCTGTCTTTTATCCGCCCGGGGCACAAGTCTCTCCCCCTTCTATCAGCCCTCACCCTCTCTACCAGCACCTTCTCTTGTCTGTCCCACTATCTCCCACCGGCTATTTTCTCACTCCCTGTGCTCTCCTTCGCACCCCAGCCACCCATACTTTCTTCTCTCTCTCCCCACTCCGTAGTCTCTCTCGCCCTCTCTTCACTTTCCCTGCAGCCTCTCCAACCCTTCCCTTCTTTCCTTGGTGTCCCTTCTCCACCCCCTGCATCCAAGGGTATGCTGCAGGCCCCCAGGACCTAGTAAATGGGGTTGTCTAGCCGTCTAGCCTGTATGCCTGCCATTGGTGCCCGCCTTGTGCCCGCAGACCGGAGCAGACAAACCCCTTTGTCCAGTGTGCCTAATGTACTCTGCTGGCAATAAGTTTACTTTGCTGCCAATAATAAATCTGTTCATGATTTCTGACCTGAATACTTTGGTGTATTATTTGGTGTTTGCACTCTTCGGTGTAACCTGCCTGTTATTGCCAGAGGGGGCACACAGTTAGCCTGCAAACACAACACACCCTCACTGGGTGTCTTAATCCTTGGCATAAAACTGTAGCTTTGCCTGGGGTCTCCCACACTTTGTCCTACCTCCCACGTCCAAAATTCAGTCTTGAATCCTGCCTCTTTGCTGCCAACCCTGCAGGACGGGGAACCACATGACTGTCTGACTGTTGTACAGAAATTTATTTCCCACATGCTGATTTATCAGATGTGCACCTGTTGAACCCCGCTGTGATTCTTTTAGTGGATGACTCGTGCCTCTGTGTCCCAGAAACTGGGTAATTGGTCTCTGGTTATTCTGTGTGTACCCCAAATGCTGTGGGATAAATTAACTCACTCAGCTGTGCTTTACTACATCACTTTGCTGCAGTGGTGCAAGAAACAGCAAAATGGCTGTGCTGACTCCTGTGCGTGCCAGGGTCTCTAAACTGCATTTTTGCAACAACCACAAAATGGCTGCATCACCCTGCCACACACATTTCAGGTGGGGTAGAAGAGAGTACTCACTGCAGGAATGTGCCAGTGTGCTCTGCAACATTTAACATGGAGTGAAGTGAAAGAGGCAGCATTACTTTGCTGAAAACCCAAAATGCCTCTTTAAAATGACACTTTTTTCAACCTTTAAAAGTGCTGCTTGGCGCTAAACTCATCCAGTCCTTATGAACCACTGTGATTCAAAAGGCTATGCAATGCCCAGGATCATTCATTTTGCCTCAGAGGAACCAGGCTTCATTTGAATGACAGCTCCAGTCAGAAGTATCTTTGAAAAATCAACCATGGGCTTTGTTTTCAATTTACACGGGAAACACGTCTATTTGCATTGCAAAAGTATCTAAAAATCAGCTGTTCAGAGAAAGACTCTAAATAGATGCCTGTTTAAATGTATCCATGCTGCAAAACTACTCCAGCACTCAAGAAAAGGACTATAGTTGCAGAAAGTGTGTATTTGCTGGAGATGAAAACCGAATTTAAAGAAGTAGTAAAATGTGCTTTTTCTGACTGAAGAGAGAAAATCACCTATGTAAAAGTAAATTGCTGTGTGAAGGCCTGCTTACTTAGCAGTGTAAAATGATTTGTTGCTGGTAAAAGTACACCTATAAACTGTTTTGATTCCACAGGTTTAATTCAAGATGTAAAACAAGAAAATAGAAGCTAAAACATATAGGCTAAGGTGGCAAGCTATAAAGAAAACTTGCTCTGCCAGTTGCTAGCCTTGAGAAAGGGTTACACCTCATAAACTTCTGGCACAGGAAAATGCTAATTGCCAGCTTGAAAGGCTTTGAATGCACAGGACAAAGAAACTTCACAAGCTCATCAGACATTCGTCTTTGCTCTAGGCTGGGACAATAGCCGGCTCAGACTCTCACCTGTCAAGTGTGAGGAGCAATAAAACATTCAATCAAGAGAGAGGCCCCTCATCCTGTTTCAAAGAAACTGACAATTGGCAGCAGTTGGGAGAAAGAAAAAAAAATGGATCAAGTGACAATGGACTTCCTTTTGGTTTTAAAGGCTATTTTGTAACTGAACGTTAAAGATGTTTAACTTTGCAGCAAGATTTTAGCAAGATTTAGAAAAAATATGAAAAGTTTGTCGTTCTAAATCTAATTTTATGCTATTTCCTTGAAAACTTGGTAGAACTCATTACTGCATAAGGAACAGAAATTATAAAAAATGACAGATTACGGGGAAAGTATTGATGTCGCGAACATAACATTTTGCACATACATCCCTGGGGATAATTCACATCTGTATACAAAATTGGGGATTTTAGGCCAAATCTTTCATGTTTAAAATTCCCAAAATGTGTCAGGAGGCGATACCAGGTCCCACAGACGTGGGGTTTGGATTGAAATATGATGCACAAAATATGTAACCTGTGTATCTGATTTTCTCAGAGGTTGCAACTGCATAAATATGTGTTTGTGACAAAATGAGATTTTGGTTCCAGAAGCTAGGGGAGGTTTCTAAACACTGTAAAAATCACCCCATAAACATGACATCCTTTTTCGGTGATCCAATCAGCGAAGAGCTAGGAGGAGACTTCTACCTTGCCCAATCCTATTATTAGAGGCGCGAGTAGTAAGCCTGCCCCTGCCATAGACTGTAGTGATGTCATCTGGCAGGATAAATTGGGCCCCTGACAGCATGCAGACACACACTGATTCTGGACTTTCTTCCTGGATTCCTGTGTGACGTCCAGTTCCTGATTTCTTCATCCTGTGTGATCCTGAATCCAGATTTTCATTACAAAGCCAAGGCCTATACATTGCTGACCCCATTTTCAGCTAGGCCTCAAATTCCAGCTAGGCCTCAAATTCTAAAAAAAACCATAAGCCCAAGGAAAGCATCCTGATCCAGCCTGGCTTGTTGTTACTAGATGCATGTCTGCTACAAACCTGCTACCCCACTGATCTGTAGTATCCAGTAACCAGAATTGCCAGTCAAGTACAGTCCGGTGACCAGAACGGCCCAGCTGATCCTGCCCCACCAGATTTGCCCAGCTGTTCTGTGTTAGACCAGATCCATGCAGTGACCAGATCCCTTGACGGTCCAAAATCCTAAATTAAAGTGGACTGTAAGTATTAATAGGAATCATAGAAAACCATAGCATACCGTGCCTTGCGTTGTCCTGTCCCAATCTCTAAACCATCATATCCTTACCTAATAACTTGTAACATTGTCAGAATCCTTATTGCAATCCTGTCCTTGATTTGTCCACACTGAGTTTCTTTTCTGTTTTCACTAACCAATTTTTCTAAAAACGCCTCCTATTCTACATTGCATACCTCCCTCAGTTTAATAGCTAGAGACCACATTTAAATTCTTGATTAGATCTAAGACCTATAGCTACACCCCAATCCAAAAACCAAACTCAAAATCTCACCCATTTTTATTAAAAACTGTTTGGTTAATTTTAGGCGGGAATCAGCATTTTAGCAAAGTTATTTTTAACCTTCCATTCAAATTTGAATTGTTTATTTTTGCTCAAACTATTGCTTATGACTGCTAGTGTCTTTCCAATGTTGCTTCCATAGAAATGTGTACTGATTTAGGGATTTTTGCACACTTTCAGAGTTTTTTTCAGCCATTTTCGAGTGTCATTTTAACATTGCAAAGGTTTAAATCCGTTTTTCTCTCTTGTTTGGGGAGGGAAGGTTGGATTCAAATTCTGTTTCATATTCCTCATTCCTGATTACCTGCTGCTTCATTGTATCTATTTAGAATTGATTATTTGTGGGTTGAGGAATATTGCTGGGGGAAATTCTAACTTGAGTGCTAGCTTTCCAAAAAGTCAAAGTGTTCCTATTTCTCTGGTGTTTTCTATTTTGTGTTGGTAAAGGGTTAATTTAAGTGCATTGTTCACATTCCTATTTGTTATTGTCACTACATTGGTGATTGCTGCTCCATATTAAAAAGTATATGCTTGATTTGAATTTTAAATAAATAAATATTACCTTTACCAACCAGCCTGATTCCTGGTCCATTGTGATCCGGGGTATTTGAAAAGGGGCCGTGATATGAGTGATGTATCCCTCAATTATTGAACCTATATATAACAAAATAAGCGTTTCAGATGTGAGCTGCATACCAGGCTGAGACCAGGGTGTATCGCCTGATTGAAATCCTTAGCAGATTTGGGGACTTGTGCCGTGATTCTGAGTTTGATTACCACCCTTGACAGTCTGGCACAGCAGACTAACCTGCAGGATAGTGACACTTTGCTTGGTTGGTGTACTTTGCTACACTGCACAAGCGCCTCCCAAAACAAATACTCCAAGACCAGGCCGATCTGTAAGAGTAAAGGTAATTCAACCCCGAAATAATTAATAAACAAAGAACATTCTCTAAATGGCTATCCCAGTCGAAATTAGTGTGGCTAGGGAGCACCTCCTACACAATTTATTCTCAGGGGTGAGTAGCCATAACAGAATGAACATGTCTGGCTGCAGGAAATCACGCAACAAGTCACTGCCATGGACCTGGATACATGGCGGGACAATGGCCCATTACACCAAGCTCTTAGTGAATTGTACATGGCCGCAAAAATGAAAGAGGAGCAAAGCAATTGCCAGAATTGCGGCCTACCTATACCTCCACAAAGGAGTGATACGGGAAAAGCACGCTGAAAACATAGTTCTGGCACAGAATCAAATGGAATTATTAGAGAAAATCCAGAATGATCTAGACTCAGTAGAACAAAGGCTACGGGAGAGCCAAGAATTAGAGGTAAAATCTAGGGATTCTTTCACAAAATTAAAAGTAGATCTGGCTCTCTTACAGCAAGAGAATGCAGAGCAAGACACCCAATTACAGGCACTAAAAGAGGAGTGCCAGGAAAGGGTTAACTCTTTGCAAGAGAGTCAACACAAGCTGGCGTAACAATTACAGTTTAACAGAGCCTGCGCAGAGCACATTTTTACCCTATAGGACCAGATAGACAAATTAAAAGAGGTAAATAATAAATTAATTGTTAAAGACCTCCAATCTCAAGAGGAATTTGATCAGGAACGTGAGAAATCCAACACTATAAAAAAAACAAAGAGATGACCTGGTGGAGCAGAGGGGCACCCTAAATCAAGAGAAAGACGCCCTAGGCCAGGAAATAGGTGAGTTAAAAACCGAGTTGCAGGAAAGAAAGTTTGCCCTACATGAGTTAAAGGAACTAAGAACTGAGCATGGGAAGCTACTAGAACACACCAGACGGGTAGAAGGTGCTCTGAAAGAGAAAACCCAAGCCAAAGACACCCAATCCCAGGAGATGAATCACTTGCAACAGAGAATATCCCAGTCCTCCCAAAACATGCAGGAAGCACAGAGGGACAATGAGGCCCTCTGTGAAAAGATTGTTGAACTCCAACAACAAGTAGCAATGCAATAGCGAATCATTGAGAGCAGTAAGGCCTTGATAGATGAACAAAAGGCTCAGATTTTTGCTTATCACCAGGAAATAGGGCCTGAAAAAGAAAAGGTAGCAAGATTACAGAAAGAAAGTGCTAGACTAAATTCTAACTGGAGGGACCTGAACAGGTAGAGATGGACAGGGCAACACCTGATCATTACATAAGGACCTCTGTACTCAGGGACTCCAACCCATTTAATACCATGAACACTGCCAGCTTCATGTCTACTGGCTCATATGAACTAAGGGCTATGGGGATGGCAGAATTCAATACGGTTGGTAAAATGGGACTGACAGATCAGTGCCCCCCAGAAATTGATGGACGGGAGTCCCTGTACAGATACCCAAATATTAGGGCAGATATCTCTGAGCAGGAAGATCCCTATGAGGGGAGAGTCAGGGAATTGGATACACAAAAATACCACCTTCCAAAAGATCAGTTTGTGAAATTTGGTAGGGAATTCCAGGAAATAAAGCCCAAAAAGAGTGTCCTGAAGCCCTCTACCCAGTTAGGGTAGTGGGGGGGTACTCTGCAAATCCTGGGAGCAGGGGAGAGTCAGAAGACTCTTCTGAGCACCACAGGAATAGGGAAACTAGGCCCCAACATTCTGCAAGCCTAGCAGTGCCTCTGATTCTGAGGACGAGTGGACTCGGGTGACTAAAACCAAGAAGTCAAACAAAATTAGGAGAGCTTTGCAAAAAGATCCCCTTAGACAGATCAAGGATATTAGGAGTGTTATAACTCCATATCATAAGAATGCAAAGTATTCTGTCTGGGAACACCTAGAATTATATGAACAAATGATGGATACTTTTCATATGAAGGACAGCCAGAATTGCATACAGTATGTGAAATGGACATTCTCCTTGAATACTCCAGTTTCTTTGTGGGACTGGAGGATCAGAACCACTCAAGATGGTCCACCTACAGTGCTGCCACCTTAAAACATTTCTCTGCATGCAGAAACCCCCAAGAGGCCCGCAAGGCAGCCTACAATTTGCAGTGCGGGGAAGATCAGGCCCCACAAGAATTTGTGCAGGAGCTCAAACGCGCCTTTGCGCAGACCACCAGGAGGGTGCGCACAGATAGTCGGGAGTTCATCACCACCTTCTTTCATGCACTCCCCAAATAAATAATGACCCAGCTGGTGAGGGACTTTCATGTGAAGAGATCACTGGACTGGGTCATAGAACAAGCAACCCGCATTTATGAGGTACAAAAACTGGCAGATAACAAAAACACAAAAAAAAACCAAACCAGCCAACACCCATGCTGCTGCAAAGGTGGCGGAGGTGAAGGTTGCCTCCATCCAATCAAAGAACCAGAAGGCCCTCGGGCCAAACCCAGACAGGCGGTAGTCAGGGAGGTAATCTCACAAATGGGACCCCTAACTCCCCTGAGTAAATCAGTCCCCGATATACGGGTAACAGACCCATCTTGGGGTATGTGTGGACTCCCCCAGCCCAAGGGCGGGATCCAACCAGGTAGGTACCACCCCATGAAACTTCCCTCCTAACTTTCCCTAGGAGGGCAGTAATCCCCAAATGCCGGGTTGAGTTTCTTTCCCCGATATCCTCAAAACCCCAACCTACAGAATCACTCTCCACTCTTTCTGCACTTTCAAGAGCCCAGACAGCCAAATCCGGGAGAGGGGAGGCCAAGGGTGGAGGGTTACCAAAATTCTCCAAACCCAGGGTACTATGGGAGAAGGGATAGTTACTCTTCCCGTGATTCAGCTAGGATTAACCAGAGACCCCCGTACCAGGCGGAACGGGTGTCACAACTGGAGCGCCAGGTGCAGAACCTGTCCCAGGATCTAGGTCGCATGTTGAGGGCTCAGCAGAACCCTCAGACGAACATGGCGGCTCAGAAACCCACAAACCAAGAGTCTGGTACTCCAGAACAATGACGGGGAGATAACCCCGACAACTCACCGGTTCCAGAGGAGGAGGCACAGGGGAAAGGAGGTGTACAGCCTTAGGGGAAGCTTCCTTCCTCACTCGTGAAAAACCCCTTGAAACCCGGGAACCGGAACAAAAATCTCCTTCCACAGAAAGTCTGCAACCCAGGGAACAGAGGGTGGGTAGGAGAAATAAAGAACCCAAAAAGGCCCATTTTGTGGAGGAGATTAGTGTCCTCCAATTTGAAGGGGGAGGATCCTTACAGGGTTCTGGGAAAAAGATTTTCTCCTTCAGGGATGGGGGAACTCCTCCCAAAGAAAAATGGGTCCCAAAACATCGGAAGGAAGACTGGGTGAATGTGGGGACTGAGTCAGAATCGCCCATCATTGAACCCCTGAGTCATAATCAAGGAAACTACACTGTCCAAACCTATTCTGGTGACTGCCTCCAAAATGTGGAGGGCGGCCTAGAATCAGGAAAAGGGGAGCCTAAAATACCCAAATATCCAACTGTCACATTTTTCTTGCAGATCCCCAAGCTCCCACACAGAATCATGCCCAAACAACCCCTGTGTCGGAGTCAAGAATCGGGAAATTGACCAACCAAATTGCCCAAAATGGACTTTGTCTTTTCCCCCTTGAGGAGAAGGAGGGAAGATTCTATGCCCCGGTCCAAGTACAAGGGCAGTGTACAGTGTCCGCACTGGTGGACACTGGATCCCAATCAACTCTTCTGTCAAAGAGGGCCTTTGATCAGCTGAATTCAGGAAGGGGGGAGAGATACCAGATCCTCTCACTCCTCTTCCTGGACAATTTCAGAACTTTGATGGGAATGAAATTCCTGTTGAGGGGACTGCGGATCTGGAAATAAAAATCGGGCAACACAAGGTGAAACACCTGGTCATAGTCGTGACTCCGGAGGGCACACCCTGTCTAGTGGGGAATGACATCCTGCAAAGGTTGTCCCCCCCTAATAGACTGTGTGAACAAGGTCCTCTGGACCCAGAGTAACCAGCCAATAAAATTAAAGCATAGTGTCAACCATGTTAGTTTAAATGGCACATGCCACACGGTTGAACAAAAACATGATCATATTGAGTTCCATTTTCAGAACAACCAAGTACCTGATGTGACAGTAATTGCTGTAGGACAACAAACAGGCTCAAGTGGCATTCCACACTGGATTATACCAATTCACAATCTGAAAATCCCAATTCCATAGTCAAGAGTGATGAGAAACCAGCTCAAAGTTTAGCTGACATTCAGAAAATTAGAGAACAGTTATTCATCCCTATTCATCCACATTCAGTTAAATGAGGGGAAGCAATATGTTCTCGCCCGAGTGTGCGTGAACAACAGTAAGAGCTTCATAAGTGAAGCCATGTTCCGACAGCTCCCAAAAGATCCAGCCATTCCCACATTTAAACTGATCAATAAGTGGGAAATGGTCCTGTAAACTCCCAATTCAAAATTCTCCTGCCTAGTTGGTGTATGCTTAAAATCTCTATCGGAAACAAAAGCATAGTGCATAATTGTTGGGTCGTGCAAGATATTCCTGCTGCATTCTATTTAGGCAGTGACATTTTCAATAGGTTTGCCATTAATTTGGACCTGATCAATTACAAAGTCTGGTCCCGATTAGGGGCTAATCTCATGGACTTTTATGATTCAGAAAAAGAATTTCAGTCAGCCCAATTGCTGCCGTATGCAGTTGAAGTTCAAATTGGAGAGGAAATCACCATCCCAGGATGGACACGACTATTCCCACTTGAATTAAAAAGAGGACAGAAACTGCAAAATCCTGACGCATATGTTCACCTCAACGCCCATCTCCAACAGCAAGGGTTGTGGTTAAACCCAACCCCATTAGTCAATGTAGAAACCAACACCATTCCAATATTGATGGATAAAAGAGACCTTAGGAGTATCTCTCTGAGAGCAGACACCATTATTGGAATGGTGGTTGATGACCGACTTTTTCCATAGATCTAGGTAATGAACAGATAGGACCAATCACCAATTACTCTTTTGACAATGATAGCGACAATGACATGTGTACTCTTCCTGCCCTTATGGTGAGGAAGAGGTGACCTGTGACATCAGGAGAGATGAGGTGATATTCCAGGTCCATTTCCTCCCCTGCTTGAAACCCTCTGTCCAGGTCAATACTTTAACCAGGGACCTCTCCAGCCAGCTAGAGGAGGCCACTCAGATAGCAAAACCAGAAGTCTTTCTGGGCTTCAGGCAAATGGTTGAAGAGAGAGTCAACCTAGCTGATGCCTGTGAGACTCTGGAGCAAAACCAAAAGTTGAGCAGGTGTTCTTAGATTTTCAAGATCTCTTTGCGGTGGACTCATATGACTGTGGTCACACTGAAATCCATACAACGACAATTCCCACTGACCCTGGCATGACTCCAGTGTTTGTGAAGCAATACCGCTTGCCTCTCGCATCAATGGAGTCCCTGACGGAAATTATCAAAAACCTTGAGTCACGTGGGATAATGTATCCAGTCCATAGCACCTTTAATAATCCGGTGCTGGGGATTTTAAAACCGAACGGCCAGTGGAGACTCTGCACTGACCTAAGGGAGCTGAACAAATGGGTCCATATGTCTCGATGGCCTCTCCCCTACATTGACCAGGGGCTGGCCCAGATCCACGGGTCAAAGGCATACACGGCCATTGACCTGACCAATGGGTACTGGACCGTACTTGTCAGTAGGGAGGACCAATACAAGCTGGCCTTTACCTTCGAGGTGCAGCAGTAAGCATGGACCGGACTCCCTTCAGATACATAAACTCTGGCAACGAATTTAACATCTTCTTACACAAGGCCATGCCCGACTTGGGTGAAAGGGGTAACCTGGCCTATGTAGATGATGTCCTGATCAAAAGCGCAACTGTGGAGGAACACATAGCGGAAATCCATTATATTCTTACCCAGTTGAGGGTTGCCGGAGAAAAACTATCTTTCCAGAATGCACAGTGGTGCAGGACCCGTGTCAATTTCCTGAGACATGGGATAACTCCCGAGGGTCTCTGTCCCCAGGAAAGGAATGTGGAAGCACTCCTGAAACTAAAAGACCCCACAACTCTGTGTGAGCTAAGGAGCCTCCTTGGACTGACTAATTACAGTAGAAAGTTCATTGAGGATTACGCAGAGATCACAAGACCCCTGATCCACCTGTAAAAATGGGGGGGTCAAGTGGGAGTGGGGTCCAGAAAAAGCAGAGGCAATAAAGCAACACAAAAGAAGCCTCTCACAAGCGCCTTGTCTAGCGTACCCTGTCAAAAACAAGGAGTTCTTCTTGGAGACAGGGTTCTCAAATACATGCTTGACCGCAGTATTATATGAAAAGCATGAGAAGGTCAATAAAGTCATCTCCTATGCAAGCAAGACTTTATCCTCTGGAGAGGAAAAATTCAACAATTGTGAGAAGGCACTCCTGGCAACACTGTGGGCATTGAAACATTACCGCCCGTTCATCCAGGGGGAACACATCACACTGGATTCTCCACACCAGCTTTTCCAATATCTCCAAAGTGACAGAATCCGTGCCGGAAATGTGAGTAATTCCAGAATTACTTCCTGGATTCTGTCAATGCAAGGCTTTCTTGTGGAGGTCAGACTTGGCCAAAACAAGAAGAGTCCCCTCGCGCAAGGTCTGGCTGACTTGCATGATTGTGTCAGAGAAAACTGTCTTGAGGACGAAAGTCTTAACACCAAGGATAACATGGAGACATACCTGAATTACCCGCACAAAGTCTATGAAGAAGACAAATGCAAGGGTATGCCCACTGTTTATGTGGATGGGTGCTCCTACCATGTTGACAACAACGGGGAAAAGGACCTGGTGGCCGGCGTTGGGAATGCCTGGGTGGATGATGCCCCAGAACCTTCCGCTGGGTACAAAATTGGTCCCCGTAGTAGTCAGGTGGCAGAGCTGATGGCAGTTCATCAAGCCATCCTCACTGCCGTCCAACACCAACTCCACAAACTGGTCATAATCACTGATTCAGATTATGTCCGGAACGGGTTTGTGGAGCTCCTGGTTGATTGGAAAACCAGAGGCATGCTGTGTGCTAATAACAAACCGCTCAAACATGGCAAGCTATATTGATCATCTGGTCATCTCTAGTGGGATGACCATCTATTGGAAGAAGATCAAAGGTCATTCCAGAACAGAGGGACCAGACAAAACTGGAACTGACCTAGCTGATCAGCTGGCCAAAACCGGAGCCATCCAGGGGGATCTCCTTGAGATCGAGTCCCTGTTGAGGGAATCCAGGTCACTGCAATCACTAGGTCCCAGACAAATGCTCACAATGAACTCTTAACTGCCCAGTGGAGTAAGGAGACCCCAGAGGCTGATTTAATCACGGCACAAAAAGGGGATCCAATCATTGGTAAATTTTATCAACACATTGAGGATACTGAGAACTTTCCCCTGACGCATATCGATTGCATTGGGAAAGAGAACCTCAGGGTGTTGATGAAATGTCCAAAAATGTTCCAAATCCAAGACAGTTTGTTGGTAAGGAGATCCATATCTGGCTGTGACCAGTGGGTGGTCCCTACCTCATTCCGAAGTCTGATGCTAAGCCACACCTATGATGCAGTCACAGCCGGTCATCGGGGGTTTCATACTACATTATAAATCTTACGAGAGGTTGAATACTGGCTACACATGGGGCAGGACCTCGACCAATACTTGAAGGGGTGTCTTGTGTGTGCACAATTTCAGCCAACAACACTCAGACACTGAGCTTCCCTCCAAAAAAGGGGGCTGACACTGCCTTGGTCAGATTTACAAGTAGATTTCATGGGGCCTGTCATTCGCTCCTCTGGGGGGAAAAGTACATGTTAACTGTAACATGCTTGTTTACTAAATGGGTGGAATGTCTCCCAGCCCCAAATTGCAAGGCAGAAACAGCAACTGCCCTGATGATCAATCACATCTTCTCACGTTTTGGACTACCCCAAAGGATTGAGTCAGACCGTGGTAGTCACTTCACCAGCGAAGTGATGACAAAGATGTGAGAGATACTTGGGGTAAAAAGGAAACTACACATTGCATACCGCTGTCCTCTAGTGGTGGAGTTAAGAGGTACAATAAAACCATTTTCAGCATACTAAAAAAGTTTGTGGCAGACTCTGGGCCAAGTTGGGACATCCGATTAACGCTTGTCCTGAAGGCCATCAGATCTACCCCTTATTTTGCAACTAAGATATCTCCATTTGAGCTGATGACTGGACGAAGGATGGTGCTACCCCAGCCTCTGCTCTATAGAACACAAGAGCAGACACTAATAAATTCCTCCTTAACTCATGAGTATGTTGTGAATCTGAGAAAACACCTTCAACCTGCTTTTGTGTATGCTCAGCTGAATTGACAAAGATCTGCAGACAGCATGAAAACCCACTATGATCTAAAGACAACCAAAAAGGAATACCAAGTAGGAGACAGGGTCTAATTGCACTATTTCCAAAGGAACCAGACCAAAGAGAGCACATTTTTTGAGATTGTAGACAACATTTCACCTGTCGCCTACAGAATCCACATCTCCAAAGGTGACTTGACAGAAGAGAAGTGGGTCCACATCCGTCAGCTAAAGAGTTGCTACCCAGGCACACTTTGCAACAGATAGAGGAGTCCATAGAAAGCCCAGTGGGGAATACATCTAAAGCATAGTAATATTTCAATTGTCATGGAATGCATGTGTATCCCACTTCTGTCATCCCGATTGGAGGACAATTAGTGGGAAATTGTCGTAACCGGTTTGTGTTCTTTTTTTATAGATTCGTACTGGTTGCACCGTCCTTACCAATAAGGACCTCTTCGGGGCCCCGGGAGGAGAAAACCAAGGTATTCCGGGTTGTTGCTCCACACCAGAAAAGAAAACCTGAGAGAAGGCTGGGGGTATCGTTCCACATTCCAACCAGAGGCAGCGAGTAGAGGGTATTGCATCGTTTGCTGATGGAAGAATTACTCATACCCGACTGAACCTGCTTTTACAAGAAAAAAAAATCCCACTTGCCCGACTCCCCCATGACTGGAAGTCCAGACGAAGCCAGGGGGGGGCAATCTGTGGGATAAATTAACTCACTCAGCTGTGCTTTACTACATCACTTTGCTGCAGTGGTGCAAGAAACAGCAAAATGGCCGTGTTGACTCCTGTGCACGCCAGGATCTCTAAACTGTGTTTTTGCAACAACCAGAAAATGGCTGCACCACCCTGCCACACACATTTCAGGTGGGGTGGAAGAGAGTACTCACTGCAGGAATGTGCCAGTGTGCTCTGCAACATTTAACATGGAGTGAAGTGAAAGAGGCAGCATTACTTTGCTGGCAACCTAAAATGCCTCTTTAAAATGACACCTTTTTCAACCTTTAAAAGTGCTGCTGGAGACCACCACAGGGCGCAGACGAGATGGTTGCATAAACCACCATCTCCCTCTTCGGGCACGAAAGATGTCAACTTTTGGAACTGTGTGGGGAGAGATCGCCACCTAAAGAAGTGGCGAGTGAGAACTAAGCAGCAATTTACAATAATATGGGAATAAAAGTGCAGCTGAATAATGCCAATTATCAGTCACAGATGGATATGCAATCATTTATCTTACACTCCTAGGAAATGTAAATGATCAGGTTAGATCACACCCGGGACCCTCGCCAGCACAGGTGCCCGGCACTCCTCCAGAGAGGAGGGGAGGACTGGCCAAGGCCCCCACCGTCCTACACCAGAGCGGGGATGTGATGCTAGGAGTCTCGGCCCAGATAGTGCACGGCTGGTCGTCCAGGCGCTGTTCCTCTTCGTGCGTGCGTTTCACCAAACAGCCCAGGATGAGTCCCTCCCTTACTGGCCCAGGTATAGTTCTCTTATTAGGGGCTGCACGTCAATCACTATGACGTACCAGCTCTTCGAGAAGCTTCTGGGCTCATCCTTCCGGGCAGTAAACATGTTTTCGCCTGGAAAGTTACAAGACTGGAAACAGCCAGTCTTGGCTCCCAGGTTTTGTGCACGTTGTTTTGGGGAAGGTCTGGCATTCCTGCATTATCAGTGCACCTGACTCACAGAGTGAAGACGAGCAAAGCTGTGCAAAGCTGTGCCCGGCTCCCAAGGGCTACGTAGAGCTTCTTGCAAAGGCTAGATGTTTATGTCTTCATGAAGGGCCTTCGCAGTTAACCCCTTACAAGCCTGTGGGCTCACCCAGTTCGAGAGGCCTGGCTGATTTCAGCATTTTCCTCCACGCTTTGAACAAGCTCTAATATACTCAAGATAGCTCAGTAGGTTAGTGCAAGTGCAGGTTACTGCAAGCGCTTAGAAGCTTATCACGACATTCCACCCCTTTCCAAGTGAGGCCTGAAAATTCTGACTCAGTTCCATTATTTAGAAGCATGTACGGTGTGCTGTTGGCCGATTAAGCGTTTTTCTAGCGCAGTCATTCTGGTATAAAGGAAAGACATTCTGTGCAAGAGCCCAATGAAAATGATAAGAATGAATATTAGCGAAATCAGCAGACACAGCAATGGATGCAGCATTATATTAAGCAGCTTAGTGGAGGAGGGAGACCATCCAATGAATACATCCCACCAGTGGTGAGTAGTAACTGATTGCAGATGGTCAGCAGTTTTGATTAATTGGTTCCTGTCTATTATCAGCATGCACTCTGCAGAAATAACTGAGGTAGCTAGCGTCTGGAAATCTTTCCAAGCAGTTTGGGTAAATTGTCTAATAGCATGAAGCCGGGCAATAATCATCCCATAGGGTAGAGTCCAGTTAAGCAAATGCGTGAGCTCGGCATGCAAAGTAGTGTGAGACCACTTGGTTAATGAATATAAGGTGTGAGTAACAATGTCTAAGATAGTCACAATCTGCACAAAATACTTGAGGATTCCCAAATAACATGTAATTGTTAATAAGCAAGGAATGATTAGTAACTACGCAAGCTGTATGCTGATCTATTTGGAAAATGTCAGTCCCATTAATGTGGTATTGCATCCAGGTGCACTCCCCTGCTACAGGATGCATGCATGGGTAAGGAATCCTCCCCTTTTGGGGACACACCCACCCCTGATCCCAGGGCATGCAGGTGTGACTGTGGATGGTGTGGTTTTGGCTGTCTAACCATTCCCCTTGTATTTGCAGCACCCACCAAGAACCATTGATTTTCATAGGCAATACTATAAAAGGACACCATATTTCTAAAGCACAAGCGGTTCTAATAACTTGCATTAAAGCATGGCATGTGTTATTCATGCAATCAAAAGCAAGCGGTTTAATCCATATGTTTGCTGGTAACTGTAGCTCTGTGTGCCAGTGGGTTGAGGATAGTCGCCCCATTCGGAACGGAAAGCCAACACCTGCTGATTTAACAAAGTTTGCCATAAAATGCACCGTGTGTCTTTAGCAGTCTTGTTGACCTGCCCTATGGCAGAAAAAATGTCTTCATAGCTAAAATTCTGCCATTTCCATTGGTTGCCAATACTTGTAGCAGTGTTGCGCAGGGTAGGGCTTATCAATGGGCCCCACTGGGCCAAGAGTTTTATAGCGGCGCTGGCATCATAACCCATAGTGGCTAACTTATTGAGCACAGTTTCTATGTCAAAAGCATTTAAAGCTCCTGTCCCCACCCCTGCTGCCCCCGCAATCAATGAATCTAACCCCCTAACTATGCGCAATTTGGCGATGGGCCATATAAATTGACTCCATTTGTAGCAGCTTGATAGTACTAAGGAAACATTGCCTCGTGATGAATCTATGTCTAAGTGCCCCTCTGTAATGATAGACGCGTGCATCACGTGTCTGCAGTTTAAGTGTTGTTTAACTACTGGAAAATCTAGCATGTTTACAGTTTCTACTTTGTGTGACTTGAAGAAAACCATTCTCCAAGTGGGATGCCTGCCATTTACAATATCAATTTTAGATACAAACACCATACTAACATCCGGCAGTGGCTGTTTCAACGTACAATTGTATGAAATGCATTTGGTCAAGTTATATTCCAAAAAATCTTGGCGAGTACACTCGCTGCAGTTCTTGGGACAGAAGAAACATGAAACATCAAACAAATGATTGGATCCATTCACTGAAACGTTTGGGCCTAAGATTTCATAAACACCAGTCATATGAGTCAGTGACAAAAGGTGTCCGACAATATGCCAATTTATCACTTTCGTATTTCCATGTGGATACTCATTTGTAGCACTTTTCTCACAGGTTACGGTGCAGTTGTAGTTATCACGCAGGACTGGAGCATCATGTGTAGTGCATGCGATTCTCAGAGTCCATGTAGCATCTTGCATCAACCCATTCTTTACAGAGAAAGCGTTTGCTTGGCAGGCCAGGAGCACCCACAGCAAGGTAAATCCCATCCCCTGCATACTGCTCTACGTTTGTGGTGTGAGCCTAGTAGTGGGAATATAAACAGGCATGTCAGAATCTTGCAAATGTACAACATAAGTACTTCCAACACCTTGACTTAACACTTCCCCAGCCTCAGGTTTTTTGTTTGGATGGTGAACCCACACCTTTTTTCCCCGTGCTACCGAAGCCTCCTTTCCCCCTCAGTGTAGTGTTTGGGGCTTGCTTACTTTCAACCACTAGGGGAACAACTGCTTGCTCACAAATCAATTGTGCAATTCGGTCATATTTGGTTAATGGTACTGCAGATGCACCAGTGTTATGTAAGCGTACCGAAACAGTCCCTCTATAGTCAGGATCAATCACACCTCCCAAAATGTCAATGCCTTTTTTCACCTGGCTGGAATGTGCAGCAATGCATCCATAAGTGCCAGCCAGCAATTTTATGCCAATACCCAGAGCTATGCATTTGGTTTGCCCCGCTGGTATAACATCATCCTCACAGATAGATAGATCAAGTCCAATGCTGCCTGCAGTGGCTTGCACAGGCAGCTTTGCTTCTCAGTTTTCCACAAAACAAGAGTCTTTGTGGCTTCCACTTTCTCACTTGTCAGTCTCACAAAGGGTGTCTGGCGGTTTCCCAGTGGACGATTGTTCAGTTCAAACAGCGCTTGTGCCAGGTGTTTGGACCACCCCTTGAAAGTGTGAGTCTTAGTCAGTTTCTTTATTTGTTGCTTGAGCAGCCCATTGCTGTGTTCCACCAGAGCAGAGGATTCTGGGTACCGGCTGATGCACAGTGTCCATTTGATGCCTTGTTCTAACGCCCAGTCTTGCACATTTTGTCCAGCAAAATGGCTGCCTTGGTCTGATTGGGTTTCATCCGGGATACCATAGTGCCGGATGAGGTATTCCATTCCTTGCAAGGTAGCCCGTTGATCTGCATGGGCGACTGAATAAGCTAACAGTAGTCCAGAGTATGTGTCTACCATGGTCAACACATAGTGCTTTCCATTCCCGGGCGGTAAAGGGCCAATGTAGTCAACTTGCCATACGCTAGCAGCTCTTTCACCTCTTCTCAAAGGGCCTTGAGGCTTCCTCTCCAGAGGGTAGTGCTTCACTTCACAGCCCACAGAACATTGGGAGGCAGCTTGTCTGGCTTGATCCATGGTAGGCAATTGTCTCCATTTTGTTCATTGATAAGTTCCTGTTTGCCCTAGATGCCCAGATGTTTGGTGTGCCCAGTCCGCCATTCCTTGCAATACCTCAGCTTCTTCAGGTGTTGTGACTGGGCAAATCTTTGCCATTTGATCACAACAGGGCAGCCAGTGAGGTGTCAGGGGGCATGTGTGCATCGACATGCCCAATGCAGATTTTGCACCTCTCACCTTTGTACCACATCTCTTCCCAGATATCCGGCCCTCCCCAGATCGGAGTGTTCTTGATCTGCCAGCCATCTCTTCTCCATGCCGGTGCCCAATGCGTCAGGCCTTGATACATGGCCCAACTGTCCGTGTATATGTATGCAGTCTCTGTCTCTTTCACCTGTTCAATCACGGAGGCCACCGCCTGCAGTTCAGCATATTGACTGGATCCTCCCACACCTTCTCTCATTAGCAGTGTTTCTCGCTGTGGCTGGAAAGCAACAGCTTGCCAGTGTCTTTGCCCTTTATCATATTTTGTGGTGCCATTCGTGAACCATGCAGACTTTTGTTCTTCCTCTGTCAATGTATCATAGGCGGGTGCGGCTTTGAAAGGAGATTCTGGCAGCGCCACATGGGTGCTCGGTTCAGGCATCGCTTCCAAGATCACTGCCTTCAGCATTTGTTCCTGCAGTCTGGAAACCCCTGTGCGGCCAGCTTTCGCACGTTGCTGTAAATACCATTTCCATTTGACATGAGTGGCGTCTTGCGCTCTACCACTTTTCCCGCTTGCAGCAGTGTCGCGCACCCAGCCCATGATCGTAATTTTTGTGCAAATTGTCACTGGTTGCTCGCCTGTGATTCTTTCAGTCTCAACTAGAGCCCAGTACACTGCAGCAACTTGTTTCTCAAGCGGAGTGCATCTTGTCATAGGATCTGTGAGCTTTCTTGACCAGAAACCTTGCAGAACTCTTTTCTCTCCTTGCTTTTGCCACAAGCGCCACACAGCAATATCCTTGTAGACAAGAATTTCCAGTTCAAACGGATCAGTTTTTGTCATGGGGCCAGCGTGATGTAATTCTGCAAAGCGTCCTTAGCCCGCTGAAAGTCAGACTGTTGCTCTTGGCCCCATGTAAAATCATGTTTCTTTCTGGTGACTTTGTAGATGGGTTTCAGTATCAGGCTTAAGTGAGGTATGTGATTTCTCCAAAAACCCATTAACCCAACAAATATTTGTCCCTCTTTTTTATCTGCTGGTGGAGCCATCTGCTGAACCATGTCAATTACAGGGTCGGGAATTGTCTTTACTGGCCCAGCCCAGATTGCACCTAAAGATTTCACCTCTTGAGCAGGCCGCTGTACCTTTTTGGGATTTATGGCCCACCCCCAGTCTTGCATGTGTGTGATCAACTTTTCAGCAGCATTTTCTACATGTTCTTTCTCAGCACTAGTCAGCATGATGTCATCAATGTAATGAGCAACATACACATCATCCAACTGCACCATCTTTAAATCTCTAGAAATCAATCCATGACACAGGGTAGGACTATGCAAATACCCCTGGGGCAATTTAGTAAAGGTAAATTGTCTGTCTCCCCAAGTGATAGCAAATTGGTCTTGTGATTCAGTGTCAATATCAATGGAGAAAAATGCATTGGTCAGGTCAAGGACCACATGCCATTCACCCACTTCTTTCGTGAGGTTTTCAATCATCAGAGTAATGATGTCTGGCACCGCCGCAGCTAAGGGCGGCACCTTCTTATTCAAAATGCGGTAATCAATTGTCAGATGCCACGCCCCATCTGGGCGGCGCACAGGCCAGATAGGCGAGTTGAATGGACTGACTGCCGGCCTCATTATGCCAGCTTTTACCAATGATTTAATAGTTTCACAGATCTCTTTATGTCCCCCTGGCGACCTGTACTGTTTCACGCACACTGGCTGAGCAGGAGGAGGTAAATGCAAGGGGGACCATTTGGCATGCCCAACCACCACGGGGCTAACAACTCTCACGTGGATTTTCCGATTGCCAAAAACAAATTCACCTAAAACTTTTGCCCAACAACACATCCATGCCAAGGATATATTCTGGTATATCCGCAATCAAGACATTTGCTGTGAAAGGCAATCCCTCGCCAATTGACATTTTTACATTAAAACCTTTTGTAACAGTTTCTGCTCCCCCATAACCATTGACTAGAACTCTGGGACCGGATAATTTACTGGGTTTGCCATTCAAAATGGTTAGCTCAGCTCCTGTGTCTAATAGAGCCAAGACGTGTTTTACTTTCTCATCCAAATACATTGTAAGTGGCACAAAAGGGCGTTTGTCTCTGGGACTGGTTCTCTTTATTAACCGTACCTCAAAGACAGAGCCAGCCCTTCAATCAAAAATGGGGTCTGGGACCTCCCACTTGTCCTTTGCTAAATCAGGGTACCTTTTGCTCGCACTTTGGGCTCCAACACCTCTTCTTCAGATGGTGCAGAGGGCTTAGTTTTTCCTGATCCCTGTTTTCTCAATTTCTTCCATTTCTCAAGCAGCACAGGTGTGGGTTTACCGTCTATCTCTTCCCTTGGAATTCCTGCTTTTAGCAGGTCCACCCACATTTGTCTGCGTGTGACCTCGATAGTGTCAGTTTTATCTTTGGACTTTACATTTTTGCTGCGCTTTTTCTCTGAGTCATTACTTGCAGCCACTAGGCGCGCCACTTTGCTCACATCCAGCCCTTCTAATTGCCCTAACAGAAGTGCCACTTCACCAATGGGTTTGCCTTTTGCTGGACCCAGCAATGAAAGCAATGCTCCCTTCATATGGATCGGAGTGTTTCTCAGCAAGCGAGCGCGCATTCCAGCTGTAAATAACTCCATGTCAGGCCCTGCAAAATATGCGCTGTACAGTGCACACTGTAAACCCATCTCTCTAAACTGATCTGTTGCTTCTTATTGATCCCCAAATGCCCCAATTCTCTTCCATATCCATCGGACTCCCATACAAATTCAATAGGGCAGTCTGAAGCCAATTAAACAAGTAATGCAAGCCTTGCTGCCCGGGTGCACCGCGCACTATCTGCCACAACATTACATTAGTAGTGAGTGAACCCATCTTTAACAGTTCTTCTGGAGTTAAGAAGATCGCATTGTCACCCGTATCCCACAAACGAAGATACCACTTCAGAAGTGCTTCACCTGTCTTCTGTCTGAATAATTTGTCATCATCTAAAAGTTCAGTCTGTGTATAATCGCGGACAATCCTAGTATTCTGAATGTTTGCACCGCCAGCTTGGCCATTTCTTTGGAGCACATTCCAGATCCTCTTCATCAGAGCAGACTAACTCTGCAAGCCTGACTTCAACAGATTCATCCCAGTCAAATGTTTGTTCAGTTTCGCTGTCACTGATTTCACCCGACCATAAATTTGGGTCCCAGTTATCTTTCCTAATTAGTGCGTGAATCCTTATCTTTGACGGATTGCCCCGCCGCTGTCTGCGCTTGTGCGTGGCTACACGCACAGCTAAAGAGGCACATCTGTCCTCCATCTGATCGGCCCGCTTAACAGATGATTCAAGGGTCTCTCTCGTAATTATTTGTTGTTCCTGGAGCAGGGAAATCTCATCAGTTAATTTGCGAATCTGCGCATCTTTAAGCAATTCATTCTTATGCAACTTTCTAAGCGCCTACAGGAATAACCAGCCTATGTTTCCTGCTGCTTTTAGCTCCCGTCTGCATTTCCCAAGCGGCAAACTCTCCAAGCACTCACTAATTACCCCGGGGAAACATCATTATGTCCCATGCCCTCGGTGCCGAGTACCGATGCAAAATGTCTGCCACACCCGACCAAGCATTTGATGCCGGCCATCCTGGAATGTGACAGAGTGCACTATCTCCCACATTGCATTCATCTTTTGCTTGTCTTTTCCAGAAGGGCATTGTCCTTGTAAATCCTGCAATCGACCACGCCAAATTAGTGAAAAGGGGAATCCCGCACCCTCCCTTGGGGCCAGCCCTTAGTGCTATAATCACTCCTAATCACCTTCCCACACAAGTAAGTTTATACGAAGCACGATGAAATCAGTCTGGAAGAAACCCAATCACACAGAATATACGATGCTTGCATTTATTTCAATAATGTCTAGTGAGAACTAAGCAGCAATTTACAATAATATGGGAATAAAAGTGCAAGATGAATAATGCCAATTATCAGTCACAGATGAATATGCAATTATTTATCTTACGCTCCTAGAAAATGTAGATGATCAGGTCAGATCACACCCGGGACCCTCGCCACTACAGGTGCCCGGCACTCCTCGAGAGAGGAGGGGAGGACTGGCCAAGTCCCCCACAGTCCTACACCAGAGCGGGGATGTGATGCTAGAAGTCTCGGCCCAGATAGTGCACGGCTGGTCGTCCAGGCGCTGTTCCTCTTCGTGCGCGCATTTCACCAAACAGCCCAGGATGAGTCCCTTCCTTACTGGCCCAGGTATAGTTCTCTTATTAGGGGCTGCACGTCAATCACTATGATGTACCAGCTCTTCGAGAAGCTTTTGGGCTCATTCTTCCGGGCAGTAAGCATGTTTTCACCTGGAAAGTTACAAGACTGGAAACAGCCAGTCTTGGCTCCCAGGCTTCGTGCACGTTGTTTTGGGGAAGGTCTGGCATTCCTGCATTATCAGTGCACCTGACTCGCAGAGCGAAGACGAGCAAAGCTGTGCCTGGCTCCCAAGGGCTGCGTAGAGCTTCTTGCAAAGGCTAGATGTTTATGTCTTCATGAAGGGCCTTCGCAGTTAACCCCTTACAAGCATGTGGGCTCACCCAGTTCGAGAGGCCGGGCTGATTTCAGCATTTTCCTCCACGCTTCGAATAAGCTGTAATATACTCAAGATAGCTCAGGCGGTTAGTGCAAGTGCAGGTTACTGCAAGCACCTAGAAACTTATCACGACATGCCTGCATCAAGATTTGGCCAATAAGCCCCCAAGATGGGGCCGGAAACAACAAAAGTGGAAATACAAATGACTAAACACTCCATAGGGAGTCTGTGTAGCTCGCTTTGACTGGGTTAGGTAATGAAGATCTGTCTCCTCCGATATCAGATACTGTAAAGTTCTGGTGCTGTCAGTCCGAAGTGGCCTGACAGAATGTATCCAAAGTTGGGCTATCCTCCAGGGGTGCACTAAGTAATGCTCTTTATTCATGTGCAAATTGGTCTTTCTCTTTGCACAAATGTTATAGTTCTAATCAGGGCCCGAAGAGGGGACCTCTCGGAATGGCCCTTTTTGATCAAGGGCGTTCTCTCTTTTTCTCTTTTTTATTCTTTTTTCTCTCTCCAAATGAGAATGCTCCCGGTAGTATCTCACACAGGGGAGAAGTGGGGGTTAAGGGAAAGCCACTCATCCATTCAAAATGACTGATTTGCACCACATCATGATTCTGCACACACACCCTGCAACACTACGACTATACCACCGCCTCGTGGCAAAGCGCAGAGGTCAAACGCTGTGCGACTCTCAATGCCACGGGGCTAACTTCGCAATCCACCCTAGCAGCATAGTCTTCGGTTCCCTAAATGTGAAAGGCTTGAACTCCCCACAGAAAAGGTCAATGTTAGCGTGACAGTTTGAAAATTCTAAACTTGATGTCCTTTTGATACAAGAGTCCAAATATACTAGCAGGGGAGAGAGGAGGATCATAGGAAAAGGAATTGGAGAGGCGATCTGAACTCCTGATCCTAGGTGGCAATCCAACGACTTTCTGTGTAGAGACCCAATATTTAAAGAAACCCTCTCCGAAGCCATCAAGGATTTTTTCAAAACCAATGACACAGACAGAATGTCACTAAACACAGTTTGGGAAGCTGGGAAGGCCACAAAAAGGGGACTCTTGATATCAGAGGGCACAGCCAAGAAAAGGCTCAGGCTGCTCAGAGAGGGAACTCTAAGAGTAGGCATCACTCAGTTAAAGCAATCCTTGAGGGAGCAACCCACTAATAGCAAAGACACAGTCATGAAAATAAAAAAGACAAGGGAAGAATTGAAGGATATCTGGATCGGCAAGGCACTTACACAACTGAAACATCTAAAGAAACAATGGATAAAGCCCACACAATGTTAGCCAACAGACTCCGAAAACAGAGATTAGACAGATCAGTATTTAAAATTAATGATGAGTCTGGTACCCCCCCTAACAAGCCCACAAGATATTGTTGACCGCTTTTCCAGATATTACTCGAAGCTGTATGCAGCTGAAGATAGCAGTACCCCCTCATCAATTGAAGAATTTTTGGCCACCCTCTCCCGTCCGCCTATTCCGGAAGACCACTTAGATATGCTCAATGCGCCAATCACTGCACTGGAAGTACAGGGAGCCATCCCGTCCCTTAAGGCCGGCTCAGCCCCAAGGCAGGATGGATATACGCCAGCCTTTTATAAAACCAATTCCAATATGCTCTCCCCTTTTTTCGCCAAACTTTTCAATTCAATTCTGGAGTCGGGACAAGCCCCCAAGTCCTTTACTGAATCCATAATTATTGTCATCCCCAAGGAAGACAAAGATTCCTCAGAATGTGCATCATACCGGCCAATCTCCCTAATCAATGTGGATGCCAAGATTTACTCGAGCATTCTTGCCGCCCGACTGGCCGTAGTCCTTCCCCAACAAGTACACTTGGATCAAATGGGACATGTGAGAGGTAGGCAGGGGGCAGATAACATCAGAAAGATCTTAGACCTTATGGCCACACTTAGAGAAGCGGGAGACGACCCCCTTCTACTATCAGTAAACACCAAAAAGGCATTTGACCGCGTGGAATGGTTATTCCTAAAAGCGGTCCTGAAATGGGCAGGGCTGGGGGCCACCTGGACACAAGGAGCGAAGGTGCTCTACCAATCAACCTATGCAAGCATCTCAATTAATGGAATCTCCTCAACTCATTTTAACCTCACGCGTGGCACAAGGCAGGGATGCCCGCTCTCGCCCCTCATTTATGCCTTGGTGGTGGAGCCCTTTGCTCAAGCCATTCGATCTAACTCCATGATTAGGGGCATCTTCCGAGGAGGTAAAGAATATAAATTAGCGATTTTTTCCGACGATATCCTCTTATACCTCACCAACCACTAGACTCCATCCCCGCCTTATTCTGAGAATTGTCATGCTACGGTGCCCTTTCAGGTTTTTGTGCTAATCTCCAGAAAACCATAGCAGTCCCAATGAAAAAGAATGTGGAGCTATTGAACCTCCTGAAAACGAATTGGAGCTTTCAGGTGCAGACGGACTCTGTCCGGTACTTGGGAGTAAATATTACAACCTCTCTCACCTCTTCGAGGCTAACTAGACACCCCTGTGGAATACTATTCAAAAAGATGCTAGCAGATGACTTAAATTGCCCATGTCTTGGGTGGCACGTTTTACCACCATAAAAATGAATATCCTTCCGCGGTTCTTATTTTTGTTCCAATCTCTTCCCATTATCATCCCGGAATCCTTTTTAGCCGAGGTGAAGCACACACTTCTGAGATTCTTATGGTCTGTTAAGAAACCAAGAATCCAGTATTCCACATTAATTCAGCCCAAGGAAGAGGGAGGAATGGGATACCCAGACCTGGAAGAATATTGCAGGGCAACCCAACTCCGGATACTACCAGACCACTTGTGGGAAAATCCTGAAAAATAGTGGGTAGCAATAGAAAATGACATATTCGCACCAGTCACGTTGGGAGAATGCCTTTGGGTTTCTCTGTCGGCCATGACATGGAGAATTAAGGAACACCCCATCCTCAAGGTGTTGTAGCACCTCTGGCACCCAACTCAGGCCATGCGAGGCATTATGTCTTGGCCTTCCCCTCTGAGCTGCATTTGGTCCCCCCCCCTAGTCGAGACTTGCTGAGCGAGGTTCACCGGTTTCAGTCTTGGTACGAAGCAGGCCTCATCCAAGCTGGGCAGCTGTGGAAAAAAGGAACATTTGTCACCTTGGAAGAACTAAAGACTGACCTGCAGGGCATAGAAGTGCCTCCCATGCTCTTTCTCCAGTTAAGGATTGTTCTGAACGATGTTCGTTGGAACGATTCCCTAAAGCGCACCCTACCGCCGTTTGAACAAATATTGAGCTCCCCCAAACAACAAAAGGTCTCATAGCACGCCTGTACAAATCGTTAATTCGAAGAGGTCTCCTCCAGCGCCTGTCATCAGAAGCTAAGTGCAAGCAGGAGTTGGCAATAGCAGCTCACCAAGAGATATGGATAGGGATATATAAAGCAATATGGACATTATCCATATATAAAATGCACAATGTGGCACCTGTGGTGGAATTGCTGTAAATTACAGGTCTATTGGAAGGAGGTGCTGGGATGGATTCAGGCCATAGACAGGGTTTCCAGGGAACTAACGCCAACCCTGGTTTTGTTTGGGGTGGAGGCAGATGGGGAAGATTCATATGACTTATTGACACACATGCAGCGAAACCTGTTACTAGCAGCTAGGGTATGCCTTACCATCAAATGGAAATCAGCAGCAATCCCCTCATAGAGAGACTGGTTAATTAAAGCACATGCCATTTACGAAATGGAAAGCCTCACAGCCGCTGTACATGAATCACGGTGAAACATAGACATAAAATGGTTGCCCTTTCTAGAATATTACACAGCATACTGGGAACCCACAGACTAATCGATTGAATCCTTAATTAATTAATGAGCCAGGCCAAAGACACAGCCCAGTAGAGTCTGACATTTGTTAACCTCAAGCTACATATTCATAGCACACACCATAGCACAATAAGCATTGATGGTGTCCAGTGCAGTGCAAGAATCTGACGGTTATTTTTTTTTCTGTCTTTTATTCTTGTTTTTTAATTAGGGAAATGAGATGAGTGGGGAAGGGGGGAGGAGGGTGAGAGGGAAGGGGGAAGGGTTTAAAGCACAAGTTTCACGTTGAATACTGTTTCACACTTGTCTAGTAATTGTGTTTACGTAAAGTCATTGAACGATACTGTGAAACTAACATGTATCATGATTGTCTTGTTGAAAACAAATAAAAATATATTTTAAAAAAGTGCTGCTTGGTGCTAAACTCATCCAGTCCTTATGAACCACTGTGATTTAAAAAGCCCTGCAATGCCCAGGATCATTCATTATGCCTCAGAGGAACCGGGCCTCATTTGAATGACAGCTCCTGTCAAAAGTATCTTTGAAAAATCAACCAGAGGCTTTGTTTTCATTTTACACGGGAAACACATCTATTTGCTTTGCAAAAGTATCTAGAAATCAGCTGTTCAGAGGAAGACTCTACATAGATGCCTGTTTAAATGTATCCATGCTGCAAAACAACTCCAGCACTCAAGAAAAGAACTATGGCTGCATAAAGTGTGTATTTGCTGGAGATAAAAACCGAATTTAAAGAAATAGTAAAATGTGCTTTTTCTGACTGAAGAGAGAAAATTGTCTATGTAAAAGTAAATTGTTGTGTGTATGCCTGCTTACTTAGCAATGTAAAAGGATTTATTGCTGGTAAAAGTACACTTATAAACTGTTTTGATTCCACAGGTTTAAGTCAAGATGTAAAATGAGAAAATAGAAGCTAAAACTCATAGGGCCTCATTACACGGACGGCGGTAAGGGTTTACCGGTACCGGTATTTTACCGGCTTGGACCGCCATCCGTGTAATGAGGCCCATAGTCTAAGTTGGCAAGCTTTAAAAAAAAACTTGCTCTGCCAGTTGCTAGCCTTTTGAAAGGGTGACACCTCATAAACGTCTGGCACAGGTAAGCGCTAATTGCCAGCTTGAAAGACTTTGAATGCACCAGGACAAAGAAACTTCACAATCTCATCAGACATTCGTCTTTGCTCCAGGCTGGGACAATAGGAGGCTGAGACTCTCACCTGTCAAGTGTGAGGGGCAATAAAACCTTCAACCAAGTGAGAGGCCCCTCATCCTGCTTCAAAGAAACTGACAATTGACAACACTTGGGGAAAGAAAAAAAACGGATCAAGTGACAATGCACTTCTTTTTGGTTTTAAAAGCTATTTTGTGACTGAACTTTAAAGATGTTTAACTTTGCAGCAAGATTTAGGCAAACTATGAAAATGTTGTAGCTCTAAATCAAATGTTATGCTCTTTCTTTGAAAACTTGGTAGGACTCATTAATGCATAAGGAACAGAAGTTATATAAAATGACAGATTATGGGGAAAGTATTGATGTTGCAAACATAACATGTTTCACATAGATCCCTGGGGATAATGCACATCTGTGTACAAAATTGGGGAATTTTAGGCCAAATCTTTCATGTTTGAAATTACTAAAATGTGTCAGCAAGGCGAAACCAGGTCCCACAGACTTGGGGTTTGGATTGAAATATGATGCACAAAATATGTAACCTATGTATCTGATTTTCTCAGAGGTTGCAACTGCATAAGTATGTGTTGGTGGCAAAATTAGATTCTGGCTCCTGTAGTGAGAAGGGGAACCCACACCCCCCTGGGGCAAGCCCTTAGTGCAAATAGTCACTCCTAATCACTCTCCCACACAAGTAAGAATCTATGTGAGGCACAATGAACTCAGTCTGCAAGAAAGCCAATCACACAGAAGATTTGAAGCTTGCATTTATTACTATAGTGACTAATCAGAATTTAGCAGCAGTTTTCAATAATATGGGGATGAACGTGCAAGCTGAATAATACAAATGATCAGTTACAGATGAATAAGCAATGAATCTTACGCTCCTAGGAATCGCTGATGATTGTCATGATGCCTACCCCCGGAGCACCAGACCAGGCCCAGCACCCCCGGGAGCAGGCATCATGCCCCCGGGTAAAAGCCCAGGGGCCCCTTATAGGGGCTCTTTGGACTATGCCCTGGCGCCGTTGGCACCAGGCTCATGTTGGACATCAGTCCTGGCCCCATAGGCGCCAGGCTCATAAAGGAAGGTGTTTTGTGCACTTACCTGATGCAGACCATGCTGCAAGATTCAGGCCTCCCTGAGACCCGAAAGGGACTATTTTTTCATCGGGACTATTTTGCCACTCGGGCATGGCTGCGGAAGGATACTTACCTGCAACTACTTTGGGGGCTATTTAAGCCACGCCCAGACAGTAGCTCACGCTTCGCGTTGTTCTGCATCCAAGCAGCTGAACGCTCACCGTGTCTGCTTCTGCATCTGGTCTCCAGCCACGCCCGCCTCGATCCTGGAACATCTGTAAGGAAAGAAAAGAAGAGAAAGGTGAAAACCAAGAATTTTATCAAACTTCTTACCTGCATCCGGAACCTTCACGCCAGCGTTCCTGAGAAAAGACTTTCATTTAAAAGCACCGCGTTTCTCGCTGCAGCGCTGTGCTTCACTTACCTGTCCTCGGGAGTTCTTCTGGCTCCACCGCGACTGTCTGCACCGGTCGCCACATCTCTGCGCCTAGGGGAGAGAAGAAGAGACAATAGGTGAGCAGAAGGAACATATGAGGAAAGCCTAATTTTCCGCCATAACACTTACCGGTCTTCTGTTGGTGGACCATTCCTCATTTCGGGTCGGCGCCGCTTCGTTGGCAGGTACCGCACCCCGGCCCCCATGGGGAAAGGACAAAAGACATTACTGGAGGAATATAAAGACATTAAGAGGGATCGCCCCCATCGCTAACTCACCTGAGTTTACCATCGGCAATTCAATCCCTCAACGCATCGCCTTCATTCTGCACCTGAAATAAAGGACAGATCACAGGTTAGGAAGGCAACAGAAAAGGAGGCTCAACACTTGAACAACATTTTTGCAAAGTTCTCCACCTTTTATTTTTATTCTAACTTATTTTCAACCTTCCATTCAAATCCAAATTGTTTATTTTTGCTCAAACTATTGCATATGACTGCTAGTATCTTTCCAATGTTGCTCCCATAAAAATGTGTACTGATTTAGGGATGTTTGCACACTTTCAGTGTTTTATTCAGCCATTTTCGAGTGTCATTTTAACATTGCAAAGGTTTGAATTCATTTTTTTCTCTTGTTTTGTAGGGAAGGTCGGATTCAAATTCTGTTTCTTCTTCCTCATTCCTGATTACCTGCTTCTTCCTTGTATCTATTTAGAATTAATTATTTGTGGGTTGAGGAATATTGCTGGGGGAAATTCTAACTTGAGTGCTATCTTTCCAAAAAGTCAAAGGGCATCATTACAACCCAGGCAGAGGACCATGATGCTAATAGCACCATGGTCCATGCCGGTAACTTACCAACTCTGCCATGGAGAAAGGGGGAATTACCACCCCATTACAAGGTTGGCGGAGCGGTGATTCCCCCTTCCTCCATGGCCCTTCCCCATTCCCATTTTTGCCCCATAGGCCTCAATGGGAATCGGGAAGACGCTAAGTACGGTACGGCAAATTGTGGTAATGTACTTAGCACCAAGGTCCCTTTGCCGGTCCCTACTTTAATGGCTGGTAAAACCAGCCGTTAAGGTCGGATCCCGCAAAGGGACCTCGTAATCAGGCGCTAAGTGTTTAACGGCGCCACAGCCTTTTACGGCGCCGTTAAACACTTAGCGCCAGGGTCGTAATGAGGCCGAAAGTGTTCCTATTTCTCTGGTGTTTTCTATTTTGTGTTGCTAATGGGTTAATTTAAGTGCATTGTTCACATTCCTATTTTTATTGTCACTACATTGGTGATTGCTGCTCCATATTAAAAGGTATATGTTTGATTTGAATTTACCAACCAGCCTGATTCCTGGTCCATTGTGACCTGGGGTATTTGAAAAGGGTGCTATGAGAGGCATATCTCTCAAATATTGAACCGACATATAAAACAAAATAAGCATTTCAGTTGTGCGCCGCATACTAGGCTGAGATCAGGGTGTACTTAACAATGCATAGAAGCATATAGATTACCCAAGGCAAAATCTCCAAACATCAGTGAACTCGTAGCTCTCACTCGTGCATGTGCCTTGGTTCGGAACAAATCGACCACAATCTATACTAACTCCAAGTATGCCCACGGGGTTGCACACAACTTTGGAGTCCTCTGGAAGCAGAGTGGGTATTTAACATCCATTGGCACTCCAATATTGAATGGAAAATAAGTGTCCGCATTATTGAATACATTGTTACTCCCCGCAGCTGCAGCCATCATTAAATGTAAAGGACACAATCCCTTGTTAGGGAGAATTCTCAAACTGTGCTTATTCCTCTCTACCTTAAAGACCCCCAGCTCTTTTGCTGAACTTTGGGACTCTGTACTTAATAATTCTGTTTGTTTTCTGTGCTTATTTTCTTTGGTTATGGAGTTTCAAACAACTCCCTAGGCATCATCTTTTTTATTCGTGTCATACAGCACCCTCAGTGCAGTGACACAGGGAAGCCTTTAGGCTGTCCCCAGGTTTAAATACCTTCTCTGGGATAAACTATTGTTTTCCAGAGAATGTAAACTTAAATTGACTTTACTAGTCTTTTTAAATTCCTAGACCCAGCACACACTGGGCCTCATTACGACCCGTGCGGAATGGGTAACGGGTTAATGAATGTGGACCCGTTAACACCATTCCGCACGATTACGAGGTCCCCTCGCGGGAGACGGTAAGGACACCTGGTAAAACCAGGCGTCGTTACCAGGTCCCGCGAGGGGTCCAGGGAGCTAACAATGGGCCGGTCGTAATCGGCCTGTTGTTAGCTCCCTCTCCCATTCCCATTGAGCCCTATGGGGACTCAATGGGAATGGGGAAGGTCCGGACCAGGGTACCCTGAGGGAGGAATTACCGGCCCCTCAGAACTCGGAATGGCCCAGTAATTCCCCATTCGGGGAGCCCGGTAAAGGAGCCCAGTTTGGCGGCAGCCATGGAGCTAATAGCTCCATGGCTGCCGCCAAACTCGTAATGAGGCCCACTATCTTCCTATAGAGTGCTGGAGGGTTGCCTAGTATCCCCTGTGTCTAGAAACTCATGTAGCAGTCAAATGCTACCCTTTCCTATCGAAATGGCTGGTGGCAGTGGTTTTACAACAAATTACCATGATTTTGCCCGACCATGACACCGGTAGCTAAAAATCACAGGAGCCATGTTTTTCAAGATGGCGCTTTAAGCCCTTTTATTTAAACAGGTCCTGGTCTTCTTTTTTCGCTGTTTCTTTTTGGAAAGTTCCTTCTAGTGTTTGTCTCTGCGCGCCAAACCAGGTTTGGTCCCTTTGTCCATATGCCTTTGGCGGGATTCAGAACTGAAGACCGCCTCTGGCGTCTGAGTCTCTGGGGTGGGCTGTGCTTAGTCTCCTAGGAGACCCAAATGCACTCTGGCGTGATTGACTGGCTGACTGTCTGGCAAGGACAGCCCCCCTATGTCAAACTAGCCTATCTTGATTTATTCTTGCCCTGCCTATGTCAGACTAGCCTATTTTGATTTGTACTTGCCCTGCCTATGTCAGACTAGCCTATTTTGATTTGTACTTGCCCTGCCTATTTTAGACTGGCAGGCTTATTCCGTGTCATCATTATCACTGCGGTATGCTTTAACCTACCGCTTGCAAACTATGCTTGCTCATGCATTCCTGGCCTAATACCCACATGCCCACTTGACTAATGTCCATATTTAGCCCACTAAGAGGAACCTATAGCTTCGGACTGGCTTACAGCATGGAGCAAACCCCCAAGCACAACCCCTACCGATCGCCATCTGATGTACCTGATTGCTACAGAACATAATGTATGCCACCATCCTTCACCTAACTGTTCTTTTGATCGCTTTGTCCTCAACCGTTGGTTCGTTACTCCAAAATATGTCCTCAAATACGATGACTAGCAACACTCGTATCCCAGCAACAACTTTGGAGTCCTCTGGAAGCAGAGTGGGTATTTAACATCCATTGGCACTCCAATATTGAATGGAAAATATGTGTCTGCATTATTGAATACATTGTTACTCCCCACAGCTGTAGCCATCATTAAATGTAAAGGACACAATCCCTTGTTAGGGAGAATTCTCAAAATGTGCTTATTCCTCGTTACCTTAAAGACCCCCAGCTCTTTTGCTGAACTTTGGGACTCTGTACTTATTCATTCTGTTTGTTTTCTGTGCTTATTTTCTTTGGTTATGGAGTTTCAAACAACTCCCTAGGCATCATCTTTTTTATTCGTGTCACACAGCACCCTCAGTGCAGTGACACAGGGAAGCCTTTAGGCTGTCCCCAGGTTTAAATACCTTCTCTGGGATAAACTATTGTTTTCCAGAGAATGTAAAGTTAAATTGGCTTTACTAGTCTTTTTAAATTCCTAGACCCAGCACACACTGGGCCTCATTACGACCCGTGCGGAATGGGTTAACCGGTTAGTGGATGCGGACCCGTTAACACCATTCCGCACGATTACGAGGTCCCCTCGCGGGACACGGTAAGGACACCTGGCAAAACCAGGCGTCGCTACCAGGTCCCGCAAGGGGACCAGCGAGCTAACAACGGGCCGGTCGCAATCAGGTCTTCCCAGCAAAGCTTATCAACTTCAGCCATACACCTAACCCTCCAAGAACTAACAACCTGTGCAACCTCACGCATAGGAACATTAAACTACGTTCAAGACTATCCCAATGATTCGAACTGCCTGCCGGCCGCTCCACCACACCTGCCTATCACAGCAACAAACATGATATTACCCCTAAAAAAGATGAATTACACCAACTCAAGTGCCACCAACAATTCGAATCCCAGAATATCTAAACATAATAAACATCCAACCATAATGGGTCACCTCAATAGTAAGGCCCTTCCTACTATATCAACAGTAACTCCTGCTCTCCCGCTTAAAGGAGCACTCATTAATGCAAGGTCACTAGTAGCCAACGCCACAGAAATTGCTGACCTGAGACAAACAGAAAATTACGACTTCTTAGCCATCACCAAATGCTGGCTACATCAGTCAGCAGGCCCTGCCTTGATGCTTGCTGTGCCAGCTAACTATACTATCCTCAGAGAAGATAGAGATGACACCCCTGGAGGAGGTGTAGCTATCATAGCCAAATCTATCCTAGCAATGAGAATAGCAGTACCTCTGCATGTCAACTCTTGCAGATCCCTCATAGACAAGCTACCCATCTCAGACTCCCAAACCATCACTATATATCTTATATACATACCACCAGGCCCCATTGGCTCTTTTGAGGAGTACCTTTCCATGGTCCTCTTGGATAACCTAAAAAAATGCATCACAGGCAACCCTACTAGGAAACATGAACTTGGGCTTCAATGATCCTAAAGATGCACAAGCAACGTCCATTGCCAATGTCCTTACGGAGCTTGGCTTCTCCCAAAAAGTAACACAGCCAACCCATGAGAAGCGCAGAACGCTTGACTGGGTGGGTGACTATAACTGTAATACTACCATTACCATTACCACTATCAGTAACCTGTGTAAGATATGCGCCCAGATGCCCCTGGGCCGGGTGCGCAATATAAATAAACCAAATACTAAATACTAAATACTATATACCGGTATGGACAGACCACTCGCTCATAGCTTTCACCTTAGATGACAAAATCAACTTGACTCAAAACAACCTCATAGCACATCCCACATTAACCAGAAATAAAAAGAATATTTCTACTGGCAGACTCTTACGGCTGATACTCCCTACCTTAAACTCACTACCAGACACATTAGATCCATCTACCTTAGTCAACAAATTTAATAAAGCTATGACAGAAGCCTTTGACACCATTGCCCCCTTAAAAATGAGGAATAGTAAACCGAGAGCACCCCTAAATGCCTGGTTTACGCCACATCTAAAATCACTAAGAAAAGAAAAACGTAAAAGTGAATCAATCGGGAGGCTAGCACCATCTGAGGTAAACAAAGCTAACCTTATCAACATCTCCATGAAATACAAAACGGAAATACAGTGATCTAAAAGGGAAAGCTTTGATAACAGGATATTGCAAGCTAAATCAGGTACCAAGGAACTTTTTGCAATACTAAAGGAATTGGAGAACCCAATCCCTGTAGCCGATAACTGTGTTAAAGACCTGGTGCTCTGACATACAGAAGGCACTCACTGACAAAATTGCTACTCTCCAAGTCAAAATCGCCAAATAAAGATTAAACATACCGACCTCAACCCCACAAATCAGTAAACTACCTACTCCAGCACATTGCTTCAACTTCACTAAAGTGACTATACTGGAGGTTGAAAAAATAATACTCTTGCTTAAACCATCCAACTGCCAAGGAGATAAATGTCCTGTCCAAATCATAAAAGACGCTGTGAGGGACCTATCACCTTTCATCTCTAAACTCATCAACGCGTCATTCACCTCAGGCACCATCCCAAGTAACCGAAAGGAATCTTGGGCCCTCCCTCTCCTTAAGAAACAAACATTGGACCCTGCTATGCCTACGAATTATAGGCCAATCACAACGGTGCCATTCCTCCTAAAGATACTAAATAGGGTGGCTTACCTACAGATTCAGAAATTCTTGGAGCAGAACCAACTTCTTGGCAGCCGGCAATCAGGTTTCAGACCACAGCATGGGACTGAAACAGCGCTCATTGACCTTAAGACCCAGGTCGACGAGCTGAGAGACCCGGATAATGTGCCTTATTACTTCTTCTGGATCTATCACCAGCGTTTGACCTGGTGGACCATAAGATACTCTGCAACCACCTAGAGTTAGCAGCGCATTTCTCGCAACAAGCTATAGCATGGATTCAATCTTTCTTAAGTGAGAGAACCATGAGAGTCTTCGCCACCTCAGAAGCAGCTGATCCCAGTCCCATCACTTGCGGTATTTCTCAGGGGTCATGCATCTCCCCTACCATGTATAACATATTTACCAAGCCCCTCTTTGATGGTCTGGATGTCTCTGTGTCACCTACACTAACTATGCAGATGACACCCAGATTCTCATCCCACTTACAGGGGATTACAATCAGGATTTGGCCTTGGTGAATATAATATACCTCATCATCAAGGCATGGATGGCACTCCATGGTCTATGCCTGAATGATGACAAAACGGAGCTCATCATTCTGGGGACCACACCCAACATTAACAAACTTGGCCATAATTATACTTCCTTTAATATAGATGGCAACACAATTAAGGTTGCCAAGGAAGTAAAAAAGTATAGGTTTTTACCTCGACTCCAGACTTACTCTGGCGAAACAGGTGAATGCAATGGCATTATCTACAGCCCACACATGTAAGCTGATCAGATCCTCTCAACAAGAAGCTGTACCACACTGGCAAGATCACTTGTGCTGTCCAAGTTGGACTACTGCAATGCCCTAGACCTTGCGTCCAAAAAAGAAATCACCAGAAAAATTCAAATACTTCAAAATAACGGCCTGAGAGCAGCGCTAGGAATGACCAAAAGAGAACATATCTCGACAGCAAGGAGACAGTCTAACTGGCTCTCCAATATCGACAAAATTAGACTAAAAACTGCCTCACTAAAATTCAAGTGCCTTAATAACGCAGCACCTCGCTACTTGACAGAGAGGTTCAATAGAAGACTTACGATCCAACCTACCAGAGCAGCCTACACCAACTGCCTGACAGTCCCCTCCTTCAAAATGATGACAATCGGTGGCAAAAGCTTTCCTGTCAAAGCTGCCCAACTTTGGAACTCCCTCCCACCCATTCTTAGGGCAGACCAAACCTACCCACATTTAAGACTAAATATCATCAACTGGTTTAAAGCTAATGATCTTTAACACCTCTCTCTTCATGGAAACCACCTAGCTTAAATGCACTCTTCATAGCTATAATTGTACACAATGTGTATTCCATCTGCTGCATCTCCCCCGACTTTGCATTTGGTATCCTACATTCTGTATCACATGCTTGTGGTGACCCCTATTGTAACCTACATTGTACTTTTGTATTGTATCTGTGTAATCCTGCAAGCTATGCTATATTTTGTATCGGACCACGTAACTATGTAAGCTGAAAACGTCCTTGTCCTCGTGCCCTGATACCCTTGGGTCTGGTGCGTGCTACAAATAAATAAACAAACAAACAAAAAAACCCTGCTGGGTGAGTGACAGCTAGGCTGGATTGAAAGGGAGAAATCCGTTTAAACGGCGAGTCTCCAGGACTTGAAAGCAGTGTCAACCACTGGAACGAAAGAACCGAAGAAGAGCTTGAAGAGGACGGCTGCTGCAACTCCTGGACCGTTGGTTTGCCCGGTGAAGCCCTGCTGCAGGTCCGAATTGCCAAATTCATCTCAACAGAGAAACCCCTTCAAGGACAACTTCTTCCTTTAAGTTGGTGGGACCAATCAACTCGTAAGCCACCTAGATACCAATCTCAAGGCTGGTTAGGATTAACCAGTGAGAGGGATAGCAGCTTGTGCGCTTTAATCGACAGATACTGGAACTGAAGTGACTCCATCTTGTTTGCTTTTTTGACAATCCGTGCAGTGCAGTAGTCCCCTGACGTCCTCCCTCTTGTCCCCACGACTGAGGCTCAGGAACAGTGATATCTGCAGGACCTGCCGGGAACCAACGTCTTCAGTGGCATTTTGTTCTTCATACTAAGGTACTGTGCCAACCCGATTGAGAGAACAGCACTCTTGCGGTGAAGGTTTGTGAAACTTTCTCAACTTGCAGGCCTAATCAGATTGTGACCTGACATATGATTCTTTTTCGCCTTCCAATAACTTTCGCAAAGACTTTACTGTTTGATACCAGAACTGCTCTTTCCTTTCTGGGGCCTGGGTCCAAAATACCTTCAGCTATCCCTCCGCAAATACCTCCCCTCTCAAGCTCTTTGCTCCTCTACCTCTAACTCCCTCAGGGTCAAAGAAACGAGCTGGGGGTAGATCTCTATCTTCGGCTGGGACCTCCCTCTGGAACAGCCTCCCTGCCACTCTAAAACTTGAGGAGAACCATCTCCGGTTCCGGAAGCACCTCAAAACCTTCCTCTTTGCTTCTGCCTTCGCTCCCCTTCACCCCTGCTGATTTGCTCTCTTGGCACTGTGCACCTGGCCGTCCCTCTATCCCCTGGGCCCAGGTACCTGCTCACCCTGCCACCTTCCTGCACTGCCTCCTGGCCACCCATTGCACTGGGGACTGTATCTGTACCCATACAGCCCCCCCATTTTTCTTCTTATTCTGCACTTATTCAGACTTACCCAGTCTGCTGCCTTAAACACTTTTTCCCTTTTCCCTTTCCCATGCACTTGCGCGTTCTCAATGTCACTGGGCCTAGTAAGATCGTTTTTAAGTTGTGCTGTGTTCTCCCTTGTTCCCCTCCCTTGCCTAGTCGCGCTCTGAAACACTTGTGTAAGAGCGTACGAGCGCGATACAAATAAAATATCATATCATATCATATTATATTCAGAACACTAGCCCATTGACTTTGGCCTGACCTATTGACTTGAATTGAACTCTTCTGGTGAACTGAAACTATTTGCAGTGTCCAAAAAGTATATATGATCTATTTTACTTACCTTGTACCTTTTGCTCCTTTCTAAGAAACTGAACTGCCATTTGGCTTCCATTTCAGGGGAGCTCAAACTGCCTCAAACTCTGAGAATTTTGTATTGAAGTGTATTGGCTTATCATATTAAGTTGCCTTCTTCTAGTGAAATGTGTTCTAAATGATTGTGTAATAAGTTGCTAAGTGTTTTTACCAAGAAACCTTGAGTAGAAGTGTTTACTTGAACTACTGTGATTGAAAGTCCTCTGTGTAACTACATGTACTGCTCACATTCACTCTTGAGATAAGCCTGGCTGCTCAGTTGGCTACCAAAAACTGTGTGGTACAGACTTATACCAAAGATTGGTTTGGCTAACACCTGTAGTCCTAATTGTGTGTAATGGTCCCAGACGGTACTGCCTGCAATTCTGCCTAAGATACCTCTCAGTCGTTCTCAGCTGAAGGAAATATCCTAGCAGGTGGAACAGCTCGTTCTGCAACCCTTGGCTCCTAAAAATATTCTTGTTTGTGTTGCAGTCCCACGGTCACCAACTGCCTCCCTTTTCACCATGGCCATACTCCAAGACCAAGCCCTGAAGCTGAAAAGGTGACCTAGACCAAATTCTATTGTAGGCATTTTTCAGACGGCCCCCTGGTGGCACCCAAGTTGCTCATCCCCTACCTGGTTAATGAAGCTCAAGGTTTAGCCTATTCAGATAGAAATGCTATGATTACCCTACTAAAAGGAGAATGTATTGCCCCTGGTTTAGCCTCTATGGCTCAAGGTAATTGTGAGCACTGTGTTGCATGTTTAACACACAATGTTGGGGAAGCAGAACCCACGAGGTTGTCTCTATGTCCAGTACAAGAAAGTCTCTTCCTACATGTGTACTTCGAGACCCCCGGCTGGCCCATAGAGCTGAGGTTTTCTCAGAAGTACTCTAAGACAAGATAGCTGCACCCATGAGATGGATGGGGGTGCAGATCTATTACTCCAACACCAATCAATAAGGACAACTCAATCAGTTTAATGACAAATACAAAAAAAATGGGCGTTATGAATATCAGCAGTGATGCGATCGTCCTTCCCGCCTCAACTCCAACGAACTTGATACAAGTTGTAACATTTATACTCAAAACTCATCATCATTGACGTATAACACTCAAAAGTTAACATGCAATTCTATTGGTTAGGAAAAGGTAACTTTACTATAGGTACTATATCTGTATATGGTAACGGAGTGAGGGGATTGGGTAAACACTGTCAGGTGGGTGTCTAAACCCTTCCTTCAAAAATGACTACTGTAGACGTCACTAAAAGTACGACGTTTCATTGGTTCTACTAACTATAGGACCCTAGATTATTCAACTTATGACATCACAACAAACAACATGTAAGACAGACGTTTAACAGACTAGACGAACACCGGCTGGTCACATGTATCTCTGCCTCTAAAATTACCCCGACATGGAGTTTAAACGTATCCCTTTCACGGCACCTTTAATCGCAGTGGTAGTCTATTCATTCCCCTTTATTTGGGACTCTGGATACACGTTTCTTCTAGCCGTTATATTAGCGTAGGAATAAGGCGAATCCTCTCTCTTCTCGGCTGTACTCCCCGGTAATCTCTCTCTTCTCGGGTGTCCTCCCTGGTATCCTTCCTCTATTTACTTCCTTATTCTCGAGTCATTATTCCATTCACCCTATATATATATATATATATATATACATTCTTCTCTACTTCTAGCTATATTTTGTTTTCCCGCCTCCCTCCGTTACCTGTTCCCTTCACTTGTTCTAACGCATGCACTTTTGCCAAAACACTTAGGGCCTCATTACGAGGTTGGCGGTAATGGAAAATGATGCCGGTAAGGGATTACCGGCACCGCATACCGCTCCGGGCCATTCCGGCTCAAGAACCCGGTATTAGCGGCAACGCTGATACAGTGCTCCCCCCTACCAGCATGCGCCCTTCGAGCCCGCAATACCGGGATGCCGCTAACAGGAGGACATCACAAGTCAGGCGGACATGCAAATACCGGCATCATGAAGACGCTAATAAGGGATACTGGGATGGCGGCAATACCGGAATCGCAAACCACCCGCAAACAGCTATGTGCAGTGTGCCCAACTGCCACAGGTGCACACAATCAGAACAGGTGGAGGCAATGCAGCCTGGCCCAGCACAAAAGGAGCACACCCACACCCCTTCCACACCAAAATGATTCCACTTGTAGTAGCAATACTGGGGCTGGAGGACATGCTTGCATTGCTACACCAGCAACAACAACAGCAGGCACCAAAGAGGAGACACAGGAGGAGAAGGAGGGTGAGACATGCCCAGCAAGCCCCACCAGTGCACCCAGTGGTACCACGCAGGCAGCCCCCAATTCCTCGCATCAGAGCCAGTCCATTCAACCTAATCCCAGAGCAGATCCACAACCTGTACCGTCTGGACTGGGACACCATCACCACCTTTGTGGACATGATACACGACGACATTGTCAGCCTTATTGAAATACGCACCGCCATCCCCCTCTACTGAATGTAGTGTCTGTGCTCCACTTCTTGGCCCCAGGCACCTACCAGCACACAGTGGGGTAAATGCATGGCACATCACAACCCTTATTTTCTCGAATGATGAACCAAGTGCTGGATGCCCTCCTGAAGCACTCAAGGAACTACATATCCCTACCACGGACTGCCCAGGAGATATTTGACACAGAAGTTGGCTTCCATGCACTGGCAGGCATGCCAAATTGTATTGGTGCACTTGACTGTGGAATTGGTGGTCCTGCATGCAACGGAGGTGGTGTACCACAACAGTAAGCTATATCACTCCATCAATGTACAGATGGTATGTGTCTCAAGCAAGATCATTACACATTGTTGTGCCCGATTCCCAGGATCAACTCATGACTCAATGGTCCTGCGGAACTCCACGCTACCACGCTACCACGCTACATGGAGGCAACATGCAGGACAACATGCCTGGCTGCTTGGTAAGTTGCATGACAGGCACATGGAAGTGAAATGGTGGGAGAGATGCACACACCATCATGGTGTCATTGTTGTGGTGACTGCACTATGCCCATATCCCACAACACTGTGCCCCAAAGCATCCCAAACTGAACCTGACAACCAATCCCCATAGCAATAAATGAAGCTGCACACCAATCACAACATGCCAAACTTTCAACCACCCCCCATCCCACAACACGTGCACTATCCATCATCAGACCTCAACCTCTGTAACACATTCCAGCAACATGCTGTGAGTATACACAGTGTAAATGTCAGCATCAAATCACCACACAGGACCATGAGAGTGTACAAATCAAAATCACCAATGCATTCCACTGCTTATCACAGGGCCACCACCACAGTAGTGCAGCATGTCACCATAGGAATAATTAGCGCTGAATGCCAGTTATTGCAGAGACTACTGCCAAAGCTGCCAGTAAGCAAATCATACAGAACACTACACATCACATATATAACACAAACACAGCGGTATGCGTCCGCAATGCATGAGCAACAGCAAGGCAGTGTACACCGTGTATGATCTTGAAGAGGCAATCCACACCATAAGACCATGGCACCGCACACATTGAGGCAAGGTAAAATGTGTGCAGACAACCAGGGACATGTGCATGTGATCAACAAATATCTGCAGGCATGTGTGATAACTACAGCATTCCATCATGAATTGACTAACACATACCTCATTTTGCACCCATGCAGGTAATAGTGGCTATCCCTTGAAGACGTGGCTCCTCACCCCTATCCGGAACCAACAGAACAGGCACGAAGATGACTACAATCGTTCCCATACCCGTACCCGTGTGGTCATCGAGCAGACCTTTGGCCTGTTGAAGGCCCGTTTTCGCTGCCTCAGCCGGTCGGGTGGGGCACTCCTCTACAGGCATGAGAAGGTGGCCAAGATCATCATGGCATGTGTCATGCTGCACAACATGTGTATCTGACGGAATGTGCCCCTGCCCCCGGACATTGCACTGCAACCACCAGGTGATGATGAAGAGGAAGAAGAAGATGTGGGTGCACATCATCGCAGGGCAGATGCACAGGAGGGACATTCTGTGCACCAGTCTGTGATTGACCAATATTTCTAAGACACATGGGTGCAGAGGGTGCCATGAAAGTGGGACGGAGGGCACTGGTTGTGGGAGTACATGTACACTATGCACTGTAGACTAATAAATGACACATATACAATAATGAATGTCCACTCAAGTATTTTTTCTGATACACAACGGGTGTATTAAAATAGTGAACAGTGCTCATGCCCTCTACCACAAACACCCCCCCTTCCTCCTCCCTCTCCCACCACAACTCCCCCACACACCCTCTCCACCCTCCCTCCACAACTCCCCCACACACCCTCTCACCCATTTCACTCCCCCCAAAACTCCCCTACACACCCCCTCGCCCCTCCCCCCACAACTCTCCCACACATGGTGTCCAAGCAAATAATGTAGGTTTCTGCATCAATTGCCATTATGAGGCTGCCCCATCTACTTTTGTCCACTTCCCGCATCTGGTGGCGGCATGTCGGAACGCTGCACGGTGCACGCAGACCTGTGAAGGGGGCTGGTCTGAGTGGAGTTCGATGATGATGCCGTGCCCGCTTGCTCCAGTCTCGGGGCAGGACGCTCTGCCTCCAAGGCATCCGCTATGCGGGAAAGGACCTGCCTCAGAGTAGACACCTCCTCGCAGATATGAGTAGTGCTGGCCTCAATGGCCTGTCTCAGGGACGCAGTGTTGTCCCACCCCTCCTGCCTTGCCTGGGCACCGTCCGTTACAAATTGCCTAACTAGGCCTGTCAGCTCCTCCTGGCACTGCACCCTATGTGCCATTTGCTGCACCCCATCCAGGACACCATTGGAACTGGATGCTGCATGTGGTAAATTATCAAAATCGTGTGGCTCCTCTGTGGGGTTCATGCTCCCTTGCCCTGACCCCCTCCAGATTGCTCCTGTGTGCTGTCATTGGTGGAGTGCAATGGTGTGATCTGGGGTGATGGTGGGGGACTGGGTGTGGCAGGTAAATCAGATGAGTCATCATCCACAGGGACATACACCTGGCCTTGGGTCTGCACGTCCTCGTCGGTGCCGCCTCCCCAACAGAGCTGTTGGCAGCTGAAGGGACCCATCGGCCACTAGCTCCTGTGTAAGGGACACAGATGTTGTGGGGACTGTTGCTGTAGCAGTGGCCCTTGGCCGCACCAGTGTGTTGCATCCTGTGGTGCCTTCACCTTCAGTGGCAGTCGTGGCTTGCCTGCCCCTTTTGATGTTGAAGGACTGTTTTGCTTCTTCCCTGCCCCTGGCCTTCTTCCGGGGAGTTGTTGCCTGTGGCGGTGAGTCCCGGGCCTCGCTGTCAGGATCTGAGCCTGTGGGGGACCGAGAGAGGGACGGCATCAGTGATGGTTCTACAAGCATCATGCATACATTGGTACTATTACTGTTCTACACATTAGAGGGGATTAGGTATTGGAGTTTTGACAATCAGGTTGCATGCTATATGGGGGGAGCATGCAGGGATACGTCAGGGTCACATATGTTCGAGGTGGTGTACGCTGTGTGACATGCATTTCTGTTGTGGACTGCGTGCAGTGTGACTAATGCCGTTTCCATGTTTGTGGGGTGTGTCTCAGGTATGGCAATGGCATGCTGCATGCATATGGATGTGTCAGTGCTAAGGACGGCCTCTAGGCAGGGATGTGTCCTATCTGTAATGGGCCATGCATTGCCTTATGGCATGGTAAAATTGCTGGACTATCATCATACTTTGCATTACAGTGTTTTCTTAGGACACTCACCTCCATTTGCCGATGAGGTAGCGCCACGTTCCATGTTGCCCACACCTTCAATCGCCACAATGTCAATAGTGATGGCGCAGGTTTCCTCCCACCGGCTTAGTTTGATTGGGGAGCTAGGCCCACCGCCAGTGACCAGGCCCTGGCTCCGGTTGGCCGACATGCTGTTTCTGACTCTGAGGCACTGGTCGTCCCATCTTTTGCGCACATCCTTCACTGTGTGGGGTGTGTTCCCAACTGAACTCACTTTCTGGGCAACTAGTTGCAAGATCTCTTTTTTCTTGATCTGAGCTTCTCTCTTGAGGTTATTCGCAAAGACAACCTCAGAATTTTCTGCCAGCGTGCCTGCTAGCATTGTGAGCTTGTCCTCCATGAAGCGCTCTTAACGCTGCGGGATGCCCCTTTTTTCAATGCCGTTGACATGATGCTGGTGGTGATAATGTTTTTCTGCTGTTGGAATGAGTCTCCAGCTGCTGTGTAGTGAGGATGGATGGATTGTGTTTTTAAAGATGGCCGCCATGCGCTTTCCCGTTCCGGCGCGAGGACGTTACTTCCGGTTACGCTTAATAGCGGTCACCGCTAATAGCGGTGCCATCTAATGCCGTATCCACTGATGCCGGGCACGTTATTTAGAGGTAGGCGGTAGTGCTATCTGCACTTCCGATGATGCCGCTAAGGGGCTTTTATGGGACTTTAACAACATGCCGGTACTGTTGTTACCGGCATGCCGCTACGCTTGTGCACGCAAACTCCTAATACGCCACTGTTAGCAGCCTCTTTCCTACACAGAAACAGTATTAGGTCCATGCCGGTAAAAACTGTTTTTTACCTCCAACCTCGTAATGATGCCCTTAGTCTTTTTCACTCACCGTTCGCATGTTTTCTCTCTGAACTCTTGGGATCACCGCCTTTGTCACCGCCTTCTTCGGCTTTTCTCCCGTTCAGCTGCCCGTAGGAATGGGAAGGGGTTACGTGGGGAAGCACAGGTCCCTTCAGACGTTGTTCTGCAGGTTTTGTTTTCTTACACTAACACTGTCTACAGGGAGCTTCACGGTCTACTCAGCCGAATGGCAAAGGACTTGTGAAATTACCGAAGATCTAGAGTTACTTTATGTTGACGGTCAATGGGTGTCTTATTCTAATTGATAATTGATAACCATCAATCTCTGCTACCAAGTGTACTCCGAGACCCCCGGCCAGCCCATAGAGCCGAGGTTTGCTCGGAAGTACTTTAAGAAAAAGATAGCTGCACCCATGAGATGGATGGACTTCAAGAAACGGGGAGTTATGAATATCAGCAGTGATGCGATCATCCTTCTCGCTTCAACTCCAATGAACTTCATACAAGTTGTAACATTTATATTCAAAACTTGTCATCATTGACGTATAACACTCAAAAGTTAACATGCAATTCTATTGGTTAGGAAAAGGTAACTTTACTATAGGTACTGTATCTGTATATGGTAATGGAGTGAGGGGATTGGGTAAACACTGTCAGGTTGGCGTCTAAACCCTTCCTTCAAAAATGACTACTGTAGACGTCACTAAAAGTACGACGTCTCATTGGTTCTACTAACTATAGGACCATAGATTATTCGGTCCATTGTCAGTGGGTTGGTACCAACTCCATGCTTTCTTTCACCTTTGCTTAACAGTACGCAGAATGGTCGGCCAGGTGCGGGGTGCCCCTTAGTTATCCGGCCTTCCTCCGATTATGGTTACAATAAATCATCACTTTAGTAGCCATGTGTCTTCACTGTGGTTGGCCTCGAGACTGCATCTTCTGTGTGGAAAGGTTCTGATATCTCTGCCTGGTCAGGTGCCAAGCGTAGGTGCGAGCCCTCGCTTCTTCTTGCTCGGCAGGTCATGTGATTCTGACACCGTGAATTTGTCTCTTTTCTCTCAATTTGTGTATTTAATTTTCTTTTCACCCGCCACCTGCCTTCGCCTTCTTATCTCGACCTTTCAGAGGCAGGATAATCTGTTCTTAGTTTCAATTAAATGTAGCTACTGTTCACCTCTTCTATTGGTATGACCTTGGCTTTCCTGGCACAAGTTGCCTCTGCTAAGTTTCGTTCCAGCCGTCTCTTCTCGTTTTTGCTAAATTTGAAGCTTTCTCATGTGGCCTTTAGTAACCTGGGTTGATTCTGCTTCTTGTGTCAAGTAGAAATGTACTTATAATACTGTGCTTCGTTTGAGGTAGATTATGTATAATGGTGCTTGCAGCACTACTCTTCCACTAAGCATAGCAAGCCGCACTGTTTTCTTAGCTTTCTTGCGGTTCTAAGCATATTTATAGGTGTAAAAGTGTTGAATATCTTCATCTTGCTTGCAGCTTTAAACTTCTTTGCATTTCGACATTGTCTTTTCACTTTAGTTCCACAATATCCTTATTCATGACGTTTCATCTCTTTGCATCATTCTCTGGTTATCATTTCTTCTATCTGTAAGTCAGTCTGGGCCCTCGTGATGTCACCATTCGTCTTCCATTAAGACCTTTGTGGTTTCATCAGTACTGTACTCAGACAATCTTCATTACGTTTCATTTGTTGGTAAGGTTTTCTCAATGGGTACCTTACTGTCCATGGTTTTCTTGGTATTGGTATGTCGATAGGTGCTGTTCTTCTAATAGGTACTGGGCAAAGGCATACTGCGGCTCTCTGCTGGTTTATTTGCTTATCATACGTCACATATCTCAATGTGAACATTCCTGGTACTTCAAAATGGGCGACTGGAGTGCAGGCTTTATTTGGGACCTCCTCTACACATGTGTAGGCAGGATTCATGCAGCTCCCCACCTGTATGAAATGCACTTACTGTTTAGTGGCAAAATAAATGTTGGCAGAGTTCATACTTCGATTCATACTGTCCCTCAGTATAGACAGTGACCGAGGCACCCATTTAACTGGCCAGGTCAATAAAGAAGCGTGGGAAGCTCCAGAAATAGCTCAACAGTTCTATTGCATTCATCACCCCCAGTCCAGCTTGCATGTAGAATGATGCAATGGGGATCTAAGCTGAGGGTGTTTAAAGTTTGTAAAGAGACAGGGTTGAAATGGCCCCAAGCCTTGCTCCTGGCTCTGTGTGCCATGCACAATAACCCTGCACACTGTCTGCACACAAAATCCTAACAGGTCCCCCCCTTGAGAATGGCAACTGTACCCTCAGCAGTCTCCCCATATCCAGGGTTTGCCTTTAGAGGATGACACTTTTCTCCAGTGCTGTTGCATGTTAATTAATACTGTTGAATGTCTCCATGCTCAGGTCCGGGAAGCCCTGCCTGAACCAGCAACTGATCCCAGTCATGCTTTACAGCAAATAGGACTGGGTCCTGGTGAAGGTCCATCAGCAGAAATCTGAGCTCCAGTCCAGGTGGCATGGCCCGTTCAGGTCCTCTTAACTATGCACATAAAGCAGTAAAATGTATTGGGATCTCAGTGTGGATCCATGCAGCACACTGTCACCAAATCACCACCCCAGCCGGTGACATAACCTCGAATTTGAATGATTGTTCTTAGCTTGGCTCGGTCCCACAGCGACCACTAACTCTGCTGGTAATTTTCTAATGTCAGACCATTCAGGCACTGCTGGAACAGAAAGAGCAGTACCAGAGAGCGAGGTTGGGCCCCTAAACCACCCAGTATGCCCATGTACTGACTCAGGACCCACAGCTTCTGAACCTCATCCACATGGTGAGGTCTCTACAGGAGCTATTGCTAAGGCTCCTTCATGAGTAGATCGATACCCCGGAGGAAATTACCCCGATTCAGGCCTCACTCCTGCCATACCACCTTTAGTGCCTGACTCCCCTGGATCTCAAAACGCAGTTTCCGAAAGGTATAGTTTGCTGTCCCGTAGAAGAGCTCCAGAGAATTAGTAGCTCTGAACGGAGTGTCTACTGGCCAGGTCACTTGCTGCTGGATTTGTTCCCTCAACAACGATGAATCCCCCTGAGGTGGCAGTACACTGGCAAAGTGTGGAAGCCACCTCTATTGATTCACCAACACCTGCAAGTTCTGGTCCCTGCTGTTACCACCTTCTGGTCATTCTATTTGTTTTATTGACACTCATATGGATGTAGCTCTGATGTTTTGGATATCTCTAGGTGGAACTTTTAGTTGCAACTTCCGATTATGAAGTATAAGTATGGACTAAGGAATCCCTTAGGAGACCAGCTCCTCAGAGGTTGCTGTCTATATCACTAACATGAATTTGGATATTTGTGCCATAACACAGTGCAGCCGGCCCCTCCCTCAACCTGCCCATCCCTTACAGCTATACCATGATCAGACAAGATCGAGAGGTCACAGGGGAGGTGCGGTTGCCTTGATTTTGAAGTCTTCATTAAATATCTGGGAATATAAAGGGTCAATCATGAATGGAATACAGTCTCTTCATGTAAAAATTGATTTTAATGCAGAATCTACCATGAATTTGATTCTTATCTAAAGACCCCCTTTACTCTCTCCATCTATCTGTTGCCTTTTCTAAACCCTAATACGATATTCCTGCTTTTAGAGGATTTTATTTATTGGCTAGGCAACAAGGAGGATCAGAGAGCTGCAGACCTTGAGTCCTCTCTGACTAATCTGGGCTTCGAACAACTGAATCGTTTGCGCACATAATTTTGGCCATACTCTCTATTGGATCTCGGCCACCAAAATCCTGACCAAAGCTATCTATGTAGCTCCTTGCCCTTGGTTGGACCATGCTTTTCTATATTTCTCTATTCAAGTAGATTTTCCTGTCAGAATTAAGAGTAGAGTGACCCAGGATGTTCTAGGAAGAAACCTTAAACAGCTCACGCAGAATAAAATTGACCCTTTGCTTTGTCCGTCCATTAATTTCACCTCCAGTGATTCTGCTACGGACATGTCGAGATTACTCCAATCTAATTTGGAGACGATCACCAGGTCCTTAGCCCCTCTCTAACTTATGAAAAAGAGGGATGGAGCTCATAATAAATCCTGGTTTTCATCTGACCTCAAGAAGTTATAATCTACCACTATGAAAGCTTTCTTTAGTTGGAAGTTCAACTCTTCACCTCATGCTCTGGCAGTCTATAAAACAGCAGCCAAAATCTATAAATTGGCTATCATGGAAGCTAAGAAAAATGTCTTCAATTCCAGGATATCAAATGCTCAATCCGAGGTAAAAGAGCTTTTCAATGTACTGAAAGCGCAAAAAATCACCAGCTCCCTTATTATCAATTAACCTGTCAAGTATGCCTCCTGGTGCCAGGATATCCAGAATGCCATGATAAATAAACTGACAGGCATCAGACTTGACATTATACGCAGGAAAGAGGCTTCTCTTGGTGAGCCTAAGGACACTGGATCTTTTAAACGTAATCCATCTATCTCCCAATTTAACTTCTCACCTATTTTAGAGGAGGAGCTGTCCGTAGTTATCAATCAACTTAAAACTACATGCTGTAAAGGGGGTCCTAGCTATGCTATTATAATTAAAACGTGTTCTCCGGACTTGCTTACGGCTATTTGCAAGTTCATAAACGCTACGCTGATCGAAGGTCATGTGCCTGTAGACCTGAAACAAGCCTGGGCTACTCCCATCTTAAAAAAAACGGTCTACCCCAGGAAGTTCCTCTCAATTACAGATCTATCACTAACACTCCTTTCTTGTGGAAGATTCTTGATAGGGTTGCATATGGGCAGATTGCTGCTCAGCTGAATAGCTTTCCGGTGCTTAAGCCACGCCAATCTGGCTTTAGAGCTGATTTTGGCATGGAAACCACTCTGTTTGCACTCAAAGCAAAGTTATTGGATCACATGGACAGGGTCTTCATCTCTATGCTCATGCTCTTGGATCTCTCGGCCACCTTCGACCTGGTTGACCATTCTTTACTAGATGCCAGGTAGGAGGTGATTGCTAATTTTTCCCCATCTGCAGTACGTTGGATTGCCTCCTTTATCAACAACAGGCAAAGTAGAGTTTTCTCTGGGGAAGCAGAGGCATCTCCAGTCGCTGTTGATTTTGGCGAACCGCAGGGGGTCTGTATATTGCTGTGCCTCTACAATATTTTCAAGGTGCCCTTCTTCACTCTGTTGGATCAGGAGGGCATCATGTTCCCCAACTATGCCAACGACACTGAGTGTGTCGTCCCTGTGACAGGGAATCATTACAGCGATGAGGCTGAACTGAACAGAGTATACATTTTTAATGAAAATTGGATGGTCGATAACAACCTGGCCCTGAATAAGGTCAAGACAGAACTCTTAATTGTGGGCTCCTCGCAGATCTGTTCCAAGCTGGACCTTTTGTATGCAAATAATCCCTGCAAAGAAAGCAAAAACACTGTGGGCCTCATTCCGACCTCGGCGGTAGCCATGCTGCTATTGGCGGCATGGCTGCTGCCGAAATCGCGTCCGGGTTCCCAGAATGGGGAATTACCGGGCCATTCCGAGTTCGGAGGGCCCGGTAATTCCTCCCTTCAGGAACCCGGGCCCAGACCTTCCCCATTCCTATTTCAGCCCCCATAGGGCTGAATGGGAATGGGAGAGGGAGCAAACAACGGGCCGATTACGAGTGGCCCGTTGTTTGCTCCCTCTTCCCCTCGTGGGACCCGGTAAAGACGCCTGGTTTTACCAGGCGTCCTTACAGGGTCCCACGAGGGGACCTCGTAATGTGGCGGAACGGGTTTAACGGGTCAGCCTCCTTTTGCGGAGCCCGTTAATCCGTTCCGCCAGGGTCGTAACGAGGCCCTGTGTGTTGTTCTCGAACAACAACTCACCATGAAGGCCCATTTGGGGAGTATTGTATCATCAGCAGTCTACTATATTAAACTTTTAAAGCAATGGTTCGGTCAGAAATATTATTGGCCAAAAAGATGGCCAATAATAAAACAAATATCTAAAATATATTTATTTTTAAGTCCCGATGGAAAGTTTCGAGCAAATGAAGCTCAAACTTTAAAATTGTAAGCACTAGGGGGCATCCATTTTGTGAAATGGATGCCTCCTGTGCTTGCCTTTGCGGCACTAATGAAGCAAATGCCAGCCAGCTGTAGTAAACAATAGCTACCACTGGGTGGCTTTTGCTTCATTGGTGCCGGACTTGGAGGACGGGGACCAGAGACTACAGGCAGGAAAGCTGCAGCTGCATCTCGGTAAGTGCTATATTTTTTTTAAAATAAGCACTAGCTGCGGTTTTTGGAGTAGCCCGGAAAACTTAGAAATAAAACTGCAGCTTTTAAAATGTTGTATTTATGTTTGTGGTAGCTTCAGCTTGGAGCCCTCTGGACTCCAAGCTGAAGCTACTGCAACATAAAAAAAACATAAATAAAATGTTGTTGTGTTTCAAAAATGCTGTGGTTTTTCTTTCTAAGTTTCTCGCGCTCCTCCAAGCCGGAGGAGCCTGAGAAACTTAGAAAGAAAAACCACAGCGTTTTTGAAACACAACCGCGTTGTGTTTCTGCCTGCCGTGGCTATCACTTTGGGTCTCCGGTGCTCCCCCGGGGGAGCACCGGAGACCCAAAGTGAAAGCTGCTGTAGGCAGAAACACAACGCAGTTGTGTTTCAATGCCGCAGTGTTTAGAAATACAACATTTTTGTATATGTAAATGCTGCAGTATTTACAAATCCAAAAACGTTGTTATTCTGAATGCGGCAGATTTCGATGGGGGTCTCCTGGACTCCCTCAGGGTTGGGGGAGCCCAGGAGACTCCATGCGAAAGCTGCCGCTGTCAGAATAACAACATTGTTGTATTTGTGATTGCTGTGGTTTTCCAACCACGGCAATCACAAATACAACAACGTTATATTTTTAATTGGTGCGCCTTGGCTTTTTGTCTTCATTTAAAGTTTTCTATGCTTCTCTGGGCTTGGGGAGCACAGAACACGTAAAATGAAAGTCAAGGCAGCCTCCTCAGCCCTGCTGAGGCTGCACTAAGAAAAAGCTCCCAGTAGGGGGCTTTTGCTGCTTGTTTAGTGCCGCAAGGGCAGAGCCGAGGAGGCTGCCTGGAATCACAAAATAGATGCCCTCTAGTGCTTCCAATTTGAAAGTTTGAGCTTCATTTGCTCGAAACTTTCCATAGGGACTTAAAAAAAATATATATTTTAAATATTTGTTTTATTATTCATCTTTTTGGCCAATAATATTTCTGACCGAACCATTCATTTAACCCACCTCAGGCCCTTCATTAGTCTGGCCAACGCTGAGACTATAGCCAGAGCAATTATTGGTGCAAGAAAAATTATTATTGCTGCAGCCTGCTGGCTGGCATCAGCAAAACAGTTAAAAAAAAGACTCCAGGTCATCCAGAATGGGTGCGTAAGGGCTGTGGTGGTGCTGTCCCGACGGGACCATGTTTCCATCACGAGAAGAGGGCTTCATTGGCTCCCGGTGGAGGCCCGGGTGTGCTATTGTCTCGTAGTCATCACCTTTAAGTGCATCCAGGGCACTATGGGCTGCTATCTGCAACATTTTATAGTTGAGAAAACCCAAAGCAGATCACTTAGATCAAGCCACCAGAAACTCCTCTTTATTCCTTAATGTAGAACCTCAAAGTCTGAAAGGGGTGCATTTTACATCTTAGCACCAAAGGCCTGGAATGAACTCGCCCTGGATCTTAGGTACCAGCCTATTCTGCCCCCCTTTAAAAAATAACCTGGTTGTTCGCCTCAATCTTGATTCCTCATCCTCCTTTCTTCTTTGGCTCGACTCTGACTTTTTGCTTTTACATGTTTGCCAGCGCTCTAATGCCTCCAGATTCAAGGCTTGCGCTATATAAATATTTTAAAGTAAAGTTAACGTAAAGTTACTCAGCATCTGATTTCAGTTGTAACATTTGATCAGTGACATTTACTTTGCTGCAACTTTGCAGAGTCTACAAAACTTTGAACTGAAAACTCTGGCCTGGCGAGCTTATCTCACATGTGCCCTGCACATCACATGCCCTGATGAAAGTAACAGAACATTGTCTTCAAGCCACGGACGTTTGCACTGGTGCCACAACCTGATGCTTGAACCTGGGCGCTCAGGGATTGGCCCCAGTGTACACCATGTCTCGCTATAATCCTGTTATCATTGTTATTGTCAGATTACTGTTATATTATCACTGCACTGTGAATACTGCTTTTAGTGCAACCTGTCGTGAAAACGATTGTGCCTCTGTGCATCACTGGGTTCACAGTGATAACACTTACCTTCTCCTCTCCTGGCAGTAGGCCTGTATTTTTGTTGTTGTTTTTCTTGTGTAATGGTTTTAATTTAACTTTACTCATACATTTGATATAATATGATGATGCAATGAAAAACAAGAGCATCTCAGTCCGTTAAACAATTCATAAGTAAACCAATAGAGTTAATCAAATACAGTTTACAAGTTCTAAATATAATTCTTGAAAAGTCATCAGTAAACTAACAATTTTAACAATGCAATACATCAATTCTTCAAATTTCATTACAAAAATGAAGAACATACACTGAACTCTTCCTTTATATATTGTGGGAAAAGGCACATATTCGTTAAAAATAAAATAGAAAAAAAACTCATCATTGCAAACGAAAGCACTGTGAAGAGCCCCACATCTTAAATTTGAATGTCTAGGATTTTACTTCGCAACCTAAGTGTTGCCAATCTGAACATATTTCAGACCATAATTGAGCACACCTAGACTGTTTGTCCTGATCAGATTGGTGTTTATGATGGTCATATCTGAGCTTTTGCAAACTTGGACATTGAATAATGAGATGTTGTAGTGACTCTATTTCCTCCACATTGCCGCAAAAAGGGACAAGTGAGGCTGTCAGATGTCATATTAGAGCTAAGCCTTAAGACCTCCCTTGTAAGCCATTTATTGTGGCAATCAAAATATAGACTGTAGACATGAACCACAACAAGTGCGAGCTCCTATGAAGTAGGATCGTGCAGAAGGAGCCAATTGCAACTCCTACAATACACCAGCTCACAGGGATACCATTTCACCCCTCAGCGGCACCATTGGGTATATCAAGAGATCAAGTAAGAGAAACCACCTGTAGAAGCCGCAAGACAGAAGCTAGAAAACTATTAGCACATCCGCAAAACCCCGCGGCAAGGTAAACCACGAAGAGAGCTTTTTGGACTAAACCTAATGATTCTGTAGGAAGATCCTTCCTCGTAAGAAAATAACGCCCAACCTATGTGGACAAATTTTCGCCTGCTAATCAAGAAAGCCCGCACACTAAGAAGACCAGTTACTATCATCTCTAAGAGAAGACCAGAGGATTCCTAACTTGGCCAAAGCCCACTTGTAACCCCTCACATTGACCACTCTTGAAGAAAGTCCCAAGACCCACATAGAGGACTGAAACATGTCGATCATTTTTTTGTCAGTCTAATTAATTAAACTGTCTGAGTGAATTGAATATTCCAGTGAAGGGATGTTCTAATTCTAATAATGGAATAGAATTAGAATAGAAGAATAAAAAAGATAACGATGAATCATAATCGTAACTCTGATCTAGAAGAACTACACAACAGGGATTTAATTAGAGATCAGTAACGTCAGTATCTATAAGAATTTTTAGAATTGATTGTGCATGATGTTTGTCTTTGTTAATATGATACATATGTATCTTTTTAGAGGGTCTAATCATGTATTTTAGACAATTTTGTAATTTCTATTAAAATTTGTACTTTTTGAACTAATTGATGGCATTCAGATGAATGGATAACTGTTGATAAAGGACCAAGTCCTATCTTTTCGAGTCTTGTGCAATCAAAATATGCCTGTATTTTTAATCTTAATGGCTGCTGGGTCTGTGCTCATCTACCTCATTGCTTATCCTCAAAGTTCCTTATTGCACCCATCCCATTGCAAAGGGGGCTGCTGTTTGGATCTTAAGTTGGTCACCCAATCCTAAGGCCCAGGACCCTGTAGGGATGCTAATACCCACCTGGGTTTTACTAGTTCTCTGAATTTACTCTGCCTAGACGAGGTATGCACCAAGCCAGCAGTACTCCACCTCTCCTCCCCAGCAACTTGCCTTGTATGCTACACCAATCCGTGTCTTTTTTTAATGCAAACTAGCATGTGTCATTATAACTTTTCCACCAATTCCAGTGTAGTGATCAATAATGTCATATTTGCCTTCGATCCTTATTTATTGTTTCGCAATCCTGGTATGCCACATATTTTGGGACCTATTTCATATGTGAGGACAAAGCTTATCCCTGGATGCCCATTAATTGGGGAGGAAGCATTACATGGGGTGTGTCCTGCCTGCAGTGCACCATGCTCCCACTTTTCCAGCATATTCCCACCCCAAGAGAAGCACTACCTGGGAAGACTTTGTTGCTGAGGTAGGATATCTCATACACGCCCTTGGACCGTTTGACCCAATTGTTAAAGTTAGAAGAGGATAATGCAAAATGAACAGAGTCCTCCTTGACTCTGTTATCCTGAAGACAAGTAGCCATCCTAACCATGGTTCTTCAGAACCGTATGGCTTTAGACATCATCCTATCCTCACAAGGCAACATCTGCGCAATTGTGAAAAGCGCTTCATGTACTCTAATACCCAGTTATGCAAGTAATGTTACTGACATTGTCACTCGCATTCGCCCCATTGTAAGCCCTATTGTAAGCCTCCTTCACACCAGTCCGAAAGCTTCCTGCACATTTGGGTCTAGGACTGAAGGTCTACTACAACCTCTGGGTGTGTCTAGCAGTCAGATTTTATTCATAGCACTAGTCATCAAGGCCAAAAGACGTGTGTATGGTAGCTGATGGTACTCTTGATCAGAGGAGAAATGCTAGAGTGCCTTTGAGGGTGGGACAAAGACTGATATACAAAGGTATATTTCTCCTCTGTGAAGGGTGAAGTGAGCTAAAACATTGTTGTAGATCCCCTAGAGTGGAAGGAATTCCATAGAAAATGTGACCCATGTTCGTTCTCAGTAGAGGTGATCCAACACCACCGTTCATTGTAAGTCTGTTCTGTTTGATATTGGCTTGTAACTGTATCTATTTTCAAGCATGCACCACATGCTTGGAAGTCTTTGAGACTGCCCAAGTACTTTACTGTCATGCTACCGAAGAAATAATATGTAATGATATGCCTCAATGTGTTGTTTGTTCCCCTAAATATGTATGTAATGAGAGTGGAATGAAGTTTTCATAGGAGGGAATTGTGGGGAAAAGTCTGCAATTGAACATTTTATGTACTCCCCTAGTACAATGCTGCATTATAATATTGAGTAGTGTGGTAGCTCAGACGGAGACAGACCCGTTTTTGGCATTCGTGCAGGTGTTTAATTGAAATAATAAATAAAAAGGCCAATTATCCATAATCTGTGGATTTCCCTGCCTAACGAAACTAACTGGGGTTCTCATAGTATGTTGTGAAGTCCAAAGCAAACAGTCTGTCCTCCATCCAAAATTAAGCTGCACTGACCCTGAAAGACCAAAGAAATATCGAGGCTGAGTACCACAAATGAAATTCACCAATCACGGGCTAATAAGATACAAGTATCTTTTATTACTGTACAGTTTACAAAGCAAAACAGATAGCTATCTGGCTCCCAACACCTTGCAGTGTGTACCAGCCGACACAGTGAGAAGTGAGAGTGCTGGACATCTAAACACAGACATATTTATAAAATTTTTGTAACATTGTCCAGCCTCTCTCCAAGTTAATAATTTGCGGGCTAGAGTTTGTGCCTAGTTCACATGACAGATGTTACAATGTTATACAAAGGATTAAAACAAATTTACATGTCCATGAACATTTAATGGAACGATTAGTTCTCCAATCCACACTAAGCCTTATTCCAAGAGTCACTACAATGCAGTTCAGCTAAAACATATGATCGAAGTTTACTCTTCATTGTTTCGGTGTTTATACAAGGATGAGGCTTGTGAGCGCAGACAACACTTGAATGACAGTTCGTACGAAGCGCAAGGTTTCATAGTTTGCATAGTTTGAACAGTCGGCTCTCGGTCAACCTAAACATAAACGAAACTCAAAGGTCATTCAGCTCAACTGCAAATCGAAAACACAGTACACCATTTTAGAACGTGAAACATGAGTTGAAATCAAAATGTCGGACGAGTCTTAAAATGGCGGCGAAGTTAACCCAAAAATCGGCACCTTGCATCGCGGTTTTCATTGTAACGCAAATGGGTTTAGGCCAATATTCATAATAAGGAGGCCCTATTTGATTACGGTTGAACAACCCTATCACTAAGACTGAACAACTAAAGACTGTGAGAATGATTCCAATATCAGGATTCTCTTTTTCTGGTTTACTGACTTTCTCTTTGAGGCAAGTATACTAGGCCCAATATTTATTCTTATTCTCTTGGCCTCTCTGTGTATTACTGAGATGAGTTAGATGAGATCTGTACTGATTCTCATTCTCTTGATTCTCTCTCATATCACTGGGATGAGTAGGATGAGTCCCGTAATAAATCTCACTCTCTCTGCTCTTTCCTGTGTTACTCGGAAGAGTAGCATGAGTCCCAGGATGAGTTTCACTCTTTCATTTTGTTCTCATATCACTGGGAGGAGTAGGATGAATCCCGTGATGACTCTCGCTCTCTTCGTTCTTTCTTGTGTCACTGTGACACGTAGGATGAGTACCTTTATTGGTTTCACTCTCTAAGTTCCTTTATTGTATCACTGGGATGAGTAGGATGAGTCCTGTGATTGGATTCACTCTCTCAGTTCTTTCTCGTATCTCTGTGACAGGTAGGATGAGTCATGTGATGAGTTTTACTCTCTTAGTTCTTTCTTGTCTCTTAGTTCTTTCTTGTATCACTGGGATGAGTATGATGCTGGTACTCTTCATACCTGTGTTCCCGCTCGGGTCTCCCACCAACCCTGTTACCTTTTGCCCCATGTGATGGCATCACCGGGCATGCATGCAGGATAGGAACTTCTCCACTTTTGCTTCAGGATGGCTTCTGATTTCGCTCTGACTCTCTCTGCTTCTTGTCTGTGGCTCCGCAGGGACAGTGACACAGCGGTCTCTACGCCCTTGCCAGACTGCACAGTCCACCTTTACAGGTCATGCCACCACTCACGACTGACTCTCTCTCTCTTGCCATTTTTCTTCCCCTGTTCTCCTGTGCCATCACTTTTCTTGGTGCTTGGTGCTTCTCATGCACGCCAGCTGATTGCTTCCTCCCAACGGAGGATCTCCCGGACTCAGCCAGCCTCCACAAATCTGTAGACTTGAAACTACTGGGTATAACTTCTCTCTAACAGTGGTCCTTCTGCCCTTTTTATGATACATTACTGGGTCCTCCGCAGAGGAGGATTATAGTCCTTCTTCTCTTCCAGTTGAGCACTCTTCATTACTTGTTCATTCCTCTACGTCACAGTATTGTTGGTTTCTAACCAATGAGTGATCGGTATTACTCGCTCACTCTTCTTCTTTACAGTAGTTTTACCGGCTATTTCTTCAATTTGAATCTTGCATCTTATGGCACAATAGCAAACAGTGCTTGGTCTGCTGGATCTTTATGAAGTCCTGATGTTACTGTTGATCTGAGAGAGAGAGAGGGCCTTAGGTAGTTCCTCTGCGGTACGGGAGTCCTTGTCCCCAAGGAAGTAGTCTCTCCCTGTGAGGTCCCATTTGCCACCACACATAGGGGGAATACTGTGTACCAGGCTCACCTCCCTAGCCTCACAAGGAAAGGCTCCCCTCTGGGGAGAAGTGACTGAATCCCACGATTCATTACAGTAGGTACTGCAAACTGCCACATTTAAACACCTGTTCCTTGTCAGTGCGAGGTGAGGCTTTAGGATTTACTGAGCATATCCTTGCAATGAAGACCTTTTGCCTAGGATGTAGCTATGCTCACCTTCATATCTCTCACTTCTGGCGTGTTTCCCTTTTGGCATATGTAAGTACATTTTAGGCTCCCGCTTTCTTCGGAAAAGCAGCTTCAGCAGATGGAAGTCATCATACTGGAAGCGTGCTCGCCTGCCTCAGACCAATTGTGAACCTCTGTAGAGTATATTCAGCTATGCTAAATATATCACGTCATGCTGTCCTTCCTGATAACACTGTTTTAACATGTGAGAACGCAGCTGGTATCAACGACTTGTATAGAGGGGCTTTGTTCTCTGCTTTTAACATTGTTTCACTTAGATTCCCTGCCCTGTCTGGACCTCCCCTTCCATTTAAATGCATATGTTCCTTTGGGTGTAAGAAAATGGTGCGTGGAGGGGGCAGATCTCACTTGCGTCAAAGTCTCATAATGTCTTTGGTTTGTTGTTGTCCTGCTGTTTGTTTTTTTACGAATAAACTGTTCACCAATCCGCCAGAATAGTCAGTGATCATTTTTCCCCAACATCACTCTAGATGGCCCCTGTCACTCGATCATTAATGATGACTTTTGACCCTGCTCCTGCTTCCATATCTTTTCCTCCTCCCATAAGGGACCTTTGTCTTTCCTAGTTTTTTGTCCTGCTCTACCCTACAGCTAACGATCTGTTGTCTCGTTTTCCTGACCTGATGGAGAGAGAACATGGTTAGTCAATTCGACTGCCTAACTCAAATTCTACCTCCATCCAGCTGCCTCCTTTCCCCGTCTTTGGTATGAACTGTTTTGGAAAATTATGTGTTGTTGGATTTACTTCTTCTGAATTAGTCAGCTACAACCTATCAGTCACAGACTAATAGCCTCATCGGTTTTCCCCATTCGCATAGCACCATTTTGGCTATCAAATAATACGGTGTAGGCAAGCCTTGCATCAAATTTCACTTACACCCACTAGCATCATCAAAGAAATTAATTTAAAAAGCCAGCTCAATGGGTTGATGTGCCTTCTATAAGAATTGGCACGTAACTAGCAAATCATATGTTTAAAATGTCTCATTTTTATTAAGCACTCTCGGGTCCCCAATGTTTTGTGTCAGTACAAGACACAATGGGAAAAACGATTTGAAAATAAGAATTGAAATAAAACTTAAATATAAGCAAAAAATATAACCATTTGCGGAAAAGAGATAAATGCATGATAAGATGATACAGACAGAGATGGGACACAGTGGAGGGGGAACAGCTTTGATGAAAATTGATTTATAAAATTAAACAGCCATTTATACCTCCACCACACCAATAGTGATAGAAACAATAACATGCGAATCTCCAAGAACCACGGTTGTCCTTAAATCCAGGACCCAGGCTCTCTGGTAGGCGTTTGAGTTGTATTCCACGTGTCCGTCCTACTTTTGCAGTTCTGCAATGCCAGATAGTTCAAAATTACTTTTGGTCACTTCTTCAGTGGTCGCAGAGTTTTGGGTCGTGGGCCTATGTCTTATCAAGTGCTGGCCCTGATCTGTGAATGAGCCGAGTCAGCATCAACCCTGTATCCACAAAGTGGAGGTTTAGCTTTATCTGCATCACTTAGTACAGCTTTTGGGTGCACGTTCGGTGCTCCTTTTATTTTTCTTTGGAACTCTGAGGCGTTTAGTGCTACTTTTAGAGTTCATGTATTCATTCTCAACTCTTCATTTGGTAGCACTGTCCAAAGGAGGTTGATTTTCCCTCCCCCACCTGAAATGCAGACTGTCATGTCTACCTTTCCTGTATACAAATCCTCATGAAGTGTCTCAAGTCCTTAGTCCTGATTCTCCCTGGCCCCATCATACTTGTGACCCAAGCAAGGACCTCTTTTTCCCAAACCTCCATGTGGTTTTGTTGTGGTGGGTTTGACCACATTGAGAGTGGCGGTTCTGGGTATTCACCGATGGTCAATAATTAGGTCCTGGAACTTTTTGTTTCCCACTTCCAGCAGATCATTGCTCTGAAGCAAGCTGTAGGTGGGCGTTTGTTCTGGTATCTTATTCTGGTAGCCAGTGTGGTCCTTTACCATGACTCTGGGGTTAATAATATCAACTTAGCGTGCGACTTGGCTGGTTACAGCTGTTTTTAAGGGCGTTCAATCCATAAGTAAGGAATCAGGGTTTTTCCTTTGTTCATATTTGCCCCTTTTGTGTCCTTCTTCCAACATAAGCAAAATCTTATGCACAGTTTCTTATTTTTTATCCAACTGGGCTATGGTCACTCTCATTCAATCCCATGCCTCTCCCCTTTGTTACTCTAAGTATATCATTGGCCATTAAGGGTCTGGCTTATGCGTCAGGGTTGACATCTCTTTCTCCCCCCAATATCCCTCTATACTACTGCTTTTCTGTTGATACCATTGTGATTGCCTTGTGATTGCCTTGTCATGTTGGAAATACGAGCTTGTTCTCTAGGGAAGGGTAAACAGGGTGATGGCAAGAATGTTGCATCCTGCTGGAAAACAGGGGGACAACCTTTGCAATCAAAGTTACATTATTTCCCATTCTCTCTTCTGAATTCAACATTTCATCTAAGGATTGCCCTCCATTACATTAAAGCTGTATGTGTGGCAATAGTTTGCTTCCTCTTTCACTGCTTGATGAAAGCTTGATCTTAGACCCGTCTTGACTTGGTAGACGAATGCGTGTCTTGGATATTGTCAAGAAGCCTATGCCCTCCTGTGCCCCCTGGCAGTGCATACCTTCTTTCAATCAACTTTCGACTCGTTTGCACAGGGAAGATGGACTGTGTCTCTAGGGACTGTCTTACCTGCTGTCCTCTAGGATCTTATTAATCAGGGTTACACTTTCCTTTTGACAGGTTAGGAAGAGGGCAGGGACATTCATCAGGCTCTGCAATACTTCCTTGAATCTTTCTTTCGCTCTGCACCGCTGTCATGGAAGGGAGGGGACTATGGGTGCACCACATATGAGATGAAGGATTTGGAGCAGGCTCTGTTGCATTTATCAATCGCGAGCCATTTGGGGGGCCACCGACACCCACCAATGGCTTCACCGACTCAGTAAATTGTGTATTTAGTCTGTATGTGATCTTTCTTTGTTGACATGTATTCGTCTGGGGACATGGGGTGGTGGGCCTTTGGCGTAAACATCTCCATCTTATTTAAGAATGTATGCCTCTATGTCTACGGGAATGTGATTCCCTCTTGTACCCCCAATCGTTCCCCACTCACCCCGGGCCCTTTCAACAAAACCTGCTCGATTTGGTGCATTCAAGAAATATTTAAGGAACCTTCTGCATGGCCATGCATTGAATACTCGCAGACAAAGGCCGGCATTCTGGCTATAAGGCTGTATTTCAAAATATTGCAGTCGTATATCTTGTTTGCCCCCTGGCTCTGTCTATAGCCGGATCAACTGAGTGCAGTAAAGAGGATAAGAGGTACAAATAAAATTGCACAAGGAGACCCTCCTTGATGTCCTTCCTATGGTGGCTGCAACTCTTCACTGCAATTCAAGACCATTACTTGCTGCAACCTGCTGCGACGTGTCAGAGCATAAAGATCCTAGTCCTCTTTGGAGCTGCCAGATCTACCACAATTTGCCATATTTACAGCAGTTATCAGAGACGGCAGGGAGGGAAACAATTGCACCGGCAATGAGTGGGTCCTCTGCCCATGTACAGCAACACCCTTCAACATACTCGTGTGTTTGTGAGTGTGCGGGCCGCTTCCACTACACCACTATGTTCGAATACTTTCCCTACCTTGAACCTTCACACATTTGAGATCAGTGAAATCAATGGCACATCTATTGTTTAATAGCAGTTCTGTTGCAAAATTGACCCTATGTACAGCTATTTTTGCTATTATTAATATTATAAATTAATTATTTCCCACATTAAGAATCAGTGCCAAATATCCTTTGTGGGTAAGAGGGTGCCCAAACCTTTGGAGGACTCATGACTCTAACAAGTATTTCAGCTTCAATGCTTGCTGTTTTTATTTGTTCTGAAATGCACAAGGGCAATAAACTGTTCCCAGGATAATGTACGACATACACTCCCTATACTACATATCTTCCTACTCAACCTCTGTACACCTTCAATAACGTTTACCATGAAGCCCTCCTGACAACGCATTCAGATGGGGCACTACCGATCCATGTGCCGCCTCGTAATCTGTGAAGTTCCACAAGACTCCATCCTGTTCCATGTCGTCTTCAGTCACTACATTAAACCTCTAGGAGAACTCCTGGCCAACACAGAGGTCAAGCTCCAGCAATACGCAGATGACTCGTAACTTCATCTAAAAATCAATCGGTTCAATGATATCCTTCAGCTCGAGCACTGCCTTTCTCTTGTCCAAGCCTGAATGTCAAGTGACTGCCTGAATCTCAACCCGGCAAATACCAAATTGATTCTCTTAGGAAACCCCACCAATCATACCGAACTCCAGGATTGGCTGACTGACATGAACCTCAATGGATTTATTCCTTAGCTCTCACCCAGTTTTGAAATCTCTCGGCTTTACCATCACCCTCCCATTCAAAAGACAGATCACCAAGAAGACCGAAGCAGCATGTTACCAGCTTGCGCTCCTCAGCAAAGTCAAACCTTTCATCCCTGCCCTGATATTCAGAACAGCTGACAAAGTCCAGGTCATCTTCCACTTGGATGCTAACAGCACCCTATTTGCAGGAGTCCAAGATGTTGCCTTCGTCCATCTGAAAGCCATCTGGCACTCTGCAACAAACCACATCATAGGACTAAGAAAATTCAACCATCTCACCCTCAATCTTAAGCAACTGCATGGCTACACCTTCAATCATGAACCATGCCCAAGACAGCCTGCAACAGCTACAAAGCACTCAGTACCAAAACAGCACCCTACCTGGCAGAGAAACTCACAATCTCTGGAGGCCAGTGCACCACCAGACACCACAACATAGCCAGGCTGGAAACAAAGAATTGCGAGAGAAACAAAAAAGCAAACATGATTTTTCCTGTTGCACACCCTGTCCATGGAATAAGTTATTAATGAAGATAACACTTAACGTCTGCATCCACCAGGACCTAAAGAACCTAAGCTTCAAAGAACATCTTGCCAGCAGCCGATCACTCCGCTCAACCCTAATTCTTACCCTCTGGAGCTCTCCCCCTCCTCTGCTTCTATTATCCATCCCAGCTCCTCTGCTACCCGCAACCACGGGCTAGTTACTCAGTGGGTGTGTCCCCTATGTGCAGTGCTCCACAGCTTCCCATCTATCTTTTGTGCTTTATAAATTCCATACATGCATGCATTCCACACATGGATTATGCCAGTCAATAAAGGCTTGGGCAGTGGCCTAGTGATGTCATTAATCACAGATGAAAACAATGTTTTAGCTTTACTGAGTCCAAGAAAAAGCTCTGAAATATGTTGACATATCCAGGATGTGTCACTTTAATTTACAAACAGGATGGGCCTGCTTCACGCAGGCTTGTACTAGAGAAAATCATCAGATTCCCTCATTCGTATAGCACTAAACAGGAGCAAATGTGGAGAAGAATGAAGCACCCCTGTGACACTAGCGCAACACAGACTGTGAGCACAAGCTTGCTCGTACAGTTTGTAGATACTTTGCAGACTGCCAAATGGTTGGCACCTGGGTGCTCTTGGTATGATATGATATGATAAGTCATTTATAACGCGCCTGTACACAAGTGTGTTCTAGGTACGACAAGACAAGGGAGGGAGGACAAGACAAACAATCTTACTGACTCTTTACTGTGTTATTCAGATTTTTCAAATGTGAAAATGAGAAGTGCAAGGGGAAAGGGAGGGGGGAAGTGCAAGGGAGAGGGGTCGGGCAAAGAGGGCAGCAGTGCTGAGTAAGTGGAGCCAGGGCAGAGCGGCTCTGGGTAGTGGAAGGCAATCAAGGGACACTAGGGTTAAATTTACAGCCCCTAAGTGTGTGGTAGGCCAGGAGGCAGTGCAGTGGTGACTGATCAAGAAAGAGCCTGGTACCCAGTGAGACTCTGAGGGTAGCCAAGCAACCAGTCAGTACAGCAGACAGGTGGGTCAAGTAGGTCAGCAGGGGAGGGAGAGAGAGAAGGCAGAGGAGAAGAGGAAGGGTTTTAGCTGCTTCTGGTACTTCAGGTGGTTCGGATCATGTTTGAGAGGAACAGGGAGGCCTTTCCAGAGAGAGGCACCTGCACAGAAGAGATATCTACCCCACACTCTCTGCCTGGAGAATCGTCTAACCTCTAGAGAGTTGGAGGTAGCTAAGCGAAGGGCTAAAGAAGGAGGGTATTTTGGAAGAGAGTGTTGGATGTAGTGCGGACCCCAGACCTAGAAAGCCTTGTGGACAACGCAAAGGGTCTTGAAATTGATCCTTGCAGCCAATTGGAGTCAGTGCAGTGATTTCAAGGTTGGAGAGATATGGTCCCTAGGCTTGAGGCAAGGATAGGTATTGCAGTCCTGTGCTGGATTATTTGCAGGGGTGGTGAGTAGAGGAAGTCAAATTGAGAAAGAGGATGTTGCAGTAGTCCAGCCTATAGAGAACCAGGGCTCTGGAGACAGTGAGCTCCTGGGGGAAAGTGAGAAAGGGAAGAGTCCCTTTGAGGAGGTGCAGCTGGTAGTAGGATAGAACACACAGCATCTGATTGGGCAGCCTTTACCATACCATAGAATCAGATGAGACCATCTGTTTAGTGTGGTGGACTGTTATACACAGTACACAAGTTTTCTGCCACTTGATTTACCAAGATGAAGGACTTTGTAGTCCGAAATGCATTGGCACATTGGCACATTGGCACTGGCCACTAAATGCTGTTGATTTTTAACGAAATACATTCCGGTTATTTTGAAAAACAACTCTTGATGTAGCTTTTATTTCTAATTGACTGACACAGATTAAGAGTGAATGAACATTATAACAACGTTTTCAAGCTGGTAAACTAAGGGAGTGCAGCCCTCACTTTCAGCTTCCTAGCCTAGGTCCTAAAGTTGCACCCCTGAGTTGCTCCTGTGCAAATGTGATTCCAGGCATTTCCAGATTTGCTCCAGTCGTAAGCTTTGTTAATCAGTAAAAAGGTACCAGGTGCAAAACTGGGCAGCATATGGACATCTTCTGATTTTCTCAAATGTAAATCTTATAAATTAGGCCCAAAGTGATCTGAAGTGGCTGAACTATGAAATTTACAGCACTTGACAAAACCAATAAATAAACATAACTGTGTCAGCCAATAAATAAACACAACATAACTCTCCAAATGCAATCAAACACCACAGACATGTTTATACCTTCCTTTAGCTCTTTAAGATGAGGCAGTAAAAATATAGCAATTTAAATAATAAAATCACATTTTTATTTGGTGCTTCATGCCGGTTTCAACTCTCTTCAAAGTATTGTAATGCTAGATGGTATTATTCCTGTAAGGAGGTTTTGTATTCCAAATTTTGTTCTCATCTTTGATTTTACAGCTATGCAGTGTAGCCCTAATACAAACCAATGATCCTAACTTTCCCAATACGAGCCAGCAAATGTTTAAAGGAACACTCTAGACAATTAATCTTCATAATTTGATAAAAAAAATAACACATAAACATCACAAGCAACAGGGTTTGAACACTGCCATGTTAGCCATCAATGATTGAAATGACACCCTATGTCTATCACAGCAAATCCTTTATAGCAGAATCCAACAGTGACAATTAAAATACACATGGTTTCTTTCTCTGCATACAGGATGACTTGAAAGTCCAAGAATTAACATAAAAACATTTCACACTGCATAATCTAGATATATATAAAACAAAGTTTTGTTTGTTTGTGGGTTTTTATGTGGCGTTCTTGGGGATGTAACTCCTCATGAACGGTGAGGTCTGGTGTCATTCATTTTGCAAGGCATATTCTTTATTCCATTGTCGAATTAATGCAACCTTTTCTGACTCGATAGGTCATCCTGTTCCCGAGATAATTAATGTTTTTGTTGTTTCGGATTTGATTGTGGTTTTACACCACCATCAACGGGTCATTTTTGGTAAGTGCTCAGCATCACGCACTGAAGCTGAACATGATCAACACCTGATTAATTTCTATCGCAAACATATGTAAAGGACAGATACTTCACCCTCATGACATCAAATGGAATTTTGATACAATTTGAAGATGACATAGTTGAATCAGTTGATTTGAATCTGGTTGCATGTTTAACAAAAAGACTCCTTTCTTCTTTCATGAATGTTTTAATCCCACAAATATAGTTTTACAGAATCTCCATAAAAAAGAGAGCAGTATTTAATCCCACATGAATCAAAACAAAACATTGAAAGCTGAAACATGATCAACATTCTGAAGAAGGAAGATATCAAGACCATGAAGCTGAAAGAATTCAACATGCTTTGAGACAGAACAATGAAAGTGCTCCGGAACCTGAAGCAAGACTTACTAATCAGAGAAATGTGCTGCTAAAAACCAAAGGAATAAAACCGCTGAAGAAACTCAAGTGACACTGATCAGAGAATTTGTGCTGCTAAAAAACGAAGCATTGAAACTGCTGAAGAATCTAAGGTGAGATTTACCGATCAGAGATTTAAAAATCTGAGAACTGAAATCCCAGCAAAGCCGGGTAGTTCAGCTAGTCTATATATATAAAAGTCAAAATGTATTTGTGGCAGGATTTGTGGTGATGCATTGTTCCTTATACAATTCCACACCGTTTCACCAACTTGCAGCAAATTTTACATAGTTGTCTGTTAGGACCCTCAGGATATTTCAGCAAAAGTCAAAATTTGTCTGTGGGTTTGTGGTGAAGCATTGTTCCTTATACAATTCCACACCATTTCACCAATCTGTGCCAAATTTTGCATAGTTGCCTTTTAGGACCACCCGCACATTACTGGCTACATGACATTTCGACACCCCACCCAATCCCCTGGAACATTTGTTTGTGGGTCTGTGGCTTGGCGAAGCATTGTTCTTTATACAATTCCACACTGTTTCACCAATGTGCACCAAAGTGTGTATAGTTTCCTGTTAACACAATCTGGACATTACTGGCCACATGACATTTGGACACCCCACCTGGTTCCTTGGATTTCAGCACAAGTCAACATTTGTTTGTGTGTTTGTAGCTTGACAAAGCATTGTTCCTTATACTTTTCCACACCGTTTCAGTAATCTGCACCACGTTTTGCATAATTACCTGTTAAGACCCTGTGACATTACTGGCTAAATTACATTTGGACACCCCACCCCATTCCCTGGATTTCAGCACAAGTCAAAATGTGTTTGTGGGTTTGTGGGTTGGCGAAGCGTTGTTCCTTATACAATTCCACAGTGTTTCACCAATTTGCACCAAGGATTGCATATTTACCTGTTATGACCCTCCAGACATTACTAGCCACATGGCATTTGTACATTGGACACCATTCCCTGGATTTCAACACCTTCACACATGAGATGATTGCAAGAAATCGGCAAAACATCAATGTGGTCATAGAAGGATCAGTCCTGACACAACGAACAAAGCTCAAGGTCCAGGCCCTAGGATGCACAGTTTCCAAGATATTTGCAATGCAGTGCACCACAACGAACTGCACGATGCCAGGCTGAGGCAACAGGTGGGGAGAGAGCACAGAAGGTCCCAGTATGCAACAGCACACCAACTCTTACCTCCCCCCTGCATCTGCTCCAGAGTATGTCAGCCACACACACCATTTTCAGTGCAGTTTACTTCAGGGTGCAAAGCACATCCAGCAATAAGCGAATCAGAACAGCGACCTACAGGATCAGTGTTATCATGTATGTCTACAGAACCCGTTTGGAGAACAGGTACTTTGGTGAGTACAAGATAAAATCTTGAGAGAAGTACAGTGCATACAGTTAAAATTATGATATTTTATTTACATCGCGCGCGCTCATACACAGGTGTTTCAGAGCGCGACCAGGCGAAGGGAGGGGAACAGTGGAGAGAACAAACACAACGATCTTACTATGCCCAGTGGGGGGGCCTGTATGGGTACAGAAACAGGTCCCAATGCAAGGGGTGGCCAGGGGGCAGTGAAGGAGGGCGACAGTGTGAGCAGGTACCCGGGCCCGAAGGGCAGATGGCGGCCAGGTGCAGCATTGCTGAGAGAGAAAGCAGATCATCAGGGGAGAAGAGGGGGAAAGGCAGAGGCGAAGAAGAAGGTCTTGAGGAGCTTCCGGAACCATAGGAGGTTCTTCTCAAGTTTCAAGGTGGCAGGTAGGCAGTTCCAGAGGGAGGCCCCCACAGAAGACAAAGATCTACCACCAGCTCATTTCTTTGAAAAACGACTGACCCTGAGGGAGTTGGAGGTAGAGGAATGAAGGGCTCTAGAGGGGACGTATTTACGGATGGATACTTGAAGTCAGAATTCGAGTCAGATAACAAAAACACAAGCCTCATAATTCTGAAATAAATACAGAATTGCTGTAATCAATGGGGGTTGTTTCTCTTTCTTTCAGTTTTACAATTTTCACAGTTTTGACTGCAATTAGACAATCCATGTCAGATCTGATGCAGATATGTCTTCATGTTAGGTGATAAAATATGACCTGAAAGAGCGACATTGAAACTGGTTGTATTTCCCTTTATTTCTGAACATGGGGTGATACATCATTTAAAGCCAGTGAATGACCCTCTTGAAGGCTTTAATGGCCAAGGACTTAGGGGCATGAAGATGGGCTTTTTTCCCAATATGTCTGTGTACTAGCCTCACCAGGAAATATCCCCCGGAGCAGAACTCTCGCCAAACCAAAATCCGCAGGAAAAAACCAAACGGCCTTCCTGCAGTCTCATTTAAACATGCACCATTGGCAGAGCCTCCTGTGCATTTTCTATACCATGGCACATCGCCTTAGGGCACCTAACTTCACAGTGACAAGCAGCCTTCCATCACTGAAACAAAAGGGAGCAATCACCATTGAAATGTCAGTGGGCACCAATATGTACATTTAGGATTGCGGGTTTGGAGGAGTTTAGCTGCACTACTTACTCAGTAGTATCCAGTGCAAAGTAAATAATCTGTGAGCATTGACACTATGGTTGGAACCTGCAGGAAGGAACTAAGGTCATGTCACCTGTAGGAAGATGGATTCAGTGAGGATGGTGAACAGGAGGACTCGGTCGCAGCACCCTCCTTGGACTTTGACACTCGTGGACTCAGGCACTGGCAAATGGATAAGCAGGGAGACGGATGCTCAGGTATTTGCATCAAAAATCATCTTTAATGCATGTTCACAAGACACCAGAAACAGCAGCAATGAGCTCCCAAAATCATCGAGCTTTGATACATTTCTGAGGCTTATGCAACACTTCCTATGATTTCACAATACATACTGATTGGTACTTTCAACCAAAAATAAAACCTACCTGTCTGTGATTTGCTGGCTGCCACATACCAAGCCCACATGACTTATCTTGGCAAGTATTATTTGACTGACACATATGCTAACTAAACTTGTGTGAAATCCTGCCCGCCCTCATTATAAATCCTTAGATATCTGCCAAAAAGCAGCCCCGTATCGCATTGCCTAGACCTGCCAACTTCACTTGGCAGGCTATTCTGTGAAAACCCCTCATGAGCTCATCATATTTGTTGCTAGTTAAACAGCTTTTTGCTGTAATTGGTAGTCTTCCCAGGCCTTCAGCGGATCTATGAGCCATCACTGTCAGCCTTTCCTGCCAAGAAATTCTAAATATATCCCACCACACATACTTGTCTACAGTGAACTGCTGCCAATGAATATTCCAGGTCAGAATGATTCAGCTATTTTAACATCTGCTTGCAAGCCACCATTTTGTATTCGGCTTCCATCTTAAATTTCATCTGAACTTGCTTAGCCTAGAGTCTCTGCCGTGCTACCAAACTGCAAACCAATTTACTTTTGAGCATAACTTATTTGCTGTCCAGTTCTCAGACTACATTTTGGATATTCATGATGTACGTGTAGTGTAATACCGGAGACACCCTCCAGTGCTTGGGCCATTCTGGACACAAAAATATATATGTTGCCCTATATGTACCCTTTGTTTTAGAAAAGCACTATAATTCCTATTTTTTGCAATACTGAAACCATTGTTCAGCCCACCATGCCGTTCACACCCTGCTTGAGAGGGGGAGTCTAGCACCTCCTCTATACTCCCCCCTCTGGTCTGTATTTAGACACCTATTTAATACATGACCACTACACCCAATGTCCATCCTCCCCCATATTCAATGTACCTATACATTCCAATCCCGGTCACCCCCTCAATGTGGTGATTTGTCTTAACATGGGAGATGTCATACGAACATTTCTACGAAGTCAACAATGTTTCTAACATAAAATATCCTTCACCAAAGGGTAATTTGCAACGTTTTTCCCATTTGCTTTATATGTGTGTATCCTTAAAGAAAAGCCTTATGTGCTTCTATCTGAATCCCACCTCTATTACTCAATTATATATAAACTAACTATACACAACAGGAAATTTCAGCCCCCACGCGAATCGAGAGAAATCATTCCTTGCGGAACCCACTAGCCCATTTATTAACTTGTCAATGTGCGATTTTATTGCACACTTTTTCCTTCCTCCCACCCCATGACACTTTCTTGTTTCCCATTCACTTACGCATGCACATTCTTAATGCTTGTCTTCTTTTTACCATTTGTCTCCTATCGACACGTCTTCCACCCAATTCTTTATTCTCCTCTTTCCAAGTCCACAGACTTTCTCAATTTAGTCCATACTTCATTTTGTCCTTTAGGCTCCTTTGCAGCAAGTTCAGGGGCCCTTTAGACATAGGCCAGTCCATTCAATGTTTGTCATTCATTTCATTATAGAGTACTCAGACTCTTAGTGCTTTTGATTCAACATAAAAGTCAGGGGGGCTTGCTTGATTCTGGGGAACACAAGGATGGGGGAGTTTCATAAGGAAAATGTTTTGAAAAGAAATAACTGCAATTGGGCATCTGGCTGGGTCCCTCGATCTTGTCTCTCTGCTCGCTGGGACGGTTTCCACCAATCTCCCAGTGTATAGTTCTCTCCCGTCCATCTGTAATAGAAAACTGAATGAATCTCCTTTGAAAAATAAGTGTATCTTTATCATCAGTAGTGTATCCTCAACCCATCCCTTAGAAATACCTATATGTTTTCAAAACACTCCTGCCTCCTAAACAGTCTCTACTACATTTTGTCTCTGTTTCTAATATAACAGAATGGCTGCTTCTTTTTCTCTTTTCACACATCTCGGTTTCAATTTATATTTAAATGCATACTGGCTGATATCGGGACTTGGCTTATGTTATGTTGTGTTATGTTATGTTAGGGTTACTTATAGAGCATGCATTCACCCGAGGGCATCTTGATGCTAAAGAGGCAACAGCCACTAAAGCAGGCAGACACAACCGGCCAAAGGAGCAGCAGAATTAAAAAAGATAGGTCTTGAGAGCTCTCCAGAAGGCTAGATGATTATACAATAATTCTATAACAGTGGAAGACTATTCCGCAGTTGGGCCGCTGTAATAGAAAAGGCTCGACCTCCAAGCCAAGAGGGGCAAAAGGAGGGCACACATAGCATGCCTGCCGATGCAGAACGCAGCGGGCGGTTTGGGATATACCGCTCAAATTTGACACAAAGATACTCAGCCCCTTGGCCATGCAAAGCCCTGTGCACAATGCAGAGTGACTTGAACTGAATATGCTGTGCCACAGGGAGCCAATGGAGGGAGCGGAGTAATGGAGATATGTGGAGTGCCCGTTGCCAGTCTAGCTGCCAGATTCTGGAGGCACTGAAACCTGCCAATCTGCCCCTTGGTGCTGGGCCAGATACAGGGAGTTGCAATAATCCAGCTTGCTCAGAATCATGGCTGCTACTACCGGAGGTCGTAGCAAAGGTGGAATCAGGTGGAGCACTTTCCTCAGAATTTTCAACTGGAAGTGCCCTTGCTGGTATACTGAAGAGACTTGGGGCGCCAGAGACAAATTGGCCGACATAATCACTCCTAGATTTTTTACCTTCGCAGAAAGAACCGGAAGTAGACCCAGAGAAGAAGGCCAAAAGGAAGAGATCCACAGTGAAGCATTTGGAGGAGAGCCCACCACCAACACCTCGGTTTTGTCTCCATTCAATTTCAGCCAGTTTTGCCCCATCCATTGTCCCATGGCAGTCAGGCACTTGCGCAGGCACGCCGACACTTCTGCCTGATCCAGATCTAAACAGATCAGTAACTGGGTATCGTCGGCGTACGAGTAGCACCTGATGCCGTAGGAGTGGATGAGGCAGACCAGCAGAAAAATTTGGATGTTAAAAAGAATGGGGGACAGAGCGGAACCCTGGGGGACACGACAGCTAATACATGAGGATTTAGAAAGGAAAGGTGGAAGAGAAAGGGTTTGAGATCTATCATCTGCCAAGAAGGAGCTGAACCAGGGCAGTACCTGACCCAAAATGCCGATCTGGTCCAGGCGGGTGAGTAGGGTGGCATGATCCAAGGTGTTGAACACCGCTGAAAGATCTAAAAAAAAGAGGGCACCGAAACCCCCCTTATCGACTAGCCTGGCCATGTCATCTTGTACAAAGACAAGAATACTTTCTGTCCCTCTACCTGGGCAAAAAACCAGACTGGGCCGGGTCAAGCATCCTGGAGGACTGCACAAAAGAGGACAGCAGAGGAGAAAACAGTGATTCAAGAAGTTTCATAAGACAAGGTAAGAGAGCGCTTATGATCTGAAATTGTACAATTAATGCATCTTCCTGTGTCTGGCATTGCCCTTCTTTCTCATGGGCTTTCTTTTCTTCCAAAACTGTATAATATTTTAAAGGAAACATTTTTCCTTGTGGTCGACATTCTCAAACCAATGAGTCAAAAAATAACAAATGAACAACAGACAACATAACAAAGTCTGCCATTTTTCAAAAAAGGATGTCTTCTTTTTTCACCCCCTTCTGTTTTCTTGGTGCATCCATAGCTGAAGAAGACAACACTGGTATGGGGACTTGTTCTCTGTAGAAAACCGAAATAGAGTTACAGAAATGTTTTAGCTGATAAAAGAAATCATTATTTCCTCACGGTGGACCTCAGCTCTTTTCCTTTCAATGAAAATGTTTTTACTGAGGTCATTTCTTGACACTTTCAGTCCACTGATATGTAGGCCTACTTTTCTGTCCCCAAAAACATGTTGGGCACATTAAAACGATTTATCATTTAGCGTAGCAATTAGGCCTGTCTTTAGTTTTTCCTGCTATGCTGAAAGTTCTTCTCTGTACTTTTGAAGTCCTCTTCTGCTAGCGTGGGACTGCATTCTTCTTCTTCCTTTGCTGTGCTTTTATTGTGTTGAGACATAATTGACACATTTCGCTGCTTGCCTCTCACTGCTCGCCGCTTGCCTTACACTAATCTTGCCTACCCCTGTTATTGGGACCCCAGCACTGATTCTACTAAGTGCATGCAAGTATATCATATAAAAAATAAATTGTTTGTCTATCCTAAATATTGCTATATATTTGGCAAATATTATATCCTTTTGGCAATTTGCCTTTACCCAAATTACATAAAGGTTACTCCACCTTCTATCCAAAGTCTTCTGTGTCTTCGTCGTTAGATATTGCCATACTTGCATATACATGCAATTCTAAGCTCACACCTGTTTGCACCTATCATGGGAAAATGCTATTGATTTGAAACATTGTATCCCTTACTGCCTTTTTTCTGTACTCACCTGGGTCCTCTTCCTCCTAATAATGATCAACAGTGTGTTCACACACGGGCGGTGTGAACTGATACTTACCTCTTTCTTCTCTACCTGTTCACTAAATACTTGCTTTTGTCATAGTATGTTTCATCTAATTGTATTTGATATTCCCTGTTAAGTCCATGTAAATACTCCTGCTATGTTCAACAATAACAATATTTTTTCACCTATAAAACATAAATCAACCTCATCATATTTATTCAAATAATGTCTTGGTACTTACTCTGATATGTTCTTTCGTGCACTTCTACTAAAGGTTTTTCTTATTTGTTAAATCAATCTTGGCAATCCACACTCCTTTGGCCTTTAATTATTCATTTATTTTTTATTAAAATAGACTATATTATTCAATTATAACTAGCACCATCCATCGTGCTTTTCGCTGCTTTAATATCCATCCATTGTTTAATTAATTCAGTTTTGTTTATTATTTATTTATTTATTTTACTAATTTTATGTCAATTTTTTGGGTTTGAGATTTTATCCCTATCTATTTATGATTAACCTACATTAATTAATCTAATTACAATGCAAACCTTCATATGTTTCATATTATAATCCCTTATCTGTGTGTATTTCTATGTTGTTCCCCTTTTCGTTTTAATAGACTGGTCGACAGGACACTTGGCTCTTTCTCCAAGCTTTCCTGAAATTATGCTGAATGCTGCCACATCAGTGCCACATGCTATAAGATTTTTCCTTTCCTATTTTAGTGTGTGATGCTCCTAAAGAATCACCACTTCATCATCTGTTGAGTCCTGTCTAGATATGTCATCATCAATGACTTCAACCAACCTAGACCCTTCTTTGAGAACTATCACCATCCTGCATGGTCCACTCTTATTGTTCAATCCTTTGAGAACTACTATTTTCTTTTATACTATGGCTGTTCTTAGCCCTAGAGAGATTATCTCTCCCCCCTCTTTGTCCATTGATGTCTGTGGTCTGAGCAAGACTTCATCAGATATTCTCACCATTTTCTCCACTAGGCCAAATTGCCATGTTTAAGAAAATGCTCACCTCTTAATAAGAAAGACCACTGGCTCTACTAAAACACCTTGCCGAACCACTTGCCCTGTGCATGCCAGTATAAATTCACCCACGTTCAAATTGTGTATAACAAAAAGGGGAACACACCATCCCTTGATCAAATTAATACAATCATCATTTTAAATGTTGCCATTCAATCTCTTCCCAAAATCTTTAACTGGTGTCTGTCACAAATATATCAAAGACCAATTATGCCATGCTCTCCTACAGAGACTGATAATTCATTAAAAAAAAGGAACTCAACTTGTAGCTCCAAATAACCCTCAATCTTCTGATAATTCCCACCATCTGACACCTTTCCTCCTTTGTTAATGGATGTGCAGTCCCAGTGTCACCAATAGAGCAAAGATTTCATCTCCTACTGTCACATTAACCCTTGGCTCCTCTTGGGCCCTAGTGTCACTAATAAATCTGAGCACATCAAGTCGCCCTGTGAGCTGCTTTATGTTGGGTGCATGCATACCCCTGTTCTTGTGAAAGGATTTCCTCCTACTACAGTTGCACCTTCTATCCTGAGTGCCAATACCCATCCAGTGTTTGCATAACGCTGAATCTTCATGGGGGCTCACTGTAATTACCCATGTAGTGAATTCATGTTACACATGCTCTAGCTGCAGTAACTGTTGCACTCTCAGCGCTTGTGTCTGATACAATTACTGATCGTGGGCAACCCTTCCCTAGTTTGTGAGCTATATACTGGAGGATAAACTGCCCCCCCGCTTGAGAATTCTCCATTTTGTGCATATCCTTGGCTTCTGCATGTGCGCACAATGTGCTCTGTCATCCCATACATTTAATATACAGGAAGAGTCCTTCTAACTAGACGCCTTTAGTTAAGTGGTCCTTACACATACTGATTATCATTCTGCATATTCTGGAAACTGTCTTGGTTATTCTGCAAACCACCTCTTTCTCTATTTCCCATTCCTTTGCCTTGTGGCATAAACCCATTCCCTCGTTGGTCCATTTGGCATTGATTATGTGCCTGTGATGCACTTGCTGCTTACTGCATTCCCAATACTTCTCCACTTGTCAATATTGCCCCTTGTATGGTATATTTTTGACAATTTCTTCTGAACTAATTTGACTTCCTCAAGTTTTCCTAGCATCGTTTTTCTTTTTATTCTTTTCCTACAACAGCCAACAATAATGCGCAATAGTCAACTATATCTTTGCCCATGACTTTGTTTCCATTCCCACTTGCTTCCCAAGTGTCTCTGTATCAGCTTAAACAGTCTCTGACATAAACTGCAGTAAAATTGTGCCACTGTTTTCACCCCTGCTTGCACACTTCAAGAATTCAGTGCTCCTGAATATAAGCAATCGGATCTTCTGCTTTGAATTATATTTCTTCTGAAAGACTAGCTATTCTTATATTTCACTTAAATAAAACATATTGTTCCCATCCAACACTCTTAATGTAAAACAGAAACATCCTGTGTGTGTGTGTATGTTATCATTGCAATATTGAAGTCCTTCTTCTGGCTGCCTACATGTGTTTTTAACTGTATTGTCTATAGTTCATTAATCGCCTATACTTCCATAAAATCATGTGTGCATGTGTATATGTGTGCCTTCTCATGTGCATGTATGTATGTGCATGCATGTGTATATACATGTATCACTCCATCTCTTCTAGCAAATGTATCATAATAGAGATTCTATCCTTGATCATCTCTATTTTTTTCCGAATAAATCTCTTCATCACGTATAATAATACCCCATGCTGTGCTCAACTATGCAAAACCTGCCTCAATTTTCTTTGTCAATGGCCAGTCTGGTTATACCTTATTCATAAATACATTTTATTTGAACACACCCTTGTAAAAACCCTTAAATAGTGGATTCCTTATTCTTAGAAGTAAGACCATCAAGGTGTGTGCTTCTATATAAAATACTTTTTCAACCTAATGTTTTCTCAATCTAACTGTATCATGCCCCTTACTTGTTTGTTTGTGTCCATAGCCTCCCAAAAAAGTGTTTTGTCTCATTTATCCTTTCTATTCCCCATAGATATTCACTGTGCTTAGTTCAACATCATCCACTAATACATGGACCTACTTTTTACTGTAATTTGCACTCACAATTACATTTTTACTCTCAGCAACACTTTTTTCAATTTATGTTTTCCCGGACACCATGTTTTTCTTTCCAAATGCCCCTATATTTCATAGATATAATGAATGGCAAGGGAAACATTGTTCCCCTTCTTGGCACCCCTCCAATGTGCTCTAACATTTTGGTGTGCATGCCTAAAAATGCATGTATTACAACCCACGACTCTGCATTGTATTGCAATACATGTCTCATGCCTTCTCTCTGCCCCTAACTACCAGTATTCTCACTAATGTGGTCACCCACAGGACTTCTTCTGTGCTTTAATTTGACAATCTGTTTTTGTCCCTCATAGCACACTAACAACAGCTTAATAAAACCTTCTTCCTCTTCCCTTTTCATTTACAGAATTGGTCCATACTTGCACCAGGGCTTATGTTTTTTCTAAATGGTCTATCCCTCCTCAACAAGGGGTGGCTATTTGCCCAACATAAAATCAACAACTTTGGGGCGCAACATAGTGTGTGCTCAACAATAAAGCATTAACTATTACACCATTAAATGACCAGCCAACCCCCTAAAAATGGGAATTGAGTTGTGCAACCCTAACCAATAACTCAACGGGGCCCATGTCCCCCCAGCTCACACATATACAATAGCCGGGGATAGACTGCGAGACAAAAGCAATATATTCAAAACAAGTTTCAACTATATGAAATTCTTCTGACAGAAACAACCAATGTTTCAAAATACACATCTTGCTTGACTAAACAACCAGGGGTTAAATCACCTCACAACATATCACCTAAATTCAGCGCTCCACCCACATCTGTTTTTAACAATTGTGAAGTTAATTTCATAAAAGGAAATGCTATTTTTCAAAACTTGCTTATCTGTCAATTTATTCAGCAGGTATCAGCCAAATCAACCCATAATTAAGCATCCCTAGTACACATATATGCATGGTGAAAACCCCAAAAAATAACAATTTAATTTAACGAGTTTGGGTTCAACTCAACATTTTCACATGGGCTCGGCTGAGCCCCTAGCCACTTGCAGCCTGGCACCAAAAAAAGGAATTTTTCAAACTTGCACAAATGAATTACTAAACATATTTCCTATATACTAAATACACATATTAGTTACATGCCTACTTATTTTAATCATATTTCCATATTTGTTTCATGACTTTCTTTTTTCAATGTAATTTTCCCTGTTTTTTTAATGTAAATGCATAACCCCCCTATAGTCTGTATTTAGACACCTATTTAATACATGACCACTACACCCAATGTCCATCCTCCCCATATTCAGTGTACCTATACATCCCAATCCCAGTCACCCCCCAATGTGGTGATTTGTCTTAACATGGGAGATGTCATACGAACATTTCTACGAAGTCAACAATGTTTCTAACATAAAATATCCTTCACCAAAGGGTAATTTGCAACGTTTTTCCCTCTTGCATTATATGTGTGTATCCTTAAAGAAAAGCGTTATGTGCTTCTATCTGAATCCCACCTCTATTACTCAATTATATATAAACTAACTATACACAACAGGAAATTTCAGCCCCCACGAGAATCGAGAGAAATCATTCCTTGCGGGAACCCACTAGCCCATTTATTAACTTGTCCATGTGCGATTTTATTGCACACTTTTTCCTTTGTCCCACCCCATGACACTTTCTTGTTTCCCATTCACTTCCACATGCACATTCTTAATGCTTGTCTTCTTTTACCATTTGTCTCCTATCGACACGTCTTCCACCCAATTCTTTATTCTCCTCTTTCCAAGTCCACAGACTTTTTCAATTTAGTCCATACTTTATTTTGTCCTTTAGGCTCCTTTGCAGCAAGTTCAGGGGCCCTTTAGACATAGGCCAGTCTTTTTAATGTTTGTAATTCATTTCATTATAGAGTACTCAGACTCTTAGTGTTTTTGATTCAACATAAAAGTCAGGGGGGCTTGCTTGATTCTGGGGAACACAAGGATGGGGGAGTTTCATAAGGAAAATGTTTTGAAAAGAAATAACTGCAATTGGGCATCGCGCTGGGTCCCTCGATCTTTTCTCTCTGCTCGCAGGGACGTTTTCCGCCAATCTCCCGGTGTATAGTTCTCTCCCGTCCATCTGTAATAGAAGACTGAATGAATCTCCTTTGAAAAATAAGTGTATCTTTATCATCAGTACTGTATACTCAACCCATCCCTTAGAAATACCTATATGTTTTCAAAACACTCCTGCCCCCTAAACAGTTTCTACTACATTTTTTCTCTGTTTCTAATATAACAGAATGGCTTCTCTTTTCACACATCTCGGTTTCAATTTATATTTAAATGCATACTGGCTGATATCGGGACTTGGCTTATGTTATGTTATGTTATGTTGTGTTATGTTATGTTAGGGTTACTTATAGAGCATGCATTCACCCGAGGGCATCTTGATGCTAAAGAGGTAGCAGCCACTAAAGCAGGCAGACACAACCGGCCAAAGGAGCAGCAGGATTAAAAAAGATAGGTCTTGAGAGCTCTCCAGAAGGCTAGATGATTAGACAGTAATTCCATAACAAGTGGAAGACTATTCCGCAGTTGTGCCGCTGTAATAGAAAAGGCTCAACCTCCAAGCCAAGAGGGGCAAAAGGAGGGCACACATAGCATGCCTGCCGATGCAGAACGCAGCGGGCGATTTGGGATATACCGCTCAAATTTGACACAAAGATACTCAGCCCCTTGGCCATGCAAAGCCCTGTGCACAATGCAGAGTGACTTGAACTGAATACGCTGTGCCACAGGGAGCCAATGGAGGGAGCGGAGCAACGGAGTGCCCGTTGCCAGTCTAGCTACCAGATTCTGGAGGCACTGAAACCTGCCAATCAGCCCTCTGGTGCTGGGTCTGATACAGGGAGTTGCAATAATCCAGCTTGCTCAGAATCATGGCTGCTACTACCGTATGTCATAGCAAAGGTGGAATCAGGTGGAGCACTTTCCTCAGAATTTTCAACTGGAAGTGCCCCTGCTGGTATGCCAAAGAGACTTGGGGTGCCAGAGACAAATTGCCCGACATAATCACTCCCAGATTTTTTATCTTCGCAGAAGGACCCGGAAGTGGACCCAGAGAAGAAGGCCAAAAGGAAGAGATCCACAGTGAAGCATTTGGAGGAGAGCCCACCACCAACACCTCGGTTTTGTCCCCATTCAATTTCAGCCAGTTTCGCCCCATCCATTGTCCCATGGCAGTCAGGCACTTGCGCAGGCACGGCGACACTTTTGCCTGATCCAGAACTAAACAGATCAGTAACTGGGTATCGTCGGCGTACGGGTAGCACCTGATGCCGTAGGAGCGGATGAGGCAGACCAGCAGAAAAATGTAGATGTTAAAAAGAATGGGGCCAGAGCCGAACCCTGGGGGACACAACAGCTAAGACATGAGGATTTAGAAAGGAAAGGTGGTAGAGAAAGGGTTTGAGATCTATTTGCCAAGAAGGAGCTGAACCAGGGCAGTACCTGACCCAAAATGCCGATGTGGTCCAGGCGGGTGAGTAGGGTGGCATGATCCAGGGTGTTGAACACCGCTGAAAGATCTAAAACAATGAGGGCACCGAAACCCCCCTTATCGACCAGCCTGGCCATGTCATCTTGTATAAAGACAAGAACACTTTCTCTCCCTCTGCCTGGGCAAAAAAACAGACTGGGCTGGGTCAAGCATCGTGGACGACTGCACAAAAGAATGACTTCAACCAACCTAGACCCTTCTTTGAGAACTATCACCATCCTGCATGGTCCACTCTTATTGTCCAATCCTTTGAGAACTGCTATTTTCTTTTATACTATGGCTGTTCTTAGCCCTAGAGAGATTATCTCTCCCCCCTCTTTGTCCATTGATGTCTATGGTCTGAGCAAGACTTCATCAGATATTCTCACCATTTTCTCCACTAGGCCAAATTGCCATGTTTAACAAAATGCTTACCTCTTAATAAGAAAGACCGCTGGCTCTACTAAAACACCTTGCCGAACCACTTGCCCTGTGCATGCCAGTATAAATTCACCCATGTTCAAATTGTGTATCCCAAAAGTGGAACACACCATCCCTTGATCAAATTAATACAATCATCATTTTAAATGTTGTCATTCAATCTCTTCCCAAAATCTTTAAATGGTGTCTGTCACAAATATATCAAAGACCAATTATGCCATACTCTCCTACAGAGACTGATACTTCATTAATAAAAAAGGAACTCAATTTGTAGCTCCAAATAACCCTCAATCTTCTGATAATTCCCACCATCTGACACCTTTCCTCCTTTGTTCATGGATGTGCAGTCCCAGTGTCACCAATAGAGCAAAGATTTCACCTCCTACTGTCACATTAACCCTTGGCTCCTCTTGGGGCCTAGTGTCACTAATAAATCTGAGCACATCAAGTCGCACTGTGGGCTGCTTTATTTTGGGTGTATGCATACCCCTGAAAGGATTTCCTCCTACTACAGTTGCACCTTCTATCCTGAGTGCCAATACCCATCCTGTGTTTGCATAACGCTGAATCTTCATGGGGACTCACTGTAATTACCCATGTAGTGAATTAATGTTACACTTGCTCTAGCTGCAGTACCTGTTGCACTCTCAGCGCTCATGTCTGATACAATTACTGATCGTGGGCAACCCTTCCCTAGTTTGTGAGCTATATACTGGAGGATAAACTGCCCCCCCGCTTGAGAATTCTCCATTTTGTGCATATCCTTGGCTTCTGCATGTGCGCACAATGTGCTCTGTCATCCCATACATTTAATATACAGGAAGAGTCCTTCTAACTAGTCGCCTTTAGTTAAGTGGTCCTTACACATACTGATTATCATTCTGCATATTCTGGAAACTGTCTTGGTTATTCTGCAAACCACCTCTTTCTCTATTTCCCATTCCTTTGGCTTGTGGCATAAACCCATTCCCTCGTTGGTCCATTTGGCATTGATTATGTGCCCGTGATGCACTTGCTGCTTACTGCATTCCCAATACTTCTCCACTTGTCAATATTGCCCCTTGTATGGTATATTTTTGACAATTTCTTCTGAACTAATTTGACTTCCTCAAGTTTTCCTAGCATCGTTTTTCTTTTTATTCTTTTCCTACAACAGCCAACAATAATGCGCAATAGTCAACTATATCTTTGCCCATGACTTTGGGCCTGATTACGACCCAGGCGGTAAGTTACCGCCTGGGTCGTACCCTTACCACCATGGTGTAAACTATGTTTACACCATGGTGGATGGTGGATTTACCGCCCCATTCCAAGGTGAGTGGGGCGGTAAATCCCCATTTCCCATTTTACCCTTCCCCATTCCCATTTTTGCCCCATAGGGCATAATGGGAGTGGGGAAGGCGCTAATTACGCCACCGTAAATTACGGTGGCGTAATTAGCACCATGGCCCCTTAGCGCCATGGATTTTAACGCCTGCAAAAAGCAGGCGTTAAACTCACCATGGCGCTAAGGGACCTCGGAATCAGGCGTTAAGGGTCGGCGCCGTTTACGGCGCCGTTAACCCCTTAACAACTGATTCGTAATGAGGCCCTTTGTTTCCATTCCCACTTGCTTCCCAAGTGTCTCTGTATCAGCTTAAACAGTCTCTGACATAAACTGCAGTAAAATTGTGCCACTGTTTTCACCCCTGCTTGCACACTTCAAGAATTCAGTGCTCCTGAATATAAGCATTCAGATCTTCTGCTTTGAGTTATATTTCTTCTGAAAGACTAGCTATTCTTATATTTCACTTTAATAAAACATAACGTTCCCATCCAATACTCTTAATGTAAAACAGAAACATCCTGTGTGTGTGTGTATGTTCTCATTGCAATATTGAAGTCCTTCTTCTGGCTGCCTACATGTGTTTTTAACTGTATTGTCTATAGTTAATTTTTCGCCTATACTTCCATAAAATCATGTGTGCATGTGTATATGTGTGCCTTCTCATGTGCATGTATGTATGTGCATGCATGTGTATATACATGTATCACTCCATCTCTTCTAGCAAATGTATCATAATAGAGATTCTATCCTTGATCATCTCTATTTTTTTCCGAATAAATCTCTTCATCACGTATAATAATACCCCATGCTGTGCTCAACTATGCAAAACCTGCCTCAATTTTATTTGTCAATGGCCAGTCTGGTTATACCTTATTCATAAATACATTTTATTTGAACACACCCTTGTTAAAACCATTAAATAGTGGATTCCTTATTCTTAGAAGTAAGACCATCAAGGTGTGTGCTTCTATATAAAATACTTTTTCAACTAATGTTTTCTCAATCTAACTGTATCATGCCCCTTACTTGTTTTGTTTGTGTCCATAGCCTCCCAAAAAAGTGTTTTGTCTCATTTATCCTTTCTATTCCCCATATATATTCACTGTGCTCAGTTCAACATCATCCACTAATACATGGACCTACTTTTTACTGTAATTTGTACTCACAATTACATTTTTACTCTCAGCAACACTTTTTTCAATTTATGTTTTCCCGGACACCATGTTTTTCTTTTCCAAATGCCCCTATATTTCATAGATATAATGAATGGCAAGGGAAACATTGTTCCCCTTCTTGGCACCCCTCCAATGTGCTCTAACATTTTGGTGTGCATGCCTAAAAATGCATGTATTACAACCCATAACTCTGCATCGTATTGCAATACATGTCCCATGCCTTCTCTCTGTCCCTAACTACCAGTATTCTCACTAATGTGGCCACCCAAAGGACTTCTTCTGTGCTTTAATTTGACAATCTGTTTTTGTCCCTCATAGCACACTAACAACAGCTTAATAAAACCTTCTTCTTCTTCCCTTTTCATTTACAGAATTGGTCCATACTTGCACCAGGGCTTATGTTTTTTCTAAATGGTCTATCCCTCCTCAACAAGGGGTGGCTATTTGCCCAACATAAAATCAACAACTATGGGGCGCAACATAGTGTGTGCTCAACAATAAAGCATTAATTATTACCCCATTAAATGACCAGCCAACCCCTAAAAATGGGAATTGAGTTGTGCAACCCTAACCAATAACTCAACGGGGCCCATTTCCCCCCAGTTCACACATATACAATAGCCGGGGATAGACTGTGATACAAAAGCAATATATTCAAAACAAGTTTCAACTATATAAAGTTCTTCTGACAGAAACAACCAATTTTTCAAAATACACATCTTGTTTGACTAAACAACCAGGGGTTAAATCACCTCACAACCTATCACCTAAATTCAGCGCTCCTCCCACATCTGTTTTTAACAATAGTGAAGTTAATTTCATAAAAGGAAATGCTATTTTTCAAAACTTGCTTATCTGTCAATTTACTCAGTTGGTATCAGCCAAATCAACCCATAATTAAGCGTCCCTAGTACACATATATGGATGGTATAAATCCCAAAAAATAACAATTTAATTTAACGAGTTTGGGTTCAACTCAACATTTTCACATGGGCTCGGCTGAGTCCCGAGCCACTTGCAGCCTGGCACCAAAAAAAGGAATTTTTCAAACTTGCACAAATGAATTACTAAACATATTTCTTATATACTAAAGACACATATTAGTTACATGCCTACTTATTTTAATCATATTTCCATATTTGTTTCATGACTTTCTTTTTTTAATGTAATTTTCCCTGTTTTCTTTAATGTAAATGCATAGCCACATATTTTCCTAATCTGCCCACAGTTTTTCTTTAGTGTTATATACAAATATTGTCAACAGCATATTGTTGCTTCTTCTGTGCAAGCTGTCTTAGTTACATTAACTCACAGAACTATCCCTGTGTCTTACTGAGAAACAGCCCTGTTTTTTCCTACAATCATACATTATTCTCCTAACTCTGCCAACGTCTTATCTCTCAGCTTTGAACAAAAGCTTTTAACTATTCTCAACATAGTTTTGACCATAAGTCTTCATTGAGCACTGTCAGCACTATCTTTCTGCCAACTGCGTAGTGCATCCAAAAAATAGTAATCTCTCCATGATAATTTTATTTTTAACACATGTAATATATGGCATTAGCTTTATCTTTGGCTGGAGGGAGGGAAATTGATGTCGAATTTGGGTCACAATTTAAAATAATTATGTTCCTACTGCGTAACTGCCTGTCTGAGACAAGATTAATTTCTCTCCCATCTCATGCCTTGTGAGCTTTTCATTTACATCAAACACTATGCAGATTTGTATCGTTCAAAGCTTCTAGTCTCACTAAGAATGTCAACTACACAGTAATGTAAAAATGAACCCTATAGCTACCAACGCCCACTGCAAGGGTGCAAACTAGCCGCACCTCTTGACTATATTCATTATTTTGTGTTTTTTTCCTTTCCATTACATTTTAAATAATTTACATGAGCGCGCTCACCAATGGTTTATTCACACCTATCTTTTTCAGTCATCCCTGCCTATTTTTTAATTGGTGCTAATTATTTTCCTTAAATAAATAATGTGATTTCTTGACCTGTCTCCATTTTTATACAGTTCGTTGTTGCTCCTTAACACTTTTAATTACAAAACAGACATATAGACAAACAGATAGGCTAGTCAACTTCCACATGTATCTCCTCAGTGCCCCTTGCTGCTATTACTTGCCCCTAAACTACCCCGATAGGAGTTTGAATTGTCTCCTCTCACATATCTATCTGTTTGACTCCTAGTTTATTCACTTGGGTTTTGAGACAACTCTTTCTAGATGCTCCTTGAGCGTAGGACTCTGGGCTAAAAGAGGTTCCTGGTCTTGACACTCCTCATCTTATCTCAACCAACCCCACATTACTTATTAATGTGGCACCACATTACTTATCTTAAACTACCCCATTGCTCTTCTAAACTATCACAAACCCCTTAAAAGTGCATAATACATGTTCTTTTTCCCTCCTAACCTCAGTCCCCCATAATACATACCAAAATCCACAAATGGCAAAATACTCCATCCATCATTCATGCTGACAGCCTATACATACCAAAATCCACAATGGCAAATACTCCATCCATCATTCATGCTGACAGCCATGGGGAGACCTCTTCTTGTAAGATAGGGGCACACTGCAGATTCATTTACTTACCCGGCCGCTCTCCCCGGGGCATGTTCCCATCTCTGTCAGCATAGATCTGGGTTATTTTATCCCTGGATGAAAGATGTTCAAGGTCCCTTCATGGTCGCCAAGTGAACAGGTGGACCCAGTGCCCTCCTCGGACTTTGATGCCTGTTGAATCAGGCACTGGAGACTGGATAAGCAGGGAGACGGACGCACAGGCATTTGCTTCAAAAATCATCTTTAATGCATGTTCACAAGACACCAGAAACAGCAGCAAATGAGCTCCCAAAATCATTGTGCTTTTATAAATTTCTGAGGCTGATGCAACACTTCCGATGATTTCACAATGCATACTGATTGGTCCTATCAACCAAAAATAAACCCCCAACGGTCTGTGAGTTGCTGGCTCAACTGCTACTTACCAAGTTCACATGACTTATCTTGGCAAGACTTATTTGACTGACACATAGGCTAATTAAACTTGTGTTAGATCCTGCTGGCCCTCATTATAAATCCTTAGATGTCTGCCAAAAAGCAGCCCCATATCTGATTACCGAGAACTGACAACTTCACTTGGCAGGCTTTACTGTGAAAATCCCTAATGAGCTCATCATATTTGTTGCTAGTTAAGCAGCCACTTGCTCTTATTGGTAGTCTTCCCAGGGCTTTAACAGATCTATGATCCATCACTGTCAGCCTTTCCTGACAAGAAATGTTAAATATAGCCCACCACATATACTTGTTTACAGTGAACTGCTGCCAATGTATATTCCAGGTCAGAATGATTCAGCTATTTTAACATCTGCTTGCAAGCCACCATTTTGTATTCAGCTTCCATCTTAAATTTCATCTGACCTTTCTTTGCATAGAGACTCTGCCGTGCTACTAAATGGCAAACCAATTTGCTTTTGAGCATAACTTCTTTTCTGTCCAGTTACCAGACCACATTTTTGACATTCATGATGTAGGTGTAATACCTGAGACACCCTCCACTGCTTGCGGCATTCTGACCCCAAAAAATATATGTCGCCCTATATGTATCCTTTGTCTTCAGAAAACACTATAATTCTGATTATTTCCATACTGGAACCATTGATCAGCCCACCATGCCATTCGTATACAGATTGGGGGGGGGGGGCTAGGACTTCCTCTACAATGGACTTTCACTTGGGATGGATGGGTTTTTGTGATAAGCTTTTACCTGTGGACAGCATGACATAAGGTGATCCACCAATCCTCATGGGCTAGAACCTGAAAGATTAATGTAACCTAGGAGATTGCATATGGATAGGCAATCGCCACCTGTAGGGGTCGGAGTCTGGATATTTGCTCATGGACAAACTACCTTTCACCCATAAGAGCTGGTGGATTGTGTGCATTGTCTCCAGGACAGAACGCTACACTTCACCTTTCAGAAGTATAGGGTCTGCACATTGTCCCAGGGACATAACACTAGATTTCACATTTTGGATTCAGAGCACTTGCTCAGACATAGCAAGAATAGGCATCACATTTTTACCCATTCAAACAATGGGTTCAGAGGTACTGCCAGGTCACAGGAGCAAGGCATAGGGCCTCATTACAGTTTAGCTGGTGCAGTAAAAGTGCTGGTAAAACTGCCGGTAATTCTGACACTTTTACTGCACTGGCAAAACACAAGATTGTAGGTGCGGGCACTGATCTACCTCCAGCCAAGCGCAGGAGGTAAATCTTGCACCCACCAGAAAAGAAATGACAGAATTACTGGCACTAATAATTTCTGTGTTGGCTATTCCAGCAATCCCCTCTATGGAGTCCTATGGGACTCCAGGGAACAGGGATTTTGCTGGCATTTCTGCCACTTGGAATATGCCAGTAATTCCAGCATTCCAAGTAGCAGAACCGGTATTACTTTTTTGGTTGCATCCTGCTGGATTTACCAGTGGGATACCACCAAAATTATAATGACCCCCATCGTCTATTAATTGAAGGATGGATGACTCTATGGATTCATAGAGGATAGAGAATCGATCCCCTGTAGGGAGCTAAGATTCTAGGAATATTCTCTGGAACAAAAATAATCTTTACATTGTAGGAAATAGCAGTTTTGAGTATTCACCCATGGACAAAGAGCCTGTGAACCTTAGGGAAGAAGGGTTTGGGTGATTTGCCCATGAACAAAGAATCTGCTACCGGGTGAGGATTAGCACAAGGACAGAAAACCTGTCACTAGAATTTGAACTTGAGCCAGTAAGCGCTATACAACCACCAGTATTTGTTTTTTTAGAAGAATGGGTTCCGATCATTAACAAAAAGATGGCGAGCCAGTCACCAATAGGAAGCATTGGTTCCAGGGACTGGCCCCAGAATAATCATCTAGTTACTTGTGAGTTTGGGGGATTCAGAGGAATTTGGGGAGACAGGGGAATTGGTTGCCTGCATGAGTAATGGGGTTCAGCTTGGATCTAGACTGAATAAAATTCACACCCCGTCTCCCAATCTCAATAACAAACACAATATGAAAAATCCACCCAGGAAGAGAGCCAAACTTAAAGCAAACTTAACTACCAATAGCTTTACTGACAGCTAAGATCACGCAATACTTCTAACCATCTAGATAACATGACACCACAGATTAAAGGGGCGCTTATTAATGCTAAATCCATTATGGCCCATGCACTAGACATTGCTGAACTGATAACCTCCAAACAACTAGACTTTCTAGCAATAACAGAGACCAGGCTCCATGCAGCAGCGGGACCTAGCCTCTCACTTGCCATTCCAGACAACTATATTATACTAAGGCTAGATAGAGAAACCTCTAGAGGGGGTGGCATTGCTTTCATCGCCAAAACTAAATTGAGATTGAGAGTGACGGCTCATCCTCCATTCCCCTCAGGCAAACTCTTAACAGTTAAACTGCCACTTTCATCCTTGCGTACTATAACTATGCACCTTATATATAGACCACCAGGCCCTATTGCATCATTCAAGGAAGACATCACATCTATACTCTCCACTAACCATAAACCTATCTCTCAAATCATAGTACTTGGAGACTTCAATCTTGGTCTTAATGACTTGAATGATGAGAATGCCTCGGCACTTGCCAACACCACCTTGGAACTAGGCTTTTCCCAAAGGGTCAACATGCCAACAGACTATAAAGCCCGAACCTTGGATTGGGTGGCTGACCTCAATTGTGAGTCTACCATAATGTCCAACAACCAGTGCACCTTGACTAACCATCACTTACTATCATTCACCATCCAGTCTACAATCTAACCAGACTAATCTAGCTCAGACCCGGCAGATCTAGTGGACTTATACAACTCCATGATCAATCAAGCCATTGACAAAATTGCACCCTTAAAAATGTGCAAAGGCAAACCACAAGCTAACCTTAATTCATAGTTTACCCCAAATCTCAAAGCCATACAATTGGAAAAAAGGACTGCTGAATCCCTTTGGAAAAACATTCTCACAGCACTAAAAAAGGATAATCTCTCGAAAATTGCAGCAAAATATAAAGCGGAGATCTTCCAAACTAAACATGACACATACAATGACAGGATCAACAAAGCTCGCTCAAGCACAAGAGAACTCTTTATCATCTTAAGAGAACTCGAATACCCTATTCCTCCCATTGACACATGCATCAAGAACAAGACCTGGTGCACCAACATTCAAACTACGCAAGCCAACAAAATAACCCTTCTTCAAAAAAAATAAAAGCAAAACAAAATGTAACTTGCCGAATTCCCCTCAACACATGGATCTCAACCAAATCCTACTAATAATGCTAATCGCTTCAAATTTGTCCGGGTTTCTATCCAGGAAGTGGAGGATATAATAACCTCACTCAAACCTTCTAGGTGCCAGGGAGACACATGCCCAGCAATGATAATCAAAGAATCAGCTATGGACCTAGCCCCGTTCATCACTACACTAATCAGCTCCTCATTTGACTCTTGCACTGTCCCCACTAACCTTAAGGATGCCTGGCTCCTCCCGCTTTGAAAGAAACCCAAGGCAGCCTACCTTCCAATACAGACCTACATCTAGACTAACAATCTTTTGGGGCTCCGACAGTCAGATTTTAGACCCAAACATGGTACGGAAACTGCCTTGATTGATCTGAAAAATCAAATGGATGAGTTAAAGGACAAAGGGAAACTGGCACTCCTCCTATTACTTGACCTCTCAGCTGCTTTTGATTTAGTGGACCATAAAGTGCCCTGCAAGCATCTGTCTATGATATGATATGATATGATATGATATGATATGATATGGCATTTATAACGCGCCTATACACAAGTGTTTCAAGGCGCGACGAGGCAAGGGAGGGGGAAACAGGGGAAAACAGACAAACGATCCTACTAGGCCAGGTGTCATTCAGATCGCGCAAGTGCAAGGAAGGGGAAGGAGGAGAAGTGCTGGAGGGAAAATGGAAGAGGAAAGTGCAGTACATGGGATAGAGAACAAAAAAAAAAAAAAAGAAATAGCTGAACACCTTTCCCATGAAGCTACAGCCTGGATTCAATCTTTCTTGGACACTCGTTCCATGAGAGTCTTCTCACCCACTGCATCAGCGGAGCCTATAACTACAACGCGTGGAGTTCCGCAAGGTTCATGCGTCTTGCCCACGATGTATAATATTTTCACAAAGCCCCTCTTTGATGACTTGGATAATCTGGGTGTCACCTACACTAATTATGCAGATGACACCCAGATTCAAATTCCTATGTCGGGAAGACTATGACACTGACGCTGCCCTGGTAAACAAAATTTACTTTGTCATTGAGACATGGATGGCCTCTCACGGCCTCTGTCTGAATGATGAAAAGACAGAGCTCTTGCTTATTGGAGCACCCACAAGACTAAATAAACTAAGCAACCAGTTTCTTTCATTCAACATAGACAGGATTGATATTAAAGTAGACAAGGAGGTAAAAACACTGGGCTTCTACCTAGACTCAGCCTTGAACCTAAAGAGAAAAGTCAATGCCACAGCCTCTACGACAGCATATACATGCAAACTAATCCACGCCTGCAAGCCGTTCCTCTCTACGTGTTGCACTACCTTAGCAAGAGCACTAATCCTTTCGAAATTAGACAACTGTAATGTACTCTATCTTGGGTCCAGTAAACATGTCAAGAAACTTCAAATTCTACAAAACAATGCTCTAAGAACAGTGCTAAGCATTCCCAGAATGCAAGACATTTCGGAAGCTAGACGGAACACCAAATGGCTCTCAGTCAAGGATAGAAAACAGTTTCAAGCATTAACCCTTACCCACAAATGCTTATCTAACTCTGCCCCGAAATACCTTGTGGATAAATTTGATTAAAATATATCTGCACATCCTACCAGTACCCTGCACTTGCACCGTCTAAAGGTCCCCATGTGCAAGCTCAAAAAAGCAAGGGGAAGTAGCTTTCCTGTTATAGCAGCACAGATGTGGAATTCCTTGCCTACAGCCTTAAAATCAGAACCCTCAATCTTCAGTTTTAGAAATAAAACCAAAAGATGCCTCTTCTCGCGATGTATAACCTGCATAAGGCTGTCTCTCATGTTCTTAGCTACAGCACTATACTGCTTGCATTCCTTTGTAAATAGGCGTGCATGTTACTGTACTCAGAATAAGTGTAAAAATCTCTTGTAAATATGCATTTGCTTCAATATGTATCTGTTATTAAATGACTGCTGTAAATATAAGTAACCTGTAATGCGCCCAGATATCTTTGGTGTTGGAGCCCCATATAAATAAACAAACAAACTCCATTCTCAGCTGTAGTCTGAAATCCAACAATGCCTTTCTGCTGCATTTTATTACAATAGTGCTATTCTGTAGATGTTCTGCATTGAATCCACAGCAGATTCTGGCCATGTTCTGCTGAGCTATCCTGGTTTTTCTATGACTACCAGCCATGTCTGAACTGCTGCGAGCCCCGGCACTTATTGTCTCAGACTCACTTTAATTTCGAAATGGTGATAGTACATCCATCAACCACAATGAGCAGGTGCGAGCAGTATTGTAACTCCAAATATGTGGACACTGTGGGCATCAACTATGGGTGGTGGCAACAGTGGTGGGGAACTGCCCACCCGCAGTGTCACAGAAGTGATAGAAAATATTTGGGCCCTTTACAAATCAATCAGGGAAGATTTATTTGGAAACAGTCATTACCTTGGAGACTGCATTTACACAGGCACATTATTCTGAGCTGCTCACACCTAATTCTGGATTGACTACATTCTTCACTTTGGTACAAACCCCTAATGTTGCCTTGTGGGACTTGTGCTGTTAAATTCAGCTTTAGAGTTGTTTCCACTTCAGAATCTTCCAACACACGTCCTTCTTATGTGCATTGTTATTGCTTTAACTATGACCATGCTTTGTGCAGCAGTGAAGACTACATTTCCCAAGCACGCTTGTGATCTCCTTGTAGACACCTGGATGAGATGACCTCAGCTAAGCAAGTGTCCTGTTTAGTGGAGAATATCAAAAGACAGACAGATATATTGAGTTGTGTATGTCCCCCCAACAAGGACATATAATTATAATCATCATTGCACCAATCAATAAGCATTGGCAATGCCAACATGTTTGGTGTTTGTGTATGCATGGGAAAGGCATTTGCCAGGCACTGCCATAGTGGCATTAACAGGTCATCAATGGTAGCAGCTGTAAAATGGTGCGAGTACCTTGGCATATAATAGCAGTGCTTGCCAACTGCTGAATACCCTCCTGCACACAAGCCAAAACTGTTGGTTTACCAATGTTTTTTTTTACTACAAGACTTCAGTGCAGGGCATGCATAGTTCTGATAAATCAAGTGGTTGAAGGCAGACCTTGTTGAAACATTTTTATTACACTGGTAGCGCGTTTACATCTCCAATTAAGTCCTTATCTCTCAGAAGTCTGCCTTGTAAGACTTGGTAAAACTAGCTCAAAGAGATCCCACGAGAATTACTTTTGGGCGGGAGGGTCAGGAAGTGGGTGGGAATGGCCAAAGGGATTAGCATGTTCATGGGCAGTCAATGTGGTGGTAAATAACCAAACAATACCTTTAAGCTTTGTGTCCCTTCAAATATGCCATTTCTTCCTAACTGTACTCTAATACAATAGTTCGACTTATAGGTGGTGCTGTTGAAACACCTAATAGCTTAAACTGACTGAAACAGACGCGTTCACAACAATCTAAATCGTTTAAAATAAATGCAAATAAATTTGCATTGCTTATTTGGCAAGAGAAACAGAGACATACTGTTGTGAAGTGCTTGCTTGTGGATGAGAGACCTCTCAGCAGAGTAGGATTAGCGTCCCGCAACGGAGTAGGGATAGCATCCCATGTCAGAGTAGGGATAGCACCCTTCATCAGAGTAAGGGATAGCGTCCCTTATCAGAGTACGGGTAGCGCCCCAGACCGGTATAGGGATAGTGTCCCTGAGTAGATTGGGGATAGCGTCCCTCATCTGAGTAGGGGTAGGGCCCCCACCAGTATAGGTATAGCGTCCCGCATCAGAGTAGGGATAGCGTCCCTCATCAGAGTAGGGATAGCAACCCGCACCAGTATAGGGATAGCGTCCTGCATCAGAGTAGGGATAGCATCCCGCAGCAATATGGGGATAACGTCCCTGAGATATTTTCTTTAGAGCTGCATCTCTCTATAAAAAGATGCATGGTGTGGATGTCCAGTAAGAGTGCCCTGTATCGTATTGTGTTTCCCAGGCCAGTGGTGGTTGTAAAAAGGAAAAGGATGTGTTGTGATGTGTTCGTTGATGTAGTTTGGGAAAGGAAGGAGGTGTGTTGTGAAGTGTTTGTTGGTGAATGCTGTGTGGTTGTGGTCATTGGAAAGGAAGGAAATGTGTTGTGAAGTGCTTGCTTGTGAATGAGAGACCCTGTGATGTCATGTGGAATGTTGATGTGTGAATGCTGTATGAGTGTTCTACCTGATGTTAGTTAAGCCTGGGTGATGGGACCCATTGGTTATCCTTATATGTAGCTTAATGTAACTATGTAATAAAGTATATGTAAGAAGCCCAAGAAGACACCTGAAGTTACATTATTACACATACATTCAGTCCTGGCCAGGCAGTTGTCTTCATAAAAATAAACCTTCAAACAAATTTAAAAATAAATAATAATAAATCTTCAACCAGAAAAACGTGCAAAATAAAATTCCTGCTAAATACTATCACTTAAGCAATAAAACTGACACTGGGGATAGTGGAAAGAGCAACATGCTCTTTTAAAGTTAATGTTCCATTATCTGCATGTAGTAGCCATATAACTGCCTTTGCAACTTGTGTTTTAAACTACAAAACCTTTGCTTTGATTCAACTCAGCATTTTGAAAATATCTAATCACCTTGTCATGAAAATGCTGCGTTCTTCCTAGTATACCTATTTATAAAACCCCAAAAAAGAGCTTGTTTTCGAAGGTGCTGACATAACCCCAAAAGAAAAGCTGTTTTTAAAGGTGTTGCTTTCTTTACAGCCCCGGTGTTGCTAGGTCTGGAAAAGATCCGGGACTGTCGGGACTTTGGGCTAGCTAGCCTTTTGTTTGTATCTCCTGAGCTTCAATCCAAGGCTACAACTAAAAGACCTGGGGCTATAGCCCACTCAGACACCCCGTAGCAATGCCGTGGTGTACAGGAGCACGCAATCCCTTGCACTTCTTGCAACATCTGCGACCATTAAAACAATGTGTCCTATCAGGGACAAACACATGGGAAAGGGTTTACTGCAATGTTTGTCACTTCGATTAAATGAGAGTAAGCAGCAGTCAGGAGCAATGGGAAAATGGCGACTTCCACAACACGCCATTGCCAAAGACCCACAATTCACCTCCTTCCTCCCTCTTGAAAGAGAATGTGGGGCTGGCCAGGTAATTGCCATGGTCTTGCTGCCATCAGAAAGCTGCCTGCTCGTTTCTTAGTATCAAGAATTGGTGCATGGAAGGAGACTGAAGGAAAGTGGACGGGAGTCCTTTGTTGAAGATTGTCAGGGGAAGAGTGGCTCATGCAGAGGCATTGCAGGGGGGGGGGGAGCTGAGGGGGCTATAGCCCCGGGTCTTTTAGTTGTAGCCCCGAATAGAAGCTCAGGCACTACAACCAAAAGGCTTTAGCTAGCCCCGAATCCCACCAATCCTGACATTAGCTTAGGCCCTGATCTTTTCCAGACCTAGCAACACCCATCACGTATTTGCAGAGAGTCTCCACATCTGTGCCACGGAGCAGGTGTCCTGGGGAAGGCTTTCCAAGAGGAGATTAGTGCAAGAATGATCTATCACCTGCAGGTGCCTCGTCCTGCATTCACACTACCTATATACCACTCCGAATGATCCTATAGACCTTGTCAAGGGGGAAGACAGCAACATCAAAATGTTGAGTTATAAATGTTATTATCTGCAAAGTGGCTCCAGCAAAGAAACAAATTAAAAAAAACAGACAACAGCTTAAAGTGCAGGCAAGCCGGGGACAAGGACTGATATAATTATATAAACAAACTTCAGTCCTAGAAAATGTGGGAATAGTGCTGGCTAGTGGGGCAAAAAAAGCATTGTTCTCCTAAGTTTCTTTTTCTTCCTCTAGGATAATATCACTAGATACCGCCAGTCTCTTTGGACAGTACAGGATGTAGATACATTGAGACGGTAGTTTCTCTGTGATCACCTTGTAACTATGTTGGGAATCTTGAAAAACGAGGGCATTTTATGGGTCCTACTTAGTGGCTTAACAGACAGTAATGGGGACAACATTTAACTGCCAGTACTACGTTTTAATCATCAGGTGATATCATGCAATAATGGCCCATATCCAGGTACAAGCCTTGCTATTGGTGCTCTGGGAATGATCAGCCTCCAAGCCACCTCCACCTTCTGTTGTCCACCACAGAACAAAGACCATCTGACTGGTCCCGGTCGTCACATTTGTCGACCCTTAAATGTAAAAAAAACAAACGTCTCATGATCTGAAAAAAACTTCAACAAGGTCCAAATTAAAAAAGAAAAAGCAACAAGTGGAAGAGTAAAAATAAAAGGTGCCACCTTTTATCCGCCCAAAATACACAACTTTGGGAAGTAAAATGTGACTTGGCTAAAATGTTCAAAGGCATAAAATCAGCCAAGTTTAGATTTTTACTTAAAGAATAGTTCTTATAGATGAAAGTTCATTATTATTTTGTTTTCATTTATGTGTATAGAGCTATTGACTACTAGCAGTGGCAACTTGATCTTGTGGAACTACTTCTTATCTCTTTAGTCGTTTTTCTTTTTCATTGGGTCAGAGACTTTTTTCCTATTTTGTTTGGGCAAAGTGGTATGAGGTATTATCATTAAGTGGCTCGGTTGGATAACATGTGTTCATGCTATCTGTCCTCACTCTGCAGGTCGTTAAAAGGTATACCAATGAAGTGGGTCCTAAAAACATCACCTTTTACGAAAAAGCAAACGCTACATTGAAAATTCCTATTATTATTATTATTATTATTATTATGACTTAGCAGAGGGTAAATGCCGAGCACCTGCCATCTCACGTACTGGAAGTCTTTAAGATCATTTTTTAAAGACTTGTGGTGTTAAATTCCCCCCAGCACCGGAGCACCAATAGTAATTAATCAATAATTAATTACAGCCATATAAAATATTCATGCCCGCTTGTGTCGCCAGGCAAGGATGCTGGCGAGGGCGGGTGGAGCAGAGGTGCCCTGTGAAAGCTCTCCCTGCTGCTTCCCCCAAACTCCCTACCCCAGGCCCCCACCCCGCACAGAATCCCTAGATTTGACATCGGCGAGGCATTAATTGGGAGGTGCTTGAAGACCCTCGCTGCTAGGAGGGGCCCCAAGTGCCCTTCGTTTCTCACACTGTTCACCATGACTCCAGATGCACCGTGAGGGCTGTCACAGGGTGTTGTGAGGTGAGGGCCGGGGCAAACCATTTGGTGATACCCCCTCACAAGTTTTTGCAGTGGCCCAGTGACTCAACCAACAGGTGACACCAGCGTCTTGCTTTCATTGCATGTATGAAAGGGCGCACATTCGATTTGTTATGACTGAAAATAAAAGAAAACAAAGCCATCTAGCTCTACAGGAGAGAGTTTTATTTCTAAGTGTTGTACACATGTTTTTATCACATTCACCCTTTTTATTTTATTGGTTAATTATAATGCACCATACACATCCGTCTCAAGGCAAGGCAAGGGGGGGGAATGATCCTACTAGGCCTGTACATTCGGTTCGTGCAAGTGCAGGTGATTTAGAACACACTTAATACCGAGATCGGTTTCAAGTGCAAATCCGGGATTCGAACCTGCATTGCTCAGCATGGTCCTGCTTCCAAGAACCACGTTCAGAGACGCATTTACGGGAGGGCAAAAGGGGCACTTGCCCAGCCCCCCCCACCCCAAAAAGGCTGCCTGATCTAAAGAAGTAAGATTATTTTGTTGACTAGACTTAAAAAGCACAGATCAGGATATTATAAGGAAAAGTGCTGAGGCTTTAAACCTATTGCATATCTGTTTTGGCAAAGTACATTCTGCCTCGATCAATTCATCATGTAATGCTTTCTATGTTCACTGTGGTATATATAGTTTATGTGTTCCTTGCGGCACAATAGCCCCATTTGAAATGCATACTGGTAAATTGAGTGTCACAATGGTTCAGAAGTTAGCTCAGTGTATTAGGCACTCATTGCGGTGATATGTGTTCCTATGCAAGATTAGAATAGCACATTCCTTTAAGGCTGGCTGCGCCTTTCCTATGTCTGAAGTCTATAAACCTGCCTGAATATGTACTTGGTCTTGCAGAACAAGGCTTGAACAGTGCTGCTGCAGCTGTTTGACTCCTGGTAAGACCCTCCTGGGCCTAGTATCTTGTGTGGGCATATTTGTTCTGTGATGCCCCCTGCCCTCCTGCTCATTGCTCCCTCCTTTATTTTCCCCGTGTTTGTTCCTCTGCCTCCCACCTTGCCTGCCCGCCCAACCCCCTCCCTGATTGTCTCTCCCTTCCTACTTCCTGCCCTTCCCTGGGCAGACGGCTCCTGGTTGTGTCTGCATGTGTCCGCAGGGGACGCCAGGTGCCAGTCACCATCACTCTGACTTTCCTGCTTACCCCCTTCCGACTACAGGTAGTTTTTTTCCCCACTGTTTATGATTTGCACTGTATCAGTACCAAAAAAGTGCAATGTGAAACCTAGGCCTTTATCCCTTTATTCAAAATTCTCAAACTTAGGTGGTGTTCCCACTGTCAATAGTCGAATGTTTTTAATCCTGAGTGTTGTTGACTTGTCGTCTTGTCCCATTGCCCAACCTTAATGCCTCTCGCTGTCTCATCTGCTTGCACCCTGCCCGTTGTCCTTCCCTAGTGTTACCCTCTCCCTTCTGCCTCTCTCCTCTCCCCTCCTACTCTATGGTGCTCTCTGTCTCTCCTATCTTTTCTAACTGCTTCGCTATTGACTATCTGGCCCTCCTCATGAAATCTGGTAGGAAGAAGTTTAAAAAGGATATCCTGGTCTCCAACCCAGGCCTCTCTATCGCTGACACCTATACCAGTGCCTCCGCCAAGGAAACTCTCATCAACATCCAATTTGCCGTTCCATCGCCGAACCTATGGACCCTACATATGGTCTCTGTGCTCTCTCCTTTCCCTTCTTCTCCCATTAATGGCGGCAACCGGTGGGTTGCCCTTCTGCCCTCCTTCCATTCCTCTAAGGTCATCATTAATGTTTACTAAAATGGGACCGTACTGGTCCAAGGCCCTAAGGCCAACCTTCGTCTCTTTGATAGACTCTTCCCGCACCTCATCAATTTCCTTTCTTCTCCTGCTGGTCCCTCGCCCCCCTTCCACAGCCTCCTCACCCCCCTGTGCCTCCTCCTCGGATACCTTGCCCTCACATTCCCTCTCTGCCCCCCTCGGGCTCCTTCCACACTTCCGCAGGGCACACCTCTGATTTGTACCCCTCCCCGGAAGTCCTTCAAGGATGGCAACTATCTCCACATTGCCACTCCTAACTCTCGCTCAGCTGTCAAACACTCCTTCGACATCTGGAAGAACATGACCTAGATGTCCTTGCCCTCACCGAGACATGGTTCACGGCCAGCTCTGTCACAAGCTTTGACACGCTCCTCCTCGATGGCTACAAGATCCTCTCCGCGCCAAGGTACAACCGCACCAGTGGGGGTGTAGCCCTGATCATCCCAGAGTGGATGCTTGCCTCTGTCATTCCTACGCAGGTCTACTCCTCTTTTGAATGCTTCATCTGCAGTCTCTCTCTCTCCCTTGGTCATTCCCTTACTGTGTCTACTATCTATCGGCCACCTGGTCAGACCTCCCCGTTCCTCTCTGAGTGGGCGGACCTCTCCTCCTCACTCCTGGCCTCGATCACTCAACACCTCCTTCTTGGAGACTTCAACATCCACCTGGATGCCTCCAGTCCTCACTCTGGATTCTTTCGCGACCTCTGCGTTTTTCTCTCACTCAATATTCTCCCCTCTGGCCCGACTGACTCTGCAGGGCACACTCTGGATGTTCTCATCTCCTCCGACCTTCCCCTTTCTGCCCCTCTCACCACTTCTGTCTCCTGGAGTGATCAATTTCTCCGCTCCTCCCAAATCACTCTCTCTACCCCTCAGGCCAAGCCACCTCCATCACTGCCACCCACCTTCTCGGTCTTCCGACCCATGAAGCGTTTATCAGTTGAGGCTTTCGCTGCCACTTTCTCACCCCCCTTCTCTCCCCTTGGCTGACTCTCACCCTGACACAGCCCTCTCCACACGTCACTCTGCTATATCTGATGCCCTTGATATCCTTGCCCCTGTCATGAGGATCCGTCTGAAGCTTAAAGCCAAGCGCAACTCCTGCTATGACTCAGACCTAGACACCCCAAAACGCAAGTGCAGGGTAGCCAAGAGGAAATGGGATGCTTCCTGTAAATCCTCTGACAAACTGGCCTGCTGCCTGCTCCAAAGGCAATACCGGCTCTCTGTCCTCACCAAGAAGAGAGCTCATATCCAATCCGCATCTCGGCAGCATCTAACAACTCGGCTGAACTCTTTAAAATCTGCAAGGAACTGGCCAATTCTGCCGCAGTCTCTACCTCTCCTGTCCCTTCACAGGCCATCTGCACGGCACTGGCGTCTCACTTCCTCTAAAAAAACTCAGGACTTCCTGTCCTCACTACCCTCCTCTTCCCTCCATCCCTATACTCCCTGCTCTTCCTCTTGCCCTTCTGCAGCCACCTCTCCTCTGTCCTTCTCTGCCTTTCCCCTGTTCTCCGCTGACAAGGTATCCAGACAAGTCCAATCTATGAAAGTCTCATCAAAACAGGTTCACCCGTGTTCCACCAAAACCATCAAGGGCCACATTGACACCCTGGCTCCTGCCCTGGCTAACTTCAGCAACCACTCCTTCGCTATTGGAGTCTTCCCTTCCCCCTGAAGCATTCCCTTGTGCACCCTCTTCTTAAGAAACTCTCTGCCGATCCCTCTTTCCTGGCTAACTACCGCCCAATCTCCATAACTCCCTTCCTGGGCAAGCTCCTGGAGAAACTGCCCATCTCCCAACTTAATCTCCACACTGAATCTGTTGGCTGTCTTCATGACCATCAGTCTGGCTTCAGAGCTGCCAGAAGCACGGAAACTGCTCTCCTGAACAGCCGTGAAGACCTGCTCTCCAACCTTGACTCTAACACCCCCTGTGTCCTCATCTTGCTTGATCTCTTTTCAGCCTTTGACACTGTCAACCATGCCATCCTGCTTAATTGTCTCCATGATAACCTAGGTATCACCGGTCAGGCTCTGGCTTGGCTAACTTCCTTCCTCGCTGACCGACCCTCCCAGGTCCAACTTGGGTCCTTCCTCTCTGCTATTTTTTTCTCTACTTGTGATGTCCCCCAGCGGTCTAACCTCTCTCCCTGGCTGTTCAACCAATACCTGGCACTCCTTGCCCACCGCATTGCCGCTCTCTGCCCCAACTTTCAGTGCTATGCGGATGACACTCAGCTCATTTTCAGGCTACCTTTGGCCACCACTTCTCCGTCCCTCATCTCTGACTGTCTGTCTGCTATCCAGGAGTGGTGTGCCGCCAATGACTTCTGCCTTAATGCCAGTAAGACTGAGATTCTCCTCATCGGCACTCCCTCTTTTCCCGTAGCTCTCTGGCCGGCCTCTCTTGGCCCTCCTCCTACCTCCACCTCCAAGGGCAAAAACCTCGGGGTCATCTTCGACTCCACACTCTCTTTCTCTCCTCACATCTCTGACGTCTATAAAAAGTCACACTAGCAGCTGCACCTCCTCAAAGGTATTCTTCCCTTCCTCTCCTTCCTCCAGAAGCACACTGTCTCCAGAGCTCTGGTTCCCTCTAGGCTGGACTATTGCAACAGCCTCTTTCTAAAACCTCCTGCTTCTACTCTACGCCCTTTACAACTTATCCAGAACAGAACTGCGAGACTTGTCCTTGGCCTCAAGCCCAGGGATCGTATCTCTCCAGGACTGAAATCTCTGCACTGGCTCCCAGTGGCTGCAAGGATTACGTTCAAAACCCTCTGCATCACCCACAAGGCCTTCTGGGGCCTGGGGCCTCAATACCTTCAACTCTCTCTGCCTGAATATCTTCCCTCTCGAGCTCTTCGCTCATCCGCCTCCAACTCCCTCAGGGTCAGTCGTTTCTCAAAGAAACAAGTTGGTGGTAGATCTCGCTCTTCAGCTGGGGCCTTCCTCTGGAACAGCCTCCCTGCCTCCCTGATACTTGAGGAGAACCATCTTCGGTTCCGGAAGCACCTTAAAACCTTCCTCTTTGATTCTGCTTTCTCTCCCCCTCTCCCCTGCTGAAGTCCTGACTGATACTGCACTGGTTACCTGGCCACCCATCTGATCTCGGGCCCATGCCCTGCCAGTTGCACGCCTGCACTGCTTCCCTGGCAACCCTTGCACCTTGGAACTGTTTTGTGTATCCCTACAGTCCCCCCACCAGCACTTATGTCTGCACTCACCCAGCACTTGCCACCAGCTGGCCGTCTTTTATTTATCTTGTTATTTTATTATCCCATGTACTGCACTTTCCCCCACACCACCCCCGCACTTTCCTCTCTTCCCTTCTCCCTTGCACTTGCGTGATCTGAATGACACCTGGCCTAGTAAGATCATTGTCTGTCTTCCCTCTGTTCTCCCTCCCTTGCCTCCTCGCACCTTGAAACACTTTTGTATAGGCGCATTATAAATGACATATCATATCATTATCAGCAATATACTTGCACAAGATAGGGGTTGCTATAAAAACGAACATGTCATCCTTATGGTGAAAGTCTACAAATTGGTTTGCTCAGATGGGGTGTTGTAAAACCTAGGCAATCACCTCCAACAATGAGCATAAACTGTTAGTCCAAGAGATGAATAAGTATCAGAATTTGGAACCAAAGCATGCATGCTTGTATCCTGGCTTTGCCAGCAGACAATACAGTGATCCTGATCAATTATTTTATATTTTGTACATTATTGTACTGACTTCTGGGAAGTTTGCCTCCTCGCATGCTGGTGGCTTCGTTTAGCCCATTACTTGATCTTTCTTCTTATGTAGACCATTTGAGTGGAAGGGGTAGTAGACAGAAGGGAGCGGACCACATGGTGAAGGACTCGTGCAAGCATATTTTAAAGTCTGCTCAGTTGACACAAAAAACACTTTGCATTTTTGTAAAAGTCAATGTTTTTGTTTGCACGTTTATAAATGACAATTTGACAAGCTGGTGTTTAGGTATGTAAAGCTTTAAAATACAAAAGACAAAACAAGATTAAATCAGTTAAATCACACTAATTGGTATGCTGTTACTTATATACGTCTCTAGAGAATGAAGCTAGAATCATTATAATATTTAGTTTTTAAAAATGTACATGTTTGGTAATGTGCTGTGTGTACTTTCCAAGTCAGTTTTATAAAATGAGATTATTTTAGTTCATGGTAAGAACTAGTAATGAGAGTGTTCAAATGCAGAATTTGCAGGGTTGGCACAAATCCCAGATTCAACCCTTAACTAGTGTGTGTAATGCTGGGCTTCTAATTTTATTTGTATTGCCTAGCCTCTCAAGATAGCCAGTCCCTAAACCTTTCAAAATTGTCAGCCCTTCAGAGAGATTTCCTTCTCAGTGTATGATCTTCAAAACAGCCTCACTTATGGTTTCACTGGCTATACTGTTGCTTCCATTATACTAGTGAGCATTGATATATTGCACATAACAGGCACTTTATTCTTTTGATCTCTAATGGCAACACTATTTGAAAACCATGTCCCATTTATAATCTCAGTCTGTCTGCCTACGGACACCTTCCTGGTAGCTTCTAATCTGCATCCACTATCCATGCTATGGTATGTGTAGCTTTCTCCTTCCTATCAATTGGTGTGCTCTAGCCATGCTTGAGCACATTTGCATTTTGTGAGGCAGCAAATGTGAGTTATTTGTGTATTCTGGGTTACATGTGCCTTTTACATACAGTCCTGCATTAATACTACAGGCTGCATTGCTTCCTGGATTCTATTGATAAAATGTCTCCTGTATCTATGCTAGAAAAGAAGTAACCTCTTCGTAGACTGATAATGTTGGCCTTCAAATGGTACTTGTTTATCAGTCTGATCTGAGCAAGAATGAAGAGGGTAAGGGAACTTAAAGGGAGTAAACATCCTAATTTTAATGCTGTGAGGCAGCATATCAACCTATGGGTTCTGATTGCGGCAGGGATGGGGGGGGGCAGGACAGATATTCTTGATCACTTAATTCACTTTGGTTTGGTGGAGGGGGGTCACAAAGATGTCCGTGCCCAGGGCTTCAAATGTACTTAAGATGGCCCTGCCCACGTTGCCACAGAGCTATCCTCCCATCACCTCACATTAAAACTCGATGTACATGAGACATCTTTGAAATTTCGAAGCAAAGATTGAGCATCTGAGCAGGGGTTTGTCTCCAGAGTTGTTCCCACTCTCCTCTTCCTCTGCTTTCAGGTTACACTCAACACAGAATCTATTGTGACCAGAAGGATGCACAGCAGTGCCTCTACCCCACCCCCTTCCTTACCCTTTCCATCTAGTGTCCATGAACCACACGAGTCATTCCCACAGAGAAATGTAGGTATACAAAATACCCTGCATGCAGACAAACAGTGCTATTTGGGCTCGGACACATTTGGGTCCCTCTCAAACAATAGAAATGAAGAAATCCAAGAATCTCTTTTTGCCAATGACCACCCAACCCTCATCCCAGTCACAGCACATAACTTGATATCCTCTCCTGGCAGCGATCCAAATAAACATGATGGGATCTCCTTTAGCCCAACACTCTTTATCTGTGCTGGAATCAGGAAAATTAGCAAGTGGCATTTCAAGGACAACATTAGCAGTCCACAACGAGGGCACTTGTCTACTAGAATAGGCAGAACACATTTTAACAATAGCAGCCACGAGAAACTTGTAGTAAACATTGAAGACATACATCAGTAGCTGATAACATAGACAGTGGACCCAGACTAGCATCCTCACAGAATGTGCAGATGCTCAAGCATAGCCATAGGAGGCAGATTGGAAGCAACAAGGTAGGTGTTCATATGAAAGCATTGGTAGTGGATATGGCTTATTAGTTACCAGGAAGGTGCACATATCCAAACATAGTGTGGTTTTAGAAGGGCACCATGGTCTTCAAGTGGTGTTGCCATAAATGAACCAATAAAGACATCAGTTTAGTTTAGTTTATTATTTGTAATGCACACCTAACGCTGAGGTAACTGAGCGCTTGAACTTGTGACATAGTTACAGATACATACATATAGAATACATTGGACACCAGTGCTTGTTGAACATCAGTTACAGGTTAGTCGACTTGCATGTTAATACTGGTAAGTGCATGGAAATGTTGCCGTTCGTTACAATTTGGTCGACAGTGCAGGGAAAAAAAGTTGAAACAGTGTGAATTGTGTTAAGGTACATTGAAAACATAGGTACATAGATTTCAGCAGAGGAGGATCTTGGGTGAGCCTGGGGCCTGTTAGTGTTGCTTATCTGAGAGCCAGCTCTTCACATTGGCTCTGAAGGCCCAGAAGGTGGGCTCAACTCTGATCGTGAGAGGGAGTAGAATTCCAGCATTTGGTGTCCAGAACTGGGAAGCTGGCTCCTCCTGCTGTTTTTAGATTCTATCCCGGGATATTGAGGCAGTGCAAATTGAAAGAGATAGTCGGTCTGGCTGGTTGGTGTCTACAGAATTTGTCCGTCAGGTATTTCGGGGTGGAGTTTGAGAGACATTTGTGCGTGATCACTAGAGTATGAAGCGAAATTCTGTGGCACACCGGGAGGCAGTGGGCATCCCATCTGAGGCTAGATACATGGTTAGACCTAGGGATGTTTAATGCTGAACTCAAGGTGTTATCCTGAAGGACCTGTAATCTATTGAGATTTCGTTCTGAGGAGCCTATGAAAAGAGTATTACAATAGTCTAGCTTTAATAAGACTAGAGCCCTGCCTAACGTGGTGCAGCTTTTAGGGGATAGGTAAGATTTGCAAGCATTGATCAGTTTATAGGTATAAGCAGTTGTTCAGGCAGTGGCGCTCACTTGTTTCTTACGTGAGAGCGTGGATTACAGATATACTCGCAGGGTCTTGACCTCCTTTGCAACCTTGATGTTGTTGAAGGACATGTACCGAGGGTCATGTTTGTTAAAACGTGCTTGGTATACATGATCAGGAGCTTGGTGTTCTCATCATTGAGACACAAGCTGTGAGCCGCCATCCACACCTGAATTTTCCAGATAGATATCGTTTATCAATTTGGAATCATTTTCATAGCAGCCAGTCAGCGTAATGAGAACCTGGGTGTCACCTCGGTGTCATCTGCGTGATTCGTATAAGTGACACCCATGTTGTCAAGACGATCAAAGAGGAGCTTTGTGAAGATGTTCTAAAGCTTCAGGGAGAGGAAAGAACCCTTTGGTACTCCACAGTGTATGGGGACTGAATCATCTGATGCTGACGGTTAGAAGACCCTGGTAGTTTGGTTAGAAAGGAAAGATTGGATGCAGTTTGAGGCATTTGTGGAGAAGGCAGCAGCTGTGGTTAGGTGTTCTGTAAGGATCTGGTTATCAACTAGATAAAATGTTGCAGAGAGGTCCACCAGCAGGAGGATGGCCAGATTGCCTTTATCTTTGGCTTCATTCATTTGGATTTTTAAGTCCAAGAGGGCCGTTTCTGTACAGTGTCTCGGTCTGAAACCAATTGGCAGAAACCTAATAGATTATTATCCTCCAAATGTTTTTGGATTTGGAGATAGGCCACTCTATCCAGTATTTTTAAAAGGAATGGGACAGTGGTAATGGGCATATAATTGGTTGGAATGTTAGGGTCTAAGTTCGTTTTTTTAGGAGGGGCATAACCCAGGCCTCTTTGAGGTTGTTGGGGATTGAACTGGCATTGAATGAGGAGTTGATCAGAGCAGCAATGAATGGGGCCAGGTCTTTGGCTTCCTTGATGGCTGGAGCAAAGCAGATATCTCCCTGGCACCTTGACAGTTTTAGGCCTAGGATAATATTTTCCACTTCCTTCTGTGTGACTTGGGAGAAGAAGAAGGGAGGGCAGGCGGGGGGCTGGGGGTCCAGCGTCATGTTCGTGTTGGAACTATTAGCCAGATTGGGTTTTTTTGTCTCTACTTTTGTTTGTAACATTGAGATTTTGTCAGATAGAGCCTTCTGAATTTTGGCACACCAAGCTGCATCCTAGACGCAAGTTTCTGTTGCAGAATGCTGAAAAGCTCCTAACTACCAGATTTGGCATTTAGGATTCTGTTGTTGTATGTCTCTTTTTTGGTGTTGAGGATGGCCGATTTATAGGAGGCAGCAGTGGAGGTGAACGCTGCCTTGTTATGAGTAGTGAGTGATTTTCTCCACAAGGTTTTCATCAGCTCTTTTGGCATTGCAGAGGGTTTTTAGTTCTGTCGTGAACCATTTATTAAGGTGGGCTGCTGGTTTCGCTTTTTTTAGTTTGATGTGAGCAATGTTGTTTATGGCTAGTTCTAGGGTGTCATTGTATAGGTCAACCAGTTTATCGGAGTATAGGTCTTTGTAGCTAGGAGGATCAAGGATAGCATGGATCAGAGGGCATAGGTTTTGAAGCGCTATGTTCCGGTTATTTCTGGCTAGAATTTGAGGAACAATGGTGGAACTAGGATTGGTGGGTGCATTCTCCTGAATGGAGAAAGAGATACAATGATGGTCTGACCAATGCGGTGGGTTTATTTTGAAGGATAGTGGTAGAGCAATTGAGATCTGCCAGCCAGTCCAATGTTCTGCCCTTGTTGTGCGTGGGCCCCATGATACGGTCTTTGAAGCCCAACTGGGATAATGAGTTTTCCACCGAAGTGGCGTTAGGGTTGTTAGGGTCGTACAGGCCTAAATTGAAATCTCCAAGCAGGATAATTTGAGAACCTGGCTTGGTATTTTGAGTTAGAAGGACTTTAATGTCTTCCTCAAAGGAAGAGATGGATCCCGGAGGTCGGTAGATGAGATGCAATAGGATCGTTCAGGTTGCTGAGATCAGTTTAGAGTTTAGCTGACAGGAGTTCCGCCGAGGGGAAGCAGGTATGGGAAACAGCTCTAAGGCCAAGGTGGGTTTTGGCTATGAAGGCTACTCCCCCTCCTTTGCCAGAGTCTCTGTCCGACCTGATGATGGTGTAACCCTCGGGGAGAGCTAAGGATAGGGCAGGGCATGCTGGCTGGTGCAGCCAGGTTTCGGTGATGACAAGGAAGTCTAAGCTGTTGGTGGAGATTCGATCAGCAATATTGAGTAGTGCATGTGCAACCAGCGACCGTGCATTGATGAGGGCTCCTTTGATGGTGGGAGAGGCTAGATGAGGAGCTCTCATATGCTGGGATGTGGGTAACGATGGGCTGGAATTTTCGTTAGGCTCCGTATTCTCACCAGAATAGTGGTGGGTAGAATGGGGGTGATTTTGGTTGTATGAGGCCGACCAGTAGTCTCTCGTTCCTGATGCTTACTGGACAGGGTAGGAGTGGTATGGGTGGCAAGGCACAGTGTTGGATCTGCAGGGCTGAGAGGGCTGCTAGGGGTGCCAGAAAGATTGAAGCGTTAGGCAGTAGTGGCGGCTTTGTGTGAAGTGTGTGGGAAGAGGGGTTTAGAAAATTGGGTGGTGCAATGGATTGGAACAGAGGGAGGATAGAGGCCATTTTGAGCATGACTCTATGTAGGGAGTGCATGAGGGCGAGAAATGTGCAAGCTTAGTAGCACAGCTAGTTAACGCAACGGTTAAATATCCCACCTAAATAACACTGCTAAATATCAAAATTTCTCAATTGAATGTCACGGCTGATAACACTGCTGAATTTCACAACGAGAAGTTACAGTAAGATAACACTGCTAAAATATCACAATTTCACAAATTCGATCTCACAACTAAAGGGCACTGCTAAATAACACAACTGAGTGTCACAGTTAAATAACACAGCTGAACATTACAGAAGACTGAAAACCACTATTTTCACAATTTATCACAAAAAGATTACAGTAAGCTGAATAATGCTGTAAGTTTCACATTAATAAAGCATCATAGCATCATAGGGTGGTATTGGGCAGTGGCAAGGTTGCGCCAGCATGTAAGGAGTGATCGAGATGAACTAGGTTTTGCATTAGGCTTAGTAACACAATTTGCTAAGTGACCCACTGAAAGGGAAAGGTGTGACCAGTGGACACAGGGTGGTCATGGACCGGGTGGTCTGCTGGTGCGGCGAGTTAGGCAGGCTCCAGCAGAGTTTGCTGATGCTGAGTGATGACATTGTGTAATGTAGTTATTAGCTACAGTGGGCGGTACATTACTTTGTGGTGTGCAATACATGAATAGTAACTAAAAGAATGTTTGAAGCAACACTATAGCCAATTAACCCATGAGTGAGGTTTTTTTGAAGAGCTTACCCTGTGAACTAAATTGCTTTCATTTACTGAAGAATTTGAAATATTTAGAAAGTGGAAAATTTGACAGGTCTGACACTGCGATTAAATGTGTTGGCCAGGATTAGACACATCAGTGAAGCGGTATAGCTCAGAATTTAGCTCATTCTACAATTTTGGCCCTTGACTATGTAGTGATATATTGAGAGACCACCCTTATGACCCTCTCTGGTGGGAACACCGGGATCTGGTCCTGATACTTTAATCAAAGGTCGGCACCAGCTTCCTCTCTCTTTGGCTCCCCTCAGCTTTAGGCTTCCCAATGGCTGTCCTCCTGGGCAAGGTTAAATGTCCATTCAGCTTTCCCCCGCAGGTGATATTAGGCAAGTGTCCCTGGAAGGTTTGAGCTCCTGTCTTCTGATGTTTTTTTTTTTTTTTAGGCAGCTTTTCTCCTTGTCTCCTCCTTTTCCCTTAATGCAAGCCCTCTTAACTCTGCAAACCCCTTCCAGGGAAGCTTAATATTAGGAGGTGCTGATTTATGATCTTTCAATCAGGATGGGACAGTTACATTTCACTCCACCCCCCAAGTCCAGCCTCTATTTAAGGATTGGTTCAGAAGTCTAGGACAGAAATATTGCAACTCCCCTTTGAAATTCACATTTTTATTTCCATGTCCAGTTTTACACAAAAAGTCCTCACCTGGCAAAATGTTATAATTTACCAAAAAATGCCATGATTCATAGATATTAATATTCCCCATCTCATAACAGATCAGTAGAAGTGATTTTTATTTTGGCACCCTATTGCCTGCGTGTGCTAAGATTATTCACCCTTTACACAAAAAGTATAATTGTTATGAATATGAAACTTAATATCCAGATACCTGATTTAATGTGCCAACAGCTCACCAACTTTGAAGTTTCCAACACTCTTGGGCAGCTAGAAACATGTTGCAGAGTGCTATAGAGTTTCTAGAAGTTATGAAATTAGTGGTATTGCAACAAGCGTGGCATCAGCTTTCAAATGAGACCTGCCCGACGTCTGTGAGTCTTTCGGTCTCCAGGTTATTACAGAAAATAACATTTGCAATGAAAGTCAATGCCCGCATGATTAACATATAGAATATTTACGTTCAGATCCCAGCCACCATTTCTTGGTTTCATTTCTTTGAAATCATGTGATCCAGAGTATCTGTGGCCTCATTGTGGGTTCAGTCTGCAAAACAGACAGCAAAGACAATATCTTTCTTTATGGCATGCCATCCCCCAGTGAAATTGGAATTTTAGCCCACAGAATGTCTTCAATTTACGCTATTTTTCAAAGTTCATTTTAACTTGATTGCAGCCACTGTTTATACAGCCCACCAACACATTCCTGTCAGACTCTGGCCACATTCCTCTGCTTGGGCTTGAAAAGTTCAAAGCAAATGTTTATCAACTGGGAAGGCCTGAGCAACGACAGAAGTGGGGGGATTTTGTTTTGAATCTCTGTGTTCCAGCCAGCCCACTGTCCTTTAGAAATGCCATTTTGGGCCACTTCAGAGTCTTTCTTTTACTTAGCAAACAGCAATCTTTATTAATGTGCCAACTTTATTTTTTTGTGTGCTGAAAAGTGGCCTTTAGTCATCTGACAGGAAATATATTCACATGGCTCTGAATTTTTCCTGCAAGGCCCATTTATTTAAACTCAGGGGGCATAGCATTTTGATGTTTGATAGTTTCAATAGAATTGATGCTTTCATCTGTCAGCCAACACTGTGCTTTTGATTTCAAATCCTTCTTATGTCATCTGCAGAAGTATATATCTTTGGATTTGCTAGGCATATTTAGCAGGATTGCAGTTTTAAGGCTAGCTTTTCACTCTGCCAGTGTGCCCTTCCTTCAGGTGCATGCATTGTGAATAGGAGGCCTAACTTAGCCTTTTCTTTCGTGTGCTGGGGATATCATTAGACCCCACACATCCCTCCAGCTTTTTTTCCTGATTAGTCGTGGGAAAGAGTAGGGGAGAGTGGGGGTTTCCTTGAAGTCCTTTTCCTTTGTTGGAGCTTGTCCGGCTCATTTTCTTTCCTTAGGGAGTTGGTGCTCCGGCCCCACTTCCATATTTTTAGTTGGGGGTGTGGATAGGAACCCCTCCTTTCTCCTTCCCTGGGTAACTTGAGTCCACCCTGGACTCCCCTCCTGCCCCCAGGCTGGAAGAGAAGGAAGTTAATTATCTAGAAATAGGAAGAAAAGAGAGGTTCAGTACTTTTTATACAACATATTTCCCGGTAAAATAGGACATAGCATTAAAAAAAAACATTACATAGGAAGGGATATAACATTTCGGAACATAAACATGAAAAGAAAATGTTTAACATTTCCAAAGAAGATTAATTAAACTACTTATTATTATTATTATTATTATTATTACTCACCTCTTATAAATCCCCATCCAGGGTTTCATCCTTTTTTTTCCACTCCTCGGATGGTTCATCAGCTTGACCTTCCTTGGGCTCTTCAATCAATCGTAAAGCTTATCTGGGAGGACCCATTTTTCTTTCTTCTGGTCTCCTTTCGGGATGCAGATCATGTAGGCAACACGTGATATCTAATCTAAAATTTCAAAGCCACCACACAAAGACAAAGGAATTTCTGCTTCTTGGTTTGTTTCCTATGAAGATTTTACAGGTAAAACTTGTCACCTACCTCATACTCCTTCTTTGTGACCTTGAGATCATAATATGTTTTCATCACTTCAGCCAACATTTCTAATTTGTGCTGAGCATAAGCAAAAGCATGCTGGAGGTGCTTCCTTAAATGTTCAATGTACTCATGTGTGGTGGACGCATTGATCAGTGTCTGCTCGGGAGTTCTGTATAGCTGATGCTGAGATAACACAATTTTTCACCCGGTGATAATCTCAAATGCAGATGTTTTAGTTGTGGAAGATGGTGTAGACCTAATGGTCATCAGGATAAGTGGTAAAATGTCCCAAATGGGAGCGAAGTCTGCCACAAACTTCTTTAAGATGCTCACAATCGTCTTGTTGCATCTCTCTACCTACACCCCCGCTCGAGGCTAGGTGGTAGGCAATGTGGAGTTTTCTTTTTACCCCTAGGATTTCCCACATCTTCGCCATCACCTCACTGGTAAAATGACTTCCTCAGTCCGATTCAATCCTTGGCAGATGCCAAAATGAGAGATTTATTTTTATTTTATTTTTACATTTTTAAAGCGCTCACACAGCCCTCGGGCATCGAGGCGCTGTTACAGGAATAGTTTTTTTAGTTGCGTATTTATAACGCGCTTAAATACCCCGAGGTTTCTAAGCGCGGAGCCGGGGATCGAACCTGTGTTGCTTTGTGTCGTCTTGCTTCCAAGGCGAAAACACGTGGCCGCTGAGCTATCTTCCCGGGACAGATGTGGTTGATCATTAGTGCGGCAGCTGTGTCCACCTTACAATTCGGGGCTGGAAGACCTTCAACCCACTTTGTGAACAAGCATGTTTCAGTCAACATGTACCAATTTACTCTAGAGGACTCACTGGCCCAATGAAATTGACTTTCAAAGCAAACCAAGGGAGTGTCATTCCCCTTTTTGTAGGGGATCTCTGTGTTTGCGAGAACTGGGTTGGAATTGAGCATGCACAAGACACTCCTTTAGGTAAATGTCAAGATCCTGGCTCATGTGTGGCCAGCAGGCAACCTTGTGCAAGATTTTGAATGTCATATGAAACCTACTATGACCGGCAGTGGATGCATCATGGACATGGTTCAGCATCAGGCTTCGGAATGAGGTAGGTACCACCCACTAGTCACAAACAGATAGTGCTCTCCATACCAACAAACAATCTTGGATCCGGAACATCTTCAAAAACTTCATAAACACCCAGAGATCCTCTTTATAATCCAATTCTGATAGAGGGCAACTCACAGGGTCTTCAATGTGTCAATAAAATGTCCCGATAATCGGGTCATCTTTCTGTGCAGTGATAAGATCTGCATCTGGGGTATCTTTACTGCATGGGGCAGTTGAGAGTTCAGTGGTGGCACATATTTGTGACTTTGTGACAGCGGCAACTTGGATTTCACCCACCAGGGAATCCGTTTCAATGAAATCCCTGCGTAGAGCTCCTGTCTTATCTGGCACCTCTATTTTTTAATGACCTCTTATCTTCTTCCAAAAGATGGTCCTCTCATAAGAGGTCACCAGATTATCAATTGACTGGGTCAGTTTGGCACAGGGTTTGTTGTTGGCACACAGCATGTCTCGATTCTTCCAGTTAATCAGGTGCTCCACAAACCCATTCCTGATATAATCAGAGTCAGTGATGATGACCTTGAGTTGGTGGTGCACTGCAGCCAGGATGGCTTGATAAATGGCCATCAACTCTGCCACCTGACTACTACAGGGTCCTATTATGTAACCAGCAGAGGGCTCCGGTTATCATTCACACAGGAATTCCCAATGCCAGCCACTGGTTCTTTTTCCCCATTGTTATGAACATGGTAGGAGCATCCACCTACATAAACTCTGGGTATTCCCTGACATATGTGCTCTTCATAGACCTTGTGTGGCAAAGTATGCCTCCATATTGTTGTTGGTGATTAGACTTTCGTCCTCGAGACAGTTTTCTTGAGCACAATCATGTAAGTCCACCAACCTTTGCCCCAGGGGAGCCTTCTTCATATGGCCATATCTAACCTCCACAAGAAAGCCTTGCATGGACACAATCGAGGAAGTTATTCTGGAATTACTAATGCTCCCTTGCAAGTGGTAGTGAGGAGTCTCGTCAATGTGCTCCCCCTGGATGAATGGGTGGTAATATTTTTAGCACCCACACTGTTGGCAGGAGTGCCTTCTCTCAGTCATTGAATTTTTCCTCAACAGAGGACAAAATCTCGCTTGCATACAAGATGACTTTGTTGACCGTGTTGTGGTTTTGATACTACACCACTGTTAGGCAAGTATCTGAGAACCCCGCCTCCAAGAAGAACTCCTTGTTTCTTATGGGATAAGCCAAACAAGGAGCCTAGGAAAGGCTTCTTTTCAGTTGTTTCACTGCCTCTGCTTGTTCCGGACCCAACTCCCACTTGACTCTGGCCTTTGATAAATGGACTAAGGGTCGAAAGTCCTCTGCATAGTTTTTGATTAACGTTCTACTATAATTAGTGAATCCAAGAAGGCTTCTTAATTCTTGCAGAGTAGTAGGGTCTTTTGATTTTTATAAGGCTTCCACCTTCTTCACCCGGGGATTGAGACCTTCAGGGGTGATTTTGTGCCCTAATAAATTCACTTGGGTCTTACACTACTGTACATTCTAAAAGGACAGTTTTACTTCGGCTTTCTGCAACTGGTTCAGAGCATAGCAGATGTTTCGTATAAGTCCCTCCACAGTTGAGCTCTTGATCAGAACACAATCTACATAGGCCAGGTTTCCCCTTTCACCAAAATTCGGCATGGCCTTATGTAGAAAGATGTTGAACTCATTGCCAGAGTTTATGTATCCAAAATGGGTGTGGGTCCATGTATATTGCTCCCCCCGAAGGTAAAGAGCCTCTTTTATTGGTCTTCCCTATTCATGGGTACTGTTCAGTTGCTGTTAGTCATATCAATGGTGGTGTCCACCCTTGACCCTTGCATCTGTGCCAGCCCTTGATCGATGTATGGAAGTTGACATCTTGACATGTGGACCCTTTTGTTCAACTCCCTCAGGTCTGCACATAGTCTCCATTGGCTGTTTGGTTTGTGTGTCCCCAGTACCGGGTTGTTGAAGGTATTGTGAATCAGACAAATTTCCCACGGGATACTACATTTTTAATGTCCGGAGTTACACTATGTACGTGAGAGGTAACCGGTATTGTTTAACAAATACTGCAGCCATCTCAGGGTCCATGGGTATGTTGGTTCAATGAATGGATGTGCATCCACAGTCGTATGAGTCCACTGAAAAGATATATTGGAATTCCAGGAAGGCCTGTTTCAGCTTTTGGCGTTGCTCCTCGTCTCACGGGCATCAGTAAGATTGATCCTTTCTTCGACAATATGCTTGAAACCTGGAATGACCTTGGCCTTTGGAAATTCATCAGTGTCCTCCAGTTGGATGGAGAGATCTCTTTTGATGGTGTTGACCTGGACAGGAGGTTCCAAGGATTTGAGGTAGTGTTCCATGATTCTACTGCCTCATCCCTCCTGATGTCACAGGTCATCCCTTCCATTCGGTATGGGCAGGAAGAGTATATCAATAAATTCTCCACATGCCTGGTAAACATCTCTTTTGGAGGACAACCATTGCTCGTGTCAAAACAATAATTTGGGATTGGTCCAATGATTTCACCACATACATTATTGGAATAATGTTGGGCACCAACGGCCATTCCAATATAGGTGTCTGTGACCCAAAATGATACTGTGAGTGTCGCTGTTATCCACCAATTTACGAATGGTGTCATGTTCTAGGTCTACTAGAGGAGTTGGATTTTAAAACAAAACTTGTTGTTGGAGATGGGAATTCATTTTTATATAGGCGTCCTGATGTTTAAGGTTCTATCCTCACTTAGTTTGGAGGGGAATAATAAATTGATGCTGCACCTGTCCTGGGATGGTAACCTCTCCTAGCTCTTGAACTTCAACCACATAAGGCAGCAATTGAGCTGATCAGAATGCTTTTTCGGTGTTGTCAAAGCCCCTGTGTTTACTCCCCAGTTGTGACCAAGCTTTATTATTAATTAGGTCCAAATTGATTGCAAATCAGTTAAGAATGTCACTGCCTAAATAAAAGGCGGAAGAGACATAAGACTCGACCCAACAATTATGTTCTATGCGTTTTGTTGACAAAGGAAATATATAGCATACACCTGCTAGGAATGTCAGGTTCCCACTTCCCATTTATCTATCAATTTAAACGTGGGAATAGTCTACAGGGTAATTCATAGAATTTCGCACAAAAGTGGCGCACGCGGCAGGCGCACAGTGTGCCCGTGCGAATGTCTGCACCAGCCGCGTGCGCTAAAATCAATTTCCGCGCACAGCGTATTCATGGATTTTCGCCTCCAAAACTAGCCGTGGCGCAGAGTGGCGCAGCGACCCTGCAGCAGCGCCAGTTACGCCCCCAAGAACGCCCCTAGCGCAGGGAAAAGCCATCAAAATCCCCAATCCAGTGCAAAGGGCTGCGCTAACCCTGGACCAGTTTACAGGGCTGCCAAACAGCAAACGCAAAGCGGGGAACGTGTATTACTGGGGTTCACGTGAAGTTGCACACGCGAAAGGGCCTGTGCGAGTGGGGTATGTGCATAACTGGGGTTCGCGGGAAGTTTCACAACGCGAAAGGGCCTGTGCGAGTGGGGCACGTGTATAACTGGGGTTCGCGGGAAGTTTCACACGCGATTTCAGCAGGGTACGTGTATTACTGGGGGTCGCGTGAAGTTTCACACGCGAAAGGGCCTGTGCGAGTGGGGGTACATGCATAACTGGGGTTCGCGGGAAGTTTCACACCCAAAAAGGCCTGTGCGAGTGGGGTACGTGTATAACTGGGGTTCGCAGGAAGTTTCACATGCGATTTCAGCAGAGTACATGTATTTCGGGGGTTCGTGTGAAGTTTCACACGCGAAAGGGCCTGTATGAGTGGGGTATGTGTATAACTGGGGTTCGCAGGAAGTTTCACATGCAATTTCAGCAGGGTACGTGTATTACGGGGGTTCGCGGGAAGTTTCACACGCAAAAGGAACTGTGCGAGTGGGGTACGTGTATAACTGGGGTTCGCGGGAAGTTTCACACGTGATTTCCGCAGGGTACGTGTATTACGGGGTTTCGCGGGAAGTTTCACAAGCGAAAGGGCCTGTGCGAGTGGGGTACGTGTATAACTGGGGTTTGCGGGACGTTTCACACACGATTGCAGCAGGGTACGTGTATTACGGGGGTTCGCGTGAAGTTTCACACGCGAAAGGGCCTGTGCGAGTGGGGTATGTGCATAACTGGGGTTCGCGGGAAGTTTCACACGCGAAAGGGCCTGTGCGAGTGGGGTACGTGTATAACTGTGGTTCGAGGGAAGTTTCACACGCGATTTCAGCAGGGTACGTGTATTACTGGGGTTCGCGTGAAGTTTCACACGCGAAAGGGCCTGTGCGAGTGGGGGTACGTGCATAACTGGGGTTCGCGGAAAGTTTCACACCCAAAAAGGCCTGTGCGAGTGGGGTACGTGTATAACTGGGGTTCACGTGAAGTTGCACACGCGAAAGGGCCTGTGCGAGTGGGGTATGTGCATAACTGGGGTTCGCGGGAAGTTTCACAACGCGAAAGGGCCTGTGCGAGTGGGGCACGTGTATAACTGGGGTTCGCGGGAAGTTTCACACGCGATTTCAGCAGGGTACGTGTATTACTGGGGGTCGCGTGAAGTTTCACACGCGAAAGGGCCTGTGCGAGTGGGGGTACATGCATAACTGGGGTTCGCGGGAAGTTTCACACCCAAAAAGGCCTGTGCGAGTGGGGTACGTGTATAACTGGGGTTCGCAGGAAGTTTCACATGCGATTTCAGCAGAGTACATGTATTTCGGGGGTTCGTGTGAAGTTTCACACGCGAAAGGGCCTGTATGAGTGGGGTATGTGTATAACTGGGGTTCGCAGGAAGTTTCACATGCAATTTCAGCAGGGTACGTGTATTACGGGGGTTCGCGGGAAGTTTCACACGCAAAAGGAACTGTGCGAGTGGGGTACGTGTATAACTGGGGTTCGCGGGAAGTTTCACACGTGATTTCCGCAGGGTACGTGTATTACGGGGTTTCGCGGGAAGTTTCACAAGCGAAAGGGCCTGTGCGAGTGGGGTACGTGTATAACTGGGGTTTGCGGGACGTTTCACACACGATTGCAGCAGGGTACGTGTATTACGGGGGTTCGCGTGAAGTTTCACACGCGAAAGGGCCTGTGCGAGTGGGGTATGTGCATAACTGGGGTTCGCGGGAAGTTTCACACGCGAAAGGGCCTGTGCGAGTGGGGTACGTGTATAACTGTGGTTCGAGGGAAGTTTCACACGCGATTTCAGCAGGGTACGTGTATTACTGGGGTTCGCGTGAAGTTTCACACGCGAAAGGGCCTGTGCGAGTGGGGGTACGTGCATAACTGGGGTTCGCGGAAAGTTTCACACCCAAAAAGGCCTGTGCGAGTGGGGTACGTGTATAACTGGGGTTCGCGGGAAGTTTCACATGCGATTTCAGCAGAGTACATGTATTTCGGGGGTTCGTGTGAAGTTTCACACGCGAAAGGGCCTGTACGAGTGGGGTATGTGTATAACTGGGGTTCGCGGGAATTTTCACATGCAATTTCAGCAGGGTACGTGTATTACGGGGGTTCGCGGGAAGTTTCACACGCAAAATGGCCTGTGCGAGTGGGGTACGTGTATAACTGGGGTTCGCGGGAAGTTTCACACACGATTTCAGCAGGGTACGCGTATTACGGGGGTTCACGGGAAGTTTCACACGCGAAAGGGCCTGTGCGAGTGGGGTACGTGTATAACTGGGGTTCGCGGGAAGTTTCACACGTGATTTCCGCAGGGTACGTGTATTACGGGGTTTCGCGGGAAGTTTCACAAGCGTAAGGGCCTGTGCGAGTGGGGTACGTGTATAACTGGGGTTTGCGGGAAGTTTCACACACGATTGCAGCAGGGTACGTGTATTACGGGGGTTTGCGTGAAGTTTCACACGCAAAATGGCCTGTGCGAGTGGGGTACGTGTATAACTGGGGTTCGCGGGAAGTTTCACACACGATTTCAGCAGGGTACGCGTATTACGGGGGTTCACGGGAAGTTTCACACGCGAAAGGTCCTGTGCGAGTGGGGTACGTGTATAACTGGGGTTTGCGGGAAGTTTCACACGCGATTTCGCAGGGTACGTGTTTTACGGGGATTTGCGGGAAGTTTCACACGCGAAAGGGCCTGTGCGAGTGGGGTACGTGTATGACTGGGGTTCACAGGAGGTTTCACACGCGATTTCAGCAGGGTACGTGTATTACGGGGGTTCGAGTGAAGTTTCACACGCGGAAGGGCCTGTGCGAGTGGGGTACGTGTATAACTGGGGTTCGCGGGAAGTTTAACACGCGATTTCAGCAGGATATGTGTATTTCTGGCGTTCGCGGGAAGTTTCAGATACGATTTTGCTGTCAGAGCGGGGTACGTGAATTTCAGGGGTGCGCGGTGAGTCCTACACGTGAATTGGCAATGTGGGTCCTCCCAGGTGTTCCCTCTACATCCCCCACGGCACCTGCAGGCAGCCCACACCACAGGGGACTACCCCCCACCCCTGGTCATGTCCATCCACCATGGGCATGCCCCCCAGCCAAGCCACATGTCAGCTTGCACCCCCACCCCCCAGCAGTCAGGGGCACCTGCCAGCAGGCCCCCACACATGTCCCCCTGAACCCCCACCCCCCAGCAGTCAGGGGCACCTGCCAGCAGGCCCCCACTCATGTCCCACACATGTCCCCCTGCACCCACACCACCCACCAGTCAGGGGCACCTGCCAGAAGGCCCCCACTCATGCCCACTGCACCCCCACCCCCCAGCAGTCAGGGGCACCTGCCAGCAGGCCCCCACTCATGTCCCCCTGCACCCCCATCCCCCAGCAGTCAGGGGCACCTGTCAGCAGGCCCCCACACATGTCCAAGTGCACCCCCACCCCACAGCAGTCAGGGGCACCTGCCAGCAGGCCCCCACTCATGTCCAACACATGTCCCCCTGCACCCCCACCCCCCAGCAGTCAGGGGCACCTGCCAGCAGGCCCCCACTCATGTCCCACACATGTCCCCCTGCACCCACACCACCCAGCAGTCAGGGGCACCTGCCAGAAGGCCCCCACTCATGTCCCACACATGTTCCCCTGTGCCCCCACCCCCAAGCAGTCAGGGGCACCTGCCAGCAGGCCCACACTCATGTCCCCCTGCACCCCCACCCCCCAGGAGTCAGGGGCACCTGCCAGCAGGCCCCCACACATGTCCCCCTGCACCCCCACCCCCAGCAGTCAGGGGACCTGCCAGCAGGCCCCCACTCATGTCCCACACATGTCCCCCTGCACCCCCATCCCCCAGCCGTCAGGGGCACCTGCCAGCAGGCTCTCACACATGTCCCCCTGGACCCCCACCCCATGGCAGTCAGGGGCACCTGCCAGCAGGCCCCCACTCATGTCCCACACATGTCCCCCTGCACCCCCACCCCCCAGCAGTCAGGGGCACCTGCCAGCAGGCCCCCACTCATGTCCCACACATGGCCCCCTGCACCCCCACCCCCCAGCAGTCAGGGCACCTGCCAGCAGGCCCCCACACATGTCCCCCTGCACCCCCACCCTCCAGCAGTCAGGGGCACCTGCCAGCAGACCGCCACACATGTCCCCCTGCACCCCCACCCCCCAGCAGTCAGGGGCACCTGCCAGCAGGCCCCCACTCATGTCCCACACATGTCCCCATGCACCCCCACCCCCCAGCAGTCAGGGGCACCTGTCAGCAGGCCCCCACACATGTCCCCCTGCACCCCCACCCCCCAGCAGTCAGGGGCACCTGCCGGCAGGCCCCCACTCATGTCCCATACATGTCCCCCTGCACCCCCACCCCACAGCAGTCAGGGGCACCTGCCAGCAGGCCCCACACATGTCCCCCTGCACCCCCATCCCCACGAAGTCAGGGGCACCTGTCAGCAGGCCCCCACACATGTCCCCCTGCACCCCCACCCCCCAGCAGTCAGGGGCACCTGCCGGCAGGCCCCCACTCATGTCCCATACATGTCCCCCTGTACCCCCACCCCACAGCAGTCAGGGGCAACTGCTACCAGGCCCCCACACATGTCCCCCTGCACCCCCACCCCCCAGCAGTCAGGGGCACCTGCCAGCAGGCCCCCACTCATGTCCCCCTGCACCCCACCCCCCAGCAGTCAGGGGCACCTGCCACCAGGCCCCCACACATGTCCAAGTGCACCCCCACCCCACAGCAGTCAGGGGCACCTGCCAGCAGGTACCCACTCATGTCCCAAACATGTTCCCCTGCACCCCCACCCCCCAGCAGTCAGGGGCACCTGCCAGCAGGCCCCCACTAATGTCCCCTGCACCCCCAAACCCCAGCTGTCAGGGGCACCTGCCAGCAGGCCCCCACACATGTCCCCCTGCACCCCCACCCCCCAGCAGTCAAGCGCACCTGCCAGCAGGCCCCCACACATGTCCCCCTGCACCCCCACCCCACAGAAGTCAGGGGCACCTGCCAGCAGGCCCCCAGACATGTCCCCCTGCACCCCCACCCCCAGCAGTCAGGGGCACCTGCCAGCAGGCACCCACTCATGTCCCAAACATGTTCCCCTGCACCCCCACCCCCCCGCAGTCAGGGGCACCTGCCAGCAGGCCCCAACTAATGTCCCCCTGCACCCCCAAACCCCAGCTGTCAGGGGAACCTGCCAGCAAGCCCCCACACATGTCCCCCTGCACCCCCACCCCCCAGCAGTCAAGCGCACCTGCCGGCAGGCCCCCACACATGTCCCCCTGCACCCCCACCCCACAGAAGTCAGGGGCACCTGCCAGCAGGCCCCCACACATGTCCCCCTGCACCCCCACCCCCAGCAGTCAGGGGCACCTGCCAGCAGGCCCCCACTCATGTCCCACACATGCCCCCTGCACCCCCACCCCCCAGCAGTCAGGGGCACCTGCCAGCAGGCCCCCACACATGTCCCCCTGCACCCCCACCCCCCAGCAGTCAGGGGCGCCTGCCAGCAGGCCCTGACAAATGTCCCCCTGCACCCCCACCCCCCAGCAGTCAGGGGCACCTGCCAGCAGACCCCACACATGTCCCCCTGCACCCCCACCCCACAGCAGTCAGGGACACCTGTCAGCAGGTCCCCACTCGTGTCCCACACATGTCCCCCTGCACCCACACCACCCAGCAGTCAGGGGCACCTGCCAGAAGGACTCCACTCATGTCCCACACATGTTCCCCTGTGCCCCCACCCCCAGCAGTCAGGGGCACCTGCCAGCAGGCCCCCACACATGTCCCCCTGCACCCCCACCCCCCAGCAGTCAGGTGCACCTGCCAGCAGGCCCCCACTCATGTCCCCCTGCACCCCCACCCCCCAGCAGTCAGGGGCACCTGCCAGCAGGCCCCCACACATGTCCCCCTGCACCCCCACCCCACACCAGTCAAGGGCACCTGCCAGCAGGCCCCCACTCATGTCCCACACATGTCCCCCTGCACCCCCACCCCCCAGCCATCAGGGGCACCTGCCAGCAGACTCCCACACATGTCCCCCTGCACCCCCACCCCATGGCAGTCAGGGGCACCTGCCAGCAGGCCCCCACTCATGTCCCACACATGTCCCCCTGCACCCCCACCCCCAGCAGTCAGGGGCACCTGCAAGCAGGCCCCCAATCATGTCCCACACATGTCCCCCTGCACCCCCACCCCCCAGCAGTCAGGGGCACCTGCCAGCAGACCGCCACACATGTCCCCCTGCACCCCCTCCCCCCAGCAATCAGGGGCACCTGGCAGTAGGCCCCCACACATGTCCCCCTGCACCCCCACCCCCCAGCAGTCAGGGGCACCTGCCAGCAGGCCCCCACTCATGTCCCACACATGTCCCCCTACACCCCCACCCCCCAGCAGTCAGCGGCACCTGCCAGCAGGCCCCCACTAATGTCCCCCTGCACCCCCAAACCCCAGCTGTCAGGGGCACCTGCCAGCAGGCCCCCACACATGTCCCCTTGCACCCCCACCCCCCAGCAGTCAAGCGCACCTGCCAGCAGGCTCCCACACATGTCCCCCTGCATCCCCACCCCACAGAAGTCAGGGGCACCTGCCATCAGGCCCCCACACATGTCCCCCTGCACCCCCACCCCCAGCAGTCAGGGGCACCTGCCAGCAGGCCCCCACTCATGTCCCACACATGTCCCCCTGCACCCCCACCCCCCAGCAGTCAGGGGCACCAGCCAGCAGGCCCCCACACATGTCCCCCTGCACCCCTACCCCCCAGCAGTCAGGGGCACCTGCCAGCAGGCCCTGGCAAATGTCCCCCTGCACCCCCACCCCCCAGCAGTCAGGGGCACCTGCCAGCAGGCCCCCAAACATGTCCCCCTGCACCCCCACCCCACAGCAGTCAGGGGCACCTGTCAGCAGGCCCTCACTCATGTCCCACACATGTCCCCCTGCACCCCCACCCCCCAGCAGTCAGGGGCACCTGCCAGCAGGCCCCCACTCATATCCCACACATGTCCCCCTGCGCCCCACCCCCCCAGCAGTCAGGCGCACCTGCCAGCAGGCCCCCACACATACCCCCTGCACCCCCACCCCCCAGCAGTCAGGGGCACCTGCCAGCAGGCCCTCACTCATGTCCCCCTGCACCCCCATCCCCCAGCAGTCAGGGGCACCTGTCAGCAGTCCCCCACACATGTCCAAGTGCACCCCACCCCACAGCAGTCAGGGGCACCAGCCAGAAGGCCCCCACTCATGTCCCACACATGTCCCCCTGCACCCCCACCCCCCAGCAGTCAGGGGCACCTGCCAGCAGGCCCCCACCCATGTCCCACACATGTCCCCCTGCACCCACACCACCCAGCAGTCAGGGGCACCTGCCAGAAGGCCCCCACTCATGTCCCACACATGTTCCCCTGTGCCCCCACCCCCAAGCAGTCAGGGGCACCTGCCAGCAGGCCCCCACACATGTCCCCCTGCACCCCCACACCCCAGCAGTCAGGGGCACCTGCCAGCAGGCCCACACTCATGTCCCTCTGCACCCCCACCCCCCAGCAGTCAGGGGCACCTGCCAGCAGGCCCCCACACATGTCCCCCTGCACCCCCACCCCCAGCAGTCAGGGGACCTGCCAGCAGGCCCCCACTCATGTCCCACACATGTCCCCCTGCACCCCCACCTCCCAGCCGTCAGGGGCACCTGCCAGCAGCCTCCCACACATGTCCCCCTGCACCCCCACCACATGGCAGTCAGGGGCACCTGCCAGCAGGCCCCCACTCATGTCCCACACATGTCCCCCTGCACCCCCACCCCCAGCAGTCAGGGGCACCTGCCAGCAGGCCCCCACTCATGTCCCACACATGTCCCCCTGCACCCCCACCCCCCAGCAGTCAGGGCACCTGCCAGCAGGCCCCCACACTTGTCCCCCTGCACCCCCACCCTCCAGCAGTCAGGGGCACCTGCCAGCAGACCGCCACACATGTCCCCCTGCACCCCCACCCCCCAGCAGTCAGGGGCACCTGCCAGCAGGCCCCCACTCATATCCCACACATGTCCCCATGCACCCCCACCCCCCAGCAGTCAGGGGCACCTGCCAGCAGGCCCCCACTCATGTCCCCCTGCACCCCCACCCCCCAGCAGTCAGGGGCACCTGCCAGCAGGCCCCACACATGTCCCACACATGTCCCCCTGCACCCCTACCCCACAGCAGTCAGGGGCACCTGCCAGCAGGCCCCCACACATGTCCCCCTGCACCCCCACCCCCCAGCAGTCAGGGGCACCTGCCAGCAGGCCCCCACTCATGTCCCCCTGCACCCCCACCCCCCAGCAGTCAGGGGCACCTGCCACCAGGCCCCCACACATGTCCAAGTGCACCCCCACCCCACAGCAGTCAGGGGCACCTGCCAGCAGGCACCCACTCATGTCCCAAACATGTTCCCCTGCACCCCCACCCCCAGCAGTCAGGGGCACCTGCCAGCAGGCCCCCACTAATGTCCCCCTGCACCCCCAAACCCCAGCTGTCAGGGGCACCTGCCAGCAGGCCCCCTCACATGTCCCCCTGCACCCCCACCCCTCAGCAGTCAAGTGCACCTGCCAGCAGGCCCCCACACATGTCCCCCTGCACCCCCACCCCAAAGAAGTCAGGGGCACCTGCAGCAGGCCCCCACACATGTCCCCCTGCACCCCCACCCCCAGCAGTCAGGGGCACCTGCCAGCAGGCACCCACTCATGTCCCAAACATGTTTCCCTGCACCCCCACACCCCAGCAGTCAGGGGCACCTGCCAGCAGGCCCCCACTCATGTCCCCCTTCACCCCCAAACCCCAGCTGTCAGGGGAACCTGCCAGCAGGCCCCTACACATGTCCCCCTGCACCCCCAGCCCCCAGCAGTCAGGGGCACCTGCCAGCAGGCCCCCAAACATGTCCCCCTGCACCCCCACCCCCAGCAGTCAGGGGCACCTGCCAGCAGGCCCCCACACATGTCCCCCTGCACCCCCACCCCCCAGCAGTCAGGGGCACCTGCCAGCAGGCCCCCAAACATGTCCCCCTGCACCCCCACCCCCAGCAGTCAGGGGCACCTGCCAGCAGGCCCCCACTCATGTCCCACACATGCCCCCTGCACCCCCACCCCCCAGCAGTCAGGGGCACCTGCCAGCAGGCCCCCACACATGTCCCCCTGCACCCCCACCCCCCAGCAGTCAGGGGCGCCTGCCTGCAGGCCCTGACAAATGTCCCCCTGCACCCCCACCCCACAGCAGTCAGGGGCACCTGCCAGCAGACCCCACACATGTCCCCCTGCACCCCCACCCCACAGCAGTCAGGGACACCTGTCAGCAGGTCCCCACTCGTGTCCCACACATGTCCCCCTGCACCCACACCACCCAGCAGTCAGGGGCACCTGCCAGAAGGACTCCACTCATGTCCCACACATGTTCCCCTGTGCCCCCACCCCCAGCAGTCAGGGGCACCTGCCAGCAGGCCCCCACACATGTCCCCCTGCACCCCCACCCCCCAGCAGTCAGGTGCACCTGCCAGCAGGCCCCCACTCATGTCCCCCTGCACCCCCACCCCCCAGCAGTCAGGGGCACCTGCCAGCAGGCCCCCACACATGTCCCCCTGCACCCCCACCCCACACCAGTCAAGGGCACCTGCCAGCAGGCCCCCACTCATGTCCCACACATGTCCCCCTGCACCCCCACCCCCCAGCCGTCAGGGGCACCTGCCAGCAGACTCCCACACATGTCCCCCTGCACCCCCACCCCATGGCAGTCAGGGGCACCTGCCAGCAGGCCCCCACTCATGTCCCACACATGTCCCCCTGCACCCCCACCCCCAGCAGTCAGGGGCACCTGCAAGCAGGCCCCCAATCATGTCCCACACATGTCCCCCTGCACCCCCACCCCCCAGCAGTCAGGGGCACCTGCCAGCAGACCGCCACACATTTCCCCCTGCACCCCCTCCCCCCAGCAATCAGGGGCACCTGGCAGTAGGCCCCCACACATGTCCCCCTGCACCCCCACCCCCCAGCAGTCAGGGGCACCTGCCAGCAGGCCCCCACTCATGTCCCACACATGTCCCCCTACACCCCCACCCCCCAGCAGTCAGCGGCACCTGCCAGCAGGCCCCCACTAATGTCCCCCTGCACCCCCAAACCCCAGCTGTCAGGGGCACCTGCCAGCAGGCCCCCACACATGTCCCCTTGCACCCCCACCCCCCAGCAGTCAAGCGCACCTGCCAGCAGGCTCCCACACATGTCCCCCTGCATCCCCACCCCACAGAAGTCAGGGGCACCTGCCATCAGGCCCCCACACATGTCCCCCTGCACCCCCACCCCCAGCAGTCAGGGGCACCTGCCAGCAGGCCCCCACTCATGTCCCACACATGTCCCCCTGCACCCCCACCCCCCAGCAGTCAGGGGCACCAGCCAGCAGGCCCCCACACATGTCCCCCTGCACCCCCACCCCCCAGCAGTCAGGGGCACCTGCCAGCAGGCCCTGGCAAATGTCCCCCTGCACCCCCACCCCCCAGCAGTCAGGGGCACCTGCCAGCAGGCCCCCAAACATGTCCCCCTGCACCCCCACCCCACAGCAGTCAGGGGCACCTGTCAGCAGGCCCTCACTCATGTCCCACACATGTCCCCCTGCACCCCCACCCCCCAGCAGTCAGGGGCACCTGCCAGCAGGCCCCCACTCATATCCCACACATGTCCCCCTGCGCCCCACCCCCCCAGCAGTCAGGCGCACCTGCCAGCAGGCCCCCACACATGCCCCCTGCACCCCCACCCCCCAGCAGTCAGGGGCACCTGCCAGCAGGCCCTCACTCATGTCCCCCTGCACCCCCATCCCCCAGCAGTCAGGGGCACCTGTCAGCAGTCCCCCACACATGTCCAAGTGCACCCCACCCCACAGCAGTCAGGGGCACCAGCCAGAAGGCCCCCACTCATGTCCCACACATGTCCCCCTGCACCCCCACCCCCCAGCAGTCAGGGGCACCTGCCAGCAGGCCCCCACCCATGTCCCACACATGTCCCCCTGCACCCACACCACCCAGCAGTCAGGGGCACCTGCCAGAAGGCCCCCACTCATGTCCCACACATGTTCCCCTGTGCCCCCACCCCCAAGCAGTCAGGGGCACCTGCCAGCAGCCCCCCACACATGTCCCCCTGCACCCCCACACCCCAGCAGTCAGGGGCACCTGCCAGCAGGCCCACACTCATGTCCCTCTGCACCCCCACCCCCCAGCAGTCAGGGGCACCTGCCAGCAGGCCCCCACACATGTCCCCCTGCACCCCCACCCCCAGCAGTCAGGGGACCTGCCAGCAGGCCCCCACTCATGTCCCACACATGTCCCCCTGCACCCCCACCTCCCAGCCGTCAGGGGCACCTGCCAGCAGCCTCCCACACATGTCCCCCTGCACCCCCACCACATGGCAGTCAGGGGCACCTGCCAGCAGGCCCCCACTCATGTCCCACACATGTCCCCCTGCACCCCCACCCCCAGCAGTCAGGGGCACCTGCCAGCAGGCCCCCACTCATGTCCCACACATGTCCCCCTGCACCCCCACCCCCCAGCAGTCAGGGCACCTGCCAGCAGGCCCCCACACTTGTCCCCCTGCACCCCCACCCTCCAGCAGTCAGGGGCACCTGCCAGCAGACCGCCACACATGTCCCCCTGCACCCCCACCCCCCAGCAGTCAGGGGCACCTGCCAGCAGGCCCCCACTCATATCCCACACATGTCCCCATGCACCCCCACCCCCCAGCAGTCAGGGGCACCTGCCAGCAGGCCCCCACTCATGTCCCCCTGCACCCCCACCCCCCAGCAGTCAGGGGCACCTGCCAGCAGGCCCCACACATGTCCCACACATGTCCCCCTGCACCCCTACCCCACAGCAGTCAGGGGCACCTGCCAGCAGGCCCCCACACATGTCCCCCTGCACCCCCACCCCCCAGCAGTCAGGGGCACCTGCCAGCAGGCCCCCACTCATGTCCCCCTGCACCCCCACCCCCCAGCAGTCAGGGGCACCTGCCACCAGGCCCCCACACATGTCCAAGTGCACCCCCACCCCACAGCAGTCAGGGGCACCTGCCAGCAGGCACCCACTCATGTCCCAAACATGTTCCCCTGCACCCCCACCCCCAGCAGTCAGGGGCACTTTCCAGCAGGCCCCCACTAATGTCCCCCTGCACCCCCAAACCCCAGCTGTCAGGGGCACCTGCCAGCAGGCCCCCTCACATGTCCCCCTGCACCCCCACCCCTCAGCAGTCAAGTGCACCTGCCAGCAGGCCCCCACACATGTCCCCCTGCACCCCCACCCCACAGAAGTCAGGGGCACCTGCCAGCAGGCCCCCACACATGTCCCCCTGCACCCCCACCCCCCAGCAGTCAGGGGCACCTGCCAGCAGGCCCCCAAACATGTCCCCCTGCACCCCCAGCCCACAGCAGTCAGGGGCACCTGTCAGCAGGTCCCCACTCATGTCCCACACATGTCCCCCTGCACCCCCACCCCCCAGCAGTCAGGGGCACCTGCCAGCAGGCCCCCACTCATATCCCACACATGTCCCCCTGCGCCCCACCCCCCCAGCAGTCAGGCGCACCTGCCAGCAGGCCCCCACACATGCCCCCTGCGCCCCAACCCCCCAGCAGTCAGGGGCACCGGCCAGCAGGCCCTCACTCATGTCCCCCTGCACCCCCATCCCCCAGCAGTCAGGGGCACCTGTCAGCAGTCCCCAACACATGTCCAAGTGCACCCCACCCCACAGCAGTCAGGGGCACCAGCCAGAAGGCCCCCACTCATGTCCCACACATGTCCCCCTGCACCCCCACCCCCCAGCAGTCAGGGGCACCTGCCAGCAGGCCCACACTCATGTCCCCCTGCACCCCCACCCCCCAGGAGTCAGGGGCACCTGCCAGCAGGCCCCCACACATGTCCCCCTGCACCCCCACCCCCAGCAGTCAGGGGACCTGCCAGCAGGCCCCCACTCATGTCCCACACATGTCCCCCTGCACCCCCATCCCCCAGCCGTCAGGGGCACCTGCCAGCAGGCTCTCACACATGTCCCCCTGGACCCCCACCCCATGGCAGTCAGGGGCACCTGCCAGCAGGCCCCCACTCACGTCCAACACATGTCCCCCTGCACCCCCACCCCCCAGCAGTCAGGGGCACCTGCCAGCAGGCCCCCACTCATGTCCCACACATGGCCCCCTGCACCCCCACCCCCCAGCAGTCAGGGCACCTGCCAGCAGGCCCCCACACATGTCCCCCTGCACCCCCACCCTCCAGCAGTCAGGGGCACCTGCCAGCAGACCGCCACACATGTCCCACTGCACCCCCACCCCCCAGCAGTCAGGGGCACCTGCCAGCAGGCCCCCACTCATGTCCCACACATGTCCCCATGCACCCCCACCCCCCAGCAGTCAGGGGCACCTGTCAGCAGGCCCCCACACATGTCCCCCTGCACCCCCACCCCCCAGCAGTCAGGGGCACCTGCCGGCAGGCCCCCACTCATGTCCAATACATGTCCCCCTGCACCCCCACCCCACAGCAGTCAGGGGCACCTGCCAGCAGGCCCCACACATGTCCCCCTGCACCCCCATCCCCCAGAAGTCAGGGGCACCTGTCAGCAGGCCCCCACACATGTCCCCCTGCACCCCCACCCCCCAGCAGTCAGGGGCACCTGCCGGCAGGCCCCCACTCATGTCCCATACATGTCCCCCTGCACCCCCACCCCACAGCAGTCAGGGGCAACTGCCACCAGGCCCCCACACATGTCCCCCTGCACCCCCACCCCCCAGCAGTCAGGGGCACCTGCCAGCAGGCCCCCACTCATGTCCCCCTGCACCCCACCCCCCAGCAGTCAGGGGCACCTGCCACCAGGCCCCCACACATGTCCAAGTGCACCCCCACCCCACAGCAGTCAGGGGCACCTGCCAGCAGGTACCCACTCATGTCCCAAACATGTTCCCCTGCACCCCCACCCCCCAGCAGTCAGGGGCACCTGCCAGCAGGCCCCCACTAATGTCCCCTGCACCCCCAAACCCCAGCTGTCAGGGGCACCTGCCAGCAGGCCCCCACACATGTCCCCCTGCACCCCCACCCCCCAGCAGTCAAGCGCACCTGCCAGCAGGCCCCCACACATGTCCCCCTGCACCCCCACCCCACAGAAGTCAGGGGCACCTGCCAGCAGGCCCCCAGACATGTCCCCCTGCACCCCCACCCCCAGCAGTCAGGGGCACCTGCCAGCAGGCACCCACTCATGTCCCAAACATGTTCCCCTGCACCCCCACCCCCCCGCAGTCAGGGGCACCTGCCAGCAGCCCCAACTAATATCCCCCTGCACCCCCAAACCCCAGCTGTCAGGGGAACCTGCCAGCAAGCCCCCACACATGTCCCCCTGCACCCCCACCCCCCAGCAGTCAAGCGCACCTGCCAGCAGGCCCCCACACATGTCCCCCTGCACCTCCACCCCACAGAAGTCAGGGGCACCTGCCAGCAGGCCCCCACACATGTCCCCCTGCACCCCCACCCCCAGCAGTCAGGGGCACCTGCCAGCAGGCCCCCACTCATGTCCCACACATGCCCCCTGCACCCCCACCCCCCAGCAGTCAGGGGCACCTGCCAGCAGGCCCCCACACATGTCCCCCTGCACCCCCACCCCCCAGCAGTCAGGGGCGCCTGCCAGCAGGCCCTGACAAATGTCCCCCTGCACCCCCACCCCCCAGCAGTCAGGGGCACCTGCCAGCAGACCCCACACATGTCCCCCTGCACCCCCACCCCACAGCAGTCAGGGACACCTGTCAGCAGGTCCCCACTCGTGTCCCACACATGTCCCCCTGCACCCACACCACCCAGCAGTCAGGGGCACCTGCCAGAAGGACTCCACTCATGTCCCACACATGTTCCCCTGTGCCCCCACCCCCCAGCAGTCAGGGGCACCTGCCAGCAGGCCCCCACACATGTCCCCCTGCACCCCCACCCCCCAGCAGTCAGGTGCACCTGCCAGCAGGCCCCCACTCATGTCCCCCTGCACCCCCACCCCCCAGCAGTCAGGGGCACCTGCCAGCAGGCCCCCACACATGTCCCCCTGCACCCCCACCCCACACCAGTCAAGGGCACCTGCCAGCAGGCCCCCACTCATGTCCCACACATGTCCCCCTGCACCCCCACCCCCCAGCCGTCAGGGGCACCTGCCAGCAGACTCCCACACATGTCCCCCTGCACCCCCACCCCATGGCAGTCAGGGGCACCTGCCAGCAGGCCCCCACTCATGTCCCACACATGTCCCCCTGCACCCCCACCCCCAGCAGTCAGGGGCACCTGCAAGCAGGCCCCCAATCATGTCCCACACATGTCCCCCTGCACCCCCACCCCCCAGCAGTCAGGGGCACCTGCCAGCAGACCGCCACACATGTCCCCCTGCACCCCCTCCCCCCAGCAATCAGGGGCACCTGGCAGTAGGCCCCCACACATGTCCCCCTGCACCCCCACCCCCCAGCAGTCAGGGGCACCTGCCAGCAGGCCCCCACTCATGTCCCACACTTGTCCCCCTACACCCCCACCCCCCAGCAGTCAGCGGCACCTGCCAGCAGGCCCCCACTAATGTCCCCCTGCACCTCCAAACCCCAGCTGTCAGGGGCACCTGCCAGCAGGCCCCCACACATGTCCCCTTGCACCCCCACCCCCCAGCAGTCAAGCGCACCTGCCAGCAGGCTCCCACACATGTCCCCCTGCATCCCCACCCCACAGAAGTCAGGGGCACCTGCCATCAGGCCCCCACACATGTCCCCCTGCACCCCCACCCCCAGCAGTCAGGGGCACCTGCCAGCAGGCCCCCACTCATGTCCCACACATGTCCCCCTGCACCCCCACCCCCCAGCAGTCAGGGGCACCAGCCAGCAGGCCCCCACACATGTCCCCCTGCACCCCCACCCCCCAGCAGTCAGGGGCACCTGCCAGCAGGCCCTGGCAAATGTCCCCCTGCACCCCCACCCCCCAGCAGTCAGGGGCACCTGCCAGCAGGCCCCCAAACATGTCCCCCTGCACCCCCACCCCACAGCAGTCAGGGGCACCTGTCAGCAGGCCCCCACTCATGTCCCACACATGTCCCCCTGCACCCCCACCCCCCAGCAGTCAGGGGCACCTGCCAGCAGGCCCCCACTCATATCCCACACATGTCCCCCTGCGCCCCACCCCCCCAGCAGTCAGGCGCACCTGCCAGCAGGCCCCCACACATGCCCCCTGCACCCCCACCCCCCAGCAGTCAGGGGCACCTGCCAGCAGGCCCTCACTCATGTCCCCCTGCACCCCCATCCCCCAGCAGTCAGGGGCACCTGTCAGCAGTCCCCCACACATGTCCAAGTGCACCCCACCCCACAGCAGGCAGGGGCACCAGCCAGAAGGCCCCCACTCATGTCCCACACATGTCCCCCTGCACCCCCACCCCCCAGCAGTCAGGGGCACCTGCCAGCAGGCCCCCACCCATGTCCCACACATGTCCCCCTGCACCCACACCACCCAGCAGTCAGGGGCACCTGCCAGAATGCCCCCACTCATGTCCCACACATGTTCCCCTGTGCCCCCACCCCCAAGCAGTCAGGGGCACCTGCCAGCAGGCCCCCACACATGTCCCCCTGCACCCCCACACCCCAGCAGTCAGGGGCACCTGCCAGCAGGCCCACACTCATGTCCCTCTGCACCCCCACCCCCCAGCAGTCAGGGGCACCTGCCAGCAGGCCCCCACACATGTCCCCCTGCACCCCCACCCCCAGCAGTCAGGGGACCTGCCAGCAGGCCCCCACTCATGTCCCACACATGTCCCCCTGCACCCCCACCTCCCAGCCGTCAGGGGCACCTGCCAGCAGCCTCCCACACATGTCCCCCTGCACCCCCACCACATGGCAGTCAGGGGCACCTGCCAGCAGGCCCCCACTCATGTCCCACACATGTCCCCCTGCACCCCCACCCCCAGCAGTCAGGGGCACCTGCCAGCAGGCCCCCACTCATGTCCCACACATGTCCCCCTGCACCCCCACCCCCCAGCAGTCAGGGCACCTGCCAGCAGGCCCCCACACTTGTCCCCCTGCACCCCCACCCTCCAGCAGTCAGGGGCACCTGCCAGCAGACCGCCACACATGTCCCCCTGCACCCCCACCCCCCAGCAGTCAGGGGCACCTGCCAGCAGGCCCCCACTCATATCCCACACATGTCCCCATGCACCCCCACCCCCCAGCAGTCAGGGGCACCTGCCAGCAGGCCCCCACTCATGTCCCCCTGCACCCCCACCCCCCAGCAGTCAGGGGCACCTGCCAGCAGGCCCCACACATGTCCCACACATGTCCCCCTGCACCCCTACCCCACAGCAGTCAGGGGCACCTGCCAGCAGGCCCCCACACATGTCCCCCTGCACCCCCACCCCCCAGCAGTCAGGGGCACCTGCCAGCAGGCCCCCACTCATGTCCCCCTGCACCCCCACCCCCCAGCAGTCAGGGGCACCTGCCACCAGGCCCCCACACATGTCCAAGTGCACCCCCACCCCACAGCAGTCAGGGGCACCTGCCAGCAGGCACCCACTCATGTCCCAAACATGTTCCCCTGCACCCCCACCCCCCAGCAGTCAGGGGCACCTGCCAGCAGGCCCCCACTAATGTCCCCCTGCACCCCCAAACCCCAGCTGTCAGGGGCACCTGCCAGCAGGCCCCCTCACATGTCCCCCTGCACCCCCACCCCTCAGCAGTCAAGTGCACCTGCCAGCAGGCCCCCACACATGTCCCCCTGCACCCCCACCCCAAAGAAGTCAGGGGCACCTGCAGCAGGCCCCCACACATGTCCCCCTGCACCCCCACCCCCAGCAGTCAGGGGCACCTGCCAGCAGGCACCCACTCATGTCCCAAACATGTTTCCCTGCACCCCCACACCCCAGCAGTCAGGGGCACCTGCCAGCAGGCCCCCACTCATGTCCCCCTTCACCCCCAAACCCCAGCTGTCAGGGGAACCTGCCAGCAGGCCCCTACACATGTCCCCCTGCACCCCCAGCCCCCAGCAGTCAAGTGCACCTGCCAGCAGGCCCCCACACATGTCCCCCTGCACCCCCACCCCACAGAAGTCAGGGGCACCTGCCAGCAGGCCCCCACACATGTCCCCCTGCACCCCCACCCCCCAGCAGTCAGGGGCACCTGCCAGCAGGCCCCCAAACATGTCCCCCTGCACCCCCAGCCAACAGCAGTCAGGGGCACCTGTCAGCAGGTCCCCACTCATGTCCCACACATGTCCCCCTGCACCCCCACCCCCCAGCAGTCAGGGGCACCTGCCAGCAGGCCCCCACTCATATCCCACACATGTCCCCCTGCGCCCCACCCCCCCAGCAGTCAGGCGCACCTGCCAGCAGGCCCCCACACATGCCCCCTGCGCCCCAACCCCCCAGCAGTCAGGGGCACCTGCCAGCAGGCCCTCACTCATGTCCCCCTGCACCCCCATCCCCCAGCAGTCAGGGGCACCTGTCAGCAGTCCCCCACACATGTCCAAGTGCACCCCACCCCACAGCAGTCAGGGGCACCAGCCAGAAGGCCCCCACTCATGTCCCACACATGTCCCCCTGCACCCCCACCCCCCAGCAGTCAGGGGCACCTGCCAGCAGGCCCACACTCATGTCCCCCTGCACCCCCACCCCCCAGGAGTCAGGGGCACCTGCCAGCAGGCCCCCACACATGTCCCCCTGCACCCCCACCCCCAGCAGTCAGGGGACCTGCCAGCAGGCCCCCACTCATGTCCCACACATGTCCCCCTGCACCCCCATCCCCCAGCCGTCATGGGCACCTGCCAGCAGGCTCTCACACATGTCCCCCTGGACCCCCACCCCATGGCAGTCAGGGGCACCTGCCAGCAGGCCCCCACTCATGTCCCACACATGTCCCCCTGCACCCCCACCCCCCAGCAGTCAGGGGCACCTGCCAGCAGGCCCCCACTCATGTCCCACACATGGCCCCCTGCACCCCCACCCCCCAGCAGTCAGGGCACCTGCCAGCAGGCCCCCACACATGTCCCCCTGCACCCCCACCCTCCAGCAGTCAGGGGCACCTGCCAGCAGACCGCCACACATGTCCCCCTGCACCCCCACCCCCCAGCAGTCAGGGGCACCTGCCAGCAGGCCCCCACTCATGTCCCACACATGTCCCCATGCACCCCCACCCCCCAGCAGTCAGGGGCACCTGTCAGCAGGCCCCCACACATGTCCCCCTGCACCCCCACCCCCCAGCAGTCAGGGGCACCTGCCGGCAGGCCCCCACTTATGTCCCATACATGTCCCCCTGCACCCCCACCCCACAGCAGTCAGGGGCACCTGCCAGCAGGCCCCACACATGTCCCCCTGCACCCCCATCCCCCAGAAGTCAGGGGCACCTGTCAGCAGGCCCCCACACATGTCCCCCTGCACCCCCACCCCCCAGCAGTCAGTGGCACCTGCCGGCAGGCCCCCACTCATGTCCCATACATGTCCCCCTGCACCCCCACCCCACAGCAGTCAGGGGCAACTGCCACCAGGCCCCCACACATGTCCCCCTGCACCCCCACCCCCCAGCAGTCAGGGGCACCTGCCAGCAGGCCCCCACTCATGTCCCCCTGCACCCCACCCCCCAGCAGTCAGGGGCACCTGCCACCAGGCCCCCACACATGTCCAAGTGCACCCCCACCCCACAGCAGTCAGGGGCACCTGCCAGCAGGTACCCACTCATGTCCCAAACATGTTCCCCTGCACCCCCACCCCCCAGCAGTCAGGGGCACCTGCCAGCAGGCCCCCACTAATGTCCCCTGCACCCCCAAACCCCAGCTGTCAGGGGCACCTGCCAGCAGGCCCCCACACATGTCCCCCTGCACCCCCACCCCCCAGCAGTCAAGCGCACCTGCCAGCAGGCCCCCACACATGTCCCCCTGCACCCCCACCCCACAGAAGTCAGGGGCACCTGCCAGAAGGCCCCCAGACATGTCCCCCTGCACCCCCACCCCCAGCAGTCAGGGGCACCTGCCAGCAGGCACCCACTCATGTCCCAAACATGTTCCCCTGCACCCCCACCCCCCCGCAGTCAGGGGCACCTGCCAGCAGGCCCCAACTAATGTCCCCCTGCACCCCCAAACCCCAGCTGTCAGGGGAACCTGCCAGCAAGCCCCCACACATGTCCCCCTGCACCCCCACCCCCCAGCAGTCAAGCGCACCTGCCAGCAGGCCCCCACACATGTCCCCCTGCACCCCCACCCCACAGAAGTCAGGGGCACCTGCCAGCAGGCCCCCACACATGTCCCCCTGCACCCCCACCCCCAGCAGTCAGGGGCACCTGCCAACAGACCCCCACTCATGTCCCACACATGCCCCCTGCACCCCCACCCCCCAGCAGTCAGGGGCACCTGCCAGCAGGCCCCCACACATGTCCCCCTGCACCCCCACCCCCCAGCAGTCAGGGGCGCCTGCCAGCAGGCCCTGACAAATGTCCCCCTGCACCCCCACCCCCCAGCAGTCAGGGGCACCTGCCAGCAGACCCCACACATGTCCCCCTGCACCCCCACCCCACAGCAGTCAGGGACACCTGTCAGCAGGTCCCCACTCGTGTCCCACACATGTCCCCCTGCACCCACACCACCCAGCAGTCATGGGCACCTGCCAGAAGGACTCCACTCATGTCCCACACATGTTCCCCTGTGCCCCCACCCCCCAGCAGTCAGGGGCACCTGCCAGCAGGCCCCCACACATGTCCCCCTGCTCCCCCCCCAGCAGTCAGGTGCACCTGCCAGCAGGCCCCCACTCATGTCCCCCTGCACCCCCACCCCCCAGCAGTCAGGGGCACCTGCCAGCAGGCCCCCACACATGTCCCCCTGCACCCCCACCCCACACCAGTCAAGGGCACCTGCCAGCAGGCCCCCACTCATGTCCCACACATGTCCCCCTGCACCCCCACCCCCCAGCCGTCAGGGGCACCTGCCAGCAGACTCCCACACATGTCCCCCTGCACCCCCACCCCATGGCAGTCAGGGGCACCTGCCAGCAGGCCCCCACTCATGTCCCACACATGTCCCCCTGCACCCCCACCCCCAGCAGTCAGGGGCACCTGCAAGCAGGCCCCCAATCATGTCCCACACATGTCCCCCTGCACCCCCACCCCCCAGCAGTCAGGGGCACCTGCCAGCAGACCGCCACACATGTCCCCCTGCACCCCCTCCCCCCAGCAATCAGGGGCACCTGGCAGTAGGCCATCACACATGTCCCCCTGCACCCCCACCCCCCAGCAGTCAGGGGCACCTGCCAGCAGGCCCCCACTCATGTCCCACACATGTGCCCCTACACCCCCACCCCCCAGCAGTCAGCGGCACCTGCCAGCAGGCCCCCACTAATGTCCCCCTGCACCCCCAAACCCCAGCTGTCAGGGGCACCTGCCAGCAGGCCCCCACACATGTCCCCTTGCACCCCCACCCCCCAGCAGTCAAGCGCACCTGCCAGCAGGCTCCCACACATGTCCCCCTGCATCCCCACCCCACAGAAGTCAGGGGCACCTGCCATCAGGCCCCCACACATGTCCCCCTGCACCCCCACCCCCAGCAGTCAGGGGCACCTGCCAGCAGGCCCCCACTCATGTCCCACACATGTCCCCCTGCACCCCCACACCCCAGCAGTCAGGGGCACCAGCCAGCAGGCCCCCACACATGTCCCCCTGCACCCCCACCCCCCAGCAGTCAGGGGCACCTGCCAGCAGGCCCTTGCAAATGTCCCCCTGCACCCCCACCCCCCAGCAGTCAGGGGCACCTGCCAGCAGGCCCCCAAACATGTCCCCCTGCACCCCCACCCCACAGCAGTCAGGGGCACCTGTCAGCAGGCCCCCACTCATGTCCCACACATGTCCCCCTGCACCCCCACCCCCCAGCAGTCAGGGGCACCTGCCAGCAGGCCCCCACTCATATCCCACACATGTCCCCCTGCGCCCCACCCCCCCAGCAGTCAGGCGCACCTGCCAGCAGGCCCCCACACATGCCCCCTGCACCCCCACCCCCCAGCAGTCAGGGGCACCTGCCAGCAGGCCCTCACTCATGTCCCCCTGCACCCCCATCCCCCAGCAGTCAGGGGCACCTGTCAGCAGTCCCCCACACATGTCCAAGTGCACCCCACCCCACAGCAGTCAGGGGCACCAGCCAGAAGGCCCCCACTCATGTCCCACACATGTCCCCCTGCACCCCCACCCCCCAGCAGTCAGGGGCACCTGCCAGCAGGCCCCCACCCATGTCCCACACATGTCCCCCTGCACCCACACCACCCAGCAGTCAGGGGCACCTGCCAGAAGGCCCCCACTCATGTCCCACACATGTTCCCCTGTGTCCCCACCCCCAAGCAGTCAGGGGCACCTGCCAGCAGGCCCCCACACATGTCCCCCTGCACCCCCACACCCCAGCAGTCAGGGGCACCTGCCAGCAGGCCCACACTCATGTCCCTCTGCACCCCCACCCCCCAGCAGTCAGGGGCACCTGCCAGCAGGCCCCCACACATGTCCCCCTGCACCCCCACCTCCCAGCCGTCAGGGGCACCTGCCAGCAGCCTCCCACACATGTCCCCCTGCACCCCCACCACATGGCAGTCAGGGGCACCTGCCAGCAGGCCCCCACTCATGTCCCACACATGTCCCCCTGCACCCCCACCCCCAGCAGTCAGGGGCACCTGCCAGCAGGCCCCCACTCATGTCCCACACATGTCCCCCTGCACCCCCACCCCCCAGCAGTCAGGGCACCTGCCAGCAGGCCCCCACACTTGTCCCCCTGCACCCCCACCCTCCAGCAGTCAGGGGCACCTGCCAGCAGACCGCCACACATGTCCCCCTGCACCCCCACCCCCCAGCAGTCAGGGGCACCTGCCAGCAGGCCCACACTCATATCCCACACATGTCCCCATGCACCCCCACCCCCCAGCAGTCAGGGGCACCTGCCAGCAGGCCCCCACTCATGTCCCCCTGCACCCCCACCCCCCAGCAGTCAGGGGCACCTGCCAGCAGGCCCCACACATGTCCCACACATGTCCCCCTGCACCCCTACCCCACAGCAGTCAGGGGCACCTGCCAGCAGGCCCCCACACATGTCCCCCTGCACCCCCACCCCCCAGCAGTCAGGGGCACCTGCCAGCAGGCCCCCACTCATGTCCCCCTGCACCCCCACCCCCCAGCAGTCAGGGGCACCTGCCACCAGGCCCCCACACATGTCCAAGTGCACCCCCACCCCACAGCAGTCAGGGGCACCTGCCAGCAGGCACCCACTCATGTCCCAAACATGTTCCCCTGCACCCCCACCCCCCAGCAGTCAGGGGCACCTGCCAGCAGGCCCCCACTAATGTCCCCCTGCACCCCCAAACCCCAGCTGTCAGGGGCACCTGCCAGCAGGCCCCCTCACATGTCCCCCTGCACCCCCATCCCTCAGCAGTCAAGTGCACCTGCCAGCAGGCCCCCACACATGTCCCCCTGCACCCCCACCCCAAAGAAGTCAGGGGCACCTGCAGCAGGCCCCCACACATGTCCCCCTGCACCCCCACCCCCAGCAGTCAGGGGCACCTGCCAGCAGGCACCCACTCATGTCCCAAACATGTTTCCCTGCACCCCCACACCCCAGCAGTCAGGGGCACCTGCCAGCAGGCCCCCACTCATGTCCCCCTTCACCCCCAAACCCCAGCTGTCAGGGGAACCTGCCAGCAGGCCCCTACACATGTCCCCCTGCACCCCCAGCCCCCAGCAGTCAAGTGCACCTGCCAGCAGGCCCCCACACATGTCCCCCTGCACCCCCACCCCACAGAAGTCAGGGGCACCTGCCAGCAGGCCCCCACACATGTCCCCCTGCACCCCCACCCCCCAGCAGTCAGGGGCACCTGCCAGCAGGCCCCCAAACATGTCCCCCTGCACCCCCAGCCCACAGCAGTCAGGGGCACCTGTCAGCAGGTCCCCACTCATGTCCCACACATGTCCCCCTGCACCCCCACCCCCCAGCAGTCAGGGGCACCTGCCAGCAGGCCCCCACTCATATCCCACACATGTCCCCCTGCGCCCCACCCCCCCAGCAGTCAGGCGCACCTGCCAGCAGGCCCCCACACATGCCCCCTGCGCCCCAACCCCCCAGCAGTCAGGGGCACCTGCCAGCAGGCCCTCACTCATGTCCCCCTGCACCCCCATCCCCCAGCAGTCAGGGGCACCTGTCAGCAGTCCCCCACACATGTCCAAGTGCACCCCACCCCACAGCAGTCAGGGGCACCAGCCAGAAGGCCCCCACTCATGTCCCACACATGTCCCCCTGCACCCCCACCCCCCAGCAGTCAGGGGCACCTGCCAGCAGGCCCCCACCCATGTCCCACACATGTCCCCCTGCACCCACACCACCCAGCAGTCAGGGGCACCTGCCAGAAGGCCCCCACTCATGTCCCACACATGTTCCCCTGTGCCCCCACCCCCAAGCAGTCAGGGGCACCTGCCAGCAGGCCCCCACACATGTCCCCCTGCACCCCCACACCCCAGCAGTCAGGGGCACCTGCCAGCAGGCCCACACTCATGTCCCTCTGCACCCCCACCCCCCAGCAGTCAGGGGCACCTGCCAGCAGGCCCCCACACATGTCCCCCTGCACCCCCACCCCCAGCAGTCAGGGGACCTGCCAGCAGGCCCCCACTCATGTCCCACACATGTCCCCCTGCACCCCCACCTCCCAGCCGTCAGGGGCACCTGCCAGCAGCCTCCCACACATGTCCCCCTGCACCCCCACCACATGGCAGTCAGGGGCACCTGCCAGCAGGCCCCCACTCATGTCCCACACATGTCCCCCTGCACCCCCACCCCCAGCAGTCAGGGGCACCTGCCAGCAGGCCCCCACTCATGTCCCACACATGTCCCCCTGCACCCCCCACCCCCCAGCAGTCAGGGCACCTGCCAGCAGGCCCCCACACTTGTCCCCCTGCACCCCCACCCCCCAGCAGTCAGGGGCACCTGCCAGCAGGCCCCCACTCATATCCCACACATGTCCCCATGCACCCCCACCCCCCAGCAGTCAGGGGCACCTGCCAGCAGGCCCCCACACATGTCCCCCTGCACCCCCACCCCCCAGCAGTCAGGGGCACCTGCCAGCAGGCCCCACTCATGTCCCACACATGTCCCCCTGCACCCCTACCCCACAGCAGTCAGGGGCACCTGCCAGCAGGCCCCCACACATGTCCCCCTGCACCCCCACCCCCCAGCAGTCAGGGGCACCTGCCAGCAGGCCCCCACTCATGTCCCCCTGCACCCCCACCCCCCAGCAGTCAGGGGCACCTGCCACCAGGCCCCCACACATGTCCAAGTGCACCCCCACCCCACAGCAGTCAGGGGCACCTGCCAGCAGGCCCCCACTAATGTCCCCCTGCACCCCCAAACCCCAGCTGTCAGGGGCACCTGCCAGCAGGCCCCCTCACATGTCCCCCTGCACCCCCACCCCTCAGCAGTCAAGTGCACCTGCCAGCAGGCCCCCACACATGTCCCCCTGCACCCCCACCCCAAAGAAGTCAGGGGCACCTGCAGCAGGCCCCCACACATGTCCCCCTGCACCCCCACCCCCAGCAGTCAGGGGCACCTGCCAGCAGGCACCCACTCATGTCCCAAACATGTTTCCCTGCACCCCACACCCCAGCAGTCAGGGGCACCTGCCAGCAGGCCCCCACTCATGTCCCCCTTCACCCCCAAACCCCAGCTGTCAGGGGAACCTGCCAGCAGGCCCCTACACATGTCCCCCTGCACCCCCAGCCCCCAGCAGTCAAGTGCACCTGCCAGCAGGCCCCCACATATGTCCCCCTGCACCCCCACCCCACAGAAGTCAGGGGCACCTGCCAGCAGGCCCCCACACATGTCCCCCTGCACCCCCACCCCCAGCAGTCAGGGGCACCTGCTAGCAGGCCCCCACTCATGTCCCACACATGTCCCCCTGCACCCCCACCCCCCAGCAGTCAGGGGCACCTGCCAGCAGGCCCCCACACATGTCCCCCTGCACCCCCACCCCCCAGCAGTCAGGGGCACCTGCCAGCAGGCCCTGACAAATGTCCCCCTGCACCCCCACCCCCCAGCAGTCAGGGGCACCTGCCAGCAGGCCCCCACACATGTCCCCTGCACCCCCACCCCCCAGCAGTCAGGGGCACCTGCCAGCAGGCCCCCACTCATGTCCCCCTGCACCCCCATCCCCCAGCAGTCAGGGGTACCTGTCAGCAGGCCCACACACATGTCCCCCTGCACCCCCACCCCACAGCAGTCAGGTGCACCTGCCAGCAGGCCCCCACACATGTCCCCCTGCACCCCCACCCCCAGCAGTCAGGGGCACCTGCCAGCAGGCCCCCACTCATGTCCCCCTGCACCCCCACCCCCCAACAGTCAGGGGCACCTACCAGCAGGCCCCCACACATGTCCCCCTGCACCCCCACCCCACAGCAGTCAGGGGCACCTGCCAGCTGGCCCCCACTCATGTCCCACACATGTCCCCCTGCACACCCACCCCCCAGCAGTCAGGGGTACCTGCCAGCAGGCGCCCACACATGTCCCCCTGCATCTCCACCCCCCAGCAGTCAGGGGCACCTGCCAGCAGTCCCCCACATGTCCCCCTGTACCCCCACCCCACAGCAGTCAGGGGCACCTGCCAGCAGGCCCCCACACATGTCCCCCTGCACCCCCACCCCCCAGAAGTCAGGGGCACCAGCCAGCAGGCCCCCACTCATGTCCCACACATGTCCCCCTGCACCCCTACACCCCAGCAGTCAGGGGCACCTGCCAGCAGGCCCCCACACATGTCCCCCTGCACCTCCACCCCCCAGCAGTCAGGGGCACCTGCCAGCAGGCCCCCACTCATGTCCCCCTGCACCTCCACCCCCCAGCAGTTAGGGGCACCTGCCAGCAGGCCCCCACACATGTCCCCCTGCACCCCCACCCCCCAGCAGTCAGGGGCACCTGCCAGTAGGCCCCCACTCATGTCCCACACATATCCCCCTGCAACCCCACCCCACAGCAGTCAGGGGCACCTGCCAGCAGGCCCCCACACATGTCCCCCTGCACCCCCACCCCCCAGCAGTCAGGGGCACCTGCCAGCAGGCCCCCGCTCATGTCCCACACATGTCCCCCTACACCCCCACCCCCCAGCAGTCAGGGGCACCTGCCAGCAGGCCCCACACATGTACCCCTGCACCCCCACCCCCAGCAGTCAGGGGCCCCTGCCAGCAGGCCCCCACTCATGTCCCCCTGCACCCCCACCCCCCAGCATTCAGGGGCACCTGCCAGCAGGCCCCCATACATGTCCCCCCCGACAGGTCATCACACTCCAGACCCATGCCCCTCATGGCCACCCAAATCCCACCCCAGTCCAAACACCCCATATTGAATTCCCAAAGTCATGATAGAAAATACATAACCAGCATGGCCATGAATCAATGTCCCTCAGACCCACGCAATGGTGACACATTTCTGTGAAAAGATCAACATTGTGACATGCACAAAACAAATGAGGTAAGACCACATCAGTAAAGTATATAATAAATGTGTATTCAATAATTAACCAAATGAATAAAAAAAATCACACAGTAATGGAAATAATGAAGAAAAAGCTGCATGTCCAAAATATTCAAAAACAATGTGTGAAAGCAGAATCCAAATCAATCCAAAAGCAAATGGGTCCAAAGAGTCTGTCCATCCAACCAAATCCAAAGTGTAAAATAAGACACATCCATTGATCCATGGTAAAAAAAGAAACTTAAATGAAGTGAAATCCAGTGTAGAACTATATACAAAGTACAAATCCAGAGTCCATGAGCCCAACCATTGAAAGGAAACCTACAAAAACCCTACCTAATGAACAACTATATACAAAAAGATGGGGCATTGTCCAAGCGCCCCAAATTAAATGAAAACCAAAAGGAAACCTAACACTAATTAACTATATACAATGGCAGCGGGCTAGTCCGACGCTCACTTCCTGATTTCCCGGGCCAGGGCATCATCGAACTCCTGCTCGATGTCCCGGAGGCGGTCCTCTTCCAAGGCCCCGAGGGTTCGCAGGGACGATGACATCCGGACCTCCAGGTCCCTGCGAATTGCCTCGAGGCACTCAGCCCGCCTCAGAGCCCTTGGCATGGAGTTCTCTGCCCTGACTATCGTGAGCCATGCCTCTTCTGCCCACTGCCGCTCCGCATCTATAGCATGGCCTAACCGCTGCCACACGGAAGAAACTTCCCATTCTGGGTCCTCCTGCCCTCCGGCCGATGCCTTCCCCTCTGATGTCGAAGGCCCCGGGCCATCATGGCTCCCACCTTGTTGCTGCTGCTGCTGTGCCTGTGCCCATACCCTGGCTCCTGCTGCCTGCACATCCTCCTCCGGCTGGGGTGCAGTTGTTGAGGTGGCCACTCCTGCTGGACGTCCGACTCCCGACTGTGGCATGGATGTGTCCTCCACCAGCCTGGCCGCACGGTCAGAGGCAGCTCCACAGGGTACCCAGGTGATACATGGGTGGGAAGATGGCACGGAGGACGACTGGCGCATAGGGGGTTCAGGTGAGGAGGGGGTCGAAGCAAGGTTCAGCAAACGGAGGAATTCGTCCTGGGTGACCTGTCCCAGTAGGCTGACGTGGTCAACGAGCCATTCGAGATGACGTGCAGTCTCCCCATGAAAAGACTGCAGGTCACCTCGCATGTCCCGTTGACACAACGCCATCCCACCCAGGACAGGCTCAACCCGGTCCCGGATAGCCACGTCCGCAGGGAGAGGAAGGCCAGTTGTTGTAAGCGGATACCCTCCCTGAAAACAGGTCTGGACGTAGGCATCCCTGCTGGTGCGGGATGATGCGGTCACAGGATCGGGGACAGGTCCCTGCCCCTTCACTGCACCACTGGCACCAGTGGGATCCCCTCCTCCAGACCCCGTCTCTGTCCCTTGCGCGGCCTTCTCCTCCACCAAACCCCCCACCAACCTGGATGACTCTGTGCCATCTTCCTTCGTCGGACCCTGTGGGGCCTCAGCTGCCCCTTCTGCTGCCGAGGAGTCCAACTCCGACCTCCGCCTCTTGGATCTACCCTCGGCAGCTGCGGCCTGGGACGCGGCACCGGAATCCTCACTCCCTGACGAGATCACTACCTGGGAGGGGAGCCGGGCCCTGCGTCTCCCGCTGGTGGTGTGATCCCCACCGCTGTGCTCCACAGCACCCTCTCCGCCCTCTTCATCAGTTGACGCTGCAGACAGGGAGAGATAGGAGACAGGCATCAGGACACTGTGCAATGGACTGATACACACATGCCAGTTGCACATGAGTGGCAGTGTCAAACTTCAGACATGGCATCACAATCCCCAACACACATGGCATGTCAACTCACACACATGAGCAATTCCACAGCCATATGGCAACAGCCAGCACCATCCATACACATACAACAGCATGAGCAGCCAAAGGTGAGCCAGACATCACATGAAATACAGGGAGTGCACTAGACATGCACACACGCCACCACACTTACATGCATGTGTACACCTCCACCAACTGTCGCAGTGATGAGATCGGCATCCATGTCACATCTGGCAATCAGTCTTCTACATATCAGTGTCCCAAGCATCCATGTTGCATCACTGTTGCACCTTTGTGAAATACACACACATGCACATGTACATGGTGCAGATACATGCAGCTGGAACTGACATCCATGTGTGACACCACAACCATGCCAACTTACATACACAGTCATTCAAACATGTGTGCTCACACATCTGCATTTGGCACGCAAGCTTACACACACATGCACCATCCATGTGTCTCACACATGGGAGGACTTGCATGTGTTAGCCTCACGGCCCTGCACATAAACATCCATACATGGCCCTACAAAACCACATGTGCAACCTGCACACTACTGGCACACCACCACACGCACATCTTACAATCAGTATGCATGTACACTTACCGCTCGACTCCAGAAGGGTCTACCTCTCAAGGACCTGGACGTGGAGCGCTGGGGATATGTGTTCCAGGACCCTCATTTGATGTTCCGACAGCTCGCCCTGGCGCCCCTTAGCATCTGCTGCCTTCAAGAGGAGCCGGGCCTTGTTGAGGGTCCTGGACCTGAAGTCCTCCCAGCGCTTCTTGACATGTTTGAATTTGCAGACTGCCACCCCCTCCACGTTGATGGCAGTCACGATGTCCATCCAGATCCTGGTCCGTCCTTCCTTGTCGGCGCACAAACTTCCGAAGAGGGCATCATACTGCCCCAGGACTTGCTCCACCAGGACACCAACTTCGGTGGCAGTGAAGCTGGTGGCCCTCTGCCTTTCTGGCTGGGGGTTGCCAGTGGTCTCAGATGGTGGTGTGCCCGATATGGCAACCCCAGAGGCAGGTGTGGGTGGGCAACTGGGTCCTGGGGCTGGGCTGTGCAGCGATGGTATCCCAGTCGGGAGTCTTCAGTTCCAGCAGGGGTGGTCACAGCAACTGCACCCCTGGCTGATGTGCAGGCAGCAAATAGCAGGGCACGTGGGCAGCAGGCAGTCAGGCAGCAGCAGATGGCAGGCGGGAGCATGCTCGGGGCTCTGGGGGGCAGGAAAATGGCCTTCAGGGCAGGAGCGTGGTCTTCCGTGTGTTTTCGCGTGGCCAGCTTGATACGGAGTGATTTGGCACGTGAAAATCTTGCACGTCAGCGTGTAATTCGAGGAAAGGGCCTTAGTGAGTAAGCGCATCAGCACACTCACGCGATTCCATTGTACCAAATGCCCTTAGCGCGTAGGCGCGTAAGTTACATTATGCGTGCGGGCGTTTCCCTCATAGCACGTGATGACAGATCACACGTGGAAAAACTGCACGTCCGAGTGTCATCACCTGTAATTGGATGAAAGCGCCCGCGTACACACGTCTCTGACGTATACATGTGGGCCGGTTTAAAAGCTGCGTGTAGGACGCCATTTCCTTGTATGTGCTTTTCGTGGAGAGAGAGTGGGTGAAATCTGTACTTCTTGTCGGTTCACACGCGATTACTTCACAGCGTTTCTAGTTCGTACTCCCTGTTACCTCTGACAGCTCTTTTCTTTGTTGGGCCTGTTTCCTCAAACAGAGTTCACTTCTCCTTTTGTCCTGTCTCCTCAGACAGTGTACAAATCTTCTTTTGGCGGGGGTGTTGCCAACGCGCACACGCGCATATTTTTCACGTTCTTTTTCCAGGCAGACGGTGAGTTCCGCACGTACTTAACAACTGTGCTTGCCCCGTGTGTCGTGTTCCCCATCAGAGGTCATTGTAGGCTGCGTGTATCATGCGTACACTTATTTTTGTGTTTCTGGGTGCCACAGCGTAGTGCGGGTTCATTTTTTCACACATATGGTCTATGAGGGGTTGCGTGCACGTTTATTTTTGATTTTGGGCTGCCTGTGCATTGCGTGACCCGTCATCTTCCCCCAGGGGTCACAGACATCCTTGTTAGAGCACTAGGGTACAAATTCCATCTGGTATCCTACCCCGTTGACCCCCAATTGCCCAGGACAATAGTTTACTGCAACTCCCATATGCACAAAAACATCAGTGCCATGGCTGGGAGGCGACCAAGCGGTAAAGGAGGCAAAGGTGGCCGACCCTCAAAAGGCGGGCGTGGTGGGCGTGGTAGGGGACATGGCCGGGATTTGCAGGGTGCCCCTATGCCCCCAATTGTGGAGGAACAATCAGGGACACCCATGCCCCCCCCATGGTTGAGGTAAACGTGGCTGACACCATCCAAGCTCAGCCCCTGTTGGACCAGCCCATTGTGGCACCTGACCTGGCACAGGATGACTCCCTGGCTGACTTCCAGGTCAGCAAGTCTAGGCCACGTGTGGCGGTGCAAGTTGTTATCACCAATCCACGTGGATCTGGGGCAGATTTGTCATCTGCTGCCCCAAGTATGCAGGGTGGGGAGGCTACAGGGACAGCTGCAGCTCCATCCGCCCCAGCTCTGACTCTCCCAGCCAGGACAGTGTCAGCCCCAGTCCATCAAACTGACGTTCCCCCTGCAAACATTACCCTGCAACCAATGCCTGCATCAAGACCTATGGGCATTGTGCATTCTCACACTCCTACTACCCAGTCCACCGGTGATTCTGCCCCTACTGACCAGAGCAGCGTAGGCCACTCTGGCTCTGCTCCACCTTTAAAGAAGAGGAAGAAGGGTGCTCTGGCATGACAGGCTGAGACCCCAGACACGGCTACACACTCTGGTACCTCAAGGAAGCCTTGCTTCAATGATCCGGAACTTGATGCACTTGTGCGCTATGTGTCGGCACATAGCCACAAAATGTTGGTGACTGCAGGGTGCAAGACCACACCTGGTCAACGTAAGGCACACTGGCAGACCATTGCCGACCGCATAAGTGCCCTTGGATTTGTGAGGCGCTCAGCTGATGATTGCTACAAGCGGTGGAATGACCTGAAACGCAGAGCAAAGAACAAGCTGGCCTCAAATCATGCCGCTACTCTGGTGACTGGTGGTGGGTCTCCACAAGAGGACAACAAACACACTGAACATGAGTCTGTCGCTGGGGCCTTCGTCACAGAGGAACAGATCCAAGGTGTGGGAGGACTACCTGATTATGAAGCATTGTCCGGTGAGTGCCCATGCATGTGTGTGTAATGCATGTGTATGTTGTTTGGGTGACGGGTTGTGATTGAGTGCCAGGTGAGGGTGTGTGTGCCTGAGTGGTATGGGTCACCCATGTGCTTCATCCAAAACATTCAGCAGCCTTGGATTTGGGTGTGACAGTATCCCTTCTGCCCACGTTAGTAATTTGGCTCAACATTAACTCAGTTGCCCTTGAAGTGGCATCGTGCAACAACAATGTTTGTATTTTTCAGTGTTCTTTCAGGGTTTCAATTCTCCCACTTTGGCTACGCATTCCTCAGCCCTATTGTCACATTTGTGACATGCTTCTGTCATTGATGAACCCCACATTGGACCACATGTGTTACCTTGTTAGATGAATCATTTGACCATTCAGGCTAATTGAGTATTGGCCTGATCACAGGAATGTATGGGCCTGTTTGATAGTTGTTTCCAGTCATGTTGAAGTGACAAACCATTGATGTGTACATCGGCCTGCAATCACTGTATTTGTGTACACTGGATGTGTTGCAGTGTGTGGCACATGCCTATTTTGTCACACTATGTAGCATTTTTCATCTCATCATGTCCATCTCACATGGATGGCTGACAGTATTCATTCACTGACATATGGATGTACTTGTGGAATGTACCATGGCTATGGAACATGCCATCTGTGTGATGGCATGTGTCATGTATGTGTATTGGACATGCCACTCACAGCCCAATGTCTGATGGCAGTGCTACCTAGCATGCAGCAAATGTGTTGCTCTTCCATGTAGGTGTCATCAGTGTCTGCCTTTTGGGTCCCCTTCAAACTCAGTGACAGTGCATGCATGGGAGGGTTATAGTCATGTGGGACATGTGTAAATCGTGTAAATCATGTACTGGTTATGTAGCTTGTCAGGCCTATTTGTGTGCTATGGTGCTAATGCCTGTTTCCATTTTTTGTCTTTCATGTTTTTGCAGGGGATGATGCACTTGATGCTGTTGAGGTTGAGGAGATGGTGCAGACCCAGGAGGTATATCAGGCACGACCAGGCACCAGTGGGGGACGTGGTGTGGTGGTGGGTGAGAACCCAATCTTGCTGCAGAACATTCTGTCGAGGGGTGCCTCTGGGTGCACCTCCCCAGACCTCTATTCAGGTGCTGATTCGGATGATGAGACCTATGTGGCGTCGCAGGTAAGTATTTTTGGCAGGGATTCTGTTCTGTCCAACCCACCTGTACCAGGGGTAGAACCCTCAATGGGGATGTCAGTGTTGGTAAGTCCGCCTTTGGCGGTTACGGATGCAGGGTCACACTCCACAATATCTGATCCTGTTCCTGGACCAGCAGATCAGAGGGGGAATGCAGTCCTGCAGCCTCAAGCAGTGCTGGCACAGGAAGGCGCAGATCGCTTTGCACCAAACAGGTGTGGTGCCCGCCGACGCGGTGGCCATACGCCACCAGGCAATACCGCATGGGAACAATCCATGTACGGTATGGCAACCCAACAGGCAGCATCAGTTGAGATGATGGCTCAAGCAATGGAGAGGGTGGCCACTTCCATTGCCAATCACACAGGGAGGACATTTTGGCGTCCAACTGGGACAGACGGGCGGCACTGGAGACTCTACACCAATCGATATCAATAGAGTCCCAGGGCCAGAGGGAAGCCCTGAGGGTAGAACTCCATCACCTCAGGGAGACTCTTGTTGACCTTGAGGCTTCCACTAACTTGAGGACAGAACAGCAGCTGGAGCAGCTCACATGTTCGCTCTCAGCTGAGATGCAGGCAACTCAGGAGGAGATCCGTGCATCACGTCAGGTGCTGCATGGGGATCTCCGCACTATAATCCTCCAAAACGAGACCTTCCACACCTGCATGCTTGCTACCATGGAGGACCATACCAGGGCTTTGCGTGGGCTGCCTCCCATTGCACCACTCCCTCCTGTGGCAGCACCACCTCCTGTGGCAGCAGCAGAGGGTGATGATAGCGACAGCAGCAGTTCTCTCACATTGGCATAGCCGTGCAGGCCATGAGCCCATTGAGGTGTTTTTTTTTTCCCAACATCCAGACAGGTGGGTGTTGGTGCGCACCCTGTCCTCGGACCTCCTGGGTGGCCTCCCCCCAAATGGCTATTTTTGATTTTTTTTTTTTTTTTTTGCAGTGTGTTGCCTTGTGTGGCTCCTGTGGGCATCCACTGTATTCCGGCTGGGCACATGCAGGCTTGTCCTGAGTTTGGGTTAGATGCTTGGGTTCGTGAGACACACACTCCTCCTGCTTCCCGTTTCCATGGGCTTGCAAAGGGTGTGCCCAAGTGACATTGACTTACACGGTGACGTAGGACTCCCATGAGCTGTGTGGGCAGTCTGTAGTCAATACTGTGTATACATTCCTAGTGGATATTGTTGTTGAATTGTACACTGCATGGTGTATTGCTATGTGCTTGTGCATCCATGTCTTTCGCCTAATTTGCAGGTTAATTCCTCATGTCTTCACAAGGCCGTCTACTTTGGAGATGGAGTTCATGTTGTAAGCAGTGCACTTGGACATTTGCGTGGCAGCAGCACTGTACAGTTGGAAGGGCCGATGTGCTGGCATGATCAGGTTGTAAGACTACAACTACTTTAACTTAGTACTGTCATGTTTATGCTATGTTTGAGGTTGTGTAGCTGCATTGTATTGTTGGTAAGTATTTGGTCATGTGTGTTGTTAGTTCTACATTACTGGGAGCATATTGTGTGTGGGTAGTTTCCATTGAGAACACTGTACTTTGACACTTGTGTGATGTTTTGGGGATTGATTTGTTTGCTCTAACATAGCATGACATGCCATGGTGTGTTGGGTGGCGGTGCTGGGGAGGGGTTGGGTGACATGGCACTGTTGTCATGTTGTATTTTGCAAGGGGGTAATGATTTTTGCAGCATAGAAGTGTGTCTTTTGATGACACAGCATTGGTGGTGTTTGTGTAGGTAGGGCACACAATGTAACACTTCTAGGTGACCAATCCCAGGCTGGTATAACAGCTGCCCGCCAGAACGGTCAAGGGAGCGAAAGCGTGACTTGAGCACTCCGAATGTGCTCTCCACTATGCCCCGGGTTGCAATGTGGGCTGTGTTGTATCTTACCTCGGGTGGCGTGGTGGGGTTCCGAATTGGCGTCATCATGTGGGTGCTCAGAGGGTAGGCACTGTCCCCTGGGGAGGTGGTGATGGGTATCATTAGTGGGGTTGTGACATTGCTCAGTATCTGACATGCATGCATGTGCTGTGGCATTTATACTCACCGAGCAGCCATGTATCGCTATGCCGCCCAGCTTCTAGGTCCCGGTTTAGGGTAGACATTCTGTTAATAAAACTGTCGTGGGTGGACCCTGGATAGTTGGCATATACTGAGGTGATGATTCCCTTGACATCACATACTACCTGGACGTTGATGGAATGCCAGTGCTTGCGGTTTCTGTAGATGTGCTCTGATGCCCTGGGGGGACGTAGAGCCACATGGGTGCAGTCAATGCCACCCCGTAAAAATCCTGGACGACAGCCTGCCTTTCTGCAGGTGTTCTGGGCAGGTATATGTGCCTGTGGACTGATGGGCGTGCAGTCATGATGGCCAAGACCTGGTGTAGGCAGCGTGACTGCGTGGCCTGTGACAACCCCCACTATAGCAGTTGTTCGTTGAAATGATCCAGTGGCCAAGAAGTGAGGTACATTGAGGACCTTATGCAGGGGGCTAAGTGCTTGCAAGCACAGGGTGGGTGATGTGAGGTCATCCTCCTACTCACTGACCAGGTCGAGTATTATGTGAGGTGGAAACCTGTACCTCCCATACACCTGGTCATCAGGCATCCCAAAAAGGCTTGTTCTGGGTGTAAAAATTCTGGGCCTGACTATCCTCTCCTCCTCCTCCTGCAGTATCCCACGACCACTGCTGCTAGGAACGGTATATTCATCCTGGCGTCTGTGCTTGTTTGTTGTTTGCATGCACTTTTATGCTGCACGGGTCCACATACGCCTGCTTCCTGCTGGCGTACGTGTTTACGGATTAGCGCCTCTTTTTTGGCACACGCGTTAGCACCGTTCGATTCCATGAATACGTGTTTTGAACGTGCGTGTGGGCGTTCCGCGCACTTGCCTCCTGTACTTCCCCTGTGACGCCCACATTTTCACGAGTTGTTCCCCATTCCTCGTGTCACACCCCCTGTTCCTCCTACTTTTGTTGTGTGCGCCACGCTATGTGCGATTTCGCTGTGCGCTCAGCGAACGCTGTTTGGAGACATGTGTGCCAGCGTGCGCCACGCAGAATTTTGGCGCACATCCTGGAATTTCCTCGCGTACGGACTTCCATGAATCGCTGTGCACGGGTTTCGCTGCGATTTTCGCACTGGCACTGCGATTCGCACGCTTTCACTGAAAATTTCAGCGCACATTAATTCCATGAATCGGTGCCCTAATCTTTTGGGACTTTCCTGAATAAACTTTCGCTGATGAAGCTTCTTCAATTATTCAGGCATAGTCCGGCGAATACATGCTCCTTTCCCTCATTTATGTGAATGGGGAAAAACAACTGTTCTCCCTTTTTCAAAGTGTCTGTCAGGCTTTGAGCTGGTTCTACATTGCTTTGTTTAATGCACCTCAATGTGTCTTCTGCTTTTGGACTGGGGTGAAATTTCAGAGTGTTCCCTTCCAGTGTAGAATGCCACTTAAAACTGGGAGGTTGATTTTCAAGAATGGAGATGGGTTCCCATCGCCAGTTTTGACAGTGATGTCTGGGACCTGGTTATTCTTGAAATGGAATTCTATTTTCTCAGACCGTTAATCAATTAAATGACAGGCACCATTCATGCTGACATAATTGGTACTCAGTTTTAGTTTTATAAGGTGGTTAGTCTGAGTCCAGAAGACTTTGTTTACACAGCCGATAAGAGGTGATAACCTCCTCAGGAGATCATTCCCCAGCAAACAAGGTGTGACCTCTGTAGTCATGACTATCACCGGATGTTTTAATCGAGGCTGCCCAATTTTTCTTTGCAGCTCTGCAGTCCCTTCGACAGAAATGTCATTCCCATATAAATTTTGGAGTTGCCCAGGGAGTAGTGTGAGGGGTCATTTGGTGACTATCCCCCAGTCCTGAGTTTTGTTGGTCAAAGGCCTTTTTGGACAGGAGGGTGGCTTGGTATCTGGTGTGTACTAGTGTTGATAATTCACACTGACCCTGCACATTTGTCTGTGAATAGAATCTGCCTTCTTTCTCCTCCAGGGTGCAAGGAAAGTGTGGGTTTTTTCGCTGCCCGACAGTCATCTTCTTGAGATTGAACTTGGACAGGGTGATCCGGGGCGATTTTCTGTGTCAAAGATCAGGAATCTGTAAGGAAAATGTTGCAGCTAACCATGGGCGGATTTGGGAAATCCTCTTTCTCCCCCAATCCGTTGCTGTCCCCATTTAAGTGGACTCTTAAATATAAAAGGGTTGGCCCCCAAATGTTTGTTAACAAGGGACATTCACTTATGAATGGGGAAAGTACATATATCATAAAAAGCAAAGTGAAAAGCTACCCCTCCCTCAGACCTCCAGTTCTAGTCAGAGCTATATTTCCAGTGCATATATGTTATTAGAGATGCACTACGCCTTCAAGTTCTTCTTAGTGCTTACAGGTTAATTTTATTTCTGCTTGTTAAGCACTCTCCATGATAAGTTACAATTATTCATTACATACATATCATAGAGAAGAGGTTTTAACCTGGATACCTCGCATCTGTTTTTCTAAGAAGAAGTAGATTTTTCACACAGTTATCTCACATTTTGTGCTTGGTAGCAAGAGGGTTTTTGTTTTATTTCGTCTTATTGTTTTGGGAAAACAACTTATAAATACAGTGGGGACTCTTATGTCCCAAATGTGGTCAGCCGACACGTGTTTCGACCCGTAGGTCCTTTTCAAGGCTGATACATGTTCAAAATCATATACATATAGTGGCATTTTGTGTTTCGTGTGACATTTAGTGACATAGATTGTGTTCATTTGTGCACATGCATGGTGTTAGGTGGAAAAGAGTGTAGGGTCATGACATGAATCATAAAATTGCACATGTTATAGTTTAGGTGAAACCATTATGGATTATATGGGGGAGAGATAAAGGAGAAAGGGAGAGAGAGGGAAGAAAGCAAGGTCAGCATTAGTTCTAGAAGAGATTCTGGATTGTGATATTGGTGGATCTGATGTCCTCCTACCTATGTAATGCGGTCCTGCGCCCCCTATGGGGTCCTTGTGTGATAAGTTGCGTTAGTTCCTGTTATTACAGCTGGGCTCTTTTTGGGCACTGCAATATGATGAAAGTTTGAGTCCAGTGTCCTGCTTATAGTGATGGCGGGTGTTACTGCTACCATAATAATATGGTTGTGCTCATTCGATACCGTGGTGGCCTAAGGGTGTTTTGGCAGTGTGCCATGGTGAACATAAAGGGCTGCTCTGCTTTTAGTGCTAGCCCTTATTGTTGGTTGCTATATGGTTGGCAGGTTTCTAAAACCTGTATGGCGATTTTTCAGTGTTACTAGCACTGGTTAAAGGCTGACTGCTAATACAGTGTGAAAATGGGTATTGCGTGCTCGGCGTGGTTCATTATCCTTGGCTGGTTAGCTGTATACATAATCAGAGCATCTCGTATGGCGATAAATGCACTTCGGTACTGTTGCTTGAAAGTTCTAGCTGTAAAGATACCCAGTCATAGTCAGTGATTAATCATTTAGCTAGGCTCACCAAGTTGTCATTACAACTAAGTTGCCGGTGCGCAGTGATAATTGTATTTAGTAATATGTAATGGATTGGGGTGGTGAATTGAGCAGGCATCCGTGAGGGGGTGCATTGGTTCATTAAGTCAATGGTGAGGTTTTTCTTACCTAATATTCCATGTTGCTCCGCATAGTAGCGTCCTGCTGGTGGGTCGCTGGTTGTTGTCCTGTCTGTTTATGCAAAGTATTGCCGGTGGTGCGCATGCGTGTCAAGCGACTGGTGAGTCGCTTCTCTTTCACACATGCGCGTCAGGGCTTGTCGCTTAGGAACCTCCTGTGAGTGGTGCATGCGCACGTGGGTGGTACAAGTATGCTGCTGGGAAGTGTGGTCTAGTTGGGTCTGGCAAGGATGGCCATGTGCCAGAGGGGAGAAGGGGAAATTGCAATTGAAGTCTGCATATGCTTCACTGTTGTGAGAATGGATGGAGCCAGAAATGTTAGCTCCTTGGAGAAATGTCGCCATGGGGAGGAAGGTCCCATATTTCTGAAGTTACAGGTTGGTTCTGTCTGGTTGTGACATGGTTTTCTCTGGTACGCCAGAGATTTGTGCTCCTCTGAATTCATGAGAATTTAAGGGATGAGCAGCTCAATGTTAGTGGGGGTCCATGGCTCTTGTTGCCAAGTTATTTTGGTCCTGTCTATTTGTGATGGTTGTCTTTGGCGACGTGTGGCCCAATAGTGGCCAGGAATTGTGTTGGATTGTCAGTGTGTTATGGACCTGGTAGTTGTCACTTCTGCCAATGGTTGGCCAGGGGCAGTTTGAGGTCCTGTGAGTGGATACTGTTCAGATGTTCCCTTATTCTAATCCGGACCTCCCGGATGGTGGTCCCTATGTATATTTTGTCACATACACATATCAGGGCATAGAAAACATATTTCGTTCTACAGTTCAAGTGTTCAATGATTTTGAAAGGTGAAAAGCCTTTGAATGTTGCATGTTGTGTTTGTGTTGCATGTTTGCACATGGAGCATGAGCCACATTTTGTAAAGCCAATTGGTGTTTGTGTACTAAGGCAGTCTCTTGCCGTTATGTTTTTCTGGGATAGAAATGATGGGCTCAGTATGGTACGCAATGTGGGAGCTCTACTGAAGGATAGGCTTGGATATGATTTAAGGCAAGGTCTAATATGCTTGTCCTTTAGTAGTAGATCCCAATGTTTAGCTAGTATTCTTTGTATTTTGTAGCTGTCCATGTTGTATCTGGTCACGAATCTGATCGATGTATCAGTAGTTGTTGTCTTCTTTTTTGGCATGAGTAGTGTCTCCCTTGGTATGGCAGATGTTTTGAGTTTTGCCTCTGCAAGGTTTTTGTTGAAATATTCTCTGTTCTTAAATCTTTGGTCTAGGAGATGGCATTATTTTTCAAAGTGTTCTTTTGTTTTGCAGTTTCTTTTTGCTCTGATGTATTCATCTTGTGGGATGTTGTGGATAACACCTTTTCTGTGGCAGCTGTTTGTGTGAAGTACCGAGTTCACCTCGGTAGGTTTCCGGAAGGTTTTTGTAATGACTTTGTTCTTCTGAGTCATTATTGTCAAGTCCAGGAAATCAATCTGGTCTGCACTCACATAACATGCTAGTTCTAGTCCATAGGTGTTGTGGTTTAGGTAGTCCACATATTGGCTTAGTTCTTCTGATGTCCCTTTCCATATTAGGATAACGTCGTCTATGTAGCGTGACCATTGGACAATTAGTTCCATGAATCTTGTCTCTCGCATGTTTTCTCTCGTATGAGTGCAAGAAGCAGTTGGCCAATGCTAGAGCGTAGCTTGCTCCCATTGTGATTCCCCTTGTTTGTTTATAGTATTCACCATTGAATATGAATATGTTGTTGGTCAATGAAAATTTTAAAAATTCCTTTGTCATTTCCGCTTGTTCGTAGTGTGAAGCAAATTCATTGGTAAGTAGATATCCCAGGCTTGTGATAGCCAGTTGATGTTATATGGACGTGTATAAGGCTTTTACGTCTAGAGTGGCCAGCAGAAAGTTGGGTTCACATTCTATTTGTGAGAGTATGGCCAAGGTATCATAGAGTCTCTTAGGTATGTTGGTATCCTAGCGACTAGTGGCTGGATGACGTTTTTGATGTATCTTGCAAGAGTTTCTGTCAGTCCACCTATTCCACTCATAATTGTTCTTCCTTCTGGGATTTGGTCAAATTCTTTATGATTTTTTGGCAAGAATAGAGGGTGGGCATGATGGGGTAGTCTGTCTTGAGAAAATCACGTTCCTCGTCCGTAATAAGTCCTTGTATTTGGTAGTGCTTTAGTAGTTCTTTGTGTTCTGCCAATATTCTTTTTGAGGGTTGTTGCCAGGTTTCTCATAACTGCCGTTGTCTTTAGGTGGTTTTCTGCCATTTTTATATAGTCTGCCTTGTCCATTACAATGGTGTTTCCACCTTTGTCTGCCTCCTTTATTATAATACTGTCTTTGTTGCGTAGTTGTTTTAAGGTGGTGAGTTCTATTCTGGAGAGGTTATCTTCATTGGCTTGCTTGTAGCATCTCTGGTCTAGTCTATGTAGATCGTTGATGACTGCCTGCTGGAAAGTGTCAAAATAACTTTTTCCGAAAAGCTGAGGTGTACATTTGGATTTACTCTTGAGATCTGGGATATTCATTACCACAGTTTTGATCCCAAGTTCTCCCATGCAGTCTTTTTTTACTGGTGATGTCTTCTTCCAGTGTATTCAGTAGGTACATGTCTTCTAGATCAACTATGGTGAGTGAGCTTGGTTGTGGTTTCTCTTCTTGTGGTCTATATATCATCTGTTTTGTTGCAAAGAATTTGGTTAGTTTTAGTCGATGAGTGAATTTGAAAAGGTCAATCTGGAAGGCTACAACATTGTTGTTGCTTGAAGTTGAGAAAGAAAGTCCTTTGTTGAGCACTCCGATTTCAGTTGTTGTCAGCTTTTTACTGGATAGATTCATAACTAAACTTTGTTGCTCCCCTGACCCATTGCTTTTTGGGACTATGATCGTGTTCGTCTTTGCTCGATTTCTTCTTCTAGTTCTCTTGCATTGTATGCCAATTCTTCCGCCTCTCTCTCTTCTGGTTGGGTTCTTGTATCCGTTAGTGGTACTGCGAAACATATAGTTTTTCTTGTTTGGGGTTTGGTACGATTTGCTTTTTCATGTCTTTTTATTTGTTCTAAAAAAGAGAGCTTAGTTACTGGTTCTTCTGTTGCTTTTTCTCTTTGTCCTGCTGCAACTTCTTGATCGCTGTCTATTTCAGAGCTTCCTGGTGAGCTATTTGGTGTGCTTTCCTTTTATTTTGCTTGTCCTGGTCGTATTTTCCTTGTAGTCCGTGTCATCGCGGAAAAACATATGTAGTTTTCTCATTTTTACTTCATCTTGGTGGGTTTTGAGAATTTTGTACATCGTTTTGTAGTTTTTCTCTTTCGTAGCTTTGGGTGCATCGTAGTTCTCAATTTCTTTCTATAGTTCTTCAATGAGGATCACAAGTCTTGCGTGTTTCCTTTTAGCGTGCTCTATTAGCAGATGGATCATTGTGGTTGATCCCTGTATGAGGTTTGTCTCCCAATCGTCAGCAATATCTGAGTGTTGGGGGTCATCAAAATCTAGAAACATAAGTATTCTTAGACCTCTCAGGATTTTCGTTTGTTCAGCGTATTCTTGCATTGTTGTTTTCTCCCAAAATGTGTTTATTTCTTTTCTTGAAAGTTTTTCTAGTCTCATGAATTTCTGTTTCAGGTCCTCTTGTGTTTTGGTATCTCTGAAGACATTGTGCCTCATTACACGGATTGCGGTAAAATACTGCCCTTACCGGCCTGGTGCTATTAACGTGTCCACCTTGGCAAGAGGACGCTAATTGCGTGCCATTACGAGTACGCGGACACGAGCATAGCGCCATGCTGGTAATGACCCTACCGCCATGCCGCTAAAGTCCCCGTAAACACCCTTAGCGGCACCGATGAAAACGCTGATAGCACTTCCGACCTCCAGCATCACGCAAATAGCGGTGACCGCTGTTAGCGGTGACTGCTATTAGCGGTCACCGTAAAATTGCGGAAACGGAAATAGCGTCATCGCACAGGAACGGGAAAGAACACGGCAGCCATCTTTAAAAACACAATCCATTGCCATCCTCTGCCCCCAGGACCTGCATCCACACCAGTGCCATACCAAACCATCCAGGTTCCCCTGACAATGCCCAAGGCAATTAAAAAAGGAGCGGTCCGGCAGCGGAAGGAGAAATTCACTAATGAGGAGCTCATCATGCTCATGGAGACGCTTGCTGCAAATGTGAATGTTGTGTTCGTGAATGACATGCGGCGTGAGACCCTGATAAAAAAAAGGCCATCTGGGCAGAGATGGCCCAGAAAGTCAGTGCGGTGGGCACCACCACCCGCACCATGAAAGACTGCAGGAAACGGTGGGACTATCTCCGCCTCCGTGTCCGCAGCATACTGGCTGCGAGCACTATTGGTGTGGAATCCATAGAGGGAGTCGGCGACATGGAGCGTGGTGCACCCACAACATCAGATGGAGGTGAGTATCCACATAAAACAATGCACTGTGAAAGGTGAGGTACCCCCCAAATCTGAGCCCTGAATCAGCTCATGGATGCGGCCACAAACACACATGCACACAACCCTGCCCATGTGAGTGACACACCCCAACACACAGACACATGCACGCATCACAACAGACACGTGCCATCCAGACCCATGCATGAATGACCCACCAGACAGTCCCATGACCTGAATGCCCACTGATGAAGTCACAATGCATAGAACAGCATGATGAACAACATCTGTATGAAGCACGTTGACCCATCACCAATGCCATCTACCTCTTTGTCCCCCACAGGCTCACAGACTGACAGTGTTGAGCAGGACACTGCAACACAGGCTCCCCCTGCCAAGAAACAAGCCGGAGCAAAGGAGCCAGGGAACCCCGCCAGCACATCAAGGGGCACATGGAGGAGTGTACTCCTGCAGAGGGGCAAACACAGCAAGCCACCCACGTCACCAAGACGTGAAGCTACGGCAGCAACAATCGCTGCACCCACTGCAGTGATCCCCCCAACACAGGAACCACCCACAGAGGGCACACTGTCTGCTGCCAACAGTTCAATTGGCGAGGAAGCAGCCACCGCACCACTGTCCGATGTGGAGGACACCTGTGACTTGGGCATGCAAGAGCACACCCCCATCCCCTCCCAATCCAGAGACGCAAGCTCACAGCCACCATCACTATCCAGCAGCCATGCCCAGTCTGGCGATGAAACCATGGCAGGGTGCTGGAGCCCACAGGTGCCCTCACCCGATGGCGTACCCATAGATCAAGGTGCGGCACCCACCCCACGAGCAGGACACAGTGGCCATGACCTGTCCACCATCAGACAGCTGCAGGAGGAGATCCATTTTGGCCTGCCTTGGTGGACATTGGCGTACATCTGTATGTCCATTTGTTCTACGGACGACAGTCCACACCCAGTTGGAGTATGCATCTCTTCCCCCCACCCAAACACACCCAGTTGGAGTATGCATCTTTCCCCCCCCAATCACAACCCACATCACACTGCCATGTGCTTGCCCTGCTACTCACCAAGTAGCCACGAACGTTGTCCGGCATGTCGCTCCATGTAGCTTGGTATTGTTGAGTTCCACAGGACCATTGAATCATGGGTTGATCCGGGGTATCGGGCACAACAATGTGTGATTATCTTGTTTGAGTCACATACCATTTGGACATTGATGGAATGGAATTGCTTTCTGATTCGGTAGACTGCTTCATTGTGATGTGGGACCACCAATTCCACATGGGTACAGTTGATGGCCCCGATGCAACTTGGGATGCCTGCCAGTGAATAGAAGCCAACTTTGGTGTTGGAGATCTCCTGGGCAGTCCGTGGCAGGGATATGTGTTCACTTGTGTGCTTCAGGAGGGCATCGAGCACCATGGGTCAGCGTGCGTGAGAATACTGGTTGTGCGATGCCATGCATCTGCGCTACTGTATGCTGGTAGGTGCCTGTGGCCAGGAAATGAAGCACAGTTACCACATTCAGTAGAGGGGGGATGGCAGTACGGATGTCTATGAGGCTCACAGTGTCGTCATGTATCATGTCCACAATGCTGGTGATGGTATCCCGGTCCAGACGGTACAGGGTGTGTATTTGCTCAGGGGTTAGGTTGAATGGAGTGGCTCGAATCCTGGGGATTGGTGGCTGACTCTGTGGTATTACTAGGTGCCCTGGTGGGGCTTGATGTGCCTGTCTTGCCCTCCTCCTCCTCCTGCATCTCCTCTGTGCTGCCTGTTGTTGTTGGTGCTGCAATGCAATCATGTCCTCCAGGCCATGTAATGCTGCTAGTATTGGAACCATCTTGGTGTGGGAAGGGGTGTGGGAAGGGGTGTGGTGTGCTCCTTTTGTGCTGCCCCAGTCTCCATTGCCTCCACCTGTGCTGATTGTGTCCACCTGTGGCAGGTGGGAAAACTGCTAATTTCTCTTAACGAGTGGTTGTGATGGTGTGCTATTACCGCCATTCCGCTATTTATGGGTTGAAGGGTCACGCGCCCGCGGACTAGCCGCTATTAGTGGTTATCCAGGTCGTAATTTGCATGGGTATTTAACGATACCGTTATTCCCTTGAATCATAAATTTGCACATGTTGTAGTTTAGTTGAAACCATTATGGATCATACGGGAGAGAGATAAAGGAGCGATAAAGGAGAGAGGGAGAGAGAGGGAAGAAGGCAAGGTCAGCATTAGTTCTAGAAGAGGTTCAGGATTGTGATATTGGTGGATCTGATGCGGTAAGAGGCATGTATACGTAGTAGTCAGGCAATTAAGCCTGTTAGCCATTGCAGTAGTCAGGCAATTGAGGCTAGTAGCCCACACCTGAAGACAATCTTTAAACGTGGGAGGCACAAAAGGCCCCTTTAGGAAAGCAGGAGTAGAAGGAGCAGGAATGGGAGCCAGAAGGCTGGCGGAAGTAGCAGCAGTAGAGAAGCAAGAAACTGTAAATTCACAAGGACTTGGGAGCACAGAAGGGATGCTGGAATGGAGACCGCAGATTTCACATGCAAGTTCTGAGAGGGTCCTGTCCTCCCAAAACATGAGGTGCAGATGCTGAGCAGAAGACGTGCCGGAAACTGAGTTTTTCTCTCATGTGAGTGTTGTTGTTGTGATTGCAGAGCTGTGAACGTGCAGGATATTAAGGCCAGAAGCAGAAGGCAAGCCAAGGGTCTTGCGAGGTAAAGGAACCGAAGACACCCGTGCCATAGTAGGGTGTGTGTCATCAGCAAACCACAAGTAGTAGAAGTGGCAGAGGAAGTCGGGGAAAGCAGTGCAAATTACAAATGTAGTGTCCTTGAAGCACTGTGTTCAAATACACTGTGCGAGTCTTGCCGGTAAATGTAGCCAGCTCCTAAATGACTTGGTATTGTTTAAAGTGGGTAAAAGCTGTTTGAGATAGCTGAAGTATTGTTCACAATGGGATTGTAGCAGTCACGTATACCATAAAAAGACCTGATACTCGCGTGAGAGATGAAGTCCTTAAAACTCCATTTTTGTTGAACTCTTTAAACACTGTTGCTGACTGATGGAATGGTTGTGTGTCCTTAATTAAGAAGAAGGAATACTTTGTAAACCATTCCCTAATACTGACAATTTACGAGTTACTAACAACAAACAGTGAAAACTACATCAAAAGTTGGTCTTGTGTGCCCAATTGTGTTTCCCAATGAAAGTTAGAGTTTAATCCTTTGCTGTTACATGGGAATACAATTCTTAATTCAACCTTAAACTTTAAAATCTACCTTAAAGAGATGTTGCGTGTGCACAATTGTCTGTTTTCACTTGAAAAACTGACTTCTGTACTGTATCCAGAAGTGACATTCTTTCTATAAGTAAAGAGTCTAAACTATTTAAGCAATACGTCCCAAGCCACAGGGCCATTACCGAGTCAGGTAATGCCACAGGTCCCATAGTTACAGGCCTGAGCAAAGATTTAAAGCAGGATCAACCTGTTAGGATGCAAGTAGGTTTTGGATAACCATGCGTACTGTATATATTGGCTGTTCAATGTGGGGGGGCTACTGTACATCGTGCATCCCCTGCATGAGAAAAGAGGAAGAATCTCATCTGCTGCAAGACTTGGAGAGGGTCCAATGAAGGATCTTCTTTGGAAGCAGATCCTTGTCCAGGGAGGACTTCTCAGGTGATGCCCTGACTGCTTATGATGGGGTAATACAGGGGATCCTGCCCTGCACACTCTATACAGTTCCCAATTGCCAATGTGGGCACATTTCCTGCTGGAAGATTTGCAACCCAGTCATTCTGATGCTGGCCAATAGCAGATGTGTTAAAGGGGTCCAAAGATGTATGTGAATAACTGTCCAAACTTCCAGAAGATATCTCTAGAGTTAACAAGAAATACCAGCCAGCAACCCATGGTCACCTGGGCACCTGTATTCCGCTACAGGTGATCAAGATGCACCTGCAGCCAAATGAAGTAATTGTGATCACTGCTTGAAAATGTTCTCGAAAGCCTAAGGCAACGTGTGATTGGGCAATCTCTGAAATGTGTATAACTAATGAGCAGATGGAGTTAAAAAAAACATTAACTTCCTTAAAATGGGTCATACAAATGATGCATTCATGGGAAACTGATTCTGAGTCAAAGAAAAGTCCATATCTCAATGTGTCACTCTTTTTGCATATTGCCAATTCAAACAGAGCGTGACCAGACATGGTTCAGGTTTCTAAATTCTTTCTAGAAATAATCATAATTAACACCATTGTGGGATTATTTGAAAGTTACAAGTCAATAAAATGACCCTGTGAAGAATTCAACCATCCGCACGGTCGGTGTGCGCTCACTTGGGCTTTTTTGAAATTTTAAATGAAATTGAATGATGGTAGATCACCCTCTGGAAATTGAGTATGGCTAATCCACACACATTTTCTAATGCTCACCGCACGACATACATCTAGACTGGTGTATTCTGAGTGGACAAAGCATACAGGCGCAGTCCGCCCTGTCATATTTAGTTGTATTTATATGAGATCTGACAGGTGGAGTACACAATGCAGCTCTAGAAGGGAGAGGGCTAAACTGTCCCCCGGCCATGACCGGCCTAATTAACTAGTAAAGGTTTGATGGATATGATTTCTCCTTTAGTTGAGCCCTGTAGCTGGTGGCAGCATTTGCATATTAATCAGAGGTCCATTCAAACAGGCCTACATGGGGCCTGGCTGCAGAGGCTAACAAAGGAGACAGAAACCCCAACACCATGTCTTAGGCACTGTATCAACCTAAAGCAAGCCCCCCCATTATCAATTGACAGTGAAATGTCATGCCTGGGACTGTGTGTATTGCAGTAGTCATCTCTGCAGGGAACCCCATTCAGAAGGTAAGAGAATGTGGTTTGTGGGAGCCAGAGAATCTGGTCCCACCGCAGCTTCAAGGGAGACCTGCGGATTTAATCAGGAACCATAGAAAGCTCCATTAACCAGAGAAACTGTTTGATTCACAACACACTGGAAAATGTGTGTGACTTAGTATTACATGTTTTCACCCCTTTACCTTTTCTGTTGCAAAGCACTCTGGTTATGATCTCAGGCATACAGGATATTGATGGTGGGGACCCAGGATTAGTTCTTTAAGGTTTACTTAGCACACACCAATCCCTGTGTTCCATTTGGCTTTAAAAGAGGGCTGAGTCCCTCTTTTGGCAGATCATCTGAAGGCTTCACCAGAAGCAGAAAAAAGAACTCAGCATTGGACCCTGGCTGAAGGTAGCGTCTGCCTTACATCTTCCACCAGTGAAGGAAGGCCAGGACCTCCAAGAGGGAAGCAAGATCCCTCCCTTAAACATCTCCCAGGGCACAGAAGGAGATACAGAATCCAAAGGAACCGCCAGCAGCTACAGAACTGGTAGCCAGCCAGCACACAGCGTGCCTTGCTAAGATCTGCAGCAAGCTTCGTAGGTGGAAGGTGCCAGAGAGTCTCTGAACCAAACCAATGACAAGGCAGCTGCCTGCAACACTCTCCTCATCTTTGGGCTGTCCACCTTATAGGACAACACAAGCCCACTGACAAATCTTGGTGGAGTGCAGAGACAAGCATCTACCGATATCTGCATTGAGGGACATTTTTGAGCTAGCCGAGCCCCTCAAGCTGAAACTGACTGACGCTCATGTTGTTACACTGCAGTCACTAAAGCTGCCAAACTGCCTGCCTCCTGATATGCGCAGCTGTCTCCCATCTTGAACTCTGTCACAGAAGCTGCAAAGCACCCTGAAACTGACTCAACCCTGTCAAGCACCAAGACCTCCTACAGCACAAGGTACACTGTGATTCTGTCACACTGGTGCTTCCCTGGAGGCCCCTAGTGGCATTTTGCGACCCATTGCTCCCTTTGTGTTAAACCCAAGCATCCTTGAACTATTGCAAATATTTACTATACCGACTACCCTCCTGTCAGTATCCAAAATGTATCATTTTTCCTTCTTTGAAACTGTCTGTTCTCTGCATTCCTTTACAGGGTGGGTTGTATTCCATAGTGTGCTAGTACTGCCTGTTGTGATAATAATAAAGTAGATATTTGTATACAACCTTATCTGGACAGTCCCATTTATCGTTGGGTAATAATTGTATTTTCTCTGTGTTGCAACTAGCGAATGATCCACAACCTTTCAGAGATAAGCCTGTAGTTCCATCCACATTACCAAAATTGGACAAAGAGGTTTATAATTTGCTTGTGTTTCCAATCTGTTTGCATCCCTTTTGGTGCACTAGAGGTGTGAGGGTGATTGATTGTTTAGAAACTGACATTCATCTCTGGACCACTGGTGACCCGGAAATTGATTTGTCACAGACCCCTCAAGCGATTGCATGTCATTACATAGAACTGTTCCATACATATGAATTAATTGGTGCAAGATTAAGAATCCTGAAAGAAGAAAGTGTGTGCAAGATTTGCAAAGATGCAAGAAACATTGAGACTCTTGACCATTCACTAATTGAAGTTTGAGAAATTGGATGAGTTGGGACTATTGCACTTTAAGGACTATGTTCATGACAGAAGGTTGTTATCGTCTAGAGAATTCTGGCATAGAATTTTAAATGGCAATCACATTTCCTAGAATTTAGCAGCAATACGATATTTAACTATGCTTTTTAAATATGAATTATGTTTCTTAACTTCTTAGCATTAGTTCATAGTGTAAATAGTGTAAATAAGATGTAATATATGATATGATTATTTGTGTGTATGGGTTTAAACCTTAACATAATAAATAAATAAATAAATAAATAAATAAACAAACTAGTTTACATTTTTTTAGGCAATCTATCAAGGAAAATAAATGTGACAACCAACTGAATGATGGCCACAATATAAAGTGAAAAAATGTATTCATCAAACACATTTTCGATCAAGACCACGTAGCTACAAATTTAGACATTGGAAATCACAAGTAAGTCAATGAAAAAACAATTAGCATATTTTTAAGCACAGATTCAGAATGCATATGGTTTTGTATTTTGGTTTAAAATGTATATACCCTCCTGAAGAACCATTGAGTGAAATAGGGGGGACGGGTTAAACAACAAACCAATATAAAAGCATTGGAATAAAGTACAAATTGGAGCGCAATATATACAGTACTTGTGATTTATTTTCTACAGTTTATAGATTTGGGCAGTCTTAAATCCTAGGAGTACACATTTAAGCAGCTCCATTAAATCATCATCTAACTAACTAAGAAAACTTTCCATCAGTTGGGTTTATGAGCTGCAGCAATTACAGTATCTAATTCATGCCACAGAAGGCATGGTGTTAGCTCTATTGAAATAACTACAAATTAATAACATCAAACAAAATAACTTTCAAAGAAATGGAACAACAATTTAGAAAATGTGAACAAGAGGCAGAACAATTATTTTTGGGACTTTCACAACAAAATCCAAGTAAATTTGATAGCAACACAAAATCTCTCAAGAAAAACTTTTGAGCAATTGGAGACTCTTTCAAAGAAAGAATTATCTTGGTAGTGGGAAATAACAACTTTAGACATTTTTTTACAGGTGGAAAGAATACCCAGAGGTTTATGAATTTCTATATTTCCTGCTGTTGAGGAAGACGATATAGAGGAACTGAAAGATTGGGAAGAACTATTAATAACAACCTCTAACGAGATGATGCACAGAATAATTATGAATACGAAAAAAACACATGACACATTGGTAAAAGATATTGAAACACTAAAAAAAGATTGAAGATCTCAACATACCAGAAGCAACATTTAAAAATGATCAGATCATGGATAATTAGCTTTTCCCACAACGTAGCATGCACTACAGTCTAGCTTGGTGAAACAAATGGTTTCCTCTTGTCTATTCCCTTGCTCGTAACAGAGTATGAAGAGAAATGCACTTATCTTGCCGGAGGTGCGGGGCATGCAGAGTTCACATCCGAGGAATGGCCCAGCGGGTCGCAGCCTGCAGGAGCCCTCAGCCGATGCGTCTGCTCCGGTCCAAGTCCTTTAGCGCAAGCGGGGATCCGTGCGCGTACCGCGCACATGCGCAGACCGTCGGGCGTTGTCCCGTGTAGTTCTTCTGCTCGCCAGCGCGCGATTTTGCTGGGATTTGTAGTTCTTGTTACCAGATAGCGTTTTCTGCTATCTGTAGCCAGTTTCCTGCAATATGGACATAACAGTGTCCTGAAATACAATAGTTTATGCCCATACTGGCTCCTACGGCACCTAATCCCCACACTGATCACACCTGAGGCAGTGGTGGCTCTGACAATTTAGCTACATACGAACATGAAATCAGAATAAAAAACAACAAACTTTCCATAGAGATGAAATGGACTACAAATTTAAAAGAGTTTATACATTTCAGAACAAACCTTTCAATAGAAGAAGTAAACCGCAAATCAAAACAAAATCAAAACAAAATCAAAACAACCTGGCACCACATCAACATCACCTATGATCTCACCGGCAACATCAGAATTAGAATTGAAATCCCATCAGAGCCTTCTACATCTTATTCTTTTTTAGAAGAATACAAAAAACACAGGCAATGGAAAAGCTAAGTCCCCCATCAACCTTTTGCAAATCCCACCTCAAATGGTGGCCCTTCAAAAGGGGCAGATGCGGAAGAGGTAGCATCAACAGAAGACGCAAACAAAAAAGGCGTCCAAACAAAATCGCATAACATTCGTCCAAAGAGGACCTAGTATTAAATCTTTCTGACAAACAGTGTTCACCAGAATTAACTTCAGTTTTAAGGCTTAACCTTCAGTCCAACTAATGAATGTGACTACTTTCAAACTAACCTGGATGTTTACAAATTTAGTAGAAGATTGAAATTGAAAAAAAAAATTCCCCACAACTACTTCCACCAAACCAACGCAAACAGTGGAGACTCCATCAGAATAATCGATCACACACTCAATGGATACAGTGAATCTCCTTAACATTCAGGAAGATGACAACATCCACACAATAGATACATTCGCAAAGGATCTGGATCTCAACACAGCATTATCAGAAATGACAAAACTAAAAAGTCCATCTACGATTTATCCACTTCTACCCATGCACAATACAATTGATATCTTTGAAAAGGCTGTTCTACAAGATCTACGAAAAATCTATCTTGGTAAGCATAACCCAGAGAATAAAATACACAATCTCACACCCATGGAAAGAAAAGCAATTACAGAACTAAGCAAAGATGATATGATAACAGTCAAACAAGCAGATAAATGTGTGATAATAGTATACCTAAATACAAATGATTACATCAAAATGGCCCTAATACATTTGAACAACAGTGAATCTTATGAAAAATTAAATGAAAATCCTCTGCCAAACCTCATTAAATAATGGAATAACTTAAGCACCTATTGGTTGGACGAAGATCTTTTTTCAGAGGAAGAACATGATTACATGAAAAATCCATATCCGACCATGGCAAGTATCTACTTCTTACCCAAAATACATAAAAAGTTTGAACATCTACCTGCAAGCAGACCAATTATAAACAGTATTGGCTCCTTAACGAAACCCATTTCTGAATACATTGATAAACATCTACAGCCTTTAACATCGAGTCTAGCCTCTTTTATCAAAGATATCAAGGATGTCATCAATCAATTGGAACTTATAAATTGGGTACCAGATTACAGACTGGTGGCATTTGATGTTGCCTCATTGTATATAAGCATTCTCCATACCAAAGGGATAGAAACAACAGAAGTTTTTTAAACACAAGATCAATCTCATATCGCAAACAAAATTAAATGATCTGCGAAATGCTGAGCTTCACGTTAATAAACAACCTCTTCCAGTTTAATTGAGCATTTTACAGACAAGAGCAGGGAACTCTGATTGGGGCAAATTTTGCCCCCGTGTATGCACATTTATATATGGGCTCATATGAAATACACCATGCATGGCAACATCCTTATTTTACTAAAAATAACAAAGTATCTACTGGAGTAGATTTATAGATGGCATCTTAGTAATATGGAAAGGAAATAAGAGTTCACTTCAGGAATATCATGATTATCTCAATCACAATCAATATGACCTCAGACTTACGATGGAAGAAAGTGTGGAAAGAATTAATTTTCTCGACTTGGAACTATACATTGTCAACAATCAGATCCAAACAACCCTCTATACCAAACCCACATCTGGAGACAGCATTTTGCACACTGATAGTAATCACCCACGACATACAGTGCACAATATACCATACGGTGAGTACCTCAGGATCAAATGGAACTGTAGCCAAAAACATGAATTGCAGAAACATTTAACAGTTGCAAAGAACACATTTTTAGAAAGAGGATACACAAATAAACAATTGAAAGAAGCATATCACAAAATTGAGAACCGAACCAGGGAAGCATTGCTTCAACAAAAACCTAAAACACATCGCAATGAGGATACACAGAAAGTGAGATTCATTACCACTTACAACACAGAAGCTCACCTACTAAGAAACACTAGCATTTATTACTTTTGAACATGGATCTATCAAAATAGCTGGAAGATTCTCCTTGCATCACTTATCGTAAAGCCAAAAATATTAAGAATATTCTATGTCCATCACATTTTGTGAAAAATAAGACATTGAAAGGCAAAACTCAATTGTGGCAATCCACCAAACTCACAGGAAACTTCAAATGTGGCAACTGCAGCATTTGTCCATATTCAGACAATGGAAAAACCAAAATCTTTAAACAGAATGGCAATGAGTATGCAATCAAAGACTACATTAATTGCAATACAAAATGTGTGATCTATGCTATATTATGTCCATTTTCCAAATTCTACATTGGTAGCACAATAAGACAACTGAAAATAAGGATTGCAGAACATTTACGATCCATTAGAAATAAGGATCTGAGGTACCCCCTTAGCAAACATTTTGTTACAGAACATAACCATGATCAAATAAAAGATATCATTTTTTTGGTTTGGAATACATTGAGACTCCAGCTACAGGAGGCATTAGAGGAAAACTGTTAAGACAGAAAGAAACAACTTGGATCTATTTTATGGACTGCTGTAACATAGGTTTGAACTCAGACACAGAAATAAGTTATTTTTTGAAAATATGGCGCGTATTTTGTGAAAAACATACATCATATCTCTATGCAAAATTGGATTTAGTCTATAATTAGCTTTCTGTTATTGATGAGCATGCTTTATTAATTGAATAAGCAAAAGAGCTACATTTATATTTGAAAATCTATAATGATATTGAACTTCTAATATAATCCGAGTCAGGCATTGATTGCAGAATATATATATATTCTTTTCATTATTGAATGCATCAGCATTTGCATTCTGAATTTGTGGTAACCTAGCATCTGTTGAACAAAGTATTGATAAACACATCAATTTCCCGATCTAAGATGGTGACTGTGGCGTGACAACGCCAAGGCGGTAATCACGTGATTGTGATCGACGCTGTCATGCCACGCATAAAAAGTGGCCATTTTGAAAACTCAGAGTAGTCAGAATCTGTAAATTGGTAACAAGCTAATCCGAAAGGAAATTTAACTTGGCATACATTCTAAATCAGGTGAGAATGGATTCTCGATTTATCACTATGTCCATTTGAACAACACTAGAGGCATGGTATTTTATACTTGTAAATAGCAAACTAATTGTAATGCTGTAGATGTTTTTAGGCAATCTATCAAGGAAAATAAATGTGACAAATAACTGAATGATGGTCACAATATAAAGTGAACGAATGTATTAATCGAACACATTTCGATCAAGACCACACAGCTACAAATGTAGACATTGGCAATCACAAGTAAGTCAATGAAAAAACCATTTGCATATTTTTATGCACAGATTCAGAATACATATGGTTTTGTATTGTGGTTTAAATTTTATGTTAGGTGTATCACACAACATCAATGTGTCTCTTGTTCCATTATTTACAGAACCACTGTGATATTAGCAACTACAAAAAATGTTCTTAAAAAAATGTATACACCCTCCTGAAGAACAATTGAGAGAAATGGGGGGGGTTAAAGAACAAACAAATATAAAAGCATGAGAACAAAGTACAAATTGGAATGCAATAAATACAGTACTTGTGATTTCTTATCTACAGTTTATAGCTTTGGGCACTCTATAAGCCTATAAGTACACATTTATGCAGCTCCATTAACTCATCATCTAACTAACTAAGAAAACTTACCATCAGTTGTTTTTATAGGCTGCAACAATTACAGTGATAATAATAAAGTAAATATTTGTGTACAACGTTTTCTGGACAGTCCCATTAATCATTGTGTAATAATTGTATTTTCTCTGTGTTGCAACTAACCAATGATCCACAACCTTTCAGAGATAAGCCTGCTGTTCCATCCACATTACCAAAATTGGACAAAGAGGTTTAGAATTTACTTGTGTTTCCAATCTGTTCGGATCCCTTCTGGTGTGCTAGAGGTGTGAGGGTAATTGATTGTTTAGATACTGATATTCATCTCTGGACCACTGGTGCCCCAGAAGTTGATTTGTCACAGACCCCTCAGGCGATTGCATATCATTACATAGAACTGTTCAATACATATGAATTGATTGGTGCACAATTAAGAATCCTGAGAGAAGAAAGGGTGTGCAAGATTTGCAAAGATGCAAGAAACATTGAGACTCTTGACCATTCACTAATTGACTGTGAGAAATTCGATGAGTTGAGACTATTGCACTTTAAGGACTTTGTTCATGACAGAGGAATTTTAAATGGCAAACACATTTTCTAGCATTTAGCAGCAATACGATATTTAAGAATGCTTTTTAAATATTAATTATGTTTCTTAACTTCTTATCATCTGTTCATCGTGTAAATAAGATGAATTAAATTATATGATTATTTGTGTGCATGGTTTTAAACCTTAACATAATAAATAAATAAATAAACAAACTAGTTTCAAAATTATGCAAAAACATGTTGGATACTCATGCTAGAAACCTTAGAAAATCATGTAAAAGTGTACATGTTTAGGTAGAATTTGAGTCAGAGCACCACCAAATTTCAGAAAGGCAGGCGCTTCCTCCCTTTTCGGTAGTGAAAATAGCCATATATGGGGAAGCTGTTTCTTCATGACTCCAGCACAGGCCCTAGGGTGGCAGTTACTTATAAGGTCTGGCTGCCCCTGCCTGTCCCCTGAAACACAGCACTCTAACATTAGATAAAGACAGCATGATTATTTTGAAAGCTGGAGAACCCTATGGCAAATGATGATGCCTGCTGCTCCAGGTGGCACATTGAAGAGGACCATCCTGTCATGGCTTCAAACACAATCTGACACCTGGTGTGGGCAATATTCCATTCTTTGCCTCTGGGGTAACACATCTTGATCGCATTTGTGATAGGCCCATCCTTTCTAGTGCCTTCTGCAATGCCCCATTTTTTAACTCCTACACAGGACTTTCTTTGCCTTGTAAGTGGGCCAGGCATGCTGTAAATACCAAATATCAGTGCTGTGGGATTACCCTGCTACACCCACCCCTTCTTCTGCACACCCTGCTTTCTGTCACTTTCATCGTACTTTCTTGTACATTTCTGCAGCCACAGCACCTCCTTCTGGAGAAGCGACGGTGGACCCAGCTTTTGGGGGGCATCTTCTTAGCGGGTGATCTCATTGACCTCCCCATGGTGATTACCCACCACGGTTTCAGCCCCATTCTCAAATTAAAATTATGAAGCTGCCTCAACGTATTGTGAGTGAGCAGGCACATACAGGGATTCGTTGTTGGCGTGTGATTGAGGCGGAGACATTTGAGGCATTTTGGATGCACATGGGTAGACTTCTGGAAGAAACAACCAGGTATTCTGACCCCTGCCCCACTCAACTACCAACTGCTATTCATTCCCAGCAGGACCCATTGAGGGCAGAATCTGAGCAAGAAAGAGAGTGGTCTGACACAACGTTCACTTAGCTAAGCAGAATACCAAGGAGGACGAATGAGTGGTGTGGTTCCCATATCTCAGGCAGCCCTTTCGCTGAACCTAGAGTCCATGCCTGCCATGTCCCTAAGCCTGTCTCTTAAGATAAAGAGTGCAGACTCCTGACTGCACCTTCCACTCACCTGCCTGTTCCCAGATCCTTGTTGCACACAGTGCTCAATGAATCTAAGATGGAGACAGAGAATGACCATGGCAAAGTGAAAAGGCGAAGTGGGCTATCTGCAAAGGCAATTATTAGAGGTGGGGAAGAAATCAGACTGTTTCACTGTTGGGTCTTTTCATGCTTTGCTATGACTTCTAAAGCTTCAGTTTGCTAAGTCATGCTATGCCTTGCCAAGTCATACTATGCCTTGCCACATGTGTCTTGATTGTATATGCCTCTTGCTAACTTGCTAACCACTCCATTTTCTACCTTATACTCTACTGCTTCCTGGTGCACAGCTGTGCTCCTGCACGTTGAGATTTGCTCCTGCATGGCACACTGTCATTTTGATTCTCTGAGGTGTTGCTCTCTTGCCCAATGCAATTACAGTGATTCTGTATCTTCGCTCCTCTGAGGTTTTGCTCCTTGGTCTTCCAACGTGACTTTGAACCCTTGCATCAATGCATTTATTACTCAACCTAATTTTCTCTCATATGCCTAATGTAATTTACAGAACTGGATCCTAGATATTGCATGTTAACCTTGTTGCATGGTGAGCTATTCCAAGGGACCCCACCACAACGTAACCCTATCTTGTATCCCTACTCTGAATTCTATCTGGGAACTATTCCCCACATGATACCCCCGCACCCTGTGTTCACCAACGAGCAGTCGCTTCACACTGTCCACTGCAAGAGATACCAGCCCACCACAGGGTGCCACTGGACACCACCTTACAAGTATCTTTAACAAAGGGCTGTCCCCTACCAAGACTTCACAATGACCACACCGATTGGATGCTCCATGTTGTCCACCAGGACTTTCACTCTTCTCCCTGCACTGACATTCTCAACCTCTACCCTCAAACACACTATGCTCACACCAACGAAGCTACACGAGCATGGCAATCAAACATCCCTCACAACAGATATCAAACAACAGAATGCTACACTTCTATAATGACCCTATATTCTACAGTCCTCGCCAATGCATCCTAGAACCAAGGGATCTCAAGGGTCCCCTCCGGGCACAAATGCCTCTATGCACTCAACACAGAACAAGAAGAACACGATGAAACAGACCTAATTGCAGACCCTAGAGTACCTCCTCCACCCGTCTGCTGCAGGTTCAACACAGCAACAAAACCTTCCCTCTATCCCTGCCACCTGGTCCCTCTCTTTCAGATCTGGCAGAGCACCTGGAGACCAAACAAATGACACCAGTATGCAGGACAAATCCCAGTAACATAACACATTTTATAGAGATTATTTTTAAATTGCACACATCACATTACAACTAAACCTGACAAACACAAATCCTTATAGAAACATCTTTAACAAAAACAGGGTGACTCTAGCTTTAGTTTCCAACTTTCCTGAAAAGAAGGTTATAAGTAATAGAATGCAAAATAAAGTTATCCCAACCCAAATCTCTGGATTTTGAAACTATAAAGTCAAAATATAAGGACACACAATAACTGAAAACAAAACTGTGTGACAAGGTCAATGCCGGACTAAAGGATGTACTACTAAAGGATGTGTAAGGATGTATGGATGTCCGAGTGAATTACAGCTTGGTCGAAGTTTTGTGAAATTGGAGGCTGCAACCTTGTTACGAGTCCCACTTCAGATTATTCTAATCATCTCATGCTGTACACTGACGAGAATATTGGTAGCAGCACTATCAAGTGGGAGCATATAATCATTTCTCCCAACTTCAGAGACCTTTGTGTCGTTTTCATAGACACTCTACTGCTGACAGATCCCGTTGTGTCCACGCAATTAGTGGCTGACTATTCGGTATATTATTTAGGATTCCCTGATGAAGACATGCATTAAATTATTCCAACACGTCGAAACTGGTCGGAAACCGAAGATTGTTGGAGACGAGATCAAATGAAAAAAAACTATTAACTAGATCCACTTCAACATTAGATGATTTGTTCTTAAACTAAATTGTTGCAATATCATGAAATTTGTTTCAACATCCTTTCATGTTGTCATCTGAATGCCCTTTTACATATAGACTAAATCTCTTTGTATGTATTTTTGTATATATATGTGCGTATGAGAATGTATGTTGATGAATGATTGAATTTCTCACTGCAGAAATGAATTTGGCCATCTGATTTGTTTTAAAATATTATGTTCTTCCTGCAACTTAAATGTGATTTAGAGTGTGGATTCATACATGATTGATTCATTTTTGTGAATGTTTGTATCAAGTCAAATAAACATTTTTAAATACACAATTTCTGAATAGAGTCCTCTGGATGCTTTTTCAGTTTCGTCTGGTATGGTAATACTCTGCTCCAGAGTGTAGAGTGCCCCTGCGTTCTTCAGTATAGTAAGGTCTTCTGCGTAGCCATTGTTTGGCACAGACAAGCATTGTGTTATTATGCATGATGTGAAGAAAATATGAAGTTCCCCAAAAAAGTGAACCCTATTTTGAAGAAAATAAATATGTTTTAAGAATCGTCTTGAAAGAAAACATGAATTGGCATTTAAATAGAGTTGCATGTGGGCTTTCAGTTATTATTGCACCTTTTCAGTTCCTATCATCCACGGTTCACACTAACAGAGACAGTGATCCACTGCCCACTCCTTGTTCTGTCTGCTGTCGTCTACCAAAACCTCTTCCCATGTAATGTGCTAATAAAGAGACGCAGTAAAAGGGTTACATGGGGCCTGGATGTCAGGCCCTGTTTTAGGTGTCGGGTATCAGCGCCATACTTCTCATGAGGTGTCTGACAGTGATGGAGGCAAAAGTCAGAGAAGATTGTAAGATTGTAAGTATGTCAGGTGACAGTGCCTGTGCGTCGCTCATGCCTTTTGATAGCCCAGAACCAAGGGAGATTCTTTTCTTGTAGCGAGATTGTATTACAAATCATAGTCAACTATACATACTCCATTCTATCCCCTAATCCCTAGCCACATCCGTTTAAAGCTGCAACAGTACAAGCAGGAGCAGTGAATTATATATGTCATATGTACACAGGTGTTTAAGGCATAAGGGTCAAACCAACAAATCATAAGGCTGACCAATCAGGGATCAGTGTCTGGCAGGGACAAACTTGTTCATACTGTGATTAGTGGTGAAAGAAAGATATGGAATATAAAAGTGGCTCGCTCCTAAACATGGTTAAGCATGGTCGGTCCCCAGGACGTGGCCAGATCTTGATACAACCAGTGAGCCTGCGGAGAGGAGTGTGGGTTTATTGGGAAGGAGATCGAGTGTTGGCGAAAGCTGGTGGCGGACAGAGAAGGAGGTTATGGTAGAGCAGGAAGGTGACATCTGAAGAGATGTGAAATGAAGGAGGGAAAGGTGGAGTAAGGTGGAGTAGAATTGCCTTTATGAAAGGGCAACAGGGGCTCGGGCCCTGGGACTCCACCTGAGGGGGGCGCACATGACTGCCAGATTCAAAGAAGTCAGTGCCCCTTATTTATAAAACATGCCAGTATGTGTTATGCTGCGCTGGTGAAATTCTAAACCTGTGGCATTTATAACGCACCTATACACAAGTGTTTCAAGGCGCGACTAGGCAAGGGAGGGGGAACAGAGGGAAGACAGAGACAGCGATCTTACTAGGCCAGGTGACATTGAGATCGCGCAGCTGCAGGGGATAGGGGAAGGGGAAAAGTGCGGGGGAAGGAGGAGGCGGCACTGCATTGAAAATAAATACAATAAATAAAAGCATTAAGGAAAAGTGCAGCCAGCTGGTGGCAAGTGCAAGGGTAAATGCAGACATCAGGTGTCGAGTGCTGGTAGGGGGCTTTAGGGCTACAGAAACAGTCCCTGAGTGCGGGCGATGCAAGGGAGACAATGCAGGGGTGCAACTGGTGGGAGAGGGGACCTAGGCCCAAGATTGGAGGTTGGCCAGGTGACCAGTGCAGTTTCAGCCAGGAGTTCAGCAGGGGAGAGAAGGAGAGGAAGCAGAAGCAAAGAGGAAGGTTTCGAGTTGCTTCCAGAACCGGTGATGGTTCTCCTCAAGTTTCAGGGAGGCGGGGAGACTGTTCCAGAGGGAGGGCCCCAGCCGAGGAAAGAGATATAAGACCAATTTGTTACTTGAAGAAGCGACTGACCCTGAGGGATTTGGAGGCGGATGAGCGAAGAGCTTGAAAAAGGAGATATTTAGGAAGAGAGCGTTAAAGGTATTGAGTAGTACACACAGAGGGTCAGATTCGCAAACCTTTTTCTTGCACAAGTGATGAAATGCGCTGAGAAACCACATCACTTGCACCAAAAACGGAGCAGCCAAATCCACAAATCGCACAAATCCACCCAAATCCACAAATCGCAACTCATGCACTTGACATCTCTGACCTTATCAAGACACAGGATCTTGACTTCATTGCCATCTCTGAGACATTGCATGCATGACGCCCCGGGCTTTGCACTCTCCCTGCCAATTCCTCCAGATTACTCTATCTCTCGATGCGACCGTATTTCCAGAGGAGGCAGAGTTGCCTTCATCCATAGAAACTCACTAGGACTCAGAGCACTACCTAGTACACACATGGAATCTGCCGAGCTACTCTCCGTCAAACTTCCCATATCTGCTAATGAAACTGCCACTGTACACCTTATTTACAGACCACCTGGTCCTTCCACATCATTTGTGGACGACATTACCACCTTAGTCCTCGACAAAGCGAAAACTAACTCACAAACTATTCTCCTTGGTGACCTCAACCTTGGTTACCAAGACCCCAATGACCCTACAGCCATTGACCTTGCCAACTCCCTAACCGACTTAGGATTCTCACACCATATAGAAAAACCTACCCACATCAAAGGGAGGTCCTTAGACTGGCTATGCAACACCAACTGTAACATTAGCCTTCTCTCTAATTCATCATGCGCATGGTCGGATCACCATGTCATCACCTTTAACATTGAGGCAGCTCACATACCTGCGCCTCCCGTCGCACCTGCCATCCCCACCAGAAATAAAAGGACATAACGGCTGAGAAGTTACTCCCCCTCATCCTTCCTACCTTGAAAATTATAATTGATTCTTGCCTGGACCCCACCACCATAACTGACACCTATAATGAGGCCGTGCTTTCAGCTATTAACGCCATTGCCCCTCTTAAACTCAGGAAACCCAAACAGCATGCGCACCTTAATTCGTGGTTCACACCACAGCTAAGAGTGCTTCGTAAAACAAAAAGCAGCGCGGAAACGCGCTGGAAAAGTCACCCATCTGATGCCCACAAGGACAGACTCTTCTTAGCCACTCTTAACTACAATGAAGCCATAGTCCAAGCCAAAAAGGAATCCTACAATAATCGCATCCTGTCAGCACAATCCAACACCAAAGAATTATTCAGAATAATTAAGGAACTTGAGTCTCCTGCAACACCCCCAGACTCATGCGTCAAAGACAGCAATTGGTGTACCAATATACAGACAGCACTTTTGGACAAAATTGCATCCATCCAAACCAAAATTAGAGGTAAACAAAATTCTCTAGAATCAGACAATCCACTCTCCATTCCAACATCCGGTACATGCCAGGCCAACTTGAATCACAAACCGTTTGCCTTCTCCCCTCTTACTGTTTCAGAAGTAGAAGGTATTATAAAAAATCTTAAACCGTCCAACTGTCAAGGTGACCCATGTCCTGCCCCTATCATCAATGAAGCCTCACATGATCTAGCCTCCTTCATCATGGCCTTCATTAACGCCTCTTTTAAAACAGGCATAGTCTCGGACAACCTCAAGGACGCCTGGGTGATCCCTCTACTTACAAAACCTTCCCTTGACCCTAACATTCCAACCAATTTCAGACCCATCACCACAGTCCCTTTCTTGATCAAGATTCTAGATCGTGCAGCCTACTTGCAGATCCAAGAATATCTTGAATCCAATAATCTCCTTGGGCTAAGACAATCAGGCTTCCGCCCCAAATATGGAACTGAAACAGCACTGATCGTTTAGAAAACTCAAATGGAGATCCTAAAAGATAATGGGAAATTAGCACTACTCCTACTTCTCGATCTCTCTGCGGCATTTGATTTGGTCGATCACCAAATACTTTGCCAACATCTTAAAACGACGGCTCATTTCTCTGATTCAGCCAATGCATGGGCCCACTCTTTCTTAAGCAATAGATCTATGAGGGTTTTCTTTCCCATAGCCTCTGTTGACCCTTCCCTGATACACTGTGGTGTCCCACAAGGCTCCTGTGTGTCGCCGACCCTTTACAATGTGTTCACTAAACCGCTCTTTGATGTGCTTGATTATCTGGGTGTCTCCTATACCAAATATGCGGATGACACCCAAATACTCATCCCCATTACTGGTGATCACACAGCCGACACTAAAGCTGTGAATGACGTCTACCTGGTTATTGAAGCTTGGATGGCACAACACGAACTTTGTCTCAATGATGACAAGACGGAGCTCTTACTACTAGGCTCAGCTCAACGTCTTAACAAACATGACCAGCCCTTCAAGTCCTTCATTATCGATGGCAATGACATTAAGGTCTCCAAGGACACTAAAACTCTTGGCGTCTATCTGGACTCCGCGCTCCCTCTAAATAGACAAACCAATGCAGTAAGGCCATCCGCGGCCCACACCTGCAAACTCATCACTGCCTGCAGACCTTTCCTGAACTCCCACAATTGCATTACCCTGGCTAGAACACTTATTATGTCCAAAATCGACTACTGCAGTGCACTGTATTTGGGGACTAGTCAATCTAACCTCAAGAAACTGCAAACAACCCAGAATAATGCCATCAGGTCGGCTCTCAATATCCCTAGGCATTCTCATATTTCTAACATCAGATCAGATCTTCGCTGGCTCTCAGTAAAACAAAGAATTGCCTTGAAGACCTTAGCCTTGACACACAAATGCCTGGACAACAAGGCCCCACTGTACCTCTCTTCCCGTCTCACTCTTCATACCTCCACACGTCCCACTAGAACTCCTCAAACTCACACACTCATCCTGCCCAGATTCAAACTACAAAAAGCAGGTGGTGCGAGCTTCCCTGTCCTAGCCTCGAAACTCTGGAACTCCCTTCCTGTTCCCATCAAAACTGAGACTTCCTTTCAAACCTTTAAGAACACACCTAAATCCTGGCTCCTTACACAAAACACATAATGCACTTCTTATGCGATCAGGTACTAAAACTCTAGGTTTACTCTGTTTCCATGCTATGTACCTGCTCATTTCAATTCAAAGTTGTGTAGTTGTAGCCTTTAAGGATGACACGTGTTTTGGCAAGTTTACATTGCCTTTTCCAAATCCAGGCTAAAATATGCATGTAACGTAAATGAGAAAAAACAAACAATAGTAAATAAACACGACCCATACTAAGTCAGTTAAAACAAAACATTTAGGGCCTCATTACACGGTAGGCGGTAGGGATTTACCGGCACTGGTAAAATACCGGTACCGGTAAATCCCTGCCGCCTTACTACGAGGTCCTTTAGCGGGTTGGAGTTTTAACGCCTGCTTTTTGCAGGCGTTAAATACCAACCCGCTAAGGGACCTTGGAGCTAATTACGGCACCGCAAAATTGCGGTGCCGTAATTAGCGCCTTCCCCATTCCCATAGAGCCCTATGGGGCAGAAATGGGAATGGGGAAGGGCAATGGCGGAAGGGGGATTTACCGCCCCGCCAACCTTGGGATGGGGCGGTAAATCCCCTTACCGCCAAGGCGGTGCCGGTATTTTACCGGCATGAGCCATGGCGCTAATAGCGCCATGGCTCACCGCCTACCGTGTAATGAGGCCCTTAGAGTGGTCAGTTAGCATATCATCACTGATGCAAATAAAAGTACTCTATTACTGAGGGCAAGTGAGAGTAGGGCTGAAGAGCCCGTGGCTAGTTGGTCCATGTTGGAAAATTGGTCACATGAAGAAGCAGAAATAGTTAGGTGGGGAGAGGAGAAGGTGGTTTTGTGCAGGATGGCTAAGGAGATCCAAAAAATTGTATTGGATGTGAACATATGCGAAAGAAAAATCGAATATGTGAAAGTTGAAGCATAACATATGATCTTACCCTTGGTCACTTTCTTAAATAACAGCTTAATGCAGGGTAAAACGGTAGGTCATGGGTTCAATCCCCCCTGTGTGGGAATTATGGAAGAACCGATTAGTTTCACATAATTGATTTGAGGAGGCAAGAGTGTATCAGTTCTGAAATAAGTCTACTATAGTAAATGGCATCAATTGTCATCTGTTGCCATCATAGTAGGACAGGTATGTCATACAGATTTCGGGTGCAGCCCATTTCGCTTAGCGGGTTATTTATTGAATTATTGGGATAAGGCGTTGGTAAAACATGTAGAACCAAAGCCAGACAAATGAATAGAACAGCAACATTGACTCCCAAAATCAAATCAACCAAACAGCAGGATACCCTACAATGTATCACTACTTTTTGTGAAAACAACAAAGTGATTAGGAAAGTACTTTAAAAGAACTGGTACCTACTTAAACTGGATCCTCATATCAACAAGACTATTAAAGATACACCATGTGACCAATTTTCCAGCATGGACCAACTAGTCCAGGCTCTTCAGCACTACTCACACTTGTTTGTTTTTTCTCATTTACGTTACATGCATATTTTAGCCTGGATTTGAAAAAGGTAATGTAAACTTGCCAAAACACGTGTCATCCTTAAAGGCTACAACTTCACAACTTTGAATTAAAAGAAACTAAATAATCTCTTCAAGACGTTTTCATCTCTTTATTGTACGGCGCATTGCAAGTTGTAAGCTCACCCAACCAATACTATTTTGAACAAACGGAGTGGAGGGTCTCTATGTCTCCGTAGTAGCTTACTCGGATGCAATGTCTGATCGTAATATTCAACTATCAGAATTAAAAATATCCCAAATCTATGAAAATCAAAATCAGGTTTCATGGTACTATTTCCTAAGGTGTCAACCAAAAAGTCCCTCATCAGCTATTCATTTGTTCAAGACACCAGGCACTACACAGACCCTAATTTGAATCAGGAAAATGCAAGAAATTCAAATGGCTGCATATTTGGAAAACCGTGAACAAGAAGCTAATAATCTATTTTCCCCATGGGGCAGCAACACACATGCGTTCACCTCATCCACACATAAGAGGGAGGATCTAAGGTGTAAATTAATCAAACTAGAAAGAGCATCTAGCCGTGAAATTGATACATATTGGGAGATAATCTCACTCAAGAATTACCTGGCCAAAGATCAGATACCTAGGGGATTGCAGATTCCTGATTTCAATAAAGATGAGGATAAGGATCTAGCAGATCATTGGGAAAGTAATTTGAACCAGTGCTCAAAACAAATGCTACAAATGCTCATTGAACATGCCAAAAGTGAACACAAAAGAACCACCGACCAAATAGAGCTTTTCAAAACAGAAAATAAGGAGGCAAAAGCCCTTGAAGTAACCAAAGAAAAAAACATTCTAAAAATGTATGAAATCTTGAAAGAATATCAGGACGACACTAAACTTAGAAAATTGAGAAAATTCTATAGAGACGACCGTGATTACAATGAGGACAGAGGGCCTCATTACACGGACGGCAGTAAGGGTTAACGGTCACCGTTAATGGTACCGGTGACCGTTAACCCTTACCGCCTTACTACGAGGTCCCTTTGCGGGTTGGAGACTTTAACGCCTGCTTTTTGCAGGCTTTAAAAACCAACCCGCAAAGTGACCAGGGAGCTAATTACGGTACCACAATTTGCGGTGCCGTAATTAGCACCTTCCCCATTCCCATTATGCCCTATGGAGCAAAAATGGGAATGGGGAAGGGCAATGGGGGAAGGGGGAATTACCGCCCCACCGACCTTGGAATAGGGTGGTAATTCCCCTTTCCACCAAGGCGGTGCCGGTATTTTACCGGCATGGACCAAGGTGCTAATTGGTCCACCGCCGTCCGTGTAATGAGGCCCAGAGTATATACTTTCCAGGAAAAATACAACAAATTTACCAGACCAGTATCTAAAGAGTCAACTCCCAATACCTCCCCAGCAAATTCTGAAGCTGAGGATGAACCTGATATCAACACAGAAACCACACAAGAAATTAGCAAGAAAACAGGTCACGGTTTTCTGATTCAAATCAGACTCTATGAGAAAGGCAACAGAAATACACCCTTGAAACAGGTCCGTTTTCAACTAACCAAAGCACCGGACACTTCACAACTCCCTGTCGGAAAAAAGGGAGAAGGGGAACTGGAGGATCCAGACAATTCAGACAATCTAGACGCCTAGCACCGTCTCACCAGGGCCGCAGTAAGAGAGGCAGCCAAGAAATCGAAATGGACAATTTGGTCATGAACCATAATTTCCACGCAGGGGGGATTGAACCCATGACATACCGTTTTACCCTGCATTAAGCTGTTATTTAAGAAAGTGACCAAGGGTAAGATCATATTTTATGCTTCAACTTTCACATTTTTGATTTTTCTTTCGCATCTGTTCACATCCAATCACATTTTTTGGATCTACTTAGCTATCCTGCACAAAATCACCTTCTCCTCTCCCCTCCTAACTATTTCCGCTCCCTCATGTGACCAGTTTTCCGGCATGGACCAACTAGTCACGGGCTCTTCAGCCCTGCTCACACTTGCCCTCAGTAATAGAGTACTTTTATTTACATCAGTGATGATATGCTAACTGACCACTCTAAATGTTTTGTTTTAACTGACTTAGTATGGGTCTTGTTTATTTATTATTGCTTGTTTTTTCCCATTTACGTTACATGCATATTTTAGCCTGGATTTGAAAAAGGCAATGTAAACTTGCCGAAACATGTGTCATCCTTAAAGGCTACAACTTCACAACTTTGAATTAAAAGAAACTAAATAATCTCTTCAAGACGTTTTCATCTCCTTATTGTACGGCGCATTGCAAGTTAAAAGCTCACCCAACCAATACTATTTTGAACAAACGGAGTGGAGGGTCTCTATGTCTCTATGTCTCCGTAGTAGCTTACTCGGATGCGACGTCTGATCATAATATCCAACTATCAGAATTAAAAATATCCAAAATCTATGACAATACGTTTTATCAGGTCGCATGGAACTATTTCTTAAGGTGTCACCAAAAAAGTCCCTCACCAGCTATTGAATGGTTCTGAAGATAGCTCAGTGTGTTAAGCACTCATTAAAGAAATGTGCGTTCATATGCCAAATCAGAGTACCAAATTCCAGCAAGGAAGAAGCAGTCTTTCCAATGTCTGAGATTGATAAGCATGCGTGTGTGTGTATATACATTTGTGATAGTAGTAATAGTTATACCTCTACCTAATAGTAACATCTGCTATGCTACAAACCAATGTACCGCAGGCAGCGCTAGATATGAAAAGTACCAGAGCATCCGTATCATGCAGGTCTAGAGCTTGATTTGAAATGAGGTTTGAGTGGGCACCACTGTGGTTTAAAATGATACACATTTGTCAAAAGATTACCGGTCGACACAAAAAACCCTATGCACTGTGGGTAATTTGAATATGAATAAGGACATTTCTGGCAACAGATCTGTCAGGTACTGGGTACGCCTACAAAGGCTTCGCCTTATTCTGTTCCTCTACGTTTTGTTAACATGCAATCATGATTCTGCATCTTTATGTTGTAATAATTAAGTTGTTTTTAAAAGAGAACAGGCTTTTTATTGTGTAACGATCTGATGCTTTTCGGGCATGGGTCCTTTTTCAAGGATCTGCCTGTATATGTTGTATAAATGTATCCTCCACTGCTAAAGCGCTTTTAAGGGGAGGTCCTATTTAGTCTCTCCATACTCCCTTATTGGCTGTTCTTCACAAGAAGGAGTCCTCCTGGAGAATTTGTGGCCAATTCAAGCATCCACACAATTGTGCTATTTAGTGTCAGCTCCCCAGGTCACCACATATGTTAAGATGGCCCTGAGGTAGAAAACAAGAAGGAGGTTGTAAACAGTAACAGCAGTAGGAGAGAACATCCATGAGGTAGAGCTAAAGGAGGAGAGAATGGGGTGTATATCGGATGCATAACTGGGGGGATTCATGGAGGAGAGAGACTCTATACACTACAGAGGCGGTTAGAGAAAGCGTCAGGAAGAAGGAGGTGGAAATCATTGTGGTGGAAGTCATCCATGAGTGGGATGAAGAGCAAAGCAGGGTGAGAGGAAAGGAAGGAGGAGAACAGGAGAAAGACAGAATGAAGTTTGAGGAGTTGAGGCAAAGAAATAAGCATACTACATTCCTGAGAGGGTGGTTCTAAGGAGAGGTGAAGAAATGAGCACATCACTAGGCATTGATGAGGCACAGGGGCAGGTGAAGGAGAGATAGTGGAGAGAAGAGTAGAGAACAGGAGGAACAGGAGGGGAATTCGTAAGTGCAAGACTGTTGAGACTGGTCAAGGAGTTTCACAATAATGAGGTCATAAGGATTAAACAGGGATAGTGAGAGGCTAGCCTAACCATCTCTGCAGAGATGGCTAGCTGGCCAGCCGTTGTGTGGAAGTTTCGGGTTTTCACCATACCACCAATGCTGGATCTAACCAGCTGAGAAGCTCAGCTGGCCTGCTCTCTTTTTGGGGAGCATCTTGGAAGCATCACGCTCACGTGTCTGCCCTTATCCCAGCCTAGAGTGCAGACCCACATATTTCTCTTGGCCCTGGAAAGTAGCACTCCGTAGGAGGACCTAAAACAACAGAAAGAAGAGCCAAGCCAGAGGAGCGCGGAGACTCAAATACCTGAAGATCTTAAGTGCCTGAGCAGTGAGAATATCCACTGAGCAAGGGGCCCCTGGAGTTAGGATTACAAAAACAGTAACTTTGTTCAATATAGAGGCTGTGTTGAAGCCAGAGTCTTATCGTTTTTAGAGACTTTATTGTTTTGAGCATATGATGATGGTAGCCCATTGTTAAGTTATATTTCCTGTAATTAGCCTACTCTGGTTTAAAAGAAAAAGGACGTGAAGAAGCCCAGAGAACTAATGCACATGGAGGAGCCTATTTGAACTTTGCTAACATGTTAGCTCTCAAGACATAAATCAAATTTGACACCAGGGTTAATTATTGAGGTAATGTTCCTGGAACAGGGAAAAGAGATTATGAAACATGCAATTGAATTGAAAACAATTGATCTCTGTCAATAAACCTTTGTTTTTACCAGTCATCACTGAGTCTGCCTAGTGTTGTTCCCAATCAGCTTTGTGACACAAGAGTATCCCTGACTTGTGCACCTAGTAAGACTGAATAGGCCAGAGTGTGACCCATTTACATCTACCCTGGGTCTCTAATTTGGTAATTTGTCAGTACCATTCTAATAATCATTTTCTCAAATCCACATTTCGTCAAGGCCTCAGTTATAAAGCCCCTGTTTGCTTGCTCAAATATCTTTTTGGTGTTGATTGCCAGAAAGACAGCTTTTACATTTGCCATGTTGGTATGTTGGTATTCTCTAAAATATAGAGGAGCACTTGACATTCTTGAACATGGTCCAATTCAGAATGAAACCTGATCGATATCGACATGGTTGGAAAGATATTTGTCTATTCAGTCAGACAGGATCCTGGTTTAGAGCAATGCATCGTATTTTCGAAATTTCTGGGGCTGAAACAAGGCATTTTTACAAATGTTTCCAACATATACTTTTCGTGTCCTCGCCATCATAAGGCGACCCCATGATGTATTTTTGTTAGATGAACCTTTCACTCGTCTTTCTGCTGTTTATTGTGATACTGGGTTTTGGCGCAGAGTATAACATTAACCTGTGCTGCCCCTCGTTCTTCTTTGGGCAGGATAAGTGAAGCCATTAAAAGAACAGAGGATGAAAGAGAGGAATCATTGCAGCTGGATTTAAAAAGATTTGCCTGTGATTTTGAATCCATGGCTTTAGATTGTTTTTAGGCTGTTCTTCATCATCTTCATTTCGGGTATGTCGCACTGACTGGGGAGGAGGTTGATTGACAGATGGAGTTGCAAGCAGTCTTGTGCCTTAAGGGCGATGTTGATTAATAACCCAGCATGCACAAGTGGGTGCTAGAGCCGGCACCCACATGTCCTGGATGATGGCAGAAAAACGAAAGCAATTTATGGCCGTTGACAAGCAACAAGGTCTGGGCTAGAACCTCCCATGCCCATTACCATTGCATCCCCTACTGAGCCACTCATAAAGTTCATAGCAGGTAGAGGCAACATGGTCATATCCCTGATGCCGTGGCAGTAAAATCATATTGGCAGACTCCTTACACAGTAAAAGCCAATGTCTCAGCAAGCCTCGTTGCTCACCAAATGTTGTAGCCAACAATTTAATTCACTTTTCTGTTAGGAGAAAAATATGTTTCACAAGCATTCGTGCCATGACCACCGGGCAAGCCCAGGTGTGATTTACAGCCTATGGTGTACACTACATAAATTATGAATATTATAAAGGGCAAACCATGTATTATTATTATTTATATATGCAGCAAATATAGTAGTATATTAATCGATGTATGAGTGAGGCATTAAGTGTAGTATGTGCTTAAAAGAATCACTTCTAGGTGATAGGAAATAAGAGGAACCGTATATCTCACAGAGGTGATACCTTATAAACATATGGGAGATGCTCTTAAGCATTGAGAGTACTCAGTGTGGGATGATTTTTCACTGGGGTGTGAACAGCCAGCTATCCCATTACCATCAATTGAGGCATAAACTGCTTTGTTTGTTGATGGACAAAATAAACTTCTGCTGAGAGCAAAGCAAGAAGATGTCACCAAAAAAAGCTCAGCCAGTCTCTCCGCGCTCAGCACCTGTCATGACTTTATTAAGGGTTATGTGGGTTTGGTCGCTGAGGGGTGGGTCATGCCCCCAATTCGTTTGGGACCGTACGCGTCTGGCACTGTAGCTAGTGGTACTGGTTTATTGCTGATGGTTAGGGTCATCAGGAGAGCGGGAGGCAGTGGAAGTGTGACCATGAGCAGCATTATTAACCTGCTGCATCTCCTCACCCATCACTCTCTTTCTGTCCCTCTAGAACAGGCCATGGTGTGTATTTGCAGATTGGCTTCATAACGCTAGGAAAGATACCTGAATCCTGAAAATGCCTGGCAAATCTAGGACATCTGGTCACTCTGACACAGTAGCCTAAATCCACAAAGAACCGGAGGGCAGAATGGGAATGGTAAAGTGCCCCTCTCATGCTTTCCTAGGTGCGTATCTCCTTGCAAGATCCTAAGTGACCTAAGGTAGAGGTGTGTGGTAGAAGACACTGGCTGCTAGGATAAGGTACAAGCAGCCAGGTCTTCCAAGCACACCCACGTGTCAGTCATGTCCACATAAACCTAGGAATGCATTGACTAGGTGACCCCATACGGGTGAGGGCCTTAGGTCTGCACCTACCCACGTGGAGTCAGCAAGTGCATTGGCACTGATGTGTTCCAAAAGACCTAGCAATGCAAGTGCTATATTTTCAAATACATCTTCAATTCAGAGGAGGACATTACATAAAATAATGGTCACACTCATGGCAAACATTTGCTTTTCTGTTTGGCTTGTCTAATTGTGCCCCAGACTATGTGTGGTGCCGTGTCAGAATTGCACTTCCCCATATCTGGCTTCCGTCTGGGCAGAAAAGGCTCAGTAGGGACAGGCGCATGGACAGCAGTTGAATTCTTGTGAATATGGATGCACTTTAAAGCACTTCCTCCTGTCACCCTGTAAACCTCTGTCTTCCTTCTGCAAGTTGGCTGATTCACAACAATGAAAAGGGTTGCGCATGGACATCCCTTTCAAGAATGTCTTAAATCCTGCGTTAAAACTCCTTCTGGATTCCTCCAATCCTGTCTGGGTACGAGCCCCTTTCCAGCGCTGGCGCTGCATAATCGCTGACCATATTAACTCGGTAGATCGTAACATGTTGCCCAGTTTTATAACTGTTCTGCGCATCTGTTGAAGCAACCTTTTCCTGACTTCCCTTGCTAAGTCATTCCCCCCAGATGTATTACCAGTATGCCTGGTTCGTCGAATAGTTTTACTTTCTCCCTCACCGTCATTTCCAACTGCCCCCATATCATCCCCCCCTCACAAACCAATGCATGTCCGTACTGTCAAGGCACCAAGTTGCAACTCCCAACTCCTTTCCTGCTGCTTGAGCCGCTCTTGTGATAAAAGAGTGGCCCATCACCCATGGCACTCTTGTCCCTGAGGAGACAGGGAAAGAATCCAAGTTCAGTCCTTCTTCTAGTTCTCCACCTGTTGTATAGTGACTCCAGCGGAATGTGGTCCTGCAGAGTGGAATGTTAACTCCACCACGTCATTCAGAATGTTGGGTAGCAATGTAATGTTTTTCCTTGGTTTAGAAGTCAGTTGGCTGTCAAGGGGTCTGATGAAGGATGTGCTGGGGGTCTTAAGGATATTACTTGAAAGAATAAACGTGTTATTCTTTTACAAAAGAACCGTGTGCGTAGCATCTTAAAGTCCAAGCAGGGTCATTCCTTTTCCGTAGCTTATCCGCTCTCTTTCCCTGCAATGGTCTCTCCCCCATGAGCCCCAAACCAAACAAGCATTTCTTTTGAGTTTTCTTCCGTGGCCCAAACTCTCCCTTGCCCGTAGCCAGCCATACCCCAGTGGCATGCCTTACACATCCCTACTGGGCCTTGTGCCTCTTTGCGCCTTCCCACTCCCTGCCTGGTCTGCCTTGGATTACCTTATCGTCACCCTGATCTTATCCCCTTCCTCTGTTACGTCTTCCCAGGCTAGTGCCCTATTGCTGCCATATTTCTTTGATCTGAGTACCACCTCCCTGATCATTAATGCCACAAAACACTAGAATAAACATACTTTGAATAGGATAACCTCAAATGCTGAACTGCAAACTTCACTTAACTTGACTATCAACGCTTGCAAGGTCCCCACCATGATAGGTAACTTATCGCCATTCATTCTTGAGCTGTCTTTACCCCAACCACGCATTGCAGTTCTACCTGACAACCCTTAGTCGGACCCCCCACCCCCTCCCGGTTGTGCAAGGAATGCTCCTGCCGCCTAGTGGCTTTTGATCCAGGACTTCGACTTCTCATTCTCATTAATGCCATCCTCGCCACAAACAAGTATTTGATAAGTTACTTCACTGTGCGGCTAGTAGATTTGACCATTATTGCTGAATAAATATTCTTTAAATTTCACAATTTGCATCACATTTCCCCCAGCCCTTTGCTTTGTTTAGAACAGCCCTACTTTGTTTCGTGTGCCCTCCCTGCTTGCCCCAAGCCAGCCATCCTGTTTGCCCAAGCCGACTAGCTCTGTGATGGCGTTTCCTCGAATCATTTATTTTACATATCACCTCGAGTCCCTAATTACCCCCTTGTTAGCACATTACCCTGTTTGTGTCATTCTTCTGATCATCTGCTCTTCGGAGAACGTTGGGCATCTAGTGCGCCATAACTACTTGCCACAAGCCAGCTACACCCTGTGGAGGTACACCCTCCTTTCCTTAATTGTTTCATTCCAACCAGAAAGTCCCTAATCTCATTGGGAAGCCAACACAACACTGTTTCCTTCTGATTGTCATGTACCATAGACTATCCTTTACCCCCACTTTTGTTTACTTTCCTTCTCATCCTCTGTACATTTTTGACCCTCTACCAACCTTGCGTTAAGGACACTACAGGCAAAATCTGTACACCCATGCTGCAGGAAGGCACTCATTCAAAGGCAGTACTACAACACAAATGCACATATTTACATGCTGCGTTTAAAAGAAAACAGTTACAGAATCGATTAGCCATTCTGCAACTGTGAAAATGTATGGGAAAGAGATAGAGGGGCCACCTGCAAAATATTGGATGCTTAATCAGCATGACAAAGGAGGCATAGCACCCATGGCTCCTCCTCCTCCTCCCCAGAGCAGAGGTCCGCCTTCAGCAACACTGGTATTATATCCATTACAAGCATTAAAAGCACAGCGGGGTACACTAGTCCTACAAATGCGCCACCGGCATACAGTAGTGAAGACATTACCAGTGGTGAACAGAATAAGTAAACAAAGACCTGTGTCCACACATGTGGACTATGATGAGCGCTGTGATCTACAGGCAAATCTAATAGAAGCTGAGGAGGAAGTCCAAAGAGAGAGAGGAAGGCATGGCAATAAGGAGGAACGAGCACTTTTACTGAATTAATGGGTAGGAGGACCGATAATGCTCAAATTAGATGGAAAAGGCAAGCGTGATTTTAAAGAAAGGGAAAGGGAAGCTAAAGAAAGGAAGGAGAAAGAAGAAGAGAAAAATGAAGAGGAGGAGAGAGAAAGAGAGGGGAAAAGAGAGGAGAGAGAGAAGCAAACAAGGGGTATGGAAGAACAAGAAAGAGAACTGAAGCGAGGGGCAGACAGAGAAAGGTAGAAGAGATGAGATGAAGACAGGGATGGAGATGCAGAAAGGGAAAAAAAGGCAAAAGGAGAAGGAGAGAGACAGAGAAACACAATGATAGAAAGAAGCAGGGAAAGAAGACAAAAAGAAGTTGATGATATTGTTAGGGGATGCATGCTCACAGACAGAGAGAGAAAGAGAGAGGAGTTCAGAAAGGCACTGTAAGGAAGTAGATCTGATTCTTAAAAAACATACTCTTCCAGATGAAGGAGAAGGAGAGGCCATATAAAGGAGGATTGGTAACCTGTATAGGAGCAGGAGGGATGGCACTAGCAGCATAATGAGTAGTAGAAGAGGGTCTCCGCAAGATGGAGGGAGGAACATATTGGAGAAAGTGTTGAGTGGTATAGGACGGGTCCCTTGGGAGACTAGACTTTGAAGACAGTGAAGATGATGAAGGTGATGATAGTGATGACACTATGTTTTAAGATGAAGATAGAGAGGAAAGTGGAGAGGAGTGGCCAAACAAGCCCGTTCTACAAGCATGGGGATAGGGAAAGGGATAGCATGGTTAGATTTGAAAAAACCACTCAGGAGGCCAGAGCCCATTGAATATCCTAAACGCCATAAGAAGCGATCAGTTTAGAAGAGAGAATGCAGTATGTGAACAGGCTGACAAATTTACCAGGACAGAAGAGAAAAAGCATGACATAGGTGGTGACAAAGACTAAGGGTGTGAATGCATACACACTAGCTTCATGCAATTGACCTTGTTAGAGGAAGGGGGAGGACTTACGCAACATATCCCATGGCCACAAATGGACAAAAATATTTTAATTTGTAAATTACCATCGCACATATCGGGGTGGGTAAATTGATCTATGAATTAGAGAGAATGACAGCTGGAATGATTTTAGCAGTAGGTGACATAAAAAGCCTGCTTTCTGCCATGTTAGGTGACCAATTAGATGACATATGTAAGTGGGCAGGCTATCCTGGAGCGATTGAACAAAATAACAACCATGACAGAACAACTTTTAATAACTGTCAAGCTAACATATGCAGAGCACTTAGCGTTCAGTAACCAGACTAGTCAGACATGAGCGCTATTATGACTCAAATAATATGATCAGACGAAGATCCAACCAGAGACCAGAGAAAGTGCAAAAACAATTGAAAAGAATGTGGGAATAGAAACGAAGCCATGTGTCAAGGAGTTCCCCCCTACTCACCTGAGTCCGATCTTTGCTGGATTTCTTGGTCGATGCCTTCTTGCGGACGGGTCGGGTCTTGAATAAGGCTGCACGAGTCTCTTCCGACTCCAGCCTGCGTTCAAAGTTCCGGGATGCAATGATCCAGGAATCCGGGAAATTAAGAAAGTGCACTACACAGCACACGAGTCCAGGAAGTAAGAAAGAAAGGAGAGGGACTAGGAATGGAGTTAGTAGGGACAGAATCAGGGAAACAATACCGCGAGCTGCGGAGCACACATCTGGTCGCTACTTCGCAAATGCATTGAGACGCGCGGAGCCACGGGTGGCGTGGTCTATTAGTAGAACACGCTACTTCCAACATGTAGAGCGAGGAAGGTGTTTCAGGCTGGACGGCCATGTTGGGACTACCAGGGAGTGTCAGCCCCATTGAGACAAGGACCAGGAAGTCCAAAAGGGGCGCGTTCTGTAGGTCATGACAGCATGCCTCCTCCGAAGACCTGTTCCTCCAGGTTTGCCCGGGTGTATGAGGTGACATTTTCTGAGCAGTCGAGGGGTCTTGAGATTAGAAAGTGGTTCTCAGGTTCTTTCACTAGGAGGATATCCCTTCCATTCAACCAGGTATTGTAGCTGACCCCGTTTATACCTGGAGTCGCATATTCGGGACACTTCATATTCCAGTTGGTTGTCGACCAGCAGAGGAGGGGGTCTACAGGATTTCCGGGAGGATTGGATGTAGGGTTTTAATAAGGATGTGTGAAAAACTGGGTGAATTTTCTTCCAGGAGTCTGGTAGTTTGATCCGGTATGAGACTGGATTTATAATTTCCTTGATGGGAAATGGACCATAGTACCGAGGGGCCAATTTGTTTGGCCGTAGATGTCGGGGTAGTAATTTCGAGGACAACCAGACTTGATCACCAATTGCATAAGAAGGCCCTGGTCTTATTTTGGAATCTGCATACCTCTTAGTCTGTGTTCTGGCCTTCTCTAAGTTTTCTTCGGCCTCCTGATGTACATTAATGAGGGTTTCGATCCAGGAGTCGACAGTAGGTACCGGTGTGGGATGAGGGAGAACAGAGGGTAGAACCGATGGATGGAAACCTTGGCTACAATAAAAGGGACTGGTCTTAAGTGCTAAATGATCGGAATTGTTGTAGGCGAATTCAGCCACGGGTATCAGGAGCGACCAGTCATCCTGAACCTTGGTGGCAAAACATCAAAGATACTGTTCCAGGGTCTGATTAGCACGTTCTGTGGCCCTGTTAGTTTGGGAATGATAACCTGATGAGAGGGCGCGTTGGATTCCTAAAATGCGACAGAGATGTTTCCAGAATTGTGAGACGTATTGAGGTCCTCGATCAGATATGATCTTGGAAGGAAGTCCATGTAGACGGAATATGTGTTCCAGAAAGATTCCAGCAAGTTTGGACGAGGATGGTAGCTTGCACATGGGTGTAAAATGAGCCATATGAGTGAACAAGTGAATGGTAACCATGATGGTCGTGTATCCTCGGGAAGGTGGTAATTCCACAATGAAGTCTGTAGCAATGAATTCCCATGGCCTTGTTGGCAGTGTAGGTTGCAGTAGAAGACCCGCCGGTCTCTTGTTATCATGTTTATTTTGACTACAGATAGCACAAGCTTGGATGTACTGCTGTACGTCGGTCTTCATTCCAGGCCACCAAAACTGTCTTTGTATGAGGTGGAGGGTTTTGGTTATGCCACGATGTCCGGAGTGAAGGGTATCATGACAGAGGTTTATTATTCTTTGTTGTAATTTCTGTGTGGGAATGACCAGTGCATTGTCCTTGGATAAATATCCTTCCTTGACTCTTAGATTCCATTGATTCTTCCTTGAAATATCCTCCACAGATCAGAGGATTGGGTTTGCACTCGAATTTCTTCCAGGAGATTGACTGCTTGAGCTACAAAGATCGTGTTGGGAAACATTTTAGGGTAGGCCCTATCTTCAGTAGTTACATAGTCAGGACGTTGAGATAAGGCGTCAGCAATCAGGTTTTTTGATCTGGGAACATGAGTGATGTGGAACTGGTACTGGGCAAAGAAGTAGACCCAACGCGCCTGACGACTGTTCCTACACTCCAATGACTGTAGAATTTGAAGATTCCGATGGTCCGTGCGGACCTGAACTGGATGTCTAGCACCCAGAAGTAGATGTTGCCATTCAGTGAAGGCTTGGCGGATGGCTAACAGTTCCTTTTCCAGGACGGAGTAGTGTGTGGCACTGGGAGTCAGTTCGTGAAAGGTAAGCAATGGAGTGTTCCAGTTTATCCTCAAATTCCTGCTTCAACACCGCTCCTATGGTGTAGTTAGATGCATCCGTTTCCACTAGGAATGGTCGATTTATGACGGGTTGGGCTAAGATGGGGGCTTGCATGAACTCTGCCTTTAAACATTGGAATGCCTTATCTTGCGATGTAGACCAGATAAAGGGGGTGTCTTTCTTCAAGAGAGCAACGATCGGCTGAACGATCTCAGAAAAGGTGGACATGAACTTCCGGTAGAAATTGGCTAGCCCCAGGAAGGATTGAACTTGTTTCACGGACGTGGGAGCGGGCCATGCCAGTATGGCCTTTACCTTTGAAGGGTCCATACCAATTCCTTCTGGGCAAAGAATGAATCCTAGGTAGTGAACAGAAGTAACGTGAAACAAGCATTTTTCGGGTTTGGCTAAAAGTTTGTGTTCACGGAGTCGTTGTAATACTGCCTTTACACGTTCTTCATGCTTTAGAAGGTCCTTGGAAAAGATCAATATGTCGTCCAGATAGACAATGACGAAGAGGAATAACATGTCAGAGAACACCCTATCCATAAAACGTTGAAAAACTGCAGGGGCATTAGCTAGTCCGAAGGGCATGACTAGATATTCATAGTGACCAAAGGGTGTTCTAAAGGCTGTTTTCCATTCTATCCTTCCCGGACACGGATCAAATGGTAGGCACCCCGGAGATCCAACTTCGTGAATATTACGGTGCCTCTCACAGCTTCCAGGATATCCGAGATCAAGGGCAATGGGTAGCGGTCTTTGAGGGTGCATTGATTTAAGCCACGATAGTCAAGGCAAGGTCTGAGTTCCTTGGTGTCCTTCTTGGGAACAAAGAACAACAAAGCACCCGCTGGAGATTTAGAAGGTCTTATGGTGCCACTTTAAAGGTTGGTATCCTGGTATTCTCGGAGGGCCTTTTTCTCAGGTTCGGAAAGGATGAACATTCTGCCGAAGGGAATCACTGCTGAGGGATCTGTATCTATGGCGCAGTCTTCAGGTCTGTGAGGGGGTAAGGCCTGGACTATGGCAGTTGAAAATACATCAGCATATCCCTGATAGGCCTCAGGGACTTGTATGATATTGGAAACCATGAGTGGTGTTTGCTGGTCTCTTGGTGGTTCTTTAGGGGGTGTCAAGGAGGGATCCAGCAATAGACAGTGAGACATACAAAACTCTGAGCCTAGGAATAGTGATCCTGCTGTCCAATTGATGTACGGATTGTGCTTCTGTAACCAGGGCATACCCAATACCATGGGGTAATGAGCTGACTTAATGATGTCGAATCTAATCCGCTCTTGGTGATGGTTTATAGAAAGCTGGATCTATTTAGTCTGCAGGCTTATGGGCCCTGAAGTGAGGGGTCTTCCGTCGATTGCTTCCACCGGCTGCATGGTGATTCGTGTCTCGTATGGAATATGATGACTAACTACCCAATCTTGATCAATGAAAATTCCCATAGTTCCGCAGTCTACCAAGGCCAAAATGGAATAGGTCTTATTCTTGGAGGGCGATAGGAAGGCCTGCAGTATCACCAAATTGTTTTGTCCAGAAGAGTTCAAGGATGGAATTGATGTGGAGCAAACATCTCTCTCCCGAAGCTCTGCTCCATCTAGGATCTGGAGCTGGCGTTTCCCGAACGCCGAGGAGGGGCTAGAGGACACTCCCTAACAAAGTGTTTAACTGAGGCACAATACATGCACAACCCCGTATGAATCCTTCTCATCCTTTCTTGCGGGGATATAGGTACACGGAAGGCTCCTATCTGCATGGGTTCTGGTTCAATGACTAAGCCTGGGTTTGTGTCCTTCTTGTTGGCACTCTCAAAGGACACTTTCGGAGGATTTCCTCTGGATTTCTTCTTCTCTGCCTTCCTTTCCTGGATTCGAAAGTCTATTTGCATGGCAAGGTCCATTAGTGCCTGGAATGAGTTTGGGTGAGCCACTCTGGCCAACTCATCCTTAATCTCCTCATTCAGTCCTCTCCTGAAAAGGGTAAAACTCGCCTCAGGGGACCAATCAGCTTCCTTGGCTAATTGCTTGAATCAGGTTACAAAGGTGAGCATATCCTGGGATGCCTGCTGAAAGTCTAACAGGCGTTCCTGGGCACTATAGACCTGCTCTGGGCGATCAAACATGGTTTTAAGGGCCTGTATGAACCCATCATAGTCATCTAGGAGAGCATCGCCGGAATTAACGAGGGGCGTAGCCGAGGTTAATGCATTTCCTGAAAGGTGAGAAATTATGAAACCCACTTTAGCCCTGGGAGTCGAAAAGTAGTAGGGCTTAAAAGTAAAGCGGACCAAACATGAATCCAGGAATCCACGATGGGTTTTTGCCGACCCATCATATTTGTCAACTATGCCGCCCAGCAACACACTTTCTTTTGTGGCAGAATCACGGGATAGAACCAATTGTTTGAGAGCGGCATTTTCCGCCTTGAGATTCTGTACCTCGGTTGATAGTTCTTGCATGCCACGCATCAGGTCCTGAACGGCCGCTTCCATGTCCATATCGAGTTTGGTCGGGTGCCATCTCAAACTGTCAAGGAGTTCCCCCCTTCTCACCTGAGTCCGATCTTTGCTGGATTTCTTGGTCGATGTCTTCTTGCGGACGGATCGGGTCTTGAATAAGGCTGCACAAGTCTCTTCCGACTCCAGCTGGCATTCAAAATTCCGGGATGCAATGATCCAGGAATCCGGGAAATTAAGAAAGTGCACTACACAGCACACAAGTCCAGGAAGTAAGAAAGAAATGAGAGGGACTAGGAATGGAGTTAGTAGGGACAGAATCAGGGAGACAATACCACGAGCTACGGAGCACACGTCTGGTCGCTACTTCACAATAGCATTGAGCTGCGCGGAGCCGCGGGGGCTTGGTCTATTAGTAGAACACGCTACGTCCAACGTGTAGCGCGAGGAAGGTGTTTCAAGCTGGATGGCCATGTTGGGATTACCAGGGAGTGTAAGCCCGTTGAGACAAGGACCAGGAAGTCCTGGGGCGCGTTCTGTAGGTCATGACACCCTGGGCGATTCAATGGGAGATTCAATTGTTCACCATTGTCGGTTAAACCAGTATTGACAGGTGAAGGGGAAGATTTTAAGACACAAGGGGTATAGCAGGTACAGCCAGCAGCAAATGAAAATGTTGTAGGAAGAGGACAGTATGATTATTTCCTACAATGGTGACGGTTTGCACCCAGAGGCAGAGGGTTCGGATTTCAGGCTCCACAAGGAGGAGGGTTTAATGGGGGCAACCCAGATTTAGGGGACAGGTACAACCATGTTGGATATGTGGGAAGATGAGGCAGATTTCACACCAATGCAACGTAGAACTGGAAAGCAGCTGATCCAAAGGGGGATAATAAAATCCCCACCAAATAGTGCAAAGCCACCTGAATATTATGCCCAAGATCACAGACAGTATTAGGCACAAGCACCAGCAATCAGCAATACAGCAGACGCATCACAGGATGCCATCCTAAAAACAACAAGCACTTATACAAACACAGCAAGCTCCAATACAGATACAGAAAACACAAATACAGACACTGGCATTAGCACAACAGAATGCAGTGACACCATAGAACGCAAAAATAGTGTCACAGGCAACTGCACCTAGAATAGGCGGTGTGACAGTAGTGGGAGGCAACCCCTTCACCGGCATGACACTGGACATGTACCTGCAATAGGACAGCCCACAAAAAGTCTTGATGTGTTCCAGCCTATCGATCACACCAGAACCACAAGAGGAACCGATGATCAGGGTGACCATAGGTGACAAAACATTTTCCTTCTTAGTAGATTCGAGGGTGACACAATCTTGTGTTAAAGAGAGGAAACTCCCAATGTCAGGCATCCCCATGAATGCACAAGGATTTTCTGGGGCGACAACTACAGTTCATTTTACAGTAATTTTACCTATTAACATTGGAGAACCCAATATGCGCATGCCATTATTAGACTCCTGGAAGACACCAGTTAACATATTGGGGATCGATTAGATGAGCAAATTAAACATGACAATATCATTCACTGACCAGGGATAATGTGTTCTACCCCAGGGATACATGTAAATGCACAAGAATTCATAACAGCATGTTATGGTCAGAAAGTACAAAGTGGCATGCCATTAAACCCGGAAGTATTTCTTTACAGGGTACATTTATTGTTAGCAAGGCTTTCAAGAAGCCAGGATAGGCTATTGCTTTTACACATAGAATTGTTGTTTCGACCAAAAGCAACCACAGACATGAAGGAATGGCGTACACTTGTAGTAGAGCAAGAAGCAGCAATTGTGAGGGAAGAAAGAGTAATTTTACACAGAGTTGATGAGGAGCGGGCCAACTGGAGAACAGTGATAACTCTTGGTGAAGGGCATAGATTGACTGACTTAATAGATGAAGACTTTTTTACAGATGACTACTCAGATGACGAGGCGATGTTTAATATAAGTCTCACAAATCAGTTGAAAATTAAAAATAGGGAGATACCTCAGAGAATGTCTCTAGTAAAAAGGGTACTGTCTTTTCCCCAGGACCGATTGGCACATATACCAAGCACTTTGTGGACTAACAGTCCCTATGACGTTGTCTTATTGAAAGGCGTGGTGGCAATCAACATTAAGTTGAAGCAGGGAGCTATTTTACCTCAATTTGGACAATATTTCATGTCAAAAGAAGCTGATGAGGGTGTCTATCACACTATTGCCGCCTTAGTGCGACAAGGGATATTAGTGCCTTCACAATCCCCATATAACTCGTCTGTGTACCCAGTGAAGAAGGCGACAGGGGGTCATGGAGATTTATTCAGCACTTATGCCCCCTGAATGCAGAGTTTCCATTGGTTCCAAACCCAGCCAAAATATTATGTAACATCCCATCCAAAGCTAAATACTTTAAAGTGATTGATTTAAAAAAAAAATATTTTCCATCCCCTTGCATTGACCTCATTGTCTTACCGCAGGTTTAAACTAAAACACACTTGATTACTCCAGTGGTACTATGAGTTTCCCTTGGTCGTTAACTAGGTACTGCGGATCGACTTGGGAAACATACAACTTGACAGCATAGTGATACAATATGTAGATGATATTTTAGTATGTAGCGTGTTATAGAGGAGGAGTGCAGGAGAGGCTCAATAAAGCTGTTGACAGTACTGGCAGAAAAAGGGCACAAAGATGACAAACAGAAAATGCAATATTGCCAGGAAGAGGTCATATACATAGGCCAGATTATATCAAAAGAAGGAAGGAAGTGACACCTGAAAGAGAAGAAGCAATAATGAAGACACCCAAGCCAGAGATGGTGAAAGGGTTACAGCAAATTCTAGACCTTTGCAATTATTGAGGGCATGTGCTTTTGACTACAGTACATACGTAAAGCCACTCCTAAAAGGACTCAAGGAGGCACAAAGAGAAAACAGTGATATAGCCTGCACAGGTGAGCTAATAGTGCCTTTGATGAATTGAAGCTAGTGATCATCACAGCTCCCGTGTTAAGAATCCCTGATTACAATGAAGAATTATTTAAAATTTCCCATTCAAATTGAGTAGTGATGATAGCTGTCCTTGCACAGAAAACTACCATGGAACACGGACCATTAGCATTTTATAGTGGGATCTTAGATCCAGTCATGAGGGGACATTATCCATGTGAGCAAGCATTGGTGGCAGCATACTTTGCAATTGAGAAATCTGCCAGCATAACTATTTAATGCACAGTTACATTATAGGTTGAGCATGCCCCATTTGCTATACTTGAAAAGCCCAAAAGCACTTGACCACACAGAGAGCCTCTGGTTATGAGGTTTTTATATCCAACCCATCAATGAAAATAGTTAGTTGTCGAGTGGTGAATCCAGCTAGATTTATAGCAGAACCAGTAAAGGAAGGCGATAACGTGCATGATTGAACTAAATACACTGAATACTATGATGAAATAGCACATCTTAAAGAAAATGCCCTAGGAAGGGATACTTCTCTTCATTGTCGGGTCTTCATCAATATACAAGAGCACTGGCAAACGGCACAGCAGTACAGCAGTAGTGAAAGCAGAAGACAATTATATCTTTAAAAGCAGCAGAATTGCTAGTGCTGATTTTGGTTCTCGAAGCACATAGGAACAGGTGGTAACGTTGTATTGTGACTCTGCCTACGTGATGTCAACAGTGCATGCAGGACTGTCATGTTGGAAGAGGTGTGCCTTCCTACACGCAGACAGCAAACCAGTGCAGCATGCGCCGCTATTGGACAAGCTCATAGATGCACTCCAACTCCAATTGGCCATCGCTCTGGTGAAGTGCGCCGCTTACATTAGAGGTGCAGGATTTCTCACAGAATGAAGCTACCGACCTTAAAATAACAAGAGCAGCATACTGCCCTGAAATATCTGACATTGCAACTGCACCGAATAAATACACACGCTCATACAACATGATGACTAAGGAGGGTTTTAACACACTACCCATAGCACAAATCACTGAATTACAGGCATGGGCACCACCAGAAGAGCAAAAAACATGGAACTGAAGGTGGTGCTCATTGTACCCCACAGATGCACGGTGGTGGATGGACAGCACCGGGAAATCTGTCATACCTCTCAGGTTTCTAAAACTAACATTAGACAAATTGCACCACCCAGCACACACAACAATAGAGAAGAGTGTCTTGCAGTACTGATTTTCGGAGGACTGGTTGGTCTCAAATTGGGCAGAGCATGTCGCAGATTCTGTTGCAAATTGTTGGATGTGCCAGAAGGTTACAGATGGACATATTTTGCGAACAGTGAGAGGAGCAATACCCCACCCTACTGGACCATTTCTGCATTTGCATACCGACTATGTAGATATGCTCCAAATTTGTAATGGCTACAGGTATATACTAGTAGTCATAAGTCCCTTTTCCTGATGGATCAAAGCTGGTCCATGCAAACATCCAGATGCCACATGTGCTGCAAAGTTCTTCATATGTGAGGTATTTCCAAGATGTGGAGTATGCAAAGTGCTCCGGTCTGACAATGGACCGCATTTTGTAAATGAGGTATTTGAGCACATCACTACCCTGTTGGGTATTAAGCATACATTTCCGTCCACTTACCACCAACAAGCAAATGCCATTTGCGAGTGCCTCAACAGCCTCCTAAAGGAGCGAATAGCCAAACTAAAAGAAACTTTGAAGAAAGGCTGGTTCCATTGTCTTCCACTAGCACTATTTGCATTACACAATCATCCTGGCTCTGACCATCACCTAACTCCACATGAGCGGGTGACGGGACATTGAATGCACACACCCCTTGGTCCTCCCTCTCAAACTCTCACACTGATGCAGAAAATACACCTACTGAGTTAGGCGAAGCAATGCATGATTATTTGACAGTCATGACGTAATCTCTTAAATGTATGTCTCGACACGTATGAGCGTGGCAGAGGAGTTCAAAGAAGATAAAGCAAATTAACACGTTGATCCCGAAGCCCTGATCAAACCACTAGTACTATTTCCAGGAGACACAGTCCTTTGCAATTATTTTACGTGATGGTGGAACAATCCCCCTTTTGAAGGACCATTCATAGTGGAAGCAGTTAAACAGACAGCAGTGAAGCTCCAAGGAAGGAGGGCCTGGCTGCACCTTGGCAACATCAAACTCTACAAAGGAAAAATCCTCCTGCCTGCCAACATCGATCACGAAGATGAAGAAGATGTGGAAAGAGTCCAAACAAGATGGCAAAGACCAATCAGCAGCAAAAAGAACAAAAAACATTACTTCTTAAAATAAAGCATGAATACTTCAAAAGGAAAATAACAAATGTCCCCGCTAACAATTATATTTCTCTTGGTTTTAACCTTGTTGATGAACACTTATCCCTTTCTAGGAACATGGAGCATCTGTTTGCCTGTATTATTGTTTTATATAAAAGCATATCTTGTTTTCAAAAAAGTAGTTTCCTTTCAATAGTTACACATTTTTTCTGTAAATACCCATTTTTTAAAGACAGTTAAAACGACTTCTTCTGGTTGAAAAAGGGGATTATTCAATTCTGTTAGATATTCGCTTTTAGCACCCAGCACGATAACACTTCCAATTATTTGCAAACGGTGCACACATTAGCAGTTATTGTTATAACAGAAAGTGAATTATTCTTATGGCATTAAGCAAATTGGTCCTTTAAAATGTAGCTTGACCAGTAAACAGAAATTCAAATACTGATATAATGACAAGTGAAATGGCAACAAATGAATTCCCTATAGTAAGCATGCAGATGAGAAGAATAAAAAGAAGTCTGTTTAAGGACTCCAGACACCTGAGTAACTATATGGCTGTTTCTGCCCCTGACACTAATCGTTTTTGGTTCCAGCACATGAGCTGGGTAGGGGGAGAGACGTCTGGTGAGAGCTGTTTTGTTTGCTCACTTATCCCATATGCCATGACTGCCTCTTGAGTATTCATCCCTCAAGAGGTACTTGAATCCAGGGCATGTCTGATAGATAAAGCACCTCCCAGCAAGGTGCTAAAATATGTCCTAACAGGTCCAAACAAAGCAGCTGTCCAGATAGTGGCTCATAAAATGTTAAAATGCAGGGATGCCTATGGAAGGCTGATATGGAGATATTGAAAATGACGACTGGTTTAGCTACCAGTTCTTCTGGATACCCACCTGGTTGGCTAACGCATCGAAAATATTAACAGCCATTCTATTATGAGTACTATTTGCCTTCTGCGTTTTAAGAATTGCAATAAACGGTTGCAAAAAGGTAGCGGAAGGGACAATAGGAATGAAAATAGTAATAAACTTGGATGCTCACCTATACGAGTATATCCAAACTTATGACCTGCCCATGCCCATTTAATGAAAAGCCCTATCGGCGCCCAGGATCAAAATGTATGTGTCCCCACGACCCTGAAAATTACATAGTGCACTGGATATATTGTGATTCAAGTGGGGAAGGCTACTGTATGACAGAGCATGGACAAACATGTTAGACACACGGACACCCTGAGAGGGGTGATTAAAGTATCATCCAGATGCAACATGTGTCACATGCATCACTCTCTTAGGGAACCTTCAACACTAGCAACCGACCATTTCAACTTTACTCTCAAGCATAGATATATCAAACCCACTGTGTCTGCTATAGTCTAAACCTACTGTACTATATCCTGAAACCTGTTGCATTGTGAAACTTTGGCCTCACTCCCACTATACAGGACTCTCAAATCTTGCCGTAGCCTCCGCCCCAATATATGGTTAAAACATCACTTTCTCTGCATCACACACAGCAGAATTATAAATGTTAGCAAGTGCCACACTTAGACAGAATTGTGAACATTGGCCTGTGTCACATCTAGATGGGATTGCGAATGTTAGAACTGTGAATATTAGCACATGTCACACTTAGAACTGTGAATATTAGCAAATGCCACACTTAAATAGAATTGTGAACATTAGCCTCCCTCACACCTAGAAGGGATTCTAAATGTTAGCAAGTGCCACACTTAGATAGAATAGCATATATTAGCCATTACCACATCTAGACTGCATTGGGAATATTACCAATGCCACATTTAGATAGAATTGTGAATACTATCTTGCTTCACATCCAGACAGGATCAGGATTGTGAATGTCAGCCAGTGCCACATCTAGATAGAATAGCACATATTAGCCATTGCCACATCTAGACTGCATTGGGAATATTACCAATGCCACATTTAGATAGAATTGTGAATACTAGCTTTCTTCGCATCTAGACAGGGATGTGAATTTGGGCCAGTGGCAACATTTGGTTATAATTGTGAATTTTGGCATGCGTCATATATGGACGGGATTGTGAATATTAGCCAATGCTGGATCTAGATAGAAATGCAGAGATATCCACGCGCCACATCTAGAAAGAACTTGGAAACTTAGCACACATCACTTCTATATAGCGAGGACAATAACCAACCCACTAACAATTTCACCCCTCTGCATACACCTCTCAAACTCTAACCAAACACAACCATAACCCTAAAGCACAGCAAACCGCACAAACCTCACTACACCGCAACAACAAAACAAAGCCCACATAGCTTCGCACAACAGCATACAACGGCTACTGATCTGAAAGCACCCCAAGCTTAGCGAACAGTGTTAACCAAACTGAAACTGCCAAGGGCACAGCAATGCTCTCTTTCACTATTCCCGCTCATTCCCACTAACTCACCCTCCCGACCCCCTTTCTTTTTCGATCCGCCAGAGTGCCAGGGGACCACTCCAGTGGTGATAGGGCTCGGTACAAATATCCTTTAACATTAACATCACATTAACATGGATGCTCAAACAAAAATTTGTAGAGGAGGGCGAGTAGGAAAATGTGGTTGAGGGCTCGACCATAGGGCAGAATGTTGGGAGGCAAATGATTACGTCATCCGTATTGACTGCCCTTCCCCCGGCCCAATACTGCACAGGTGAGAAACGTTAGTCAGTAAGGCAACCATACCACCCATATCTCAGGCAGGTTCAATAGGAGATGGGCCCAATCTAAGCTAAAAGTGCAAGAATAAACAAACTGAAAATGAAACAATACATGTGCATGCATTAGACACAAATCAGATGTGCACTCAACATGAAGGATGTGAACTCTAGGTAATATATTCATTTATACATAAAGAATATTAACATGGCATCCATGAAGAATGCTAACAGCAAGTTCCACTTACCATTTCCACCGTCTGATATCCCGATAATACAGGGATATTCCAGGTGGCGGAGGAACGGTAGGTTCCCATTCCCGTTGAGTCCGATAGGACTCCATAGGAATTGGATCACTGAAGCACCGTTTGTGAAGGGGCCGGAGCTTCAGTGAAAAGTCTGCGTTAGGGACCTGAACTACCGGCTGGCCATACTTGTAGTTTGCCGGAAAGGGTGCCGGACCCACAAACGTATAATGACCGCCTATGTCTTTTTACTGTTAACAATTTAGAGGCATTCTCAGAACGAGCCGTCAGACAAGCGTTACCCAATCAGAACTTTAACCCCGTACTTTGTGAACAGTGAGAGGAGCAATACCCCATCCTACTGGACCATTTTTGCATTTGCATACCGACTATGTGGATATGCTCCAAATTTGTAATGGCTACAGGTATATACTAGTAGTCATATGTCACTTTTCCCAATGGATCAAAGCTGGTCCATGCAAACATCCAGATGCCACATGTGCTGCAAAGTTCTTCATATGTGAGGTATTTCCAAGATGTGGAGTATGTGAAGTGCTCCGGTCTGACAATGGACCGCATTTTGTAAATGAGGTATTTGAGCACATCACTACCCTGTTGGGTATTAAGCATACATTTCCATCCACTGACCACCAACAAGCAAATGCCATTTGCGAGTGCCTCAACAGCCTCCTAAAAGAGTGAATAGCCAAACTAAAAGAAACTTTGAAGAAAGGCTGGTTCCATTGTCTTCCACTAGCACTATTTGCATTACGCAATCATCCTGACTCTGACCATCACCTAACTCCACATGAGCGGGTGACGGGACATTGAATACACACACCCCTTGGTCCTCCCTCTCGAACTTTCACACTGATGCAGAAAATACAGCTACTGAGTTAGGCGAAGCAATGCATGATTATTTGACAGTCATGTATATCTCGACACGTATGAGCGTGGCAGAGGGGTTCAAAGAAGATGAATCATATTAACACGTTGATCCCGAAGCCCTGATCAAACCACTAGTACTATTTCCAGGAGACACATCCCTTTGCAATTATTTTACGTGATGGTGGAACAATCCCCCTTTTGAAGGACCGTTCATAGTGGAAGCGGTTAAACAGACAGCAGTGAAGCTCCAAGGAAGGAGGACCTGGCTGCACCTTGGCAACGTCAAATTCTACAAAGGAAAGATCCTCCTGCCTGCCAACATTGATCGCGAAGCTGAAGAAGATGTGGAAAGAGTCCAAACAAGATGGCAAGGACCAATCAGCAGCAAAAAAAACAAAAAACATTATTTCTTGAAATAAAGCATGAATACTTCAAAAGGAAAATAACAAATGTCCCCTCTAACAATTATATTTCTCTTGGTTTTAACCTTGTTGATGAACACTTATTCCTTTCTAGGAACATGGAGCATCTGTTTCACTGTATTATTGTTTTATATAAAAGCATATCTTGTTTTCAAAAAAGTAGTTTCCTTTCAATAGTTACACATTTTTTCTCTAAATACCCATTCTTTAAAGACAGTTAAAACGACTTCTTCTGGTTGAAAAATGGGATTATTCAATTCTGTTAGATATTCGCTTTTAGCACCCAGCACGATAACACTTCCAATTATTTGCAAACAGTGCACACATTAGCAGTTATTGTTATAACAGAAAGTGAATTATTCTTATGGCATTAAGCGAATTGGTCCTTTACAATGTAGCTTGACCAGTAAACAGAAATATAAATACTGATATAATGACAAGTGAAATGGCAACAAATGAATTCCCTATAGTAAGCACGCAGATGAGAAGAATAAAAAGAAGTCTGTTTAAGGACTCCAGACACCTGAGTAACTATATGGCTGTTTCTGCCCCTGACACTAATCATTTTTGGTTCCAGCACATGAGCCGGGTAGGGGGAGAGACGTCTGATGAGAGCTGTTTTGTTTGCTCACTTATCCCATATGCCATGACTGCCTCTTGAGTATTCATCCCTCAAGAAGTACTTGAATCCAGGGCATGTCTGATAGATAAAGCACCTCCCAGCAAGGTTCTAAAATATGTCCTAACAGGTCCAAACACAGCAGATGTCCAGATAGTGGCTCATAAAATGTTAAAATGCAGGGATGCCTATGGAAGGCTGATATGGAGATATTGAAAATGACAACTGGTTTAGCTACCATTTCTCCTGGATACCCACCTGGTTGGCTAACGCATCGAAAATATTAACAGACATTCTATTATTAGTACTATTTGCCTTCTGCGTTTTAAGAATTGCAATAAACGGTTGCAAAAAGGTAGCGGAAGGGACAATAGGAATGAAAATAGTAATAAACTTGGATGCTCACCTATACGCGTATATCCAAACTTATGACCTACCCATGCCCATTTAATGAAAAGCCCTATCGCCGGGGGGGCGCTGTTGCGCCGAAACAAGATGGCCGCCTGAGTGTGAAGCTCCGGACGACGAGGGCACATCTTGGCTAATTTGACCGCTAAAACACAACTTTACCGACCATTATTACTACAACTGCGGTGTGAGCTGACAGTCTACCGATATCCTGAATCTGGGACCCGTAGACCATCCGTGGGCCCTGCTGTTGCTGACTGTGGTGCTGCGTCGCGGGCGCCCGGCTCTCCCCGTGGCGGGCTCCGGGGGTTGCGGATCTGTGCCACTAATCGACGTCCCGGCGCGTGCAGCCTCAGTGTGAGAGAGGCGCCGTGACTTCCGGGTTGCGCGGGGCGTTCCTGCAGCCAGTCTACCGGACCTGCGGGAGGGCCGGACCGCCCTGTGCTGATACCTGCCGGCGGCCGGAGCGGGGACCGCTGGCTCCCTCCGCCTTGGGCCACGCGGCGCTACGCAGTGGGCTTACTCATCTACCCACGGCTGCCTATGTCCCCCTCTCCGAGGCGTTCCTGAAACACTACTTTAATAAGGTGAGGGGACCTGATCGCTACCATTCTCTGGATACCGCGGGGTGCTGCGTGGGGCCGCGGGGCCCATTATTAACATCGCATTGGGGGGCCTGGCTCGGGGCTTCCCGCGAGTTTCGGGGGCTCCTTTTCTCCGGTTCGCCGCTGGCCTTGGCCCGCATTCACGCAGGTACTTTCATCGACGGCCTGTGTGCCTGTATCAGCATTGTGTACACATATTCGCGGGCTTTGAGGTCGAGGAGAACCCGGGCCGGAGTGATTTGGGGCCTTGCTGGGCGGGGGTTGAGGCCTAACCGTGCCGCGTCCTTGGGCTCCTCGGCGGCGGACTCTACCTTCTACAGCGGGTGTTCGCCGCGCTCGATTGGTAACCGGGTGCTGCGCTACCTGCTCACATTTTCCTTTTGGGCCCCTGCCCTTCCCCGGTTTTCACCATGACCAAGGGAGCCGGCGCGGGGAAAAAGCAAAGTTCGTTGAATATGTTTGCTAAAACGCCGTCCAAGCCGCCCTCCGATGATACTGAAGATCCCCTCCCGGCCCCATCGACTTCAGATGACTCACAAAAGTTGTTGGAATACATCCGTGATGGCTTCACCACTCTACATACCAAACTGGACGATATGAATGGGTCAATCTCCTCCATAAAAGCCCATATTGAAAAGACGGATGGTCGAGTAACAGAGGTCGAGACTCGACTAGGAGCTGCTGAGGATGTGCTGGGCTCTCTGCGGGTCGAGGTCACCACACTAACCAACCGTGTGGCAGTGGTGGAGAAGAAAAATGATGACCTCGAGTCTCGCTCGAGACGTAATAATTTGCGTATAGTTGGCATTCCGGAGGACAATATTGCGGAACCGATGGAAGATTACTTGGAACGGCTCGTCATGACACTCCTGGACTCTCCTAAATTGTCTCCGCAATTCACTATTGAGAGAGCACATCGAGCATTGACAGCGAGGCCCAAACCAGGCGCCCCTCCTCGGCCCATTATAGCTAGGATTCTGAATTTTCGGGACCGTGACGCCCTTTTGCGTGCAGCCAGGATCAAGGGCGACCTTACCCTTGGAGCGGCCAGAATCCACCTCTACCCGGATTACTCCGTGGCGGTGCAACGTGAACGTCAGACATTTGTGGCAGTGAAGAAAAGACTCCGAGACCTAGGAGTCAAGTACTCTATGCTGTTCCCTGCAAAAGTGCGCATCGAACACTGTAACAAAACCTTTTTCTTCACAATCCCAGAGGAGGCTTCTAAATTCCTGGATGAACACTTTCCTGGCTAACCCATTATTGTCTTCAGCCTTGGAAGCCTCTTGCTGAGTCGGGCGGGCTGGTAACAGCCTGTATTTTACTTTATTCTGATAGCCCGTTGATAAGTTGTCATTGTTGTATTTATCCTTTCAGCCACAGCCCCTCGAGGCGATATTTGCTTACTATGTTTATTGGTTACTGGAACCCTAGCGGTGCATTATATACTAAATGTACCGAATGCCTTGTTCAGCGATTGTGAGAGTGCACTAATGTGTTATGATTGAGTCTCCTTTTGATCGGTAATACTATGCTTGCATCTCATACGGTCCTCACTGGGCCTGTTAGAGACTTCAGCTGAATGTATCCTTTGTACGCCCTCTACAGTCCGTTGCGCCACTGCTCGGTCAGCTAACAGCCCCCCAGGCGCTGATGCCGAGAAGTTGTTACTGTTGTGGGGGGGTTTGGGACTCATCCCTCAGGTTTGGGGAGGGATGTGGGTGGGTATTGGGTGGACGGGGAGTTATGTTTAAAAAAGTCTCGACAGCTACCAGAGGAACCACGCACGGTTCGCTAATGCAACACAGAGGTATAATCCGAACAGTACGTTGGTTCTGGCTGCAGTTTGCAGAACCCACACTCTTATGCAAAGCACAATCCAAACACACCCCCCATATAGACGGTGGATAGCAACATAACCTTTATGAGCTGGAACGTTAGGGGACTGGGCAATTACAAAAAGATGAGACAAATACAACTTTATGCAGAGCGTCATGGTACACAAATCCTTTGTCTGCAAGAAACACATGCCTGTGCTAAACAATGTGAGAGGTTTGCCAAGCAATGGGGACCCCAGAGATATTACACAACCTATTCCACTCAGAACAGAGGTGTCCTAGTCTTAATCCACAGAAACCTGAAATTTAGCTGTTCTCAATCACATATTGACCCCCTCGGTAGATATGTACTCATCATTGGTACATTACAGAATCAAAATGTAGCTATCCTTAATATATACGGTCCCAACATCGACGACCCTGAATTCTTTCTTAACCTGGCATCGCTCCTGGAGAGTTACCCGCAGATCCCAATTATATGGGGTGGGGACTTCAACACGATTTTGGATGTCACGTTGGATAGATCGGGTTCCAGACCTCGCCAGCTAACGAAGGCAGCTCGCACAATCCTGACAACCCTTCCCCGGCTTGCGCTGGCAGATGCCTGGCGACTGATGCACCCTGACTCCCGCACGTATACCTACTACTCCTCGGTCCACGATTCTTACTCCAGGATAGATAGATGGCTATTGTCAGATATACTGATTAGAAGCCTTACCCATCTGGCAATCCTACCCAGAACACTGTCGGATCACTCCCCGGTGGTCATTTCCCTGAACTGGGGGCATGACCCCGAAAGGTCACAGCAGTGGAGAATGAGACCCTCTGCTCTCCTTGACCATACCATCGCCTCCGAACTTGAGACATCTATTGAGGAGTTTTTCGAGGTCAACACGGATTCAGTCCCCCTCCGAGCTACCCTCTGGGAATCATTCAAGGCCTATATCAGGGGTATTGCCCTATCCAAGGGGAGTGGTATTCTGAGGAGTATCCGTGAGGACATCGCTGACAGCGAGTCGATCCTCACAAGATTGGAGGCCCAATACACGCACGATCATTCCCCTGACACACTGGCATCATTGGGTCGTGAGTTAGATAGATTCCGCAATCTTGCTGAGCGCGAAGTTAAATTCCTTGATAGTCCTCAGGCAGTTAGGCGCTACGGGGAGGGCGAGCGGCCGGGCCGGGTGCTGGCCAGGCTGATTCGGCACGAGTTCGGAGTACCCAACATACCAGCAATAGAGAGACCTGACGGTACACTAGCCACTTCACCCCTAGACATCAACACAGAGTTTCTTACGTTTTATGCGTCCCTTTACTCGAAGGTGGTTGGACCACACACCTCAGAAATCGATGACTACCTTGAGAAGCTCCCTCTTACAGCCCTATCCTTTGACGCTACCGTCTCCTTGGACAGACCCTTCACACCGGAGGAGCTGACTAAGGCCATTGAATCACTTGCTGCGGGGAAGGCCCCCGGGCCGGATGGTCTCCCTATGGACTTTTACAAGCGTTATAAATCAATCCTGGTGCCGCACTTGTTGGCTCTGTGGGAAGAAGCTTGCGAAACAGGCACACTCCCCCCTTCACTCCGCGAGGCCATGATTACTGACCTTCTTAAACCGGGTAAGTCACCTACTCGGTGTGGCTCATACCGCCCCCTCTCGCTAATAAACTGCGAGGTAAAAATATTTGCTAAACTACTGGCTAACCGCCTGGCTGTATTCATGCCAGATATCATACACCCTGATCAAGCGGGATTTGTCCCAGGTAGGTCCACATCACTAAACCTCAGGCGGCTCTTTAACGTGATCAGCAGAATTAATCCCCGAACACAAGCAGTGGCAGTCACACTAGATATGCAGAAGGCATTTGATTCGGTGTCCTGGGAGTATCTGTGGCGAGTCATGGAAAAGTGCAAATTTGGCCCCAATTTTCGGTCCTGGGTCAGACTACTATACACCAACCCAGTGGCTAGAGTACGCACTGAGGATAGGTGTTCCGCCCTCTTCCAGGTAGCCAGAGGGACGCGACAGGGGTGCCCTCTCTCCCCATTGATTTTTGCAATAGCGATCGAACCCTTTGCCGACATGATGCGACATTTGCACTCTCATAGAGTTCTGCGCTCAGCGGGACAAGCAGACATTGTTTCCCTATACGCGGACGATGCCCTGCTATACGTCCGCTCTCCCGAAACGAACCTCGCTCCAATTCTCAGTGATGTCACCCGCTTTGGATACATCTCTGGTCTTAAAGTTAACTGTGCTAAATCGTCCATATTCCCACTCACGGACGACACACAGCCACCGTCCGACCTGCTAGGCCTTGCTTGGTCCCAATCCACTTTCACCTACTTGGGAGTCCTGGTCTCGCGCCACGCTGAGAAACTACGCGCTGATAACTACCAGAACTACCTAACCGCCCTGACCACCAAGACCGCGAGTTGGACCCGTCTCCCTATTTCCCTTGCTGGCAGGATAGGAATTCTAAAAATGATTGTTCGGCCCCAACTCCTATACCGCTTCACAAACATTCCACTGTGGCCAGGCGAGGTATTCTTTAAGACGCTTCGCGGCATTGTCAACTCCTTTCTCTGGCACTCTGGAGCGGTTCGACTTAAACTAAACACGCTCACCGCTCCCAAGGCACTGGGCGGGTTCGGTGCCCCTGATTTCCTCAGATACTGGATAGTAGCTCAGTCCCAATTTGCTTCCTGTTGGTTCAGCACGTCGAATACCCCTCCTCATGTCCGTCTTGAGAAACTTAAGGTCAGGGAGCGTACGATTGGTTCCCTCATTCTTAAGCCGGCCCCATCAGATCCTGATTCTGTGGACCCCGTGTTGAGCACATCACTTGCTCTTACTAAAATGTGGAACACGGTTGCTACCCCTGACCCGTTTCATGGTGACCTCCCTCTCTGGAATTTTCTCCCTGATGTCCCCTGTATCCCTCCATCCGTGGTCACTCGTTGGACAATGGCAGGTTTCTTGTCCCTTCGTGAAGTTTTTGTTGAAGGCAATTTCCTAGAGTGGTCAGATCTCCCTTTGGCGCTCAGGCGTGGACCATCGGCATGGCTGCAATACTCCTCACTCAGGAAGGTCCTAAAAACTAAATTCCCCGAATTTCCTTCGGTCCCACCGGATGAACCTTTGATAGCCGAACTCTGTGCATCCGATTCCTTCAAGGGGAAAGTATCCAGACTCTATAATTTAATACAGACCAGGGCCGCCCCCTCTTTTGTTAAACTTAAAATGAAGTGGGAGGAGGATCTTGGAGTCGAGATTGACGATGTGCGTTGGGCCCGTATGTGTGCTCGAACCCAAGAGGTATCATATAACTCTAGATTTAAACTACTGCAGTTCAAGTTGTTACACAGGTATCATGACACACCGACCAGACTGCATCGTATGTTTCATGAGACCTCTCCTAATTGTCCCAGATGCGGCGCCGACCAGGCTGATTACATACACATGTTATGGAACTGTCCACACCTGACACAATACTGGCAAGACGTATGCTCCACTATATCGGACATATTAGACTGCACCATAGACCCTTCACCAATGCGCTGCCTTTTTCATGACCTCCCCGGTTTGAAGCGTGACCCAAAGAAGTTGGCAGGTCTTTGTCTGATGTTGGCGGTTCGCTGTATAGTGTTGTGCTGGCTCCGCCCCAGGGCACCCACACATGCGCAGTGGCTCCGTGCAGTCACCTGGGCGCATGATACCGAGGAGGCCTGGGGGGTGACACAGCACTCGTACTCAAAACCAAGAGACATCTGGTGCAGATTCCGCGATTATATGTCTGCTTTGGCCTCAGATTCGGAGACCTCCTCTCCACCAAGCTCTTCTCAGTAACGATCTATGATGTATATACTGTCCTCATTCTGGCTGCATTCTCCCCTATTATATGCACCTGTGCTTTGTTTGGTCCTGATGCCTGTATAGTGATGCCTCTGTGTGGTGAATTGTAAAACTGATTTCATGACTTGCTTGCATTAACTGTGTATCTCTGTGTGTTGTCGAGCTCAATAAAAACAAGTTAAAAAAAAGAAAAGCCCTATCGCCCCCCCAGGATCAAAATGTATGTGTCCCCAAGACCCTGACAATTACATAGTGCACTGGATATATTGAGATGCCAGTGGGGAAGGCTACTGTATGACGGAGCATGGACAAACATGTTAGACACACGGACACCCTGAGAGGGGTGACTAAAGTATCATCCGGATGCAACATGTGTCACATGCATCACTCTCTTAGGGAACATTCAACACTAGCAACCGACCATTTCAACTTTACTCTCAAGTATAGATATATCAAACCCACTGTGTCTGCTATAGTCTAAACCTACTGTACTATATCCTGAAACCTGTTGCACTGTGAAACTTTGGCCTCACTCCCACTATACAGGACTCTCAAATCTTGCCATAGCCTCCGTCCCAATATATGGTTAAAACATCACTTTCTCTGCATCACACACAACAGAATTATAAATGTTAGCAAGTGCCACACTTAGACAGAATTGTGAACATTGGCCTGTGTCACATCTAGATGGGATTGCGAATGTTAGAACTGTGAATATTAGCACATGTCACACTTAGAACTGTGAATATTAGCACATGTCACACTTAGATAGAATTGCGAATGTTAGCAAGTACCACACTTAGAACTGTGAATATTAGAAAATGCCACACTTAAATAGAATTGTGAACATTAGCCTCCCTCACACCTAGAAGGGATTCTAAATGTTAGCAAGTGCCACACTTAGAATTGTGAACATTAGCCTGCGTTGCATCTAGATGGGATTGTAAATGTTAACAAGTGCCACACTTAGATAGAATTGTGAACATTAGCCTGTGTCACACTTAGATGGGATTGTAAATGTTAGCAAGTGCCACACTTAGATAGAATAGCGTATATTAGCCATTACCACATCTAGACTGCATTGGGAATATTACCAATGCCACATTTAGATAGAATTGTGAATACTAGCTTGCTTCGCATCCAGACAGGATTGTGAATGTCAGCCAGTGCCACATCTAGATAGAATAGCACATATTAGCCATTGCCACATCTAGACTGCATTGGGAATATTACCAATGCAACATTTAGATAGCATTGTGAATACTAGCTTGCTTCGCATCTAGACAGGGATTTGAATTTGGGCCAGTGGCAACATTTGGATATAATTGTGAATTTTGGCATGCGTCATATATGGACGGGATTGTGAATATTAGCCAATGCTGGATCTAGATAGAAATGCAGAGATATCCACGCGTCACATCTAGAAGAACCTGGAAACTTAGCACATATCACTTCTAGATAGCGAGGACAATAACCAACCCACTAACAATTTCACCCCTCTGCATACACCTCTCAAACTCTAACCAAACACAACCATAACCCTAAAGCACAGCAAACCGCGCAAACTTCACTACACCGCAACAACAAAACAAAGCACACATAGTTTCGCACAACAGCATACAATGGCTACTGATCGGAAAGCACCCCAAGCTTAGCGAACAGTGTTAACCGAACTGGAACTGCCAAGGGCACATCAACGCTCCCTTGCACTATTCCCGCTCATTCCCACTAACTCACCCTCCCGACCCCCTTTCTTTTCAGATCCGCCAGAGTGCCAGGGGACACTCCAGTGGTGATAGGGTGCGGTACAAATATCCTTTAACATTAACATCAACATTAACATGGATACCCAAACAAGAATTTGTAGAGGAGGGCGAGCAGGAAAATGTGGCTGAGGGCTCAACCATAGGGCAGAATGTTGGGAGGCAAATGATTACGTCATCCGTATCTACTGCCCTTCCCCCGGCCCAATACTGCACAGGTGAGAAACGTTAGTCAGTAAGGCAACCATACCACCCAAATCTCAGGCAGGTGCAATAGGAGATGGGCCCAATCTAAGCTAAAAGTGCAAGAATAAACAAACTGAAAATGAAACAATACATGTGCATGCACTAGACACAAATCAGATGTGCACTCAACATGAAGGATGTGAACTCTGGGTAATATATTCATTTATACATGAAGAATATTAACATGGCATCCATGAAGAATGCTAATAGCAACCTCCACTTACCATTTCCACCACCAGATATCCCGATAATACAGGGATATTCCAGGTGGCTGAGGAACGGTAGGTTCCCATTCCCGTTGAGTCCGATAGGACTCCACAGGAATGGGATCACTGAAGCACCGTTCGTGAAGGGGCCAGTGCTTCAGTGAAAAGTCTGCGTTAGGGACCTGAACTACCGGCTGGCCATACTTGTAGTTTGCCGGAAAGGGTGCCGGACCCACAAACTTATAATGACCGCCTATGTCTTTTTACTGTTAACAATTTAGAGGCATTCTCAGAAGGAGCCATCAGACAAGCGTTACCCAATCAGAACTTTAACCCCTATAGAATGTATATGTAGTGACTATTATTACCCAATCCCTGTTCCGTGCATGCTTTATAAACTGATATTATGTTTTGATGTCATTGATAACACATTGGTTTTATTAAAGCAACTGTTTTTGATAAGCACGCTGAGAGTGACGACATTTTATGCTTGTATGCTGTCCCTGCTTTATTTGGATGTTAGTAAAGCAGGGTTTGGCTTTGAACTTTGTCTACTTTCGTTATTGAGTCTGGTTTGATCTGGGTCTAAAACCTGTGTAATTTTGGGCACTTTCCACGCCGTCTTAACACTACCCACCTCTGTCTGCCTTGATTATCCTACACTTTCCCATTACTCTCCCTCCTTCCACCTCCTTGTGTTTTACAGTTGCGATGCTGGCATATATTGTTATATTGTTGAGACATGCTCCAAGAAAATCTTTGGGCACAACCAGCCTGCAATTTGATCTTTTCTGGAATGTATTTTCAAGCCAGGTCCCAGGATTATCTAAGGGCATATCTAGCATGAAATCAGTGCAGTGTTGGCATATGTTCGAGAGGTGGAACTAGTGGTCTTTGTTTAGCACAAGTATCATATATTTTGCAATTGCTGAAATATGCTGTTGGGACAGTGTGATTTTCATTGGGCCGAAACATCATGAAAGCGGGGCCGCACGGACATGCACATTCATTATAATTATTATTGTTATTATTATTATTATTATTATTATTATTATTATTATTATTATTATTATTATTATAGAGGTATTTATTGATGTGGTTTAGGGAAACAATGGAGCACTTTTTAAGTAATGGGGGAAGTACATGATGCAGGAAGCACAGATACAAGGGTGCAGAGAGGCAACAAACGGTAATGGGGAGGGTGGAAATTCAACAACATGGGATCTACGAGCAACATCGGAAGGAAACAGGGGGAGCAGATTCTCCAGTCTTATGTTTGATGGGGAGTGGAATGTGCGTGGGTCTAAGTGTTAGAAGGAGCTATTCCTTCATGAGGAGAGTCTTGTGCTCCTTCCTGAAATGTAGATGCAAGAGGGTGAGTCTGGTGTTGACAGAGAGGTGGTTCCAGGATCTGGGGGCATCGACAGAGGGGGGCTTGTCTTCTGGTTCGTTACTTCCTGCGCTGATGGAGTTCAAGTCTGCACATGCCCTCTATTCTGGTGGATTGTTTTCCACTTCAGAGATGCTGAGCTTCTCAGCGAAGTAGCTTAGGGACTTGTGGAAGTCAAGCCCCATATTTTATTTGCACATAAGCAGAATTAACATGTGTTTAACATTGCAAAGCTGGCATGTGTGGTTGAGACAGGCCGTGTGATTTTATTTTAGTACAAAGCAGCAAGAGAATGCATTTTTACTGTGGCAATTCTGGCATACATTGGTGATAACGCGAATCAAGATATTGTTTGGACACATATAGCATGGAAATGCACTGTGGAATTCTCCTGTGTATTTGGGCAACACAGTAAGAATTGGAATAATGTATGCAGTTCCCAAAAAAATGAATGTTAATTCTAAGATTCTTAAAAATGTATTGCTAGGCAGAACAAGAAAACCATAAACCTTAATTGTTTTTATTAAAAAAGGTACACCTTCACACACAATGTATAACTAATTCAGTCACAAATACTTTGAGATTTTTAATTGCTCCAGAGGTGGCCTCAGCAAACTAGACTCCTCGTGCAGGTCAGAAAGACTGTGAATAAATCAGTCATTGGATGGCGGACAACTAATAAAGTTACCTGAGAGGTTACTCCAACCTATCCAGAGGTCTTTACATTAAGGAGCATTACATTTGGTAATAATAGCAGCTATTATTATAATGTTTAGAGGCAGGCGGAATCTAGCAAGAAGCTCTTCGTAAAAATCCTGATATCTTTATTCGATGGACAAAATGCACTTGAGGACACTAATGTGATCTGGCAGCAATTGGCCATCAGGTGCCTGTTCCTAGTCTCATGTCTGAAACACATGATTATAGTCAGGACAAGGAACCTACAATATTGACTATTGAGTGAAGGTAACAATCTCAACAACGTAATTGCCGGATTGTATTTGTTGATAAGCTGCAGTGCCACCATATAGAAATACCTCAACGGAAGGCACCACGAGGAGCTCCTTCATGAGAAGAGAGGTCTTGTTTGGTAGTGCCCTGCTAGGCAGGAAGTCTGTTTACCAGACTAGGGAAACCTGTGACCATATGCCACCTGCAGGGAAAGTAATGAATCCTGCACAATGATGTGGCGGCCTGGCCGGATGTCCATGAAAAAATAGAATGTGAAATGTACGAGGGAGAAAAAAAGAAAGTTATTTGAACGAAAATGGCTTTCAGATTTTTCTCCCATGGACATTTCTGTCAACCCGCTCCCCCACCCCCTTACTCACCGTTTGCCGGCAAACTTCAGTGTGTGCCGCCGACTCCCTGTATCCCTGCCACTCCTGTTCCCTTCACTTACGTGGATGGGAATCAGCGCCATAAGGACCTTGCTTTTTTTGTCTTTACTGTTTTGGAAGTGGGTGACACCCCTGCCACACCTGATGTCATTATAGCGAACAAGGATGGGGGGGATAACCTTGCAACCCCTGCTTTCCCTGTTTCCTAAAATGGTCACGTATGGTAGAATTGTTCGAAATGTTCGCATGTATGAAATTTTGGTACATAGGAAATTCAATTCGAACATTCGGTTTTATTCGACATTTTATACGGATACCGACCAGTCCACTGGAGTCCAAAGACTAACTAGAAGCCCTGTGACAAAGGCCTGGCAGCATAGCCACTCGCCTATGAAGGCAAATGTAAGGGGACTTTGGCAGCCAATAGCAAATCAGTGTATTGTTAGATTTTCTGCAGGCAGCACAAATACGTATACCAAAACAAACATGTACTCTCCTTGCTTACATCCAAAGTTGAGTAACATTGAGTCACTGCCACCGTTCTCTCAAAATCGAATGTTTTTCTTTTTTTTTGTGCAATATTTATTTTAAAAAGATTACAATATCACAAACATATTTACAATAAAATATAAACATCATGTAATAATCACATAAAATCAACTTAACTATATACATCAGAAACACCCCCCTTCCCCAGGAGCCACGATACAATCAATAAAACAAATCTAATACAGTAACAGAAATTTGCCCTAGATCTTATTAAATAATGCTTCTTTCTTTTCTCTCCGATACAGCACTCTCTCCATATCAGCTAGAGAATGCATCTCAGCAATCTATTCCTCAATAGTAACAGGGGTAGATGTTTTCCAATGTCTCAAAATTAGCTTCTTCCCCACCATTGCCCCACGAAAGATCCATTTCTTCTGAGAAGTTGTCAGGTCGTCCAACAAATCCCCACTACCTAGCACTACGGTCTTAAAATCCATATGAACCTTCTCGTCAAGAACCTTTTCACATATCTGTTCAAATTCAAACCACAGACCTCTCACCCTTGAGCACTCCCACAACATATGCTCAAAGGTGCCCATCTCATGTAAACATGCACAACATTCATGCACAACACTCATCCCCCTCTTCATCATTCTCTCAGGCGTCCAATATGTCCTATTCAAGATCTTTATTTGACGCAATCTGTCTGCAAGACTCAAAGAACACAACTTCACATTCTCACAAATACACGTCCAATCATCCTCCGTAATATCTTCTCCAATTCTACGATTCCAATCCAATCTTAAAGCCTCATTAGGCTGATAGTTCGACACAGCCAACCTATAAACATAACTAACCAGGCCACATCCACTCACTCCAGGCTCCCAACCCAGCATATCCGTATTGATTTTCTTTCCCATATCCACAATCCCCACCGCCCTCCTGCTCTTCCGATAATCTGCCAGGCTAAAAGTAGGAATGCCATACTTCAACTGTTTCTCCCTAGCCGTCAACCAATTCACGCCATTGAACAGATCACCAATCCACCGCACCCCAGCCAGGTACCAATCATGCCAGAACAACATTTTCCCCTCATGTGTAATACTTGAATTCAGCCAAATCAAAGCACTCACACAAAGCCACCCATGAGGTCCTCAAACTCCTGGTCAGTGGGTTTACCATCTTAGCTTGACGTGGCTTACTGGTCAGCACAGCCCCAGGCAACAAAAGTCTTACATGGCTAGACTCTACACACACCCACTCATCTTGCTCCGATTTGAAAAAAGCAAATATATACCAAGACATAAAAGCCAGATGGTACGCCTTGAAATTAGCGGCCCCCAGCCCACCTTTAGATAAAGGTAATTGCAGTTTGCTAATTTTCAGACGTGGCGGTTTACGGTCCCACAAGAATTCCTGCAGTCTGTCCAACTCATGCCAAAAATGTTTCTCAATGTCTAATGGGACCATACTCAGAACAAAGTTTATTCTAGGAGTCGACACCATTTTCAAAGCGTTCACCTTCCTCCAAAGGTAAAGGTTCAACAAACACCATTGTTCCAATTCCAATTTGAAATTAGTGCACCCCATGGTCATATTTAAACTCACAAAATCAGCTACATTGGGCAAAATCCAAACCCCCAAGTACAGTAGTTTATCAGCACACCACCTAAAGCCCAACCTGGTAATAAATTGTTTGTCACACATCGGCACCAATGGTAAAACCTCATATTTTGCCCAATTGATCTTGTTTCCAGAGCACAGGTGAAAGGACTCGAGAATGTTCATAAGAACCGGCACTGACTCTCCAAGGTTCTTAAGGACCATTAATAAGTCATCAGCGTATAACCAAATTTTTTGCTGCATACCCCAACAATTAATGCCCTCTAGTCCCTCCTCATTTCTCAACATTATAGCCAAAGGTTCAATACTAAGAACAAATAACAAAGGTGACAGTGGGCAACCTTGTCTCGTTCCAATGCAAACGATTTTGATCTCTGACCATTAGTTTTAACATCAGCTGTAGGCCTGGTATACAGCAGTTTAATCCAAGAACAGAACTGAATCCCAAAACCCATCTTATCCAAAACTTTAAACATGAATTGCCAATCAACTCTATCGAATGCCTTCTCCGCATCAAGTGATAGGACAGCCGAGTCTTCAGACAACTCTGACGCTTTCGCAATAGTACAAAGCAGTGTCCGCATGTTACTGGACGTCATCCTACCTTTAACAAAACCAGACTGATTCTGATCTATCAATTTAGGCAAAAGATTTTCTATTCGCAGAGCTAGAATCTTAGCCAAAATCTTATTGTCCACATTAATCAAACTAATCGGTCTGTAACTGGACGCCAGTGATTCATCCCTGCCTTTCTTTGAAAAGACAGAAATAGCAGCATGTCTAGTAGTGTCAGGAAGTATACCCTTAGCCTTGGAGGTCACATACATGTCCGTCAACAGAGTCAACGCAGAATTAGGCAACCACCTATAGAGTTCCACTGGCAGTCCATCTGGCCCCGGTGACGTACCAACATTCAATTTTGATATTGCCTTCTTGACCTCATCCACCGTGATATCTCCCTCCAGTAAAGTAGCCTCTTCCCCAGAAATATCTGGGACTTGAATACCCTCCAGAAAGTCTCCATTCGCCGCGTCAATATGGGTTTCATTTCTGTACAAATCCTCATAAAACTGTCTGAATACATCATTTATACCCTCCGGAGTGAATGTGACCTGACCATTAGAGTCGATAATAGACAAGATCGAGCGCTCAGACTCCCTCAGTCTCAATCTGTACGCTAACCAGCGATCACATTTCTCCCCATGTTCAAAGTAAGCACATTTTTGATGGAAATACTTCTTATCCACCCTAATAGATATTAGCTCCTTCAACTCCCTTTTCAGCCTGTTTAACTCGGGAAGCAACTTCACTCTCGTAGGATCCACCATCAAAACCCCTGACAAGTCCCTAATCTTCAGCTCCAGTATATTCTGTGTATTGTCCCATTTCCTCTTCAAACCACTCGCCAGACTAATAAACATACCTCTAACCGTGCACTTGAATGCCTCCCAAACCATGTCAGATCCAACTTCTCCAGTACAATTCTCCTCAACAAAATAGTCAATTTCGGTTGTAATTTTTTCCGTCTCCTCTGGATTGTCCAACAATATGGTATTTAGTCTCCAAGATTTAGATCTACACATAGTGTAACTCCACTTCAAATCCACCGAAACATGAGCATGGTCAGTCAGCACAATATTGCCCATGTCACTTCTTTTATAGTTTTGTAACAAGTCCCCTGCCATCAAAACCATGTCAATTCTGGAATACGTAGCATGTGTGCCGGAATAGAAAGTATATTCTCTCACTGAAGGATTGTCAATCCTCCAACAGTCCTTTAGATTATGTTCCTCCAGCTGATCCTGTAAAGCCCGGGATTGCATGTCCACCCTTCTGCAATATCTGGTACTACTCCTATCCATAGCAGAGTCAATAACTGTATTGAAATCCCCCCCCCAAGATTATGTTACTAGACTTAAGGTCTTGAATTGCTTGAGCCACCTTTCTGAAAAAGGTACCATCATCTGACGTTGGAGCGTAAACATTACAATAGGCCACTTATTTGCCCTGAATATTAGTTAAAATAGCAACCATTCTACCTTCCTTGTCACATATTTCTCTAACAACCCTAATCGGTGCATGTTTCTTAATAAGAATAACCACACCCCTTGACCGTGACTATAAACCCTCCCTACCCAACCTTTCCTCAAACCATCCAAATCACCCTGTCTCCTGGAGAAAATAAACATCCCCTTTTAAGTCATTCAAATAAGTCAAAACTTTCCGTTTTTTCTGAACATTGTTCAGACCGTAACCCGTTCCATGAGACAACTCGCATTTGATCCCCCATTAACATATACAGCTTATTCACTCCCACCCAATGCAAAGATGATCCCTGCAACCGACCTTTAGAATTATTTGTGGCCCCAACCGGAAACCCCAACCCCCCCCTATTGAAACAGATGCAAAACAACAAGAACAGCGTATAGAAAACAATTCATAAACACATTCCAAGAGGTCCAACACCCTGGACCCATCTCCTAAATAACCTGAACTCCCCAATAAAACCCCTGTAACCCAAAATAAGGCAACCTCAAAGTTAAATCAATTAAAATTACATCAAAAACTCAATATCCACAGCGATAACCTCAACGTAAATCCACAACAGTGCCGCCACCACATTCCAACCCAAACCAGGCCATACCACACACTTGAAACAAGCTGGTCCTTCCCATAACCGTATCCCCAGCATAAAATTCAACACTGCTTCCTCAACCCAAAACACCACACACCACAACCGAGAAATGACACTACACTGAGAGTCCAAAAAATAAATGAAGCATAGAACAAACAAAAGCCCCAAGTAAACAGTCATCAGATTGAAGCAACATTGTTGCAGCCCCAAACAGATAAAACAATGTAAAACAACATAAGCCATCAACATCATCAAAATGAAACACCATTCACAAGGAAAACACCAAACATGTCACGGATATAATCCTCAACCACTGATGATGTCTCGGAGAAATCAAGGCATTCAAATCGATGTGACACATAAATGCAGCTTTTATCCCCCACATCGCCCCAACATCGCAATTGGAAGCATCAAGCAAAGTCGTCATAAAACAAGATGCACATTGCATAGTAAAGCCCCATAAGTAACCAAATGAAATGTCATGAGCATGACCCAACCCAACTAAAGGTAACGGGCACAGGCCCCTCATAACATTCCATTTTGGACGAAGAGAGGAATTCTAGTGAACAACTTCAAGCAGCCCATATTGTCTGAAATCCTGATGCCAGTCCCACTGCCGCAGACACTAAAAGAAAACAAGGCCTGCAATAACCATGTGTCAATGGCCAATGTATGTCATAATTGATTAAATGTCTAGGACAGGAGCAATAATTCCACAAAACAAAATCTGCTCAACATATAATTAACACTCCTGAACATTTCACAGTGTACTGCCAGACTAAAGTATCTATGACAACTAGATAGCAAAAACTAGCCATTCACACCTATGAAAGCACTCAAACGGATGTCCCAGCAGCACCCTACAGCATCTGATTATCACCTCAGTACCCACAAAAGCCGACACACCACCACATCGTAGCTGTGCAGGCCTACGATCTTCGGCACACAGACTCACACCATAAGGGGGATACCAGTGTCAGCTTCCCCCATTCGCCTCATTGAGACCAGCACCCATGAGCCCCAGTTCCCCAAGTGCACAGGAGTAATTAGTAATTACCTCAACAACCCAGGCAAGAGTACAACAACCCGTCCAGCTACACATAACTCAGTACATTGAGATACAAGGGATATAAAAGCCTGCGAGCACACCATAGAGCACTCAGCAGCTACCCAGAAAACTCACAGCGAACCGAAGATTTCAGCAGTAAAAATTCATCCCGTGAACTACAATACATCCCGGCCCTGCCTCGAGTGGAAAAAAGTTGTTAAAAACCTCAGGATTCAAATAACCCAACCACGGACCCCCAGTACTAAATGAAAACCCATTAGAATTCCCAAACACCAAAACCAGAGTAAAGTCCATGTACAATTCGTAGCAATTGTTGAGTACAACATTTCAACCCGCCTAGTGGTTAGCAGCTGCATGACAAAAGAATGGGTTTTAAAGACATTCATTCCGTAATCCATTAAGCGTTGATAAACATACAGGAAGGATGGAAGTTTCTAACCCTGCCAAAACACGAGGAAAGCTCATACTCAAGCGTTATGGCTGGTGCTGATGCTGCGATTAACTATATGTTGAATACTGAGTACTCCAAGCAAACTGAGCACATATGTCACCTTTGGGAGAGGACTGAATAACAATGCAAAATAACGTGCTGACATCCACTAACACGCACTGTCTGGCACAGCAAAAGAAAGCCAGAACAAGAACAAAGAGGCTCACAGAAAAACCAATCCATCTGGCCCAAAGTCAAAAAACCCATGCATATAATGTCTCTGGCGCTCATTGCTCTTCTTGCTGCTTCTTTATTAATTAATTATTTTGCATTTGACCCATGCACACCCCATCCCTCTATGGCTACAGTCTGTAAAAAGTTTCATCATGCCTTAGTGTTTCAGTGAATAACCAATTGCGCTTAGTGAAAAAAGGTTGTGACGTTAAAAGTGTCCTACAGAAGTGGCCAGTATTGATTTGCAGATACATTAAGGATAAAAAGGCACTCCAGTTCACTAGCTGTACTCGGGTAACAGAGCGATCTTAAGAGGAATTCAATCCGCTGATAAACCCCAGGCTTCTCTTCAGAATGTTAAAGGCCAAGTAGTGGCAGAGGAGCCATTACCCTCTGCCCTCACGCTGCTGGCGCTCAGCAATAGACACACAAATCAAAAATGGTTTATCTGGTCTTCCTCATGCGTTGTGTGGTTGGTTGTTTGTGTTACAGTGTCTCCGTCATCTCTCTGCGCCATTCTAAGTGCAGCTCGTCTGGCTGTGGAACGCTGGGATGTTCTTAATGCAAAGTAGGGCAGTTCTCAAAGGAGCCACGAGAAAGAGTGTAAATGAAAGAAGAAGAAAAAGCACATTGGCCGCAAGCCTCCAATTCAGGGCGAAAAGTGAAAACGTCATTAGGGGTTAGCAGAGTGCAGGTGAACGTCGTACACAGCTACGCAACTGGCTGGTAAGAGGTGGACTACTTTCGCCGGGCTTTGGTTGAAAAGAAAGGTTTTGAATAGAATCTGGGGGGAAATGGCAGCCATTAAAAAGTACGAAGGCAGTTGAGAGGGCACTTTTTAGTATCAGTGACGGCCAACGTTAATTTGTGTCCTCGGATTCAGAGATGGAAGTGTAGTATAAATCATTGGTATGCCATACCACTCGTTTTATTTTTTTTTTACTTGTCCAGAGTACCTTTAGTTCAAAGGCTCAGGAACGCGTCCTGGACACTTTCACTTTATCTTTATCCTGAGCCAAATATAGAATCTGTTCAGGCTGGACATTCAAGCACTGCCAGTTTCCCAAGACTCAGCTAGGCAACACAGCATCCATGGCTCTGCAGGTCTTTAAGGTGCCCAGGTTGCAAACCCATTTCCTTTATCAGTGGCATCATGGGACATTTCCAATGAAAGTGCTCGCAAAGCACCACCTTGCACATCTGTGATAGTTAAAGTGAACAACACAAAGCACTCATTTAGAGATCTGCATTTCTCTCTTCGTTTATTACCCAACTAGATTTTTCAGGTTGGCAACATCTTTCATTTTGGGACTTATAGTTTATCATTCAGGATGCGAAAATTAAAGCTGCAGTGATATTCTTTTGGCCTAACGTACTTCTACTAGGATTTACATGCTGTCACGTGGCTTTATTGTGCAATTTGTTTTTTTTGTAAGTAAACTCTATAAAACATTATTACTGTAGACCTTGAAATCAAACTATTTGAGCCAAAGTGAGTGAACCTTACTCACCCCCTCTCAGCCCCCCTCCACACTCCCGGCCATCTGTCCGACCATCCCACTCCCTCCTTTTTTGGGTGCAGCTGGAGTACCACTAGTTCCTTTTTGCCACTTCCACCCCTGCTTGGATGTCGAACATGGAACACGTATAGAATGTCTTCAATGCAGGGATTACTTTAAGTCCTATTGTAACGTATCCAACAGCATCAGGCTGACACAACGCTCTAGACCCACCCGAGCAACCTATCCAAACCGCCTAGCCACTCCCAGATTCAAGCTCCAAAAGGCAGGCGGTAGAATTTTCCTCACGCTTGCCAGCAAACTCTGGGACTCGCTGCCTCTCCCACTCAGAGCTCAAGACTCGTTTTTGGTCTTCAGGAAACAACTCAAAACTCACCTCTTCACCCAAAGTTTAAGTTTCCAAGCACCCCCTCTCACCTAGCTCATCTCCACCCCGCCGCTCCTACCTGTACTCGAAAACTTTGTTTGTTATTTTTGTCTCACACCTTCTATCTTGTAAAGCCATTATCTTCACTGTGTTTGTCTTGTTCTTGCTATGCAACAACTGTAACCACCACACTCTGTAAGAAAGCGCCCAGATGCCTTTGGGCTTGGCGCCTTATAAGCTTCAAAATAAATAAATAAATAAATAATGTACCTGTAGCATTGACAAATGTAAAATCACAGAAATTAAAATGACCGGTAGCTTCTCCAACGATAGTTATAACTACCCATCAATGAGGCCTGGCCCCCAACATGACAAGCAGGGGCTCAGTGAGGGATATCAATAACCTGACCTCTAATGAAAGCAGAATCAAACCTTGCAAATGCTCAGCAGAGGCTATGACCTGTTCACCCACACACTCCTTGACGATAAGCAGTGGGAAGTAGCATTCATCTGGAACGTCCATCCGGCAGGAAACCCCTCAGAGGCACCGACGCGCGCGCAGCCCAGCTTGCCAAAGGTCGACGTCTGTTTTTACTTGCTCCCTTACCACCTCTTATGAAGGTGATTTGGGCAATTACTCAAAAGGACGTCTCTTTTAGCAGTGGAAAAATGAAGTTAATTCTCCCTCCTAATTAGGTGCAGAGAAGAAATAGAACGGCTCATTATCCTGGGCCCGGGGATAAAGAGCTCTAAGCGGCTGTGGGCCCTCTGGGATATAGTGGGAGTTGCTTAGGAAGACTTTCTCACAGAAGCAGAGGCTGATGGTGTCTGACTCTTTGTATTTGGGTTATGTTAAACAACATTTTCACACAGTGTTAATGAAATCCCAGACACCTTGAAGCATGTATGATGCAATGTGACACAGCAGAGTGCCCTATTGGAGCTCCAGGGCACTAGGGCAGGCAACCAATAAATTGCAGTCGCCCCAGGCACGGTGTGAAAAGGTTGCTTTACTGTGCAAGTTCTTTGCTCATAAATGCACTCTAAAGTGATTACTGCCCTAAAGGCTTTGGAATACTTCAATTCTCTTAACCCATTCTCCTCCACTTCCTTACAGTGCTGGCCTCCATACATAGGGTAACCAGATTTCGAAAAGAAAAAACCGGGACAGGCCACCGATATAGAAGCAGGACTACAGCTTCAGCGGTGAAACTGTAGTCCTACTTCTAGGTGGGTGGCCCGTCCCATGTCATTTTGCAGCACCCGGGGTCCAGAGGCTATTTTAAGTTTAAAAAACCCATCCAGGATTTGAGGATCGGGTTTAAACCATCCCAGTTTTTGGCAATCATGATATCCGGCCAAAAACCGGGATGGTATCCACCCAATCCCCAAATCCCGGGACAGTGTTTTTAAACGTAAAAACGATTGGGACCCCAGGACGGAGGTGAAAATACCCAGACAGTTCCTGCAAAACCGGAACGTCTGGCCACCCTGTCCATACATCTCCCCCCTTTAACTTGTCCCCAGGAAGCATTCTGGGGCTGCAGTGTTAGGGGAGAAGAGAAAGGTGGAAAGGCAGATGTGGAGGGGATGATGGGTGGCACAGTGTTCTTTGGCACTGTGCGGTATAACTGCACCTTCACAGGGTGTCTTTGCTTCTGCCGAAGTGCTGAGTTCTTATGGAGGGCACATCACACTCGGAGCTCGTGACATAAAGGCACTGGTTGAAGTGAGCAGGAACTGTCAGGAGCGGAGTACCACTACTTGTATTTTTTACTGTTAACAATTCAACTACTTTTTACAACCATTGTCACCATCCTGGAGTGGTTATTATTGAAGTTTAAACATACCTCTTCATTTTACCACCCTAAAGCAGATAAAGCTAAGCTAAAAGCGGTTTTACCATACATTTGCAATGCTTGAATAATAACTCAGCCTATATTAACCCCATCTGTCTTCGTCTTAACTATCAGAAGCTGGAGAAGGCTCTGCTAATACTAAGACATTGGGCCTCATTACAAGATTGATGGTAGTCATGGCGCTATTTGCGCCATGACTGCCACCAATAACGGGTCCGGCACCAATGTTGTTCAATGCAGACTTACCGGGCTCAATGGGAATGAGGAGTGCGCTAATAACGGGCTCGCGACTTGCAAGCCCGTTATTAGCGCCCTGGTCCCTTAGCGAGACCCGTAAGGGACGTGTGGTCTGACCACACGTTCCTTACGGTCCCTGCCAAGGGACCTTGGAATAGGGCGGTAAGGGATTACCGGCACCGGTCTCCTTACCTGTGCCCGGTATCCCTTACCGCCCATGTCGTAATGACCCCCATTATCTCTCACAGCATCCATCTCAAGTGATTAGATGATACAGTTGATGAAGGGCCAGGCCATTTCTACAGGCTTTTATTTTAACATTAGATAGATAAATGGGATTTGCCCCTTCATGTCACTGGACAGGTGTGCAGTTATGGTAGAATCCTTAGGCCCTTATTCAAAGGGTTTTCCAATGGGGTTTGCCATTAAATAACTCTGTGAATTAGGCCCTTAGTGACTAGTCACTTGGATCACTGTAATGCAGTCATTTGGGATATTTCAGGACCACAGATTGTTTATCCCTAGCACTCTGTCATAAAACAGGAGATAAAAGATGTTCAGTCTTGGGATGCAGGTTTTGCTATGGGGGGGCGTAAAGGGGCTATAGCGCCAGGTCTTTTGGTTGTAGCCCCGGATCGAAGCTCAGGGACTACAACCAAAATGCTATAGCTAGCCCCGAATCCCGCTAGTCCCGACATTAGCTTAGCCCCTGATATTTTCCAGGCCTAGCAACACCCCTGGTAATAAATTACGAAATTTGCCACTCCTAACTTTAACACGTGACAAAGCCTTTCAGAATCTTCCAGCCCTTCCTCGGTTCACCCATCTCATGTAATTTTCCAGCTGAACGCTAAACGATCTTTGAACAGCATTCGGCTCACTCGATAATTTAACACAATGGCCCTCATTACGACTCCTGCGTTAACCAATGGCGCTAATAGCACCATTGGTTAACGCTGGTAACTTACTGATTCTGCCAATGGTATATGGGGAATTACCACCCCATTCCAAGGTTGGCAGGGCGGTAATTCCCCATTTACCATTGGCCCTTCCCCATTCCCATTTTTGCCCCATAGGGCTCAATGGGACTGGGGAAGGCGATAATTACGGTACCGCAAATTGCAGTACCGTAATTACCTCGAAAGTCCCTTTGCAGGTCCCTACTTTAACGGCTGGTCCAGACCAGCCGTTAAGGTCGGGAACCGCAAAGGGACCTCGTAATCAGGCGTTAAGGGTTTAACGGCGCCGACACCTTTTACGGCGTCATTAACCCCTTAACGCTAGGGTCATAATGAGGGCCAATTACTTCCTTCCTCTTTTCCGCTCATAACAATGACCATTTGACAAACTCTGATCTTCAATGACCCACACTGCAGCCTCACAGAAACGCACCTTCAAATGCTGTTTTCACTCTTCGCTGGCAAGCCACAGCCAGTGTATTTTGTTTATTCACCTACTGCACCATTTTAGAATGTTAAGGCCTGCAGCCCACAAATCTAACCCCTACATCAGCAGTTGGTTCAAAATCACCAATTCCTACTCCTGCAACCACCCCCTTTGTTAGTAAACCATGTCAGTAATTCATGTTAATAACCCACATATCACGTTACAGAGTACATACCATGTGTTGCATGTCAGAAGTATTGCCACACAACTTCCCTACAGGTTACTTGTGGCACATATACATAAAAAGGGGGTACTGTTAGGGAGAATTCTCATTCTATGGCTAATTTCCCTTACCTAGTGAGTCCCTCAGCAGCTTTGCTGGATCTCTGGAGTTATTTCTTTCCACTTGGTAAGAGTGTGAGCTTTTCCCCCACTCTTACACCTATTTTGCTATGTGTCTTTTACCTGTTTTTACGATTGTGAGCTCTGAAGTACACCACTTCAGTAGCCCCCTTCTTTGTGTGTGTCACCCAGCACCTTCAGTGCAGTGACACAGGGTTGTTGTTCAGACTTCCCACCGACTCCATTTCTGAGGTGACTACTGTCCCCATGAAAAGGGTAAAGTTACCATTAACTTTACTTAGTCAAATGTAACCACAGATCCAGTAAAATCTTACATGGAGTGCTGGAATGGTTAACTCTTAACTCATTTTATCTGTACCTCCTCGAGCATTGTTTCGCTCTTTTAACATTTAGACATGGCTGGTGGCAGTGGTATCTACCCTAAATTTCTACCGCGGTTATCTTATATAACCGTGGTAATATTGTAGGCTATTGTGTTAGCCTCAAACTTAAACCTGCTTGACCAAATCCTTTTTTCTTTGGCTCCGGTGCAGTTTATTCGCCATTTCTTTTTGTTAAACTCCTTATTGTGTTTTACTTTGCGCGGCAAACTACGTTTGCCTTCTTTGTTCACTGTCTTTTGGCGGGCTTCTACCTGAAGCCCTCCTAAAGGCGCCTGGGTGTCTAGGTGGGCTGAATGTGAGGGAGGGGTGTAGTCACCCCCTGCACCGAGTATCCTAGGAAACCCAAGTCGCTCTTTGTCATGTTTGACCAAGGTGGTTGTCCAGGCTGGACAACCCCCTGCTGAGTGATTGACAGCTAGGCTGTATGAATGTTTTTTTTTTTTGCATAAAAGGCAGGTCTCTTGGGCTGGAGGTCAGAGAGTCGCCACTGGAACTACAAGGAACCGACGAGAAGTGGAGAAGAGGTCGACTGCTGCAACTACCCCGTACTGGTGAAGCCGTGCTGCAGTCCTGAGCTACCCTTCAACGACTAAGAGGCGATCCAGTCCGGATTCTTCTTCCCTTGAGCTTGGTGGGGATAACCAGCTCATCTTCTTCAGCCAGAGGTCGCATTCGTGGTCGAAATCGCTGCACACTGCTGTAGTGGTCCGGATAGCCACCTGAAGACCCTCTCCTGTTTTTAAAGGGCGCACCTTTTATTAATTGTCGCTGCTGCCGGCCTCATCCTTGTGTGGTGCGGACCCCCTCATCATCCTTCTTCGTGTTGAAGCTGCAGGAAAGCGTTGGTCTGCGGGAAACCAACAGGAACAACTGCCGTGGCACCAGCTTGGTTCTTTGAGAAAGGTACTGTGTCCTGTTTGAGGAATTTTGGGTGAAATCCCTATTTCTCTACTTTAAGGCTTGTCCTTACTTTTCCCTGCTTCTTATAACTTTTGCTTTCGAACATTGACAATATCAAAGTACTCTTGGCAACGTTGAATCTTGAACTGTCCGACTGTGTGATCCTCGACAACAGGCACCCGGTGTCATTTGACTTTGGCTCTGGCCCGTTGACTCTAGAATTCCTGTCTATGTGTGTTCTTCGATTCTGTCTGCCTAACTAACATATTGCCTGTGATTTTTGCCCCCAACTCGCTCTGGGTATCTCGGTTGCTAAGTGTGTTTTTGCCCCGGTACCATTTCTTGCCGCGGATACGCGTTTATCTAATAGACCGAACTGTCAAAAAGTGATCGCAATTGTATTCACGGTAACATGTTCTGTTTCATAACACCGGTCCATTCAAACACAGGGTACTTACCTTGAGTAATACTGTACAAAGTGAATTGGTTAGTTGTAGTATATTTTAAGTGTGGTTTTTTTAATTAATAGCAGTGTCGTGTTGATAACAAATGGTTTAAAAATAAATGTACTTATATTTTTTACCTAAAACATTGAGTCAGTGTTTGCTTGAATCACAGTAATTGTGGTCCCTTTGTGTAATCTCTTTTACTGCTCATATACTCTTGAGATAAGCCTGGCTGCTCCGCTACTGCTACCACTTTAGCATAGTAGTACAGGCTTGTACCAAAGGTAAAACCTGTATTGCCACCTGTAGTCCTAATTGTGTGTAGTGGTCCCTAAGGGCACTGCACAGGATTCTGCCTAACACTGGTGTACAGCAGTGAGGATTTGGAAGTAGAGTGATTACACTTAGAGTGCTGCTATTGCTTGCGTTCAACTAACCACAAGGCTAACACCACTAATTCTATTTAACTAAGAAATCATGTCAAATATGGAAAGCTACACTGAAGAGGGTCTTTTGAACTACACTGCTGAGGTTTTGAGAACCGTGTGTAGGGAGAGGAGTCTCTCTGGTAAAGGAAAGAAATCTGAATTGATTGCAAAGTTAATAGGAAAACAAAGTCTGGAGAGTGGGTCAGAAGGGCCTATCCCTCCAGCAAATGTGGATACTGATGTTCTCTGATTCTGAGAGTGTTGATTTGGAAGAAGTAGATGAGTCCTTGTTGGGTAACCCTACAACTCCTTTGCCTGCTCAGAAAGCACAACCTCTGTCCACTGGGACCCCCACAGGTCCTGCATTTACTCCTGAATTTATTGCACTTGAGAAAATGAGACTTGAATTGTAAGTGAAACGTATTGATGCACAAACTGCCATGAAACATCAAGAGTTAAGGCTCAGAGAAATGGAGCTGAATCATGAACTACAGATGAAGAAATTGACTGTAGAAAATGCTTCTCTCCCAGAGTCTTCTAGGTCTGCCAGCCCTAAGAGACCCCTTATGCCAAAGGAAATTATTGGTATGTATGAGACTAAGCTTGATGTTTTGGATTGGTTAGCAATCTTTGAGTACAACCATGGGATTCAAGGTTTCTCAGGAAATCTGCTGATTCCCTGGCTTTTCTCTAGGCTTACTCCTGTTGCAAGTGATGCTGTAATGGAGGAGGATAAACAGGATTATAAGTGTGTGAAGCTAGCATTAATAGCTAGATTTGGGAAGACCCCTTCCCAGTATCTTAAGAGGTTTAGAATCCTCAAAAAGCATGATGGTACCCCTTGGGCTACATGGGTGTGTGAATGTTTAAAAAACTTAGATGGTTGGGTTAAGGGTTACAAAGTGAACACTTATGAAGGTTTGAGGAATCGTGTAATGTTGGAGTCTATTTTTGATGTCTGTTCCCCTGAGTTTAGACAGCACTTGGCTGATTCAAAGGAGATAGATCCTAAGAAACTAGATAAGGCTGCTGACATGTGGGTTGCCAACAGGGCCACTCACAAGGATTCTGGGGCAACTCAGAAGAAGGATGAGGGAAAGTAGGCAAAGAAAGACAACAAAGAGAATTCCAATAATCCCAATCCAAAAGAGGGCCCCAAACATAACCAGGGTAAGCCACAAGGGAAACTGAATCAGGCTAGTGTACCATGTGGTCCCAAACCAGATGGAGGTCAGAGTAAACCCCCATTCCAGAGAGCATTTGGAAAATGCTTTGTTTGTGGGCTACCTGACCATTTGAAAGGAGATCCCAGATGTAAGGGTAAACCTTCAGGGATCAACACTGTCTCCTTAGCCTTCTCCCAGGTGGATGAAATACCTATGACCAGTGAACACTTTCAGTTACTAGCTGATGAGCCCATGAGAGTCTCAGTTAGTGCTTCTTTAGTGTCCTTGGGTCTTTGGGAACAACAGAACTTAGATGTCTGTAACTCAATCCCAGATAATACTAAAGAGTATTACAAAGATAGTGTGTTCTTGTGAATGGTCAGGAGACCCCTGCCATCAGAGACACTGGAGCCAGCATTACGGTGGTTGATTAATGTTTTTTCAAGCTGGAGGATGTTGCTAAGGCACCCAAACACTGAACCAATTTAGTTGGAGGCCCTGTGCAAATGGTTCCCCAGTTACCAGCTCTCATCCAGTGTAATGACATGACTGTCAGGATACCTGTAAGTGTGCAAAATAGCGTACCTGGGAGGGTCCTGCTGGGTAATGACCTTAAAACTCTTGGAGTTGTGTCTAGTACCCCCAATTCCCCCAGCAAAAGGAAGCGGGAGCTCACAAGGTCTGCAAGGGAGAGAACCTTGAGAGGCTCTCCTGGGGACATGATAGAGGAAACTATCACCCCAACTCCACAGGACCTACGTACTGCCATTGCAATGCAAGGAAAGACCAAGGGGAAACCCAAGTCTGCCAGCAAGAAACCAATAAGCACTCCTGTGCCAGAAGGACATCTCCGAGACTGTCCAAAGTCACATCTGTGACTCCCACACCAGCTGAGGCTGTGAGGTTCCACCCTGTATGGTCAAACTAGATACTGAGGAATCAGATCTAGAAGAAGATCTTCCCTTGGTAGGAGATCTAGACCCTGTTGACCATCCTGCACTGCAGTCTTTACTGGCAGAAGGTGGACCCAACAGGGAAGATTTCAACAAGGGACAAAGAGAATGTCCTACCTTGGAAGGTCTTCGCCAACAGGCAACTTCTCAGCTCAATGGGACTGAGCCTGGGAAGTATAGGTTACACTGGGAAGATAGCCTCTTATACAGTGAACCAACTGAGTCAACCCCTGGAGACTGCAAAAGACTTGTAGTACCTCTAGTGAACCAACTCCAGTTTCTGCAGTTAGCCCACGAGATACCTTTGGCTGGTCACTTATGTTTTAAGAAGACCAAGGAAAGGCTCTCTCTTTACTTCTATTGGCCTAAAATGGGGTCAGAAGTAGACAAATTCTGCAGAAGCTGTTACACTTGCCAAACCTCTGGCAAGAGTGGATCCAAGAATGTGGCACCTTTAGTGCAGCTCCCACTGGGAGTTCCTTTTGAGAGGGTCGGGATTGACATTGTTGGTCCACTTGATCCTCCCACATCTTCAGGCAACAGGTTTATCCTGGTTGTAGTGGATCATGCCACTAGATTTCCTGAAGCCATACCTATGAGGACTGTTACGGCTCTGGCTGTGGCTAAGGCCCTACTTGGTATTTTTACCAGAGTAGGTTTTCCTAAGGAGGTGATATCTGACAGGGGATCACATTTTATGTCCAACTACATGCAAGCCATGTGGAAAACCTGTGGAGTTACCTACAAGTTCTCAACTGCCTGCCATCCCCAAACCAATGGATTGGTAGAGAGGTTTAACAGAACTATGAAGAGCATGATAGGTGCTTTATAAGAACCCCTTAAAAGGAAGTGGGACCTTATACTGCCATGCCTTCTCTTTGCCTATAGGGAAGTCCCTCAGAAGGGAGTAGGATTTAGTCCCTTCGAACTTCTTTATGGTCATCCAGTCAGAGGTCCATTGACCCTGATTAAGGAGGGGTTGGAGAGTGCTCCTTCCCCCAAGCCAGTCAGAGGGACTGACTATGTGATAGGTCTCCGGAGGAGAATGTCACACATGATGGCAGAGGCAACTGATAACTTGAAGGCTGGTCAAGCTCTGGTCAGACATTGGCATGACCAGAAGGCTAACATAGTTGAGTTTACTCAAGACCAGCTTGTTCTTGTTATGGTCCCCACAAGGCAGAGGGCCTTGTAGGACAAATGGATAGGACCCTTCAAGGTTGTGGGTAAACTTGGAGAGGTGAACTATCTGGTGGACTTAGACAAACCTAAGGAGGCTCCCAGAGTCTTTCACACCAACTGTTTGAAGGCATATGTCTCTCGACCTGACATAGGAGCTTTGCTTCTAGCTTCTGCTCAGGAGGAGGAGGAGAGTGAACCTCTGCCTGACCTCCTCAGAGGCTTACCTTTAGATGAGCAAGTGGAAGGAGTTAATCTCTCTTCCAGTCTCACATCTGACCAACAGGATGAGTGCAAGTTACTGTTGAATCAGTTTGCCTCCCTGTTCTCACTTTCACCAGGCTTAACCCCTTGGGGCCAGCTTGATATACTCACTGGTGACTGTTTGCCTGTCAAAAGCAGGGGGTACAGAATGTCAGACAATGTCAGAACCCATATAAGGAATGAGGTCAACAAGATGCTTGATCTCGGGGTTATAGAGCCCTCTACTAGCCCATGGTCTAGCCCAGTTGTGCTTGTACCAAAGGCAGGATCCAAGAAGTTGAGATTCTGCATGGACTATAGAGCTCTGAATGCAGTCACCACGACTGATGCCCATCCTTTACCTAGGACAGATGAGCTGGTGGCCAGCACATTTGACCTAACGTCAGGCTATTGGCAAATAGCCCTGACAGACCATGCCAAGGAGAAAACTCCATTTTCTACCCCAGCTGGCCACTACCAATTCACGGTAATGCCTTTTGGATTAGAGAATGCACCTGCTACATTTCAGAGGATGGTCAATCAAATGGGATGGAGGACTTCTGCATGGCATACTTGGATTACATTGCAGTGTTCAGGCCTACATGGAAAGAACATATTGAAGACCTAGGCTATGTATTGCAGGCTCTGAACAGGCCCATCTGACCATTAAGGCAAGCAAATGTCAAATTAGTCAGAGTTCAGTGGTCTACCTGGACATGAGGTAGGAGGAGGTGAAATAAGGCCATTGCCTAGCAAATTACACGCTGTACAAAACTGGGCCATCCCTACTACTCAAATCCAAGTGAGAGCCTTCTTAGGTCTCACTGGGTATTACAGGAACTTAATAGAGAACTATGGGACCATAGCTTCTCCCTTGAATGTCATCTCCTCTCCCAAATTTCATAAAAAGGTCAAGTGGAATGAGGAGTGCAATCAAGCCTCTGAAGGTCTGAAGAAAGCCCTTTGTCAAGCTCCAGTCCTAAGAGCTCCTGACTACCACCAACCCTTCATTGTACAAACTGATGCTTCAAATGTAGGTATAGGTGCAGTCCTTAGTCAACTGGATGAGAAAGGTAGGGGACACCCCATTTGTTTCATCAGCAGGAAGTTAAAGGATCCTGAAACAAGGTGGGCAACAATAGAATGTGAATGTTTTGCTATTTTGTGGGCACTGAAGAGGTTTAGACCATACCTGTATGGATCTGCCTTCACCATTCAGACTGACCACCAACCCTTGAGATGGCTGATGCAAATGAAAGGGGAAAACCAAAGGTTACTTAGATGGTCAATCTGCCTTCAAGGATTAGAATTTTCCATTGAGCACAGAGCAGGAAGTCACCACCAAAAAGCTGATTGTCTCTCTAGGATGTTTGTAACCGACTGGAGGTATGAGAACCATCCAGGAATGGATTAAATCCTCCTGTCCCTTAGTCTGGGGGGCACGGGTGTTAGGGAGAATTCTCATTCTATGGCTAATTTCCCTTACCTAGTGAGTCCCTCAGCAGCTTTGCTGGATCTCTGGAGTTATTTCTTTCCACTTGGTAAGAGTGTGAGCTTTTCCCCCACTCTTACACCTATTTTGCTATGTGTCTTTTACCTGTTTTTAAGATTGTGAGCTCTGAAGTACACCACTTCAGTAGCCCCCTTCTTTGTGTGTGTCACCCAGCACCTTCAGTGCAGTAACACAGGGATGTCGTTCAGACTTCCCACCGACTCCATTTCTGAGGTGACTACTGTCCCCCAGAAAAGGGTAAAGTTACCATTAACTTTACTTAGTCAAATGTAACCACAGATCCAGTACACACCATCTTACATGGAGTGCTGGAAGGGTTAACTCTTAACTCTTTTTATCTGTACCTCCTCGATCATTGTTTCACTCTTTTAACATTTAGACATGGCTGGTAGCAGTGGTATCTCCCTAAATTTCTACCGCGGTTATCTTATATAACCGTGGTAATATTGTAGGCTATTGTGTTAGCCTCAAACTTAAACCCGCTTGACCAAATCCTTTTTCGTTTGGTTTTGATGCGGTTTATTCACCATTTCTTTTTTTTAAACTCCTTCTTGTGTTTTACTTTGCGCGGCAAACTAGGTTTGCCTTCTTTGTTCACTGTCTTTTGGCGGGCTTCTACCTAGAAGCCCTCCTCAAGGCGCCTGGGTGTCTAGGTGGGCTGAATGTGAGGGAGGGGTGTAGTCACCCCCTGCACAGGGTATCCTAGGAAACCGAAGTCGCACTTTGTCATGATTGGCCAAGGTGGTTGTCCGGGCTGGACAACCCCCCTGCTGAGTGATTGACAGCCAGGCTGTGTGAATAGGGTTTTTTCGCATAAAAGGCAGGTCTCTTGGGCTGGAAGTCAGAGAGTCGCCACTGGAACTACAAGGAACCGACAAGAAGTGGAGGAGAGGTTGACTGCTACAACTACCCCGTACTGGTGAAGCCCTGCTGCAGTCCTGAGCTATCTACCCTTCAACGACTAAGAGGAGATCCAGTCTGGAGTCTTCTTCCCTTGAGCCTGGTGGGGATAACCAGCTCATCTTTTTCAGCCAGAGGTCGCCTTCGTGGTCGAAATCGCTGCACACTGCTGTAGTGGTCCGGATAGCCACATGAAGACCCTCTCCTGTTTTTAAGGAGCGCACCTTTTATTCATTGTCGCTGTTGCCGGCCTCATCCCTGTGTGGTGCAGACCCCCTCATTGTCCTTCTTTGTGCTGAAGCTGCAGGAAAGCGTGGGTCTGCGGGAAACCAACAGGAACAACTGCCGTGGTACCAGCTTCGTTCTTTGAGAAAGGTACTGTGTCCTGTTTGAGGAATTTTGGGCGAAATCCCTATTTCTCTACTTTAAGGCTTGTCCTTACTTTTCCCTGCTTCTTATAACTTTTGCTTCCGAACATTGACAATATCAAAGTACTCCTGGCAACGTTGAATCTTGAACTGTCCGACTGTGTGATCCTCGACAACAGGCACCCGGTGTAATTTGACTTTGGCTACTGCCTGTTGACTCTTGAATTCCTGTCTATGTGAGTTCTTCGATTCTGTCTGCCTAACTAACATATTGCCTGTGATTTGTGCCCCCAGCTCGCTCTGGGTATCTCGGGTGCTAAGTGTGTTTTTGCCCCGGTAGCATTTCTTGCCGCGGATACGCGTTTGTCTAATAGACCGAACTGTCAAAAAGTGATCACAATTGTATTCACGGTAACGTGGTCTGTTTCATAACACCGGTCCATTCAAACACAGAGTACCTACCTTGAGTAATACTGTACAAAGTGAATTGGTTAGTTGTAGTATATTTTACGTGTGGTTTTTGAATGAATAGAAGTGTTGTGTTGATAACAAATGGTTTAAAAATAAATGGACTTATATTTTTTACCTAAAACCTTGAGTCAGTGTTTGCTTGAATCACAGTAATTGTGGTCCCTTTGTGTAATCTCTGTTACTGCTCATATACTCTTGAGATAAGCCTCGCTGCTCCGCTAATGCTACCACTTTAACACAGTAGTACATGCTTGTACCAAAGGTAAAACTTGTATTGCCACCTGTAGTCTTAATTGTGTGTAGTGGTCCCTAAGGGCACTGCACAGGATTCTGCCTAACAGGTACTTATATTAGAAAGTCAAAACACTGCCTGTGACAACGTTTGGGGGTATCTTTCTTGGAGAATTAAAGTGCAAGGCTCAAAGGATAGAGAGCTACAGCTATCACCTGTAAATATTGCTTCTTGTAACGAGGGTCCCTTGTTACAAGGTTCATAGACTATATGTGATTGATCACCAGAATTGAGTGCATGTCGCCTGAAAATGTGCACCTCTTTCTTTTAAAGATGGGCATTGATAACGCTCAATCACTTTATTAGCTCGTATTTCTCCATTAACCAATACAAACCTGCAATACCAACATAACACACAGAAACAAATAAAAACTACACATTCCCAATGTAGGTTAAAAAAAAAGACAACAACCAACCCCTCCTCCCTAGCCAGGCCCACCCAACCTCCCTCCAACGACAGGGAGGAAGATTAAAAATGCAGGTGTCAAGAATTCAGCACCAGTAGCTGTGGCTAGTGCCAAGTACCAGGTTGCTAATGCCAGTAAGGAAGGGTATTGGTGTGGCAAGGTGAGTAAAAGATATAAACATCTTTATTACTGGACCCTTCTTTGTTGTATATGCAGACAGAGGGCTTGGGACCGGCTCGATAGGCTTAAAAGCCATCAGGAGCACAGAAGAGGACAAAGAACTCAATTTCCGAGAAGCCCCGCGCAGCCGGAAGCCTCTGGGAAGCATTGAGAGGACGCTCATCCAACTGCGCATGCGCGCAGAATGCACCAGGATCCTCGCTTGCGCTACGGATCATCCGACGGAGAAGACGTGTTTCTGCGGGGTCCTGCAGACTGCCAACAGTGGGGCCATTCCCCGCCTGCAAACACCTCAGGCCCTGCTGTAAATAAGAGATAAGTGCATTTCATTCATGTTACTCGTGCATACTTGCAGGGAAACTTGCATGTGTGGTGAAAGCCACTGAATACTAACCCCGCGCTGGCACTGGGTCCTGAGGACCACGGCATTGGAGTCGGGCACCAGTGCCATTAACCCTAGAGCCTCATGCTAATGCTGGATTCCAATATTGCGGCGCAGAGCCGGGGCACCGGCACCATTAACCCTTAACTTCACGCAAACGCTAGGTTCCAAACTGGGCAAAATAGAGTGGAACACTAACTCTGTTAACCCCTTAGACCCTCCAGGTTGCATGTCATAGACCAGACCACAGGAATTGAGTCAGTGAAACTGGTACAGTTGTATTACGGTTGCCAAGCATACTTTAATGTTTTGATTTCTTGTAGTGGCCCCCCGCCGAATACACGGCCCAGCGAGAACGTTGAACATTGGTCAGTTCAAGGCAGAGCCCAGCTCCACACGAGATGAAGCTAAGTGCTTTAACCTTGTTTGTTTTCACTGCTAATAATGTATGGTTGTAATTTAAACAGCAGGAAATGTTTATGTTTGCTAACCTAGGGAATAACCTTAAGGAATTGGGTACTTGTGAGTACAGTATATGTTTGAAAGCATAGTACGGACATCTCTATTGTGCTGATTGTGGTAAAGACTGGTGATGCCTAATGCACCAGAACCCAGAGAAGTTATTTGGGTCAAGTAATCCTGTGAAGCATGAGAGAGTGCTAGTGTGCATGATTGTGGACGGCACTTCAGAGAGCCCGGAAACCCCAGGAGGGGCCTTATGTTCAACATTTGTCTAAATACCCCATTCCTATCCATAACCACTCCCTATCCCTCAACCCGGTTTACCTAACTCCCCCAACCTATCCAAACCAGCGGACCCTAACCCTCTTTTCCCGGCAGGTCATGAATGCCTGTGTTGTGAATGCCCCAGGCGCCAAGACCCAACGGTGAGGCAGGTGTACGTGCTACCTCCACGCAAGACAACGTTCCTGACAGCAGGTGAAGCGTTGGCCCAGACAGAGCCAGCCTCACATAATTGCACAAAATTAAAATAAAATTCAAGTCTGTGCAGTTCAGTATATAATTATGAGCCTCCTGCACAATTCATCCGCTCTGGCGTGGCTGACCTCTTTCCTTTCCAACCGACCCTCCCAGGTCCAACTGGGGTCCTTCCTCTCTGACATCTTCTTCTCTACCTGTGGTGTCCCCCAGGGATCTAATCTCTCTCCCTGGCTGTTCAACCAGTATCTGGCACTCCTTGCCCACCGCATCGCCACTCTCTGCCCCAACTTTCAGTGCTATGCAGATGATACCCAGCTCATTTTCAGGCTACCCTCGGCCTCCTCCTCTCCTTCCCTCATCTCCGACTGTCTGTCTGCCATCCAGGAATGGTGTGCCGCCAATGACCTCTGCCTTAATGCCAGTAAGACTGAGATTCTACTCATCGGCACACCCACTCCCTCCTTCCCTGCAGCGCTCTGGCCAGCCTCGCTTGGCCCGCTTCCTGCTCCTACTTGCAAGGCAAAAAACCTCGGGGTCATCTTCGACTCCACACTCTCCTTCTCTCCTCATATTACTGACGTCTCTAAGAAGTCTCACTACCAGCTGCACCTCCTCAGAGGTATTCTTCCCTTCCTCTCCTTCCCCCAGAAGCTCACGGTCTCCAGAGCCCTGGTTCTCTCAAAGCTGGACTACTGTAACAGCCTCTATCTTAATCTGCCTGCCTCTACTCTCCGCCCTCTGCAACTCATCCAGAACAGGACTGCGAGACTTGTCCTTGGCCTCAAGCCCAGGGACCGTATCTCTCCAGGACTGAAATCTCTACACTGGCACCCTGTGGCTGCGAGGAATAAGTTCAAAACCCTCTGCATTGCCCACAAGGCCTTCTGGGGCCTGGGGCCTATATACCTTCAACTCTCTCTTCCTAAATATTTTCCTTCCCGAGCCCTTCGCTCATCTGTCTCCAACTCCCTCAGGGTCAGCCGCTTCTCGAAGCAACGAGCTGGGGGTAGATCTCTCTCTGCGGCAGGGGCTTCCCTCTGGAACAGCCTTCCTGCCTCCCTGAAACTTGAGGAGAACCATCTTCGGTTCCGGAAGCACCTCAAAACCTTCCTCTTTGCTTCTGCTTTCTCTCTCCCTCTCCCCTGCTAATTTCTTCACTGAAACTGCACTGAACCTGCACCTGGGCCACTCTCACCGACCTCGGTCCTTGGCCCAGCCACTCTCCACTTGCACTGCCTCCCTGGCAACCCCAGCACTGCGGGACTGTCTCTGCATCCCTTACAGTCCCCCCCTCCCAGCACTTGTCTGCACTTACCTTGCACTTGCCACCAGCTGGCCCTATTTATTATTTATTTTTTATTCTACTTACCCTGTTCAGCACTTCCCCCTCTCCCCTTTCCCCTTGCACTTTTTCCCTTCCACCTACCCCTGCACTTGCGCGATCTGAATGACACCTGGCCTAGTAGGATCGTTGTCTGTCTTCCCCCTGTTCCCTCCTCCCTGCCTCGTCGTGCCTTGAAACACTTGTGTATAGGCGCGTTACAAATGCCATATCATATCATATCATATCATAAAGAATGGCCTCAAAAGAGCCCTGTGCAAATCCAGATAATAATTACAGAGCAGCAAGAAGTGGCACAGATCCTCATTAGCAGCAAGTCCACAGGAGCAAAGTCTATCCCGGTCAGCCTTTGCCCGATTAGTGCGAGCCCTCAAAGGGAGCATATTTAGGCGAACCATCAAAATCAGGCAGCGACAGTTGGGAGATGGAATTGAGCTCACCCTATATATGTATATCAGGGCTCAACTATTGTGTGCTCAGGCTCCTAGAGTCATGAAGGAGATCAGTCTAAAGCATTGGTGTAGCCACAGTAGGGGTGACACTGTATGGACTACAGGTTACAAGCATGTCCAGCCTACTTAGCCACAGCACCCCTGGATCTATCTATCAGCAGAGTATCAACAGAATTGGGCTCAACTGTGGCATAATCTTCCACAATTCATGGCAATGCCACAGTGGGCCCAGGTGGCAATGGAGGCTGGGCATGTCTTTGTGACTCAGCCCCTAGTTCTTAGGCGAAAAGGATGGGGAGTTCATGGACAAAGTGAGTGGCAGCAATTGGAGGAGTAATGGGGTGGAGATTAAGTGCAGGTTTGGGGCTCACCTTCTAGCAAGAACCCTCATACAGTAGTCGAGACATTGGAGCATTCTGGAGCTGCTTTCACAGTAGCATCATAATCAGCAGGTGCAACACCGAGCATGGGCGGGTTCAGAGCACGGGTGGGGCAAGGGTTTAAATGTGTTTTCTGTTTTTTTAAATATATTTTTATTAAAGGTTTCCACTATTATGAATACAAATGGAGCACCTGGACATGAAGGCCCCCCACCCCGCAATTACCAAGAACATGTGAAGTGTACGTCTGATAAACAGGGGTCCTCCTGGATATTGTGCTCTAGAACCTTGAAGCATCTCTTGTGCTAGATAGAATTACCAATAAAAGTCCCAGACCAAATAACCGGACAGACTCAAAGAATATGGAAAAGTACTACTTTAATCTCAATTTAATAAAGCAGGCTACACCGGCAGACATCAGACTGATGCTTGCACACACACACACAAACTTGATTACACAGAGGTCTTATACCCCAATATGTGTCATCTATGGCATCATCCTATGTGGCGAAACATATTGCCGGGAGGGATTGGTTAGGGGAAGATATCTACTTATAGAATGTATATGGGTTAGTATTTCATTGATTTATCTGTAATACACACCTCAAACTACCTCTAAATACATATAACACTGATTATAGTGGACAAAATGGCAACAGATTGGTCTGAGCAACATTATATATAGCAGGTTGCCCCATAAACCCACTGATTGGTTGGCATTCCCACCCTACCTCTGACTTTTGGCTCAGCTAGAGGCACGTAAGTACGTAAGTGAAACTAAACCCAGGTTCTTGAGTCACGTCAGATTAAACCCACTTTTCCAATTAGTCCATCATCTCTCATCAGTGGAACAATAAGCCAAAGATCCCCATTAGTAGTTGACCTTGCAATTGCTCCCTGTTCTGGGATACTCAAGGGAGTATGAGCACATCAATATCTTCAATCGCAGCTTAATGAATAGCCCTTGTTTTCGACTTCTACATCACGTGTGAAGAGACTGCAAATTTGTGCATTTCGACCTACTATTTACTGCTATTTAATTCAATTATGCTAGGTGCTATTGCTCCTTTGGACTCTATAGAATTGCTTGCTCTATCTTGTATGAGCCTTAGTCACTGTTAATTGTCAAATGCTTGGCTCTTGCAAATGTTTTGTTCGTCTTTAATCTAAGAGACATATGTCTCTTGTTCATGGCTTATCCATGGGCCTCCCTTTGTGCTTTGAAGCTATTCCTTGAAATAGCATTCTTGATTCCAGGCCAACATAGACTATTTTCCAGCTTCTCCTGACTCTGCAGCCCTGGTCTGTTTCTGAGTTAGCTGTAATACATTTTTTCATGAGGCGACATCCATTTTCCTATCATGGCCATCCTTGCCACGTTATAGTTTCCTCTATAGCAAGCTTCTATATGTCTCATCTACCTTGCGTTGCTGCATATTTACACTTATTAGTCACCAAGTTACTTTATCTTCTTTTGCATACATGATTATTTTATCATTTCTTGTTGATTCAGTTACATTGTTACTCTTAAGTATTTTCATATCGTTTCAGTATGTCCTCGTACATCTTCTTCATCACATCACTCTGCCCTCATCAGATTTCACTCAGCACTACTTAATGTGCAGTGGTGCGTGCAGACATCCTTCCATTCTCTCGATGTGTGGGTATATTCGGTATGGTTGTCTGAGTGCATATCATCTCTCGTACACCTGATGCAGTATTGGGACAATACAGGGGCTCCCACATGCAGCTCTTCTCCTGCTGTTCCAGTATGACGGCAGTGGGGGGTCGAGAGTTAGCACATATGCGTCTACCTGCTCCTCTACATTGTCCATTACATACATTTGGGGAGAGTAACCAAGTATGCGTTATCAAGAACACAAATGTCAACACTGAGCTCTTCACTGAACTGAATCAGGCAAAAGAAGAAAGAAAAGGGAACAAGAGAAAAAGTAAACCTCTTCAGATACCTCGCCCCCTGAAGTAAATACCCACCCTCAACACAAAACACCAACTTACAATGTCTAAAAAGGACAAAGACCAGCAAGGACCATACCCAAGAGAAACCATGAAACTAGATTGTCATTTCAACACTGAGTGCCAAGGATATTTTTTGCTATGCCCTGTATTGAGGTCAGCCCCCCCTCCGGCACCACCTCCAGATTTGCTTTCAATAGTTCTTCTGCTTTCTCAATGACCCTAAACACGTGACCCCAGTTTGAGGGAAGCAGGTCAGGCTACTCGGCCTCCCGATAGGTGCTGAAGGCAATGACACAATAACATTCGCAGCAACATGGCTGCCATGGCTACCAGAGGTGGTGGGACTGAACATAGAAGAAGACCAATTTATATAGAGAAATGCTTTAGATTGAAGCAGCTTGAGAAGAATAAAACACGAGACTCAGAGAGCGGAACAACACTCTTCATCAAGCTTTCTGATGTTAGGGATAAGGACAGCATTTTGAAAGCAGTTAAAGAAAAGGAAAACTTGGAATGCCAGCAAAAGCCGATTATTATCTTTCGAGACCTGGCAACCGAGACTGAGAGAAGAAGAGTTTAGTACCTTTGAAAAAGTGCTTCATTGCCCGAGGGGTAAAAGAAGGCAATATGGGCCCAAGGGTTCAAATTTATTTATTTTATTTATTAAGCGCTCACACAGCCCGCAGGCATCGAGGCACTGTTATAGGAATTGTTAGTTTTTCTTAGTTGTGTAATTGTGTTTTTTCTTTGTCATGTATTTATAATGCGCTTAAACACTCAGAGGTTTCGAAGCGCGGACCCGGGGATCGAACCTGTTGTTGCTTTGTGTCGTCTTGCTTCCAAGACGCGCACGCTGCCACTGTGCTATCCTCCCGGGACAAATATTAGCAGCAGTTGAGCTAGCAATATTGTGATGGTAAAGCCAACAGGAAGTGAGGGGATTTGGCACATAGTCCACAAAATAAATGCACATTTGTGTAAGGGAAACTTTGTTGATGTATTTGTATTGTTATGTTAATGGCATTTGCACCATGCACCGCTGCCATTTGCATGTCCTCCAAGCCCTCTGAGGGATCCGAAAATTAGAAGGAAAGGGGTGGGTGCGTTGGTGGGAGGGGAGATTAGAGAAGGTTTGAATAAGAAGGAACACGCAGGTGGGGATCAGAATATTAAAGGACAGCACTGGAAGAACAATTGTTTATCAATATTGATGTTAGAAGCATTGACAGGATTTGTGTCCGAATTTGTGGCTTATAAAACCTCATTCTTTCAGCCTACAGGGATTGCTTCACAGTGCGTGGATACGGTATGTTGAGAGATTTAGTTGCCTGATGGCAGGGAAGCATCACTCACATGGGGGGCAGGAGGAAGTAGGCATTTGGCTTTATCATAAACGTGATAATACAATCAATGATTAGAAATAAGGTATCTGCCAAATAAAAACACAGCCCTTTTGGTCTGGGCGTGGTGACAAGAAAGGGTTATGGTGGGTCTTTAACAAGGAACAGTCAGATTGAAATGCCTCTTACTGCAAATACAAACACGTTTGTTCCTTCTTCGTCCTGGGATCACACCCCCGTGCAAAAGCCACAACAAGGTGAAAAGAAAGGCACTAGGGTGGGTGGGCATTTTTCCAAAGGGTTTGAGGTGGAAATTGGGACCTATGGTATCCCCTCCCTACGAGAATGTGAGGTATTGTTAATGGAGCTTTCACAAAATCCCTAGGAGGCCATCCTGCAGTTCTTTCATTGAGGTGTAAGGAATCTTTAAGGATTCCAGTCGACTATTTAGGAATATACCAAAAAAGAAAATGCTGCTGTTAATACACAAGAAGGCAGCACCAAATAAGATAAGGAAGGAGTTGTTAGGGCGTGTGGCTGCTTCATTGCTGGTCCCACCTGAACAAGACCTAATATTTTCTTCACTGGGATAAGTAATCAAGAAGGGGTGGGGGAAATGCTGTCTTATTCACAATGTATAATTCTCCAAGGGTTCTTCAGAGAATGATGCCACTGACCCAGAGTCTATGCATTAAGGTATGCCTCATTGGATCAGGCCATAACCAGTGGTGTCTCTAGGGTTGGGCCAGGGGTGCACCTACCTTCCCTACAAAATGGCATGCCTCTCCCCCTGCCTCCGGTGGCAGGTGTGAGCCTGGGTTGCTGTGCTGGCTGCCTCCCTATGGAGAAAGCCATCTCAGAACAGAGGGGGAATGCACTTCGGGACTGACGCCTCAGGACCAACATCAGGAGGCTGTTCACTCTCCACTGACAATCGAAGTGGCTTGTTTGGGAGGGTGTGTTGCTATTGCTTGGGTGGTGGGGGCATGATGCCAGCCAGCTATGGGGCTTGTGCTCAGGGTAATGGGGAGCAGGATGCCAGCTTGTTCTCTGGGTAGTGGGGGAACTGGATGGCAGGTACCGGGATTATGCTTTGGATAGTGCGGGGCAAGATGCCAGCTATGCGGCTTGTACTCTAGGTGGTGAGGGAAGGATGCCAGGTATGGAACCTGTACCCTGGGTGGTGGGGGGCAGGATGCCAGGTATAGGGCGTGTGCTCTAGGCAGTGGGGGGTTGAGGATTCTAGCTATGGGACTTGTGCTCTCGGTAGTGGAGGCAGACTGCCAGCTATGAGGCTTGTGCTCTGGGTAGCGGGGGCAGGATTCCAGGTATGGAGCCTGTGCTCCAGGTGGTGGGGGACATGAGGCCAGTTATAGGGTTTGCGCCTGGGTTATTGGGGGTTAGGGTGCCAGCTATAGGGCTTGTGTTGTCCGTAGTGATGGGCTGGATGCCAATTATGGGGCTTGTGCTCAGGGTGATGGGTGACAGAATGCCATTTGTTAGGGTTTGTACCATGGGTAGTGAGGGGAAGTATCCCAAGAATGAAGCATGTGCTCTGGGTGGTGGTGGACAGGATGCCAGGTATAGGGCTTGTGCTTTTGGGTGTGGCGGGGCAGGATGCCAATTATAGGGCTTCTGCTCTAAGTGGTGGGGGGCAGGATACCAGCTATGGGGCTTGTGCTCTGGGAGGTGTGGGGCAGAATGTCAGATATAGGGTTTGTGCTTTGTGTGGTGGGGGCATGCTGCCAGATATGGGCTTGTGCTTCTGGTAGTGGGGGGGAGGAGGATGCCAGCTATGGGGCTTGTGTTCTGGGTGGTGGGAGGGTGCGGGATGCCAGCTATAGGGGGCATTATGGCAGGTATAGGGGTTGTGCTTTGTGTGGTGCGGGCAAGATGCCAGTTAAGGGGCTTGTGCTCTGGGTAGTTGGGGGAGGATGGCAACTATATGTGCCCCTCTGTATCCCACCCCAAACAATATATATGTTCTGGCGTTACCTCTGAAAAGCGCTCCATCATGCATCTGTAATGTTGTATACCTCTGTAAAGTGCTCCGTTATGCATCTTTATTGTATACCTCTGTAATGCACTCCATTGCTTCTCGAAGCTAGGACTGCGCTCAATAAATACCATAATAATAATTTTAAAAATGATATGTAAGAGGATTCAATTCAGCACTACAGCTAAGTCAATGCCTAGTCTGGGATACTGAATGGAAACCCTTATTGATATATCTTTACGTCCAGTTCATGCGTTCTGGATGACTACCCCTATATAACACCCCTCTCTTGGAATCCCCCTGACCCCACTGAGCCACGAAGTAGTTCTGTTTTGCAAGTTTAAACGGTTTATTTGATAATTTAAACAATATATATATATATATATCACACTTTATAATAAATTAATAATTGAATATCACACTTAATCTGAGCAGTAATCAATAATGGATAGTCCGGCACTAGCACACTTCTTTATAATCAATGATGAGTGGTTATAGGATGGATATGATAGCAACAATACTTTTATGGTTTCAAATGGATGCAATGTGGAATGAAATGCAGTACAGAAAATAACTTGATAGGATTTCAGCAAAAGACAATGTAATCACTTTCTTGGACAATTCACCCCCCTTTTATGCACTGTAAGGAGATGAAGATGACACAGCTCTTAGGAATGCAATCAAATAGAATTCAGTTCAATTCCCCCCAGCAGCTTATACAACAGATAGGAGTTTTGAAACACAGGCAAAATGCTTTGAATATGGTGACAATGCAGTGAGAAATATGCTGAAAATGGTTTAATTCCCTTTAGGAGGTTCAGGGTGAGTGAAATAGACTTGGGATGAGTTCAGGCTCACTTTAGCACGGATCTAGGAGTAACTAACAGGTTAAACGAATTTTTGGCAAAGGAAAGCAATGAAGCTGCTGTTTTCACACGTGGCTGGATTTTTAACCAAATTGCAAATCGTGGTAATATTCGCGATTGCGAGAATCGTGATTACGGCAAAAGTATGAGGAGTAGGAAGTCGGTTCTAGGCTTGTTGAAAAGCTGGGATTCCATAGGAAAGTTAAACCAAGTTCCTAGCCCAAACGGTTCCAGAGATACGGACGATTAAATAAAGGTAGTTTTTCGGATTTGAAATTTTAAAAGTTCAAAGCGACAGGTTACAGCTTGCAGCTAGAAAATGACAGGTGACAGCTTTGCAAATGACAGGTGACAACTTCTAGGAGGCAGTTCTGGTTAGATTTAAATAGATTGAATTATATTATTTTAACTAAGAGATTGGTTCTGCACAGTTCTGCTAGGTACTCACAATATATTTAGAAATAGGCCTCGCCACGGATCTGGTCAACAGGTTTTCTTCACTCGCCACGGACGGTTTCTGCGCACAGCGTCTGGGTCAGCTCTACTCTGCTGGTCTGGTCTGGGTCTCTGGTTCTGATCAGGTCTGTGGGTCCGGATACAGCGGTCTCCGGTTCAGCTGGTCTCTCTCTGGATACAACACTGCTCTCTGGCAAATGGCAAGAGTTCTTGCAAAGAATTCAAACAGCTCGCCTGGCTGTGAATAGTGGCAATGATTTGAGGCCTGCTAAAGAGGGATTTAGCTTGTAGTTGACCTCTCTGCTACAAATTCTGAAGTAAAGTCTTGGTCTCTGAAGGTGGATAGATTGAGGTCTCTGTGTTGGCTCTCTGGAGGTTGATGGAGGTAAAGTATGGATTTTCCCAGCAGAGCGTCCCGCAGCAGATGGAATAGAATGTCTCTATCTGTCCTGACTGTCTGTTTTGAAAATGGGTGGAGAGGCTAGCTTTCTAGGCCCTACCCCTCTCCACTTGTCATTGGCCACTTCCTCCTCTTCCCCTTGATTGGGGGAATGAAATGAAGTGTCATCATGATGAGGTCTGTTTATGATACAGAGAACCCACCCCTATCAACTTTACACACAATCTATATCTGATCCAAATACATACTTCCCCGATAGACAGTTGTTTGGCATTGCATACACACATCATGCATTTACTGATGGTAGCCCCTGTTCCAATTCTGTCGTTTCTAGGAGCTTGGGTTCAAAAATGGCAACATATTTCACTTTTTGGTCGGGTTACCAATATTGGATTTGTCCCCGCATTTACACAAATGTTCGCAAAGCATGTGGGCATTAGGTGGTGGAGTGTCAGATTTTTAACATACATACATTTTGAGTAATATCCTCTTTTCCGCTAAAAACCCCCCTGAACATACCACCGGGTCCTAACACGTCTTCAAATGTGCACAGAAAAATCACAAGAATAATGATATCACTTATAAAATTTTCACAAGTCCGCTGTATGAATGATCCATCTTTTTAGATTTATGTTCTGGCCCCAAAGGGTTGTGGTTTCCCAGGTCACATGGTGTAGAAACCAGTTTATCCAGTTTCTGCCAAGCTCAGAGACCCTGCCCCTCCCAGCTTCTGCCAAGAGGAAGCTATTTTACGGTCCCCCTAATAAACCATCTGCCTGGGCCCTGGAAGGCCCATTGTTCAAAAGGAAGCCATTTACGACTACCCTCATAAACCATCTGCCTGGGCCCAGGACAGGCCTTTGTTCAACTCCCTGTAGCTGCTCCACCCCTAATCTAATCAGAGAGGTGACAACTCCTTTTGGCAAGGGGAAGAGTGGCTGTGCAGGTTTTAACTCCTGTGGGGGTAGATGTCAGGCAGAATTCAGTTCCTTAAGCCAGGCCCCAGCTAATGTCACTTCTAGTTACCCAGTTTTCTGCATTCAAATAAACTAATGCAGCTAGAATGCTGATTCTAAGTTTAAAACTATGACATTTAAACAATTGAAACCTATGTGACACTCAAAAGTAGGTCACTCATTTCTTTTAAACATTTAGATTTTTAGTGTCTTTCAGTCCAAATTTACTTAAACTGCTGAAATCCACAGCTCAGCCAGTTTTGCTATGAACATTATTTTAGGCTCATCCTCTTTCCAGATTTTGTATGCCCACAAGACTTTATTCTGTCAAATGTCTGCTGGTGTTCAGTGAGATTGTTGGATATTCTGCAATGTTTGAAATGGGCATTCTGAGCTTGCCTTCAGAGAAACAAAGGGTGATTTTTAAAGTGCTTTCTAGCGAACAGGCACTGCTGTTTTTCTCTTTGGCACCCCATTTCACTCATGGCTCTTCTGACCCAGCACACCCGCACCGGGGGGTGGCAAGTCAGGTGACCATTTTGGTGTGCACACAAACTGCGCGGTTTTCATAGATTCTGGCGCACATGTGGGCTTTTTCGGCCATCTTGGATTTCCTAAGCCCACAGCACCAAATGTTGTAGCATAATAGTCCAAACGTGGGTCAGAACACCCAACAAACCCCCCCGCCCGACTGCACTTGGATTGAGTCGAGGGGTTGTCGGGTGCTAAGGATGTTGACCCACGTGCTCGGAGGTCCGCATCATCTTCTTCCAATTCCGCAGATGACAAAGTTCAGCATCCTTTCCTCCATCAGGGGTGGATCAGTCGGTTCCCCTCGCCGGTCCTGATGGGAGTATTGGGCGGTACACTGGGCCCCTTGCGTCTCTGCTCCCGGTCTCCGGATCGTCCTCCTTGGCCAGTCTCCAGGTTTTCTTTCTCCTAGGACGACAAAGGAAGAGCGGCAATACCTATTCATGGACATTTCTCCCCCACCATTGATATAGTGGGGTGGCATATATATTTCAGAACTCAACAGATATGAACATGCACATTTTTTTTAAATTAAGAGACAGGAACACATAAACTTGAGAAACACAGAATTTGATAGGCTATATGTAGGATCTTTTAGGGTTGGAATTGAATTACTCTGGAGCGGTACCCTCTGGGATTACCGAGGACTCCTCCAGTTGCTGCAAAGTGTGCCTGGGATTGCAACACTTCAACTGGTTTATGTGGACCCACTTGTCTTCCCCCTCTGCCAAACCGCCTTTGGGGATGCGGATCTTGTAGGCCACAGGGGACATCTTGTCTATAATCTCATAGGGTCCCTTCCATGTAGGCAAAAATTTTCGCTGCTTGGCCTGGTTCCTTTGGAAATTGTATAGATAGACCCGGTCCACCACCTGATATTCCATCCTGGACGTTTTCAGGTCATTGTGGGTCTTCATACTCTCAGCTGATCTTTCTAGATTCCGATGAGCATAGGCAAAAGCATGCTGAAGGTGTTTCCTTAAATTCTCCACATACTCATGAGTTGTGGAGGCATTCATCAACGTTTGCTCTTGGGTTCTGTAGAGCAAATGCTGAGGAAGCACCATCTTGCGTCCAGTCATCAACTCAAATGGTGGCATTTTGGTTGCAGATGAAGGGGTAGATCTGATGGCCATTAGGACCAGAGGTAATCGGATATCCCAACTTGGCCCAGAATCTGCCACAAACTTCTTTAATATGCTCACAATGGTTTGGTTGTATCTCTCCACTGCTCCAGAAGAAGCTGGCCTGTAAGCAATGTGTAGCTTTCTCTTGACCCCCAGTATCTCCCACATCTTTGTCTTTACTACACTGGTGAAGTGGCTACCTCTGTCTGACGCAATCCTTTGAGGTAGACCAAAACGGGAAAAGATGTGGTTAATCATCAGGGCAGCTGCTGTTTCTGCCTTGCAATTTGGGGCTGGGAGACATTCCACCCACTTGGTAAACAAGCATGTCACAGTCAACATGTACTTATTTCCTCTAGACGAGCGAATCACAGGGCCTACGAAGTCGATTTGTAAATCTGACCATGGCAGTGTCATCCCCCTCTTTTGGAGAGGCGCCCGGTGTGTGAGGGATGTTGGCTGAAATTGTGCACACACAAGACAGCCATTCAAGTATTGGTTGAGGTCCTGGCCCATGTGTGGCCAGTATGCAACCTCTCTTAAGATTTCCAGTGTTGTGTGAAACCCCCTATGACCGGCGGTGGCCGCATCATGGGCGTGACTTAACATCAGGCTTCGGAATGAGGTAAGAACCACCCACTGATCGTGGCCAGCTTTGGATTTCCTTACCAACAAACCGTCTTGGATTCGGAACATTTTTGGACATTTAATCAACACTCTAAGGTCCTCTTTCCCGTGGTAATCGGTATCCGTCAGGGGAAAGTTCTCAGGGTCCTCAATGTGTTGGTAAAATTTACCAATTATTGGATCCCCCTTCTGAGTGGTAATCAAATCAGCACCAGGGGTCTCCTTGCTCCATTGGGCAGTTGACAGATCATTGTGAGCATTTGTCTGGGACCTAGTGATAGCAGTGACCTGGATTTTCCCCAACAGGGACTCTATTTCTATTAGATCCCCTTGGATGGCCCCGGTTTTGGCCAGCTGATCAGCTAAGTCATTTCCAGTTTTGTCTGGTCCCTCTACTTTGGAATGACCCTTGATCTTTTTCCAATAGATGGTCATCTCATTCGAGGTGACCAGATCATCAATGTTTTGGATCAACTTCCCATGTCTCAAGGGTTTGTTATTAGCACATAACATGCCTCTGGTTTTCCAATTAACCAGGTGCTCCACGAACCCGTTTCGTACATAATCCGAATCTGTGATTATGACCAGTTCGTGGAGTTGATGCTGGACAGCAGTGAGGATGGCCTGATGCACAGCCATCAATTCTGCCACGTGACTACTTCGGGGACCAATTTTGTATCCAGCGGAGGGTTCTGGGAACTCCTTCACCCATGCATTCCCTACGCCAGCCACCAGTTCTTTCTCCCCGTCGTTGTCAACATGGTACGAGCATCCATCCACATAGACAGTGGGCATTCCCTCACACTTGTCCTCTTCAAAGACTTTGTGTGGGGAATTAAGGTATGCCTCCGTGTTGTCCTTGATTTTTAGACTTTCGTCCTCGAGACAGTTTTCTCTGGCACAATCATGCAAGTCAGCCAGACCTTGCGCGAGGGGACTCTTCTTGTTTTGGCCATATCTGACCTCCACAGGAAAGCCTTGCATTGACAGAATCCAGGAAGTAATTCGGGAATTACTCACATTTCCGGCCTGGATTCTGTCACTTTGGAGATATTGCAGAGGCTGGTGTGGAGTCTCCACTATGATGTGTTCCCCATGGATAAACGGGCGGTAATTCTTCAATGCCCACACCGTTGCCAGGAGTGCCTTCTCACAATCGTTGAATTTTTCCTCCACAGAGGATAAAGTTTTGCTCGCATAGGAGATTACTTTATTGACCTTGTCATGCTTTTGGTATAATACTGCCGTCAAGCACGTATTAGAGAACCCTGTCTCCAGGAAGACCTCCTTGTTTCTGACAGGGTAAGCTAGGCAAGGCACTTGTGAGAGGCTTCTCTTGAGTTGTTTTACCGCCTCGGCTTGTTCTGGACCCCATTCCCACTTGACCCCCCCGTTCAGGAGATGAATCAGGGGTCTGGTGATCTCTGCGTAGCCCTCAATGAACTTTCTGCTGTAATTAGTCAGTCCAAGGAGGCTCCTTAGTTCCCGCAGAGTTGCAGGGTCTTTCAGTTTCTGAAGTGCTTCCACTTTCTTTTCCCGGGGACAGAGACCCTGACGAGTAATATCATGCCCAAGAAATTAACACGGGTTCTACACCACTGTGCTTTCTGAAAGGAAAGTTTTGCTCCGGCGGCCCTCAACTGGGTAAGAACATAACGGATCTCCGCTATGTGTTCCTCCACAGATAAACTTTTGATGAGGACATCATCTACATAAGCCAGGTTACCCCTCGCACTTAGGTCGGGCATGGCCTTATGTAGGAAAATGTTGAATTCATTGCCGGGGTTGAGGTATCCGAAGGGAGTCCGGGTCCATGTATACTGCTGGCCCCCAAAGGTAAAAGCCAGCTTGTATTGGTCCTCCCTACTGACCGGCACGGTCCAGTATCCATTGGTCAGGTCTATTGCAGTGAATACCTGTGACCCCTGAATCTGGGCCAGCCCTTGGTCAATGTAGGGAAGAGGCCATCGGGAAGTATGGACCCGTTTGTTGAGCTCCCTAAGGTCAGCGCAGAGTCTCCACTGGCCGTTTGGCTTTAATATTCCCAGCACCGGATTATTGAAGGTGCTGTGGACGGGACGGATTATTCCCCTGGACTCAAGGTTCTTAATTATTTCAGTAAGGGACTCCATTGATGCGAGAGGCAAGCGATATTGCTTCACAAACACTGGAGTCATGCCAGGGTCCGTGGGGATTGTTGTTGTGTGGATGTCGGTACGACCACAGTCATATGAGTCTACCGCAAAGAGATCTTGGAAATCCAGGAAGACTTGTTTCAACTTTTGCTTCTGTTCCAGAGTCACACAGGCATCAGCTAGGTTGACTCTCTCTTCCACCATCTGCCTGAAGCCTGGAAAGACTTCTGGTTTGGCTATCTCAGCGGCCTCCTCCAGCTGGGTGGAGAAGTCCCTGGTCAGAGTGCTGATTTGGACTGGAGGCTTCAGGTGGGAAAGGCAGCCCTCATGGACCTGGAAAATCACCTCATCCCTCCTGAAGTCACAAGTCACATCTTCCTTACCATAAGGGCAAGAAGTGTACACCAGGAAGTTCCCCCCATGGCGGGTAAAAATCCTGTCTGGCGTTGTATTGTCCTCACTGTCACTGTCAAAACAGTCCTTGGGGATTGGTCCTAACAGTTCATTTCCTAAATCGATGGAAAAATGTCGGTCATCAACCGCCATTCCAATAATGGTGCCTGCGGCTAGAGTAATACTCTTTAAGTCGCTGTTATCCACCTCTATTAGAATGGTGTCATGTTCTATGTTGACTAATGGAGTTGGGTTTACCCCCAACCCTTGCTGTTGGAGAGAAGCATTTAATGTTGTCCTCTTTTAACTTTCACTTCCAGGGAGCATTGTCGGGTCCTTTCTGGGATGGTGACTTCCTCTTTGATCTGAATCTCAACTGCATAAGGTAGCAATTGAGCTGACCTAAATGCTTTTTCTGGATCATCAAAGCCCATGGGATTATCCGCTAATCGGGACCAAGCTTTGAAGTTTATTAGGTCCAAACTAATGGCAAAGCGATTGAGAATGTCACTGCCTAAGTAAAAAGCGGCAGTGACGTCTCGCACAACCCAACAATTGTGGACTATGCTCTTGTTGCCAATGGAGATGTTGAGCATACACCTGCTTGGCAGGAGATGTTTGGAATTGGGTGCTTCCAGGTCCATTTCCCATTTGTCTATCAGTTTGAATGTGGGAATGGCTGGATCTTTTGGGAGTTGGTGGAACATGGCTTCGCTGATGAAGCTCTTACCGTTGTTCACACACACTCGAGCGAGAACAGAGTCCTTCCCATCATTTAACTGAACAGGGATGAACAACTGCTCTCCAATTTGCTGAATATCAGCCAGGCTCTGAGCTGATTTCACATCTTTCTGGACTATAGGAGTGGGAGTTTCTGATTGTGGATTAGTAAAGAATTTCAGGGTGTTTCCTTCCAGTGTGGAATACCACCTTAAACTGGAAGGGAGGTTGATTTTCAGAAATAGAGAGGACCCCCCATCACCAGTCTGTTGTCCTACTGCTATTACTGTCACGTCTGGAATTTGGTTATTCTGGAAGTGGAATTCTACTTGGTCAGATTTTTGTTCAACCATGTGGCATGTGCCGTTTAAACTAACATGGTTTACACTCTGTTTTAATTTTATGGGTCGGCTAGTCTGGGTCCAGAGGACCTTGTTTACGCAATCTATTAGGGGTGACAACCTTCTCAGGAGGTCATTCCCTAGTAAACAAGGGGTACCCTCTGGAGTCACAACTATGACCGGGTGTTTCAACTTGTGTCGCCCAATTTGAATGTCCAAATCTGCCGTCCCCTCGACGGGAATTTCCTTCCCGTCAAAGTTCTGGAGTTGTCCAGGAAGTGAGGCGAGAGGAATTTGGTAATTTCCTCCCCTTCCTGCATTCAGTTCATCAAAGGCCCTTCTGGACAGAAGGGTAGCTTGAGATCCCATGTCCACCAGCGCTGAAATCGTACCCTGCCCCTGTACTTGTACCGCGGCATAATATCTTCCCTCCTTCTCCTCAAGGGGGCACAGATAATGCACATTTTTGGACAACTGGTGGGCTAACTTTCTGGTTTTGGACATTGCAAGAGAAAAAATTTGGGCAGAATTCTGTGGAGAGCCTTGGGAATCTGAAAGAAAAAGTTGGCAACTGGAGATCAGAGCCATTGTGGGTTCCCCTGGTTCCGGTTCTGGGCCGCCCCCCCCCTTTTTGGAGGCAGTCATCAGGATGGGTTTGAACCAGGGGATTTTGGTATTGTGGGTTCTGGGATGAGATGATGGGCGGCGGTAGCTCAGTCTCCATATTTCCCCAGTCTGAATTGGCATCCCTTGGGACCAATTTTTCCTTGGGAGGAGTTCCCCCGTCTCTGAAGGAGAAGGTCCTTTCCCCCGGATCCTCTGAGGATCCCTCTCCCTCAAATTGGAAGACCTGTACCTCCTCCACAAAGTGGGTCTGTTTGGGTCCTTTGTTTCTCCTACCCCCCCTCTGCTCCTTGGGAGGCGGGCTTTCAGGGGCAGGAGATTTTGTTTCCGGTTCCTGGTTTTCCAGGGGCTGTTTACAAGTTTGGAAGGAAGCTTCCTCCAAGGCTTTACACCCCCCTTCCCCTTGTGCCTCCTCCCTGGGAACCGGTGTGTTATCGGGGTGCTGCCCCCGTCATTGTTCTGGAGCACCAGGTCCAGAGTTTGGGGCATTCTGCGGTGGCATGCTCATCTGAGGGTTCTGTTGAGCCCTCAGTATGTGACCCAGATCCCGTGCCATATTTTGGACCTGGCGCTCTAACTGGGAAACCCGCTCAGGCTGATACGGGGCTCTATTTTCTCCCCTGGGCTGATCCCGGGAAGGGTAGCTATCCCTTCTCTGGTAGTACCCCTGGTTGGGAAGATTTTGGTACCCCTCCACCCTTGGCTTCCCCTCTCCCGGATTAGGTTGTCTGGGCTCAGGGAATTGGGGAAAGAAGGATGGATGATTTTGGGGCTGGAAATTGGGTGGATACCTGGGGAAAAAGTTCTGCCCAGGATTTGGAGAATTTCTGCCCTCCCTGGGGAAGTTAGGAGGGAAGTTCCCCGGGTCAGGTGCTTGGCTGGATCCCCCCCCCTTGGGCTGGAGGAGTCCACACATAACCCAGGATTGGTCTGTTTCCCTTGTAACGAGGACTTACATAGTCAGGAGAGCGAGGGACCTCATTTGTGGGACTACCTCTTTCACTCCCTGTCTGTGACTGGCCCGAGGACCTTCTGGGCCTAGCATTATTAGGTGCAGGTAGGTTTTTAGGCCCCACCATCTCCAAATCCAAAACGGGGGTGACCTTTACCTCTGCCACCTTGGCAGCAGCAGGGGTGCTGTTGGTTTTGGGATTTTTCTGGGTATTGCTTTTATTTTCTATGGGCTTCTGCACCTCATAGATCCGGGTAGCCTGTTCAATGACCCAGTCTAAAGATCTTTTCTCATGAAAATCTCTCACGAGCTGGGTCATTATATATCTGGGCAAGGCATAGAAAAATGTATTGACAAATTCTCTGCTGTCTGTGCGCACCCTTCTGGTTGTCTGCGCAAAGGCATGTTTCAGTTCTTGCACGAATTCTTGTGGGGCCTGATCCTCCCCACATTGCAAATTGTAGGCTGCCTTGCAAGCCTCTTGAGGATTTCTGTGAACAGAAACATTTTTCAAGATGGCCGCCTTATAGGTGGACCATCTTAAATGATTTTGATCCTCCAGCCCCGCAAAGAAACTGGAGTATTCTAGGGAGAATGTCCATTTGACGTACTGGATGCAGCTACTGCTGTCCTTCAAATGGAAAGTCTCCATCATTTGCTCATAGAGCTCCAAGTGTTCCCAAACAGAGTACTTGGCGTTCTTGTGATAAGGCGTGATGACACTCCTTATTGCCTTAATCTGTTTCAATGGGTCCTTAAGCAAGGCCCTTTTTGCCTTATTGGCCTTTTTGGTTCGGGTAACCCTGGTCCATTCATCCTCTGACTCAGAGGCACTGCTCCCAGAGGTTCCTGTCTGATCTTCCAGGTTTTCCTGGATTCTGCGAGCCTGGAAATGGCTGGCAGAATGTGGGGACCTGGTCTCCTGTGTCCTGCGCCGTTCAGAGGAGTCTTCAGATTCCTCCTTGCTGCCAGGATTTGATGGGTACCCCCCCAACTGACCTAACTGGGTAGATGTTTTCAGGATGCCCTTAATGGGCCTATTCTCCTGGGGTTCCCCACTAAATTGCACTGTGCTTGGGTGCCCATACCCGGATGCCCGCTCATCCATTCCTGGGAGGTACTGGCCTATGAGCCCCATGCTTCTGGCTGGATAGTAATCTGCCATCCCTGTGGCCCGGTGCTCATGTGCGCCAGGGGACAGGGGGGTGGCAGAGTCCAGGGACTGAGAGAGATAAAGGCCTCTGGGAGTAGGGCTCCTGAGGTTATGCTCAGGAGTTTCCCTTTCCCAGCGAACCTGGTCTCTATCCACCCCTGCTCCCTGTTGCAATGCAAGAGCCTGCGCCTTCAGTTCCTCAGTTAAGGACTTACTAGACTCTATCAGTCTCTCCTGCATCGCTACCTGTTGTTGGAGCCTATCATTGTGCTGGCAGAGAGCCTCATTCTCTCTCTGCGTTTACTGATTGGTCCTGGAGCACTGGGCCAGTCTTTGCTGCAGGAGGGTTACCTCCTGAGCTGTGTCCCTATTGGCCTGCTCCTTTCTTGCCAGAGCATCCTCCACCTTCCGGGTGTGCTCTAACAAGTAATGGTGTTCTTTTTGGAGGTCACCCAGTCGATTTTCTTCCATTTTCCTTTTTAAGTGGCAGACTTCCTGGCCTAAGGTATCCCTTTCCTGACTAAGAGCCTGCATCTGTGCCGCCAGGTCGTCCCCTTGCCTTTGGAAGGCACCAGTTTTCTGGCGCTCCTGGTCAAACTCTGCCTGGGTATCCAGGTCTTTCAAAATCAGTTTATTGCTCTCTGCCTTCTCCCTATCTAGGTGGCTTTGCAGGGTGACTACCTGCTCAGCACATGCCCTATTGAAGTCTAACTGTTGCTCCAGCTTTTTCTGGCTCTGCAGTAGGGAGTCCAAACCTTCTTGGTGCTCCTTCTGCAAGGCCAGAAATCTGGTATCCTGGTCCGCCTTTTCCTGTTGCAGCACATCCATATCCTCCTTTATTTTAGTGATGTACCGTCTGCTGTCATTTTCTGACTCCTGGCTCCTGAGCAGCCTCTGCTCAGAAGAGTCCAGATCAGATTGGGCCTTCTGTAGTGCCAGCAGTTGCCTACTCGCCAGATCTTGGCCTTCAGCACATTTGTCCTGCATGGCTCCCATATGTAAATATAAATATGCCGCTACCCTGGCAATATTGTGGTGCTCATCCTTGGCCTTCGAGGCCATGTATAGTTCACTCAGGGCCACATGTAGGGGACCCTGATCTCCCCATATATCTGACCCTGTTTCAGTGACCTGTTGCGCGATTGCCTGCAACCAGACCGTTTGGTCCTGATGATTCCACTCACCTCTCACAAATAGCTTATGTAAGAAGTGTTCTCTGGCTATTTTCATATCTACCAAGGTCGTCATTCTGGAATTTGAGTTCCTTCCTGACTTACAGAAGTTTATATTTTATTTTTGCAAAACAGACCTTTTCCTTACAGCGTTCCTTTGAGGAGTGCTTTACAGTGTAACACAGCGTGGTGATCCGACCGGATATGTGTATCTGGTCAGCTGGCACACTGTATTAATCTGCACAAGTGATAGATCTAACCGAAACGTCCGACTCGAGCCCCCAATTTGTAAGAGGATTCAATTCAACACTACAGCTAAGTCAATGCCTAGTCTGGGATACTGAATGGAAACCCTTATTGATATATCTTTACGTCCAGTTCATGCGTTCTGGATGACTACCCCTATATAACACCCCTCTCTTGGAATCCCCCTGACCCCACTGAGCCACAAAGTAGTTCTGTTTTGCAAGTTTAAACGGTTTATTTGATAATTTAAACAATATATATATATATATATATATATATATATATATCACACTTTATAATAAATTAATAATTGAATATCACACTTAATCTGAGCAGTAATCAATAATGGATAGTCCGGCACTAGCACACTTCTTTATAATCAATGATGAGTGGTTATAGGATGGATATGATAGCAACAATACTTTTATGGTTTCAAATGGATGCAATGTGGAATGAAATGCAGTACAGAAAATAACTTGATAGAATTTCAGCAAAAGACAATGGCCCTCATTACGACCCTGGCGGAAATCGAAAAACGATGGCGGAAATGCAATACCGACTATGACCCGTCACCGCAAAGTACGATGCCATTAGCGACACCGTAGTGAACGCCAACGCTAACTGCACCAAGTACGCGCGCGCGCGCCATGCCAAACCGTAAATACCACCATGGCGCAAGGGTACGCGAATTCCGACCCTAGCGGACATGTACCTAACGCCATCAAGCACGGCGGAAAGTACCATTCCGCCATGGTGAGAAGTACGGCATCGCGAATCAACCGTAAACGGCCCCACTGAGTGCCTGTACACCGCTCCCTGCCCACAAAGTACAACTCCCCGTAGGTGCAATGAAGTCACAATGCAACCAGTGAAATGTACAAGTCACCCATGCATGCCAACGAACAAAAGAATCACAAGAGGGGCCAATGGGAGCTGCAGGGCACAGATGGCACGAATACAGAAGCCATTCCAATGGACATGACCACAGTCCCCCACCAAGAAACGCACGCAAACACAGGCACCTGTGACCAGCAATATTCCGAAAATCACATCATTCCACCAGTCCACCTGGCTGACCGGCATCTGTTACACAAAACCTAATCCCCCGCCCCTGAGCATGACATCATTCAAACAGTCATATTGGCAGCCCCCATCCCTGACCTCACTGGGCTTCGTAGGCAAACGCGCCCAGCACAGTACCACGCAACTAAACTCTGAAGCTGGAACCCAATGCAGATCTCCTCACAATACATCGCTCCCCAAATAGGAATATGCCACATCACTTGCAAAGAAGAACGCTACACGGCCCATATCAGAATAGAAATTTAATGCACAACAAAATCACCAAGCCCATACAGCCATTAGGCCATGAACTCCAAAACACATTTCACCATTGTGGGCTGCATCCGCAAGAAATGACCAGCTACTACTTGTGTGACGCCCTGTTCCATCATGGTACACAGAGCCACATTCACGTACGAAAAGGCAACATGGAAGCGCACAGAACCGCAGGGCCGTCCCAATGGGGAGGCACTAGTCCAGCTGAAAGGCCGAAATGTTGCTCCGAGCCACTAGTACTGCGTAAGGGCATGTGGCCCATTGGCGATCGTCCCATAAGATCGTAATGCTGCTCCACTGATTAACACGAAGCAGCAGGTGTCGGGAGTAAAAGCCATCTGCAGGAGTGGCATACAGATGGCAGTGGCAAAAGGGGAGGAGATACCTGTCAACCAAAAGAAAAGAAAAAGAACAGAATGGCCATCAGAACTACATTCGAACAACTCACTTCAATGATCACACTAAATCCACAGCCATATGCATGCTAGCCCACTCCAAAGGATCATCACCACCCCAAAACCACTTGCGACTCATAACTATCTATATCGAGGTGTAAACACCATCACAAACGAGTGTACCTGTGCATGCGTCTGTGAAAACAGAATCCATCTGATGGGAATGTTAACGTGCATGGACACAAGTGTCTGAAGGCGCGTCGAGACAGGGAGGGCTCAACAAGGCCAGATAGACGATGGTCCCACTATGGCAGCCCTGCATCACATAGCGCAGGGGAGGCGGACAGATTCCAAGAAGCCCTGTACATGGCAAACTCTGTATCAAATCATCTGCCCATGCATCCATTCATCATTCCCTCATCCCGGTATAAAAACGCCTGAATATTTACTCACATAACATTAGAAATATCCATTGAGTCTGTGCGTTATGCAGCCTGCAAAATCCACAGTGCCCCAGCCCGTAATTCCAGTGTTGTGAAGTAACATGTATTTGGGAACGTCCGGCCTCATCGCCCACGTCGCTATTGCGCATCCCAAACTATTCATATCAATCATTGCATCCTCGCCATGGCCCCTGTCTCAAGGACATTGAACAATGGAACGTTATATTTGCAGTCAGACCTGTGGGCATCTCCTCGCCGCTAGCTGATAACCGAAAGCGCCGCCCTTCGAATTCCTCATTTGCAACATCACGTCGAAAAGGCATCTGTGGCCGCTTGAAATCACAAATTAATCCATCTAGTGCGGCTGTGTGTGAAAATGGCAACTGCCTTCACCCACAAATGGGACGCCCCGCCCGTCGGTGCAACTCGGTACAGTGATGCATGAGGGCCCATCGTTACTCGAGTACTACGTTCCACTGACCCTTCACAAGTCTGTTCGCGACTGCAAAGATTGTATGTGAAACAATGGGACCATAGCCGAATGAACATATCAACCAATGTTACACGGCCATCGGGTACAAATACATGATTGCAATAGCAAGATGCCATTACTCAAATTGCAGCGTTGTGTGCGGGACGTGCTCGGCCAAAGGGGAGAGCAGCTTGCACAGGTGGAATGAATCACCACAGGTGGAGGCCATACAGCCTGAAAACACATAAATTGCACACCCAGTCTCCTCCCACAACCACACCCACTCCGAAATGCTACCGGCTGGACTCGCGATGTTGGCCCTGGGGGACCTGATAGCACTGCAAGTACTCCAACTCCAAGAAGAAGACGAACACCAACTACAACCGGCCGCACGGAGGAGACGCAGGAGGAGGAGGAGGCCAAGGCAGGGCCAGCAAGGGCCGCCAGCACAGCCACTACCACCACGCAGGCAGCCCGCAATCCCACGCCTCCGAGCACATCCGTTCAACCTCACTGATGAGCAGATCCACACCCTCTACCGTTTGGACCGGGACACCATAGCCGCCATTGTGGACATGACACAGGCTGACCTTGTCAGCATGATAGATAGCCCAACCGCCATCCCACCCCTACTGAAGGTGGTGTCTGTACTCCACTTCCTGGCCACAGGCACCTACCAGCACACAGTCGGACAGTTGCATGGCATTTCTCAGCCACTGTTCTCACGGACACTATTGCAAGTGCTCGATGCCCTCCTGCAGCACGCAGACGACTACATCTCTCTACCACGCTCGGAGCAGGAAATTACCAACACAAAAGTGGGATTCCATGCACTTGGCGGCATACCGGGTTGCCTTGGTGCCATCGACTGCACCCATGTGGAATTGGTCGTCCCACATGCCATGGAGGCCCAGTACCGCAACCGAAAACAATTTCATTCCCTGAATGTACAAATGGTGTGTGACTCCAACAGGATCATTACACATTGTTGTGCCCGATTCCCTGGATCAACCCATGATTCTATGGTCTTGAGGAACTCTACAATACCACGCTACATGGAGCGACACGCAGGGAACAGATCCTGGCTACTCGGTGAGTCTCATTTCATGCATGATGATGTGGGGTATGTGATTCGGCAATGACCTGGCAGGAAGGGGGGGGGGGGGTGTGCGTACGTAGCAATGGCATTCCACATCATACGTTTATCGTCCACATACAGGTGATGCTGGATATCCACTGAAGAGATGGCTCCTCACACCAGTCCGGAACCCACGGGACCAGCATGAGGAGGACTACAACCATGCCCACTCACGTACCCGTGTAGTCATTGAACAGGCATTCGGCCTACTGAAGACTCGTTTCCGCTGCCTCAGCAGGTCTGGCGGGGCACTCCTGTACCGCCATGAGAAGGTTGCAAAGATGGTCATGGCATGTGTCATGCTCCACAACATGTGCGTACGTAGAAATGTGCCCATGCCCCCTGACGCAGAACTGCAAGCACCTGAAGATGGTCATGATGAGGGTGGGGATGTGGCAGCACCTCAAGGAGTCTGCGAGGCACCGGAGGGCCGTGACATTCGTCAGCATCTCATTGATGCATGCTTCTAGCACTCACGCCTGGTGGCTGATACATGGACACGGTACTCGTGGCACTGTGTGTGTCTGGTACATGCACAATATGGACTGTACGCCTATGATGGCCTAGTACACAAAGATCATTGTCCACACATCTCATTGGTTGATCGTGCATTGTTTATGGCATATGTGATATCATGTTGAACACCCTATCGACCCGCCACCCAAGTGAGCCCAACACACCCCCTCCACCCTCCTACCTCCCCCCCCGAACACCAGTGTCCAAAGATGCTCATTGTCAGTGGGCAGTCGCTATTGCAAGCCCCCTCTGCGGGTATCAGGGGCACCCCTGCCTGTGGAGCGCAGGTTCCTCCCAGATCTACATTGGGGGCTGCCCTGGACGGAACTTGCAACGGATGATGTCTCTGCCTGCTCACGTCCATGCATGTCCCTAAGGGTTTGTGAGAGCTCAGTGAGCACACGGCACACTGCGGCAAGTTCGGCACATACGTCTTTGGACGTCGCATGCAGTTCCCCCCTCAGGCTCTCGGTGCTTCTCTCCATTTGGACTCTCAGGCTCTCGGTGCTACTCTCCATTTGGACTCTCAGGCACTCGGTGCTACTCTCCATTTGTGCCCTTAGTGTCTCTGTACTTCTCTCCATTTCTGCCCTAAGTGTCTCAGTTGATGTTTCTATGTCTGCCTTAGTGCCCCCACATTCATCGGCATGGTCCTTGAGGAGCGTGGCCAGTTGCTGCTGTTGCACGATTAACTGGTCGAGGGACTGTTGCCTCTGCTGGGCCATGGCCATTTGCGGTGGTGTCACAGAGGGGCTGGTGACCTCATGTTGCCTTGCCACAGGGCTTGTGGGGGATGGCCAGTCGTCGTCTTGTGGGTGCCCCTGCGTGGTATCCTCATGTTGTACGGGATGGGACAGACAGGGGGATTGGGACAGGTCATGGATGGATCTGACTTCGACATCCCCGTCTTCTGTGTCGGAGCATGCTGCCATCAATGGGGTGTCACCTATGGTGCTGCTGCCACCAGAGGCAGTGCCTTCTGTGGCATCCATTGGGGGGACCTGTGGTGCTGCTGTTGTGGGCATGCTGGCTGCTGGGGTGCCTGTTGATGTTCCCTCCTCTGTGCTGCCACCTGATTTGTGCTGCTGCCGTGTCTTGATGCGTGCAGCTGAGGTGGAGGGTCTTTGGCCGTTGGTCTTGGCCCTCTTTGCAGGTGTGCTGGTAGGGGTGTCCTGATGCTCGTCGTTTGGATCGGACCCTGTGGTGGAGTAAAGGAGGGCGAGGGTTATTAATGGGTCTGTGGGAATTGGAATGGCATTGTATCACATGCATTGGGGTGGTACCTGAGGGTGATTTGGGTCGGGGCCTTGGAGGTGCTTTCATTTGTGTGTGGAGTGAGGGTGCAGTTGTTTGGCAGCCTGCAGTTAGGGTGTGCCTGCTGCACGTGTAGTGGGTGTTTTAGGGGTTTTTAATTATTTATGTATTTATTGTGAGTTTTAAAGTGCGCTATCAGGCCAATGTGTGTGGACGTTCTCCTGGACATGTGTTTCTGTTGCACTATGTGGACACATGGTACTTCACATGATTGGACATTGTGGATTTAGCTTTGTTTCATTTGGGCCACCTACCTGATTCTTCGGATGTCTGCACTCCTTTCTCCATCCCTCCGACTCCCTCTATGCTCTCCATTCCAATGGTGGAGGCACAGATTTCTTCCCAGGGGGTCAACTTGATGGGTGATTCCGATCCTCCCCCGGTGGCTGTGGCAATGTTGCGGTTGGCAGAAAGTATGCTACGGACGCGTATCCGCAGGTCGTCCCATCGCTTTCTGCATTGCTGTGGGTTGCGGGGTGCGGTCCCCACCGCACTTACCCGCTGTGCCACCAGAGCCCATATGGCCTTCTTGTTCGCAAGTGCCGTCCTGGTCATTTGCGTCGAGAAGACGACGGCAGCATTCTCCTGGAGGGTCTCTGTTAGCACGGTGAGTTCCTCACGGGAGAAGTGGACCTGCCGCTTGCGGTCGCACGCTTTCTTCGCTACTTTTCCCATTTTTCTTGGTTTCGCTAGGGTGGATGACGGGTTGGGGTGTGTTTCAGGGTAGTGTTTTTAGTGGTTGTGTGGATTTTGTGGTTTTATAGGTGTACGGCGGGATGTTTCCCGTTCCGGGCCCATGTTTTTACTTCCGTTTCCGTATATTTACGGTCACCGTACTTTCCGGTTGGCGCTCACTGCGGTGTCCGCTAAAATGGGTGGCGGTATTGCACCTATGGCGCCGTACGGCGGCGGTGTGGGCCGTTTTGGGGTCATTTCCGCCATCGCGGACTTTGCACTTCCGCCATGCCGTGGTGCTCGTGCCCGATGGGTCGGAATGGGCCGCACTTTGCTCCATCGTGCAATGGCGGAAACCCTATTTACGCTGTGGCGGTCCGGTCAGTCACTTTCCGCCAGGGTCGTAATGAGGGCCAATGTAATCACTTTCTTGGACAATTCACCCCCCCTTTTATGCACTGTAAGGAGATGAAGATGACACAGTTCTTAGGAATGCAATCAAATAGAATTCAGTTCAATTCCCCCCAGCAGCTTATACAACAGATAGGAGTTTTGAAACACAGGCAAAATGCTTTGAATATGGTGACAATGCAGTGAGAAATATGCTGAAAATGGTTTAATTCCCTTTAGGAGGTTCAGGGTGAGTGAAATAGACTTGGGATGAGTTCAGGCTCACTTTAGCAAGGATCTAGGAGTAACTAGCAGGTTAAACGAATTTTTGGCAAAGGAAAGCAATGAAGCTGCTGTTTTCACACGTGGCTGGATTTTTAACCAAATTGCAAATCGCAGTAAGTTCCTAGCCCAAACGGTTCCAGAGATACGGACGATTAAATAAAGGTAGTTTTTCGGATTTGAAATTTTAAAAGTTCAAAGCGACAGGTTACAGCTTGCAGCTAGAAAATGACAGGTGACAGCTTTGCAAATGACAGGTGACAACTTCTAGGAGGCAGTTCTGGTTAGATTAAAATAGATTGAATTATATTATTTTAACTAAGAGATTGGTTCTGCACAGTTCTGCTAGGTACTCACAATATATTCAGAAATAGGCCTCGCCACGGATCTGGTCAACAGGTTTTCTTCACTCGCCACGGACGGTTTCTGCGCACAGCGTCTGGGTCAGCTCTACTCTGCTGGTCTGGTCTGGGTCTCTGGTTCTGATCAGGTCTGTGGGTCCGGATACAGCGGTCTCCGGTTCAGCTGGTCTCTCTCTGGATACAACACTGCTCTCTGGCAAATGGCAAGAGTTCTTGCAAAGAATTCAAACAGCTCGCCTGGCTGTGAATAGTGGCAATGATTTGAGGCCTGCTAAAGAGGGATTTAGCTTGTAGTTGACCTCTCTGCTACAAATTCTGAAGTAAAGTCTTGGTCTCTGAAGGTGGATAGATTGAGGTCTCTGTGTTGGCTCTCTGGAGGTTGATGGAGGTAAAGTATGGATTTTCCCGGCAGAGCGTCCCGCAGCAGATGGAATAGAATGTCTCTATCTGTCCTGACTGTCTGCTTTTATGTGTTTTGAAAGTGGGTGGAGAGGCTAGCTTTCTAGGCCCTACCCCTCTCCACTTGTCATTGGCCACTTCCTCCTCTTCCCCTTGATTGGGGGAATGAAATGAAGTGTCATCATGATGAGGTTTGTTTATGATACAGAGAACCCACCCCTGTCAACTTTACACACAATCTATATCTGATCCAAATACATACTTCCCCGATAGACAGTTGTTTGGCATTGCAAACACACATCATGCATTTACTGATGGTAGCCCCTGTTCCAATTCTGTCGTTTCTAGGAGCTTGGGTTCAAAAATGGCAACATATTTCACTTTTTGGTCGGGTTACCAATATTGGATTTGTCCCCGCATTTACACAAATGTTCGCAAAGCATGTGGGCATTAGGTGGTGGAGTGTCAGATTTTTAACATACATACATTTTGAGTAATATCCTCTTTTCCGCTAAAAACCCCCCTGAACATACCACCGGGTCCTAACACGTCTTCAAATGTGCACAGAAAAATCACAAGAATAATGATATCACTTATCAAATTTTCACAAGTCCGCTCTATGAATGATCCATCTTTTTAGGTTTATGTTCTGGCCCCAAAGGGGTGTGGTTTCCCAGGTCACATGGTGTAGAAACCAGTTTATCCAGTTTCTGCCAAGCTCAGAGACCCTGCCCCTCCCAGCTTCTGCCAAGAGGAAGCTATTTTACGGTCCCCCTAATAAACCATCTGCCTGGGCCCTGGAAGGCCCATTGTTCAAAAGGAAGCCATTTACGACTACCCTAATAAACCATCTTCCTGGGCCCAGGACAGGACTTTGTTCAACTCCCTGTAGCTGCTCCACCCCTAATCTAATCAGAGAGGTGACAACTCCTTTTGGCAAGGGGAAGAGTGGCTGAGCAGGTTTTAACTCCTGTGGGGGTAGATGTCAGGCAGAATTCAGTTCCTTAAGCCAGGCCCCAGCTAATGTCACTTCTAGTTACCCAGTTTTCTGCATTCAAATAAACTAACAATTTTTACACATGCAGCTAGAATGCTGATTCTAAGTTTAAAACTATGACATTTAAACAATTGAAACCTATGTGACACTCAAAAGTAGGTCACTCATTTCTTTTAAACATTTAGATTTTTAGTGTCTTTCAGTCCAAATTTACTTAAACTGCTGAAATCCACAGCTCAGCCAGTTTTGCTATGAACATTATTTTAGGCTCATCCTCTTTCCAGATTTTGTATGCCCACAAGACTTTATTCTGTCAAATGTCTGCTGGTGTTCAGTGAGATTGTTGGATATTCTGCAATGTTTGAAATGGGCATTCTGAGCTTGCCTTCAGAGAAACAAAGGGTGATTTTGAAAGTGCTTTCTAGCGAACAGGCACTGCTGTTTTTCTCTTTGGCACCCCATTTCACTCATGGCTCTTCTGACCCAGCACACCCGCACCGGGGGGTGGCAAGTCAGGCGACCATTTTGGTGTGCGCACAAACTGCGCGGTTTTCATAGATTCTGGCGCACATGTGGGCTTTTTCGGCCATCTTGGATTTCCTAAACCCACAGCACCAAATGTTGTAGCATAATGGTCCAAACGTGGGTCAGAACACCCAACAGATAATAGGGCTTGTGTGGCGCATAGTGGGGGGCCAGATGCCAAGTATGGGGCATGTGCTCTGGGTGATAGTGGGCATGTCAGCTGTTTGGCTTGTGTTTCATTTGTGGGGGGAAGAATGACAAGTATAGGGCTTGTGCTCTGAGTGGTGTGGGCAGGATGCCAAATAAAGGGCCCGTGCTTGGTGTGGTGGAGCGCAGGATGCAATGAATGGGGATTGTGCTTTGTGAGGCAGAGGCAGGATGCCAGGTATGGGGCTTGTGCTCTGGGTAGTGGGGGAAGAATGCCATGTTATGTTATGTTACTTAGCATTTATATAGTGCTTTATATGTCATTGGTATGACCTCAAAGTGCTGGTAGGTTCAAAGCCCTCGGGAACCGTAGTTCAAGTTAGTAGAGAGAGATAGTGTTGTATGGTGCGTGGGTCCACCGGATATGTGTGCAGCTGGTGTAGTTTTGGATGATAGCTGCCTCCTAGCGATAGGTGAGGTGGTGAAGATATTTGTTGGATGTGTGCAGTCTGGTGGGTGGACACCCAGACTGGCGTTAGGCCTGAGGAACGCCTATGTGGACAGCTAGCCGGAATGTGCTCAGCTAGCTTCGTTTTATTAGGGTGATGAGGTGCTCATGGGGTTGTATTCGTATGTGAACATCTAGGCCGAATTATCAGGGGTATAGCTGTGTTCTAGTTGAATGATGGTTTATAGTTTCGAGTAAGTGTAGTGGTGTGATATTATGGTTATCTGTAACAGCGCATTAGACCATAGATCTTAGAACTGGCACGTGGGTAGGACGGTGAGGCATTTGGCCGGTCCGATAGCACAGCGAGTAGAGTGCTTGCTTTGACATCTGTGCAGAGCCTGCTGACACAGGTTCAAATCCAGGCAGGGCCAAACTCAGCCTTTCATCCTTTCGAGATCGATAAATGAGCACCACACACTGTGGGTAATAATAAGCAGCGCTCAGATACCTGAGGGTTGGTAGCGCTATGTAAATGCTAAATTTGTATTATTATTATTATTATTATTATTATATAGCAGCATAGGGATATATAGTGACAAGGGTGGATACAGGTATATTTGGGGCACAGATATATATGGGGATACAGATATATAGTGACAGGGGTCAATACAGGTATATAAGGGGATACAGATACATAAGGGGTACAGCTATATAGCGTATATAGGGGGATACATATATGTGGTAATGACATGGGAACAGGTGCACAGTGATACAACATGTGGTCCATCCACTCTGTCCAGGTCCCATCCACTCTTTCCAGGTCCCATCCACTCTGTCCGGGTCCCATCCACTCTGTCTGGGTACCATCCGCTCTGATAAGTGGAGGGGTGCGGGGGCAAGGGAAGCTCCGGTGTTGGTGTATGCTGTGGTGTGGAAGAGAGAGTGGAAAGGATGCCTTGGGTTTTTGTGACGAAGTGTACAGCCAGGGCCAAGCAAAGGTCCTGGGTGGGTGTGACAGAAGAGGCTGCTGCAGGATAGGCCAGTCCCTTGCAGACTTTGAAAAGTTTAGCCATGATTCCACAGAGATGAAGGCTTGAATAAAGACTCTTTTTGATGTGGATGCAGAGTCAATATTGCCTTTGATGGAGGCGGCAGGCCAGTTTGTCAGATGGTTTGCCCGCCGCGTTCCATTTCCGCGCAGCTGCCCTACACTTGCGTTTAAGGGCAGCCAGGCCGGCGTTGTACCAAGAGTTGCACTTTTTTAGAAGGTTTCAGTTGGACCCTCATGACAGGGGAAATAGTGTCAAGGGTGTTGGAGATAGAGAGATTGAGGTTAGTGAGGGCTGTGTCAAGGTGGGAGTCAGCCGAAGGAGTGGGTGGAGGAGAGTAGAAGGAGGAAAAAGCAGCCACTGTCACTCTTTACATGGTCGGGTGTGTTGCTGCGAGAGGAGAGCTTCAGGTGTGTTGAGAGAATAGAGTGGTCAGTCCAAGAGAGGAGAGGTAGTGAGAGGGATAGAGAGAGGGATGTCAGAGATGAGAGCATCCAAGTTGTGGCCCATGGTGTGCGTGGAGCTGGAGCGTAGGATAGAGAGGGAGAGAATAGTTGCACAGGTTGCAGAAAGGATCTGAAGAGTCAGGAGAGTCCAGATGGATGTTCAGATCATCCTTTAGGAGGAGTTGAGAGGAGGAGGAGAGTAGGGAGGAGACAAGGTCAGCCATTCTGAGACGAAGAGAGTGTACTGACCTGGAGGCCCATAGAGGTTGGCCATAATGAGTGAGGATTTAGGGGAAGAGTGAGAGTCTGCAAACTAGGCACTTTGAGGAGTAGGCCAGAGTAGGGATGATGGACACAGGTATCCATTCTGGGTAGATAAGTGCCACTCCCCCACCTGTCTTCTTAGGCCTGGGCGCAGAGAAGATTTTGGAGCCTTCAGGGAGGAGTGGGTCAAAGCTTGCGACGGAGCTTCGTGAAAACATGAGAAAGATCAGGGGACTGACCATACCCCCTGGCATTGTGAATTGTTCCCCATTGTTGTCGGAAACCCAAGAACCAAGGGAATGGGTAATTTCCCCTGGGTGTTTATGGACATTGTCATAACAGCCAAAGGGAAGGGAGTCGTTCTCTTGGTATTTACGAGAATCCTGAGAAAGGCCAGCGGAAGCAAGTCAGTCCCCCTGGTGTTGGGAAAGGAGTCATTCTCTTGGCATGGAACATTGCTTGATCTGTGAATTTTGTGAGAAGCCTGAGAAAGACCAAGGGAAAGGAGTCTCTCTTGGTGACTAGATTTTGAGTTTGAACTTTGTTTTGAGAACTCAGATTTTGCAATCTGGAACTGTGTGTGCTGCCTTTGGAAAGAACTGCAACCTGGTGAAGGGAGTCCTTCCCTTGGGAAGTAGTATCTCCAGACTACCGGCATGGTAGTTTGGTCTACAGAAGGAGGAAGTAATTCTTCTGCAGTAAGAAGACTCGCCAAACCTTTTAATTTAGTTAAAAGTGTAAGGGATGGAAATGGGATTTTGACACAGGACGGTGGACTATATCATTACAATGAACTTCCTCACAGAATCCTTGGTGTTTAGCTGAGGCAGGGAAACCCCTCTTAGCATTAGGGGTCTCCTCCTTTAATTTCACTAAGTAAAGGTTTATAGCACAACAATGCCACCTGTTTGCCAGACTCCTCCTTCCACACCCTGAACTGAAAGTGTCACCAGCCATCACTTGAAGTGTAGACCCCTTTATGGGTATGGTTGGACTGATTGCTGGGGTTGTCTAGGTACAGAAAGAAATGGGCAGTTCCATTTTGCCCTACACATTTCAAGAACCCAACCAAGGGCCAAACGCTAGAAGCCATTAGCGTGCTAGCCTCCCATCCACTTAACCACGATCACAAACGCAACATGAGAGACATCTCCATAGCACATGCCATCCATGAGACCAGCCCAATAAAATGCCTTGCAGCGGTCTACGTAAAGCCACCTCCCATATAGTAGAACCCAGCACAGGAGGTTTCGGTATGCCACATCAAATTGAAGGGACCTCACTTTAGAGACCAGTCTGCTGAGCTCCTCAGCTCTAGAAGCCAGTGTGAGACTCTGCATAAACTATCCTTAATCCCTGGGATCTGGCTCCGGAAGCCAGCAAGGGGGGCCTTACATACCCACCTACCATTTAAGGGGCACTGCTTTCGAACCATGCATTTTGGACCTCTGTAAAGCCACATCCTGTTCATAGGACCTTGCTGTGGGTGTGCAAAGTCTTTGTATATAGTCCTCATCAAAAATGGGTCTGGTTTTAGAACCAAGCAGAGTCTTACTCACCCAGTGGCTTTCGCTCCACATCAGGGGACAGTCGCGAGTAAGGAGGTGGGTGTGATTCTGCGCCGCACAGCCTTGTATAGGGCTTGTGCATGGTATGGGGGCAGGATGACAGGCATGGAGATGGTGCTCTGGGTGGTGGGCGCAGGATGCCAGGTATAGACATTGTGCAATCAGTGATGGGTGGCAGAATTGCCGATATGAGGCGTGTGCTGTGGGTAGTGAGGATGCCAAGTACAGAACCTGTGCTTTGGGTTTTGGCGGGCAGGATGCCAGGTATGGGGCTTGTGCTCTGGGTGGTGGGGGCAGGTATAGGGCTTGTGCTCTGGGTGATGGGTAGCAGAATGCCAAGAATGGGCTTTGTGCCATGGGTAGTGGGGGGCAGGATGCCAGGTATGGAGCTTGTGTTCTGTACGGTGGGGGTTGGATGCCAAGTATAGGGCTTGTGCTCTGGGTGATGGTGGCCAGGGTGTCAGGTTTCATCTTGTGCTTTCAGGTGTGGGGGGCAGGATGGCAAATATAGGGCTTGTGCTCTGAGTGGTGGGGGCAGGATGTCAGATATAGGGTGTGTGCTTGGTGTGGTGGAGCGTAGGATGCCAGAAATGGGGCTTATGATTTTGAGGTGGAGGCAGGATGCCAGGTATGGGGCTTGAGCTCTGGGTGGTGGGGCAGAATGCCAGGACTGAGGCCTTGTGCTCTCAGTGATGGGTGGCAAAATGCCAGGTATGGGGCATGTGCTATGGGTAATGGGGTCAGGATGCCATGTACAAAGCTTGTGCTTTTGATTTTGGGGGGCAGGATGCCAGGTATGGGGCTTGTGATCTGGGTGGTGGGGCAGGTATAGGGTTGGTGCTCTGGGTGATGGGTGGTATAATGCCAATTATGAGGTTTGTGCCATGGGTGGTGGGGGGCAGGATGCCAGGTATGAAGCTTGTGTTCTGGATGGTGGTGGCAGGATGCCAAGTATGGGGTTTGTGCTGTGGGTGGTCGAAAGCAGGATGCCAGGTATAGGGCTTGTGCTTTGGGTGGTAGGAGGCAGGATGTGAGGTTTAGGGCTTGTGCTCTGGGTGGAAAGGCTGCCAGGCATGGGGCTTGCACTCTTGAAGGTAGGAGCAGGATACCAGATATGGGGCTTGTGTTCTGGGTGGTGGGGGCAGGATGTCAGGTATGGGGCTTGCAATCTTGGTGGTGGGTGGCAGGATGTAAGTTATAGGCTTGCACTTTGGGTGGTGGGTGGCAGGATGCCAGGTATGGGGCTTGCGCTTTGGGTGATGGGGGCTGGGTTCCAGAAACAGGACTTGTACTCTTGAAGGTGGGGGCAGGATATCAGGTATGGGGCTTGTGCTCTGGGTGGCGGGCAGCATGATGCCCGGCATAGGACTTGTGCTCTGAGTGATGGGTGGCAGAATGCCAGGTGAAGGGTGTGGGGTGTGTGCTATGGGTAGTGGGGGCAGGATGCCAAGTACGGAGCTTGTGCTTTGGAGGGTGGGGGGCAGAATGGCAGGTATGGAGCTTGTGTTCTGGGTGGTGGGGAGCAGCATGCCAGGTATAGTGCTTGTGCTTTGAGTGGTTGGGGGGCAGGATGTCAGGCATGGTACTTGTGCTCTCAGTGGTCGGGGGCTGGATGCCAGGTACAGGGCTTGTGCTCTGGGTGGTGGGGGACATGATGTGAGGTATAATGCTTGTGCTTTGGGTGGGAGGTGGCATGATGCCAGTATAGGGCTTGTGCTCTGGATGTTGAGGGGCAGGATGCCAGGTATAGGGCTTGCAATTTTTGTCGTGGGTGGCAGGATGCAAGGTATAGGCTTGTGTTTTGTGTGGTAGGGGTCAGAATGCCTTGTATGGGACATGTGCTCTCGGTAGTGGGGGGCAGGATGCCATGTATATTGCCTATGCATAGGAAGTGGGGTGAGCAGGATGCCAGGTATGGAGCTTCGCACGAGTGGTGAGAGCAGGATGACAGGCATGGGGCTTGCACCCTGGGTGGTGGGGGCAGGGTGGCAGGTATGGGGATTGAGCTCTGGGTGCGGGTGGCGTTGGGTCCTTTGAGTTTGTACTTTTGGGGCTCTAACCTACATATGGTGACTCTACCAAACATAAAATTGCATTATTGGGACTTTGAAGTGGCACTTGGCATTTTATTGCAGTCCCAACATGGTTATACATTACGTACGGTGATTAACCAGGCATATGTTGGCATTATTGGTGAATTTGAAGTTGCACTTATATCAGAATACGTCATACAGGGGCAGGCTTCGGCAACGCTGACATGGCACTGTTGGAATTGGCATCATGCTGACTGTCATTAAGTATAGATGTTTGAAACAGTCAAGGCTATCCTTAACTGGCAGCAGGCACATTGAGCGGAACATTGCTGTGTTTAAGAGAGCAATGGTGTATTTAAACAGTACCCCATGCAGGTTGGTACGTTAATTAGCAACCCAGCTCACCCTGAATTGATAGCTCCTGGCACCATTTGGGCAACACTAAGGTATGCTTTGAGGTAGCCTGGCATTTTGATGGTAACACCTTGCAACTAATTCTTTTACATGCTGGCACTTCCGTACCCAACACTGTGTACTGTATGATATCCTCGCACACTAAAACTAATGTCATTTATACAGACCTGTAATGCAAAATTGGCATTGTACATACAGTTGACGCCCTGGCATCAGAAGTATTAGAATATTTAATGTTTCCTACCGAATTGCTTCTAAATACTCATTTTTTTATTCATCTTTCCTCGAACATTGTGCTGTGGAAATTAACCATTTTTACCTTCCCAGGTCACTTTGGGCTAGATCAATTTGGGAAAAGCATTCACATCACCCATTTATAGGTGCCCTCCATACTTTTGCAAGTGGTCCCTTCTGTACCCTCCCTAAATTTGGCTCCTGGAGACGCCAGTACCCATAACTAAGCTGGAGGAGTGAGGCGGCAGTGCACTGATGCCAAAGGCAGATCAATAGCTGGCATTTAGACTCTTGCCAGTTCATCTGGAAGAGGTTTGATTTTTGAGCTTTCAATTTGAAGGGAGGGACTATTATGACATATGCGTGGCAATGGGTTGCTTGTGTCATGTGTCATTGGAAAGATTTAGTACTTTCCTGAAGTGGGTGGTGTGACAGAGCCACATGTTTTGGCTGCGTGATGAGGCTGGGGAACAATGGAAGAAGTGATCCACCACCCACTACAGCCCATTACAAACCCATTGAATAATATCATCGGGCCAAAGCATATCAGGGTGATGAGACCACACTACAGGGAGGAATTCAGGAAAGAGGAAGGACCAAGACCAAAATATAAAATTCTAGGCCAAAGGGGAGAGAATTCACTCATCGACTAAAGAACAAAGGAATAGCCTTAGGGGAGTGAATTTAAAGCAACCCACTTGGTACCTATGACTCCCCCACCTCACAACCCCTATGACCGTAGACTACCTTTATGTTCTAAAGAAAGCCCCTAGACCCACTAACCTTGAGGTCACAGTATGGCAAAACCCCAGTTGCCCAACAAGCTCCCAAAAAAGTTAACATTTGTACAACAGGTGCCTGAAACACAGTGGACTCATTTTGCATCTCAAGAACCAAGCTAAGATTTGCCCTGGGCTCCTAAAGAACGAACTCAACTTATGAGTGCAATCCAAGGGAAATTAAACAGCCATGGAGTCACAGGGTTACGGAGTCCCGCTGCCTGCCATCACCAAAACCTCACTGTTTGTTAATGTGAAACAAACAAGGTGCTTCTTACCTTGCCTGACTGTTTGGGATGCAGGGAATCCATTCACATATCGAGAAGAGCACCGTGATTATCAGAGAAGAACCATAGAGGGACTGAGGAGTAAACAAAAGTAAAATGCCTGATGCGCCCTTAAACTCTTCGCTCCGCAGAGCTGCGCTGGCAATCATGAAGCGGCTGGGAAACAACATTCCAAATCCAGGTACCCAATCCCTGAACTGGATAGCCCACTGAACACTGCTGAGCCGGATATGGAAGATCTGAGTCCAGCCTAGGAAAGGTTGAAAAGAGTGAAAGAGTTAAAGCAGAGTTGCAGGAGAGATGAAAATTCAAGAAATGTTGAGTCGTCCTAGCGAGGGCAGAGGAGAGGGCAAGCGGGGGAATAGTCTGAGGTGTATACAGAGAACAGAAGAATTCATATACGAAAGGGAGTGCAAGGAGAAAAGGTGTGATAAAAGAACAGAGGGTAGAGCAAACCAAGAGGGAGGAGGAATCCCAGAGGGGTGATAAACCAACATCACCCACGGGAAAAGAAAAGCCAGAAGGGCAGGTGAAGAGGGCATGATCATTGTGGGTGGGTCGAGGAGGCAAAGAGAAGGGAGAGAGTAGTTTAGAAAGAGATTTAGATCAGGGGAGTGAGAAGGCCAATGAGGAAGCATTGCAGATGGAGCCCTTGCTGATCATGTGCTGAAAACGGCTGTGAAAGAGTTGTAGGGTGCACACCCAATCCTATGAGGCCCTAGTGACATCTGGCTAAGTGCGACATAGGACTCGCAAAGCCTGGGCTCCATGAGTCTGGCGGGTGGAGAAATACCCCTGGAGAGAGACCTCAGCATCCAGACTCCAACGACAACAGTGAGAAGACTCCACTAAAACCAAGAAATAGGTAACAGAGACATATCAAGCACCATTGACTGAGTGTCTTTATGTTTGAATCCTAAGAGGTGACTCCCAGGGAAATGAGGGATTAAATGATGTTCTACACTCCTGTAGCAATCCGGAATTGCTCCCCTTTGATTTATTTGGGAACAATTAATAAATGTATCATTCCTACCCAGCTCCTGGTATTAGTTGTGTTTCTAGAATCCTGCATTGTCTGTTGCTACCTCAGCTGTGAAAGTGGTAATGAAGGTCTTAGGGTCCCAAACAGATATTGCATCATGTTGGTGACTTCTTGTTCATAGGTTGCCCCGATTCAAAAGTGTTGCCAGGCCTTCCACTAATTTGTAAAAGCAATGGAATATTTGGGGGTCACCTACCGCACAATAAGATGGTAGGGCCAGGAACAAAGATAGGATTCCAAGGAATTGAGTAGCATTCAGGTGATGTGGCTTCCAGACTGGCTGAAGACAAAGTAGGGCGGTTAGGGCCTCAAAAGACAAAACGCCTGACAGCTCAGAAATTGACCTTGCATCTGTTGCAAGAGTTGGTAGGCCAGATAAACTTTGCATTGAAAATTATACGGACTGGTTGCCCTTCTCGAGGTAAATGGAATGTTCAATGCCTGGTCTGAAGAAGAGGCACCTTGGTCAAGGGCCCAGACAATCATCAGAAGCTCTCTTGCAGAATGGTCTTGAATGGTCTTGAGATTAATAAACACATTGGAGTTATGTTTAAAAGGCATTACTTGTCTTCAAAGACAAATAGGTTCCAGGGGTTTTAAATAACATGGCAGATATGTTACCTTGTTCGAAGGTTCAGGAATTCAGGAGCCTTCATCCAGCAGTCTACAATAGATGATCGACTTCCCTGCGTTTTTGTCGACACTTGGTGCCCAATCCTTCCACAGCTGATAGAGTCATCACTAGAGCAAATGCTTTCATCTTATGGTACTTCCAGTACAAAGGGTTCTAATGTGTTTTGTGAAGATGATAGGAAGAATCCCCTGTTTTCTTTAGTCTATACCTGAGTGCATCTGTCACTTGCACTATACAGGAAAAGTGCAGACAGTCTTTCTCCTGTAGAAAGTTATCTGCTGTATCCTTTGTCACATATTTGAGTGGGGCCAGTCATGGAACTCCCATTTCTGGTTAGAAAAAAGGCTTTGTTGGTGGTGAATGCTAAAAACTGCAGAACTGCACCAGAGGAGGCCTTACATGTTGACAAATTGTCAAGAATATCAGCCACATAAAGGTCCTAATTCCTCTTGTAAAAACCAGCACTCTTGCAAGCTTTTAATTTGTCATTCATGACCAGCAAATTGATCCTGAGTTCTCAGAATGATCAGTGGTTTGGGAGGATCTGTTATGACAGGACGTTTAGTTGCAGGAGTGTCTGGCAGAGGGTTTCCCATCAAACAAAAAAGAAAATGCCAGGAAGGGAGGATTGCCTAGGTTTCACAGGACCACGGGAAGGTAGTATGCCATTTATGTCTGTCTCTGGATTTTGTATCTGTTATGACCCTGGGCAGGGATGCCCAATTATGGATACACCAATACGGTTCATCGCTGTCCGTCCTCCAATTTAACAGAGTTTGTAGGATGGCATTGAAGGCTGCTGGCATTGAGCAGTAGGGTTTCTCTTTCCACACTTTCAGAATAGAAACCCGCGCGAATGAAACCACCAAATAACAGACCCTTGTTAATATTAGATGTCCCCGGAAAGATCTTTGCTACCCTAATACTAAACATGCTCAACGACTGAGCTGACAAGAAAAAAACTGCTTAACCCATTTCAAACTGCTTTCAGCGAAGGATCCTTTACTACTCATAACATCTTAGTTCTTAATACATTAATCAGCAAGGCAAGAGATAACGAAAATCCCCCCGTATATCTGCTATATGTTGACTTCAAAGCCACATTCGATACTGTGGATTTAGAACGGCTGTGGACAAAATCAGTTGGATGTGGCATAGCTTTACCTGTTGTGGATTCTGAAGCAATTTCACTCAGACACTAGGGTTCAGGTCAGGTTGGACAACATAGGTGCATGCACCAGAGAGATACCCCCTAAAATAGGATTAAAACAAGGGTGCGTGCTGGCGCCCATGTTGTTCAATCTGTACCTGACAGACATACCTGGATGGCTGTGGCTGGAAGGAGTCAGGAAGTTCCTTCCTAAGCTTGGTAGACTTCACGTCAAATGGCGATTATGTGTCAAGAGCCGGAGGTAACTCAGGCATCCCCCCATGGAGTCCTGTGTACTCCATTGAATGGGGAATTACTTACCATGCCGGCACCTGTAATATGCCTGAATTACCGGCAGATCAGGTGCCGGTAACAGTAATACCATTTGGTGGTATCCTGCCAGAATTGCCGGCGGGATACCACCAAACTTATAAGGAGCCCCAAAGTCACATCTAGTAAGTCCATAAGATGTTAAGGGGAGGAGCCACCGGTGCCCACCGCCTAGGTCACATTACTCCAACTTTCTGGCTGTGGAACCTTGGGTTAGGTATTCTGAAGTTTATACGGATACACGTTCTACATGTGACATCACTGACCTGACATAAAACCCACAGATTCAACGATAATCCTTCCCCTCTAACATTCCATCACTAGTGCCAGATGAAATGTAGAGAGATTGAGTGGGTTATGCAGTCCTGTCGACTATTGTTGGGCCAGTACAGAAACTTCCAAGCTATCTACGCATTGGGTGAGGCTCTGACCAATTACTGTATCCTTTGTGTCAGGCGCACAAATTGCCTGTAAAAAACATATAGGAGACATGCATGCCTTCCTCCACCCAGACACGCTTCTGTGATATGACCCAGTCACCTCAGACCTGCTCCGTGATGTGAAAAAGATTTCTTTAATGTGACCGATCTAAGGTAAAATAATGCTAGCCTGACTTGTCATCATAGCCTAACTACCACCCTATAGGATTTATAATACATACATATTCTTAGACCCCTTTCAAAGAGTTCTCCTCTCTCTATAACCTCCCTTTAACTTGCAAACACATACATTTGTTTAAAACCTTCCCTTTCTCCTTTAAACCATCTGGCTCCTGCCTGCTCACTTCATACACAAAACCTACCTGTCCTCAACCATCTCTTTTGTCTCCAAGGTAGCCTATCAACACCAAGAAAGAGATAAGCATACCCTCAAATTTTCTTAAACAAGGTCACAATCCACCACTAACAATAGCCAACTAACGTAAAACCTTGTAATATGAGCCATGGGAAATACTGCTGTAGAGGTGGAGCCAGGTACCCCACCCAAAGCTCCACCCCATGTTGCCTATATGTTTGGAGCCAGAGTGTGAGACATGTGCAACGCCAGTGAGAGTACCAATACTGAAGAGAATCCTGGAAGTAAGATTCCCATTGAGAAAGCCATACATGCATGCACGACAATATGATGGCCATTTGAATGAAATCCTGGAAGAAGTGTGAAAACTGAGCAAAAGAGAAGATTGGTGACGTCATAAAGAGTAGAGCTGACGCACCCAGAAAAGATGCAGAGACGAGAGGACATAAACATTCTACAGGCACTCTAAAGAGGAGATGACAAAGATGAGCAACATTTTGGGCTCGAGGTGAAGATGATCATGCTAACAGAAATAACGAAGAAGATATCAAGTTGTTTTAAAATTGTACAGAGGCAGTAACGCAAGTAGACAAAGGCCTCATTACACGGATGGCGGTAAGGATTTACCGGTACCGGTAAAATACCGGTACCGGTAAATCCTTACCGCCTTACTACGAGGTCCCTTTGCGGGTTGGGGGATTTAACCCCTGTTTTTTGCAACCCGCAAAGGGACCCAGGGAGCTAATTACGGTACCGCAATTTGCGGTACCGTAATTAGCGCCTTCCCCATTCCCATTGAGTCCTATGGGGCAAAAATGGGAATGGGGAAGGGCAATGGTGGAAGGGGGAATTACCGCCCCGCCAACCTTGGAATCGGGCGGTAATTCCCCTTTCCGCCAAGGTGGTGCCAGTAATTTACCGGCATGAACCATGGCTCTATTAGCGCCATGGTTCTCCGCCATCCGTGTAATGAGGCCCAAAGTATTCTTAAAGGCAGGCTATGTAGTAAATAGATTGCGGATATGTGCCAATGTATATGCATAGGAAACATATGAACTATGGATGATTCCACTATGCACTTTAGCAGAGCTAGATCCAGTAAAAAGAAAGGTTTTCAGTGTGTCACAGTTAGAAATCGAAAACTCAACCATGGAGGTGAATCAAAGAAGGGCATGGCTGGCTCAACACCAAGAAGTCATGGCCATCCTGGGCCAGGATGTTCGAAGCAGTGGTTACACAATGTGTGAAAGAACAGAACTCCTGTCTTAAGTGAGGAGTGAGAACATTGAAGACATCAGAGGTTCATCATTTAATAGTATTTTAAATGCAGAAAGACTCGAAAACATGGTCTGCAGTCACCTTGTTGGATGAAAATAGACACTGGTACGAGCTATATCAAAACCGAGAAGACAGAGTATGCCTGTACGCCCTCATATTCTCGAGCTTAGAGAACATTTTCAAGGCTAAGTTCAAAGCCTTAATTGACTGGCAGACTGCAAGGGTGATGATAGATGACAGGCTAATAGGTGGGAAGCTATGGTTATGACCAAACAACCAGCACCTGGATGTTAGCCTGTGTGCTGCTTGCGTAGGTGGAATATTACAGAGGGGTACAAGGGTCCCAACCAATTATAGAGGGCCACGTAATAGCGAGCCCCATAGTTTGTATAACCAATAGGACGTTGTGTATTTGATGACTTTCCTAGTAACCTGCACTAGAGGAGGGCTTAGTTGCCCCACATGATGTTAGAGACCCAATCACCTTTCCTAAGAAGTATGGAACGTATCCCTAGATGTTCCCTGTAATCCTATCACTTTCCCAAGTAGGTTTTTGTAGCTTACCACGTAGATTTACGTCAATGATGACTTGTTTTTGCTATATAACCTGCATTTTTTATGAAACTCTCAGAGTGTGAAGATCGAGCAAATTTGTTGATGTTCGTTCCAACTGCCTGTTTTAGATAATTGATATTAAAACAGTTACACTTTGCCAACTTCCCGAGTCAGTTTGATAATTGATGTTTGAGTTTATTCTGCATCTCCATCCATCTCAAAGTATTGCTGCCTTGTCTTAAAGGGCTGGGTCGGACACCCCAGTTCATTGCAAATTGAGTTTTCCTGCTCCACCACTAGTCATTTGCTGCTCATTTGTAATCCTGCCCCACCATTTCCTCATTACCTTATCTCCTTTTCTTCATCCCAAAGTCCACACCGTACTCCACAATTTCATAACGTAACTACCAATTTCATAAGGTAAAACCTATTTTACATTGAGGACAAATTAACTCTTGCCAAAACTAACAAATGGCCCGAATCTGTATTTTCCTTTGGCATAAGAAGTTGACCACCAAATTGCTAAAGAAATCTGCCATCTCATTGCTAATCCTTTCATATGAACCGTAAATGGCATCTGGCTCCCTTTCAAGCCTTTTTAGAAATATATACTGTCTACACCAACCCCATGAGTGGATAAAGGTCTGTGATCAGCATAAGAACACTTTTCTTTCACTGCATATGTGCCACGCAGGCTTCTGACAGTAGTCTAGTTTTAAAGTGTTTTGTTTTGTCGGGATGATTGCTGGTTTCACAGGGTTTTCACTTGGATCCTCATGACATAAAATGCTCTTCTTTCACCCTCGGTTAATCGCCAGGTTGCTCTTCTGCCTTTTCTTCCTCACCAAGGGTCTGGACCACCTGGACCACTTGCCGCCACACATATTTTCCTGGCATTAGCTCCTTCATCTTCAGTTCTTTTCTGCTTGGCCTTTTCTTGGGGAGAAAGCCTTGGCTTTGTTCACCATGGATTTCCAGGTATGTTCTTGAGATTATATGTTGGACTTTTTCTTTGACTCTACTCTGTATCCATCTGTCTGTTGTCTCTGATCTTAATATCACTTCAGGTCATTCTCTTGGGTTTGGTCCCTCTTCCTTGGACTCTCTTCCCTTTCTGTATTTCTTTTTCCTTAGTCACTTCCTGTGGTTATTCTCTTGGTTAGATTAATCGAGTCTCCCAGGTTTTTTGTTGCTCCTTATTCCCATAACTCCTTTCTCCTTGAAGAGTCCTTCTTCTTCACTCCTCGTTACCCCTCAATCCTTTTTCCATGAGGATTTCTTCTAGTGTCCTCTTCATACCTCCACCCTCTGTCTTGCAAAATGAGGCTTCAATTCCCCTTTTGCTTGATGATCAGATGTTACACCACACTTTTCTTTCCACCTTTCTTTCCTCCTGCGAGGAGGTTTGCTTTTTGCTCTTCTCTTAACTCTTTCCTCCTCAAGTACCTTCTTCCTCTGTAACCACCACCTTTCATGTTCTTCCACTATCTCATCCACTCATATCTTCTCATGTCTAAGGGTCTTCTTCTAATCTCATTGCTTTCTTCAAACCTGGTCCTTCTCTTTTACTCTCTCCTTTATCAGCCTTTCTCAACTTTGGCTTTTTCTCTAAAGTCCTTCCTATTTCAAGGACTTCTCACTCTTTGTTTTCAACCCCTTCTCTGTTGATCCCTTGCTCCTTAGCAGGTCCTAATTTTTCCACCTAATGACTTTCTCTCTTACTGTGCCTTCTAAGCACCATCAGGGTTTTCTTTCTCACCTCCACTGCTTCATATGTACTATTTTTTCTCCTTTCTAACAAAATGTCCACTCTTTTCCTGACTTTTTGCGCACTTTATTTTTCTTTCCACCTTCATCCTCCTCTTTTAGTCTGCTTTGCGAGTGCTTTGCTCTCCTCTTTGTCACTCATGCTCGCTCTCTCTCGTTATAGGTTCTTATCAGACCTCCAACCTGCTCTGCGCCTTCTCAGTTTCTTCCAATTGTTAAACCCCAAGCCATGTGGCTCCTGGGCCTTCTATTCTTTCCTGCTCCCTGCAGGTTGCTGCCTTCTTTCAGCCTCCAGCCTTTTGGGCTCAATTGTCTTTCCTCTTTGTAGTTTCTCTGGTTTCAGCTTTCCAATTCCCATAATCCTTTCAGTCCGTAGTCAGGGATATTCTGTTTTCCCACCCCTGGGCTTTATCATCCCATTTTCCCATTTGTGTGCAGCACTTGGCAGCCACGTGCCCGTGTCTGCCTTCTGCTTCCCCCTTATGGAGGGGGATGCTTTCCCTGGTTGGTTTGCCACCAATCAGCCCCGGTACTTCATGGTTTGGCTCCACTAACAAGCCATCTAATGGCTGCCTCGCCTATTGGACTTAACTCTCCCAATAGCAGCTGCCAAACCACTGTTTGGTTGCAGTCCAGCAAAGCTAGTACCTTCCACCCCAATTCACTTTCCCAGGTAGAAGTGGACTGCCTACTGTGCCATTGGCACGCCAATCCGGGGGCCAACCCACCAGCACTACACCAATCAGGCACCACAAATGCTTGATCTGTCAAAATATGCATAGGCACTATTGGACCCCCGGGGCTGGGCTGTAGCATATCACCCATCATCTGTGGGGTCCACAGAAGAATGGGAAGCAAGAGATACCTCTCACCCAGTCATACCATGTTCATGGACCACCCACCATACCAGCCCAGCCGCCAGCATCCACAACATCCCAGTCTGTGTGCCACTGCCCTTGATGAGGTCCCCTGAAATGGGACACATACCGGTTATATCACAGGACAGCAGTTCTTTTGCCGAATTCCTCTTATTATTTCCCATAACATCTCCCCCTCCATCTATAGAACCCACAAAAAATTGACCGGGGGATTTATCACTTGTGACATCATCACACTCAGGGCCGGTCTAACACCAGATTACACCCCAGGCAGAAAGCATCGTTGGCGCCCCCTCCCCAAAAATGACAACAAAAATGGTATGTTACAAATGGAAATAGGGCACTCGATAAAGAATTAGCTCTATATAAGCACCATATCATTATCATTACTGCATTTTCAAAACTTCAATACAGAACACTGTGCTCTCGTGCAAAGCTGAGTCACCTCACTACAGAATAGAGGCACCCACACCGTAGATTGGTGGTGATTACTCTACTCAAGCAGGCCCGGCTGAAGATGTGTTGTGGCCCATTTCAACATGATGGTTGGCCGTCCCTCCTTAAAGTGAAAACAGTCTGAAGCACACGTGGGGTGCATTATACATACATTAGAATGGTGAAAAGATAAGGTAAATAGCCACCGATTATCACGAGACGGACAGCCACCGGGCAGCCTAAACACAAAATGGCCACTGAACCCGTCTTTATCAGCAAATGACTGTTGTGGAGGAAGCATTGTTAGAAGGCAAGGAGTTAGAAGGCACTTCTGTATATCCATTGGGAAGAGAGAATGCAGCTCATAATGCAAGCTCTGCAAAGCGCTCATGTAAAGCCCAAGAAAGAAAATAGAGAAATGAATATATTGCAAGACTGATGTGTTAGAGATAATTGATATACCGACTAGGCCCTTTTGTCTTGTGTTATTAATTTTAATGATACATAAATAACCCATGTATGTATAGCGCTTCATGCCAGATTCCTGGCTGCCAAGCACTGGAATAACACATTTTGTTAGGCCTGCTATTGACCCCTGAAATCTGAATTGTTGAGTTAGGCCATATGCGATTCAAGAAAGGGGGATGAGTGAGTTCAGACAAGGAGACTTGAAACAAAAGGTGCAACGCGAGCCTGGGTAAAAGAGCAGGTGATGACGGTTAGCACATTGTACCAGGCCTCAGTTAATAAAAAGTCTGACTGCATGTTTGATGCCACAAACGGTGCACCAGCAAGACGGGGTAATTCTGTAGTGATAATAAATACAAAATGGCTATGGATTGAGGAAACACAAAGAAACTTCAAAGACCATAATTACTACAAGAATATGGAAATCAAATCAATGAGGGCTTCCAACAAGTGCCTGGATACCTGTCAGGAGGTGCTACAGCAGCTAGAATTCCCAGAGAATCATAAATAGGATGCTCTCATCTCCTTGCCCATCAGGTGAGGCTGTCTCTCTCGTCACCGAATGGTCTACGTTTGTAATCCCCTTATAAATTGTATGGAGAGTTGTGGAGCTAATAAATTATGGACCTTCCCTCTAAGGGACTGTACAATGGAAAGGGACCCTTGCCAAATGAGGGGGACAACATGATGGGCCATGAAGGTTGGGGGACAAACACCTTTGCTCTCCCCCCCTTAAAATGACACCCATGGGAATGTACCATAGAGAAGCCAATGTTTCTGAGTTCATTACAAAATGGATCCCCACCTCCATTGAAAGCAGTGACCTGCTTCAAAGTCCACAGCACAATTGCAATTATCAACGTATCATCTTTGAACAAGCCATTCTAAATCTGACCTTTATTAACTGAACATCGTACCATATGGATTTTTCACAAGGTCCATTAAATGACATCTGGCACACTGGCCACCACCATTGCTCAATTATTTGTATGCCGTTTTCAAAACCGTTGCTCACGTTCATTTGCGTTTCACCTTGGACGCGTGCTTGCGTACATGTTTAACCTTCTGAAAATAATGTCTGATGTTCTTCCATTAGTAGCGTAGCACCCTCCTATTCGTTTGTGGTGGGGTCCCTTGCCTTGTTTGGGGAATGAGTGACTCGGGGGGCCTGCCTGAGGCAGTGGGTGATGGAGCTGGTGGCAGTATGGGAAGGGTCCCCTGGTCTCCTATACTTAGCTTCCTCTAGCAAGGTGGGGACAGTCATTTTAAACAGAAAAGGCTTTTTAGCCTTAATAGGCTTAAGAATGCGGTAAAGCTGCTCAAGTTGCCTTTTCCAGTAAACATAATTCAAGACCAGGTGTCCCCCTACACCCACACGCACGCATACAAAACTCAGCCATTGCTTTATCTCTCTCACTTACTCAATGTGGCTCAGAAACATACACTCATGGGCAAAGCCACCGCGGCTCCACTCATGGAAACAGACATCCAGTGCAGGTACCGTCTGACTCCAAAATCAAGATGGCAGACACAGCTCTTCAAGCTGCAGGCTGCAAGTCGAATGAGACAACTGTTAAAACACTTATAATGAATGAGCTGTTAAGACGGCCCAGCTCTGGTTAGAGCTCAGAAATAAAGCCACCAGCCACGGATCCACGCAATACACACCACACGTCTTCAACTTTCCCCTCCACGAAATGCCAAAGGCCACACATCCTGCGGTGAGTGAGAAGAACTTTGTCCAAAGGGTTAAAGTGGCTCCCCAGGGTTGTGTTTATTAATGACTGGGAATTGTGTTATCTGGCATGAAAGACACGGGGGTGCATCCTTTCCAGAGAGCAAATAATTCTGTATAAATCCTCAATTCGTGTAATTTATTACAAATTATGCCAATCCTGGTAGTGGTAGCTGCCCCAGCACAAGGGTGGCTTCTGGGTTCTGGGGATGGGCTCCTCCTGGCTGGGCACCTACTGCCTACATCCTGCCCTGCTGCCTTTACTCTACTTTAATCCATGTACAATGCACACCAGGGACCCAGAGGCTTAATGGTGCAGACAGAAAACATCACACAATAAACACACAAGTGACATTCAGAAACCATTTAGAGCACTTTTCTGAAATCCATTCTCCCTATTGCTACTTACAAGCATACCATCCTGTAATTAGAGCAGAACTAACTGTTGGCGAGTCGTCCATTAATCGAGAATGCTCTCATGACATGAACGCAGTATTTCAGCTACAATATATTTAATAAGTCATAACCAGCACTTCGCTGGAGGTCTATTTTACATTTTATGGGACGGGTATTAACATTTTTCAAAGATGGGACAGAGCCAACCCTTATAAGCAGAACTACTAAACTTTTGATGAGACAACACTGTCTTGCTATTAGAAGTCTGAGCATACGATATGACATGATAGGTTATTTATAATGCGCTTAATACCCAGAGGTTTCTAAGCGCGGACCCGGGGCTCGACCCTGTGGTGCTCCATGTCGTCTTGTTTCCAAGGTGAGCACATTGTCCCTGAGCTATCCTCCCGAGGCATAGAGGTAAAAAAAAGTGATGGGCGTGATGTCTAAACTCTCCTCTTTTACTCCTCAGACTAACTGATACAGATTAGTATGATGTACACAAAACATCTGATACTCTGACCCATACAGAACATACAGTCCTTCAAATATCCTTGCAGCTTTTCCTATAGATTGTGAATGTTCTAGCACAAGGCTTAGTTGCCTGTACTTTGAACAGTGAGCGATATATGGTTCTCCAAATATGCAGAGTGAACGCTCCAATGGCACTTTTTAGCATTCAGTCTCTATGCTCCTATAACTTAGAGCAAGAATAGACCTTCTGTTCTCCCCTGGCAAGCAACCCGCCCTCATCACCCCAATACCAAGGATTTCCCTTACCCTCAACATTTACATCACACTAGTGCAAAGCACCAATTCATGTTCAGAAACAGCTTAAACGTCAACGAGATTTGGGGGAAATAGTATTTTCCACCCATGATGTATATTGTTTACGTTTGCTATGGTATTTGTAAACACATTGACACTATTGCATTTTCATATTTTACTTTAGCTGTAGCTTCAGAAAATGAAAGCTCCATTTAGTGAAACCAAAGATTTGTCTTGAGAAGAACAGGGCAAAAGCCCTACCATACCACAGGGAGCATCTTCCTCAACACAAGCAGAAAAATGGTTCCAATTCAAACTGATTAGCAGGAAAACAGTAAAGAATAACAGTGCATACAATGCTACGAGGCCACACCAGTTGCAGAATTACACTAAAAAGTGCCCCAAATGTGGTTGTGTGAGATTGTGCTTTCCTGGGCATATAGTTAAGAGCTTTGATGGGCAACTTTGACAAGCACCTGCTGGACCTGCCAGCAGGTAGGAGATTAGCCACATGCGAGGGAAAGGAGAGAGCCAGTATGTATTAGTATTATGGCTCGATATACCCAAAGGATATACTACACCATGAGAGTCTGCTACAGCAAATGCCGATTCTCCTCCAGCAATTTCAGCATGCCAACTGACAAAGGGTCACTGGGTCTGCCGCAGTCTGTCAGTTGAATTAAAATAAACAGGTACAGAAGTGACAAACAGTATTACATACTGGACGGACTCTCGACTGCTGGTGTGGCGTCCCCCTAGAGGCTGACACAACAGGCAGCCGCCTGCACTGCCTGGCCCAAAGACCCACCCTGATCACACTTGCGCTATCAAATAAGACTAACTGCATAATCTACATCTTTCCTTCCCCCAGGGATAGTAAACAAGTTTGCAATGAAATTTCCTTCTTTCAGCTAACATATCATAGGCAGGAACTGTCCCCTTAACATGCCTCTGAAATCTTATCACCTCATTGAGAACCTATCCAGAGATATTTCCCACACCGTACACATCACTATTAAGTGCAGCATATCAACATGTCTTCCATTGTGTCCTCTCTGTCGTTTCAGGAATATGCAAAAATTGAGGCCATCAAGAATGTGGTGTGAACGGTGGCGATAAATCAAATTATATTATCAAAGTCCCCTTTCAGCACACATAACCCTTATATCTCCTATTGTGACAAATTGGATTCTGCCTCGTAGGAGTAGAAGGATGTGTTGGAGCAAAATGGCCCACTCAGCCCTCACACTTCTACAAACCAAAACAAAACACAATCATAAAGGTAAAACAGGGGCCGTTAAAAGAAATACCTCCTTTGCCTTTTGTGGGAATGTGGGCTGAGGGAAGGCTATACTCTTAAGAGGGGTTTGAAGGTGAACCAGTAGTGACCCAAACAACACAGTGTCACAGTCCAACATAAAGTGAATGTCCAATCAAGGGTCTATAAAAATACACTTTAATTAAAACACGCCATCTCTACGTAGAAAGAATAGAATCATTGTGCAAAAACCCATCACAAAGGAAATACAGAGAAGATGCGACAGACTGTAAACAGTAGAACTCTAAGCATAGTTCCAGGGGTGGTAGGTTCGGTACTTCCATAAAAAGGACATCTTGTCGTAAACAGGAGTGATCGTGACCTAACCAGTCTCTAGGGTCCAAGAGGACCGAGGAGGCAGTTCAGAGTCAACAGTACCTGGATTCTGTTCTTATTGGACTGACGCATCAGACCCAGGGTCCAACATTGATGCGAGCTGATCAGGTTCAGTTCGGCCACATAGCAATTGGAGGCCCTGGCAGCAAGCAGTCATCGAGTAGGGCCAAATGCAGGTGCTCTGTGTGGTTGAATGGTAGCTCTTCAAAGATGCAGGTCAGGGCGGTCATAGGAACGCTTTGCAGTTTGGCAGGCCGAGTCAGGCTTTAGCTGCTGGGAGGGTCGATGAGTGACATTCCGGCAGTTTGAGTAGGTGGGCGACAGTCGCCGAAGTGGGTATCCTGTGTGTGTCAATGTGCGATTGATGAGGAAGCAGTTCAAAATCCACCTGGGCTGAGCCATGATTATAACCCCTGGTTTCAGTCGGTGAGTGACTCTCCAGTGATTCAGTTCGGGTCCCGGCATTGAGCACTCGCTTTGGGTCTACCAGGTGACAAGCTTCGACTGGGACACAATGCTTTGTCCGCTGGTTGAAGATGCAAGCAAATATTCAGTTGGTGGAGGAGCACAGCAACCAGCACCAGCGACTTCCATCTTGTTCCAAATGCAGGGAACACAGAGCGACCAGTTTGGTGCAGTAAAAATGGAGCTTCGGCTGGTCTGCTCCTCCGATTGCTATGAGGCACCTTCAGAGGGACTAGAGGATAGGATGACTCCTTTCAGGGTCTGGTCTCCCACCTTACGAGATTCCAGTGCAGAGGGGTAGGTACTCATCCACAGAAGAGGCTACTCCTGATGTGCCCTGTCAGTGGTAGGGGACAGATCTTCCTTCTGCCTTGGATGATTCCTTCTTCACCTCAGGCTGGGGGCTTTGGAGAGTACAACTCTCCCAAAAGAAGTCCAGTGAAATCTTCAGAACTACTCTGCGGTTTTAAAGGTTTTTAGAGGAACTGAGCGAATCTCCTGAAGGGATGGAAGACCCCTTCCTTTAAGGGCAAGTGTCCTCAGTGATTGGACTAAAACTAGCCCATCTGTGGTCCTATCCCTGCTCCGAGGTGGAGTGGACTTTGCCCTGTTGATGTCATACCCAAAGGGCTTTGCTCCAGACAACGTGGTGGGGACAAAAAAGAGAGAGAGTGACAGTGAGAATCAAAATGGTGAAAACATTCCCCCATTGACCAAAGCCATCCTGCCTATCAAATTCCCACCCCATGCCCTTCTTACTGAGAACAATGGCCCTTAGATATGCAACACCCTGGTGTGAGGGTACTCCTTTTGAATAGGTGTGCAACATGAATGTCCTGGACCTGACACAGCTGCCTGCTCTGAGGCTGTCGCAGGTGTGGTGTTTTACTGTCCTCAAAGAAAACAAAGAGGAGGCCCGGGCTTCCAGGTTGATTTGATTTTTGATTTGATTCGATTTTTTACATGTATAGAGCGCACAGAACGAACTCAATCATATATTGGCGCAGATGATATAAAGTAGGTAGATAGTGTAACGAAATTTAGAATCCCCAGAAAAGGGGGTCATCTACCTAAAGAGAAACGTTTTCAGTGCTCGCCGAAATTGTAGAAGAGAACTCATGGTCCTAAGCTGTAGCGGCAGCAAATTCCACAGCCTGGGGCCAAAGACTGCAAATCGTCTGTCACCTCGAGATGCATAGGTAGAGTGAGGAATGATCAGGAGATGGCTATTACTAGAGCGTAATTGTCTCGCAGTATGATGCGGTTGAATTAGCTCCCTTAAATACAAAGGGGCGTGCCATTTGCACATTTGAAGACAATACAGGCTGTCTTAAATTTGATGCGGTCAGCAATTGAGAGCCAGTGTAGCTCCCTGCGATATGGAGACACATGAATAGATTTATGTAGTTTAAAAATCAATCTATCAGCCGCATTCTGAGCTCTCTGGAGCCACTAAAGCTGTTTAGAAGGAATGCCTAGCAGTTGACTATTACAGTAGTCAAGATGGGCACTATTTAGTGCCCCGACTACCGAAGCATGATCCTCTTTGGGGATGTAAGGAAGTGCCTGACATAGTAGTCTCAGAACAAAATGGACTGCTTTGGTCTTAGCTCCCACCTGTGTTTCACTGCCAAGATCTTCTTGCCACATGCATCCCAAATTTTTAATTTTTGATTCGAATTTCAAGCTTTTTCCCAGCAATGTTGGAACAAGCAATTTTTTAGCGGTCGTCAGCAGATGCTTAGAACCGAACAATATAAGTTCTGTCTTAGCAGCATTAAGCTGTAAATAGTTATTTGACATCCAGTTGCTCACTTCTACAAGACATTGCTCCAATTTGCTGAATGCTTCCTGAAAATTAGTAATTCGTACAAATATTTGCATGTCATCTGCATAGGAATGGAAGTCCAGTTCATAGCTTCTTAGGATTTCAAGAAGAGGTCGGATATACAAATTAAATAGCAATGTAGACAGGGAAGATCCCTGAGGAACTCCACAGCTCAGATGGATGAGATCTGACAGGAATTCTCCCAATCTCACACGCTGCTGGCGATTGGTCAAGAAGGACCTAAACCAGTTTAATGCTGCATCAGAGACTCTTGCTACCTCCTGTAGTCATTCCAAGAGAATATTGTGATTTACTGTATCAAAGGCCGCGGACAAATCCAGCATTACCTGGCTGACCAGAATACACAACACCTTCCATAGTGGAGTTGGCTCACAGGAGATGGCGATATCAATTGGAATGTGGCAGATGTGATCATAAGTAGCACCATGCACTCTGCCTCAACATAGGCATAACCTTTATTTAGAGTTTACCCTGCCACCAGCATGGCGACTCATGATCATATTAGTTTTGGGTACACTGCGGCATAAAAGCGACTGCTGCGCTGCAGAGACTTGGCTGTCTCTGCGACTGTCAGGTGCTCACCTTGTGACCTTCGAACCTGTTCTGTGCCATGGGTAGAGCTGGTGCCACGGACCAGGCTACTGATGCAGCAGGGCATGAGTGCACTATGCTCTTGGCATGGAGTTGATGGGGAAGGGGGAAACTGGTTCACAGATTACCCCTTTTTGAGACGGAATTACCCTAACTCTTGTTAGATGGCAGTTACTCACACCCACACTGTCAACCCTATATTGCCTACCCAGTTCTAAACAAGTGTCAACATAATTTGTATAATCTAACCCCTTCTGTTCAATTAATTTCCTAAAAACTGCAAGCATCTTCCAGGCCGTGGCTGCCGCTATGTTCCTGTGGTCAAAAACATTCATCACGACCTTTGCCCTATATTTTTTTTCCACTTGCCTGCGTCCAAAGTTGGACACAAACTCACTGTCTTCTGACCTTTTCAAATTTCCCAAACTAGTTTTTTTCCCACCTTCTTTACCTTCTTTCACACCTCCCCCAGGCTGGTCCCCCACCCGAACACATACTTCAACATAATCCAAATGGATTCAACAAATACTACCGCAAGCATTACAAAACACTGTTGCAACCTATCGGGTGACGCATACTACCTCACTCTCAGCAGAAACCCAACATCTTCCCTCCTCCCCGATTACCAGTACCCCCTTCTGCCTACTCGCAGCCTCACCCAACTAGCATCCTCCTTTCTAAAATCCACCACTTTACACTACACACCCCCACCGCCCAGAGACAGCGACCACAGGCCTAGCTGATATCACTTCAACATTAGTACAGCAATGACCAAGCTGGTCTTTATAGTTTTATCGCACCACACCACATTAGCAGTGGTACTTTACACTAGATCCTGGGCCCTCCCTTTCAATGAAGTGTCTACATTAAACAAAAGGAACCATAAGAGACCACAAGACCTGCACCGATTAGCAGAACAGCGTTCACATCTGCCCCTCCTGCAACACCTCCTTTCTTCAGCGACAGAGCCCAAACCAACCAAGGACGTTTGGGAGTGCCCTCACCCCCCACCCCCACAGTGAAAACTTTACAAATAATGGATTCAAATGGTTCATTTTACTGCATGCTTTCAGTGAAACATTAGGGCAAAGGTCACACAGTTTACATTCTGTTTTGTAGGCTAACACATGAAAAAATCCAAAAGATGAAAATGCTCCTGTTCACACTCATTTTTATAATGGCTTTGCCCACAACATATGCCAGTATGAAAAACATTTTCATGCTAGCTGTGCCCATAAATGCCCATGCCCATGCAGGGTTATCCAATACATTGCAGAATTACCATATATTAGTGTCTGTTGTGTGGGGGTGGCAGCCGCTCAGCCAATCGGGAGGCTCAGAACGGGGGCTTTGCCACACGGTAAAAACTCTACTCAGAGCTTCCTCAGAGCAGGAGGCCACCATCTTCCCCCACCGGGACTGAGCTAAGTGTACCTCTGTGCGTCCCCGTTCTCCATCTCCCTTTTCCACATATTGGTGTCCCCCCATCCTTGCCCCACTTACCCGGCATCCCCTTGTCTCTTGCTGTCACCCCAGAACACTAGTGCTCCCGGCGCTTCCCCAAAATAGCAATGGCCACCATGAAAAGGGAGACGGACTATGTGTAGTTCACTTCTCCCCGTACCTTGGCACCCATCTAGTTTTGTAGGTTTTTCAAGATGAGAAGCGGCAAACACACCATTTCTCAACTTGAAAAAAACAACTATTAGTATCCTGGTAAAACATGCCAGGCTACGAACAGCAATAAAGCCCTCTTGGCGGGTGCTTTACCGGGTAATGTAATGCCCAAGCCATCAGGGTTTATCGCTTAAATAACATGCTCCTGTTGAATTTGCCAGTAAAAAATGCCATGTTGCAGTTAGAAAATATATCCATACCAGCTGCACCAATGTACACCAGTCTAGCAATGTAATAACACATATCATGTTTACTTTAACTTTGATGGCCAGTACAAAATGCCATTCCCCAGTAAGAAAACTTAACCAGACTGGCTGCAGAAGTGTAGCCCAGTCTAGCCACATAATAACACTTATTATATTTGCTTCAACCTTGATGTCCACTACAAAATGGCATGTCATGTGCAGAAAACTTAAACAGACTGGCTGCAATAATGCAGTCCATTCTAAACACGTACAACCCTTATCAAGTTTTCTTTAAGACTGATGCCCAGTAAAAACACCATACCAGAAGCAAAAAAAGTAACCAATCTGGCTGCAGAAATGCAGAGTAATCACATAACAACACTTATCATATTTGCTTTAACCTTTGTAGAGAAACCCCTCAACGCTCACACCAGAAAAAATACAACTCACCAGGCAAAAAGGCCCAGCACACCTCTTAAAAGGAGAACAAGGTTTATTTCCATAAAAATCTAAAAACACGCCAGAAAAGAACTGAAGTGCCTGGTTGGTGCGACCCTACACATATACAGCCTGCCCATAAGGGATGCCAGGCCATTGGTCCCAGCTTCTCCTATCCTTTGATCTTCTTCCACGTGGGCTTCTTCGTCGCATGCCACTGGACGTCAAGCTACTTAACTGGCAAGTATGAATACAAAAACATAGCATTCTCTATAACCTAAAGTGCACCTGGTACTGCAGATATAAGGACAGAGGATACTCTCGCGGTCACTACGACTTTCAAAAACCAGCTCGATCCCAGACGCATCAGTGCCTTTCCAAAACTCGTCACCCTGGTTTTAGGTTTGTTACTTTTTTTCCCCTCAATGCACCTGGCAGCACAAATCACATGACCTGATGGTGGAGGCAGCCTGCTCCTGGTCTCTGATCTTTTCTGATCGATTGATGAGCTCACAGCTTTATGGCCGGTGGTCTGTGGCTGGCTGGTACCTTGGAATGCTGGGGTCCTGGGACGGGAATCTGGGCACGATAACTTAGAGATAGGAACGGGGAAGGTCAGAGGCTCGTGCCCTCCTTCTTGTGCGATAACTCTTTGCATGGAGCTCTCAGCCACCACATGGCCTTGCAAGGTGCATTCTTTCCGGGATGCGAATGCTGGCAGTGTGAGACAATGAAAGGTTCATGAATCCCTGTGGGCCTTGTCGTGCTCACTGCTGCCCATGTTGCAACCCACTCCTGCACACACATGCTTATTTTCACGTTCATGTATCAGGCCTACTGCCCTGGCTGCAGCGCAGCGTTAGGCCTCAATTTCAATATGTTTGCTGTTTTCTAAAATGGCATTTCATTCCTAATGCAATCTACACCCAAACATCTGCTAACCTATCAATAATGCAGCTTCTGGCAATACCCCCTCCCCTCTATTGCCTCACCAAATCTCTACCACACACTTTGAGGCTTCTGCCTCAACCTGAACCTCTTGGAAGCCTGGAACGATCGCCCCCACTTCCCAACACTTTGATGCCCAGTAAAAAAAACATGACTAACGAAATGCCTTCATTCAGCATTTATACACATGTACTTGCACACCCACACACATTCCAGCCTTCATATCTCTTTCACCTGCACACCCATAACACATGCTCACTCATCCACACAAGCAACCATACAACATACACACATGCACACACCCAAACAACATACACTCGGTCCTACACATGTAGCCACGCACACATTCTATACACATTTTTGGCCTTACATGCAGCCCTGATGCAAAATCCACTCTGCCACCGGCAGGCCCCCATGATGGCTCTCTGGCTCCCGCACAACATTAATTGAACCAGGAAGCAGAGAGGGTTTACTGATTCCTGAACATGCATGGAGGAGCCTGAACAGTCCCTTGACTATACCCAGACCCTGTAAATCTGTAGGGAGGCACAGAAGTGCCTCCTACACACATTCAAAACTGCAGTGCCCGAGCCTACATCCCCAATGGGCTATGTAAACTGAAGAATCAAACCGCCCCTGGCCTTGCATTGCCCATTGTACATGCTCACTGGGGTATACAAGCTGTCAAATCCAAACCACATTTCCCTTTGACAGTTCAAGCCAGACCAGGAAAGCACCCTCAGCTGAAGCAGCTGATGGAGCGCTTAGTGTTTTGATGGGGCTGGCATGACGGCTCGTCTAAAATGGGTGGTCTGATGCCCCATCGTCCATTATGAATGAGATGTCCCTGCAGATGGTATTAAATAAAAAAACATTTACTTATACTGCAAGCATCAACTAGCTTTTTGTACTGCAGGTGACCAACAATGTGTATCCTCTCCATTGCATACACTAACACCATCTAAACTGTATAGCTTCCCCATCAGTCTGTCACGCAGCCCACCAGCAACAATCTGCAAAAATTGTCACCGGTCACCACCACCTTACATGCAAAGTTCAAGTGACCCAGAAGCTTCTGTAACTTCAACTCCATCGTCTTCCTTGCCAGAGCCTCAAGCTCATTGTAAGCGCAGCAATACTTTCTACTCAGGAAGCCTGGAACCCATCCCCACCCAATCCAACTTGACATCTAAGAATGTAAGCCTCTTTTCCAGGCCCTTGGTCTTCTCAGGTACACAGGCACACACACACACACTCACGCACACACACACGTACACACTATCTCTGCTAAATCCATAAATGACTGCAAAACGCAACCACATTCCCAAGGCCTCTCCGTTCTTTCCCAGGAAGAAACAAGCCAAGCAATTACTGTGTTATACTTAAACACCACTTAACAAATGAGCTAAATGCTAAAATATTTCACAGAACACCACATGGGCATTTAAATTGCTTCTATAGCACCCAAAAATGATAGGTAGAACGGAATCAAAGTAGCTGGAACTCCATAGTACTATCACATTTCATCTTACTTGTTTCCACTAAGCTCCAGGACCAGTACAAAGCAGGCTCCAGCCCTTTGTTGTGATGTTGTTTCCTGTAGCTGTCCACCTGCTTTGTACTGGTCCTGCCCCCAGTGATCTTCCTGGGCCAACCACCCTAACTCTCGCTCTTCAGCCAATCCTCTCACTCTTACTCTTACTTCTGTTCTCAGTACTACTCCTCTTCAAGCTCTCCCTCATACTAATTGTCCTGCTATTGCTCCCGCTCCTCCTCCTGCTCCCACTCCTACCACTCCTGGACTCATTCATGCTCCTCTCTCTCTCTCTCTCTCTCTCTGACCCAGAACATCATCCTCTCCCCCACACATCTCGAGGATTCCTGTCCCCATTGTGATGCATGTATCTGGGTGCTTGGGGCAATAAGGGCTCTGATTTGCTAACCCGTTTCTTCCTGGGTCTTGCTAACTGGCCCTGAACCTATGAATCCACAGACCCCTCTCTCCTCACCTCCACGCAATGATAACTCTGGGATGTTTGAGTCCGGCTCCCATGCAGGATCACCTCTCGAAAGCCAGGCAGTGCAATTATGGGTGCTTCTGGCTGCGGTTTGGCACCTGCCTGGATCATGGGGACTTGACTCTCCTCTCTGGGTGTGCCAGGGCAACTGGGACCAGTGGTACACATACATGCTGCTCATGAGCACCTGACTATTTTTATTCCGGGTTGCCACATGTTTTATTTTATGACCTGGTACATGGGCCATGCTGGGCCTTGCTCTCCAACATGTGCAAAGACCACAGTGTGTGTCTGTGCTGTCTGAACTGGCCATGTGTTCTCTATATCCTATTCCTAGGATGCACATGTTTATCGCTTGTTTTGTTTTCTTGGAATACTGGGAGAGCTCTGGGAAATCCTCAATTTGCCACTTCCATGGGTTGCAATATTCACACAAACCACTGTATAGTCTTTATGCTAATGACCTCATTACGAGTTTGGCATTATTCCAGTGGTAATTAAGCCGAAATACCGCCACACATATTTACCATTACCTTCGGTTGGTCACGCTGATTTAGCGTGGGATTACAAGTGGTGGTAGGGTGGTGTACGTCCCCATTTTTGGAGTCCATAGGACTTCATGGGGTTTGGGGCTGAATGACCATTGGAGGCAACTACGCCGGCCGCATATCTGTCGATTTTGCTGATTTTGGCAGTAAAGTGGAGGATTTTTGCTGGACGTTTATCCTCCAGCTTACCACCAAACTCATAGTATGTGGCGGTACTGCAGTAGTAATGGCATTATCACATAATGAGGCCCAACTTGATTACAAATGATTGTTCCTGCTAGGATATAGGAATTGAAAGTCGTCTTCTTCCATCATATGTACTACCGCCAATGGTGTTATAGCCAGTTTTGAACAGTCACCTCTTAAACCATATCCCCAACTGTTCTTGTGTCATATCCTTCATAGTCTTTCTCTTGAACACCTCAGTGTATTGCTTGGCTAAACTCGGTTTCTTCAAATTTCTTCTGGCCCATGGCCCAATTCTGCCTGAAAACACATATGAACCCACCGCCCCTCCAGAAGTCCCACCCCTTCCATATCAGCATACTATTGCCCCATATTTAACAATGTGTGTGTCCAATCACACAACTATCCATTAATTCCTCAACTGCTGCTTTACCCAAAGGGTCTACCTCTGTCCACTTCCCAAAAGCACTATATCGCCGCAAGTTGTTGCAATTTTGTGTGTGCCTGGACAGCTGCTTGGGTCACATGTCACTGTTCAAAGCCCAAGAAATAAGGGGCTGTTCTGTCTTGTCGCAGACCCACACCCTGCTGGGCGAGGAACCCAGAGAAAGGGCATCAAGGCAGGAGTGAGGTTACGGGCACTGAGCACAGAAGGTGCCAGCCATGTTGTGAAGATCCACTGCAGTCACAGATGCTTATCTAACTGCCCAATACCAGTGTATCCTCCTCTGTGATCCGGATACAAAACATGTGGTTACCCATACAAACCCCCAACCTTTTGCACTCATGTTTGAGTCTGCAAAACTGGAGGGAGACTACATTTGCTATGTTGCAGTTAGCGAATGCTTCTTGACACCCAGGTGTGTAGATGCCAAAGTCTAACACTGGTGGATCCCTTGGCATTTTTGCAGATCAAGCAGCCAATACACATGCTATGCCCCACCCCACATTAGTTGTGTGGCCTCATAGTTATGTTCCTGTAACATATGCAGAACTTTAACATGAAGATTATTTGGGTGGTTGTGTGTGTGGGGGTGGGGGTGTCTGGGTGAGTGTGTGCACGCGTGTGCACCCATGTGTCAGTCAGTCAGGAATCTGTTCTGGATATGCATCTATTCCAAAAAGGCCATTAGTTCCTGTTCTGTCACTTGCCCTCTCATCATCTATATCCAACAACCATAATGTTGCCCTTAAAATAACTGTGAATTAAATAGGTCTCTATCGCTTCAAAATTATTCACAAAGATTTGCTGGGCTCACTCTAGTCCCACCAAGCCTGGCAATTCTCCATGTCCCTTTTGAACAGTTCTTGCACCATCCTTTCTGGGGGTACATTGTTTATTCAAAGTTTGAAGTCAGGGATGTCATTTGGAGGTCGCCACGCGTCGCAGCTCTGTCCCCCGAGATCTCCTTTGCTACCATGTGGTCTCCCATGCTACGTCTAAAAAAGAACATTATTTTTTTCGTTTTTTAATGTAGGCTCCTGGGCTGTGGCCAGCGCCATGTGGCTCTTTGTTTCTGGAGTGGACGGCTTTCTTGTTCAGGCCTCTTAAAAAATACAGGGGGTTCCACTTTGAGCAGTGACCCTAAATCGAATAGGAATAACAAATAATTTGTCTTTCTGAAATTCTATACAAAAATTGCTAGACTCATTAAAGGTTTATTTCAGGCACACTTGAGGGGGTGAATCACTGATTTAGTCTGTTCATTTTTTGACTCAACTTATTTGATTAAATAATCATTTGCATACGCTAGCTAAAAATAGTGGAAATTGCTTCAATTTCTCTGCAACCTGCCAAATATATTCTAGATTAATTTGAGTTTGAACTATTGTTGGAAAATATACTGCAGCTTTTAATTTGAAGAACAGTTTGTGAGCCTCTGGCATCACTGGGTAGTCTCAGCTGTTTTTTTCTTGTCACTATCTTGACTGCAGGCCATCTTCTTTCTTATTATTATAATTATTATTATATTTATTGAGCGTGGTCCTAGCTTTGAGAAGCAATGGAGCGCTTTACAGAGGCGTACAGCAATACAGACGCACAACAGAGCACTTTACAGTAGTAACAACAGAACAGATATACAGCAGGGGTGGGATGAAGAGGGGCACAGAGGAGGGGTACAGCTGTACATGTGGCGGGGAGGAAAGGGTCCGATCACGACTTGCCAGTCAGGTGACGCTGGGGCGACGTGATGGTCTAGGTGTTCAAGAGGAGAGACTCCCTGGAAAGTTGGGTCTTGAGTTAATTTCTGAATTGTAGGAATGTGGGGGCGAGTCTGATGCTGATGGGGAGTAGCTCCATAGTCGTGGGGTGTAGGCAGAGAAGGCTTTTTCTGGTCCTTTCCTTTTTGCAGCGGCGGATTTCAAAGTCTGCACATGTCCTGGCTTTTGGTGGTGCACTGTCGGCCGGAGATGCTGTGTTTCTCCACAAGGTAGCTGTGTGACTTGAGGGAGACTGCCTTATAGATGATGCAGCAGGACTTGAAGGTGATTTGTGCATGCAGTGGGAGCCAGTGAAGGTTTATGAGGGCCGGGTGATGTGGTCATATCTGCATAGACCATTGATGAGGCGTGCCGCCGCATGTAGGAGACATCTCAGGGGCACAAGTGAGGACGAAGGGAGGTGGGGTAGGACATGGTAACAAGTTGGGACCTCTGTTAATGTTCTATCACTTCCTGCGCTATCTCAAGCCCTTACTCATCAATCTGCTCTCTCCTCACTTGGCTGAAAATGCAAAGGACATTTCTATTCCCCAGCCATAATACACGTGCTCTTGTGATTTGCCATGAGTCATCCCCTTCAACTGCTCTACTATCAAGCTCCATGCTCCACACATGCCCTAGTCTATACCTCGCATACCTTACTAAACCCAGCAGCCTTTGCCACATGTAGCTCCATAATCCAGCTAGCAATCCAAAAGCAGACAGTTCCTTCCCCCAAAAAAACTACTTTGGGCAACCCGTCTCCAACAAAACGTCCTTCAATGAACCTGCTCACGACTGTGGCATGAAACCAGAAACCTCACAAATATCCAAACAACCTATGGAGACCCTGGAAAATTGCTGTACTCTTTCTCCTAATGTCAACATAATTCCAGAAACACCCCAACAGGGACACCACACCACATGTGATGGTGGTCCGACCTGGAAGTGACTGCCTGCACAAGTTGGCTGCATTTTCTCTAAAGTGAAGATATACATGCCAGGGCCAGCAGTCAGGCCACACCCTTGCTACCCCTAAACAAAATCACAAATATATAAATATATATATATGTATACATATATTTTCCTTTAATGGAAGCTCCTGGGCTGTGGCCAGCGCTATGAGGATCTTTGTTTCTGGAGTGGCTGTCTTTCTTGTTCAGGCCTATTTAAAAAAAAACAGGGGGTTCCACAAGGGTAACACTGAGCAGAGACCCTAAATAAGAAAGAATAGGAATAACAAAAAATGTGTCTTTCTGGAATGCTGTACAATAATTGCTAGACTCATAACATAAAAGATTTATTTCAGGCACACTTCAAGCGGTGAGTCACTGATTTAGTTTATTCTTAAACACCTCAAATTCACAATGCAGACAAAAACTTCCAAAAACCATTTAGAGTAGAATAAGCATCCATTTCGGACTATGTTTTTTACTTTTCACAAATTGCAATTCTAGCATGTTTTTTTTCTACCATTGTCTCTGTTACGATCATCACAAGACATAACATCTCAGTGTCCTCAGTCACTTGACAAAATCCTTGTGCATAAAAGCTTATGTACAGTGTAGAAATGTGTGGCCATAGCACATAAAGTGGCCCTTGATTTCATTGTGCCACAATTAATGCTTTGTTGTAATGTGTATATATTTCTAGCATGCTGTTCTGTATGTTTGTTTGCATATATGAGGTGACGGGTGCTCAGAGTATGGGATGCTGTGTGAGTGCGCTGCCGTCCCTGTGCTACTCTAAATTGTTTAATACACAGTTATGAACCTTCCCAATGGTTTGTATTTTGCCAACCTCTGAAGCCTGGAAAGTAGGTCCACTCAGGCTTGACATGTGGCAAACTTTGCACCAGACCTGCGGATGAACTTGTCAGCTGTTAAATCTGTTACCAGTTTAATGTTATCCACTGTGGAGTGTAATTTGCTTTCTGACTTTGAGAACATTCAGACATGTAATCACTAATTTTCCTATAGCAGGTAAAATACCTATAGCCCATAAGATAGCTCAGTGGGTTGACTGCTCCCTGCTGAGATGTGTGTATGATCTGTAGGTTGCAGGTTTGAATCCCGGCAAGGCCAACTCAGCCTTTAATCCTTCTGAGGTTGACAAATGAGTACCAGCAAAGGTTGGGGGATTTCATATGTATATTTGTTCTATATAAAGCACTTAAGTGCAAGTGCTATATAATAACACATCATTATCGTTTGGCCTTGGGCGTCTGCTTGCATTCACAGTAATTTGGTAATATGGACCTGATATTAACGATACATATGGTGATCCATTCTTGTATGAAATGTATATCATATTACAGTGATATAGTAACCATATTTTTCGTAATGTACTGAGGAACAATGCTATGCAATGCCACTTCCTGTTTTGTCAAGGGGTGAAAGGTTGTGTTTCATCACTTCCCGTGATGTCACTTCGGGGTGGGGTGAAATGACATCACTTGCTGTGATGTCATCAAAGGTCAAGGGTCATGGGATTTCACTTCCACTATTCTTGGCATGTTGGTGCATGTGAATGGTAAGACATTAATCAGTCGCTAATCAAAGCCAATGGGAGATTAAAGAGTATTACAAACACGCCCCTCCACCATCCAGGATTCACAGGGCATCATGCACACCGTGCAGGGTAGTTGACCCGTTCCACACCCAGGATGGAATCCAGATTGAAAGTCCCTAAGAAAATTGTGATTAGAGATGTGTTGGTAAAGCTCATCTGCATCTGTCAAGGAATCGTTGCAAAGAATGGAGAAGAGGTAATGGAATAAATATTGGCAAGATTTGTTGAGAACTGGTTTGTAAAACAGGCAGCACCTAGCTCGCCTTCACTGGGAGGGTGCCCTGCTTCAACAAGTGATGGATCAGACGCAACGAGAGAGTCAAAAATAACGTTGGCAGTTGTTTGATAATGTTGCCTGGAAAAGGTTTGTCTGAATCTGAAATTGGTTTCATATGGTCTAAAGCTTGATCACATCAAGGGGGTGCAGTGACGGGAATGGGCGAGTCTTAGACAATCATTTGTATCTGTATTTACTGAGTTTTATACAGCGCTTTTAACCAAAGCGCTTTACAGAGAACAATATGCAATACATGGAATAAGCAATTGTGAGTCAATATCTAGAATCAAGTAGCAAAGAACAATTTGTAGAACAAATTACAAAGAACAGTCAGTAATACATAACATATGCAGTGAGGATCGATGTTCAGAATCAGCAGGTGCGTTTTTACTAGTTTGAATTCTTCCTAAAATAGACATTAGAGTCTTGATCTGCTGAGATAGTGAGACGTTTATCAAGTTGGTCTCACTAACTCAAATATTTAGAACAACTGAAGTACACTAAGAAATTGGCAGTTCCGTGAAATGGCCAATAATACATTTGTGAGTCGTCAGCGGCATGACATACTGAACACTGGGCATTTAGGACAAGAGTTGCCACTCAATGCCAGAGTGTATGTTCATTGCTGCTACAATGCCACTCTGCGAATAAGACATGAACTCGTGCATGGGGCATAGGGGCCTTTTTAAGAAATGCTGCAGCTGTTCCGTGCACGGAGCAGCTTAACAGCGCACAGGGTCATGAATCTTTAATAACTTTGGAGCACCTGCTGCATAATTGATGGACGCTTTGCCTTGCTCCAGTGGCGCACTGGCAAAAAGGTGCCATGCACTGAGAAGGATGCACATTGAGTAAACCTTTAGAGCAGATTTCATTACAAAATAGTTCTGCAGCTTGGACAAAATAGCAGCTAAACATAGCTGCATGCGAGGTGGTGTGCGTCATGGTTTGCGTGAAGGAGTTTTCTTTTCTGTCATACATTCCTTCATGGCGCCTTTTCTCAGGCGACCTACATACAACTGCTACTGTAACTGCAAAGAGTGTAGGAAGTGCAGTGTGCGAACACACTAACTCGAATGTTCCCATTGCTTGACTATTAGGTACCCACAATCCTGCTTGCATGTGACTCCATGTACAGTCATGGTCGCTCTTACTCTGATGCTAGCTTCAGTGTGTTACAATCTCTGGAAATCATTTAATTTCATTCACTTCTTGGGAACTGAAAGTTTTTGTAAAATAAAAGAAAGACGTTCTCTGCCAGTGCAGAAGTAACTACACCCTTCACTAAATTCCACACAGGTGCCCAAGGTTATTGGCAAACTTCTCTTAATTGCGTTTGGTTATGTAAATGTCTGCAGTCAAGCAATTTATTTCCAATTAACGCTTTTTTCCTCCCACATTAAAATAAGTCCTCCGTGGTTTAAGGGCGCTGGGCATTACACTCACGTTGTCATTTGCAGATGGAAGGCGTGCAGTGGCTGGAGAGAAGGCTTCTGAAAACATCATCTCTGAGATATTTAGTTCTTGGCAGAGCGTATAACCTTATGAATTCAAGGCACTTCATAAAACCGTGTGCAAAGAAATCGTATGTACATCCAGAGCAGAGGTATCCAACCTTTGGCTCGCCAGAGGTTCTGGACTACAACACCAATTAACCCCAGGCAGCAAAGCCAGTGTTGAGCGGTCATGGGATTTGTAGTCCAAAACATCTGGAGAGCCAAAAGTTGCAGACCATTGATCTATAATATCCCTTAAAAATATATCTGTGAATATGTTACAAACCCAGTGAATCCAGCACACCCCTGTAGACAGCTCAAACTATAATAACCACTACTTTCTCAGAGCAACGCTGATATCTGCATACAAACTCAAACGATTTCAATATTTGTTGGTCACAGCTCCTCTCTCACCATCAAATAGTGACAGGAAGGATCCATGTGATTCCAGAGTATCCCCTAAACACAGCTCTGATGGCAATGCAGTTCGAGTCTGTATTCTCCAGTCGCAAGGCCTTGAGGTAAAATCTTGATCTAGGTTGCTCAAAACGCTTCAAAGAACTTTCTGCTATAATCACACACAGCTGTGGGTGTAGGGTGTTTCTGCCGATCCTGACTAGTAGAGGCAATTGGTGTCGTATCACTTACAGAGAGAGAGCACTCCTGAAAATCCCAAACCTGCGCATCAGTGCGTGGCGATGTGAGCGTGCCTGAAAAACCTGAACCTGCATGTCAGTTTCTGCTGTTTGGGCTGCTTGGACCAGGTGCTGGAGCAAAGGCGGTGCGGAGACTGGTGGTTGGATGACCCTTTGTTGATAATTTTGGCACAGTTTACTTTTGGTTAGCATCATCTGTACAAACTACAAGATAGCACTGGAGCACCCCATGCTCCATGCTCTAATGCATCTGGGCTTCTTAGTCTTACACTTCCTGGTCTCTGAAGACTGACTTACACCCAACAAACCGGAAGTGTGTGCGACCAAACTGATGAAAACGTCCCCTGCTTTAAATTGTTATTACAAACTGTTTAACTAAAGTAAGCATACAGCCACGTTGGCTTGGCTGCTTGTGCTTGGCTGCTTGTGCTTCTGATGGGACTCTGAACATAGTACTGAGGTCTAGAAGTCAAGTCAACTTGAGCCTGATTTGCCCAAAGTCAGTGGATTAGTACACCCTATAATTTCCAGAGCAAAGGCTGTGGTTTGAATCTATCTGGAAGACTGGCCCTACTTTAACACCACAGAAGACACTTCAACAATGGGTGATGAATGCAGACGACGAGGGAAACTTGGGGTGGGGGACCAGGTGACCCCATACTACCTGTCAAATGTATTTAACTTGATAAGCCTGCTGCAATTTAATTGTTAAATAAGACTGGTGATCATTCAAGTACAGTGGCAGGCCTATTGGCAGTAGATGATGCAATCCTGCCCCCAACTCTGCAGTCACCACTTATGGCTCCGCTGACCTGTGCTTAAAGTCCTGTAAGAGCAAAATCATCCATTGTTTTAAAACCAACAGTTTTGGAGCAAAGTTTTGGAGCACAGAAGAGGCAGTAATTACACTTGCAACAGATCTGATCAGTGACTTGAGTGCCCTAATTGAAACATTAATTGACACTAAGAGGGTGGATTTTAATAAAGATGTGACCCCCAACTAGAAAAACATGTGGTGAACCTGGACAGTGATTCGCCCACTTTGTATCAGCACTCAAAGGAATCTGGCACCTTTTGCAAAAAGCCAAATACTACTAATTCACCTGTGTACTCTGGAGACCCCTGGACGGCCATAGAGCTGAGGTTTGCTCTGAAAGTACTTTAAGACGAGATAGCTGCACCCTTGAGATGGATGGGGGTGCAGATGTATTACTCCAACACCAATCAATAAGGACAACTCAATGGTTTGGCAAAGGGAGTCCGTTTAATGACAAATACAAAAAATGGGGAGTCATGGAAATCAGCAGTGATGCAATCGTCCTTCTCGCTTCAACTCCAAACAACTTCATAAAAATCATAGCATTTATACTGAAAACTCGTCATAATTGACGTGTAACACTCAAAAGTTAACATGCAATTCTGTTGGTTAGGAAAAGGTAACTTTAATATAGGTACTATATCTGTATATGGTAACAGAGTGAGGGGATTGGGTAAACACTGTCAGGTGGGCGTCTAATCCCTTCCTTCAAAGATGCCTACTGTAGAGGTCGCTAAAAGTACGACGTCCCATTGGTTCTACTAACTATAGGACCCTAGATTATTTGGTCCGTTGTGATTGGGTTGACACCAAGCCAATGCATACATTTCCACTTTGCTTAGCAGCACGCAGAATGGTCAGCCAGGTTCAGCGTGCCCCTCCATTACCCGGCTTTTCTCCAATTAAGGTTACAATCAATCATCACTTCAACAACTATGTGTCAATTATGTTAGTGTGGTTGGCCTCAAAACTGCATCTTCTGTCTGGGAAAGTTCCGATATCTCTTCCTGGGCGGATGCCAAGCGTAGGTGTGAACTTGTACTTCTCCTCGCTCGGATGGTCATGTGATGCAGACACCGTGATTTTGCCTAGTTTCTCTCAATTTGTGTATTTGATTCTTATTCAGCTTGCCACCTGCCTACGCTTCCTTATCTTGACCTTTCAGAGACAAGATATTCTGTTCTTAAGTTTCAATTATATGTAGCTACTGTATGTTCCTTCTATTGGTATGACCTTGGCTCTCCTGGCACGAGTTGCATCTGCCGAGTTTCGATTCAGCCGTCTCTTCTCATTTTGTTAGAATATGAATCTCTGCTCATTCGGCCTTTAGTAACCTGGGTTGATTCTGCTTCGTTGGAATTACACTTATAATACTGTGCCTCGTTTTGAGGTAGATTATGTATAATGGCGCTTGCAGCACTATTCTTCTACTTAGCATTGCAAGCCGCATCGTTTTCTTAGCTTTCTTGCCGTTCCAAGCATACGTACAAGTGTTAGCTGGTTGAATATCGTCATCCTGTTTACAGCTTAAACTTCTTTGTATTTCTACATTGTTCTTCCACTGTAGGTTCACGACATCCTTATTCATGGCGTTTCGTCGCTTTGTGTCATTCTCGGGTCGTCATTTCTTCTATTTGTGAGTCTGTCCGGGTCCCCGTGACGTCACCATTCGTCTTCCCTTAAGACCTTTTTTTTTCTTGTGGGACTGTACTTAGGCAATCTTCATTTCGTCTCATTTGCTGGTAAGGTTTCCTTAATGGATACCTCACTGTCCATGATTTTCTTGGTATCGGTACTTCAATAGGTGTTGCTCTTCTGATAGGTACTGGGCAGAGCCCTACTGCGGGTCTCTGCTGATTTGTCTGCTCATCATACGTCACATATTTTGGTGTGAATGTTCCTGATACTTCAAAATGGGTGAATGGAGTGCAGGTTTTATTTGGGACCTCCTCTACACTCCCCCCTCTGGGCGATTCATCGACCACTTTCACCTCCGTCTTTGGATTCAACTTACTCGATTCTTCTGTATTTATCTTTCCTCCATCACCTGGGTTCATTTCTTCTTCATCTTCGGGGTCTATACATGATGGTTTGAAGAAGTGTCTCTTTGAAGTCCATATTTTTATTACTCCTTTCAAACTCCCTGCTGTTCTTACATGTCCGTCTTTATTCCACGTCATCAACTGACATTGTCCATTTGGTCTGCAATAAACCCATCTTCCCACATAATTTCTGTGCTTTCTGGGATAGAGAAACTTTGTTCCTTCTGGTGCTTGTATGCTGGTCTTCACAAAGTCTCTTATTTCTTCATCAGTCAAGTCTTTGGGCTTCCATCGGGCTGGACATCAATCATGATCTTTAACCCTATGGCTTTCTTTGCAGTCTTCTGGCATTGCGAGATTATTATCTTGATAACACAAAACCCTAGCAATATCATCACTAGCAGGGCTCCCAGGAACTTGAATGCATCTGCCATCCATTGTGGAACCCATGAAAACAGCGATCCAAACCAGCTGTCATCATTAACTTCATCAGTTTCATTGATCATCTGGTTCTGCAGGTTTGTCAGCATGCTTATGGCCTCTGTTAAGGTTCCATTCTCCTCATCGTGAGATGGTATAAATGTGCAACATGATTCTCAGATTTTTGCACAAACTCCTCCATCCATTGCTGTGATCATTTCAAGGACATATCTGTTCTGGATAGTTATCTGTCGGATGGCTCTTAGCTCTTCCTTGATCGCATTGAATCCTTTTATGGTCATGTTGATCGTCTGCAGTAGCTCCCATCTGGTTATCTGCAACCATTTAGTATTTACTCCAACATGGATTCTTGGCATAAAAATCATTTTGAACACTGATGAGGTGAGGCTGTGTTCATATGGGATTGCATGAAAAGCTTCTTCTGATTTAGTAGAGAATGAATTGTCTCTCTTCATCTGAGTTATCAGTTCCACAGATCTCTTCTTCCTCAGGTGAGCATCTGCTTTCAGGAAACTGTCAATATTCAGGTCACTTGTTGGGATCACCAGTACTGGAATGTGGACATTCACTATTGTGAATATACCTCACCAGTCTCTTGGCAGTCTGATGTATGCCTTGGATCTGCATGCCCAATAATGATCCATAATTTCTGCAGTTCCATGCACCATTCCTGGAGCATCAAAAACTCGCCCACAGTTCTGATTCTCTTCAATCTTTCTTTTGTTAAACGGGATATGATATTGTGCCTCCTTTATTGTATATATTGGCCTAAGCCCAGTCGCTCTGCGAAGAAATCCGCGTTGCAAAGTTCCGATCTTAGATCGATTTAGCCGCCATTTTAGGTCCATCCGCCATTTTGATTCTCACTCCAAAGTAACTCTGTGTTCTAAAATGGTGGCCAGTGTTTCCCGCTTGTAACTTAGCCGTCCTGACCTTTGCGCGCAAGTTAATGCCTAAACTGTCCGTTGCCCGAATGTTTGGGTCGTGTAAAGAGAGCTTGTCATACGCCTGACTTGTAGACAGAGGATTACCTGCGCCAACAAGTCCGATCCGCGGACATACATCAAATACAATGCTGTCTAAATACTAAACATGGACACTTGTTGAACTACATTGTATAGGACATGTACTAGAGCTTAATGTTAAATCCGAAGGTACACTGTTGCCATTGTGACTTGTTGATGTACAAACTGAAAATAATCCACATGCATACAGTTGGACAAACTAGAAGTGAACTCGGCACAAACCCTAGATGGAGTATTATTAACCTGTAGGGGGGCTGGACATTACGATTGGAAAATGTATAAAAAGTGTAAATGTTTAGACGTCCAGTACCTCTCACTTCTCACACAGATAGGGCTGGTATTCGCTGTGATGTACTGAGGGCCAGATAGCTATCTGATACTTTGTTTCTTTGTAAACTGTACAGTTATAGAATAAAGATCTGTGAATCTTTATAAGCCCATGTTCGGTGTATTTCCTTTTGAGGTACTTAGCCTCAATATTTCCTTTTGCTTTTACACTTGTGCCATTATTCCTGAAGCAGAATTGTGGGCTTTCTAGTGGCACTATCTGCAAGGGTCCTCCTCTGTCTTCGCCCATGTCAATAGTTTTGCAAGTTTCGGCCATAATGGTTTGCAGCCATTCTGCACGATGTCAACAGTTTCTTTGTAGAGTCCAGTGATCACCCAGGCTCTGCAAATCACCACTCCTTTTTCCCACCCATCTGGTGAAAGCACTGTTCCCCAAATCTGCATTTGGGCTCTATTCTTCCACTTGCAAGCTCCCTATGGAGTTTTTCCCTGGACATTTAGTCTCGGTTTCACTTCCCATCTTATTCCTGCTCCTTTAACTCCAAGCTTCTCGTACATGATCACATGGTTCCTAGTATGACCTCTGTTTCTTGTCTTGTCTTAATGTCTTGAACATAATCATCTTCGTCGGGATAGGCTGTTTCAGTTGCCCATATTAATGAGGCATCACTTCCCATGAACTGGCCTCTGGTCTTGCACATTGATACATGTGACACACAGTGTGCTGTCTGGGCATCGATTTCTACAGCTACGAAGATCTTGGATTTCCCCATGCTGTATGGTAAGAGTGAATTTCGTCTTCAAACTTCTTTCATATGCAGATACCAAATGTTGTTTCCCAAATGTGCTGTGCTGTCCAGGTAATCGTTTAGTTCATTGTCGTCTCCATGCATGCTTCTCTTGATTCTTAGTGATCTTCTGTAGTTTGCTATACATCCCTCAATGCATCTGTTTGGCTCTTTCTTGCTGGAGGATTCTCAGGTATCCTGGTCCATGGTGCAGGCTTCCTCATCTGTGCCATTTGAGTGGACAAACTTCTGGCAGCTCTTTCCCTCTCTTCATGCATCCTTATCCTGTTGGTTACAAATGCTCATTCCATCCATCCTGACACTGGTCCGGTATATGGTTGTGTTGTAGAACATGCACTTGTCCCTTGTGTTGGAACATATATGTTTGTTACTACTGTCTATGGGGTTTTATTCTTCAATTCCTCTAGTCTTTTCCTTTCTCGGGATAATGACGGCCATACTGCGTCTACTATCAGTTGTACTTGTGAGGTCTGGGTGTTTTTGTGAGTTTCATGCGTGCATCATTAGACGGGTGCACTGGAATTGAAGCGCTTTGTGCACCAATAAACAACGCAGTTCTGATTGTTAGTGACAGTAAAACAAGGATGAATATGATACATAAATACATTATGCCCCTGTATGCCAAGCGGCAGCATTTACTTCCAGAGAAGCGTGGTTGTCTCTCCTCCTGTGGTAGGACCAGATTGCTACTCTGGACCCCCATCTCGATCATTCACCAAATGTCAATTTTATTGTATTCCCTTAACCAATACGTCTTTCAAGTTCTGTGTTTAAGAGTGTCAGGTGTTTCACAAGTGTCCCCCCTCTTGTGAATGCTGAGTTATGTCTTATCTCAGGATACAGTTCCTTTGCTAGACTATGGGAAAAATCAAATCAACTAACACCTCGGTAAGTCTTTTACTGTACGTGTTCAAAGTAAGTAAGCTCCCAATCATCTCCTCAGATTTGATTCAGTCCTGAGGACATATTGTATGCTGGTCAGTATAAAGAAATAGGGACAAAATAACAACAAATGCAATAAGTGAAGTTCTTGACACTGCTTCCTTGATCTGTCCCTCGGTGGAAGGCTTTTAGAATCTCCTTAGATAGGTATGTTGATGGTTCGAGAGCTCTATTTGTAACACGATTCCATGCAAGAGTATTCCCATCTGTGCGACATTAGCTGGATCTCTGATTAATGTGAGGACGTCAACATTGATTGGTCTCCCCACTAGCTCTGGAAAGTCAGTGACTAGGCGAAAAAGGACACTGTGAGCTAGTCTGCTGTCTTCTAGTGACAGGCACACTTGTCCTGTCTTGTTGATGTTTTCAAGATTGTATGCTTTCTCTTTAATGTAAACAATGTCTGCATTGGCCAGTCGCATGGAGTGCGACTAGGATCACTATCTTATTTAGGAGGTGGCTTAGGTGCTCTGTATTTGCTGGATCGGGAAGAAACGTGAGTGTATCTGTTGTCCTCCCGACAAGAGTTGGACAGTCTTCCATTATACGAAAGAACAATTTGTTGATAAGCTCATTTATTTCCACCTGTGTCTGGTTCCTTCTCACTGTACTCAGGAAGTAAGAGAAATTGTTTGGCAATAACAGTAAGCAATCTCTTTATTGTCTTTTCGTTTTCAGGATCTTGAAGAAAGTCAGTGACATTGGTGAGCCTTCCCACCAATGAAGGGTACGATCTCAGCACTAGATCAAAATAGGTGAGCACATCCCTGGTGATGTCGCTACTGCGGGACACCATAAGTGATTCCGAATAGGGTCTCGGTGTAGAATGAGTCGGGATACTGTAGTTGCTTCCAATGTAAGTGTCCTCGGTCAAAATTTGGAATATTCTTTTCTCATCAAGGCTTAAGTATGCCTCAGTTCAAAGTTCAAAGTCATTAGACTGTGTTGTGGCTTATGCGTGCAATTCTCTTCTTCACCCTGCAACTAGGATGCACAGAGTGTCCGTTTTTTATGTCCTTATCCCCTTTTTTTTGTTGTTGCTTAGAGGAAGGGTCCAATTTAAGCCACAATTTGAAAAAAGTTCTGTGTCTTTGTTAGGCTGGTCATGCGTCCTGCTTCCTCGTCATGGATCTCGTCTGCACGTTCTGTGGTTCTTCCCCGTCGCTCGTCGATTCCTTTCGTTGGGGTGCAGGCAGGGGGCCTTCTCCGACATAGGGTTTTATGTTGCTGAGAAAAATCCAAGCTCTCCTGCCTTGTAATTTTACTGCAGATGGAGTGCAGTCCTCCACCATGAAGGGACCGTTAAACATTGGCTCATCCCACTTTTTCCTTTTATGATTCCTCACAAGGACGGTATCTCCAGGGAAGACGGATGGAACACAAACTCCTTGAGCTGTGTCTGTAGTAGTATCTCCTTCTGTGTTCCGTGCTGCCCTGCACCCTTTTCGTCGTCGCTGCAGCTGGTCTGAAATTACAGTAAGGCAAGATGTCATTGTCATGATCTCTGCTTCCAAAAGGTCAGGGTTTTCCCAACTCCCTTGGAAGCAGATCCATAACCCAGGTTCCGAGTGCCAACCAGTCCCAATTGGGACCTTTTGGACCCAGTCCTGGCGCCAGTGGCACCAGGCTCATAAATATGCCCAGTCCCAGCGCTGGAAGCGCCGGGCTCATAATGCTTGGGTGGACTTACCTGCAGCAGACCATGCTGCTTACTTGCCTGCCAGTTGAGCCTCTGATCCTCTTCTGTTTGGAACTACTTTTTCCTGTTGGGTGGGGCAGGAGCCACTCCCTAGGTTCAGAACACTGGAACTCTTCTGGAAAGCAGGAACTCTTTTCTTATCTATGCGTGGCTGTGGAAGGAGACACCTAAGCACTGCAGGAGGCTATTTAAACCACACCCGATGGATGAATCTTGCTTTGCGTTATTCTGCATCCTGATGCAGCAGAACGCTCATCGTGTCTTCTGCATCTGATCCTGGGCCTAAGGAAAAAGGCTTACCATCCTGAATCCAGTCTTCAGCAACACCTATAAAGACAAGAAAGAACAGGTTAGCATTACGGTCTTCAGTGACAGCGCTTCACTTACCTGGTCCATCGGCTGTCACCAACGCCTCGCGCTGCATTCCGGCATCTGAAAGACAAAGGCTTACCTACTCTTCGTGCGCTCCGGAGGTCTTCGCACTGCATTCCGGCATCTGAAAGACAAAAGCTTACCAACTCTTCGCACGCTCCGGAGGCCTTCGGCGCTGCATCCCGCATCTGAAAGACAAAACAAGGTGCGTTTAAAGACATTGGGGAACTTTAATACTCACGTGCCATTACTCCTTTCCACATCTAACCCAGTGGGTATTCCGGCACCCTGCAGCCGCTCCGAACTTGTACCTGCAAAATAAAAAGACAGTTTGAGCGCATCGTGAAGCAGGCAACAAGCGCTTACTTACGTGCTTCCAGGCGCTTCTATTCATCACACGGGCTCCATCTTCAACTCACTTCAGCCCGTCATCCGCCATCGTCGGAACCCTGCAAAACAAGAGACATCATTACTAAAGACTTTTAAAGACATTAGAATTACTCGAAACTTACCGTTCGTGCAGTAAACGACGGACAGCAGTCCTCTGAAGTCAAGAGGCCTGCTCCCCTTATCCAGTGAAGAAACTGTTTACAGCACCCTGCCCCGAGGCAGATGGAGAGCACGGCGTTCACTTACCTAAGGTGAGAGCGTTAACCTTTGGGGTTCTACAGGAGAAGAGAAAGGGAAGAAGAGAGAGACATTCAATAACCCAGTTCATTAATCCCATATTTTCTATCTGCAGACATCTTACCCTTCGAGTCAGACATACAGTGCACAGAGGTCCAGCCCAAAGAGCCAGCCGTGTGTCACACATCACCTTTGAAGATACGGTATACGCCCAGTCAAGACCGGCGCCTCTACGGGAATCAGGTGAGCGTTACAGAACGCAAAGCCTACCGCAAAACTCCCGTCCAGGCGCTATGGAAACCTCGGATACCGACCAGCTAGCCCAGTTACTTGGGGAACTAAGGGCAGAAGTGCATGCAGCCCGTCAGGAAACAAACGCTTTAAGAAGGGAACTGATTATTTCCAAGGAGCGAACAGATGATCTCGCTAGACAATTGCTACAGTCACAAGCCGGACAGACCCCGTTACCCGCATCTGGAGGAAATCTTCCTTCTACATCCTCTCTGAATCCAGTGCAGATCAACCTACCTGGGAATGTACCTCTGGCTCCGCCCGAACGATTTTCTGGTGACCCAAAGAGGTTTGCAGTATTTATCAATCAGTGCCGGTTGCATTTCTTATGCCGGCCAGCAGCTTTTCCAACTGATCAAGCTAAAGTAGCTTTCGTGCTTTCGTACCTTAGTGGCAATGCGGCAGACTGGTCGATCCCTCTAGTAAATCAAGAGGATCCGGTCCTCCATGATTTTCAAGCTTTTCAGCTCAGTATGGAAAGACTGTTCGCAAGACATTCACAGGGGCAGGCCTTGGACAATGAGCTTCTTTCGTTGCGACAAGGTAATCAAGACCTTTTGGCTTATATTGCGTCTTTCAACAGACTGATAGTGGAAACTCAATGGCCTGAGGACAAAAGGATTACGCTGTTTTATAGAGGTCTACGTGGAGAGCTCAAAGATGTGTTAGCCCAAGTAGTGAATCCCCACAAGATTGTTCGGACTATATAGACTTAGTCGTTCAAATAGATCACAGACTGCAGAACAGGAAGGCCGATCGTTCCAAGTTTGATGCTCGAGTATTTTCCAAACCGCCAACTCCTTCCAAAGGAGTAGACTCCGGGGAACCCATGCAAATAGGGGGCCTGAAAGGTCCTCTAACACAAAAGGAGCGGGAAAGGAGAAAACAGTTGCAATTATGCCTCTATTGCGGAAACTCAGGGCACTTTCTTCGAGACTGTCCGGTGAAACCTGCCAAGAAGGCAGTAGGAGCTGCAGTTACCAAAGTTACAAACTCTGAGCAGGGAAACGACCTCGCCCGACAAGAATAGAGGTCCTCTTGCCGAGCGTGAAAACCAGTTCCGTGACCTCGCATTTCGTGATACCTATGGTCCTCATTAGCCCTGATAATCCGGATCGATTACATGCAATTGAAGCTTACGTCGACAGCGGTGCCATCGGCAATTATGTGGATCATGAAATGGTTTTGAGGATGAATCTAACTCTTTGTCCCAAGGCTGTAAAGGACGTCATTACTACGGTGGATGGAACGGAGATAGCCTCCGGACCAGTAACGCATACCACTCAAGAAGTGACGCTAGTAAGTCAAGATGGACACCATGAGAAGATCGTGTTCGATGTGATCAAGGCTCCTCAGTTTCAGATTATTCTAGGAATACCTTGGTTAGAGAAACACAATCCTCTGATCGATTGGCGAGCAACGACGGTCCAGTTTCCAGAATGTGTCTCTACTTGTCACCCTCCACCTGGTGTTGCACTGGCAGCAATTTCTTCAGAGACTCCCCAGTTACCTCCCGAATACCTAGAATACCAAGATGTTTTCCGGAAGGATCAGGCTAACTCTCTACCTCCTCATAGGTCTTATGACTGCCAGATAGACCTGATACCTGGATCTACTCCTCCTTGTAGTAGAATTTATGCCCTCACCGAACCTGAGAACCTTCACCTTCGACAATACCTGGATCAATACCTGGCAAATGGGTTTATTCGTCCTTCCAAGTCCCCTGCTTCTTCAGCTTTGTTCTTCGTTCCAAAAAAGGAAGGAGACCTTAGAACTTGTATAGATTATCGCTCCCTGAACCAGATCACCGTCAAGAATAGATATCTGTTACCTTTGATCCCTGAACTCCTGGACCAAGTCAGAAAAGCATGCATATATACAAAGCTGGATCTTAGAGGAGCCTACCACTTGGTACGAGTAAAAGAGGGCGATGAATGGAAGACGGCCTTCCGCACCAAGTATGGACTATTTGAATATCAGGTTATGCCCTTCGGACTTTGCAATGCCCCGGCCGCCTTTCAATATTTCATGAACGATGTCCTCAGAGAGCTCATAGATGTGTGTGTTGTTGTTTACATTGACAACATCCTCGTTTATTCTTCATCGGAATCCGAACATCGGAAACACGTGAAAATGGTCCTCGAAAGATTGCGTCAACATAAACTTTTCGCTAAATTGGAAAAATGTGTTTTCAACGTGACTGAAGTTGAATTCTTGGGATTCATATTATCACCTGGCGGAGTGCGTATGGATTCAAAGAAGGTCGATGCAGTTCTCAAATGGCCATCACCATCCTCCGTAAAAGGTGTGCAAAGCATGTTAGGCTTCGCTAACTTTTACCGCAGGTTTATCCCCGAATTCTCTCGAATAGTCCAGCCCATCACTGCCTTGTTAAAGAAAAACAAACGTTTTGAATGGTCTACAGAGGCGGAACAAGCTTTCCAGGATTTGAAGACTAAATTTATCTCTGCACCAATCTTAAAACACCTTCGCCCCGAACTCCCCTACATCGTGGAAACTGATGCTTCAAGCCTTGCCATGGGGGCAGTTCTATCACAAAAGGACCCGGTAACCAATCAGTTGCATCCCGTGGCATTTTGGTCCCGCAAATTCTCGCCTCCTGAAATCAATTACACGATTACTGACAAGGAACTTCTGGCTATCAAGTCTGCCTTTAAGGCTTGGCGGCATTATCTGCTGGGGGCCCGACACACCGTTACTGTGATTACGGATCACCGAAACCTGCAATATTTGAAAACCGCAAAAGCCCAATCCTCTAGACAACTCCGTTGGGCATTATTCTTTGCCGAGTTTGACTTCATAATTACCTATCGACCTGGTACAAAGAACGGTAAAGCTGATGCCCTTTCTCGGATGGGAGTGGAAGAACACTTGATCAACCCTAAACCTGTACCAATCATTCCCGAACAAAGAATTCTGGGTGTAATCGCCACAGAATCCATAGAGGAAGTTAAGGATAAGGCCAGGCAACTTGTAACTCCAGCAGACATACAGAATTGGCATCTGCAGGGAAAGGACTTTGCAGTAAAGGACAACTTATTGTATTTCCAAGAACGATTATACCTACCCAGCACAGATTTACAGAAAAAAGTAATCTCTTGTTATCACGATTCTTTAATGGAAGGACATCCCGGTATGGCCAAGACCTCAGAAAAGATCAAGCGCTACTTCTGGTGGCCGTCTTGGAAAAAAGATATCAGAGACTTTATAATGTCCTGTGGAGTATGCGCCCAAAACAAGAGTCAAAAGGAAAGACCAGCAGGCCTCTTACGCCCTATTGACATCCCACCTCGCCCTTGGCATACGCTTTCTATGGACTTCATCACCGATCTACCTCCATGCTCCGGATACAATACGATTCTAGTAATCGTGGACTTATTCTCCAAGATGGCGCATTTCATTCCGCTCAAAGGCTTGCCAACAGCAGCAACTCTGGCCCGAGAATTTCTCGAAAACATCGTCCGACTGCACGGTTTTCCTTCGGTTCTAATTTCGGATCGAGGTAGTCAATTTATTTCTCATTTTTGGCGAAGTTGCTGTCGGTCGGCTCAAATTGATGTGAGACTATCGACCAGTCACCACCCTCAGACCGACGGACAAACCAAGAGGACCAATCAAACTCTGGAACAGTATTTACGCTGCATGCTGCAACACACTGAAGAAACTTGGAAAGACATCCTTTGGATAGCCGAATATGCCTACAATAACTCTGTCCATTCGGGAACTGGGAAAACCCTGTTTTTTCTTTTATATGGCAGTCACCCTCGAACCTCGGAGTTGGATCCCCTCCAAGATCTTGAAACACCAGCAGTAGACTACCTGCATTCTACAATCACCCAAGCCTTTAAGGAAGCTGTTTCTCACCTTCAAAAGGCTAAAGAACAATACAAGAAAGGAGCAGATCAACATCGGAAGGAAGCCCCTCAATATCAAGTAGGGGATCAAGTCTGGTTATCCACCAAATATCTACCTCTAAAAGGGCCACGCACATTCAACCCAAGATACCTTGGTCCCTATTCCATCACTACCATAGTAAACCCAGTAGCGGTCAAGTTGGACTTGCCCCCGCACATGAAGATACATCCGGTCTTCCACGTCTCTCTATTAAAACCCGTGCAACCTCAAACCCGACTAACTAAATCTCCAAAACCCATCCTAGTTGATGGAGAACTCGAGTTTGAAGTCAAAAGCATTCTGGACTCCAAGATCTCCAAATCTAAACTATTTTACCTAATTGACTGGAAAGACTACGTCCCCCAAGAGAGATCCTGGGAACCTGCTGAATATGTCCACGCTCCTCGCCTAATCAAAAGATTTCACCGAACATTTCCTGACAAGCCAAAACCCCCAGAGAAGCCCGGTTTGGGAGGGGCCTTGAGGGGGGGTACTGTCATGATCTCTGCTTCCAAAAGGTCAGGGTTTTCCCAACTCCCTTGGAAGCAGATCCATAACCCAGGTTCCGAGTGCCAACCAGTCCCAATTGGGACCTTTTGGACCCAGTCCTGGCGCCAGTGGCACCAGGCTCATAAATATGCCCAGTCCCAGCGCTGGAAGCGCCGGGCTCATAATGCTTGGGTGGACTTACCTGCAGCAGACCATGCTGCTTACTTGCCTGCCAGTTGAGCCTCTGATCCTCTTCTGTTTGGAACTACTTTTTCCTGTTGGGTGGGGCAGGAGCCACTCCCTAGGTTCAGAACACTGGAACTCTTCTGGAAAGCAGGAACTCTTTTCTTACCTAGGCGTGGCTGTGGAAGGAGACACCTAAGCACTACAGGAGGCTATTTAAACCACACCCGATGGATGAATCTTGCTTTGCGTTATTCTGCATCCTCTGCAGCAGAACGCTCATCGTGTCTTCTGCATCTGATCCTGTGCCTAAGGAAAAAGGCTTACCATCCTGAATCCAGTCTTCGCAACACCTATAAAGACAAGAAAGAACAGGTTAGCATTACGGTCTTCAGTGACAGCGCTTTACTTACCTGGTCCATCGGCTGTCACCAACGCCTCGCGCTGCATTCCGGCATCTGAAAGACAAAGGCTTACCTATTCTTCATGCGCTCCGGAGGTCTTCGCACTGCATTCCGGCATCTGAAAGACAAAAGCTTACCAACTCTTCGCACGCTCCGGAGGCCTTCGGCGCTGCATCCCGCATCTGAAAGACAAAACAAGGTGCGTTTAAAGACATTGGGGAACTTTAATACTCACGTGCCATTACTCCTTTCCACATCTAACCCAGTGGGTATTCCGGCACCCTGCAGCCGCTCCGAACTTGTACCTGCAAAATAAAAAGACAGTTGGAGCGCATCGTGAAGCAGGCAACAAGCGCTTACTTACGTGCTTCCAGGCGCTTCTATTCATCACACGGGCTCCATCTTCAACTCACTTCAGCCCGTCATCCGCCATTGCCGGAACCCTGCAAAACAAGAGACATCATTACTAAAGACTTTTAAAGACATTAGAATTACTCGAAACTTACCGTTCGTGCAGTAAACGACAGACAGCAGTCCTCTGAAGTCAAGAGGCCTGCTCCCCTTATCCAGTGAAGAAACTGGTTACAGCACCCGCCCCGAGGCAGATGGAGAGCACAGCGTTCACTTACCTAAGGTGAGAGCGTTAACCTTTGGGGTTCTACAGGAGAAGAGAAAGGGAAGAAGAGAGAGACATTCAATAACCCAGTTCATTAATCCCATATTTTCTATCTGCAGACATCTTACCCTTCGAGTCAGACATACAGTGCACAGAGGTCCAGCCCAAAGAGCCAGCCGTGTGTTACACATCACCTTTGAAGATACGGTATACGCCCAGTCAAGACCGGCGCCTCTACGGGAATCAGGTGAGCGTTACAGTCATGCAGTTCAGATAGTTTTGCATTTCAGACCATAACATTTCTCCTGTTGACTGGGCATCACACTTATCTCTATCTCCGGGTGTCAAGGGAGTTCTCATTCTTCTTCCTGTGGCTATCTTGTGTGGCGTAAAATGATGATCAGAACCGGGTTGGTTCCAAAGTGCATACAGTGCCAAAGGAAGGCAGTGCAACCATCCCTTTCTTAGAGTCAGCTTCAACTTGGCTATCCTTTCCTTTAAAAAGCCGTTGAGCTTCACACAGATCCCATTACCTTGCGGATGATACGCCGACGAGAACTTGTGATTTATTCCAAGCAGCAAGCTAATCTGTTCGAATGCTGCATTAACAAAGTGAGGGCCATTATCTGATCTTGTGACCTTGCATACCCCCCACCGGGAGAATACCTCTCTCACAAAAAATGTGGCCGCATAGGTAGAGTCTGGATGTGTACATGGACCTGCCTCAATCCATCTAGAGAATGGACACACCAGAACAAATAAGTATCTGTACCCGTTACATACTTGAATCATGTTGACGTAGTTGACATGCAAGTGCTGAAAGGGCCCATTTGGCCTTGGGATGACTCCTCTCATTACTTTTAATGTGTGCCCAGCCGTGAATTGCTGGCAGATTATACAGTTCACTATAAAGAATGCAACGTGCTCAGCTAAATTCGGTATGAACCCGTCTTCAGCGAGCGTTGCTGCTAGGTTTGCTTTTTAATAGGGCTACAGCCATTACTGGTTTACCAGTGCTGTCTTGTCACCACAAGCTGTCAGAGGGGTTTAAAGAACATCCTCAACGTTTACAAAGGTTGTGTTCTTCCTGTGGTGCCTCCCACTGGAGTTCCAATAGCTGTGTTTGCCCCAAATTACTGTAACCTTCAGATGTAGTTTGTGTAACCATCATTTGCTCGTTGGCGTGGATAACTTCCACTTCCATGATTGTTTCACTTTTGGATGACATACGCTTGGCTTCTGTGTCTGCTGCTTGATTTCCGCATGAGATAAAATCTGTCCCCTTCGCGTGGGCGGCACATTTCACAACTGCTATGCCCACTGGGAGCTGTAGTGCCTTGATCAGCCTGTCCAATAAGGCTGCGTGCTGCACGGGCGTGTCATCCACTCGGAGGTAGCCCCTCCTTTTCCAACGTGCTAAGCCTGCGTGCACTGTTGATGTCACATAGGTGGAGTCACTGTACACTGTTACTTCCTGGTCTGCGTGATTCTCAATGGCGAGTATCAACGCCAATAATTCTGCAGCCTGTGCTGAATAATGAGATGGTATTTGTGCACTAATAAGTACTCAAAATTCTCCATTTGCTGTGTGCTTCATCACAGCAACGCCAGTATATCTTTGCCCGTCATTTTGATCGATTCTTGAAGACCCATCAATGAAGATGATCTCTCCTTCTGCTAAGGCATTTTCTTTCACCCTGGGGATTTCATCATAGAATTCTTCATAATTTGCACAGTCATGCATTGGCTCTCCTTCAGTGACTGGCTCAGCTATGAACATAGCTGTGTTCACTATTTTGTGTCAGACTATATTAATCAATGGATTTCATATGATCACTTCATAAGCAGAAGCTCTCTGAGATGTCAATGTGCCCTTTGGTTTCTCTAGAATGGAAAATAGTGAGTGCTCGACGTACAACGTCATGGAGGATCCCATCACAATGGTTGTAGCCTTCTCTATGGTGAACGCTGCGGCAGCTAAACTTTGTTCGCAAGGAAAATGACCTCTCATTACTGGGTCCAAATTCCCACTGAAGTATTCCAGGTGCGTGTACCCCAATGTGGTTCTCTGTGTGAGTACTGCCATCATAACGCTGCCATTCATGTGTGAGAACAGGTAAAATTCCTCGGCATAATTGGGGATCCCTAGAATTGGTGCTGTGCAAATAGCTCTTTTGAGTTCAGCAAACCCTTTTTCCATGGTCTCAGACCATTCAATCTTTTCTTTCGTCACTTAGGCCTTCTTTAGGGCCTGAGGTAAAGGCTTAGTGTAAGAGTTATAGTCGAAGACCCATGCCCTAACGTAGTTGCATAGGCCTAGAAAGCTCTGCATCTGTTTTATCGTGTGTGTGGTTTAGCCGTGTTCAGCATGGCTTCAGCCCTTTCTGGGGTCACTCTCTTTCCCTCATGTCAGATCAGCTGGCCTATGTACAGCACTTCTTGTTGACAATATTGTAACTTTTCCTTGTCAACCTTATAACAATCCTCAGCCAGTACAGTCAATAGCTGAACAGAATTGTGCCTGCATTGCTCTTCTGTGGTGCTACAAATTAAGATATCATCCACGTATTGCAGGCCGACACTTTTTAGTGCAATATTGCTCAAGTCCATCTGCAGGACTCTGATAAAAATTGATGGAGACTCACAATACCCCTGGGGCAGCCTCGTGCTTTTCAGATGCATCTGTCTGAATGTAAATGATGTCAGATCTTGTGAATCACGGCGCCATGGGATTGAGAAAAATCCATTTTTTAATTTTAATTTTTTATTTATTTATTTATTTATATAGCGCTAAAAGCCCGTGGGCATCAGAGCGCTTATGAGAAGACAAGACAACAGAGATTTAAGACGGGACAAGATGTGTGAAGGTCAGTGTTACATTATAATTCAGTAAGGAATGCTTCCAGGATTCATTTAAAAAGTAGTGTTTTCAGTTTTTTCCTGAAGAGGAGGTAGTTGGGTTTGAGTTTCAGTAAAGTGGGAAGTTCATTCCATTTTTCAATACTCAGGGTCGGGAAGGCCTTGCCAAGGCCGTGCTGCTTTTGCATTTTGGTGGTTTGCAGTTTACCTGTGTTAGAAGATCTAAGCTGTCTGGGTGGCTCGTACCACTTGAATTGTTTTTGGAGGTAGACCGGAGCTTTGCCATATAAACAACGATGAACCATGGTGAGAGACTTGAAGGAGATTCTCTCCTTCATAGCCAACCAATGGAGAGCCTTCCTTTCTTCGGTGATGTGTTCTCTCCAAGTTCTTCCTGTGATCGTTCTGACGGCATTGTTTTGGATTGTTTGGCATCTTTTCAAACATTTACTGTTGGCTCCTAAAAGAAGGGAGGTACCATAATCCAGTCTAGACAGTATAGTGGCTCTAGCGATGATCGTGCTGTTTTTCTGATCTAGTAATGGTCTGATTGTTTTGAGGAGAATTTGGTGGTACTGACAGTTTTTCTTAAGGTAGGCTGTGTGAGCTTCAGCACCTAGTGAAGCTTGAAGATACACTCCTAGGGTCTTCACTTTTACTGATATAGGAATTTGGATGTTCTTGATAGAGAACGAGAAGTAAGATGGACTCAATTTCTTTCTGGCCTGTGTAGAGCCGAATATCATAAGCTCGGTTTTGGAGCCGTTTAAGCACATCCAGTTTTCTTTCATCCAACACTCAATGGTGTTGTATAGGGATGAGAGTCTGTCGTTGTCCAATTTGTAGTCCCCACTGAGTTCAAACACCAGTTGGGTATCATCGGCAAAATTGGTAAAGAAAATACCCATCTGAGATAACATGGTGCAAAGGCAGCGCATATAGAGATTAAAGAGCAATGGGGAAAAACTGGCCCCTTGAGGGACACCGCAGTCAACCAGTTTAGTGTTTCATGCTTTGTCTCCCCAGACAATCCTGGATTGCCTGTTTTGCAAGAATGAAGCAATCCATTCAATTGCCCCTGATGAACAATTGCCTGAGTTTTCAAGGGCCTCTCGGAGCTTTGTGTGATCTAGCAGATCAAATGCTGCCGAGAGGTCCAATAATATTAATAGTCCTGATTTGCCTTTGTCCAAGATAGACAGCATTTCAGTATGGAGGTCTAATAGCGCGGACTCAGTACTATGGCTGGATCTAAATCCGGACTGCTGTTGGTGTAGTAAGTTGTTTTCATCTACATAGCTTTGGAGTTGTTCAGTAGCTATTTTATCCATAATCTTTAATAGTAAGTTGCAGTTTGTGATAGGTCTGAGATTGGCTGGGTCCTGTTGGTTTAGGTCAGGTTTTTTTGGTAAAGGAGTGACCATGACCGTTTTAATGATGTTAGGTACAGTTTAATCCCTGAATGATGCATTTACCATTCTTGTGAAGAAAGGGGCAAAGATGTCAGGGTTTTCTAGAATAAATTTAGGTGGTAAGACTTTTTGCGAACATGATGTGCACCTCATAGAAGAGAGTGTTTTCTTCATTACATCAAATGTGATGGACCTGAATTGAAATTTTGGGATTTCTGTCTCGTTTTTGTTTTCTTTAAGGTGGGTTTTAAATGAAGTGTTTGTGGTCAGGCAGTTAATGATGGTTTCTCTGGCTTTAGCAATTTTGTTTTGGAATGCAGTCTGAACATTCTCGCAATCTATTTCAGTTGGTTGGAAGGGTGGGGTGAATGTTATGGGTTTGTGTATGGATTTGAGGATCTGGAAAAGCTTTCCGGTGGAGTTTGCCGCAGTGCTAATGATGTTGTTATAGTAGTTTTTCTTCAAATCTATGAGCTTAGATTTATATGTGTGGTCTGCCATCTTCCAATTTGTTTTATTAATTTTGGTGGGATCTTTTAGCCATTTCCTTTCAAGGTTCCTTTTATCCTTTTTAAGCTTAATCGCTTCAGCTGTGAACCATTTTTGGTGATTGGAATTGGGCCTGACTTTCTCTTCTTTTAGAGGGGCATGGTGGTCTAATAGTTTTAACATGCCTTGGTTGTAAGTTGATATTATTTGTTCACTATGGTCTTCGTCGTTAGTGGTGGTCATGATTCTCTGCATTTCCTCTGAAAGCATACTGCTTGTGATTTTTTTCAGATTCCTAGCAAGAACTGAGTAGGTTAGCTGGTTTTTCCTTTTTAAAGTTCAACGATAGTGAGATTTCAATTTTGAAATGGTCTGACCATATGCAAGGGTAAGAGCCAAGCATGGTAACTTTATTGCTATTTGTGACAATCCAATCAAGCTGGTTCCCTGTGGTTGCCGTAGGGCCATTGTTAATGATAGAGAAGTCGCTGTTCTCAAAATCCTCTTCAAGGATTATGGCTTGTTGATCCTGTTGATTATCCCTCCATCTGTTTATGTCACTTAACAGTATGATCTCTGTGTTGGTAGATTTAAGGTTGTTTAGTAAGGTCACAATCTCATCATTAAATTCCGATATTAAAGATGGGGGTCTATATATAGTGATTATGTTAATGCAGTTATTTGGAGTAGGAGACAGTTTGAGGTGAATAACCTCACAACCTGAGCACTGAATAGGGGTGGCAAAGAGTTTGAGTGAGTTTTTTGTGATGATCGCCACACCTCCACCCTTTCCAGTTTCTCTATTTTTTAGGTAGATGCTGTAGTTTGTTGGTACTGCAGTGTCTATAGTGGGTCCAACTGGCTCTTGTAGCCATGTTTCTGTTAGGCATAAAATGTCTAATTTCTCGTCAATTATATAATCGTGGATTTCTTGAGCATGTTAGGGCATAGACCTGGTGTTTAGTAGTGCAATTTTAAGGTGGACATTGTCAGCTCCTGTCTCCCGGTCTGTTTTGTTGATAGTGACAGCTTTAGTTGTTATACTTCTTGTCTGTGTTGTGGTTGGGTGGAGTGGCTCATGTCTGCGTCTGAGAAAATTTTGGACTAACCCTTGCTGTTGTAAGATGGTAGTTTGGGATTGTAGTGATACACAAAATTGAAAATTTGCCAATCAGGGCTTTAGGTGACAGCATTAGCCGCTGAAAGCCAATAGTTTATTCAAAGTATGTGCAAAAAACGCTGACAGTAGTCTGTTGTAGCACTTCCATTACGCAGTAGTGAGCTACAAGGAATATGCAGGCCTAGTAGGGGTGGTAGGTCACATTATGCATTGTAGATAGACAGGCAGGGCGAAGGCCCCAGCTCTGTAGCTAATAGACATTATTGGAGTGTTTGGAACATTATGGCACCTATATAGCGCTTATATAGCCAATCTTAAGCGCTATGAACACTAAGCTATGAGTGCATGCCTTTTAGAGCTTGCTCACATGGGGTTAATTCATCTCGGCTTCTCTTAGAATATTCTGCCTTTCTAACGGTAGCCCTGCATGGCTTCGTAAACAAATCCTCTTTCTCTGAGAAGGCACTGATAAGACATTCCTGAGCTTTCGCGCAGATGGGCTCCAAGTAGGGAGGGGCACAGAAAAGGAGCACAGTGGAAATTCACAGAGTTGGGTTTTTCCATGAGCAAGCCTATATTTTGCACAGGGAAAGTTCTGGAACTGTGCGTCATGGACTGACAGCATGAGATTATAAAAATGCATGCCCACATGACTCAGGTGGGAGATCGATCTGTGGACTTGGTTCGAGCAAGATCAAGTGTCCGGAATCTGTGGCTCTGTCGGCACCCTGTAGTGCTGTCCTCTGAGCAGGGCTTGTTACAGCTAGCTTATGAGGGCCAGGGTCTCCCAGTGCTGATTGAAGGGGCGTAAGACTGTGTTTCTCTATGTTTCTCTAAGTTCTATGTTTCTCTATATTTTGCATTTCTCTAAGTTTTGTGCTTTGTAATCTTCTCTAACTTGAATCCCAAAATGTTGCTGAAATTCACTGTTTAGAATAAATACTAAAACGTTTTGAAGGTGTCATTTGTCACTAGCATGAGTTCACTGCTCGGCACAATAGAACCTGTATTTTGGGCTGAATTGGGTAATTTTTGCTCTAAGGGCTGGTCCCGAGGAAGATTTTCTCAATATCAAGACAGGGATATTAACTCATTAAGATGTGGGTAACCCATACCTGGCTTTTAGCTGCAAGCCTGCATTTGGAATCCGGCAGTGTCCCTAGCCGTGGGCCGTTGGACGCCGTGGACCGGCGTAGACCGGCTTTGTTGCAGAAGCGCCGGCGCTGAAGCGCCTGACGTTTCTATAAGTGGACGTGAGAGCACTCTGGGAACTGTAGTTCCGGACTGTGCGAGCTTGCGTACCTGCGGCGGCAAGGGATGCCGGAAGTGCACAACAGGTACAATGGTGAGTTCAAGGACTCAGAATGCCGCTACAGTAAACATCAACTGCTCAGTCTATTCAATTACAACAATTGCAGTCTGAGTTTTCAAAATAAAAAGCTGGTGTGCATTTAACTTCACAAGGTTACCTTAAGTCAGTGCTTCCCGTTATGCTAAATCAAATAAGAGTATTTAGGATTAAGTAGCTTCAGTCTTTAGGAGGCTGAGCTTCTATTCCTGCATACAAATACAGTTTGCAAGTCGAGAAAAGCAGAGTGACTAAGACGGTTTAAATTACTTCAAGATGGTGCTTTGCGCGCTGCGCACTGCCTCCTTAGTGCCTCCTGGGGCAGTCGAATCCTGTGTCAATCACTGTGAAATATTTTTCCTCAACGGGTATATTACATAGAATTGTAGCCGGGTTAGGGACTAAAGCGAACTCGGCCTCAACAATATCATTGGATTAGCCTCCAAGACCCTGCTTTACTTGTTTTCACAGCGTAAACTGACATATTGCATGACGGCTCTGACGTCACTATGATGAATTGCTCTATCATAGCTGAAATTGTCTTAAAAATCCCTTCATCTGCCTCTCTGGACATGGGATATTGTCGTGCCTTGGGTAAATTACTCCTGGTTTCAATTTAATCTTCACTTCCCCAACCCCCTTCAAAAGACCTACGTCATAGGGGCCTGTGGTCCACACTGTGACAGGCACTTGGGCCATGTCGTCATCAAAGTTTTTTGGACGGTTTTGTGCCACATCATTCTCTGAGGCATTTCTCTTTGGATCCTTTTCACCCAAAAAATAAGACTCACTTCCACAATTGTCTCTCCCATATCTGCTTGCTCTTCAAACAGATCGTCATCGGTGATGTCAGTCAATCGATATTCTTCTTCAATGGCAATGACTGCGCACCATTACCAGCCTTTGTCATCATAACCATCAAGTAAGGCCACCCTCCCTCGTACTGCAGCTGTGTGTATCATCAAGCGAAATACTTGTCCCTTTTCCTCGTGCATCGGTATTCTTGGCCTGAATAGGAATTCATCAGGGGTTCTCATGATCCTGTCTGCAAGGCCTGGCAATCCTGCCTTAAGCGTATGCATACCATATGCAAACATTTCTGGCTCTAATGGTATAGCCCTCATGGCTGTGTGTCCTGCATACGCTCTGATCATTTTGCATACATTTGAATAATGCATTACTGGAGTTGAACATATTATGCCCTCTTCCGTGAATGAGATTGTCATGTTTAACTTTGTCGTTAAGGGGCTGATTCATGGAATTTGTGCCCCAAAAAACAGGGATTTGTGCGTCATTATGTTCGCAAATCCCTGTTTAACAAATGGGGATTTGCGGGCAGAATGGCGCACAAATCCCAGTTTTTCGGTGCACAAATTCTATGAATCAGCCCCTAAATCTTGACCCAAAATGTTCACTGGGATCTGACATGAATATAGTAAAGGCACATTCATCTCACATTCTCCTATGAAGATTGGAAGTGCATTTGTAAAGGGAACATGACTTGTTGCTCCTGTAAAACTGTGAGTATTTATAGCTTAACCGGACAAGGAAAACTTGCCTTCACGTATGCACGAGCGTGTTGCACCCGTGTCAATATTCTTTATCCCCTATAGCGACATCCACCCTAGGTTCCCTGTGCCTTTCTGGTGTCACAGAACACATCAGGGTTTCCAGTTAGCTGTCCTAGTCCATATACAAATTTGCCCAATTGTGTGCTGGCGGATTTTCCCCATTCCCATTGTTACTTCCCATTCCAGGGTTCATGGTCTGCCCTCTGCTCATCGTCTGCGATAGTTGCAACGGTGCCTGCTGGGATTGTCCTTGCGGAAAATTCCCCATGATTTGCGGTTGCACCCCTTGTTGCGCTCCTGGCACTCGTTGTTGCACCGTGTGATTCTGTGCACCACCCTGCTGTAAAACTGCAGGTGGATTCGCCATGCCTGCTCCTGTTCCTTGGCCATTCTGCATCATGCCTTGGTTTCTGCATGTGCGGGCTAAGTGCCCTGTTATTCCACACAACCAGCATTCTAGCGGTGGTTGGATCATTTGCCCGTTTGACATATCTGTTTACCATTTTGAAAACCTTCTTGATTATTTTGGAAACCTCCCTGATTACTTTGCCATCCTCTTCCCCTAAATCATCTTCCTCTGGGGTGAAACTCCATATTGCCCTGATTATTCTGCTGTGGATTAGTCACCTGCTGCATGCTGGATTCAGCTGTGCTAGTTATCATGGCTCCCTCAAGAGCACATTTTTACAATTTTTTCTGCACCAATTTAGCTTCCTCACCCTTACGTGCAGCTTCCTTTTTGCAATTCTTTTCTTGCAGCAATCTGCAATAGTGTGCGATGGTAAGCTGTATTTCAGCCCAAGGCTTGGCCTCAATTCCCCCCAGCTTCTTAATCTGTTTCTGTACCAGCTCTGGCAGCCCTTGGCACAATATATGGTAGAAAACAGGTATAGATTTCATCCAAGATTCATGCGTCTCGAGTACCCATGCGTCTTGAAAATTCTGTAAATAAATTAATGGATCCTCAGAATCTTTCATTTTCCGTGTAATTATAGCTCCTATATCGGAAGTATATGGGTATACCACTCATAGTGCTTTCCATACTGTGGCTCTACAATTGTTAAATGGAGCTCCGTCATGCGCGGTATTAATTGTGGTTAAACTAGGGTAGCCTGCTCGTGCCCACACATTGTCGGCTCTCTCACCAAGTATGGCGATTAGGAGACCTTTGGTATCCCCTATAGCTAACGTGTTCTCTCCTGTCATTTTTTCTAACTCATGTATCCACTTTCTGGCTTCCCATGTCAGTATTGGAAGCTTCTTTTTCAATTTTTCTCGGTCCATGTGTGGCCATGGAATATATTGTGGTATTACTCCCCCTTTCTTGAGTAACGGAAATTGGGATGCATAGCCCTCTCTCTCTTCTCTCATTGTTCACCTGTCTATTGCTGGGGTAATATTCCTGCATCGCCGTCTGCCTGGTAGGGACCTAAATCTGTCCACATAGGGCGGTGACGACAACCCCCTCTGACCGTGAGATATTTCTTCTTGTCAGTCAAACTGTGTGGCTGATTCTGATGCTCCTGGTGCAGACTAACTAGTATCGGACCATCTTATTCCTTTCTCTCTTGGGAGTAATCTTTCGCTCCATCTCTCTTCCTCATTTTCCACGCGCTCCTCCTTTTCTGAGTCAGACAATGTCTGTCCTCAATTCGTGCAACTTCTTGTATCTTCTTGGGTCTACTTATTTCTAATCTATCCAGGGATAGTTCCCTATTCCCACTACTTCGGGTGACATCCTCAGTGTTGTAAAATGGAGTGCTCTCCAGGCGCTCGTCTTTCCTCTCCCTTTGGGGTGTTTGTTCTACCCCCATTTCATGATATATTCTATCGATCGTTTCTCCAATGCTTCTGGTGTCGAAGTCATCTTTCATATTTGCCCTAGACGTGCCTGGTACTGAATCGTGTGCAGGAAAGAATTCTTTGATGTCTTCCCAATCTACTACTGGATCTGGGTTTTTTTTAACCTCTCTTCCCAGATATTCAAGATTGCATGCTTTCTGTCTTCGCTTATGTTCTACATCGTCATCAAATTCTTTGCATTTCCTCGGCTCTACTATGAATCTATCTTCTTCCTTTTTCTTTTCATTTCTACGTTCATCTGCCCTTTGCATTTCCTCATCTCTTTGTCTCTTTATTCTTTTCTCACGTATCCTTTGCTCTTCCAGTAACCTCTGCTGCCTCTGTCTGTCTTGATTTTTGGCTGCTCTTGGGTTGCGATCAAGCTGTCTTTCTTGCTCTTTGCGATATTGCTGTTCTCGCCTTTGTCTGTCTTTCTTTCTTAATTTTTTGTCTCTTAACTCCTTCTCGTTCCCTTTTCTCTGTGCCTCATCTAACCTCTCCTTTTGTTTCAAGTCATCAATGCCTTTGCCATCAAGTTTCAATAAAATATGTCCTCCCATCCATTTGTTTTCTGCAAATGCTATCTCATCAGTTCTGTCTTCGTTTCCCTTCCATCTTTTTCCTTCTCTCTCTTTGTCGAGAGATGCACTTGTCTGTGCCTGATCCCTTCTTTTGTCATCACGTCTCCCCTTGTCCCGTGGGACTATGTAGGTAATATCCTTATCTTTACCTTTCCCTTGATTTTCGTCACTACTATGCGCAGGTGACTCGTATGCGGGGTTGCTATACCCTGTGGCTGCTTTGAGCTCTCTCAGCAGGTACAATCCCTCGTCTTTACTTTCTTCACCCTTTGTTTTGGATGGGGTGGGTGGCACTGTAGGCGTCTCACCCCCCCTCTGTGCATACATTAAGTATCCAATCTATTGGCAGCTCCTCTTCCTTTCCATGTTCATACATTTTCCAAAGTTCTAGAACAGCGAGGCGTTTGTCTAACTTTTTGCCCGTATATGTGGCATGCAAATATGTCGTCATGTGTTGTAAGACAGCTTTAGATAAGGACCCACCCTGTGGCCATGGCATAAACATCTTGTGGGCGGTCCCTTTAACCCACTCTGTACTATATTTCTTCAGTTTGGGTGCATGTTTCGGCAACTGTTTGCACAAGTGTGTCAATGGAGTTATATCCTCCATGCTTAAATCTGTTCCCTTTCCTCTTATACAACGCTTGTCAGCACTTTCGCGTGGCTTAAATAGTCCCAACAATATGAGCGAGCACCAAACACCGCAAGCTCCAATCCAAATTGTTTCACAAAATGTTATACCTTCTAATATACTCGAAAAACATCAATTCATATGCGATATAATCTCAGCTATTCAATCGCATAAAATTTAAATCAATTTCCTCAAGAAAATGTTGTCGATGTATGATGTCACAAAAAAAAAGTATGTAAGACAGACACTTAACAGACTAGACGAACAACAGTTGGTCATAGATATCTCTGCCTCGAATCATTACCCCTTCATGGAGTCTAAACGTACCCCTTTCATAAGGTCTTTAACCGTTGTGGTAGTCTAATCGTTCCCCATTATGTGGGACTCTGGGTACACGTTTCTTCTAACCGCTTGTATTAAAAGCGTAGGAATAAGGCAAATTCTTTCACTTCTTGGGTGTCTTCCCCGGTATCTGCTCTCTTCTCAGGTATCCTCCCTGGTAACCTTTGTTTACTTAATTATTCCCGAGTCATTGTTCCCATATATATATATATATAAATTCTTCTCTACTTCTAATTATATTTCTTTTTTTCCCGCCTCCTTTTGTTACCGTTCCCCTTTGCTTGTTCTAAGGCATGCACATTTGCCAAAACATTCAATCTTTTTCACTCACTGTTTGCATGGTTCCTCTCTGGACCCTCGGGGTCACCGCCTTTGTTACCACCTTCTGCGGCTTTTCACCCGCTCAGCTGCCCGTAGTAATAGGAAGGGATGTGGGGGGAACACGGGTCTCTTCAAGCCCTGGTCTGCAGTTTTTCTTTTTACACTACCACTGTCTACAGGGAGCTTCACAGTCTACTCAGCCAAATGGCAAAGGACTCGTGATATTGCTAAAGACCTAGAGTTACTTTATGTCGACGGTCAATGGGTGTCTTATTCAAATCAAATAATTTATAAGCATCCAATCTCTGCTAGCAAGTGTCCTCCGGAGACCCCCGGCTGGCCAATAGAGCCGAGGTTTGCTCTGAAAGTACTTTAAGACGAGATAGCTGCACCCTTGAGATGGATGGGAGTGCAGATTTATTACTCCAACACCAATCAATAAGGACAACTCAATGGTTTGGCAAAGGGAGTCCATTTAATGACAAGTACAAACAACGGGGAGTCATGGAAATCGTTCTGATGCGATCGTCCTTCTCGCTTCAACTCAAATGAACTTCATAATAATCATAGAATTCATACTGAAAACTCATCATAATTGACGTGTAACACTCAAAAGTTAACATGCAATTCTGTTGGTTAGGAAAAGGTAACTTTAATATAGATTATTTGGTTCATTGTGATTGGGTTGGCACCAACCCAATGCATACATTTCCACTTTGCTTAGCAGCACGCAGAATGGTCAGCCAAGTGCAGGGTGCCCCTCCATTACCCGACCTTTCTCCAATTAAGGTTACAATCAATCATCACTTCAACAACTATGTGTCAATTATGTTACTCTGGTTGGCCTCGAAACTGCATCTTCTGTCTGGGAAAGATCCGATATCTTTTCCTGGGAGGATGCCAAGTGTAGGTGTGAACTCGTGCTTCTCCTCGCTCGGATGGTCACGTGATGCACACACCGTGAATTTGCCTAGCTTCTCTCAATTTGTGCACTTGATTCTTATTCGGCTTGCCACCTGCCTACGCTTCCTTATCTTGACCTTTCAGAGACAGGATATTCTGTTCTTAAGTTTCAATTATATGTAGCTACTGTTTGTTCCTTTTATTGGTATGACCTTGTCTCTCCTGGCACGAGTTGCATCTGCCGAGTTTCGATTCAGCCGTCTCTTCTCATTTTGTTAGAATATGAATCTCTGCTCATTCGGCCTTTAGTAACCTGCGTTTATTCTGCTTCGTTGCAAGGTGGAATTGCACTTATAATACTGTGCTTCGTTTTGAGGTAGATTATGTATAATGGCGCTTGCAGCACTATTCATCTACTTAGCATTGCAAGCTGCATCGTTTTCTTAGCTTTGGTCCAAGCATATGTACAAGTGTTAGTTGGCTGAATATATTCATCCTGTTTACAGCTTAAGCTTCTTTGTATTTCAACATCGTTCTTCCACTTTAGGTTCACAACATCCTTATTCATGGCGTTTCGTCTCTTTGTGTCATTCTCGGGTCATCATTTCTTCTATTTGTGAGTCTGTCCGGGTCCCCGTGACATTACCATTCGTCTTCCCTTAAGACCTTTTTTGTTTCTTCCGGGACTGTACTTAGGCAATCTTCATTTGGTCTCATTTGCTGGTAAGGTTTCCTTAAAGGATATTCACTATCCATGGTTTTCTTGGTATCAGTACTTCAATAGGCGTTGCTCTTCTGATAGGTACTGGGCAGAACATTACTGCGGCTTTCTGCTGATTTGTCTGCTCATCATACGTCACATATTTTGGTGTGAACTTCAAAATGCGCGTCTGGAGTGCAGGTTTTATTTGGGTCCTCCTCCACACCTGTTTCTGGTTTAGGGGATGAGGTCAGTATGTCACCCGAATGTAATGGCTCGGGTTTAAGTTATAGTTTGGCTGCTGAATCTATGCAAGACTGGTCTTTTGGATCTATGGAGAATCTAACTTCTATTCTGGCCCCCTCATCATTCAAAGCCCTACATTTAGTTCCGAAAGGATTGGTAAATCTATACTATACAATTAAATTAGAAATCATTGAACAAGACAATTCACTATCTAAAATAACATATATCTGGCCTCAAATATTATTGAAAGAAAATGTGACCAGTGAGCAGTAATCGCCTGCATTAGATACAGGTCAACCTATTTGTAGTATTAAGAAGCTTCTGTCGGCAACCTCTTAGAAAGCACTTTAAAATGCCTGCTATTGACTCACAATGTAACTTAAGTGCTGATAGTAAGATGTTGTGCACAATTGATTCTCTGAGCAGGTAGAAGTCATAGAAGAAAGATCACAGGGTAATCAGGAGATTCATAAAATGAATAAGGGTACAACTAATAAAAAAATGGCTACACAAATTGTCGTTTATTTCAATGCTTGCTGTAGAGGACCTAAGTGACTGTTTTGAATTAGTAGACAACAGATCTAACTTATATGCAGAGAACAAAAAACTAAACATAAAAAATAAGCTCTAAGTCTAGACAGTAGATGATGAAAGGGACAATGAATGCTTTAAAAAAAGCAGAAATGGGTTATGGCCAGAGTCATGACTTAAAAAAGGTATGGGCTCTCGCCCCAAATTACTCTAATAAAGAGAAGGATCAAAGCCGCCCGGATATTTAAAAAAACATGTTTTAAACCTTTATTTTTCTTTGCTTGGCAAGCAGGCATAGCAGCGACATACAATTCTGCACATCAGAACTGACAATGGATGCATAGGCTGAGTCACTGCACGGTTGGTATCACCATAGGAGGAGCTAATACAATACATGTTTCGGGGAGGAAATATGCATAAGGTCAATCCGCCGCCTCTTCAGGGGGGTGAACACACATATGGCATCACTGCGAAGCTAGCTATAGCCTGAATTCAGCCCAGCTATCCTCAGCCCATGTCAAGTCCTTCAATCACTCACCAACCCGGGAAGATGCATCATCTTTCCATTGCATAAGTATCTTGCGTTTTGCCATCAAACAGCCCATTTTGAGGAAGGATCTAAGGAGTCTTTCCGGGACCCCACACACACTCCAAACAATGCTCTCATCGGGGCACAGGACAGTGTGCGATTCACCGCCTTGGATAGCGTTTCAAACACATATCGCCAGAAGTCATGCAACCTGGTACATGTCCAAAACATGTGCTAGTGGCCAGCCTCATCACTACCACATCTAGGGCATCTATGCTCAGAACCTTGACACATTCTCCCGGTCATGATGGGGGTGTCATGTAATCTATTAAGTAGCTTGAACTGGATCAGTTTGAATCTGGTGTTCAGCGACACCGATTTAGTCAAGGAACACATTGCAGCCCACTCACCATCTAGAATTTCCACCCCATATCCAATGCCCAGTCACGTGCTTTAGGATTCTGGCTCACGTCTTTGTGTATGATCATGGTATACAGCATAGGTCAGGGGGCTATCGTGGATATCCCTCCCACTGTTTAGTGGCCACTGCCCTCAACCTGTAGAACTGTACAATCTCTGCTGTCGTACCTCTGTGGCCCTGCTTCCAAGTCTGTATGAAATGATATGATATGATATGGTATTTATAACGCGCCTATACACAAGTGTTTAGTGCGAGGAACCTAACCTCAGGGAACAGATCACCCAATATTCTATATCCCAACTCTTCCCAGCATGCCTCGCGGTCGCCATCCTATGTGGGGGTGGTGGGGAACAGGGAAATTCCAGAGGGCCAACCACTTATAATATGGGCGACCCACCCCCGTCCTCAAGAATATAGTGTGCCATGCGAAGAGAGTGGTCTGTACCGGGTCAGATGAGGAGTTATCCTTGTACGCTAGGCTGAGCAATAGTGTATCAGTGTCCACCCTATCTGCCGTCAGATGCTCCAGTCTGGTATGGGGTGGGGCGCCCTCGCTACCGTACCAAAAGGAGGCGAATTGAGCCTCTGGCACCAGCCGATAAATCCCAAAATGTGCGGCAGTCAGTGAGTGGGAACATTTCAGATTTGGTATAATTCACTGTGAAGCCTGAGTATCCCCCAAAGTGTAAACACAAAAACAAGACCTGCTGTATGTCAGCTTGACTGGAAAATCCCTGAACAATTCTACAAACGGACCCAGGGTGTGACCTCAATGGTGGGTCCCCTTTGTGCGTTTGTGTGATTACAGTGTTTAAAACGTATTCAATGTCCAGCCTTAGCTAGATTGATCATACCAGCCTATACATTCTCAATTACTATTCAATTCAATGTTTCAATGAACAATAAAAGTCTGTAGAATCAACTGAGATGTTTCCAAAGCATATTCTTTAAAGTGAGTATCATGAAGGGCAAAAGAATTTCTTCAGATTCAGATAAACAAATTTATCATATGTACCAAAATAGCTCAAATCGTACAATGTTGAGTTGTGTTATTTCTCTGACACAACAGCATGTAGTAAAATCAGAATCTTACATACGTTTTTTACAACTTTCTAACATAAACGTGATAGTCAACATCCTAATAGGCTCAACTAATAGTGGTCTTATTGGTGTTTGCCAACGCTTTTCGGATTCTTCCTGAATCCTTCTTCAGGGCCTTGGAGCCTATTGTTTCTTATACTTTTGGGGAAAAATTCAAACTTGATTGTGAACCTGTACAATAACACAGGAAGTTGGGTTCAGTCTAGTGTGTAAATATAATGTAAAGAGAACATTAGTGCATAAGGTAAATAGAAAGGCTAACCTTCGATTTCCTATTGCATACTCCATGCAGTGAGAGTAGGACAATGGAATCCTTGTCACTACTCTGTGTGATTTAGCTGCAACGCTGGGGATCTAGTCCTCAATTTCTTTCTGGACGTGTTCGCCAAAGAATGGAGATCTGCTTGCGTATTGCTGAGGATAATAAAAAGTGCTGGTGATTAGATAATTAATCAATGCTATTATGTGTAGTCGTAAATACAGGGCTAGTGGCCCATCCGTAGCAGTGGACGAAGTAATTCTATAAACATATGCATTAATATGGAAACCCATAATGCTTAAACATAAGGGAAATTTGTCGCCGCGAGATTAGCGTGGTACGCTCTCTCGCAGCAAAAGATAGTGGCCCTCATTACGAGTTCGGCGGTAACCAATGCCGCTATTGGCGGCATGGCTGCCGCCGGAATCGCGTCGGGGTCCGGGTCCTCGGAATGAGGACTTACCGAGCCATTCCGAGGTCGGAAGGCCCGGTGATTCCTCCCTCCGAGGACCCGGACCCAGTTCTTCCCCATTCCCATTTCAGCCCCCAGAGGGCTGAATGGGAATGGGAGAGGGAGCAAACAATGTGCCATTACGAGTTGGCCCGTTCTTTGCTCCCTCTTCTCCTCGCGGGACCCGCTCTGCATGTCTGGTGAGACCAGACGTGCAGAGAGGGTCCCGCGAGGGGAACTCAGAATCGGATGGTACGGGGTTGACGGCACTGGCACCTTTACCGGTGACATTAACCCTGTACCGCCCGACTCGTAATGAGGGCCAGTATCTATTATGGAACCTGAAGTGTATAACACCACTGCTTACGATCGGCTGTCCAGCATAGTGTTAATGTCTCACCTTAATACCCCTGTGGTGTGTCCAGCGCCTGCGTTCCTCAAGGCGCGTTGCTCCCAAAGCAAATGTATATCTGGTTGCTAGGCTACCATCAAGCATGCGCAATTACATTGCGTGCGGCCATCTTTGTATGGGACAAATGCTGTTACCATAGGTTACAATGGCGATCTGTGTGAAGGGGAACATGTTAGTTCACATTGTGATTAAAGGAATGGTTTGGTCAGAAATTGTTATTGTCCCTACGGGTCGGCCATGTGTTTTTTTAAGCCTAAGTCGCTCGATATTAGAAAAAATTCCTATGGACCTTACCCGAGTTTTCGTCCAGTAAACGCACGCGAAAACAGGCAGCAGGGCGCAGCAATTTTGTGATGATCCTATCACTTGCCCCATCACCCTGGGTGACCTGCTTTTGCGGCACTAAATCATATCCCCCGCCCCTGAGCCTGACATTATCAAAACATTCATATTCCCCGCCTCTCTCAGTGATGTTACTGTGCTGAATAGGAAAACGCGCCCAGTCGTCTTCTACGCGACTTCACACAGAACCCGGAAACCAACACAGATCAACTCACAACACAGCGCGCCACAATTCGGAATATGAAACTGTACTTTAAAATCAAACAGCAATACGGTACATTTGGTAAAGTACATTTATAAGACATTAAATGTTTAGAGAATATTCAGCAATTGACATATTAAATCGGAATGGAATTTTTTTCTTTGCTCTCAATCCGCAAATCCTCTAAAGTTTATCGTGAGTCACACGCTGTTCCTTTATGGTACACAGGGTGTTGGTTTTCATTAAAAGAAGCACTTTGGTTGCACGGTGAACCTCAAGGCTGTTCCATCAACTAGGCACTAGGCCACCGTAAAGGTTGATATGTTGCTTCTAGCCGCTAGTACTGCGTAAGGGCATATGGGCCTTTGGCGATCGTCCCAGAAAATAGTCAAAGTAGTGCAGTTGTTTACAAGAAGCTGCAGCTGGCGATTAAAGAATCCGTCGGCCGGGGTCTGGAAGAGCAGTAGGGTAGGATGTACCTGTTTTGAAAACATAAAAATTTAAATTAGTCACACCAGCCGATCTTTATTACTATTATTCATTTTATTTATTACGGCCGAGCTGAAACTATTTGCTTGCGAGGATAGTGCAATGGAGTATGTTCGGCTCTAAAAGTAATGCGAAAACTGACGAAAGAAATCGAGGTTAACACACAATGTAATGATTTATTAGCGTTGAACCACTGAGAAACGACTCTTTGTCTACATGTGTGTCGAAGGGGCACATGCATGCCCATGTGTCCGGTAGAAAGACGATCCCACAAATGTTTTACTTGCTCTTCATTGTAATGTGCCACACAGAACGAACAAGTACAACTTAACCTGCCTTTAACGGTACGCTATTGGTATTATATTCCGGTATAAAATCGTCTAAGAGTTACTTACATTATATTTGCCATTTCCATTTTGTCGGCGTAATGCAGTCCGTAAAGCCCACTCTGTTTGTGCCAACGATTTTTCATATACTGAACTAACATGAAACTCAGTGTAGTTTCAGAATGTTCAGCCTTATCGTCTCTTACGTTATTGCACCCCTCCTTCAAATGAAGTCCTTTCGGCATGGTCCCTGTCTCTCAAGGTCAAAAAACAATAGAACCTTATACTGCCAGTGCGAGTCGGGGGCCTCTTCAGCCCTTGAGCAAAAAATCAAAGCCTCTGACCTTCACTCTGCATGAGCATACATTCTTACTTTACAACATCCTGTGTAAAGCCATCTGTGAAAACTTGAATTTTCGACTCCATCTTTCTACTAGGCCTCAATGTGCTAATGAAAACTGGCTTCTCTCCCATCTGCAACGCCTCGGTTGGCACGTTCTAAGGCCCCCAATTTTGTCATCGTTGTCCGCGAGCTTTGCAGCCCTAGAGAACCATAACTATGGATACATTGACTTTTTGGGGGACGGTCAGGACAAGTATAAAGTACCCAAGGAGTTGAGTTGAAAGTGAGATTTATTGTTTGTTTGTTTTATTATTTGCAATGCGCAAGCCTCCCCTCAGTTAACAGTGCACAGCATTTACATGAGATTGCGAAGCTTAGTTACAGCAACAAAAATATATACATACACATATTGACAAGGTCAGCGATATGAGGTGAATAGAGAGAGAAGTCAAAGATGACACCCAGGTTGTTCGCCACCCAGGATGGTGAAGGGAGGGGTTAGGGTTAGCATACTTTGTATGTACACTGTACAATAATATTTTTTTCAAAAAGACAATCAGATTACAATGATTTAAACCTGGATTTGTACTTGTCAACGAGCTCTGCTTTGGATGGAAATGGAACAGTGGCAATATTTGGTGGCAATGCATCAGTGCTCTGCACAGAATTGCTCAAAATTCCATGTCTGTGCTTCTCTAGTACATTAACAATAAGGCCTTTAACAAAGTCGAACTCCATTTCCTCATATACTGGTTTCACCACCCATTTCTTACTTCTTTTTGCAAAGGCTGTAGTGTAGCAAAGCATCCCTACATTTCCCGTAGTCCTAGATTGTTCACGGCACACATTCTCGTTATGGGCCAAGACCGCTAGTAGAGTCCTATGTTTCATGCCCTGTATGCCGAAATGCAATCGCTTTGGCTTGTACTTTAAGCACATATTGTGGAACACCTCCAAACCTCCTGTGTGACAGAATTCTGTCAGTCCCCTCAAATCTATTGATAGAGTTTTATCAAAAACAATCTTCTCAATGGCTTTGTGTGTAGGTGAAGATGGAATCAACCACTTCTTCTTCCGTGCCTCCTCTGTGGACAAAGGCCCATGTTCACATTGGTGGAAATGTTGGTTTTCTGTCCAGCGGTGAACGTTGGTACAGTGGTGCATCAGTGACCGCCATTTTTCAAGTAGGATTTCCACTGACCCTTCACAAGTTTTGGAGCTCCACCAAAGATGGTTGCTGACTGGGACCACTGTGAAATGCTTTCCAAACCTTTTTTTTTCCCTGCAGCCGAGATTTTCTTATTGATTGATTTAGCAAGATGCCATACGTCAAATTGATGTTTAATATGTGGGAACTGCTCTCTCATTGTCTTGGCTATTGAAACGTGTCTGTCTGTGGCTATGAGGTCGATGTGCATTCCCCTCGATTGTAGATATTCCAATGATTTTATAAATCCTAGTTTCTCCATGGCCACTGAGGATTTACATTGGGACACCTGCACGACCACCAAACTCACAATTTTTTTACTATCCATGTCCTGAAAGTGGTAGGTGCAGTACTTGGCAGAAAATCCAGGGCTGTCGCACTGTCCATCGCCGGATAGCCTGAATCGTTTGCCTTCGAATGTACTTTCTAGAGACAATTTTTCAATTTTCCAAGCATCACTAATGGCCGGAAATAGATAATCATGTTGGAATATGTAGTACTACGTTTTAGAAATGAAATGGAGTCCCACAAACTGAAAGAAAGACTCTAACTTTCTAAAACTGGACCCACTAAAAAGTGAAGCAGCTGCACACAGTAGATTGCCTGCTGGCAGTTTCCCCAGCATCGGTTGTGCAGAACATGAGAACATATGATGTAATGTACATGCGGCATGTATTTTGACGTTACTGCCTTGTGTTTGACGAGTCACATGAATCAATGGCTTCCCACATACTTCCCCTCTAGCAGATGCCCACATTTCAGCATACTTATAATATCCATCAAACAACTGTCTAATACTATGTATTTGCCCTCTTTCATTAGACTGTCATACTGCATCACAGTTGTTTCGGACTGCATCGCTGCGGACATATCACCAGAATTGAAACTAATATCGCTGATATCAGGTTCTGATGCGTTGGTGAATAGTGCTGCTGGTTCATTCTCTGTCATTTCAACATCTGTTACTTGAACATTGATGGGAGAACACAACAATGTCCACAGCTTTTTGGGTGGCATTTTTTTTGCTGGTGTAGATTGTGTGAATTGATCTGCGACTACTTCAGAGCTATCTTCAATACACCCAGTATCATCTTCTTGTGGTGGTGCAGTCACACTGTAGCAATGGTTCAATAAAACTTTACTGGATTCTCCGGACACATTCAATTCATGTCCTGGCCATTGGACATGAGCATCTCGAGTCTGAACACGCCGCGCCTGAATTAATAGTTCCTCCATAGTGTAAATGGTCTGGCAAGCAACATCTCACATTTGCTTCACTGTCTGTGTATGTATAGTTTGTATACCCACGGGTAACTAGAGGACAAATTGGAAAAGGGATGTTCAGTTTAAACACAAGATAAACTATAGTACACTTGACAGAAAAAAAACATAATATAGTCCCCAGCACAAAACGATTTCTAAAAATATGACCTGTTTGTAATTAACCTTATTTTTGTTTCTTTTCTTTGCAACTTTCTTGACTCGAACTTCAACCCCTGCACGCTGTTGCTCCGATTCGTTTCCGCATGTCTTCCATTCCTCTTGCGCTGCAACGACTATATTTTCTGGATCCGCATAGACAGCACGGAATGATGCTCCATCGACTCCCTGAAACATAGTACTTTCATTACTATGTATCACAATATTGAAAACATAAAACACACATGAGTACGACCACACAGGTACATCTCAATAGCTAAACACGAATTAAACATTGTTTAGAACAATCAAAAGACAAGTATTCGAGCTCTGATGATCTAGTTCGATGGAACTGTCAGTATCCATACCTCTGGTTCCGCATAGACTGACATGAATGATTTTATTGGAGAGGGTGCCACAGCAACTCCTTCAATCACAGTACTTGCATTAGTATGGGTTTCAATATTGTAAACATAACACGCACTTGGTGTCGACGGGACAGGTACATATAAAGAGATAACCACAAATGATGCATTGTCTAAAAGAATCAATGGATATCTAAATATGATCTGATTTAATCGACTTATTTATCCGATTTCTTTACATCTGCATCATCTACAAGGGATGTTGGGATTGAAGAGGAAGCTCTGTCATCTCTCTGAAACACAGTACTTGCATTAGTAAGGAAGAAAGTATAGCAAATCGAATCACGTTATATGATCACGCTCGATGGAGCTGTCAGTATCTATGGATGTTGTAAATGTAGTGCGCACTTTCCGGAAGCTGTTGCGCCGATTCGTATACGCATGGTCCCGCTTCCACTTCCCCTGGAATTACTTGAATGTCAGGCTCTGCATCAAGTGCAGGGGTTGACACTCCATCTACTGCCTGAAACATAGTACTTGCATTAGTAAGGATTACAATATTGAAAACATAACACACACCTGGGGTCGACCGCACAGGTACATATCAATGGCTAACCACGAATGAAACATTGTGTAGAACAATCAAATGACAAGTATTCCAGCTCTGATGATCTAGTTCAATGGAGCTGTCAGTATCCATACCTCGTGCTGCTGAAGAAAATCTATGGATGTTGGTGGACGCTTCAGCATCTCCCTGAAAGACAGTACTTGCATTAGTATGTATAACACTAATTATAACTGAGAACAAACACCAGGGGATGACAACTAAGATGTATATCAATTGGAAAGCACTAACCAAACATTCAGTAAAATAATTACACGATACATAAAAACTATTACTTGACATGCATAAAACAAGTCTGTAGCGGAATAGCTAATTAAGATTATGTTAAGACTTGATGGTCGTGTAGATGATGAAACCTCCGTCCCCAAGTACCACACGGACAAGTATAGAATGGTTTATAGTCAAAAAGTCGAATCCAATAATGTCGAAAGTCAAAAAGTCGAAAACAAAAAGTCGAAAACAAAAATGTCGAATTTTTTTTTTGGTTGCTTTTTTTTTGAAATGGGGTGGTCCCCCCCAACCCCCTTTTTTTAAATTTTTTTTTTGTTTTACCCCTTTTTTTTTACCCCCGGAGCCCAAAAAAAATATATAAATAAAAAAAATAAAAATTCGACATTTTTGTTTTCGACTTTTTGGATTCGACATTTTTGTAATTCGACATTATTGGTTCGACATTATGACTGGACACCGTATATAGAATGTAACTGCCCATGCAGTCTTTGGGGCCACAGGTGTTGAGTGTCGTCAGTCTGGAACCAGGAACGCCGGAAGTGAACCCCCTGACCACTGTAAGGCAAGCAACCAGGTTAGAGAAAGCAAGACAAGACAGAGAATGGGTACAAGGACAGGTCACAATCTTTCTTACCCCAATGAAAGTGGTCAGATACCCTGGATGAAGAACTGGGCAGGGTTCTATGATGATCGACGGCGGTAGGCAGCAAATGATAATATGGCACTCTTGATGGAAGGAAACACCTGATTTTGCCAAGAAACCTGAACAAAGTATCCGTAATCAGTCCAAGATGAAGTCCGTGGTCAGAAAACCGGCCAGTCACAACAATAACAATGGATGATCCAGCAGCAAATCCGAGGAAAAAACCAAGTTCGTATCTTGATCCGGTAAACATCGCCAAAACAAAGGTACCGAGGAGAAGCAGAGCAGGTCCGTGAAAGCAGTCCGTGATCAAGGATTCCAAAGAAAAAGAAGCAGGAAGACGCTCTACCAACTTGCCGTAAGCAGCTGTGAAGTAAAGTCTGAGCGTTTGCTCAAACCTTTTGAAAAGCAGAAAAGTCACGTGAGCGCATCACGTGTTACGCTTCCTTCCTGATCACATGATGCATGCTCCTCGTCTCATGTAACCAATCGAGTCTGTTACTTCCTGATCACGTGCCGCTTAACGCGAAGGGGCCCAACACCAATCTGGAGACCATGAAGTGGCATGGACAGTCTCCATGGTAACCATCACTGGAGGTAAGGGGCTCGTGTTGGAAAGGAGTTTCTCTTGAGTCGTTTGCTATGCCAACATGAGCTGTAGTGCAACCGCCATCAGGAATTACATGAGGGCATGATGGTAGTGCGATGTGTGACCGGGGATGTGACAGATTACCTGATACGCACTAGAAGTGGTTGATAACTACGGGCACGTCACGGATGTCGAATGTTCTTGCTTCAGATTCAGTGGATAGTCAAGCAGTTGTAAAGGTAAATTATTGTTTGATAATGAAATGCCAATATTATAAATTGCCATGTAAGCCGACAGAATACTTGAGAATAATGCTATTGAAAATGCGCAATATGGCACAGTTCCCAGTGCCCATAAATAGATTTGCTTTGGGGTTATAAAATCGAAAAATAATTTATTGATAAATGTCATTATTCAAAAAGCTATACACTCATATCAATATCGAAAGTATTACAAGGGACACAACACCTGAAATATCAATTAATCCATTCGGCTACCTACACACTACCGCAAGGCCTATAGCTAAATCCGGACACTTGACTCACCAGTGGCGGAATGTGGACGAATACAGTGGGAATAGCGTTTGCGAGCAATTTTCGTGTCGTTCGCCGTTTATTCTTCTTTGTTACCCAAGATGTGGCGTACATGTTCGAGGAAAAGTGTCGGCTGCAGATGTGGTATCGATCACCCTTCTTGTCCTCAAAGACTTTTTGGACTCTACTTTCAAGCTCATCCACTGGATATCCGCAATGTCTGACCCATTCTCTTATTCGATCAACAGTTTTAGGGAATACATGCATTGTAGTGCCTTCAGATTTAGCATGGGTCTTCGAAAGGCAACCGCTAATCGAACAAGCAGGCATTGTTGAAAATTCTGAAAAGTAAATATCAAGATTATTATAAAACCTTGATGAATAAAAATGTAATAAAAAAGTAAATGAACCATACCATGTTCAATGCAAGGTTTGTTTTGGTCGCTAGAACTATACCAGTTCATCAAGTGCGGCTTAGTATTTGCATTACTTTCACAAATTAAAAAATGATGGAACTAAACTCTGAACATGTGACTCGTCCCTCGGATGTACTGTCTTGCACGAGAAGGAAACATGCTTACATTATAGACAGGACCCGCGAAGGATGCTATTCGATGACAATTTACACAGATGAAAATAAAGAGATCTATTGATAGCATAACAATTGAAACTCAAGTCAATAGCAATGAGACCAATGAACATAGCACTATTGAGTACTCTACTCGCAAATAGATAGAAATTTAAAAATGACCGAAATATGACTGTGATACATGGCCTTACCTTGACCAACAAACAGTTAGATTCAGCAAGCCCAGTAGTTTGCGGCAAGAGAACAGGTAGATGGCCACAGCTAGCACACTGACAAGTTTGCTCGAAGCGCTCACAGAAGTTCACAGATAGCACGACGATGAGCAGATTAGCATCGATCTCAGTGGTTCTCAGGTAGCACGTTCAGGAGTTGACTTGCAAAGCACAAAGATGTTCTCATGAGACATATCAAGTGGTTTATAAAGTATTAGAAACAGGGGTGTGTTTGTGAATGAATGACGTGTATATGTTGTGGTATTATGTGGTTTGCCGGTGGGCGGCCAGTGTGAGGGGGGTTCCTGGCCGGAGACACAGGGTCTGAAGTGGCCATGTGAGCAATGGCCCCCGGGATTGGGATACCTTTTGAAGTGTACATGGTGTTTGGCACCTTGGCCGTTATCGCCCCTGACAGCACACCATGGCAGCGCGCATCCACTGGCGCAAACTTCCTTTGATAGAGGGGGGTGGGATGGATGGGCCTGGGGCGTGCAGATAAGGCACAGGAAGCCTGCTGAATGAAGACACATTTATGTGGATTGCAGGGGGGCGGCCAGCATCAGGGGAGGCCTGCCTGGAGACACAGGGTCTGCGGAGGCCATGTGAGCGATGGCCCCTGGGCGTGGGATACCTTTTGAAGTGTACATGCTGTTTGGCACCTTGGCCATTTGCGCCCCTGACAGCACACCATGGCAGCGCTCATCCCCGGGTGTGAACTGCCTTTGATGAAGGGGGGTTGTGGATGGGCCGGAGGGCGTGCAGGCAAGGCACAGGAAGAGTCTTGAATGGAGACACACTTGATTCATTTAAAAAATCGAAACAACCGTTGTTAAAATATATGTTGTGTTTTATTTTGTTTCTTATTTTGATGGCACAAAAATACTACACATTGTACAGGTCAGGTTGCAGCACAGCGAGGGGAAAATCCCAGGTACTGACCGCTTTCGCTTGAGAAAGTTTCTCTTGTGGCACCAACGACACAGGCGGGATTACTCTTCGAACGCGGTGTCCAAGCCTCCCGTGAAGCCACCATGTAAAGGAACGATAGGCCACCAGTCTATACCACCTGTGAAAAAGAATGATACAAACTGTTTTTAAATGACCAAGATAAGTTTATTAAACCTTTGTTGTTGATTACAATTCTTGTAACTAATGGCATTCTGCTCGGACAAATGCTATCTAGACACTGCACACTATTGAACGACTTTCATGCGTTACAATGAAATGTAGATGTAATTTTGAATATGGGAGATGACCATGAAATAGTAGCGGCATCACAACCAGAGTATACTTACTCGTTACTCGGATTGCGAGGACGAACAGTTGCCCGAAGTTTGTGCATAAGCACCATCATTACCCTCAACACGGACCGTGTAAGGCAGACTGCCCTAAAGTCTGGCAGCTCGGTGATGCATTGAGGCCGTGGCTCGCCTTCCGAAATGTAGGCCACGCATCCCGAGTTTTCACAGCAGCAGCAGCAGCACCAACTGCCGTCCGAAGCCCCATCGTTTTCGCTTGTTTCCCTTTCCAGTAGTTCCTCCTCAGTATATTCGGGCTTGTACATTTAGGGCATTATTGTAGCCATTGTGTGGTAAACAAACTAAAATAATTTATAGCGATGGTACAGGTGTTCACACGGGCTACAAGCGGCGAAGGTAGCTGACCAGAGCACAGAAACAAGGCACAGAATACTCAAAGTAACACAGGGAGAGGAATGGAATCGAAAATCTGCTGCTGTGTGTTGTCAAACGGTCTGTTTATACTTATTGAGTAAAGAGGCATCCTGCCATTTCCATGGCGACATATCAATAGCTGAAGCGCAGCAAATGTTGACACGAGACGTGCTTTGGCGTTGTGAAATGGGCGGTATGCGTCTGCTGATGACAGGCTCAGGGGCGGGGGATATGATTTAGTGCCGCAAAAGCAGGTCACCCAGGGCGATGGGGCAAGTGGTAGGATTATCACAAAGTGGTAGGATTATCACAAAATGGCTGCGCCCTGCTGCCTGTTTTCGAATGCGTTTAATGGACGAAAACTTGGGTAATGTCCATAGGAAATGTTTCTAATATCGAGCGACATAGGCTTAAAAACACATGGCCGACCCCTAGGGACAATAAAAATATCTGACCGTACCATTCCTTTAAGAGTGTACTAATGATTAGAATCACCAGCATTGGACCACACTGAAGCTGTGCTCCGGGTGAGAGTATACACCCCGCCCTGATACACTCGATCATTGTATTGTGGGTAAAGCCATTCGATCAGGACAGACAGCAGGAGGGGCACAGAGCCAAGTGAGGTCGGCTTGGTGCCCCATTCCGGTCAATATTATGGAGAGATAGATATTACAAGCAATGGGTACGGACATATGTCCGCTCCCACTCTATGTCAGGGTTGTTGTTATCAGACTATATTGTCTGCCCATATGTCTGTCACCTGATGCACAAAAATGTGTATACTGTATGCGTAGCCAATGGATAGAGGTAGACAGGGGAGGGGCAAAGAAGCCAAACCAATTCGGCTGGGTGCCCCATCCCTGTCAGTTTAATAGGAATTAAAAAGGGTAAATGCCACAGGGGGAGGGCAACGGGGCTGAGTCTGTACCATCCCAACAGTGTTAACTAAACTAATGTAACACAGTGGTTGGACCAGGACTACAACCTGCCCTGCTACCTGAAAACTCTCCTAAAATATGCTTTATGTACACGGTCAAGAATCTCAAATAAAAAAATCAGGTATTGACCTAGGGGATCCAATTCAGACTCCCGTTGAGAATAGGGCACACTTTTTTTGGTGCACTTGATGGAACCAGGAGACCAATGTTAAAATCTCAGCTTCCTCTTATGACCAAAATTGGGCAATCCTGTCAAAATGGCCTCATACATTTTAAATGGTGGGTTGTGGCTGCTGCACCATTGTCCATTCAATTTTAATATCTATTATTCAGAGCTGTAGTGGCATTGAAACAAGTATGAAGCAAAGGGTGTATGATTGATTCTACATGTGGTACGAGCTAATAAAGATGAGTGAATGTCCAGTAATAAGGATTAAAGCGCGCGCGCGTGTGTGTGTGTGTGTGTGGTGCTAGTGCTCACATGTGCTAATGCAACCAAGCCGTGTGCCTGTAATTCTAGAGTGGTTAACTGACATTTAAAAATGTTTGTTCAAAAACATTGACTTTCATGAAATATAATTGCTTCCTGTCATCTGGAGAGCACATTATAGGGAAGTAGTGCCAAGAGAAATTACTGAAGTCATAACATGTACAATGCACACGGCGAGAAACCCTAAAAAGTGAAGTTTAAAATGCTTTTCCTCTGCAATTTTGTGTGCTTGTGTGACTTTAAGATAAACAAAAATGGCGTGGGGCATGGGGCAAGGTCTGTAAAAGGGGCGTGGTAAAGTTGGGGCGCAAGAATCTGGTTAGATCTGCGGAGGCAGAAAGCCTAAGTTTATCACTGATCATACTTTGCTGACCAGAGCCTCAGGTTCCCCCAAAAATAAATGGACAGAGCAATTTATCAATTCTACATCGGAAAACCAAGAAAATCACCACACATAGAACCCTTTAATCAAACACTGCTGTTGGGTTTGCAAGCGTAGAATAGTGCTTGTAACTGATGCAAGGACCTAAAGAGAGTTAGATCTCTGTGCGTTATGGCAAGAACCACCTACTGGCAATTTACTTATTAGTCAGCATAAGTGATTTGGGCCTACCACCAGAAATCCTATGAACCAATTCTTATTTCCCTTGTTCAAATGATCAACATTAAATCAGCAAACCTCCCTCTAGAGCCCTAACACTAAAACAGCAAGGAGTTCCACTTGCACTCTAGTGGCCTCTTGATACTCTTAATGTAGAAAGGCATGAGGAATGCTCTTACAGACCTATGTAGCATATGCGTATATTTATTCTCTTGCGAAGATAATGAGCATCAAAAATCGTTTAGACAGACAATAGGACATGTCTTATATAAGCAATAGCATCCTATTGGTCTCCTTTTTACTTCCAAGAAACTAATCCTACAGTAAATATGAAATGTGCACAGCCTTCTGAAATGTAACATGGTAAAACGCTAAGGATATTCTCACATTTCCTTTGTCAGACAAGGAGAGGAAGTTGTCATATAATGCCACTCCAGCCAATGCAAGATTGATAAATGGAAGGGCTACAACGCTATCAAAATGACATGGCACCTAAATCCACATATATCCATGGACAACAATACAGGTGAAACTGTAGCCATCCACCTGTTGCAGTCCTCTCTTCTACTCAACAGTGTAGCTATGGGGAGTTATACTTGCCCACAAATAGTTCAAGGTAATAGACAGGTTTCGAACTGTGCTATGCCCTCACCCATACCTCCATTTTACTCAGTGTGTCCCAAACACTAGTGAACAGACAAGGAAATTGCCTGTCAAAACACATTATTCTCTTATCCATGAAAACATGAACAACAAAGGTTAAAACTGTAATTCAAGCACCTAAAGAAAGAATTATATTTGAATAGAAAACAATACCCCCAATTTAGAACAATGGTGCATATAAATACAACAGGCATCGCTGGTACCATCTTTTCCATGAATCTCCTTCACCTGGTTTTAAGGATTTTCTGTTACCCTACCCATGTCAGAGTGTATGTAATAGGGTTGAATCAGGAAATAGCTCCATTACATGTATTCCAACAGCCCACCTTGGCGTTCGTGTTGCTGACCTGTCCTAGTGGTCTCCCCATTAGTCAAACATTTGCTTTTACCTATACTTTACGATGGGCTCACCATTTTCTTATGGAAACAACTAAAGCAAGCAACTATCCAGATAGCAAAAGTGTGTATACTTCCATATTGCAAACATGTTGCCTGTTGTTGACATTTCTGCAGGGTCTCTTTGCAAGTATAAACTGTGATGGCATCATTGAGCATTTACATTCTAAGCTTTACCTGCATATTCAATGACTTTACAGTAACTAAAAGCACATTTACGCATTCCCATTTTGTTTGAATGCTGTAACAATTATCCAAGCAATTGCAGCATTTGTTTACGATGCCCCAAGATTTGTACTTTTTCTAATAAAAACATTGATTCCAGTTTCATAATGTAACATTAAAAATGAGTGTGCCTTGCCTTCGGCATTTAGCCGTGAATCTCATTAACATGCTACATTCATTACCAGGTTTTGACTTCATTCTTTGAGTCAACAGCACACATTGAAACCAGCAAGCCTTTGCATGATTTGATGTGAAACTGCAGTGCAGGCCACAATGTTACATTGCAAAGCTGCAAAGGAGAGCAGGAATCTTAAGTATTTGGCATATGTATGTTACAGAGATTAATAGCACATTCAGAGAAGTGTGTTTTTGTAGCGTGTGTTTTGTTCAGCAGTAACAGAGCTTTAATGAGGTGTGATATGTAAGCTATGCAGTCAATGTGCCTATATAACACGTGTACAAACGCAAAAAGCATGCCTTTGGGACCACCCAGCAGCTTTTTGAAAATGTTTAGAGCAAATCCATCTAACAAATGAGGGGAATGTTTACTGTCAGTGAAAATGAAGGATGTTCTATAAGCCGTAGCAATGAGCAGTGATTACAATATTGCCACTGTGTTGATTAGTCATAGTTTTCTTGGCGATGGAGAGAGTCTGTGAAAGGATGCTGCAATGCTAATGGTTGGCAAGGTGACAAATGTAGATTACATCTCTTTATTCGTATAATATACTGAGCTATTGCATTAGAAATGTCCAAAATAGTATCCACGAGGCGCTGTTTTTACGTCAGGTATTAGGTATCAGTGTTAATGGAGGCCATGGAAGGATGAACAACAAACATTAAAAATCTGGTAAACCAAGCTTTTGGTATCATTATTCAATTCTCTGGTATAGAAGTGGTCCAGCAAAAACCAGACACCGATCATCCGCTCCGCAGTGCCATATCAATCCCATAAGCCACATCTGCAAAGGCATTGAAATGGGAGTCCTTGAGTGAATGAATTGAGCTGAACCTGACAACTGAACGTGCCACACCTCTCTTAACAATGTATCAAGAAATGCGCAAACAATGTTGTAATAGCCCATGAGGACCCAAGCAACCAAATGACCACCAGCACATTCCCAGGTCCCCTCCAGATAAATGTTCCCACCAGAGATAGTTACAGACAAAAATCACTACTAGAGTAATCCTTCTTTAGTCTAGCCCCCAAACCTGGAGAAGCATAACAATGCCCCCTGATTCTCTGAAGAAACATAACCTCACATCAATGCAAAGGTGAGTGCCCAACAAAGGAAAAGAAAATTGCATATCTGCACAGTACCCAGAGACTATCCAAAGCTCGGTACCCAAAAACCTACTAGCCACCTCCTTTCTCAACTACCCTTGCTCACCTCACACTTACCCCACTCACCACAGGTGGCTAGTGGAAACCCCCCGCTCAACAACCAAAACTGCACATCACTTTCAAACCAACTCACAAACTCCCTCTTAGCCTCAAACACCCAGCAATTTAGATACTGGATGTCGCCCATCCGGAAATAATAAGCCTCCAGGGTGCAAAACAAAGCACGCCCCGAAAGTACACATGTACAGACACCAGTTAGTCCTGGTTCTACACACATCAACAGCTGAGCAGAGTAGCTGACCACAACACCTGTCCTATCCCTTCTATTCGCCATAACGAACCCAGCCCACTTTACCTTGCATGGGCACGAGGGCACCTGGAGTCCATGAAAATGGCAGCAGTGAGGGGTATAAACTAACATAACATTTCGTAATGATGGGCCCTTTAAGGGCCTGCCACTGTGAAATACTTTCTCAGGACACATGTGGGTGTTGGGAGCTTCTCACACGTTACAGTCGGGAGCGCAATCCCAAAACTATCCTGCAAAGTCTCACAGTTTCCCAACCTCTAACCAAGCAAATTAACTAATTTAGTTCACATTGAGTGCTAAAAGAGATTACTTGTTGACAAATTAGAAAATCCAAAGGGCCAATTTGGTCACAGCTGGGATGGGATATCGAGAATATGCCTCATTGACTCCCCGTAATGATGGGCCCTTTAAGGGCCCGCCACTGTGAAATACTTTCTCAGGACACATGTGGGTGCTGGGAGCTTCTCACACGTTACAGTCGGGAGCGCAATCCCAAAACTATCCTGCAAAGTCTCACAGTTTCCCAACCTCTAACCAAGCAAATTAACTAATTTAGTTCACATTGAGTGCTAAAAGAGATTACTTGTTGACAAATTAGAAAATCCAAAGGGCCAATTTCGTCACAGCTGGGATGGGATATCGAGACTATGCCTCATTGACTCCCCAAAAAAAGAATACAAAATTCACTACAATGGATGTGGACCTCTAGGCACGCCGGATTTATTTTATTTATTTATTTATTTATTTATTTATTTATTTATTTATTTATTTATTTGTTTGTTTGTTTGTTTGTTTATTTGTATAGCACTAAAGCCCGCAGGCATCAGAGCGCATTCCAAAGAGACAGGACAGGTGATTACAAAAAAACGGGACAACAATAGGCACACACAAGATCATATCATGGGGAGCTGAGAGAGGTCGCTAATCCAGTTTATTTAAAGATTAGGGTCTTTAACTTCTTTCTGAAGAGTATGTAGTTGGCTTCTAATTTCAAAGATGCGGGCAGTTCATTCCATTTATGGATGCTTCTGTTTGGAAAGGCCTTGCCCAGGCCGTTTTGCTTTTTAGCTGGAGTTGTCTGGAGAAGACCTTTGTTGGAGGATCTTAAATTTCTAGATGGATCATGCCACTTGAAGTGTTTTTTCAAGTACGCTGGGGCTTTGCCATACAAACATCGGTGGACCATTGTGAGGGATTTAAAATTAATTCTCTCCTCCATGGCCAGCCAGTGTAGGTCTTTCCTATCGCCTGTGATGTGTTCCCTTCTTGGCCTACCCGTGATTGTCCTAACGGCATTATTCTGAATTACCTGGCATTGCTTCAGGCATTTCATATTTGCTCCCAGAAGCAAGGAGTTGCCGTAGTCCAGTATAGACAATATAGTTGCTATAGTTGTATATTTTGGGGCTTTAGGAGCACCGCACGGTTAGGCACCTGGCATCAATGTGTGACAGGATGAGTATGAAGGACTGCCTCTTCCAGTATGATATTTCCGGTTGCGGCACAAGGAAGTTATTTTTCCCACCTGCCACACTTAGGCGCTATGGCTTTGTGGTGCGTCGCATTGTGGAATCCATTGAAGGCATTTGTGTGGAATCAATTGAGGAAACTGGTGACATGAACTTCTCTGGAGTCAGTTAAGCTCTTGTTTGGCCACATACCAAAGTATGACAAATTGAGCTCTCGAAATTGGGACATCAAGTAACATTTTTATCCTGTGTCTGTAAGCTCCTATTTTGCCCCCTGCAATGGTTTGATCAGCCTGGCAAACCGGAACCGATGTTTAAAGTAATGAACCGAGAACCAGATTTAGGCCAGAAGGAAAGGACGCAGTGCGGCAGGACTCCAGACGCATTCATGAGCAGATTCAGGGGATAAGCCGCAGAAAGTTTAATACCCTCCAGGCATCCTTTATTTCATTTTTATTTATTGTGTGTTTATGTTGCACCTATACAGTAAAAGGTGTTTCAAGGCGCCACAAGACAAAAAAGGGGGGTGAGGGAAAGGGATGAAGAATTAGAAAAACGGTCCTACTAGGCCTTGTGTTATTTGGATTGTGCAAGTGCAGTAACAAGACATGCAGGAGGGTGGGGAGGGGTGAGTGCTGGTCACAGTGGAATGTGTTAATGCTAAAATGAGAAGGGAAGAGTGGAGAGAACGCACGTGCTGGGGGGTACAGTGAGAGGGCCCCTGGGATAGGTGAGTGCTAAGAGAGGCCATGTGAACAAGTGCCAGGAGAAAGCAGGGAGTGCAGGGAATGAGGGTCCACATGCTAAGTGCGAGGAAGGGGCTGGATCAGGCTCAGTAGGGGTGTAGGCCCAGCCAGGCTAGTGCAGTGGGAGGGAGCCTGATAGGACAAATGCAGGTTTGGTGGGGGTTCGGGGAGAACAAAGTGCTGGGATAGACTGGGCGAAGAGGGCCTGGTGCACTGTAAGACTAAGAAGGAACAAGGCAGCCAGCCAAAATGCAGCAGAAGGGGACATTACAGGGGAGGGGAGATGGAAGGAAGAAGAGAAAAGGAGAGTCTTGAGAAGCTTTCAGAATTTAAGGAAATCCTGTTCACGCCTGAGTGGGGCAAGGAGGCCATTCCAGACAGAGTCTCCTGAGGAAGAGAGAGATCTACCCCCCACTCTCTTCTTGGAGCTAGAAGACCGAAGAACTCTGGCAGGAAGGTATTTAGGGAGAGAGAGTTGGAGGTAGCGGGGTCCCAGGCCCCAGAAAGCTTTGTGGCTGATGCAGAGGGTCTTGAACTTGATCCTCGCAACAGCCAGTGGAGAGATTTTAGGGCTGGAGAGATGTGGTCCCTTGGCTTGAGGCCAAGAATAAGTCTCTCAGTCCTATTCTGGATTAGTTCAAGGGGGTGAAGGGAGGATTTAGGAAGATTGAGGAAGAGGCTGTTGCAGTAGTCCAGCCTGGAGAGGACCAGAACTCTGGAGTCAATGAGTTTCTGGGGAAGGTGAGGAAAGGGAGAATGCCTCAGAGGAGGTGCAGCTCAAAGTGGGCCTTCTTGGCATGGTCCACAATGTGAGGAGAGAAGGAGAGAGAGGAGTCGAAGATGACATCAAGGTTTTTTGCCTCACAAGAGGGTTAGGGGAGGGGGCCCATTATGGGTGGCCAGAGAGTAGGAGGGAAGGAGGCAGCAGGGGTCCCATTGAGAGTGATCTCAGTCTAACTAGCAGTAAGGCAGAGATCATTAGCAGCACACCATGCCTGAATAGCAGTCAGACAGCCAGGAATGAGAGAGGAAGAAGCAGAGGAAGTGGAGGGAAGCTTTAACGAGAGCTCTGTGTCGTCTCCATAACACTGGACGTGAGGAGAGAAGGAGGAGATGAAATGGGCTAGAGGGGCAAGGTAGATAGTGAAGAGTCACGGCGAGAGGAAAGAGCCCTGGGGGACGCTGCAGGTGGAGAGTGTGATTGGGGGAGAGAAAAGGTCCCAGTTGAACCTGGTAAGGTCGGTGAGAGAGGAAAGAGGTCCACCAGTGCATTTGCAGGTCTGTGATGCCAAGGGTATCATGGAGCCGATTTATAAGTTTGGCATGACTGATCATATCATAGGCAGAGGAAAGGTGAAGGATGAGGACAGAAGGAGTGTTGGAATCGAGATTTGAGAGCAAAGTCATCACAGGTCTTCTGGAGTGCAGTTTCTGTGCCTCTGGCTGCTCTGAAGCCAGGCTGCTGGTTGTGGAGAAAACCAACAGATTCGCTATGGTGGATCAGCTGGGAGATGACCAGCTTCTCCAGGAGTGTGCCCAGGAAGGGGGTAATGTAGTTAGCTGGGCAGGAGGGGTCGTCAGAAGCAGTGGAGTAACTTTGCTGAAAATGTTGGGGGGGACAGGGGTGGAATGGAGGGAGGGCAGAGGTTGGCTCTTAGGGATCGTTTCAGCCAAATAGTTCGAAACAGTTTGGTTGAATGGCAGATTTGATGGAATTTGGTCACCACCATTAGTTCGAAGCTGAAGATACCGAACATGAAGAGCTAGGCTTGTCGGGGTATCCCCCGCTCCCCATGTTCTGTGTTTTTGGCTTTGGCAGTTGCAAGGATGTCCCCTGCTTCCTCAGCATTGGTGGCAGGGGACCCAACAAACAAAATAAGAAAAAGGGACACTGCAGTGTCAGATCCGTCCTGCGTTAGATGGATGGATCTGACGCTGCAGGGTACAGGAGAGGCGGCGGAAGGATAAAAGGTAAGTAGGGGGGTTTATGGGTGTGATGCTGGAAATGCATCGGAGGGACAGGGCCTCCGTATCCTTGTCCTTTATTGCTTTTTATCGTGTGGTCTGTCATGTTTTCCGTGCAGGAGTTCATGTGGGACTCCTGGCGGTGCAGCTCTCTCTCTTTTGGTTTGGTGAACAGACCCGTGGGATACCCTTATGGCACCGATGGGTAGGGGTACAACCCTGTGCCCCTAGTGTATGTTTTTGGGCACCTGTGTGTGACCCACAGAGCAGGGTACGGGCTGGTGGCAGATCCGTACTGAAATGACTGGTGCCCTGAGCGTCCTCCATTTTGGGAGGCCCAGGCCCTGTCATTGGGAATCGGTAGATTCCGGATGGAGAAAAAATGGCCCCCACGACCTCTTGCCTTCCATCACATGTTACCTTGATCTTCCCGAAGTCCCGGGAAGCCCTGCCTCTGTCCCTTCCCCCTGACTGGGTGTTTGGGTGGAAGTTCCGTATATGGTAGTGTGGGGAAGTGCCGACCAGACTGGCTGGAGCCTTCTCAACGACCGTATGTTGTGGGTACACCTGTGGGTGGGACCTGGGTGAATGGAGTGTGTGACGAATATACATTCTATGTTGTGGCTGTCTAGTATCTGGTGTTGGACACAATGGTTGAGACAGCCCTGCCCGAAACTGGTATGAATGCACCTTAGTGTGTTGAATGGCTTGGTACTTGTCCCAATACACATAACTTGTTGTGAGTGTCTGGAGAGGAGTGAATGGCCTGAATACCTTGTGTGCCTGATTGGCTGCCTGCCTGCATGAATGCCCGTAGTCGTGATTGGATGCTTGAGTGTGACCCAGCGGAATGAATGGGAGATCAACAGTATATCTGGGGACCTCTCACTGCTAGGAATCGTGTTCGGAAGCTGAAGTCCACTACGACGAGTAACTGGAGTACCTGAAGCTTGATCTTGAAACCCTGATGGACGAGAAGAATTGCTGTTGCTCTCCTTCGCAATCTGAAAGCGGCTGTGCTTCAAGAACTGACCCAGAGAGGACCTGGTAAGGCGCCCTCTTCCCGAGTTACGAGGGACCATCGTGCACAGCTGATCTTTGCCTAAGCTCCCTGGTAGACAGACCTTCGACAGGCTGCCAACCCGATACAGGGACTGCCGCGGAACTCCAAGGAGAAGCGCCCAGACAATTGTCCGCCACTGTTGACGACCGCCATCGCCGACTGGAGCTGCCGTGCTCCCGTTGCCTAAGAACTTAATTAATCCAAGGACGTTCTTGTCCGCATCATCGCCGCTGTATCCTGCTGGAGAAGGCCTGACCGTCGACGCGCCGAGGAGCATCCACTGGTGGGATTCCCGCCACCCAAAGACCACAGAGAAGCCGACGACTCGACGCCCTTGCTGGGCCACAGTTCTTCAACTCTTTGCGGTCCAGAACTATTGACACTGAGGTGCCCCGCACGCCCTTCCTGGTAGGACGTTTATGCTTCCCCGTCAACGAGCACCGCTAGGAACGATGCGGCCACTTCACCGTCGTAGCTCGACCTGTTCCCCGTCGGACGTTCGATGACCCGTGACTCCTGCCTGAAAGGGAGGACACTCAACAAGGGTTGTTGATTTCCCTGACGAGGAACGCTACAACGCCAAGGTACTTTGGGGTTGCTGAAGTATTGGAAAGTCTAGTGGGAACAATATATGGACTGGGCTTGTATCTGTCACGACCGCGAGTTCCTGGCGTTTGTGGAAGAGGTGGAAACATGGCGGCCGTCAGACTGTGCCGCCACGTTGTGTTCCCAAACGTCGTTAGTGGTCTAGTCTTTTCCATCATGGACGCCGCCGAGTGTATTTACCTGTTTACGCTCAGCGGTTCGGCGCGTTGCAACTTCTGATTCCTCATTGTTGTTAGCGCTCCGTTGTTCACTCGCTTGGCGGAGTTCCGCCTCTGTCCTTTTTTCCCCTTTTGCCTCTCTCTTCCCATAGTTCTCTCTCCTCTCTCGCTGTGCCCCTTTCTTCCCTGGGGCACTTGGTTGGCTCGTTCTCCCTTCTCTTCTCTCCTGCCTTTGCCCTTTTTGAGTATCTCTCTTTCGCCCTGGCTCTCCTCCCCCCCCATTGCTTTCCATCTGTTCCGTTCTCTCAACATACCTTGCGGAGCCCATACCTGCCGGGTTCACCGGTCTCCATATCCAGCTGATTCGGATCCTCATCTTGTTTCCGTTTCATCGGTTTCCTACGCTCCGAAGGGGTTTTTGTGCCACAAGGCTTTTCCCCTTGCCCGCTTGTCTGTCGCGGGGGGGAATCACTGTTGATTCGTTCCCAAAGGGTCACGGTGGCTTCCTCCCGAGGCCGACCCTATCTACACAAGAAGAGGAGGACTCCTACTCATCGATCCCGCGGGAAGAAGTTGGATTTCTCATCATCATCAGGTGAGGAGGAAGGGGAGCTTGAAGACTCTCAGGGTTCGAGTGGGGTGGACGATATAACGGATAACCCTGTTGATAAGCCCCTAGCGTCAAGCATTGTTGATAGCTTGCAACGCCAAGACATCGACATGGCAACTCCCCAGCAACTTCAAGAATTGGTCGTGGCAGTACAAAACTTAAACTTGGAAGTTCAAGCTCTTAAGACTGACAATACCGCTCTCCAACAGAGAGTTACCGCCAGAGAACAGCAAGTCACAGATCTACCCCCTTTGCCTTTGCTGTCAGGCAAATTCGATGGATAGGAGAAAAAAGTCAAAGGCCCTCATTACAACCTTGGCGGAGGACCATGGTGCTATTAGCACCATGGTCCATGCTGCTAAGGTTACGATTCTGCCATGGTGGATGGCGGCATTACCGCCCCATTCCAAGGTGAGTGGGGCGGTAATTCCCCATTCACCATTTGCCCTTCCCCATTCCCATTTTTGCCCCCATAGGGCATAATGGGAATGGGGAAGGCGCTAATTACGGCACCGTAAATTACGGTGCCGTAATTAGCTCCAAAGCCCCATTGCGGGTTCGATTTTTAACGCCTGCTAAAAGCAGGCGTTAAACACCAACCCGCAAAGGGACACTTGTAATCAGGCGTTAAGGGTTAACGGCGCTAACGCCTGAGTTGTAATGAGGGCCAAAGAATTCCTGGAAGCCTGTAATATCCATTTCGCTTTCAGACAGAAGGCATTTTCCTCCGATCACGCTAAAGTGGGGTTTATGATCACACACATGACTGGTAATGCCCTAGCTTGGGCTACCCCATTGGTGTCCCAGTCCGACCCAGTGCTACAGAATTCTGTAGCATTCAAGGATCTTCTCAAGCAGAAGTTTCTTCGCACTGAAAGCGCTCACCTGGCTAGTGAAGACCTGTTGGATGTTCGTCAGGGTAGTTCTGACCTACTCACTTACATATCCTCCTTCAAGAGACTGGCTGCAGAAGCAGGCTGGCAAGAAGAGGCTCAATACACCATTTTCAGGAGGGGCTTGCGCGAAGAGCTGAAGGACGAGCTTGCTAGGATCCCATGCCCGATTCTTTCTCAGACCTCATCAAGGCGGTTGTACGGATAGATTTCAGGTCGACTGAACGGAAGAATGAAAAGAGAAAGACCCGTAACTCTAGTTCTTATCTAGAGGCTCACCCTTTGACCTCCTCACCTGCCACTTGTCAATCTATCATCCCGGGAAGAACCTATGCAAATAGGAACTACCAGAGCTCCCTTGACAGCGGAAGAAAAGAAGAGAAGAAGGGAGGGCAACCTTTGCCTTTACTGTGGCTCCTCCACTCACCTCTTGAGAGACTGCCCAGATGTACCCCCCAGACGTCAGGGAAACGAACGCCCTCGGTAGTTGGCAGGACGGACTACCGAGGGGCTTTCCCCAGTTCCTACGTCACTCTTTCTGTTACTTCAGCCCAACCCTCGGAAGACCAACGTTTAATGGTGGTATCCATCCAGCTTTAATTCAGAGGAAAGGAAATGGAGACCCTGGCCCTGCTGGATTGTGGAGCAGCGGGGAACTTCCTGGACACCTTGTGGGCCGACAAGGTAGGCCTTTGCAGGATAGCCAAGAAGGAAGACCAGAAGGTAGAGGGTGTAGATGGTACCCCTCTATGCACCGGCCTTATCACCCACACCACAGAGGAGGTACTGGTATCCATTCAACAACATACTGAAGTACTGAACTTCGATATCATCCGCTTAGCTCATTTACCAGTCATATTGGGGATTGGTTGGCTCCGACGACACAACCCTACCATAGATTGGTCTACGAATCTTCTAACCTTTCGGTCTGCTTACTGCCAGGAGAAGTGCCTTCCAGGACCCTCATTCGAAAGTGTCAAAACGGTGTGTGCCCCGGAGAGGAGCACGATCCATTGTATCCCAGGCTGTCTTCAGGAATACGCTACTGTGTTCCAAAACCAACAACCCATGGAACTTCCTCCTCATCGACCTGAGGACTGTAGGATAGACCTAGTCCCTCAGGCTCTGGTTCCGTTTTGCAGGATGTATCCCCTTTCCCTGTCTGTAAAGGAAGTCCTTAGACGCTACTTAGATGACAACTTAGCCAACGGACTTATCCGACCATCCAGATCACCAGCAGGAGCATCTCTCTTCTTCATTCCCAAGAAGGACTCCAAGGACCTAAGACCCTGTCTAAGACCCTGTATCCATTACAGAGGCCTTAACCAACTCACCATCAAGGACCGGTATCCCATGCCTATCATCTCGGAGATCCTGGAGGCTGTCCAAGGCTCGGTTGTTTTTTCCAAACTCGACCTACGTAATGCTTATCATTTGCTCCGCATCAGGACCGGCGACGAATGGAAAACGGCTTTCCGCACTCCCTATGGGTTGTTTGAGTATCAGGTTATGCCGTTCGGACTGGTCAATGCTCCCTCGATCTTTCAAAGGTTTATGGACCGCATATTTTCTGATCTGTTGGGCCAAAACACTGTTGTCTACTTAGACGATATTCTGGTTTACTCCCGTCAGACCGAAGAGCATACCCGACATGTGAAGGAAGTATTACACAGGCTACAGCAACATAATTTGTTGGTCAAGCCGGAAAAATGTGCTTTCGCCAAATCCTCCGTCTCCTATCTGGGGTTTATTTTGTCGAGTGAGGGGATCACCATGGATCCTAAGAAGGTCGAAGCCATTCTAGCTTGGCCCTCCCCTTCGTCGGTCAAGGAGACTCAGAGATTTTTGGGCCTGGCCAACTTCTACCGGAAGTTTATTCCCGAATTTTCCAGACTCACTCTGCCTATCACCTCCTTACTAAAGAAATCCTCCATGCCTTTTCTCTAGTCCAAGGAAGCCGAGGAGAGTTTTGTCTGTCTGAAAAGAAGGTTTTGTTCTGCCCCCATTCTGAGACAGCCTGACCAACTGCTACCTTTTGTTCTTGAGACCGACGCCTCCGCTGGTGCGGTAGGCGCCGTTCTCCTACAATCCAATCAGGGCCAAGAACATCCCATTGCCTATTTTTCCAACACTCTGAACCCTAGTCAGTTGAACTACTCAGTCATAGAAAAAGAACTCTTAACTATGAAACTGGCTTGTCTAGAATGGAGGCATCTGCTTCAAGGAAGCTTACACCCATTCCTGATACGTACTGATCACAAAAACCTACAGATCCTACGTCAACAAGAGTGTTATAACACCAGGCAAGCCCGATGGGCACATTTCTTTGCACAGTTCCATTTTCTTATTACATACATACCTGGTACCCAAAACCAGGTTGCTGACGCTTTGTCTTGCAGAGATGAGACCTCTCCGGGATATATGAAAGGGCTCATGTTTCCTCATATCAAGATCATTTCCGCTGTATCATCTTTCCTGGAAGTAGTGAGGGAAAGATCCCTTTCCCCAGAAGAATCACTCTTGCATGTGGGGAGAACTCCGGTGGATCAGAGGAACGGTCTGTACTTCACTCGAGGGAGGCTTATCCTTCCTTCACAAGACCTCAGATTACAAGCTCTCCAGTGGTGTCACGACTCTAAGGTGGCTGGGCATAGAGGCTTACGAGGAACTTTGGAATTGCTGCAGAGGTCCTTTTATTGGCCCAGTATGCAAGCCAATACCCAGGCTTATATCCAGACCTGTCTGTCATGTATGCAAAATAAACATTCGACTCGAAGTCCTCTTGGCCTGCTCCAACAAGACTCTATTCCTTCAGGCCCTTGGAAGCAGATATCTACTGATTTCATCGTAGATCTACCGTTTTCCCAGGGCTGTACCTGTATCATGGTAACTGTGGACTCTTTCTCGAAACTGGCTCATTTTTCCCCCTTACCCAGGATACCTTCGGCCTCCCTTATTGCGGAAGTCTTCATGAAAGATATCTTCAGGTTGCATGGTCTTCCCAAAAAGATCGTGTCTGACCATGGGAGCCAATACACCTCAAAATTCAGGACTGGCTTGTGCAAACTGCTGGGTATCGAAAGGGCACTCTCTTCCGGGTTTCACCCACAGACTAACGGGAAGACTGAAAGATTAAACGGGACCCTCGAGCAGTATTTGAGGTGCTTCATCAACCAACAACAGGATAACTGGGTTTCCCTTCTACCCACAGCTGAGTTCACCTATAACAATTCTGTACACAGCGCACTTGGTATCAGCCCTTTCTTTTGTACCTATGGGTACCATCCTCAATCCATAGTACCCACCTTCTGGACTGAAACTCTCATACCTTCCTTAGAAACCTCTCTGGCGAAATTAAAGGAAGCCCATAACACCGCCAATCAAAGTCTCCTAAGGGCCAACACCCGAAACAAGCTACAAGCTGATAAACACCAGAGACCTGTACCCGACTGGGACAGAAGTTCCAAGGTCATGCTGTCCACCAAGTTTTTGCCCCGCTGGATACGTCCTTCTAAACTGTCTCCCCGATTCATTGATTCCTTCGAATTCCTATCCAAGATCAATCTAGTGGCTTATCGCCTCAGGCTGCCAAAGAATCTTAGCCGCATTCATCCGACCTTTCAAACCTCTCAATTGCGTCCCTTTGTATTGGGAAACAGAAAACAGAATACCCCCCAACTACACACTTTGCCGGCTCCCACCTCTGAGGAATACGAGGTCTCCCACATCCGGGATTCTCGTTACCACAGAGGCCGCCTTGAATATCTTATTCATTGGAAAGGATATCCTTCATTTTAGGATACATGGGAACCTCGGACCGATGTGCATGCTTCCCGTTTACTACATCAGTTTCACAGATTGCATCCCAGCAAGCCGGGGGGAACCCGCCTTCGAGGGGGGCATACTGTTACGACCGCAAGTTCCTGGCGTTTGTGTAAGAGGTGGAAACATGGCGGCCGTCAGACTGTGCCGCCACGTTGTGTTCCCAAACGTCGTTAGCGGTCTAGTCTTTTCCATCATGGATGCCGCTGAGTGTATTTACCTGTTTACGCTCGGCGGTTCGGCGCGTTGCAACTTCTGATTCCTCATTGTTGTTAGCGCTCCGTTGTTCACTCGCTTGGCGGAGTTCCGCCTCTGTCCTTTTTTCCCCTTTTGCCTCTCTCTTCCCGTAGTTCTCTCTCCTCTCTCGCTGTGCCCCTTTCTTCCCTGGGGCGCTTGGTTGGCTCGTTCTCCCTTCTCTTCTCTCCTGCCTTTGCCCTTCTTGAGTATCTCTCTTTCGCCATGGCTCTCCTCCCCCCCCCATTGCTTTCCATCTGTTCCGTTCTCTCAACATACCTTGCGGAGCCCATACCTGCCGAGTTCGCCGGTCTCCATATCCAGCTGATTCGGATCCTCATCTTGTTTCTGTTTCATCGGTTTCCTACGCTCCGAAGGGGTTTTTGTGCCGCAAGGCTTTTCCCCTTGCCCGCTTGTCTGTCGCGGGGGGGAGCCACCGTTGATTCGTTCCCAAAGGGTCACGGTGGGTTCCTCCCGAGGCCGACCCTATCTACACAAGAAGAGGAGGACTCCTACTCATCGATCCCGCAGGAAGAAGTTGGATTTCTCATCATCATCAGGTGAGGAGGAAGGGGAGCTTGAAGACTCTCAGGGTTCGAGTGGGGTGGACAATATAACGGATAACCCTGTTGATACGCCCCTAGCATCAAGCATTGTTGATAGTATCTTTCTTCTACAGCTTGCCCAGGTGGGGGGATCTCCACACAGAGCTGTGTTTAACGGTAGTTACCAGTATTCTGCCTATTGCTCAACCATCTTGCTTTCCTTCCTCTCTCTACTGCTGGTTTCCTCTTTATTTTGATCTGTATGTAATTCTGACCGCATGCACTTGAATAAGATCTAATAACGTTAGTGGTACCACTTTAGAATTGTACATATTTAACATGGTTGATTTTCGGAGTACAAAGTGAGTTATCGTGATCGTGTATATGACCTTGAATATTAATTATATAAAGACTGTGTTTTAACTGATACAGTGTGTGGACATTCCTTTGTGTGTGCTCGGGGACTACACTGTACTTAAGAACCAGCTTGCATCACCTCCTGAAATGCTAGGCCTTGATTGCTCGACCACGTACCAATAATAGAGGATCTTGTCAGGGGTCTCTGTGTCTCCCCTCTACCATATAGAGAGCGAAAGTGCAGACCCCCCCGTCTGGTCTTTACAGCTGGTGGCAGCGGTGGGATGCTTATGGTTTTAAGACTCAGTGTATAACCGTGCCACTTATGAAGGATATCTGCGCTTTATTAAATTGAGGTTTAGTCGTGTACAAGATAACTACATTACAAGCAATGGAATCTATTGCGAATGGTAAATTGACTCGGATGAGCTTAGAGGCTCTCCAGAGTGCTTGTGAAGCCAGGGAATTAGACTTTGTGGATAAGTCTAGGGCTGAGCTGATAGCTGCCTGGTGGACTACCAGATAGATTGTGAAACTTTGAAGGGAGGGATGCAACCAATGAGGACTCTACCCCGAGGGTTGTCTCTGAAACTGATTCTGGGAATGCCACCATTCCTGCTGCCTCTGTTCCGAACCCCAGCAATTCTTTAGAGCTTGAGTTATTGAGGATGAAGTTAGCCTTTGAATATCGCAAGTCGGAATTAGATGCTGAGCTTAAGAAAGAGGAGTTGGCACAGCAAGTGGAGTTCAAGAACCGGGATCTTAAGCTAAAAGATAGGGATCTTGAACTCAAAGATAAGGACCTTGAACTAAAGAACCGGGACACTGAATGTCAGCGAATCCAGCTAGAGAAAGCTAGAGTGGAGATTTCAGCGAAACCAGTTGAGAGTGTCAGGTCCCCAGCAACCAGGTTTATGAAAGATTTAGTTGGTGTATATGCAGAGGGTTCTGATATCCTCCAATGGATTGAATCGTTTGAAATGGCTTGTGCAATTCACGATGTTGATAAGAGAGATTGGGCTAAGTGTTTGTTAAGCCGAGTGTCTCAAACTAGATATGACTGTATTCTGAAACTGAGTGTGGAAGAAAGGGGTCAGTATGAGTGCATGAAGTCTGCTTTAATTGCAAAGTTTGGCAAGACGCCTACCCAATATCTTAAACGGTTCAGGGATTTTAAGAAACGAGAGAATATGTCTTGGATTGACTGGGTGAGTGCTGCGCACATGAACATGATGGGGTGGATTGATGGTTACAAAGTGAAAACGTTTGTTGAATTGTCTCACCTCTTGTTTTTTGAGCATTTCTTTTCGGAAGCCTATTCACCAGAGCTGCGTCAGTATGTTGCTGACCAGAACATTTTGGACACCTTTAAGCCGGCTAGGTTGGCTGACAAGTGGGTCTCCCACCGGGTGTCCCCTAAGGACTCCAGTGGGAAGGAGAAGTACAAAGAAAAGGGGGCCTCTCAGAAAGCTGAGGAGTCCCAAAAGCAGTCACAATCGGGTAAACCAAAACCTTCCTCTCCGAAGACCCAAAAACCTAGTGAGGATAAGTCTGTTGTGGGTGGGAGTAAGAGTAATAGTCCGCCTGCTGCAAATCAGGGTCCCAGTGGTTCCAGTACCGTACCCCGCACGCCCGGCACATGTTGGGATTGTGGGGCTCTGGATCACCGAAGGGGTGACCCCAAGTGTAAGGGTAAGGCAGTTGGAGTCCAGGCTGTCAGCCTGACCTATCCCTACTCCATACCTGATGTGGAGGCCACCGTCCTCCCCTCCTCTACTGGGATCACCTTCGGTGCTCCCGTAGAGATTTCCTTAGTGTCCCTTGGGGCATGGGACCAGTATGCAGTAGTACTGGCAACTATCCCGCAAAACACTCATAGGTTTTTGAGAAGTGTCCTCTTGAATGGCCAGCATTCTACTGGTTTGAGAGACACTGGAGCAAGCATGACAGTGGTGGACAGGACCCTGCTCAAGCCAGAGGACTATGTAGGTGCTCTCCTCTGAGAACCACCAGGTTAGCTGGTGGGCCTCCCAAATTATCGCCTGTAACCTTCGTCAACATTACAATCGGAGACAAGACAGCAAAGCTTCGAGTCCTGGTTCAGGACAACGTGCCTGCGAAAATTTTGTTGGGAAACGATTTGGTCGAATTGGGGATGATCACGGATGGTCTACCCATGGCTGCTGTGGCAGTCACCCGATCGCAGGTCACACAGGGTCCGGCTGCGAGCCCAGTACCCTTGCCAACGGGGAAACCCAAGGCACGAAAGAAATGGAGGAGTAAGAAGGCCGCGACCGTGGAGGGAGCCCCTGCTCTTCCCACTGTTTCGACAGCACCCATTGGGATCCATGCTCCGGACGGGCTGGGTCCAGTGGTAAATCCTGTCTCAACTCCTGCGGGAGATGAGCCAGAAGACTTTCCTGTGGGAGAGGCTCTTAACCCGGAGGATCATCCCGACCTTCAATGCTTGTTGGCTGAAGGGGGACCCTCCCGGGCGGACTTCTGTAAGGGACAGAGAGAGTGCTACTCTTTCGAGGGTCTGAGGACACAGGCCCTGTCCCTGGCACAAGGAGAAGTGCCTAGGACATTTTGGATTTATTGGGAGGGTGAGCTCCTTGTTAGTGAGCCCACTAAGCCTGAACCAGGTGCCTTCAAGAGGTTGGTGGTACCCCAGGTTTAAAGGCCCTTCCTGCTGCAGTTGGCGCATGAGGTGCCCTTGGCTGGTCATCTTGGTACCAAGAAGACTAAGCAGAGGCTCTCTGCCCATTTCTACTGGCCACGGATGGGAGTAGAAGTGGAGTCCCACAGCAGGACCTGCCCAACTTGTCAGTTGTCTGGCAAGACTGGAGGCAGAGTCATCGCCCAACTGCAACCGTTGCCAGTGGTTGGCACACCGTTTGAGAGGGTGGGCATCGACATCGTCGGTCCCCTTGACCCTCCCACTTCGGGTGGACATCGGTTCATCCTACTCTTGGTAGATCATGCCACCAGGTACCCTGAGGCTATACCCCTTCGGACGGTTACGGCCAAGGTGGTCGCCAGGGCTCTCCTGGGCATTTTCACCCATGTTGGATTCCCTAAGGAGGTTGTCTCTGATAGAGGATCCAACTTCTTGTCGAGTTACATGAAAACCATGTGGAAAGAGTGCGGGGTAACCTATACGTTCTCCACCTCTTACCACCCCCAGACCAATGGTCTGGTGGAGAGATTTAATAAAACTCTCAAAGGCATGCTAGGTGCTTTGGAAGAGCCCCTCAGGAAGTAGTGGGATCTTCTCCTGCCATGGCTGCTGTTTGCTTACCGAGAGGTACCTCAAGAGGGTATTGGTTTCAGCCCCTTTCAATTACTCTTTGGGCACCCCGTGAGGGGTCCCCTCACCTTGACCTGAGAAGGTTGGCAGGCCTCCCCTCCAGGTCCCGCCAAACAAGTAGGGGGACTATGTGTTAGGCCTCAGACGGAGGATGACACAGATGAAGGGTCAAGCAACAGCAAATCTCAAGGCCAGCCAGGATTTGAATAAGTACTGGCATGACCTTAAAGCATCGCAAGTGGATTGGACTCCGGGACAGGAGGTCCTTGTGATGGAGCCTACCAAGCCTCAGGCTTTGGCAGATTAGTGGACTGGACCCCTCAGGATAATCTCCAAGATGGGCGAGGTCAATTATCTGGTTGACATGGGGAGTACGTCTCTCTCCCGATCTGACGACAGAGCAGTAGAATTCCTGCAGGATTTTGCTCCGGCAGTACGCCTTTCTCTTCTCACTGACACCAGGCCTTACACCGTGGTGTAGGCACGAGATTGACACTGGTGACAGTGTGCCTGTCAAAAGCAGGTGCTACCGTATGTCAGATACCGTCAAGAACCACATCCAGGCTGAGGTCGCCAAGATGTTGGAGATGGGTGTTATTGAACCCTCTACTAGTCCCTGGTCCAGTCCCGTGGTCCTTGTCCCCAAGGCAAGTTCCCAGGCCGGTACCAAGGATTGGAGGTTCTGTGTGGACTACCAAGGAGTCAATGCCATCAGCAAAACTGACGCGCACCCTTTGCCCTGGGCTAATGAGCTTGTGGACACCATAGGTGCTGCCAAATTTGTGAGCACCTTCGACCTTACCTCAGGCTATTGGCAAATAGCTCTGACGGACCATGCCAAGGAAAAGACGGCGTTCTCAACACCAAAGGGACTCTACCAGTTTAGAGTCATGCCTTTCGGGCTGAAGAACGCCCCTGCCACTTTCCAGAGATTAGTCAACCATGCGCTCAGTGGCCTGGAAGCCTTATGTGTGGCTTACTTAGACGACATTGCCGTCTACAGTTCCAACTGGGAAGAGCATTTGACTCATTTGGATAAAGTGTTGTAGGCGTTAAAAAGGGCTAACCTCACTATCAAGGCCACCAAGTGCCAGATAGCTCAGGGGAAAGTCACCTATCTTGGTCATGAGGTAGGAGGGGGTCAAATACAACCTCTCCCCAGTAAAGTACAGGATGTACATGACTGGGAGACTCCCACTACTCAAACCCAGGTGAGAGCCTCCTTGGGCCTCACTGGGTATTATCGCAATTTTTGGAAGACTATGGAACCATAGCTGCAACCCTGACAGCGTTGACTTCGCCCAAACAACCTAGGAATGTTAATTGGACTGAAGACTGTCAGAGGGCCTTTGATGGCTTGAAAAGAAGTCTGTGTCGGGCACCCGTGCTGTGTGCGCCTCATTACAGCAAGCCCTTTATTGTTCAAACTGACGCCTGCAACACCGGAATTGGAGCTGTCTTGTCCCAGTTAGATGACAAAGGAAGAGAACATCAGATCATATTCATCAGTAGACAACTTAATGGTAGGGGCTACTGTTGAAAAGGAATGTTTTAGTATTGTTTGGAGCCTTAGGCGTTTTAGACCCTACCTTACCGGGCCCACCTTCAAGGTCCAAACCGATTATAAGCCTCTGAAGTGGCTTATGCAGATGAAGGGTGAAAACCAGAAACTGCTCAGGTGGTCCATTAGTCTGCAAGGGCTAGACTTTACCATTGAGCACAGACCAGGGATGAGTCACGATAATGCGAATGGCCTTTCCAGAAGGTATATTGACCGTCTGGATGAGCGTGTCTATCCCGTGGGAGATTAGGCACCCTCCACCTCAGTCTGGGGGGGGTGACTGTGATGCTGGAAATGCATCAGAGGGGCAGGGCCTCCGTATCCTTGTCCTTTAGTGCTTTTTATTGTGTGGTCTGTCATGTTTTTTGCACAGGAGTTCATGTGGGACTCCTGGTGGTGCAGCTCTCTCTCTTTTGGTTTGGTGAACAGACCCATAGGATACCCTTATGGCACCCAGGGGTAGGGGTACAACCCTGTGCCCCTAGTGTATGTTTTTGGGCACCTGTGTGTGACCCACAGAGCAGGGTACGGGCTGGTGGCAGATCCGTGCTCAAATGACTGGTGCCCTGAGCATCCTCCATTTTGGGATGCCCAGGCCCTGTCATTGAGAATCGGTAGATTCCGCATGGAGACAAAATGGCCCCCATGGCTTCTTGCCTTCCATCACCTGTTACCTTGATCTTCCCGAAGTCCCGGGAAGCCCTGCCTCTATCCCTTCCCCCTGACTGGCTTTTGGGTGGAAGTTCCGTATATGGTAGTGTGGGGAAGTGCCGACCAGACTGACTGAACTCTTCTCAACGACCGTATGTTGTGGGTACGCCTGTGGGTGGGACCTGGGTGAATGGAGTGTGTGACGAATATAAATTCTATGCTGTGGCTGTCTAGTATCTGGTGTTTGACACAATGGTTGAGACAGCCCTGCCCGAAACCGGTATGAATGCACCTTGGTGTGTTGAATGGCTTGGTACTTGTCCCAATACACATAACTTGTTGTGAGTGTCTGGAAAGGAGTGAATGGCCTGAATACCTTGTGTGCCTGATTGGCTGCCTGCCTGCATGAATGCCCGTAGTCGTGATTGGATGCTTGAGTGTGACCCAGCAGAATCAATAGGATATCAACAGTATATCTGGGGACCTCTCACTGCTAGGAATCGTGTTTGGAAGCTGAAGTCCACTACGACGAGTAACTGGAGTAACAGAAGCTTGATCTTGAAACCCTGCTGGACGAGAAGAATTGCTGTTGCTCTCCTTTGCAATCTGAAAGCTGCTGATCTTCAAGAACTGACCCAGAGAGGACCTGGTAAGGCGCCCTCTTCCCGAGCTACGAGGGACCATCGTGCACAGCTGATCTTTGCCTAAGCTCCCTGGTAGACAGACCTCGATAGGCTGCTGACCCGATACGGAGACTGCTACGGTACTCCAAGGAGAAGTGCCCGGACTGTTGTCCGCCACTGTCGACGACCACCGTCGCCGACTGGAGCCGCCGTGCTCCCATTGCCTAAGAACTTAATTAATCCAAGGACGGTCTTGTCCACATCGTCGCTGCTGTATCCTGCTGGAGAAGGCCTGACCGTTGACGCGCCACGGATCATCCACCGGTGGGTTTCCCGCCACCCAAAGACCACAGAGACACCGACGACTCGATGCCCTCGCTGGGCCACAGTTCTTCAACTCTATGCGGTCCAGAACTATCGACACTGAGGTGCCCCGCACGCCCTTCCTGGCAGGACGTTTACGCTTCCCGGTCAACGAGCACCGCTAGGAACGACGCGGCCACTTCACCGTCGTAGCTTGACCTGTTCCCCGTCGGACGTTCGACGACCCGTGACTCCTGCCTGAAAGGGAGGCCACTCAAGATGGGTTGTCAATTTTCCCGACGAGGAACGCTACTACGCCAAGGTACTTTGGGGTTGCTGAACTATTGGAAAGTCTAGTGGACTGGGCTTGTATCTTTCTTCTACAGCTTGCCCAGGTGGGGGGATCTCCACACAGAGCTGTGTTTAACGGTAGTTACCAGTATTCTGCCTATTGCTCAACCATCTTGCTTTCCTTGCTCTCTCTACTGCTGGTTTCCTCTTTATTTTGATCTGTGTGTCATTCTGATCGTATGCACTTGAATAAGATCTAATAACGTTAGTGGTACCACTTTAGAATTGTACATATTTACCATTGTTGATTTTCGGAGTACAAAGTGAGATATCCTGATCCTGTATGTGACCTTGAATATTAATTATATAAAGACTGTGTTTTAACCGATACAGTGTGTGGACATTCCTTCGTGGGTGCTCGGGGACTACACTGTACTTAAGAACCAGCTCGCATCACCTCCTGAGAAGCTAGGCCTTGATTGCTCGACCACGTACCAATAATAAAGAATCTTGGCAGGGGTCTCTGTGTCTCCCCTCTACCATATAGGAAGCGGAAGTGCAGACCCCCCTCCGGTCTTTACAATGGCTGTACTAGTGGTTTGGGGGGACATGGGTTTGGTTTTTTGTACTGAGGTAAAAACGTATTTGCAGAGAAAATTAATATGGTCAATTACACTGTGATTTTGTACCTCGGTCAAACAACCTAAATCCCTGAGGGATAACACTAGACTACTACACCACAAAAGTCCATTGCTGATGCTCTATTATAACTTTCATAAGAATGGTGACGTATTTTTAAAATTCATTTGGGCCCCCATACATATTCAGCCGGCCAGCTGTGCACCCAGTGACACAACATAACATTCACAACCTTAATTCCATTAGAACATAAAATCAGTGCATTATTTATCATTCATTCAGACACAAACGTCAACACACATATGCTTGCATACACTCTCACTCACACACAAATGCACCCAGCACCTCCATTGACATACACTGTGTGCACACAACATTTATATGAACACATCAATAACACATGGAAACAATGTCAAACGTCCATTGAGCAGACCAGTCTTTATCACCCCCTGATCACTGACATTTTGGGCTAAATTGACTTGACCTAGCTGAACTATAAGACTGTGGCTGAAAAGAAAAGATTCACTGGAATGTCAGCAATTCCCTTGATTGTCCTTTCATTCAGAAGCCATTTTTAAATGCCATATATATCCAAACTTGGGTTCTGAACCACACCTTATATGTGTATGTGCTGATAGATTTTTTCTTCAAGATTCTGACTGATTAAAATTAAGATATGTTTTCCTATGTTCAAATGGCTCCAAGCAGTGGAGTACCAAGCGGGAGAGGCAGGGGGGGCAACCTGCCCACCGTGGCTCTTTTAAGAGCAAGACCGGGACATTTGTCATTGGGACACCTCTCCCGTTCGGCACCTCAAAGAGGGCGCCCAACAGCAAAGGTGTCCTGCTGGCAGGACAATGTGTGCTGAGCAATTCCTTAGAATAAATTGCCATAAATAAACCAAGTGACAAATAACCCTGTGGTGTAAAATACCTAAATTGCACTGTTGTTATATGTGGAGCAACTCTATAGTCATTAGGTTTTTCCATTATAATACCATGATACATCGAACTAATGGTGGTGACCAAATTCCATCAAATCTACCATTCGACCAAACTGTTTCGAACAATTTGGCCGAAACAATCCCGAAGAGCCACCATCTGCCCTCCCTCCATTCCACCCCTGTCCCCCCCAACATTTTCAGCAAAGTTACTCCACTGTACACAAACACAATTAAAAATTATAACAAAAAAATAATAACTCTTCTTTCAAATGCTGCCCAGGCCACGTCTCATTTTACACCGACCTAACCTATTCGCACTCAAGCACCTCCAGACAGAATCCAGCAGGCTGAATGAACTTCCTACTTCCAGTCTGTGTGTCGCATGAACACAAAGCCGGAAAGCGATTCTCTGCGCCGGGGCAGGCCCTGCAACACCCAGTTCAGCACCCTGGCTGCTGACTTTGAGTCAGGCCAGCCAGGATCAGGGACTGAGCCACGCAGGTCGTGCCAGCCCTGAATGTGTTGCAGCGCGGCTGCCAGGCATCTCACCATTATGTAATGAGACAGCGCAAGCCTTGCTGGGCACCCCAGCCGGGCTTGCGCTGTCCAATTACATAATTGATGATTGCGGCCCTCCTGCCCTCCCTCCAAAAGATGGGGGGACAAAAAGGCATGCCACAGAAGTTGGGGGGAGAAAAAAAAACCTGTCCACCCCTATAATTACGCCCATGGTCAGAAGGCTTTTTGAAGAGAGTTGCACAAGGGAGTGCTTGAGAGGTAGCAGGAAGGAGCCAGTGGCAAAGGAGTGATTGCCGAAATCAGCCAAGGCTGGAGCAAGGGATGCCATGTTGTTCTTGATAGTTCTAGAGGAGCAGGGCAGCACCTGTTTGGAGGAGACATTCATAGAGAGGACTGGTCTAGAGATCGCATCCGGTGGAATGGGCGAGAAAGAGGAAAGCAGGAGGGAAGAGGAAAGGGGGGCCAAGTGAGGCCTGAGAGCGGATAAGGGGGATGGGAGGGGTGAAGAGGGGAGTGAGGACAGGATATGCTGAGTTTTGGTTATGAAGTGAGAAGCCAGTGCAGTGCAGAGGGTCTGGGATGTCAGAGGAGAGGTGGAGACTGCAGAGGATAGATGATTGGCGATTGCCTTGCAGATTCTGAACAGCTCAGGCATGTTGTTAGTGCCACAAAGATGCAGGCTTGGATATGGGCCCTCTTCTTTGAGCAGATGGAGAGTCTGCAAGGCCTTTGGAGCAGGCAGCAGGCCAGTCAGTCAGAGGATGTGCTCGAGGCCTGCCACCTATGCTCAGCAAATCTGCACTTGCGTTTCAGAGAGGCTAGGTCAGAATCATACCAGGTGGCCATCTCTTCGCAGAAGCGGAAAGCAAGCACACTCTTCAAAGGGGTTGAGGTGGGATCTTCCATATTAATTTGACTCACTAGCTTTTATAAATGCATATGTTAAACCGAAGCCAAGTTGTAGTTTCTTTCTTTACTTACAGTGTAAATATGTGTGTTGCTGTGCGCGCGTATGCCATATTTAACTGTTCAGCATCAAACATAAATCCTGAGGGTCGGGTGCTGCAGGTGGATGGAAAGACTGGATGTGGGGCTTGCTTGACTCGATCCACAATGGATTTGGCAAAAGTCTGCATAGGTAGGCAGAGGGCAGGAGACGGAGGTGTGCCTCCTGCAGTTGCTGCTGTTGACACATCTTTCCAGATGCATTTTTCAAAATACACATTTCTAAGCAGAGAGCAGACGGCTGTTCCCTCTCCTCAGCTGTCTCCTTCCTCTGAAACAGCCTCCCCCTTTCTCTCCGTCTTGAGCCAGACCTCCTCAAGTTCTGCAAACACCTCAAGACTTTGCTCTTTTCCTCCTCCTTCCCTCTCTCCCTCCCGTGCTAAACCCCACAGCAGCTGTGATTGGTGGCCTGGGCCCTTAAGTGTCCTTGTGGGTCCTGGCCTTCTGTCTGATCGCCTGCAAAATCCACCCTCTCCCTGCACTTTCCTTCGGGGCACCACTTGGTATTTGCTCCCTCCCAGGCCTGCACTTATTGGATGGGCTGGTGACCCCTCGTCCATCTAGTGGTCACTGCCTGGCACTAACCTGTTGCCTCCACAACAGGCTCTTGCACTTACATGTTGCCTTGCCTGACATGTATGCTGGTCGGATAGCACAGCGAGTAGAGCGCTCGCTTTGACATCAGGTTTCGAATCCCAGCAGGGCCAAACTCAGCCTTTCATTCTTCAGAGGTCGATAAATGGGCACCACACACCGTGGGTAATAGTAAGCAGCACTCAGATACCTGAGGGTTCGTAGCGCTATATAAATGCTAAATTATTTTTATTATTATCACCCTGGCACTTCACTGCTCTATGGATGCTCTTGCACTTACCCTTTCCCCTGTCCCTTATCTCTCTCTCTGCGTGTGCACGGTCCAAATGTGCACAGGGACTAGTAGGGCCGCTTTTTCTGTATTTTGCATATTCCATTGTCTTGCTGTTTCCCTTGTTCCCTTGCCTCTGCTCTGTGTGCGCTTTGAAACACAATTCACTTGATGTATAAGCGTCTGAGAAATGCCCAACACATAGAATAAATAAAGGTGCAAGATTATCGTCAGACACATCAAAATAAGTTAAAGAAAAGTAGTTATGCAAACTAAAAAGAGGAGACAACGTGATCCAGGATTATCTGCCATTTTTTTTTTTAAATTGGAAAAAATATCAAAGAAGTTAAAGATGAACCGAGAATAAGTGCACTGAGAAAAAAACAGCACCAATGAAAGACATGGAACCACTGCTGGACCCTGCAATGCCCGGCTTTATATCTTATGCAGGGCGATCAGCTCCTTGGGGGCAGGTGTCACGTTTAAAATGGAGGGAAGAGCTACAGTAGTCATAGGATCCCCACCCACGCTGAGGCCCTCCCAAGAACGGGTCAGATAAAAGGCTGCTGCTGGGCAATTCAAGTCCTTTGGAGCACCCAAGATGCCATCTTTGCGAGATGGGATGAAAAGCAGACACTAGACAGTCAGATAGCTCAGTGTGTTTGTTACTCGTCTACGAAAAAGTTCATCCAGCAAACTACAGATTTGAACCAAGGTAAGGTTGTTTCAGCAGATCATCCTTCCAGGGTCAATAAAATGAAATCATGAATTTGGCTGATAACACTTATTACTACAGCGCTTAGGAGAAGAAATATACGGCAGGAGGAGCATTTTCCCTCCTGGCATAAACTGTTGAAAACTACCTTGTTCAACGAAACTATGGGCCTCATTCCGAGATTGGAGGTAGCCATGGCGCTATTTGTGCCATTGCTGCCTCCAATACCGGGTCCGGTCTGGTTGAATGGGGACTTACTGGGACATTCCAATCTGTGCGGGCCAGGTAAGTCCCCATTCAACCAACCGTTCCCCAGTCACATTTGAGCCCTTATAGGGCTCAATGGGAATGGGGAAGGTGCTAATTACGGTTATTAGCACCCTGGTCCCTTAGCGGGACCCGTAAAGAACATGTGGTCAGAACACACGTCCTTTGCGGCTCCCGCTAGGGGACCTCGGAATTGGGCAGTAAGGGTTTAACGGCACCGGTCTCCATACCGGTGACCGTTATCCCTTACCGCCCAAGTCGGAATGAGGCCCTATGTCTATTTTGCTCACAGAATAAACTTCTCTTCTTCTGTCTTGATTATGATGCTTTTGTACTGTGTGTCTATGTGCGCCCCGATGCCTGCCGGCTTTTGGTACATTATAAATATATTAATAAATACAAAATAAATTAAACAAGACAGAGAGTGCTTCAACCAGAAGCAATGCGCATGAGGGCACTAACATGGAGTGGAGCAATCCCTTGCAGTGTGTTGTACAGAGAGGTGAAAGTGAGAGTTGAGTAGGTTGCTAACCCACTGTAGGGGGTAGAAGATACGCTTGGGGGCATTAGCAACATCACAAGCTAACCTAAATTATGTGCGTTATACAAATATCTCTCGAGAACCCTGCGCTCATCAGCCTCCAACTCCCTCAGGGTCAGTCGCTTCTCCAAGCAACGAGTGAGTGGTAGATCTCTTTCCTTGGCTGGAGCCTCCCTCTGGAACAGCCACCCTGCCTCCCTGAAACTTGAGGAGAACCATCTCCGGTTCCGGAAGCACCTCAAAACCTTCCTCTTCGCTTCTCCTTTTTCTCCTCCTCTCCTCTGCTGACCGCCTGGCTGAAACTGTACTGGCTATCTGGTGACCCTCTGATGATCTCGGGTCCAGGTCCCTTCCGTGCCAGTCACACACACCCGCACTGCCTGCCTGGCAACCCCCGCACTTGGGACTGTTCCTGTATCCCTATAGTCCCACCACCGGCACTTGACACCTGATTCCTGCACTTACCTTTGCACTTGCCACCTGCTAGCCATTACTTACTTTGGGATTATTTTATCTGGTACTGCACTGTCCCTTCCCCCTCCCCCTGCACTTTCCCTTCCCTCATCCCATGCACTTGCGCGATCTGAATGACACCTGGCCTATTAGGATCGTTGTCTGTCCTCCCTTTAGGATCGTTGTCTGTCCTCCCTTTGATCCCCCTCCCTTGTCTCCTCGTATAGACGCGTTATAGATGCCTTATCATATCAAAGATATTGATATTTACATTGAGAACAGTAAGAAGCAGAACTATTATGCAAGAGCAAAGTGTGTATTGGTGGAGGGGAGATGACTGATCCACTGGCTTCTAGTGTCCCTTGCCTTGATTGGTGTGTTTTGAGGACAGTTTTGAAGGCCAGGTGAGAAGTTATGTTTTCACCATCTGGGTTTGGTGAATACCAGCACAGAGGCGCAAGGAGGGAGCAGACATTTCTCTTTATACATCAAGCCCACAGCCAGTGTTTTTTCATTACCCCCAGGTCGCATTTAAAAAGAGGCAACAACATAAAGAACAGCACTGTCAAGACTGATATTCACATACTGGTAAGAGCAAATAAGCATTAGTAAAAAGACAAAGGTTTTGGCTTTGCTTAGGCCTGGGACAGGCATTTCACAGGCACTGCCATAGTGGTACTACCTGGTCCTATGCTGGAAAACGTGATAACCTGAACATATGATAGTACCTGTCAAAGGCCTAGTAGCATTTCACAAGCCTAAATGCTTACTTTTTAAGAGAACTTCAGTGCATGGAAACCCACATACTGCTTATAAAAATCGAGTGGCTGAACGGCTCACTGGATAAGACATGTGTAGTGTATTTACAGCTGAAATTAACCCCTCCCTCATTGTGCACAATGTTATGAAGGGTCAGTGGTTTGTTTTATTGGACAGTTTTCTTGACCACAGTATGACCAATCGTAATGGTTTTCTTTAGTCTGTTATCTTCTTCTTTAATGTCCTGCATTTTAATTTGTCACCATTCCTATTATTGCATTGGTAAAGTGCCATAGAAGCATAGTAAAACAAATAGTAATGCACAAAAAGCTGTTTAGAAATAACACTGGCAGGCTCATACCATACAATGCTTGATGTTAATGCTTGAAAGAGCCAGTGCAAAGCAGTCCAATGAGGATGCAATTTTGGGAGTGGAGGGGCAACTATGTATTACCATGGCTGTGGGCGGTGTGAAAAGGAGGAGTAAGGAGGCTGCCCAGCATTTCATTTCTCGTATTTGGTTATATACTTGTATTAAGTAGTTAAGGCAAATAACCTGCCTCTCCCTATTGTATGCCTATCCTAAAAAGGGTTATCCCTTCCACAACAAATAATAACTCGGGTGGACATCACGATGTAAGCCAAAACCAAAACTACTGTCCTGTGTTCAAACCAGCTACTCTATCCCTACCACTAAGAAACAAGCAAAAAGGGGTTTCAATGTGCTTCTTAGCACAAACACCAGGAGAACAACTCTCTCCTGGTGAAAACAATCCAGTCTTTGGCTGTTTTAACAGCAGTCTCTTGCAACAGGGTCTTATTTACCAGATACACCGAGACCAGGGGAATGACTTCCTACTCCTGGTCTATCTGGAGGAATCGTGAAGACTGTTCCTGGATAATCCCTTGCATAAATCTTTCAAATTATTTTTAGTTCCACAGAAGGATTTACACACAACAGAGTTAACGCTTTATCAACTCTTCTTCTTATACCTGTCTCCTTTTCACGGTTTCCTGTATCTTGACTATTGGGAGTCTGCTCCCATTCAGTTCTTGGCCTTCTTGGTATCTTTTAGGTATGTTTAGTTCACCACTTTGTCAAGGGAAGTTCACTCCCAAGTCACTCTTGGATTTGATAACTTTTTTTGTCACCACAATACTGTAGAGAGGTAGAGGTACACGTCATCTAAAGTGTCCAACCCCTCACCTACATGTAAAGACTGGAGGGGGGTTTCTGTACTCCTGCCCTCTATATGGCAGAGTAGAAGCACAGAGTACGTCAGCTGAGATTCTCTATGTGGTAACAAACGTCATGCAATCAAAGCTTAAACTCTCAGGAGGTGAGGAGTGTAGACCCCAAGCCCCCATAAAGGAATGTCCACACACTATATTAGTGATAACACAGTTGTTTATATAAAGAAGGTTCAATATATATACACAATCAATAACACACTTTGTACTCTGGCAATTCTAATATGGTAAATATGTACAATGTCTATGTGGTACCAAAGTTAACTCTTAACTACTTTAAAATGCACCAACTGCTGACCGTTTAAATGGCACAAATCAAATAGTAAAGTGAATCAACAATGGACATACAAAGGAAGACAAGTTGGGTTAAACAATGGCAGAATACTTTGTCCCTACTAAAGACACAGTTCTGTTTGAGGAACCCACCACCTGGGCAACCTGTAAATAAAATGTATCAACAAGCCCAGTCCATATATCGTTTAATCGACTACATTGGCGTCTTTGTGGATTTTGGGTGGCAGGAACCTCACGGGCGGATTCTCTTCGGTTTGTCGGCGACCTTGACTTTCTCCGGCGGGACAAAGCGGTCGACGGTGGTGAGCAAGGAAGTCCTTGATTTCAAAATGTCTTAGGCAATGGAGCGGTGCGGCTCCGGTCGACGAGGTTAGAGCGGTCCTCTGAATCTCGGTTGACTGTGATGGTTAATGACGGCCTCGACGTCCTGGTGCTTCACTTCAGAGTCCTCGGCGGTTCCCATCTCTGGTCGGCAGCCTTTCGCGGACTGACTTCCAGGGAGCCTTTGTGAAGGTTAGCTGGTGCAGGATGTTCCCTCATACCTCGGGAAGAGGTCTCCGAGGCAGGTCCTCTCTTGGATCAGTTCTTGGAGACACAACAGCTTTTTAATTGCATCGAAGGAAAGCAGCAGCAAAGCCTTCTTCTTCCAGCTGGGCTTCAAGGTTAAGCATCAAGTTTTGACTTCAGCTTCTGAAGAATTCTGGTAAGTGAGAGGTCCCCAAATAAACTGTTCTGTCTCTCATTCACACTGCTGAGCGAGGCTCAGGCAGCCAATCATTCAGAAGGGCATTCAGCAGGCAGGCATCCAATCAGGCTTACAGTGCATTCAGGCCATTCTTCTCCATCCAGACACCCACAACAAGGAATGTGGATTGGGACAAGCACCCAGCCATTCATCACTCCAGACTACATTCATACCAGTTTCGGGCAGGTCTCATTCATTGTGTCACACACTAGAAACCATACACCCATAACATGAAATGTATATTGGTCACACACTCCATTCACCCAGGTCCCACCACAAGGGTGTAGCCACAATATCAAATCACTGGGAAGTCTCAGCCAGTCTGGCCTGGACCTCCCCCACAATACCATATATGGAACTTCCCCCCAAATGCACATCAGGGGAAGGGACAGAGTCAGGGCTTCCCAAGACTTTGGAAAAACAAGGAAACATGTTATAGAAAGCAAGAGGCCACAGGGGCCATCTTGTCTCCTATCAGGAATCAACTGATTCCAATGGCAGGGCCTGGGTATCCCAAAATGGAGGATACTCAGAGCACCTGTCAAATTCAGCATGGAGCTGCCGCCAACCCATACCCTGCTCTGTGGGCCACACACAGCTGCCCAAAAACCTAAACTACGGGTAAAAGGTTGTACCCCCACCCATGGGTGCCATAAGGGTATCCCAAGGGTCTGTTCGCTACAATCAAACAGAGGAAGAGCTGCACTGCTAAGAGTCCCATATGGACACCTGTGCAGAAAACAACACAGAACACACATGATAAGGGAGTACAGGACAATAACATGGAGGCCCTGTCCCTCCAATTAATTTGCAGCATCACACTCCATCATATTGGAAGAATAACAGGAAGACAATGTGCATGACACCGGGTATCATCCTAATACTGCATCGAAGATATCAGAGACATTATGTACTCGGAGAACGTATCGAGCGTACCCTCACCCTGGCGTAGGAGAAGGATGCCTGCAGTCACCATTGAACATACTAGAGCTATAAGTGAAATATGACAAGAATAAAGTGATGTCATGAAGGGAAGACACAAGGACACACTGAAACAATATGCAAATACTTAAAAAATGAAGATGTAATGAAGTAACAAAATAAATTTATGCGAATACAAAGAAATCATATACACTGAGTAGATAAGTGAGAAGACGATTAGTAGATGTATATACGCAGAAATGCTAGATGGGACATATAGAAGCTTCGTGCAAAGAACAAAAAGTATTGGCTTGGCTTGCGATCAAGGATGCCACAGCAAGAAGCAATTGCAAAGTATGAAAGGAGTTGAAGAGAATGAGCTACATATGCACAGCATATTTCTCTTAGATTAAGCAAAGGAGTGAACATTTGCAATCGCCAAGTATTGAACAATCAAAGATGCAGAAAGCCTATGCAAGACGTAGCAACCAAGTCTGAGGAGGCCAAGAGGAGTAATAGCACTCAGTAGAATTGAATCAAATAGCCCTAAAAAGAAGGCCAGGATGGACAGAATCGTGGTCTCCTCACACGTGGTGCAAGACCAGAAAATATGGTCTATTCATTAAGCTCCAGAGGAAGATAGCAATGTACCTTCACTCCTTTTAAAGTTCTGAGGTAGAGAACAGTCAGCAAGGTCAACTACAAAGAAGAAGCCTTTGCTTAGGGCCTGACTGATGAGAGATGGTAGGCAAATTGGACAAGGGGCTAGTTGTCTGAAGTTGTACCCTGCACCTGGTTTATTTTTCCTTACATGCCACTAACAAGCTGAATGTCCATGGTTCTGAGAGAATGTCAACCAATCCTGAGGGCCTATGTAGCGATGGACTATACATTGCTGCATAAGCTAATCTGCTACTGTCATTCCGCTAGTATCTGTATTATACGTAGTTAAGAGGTAGGTTAAGGTGTGCCTACCAGATAAGGGGCAGCCAATGATGTTACTAACAACTAAACGAAAAATAGGTATATATGTTCCCCTAACCAAGCCCTCCTTTCAATAGGTTTTTACTGTTTGCCACATAGGATGACATCATAGCTGACATACATGGACGCACAAAGCTTTTGTGTACCAAAATGTATTCGAGACAGTGTGAGCTGCAATCTGTTTGTTCACCAGGTTTCCCTACTTTATTGAGCTGATAATAAAGTAGCATCTTGCCATATTCTTTGAGCCTATCTGGTTATTTGGGTCTGAGATCGGTTTATTGGTAATTCCATCTGGCACTTGGAACGCTCCAGGTTCTACTGCACGATACTGAGGGAGATTACTCCAGAGAAATACTTGACTCTTGGTTCTCTGGGTATCTCTACTTTGATGAGGGAGATCACTCCCGAGGAAGATTGGACTATTCGTTCTCTGGGTATCACTACTTTGATGAGGGAAATCACTCCACAGTAATGCTTGACTCTTGGTTCAATGTGGATCACTACAGTGATGAGGGAGATTACTCCTGAAAATACTTCTGTTCTGTTTGTGGCAGTCTTGGCACAGGTTACAGACCGCATGGTCCACCTCCCAGAGGTCGCACAACCATCAGCTTCTTTACAATGGATGTTGGAGTCGGTCCGGCATAGCTCACAGAAAGCCTCCCCTCCTGCTGTTTGAGGTTCTCTCTCCCGAGGTCTGACTGCCGCTCGGTAAGTCCTCTTCTCTGCATTTGAATTTCCTGGGCTGGTATGCCAGGATGCCAGCTTCCCACATGGCTCCTCCAGCTTCCCAGTTCACTTAGTCCCTTCCTCTGGCTTTACTTTATCCTGCTGGGACCACACCAGTTTAGCGTTAATCTCTGGCGTCACTTCCTCTGATGTTATCTTCATGCCACCTTGGGGCCACCTCGTCACAGTTCCTTGGCAATCGCTTGTACTGTGAATATGTATGTTTCTTTGATACTTCTTCATCTCAGACCCATTCAAACTTGAAGGTAAAACAGGAGAGATTTCATAATAACACTCAGAAGCAGTTTTAGTTTGGGATTGAGAGGGAGTCGGTGGGGTCATGATTTCAGGGATAACATGTTTAGGGAGCTTCTCATGGGAACAGGGGTCCTTATCCCCATGATGGGAGACAACCCCTTTCAGGTCCTGCCTTCTACCACCCCTAGGGGAACTGTTGGGTAGCAGCCACACGTCCATAGCCTCAAAGGGAAGGGCTCCTTTGTCAGGAGAAGTGACGGGATTCTGTGAATCATCAAACAGCCTTCACCTAATGGTTTCAGCTTCCCTATCTTCTTCTAGAGAACATCTAGAAAGGAAGTCCATGTTCCCCTGTTCTTTGCCCTTCCTATGTTCAACAATGAAACAAAAGGGTTGGAGATCTAAAAACCAACACGTTATAAGGGAATTAGTGTCTTTCCTCAGACTAAATCACATCAATTGAGAATAGTCAGTTACCAACTGAAACTTACTACCAGTCAGATAGTAACATAGATAAACTACAGCCACAAGGAAAGATTTTCTACACCATAATATTCTTGGGAAAGAACAGCTTTAAGACCCACCTTGGAACCTTCCATCTGCAATATAAATTCCTTGTTGAAATTAGGAACATTCACTACAGGTTCATTACAGAGGATGTGTTTCAAGGTGTCAAAACTGGCCTGATCCTCCTTTTCCCAAAGCAACTTTTGGGGCTCGGCATTCTTCAATTTTTCCATTAGACTATATGTTATATTTTTGATTATCTAGGGATAAATTGCCTTTAATACCCAGTGAGTCCCAAAAAGGCTCAACGATCTCTGCATCTTAGGGCGAGGGGTTTCCTGGATAGTCTTGACTTTTTCTAGCTGGAGTTGTACCAACCCATTCCCCACAAAAAAACCAAGATACTTTACAGCCGAATGAGCCAGATGGCATTTTATTGGTTTGGCTGTCAGTCCAGCCTTGCTCCTGGCTCTGATGACATCATACACTTGAAAAGGGTGCTCCTCTCAGGTTTGGCTGTGGATCAGGGTATCGTCCAGGTATGCACCTCAGAAGTGTGAAAAGGGCGGGAATACTTTGTTCATCAGCCTTTGACACATTGCAGGGTCCTTGTGGAGTCCAAAGGTAAGCATTTTTAATTGGAATAGTCCCCATGCAGAGGAGAAAGCTGTCTTTTTCAGCTGGTCCCAAATTTTCAATTAGATTGTCAATCCTAGGCATAGGATAATTGTCAAACTGGGAGATGGAATTAATCTTTCTAAATTCTATATAAAACTTCCACAACTGATATGGTTTGGTAACTGGGATAATCAGCGAGGACCATGGACTTTACAATGGCTCTATGATATCCACCTCCAACATATTCTCCACTTCATGAAGGATGATTTCCCTTCTCATCTTGGGGATCCAGTAAGGTTTCCAATTAACTACCTCTTTGGGGTGGGTGTAAATGCAATGCACGACATACCAAACCCTTCCAAGCTCAATATTAAAAGACATTGGAAATTGTTCTAAGAAATCCTGAATGTCTTGCTGTTGTTTGGGTGTTAAACCCAGAGAAATTAATTTGTTCTGTGACACTCTGGGCCTCATGCAGAGTTCACTGGTCTGGAAATAAGGGTGCCGGCGAGCTTACCGCCACCGTTGTTTCCGGACCGGCAAACTGTGGGTTTGACTGCCGGAGCCGCTGTGCCCGACAGGTCTGACCCTGCCGTTAACAACAGTGCCAGTGTTTCCGTGTCCCCATGGTACTCTATGGGAATGGGGATTAACGAAATAACCAGCACCTGATTTCCCGGCCTCCAGACTTGTGATAGCCCGGTGGCACCGGGAAGTCAGGTGCCAGTGATTTTTTACGGGCCCGGCAGCAACTTGTCGGTAGCACCAGCAGGGTTAACACCGAACCCGTAATGAAACCCTCTGTAAGTTAACAGTGCAGTCATCATAACTGAAGAGGTGTCTACGGGGTCCACCCTCCACTACTTCATGAGGTTAATGATATATACCTGGGTTTTTACTTTTTGGTCAGGTTGGGCTACCCGATATTTGTATGGCCCCATCTTTCCCAATATCTCATACGGCCCATACCATTTCAAAAGCATGTTGTGTCTGATGTAGGCAAAATAACCAGTAACTTTTGGCCTACCGAAAAAGAGCAGTGGACAGCCCTCTGATCATATTGAGCTTTCTGGTTTTCATAGTCTCATCCCAGATGTTTACTCACTATCTCTCTCACAACAGCCATGCATTCTTTCAGGTATTGTGCGGTTTGTGACATGGTGACATGGGGGAGGGTGGCCTCTTCTCTTTACTCCAGCTTTCCCAGAGCATATCTAGGACATCTCTATGGTCACAACCATAGAGAAGCTCAGAAGCAAACAAACCTAAGGTAGCCTTGGGGGACTTTTGGATGGCGAATAGAGCCCAGGGGATCATTTTGTCCCAATTGTGTCCGTCAGATTCAACCAGCTATTTAAGGATGTTTTTCAAAGTCTGGTTAAAGTGCTCCACTAAACCATACATTTGCGGATTGTAAGCGGTGCACTGGAGCATCTCTTTAACTTCAGCCATCAGCTTGAACATGAAAGTTGGTCAAAATCTCTTTCGGAAACCCTACCTTGGACAGAAAGGGAAGTAAATGTTTGAGGATCTGTTGGGAAGGTGTTTTTCTTCATGTGAAAAGCATCTGGATCCTAGGTAGCATAGTCTAAAATAACCAGTATATATTTATTCCCCAATATGGAAGGCTACAACGGACCTACAATTCCCATTGCCATCCTTGAGCAGGGTACCTCGATAACAGGAAGCAGTTGTAATGGAGCTGGAACAACAGACTGGGCAACTGTCTTTTGGCATAGGGCGCATGTAATAACAAAGTTCTTAATGTCGACATGAACCCCATGCCAGTAAAAACAGGGGGTGGGGGGGGGATCAGACCTTGAGTTTTTGGTAAAACCCCAAATGTCCAGATGTTATATGGGCAAGGGCCAGTTCTAGAACTATCTGCCTGTGGCTATGATGAACCACCAGTTGGGTTCTAGATATCCCTTCAGGGGTCATATCGCCCCGATACAAGAGCCCTTGTTAGAGTAAAAAGAAAGGTACCCCTTGTGTTCTGCCCTCAACCCCTGAGATGACTTTTGAAAAAGCTTCCGTCAAGATTGGTTCATTACATTGCACAAAGGGAAAATCCGGAATGATCTCTGTATCCTTAACTACGGGCCTAGATGTTTCTAAGTCAGTTGAGTAATCTTTTCTTGATAAGGGCCATGGGTATTTCGGGAAGGTTTACATCAGCGTTCCCTAAACCCTTTGTGCCCCTTTCTGTTAGTTTTTGTTCTTGAACTTCAAGGGGTTCGGAAAATCAGCACATTCTAAAATCCTTTGTGCAATCTATTCAACTGCTCTTACGTGATAAGCTTGTTTTCCATTATGAAGTAGGATTTTAATGTCCCCTTCATATTCTGGGTCTATCACCCCTGCCATAACATCCAGGATCCTGTTTCCTTGCAAATCCTGACTTGAAAATCAATGGAATATTCGTCACTTTTGGGGGAGATATGATTAACCCAGTAGGAATGCTAATGTTGAAGACAGGTGAGGGATTTGTTACTATACCTGATTATAGGCAAGAGGAACTGGGCCAGATGAAATCCCCTGCACTCAAAAACAGAAGAGTCCAAAAATGTGACAAATCTTACTGTTTATTTAAAATGTTTGAACAGGGATCAAGTTATGGACAGCACATCATTCTCCAGTACTTTCTCATCATTCTCAGGCTTGTCCTGGCCTTTTAAGGCACAGTGATCCCACAAAACAAATGATACATTGCAAGCACCTAAGGTAACATGAGATTGGTTAGTGAGGTGAACTACATATGGAATGTGTATGGGGTTAGTAACCTTACTGGCAAAACTGTTTCTGGTGGCTCCTCCTGTGACCCCCTCCTAAATGTGTCATGAAGCAACCCTGGCGGTTGTGGCATCGTTAGAGATTGGGTTGTAACACTTGCAGTAACTGTGAAAGACTGTCATCTACAACCATTCCTAACGTAAGCTGGAGATGCGGTCTAGTACTCAACCAAGATGGACGCCGACACATTACGGCGTTGCTATAACTACACGCTGTGTCATCAGATCTGTGCATCGTATCTTTATTCCTTGGTACCCGCTGCTGCACTCCTGCTGCACTCCTAGCAGTTACACTCCCGTTGGAATTGCCCTTGGAAATACTTTCCTACCGTCGTTCTCGGGATTGTTCTTTGCTTCTTTGATCTCTATTCTACTTCCGACTATTGATTTCCTCCTGTCCTCAGCTGGCACCTCCCTTCTACAGGTACGTCTTGTCTGTTTTCATCGGCTACGCCGCTTACCTTGTTTTCTCTTTTCTCTCCACTGGACGCATCTTGCTTCTAGTCCGTACTGTCTTCTTCTTTTCTGTGATTCTGCATGACCTGAAGCCATTCTGGCATTCTCGCTGTTAACTTCCTTTTCCGTGTCTTTGTCTACTATTTCCTTACCTGCTATCAGAGACTATTTTCCTTTTTATTGGAGTTCCATTCATCTTCCTCAACTCCCATATCAGAACAAAGCTCTGTCTACGGCAGTCACAGACTTCCTTACTTGGGCAGCATACCATCTCAGCTTTGCACATCAGCCTCACGGACAATTGTACTACCTCAAGAGCAGCATACCAGCAGGATTTTTTGTGACCAACTCTTCAGAGGATAGAGGTGAGGAGGGGTCACGGGAGGGAACCCATGATTTAGCCAGGGCTGACAAAATGTTGCAACTACAGGTATATTAGGTTAGAGCTCTGTTATTGGGCCATGCAACAAAGTGTGAGCTAGCGCGGAAAGATGGGTAGAGATTGGTCAGCAGGGGTCTTCTCAGCCTTGGGCCTTTGGAAAGTTACCAGCCCATGAGCAACTAGTCAAGGTGGTGGGAACAGCCACAAAGGTGATGGTTGCACCCAACAAGTAACCATCTTTGATCCTCTAGGCCTTGAGTCAGAACATTAAGCTTTCAACCTGGTTTTACTGTTGTATTATCTTGTCTTCAGTTCGATGGAATGACAGTCCCCGTCTGACTTGAATGAATAGGCTTTGTCTTCCAAGTTCAAGTTACATGGGTAGAGACCCCAAACTTAATTTTCCTGCTTGCATTTATGAGGATTTTCCGCTTTTACTCTTGCAGGTGTTCTATCTCTTCTGCTAATATGAAACTTTCCTCTGCTGGTGTATTGGCAAGGCTGCGCACAATAGCTGCACTGACAGCCTGGTCTGCGCGTCTTAGTGTAATCAGCATGTCAGGCCTCCCTCTGTATTCTCGAGTCCTTTCAGTGTCTTTCAATCATTTCAAAACAGCTCTGGCTACCATCTTTATTTACATGGCTATCCGTGTTAGTTGCATTTCAGAGTCAGAAAGCAGTACACATGTATTCTTCTTCAACTTGCAGTTTCTGCAAAGCAAATGTGTGTCCGTCCTCCAGCTAAGTGGGTCATAAGCATGTTCTTCAAGGCTAAGAGCAATGTTTGTGTAGCTTTATGTGGGAATGCTTATGTGCTTCATGTCTAACGGTAGTCCTTAGTTGTGACGTCATCAGCTTTCTGCGTGGTTACAGTCAGTCTACTTGCTCCATTGAGTGCAACTGTAGCTCTTCAACAACGTCATTATGATAGGGTCTAAATGGCTGTCTGCGTGAATAACGTGTCTCACACCTGCAGTACATTGATGATGGGGAGTTAGGGGCCAGGAGCGGTGTGCGCCTTTCATTTCTGTGATGTCAAGATAAGGGTGGAATCGGTGCAACGAGGTCCCCATTTAGGTCTCCCTCTTCAATGCCCTCTGGTCGACCAATCAACCACACTTCGTTGGAGGTTTTCCCTGTTTAGATATGGTTTTGTGATCCATATTTTCACCACTCCTCCCAGGTGACCTTCATACTTTAGTTGTTTGCCAAAACCCCAGGTCATAAAGCCGCGTAGTTGCGTGGATCCGGATGTGAGAACTGTGTGCCTGAAGAGAAAAGGGGAAATTGCTTCAAGTGAGACTTTAGTACTATAAATGTTTGTGTCTCTCTGCCTTTGTCTCTACATTGCATAATATTTGTATCCCTATTGTCTTTTTTTAGTCTTCTTGCATTGGTTTATTGCTACTCTGATGACACAAGAGGCAAATAGTACTAGCACTAGAGGAACAACAAATACCTTCAGCCCGTTGGCCATCCATGTTGGTATCCAGGAAAATATGTCAGCCAATCTTCACTTTCTCCTGCTGGGCTCGTTATCTCTTCCATTTTGGCATGAACGTCTGATAGATTCATGACTGCTTCTGTGAGTGTCCCATTCTCTTCATCGTGGGAGGGCACGTATGTGCAGCAAGACGGGCCAATCTTTGTGCACACGCCAATCTTTGTGCACACGCCTTCTTCCATGGCTGTGAGAAGATCCAAAACACATCTATTATGGAATGCCATGAGTCTGACAGCTCTCAATTCTTCTTTGATGTGTGAAGGCATCATGAAGCAAGAAACGGACAACAGACTTGAAGATTAAACAAAAGATATATATTAACTTAAATGTCAGGATGGTAGAAGGCCTAACTTGCCCTATGCTAAGGTAGGAATTCCCTACCTGAATGAAACTAAGAAAAGTCTGAGCCAAAGAGTTCAATTTAAAAGTCTGTCTGTGTCCAACATCTATACTTGCCGTCACTACAAAAGCTAAACAGTGTTTAGGGATGTCAATAATCAAAGCAATGGTGATCAACACAAAGTCTGAGCTTCTTCCAGCTCTCAGTTTATTCTTTAGCTCCCCTTTCCCAAGTTCAAGACAGTTCCACTCAAAGTCTTAGGATTTACATTGTTCAAATTTAAATAGTTCCACAACTCGCCAGAGCTCCCAAGTCCAAAGTAACAGAGTTCAAATAAAAAGGGTCTTGAGGCCCTGTCCTCATGACGGTACTTGTAGTTCATCAAGTCCCAGAGTTCCATTCCTCTAGATTTCAACGTAGCAACCAATGTACAGTTCAGTCTTTTAAAGTTCAGCCTAACACTGGGTCAACCTGACCGTCCTTCGGGTTTGTCTCACTAGTTCACTTGCAATGCTTCTTCTTGGTTGGTCGCACCATGTCTTTATTTTCACAATGTAGGGCTTACTGGTATAGGTGCAGTTGTCAGCCCACACAGTCCACCCATCACAGGTCGCGCAACCAGGACCCCTTTGGCTCTTCAGCCCATAGAGGTTCCTCTGTATTATGCCCCTGTGTACAAAGTCACATTCTTTTAGTTTCTCCTTAATGGCCTCTTGGCTTTCTGTGCAATATTCACACTCCTCTGGCTTCTCCTGATCAACCTCTTGGCTCTGTCTTAGTGTGTCACACACCTCTTGCCAGTCGTAGGCCTTGCCACACTGCTTTTACTCACAAAGTTCACTTGCTGGTGTTCTTGTTCATGCCCCGCCTTTGGTTGTACTCCTTAACACTTGTTTCTTCCCCATAGGTTGCTTTCATATGGGCATTTTATTGTTTAACCTTTTATTAGCCATTTGCTTTGCTTATAACATTTAGATTTCCTCTCAATATTCATTATGGTTTTGATTCTTAGGGTTTCAGTTAATTTGGTATTCAACCTGCATGGTTTAGCACTGTTTAAACTTTCATTCACTTCAGCGTACTATATGCATTGTTTAAGTGCTGCTTTCAACTTCCAATCGGTTCGGTATTCAAAAGGTGTAGTTTAGCGCTAATTTTAACTTTCATTCAGTTCGGCATTCTATATATGTAGTGTAGCACTATTTAAAAACTTCCATTCATTTCAGTGTTCAATATGTAACTCATCTGGCTTTTCAGCTTTCATTCATACTGCGCTTCATTTTGCATGTGCCAGCAACCCTGTTGCCTCTGGGGGGATGCGGACAGTGTCCTCTCTCTCTCCTTTGCTCGTTCGCAGCTCCCAGCTGCTTAATCTTGGTCAAGGAGGCTACCACACCTGCCAATTGTCAGTCGGCATCCTAGTTACACTTCAGGTCCCACCATGGCTGCCTCTTCATAAAACATAAAAAGGGTCACCTGGTCTCTCCTACACAGGCCTCCCTGTTGCTCTGCCTCTCTCTTCACTAGTCTCTCTTTATACACCTGCAGCCCCGTGACAGGCTACAGTTATGCATTCTTAATTAGACTTTCCTGACCATGATTGATGCAGGGAAATGCCTGACTTTCTCCATGACTTTCTCCATTCTTTGCAGGCATCTTCCTTGTCTCAATACCAGAGTGTTAAAATGAAGATGTATTCTTCATTACTCAAGTGTTAAATGTGGGGAAATACGGGGAGAAGTCTTGCAATAACCCATAGAGGGCTAGGCTGGTCAATATTAGGGAAAGAGGGATACCATGGGCCTCATTTCGAGTCTGCTGGTCTGGAAATAAGGGTAGTTGTAGCAACGTACCGGCACCCTTTCTGGACCGGCACACTACAACTCTGCTTTCCTGGGCCTGTGCGCCCAGCAGGTGTGACTTGCCAGGCGCAACTGGCCTGAAAAGCAGAGTTGTCATGGAAGCACCAGCACCATTAGCAGCGTGAACCCATTCCTGTGGAGTCCTATGAGACTCCACAGGAATGTGGACTTCCCGATTCCACCACCTGATATCCCTGGCAGCATGAACTTTTAATGTCCCGGTGGCACCAGGATATCAGGCAGCAGATTCAGAGTTACGGGGAAGGTGGCAACCTGCCAGTAGCACCGGCGGGTTACCGTCGTCCTAGTAACAAGGCCCCATGTCTTGACTTGCCACACCCAAACACTGAGGACACGCCACCCATGTGATCCTCACTCACTTTGCCCGCCTCAGGGTCCAGATCCAAAAGCAGTGGCCTTTCCCTGGCTACCTGAGAAGAGGATCCAGGGGTTTTAGGAGTAAGAATGCCCTCAGTTCCCATGCATGATCTTAAGCCAGCCATTTACCGTTCATGTTGGCCTGAACCCCTGGAACTGAAGCGAAAAACATTTCCGTTCTGCTGGACAGCCTGTGTTCTGGTGGTAACACATTGAGTGCTTCTTCCATCTTCGATGAGATGTAGTCTCCCCTTTTGACTCTTGTTAGCCCTAGAGATCTTTTCTTCCTCTGGTGTGCATCCATTCTGGGAAACCCATCCACTCGTATGTCTTTCTGAGGCACTACTAAGGCTGGTGTATTGAGTTGTACTAGAAGCATAGTCCTCCCCAGTTTGGTGGTATTTGCATGTAGGCTTTGGAACCCACAGGCCCAGTAGTAGTCCATTATTATTGAAGTGCCCCCTTCATAACCGGTATCTTTGATGTTTGTTTGCATCCTTTATTCTCCCCAACCTACACTGGGGCAATCGTCTCCCATTTTGTAAGCCAATCATCATTTACCTTCTGTACCACTTCTACTGGAACCTTCAGGAGTGCCTGCGCCTTGCACCCCATCATCCCTTCAATCCAACCTTCTCCTGTGAACACCTGTCCATAAACCCAACAGTTGAGGTCTCTCCCAGCAACCTCGCAGTCTTCCTGTTTCCCTTTTCCTTGTTTTTGGACACTGCAATTTTTTTGGGTTACTACTCTGGCTTTCCCTTTGTTTGGGCCATTCAGTATGTACTGTATGATCTTATCTGAGTTCCAGTAATCATCCATAATTGCTTGAGTATTGATGTAGCTATCTTCATATGGGAATGTCTTTTGTGACATCCATAGCAGTGTGGCCCATCTTCCTTGAAATTGGCCTCTGGTGGTGCAGAGTGCAAGGTGCATATGGCATTGGGCTCTTGCTGCTGGAATAACTATTGCTATGAATGTTATGGAGGCACTCATGGAATAGGGGTTGAAATAACACACATAGCAGCTCTCCTTTGTGTTTTCCCTTCCCACCTTGGTCATGGGCTGGTACCACATGTTATGAGTGACATGGGTCGAATCAGCAAGGTATGCATTTACATGCTCAAAGTAGTGTTTGCACTTCTCTTAAACCTTTTTGCTTTCTGGCAGCACTGGTAATCAACTGAAGTATGGCTTTGGTGACAGCGGGGACAGAAGTTGTTTTATACTCTTCAAATTGTGCGTAAAACAGTGCAGCTTTTTGTAGAGCAAGGAGGCTGAAGAGGTAGAGACAGCAGAATGCAAAGAATGTCAATATAATAACTCTTGCTGCAGTATCCATAGTTTTTATGTGGGTATGCTCTTGACGTTGTCCATGAATTTGACACATGTGTATGCCAAAACATATACTCTTTGATATCATCATTGCTGAGACAGTCAGGCTCTTCTGAAATAATACTACGCCAATGTGGCAATAAACAGTCTTTCAAATATAAACTGAACTTTAGGATTATTGAGCAGGGCAATTATCGGAATGTTGCTTCTTGCCAGAATTGGGTAGGTGTGTGTGACGTAAATGACGAAGGCATAAACAAATATTTTCTCTGGTATTATGTGTCCTTAATTGTTTATGAATTCATAAAGTGCTTTTCTTTTCATAGTGCAGGTATACCACACTTTGAACTCAGTCCACAAACATGTGTGGATTACATAGAGTAAGAAAAGGCAGTGGGCCTAAACTAGCATTCTGTGTGCTCCTGTCTATCTCTGGTCCTGAAACGTGTTTGAATGTGTCACGGTTCCTCGTCTTCCTCTTCTTTTTCATGCAGGGTACTGTCTATGTATTGGGCTGGGGGAGGGCGGGGGGTTTCACCTCAGCAGGGCTTGACATCTCCCAGGTAATTCCCTGCTTTTTTCCCTAATAATTTGACAGCCTTGTCTGTTACTTGCTCTACTGTGACGGGACCATCGTAGCGCAGCTTGTGCCACACTCTAACAACATTTCTCAGCAGGACCTGGTCCCCTGGATGAAGACATGGTTGAGCAGTTCAGAATGTTCTACTTGTGCGTATCTTCTTCTTTCTTCTTCGACATTCCCTGCCACGTCTTCAGCTGTTGAGAGATAAAAGAAGCACTAGCCATCATCGAAGTGAGATATTCATGCATTTCATTGCCAAGAACATTTGGAACATTATGGGCATCCATCACTGCTTTAGTGGGAGGAACAAGGAGCTGATAGCGAATAGCGAATAATGCCAAGGATAGGCAATGGAGCCATCCCTTTTTTAGTGTCATCTGTATTTTAGAAATTCTTTTCCTTGTGCAAGCCATTGAGGCATTCACACATTTCATTCGCTTGCAGGTGATACGTGCAGGAAAACTTAATCCCCAGCATGGCTATGATGTGCTCAAACACTTCATTTACGAAGTGAGGTGCATTATCTGATCGTAGGACCTCGCACTCCCCCCATTGTGTGAACACCTCTCTGACGAGGAATTTCACTAAACTGAGGACATCGGGTGTGAGCATGGACGATCTTCGATCCAGCAAAAAATAATGGGCATACTAGCACAAGCATACACTGTTAAGATGGATTTCTAAACTCTGAAACTGGTGGGCAGAAGTTTAGGAGGCCACCCTAGTTTAGTGGAACAAGAGAACCTTCTGGACAAACCAGACCAATCTACGGTAGATTGGCAGGCAGTCAAAACTAAGTTTTAGGGAGGGAAAGAGTAATTGGAATCCCACAATGAGCACACAGAGTAAAACTCCACAGATTACTCTTAGACAGATGTATAGTAAAAATACATTTATTATAGGCCTTCATAATCAAAACACAATTGAACCACAGTTATGAAAACAAGAATACCACGCAAAGTCATTCACTAGCTAACATACATACAATTCAGCGAATAGCCTAATACTGATGATGGGGGAGGAAAATAACCACAACCCGGAACAGAAAGGGGTTAGTTCGGCACATATATCAGTGTAGGTAGTCTTTCATCAACAATACCTAACTTATGTAGTACAGCCCTACGAAATGAGCAGCCTAGTGCTCAAAGTACTGTTGTACCATAACAACTTGGAGTTGTGCATACCGTGGGAGGTAACATCTTTGCAGGGGGCTGTAGCTGCACAGGAAGGGCCTTGAGGTGATGAAGAATGAGTAACTATTCCTAGAAGAGGATCTACACTTGCAGAAAGAGGGCCTTTCAGAGTTCGGGAATAGCTGGGGAGCACAGGCTATCATAGCCAAGGTACCCTTTGAGGGACACTTGTGTGTAAAAATGAATGGATGCGCCAGGGGGCCACCAGTAAGTTAGGAAAGTACTCACCGACCCGCGACACAGTGCAGACCAAACTTTGGCAGTCTAGCTGATTTAGCCTGTAGGTGTTAACCCTGCAGTTTCAGAAAGCTCTGGCTCTCAGCAGCTGCAGTACGGGATGATAGTCTGTGGCGGGACATTTGCTTTTTCTCAGCCCTTGTAGGAAGAAGAAGGATATTTCCGGTGCTGCATGTCTCACTACAAGGTACGTAGAAACTGCAGGCACTTTCAGCGATGGTCACCACACGAGGTGACACAGGGACCGCAAATGCTTGCGCACCCCAAAGTCTTGAGTCTCAAATCAGGACGGCAGCATTCCTGGGCGATGCCCTGTTTTCAAGCTGGAAAGTTCACTGGATGGCACAGGAACAATTCTGAAGAGGCTCTTTGCGAGAGTATGTAGGAGAAGCCAAGAGTAGTTGTTCCTACTATTCCAAAGGGGCGAAGCGCCCTTGCAGGCCTTCTTGGTTCGATGAAGAAACAGGGGTCCGATGGGACAACAGCAGGGTCAGGGTGCCAAAACTTCCTACCACATCACTGGCAGTTCCTCAAGTCTGATTTCTCATTAAGGATACTTGGCTCCTTATGAAGTTTGGTGTAACCTCAGTAGATCGACTTGGAATGGATGCAGAGCCCCTTCTCTTATCCAAGATTCGGTTTGCGCTTAACTCTCAGATATCTAGTGGAAGATCTGCTCTCTTGCATGCACACCATGCGTGGGCAAATCCTGGCCCACAGTGGTTCCAGTCATTCATGGCTACCAGACATACTGGCACCAGTAGTGTGGATTGGGAACAGACAGTCCCAAACCCTCTTCCTGGGAACTAGCACATGTGACATGCAGGAGCCTGCAAAAGATGTGGTTTTCACAGGAGACTGCATGCCCAAATAAGCAATACCCGGGTCTCTCAACCTGGGGGAAGGCAAAGGGATAAAATGGCCAGAGGACAGAATGAAAGACTTCATGGCACTTCAATTTATTTGGCATTGACCACAGTCTTGGGCCAAACACGGTAAACGCGGTATGGTACATAGAAATTAAGTTAAAATACTTTAAAAGTAAACTGCTGCCACCAGTTCGTCCTAGGCACACTTGTACAAACACCAAATGCTTAGATGGTGGCTAGGGCCATAAAACAAAAGGACCCCTATGCGCGGTACTGTAAGGTACTTGGCACATACACAAAAAGTTACCAAGAAATGGTAAAATAGTCAAAGACTAAGGGAAACAGAGTTTCCCAGTACTGACAGCCTGAAAGACGTGTCGGTTTCCCCACAACAAATGAGCGAAAGCCCAGAGGAGTGCAGCTCAAAGCTGTGCTCCACTGGAAAAAGTCAGGTTAGATAAGCCAAACAAAAGCAAAACTTTGGGGGGTTCACAAATGGAATGAAAATTGCACCTAAGGGAAATCTTTCCTAACATATACCTTTAACTATTACAATTTTGGATCATATACACATAATCTATGTGGAGGCATTGGAACGGCCCATTAGGGCATGGTATTGTTCCTTGCACTATGCGCAACATGTGTCCCGCAGTGAATTTCTGGCAGAAAATGCAGTTATGCATAAAGGTGGCAATATATTCAGCCAAGTTGGGACAGAACCAGTCTTCCACTTTAAGTGCTGCAAGAACATCTTTGCTTAGGTGGGTTGGGTAATGCAGCTGCGTAAGAGCAATCTGCAATGATGCAAAGGGAATAACCTGCTTTCCGGTGCTCTCATGTCACCGCATTGCATCTGTGGGAGATATCAAACACCCTCTCTTTATCCAAAACTTTTTTTCCTCCACTGGTGCTCGTCCCTGAAATTCGATTATTGGGGAAAAGGGTAATGAACTGTATCCTTCTCGCAATATCATACTAAATGCTCGCATGTGTTTATTGAGTGGAGTGTCAAACTGATTTATGTCTAGAAAGTAAGCTGCTCGCTTTGCTTCTGCATCTGCAGCTTCCTTGCCGTTGGAGACCAAATCCTCCGCCCTTGTGTTGGCTTGGCATTTCACAACCTCAATTGTTGATCGGAGCTCCAGCCCATCTATCAGCCTGCCCAATAGAGGCACATGCTGTACTGGTATACTGTCAACATGTGGAAAGCCCCGCCTTTTCCAATGTGACAGTCCTGCATGTAGTGTTGACATCACGCAGACAGAATCAGAGAACACTGTGATCTCCTCTTCCTCACGTGTGTTCAAACTACTATAAGCGCAACTAATTCTGCTGCTTGCACCAAAAACAGGATGGTAGCCTTGCGCTTGCTACAACCTCAAAGTGCCAATTCTGTCTTAACATCACAACTGTCATCCTAGTATGTCTTCCTCCTGTCATCTGGTTAATAACTAAGGACCTGTCAATAAAGAGTACTTGTCACAAGAGCCCGCTCATCCCTTTAGCAGCGCTGGTGCAGAGGCCGTAGATCACTGCATTTCGTGTGAGGTATCCGACGTACATGTGTTCCATTACTTCTTTGCTCCAGCAAAGGTCTATCCTATTTTTAAGATGGCCAACAGACCTCTGAAGTTTCACATTACGAGCCAGTACACAATGCATGTTGCGTTGCAACCCTGTTCACTCCTTCAGTTTGTATAGAAGGCTAGTTCTTAGCCATTTCTATCCCTTGTCTGCGCTTCCCCTACTAGCACTTCCTGTCATGTGCTTGCTCTCTCCCTCCTTTGACTCCAGCTTGGTTCTCTGCCTACCGTTGCTCTCCCCATTCTGTGCGGCTGACTTTCTTGCTTCATTTCTGTTCTCCCTGCTTCCGCTTGGTTCCCCCTGTTTCCTGTTCGCTTGGGGCTTCTCCTTGCTCCATTGCTGCCCCGGATTTCAAATGACTGAATTACTGTCCTTGATTTCTTGCAGATCCAATACTTATTACCTTCACTAGCCTTTGAATCTTTATACCTTCTACAGAGTTTATTTCTTCAACCTCACTTAGTAATTAAATACTGAACGTCTTACAACCAACTGATCTCCTTGGTGCTACACTCTGTGAATCAGTGGATCTCCGTGTTGCCACACTCTGCGCAGACACACTGAATGGCCTCTCTTCACCTGTACTGCTTTGCTACATTGAGGGTTTTTGTGCCTTTTTGGCTTTTCCCTCAGAAGTTTTGGACACTTCCTGCGAGGTCGCCACAGTGTCCGGCCAGTGGTAATCTTAGTTGGTCACTGTGGCATCAGGTAAGGATAGGCCCTACCTCTTCCAAGATCAGCTTCACAATAAGACAAAGACCAAGGCAAAGAAGGCAAAGGCCAAGACATCTCGCAAGGGCACAGAATCATCAGATTCAGGTGAGAAGAGTGAGAGTACCTCTCCTCCCCCAAGGGCGTTCTCCCTTTCTCTAGGAACGGCATCATGATAGTCTGTGTACGTGGTACAGTCATGTATGTAGTCACCTTCTTCTACTAGGTCAGCTATAAACGTTGCTGGGTTTACAATTCTGCACCTCACTACATTTTATTGCTTGATTTGACATAATCACCTCGTATCCGGATGCTCTCTGCGTGGTCAGTGTGCTCTTTAGCTTTTGAAGAACGGCAAAAAGGGCATGCTCCAAATACAGAGTGGTGCTACAGCCCATCGTGACACTTTCTGATTTCTATAAAGCATATGCAGCAGCAGCCCATGCTTGTTTGCAAAAAATAATGACCTCTCACCACTGGGTCCAAATGCCCACTACAGTAAGCTATTGGTTTGTACCCCAATGTAGTTTTCTGTGTGAGCACTGCCGCCATCACTACTGTGTGAGAAGAAATACAATTCTTCACTGAAGTCAGAAATCCCCAATACTGGGGCTGTACATATTGCCCCTATTAGTTCTTTGAATGCTTCTGTCCTCTGTCTTGTCCACATTAGTTTACCATCCTGCCTCTGATCCTCTTTGAGCCTGTTTAAAAGAGCTCTAGTGTATGTACAGTAGTCAAACACCCAAGCTCTGCAATAGTTACAGAGGCCTCTGAATTGCTGCATTTCCGTCACAGTCGTTGGCTACAGCGTTCTGAAAATTGTCTCGGCTCTTTCAGGAGTCACCTTCCTGCTTTCCTGCGATATTAGCTGTCCAGTAGGTAAAACCTCTCTCTGGCAATACTGCAATTTTACCTTGTCCACCTTGTACCCCTTTTCTGCTCGAGCTGACAACAACTGTACTGAGTCTTTTTGAAAATGCCTTTCTCACCTGCTACATATCAGAATGTCATCCACATACTGAATAACCATGCTGTCCAACTGTAGGTTGCCCAGGCCCATCTAGAGGACCCGATTGAAAATAGAAGGGAGTTCACAGTACCCCTGAGGAAGTCTTGTGTTTTTCCACTTTTTATTTCTATATAGAAATGAAGTCTGGTCCTGCAATACCTCATGAAGCGGGATAGAGAAGAAGACATGTTTCAAGTCTCTCCCTGTGAAAAGAGTTGCTTCCGGTGGAATACTGCAGAGTATTGTTTCTGGGCTGAGCACTATAGGAAACTCTGTTGCAACAATATTGTTCAGAGGGTGTCAATCCTGAATAAAGCACCACAATCCCCCTGTTGTCTTTTTCACAGGGTACACAGCCATGTTACTTGAGATTCTGATGGCACCAAAATCCCCTGCTGCACTAGCGCAGAAATTGTCTCAAAAATGCCTTTGTCTGCCTGCATGGATAAAGGGTATTGCTTTGCCCCTGGTTTTTGTTCAATCTTAAAAGCTCCTACTGCTTTCAGCAAGCCAACGTCATACGGGCTGTTGTTCCATAATGTGCTTGGTACTTGTGCTAAGTCTTCCTCAAAAAATGGTAGTGGCGCCTTCTTCATTAGTGTCATTCTCTGTGGAACCACCCTGTAATTAATTCTCATCCAGTAAGTCTGATGCTGGAAATGCATTGGAGGGACAGGGCCTCCATGTCCTTGTCCTGCACTGCCTTGTCATGTGTGTTCTGTGTTGGTTTCTGCACAGGAGTCCATGTGGGACGCCTGGCAGTGCAGCTCTTCCTCTTTTTGGTTGTGGTGAACAGAGAGCCTCTGGATACCTTTATGGCACCCACGGGTGGGGGTACAACCCTGTACCCCTAGTGTATGTTTTTGGTCACAGGTGTGTGGACCATAGATCAGGGTAGCAGCTCCATGCTGAATTTGACAGGTGCTCCAAGTATTCTCCATTTTGGGATACCCAGGCCCTGCCATAGAAATCAGTGGATTCCTGATAGGAGGCAAGATGCCCCATGTGCCTCTTGGTTTCTAATACCTGTTACCTTGTTGTTGCCAAATTCCTCGGAAGCCCTGACTCTGTCCCTTCCCCTGAGTTGCTGTTGGGTGGAAGAACCATATATGGTATTGTGGGGAAGCCCATGTGAGACTGGCTGGAGCCTTCCAAGTGACTGTATGTTGTGGGTACACCATTAGGGTGGGACATTTGTGAATAGAGCGTGTGACCAATATACATTCTATGTTATGGGTGTCTGGTTTCTGTGTGGATGACACAATGAATGAGACAGTCCTGCCTAAAACTGACATGATTGCAGTGTGGTGTGCTGAAAGGCTGGGTGATTGCCCCAATCCACATTTCCTATTATGGGTGTCTGGGTGGAAGTGAAGAGCCTGAATGCCTATGAGCCTGATTGGCTGCCTGCCTGCATGCAAGAATGCCCTTCTGTCTGATTGGTTGACTGAGCTTGGCTCAGCAGTGTGAATGAGGGACAGATGTGTATATCTGGAGACCTCTCTCTTCCCAATTTGTTCAGAAGCTGAAGTTGAAACTTGAAGCTGCTTATCCTTGAAGCCCAGATGGAAGAAGAAGTTTTGCTGCTGCTTTCTGTCGATTAAATCTGAAAGCTGTGGAGTCTGTCAAGGATTACTCCAAGAGAGGAACTGACTAGGATACCTCCCCCGATCTGCAAGCGAACATCGTGCAGATGCTGATCTTCATCGAGGCACCCTGGAAGCCAGTACCGAAAGGCTGTTGACTTGAGACTGGGTCTGCCGAGAAATCTTGAAGTAAAGTACCAGGACATTGAGGCCATCGAAGACCATCGCCGTGGACTGAGGTTCAGAGGATTTTCGTACCCGCTGGAAGCCCGTCGAGTTGTGTTGTCCAGAAGCGGGGCCAGCTTGACGCCGTGCTGCTCCACGACCAGAGCCTCAACGCTGAACCTTTGCCTAAGAACATTGAAAGAAGGGCTCCCTTGCCATCACCGTTGACCACTTTGTCCCGCCTGAGAAAGTCGAGGTTGTCAACGACCGAGGCAAATTCAGCCAGGGGGTTTCCTGCCACCTAACGTCCACAAAGACGCTGACAACTGCAGATCTGAAATCCAGCCGCGATCAAGTCCCAATCGTCAATGCCGATGCCGACATCCGACGCCCATTGCCGGGCCTTCGTTCTTCACTGAGTCCTCTTTAGGCACCAAACTCGTTGCATTGAGGTGCACAGCATACCTCATCTTCACAGGACATCCACGATTGTTCGTCGAAGAGCACCATGAAGGTCGAAGCTGCTGTCTCGATGCCAGAGTTCATATTTCTTCGAGGAATCTCGATGCCCTGTGGCTCCTGCTTTAAAGGTAGTTTACTCTCGAGGGATCCATCGACGAACTGTCGAAGAAACTCTTCTAACTCAGGTACATTGGGGTAGTTGAACATTTTAACCAGGAAACAAGACTATTTAAACATTAATGGACTGGGCATATTAACACTCTTTATTACAGGTTGCCCAGGTTGGGGGATCCTCACCCAGAACTGTGTCTTAGTAGCAAGAGAACCATTCTGCCATGGTTTAAACTAACTTGCCTTCCTTCCTATGATTTATGTTGTTACCCATTACTGTATGATTGGTATGCCATTACAACTGTCAGCATTTGATGCATTTTAAAGCAGTCAATAGCTAAGTGTGGTACCACATAGACTGTGCATATATTTGCCATAATAGACTTGCCAGAGTACAAAGTGTGTTATTAATTGATGTATATATCTTGAACCTCATTTATATATAGAGAACTGTGTTATCACATAACATAGTGTGTGGACATTCCTTTGTGGAGGGGCTCGGGGACTACACTGTACTTAAGAACCAGCCCACATCACCTCCTGAGAGCGTATGCCTTGGTTGCTCGCCCATTGCTACCACAATAGAGAACCTTGGCTGGGGTTCTCTGTGCTTCTACTCTGACATATAGATTGCAGGAGTACATGTAACCCCCCAACAGTCTTTACACTGTGGTAGCGGTGGGATGCTAATGGTTTTAAGAATCAGTGTGCAACCTTGCCACCTACAAAATATCCACTCTTTGCTGATTTGAGGTTTTAGTTGTGTACGTGGATAACTTCACTACAAGCAATGGAATCTATTGAAAATGGCAAATTGATTAGGATGAGCTTAGAGGCTCTCCAGAGTTCTTGTGAAGCCAGGGAGTTAAACTTTGAAGATAAGTCTAGGGCTGTTCTGTTAGCTGCCCTGATGGACCACCAGACTAATTGTGAGGCTCTTGATGAAGGAGGGCGGAGCCACTGAGGACCCTGTCCATGGGGTTATTATTGAATTTGTTTCTGGGAGTACCACCTCTCCCGCTGCCTCTATTCTGAAACCCAGCATTGTTTCCTCAGGGAATGCCTTGGAACTTGAATTATTAAGGATGAAATTGGCCTTTGAATATAAAAAGTTGGAAACTGAAGCTGAACTAAAGAAGGAGGAGCTGACACAGCAAGTCATACTCAAAGATAGGGATCTTGAACTTAAAAACAAGGACAGTGAATGTCAGAGAATCCAGATAGAGAAAGCTAGAGTGGAGACTTCAGCCAACCCGTTGAGAGCGTCAGGTCCCCTGCCACCAAGTTTATAAAATATTTGGTTGGTGTGTATGTGGAGGGTTCTGATATCCTCCAATGGATTGGAGCGTTTGAACTAGCTTGTGGAATCCACGATTTTGATCAAATAGATTGGGCTAAGTGTTTGTTAAGTAGAGGGGCCGATTCATGGAATAATTGTGCGCCGAAATCAGTGGCGCAAGCGAGAGAAATCGAGCGCACGCGTGCGAATCGCACGCAAGCGATTCATGGAAGTCTGTGTGTGTGTTTTAACTGGGAGCTGCGCCTAATCCATGCCTACCCTACACGTCACTGCGACATCCCGAACGTTGTGCGTGACGCGCACAGTGAAAGCGCACAACGTGTAGTGCACACACCAAAAAGAGGGCGGAACAATCGGAATGGGGAACAATGCGTGAAAATGAGGGCGTAACTGGGGAAATACTGCTGAGAAATACATGGAACGCCCACACGCTGACGAACAACACGTATTCATGGAATCGAAAATGGAAAACCTGTGCACACCAAAACACACGCACAGGCGCAAAAATGTCCGCCACACGAAAGCAGGCGGAAGCGCCCTGCGCAGTATGCAAGTGCACCCAAAAAACAAACATGCATATACAGCTACGATGAATGTCCCATTTCTCACAGGAGTGATCGTGGGACACCGCAGGAGGAGGAGAATAGCCAAGCCCTGCATTTGGTTGCCCATGACCAGCCTTTTTGGGATGCCTGATGCCCAGGTCTATGGCAGGTATAGGTTTCCACCTCATATCATCCTAGACCTGGTCACTGAGTGGGAGGATGACCTCACATCACCCACCTTGTGCTCCCAAGCACTGATCCCCTTTGGTACATTTCAGCTGACAACTTCCATGGTTGGGGCCATCTCACAGGCCTTGCGGTCACGCTGCCTACACCAGGTGTTGGCAATCAGGACTGCACGCCCCTCAGTCAACAGGCACATATACATGCCCAGAACACCCGAAAGGCAGGCCATGGTCCAGAACTTTTACAGGGTGGCACACTTCCCCAAAGTGCTTGGTGCCATAGATTGCACACATGTGGCCCTACGTCCACCTAGGGCCACTGAGAACATCTACCACACCGCAAGCACTGCCATTCCATCAATGTACAGGTTGAATGCGAAGCCCAGATCACCTCTGTCCATGCAAACTATTCTGGGTCTACCCATGACAGTTCCATGTACAGAATGTCCGCCCTGAGCTGGGCCCTGAAAGCTGGGAAGTATGGCAACACATGGCTCATTGGTGAGTAGAAAAGTCTGTGGACATGCATGCATGTCACACACAGACAAATACAGAAATTCAACTTATGACAACCGTCATCACCTCCCCAGGGGACAGTGCCTACCCTCTGAGCACCCACATGATGACGCCAATATGGAATCCCACCACACCACCCCATGTAAGATACAACGCAGCCCATATTGCAACCAGGGCCATAGTGGAGCGCACATTCATAGTGCTCAAGTCACGCTTCCGCTCCCTTGACCGCTCTGGCGGGCAGCTACTATATGCACCCCCAGTAGTGTGCAGGATCATTGTGGCAGCATGTGTCCTGCACAATGTTGCAACACAGAGGGGCGTACCGGTGGACATGGTGGTGCCAGCATATCCCCAACCACACGCACAGGCCATGCGCATTGGAGGGGAAGGGCATGTGGCGAGGAAGCTCAGACCCAGCTTGTGGCCACATATTTCACCTAAACTACCACCCCTGTGGAGTGCACACAGGCCTGGCACATACCAGATGACAATCGATGATGACAAAGGGACAGTCAACTGTCACAACCTTACCACCCTGAGAATGTTTCCACAGAAGTGTGACATTGTGTGCATCCCTAGCTACTTAAACATAACCAATCCGTTTGACCAAAAGGAACACATGCATGGTGCAAATCCCACCACCCCCTGCAAAACATGCCATGAAATTCACTGGTATGTCACCCAAACCCTCCCAACCCCCATGACCCCTGTCCTTCATCCAATGACATGGCATGCAACAGCTAAACAGCCAACCAAATGCACAACACACGACACTATCATCATTAAGTGCTACGTGAGAAATGTAGACAGGCACAAGACATTCACACCTGACATGGAACCTGATAAACTCACTTGGCAAAAATCTCCCACACGTACATAGGGGGTCATCATGAGTATGGCGGTACACCATGGATGGTGCCAGTACACCACTGACACCGTCCATACCGTACCGCCATATTACGAGTAACCCTGGCGGGTGCCTGATGGCCCGCAAGGGCAGACCTTGCGGGCTGTGTTGTGGTTGCCAAAGCTGCAATTGCAGCTACCACTACTGGTTGGCCCATGTCAGCACATGTAACTGACTGTCGGGTCGCAAGGGCGTCAGGGTTGGATGCAACAGCAGCATCACCTGGAGGCGCAGGGGGTAGTGGCATGGCTGCACCAGCACGTGGATGGACATCCTAGCCCTGTGGTGCACCACTGCCTCTTCCCCCTCTGCGGCCACACTGGCCACCCTAGACTCCACGTATTCCCTGGTCACCCTGGCCACGTGCCCGACCTCTACCAACACTGGCAGGACGCCCATCTGAGCCCCCCTTAACCTTTGGTGGCCTCCCAACCATGGCACGGATGTACTAATGCCAATGGGAGGTGCACTGAACAATTTTCCTGGGCAATTGGGTTGAATGGGGCAGGGTACATGATGGTAGACACACCCCCTGTGCTCCAGCAAGGCTGCCTGTGGACCCTGGGGATAATTGACGAGTCACGCAATGCTCAGGCACCCCAAAAATAGAAGAAAATTGTATAAGCAACCCCTGCAGCCCAAGTGCGTGTAAAAAAATCTCAGGCAGTACGCTGTGGCACACAGAAACACAAAAAAGCATACGCGATGAACACGCCAGCTACTATGACCTCAATTAATGGGGTACGCGACAAACAGGGGCCCCCGCAGTGGGAAAAATAAAGTGCAATAGCGTGCACGACTCACCGTCTGCCTTGCGTGGAAAAGAAATACGGGTAGCCACTGTAACCGCAGTGAAGTAATCGCGTGTGAACCCCAAAGTAGGAAAAACACACACGTCGGTCACCGTGGAAAGCACATACAGTGCGCTGCAGACCCCCACGGACCATTTACACATGCAGAGGGAAACGCCCGCACATTACATCACTTAAGCGCTAAGGCCCTTTCCTTGGATTACACGCTGACGTGCAGTTTTTTCACGTGCTAAATCACTCTGCATTGAGCTGGACCACGTGACAACACATGGAAGACCACGCTGCTGCCCAGAAGGCCATTTACCTGCCCCACAGAGCCCCGAAGTGCCTGTGCGTAATCCTATCCCTGATTCTGCGACTGCATCTGTCTGCATCAGCAGGGATGCCTCATTCCAGGCCCGTCCACAGGTAGAGGATGTGTCCACATTAACTGACCTTCATTTACCTGCGGACGAGGCAATCCGTGACAGGGTTGAGCCCATCCTAGTCGTTGTCTCAATGCGCACACTCGTGATTCGTGATGATTTGCGTGATTCCAGGAAGGACAACACACATCATCACCAGCAGCTGTGTGCCACCTTGAACTAGCTAGGACGGCTCATTGTTGCAGGGTTCCTCCATGTGCTGGCTGCTCTTGCGACCCTCTCCTTCTCTGCACCCACTATGCGCCAGTGGTCCTCCATGCCGTCTTTCGGCCCAGATGCCACCAGGGCACCATGTGGCCTGCCTCATCCACCGCGGCTTGGCTGCTGGAGACCACATCCCTGCCACAGTCGGGAGTTGGAGGTTCAGAAGAGGTGGTCACCCAAGCAACAGGATCCCTGGCAATGTAGAATGTGCAGACAACTTCCAACAGGGCACGTCCACGACAGCCCCGGGGGTCGTCAGCATCCGGATCCAGGCGTGGTGGCACAGGCAGATGACATCAAGGCAGCAGCACCAGGCTCATCGTAGGAGGCGTCTGGACTTGGGACATACAACATCACAGGGGCAGGCATCGGCCGAAGGGCAGGAGGACCCCGGACTATGTGTGTCTTCCGCGTGTCAGCGGATTGGCCAGCAAATGGATGCAGAGCAGCAGCAGGCAGAGAGGGCACAGCTCACCATGGTCAGGGTGGAGAACTCCATGGGGCGGGCATTGAGCGGGCACATTTTCTCGAGGAGACTCGCAGGGAGTTGGCAGAGAGCATGTCGGCATCCCTGCGAGCCCTCGAGGACAAAGCTGTCATGCCGCGCGGCACTTGGCACCTGTGGAACCGCTGGCGGCGCGGACATTATTCTGCCGTGCACGCTGGTAGCCTGTCACGCCCACGTGCAGCTCCGCCCGTGCGTATGCGCGCTTACGCGGCCCGGAGTATAAAAACAGCTCCTTCCGGGTTGTGTACGCGTTGCAACGCTTCCGGTTTCCTCCGTTAGTGCTGTCTGCCTTTTTTTGCCTGCTCTTCCCTCGCTCACACTCGCTGCTGTAGTACCCGATCTCTATCGGGTCCTTGTCCTCTTCCCCTTGTCTTGCCTGCTGCCCCTTTTTTCCTTCTACTATTTTCCCTTCCTCTCTTCTCGCCACCCTCCTTCTCCCGTCCCTTCTCTGCTTCCGTCCTTCCTCCTTATCTTTCCCCTTCCTGTTTTTTTTCTCCTCCTGCCTGCCTCCTTGTGTACCAGACCTAGGCCTGTTTTCTTGGATTGCTGATTCTTCTGATTCGGATACCTTCCTCTGTGATCTCCCGTGTACCAGATCCCGGCCTGTTTAAGGACTGCCTATTCATTTGTGCTTCACCTATGGACTTGGTTCTCCTTGTGAGATTCCGTACTACTTACTGTCTACCTTCCTCCAGAGCCTCACCCTTTCTACCACGGAGTTCAGCTTCAGCCGACTGCATTCTCCCAGCATTCCAGCTCATTCCTTAGGAGAGTCACGCAGGTCGCTTAGGGGTTTTTTGTGCCTTTTGGCTTTTTCCCCTTCCCGGCGTTCCCGGGAGGAGGCACCGGAAACCCTTTTTGGGTGACACGGTGGCTTCCTTCCGTGGGCGCCCCTACCTACATAAAAAAAGGAGCGACCAAGAAGTAAAGGAAAGAAGGGTACAGGAAGAAGAGACTAAGGTGAGGAGTTAGGGGAGGGTGGTGAATCGGATTCTACGTTCTCTGGCGAGGATATCACCGATCCTGGTGACAAAAGCCCAGTCCCGCCTCCGGGACATAGACTCGGAATTCGATGATGCGCTGGCCAAGACTCTTGGTAAGAACGGTGAACCGTAGGACTAGCCCGCCGCCATTGTTTATAGTTAATTAGGCTTAGGTTTCCTTTTGTTTTATTTTTATTTTGGAGTCAATGGACATTGATCCACTTTTTGTACATAGTTGGATTTTGTAGGGTTTTTACTAGGTTTCATTTGGTTTTGGGATCATGGACCCTAAGAACTTTCATTGTCAATAGTACTTCAACTGAGGATTTTTTTCTTTTATGTTTTTCACACCCATGATGCAATGTTTTTTTTTTTATTTACCCTTAGGATTCCGAATTTTTGTTTGTGGACATGGACCACTTTGAGGATTTGCTTTTCTTTGAATTACCGTTTTTATGGATTCTGCATTTCATTTATGTTCACATTCATTTATTTTTCCTTGGCATGGTTGCTTTTTGTTTGGTTGATTTCTTTTTTTAATACATTTTCATCAGTTCACATATTTGTGTTGTCTGCTCTCATTAGTTTGGTGCATGTGTCAGTCGTCATTGTCTCAGTCATGTGTTGCTGCTGTGTGGCCATGTTGGGCATGTCTTTGGGTGCATGCATGTGTGCTTCTGTGAATGACATGCAATGGGCCCTTTACTGGGAAGTGGGTACAATGGATGGGTGTGGAGTTGCACTGTGGGGTGGCAGCGTGGGGTGGCATTTGGGTGGATATTTGTTACATGTGACAATGCGTTGGTTGGGTGTACATGAGTCGGGGGCCTGCTGGCAGGTGCCCGTCACTGGTGGGGGGTCATGAGTCGGGGGCTGCTGGCAGGTGCCCATCACTGTTGTGGGGACATGGGTCAGGGCCTGCTGGCAGGTGCCCATCACTGTTGGGGGGACATGAGTCGGGGCTTGCATGTGCATGGTGCCATGTGGGCTGCCTGCGGGGCATAGCCAGGGGTGTTGGGTGGTGCCCTGGGGTATGGGCTGCCTGTGGGGCATGTCCAGGGGTGTTGGGTGATCCTCTGTGGTATGAGCTGCCTGTGGGGCATGGTCAGGGGTGTTGGGTGGTCCCCTGTGGTGATGGGCTGCCTCCAGGGCATGGCCAGAGGTGTTGGGTGGTCCCCTGTGGTGATGGGCTGCCTGTGGGCCATGGCCAGGGGTGTTGGGTGGTCCCCTGTGGTGTGGGCTGCCTGTGGGTCATGGTCAGGGGTGAGGGGCTGCCTGCAGTGCATGGGGAGGGGGAGAGGGGCCACCCCACAGCCAAATCGCGTGAAATGCGCACTTGCGTACCCCGGAATACAAGTACCCTGCTCGCGCCTGCCAAATCACGTGAAAAGCGCACTTGTGTACCCCATGAATCACGCGCCCGCATGGTGAGGAGCCGCGTTCACTACCTGCAGGCAGCCCACACCACAAGGGACCACCCACACCCCTGACCATGCCCCACAGGCAGCCCATCAGCCCTGACCATGACCTGCAGGCAGTCCATCACCCCTGGCCATGCCCCGCAAGCAGCTCATCGCAACAGGGGACCACCCAACACCCCTGGCCATGCCCCGCAGGCAGCCCACACAACAGGGGACCACCCAACACCCCTGACTATGACCCACAGGCAGCCCATCACCCCTGACCATGACCCGCAGAATGCCCACAGCACAGGGGACAACCCAATACGCCTGGCCATGCCCTGCATAACTGGTGCTGCTGCAGGGTAGTTGCACCACACTTCGCCACAGCTGGTTATGGATGTTTAAATCCATTAATACACGGTGCATCAAAATGGGTTTTGGGGCACGTGGCTGGCGTGCGCCACTTCTGCGCTTGATTCCATGAATTACCCCCAGAGTGTCTCCGACTGGTTATGACTGTATTCTGAAGCTGGGTGTGGAAGAAAGGGGTCAGTATGAGTACATGAAATCTGCTTTAATTGCCAAGTTTGGCACGACACCTATTAAATACCTTAAAAGGTTCAGGAAATATAAAAAAAGAGAGAATGTGTCTTGGGTTGACTGGCTGAGTGCTGCGCATATGAACATGATAGGGCGGATTGATAGATACAAGGTGAAGACCTTTGTTGAATTGTCCCACCTTTAGTTTTGTGAGCATTTATTTTAAGCCTGTTCACCAAAGCTGCGTCCGTATGTTTCTGACCAGAACATTTTGGATCCCTATTAGCTGCCCAGGCTGGCTGACAAGTGGGTTCCCCACCATATCTCTCCTAAGGAACCCAGTGGGAAGGACAATGACAAAGAGAAAGGGGCCTCTCAGAAGTCTGAGGAGTCCCCCCAAGCATCCACAGTTCAGTAAACCTAAACCTTCCTCTCATAAGAACCAAACATCTAGTAGGGATAAGTATTATAGGGGTGGGAGTTAGAGTAGCAATTCTCCTGCTGCAAAGCAGGCTCCCAGTGGATCCAGTACTGTACCTTGCCTTCCTGGCACTTGTTGGCACTGTGGGGCTCTAGAACACAAGAAGGGTGACCCTAAGTGTAAAGGTAAGGAACTTGGAGTCTAGGCTGTCATCCTGACCTACCCTTGCTTCATGCCTGAGGTGGAAGCCACTGTCCTCCCCTCCTCTACAGAAATCACATTTTGTGCTCCTGCAGAGATTTCCCTAGTGTCCCTTGGGGTCTGAGACCAGTACGCAGAGGTACTGGCTGCTATCCCACAAAACACTCATAGATTTTTTTCAGAAGTGTCCCCCTGATTGGCCAGCCTTCTACTGGTTTGAGAGACACTGGGGCAAAATATGACAGTGGTGGACAGGACCCTGCTCATGCCAGAGGACCATGTAGATGGTCCTCTGAGAACTACCAGGTTAGCTGGTGGGCATCCCAAATTATCTCCTGTGGCCCTATAGTTACCATCACGATTGCAGACAACACAGCAAAGCTTCCCGTCCTGGTTCAGGACGATGTATCTGCCCACATTTTGTTGGGAAATGATCTAGTAGAGTTTAGGTTGATCTCTGATGTACTACCCCTGACGGCTGCTGCAGTCACTAGATCTCAGGTTACACTGGGTCTGACTGGTAGTGAGGTACCCAAGCCAAGGGGGAAACCCAGGGCAAGACAGAAAAGTTAGAAGGCCACCGCGATGAAGGGGGCTCCTTCTCTTTCCGCTGTTTCAGCAGCACCCACTGAGATTCAGGCTCTGGGCTGGCTGGGTCCAGCGGTAACCTGAGACTCAACTCCTGAGGGAGAAGAGGGAGAAGAACCAGAAGAGCCTACTGCGGGGAGGTGCTCAACCCAGATGATCAGCCCGAACTTCAATGCCTGCTGGCTGAAGGGGGCCCTCTGAGGGGGGGACTTCTGTAAGTGTCAGAGAGAGTGCCACTCTCTCGAGGGTCTATGAAAACAGACATAGGCCCAGGCACAGGGTGAATTGCCTAGGTCTTTCAAAATCTATTAGGAGAGTGAGCTCCTTTGTAGTGAGCCCACTAAGACTGAACATGGTACCCTCAAGAGGTTGCTTGTATCCAAGGTTTACAGGCCCTTCTTGTTGCAGTTGGGGCATGAGGTGCCCTTAGCAGGTCATCTTGGGACCAAGAAGACTAAGCAAAGGCTCTCTGCACATTTCTACTGGCCCTGAACAGGAGTAGAACTGGAGTCGCACTGCCGGACTTGCCCCACTTGTCAGATGTCTGGCAAGACTGGAGGCAGTGTTAGTTCCCCACTACAGCCTTTGCCAGTGGTTGGCACACCATTTGAGAGGGTTGGCATCAACATTGTCGGTCCTTTAGACCCTCCCACATCAGGTGGACACCGGTTTATCCTGGTCCTGGTTGATCATGCCACCAGATACCCTGAGGCTATACCCCTTTGGACCATTTATGCCAAGGTGGTTGCCAGGGCTCTCCTGGGCATTTTTACCGGAGATGAAGGCCCTAAAGAGGTGGTCTCTGACAGAGGATCCAACTTCATGTCTAGTTAAATGCAAGCGATGTGGAAGGAATGCGGCGTAACATATCAATTCTCCACCTCCTATCAATTTCAAACCAATAGTCTGGTTGAGAGGTTCAATAAGACTCTCAAGGGCACGCTGGATGCTTTGTAAGAACCCCTAAGGAGGAAATGGGATCTCCTCATACCGTGCCTGCTGTTTGCCTATAGAGAAGTACGTCAAGAGGGTGTTGGTTCTAGCCCATTTGAGCTTCTCTTTGGACATCCCGTCATGGGCCCCTTTGGCTTAATCAGAGAAGGTTTGGAAGCCACCCCTCCAGCTCCTGTCAAGCAGGTGGGGGACTATGTGTTAGGCCTCAGAAGAAGAATGACACAGATGATGGGCCAGGCATAAGCGAATCTTAGGGAAAGCCAAGAATTAAACAAGTACTGGCATGACATTAAGGCCTCACAAGTGGATTGGACTGCGGGAAGGAGATCCTTGTGATGAAGCCTACCAAACATCGAGCTTTAGCAGATAAGTGGACTGGACCCTTCCTAATAATCTCCAAGATGGGTGAAGTTATTTATCTGGTTGACATGGGAGTCCCTGGGGTAGCCCCTCAGGTGTTCCATGTTAACAGGCTCAAACCGTTCCACAGAAGAGAGGAAGTCTCATGCCTTCTGCTAGCTTCAGAGCAAGAGGAGGATGAGAGGGAGCCTCTTCCAGATTTCTAGCATAGCAAACCCTAGGATGGCTCAGTGGAGGGAGTACATCTCTCTCCAGATCTGACACCACAGCAGGAGAGGGCATGCAGGGCTTTGTTCTGTCAGTATGCCCCTCTGTTCCCACTGACTCCAGGCCTCACCCCGTGATGCAGGCACGAAATTGACACTGGTGACAGTGTACCTGTGAAAAGCAGATACTATTGGATGTCAGCTACAGTGAAGAACTGCATCCAGTCTGAGGTTGCCAAGATGTTGTATCTAGGTGTACTTGAACCCTCAACCAATCCCTGGTCCAGTCCTGTGGCCCTTGTCCCCAAGGCAAGTTCCTAGGCAGGTACCAAGGATTGGAAGTTCTGTGTGAACTACAGAGGAGTCAATGCTGTCACCAAAACGGACACACACCCATTGCCCAGTGCTGATGAGCTTGTGGACACCATAGCTGCTGCCAAATTTGTAAGCACCTTTGACCTAAACTCAGGCTATTGGCAAATAGCTCTGGCAGAGCAGGCCAAGGAAAAAACTGCATTCTCAACACCTGAAAGGCTCTAGCAGTTAGAGTCATGCCTTTTGGGTTCAAGATGCACCTGCCACCTTCCAAAGATTAGTCAACCATCCACTCAGTGGGCTGGAGGACTTCTGTGTGGCCTACCTAGACGACATTGCTATCTACAGTTCCACCTGGGATGAGAATTTGACTTATTGGATAAGGTGTTGCAGGCCTTGAAAAGGGTTAACCTCACTATCAAGGCCACAAATCGCCAGATAGCTCAGGGAAAAGTCACATACCTTAGTCATGAAGTTGGAGGGGGTTGATTCCAACCTCTCCCCAGTCAAGTACAGGATGTACATGACTGGGAGACTCCCACTACTCAAACCCAGGTGAGAGCTTTTTTGGGCCTCACTGGGTATTACTGGAACTTCATGATGGACTATGGAACCATAGCTGCCCCCCTGACAGCTCTGACATCGCCCAAGCAACCGAGGAAGGTTAATTGGACTGAAAACTGTCAGAGGGCCTTTGTTGGCTTGAAGGAAAGTCTGTGTAGGGCACTTGTGTTGTGTGCGTCTGATTGCAGCAATCCCTTTATTGTTCAAACTCACGCCTGTGACACCGGAATTGGAGCTGTCTGTTCCCAGTTAGATGACAAAGGGAGATAATATCCGATCATATTCTTCTGTAGGCAACTCAAAGCTAGAGTTGCCTACATTAGGTTGGCTAATGTTGAAAAGGAATGTTGCAGCATTGTTTGGAGCCTTAGGCATTTTAGGCTCTATTTTACAGGGTCTAGCTTCAAAGTCCAAACCGACCATAAGCCCCTAAAGTGGCTTTTGTAGATGAAGTGTGAAAACCCTAAAATGCTTAGGTGGTCCATAAGCCTGCAAGTGCTAGACGTCACTATTGAGCATAGACCAGGGAAGAGTCATAATAATGCAGTCGGCCTTTCCAGAAGGTATATTCACCGTCTGGATGAGGGTGTCCTTCTCGTGGGAGATTAGTCCACCCTAACCTCAGTCTGGGGGGGCGACTGTGATGCTGGAAATACATTGGAGGGACAGGGCCTCCATGTCCTTGTCCTGTACTCCCTTATCATGTGTGTTTGGTGTTGTTTTCTGCACAGGAGTCCCTGTACCCCTAGTGTATGTTTTTGGCACCTGTGTGTGGCCCACAGATCAAGATATGGGCTGGTGGCAGCTCCATGCTGAATTTGACAGGTGCTCTGAGTATCCTCCATTTTGGGATACCCAGGCCCTGCCATAGGAATCAGTGGACCTGAAACCTGTGGCCTCTTGGTTTCTATTACTGTTACCTTATTTTTCCGAAAGTCCTGGGAAGCCCTCACTCTGTCCCTTCTCCTGACTGGCTGTTGGGTGGAGGAACCATATATGTTATTGTGGGGAAGCCCAGGCCAGACTGGCTGGAGCCTTCCCAGTGACTGTATGTTCTGGGTACACCCTTCGGGTGGGACCTGTGTGAATAGAGTGTGTGACCAATATGAATTCTGTGTTATGGGTGTCTGGCTTCTGTGTGGATGACACAATGAATGTGACAGCCCTGTCTGAAACTGACATGAATGCAGTGTGGTGTGCTGAAAGGCTGGGTGCTTACCCCAATCCACATACCTTGTTATGGGTGTCTGGGTGGAAGTGAATAGGCTGAATGCGTGTGAGCGTGATTGGCTGCCTGCCTGCATGAATGCCCTTCTGTCTGATTGGTTGACTGAGCTTGGCTCAGCAGTCTGAATGAGGGACAGATATGTATATCTGGGGACCTCTCACATCCCAATTTGTTCAGAAGCTGAAGTTGAAACTTGAAGATGCTTATCCGTGAAGCCCGGCTGGAAGTAGAAGATTTGCTGCTGCTTTCCGTTGACGAAATCTGAAAGCTGTCAAGTCTATCAATGACTGATCCAAGAGAGGACCTGGCTAGCAGAAAACATCGTGCAGAAGCTGATCTTCATCGAGGCACCCTGAAATCCAGCCCCGAAAGGCTGTCAACCTGAGATGGGGTTTGTAGAGAAATCTTGAAGTAAAGCACCAGGACATCGAGGCTGTCGAAGTCCATCACTGTCGACCGGGGCTCGGAGGATTTCCGTATCTGCTGGAAACCTGTTGAGTCGTGTTGCCCAGAAGCGGGGACAGCTTGACGCCATGCTGCTCGACGACTGGAGCTGCAACACTCCACCTTTGCCTAAGAACATTGAAAGAAGGGCTCCCTTGCCATCACCATCAACCGTTTTGTCCACCGGAGAAAGTTGAGGTTGTCGACGACCGATGACAATCCGCCGGTGGGTATCCCGCCACCCGAAGTCCACAAAGATGCTGACAAGTTAAAATCAGAAATCCAGCCATGTTCGAGTCCTGATCATCAATGCCGACACTGACACCTGATGCCTGCTGCTGGGCCTATGTTCTCAATGAGTCCTATTTGCATCGAGGTGCACCTCATGCCTCATCTTCGCAGGACATCCACGGTCGATCATCAATGAGCACCACAAAGGTCGAACCAGCTGTCTCACACCAGAGTTCAGATTTCTTCAAGGAATCTCATTGCCCTGTGGCTCTTGCTTTAAAGGGAGTTCAATCTTGAGGGATCCATCGACGAACCGTGGAAGTAACTCTTCTAACTCAGGTACATTGGAGTAGTTGAACATTTTAACCAGGAAACAAGACTATTTAAACATTAATGGACTGGGCCTCTTAACCCTCTTTATTACAGGTTGCCCAGGATCCTCACCCAGAACTGTGTCTTAGTAGCAAGAGAACCATTCTGCCTTTGTTTAAACTAACATGCCTTTTTTCCTATGATTTATGCTGTTACCCATTACTATATGATTGGTATGCCTTTATAACTGTCAGCAGTTGATGCATTTTTAAAGGAGTAATAGTTACATTTGGTACCACATAGACCTTGTATATATTTACCATAATAGAATTGCCAAAGTACAAAGGCCCTCATTACGACCCTGGCGGAAAGCGACTGACCGGAGCGCCACAGCGTAAATAGCGTTTCCGCCATTGCACGAAGGAGCAAAGTGCGGCCCATTCCGACCCATCGGGCACGAGCACCACGCCACGGCGGAAGTGCAAAGTCCGCGATGGCGGAAATGACCCCAAAACGGCCCACACCGCCGCCGTACGGCGCCCTAGGTGCAATACCGCCACCCCTCTCAGCGGACACCGCAGTGTGCGCCCACCGTAAAGTACGGTGACCGGAAAAATACGGAAACGGAAGCTAAAACATGGGCCCGGAACGGGAAACATCCCGCCGTACACCTATAAAAACACTAAAACCACACAACCACTAAAAACACTACCCTGAGACACACCCCAACCCGTCAACCACCCTAGCGAAACCAAGTAAAATGGGAAAAGCAGCGAAGAAAGCGTGCGACCGCAAGCGGCAGGTCCACTTCTCCCGTGAGGAACTCACCGTGCTAACAGAGACCCTCCAGGAGAATGCCGCCGTCGTCTTCTCCACGCAAATGACCAGAACGGCACTTGCAAACAAGAAGGCCATATGGGCTCTGGTGGCACAGCGGGTAAGTGCGGTGGGCACCGCACCCCGCACCCCACAGCAATGCCGCAAGCGATGGGACGACCTGCGGATACGCGTCCGCAGCATACTCTCTGCCAACCGCAACATTGCCACAGCCACCGGGGGAGGTCCTGAATCACCCATCAAGTTGACCCCCTGGGAAGAAATCTGTGCCTCCACCATCGGAATGGAGAGCATAGAGGGAGTCGGAGGGATGGAGAAAGGAGTGCAGACATCCGAAGAATCAGGTAGGTGTCCCAAATAAAACAATGCCAAAACCACAATGTCCAATCATGTGAAGTACCATGCGTCCACATAGTGCAACAGAAACACATGTCCTGGAGAACGTCCACACACATCGGCCTGATAGCGCACGTTAAAACCCACAATAAATACATAAATAATTAAAAACCCCTAAAACACGCACTACACGTGCAGCAGGCACACCCTAACTGCAGGCTGCCAAACAACTGCACCCTCACTCCACACACAAATCAAAGCACCTCCAAGGCCCCGACCCAAATCACCCTCAGGTACCACCCCAATGCATGTGATACAATGCCATTCCAATTCCCACAGACCCATCAATAACCCTCGCCCTCCTTTACTCCACCACAGGGTCCGATCCAAACGACGAGCTACAGGACACCCCTACCAGCACACCTGCAAAGAGGGCCAAGACCAACGGCCAAAGACCCTCCACCTCAGCTGCATGCATCAAGACACGGCAGCAGCACAAATCAGGTGGCAGCACAGAGGAGGGAACATCAACAGGCACCCCAGCAGCCAGCATGCCCACAACACCACCACCACAGGTCCCCCCAATGGATGCCACAGAAGGCACTGCCTCTGGTGGCAGCAGCACCATAGGTGACACCCCATTGATGGCAGCATGCTCGGACACAGAAAACGGGGATGCCGAAGTCAGATCCATCCATGACCTGTCCCAATCCCCCTGTCTGTCCCATCCCGTACAACATGAGGATACCACGCAGGGGCACCCACAAGACGACGACTGGCCATCCCCCACAAGCCCTGTGGCAAGGCAACATGAGGACAACAGCCCCTCTGCGACACCCCCGCAAATGGCCATGGCCCAGCAGAGGCAACAGTCCCTCGACCAGTTGATCGAACAACAGCAGCAACTGGCCACACTCCTCAAGGGCCATGCCGATGAATGTGGGGGCACTAAGGCAGGCATAGAAACATCAACTGAGACACTTAGGGCAGAAATGGAGAGAGGCACAGAGACACTAAGGGCACAAATGGAGAGTAGCACCGAGAGCCTGAGAGTACAAATGGAGAGAAGCACCGAGAGCCTGAGGGGGGAACTGCATGCGACGTCCAAAGACGTATGTGCCGAACTTGCCGCAGTGCGCCGCGTGCTCACTGAGCTCTCGCAAACCCTTAGGGACATGCATGGACGTGAGCAGGCAGACACATCATCCGTTGCAAGTTCCGTCCAGGGCAGCCCCCAACGTAGATCTGGAAGGAACCTGCGCTCCACAGGCAGGGGTGCCCCTGATACCCGCAGAGGGGGCAAGCAATAGCGACAGCCCACTGACAATGAGCATCTTTGGACACTGGTGTTCGGGGGGGAGGTAGGAGGGTGGAGGGGGTGTGTTGGGCTCACTTGGGTGGCGGGTCGATAGGGTGTTCAACATGACATCACATATGCCATAAAAAGTGCACGATAAACCAATGAGATGTGTGGACATTGATCTTCGTGTACTAGGCCATCATAGGCGTACAGTCCATATTGTGCATGTCCCAGACACACGCAGTGCCACGAGTCCCGTGTCCATGTATCAGCCACCAGGCGTGAGTGCTAGAAGCATACATCAATGAGATGCTGACGAATGTCACGGGCCTCCGGTGCCTCGCAGGCTCCATGAGGTGCTGCCACATCCCCACCCTCATCATGACCATCATCAGGTGCTTGCAGTTCTGCGTCAGGGGGCATGGGCACATTTCTACGTACGCACATGTTGTGGAGCATGACACATGCCATCACCATCTTTGCAACCTTCTCATGGCGGTACAGGAGTGCCCCGCCAGACCTGCTGAGGCAGCGGAAACGAGTCTTCAGTAGGCCGAATGCCTGTTCAATGACTACACGGGTACGTGAGTGGGCATGGTTGTAGTCCTCCTCATGCTGGTCCCGTGGGTTCCGGACTGGTGTGAGGAGCCATCTCTTCAGTGGATATCCAGCATCACCTGTATGTGGACGAGAAACGTATGATGTGGAATGCCATTGATACGTACGCACACCCCCCCCCTTCCTGGCAGGTCAATGCCAATTCACATACCCCACATCATCATGCATGTAATGAGACTCACCGAGTAGCCAGGATCTGTTCCCTGCGTGTCGCTCCATGTAGCGTGGTATTGTAGAGTTCCTCAAGACCATAGAATCATGGGTTGATCCAGGGAATCGGGCACAACAATGTGTAATGATCCTGTTGGAGTCACACACCATCTGTACATTCAGGGAATGAAATTGTTTTCGGTTGCGGTACTGGGCCTCCATGGCATGTGGGACGACCAATTCCACATGGGTGCAGTCGATGGCACCAATGCAACCCGGTATGCCGGCAAGTGCATGGAATCCCACTTTTGTGTTGGTAATTTCCTGCTCCGAGCGTGGTAGAGAGATGTAGTCGTCTGCATGCTGCAGGAGGGCATCGAGCACTTGCAATAGTGTCCGTGAGAACAGTGGCTGAGAAATGCCATGCAACTGTCCGACTGTGTGCTGGTAGGTGCCTGTGGCCAGGAAGTGGAGTACAGACACCACCTTCAGTAGGGGTGGGATGGCGGTTGGGCTATCTATCATGCTGACAAGGTCAGCCTGTGTCATGTCCACAATGGCGGCTATGGTGTCCCGGTCCAAACGGTAGAGGGTGTGGATCTGCTCATCAGTGAGGTTGAACGGATGTGCTCGGAGGCGTGGGATTGCGGGCTGCCTGCGTGGTGGTAGTGGCTGTGCTGGCGGCCCTTGCTGGCCCTGCCTTGGCCTCCTCCTCCTCCTCCTCCTCCTCCTGCGTCTCCTCCGTGCGGCCGGTTGTAGTTGGCGTTCGTCCTCTTCTTGGAGTCGGAGCACTTGCAGTGCTATCAGGTCCCCCAGGGCCAACATCGCGAGTCCTGCCGGTAGCATTTCGGTGTGGTTGTGGGAGGAGACTGGCTGTGCAATTTATGTGTTTCCAGGCTGTATGGCCTCCACCTGTGGTGATTAATTCCACCTGTGCAAACTGCTCTCCCCTTTGGCCGAGCACGTCCCGCGCAGAACGCTGCAAATCGGGGAATGGCATCTTGCTATTGCAATCATGTATTTGTACCTGATGGCCGTGTAAGATTGGTTGATATGTTCATTCTGCTGTGGTCCCATAGTTTCACATACTACCTGTGCAGTCGCGAACAGACTTGTGAAGGGTCAGTGGAACGTAGTATTCGAGTTACGGTGGGCCCTCATGCAGCACTGTACCGAGTTGCAACGACGGGCGGGGCGTCCCATTTGTGGGTGAAGGCAGTTGCCATTTTCACACACAGCCGCACTCGATGGAATAATTAGTGATTTCAAACGGCCACAGGTGCCTTTTCGACGTGATGTTGCAAATGAGGAATTCGAAGGGCGGCGCTTTCGGTTTCCAGCTGGCGAGGAGATGCCCACAGGTCTGACTGCAAATATAACGTTCTCTTGTTCTATGTCCTTGAGACAGGGCCCATGGCAAGGGGGCAATGATTGATATGAATAGTTTGGGATGCGCAATAGCTACGTGGGCGATGAGGCCGTCCGTTCCCAAATACATGTTACTTCACGACACTGGAATTACGGGCAGGGGCACTGTGGATTTAGCAGGCTGCATTACGCACAGACTCAATGGATGTTTCTAATGTCATGTGAGTTATTATTCATGCCTTTTGATCCCGGGATGAGGGTATGATGAATGGATGCATGGGCAGGTGATTTGATACAGGGTTTGCCATGTACAGGGCTTCTTGGGATCTATCCGCCTCCCCTACGCTATGTGATGCAGGGCTGCCATAGTGGGACCATCGTCTATCTGGCCTTGTTGTGCCCTCCCTGTCTCGACGCGCCCTCAGACACTTGTGTCCATGCACGTTACCATTCCCATCTGATGGATTCTGTTTTGACAGACGCATGCACAGGTACACTCGTTTGTGATGATGTTTGCACCTCGATATAGATGGTCATGAGTCGCAAGTGGTTTTGGGGTGGTGATGGTCCTTTTGAGTGGGCTAGCATGCATATGGCTGTGGATTTCGTGTGATCATTGAAGTGAGTTGATCGAATGTAGTTCTGATGGCCATTCTGTTCTTGTTCTTTTCTTTTGGTTGACAGGTATCTCCTCCCCTTTTGCCACTGCCATCTGTATGCCACTCCTGCAGATGGCTTTTACTCCCGACACCTGCTGCTTCGTGTTAATCAGTGGAGCAGCATTACGATCTTATGGGACGATCGCCAATGGCCCACATGCCCTTACGCAGTACTGGTGGCTCGGAGCAACATTTCGGCCTTTCAGCTGGACTAGTGCCTCCCCATTGGGTCGGCCCTGCGGTTCTGTGCGCTTCCATGTTGCCTTTTCGTACGTGAATGTGGCTCTGTGTACCATGGGGGTACAGGGCGACACACAGGTAGTGGCTGGTCATTTCTTGCGGATGCAGCACACAATGGTGGTTAGTGTTGTGGAGTTCATGGCCTGATGGCTGTGTGGGCTTGGTGACTTTGATGTGCATTAAATTTCTATTCTGATTTGGCCCGTGTAGCGTTTTTCTTTGCAAGTGATGTGGCATGTGCCTATTTGGGGGGCGATGTATTGTGAGGAGATCTGCATTGGGTTCCTGCTTCGGGGTTTAGTTGCGTGGTACTGTGCTGGGCGCGTTTGCCTACGAAGCCCGTGTGGTCAGGGATGGGGGCTGGCAATATGACTGTTTGAATGTTGTCATGCTCAGGGGCGGGGGATTGGGTTTTGTGTGACAGATGCCGGTCAGCCAGGTGGACTGGTGGAATGATGTGATTTTCGGAATATTGCTGGTCACAGGTGCCTGTGTTTGCGTGCGTTTCTTGGTGGGGGACTGTGGTCGTGTCCATTGGGGTGGCTTCTGTATTCGTGCCATCTGTGCCCTGCAGCTACCATTGGCCCCTCTTGTGTTTCTTTTGTTCGTTGCCATGCAGGGGTGACTTGTACATTTCAATGGTTGCATTGTGACTTCATTGCACCTACGGGGGGTTGTACTTTGTGGGCAGGGAGCGGTGTACAGGCACTCAGTGGGGCCGTTTACGGTTGATTCGCGATGCCGTACTTCTCGCCATGGCGGATTGGTACATTACGCCATGCCTGATGGCGTTAGGTACATGTCCGCTAGGGTCGGAATTGGCGTACCCTTGCGCCATGGTGGTCTTTGCGGTTTGGCATGGCGCGCGCGCGCGTGCTTGGTGCAGTTAGCGTTGGCGTTCACTACGGTGTCGCTAATGGCTTCGTACTTTCCGGTGACGGGTCATAGTCGCAACGAGCGCTATTCGATGGCGGAATTGCATTTCCGCCATCGTTTTCCCCTTTCCGCCAGGGTCGTAATGAGGGCCAAAAGTGTGTTATTAATTGATGTTTATATCTTGAACATTATGTATGTATAAAGACCTGTGTTAGAACATAACATAGTGTGTGGACATCCTTTGTGGGGGGCTTGGAGACTACACTGTACTTAAGAACCAGCCTGCATTACCTCACGAGAGCTTTTGCCTTGGTTGCTCGTCCATTGCTACCACAATAGAGAACCTTGGCTGGGGTGCTGTGCTTCTACTCTGCCATATGGAGGGCAGGGGGTAGAGATAAACCCCCTCTAGTCTTTACAGTAAGTAATGCTCATAAAGAACACTGTCTCAAGATCTGAATAGTTGCCCCGAAACAATTCTTCGGCTGTCAAGTCAGTCAGTCTATGCCGTTCTCGTACTGCAATTACTGCTCTCCATGCCCTTCTGTATTGTCTGTCCCATGCAATACTATTTTTTTATTTTATTTACTGTGCATTTGTTAGGCGCTTATACAGTAAGTCAATTCTGTTTCAAAGCACCCACAGGTCAAGAGGGAGGGAACATGGAATTGAAAACAATATTACAGTGGAAGGTAAATGACAAACCTACTATGTGTTGTGAGTATTTAGAATGTGCAAGTGCAGCGAGAAGAGGGGATCTAGAGGTGAGGGTAAGTTTTGGAATGTTCATGCTCGTGGGTGAGCAGCAGATGAAGTGCATAGTATGGTAAGTGCTATGCGGTCTGGATCCATATTGGGTAGAAAGTGCAGGCCTACAGGAGTGAGGCCGGTGGGTGCTGAGGCAAGTGCTGAGAGTTAGGCAGAGGCTGGGGCGATTGGGTATGGGAGGCCACGTCCAAAAAGGGATATACAAGGGCCCTGGCAACAAATCACAGTGACTGTGAGATTATCAAAGGAGGGACAAGGGGAAGGACGTGGTGAAGAGGAAAGTCTTGAGGAGTTTCCAGAATTTGAGGAAGTCCTGATCAAGACGAAGAGGAAGGGAGAGGTTGTTCCATAAGAGGGAGCCAGCTGAAGAAAGTGATCGGCCTCTGGCCCTCTCTTTAGAGAAATGCTTTACACAGAGGGAGTTGGTGTCAGAAGACCGCAGAGGTCTAGAGGGAGAGTATTTATTTAGAGAAAGTTGCAGATTCTTTTGTCTCTTGCTATAACTGTCTCCAATTCTAGTGGAAACACCTTTCCTTCTTCTTCGTTTAAGGTAATCCCGGGTCTAAACAAAACTTTGTTGGGTGATCAAAGCAGCTTCTCTGTATCCCTGGGAGTCATGATAATAGCACTCCCAGCTCATACTGAAATATCTCAGGATCCAGGGGCACCCCCTCTGTACAGTCTGGCCACAGAATTAATGAATAAACTCTTGTTCATTCATATAGTGAATTCCTGGGATAGAACACACTATCCCTTGCTCAGTGAATCAGATGATCATGTTGACATTGCTCATTATGTCCCTTCCCATTATGCTAACTAGTGTCTGCCGGGAATATAACAGTAGCATGGTAAATTCATGATCCCCTATGGAAATTGGTAATTTGTCAGTGAAAGGAACGAAATATGTTGCCCCAGATAATCCTTGAGCATTCATGGCAATGCCTGACATAGGGTATCTCCCCTCCCTAATACAAAATCTAGTCACCCAGATATCTATGAGAAAAGAGAAAGGGCTTCATCACGAGTTGGGTGATAACCCCGGCGGTATTACCTCTGGGGCTATTAGCCCTACCGCCAAACCCCTGGCGCGATTAGCGCCGTATCACAGGTTTGGCTGAACGGTAAGTCCCCATTCCCCATTGGGCCCATTCGGGAATTTCCCATTCCCCATTGGGCCCAATGGGGAATGTTCGGTGCTATTACCGCTGGCGGTATTACTGCCAGCGGTAATACCACTGAAAATTGGCAAAATCGCAGAAGATTTTCCCCCAGCTCAAAGTTGGGGGTAAATCCGCCACGCCTGTGATTTGGCGGACCCTTAAATGTGGTGGTAATAGCGTTACCGCCGCATTTAAGGGTTACCGCCAAACTCGTGACGAGGCCTAAAGTCTTGTCACCTCTGGTTACCCCTGCACGTGGCTACTTGTATGGGTCGGTGTAACAGATAGGCTTGAACACATCAAGTCAGTCTGTGGTCTGTCCTATGGTGAGTATAGAGTCATCCCCATCCCTGTAAAGGGACTACCTCCCACTACAGTGGCTCCCCTGAGTCTCTGTATGAGAGTCTGCATTGTGGTGTCTGTGTGCCTTGTGGCTACAGTGTTCTGCTGCGCCGATGTTTGTGATGCTCCTTGTGGTGGCTGTGTGTACACCTGTGCCTGCAATGTGTACGTCATGGGCTGTTGCCTGTTGTGCTGGTGCCATTTGCGGTGCATGTGTCTGCATCTGTGTGTGATCTCAGGCATAATAGTCGGGGTTGCTCAGCATTGTATGTCTGTGCGTATGTCCCCCCCGTTCTGTTGTACTCCCACACTGCTTCTACACACTCTCAATATGTGACCTATCCATCCACATTTCCAGCACTTTATTGGACTTCCCATGGGCCTGGGCTATCTGCCGTTAGATCCATCTCCACCTTGCTGCGCTGGGTACCCCTTTCCTCTTCCCCTGGGTATGCCTCTTCTTCATCGCGGCCAATAGCTAGTGCTTCCCCTTCCTGTGAAACTTCCCCCTGCAATTGGCTGTTCATTCTGTGTGTTCTGAGCAACCACCCCCTCTCCGCTTGTCAACATCGCCCCTTCCATTGTATACTTTGATAATTGTTTCGGAATGTATTTTGCTCCTTCCTGCTTGCTTTCCTCGCATTTCTTTCTTGCATTCTCCTGCATAAGCCGGCAATAATGTACAATAATCAACTGAATTTCTGACCATGGCTTTGCTCTCCACTTTTTTAAAATGTGTTCTGTACTTGCTCTGGTAACCACAGCCCTAGTATGTGGTAAAAGAGACCCACCATTTTATCCCATCGTTCAGGCATCTCGAGACGCCAACGTTCTTGTATCTGTTGAATTTACTGAAGTGGGTCTTCGTCCTAGCAAGGTTTGGCTGCCATAATTGCGCCTATGTGGGATGTATCTGGCTACTGTACCCTGAGAGCCTTCCATACGGCAGCTCTGCAGTTATTAAATGGCACCTCATTGTGTGCTGTTTCCTGCGTTGTCACTCTGGGATATGCTGCAAGTTTCCAAACGTTGTCAGTTACCTCCCAAGAATGTCAGATGGTAAACTCTTCATGTCACCTGCTGCCAGTGTTGTCCCTGCTGTCAACTTTTCTAGTTCATGAATCCATTTCCCCACTCCTGCAGTCAACGATGGCAACTTACATCTCAATTTTCTTTGTCCATCTGTTGCCATGGTATATATTGTGGTTGTCCACTACCCTTTTCTAGCAGCGGGAACTGCGTCACCTCCACACCACTGTTATATTTCCCTATGTCTTTTGTAACTGTAAATGCCCTCGTCAATCTAGTCCTCTTTCATCCTAGTAATGCTATCAACTTCTGCACATATGGGGTAACTTTGTCTGCGCTATGCAATATGCCTTTGGAGTGCTCACGGTGCCACATTAGGTTCTAGCTTTCCCTTTTCCATATCTTTTTCTTCGTCCCAGGATGTCTTCTGCTCTGGGCTTGCTCCCTCGGAGCAGTGATGTGGCCACCTCCCCTCATCGTCATCGCTCTCCCCTGCTTCCTCATCTGACCCCATTGTCTCTGAACTGTCATCACTTTCTTCACCCTCTTCGTCTTTGAAGTTAAGCCTCCTCAACATGCTTTTCCTCTGTTGTATCCCCACTGCTCTGTCCAGCGAATCACTCCACTGCCCATTCGGTAGTGACAGGTTCCTGCTTGCCTTACGGGCAGAAGAGCTATCCCTTCTGTTCATATACAGTGACCCGAGCTGTCTCTGTATTCCCACTTCCTCGCCAGCATCTACAAATCTGGATCCTGTCATTAATTCCTTTATCTCCTTAAGGCTTCACTCTCTTCTTCTCTCTCTCTCTCCCTCGCTCCTTTCTTTTTCCTCTCTCTTCTTCCACCCTGCGACAACGTTCTTTAACAAGTCTCTCCATCACCAGTTTTCTCATCTCTCTATTTGCAACTGCCCTTTGTTTTCTTCCTCAGCCTTTCTCATCCCCTTCTCCTCTATTTCCTTCTGCCTTTTCCTCTTTTCCCTTTCCTCTCTCTTCTTCACTTCTACTTTCTCTGCCTCTTTTCTCAATGGCTGCTGATCCTTCCTCTCCTTTTCTCTTCTCCTCACTTCCTCCACTTCCTCTGCCCATTCTCTGTCTTTTTCGTCCTCCTTTTCCTTTTGTTTCTCAACTTCCTCCTCAATGTCTTTAGGCTCTGTTACGCTCTGTCCGCCTAGTTTGTGCAGTGACTGTCCCCGCACCCACTCATTTGGCAGGACTATCATCTCGTTGTGCCCTATGGATCCCTGAGTCACCTTGTCACCCCCAGTCAACTTTGCTTGCTGGTCACTGCGCTCTTTGCATTCATCAATCATAGCCTCTGTGTTCTTACTCGCATCTTCGCTACCATACGCAGGAGGTGCATAAATGCTAGTAGTGTACCCTGCTACAACTTTTAACTCTTTCAAGGGGTAGAATTCCTGGCCCCCTGTTGCTGGGTCGTTGGTTTGGGGAGGAGAAGGAGGAGCCGTGGGCGATTTGACACCCCACATCATGCTGACTAAGCATCCATTCTCTCTTGGGTGGGTCCTCTTCTGTGTACTCAAACATTTTCCATAACTCCAAAATTGCTAGACTGCTACTCAGTTTCTTTCCCTTATGTGCAGTATGTAAATAAGTGGACATCTGTTACAGCACAGATTTCGAAATCCTGCCCTACCGAGGCCATGGATTTGCCCTTTTGCCCTCTGTATTGCGGGTCCATTCCATGCTATACTTGCATATTTTGCCTTGATACCATGGAGGAGACTTGCACATGTGCTTAAGGGGTGTATCCCCCATGGTGGCATGTCACTCTCTGACTGCCGATACTTACTTGACCTCAAATCAGGATTTTTTTACACCCTTCAACAACATTAGGTTCAATGTGTCAATTACTGTCAACAATTAATTAACCTCTCCAAAGAACAATAATTTCCAATCTATTCCACCAGCCTCCCTGGCCCACCAACACCAGCAAGGGCATGTCCCTCACAACCCCAATACTAAGCTCTGCCCTCAAAAGGCCAAGCCACAACTCTCCAGGAGCTCCTCGTGCCCAACCCAAATTGGACAACAACCTTCTCATTTTTTATAACACTTCACCACCAAATTGCTCATCTTCAAGACAACACCTTTTCCATTTGTTTGTATTCCCCCTTCACCAACAACTCTGTGACCCACTGCAGGCTGTCGCCTTTGCGTCAATGCACTATGCCCTATTAAGAACCCTTACGTGACATCACCAACCACGTCCATGTAAAACAACGTAAGTACTTAAATCTGTTTTTTATTATTTTCTGTAAATTCATAAGGTGCCACCTTCTGCAACCTAAGCTGATGCCTAGCCACAGGGAGTCATCTCATCATCCGTAACCTAACTAATGCTCAGAAACAGGGAATCTCTCACAAAAACAAACCACGACACAACACAACAACTTCCCCCTCCACTATTTGTCAAATAGTTGGATTTATACTCACACTATGTGGATCTGCTAAAGCCCTCAGGCACCGCCACTCCCACAATCTGCCACACTGCTTTCCTGTCTTTTCAGCATCCCACGAGGAGCAGGCAGGAATTTCAACAAGGAGACTCCTGATGGCTGTCTCATAGTCTGGTCCTCGCGGGTCACAACACAGCGGGAAAAAACAGTATTGGTGCCTGGGGTCTTAGCGACCGTCCTCTGCTACCACCTGAAGACAGATGAGGGATTTGTTAATATCCCTAATTACAAGCAAGAGGAACTGGGCCAGAGGAAATCCCCTGTATTCAAAAACAGAAGAGTCCAGAAATGTGACAAATATTACTGTTTATTTAACATGTCTATTAATCACAGAAAGATTTCCAGAGGATACAATTCAAAAGTTTGGTATCAAGGTTTTTTATTAGACCTGATACAATTTAAGTATATGAAACAAATCATGATTTAATCTGCACTTCTAGCAGCAATATACATAGCAGGAAAAACTTTTTAAGAACACATCTAAATGATAAAATTCATACTATTCAATCGTCAAAGCATTCACCCACATGCATCCGTCAAACAATCCACTCATACCAAGCACCAGTGAATATACAATATAAAATGTATAAAAGAATTTCATGACATATAATTCATCAGAAAAGTTTATAGAAAGAATGTTCAATCAATATGTGAGGCCACAATAGATAGTACCAGTGGCCAAACCATTGAGATAGGTCTCAGAAGTCTCCAACCACGACCTCATCCCAAGTTTCACTCAACCGGTTTCGACGTATGTACTTTATTGTAGTGACGTCTTCATCAGGAGTAAAGAATTAACATTCTACAGAAAAGAAAGAAAAGGGAAGCACAAATTCATGAATTCCCTTTGCTTTGATGACAACGTAAGATGATATAAAAACACCAATTCACAAAACATATATGACATCATTAAAAAAGATCAATTCATTAGCAGAAGGAACAACCTGCTTTCAACCCGAGTAGAATTCTCCGGGTTGAGACTGAGGTGTCAGACAGAAGAAGTGCTACCATCATGAGTTGATGTCTTAAAGTCAGCATGAAACCATGTCATACGCAGAACTGATACCAAGTTATTGAACAGATTGTTTGAAATATAGGAGAACGGAATATTAACCGTCTCCAGCTCAACCAAGTAATGGAGGGTGAACAAGAAATACTGGCCTCGTACTTACTGCATCTACCAATTTTAGCATATATGAATTAGCCAACTGAGAAAGGGAGAGAAGATGACTGGCCTAAGCTTTGAGCTTTAAAATGTTAGTCACACACTTATTGCATCCACCAATTTGTGGCATGTGTGTATTGGTCAACTAAAAAGGAGAGGGAAGAGAACATGACTGACCATAGCTTTGACGTAGGAAGGCTGTTCATGACTTCCTTTGATCTTTGACTGGGTCCACTTGTGTATGTTAGTTGACAAAGTCCCAGGGATGAATCCTGCAGACAGGGATGCCGAGTGCACAAGAAATGTTCTCACCTATAAGGTAGTGATATATATGTAAATAGGTTGCACCCCACAATGTCAGTCCAAATTTGTAAATTTGCCATTCTTACCAAGTGTGTCCTGTGGATGACACAAAGCAGTAGGCAGATATGCGGCTGCCCATGAGGGTCCGAAGTAGGCTATACAGATGCTTGACGTGCCTGAATGGTGGAACAACAGGCATTTTATTAGCCAGAAGTTTTGGAGCATTCTAATGACACTGATTATCCCATGTGTTATCGTTGTAATATAAGCAGCAGTTAACCGCCCCTGAATCAGATAAATTAATAAGGACCCCGACTAAAACGGGTCTCATCTCATGGGGTAAAACCATGCTCGGTTCACCCATAAATAAAGATGAACTTAAATGCAGTCTTGGACACGAATTCCCAAAAGACAAAGCACCTCCAATTGTTGTAAACAGTATATATTCTATCTAAGCCTTGAGTGATCTGTGAATTAATAAACTACCGGCAGTCAAGGACTAAAGACACACCCAACTTGCAGCGCCAATTCAAAATAACATGTAGGGAATTGCAAATAAGTGCAACCCCAGTTACTATGGGAATGCCTGTTGTCCCTAGACTTTAGGTGGTCTGATGATTAATAAACCTCCCTTGATTTGGAAGTAGCCTCTAACGCTACACACGCAGCATGAATTTACTTACCTCAAGGTACCAAAGATCTTATTCCACTCGCAGGCTCCAGGAAACGAAAACGTTCGGCAGCATTGTGTTTGTCGCGCTACGTGTTCCAGACGTGTTGCCGGCGCTCGCGAGTGGAATACCATCAACTCATGATGGTAGCACTTCTTCTGCCTGACACCTCAGTCTCAACCCGGAGAATTCTACTCGGGTTGAAAGCAGGTTGTTGCTTCTGCTAATGAATTGATCTTTTTTAATGATGTCACATATGTTTTGTGAATTGGTGTTTTTATATCGTCTTACGTTGTCATCAAAGCAAAGGGAATTCATGAATTTGTGCTTCCCATTTCTTTCTTTTCTGTAGAATGTAAATTCTTTACTCCTGATGAAGACATCACTATAATAAAGTACATACGTCGAAACCGGTTGAGTGAAACTTGGGATGAGGTCATGGTTGGAGACTTCTAAGACCCATCTCAATGGTTTGGTCACTGGTACTATCTATTGTGGCCTCACATATTGGTTGAACATTCTTTCTATAAACTTTTCTGATGAATTATATGTCATGAAATTCTTTTATAGATTTTATATTGTATATTCACTGGTGCTTGGTATGAGTGGATTGTTTGACGGATGCATGTGGGTGAATGCTTTGACGATTGAATAGTATGAATTTTATCATTTAGATGTGTTCTTAAAAGGTTTTTCCGCCTATGTAAATTGCTGCTAGAAGTGCAGATTAAATCATGATTTGTGTCATATACTTAGATTGTATCAGGTCTAATAAAAATCCTTGATACCAAACTTTTGTGATTAATTGTTATATTAATACTCCCATCCATAGTGTGGGGTCCCCTGTGTCCTTCAGAGAACATATTTAACACGTCTAAACAGGGATCAAGTTATGGAAAAAGCTTCATTTTCGAGTACTTTCTCATCATTCTCAGGCTTGTCCTGACCTTTTCATGCACTGTGATGTCATAAAACAAAGGATACATTGCACAAACCTATGGTAACACGGGATTGGTTAGTGAGGTGAACTACAAATGGAATGTGTATGGGGTTAATAACCTTATTGGCTAAGCTGTTTCTGGCGACTCCTCCTGTGGCCACATCCTAAATGACGCAACAACAGGTATGAAAGGTTAGAGCTCTGTCATTGGGTCATGCAACAAAGTGTGAGCTAGCATTGAAGGTGGGTAGGGATTGATCATCAAGGGTCTTCTCAGCCGTGGGGCTTTGCACCAGCCCTTGAGCAACTATTCAAGGTGGTGGGAACAGGCGCAAAGATGCTGCTTTTACCCAACAAGTTACTATCTACGATCCTCTAAGCCTAGTGATAGAACATTAAGCTTCCAACCTGGTATTCCTGTTGTATCATCTTGTCTTCAATTGGATGGGAACGACACCTTGTCTGACTCGAATGAATAGGCTTTGTCTTCCATGTTCAAGTCATGCGTGTAGAGACCACAAACTTAATTTTCTTCATTGCATTTATGAGGATTTTCAGCTTTTATTCTTGCAGGTCTCCTATCTCTTCTGCTAATGTGAAACTGTCCCTCTCCCGTTGTCCTTGGCAAAGCTGCGCACAATGGCTGCACTGTCAGCCTGGTCTGCGCCTCACAGCAAAATCAGCATGTCAAGCATCCATCTGCATTCTTAAGTCCTTTCAGTGTCTTCCATTCATTAAAATGTGGCTTTGGCTTCCAACTTTATTTACATGACCGTCCGTGTTAGTTGCATTTCAGCATCAGCATGCAGTCCATATGTATTCTTTTGCAACTTGCGGTTACTGCACAGCAAAAGTATGTCCTTCATTTAGCTAAATTGGTCATAAGCATGCGGCACATCGATGAGGCAGAAGTAGGGCCAGGAACGATGAGCATCTTTAATTTCTGTGACGTCGAGATGAGGGCAGGACTGGTGCAACGAAGTACAAATTTAGGTCTCCCTGTTCAATGTCACTACTGCTGGAAAGGTTTAACTGAATGGATTTGGCAGTGGCAACCATTGGGTTATATCATTTGGGCAGGATCCCACACCTGACACCATAAGTTGTGCGGCGATGTAAGGAGGCTTACCAGGATTTCTCATTTGTGATTATACTTTTATTAAGTGGTTGAAGCAAATAACCTGCCTCTCCCTATTCTAAACGTGTTATCCCTGCCTCAACAAATAACAACTCTGGTGCTCATCCGGATGTAAGTCAAAACAAAAACTACCATCCTCTGTCCAAACCAACTACTCTATCCCTACCAATAAGAAACAAACAAAAAGGGGTTTCAATGTGCTTCTTAGTACAAACACCAGGATCCTGGTGAAAACAATCCAGTCTTAGGCTGTTTTAACAGCACTCTCTTTCAACAGAGGCGGGTTTACTGAATACACAGAGACCATGGGAATGAATCCCTACTCCCTGGTCTATCTGGAGGAATCATTAAGGCTATTCCTGGATGATCCCTTGCACAAGTCTTTAAAAGGCTTTATCAACTCTTTGTCTTATACTTGACTCTTCAGGGTTTGTTGTATCTTGACTATTGAGTTGTCTGCTCCCATACAGTTCTTGGCCTTCTTGGTATCATTTAGGTATATTTATTTCACCAATGTGACAAGGGAGTTCACTCCTGAGGCACTCTTCACTTTGATAACGTTTGCTGTCACCACGATACTGAGGGAGATTACTGCAGAGAAAGACTTGACGCTTGGTTCTCTAGGCATCACTGCTGTGACAAGGTTATCACTCCCGAGGAATGCTCGACTCTTGGTTCTATATGTATCACTACTGTGACCAGGGAGATCACTCCTGAGTAATACTTGACTCTTGGTACTCTGTGTATCACTACTGTGACAAGGGAGAATACGCCCAAATAATACTTGATTCTTAGTTCTCTGTGGATCACTACAGTGACGAGGTGGATCACTACAGAATAATTATTTGACTCTTGATCTTCCTTGAATACTTCCCCAGACCCTACCTGGGTCTCCTGTTACTCCCGTTCCTCTGGGGTCTCAGTTCAGCTCACCTTCCACACTCGTTCCCTGCCTGTTTCTCTTTGGCCGCTCCAGTCTCGGTGCGGCTCCGTGGCACCTTTCAGTTTGTGGCAGACTTGGCACAGGTTATGTACTGCATGGTACACCTCCCAGAGGTTGCGCAACCACCAGCTTTTTCACAATGGATGTTGAAGTCGGGTCCATCCCAACTCACAGAGAGCCTCTCTTCCTGATGCCTGAGGTTCTCTCTCCCGAGGACCGACTGTTGCTCGGTAAGTCCTCGTCTCCGTGTTTGAACTTCCCGGGATGGTATGCCAGGACGACAGCTTCCCTCTTGTCTCCTCCAGCTTCCCAGTTCACTTAGTCCTTCCTCAGTCTATATTTTATCCATCTGGAACCGCTCCAGCATAGCGTCAATCTCTGTCGTCACTGTCTCTGATGTTATCTTCATTCCTCCTTGGGGCCATCTCATCACAGTTTTTTCGCAATCTCTTTTACTGTGAGTCTGTATGTTTCTTTGGTTCTTCGTCATTTCAGTCCCATTCAAACTTGAAGGTAAAACAGGAGAGATTTAACAATAATTTCATATTCTCTGTAACATAGGTCACATAAGTCACATAGGTCATAGTTATAAAAATAACAAATATACGAACATTAACTTTTGTATTCTTCAAAATCTATCACTCAATACATTTTAATTTACATAAAAATATCAAGTTCAGATGATTCTAAAAATCTAAGAACAAGTTTCAAGCTTCTAAAAGTAGATTTCATTTACATATAGATATGTTAATCCCAGATTTCTCAATCTGAAGTGCTTACAAAATGACAGATGCTAATAGTGCAAGGAAGAAGGCTTAGAAACCATAGTCACCCTTTTCACGATTTAGAATTACAATTTAATTCAGCCACGGACCATACCCTATATAATGCAATATGTAAAGAGTTTAAAGGTGTATTTAAACAAAATTGCCAGAAATGTGTAGTTGTTATTGTAGAGTGTCGATACACATATCCAGCATATAGACAACGATGCAGCTGTTCTAGTTTTGGGCATTCAGTAAGTATATGTCAAACTGTTTCAAGATTATCCTGATCTTTACATATCCTACAGTGATGTTGGTTAGCGGTAAAATGTCACTGTGCTCCATAAGTGGCTCTCACTGGTAGTTGGTCAGCTCTCTTCATTAGCCTAAACATTTGCCCTGCTGGGCTGGAGCATCGAATCAGATAAATATTTGCGGTTTAAGATAAGTATAAAGTATACCTTCAATGTATTGAATATTATGAAGATCATATATAATGTTCAAAGTTATTGACCTAGTCTTTCTTCTGGAGTTTCTTTTTAAAGGCGGTTTTAATAGCCTTATAACGTCCACATATGGAGCAATCTATGACCCAATTCAACTCCAAGAAGAGTTCTCTACACTTTGAGTCATATAGGTTAGATTTTTCCCCATTCTGAATTTGAATTATATCAGTCCCTATAATACAAAGCATATGCCTCGCAGGGTGACATAAAGCGTTAAATATACCCTTGTTGATGTAATATAATACCTGATAACGATACCAAACCCAATTCCAGCGACTATATTGGATCGGACACTTGCATGGCAAGCATAATACTGTACGCTAAAAAAAGCCTTCAATCGTCTTAAGCCAGGTTATACTCTTGATAGCTATAGCTTCCAAACCATACAACACCACTGGAATAAACCATTGATTATAAAGCATTAGAAAGCCCTTGCCCTTTAATGAATAACCAGCATAGTGAATGACAAAAACTACGAACTAGCATGGCTATCTGTTTAGCTCGTTGGATTTTCCTAAAGATTAAAGAGTCATAATTGCTGTTACTGTTTATTTCTACCCCAAGGGATTTATATGAGGAGGTGTATTCAATTATTCCCCAGTTAAGGACCATTTTGGGTCGGTTCACTTTTTTGGATGAGAACAACATGATTTTGCCTTACTGATATTAATATTCAGATTTAATTCATTAGTAAAGTGTCCTAGTTCTTCAAGCAACAATTTAATTCCTTTAAATATGTGGTCCACAATAGCTAAATCGTCGGCATATAACAATGCCGTTATTTTAGTCCTGTTAAATCTAGCTGGACAATTAGCACAATTTTCCAGGAGCTTTATCAACTGTGCTATGAAGAGATTAAATAAAAGAGCTGCAAGCGTACATCCTTGCTTAAAACCTTAATTAATTTTGATAGGATCAGATAACCGCCTTTCATTATCGAGCCGTGTCCGAGCTATGGTGTTGGTATGCAGTTTTACTATAATCTCCACTAGCCATTGGGGACATTTCAGTTCAGTTAAAATCCCCCACAGACGGCCACGATTGACCTTATCAAAGGCAGAACTGAAATCTACATATGTTACATAAACAGAAGGGTGAGGATGTAGTTCTGCTCGGGTGGTGATAACAATAATACACAGTTTCATATCCAGATTGGGAATGAGGGGGCGTCAGTAAGATCATGGTTTCGGGGATGTCGGGTTTTGGGAGGTCCCTCACAGGACAGGGGTCCTTATCCCCATAAGGAGAGTCTCCCCCTATGAGGTCCTATTTTCCACCACCCCTCGGGGACTGTTGGGTAGCAGCCACACCTCCTTAGCATCATCGGGGAGAGCTACCTTCTGGGGAGAAGTGACGACATCCCGTGAATCGTCAAAGCGGTTAACGGTAACTAATCAAGCTATGTTGAACAAGGTGTGTTTTTCTGCTGTTCTTAAAATTGCATTGTGAAAGTATTTGGAAAAATTGCATTGTGACACCTAGGCCTTTTTTCCCTCTATTCAGGACTCTCAAACTTAGGTGTGTTTTCTCCTGTTTGTAAAATTGCATTGTGATAGTCTTTTAAATCTGAGTGTCTGTCGTCTTGTCCAATTGTTCAACTTGTGTCACCTCTCTGTCTTGTCTGCTTTCACCCTGTCCTGTGTCCCTCCCTAGTTTTCTCCCCTTCCCTCTCCCGTCCTCTTTTCTCCTCTCCCTCCCTTCCTGTTCTCTCCTCTCCCTACCTACTCTATGGTGCTCTCTGTCTCTCCTATTTTCTCTAACTGCTTCTCTATCGACTATCCTGCTCTCTTCACTAAATCTGATAGGAAGAAGTTTAAAAAGGACATCCTGGTCTCTAACCCAGGCCTCCCTATCAGTGACACCTATACCAGTGCCTCCTCCAGGCAAACTTTCACTGACATCCTCTTTGTCGTTCCCTCATCAGACCTATGGACCCTTCATATGATCTCTGTGCTCACCCCCTTCTCCTCATCTCCCATTAATGGTGGCACCCGGTGGGAGGCCCTCCTGGCTTCGTTCCACTCCTCTAAGGTCATCATTAATATTTATGGGAATGGTACCGGCTTGGTCCAAGGCCCTCAGGCCAACCTTCTCCTCTTCGATAGACACTTCCTGTGCCTCATCAATTTCCTTTCTTCCCCCGCTGTCCCCAATTCTCCCTCCACAGCTTCCTCGCCCCCCCTGCTGCCTCCTCCTTAGATACCTTTACCTCTCTTCCTTCCCTTTCTGGCCCCCCTCGGCATTCTTCTACACCTCCGCAGGGCGTACATCTGATCTGTAGCCCTCCCCAGAAGATTTTCAAGCCGGCAACCTTCTCCATATTGCCACTCTTAACTCTCGCTCAGCTGTCAAATACTCCTCTGACATCTGCTGCCTTCTGGAGGAACTTGACCTCGATGTCCTTGGTCTCACTGAGACATGGTTCACAGCCAGCTCTGTCACGAGCTTTGACACTCTCCTCCCTGATGGATACAAGATCCTCTCTGTGCCCAGGTCTAACCGTTCCGGAGGGGGTGAAGCCCTGGTCTTCACTGAGTGGATTCCTGCCTCTGTCATTCCTACGCAGGCCTACCCCTCTTTCGAATGCCTCGTCTGCAGGCTCTCCCTCTCTCCTAGCCATTCCCTTACTGTAGCTACCATCTATCGGCCACCTGGTCAGATCTCCTCCTTCCTCTCTGAGTGGGCGGACCTCTCCTCTTCCCTCCTGGTCTCGACCATTTAACTCCACCTTCTTGGAGACTTCAACATCCACCTGGATGCTTCCTGTCCTTCCTCTGGACTCTTTTGCGATCTTTGCGTCTCTCTCTCACTCTCTATTCTCCCTTCTGGCCTGACTCACTCTGCAGGGCACACTCTGGATGTTCTGATCTCCTCAGACCTTCCCCTTTCTATCCCTCTCACCACTCCTCTCTCCTGGAGTGATCACTTTCTCCTTTTCTCCCAGCTCACCCCAAGCCAACTCCATCACTGCCACCCACCTTCTCAGTCATCCAACCCATGAATTGTGTGTCAGTTGAGGCTTTCGCCACCACTTTCTCACCCCCCCTCCCACTTTAGCTGACTCACACCCTGACACAGCCCTTTCCATTCTCCATTCTGCTATATCTGATACTCTCGATGTTCTTGCCCCTGTCACGAGGATCCGCCTGAAGCCCAAAGCTAAGTGCAACTCCTGGTACAACTCAGACCTCATCACCCTTAAACGCAAGTGTAGCGTGGCTGAGAGGAAATGGCGTGCTTCATGTACATCCGCTGACAAACTGGCCTGCCGCCTGCTCCAAAGGCTATACCGGCTCTCTGTCCTCACCAAGAAGAGAGCTCTTATCAAAGGCTGCATCTCTGCGGCATCTAACAACTTTGCAGAACTCTTTAAAATCTGCAAGGAACTGGCCAATCCTGCCGCAGTCTTTACCTCTCCTGTCTCATCGCAGGCCCTCTGAACAGCACTGGCTTCTCATTTCATCTCTAAAACTCAGGACATCCTGTCCTCTCTCTCCTCCTCTCCCCTTCCTCCCTCCACTCCCTGCTCTACCTCTGGCCCTTCTTCGGCCACCTCTCCTCCCTCCTTCTCGGCCTTTCCCGTGTTCTCCCCAGACAAGGTTTCTAGACAAGTCCGATCTATGAAAGTCTCGTCAAACAGGTTAATCCCTGTTCCTCCAAAACCATCAAGGACCACTTTGACTCCCTGGCTCCTGCCGTAGCCGTCTTCTGCAACCACTCCTTCACCACTGGAGTCTTCCCCTCCCCCATGAAGCACTCCCTTGTGCACCCTCTACTTAAGAAACCCTCTGCTGACCCATCCTGCCAGGCTAACTATCGCCCAATCTCCATCACTCCTTTCCTGGGCAAACTCCTGGAATAACTGGCCATCTCCCAGCTCAATCTTCACACTGAATCTGTTGGGTATCTCCATGATCATCAGTCTGGCTTCAGAGCTGCCAGAAACATGGAAACTGATCTCCTGAACATTTGTGAAGACCTGGTCTCCAAACTTGACTCCAACACCCCCTGTGTCCTCATCTTACTTGATCTCTCTACTGCCTTTGACACGGTGAACCATGCCATCCTGCTCAACCGTCTTCGTGATAACCTGGGGATCACCGGTCAGACCCTGGCATGGCTGACTTCTTTCCTCTCTGATCGACCCTCCCAGGTTCAACTTGGGTCCTTACTTTCCTCTATCTCTACCTGTGGTGTTCCCCAGTTGTCTAACCCCTCTCCCTGGTTGTTCAACCAATACCTGGCACTTCTTGGCCACCGCATTGCTGCGCTCTGTCCCAACTTCCAGTACTATGAGGATGATACTCGGCTCATTTTCAGGCTACCTTCGGCCACCACTTCTCTGTCCCTCATCTCTGACTGTCTGTCCGCCATCCAGGAGTGGTGTGCCGCCAATGATCTCTGCCTTAATGCATGTAAGACCGAGATTCTCCTCATCGGCACACCCGCACCCTCCTTTCCTATCACTCTCTGGCCGACCTCCCTTGCCCCTCTTCCTGCTCCCATCTTTGAGGCTAAAAACCTTGGGGTCATCTTCGACTCCACACTGTCCTTCTCTCCTCACATCTTTGACGTCTCTAAGAAGTCACACTACTTGCTGCACCTCCTCAGAGGTATTCTTTCTTTCCTCTCCTTCCCCCAGAAGCTCACTGTCTCCAGAGCTCTGGTTGTCTCTAGGCTGGACTATAGCAACAGCCTCTTTCTAAATCTGCCTGCTTCTACTCTCCGCCCTCTGCAACTCATCCAGAACAGGACAGCGAGACTTGTCCTTGGCCTCAAGCCCAGGGATCGTATCTCTCCATGACTGAAATCTCTGCACTGGCTCCCAGTGGCTGTGAGGATTATGTTCAAAACCCTCTGCATTGTCCACAATGCCTTCTAGGGACTGGGGTCGCAATACCTTCAACTCTCTCTTCCTAAATTTCTTCCTTCTCGAGCTCTTCACTCATCCTCCTCCAACTCCCTCAGGGTGAGTCGCTTCTCCAAGCAACAAGTTTGTGGTAGATCTCTTTCTTTGGTTGGGGCCTCCCTCTGGAACAGCCTCCCTGAAACTTGAGGAGAACCATCTCTGGTTCCGTAAGCACCTCAGAACCTTCTTCTTTGCTTCTGCTTTCTCTCCTCCTCTCCCCTGCTGAAATCCTGTCTGAAACTGAAACTGCACTGGTTACCTGGCAACCCCCGCACTTGGAGACTTTTTTCTATATACCTACAGTCCCCCTACCAGCACTTGACATCTGATGTCTGCACTTACACTTGCCATCAGCTGGCCGTTTTTTCTATTAATTGATTTATTTATTATTTTTCCCCATGTACTGCACTGTTCCCCTTCTCCTTCTCCCATCCCCTGCACCTGTCCCCTTCCCCCATCCCCTGCACTTGCATGATCTGAATGACACCTGGCCTAGTAAGATCGCTGTCTCTGTCTTTCCTCTGTTCCCCTCCCTTGCCTCGTCGCGCCTTGAAACACTTGTGTATAGGCGCGTTATAAATGCCATATTATATCATATCATACCTCACATTAAATTGCCCAACTATCTGTACTCCAATGCAAGTGTTTTAGGGGGCGCTTAATCGCCATCTAGTAAAGAAAACTGAAAATATTATAACAACTGAGCCCATTGCTGCAGCTTTTACCAATACAGGCCATACCGTGTTGACAATGTTCAGTATCCTAAAACACATACAAAAATAAAAGAAATACATACGGGTGAAAGCAAGCAGCGTCATGTTTTTAATTAAATGTAATACGAACATGTTGGTGTGTTTCTGTTGCATAAGATATGCCGGATAAATGAAAAGGGAGATTTGAAACAGAATTGACTAACTGTATAAACGCATAATAAATTCACAGTAAATAAATACAATTAAAAAGATCTGGAACTGTACTGTGGGAACAGAGGTCAGAGGATACGTGTGTGAACTATGCAGACAAAAGTCAAAAGGAAAAGTATTTTAATGTTGATTTAGTGACATGTTTAAAGATGTTGCGTTTAAGGTCTTGGACAATACAATAAATGTTTCATCCACGAAGGGTGTAGACAAAAGAAATATAGAAATACACTAGTTGGGATAATATATGCCCTGCCCATTAACTGTCTACAGAAAGGTAATATGTCTCATGGAAATATTGTATTGTCTGAGGGGGACAACACACTACACACACATGTAAAACTCCTGGTGAAGTTCAAAGCATATGATGTGGAATGTATGTTGATAAACATTCTACACCATAAATCCATTTGTACATATCTGATCGATATTTCTTGTAGGAGGATGGATTGCCCCTTAAATTAAAAATGTGAGTTTCAGGCAGCATGTAAGGGAGACAAATGAGATGGACCCGCCTGTAAACAATTCGATGAGCACTCTTTAAAGAAGATGGACTGTGCTCGGATTGGGAATTACACAACATGTATGACGTGAAAAAGATACCAGTTCAACAAGAGCTTGTCATTTGGGAGACTATGCAAACATGGAGACCTGCGACTGAAGTTAAAGACCATGCGAGATTTGGGGCACATCCATAAACATTTGACAACAGGGAGCCATTTGCAAATATTGAATCAAAGTTCAATTCTAAAAGTGACAGATTAGGCCGCACATTTAAAAATGATGGTGTGTCAGAAAGTGTACAGGGGAGACAAAAATAACCCATGTCAAGAACCCATCCATAGAAAACTGAATCAAAACAATGCGCAGGCGATGCACAATGCACAGGAGATGTACTGTGTGCTGGGGTTGGAAAGTTCATTCGTAATTTCGTAGACAAATTCGAGTGCAAATATAAAAGAGGAACAAAGGCAGGAGGCTTTCCTTTAAGACACACTTCCAAAAGCCTCAAGGGAGTCACTAGGCCATTATGGTTGAGTGAAATAAGAGGCGAGACTGGGGAACTATGGAAAGACAGATTTCTATCACTACCTTATAAATATGCTATATCTAAAACGTTAAAAGAAGTGCAAGTAATTCTCAAATCTCTCTTTTTTTAGGTTACACTGAGACAGGTAACTAGGAAGACAACAGCGCAGGTATTAGTTCAAGAATACCTGATAAGGATAATCAACGTCTAGATATGATATGAACAGATAAGCAACAGTGGAGAGTAAAAAGCTGGAGACTGATGTTCCATCCACGATCACGAAGAAAAATAACAAAACCTGATATACTTCTTTGCTCTGTAGCAGGGCATTCAGTTGACGCGACTGCTCTTCCATCAGCCAAGCTACGCAGCCAGTGCAGCTATGTTGTCTTCATAAGCCATTGTGAAACAAAGCTTGCATTAGCACCCTGCAAGGGTGTGCTGGCCATAAAGATGCTCTGAACACGGGCTGTGTTGTTTGGTACAAGCCCGTGTTCTGAGCAGCCTGGCTGGTGTTAGCAAGTGCACCCTTCCCTTTCCCACTCCTACTTCCCTTCCTCCCCCTCTTAGCACGCGTGTAGTTTCCTATGTGGGTGCTAAGAGTGTGTAATTTCAACAACAACAAAAAAGAAACTTGCACCGCACAGTACTTTACCAATTCCGTTTCGTTGTTGATGACGTCACTGCCATCAACATTGAACACAGACTTGGGAAACAACGGCGCTGTGCTGTGCAGCGAGGTATGTTTCTTTTTTTCAAACTTACATTAAACCATTCTCTTCGCATGGGCCCCTAACTTGGGTAGCCGGCCATTACCAACAGGGCCGACCCGCCACCTCGGTGTATATCGCCACATTAAATCTGCCAGGTCTATCGCCACATTAAATCTGCCAGGTCTCCGTACAAGTGCTTGCAGTCTGCCTCTTCCTCTGGGTTTGCACAGCTGTGGCTAAGGTGTGTGGCAAACGCAAATTGGTCGATCTATAGAAGTGTTTCTCCTCAAGGTGGTTGTGCTAGTGTGAGGGAGCTGAGTGTCTGATCTAGTTCATCCTGGCTCTTCGATGACCCAAGTGCATCGCTTTTAACCACATTTCTAGACTATCATTTAAAGGGATTATGCTGTGGAGCACCTCACACCGCCACAGGGTGATAATACAATGGGCCTCATTACCGGTCCGACGGTAACCCTGCCTGTGCTACCGGTGGGGTTGCCGCCGGACTGTAATAATTTACTGGCGCCTGACTTCCCATTGCCACCGGGCTATTACAAGTCCGGTGGACAGGGAAGTCAGGCGCTGTTAAATTTTAAGTCCCCATTCCCATAGAGTCCTATAGCACTCTATAGGAGTGGGGACACAGAAGTACCGTTAGCAAGGGTGCCGGTGCTTCTGTGAAGGGTTTGCTACCGTAACCGCTGCGCCCGGCAGGGTCAGACCTGTCAGGCACAGCGGCCACGGCAGGCAAACACGTAGTTTGCCGGTCTGGAAACAAGGGTGCCAGTGAGCTCAGCAGCACCCGTTCTTCCGGACGGGCAACATTGTAAAGAGGCCCAATTTGTACTTCACAAAAGCAGCAGTCCATAGAAATGTAGCGCACTAAACAGCGCTGTGATTTACACTTGCGTGTGCAAATGAGAGCTTGAAGAAGTGCAGGACTACATACATGGAGAAGTACTTGGATTTCAGGGCATAGGATAAATTATGGAAATGAAATATTAACCTGTTGGTTAATTTCAAAATAAAATTGTATGCCTGAATTTAATGTAATATTTGCTTCTAGTTTGTGTCGCATTGTATGACGTCGAACCTTCAATATTTAAAACATGAAATAAAAGAAGAGACTATACCAATCATCTGAGGCTAAGAATACTGATAAATGTCCCGAAAAACACTAGGCTAGAAATAGTTTGAGAGAGGGCCAGTAAAACAATAGTATGCTAAACATGAATTAGACGTAGATGATTTTGTAGCGTGACCAATATATATGGGTGCTAATGTTATGGGTCAAATGGCACATGAGACAAACCTACAATATTTCGGGAAAAAAAGTGTATGTTAAACTGTATTTCAAATTCTTAAAGAAAATTGGTGTTAAGTCATTAAGATGTGCACATTTTTGAAACATGTGATTACCAATAAAATTAAAATATGTTTGTTCTAACAGAAAATTATAAGCAATTTCTCTCTGGTAGCATAAGCTTAAGCGTTGACACCACAGTGGTGCCTTCATTTATTTGTTTATTTAGGAATTTGAGTGGTGCTCTTAACTGGATATTCTGGTCCCACCAGAATCTCAAAATCACCCCTGAATTATATTTCTGGGTCTTTCACATGTAGAATTGAGAGAACCTATACGTTTTCATGTAGGCAGCACTCAGGTAGGGGGAGGAACCTGAAAGTAATACATGTAGGTGGCACTAGGGAAGAGCCTGAAATATGCTCACTTCGGCGGCCCTCAGGTGAAGGGGAGAACCAGAAAAAATCTCCTGATAGCCTCTCCTGGCCCTATTGAAAGGTACCTCTCTCCTTCAATCATATCATTTTACTATAGAAGGACCTATGATGAGCAGGACTTACTTATTTATTTATTCACATTTGTTAAGCGCACATCAGCCCGTAGGCATCGTGGCACTGGTTACAGTGGTTACTCAGATCTTAGTTACACATAAAAATACAGGAAGGCGCAGAGGCACTGCTGCGCTGGTTACACTGGATAGACATACATACGGTGAATTAGCAACCTGGCATTGTGGTCCAACAAATGTGCTGTGACAAGTGTGGTAGATGATAGTGCCGGAGTAGCGAGAGAGCTGTGGTGGGTACTAGTTTAAGAGGGTTGTTTTCAGGTTTTTTCAGAAGGCATGGAGAGAGGTTTCGGCTCTGAGGGCGGTGGGGAACATGTTCCATAGCTTAGGGGCAATGTGAGGGAAGCCTATTCCTCCTGCCTTGGCCCTATTGATTCGGGGCACTGTGAGTTGGTTAGTGTATTCTGATCTGATGGGCCTTGTTGAGAGTGTTCTGGATAGCGTGTCTGATAGGTAAGAGGGTGCAGTGAGGTTGATACATTTGTAGGTGCTAGTAAGTATTTTGAAGGTGATACGGTCATTGACAGGGAGCCAGTAGGCTGATTTTCTTGCTTGTGTAATGTGTTCTCTTTTGGGTATGCTAAGAGCTGCTCTAAGAACGTTATTCTGAGTAATTTGGAGTTTATGTATGTTTTTCTGGAGGTGCCGGCTAAGAGGGCATTGCAGTAATCCAGCTTGGCACCTATAGTGGCTCTGGCAATAGAGAGGCGGTTGTCCTTAGTTAGATAAGGCTGTATAGCATTGATAAGTTTAGAACTCAGTGCGGAGGCTGAGACAATAGCACTAATTTGTTTGTTCATGGATAGTGTGGCATCAATGTGGACTCCTAGAGTTTTGAAAGAGTATAGAACTGGGATGACACAATTGTCGATACTGAAGTTGAGATAGGTAGAACCTAGTTTGGCTAGGGTGGCCTTTTGACCAAGAATGAGGATTTCTGTTTTATCCCCGTTTAGGCAAAGCCCATTCGTGGCCATCTAGGCTTGGATTGTAGAGTAAATTTGCTGAAGGGTTGTTGTGTCTTGATGATAAATCCCGGTAAGGGGAATGAGCACCTGGGTATCATCGGCATAGTTTGTCTATGTGATCCCAAGTGCATCCAGTTTATCAAAAAGAGGCTTTGTGAATATTTTATACAGAGTAGTGTCTGTACAGGAACGCTGTGGGACACCACACTGTATGATAGTGGGCTCTGCATTGGCTAAGGTTGAGAACACTTTCATAGCTCTGCCTTCTAGGAAGGAGGTGACCCAAGTTGCCGCGTGATTGGAAAAGTGTGCAGCATGCGTGGGATGATTGGTGAGGGTGTTGTGGTTAACCAAATCAAACGCTGCGGAGAGGTCAAGGAGCAGGAGAAGGGCAGGCTTGCCCTTGTCAAGGATATTGCTGATTTGGTTTTTAAGGTCCAATAAGGCGGTTTCAGTTCCATGTCCTTTTCGGAACCCTGACTGTCTCTTACCTAGGATAGAGTTGGTTTTGAGGTTCCGTTGGATTTGTCTGTGAGCGGCCTTATCAAGTATTTTAAGAAGAAACGGGACGGTTGTTATGGGTCGATAGTTATTAGGTTGTGATGGGTCTAGCGTAGGTTTTTTCAGGAGCGGGCGTACCCAAGCCTCTTTGAGGCTATCAGGGACTATGCCTGTTTCGAATGAGGCATTGATGAAAGCGATAAGAATGGGAGCGAGTTGTTCAGCGCATTCTTTGATGATTTTTGGTGGGCATATATCGCCCTTGCATTGTGAGGGTTTGAGATTTTTGAGGATGTCTGTAACATCAGCTTCCGAGATTTCAGTAAAAGAGAATTTGGGAAAGGTGAAGTTTCTGGGTTTGGGCAGGTTCTGCTTCTGGCTGCTCTGCTTTGGCAATGCTTTGTAGTGTTCTGAGATTTTGTGTTGGAGGAGATCTATTCTTTTTAGCATAGCAGCTTGTATGCTGGTGCACCAGGCGTCGTCTTTAATGATCTTGTCAGTGCCTAGGGGAGGTGCTGTTAATTCTTTAAAGATAGTAAAAAGTTCTTTAGTTAGTTTGGGAGTTAGCACAGGTTATTCGGTTAGGTGTGCAGTTATATTTTCGAATGTAATCATTTCGAAAGTCAAAATGTCGAAAATATTATTTCAAAAATATTAATGTCGAATAAACAATAAGTCGAATTTTTTCTACTTTTTCGAATAATTCTACATACAAGGTAAGTTTTACAGCATATTTTATTAAACAGTAAAATTGGTATATAGTTAATTATAAATACTTAAACTTGTTTTATGTTTTAAAAATATAATAACATTTTTAATTACAATAAATATTTTATTTAAAGATACTACAATAAATATTTTGTTAAAAGATAAATAATTTTTTTAAATAATTACAAGTGTATTGGTGACTTGCAACTTGGAATAAATAGTATCTGTTTTCAGCGCTAGATGGTGCTATTGAATAACAAACTGTAATGTAGATTTTGTTGTTATTTGTTAAAGTTCTTGAAGTAACGCTACGTTGGCATTACGTTGACGTAGGCGCCATTTTTAAAGTCCAGTTCGTATCCGCTTTCGTTCCGTTCAGGTCTCCGCGCTGCAGGTTCCTGGATTTTGTGTTTCTGGGTGTTTTTTTTCGAAGATTTCCTGGACCTGATGGATTTTCTTTTTATCATATGGATTTTTCCTTTTGGATCGTGGATTGGAATCGGGTCTCCGTGCTCTGGCTTCTTGGATTTTATCTTTTTGGATGTGTTTTCTGTTGGATCGTGGATTGGAATATGGATTTTTATACTTTTTTTTTTGCTGCATCTAGCTTTTTCACCGTGGATTGGGATATGATTTTTTTGTTTTTTTCCTTGGCTGGCGTTGACTTTGATTATGGATTTTGACCTTTTCTTCGGTGGATATCATTTTTTTTTCTTTGGACTGGGATATGGATTTCGGAATCATTGGACATGTTGTATTGGCGTCATTGGTTACTTTGGATTCGCTATGCTGGATCGTGGACACTTCAAACTGTGAGTTTTTTAACATTTTAAATTGTATGCAAGTAGTTTGTCTTCGTGGTTAAACTGTTTCACTATTTGTTCAATTTTCTGGTCATAGTCCCGGTATTTCCTTCTTTTTTAACGGGTGTTTGCAAGTGAAATGCTCTGAGATAGTCTAAATTCTTGATGCGATTGTTCACATATTAAGTCTTTTAAAAAGTGCCACAAATTTGGGTTTTTAGTGTTAAAGTTCTTGTTAATCCTGTTGTGCCATCCTTCCAACATATTGTTTGTTTTTGGCCTCCCTTCCATTACGGCATTGTAGCAATTCCACCATTGTACATTATATTTAGGCCTTCATCTGTTGCCATTTCGTGTCAACTATCCCAACCAAGTGCTTTCCATATAGTCCATTAAGTCCGAATTTTGTTCTTCATTATTTTTGAAATATTCACTGTCGATTAAATGTTCGTAAAATGTTATAACGTTTTCTTCCTTTACAAAGGCTAATGCGAATAGTTTTTTTTACATTGTGTTGATATGTACTGTCCTCTATGTATTTTGTGTGGAGTCCTAGTTTCTGTAGTTTCCTCCAAATGGCCTGTGTGAAATGGAAAAAACATCCCTGTATGTTTGTCTCTTTTTATACTGATGAGAATGCCTTAATTTGAGCCATTTCAAAATCCATTATAATATTAGTAGGTTTTGTTTCTGGTATGGCGTCTCTAATTTTTTGAAATACAATTTTGTAGGTATCTTCCGTTTTTTTGGGCATCAAAACATAGATTAGGGGTATTAGATGGCTATTTACGGATCCATGTATAGTAAAAAAAACTGTTGGAAAGGCTGGGGGCATGTTTTGAAAGTCGCGTCACTTTGCCACATTTCACACTCACCCAGTTGTTTGTTGAAAATATTTAAAAAATGTCATCCTTTATTTCTAATGTTGCGTGATGAAAATGTTCTCCTTTTACTGTTATTTTAAATATATCAGGGATGTTTATATTGTTGTAATTTCTTGGTGCTGGCAGAAGATTTTCTTTCTGTAGTTTTGTCCTGTTTACTGCACGTTGCATGTGTTTTTCTGCAGGCATTTGTGCCGAGATGTGCAATGGCATTTTGTTACCGGTTCTAGCATTTACAGACCCGCTGGCCTCAGTAGGGTTTTCTACTGCTTTTCTCTTCAGTTCATTCAGAGTTTTTTAAATTATTATACTAGTTCTGTCAGGAAGATGGTTGTGTTCCCCTTTTAATTTTACAACAGAAGTCTCAGTTATTACTCTTCGTGTACATTTTATTTTCACATATTCCGTGCACTTCCAATATGTTCTTTCATTTTTGTGGGATTCTTTATTATAAACATATCCATTGTGAATTAGCTGTTGTCCTCCCTTCTGCGAAGTTACATACTGCACGTTCTCTGTCATTTTAAATCTAAAATAACAAAAAAAAACATTTCACTATTTCTGTCACACATTATATATAGTACACTTTTCGAATTGCTATTTAGTTATATATTTAGTATGGTAATATTACCTGTATTTGCCTGAAGTAGTTGCACTGTTCATCCTTTAGTCTGCTGTGACCTTGGGTTCTGTCAGGTAATGACGGCTTGTCACAACCGTCATCTGTTCCTCAGTGTTTATGTAAGGTTCTTTACTCTTTGCTTTCATGTATTCGTTTAACCCTTACTCATCGTCCTTTTGTGTGTTTTTCGTCATTCATAATGTGTTATATTGATGGACGGCGAGACAGTTCCGTGGAAGGGGGTTTGGGGTGGGAGAGTTGGGGCGGGGGAAACCCCTCCCATAAAAACGTTACTTTTTCTGACATTTTACATTGGTATTTTAGCATTGCCTTTTCGATTTTTTTTTTCGACATTTCTTTTTCGAATAAGGGTCTTTTTCTATTGTATGTATGGGATTTCGACATATTTACATTCAACATCATTTTTTCGGTTTGGTTATTATAAGCTTCCGATTTAGCCTTGAAAATAGTGTCTTTGACCTTTTTAGTTATAGATTGGAAGTTAGCTTTGGTGGTGTCACATGGGTTGGTCTGCCTTGCTTTTAGTGCATTACGTTTGGAGTTGCACTGGTTTTGGAGCTCTTGCATGAACCAAGAGTTAGAATGGAAGGATTTTTTCTCTTTTTTATTTTCTAGTGGGGCAACAGTGCTGATGGCATTGGTGAGCGTATTTTTGAATAATTCTGCTCGGACATTGGGGTCTGGTGAGAATGGCGGTGGATTGTTAAGACAGCACTGATGTTTTTGGCAGTGAGTTTCTTTGCGCTTCTAGCTAAGGTGGCAGGTGCTGCTCTAGTCGATTTAGCGCATGGTGTACATGGGATGGTGAATTGTAGGCAATTGTGATCTGTCCATGGGAGACAAGTGTTAGAGACAAGGGTGGAGTCACAATTATGGTCTATAACCCAGTCTAAGATACGGCCTTTTGTGTGAGTGGGAGAGGTGACTTTCTGAGTAAAGCCTAGGTCAAGTAGGTCCTTAGTGAAGGACGTGGCCGTCCTGTCCTTAGGGTCATTGAAACCTAGATTGATGTCACCTAGGACTAGTGTTTTAGTAGATTTTTTAATATTATCCCCTAGGAGGCAGGTGACTTGATACTGGAAGTCTGTAGTGGCTCCTGGTGGACGGTAGATGACATGGATATTTATGGTGCTTTTGGAGATAGAGCTAATTTAGCTGATAGGATGTCTGCATTCCCTTCTCTCTGGTGGGGTATGGGCCTAATGGAGATGTCCTCTCTGAAAATTAGAGCTACTCCCCCTCCTGTTTTATCTGGCCTGTCCTGTCTGAGGATAGAATAGCCTTCCGGTAGTGTAAGCGTGATGGCCGGGCCTGAGGCTTCATGAAGCCAGGTTTCAATTATGGCTATTATGTGTAGGTGTTGGTTGGTGATTAAGTCATTCACTTCTAATGCATTTGCACTGAGAGAGCATGCATTAAGTAGGGTACATTTGTAGGGTAACGGCTGGCAATTATTTCTGATAGTATGTGAGGTGCCTGGTTTCGGTGATGAGGAGTGTTGTTCAGTAGTGTTGTTGGTGGCTATTTGGTGATGTACCTTGATCATACTAGGATTACCGACTGTTGGGCACTGGTATTTGTCGTATGCTCTGTAGGAGGTCCGTGACCATAGGCGGGAGTTTCTTAGATCTATAGGATTAGGTGTGGTGTCAGTGTTCATCGGGCGGGTGCACGTTCTAAGTCTAAGTTGCTGGAGTGATGTGAGGGTGTGTGCGTGGCTGAAAGCAGAGTGCGTTGGATCGGACTAGGCAGGAAGTTCATGATGTTGAGGTTCCAGCTGCTAGTGTGGATATAGCTGGCTAGTTCTGATCCGTGCGTGTTCTGTGAGCTTCTGAGTAAGATAAGCACGGTGCCTAGCATGCATATGAGAGGAGCTAGGGTGTACATGCTGGGATAGATGTTCCAATCTTATTCGAGCTGTGCAGAGAGTCGCGTGTGAATCTACTTAAAGCAGTCTATTCCTGTGCGTGTAGCATATGGTGCTATGATAGTTGGCGGTAGGGGAGGACTGACCCTAGTGGCAATGGCAGAGATCCCTAGAGTCTGCGTGTATTTACAGTATGTATATTTCTAGCAATTGGGCTATGCAGTATGGGCTATGTCAGGTGTACTTAGGCAGTAATGTTAATCTAAGCAAGCATTTACTGAAAGCATTTGGTAGATAGTATAGTTAACGCGACATTTCTATCAAGGCAGAATTTACGCAGTCAAAACATATATTGAGTGCATATAGTAGATAATACCGTTAGAGCTGTATTTCTATCAATGCAGAATTTAAGCAGTCAAAACATTTACAGAGTGTGTGGTGCGAGGCTCTCCCGCATATCGCTTTGCGAGACAGATAGGGCGGCTAGATATAACTAGCAGGAATCGTGAGAGGAGGATACTGTATAGTTCATCAACAGATTATAGGAAGATGTGCATGTAAGCAATGGCATTACATTGCATGGCAGGACACAGTGGTTCTGAGTGTATCGCTTTGCAGTGAATATAGTGTCGGTGTGTAGAACGGTTATTGAACGAGTCATTCAGGTCACATAGGATGGCTGGTGGCCCTTGTCTTATAGTGGGCGCAGTTACTGTGTAGGCAGGTGTGTCATAGAACGTGGTTACCTCGAGCAGAGGGGGGGCAGCGGTCAGGCCCCAGGCTCCTAGGGCTCCGACAGGCTCGGGACAGGCAGTGTAGCCTTTGGGCTCGTGCCTTGGAGAGGCGTGCCGGCTTTCGCCAGCCGGTGAATCAGTACAGAGTAAATAGGAGGCTCCGGCCAATCCTATCTGCCTCTGTAGGTTGAGATGGTGAAAACAGATGAGGGTGATTCAGGAAGACGGTGCGGCCATCTTATAAGGGGAAACCTCGTGGTTGAGCTAATGTGCTTCCAGCAATGCACAGGCTGGATGAGGGCGCACGGCTAGGAAACACTGTGTTAGCCTGATAATGAAGGAATGGCTGTAAGTGGCGCAAAGTCAGGTGCGCGGATTTTGAATTTAGGTGGAATTTCAGACTGTCTGAAAGTGAAGAAGAAGGGGTCCATGGGCTTACCATGGGTGCGGAGGCCATCTGGTGTGGGCACTGCTCCTGCAGCTTCTAGGAGCTCCTGCAGCTTCTAGGAGCTCCTGCTCCACGGGCTGCAGCGGTCGATGTGCTCAGGCTCGGGACAGGCAGTGTAGCCTTTGAGGTTGTGCCTTGTAAGGGGAAACCTTGTGGTTGAGCTAATGTGCTTCCAGCAATGCACAGGCTGGATGAGGGCGCACAGCTAGGAAACAAGGCTGTAAGTGGCGCGAAGTCAGGTGCGCGGATTTCGAATTTAGGTGGAATTTCAGACTCTGTCTAAAATTGAAGAAGAAGGGGCCCACGGGTTTACCATGAGTGCGGAGGCCATCTGGTGCGGGCACTGCTCCTGAAGCGTCTAGGAGCTCCTGCTCCATGGGCTGCAGCGGTCGATGGAGTGTAGCTCACATGCTAATGGCGCCATGTCATGATGCATTATTCACATGTCACCCACACTAGCAGTGAATCATTGGAGCAATCTGTTTTACAAGTACAGGCTCCACTAAGCACCCCTGTTCCACTTTTCGGTGAAAAACGTGGAGTGGACAACAATTCCTCATTGGAGCTGGTGAACTGGCTATGATTAGGTGCCTGATATTATCTCTCAGTGCAGTACAGGCTGATTTGAAAACATGTTAATTGTTCAAAATGGGATACTGTAAGAATTCTCCTGTGATGTCCCAGAGGCCCTAAAGACCAAGTCAGATCGTCAGCCAAGGCGTCCTATAACAAATCTGCCAAGAGGGTGCTGGCCTGGCAGGCCGCTAAATGAATGAGTGCTACGGTGGAGCCCCCCCCTACTCTTCTGAGATGTGTCAAGTAGATACACATTGATCACATGCGATGCTGAATATTTGCTGCATGTTCTTTTAGGCCCATGTGCATTGAGGTGTCCCAATTGAGTGGGACGTGTACCCCAGAGAATTGCCATCCATGGCATATCACATACCAGTAGTGTTTGCATTAAATGGGTCCGGTGTGGTAGGTGATAAGAGCAATATATCCCCATAATGATGGAGACCATGTTCTTGACTTCTTTGGTGGTGCTGTGGTCAACACAAGGGTTGTTGCATTTGCGTCTTGACTTTCTTCTTGCAACTTCATTTCTACCCAGTGCATCTTGACACATGTTAACTGTCTCCTTCTGACGGGTTATCCGAGTGTCCATGTAGCAGAAAAGCAGCCACTTTAATCTGAAAGCATGGGACAGAGAATGAGACTAAGAATTATTCAATGTTCTCTTTCTTTGAGACTTTGCATGGGTCCACAAATATGATGGGAGAATGAATCCCTCACCGGTCACTTTGTATCCACCTTACCCGCCAAATTACAGGCCACTATGTTGGACCGGATACATTCTAGCAGGTATATCAATTGTAGTATCTCACTGATTGATGCACTGGCTTTCTAACATTCTTAGTGGCCATCTAAAAAGGCTGTAGCACCCAGCAGACAGACAGTAGCTGCCACTGTCTTTGTGTAAAGAATGCCCCATCTGAAACCAGGCAGAGGCTACTGCAATAATCAGTGAGGGCATTTCATTGTTCACTTAGCCCTGGAGCCTGCAACATGCCACTTTCCTGACTTTAGGGCATCCAGCACTCACAATCCCTCATCATTGACTATGGCGGGTAGAGCTGATGGGAGTATAGGTCTAAAACCTCTGGAGTGCCAAAGGTTGCGGTGTTGCTAGGTCTGGAAAAGATCCAGGGCTATGCTAATGTCTGGACCTTTGCGAATTGGGGCTAGCTAGGTTTTTGGTTGTAGCCCCTGAGCTTCTATCCGAGGCTACAACCAAAAGACCCGGGGCTATAGCCCCCTCAGCCCTCCCCTAGCAACGCCTCGGGGTTGCAAACCCATGACTTAACCAGTCCAGCATGTGCAAAGGAGAATTCCAGCAGGTGGTGAATGAGGTCTTCAAGAGGTGCTGTGGCAACTTGTGGCAAGCTTACAATTGGCGCAGAACATTTCTTCACTGTAGATCTGGCTGAAAGTTGAGCTGATCTTGGTATACAATGTTTATATCGAAAATTGTATACCGAATCACTCATATATCTAAACACATACCTTAAAAACCATTATAGCGAATATATTTAGGGTGGGGTAAAGGGTTATTTTTTTTTTGGAGGAAATGGTCGGGATGGGTTTTTAGGGGTCGGAAATGGGGGTTTGGGTAGGGCAACCCCATCCCAAAATAAAAGAATGCATTCAATATTAAGGTTTTCAAGGTATATGTTTCGATATATGGGCATTCCGCATACACTATCTTGGTATAAAGACATGTAACCGCTGATCTTCCGGACTATGGCTATCATGTCCTTTATAGGATGACAACTGCTGATGAAATGAGTCACCACAAGGTAAAGGGCAATTCTTTTAATTTTGTTTAATTTGTTTTCATGGTTTTAATTTAAACCTTACTCAATATAACACAACAATTGATTCAGTACAACACAATACAACAATAAAAAGTCATTTTGCAATTCATTTAACTTCATTCAAATAATGCTCAATTTAATCTAATCTTCCCAAAGTGCAAGCGCAGAGAGTTTTCTAAAATGATTCTCTATAAACATGTCAAATGTATCCATTTGTAAAGCACGGAATATCCATGTTCTTGTCAATCTGTACGGCAGCAATGCCATTCATCCAATTGTCAGAAGCAACAAAGCCCAGCTGTTGGCATTGTGCTCTTGGTGACTGCACCACAGTCTCCTCCATTTTATCCCATATGTCCACTCCCCTGTGGCCTCTGCCTCCAATTCCTTCCATGCAGAAAGTGGCCTGTTGCAGGTCTGCACGGACTTGCTGTCTCAGCTTGCAGGGGCGTGGACCATCACCCAGATATGCACTCATTGCTCTGCTCACGGGTCCATAGTTCCATGGTGAAGTTAACTTTCTGACCCTCCTTTCTGAGGCCTGACCTTCTGCATACATTGCCTCATTGTACAACTCTATTAAACCCTTGTGTGACAAGTAACATCAACTGGAAAAACACTCTTCAGTGATCACCTTTACTCAAGGCAGAGTTTGGCAAAAGAATATGGAAAGAGTTAAAAAGCCAACATTACCGTTGGGTTAAGAGTGTGTAATTCGGCCTGGTATAAAACATTGAATTGCATAATACTGAACAAGAGGAGCAGGGGTTGCAAGTGGGGGGCGGGGTTCCCCACTCCCCTAGTTTGGTATTTGGAATGCAAAGAAAAAACCAGGACTGGATAAGCACCTACAGATTGGAATGGGTCATGTTGGCAACTATGCATTTGTGTCATGCATAGTACGTGGAAGTCACAAAAAATGGCCTATCCTATGTTTTACCACCCTTTCAAATAAAGTCTATTTTAAATGTCCACCTCTCCATTTATGAAATCCTATGAATGCTCTGCCTGTCAAGCAACTAAAACCTAGTCTCTGCCCACACAAGACGGGTACACGAATCAAGCTATCCCTGTTTGTACTATATTTCTTGAACCACCCACACATTTTGGGAAAGTCGAATTCGCATGAAAGGGCCAAAATGCGTATGAAGGTTTGTTGATAAATAGGTTTGACGAGTCTTATACACAAGACCGATCCAACTGCAACATGTTGTGGGGGGTAATGCAACCAGTTAGAGCGTGTATCGAGTCCTCATGTTTGTAGGACTCATTTTCTCTGCATGCACTCTGCTCGAAGCATTCACAAGGTGTACATTGCCAGAAGGTGCAATTGCAACGCCTCTCTCTAACCCGATGCAGATTGTGTTCCCTATAGGAAAGCCGCCGCCAGCAGTACCCTCACCCCCCTTCTCCTCCCCACTCTCTTTTGCCTTCTAGCTAGGTTTGTGCTCTGTAATCACTAATTCACGGATCTCAGATGCACTTTAGAGGAGGCTAACAAAATAACCAAGTTGAGTCATGGGAAAAATATTATCTTGCGCAATACTGCCACCAAGTGTCATAAGTGTAGAACGCCAACAACCGAGGGCTAATAAATCTGAACTCGGTAGGAGGGTAGGAGGGATTCCCTTTCAAAGATGGAGGAAAAATGTCAGGACAACCATGCTAACGGATTCGCCCCTATACTATATGTGGAGAAATACTCAGTGGGGTTTGGAGGGCAGGAGGGCGGGCGGGGTAATCCTCCCCCTTCCAGCCGCGAATTACATGGTTTGACAAGAACTGTTGTCTTTGTTGAATTTAAGGTTAATAGTTGAAATAGGTTCTAGAGTCCGTGAGTAAGATAAAGGCTTTAATAAGACTTGCATATAATAACAGGTAGGTTGATGGTGTACATAGCATACATGCCAACATTCCGAAGCAGCTGAGAGGGAGATTTCTACAGCGAAATTGGGAAACAACAATTTCACCATAGAAATGCATTGGGGAAATAATTATTTTAGGCGGGAGAACGTGAAAAATAGCAGTATTTTTCATTAGAAAATCGGGAGTCTCCTGCCTAAATCGGGAGGGTTGGCATGTATGACATAGGTTCAAGTTTAACAGTGACAGGAATACATCCACCGGTCCACTCTTCAGCAATATCAGGCCCAAATGACAAAAATGGAATGTCGCTGTGACATCACCCATAAACATTCCAGGCCAACATTCCTCTAGTAGCCACACACACACTATTGAAGAAGGACAGAACCTAACACATCTCCCTCCTTATAACCAATCAGCCAAAACTAAAACCATGCAGTTAGCATAGAGTCACACCTCCAAAATTACCAAACCATCAACCAACCCACAACGGACTACTACCACACTAACAAATACAACCAATCAGTGGCAGGCCATTACCACACTAACTACAAAACAGGGAACCAGCCCCCAAACTCGCATCCTCTCAACAACACATCATCTATCTCACAACAAATCCACACCACCAGAGCAATTCTCACTAGACAGTATCACTCACAAATCCACACCCTCATAACACAGGACAGATGTCCCTTTAACACTTGACACCCATGTCAAGGAGAAATAGATAAAAACCAGTCAGAAAGAGCACACCAATTGTAACACTTTGAGTCAACAAGCAGCTCACCACACACCTGTATACCAACTAACACCAATTTCCCCAGTAAAACCAGAACAACGAATAGGGCGTTAAACATGGTATAAAAAATGCAATAAGCGCCAACATTGAAGTCCCATAGTTTAAGCCTGCCGAGACAGTCAGTCTTGATGTATACCTGTAGAGAATAAATGTTGGGTTAAGATACAAAGTGCACCAATAACTGCTGTCGAAACACACCTGTCTTACACACATTTATTTAGAGCGGAAGATGGCATAAGACACTTATACACAGGGATGAAGACTGGGATGAAGACTGGAAATCCCGGGGCGTGGTGGTTTCCTGGCCATACCTTAGATGAAGTTGGAGTATAGCCTAGTGAAAATACAATATGCAGTTTACAATGAGATTCTTACACAGTGAGTCAAGCCTGCCTCTGTGGAACAGGCTATAATAATAGTAAATGCAGAAGACAGTGAGGATAGACATCATCGAGAACTATTACCCAATCGTCATCTAAATTGTGATCTGAAATAATGCCCAAATTATTGCAGAACCTGTTACATGCCCAATGCCCAGATTGATGCATAAATCCCAAGAAGGGAGCATCAAGTGGAGGGATGGCCTCTCCAAAAGAGCTTTTGGCAACCTGTTAGAACTAAATAAGAATTCAGGCAGACCAAATATGACAATAGGTCTCAACGATGAAAAGGTATTTCTACAGGGTGAGTTGGACCTTTTGAGAATCCCTATCCAGATTTGGGGCCTCATTACAAGTCAGGCGGTAAGAGGTTAACAGCGCCAGGAAAGGTGCCTGCGCCATCAACCCCGTACCGCCTGATTATGAGGTCCGCTCGCAGGTCCCTTTCTGCACATCTGGTTTCAGCAGACGTGCAGAGAGGGTCCCGCGAGAGGAAGAAGGAGCATAATCGGCCCGTTGTTTGCTCCCTCTCCCATTCCCATTCAGCACAGAGGCACATTTTCCAGCACATTTTGATAGTGCAATCCAAAATTTTATTGGCTCAAAAGATGGGCCATCATGAAAAATATATATAAAAAACATTCATTAAGAAAGTTCCTAGGTAAACGTTTGAGCAAATGAGGCTCAAAGTCACAGATTTAAAGTACTAGGAGGCATCCATTTTGTGAAATGGATGAGCCTCCTGTGCTTGTTTTAATTTCTGTCCTAGCGGCACTAATGAAGCAAAAGACAGCACGCTGGAATACACAAACGCTACCAGCAGGTGGCTTTTGCTTCATTATTGCCGGAGAGCAGAGATTAAAACAAGCTTGTAAGTGCTTTTTTAAAAGCACTGCAAAATAAATGTTGTCGTTTTTTTTCTAACTTAGAAAGAAAACTGCAGAATTTATGTTTGCTGTGGCTTCAGCTTTGAGTCTCCTGGGCTCCCCCGACCCGGGTCAAGGGAGTCCAGGAGACTCAAAGCTGAAGCCACAGCAAACATAAATACATCGTTGTTGTATTTAAATATGCTGCAGTTTTCTTTCTACGTTTCCCATAGCCCGAGAAACGTAGAAAGAAAACAGCAGCATTTAGAAATACAACTAAGTTGTATTTCTGACTGCGGCGGCTTCAGCTTTGAAATATAACGTTGTTGTATTTGTAAATGTTGCGGTATTTGTAGAAAGAAAAACCCAGCATTTACAAATACAACAACGTTGTATTTATGACTGCGGCGGCTTTCACTTGGAGTCTGCTGGACTCCCCCAAACCGAGGGAGCCCAGGAGATTTAGAGCAAAAGCCACCGCAGTCAGAAATACAACAATGTTGTATTTATAATTGCTGTGCCTTTGCTTTTTGCCTTTCATTTTACGCTTTCTGTGCTTCCCTGGGCTTGGGGAGAACCAAAAACGTAAAATGAAAGTGAAGGCAGCCTCCCAAGTCCATGTACAGCTCTGCTCTGGCTGCAGTAAGCAAAAGCTCCCAATAGGGGCGTTTGCTGCTTGTTTAGTGCAGCCAGGGTAGAGCTTAACATGAGCTGAGGAGGCCGCCTGAAATGGCAAAATGGATGCTCCCATATAAACCCTTTGAACCTCGTTATCATGCGACGCTTTGGACACTGGCGTCTGTGGCCCCATTTGATTCTCCACCGTACTTCCTGATTCCAACACGCATTCCTCTACGTGCATGCAGCGGTCTAGTAGCTTTTTCCCATCATGCACGTATTACTATTTAGGCACACCCCTTTTTGACACATGCGCGTTGCAACCTTTCGGTCAGCTGTGTTTTGCTTTCGCTGCCGTTGTTGCGCTTCGCAGTGTTTTCTTCCCGGACCCTTCCGGTCTCTTTTCTTACCTTTCAGTACTTTCACCGCTCCATTGGTCTACTTGCTTTTGAGCTGCCTCCCCCGGGTGTGGTCCACTCTCGGTCCACGGCACCCTTCTGTTCCTACGTCTCTCTCTCTCTCTCTCTCTCTCTCTCTCTCTCTCTCTCTCTCTCTGCTTTCTTTTCCTTAGTGCTCTACTTATTGTTTTGATACTGCCTGCGGGAGTTTCTCTTTCCGCACTCTGCTCTACGATTTCGAGTGCACCCGGTTCCTTGCCGGAAGTATCCCATCACTGTCGCTTGTGCCTACATCTTCAAACAAGCCAGCAGTACACCACTTCAAAGGGTTTTTTTGCCACAATTGGCTTTTTCCCCGTATTGGTCCCTTCCGGGAAGGGGGCCCCAGAGAGGTGCGTCCTAGCAGCCCTCACTGTGGCTTCCTCCCGTACGAGACCCCCGCTACACCACAAAAAAGAAAAGGACTACAGATCCCACAGATCCTTGAGCACGGAGGAAGAGGACTCAGGTGAGGAGGTGGAGGAGGGGAACCGGGAGACACAACCCCAACAAGAGAGAGTTTGCACCACCCACCTACGATGGCCACTCCGGAGCAAGTTCAAGAGTTGGTTGCCGCAGTACAAAGCCTCTCACTAGAGATGAAGAACATGAAGGCGGAGAATAATCTATTAAGGCAGATGGTAGAGGCACGGGAACCCCATTCCACTGATTTACCACCGATGGCCTTATCCTCGGGCAAATATGACGGTTCTCCTAAGAAACTAAAAGAATTCCTTGATGCATGCAGGGTTTACTTTGCTTTCAGAACCCGCACCTATGCTTCAGACCATGCTAAAACAGGATTCCTGATATCCAATATGACAGGCAATGCCCTAGCTTGGGCTACACCATTAGTTACTGGTAATGACCCAGTACTGCAGGATTTCAGTGCATTTGTGGAACTGTTAAAGCGTGCATTCGATAGCCCAGAACTCTTGTTGGCAGCCGGGGAAGAACTATTAGACGCACATCAAGGTCAGGCTGATGTAAGGTCCTACATTTCCTCGTTTAAAAGACTGGCTATGGAAGCTGGTTGGTCTGACCAATCTCAGTATATACTCTTCCGTCGGGGCCTTAAAGAAGAACTGAAAGATGAGCTAGCGCATTTTCCACGTCTTGCTACGCTACCTGAACTGATGACGGCTGCTCTACAAATGGAAGCCAGAATGCAAGAAAGGCGAAATGAAAGACGGAAGTTTCGATCTTCCTACACCGCGCCTCTCTCTCCTCTCCCACCTGCTACCAAACGCACGGAGGAACCCATGCAGATAGGTTCAACCCAAAGATCACTAACTCCTGAAGAAAGAAAGAGAAGGAGAGAACAAGGTTTATGCGCCTATTGTGGTTCCGACAGATACTCAGTAAAAAATTGCACCGAATTACCTAAAAGACCGGCGGAAAACGACAACCCTTGACCCAAGAAGGGACGGGCAATCAAGGGCCATCTTGTAGTCCCTATGCTTCCATGGCAATAGACTCATCCAACGCACCTGAGGACTCCCGTCTAATGGTGGTGACTGTGATGGTTACGATTAATGATTCTGCTATAGAGACCTTAGCATTACTGGATTGTGGTGCTGCCGGAAACTTTGTAGACACCTTATGGGTAGACAAGGTCGGAGCCAAACGCATCGATCGCAGTAATGGAGAAAAAGTAGAAGGGGTGGATGGCAGGCCTTTGAGCTCCGGCCCTATTCTCCAGACCACAGAGCCCCTATCCCTCAGCATTCACGAACATTCAGAGGTTATTACCTTTGATATAATTAGAGCAGCACACTTCCCTCTCATTCTAGGGATCACCTGGCTGCGTCAACACAGCCCGAGCACAAACTGGAAGACTAACTCCTTGAAATTCGATTCAAGCTATTGTCATACTGAATGCTTTTCCAAAACACCGTATCAACAGCTTAAGACTGTTCCCAGTCCTCTCTTCACCACTGTTAGTATACATGCTCTCACACAAGTGTTAGAAGAGTACACTCCGGTCTTTGCCAACAGCACTCCATCAGACTTGCCACCCCACAGACCGGAAGACTGCACCATATATTTGGTGCCTAACGCTCTGGTGCCTTTTGGGAGGATGATCGCGCTCTCTAAGACAGAGAAGGAAGTACTTAGGAAGTAACTCGATGATAACTTATACAATGGCCTCATCAGACCCTCTAAATCCCCTGCTGGCGCACCATTGTTTTTCATACCAAAACGAGATTCCAGAGACCTAAGGCCTTGTATTGATTACCGAGGTCTTAATAAAGTAACAGAGAAGGATAGATACCCCATGCCACTCATCCCTGACATCTTAGAGGCAGTCCAGGGTGCCTCAGTTTTACCAAGCTGGATCTGCGTAACACCTACCACCTGCTCAGAATACGCTCGGGGGATGAGTGGAAAACTGCCTTCCGTACACCCTTCGGGCTATACGAGTATCATGTGATGCCCTTCGGGCTGGTGAACGCTCCTGCGGTCTTTCAAAGGTTTGTAGACCGTATTTTGTCAGACCTTCTCTTCGTTTCAGTGGTTGTATACTTAGACGACATTCTGGTTTTTTCAAAAAGCATGCCAGAACACTTGATCCATCTGAAGGAAGTGTTAAAGCGACTCAAACAACATCAGCTACTGGTCAAGAAAGAGAAGTGCGTTTTTGGAGTCACAACAGTACCATATTTGGGGTTTGTTCTCTCACCTCAAGGAGTTCAGATGGACGAAAAGAAGGTGAATGCCATTCTTAAATGGCCTGCTCCCTCTTCTGTTAAAGAGGTACAAAGATTTTTGGGCATGGCAAATTTTTACAGACGTTTCATCCCTGGTTTTTCTGAGATCACCCTGCCCATAACAAACCTTCTAAAGAAGACATCCATGCTGTTCATGTGGAGCACACAAGCAGAAGAGGGCTTCCAACGATTAAAGGACAGGTTCTGTAGTGCTCCCATACTACGACAACCGGATCAAGGGAAACGATTCATCCTGGAGACCGATGCCTCAGCATCCGCTCTAGGAGCGGTTTTGCTTCAGGAACACGACAATGAGGAACATCCAGTGGCATATCTGTCAAAGACCCTTACACTGAGTCAACAGAACTACTCGGTTATAGAAAGGGAACTTTTGGCCATGAAAAAGGCATGCGAGGTCTGGAGGCATCTACTACAAGGGGATAGCCATCCCTTTGAAATTAGGACGGATCACAAAAATCTACAGGTCTTACAAACTATGGACTGTGTCAACTCCAGACAAGCCCGGTGGGCACATTTCTTTTCTCAGTACGACTTCCATATTACGTATATACCAGGGAGCCAGAACACTTTGGCCGATGCACTTTCCAGGAAGACTCATGCTTCCGCTTCTTCTACCGGTCCCCCAGACAGGCTGTTCCCTAGGAACGCGTTATCGCCACCACCTCAGTATTCCTACAACCAGGGAGGCCACAGCTACACAAACAGAACCAAGAGGGTTAGCTAAAGCAGAAGGTCTCTTTTTCAGGAAGAAAAGGTTATGGATACCATCAAAGAGCCTGCAAGAAAAGGTGCTATCCTGGTGTCACGACCATAGGACAGCTGGTCACGGAGGACAAGCCAGTACCTTGGATCTGGTCAGGAGAGCCTTTTATTGGCCGGGGTTTTCCAGAGATGTGAAAAAGTATGTTAAGACCTGTAAGTAAGTACAGCACCAAAAGACCCATAGGGTTGTTGCAACAGGATGCCGTTCCAGGCCGTCCATGGAGTCATATCACTACTGACTTTATTGTGGAGTTACCACGTTCCAAAGGTTGTTCATGCATTATGGTCACCATGGATTCCCTCACAAAGATGGCTCACTTCTCGCCACTTTCAGGCTTGCCCACGGCCGATACCATGGCCGCGGTTTTCATCAGAGACATCTTTAAACTTCATGGTCTTCCCGACAAAATCGTCTCAGACCGCGGAAGCCAATACATATCCAAATTCTGGAAAGCCCTATGCAAAGCCCTTGGCATCGAACGCTCGTTATCGTCTGGGTATCACCCCCAGACAAATGGGCAGACTGAACGCTTAAATGCAACCCTGGAACAGTACCTACGAAGCTATTCAAATTTGGAACAGGATAATTGGGTAGACCTACTACCCACAGCAGAATTTGCATACAATAACGCCAGTCATTCTGCCAGTGGTATGTCCCCGTTTTACTGTTCGTATGGATTTCACCCCCGTTCCATCATTCCCCTCTTTTCCGTTCCAACTTCTCTCCCAGCAGTGGATGAAGTGTTGGCTCATCTCAAGGACACCCATGAAAAAGCTAAACTGAACTTGGCAGAGAGTCTCAGAGCATACAAGAGACAAGCAGATAGACATCGACAGGAAGTCCCCGAATGGAGAGTGGGTTCGAAAGTATGGCTTTCTACCAAAAACCTACCACTCTGGTCTCATCCATCTAAGCTTTCACCACACTTCATTGGACCCTATCCCATCACTGCTAAGATCAATCCAGTGGCTTTCCGCCTTAAGTTGCCTCATGCTCTAAAACGTATACATCCGGTTTTTCATGCTTCCCTCCTAAGAAGTGCAGACCAAACTTGCATCTCTAGACCTCTTCGATTCCATCTTCTCCTGAAGTGCCAGAATACGAGGTGTCACAATTGAGGGATTCCAGATACCATAATGGTCGCCTAGAATATCTGGTACATTGGAAAGGTTTCTCTTCTACAGAAGACTCCTGGGAACCCCTTTCGCATATTCATGCCCCTATCCTCCTTAGGAAATTCCACAGGGTCACCCGGGCAAACCCGGGGGTTCGAGAGGGCATACTGTCATGCGACGCTTTGGACACTGGCATCTGTGGCCCCGTTTGATTCTCCACCGTACTTCCTGATTCCAACACGCATTCCTCTACGTGCATGCAGTGGTCTAGTTTCTTTTTCCCATCATGCACGTATTACTATTTAGGCACACCCCTTTTTGATACATGCGCGTTGCAACCTTTCAGTCAGCTGTGCTTTGCTTTCGCTGCCGTTGTTGCGCTTCGCAGTGTTTTCTTCCCGGACCCGTTTGGTCTCTTTTCTTACCTTTCGGTACTTTCGCCACTCCGTTGCTCTACTTGCTTTTGAGCTGCCTCCCCCAGGTGTGGTCCGCTCTCGGTCCACGGCACCCTTCTGTTCCTCCATCTCTCTCTCTCTCTCTGCTTTCTTTTCCTTAGTGCTCTACCTATTGTTTTGACACTGCCTGCGGGAGTTTCTCTTTCCGCACTCTACTCCACGATTTCGAGTGCTCCTGGTTCCTTGCCAGAAGTATCCCATCACTGTCGCTTGTGCCTACATCTTCAAACAAGCCTGCAGTTCACCACTTCAAAGGGTTTTTTTGCCACAATTGGCTTTTTCCCCGTATTGGTCCCTTCCGGGAAGGGGGCCCCAGAGAGGTGCGTCCTAGCAGCCCTGACTGTAGCTTCCTCCCGTACAAGACCCCCGCTACACCACAAAAAAGAAAAGGACTACAGATCCCACAGATCCTTGAGCACGGAGGAAGAGGACTCAGGTGAGGAGGTGGAGGAGGGGAACCGGGAGACACAACCTCAACAAGAGAGAGAAGTTGACACTCGTTTGCTCAAAAGTTTACATAGGAACATTCATTAAAATTATGTTTAATGCATGTTTTTCATTATTGGCCATCTGTTGAGACAATAATGTTTTTGAGCCCACTATTCCTTTTAGGCTTTGCACACAATATCATTCTACCAGTGCAAAAAATATGTATCAGTTCCCCTACTTCAAAAAAATGTGGCTTTGTTTTTAATGCCACACCACAACCTCCACCTGCACATTCACAGCTCTGACAAGCAGCGTCCAACAGCGAAACAACATCAAGACGATCCACCAACCTAGAGTTGCAACAAGTATGACATGCACCCCCACGAAATCTCTTCGCACCCGCAGCTAACTGACCGTGCATCTGCCCCTCTTAAAACAGATGACACACGTCAACCCAGAGGTGGGCAAAAAACATATTCCACACTTGTCTAGGACCAACATGTCATTCGCTATTGCGCTCAAAGCCAGAGGGGAGCTGGGCAGCCAGGAACAAGCATCAGTGGGCAATAACGCAATACAAATAGGATGCTGGTGCAGGGGGAGTTCTGCAGCCGGTACAACCTGCAAGTATCTACAGAACTTGCAATACACCGCATCCATCTTCTGTGGCTCCACTGAGCAATCTCAGGAGCAGTGTCACTGGGTGATTTTCTTTTTTTAAAATGGCAGAGCATAAACATTTTCCAAGAGTCTTCATTACTGATCAATAATGTCAAGGCAGCCACAACCAACCAAGAAGGGTTTAAGGGGGTTATCGCCCTACCCCGAACCCCGAGAATATTTTTTAAAGAACCAGTTTAAGAGGAGCACTTTACAGCACAGTGAAATATGTGGTAAAAAGCCACAGTTTATACCCCGTTTTGTAGGGTAACACATGAATAAAACCAATACACACCACGCCAATAACTGTTCACATGATGCGCTTGCCCACAATTGATATCAGTATTTTTCCAGTATAAAAACATGTTCATGCTGCTGCACCAAAACAAGTCCATGCTAGTTGCACACATGTGACAATAGTCCTACATAAGAACATACTCATTTTGGCTTGGTCCATGACGGCAGTAAAACATGCAATGCCACTAAGAAAGTAGGTCTATCCTGGCTGAACCAATATAGGTCAGTATGCCCATATAAGAACACTAATCCTCTTCCTGGTGTGCTCTCCCCTAGCTCTTTTTAAACAGCAGTGTGGCCCTAGGGTGGGAGGACGCTGAGCAAAAAAAGTATTGCTATAACTGGAAGTGTCCTGTCACTTTAGAATTCAATGTGCATCAATCCTGCATGTTATTGTGTGCATTGTCGGAGATGCTTTAGTCCCTCTTAACCATCAAGTACCAATAGTCGTGATATTTCTATTATTACATATGAAATTCTGACTAATTGTTTTTCTTTTTATTGGTTTTTTTTTTTCATAACAACATTTTATTGGTCTTGCAGGATAAAGTGTTACATGCAACAATGTAATATATCACATTTTAAACATTTAATTAGTGCCTTTGTAGTCCGATGTGGGTTGGAGGATGGAGGAAATGGTGGGCAGATTCTGGATGTGGCTCTAGAGTGGGAGAGTTCTGGGAACCTGTTCCCTCAGTTCCGGTATGTTTGGGGAGTGGTCGGGCATTAGTAGAGAGGGCTGCATTGGGGCCATCTAGTAAGTGGAGGTCTCCTGGTGAGGGTTGGGTATTTGGCCGCATAGTCCAAGAATGGGTCCTATATATTCAGGGTTCTGTTTAGGGAGTCCGAGCGGATTGCCAAGATCTTTTCTTCTACTGCAATCTCCCAGCATTTGGCCCACCATAGGGCGATCGAGGGGCCATTTTTGTCTTTCCATAATCGAGCCATAGCTATCTTTGCAGCTAGTAGCAGGTGGTTGCAAAGACGGGAGATGTGGCCTGAGATTGGGAAAACTCCATCGCCGGACTCGCCCAGAAGAACAATTCCTGGGTCCCAGGGGATGGAGAGGCCAGAGATTTCTTTAATGTGTTTCAGGACTTCCATCCAGTATGTTTTTGCCTTTGGGCAGCTCCAGACTAGGTGATAGAGAGATCCGGGGGTTTGGCATCCTTGCCAGCATGTGGCGGGAAAGTCCGGGTTGGCTTTGTGGATTTGGGTGGGGGTGATGTAATATCTGTAGCATAGCTTATAGCCTCCTTCCTTGTTCGTGACGCATTGTGAGCTTTTATGCAGTCTGGACCAGATTTGCCCCCAGCTCTCCGCTGTTATCTCCCGGCCGATATCCTTTTCCCAATCCGTCATATATTTTTCTTTCTTTGCTGGGTCCGTTCTTTCCAGGAGCCGGTATATGGTGGATATTTTCCCCTTGTTGGTCGGGGATGTTAATGTGAGCTCCAGGGCTGATGGTTCTCTCGAGCATTTGTCCCGGGTTCTTCTGTGTGAGATCCAGTGTCTAATTTGTGAGTATCGGAATCTTTCCCGTTCCCCCACTCCAAATTTTGATTTGCATCTCTCGAAGGTGATGGGCAGGCCTTCTTCAATAAAATCGCTAGTTTTTGCGAGCCCCCCCGCTATCCAGGCGTGAAAATCTCGGGGTGGGTTTCCGGGGGTAAACTCCGGGTTGTTCCAGATGGGTGACATGGGTCCTAGGGGGCTGCAATGTCCCCATTTCCGATCTGCGGATTTTCAGCATTGGGTTGTGTTGGTCGTGGCCAATAGTGGCCCGGAGTTGGCTTGGGCTTTTAGTATTGGTAGGTGTGGGAGATCATGTAGGGGGACCGGGCACCAGGATTCCTCAATTTGACTCCATAGCGGGGGGTCTGCTTCCTGCACCCAAGCGAATGCGTTTGATAGATGAGCTGCAAGCGAGTATCTAGCTAGGTCAGGGACACCCATTCCTCCTAGAGGTTTGCCTTTCGTCATGATTCGTTTGTTGATCCTGGTCCTCTTCCCTCCCTAGACAAATTCCATTAGATTCTTCTGTAGTGCCCGTATGGCTGAGGGTGGGATTTGTAGTGGTAGGGCTGCGCAATGGTATATCCATCTGGGGATTAGGTTCATTTTTACAGCTGAAATTCGTCCGAACCATGAGATTTCTTGTTGTTTCCACCTTTTGAGATCATTGTGCAGGGAGCTGAGTAATTGTGGGATGTTCTTTGAATATAGTCACCTTGGGTTTTCGGTGATCTGGACTCCGAGGTATCCTATGGCGTCTTTGGCCCAGGGAATTGGTGAGAGTGGTGAGAGGGCGGCCTCGTCCAGGTGGGTCAGATTAACGGGTAATGCTGAGGATTTGGTTAAGTTGACTTTAAATCCTGACATGGTGCCAAACTCCTCTATTTCTTTCCATAGTGTCCCTAGGGAGGCCGCCAGGTCTGTGATGGTTAACAGCACGTCGTCAGCATAGAGTGCGATTTTATACTCGTGGTTGCCTGCTTGGATTCCTTTTATGGTTTAATTTCGTCTGATTCTAGCGGCAAAAGGCTCCATGGATAGAGCAAAGATCAGGGGCGAGAGCGGGCAGCCTTGTCTGGTGCCTCTTGTGATGTGGATATGTTCGGACCTTGTGCCATTAACACGGAGTTGTGTGGTGGGAATTTGATAATTAGCCATGACCCATGCTGTGAAGTTGGGGCCGAAGCGTTGAAGGACCTCGTGGATGTATCCCCAGTCCACTCGATCAAAGGCTTTGTGCGCGACTAATGAGATTACCGCCATTTTAGTTTTGGATTTGTGAGCGCCTTCAATTAGGTTTAGTACTCGCAGAATGTTGTCATGTGTCCCTGTGCCAGGGATAAATCCTGTTTGGTCCCGGTCGATTAGTCTAGGAAGAGTTGGGCTCAGTCTTCTGGCTAGAACCTTGGCAAAGATCTTCCCGTCATTGTTTAGGAGTGAGATGGGCCGGGAGGAATCTGGGAGTTCGGGGTCTTTTCCGGGTTTATGTAGCAGGATTGTAATTGATTCGGCCATGGATTTAGTGACGGTTTTCGTGGATAGGAAGGAGTTGAATAATGCGGATAATTGTGGGGCCAGAACTCTGGCGAATTTTTTATAGAAGGCTGCGGTTAGCCCATCTGGGCCTGGGGCAGCGGGTTTGAGGGCTTTGATGGCTTCAATAATTTCTTCTATTTCAATGGGAGCCTCCAGGTGTTCCAGGGGTGTGGGGTTGCGGGGCGGAAGTGCGCTCAGGTATTCTGGTAGCTCATTTAGTGTTAGTGGGTCACTGGACATTATAGATGTGTGGTATCTCAGGAGTTCGTTAATTTTCTCCGTTTGGGAGATTTCCATTTTCCCCTCGCAGTTTAAATATGTTGTTCCGGTTACGGAGTGCCCTCAGCTTTTGTGCCAAAATCCTGTTTGCTTTGTTTCCTTTGGCGTAGTAAAATTGTTTTGTGTACGCCAGGGATTTGGCTGTCCGGTCGGCACAGTGCATTTCCAAGGCAGTTTTCGCCTTTCTCAGGGCCCGTTCGGTTTTTCTTGAGTATTGAGTTTTTAGCTGAGATTCGTGGAGGGATACTTCTTTTTCTAGTTTGGAGTAGGCAATGTTTGAGATCCTTCGCTGTTCAGCTCCGGCTCCTATTAGAACCCCCCTGACCACCGCTTTCATTGCGTCCCAGATTGTACTGATATGGGATGATTGTGTGGTGTTCTCTTCAAAGTAATTTATCAGTGCGTCCTCAACTTCGGCTCTTATGCTGATATCTAGAAGGAGTGCTTTGTTCAGTTTCCAGTACCTTTGAGGGGGGGATTTCTGGCCTGAGATGGCTAGGTTTACAGATATCGGGGAGTGGTCGGAGATCATGCGTGTGTGGATTTCAGTATCAGTGACACATGGGAGCAGGACGCCGGGGACTAAGATTAGGTCGATTCTTGAGAATCCCTTATGAACGTTGGAGAAATGTGTGAAATCTCTTGAGTCGCCTATTTGTATTCTCCATGCGTCTACAGTCTCTGTTTCTCTGAACAACTTGAGTAAGGCAAGGGCCTGCACGTAATCATTGTTTGTGGCTGGGAGAGTTTTGTCTAGTAGTGGGTTAGGGATGGTATTGAAATCTCCTCCGATAAATAGGTGGCCTTCTCGGAATGCTAGAATTGTTGGTAGGATGTTGTTAAGGAACTTATTTTGGGAGGAATTGGGGCTGTAGATTGAGGCTAGCGTAATGGGAAGTTCTTCAAAGGTGCCTTTGAGAATAAGGTAACGGCCGTCTGGGTCTCTTATTATAGTGATGTTGAGTAGTGGGACTTTGTTGCTGAGAAGAATTGCCACCCCTCTTTTCTTTGAGCCAGAGGTGGCGAAGAAGGACTGTTTGTATCTCTTGAATTTAATGCGTCATTCATCCTCCGCGAGTAGATGCGTTTCTTGCAGTAGAACGATATCTCCGGCCAGTTGACTCAGGCGGTGCTCAACCGATCTGCGTTTCCTTGGTGAGTTCATCCCCTGAATGTTCCAGGAGAGAAATCTTAACTCGCTTGTATTAGTCATCTCTGGCGGCGTTGTGATGAGGCTGATCCTTGGAATTTATCCCTGAGCTGATCTGTGGGGGTTGTATCAGGTTTGATGAGAGTAACGAGGTATAGGCTTGTTTTTGGATGTTGTTGCATGTTGTGCTGCCAAGTCCTTGGAAGACTAAGGGACCAGTGAATAAACGAACTGAGTAGAGCATATTTGCAAGTTTTCGTACTTCTATCTAAGTCTTTTCTCCTTTCCAGACGTTTGACTGGTAGATGGAACTTCTACCTACTGCCACTGGGGAACTTGTGGCACCAATGCGCTCGGTGTGGCCAACGGGGCCATCGAGATGAACCGAGGTAAGCTCATCGGGGGAGGCCTCTCCGTATCTGTGTGCGAGGGTAGCTTGCGGAGTTCTCAGAGAGACTTCATTGGACTTGGGAGAACCTTGCTTGAGGGAATCATAGTTTCCTGCATCGGCGAGCTGCTGTTGAGTGTTCAGCCCCTGTCGCCGTCTTTTTTCGGGGGGCCTCTGAGTCTGTGCCGCCTGTTGGATTTGGACCATGACTCTCCTGGAGATACGTCTCGGGGAGGGTGAGATGCCTCTTCGGGTTCGGCGCTGGGGTCGGTGCCGCCCGCGCCCATGAGTTTCTCCGCCTCTTTCAATGAGTGTATTTGCCTCTGTGTTCCGTCCCATTTGAATTTCACTGAAGTTGGGAAACCCCAGTGGTATGGGATTTTCTTTTCTTGTAGCCAGGTTGTCAGGGGTCTCATTGCTTTCCGTTTCAGGAGTGTGGTGTTCACTAGGTCTTGGTAAAGAGAGATCGTGGACCCTCTGAAGGTGATCTGTCTCATTTGTCTTGCTTCTCGCATGATGTCCTCTTTTATCTGAAAGAAGTGTATTCTGGCCAGGACATCCGGGGGGAGCGCTGAGGATTTCCTTGGGGTTGTTCTGTGTACCCGGTCCAATTCTAGGGGGGAGGTGTCTGGGAGGGTGATGATGAAACGAAAGAGATCCATTATGTACGCTTTCAGATCTGGTTCCGGGATAGAGGATGGGATCCCTCTGGTTCTGATGTTGTTCCTCCTTGATCGATTTTCCAAATCCTCCTGCTTTGCATCAAGGATGTTACATCTTGCTTCGAGGGCAGCTATCCGATATTTGTTGTGTTCGTCTTCGAATCTTTGGTCACAGATTTCGGATTCGATTTCGGCGGTTCGTTGTTCTACTTCCCCCATTCTTTTGTCCAGTGTGTTTATTTTCTTAGTAATTTCCTCAGAGCTTTTTTGGATTTCCCTGGTTAGGGCTACTAATAGCTCTTGTAGGTCTGCTTTGGTTGCCGCTTGAGGCGGAGAGGGATCAGTTTCTGTGGTTGGTGGGGTGGTATTTTTCATAGTTTCCCCTGGAGGGTCGGGTTTCTTTGTTCTTTCGGCGGCCACGGACGACATAAGGGATATAATGTCCGATTGCTTAGGTGCTTTCCCGCTTTTGGACATTGCCTTGTGGAGTTGCGGAGAGTGGTAGTAGCTCAGTATTAGCGAGGTGGTGAGAGTTATGAGATGCTCGGGGGGATCTGGGGTTGGAGCTCTGGGTACAAAGACGGAGGTTGTCTGATCCGGAGGTATGGGGCCCAGTAAGAGGGGAAGTGGATGTGCCGGAGACCTGAGTGGGACGGGAGGAATCTGGTGACCTCGGGCTCGGAAAGTCAAGCTAGAGAGTCGGCAAGTCCGTGAGGCCCCCCCTCTGCCACACTCCCAGGATGGGCTGGTTGTTCTCCCGTACTCCCCCCGACTCCTTACCTCCTGTCCCCTGTGCCGGAGTGTACTGCTGCTGTGTTGAATACTTGAGTTTCCTGCGACCAGGAATAGCCTGGGAGGATGTTGGGGGTAGCAACCCCTGCCGGACTATGGAGCGACAAACCCGGGGGATTACGAGGAGCGGGTGGTAGTTGGCCTGGGTGTAGTTGAGTAGTGGAAGGGGCGTCGGGTGGAGGTCGTACTCCGCCGGTGATGTGCGGAGGGCCTGACGCTGTGGTGGATGTTCCGGGCTCTGAACAGCCAGACCACAAGATGGCCGCCGGGGCTGGGGGTGCTGTGGCAGAGGAGGCAGTCGTGCGAGAGCAGGCGGGAGGTGCTGAGATTAGATGTCCATGCCGCCGCTTGCACCGTGCACTGAGAGGGGAGGTGGAGGTCCGTGGGTCAGGGCCTCTGTGGCTCTGGTGCAGTCCTGTGAGCGGGCTTAGGGTTCGCGCTCTCCTGGTGGGCTTGATGGCTGGTTGGAGTCAGGGCCTGCGGGCTCCAGTGTCGGCGGTGATAGGGAGGTTGATGGCCTTCTGCGGCAGGTATAATACGCAGATGCAGGCCGGCTGTGCGGCGTACAGCGCCGTTCGGCGTCGGGCTCGATCGGCGGGCGGGAAGGAGAATCTGCTGAGCCTCTGCCCGGGGAACGGGGCCGTTCCGGGCGTAGGCGGGGCCGTATTCCTCGAGCCCGGAGAGTTTGGAGGGAGCCTGAGGTAGCTGGCTTCGACATGAGCGCAGTCGATCCCACCGAGCCAGGAGCCGAGGAGCGCAGGTCACGGTCGGCGAGTATCAGGATTGGCGACTTCGCTTTCTGGGGAGCGACGTTGTCTCCGGCATTGCTTAATGGGAGAGGCTGGGTGTTGAGTCCAGGGCAGAGGGGCTCAGCAATGGGCGACGAGCGGAGGACCCCGGATCATCACTGGCGGTAGCCGGTCGGTAGGGCTTCAGTGTCCGCTCCGCCCCCTCCTGGGTGGCCTCCGACTCTCGAAACTGCGGCGGCCATTTTGCTGCTGCGTGGGCCCCAGGGCTGATGGGGGTCTATCACGGCGGTCTCGGGATGAAGCCTGGAGTTGAACGGCCGGCGGGTGCAGTGGAGGTTCACCCGCCGGTGGCTTCCATCACGGCCGAAAACGGAGGCTGGGAGCGGGATTTTTACGAAAAGGCGCATTGGGCCAGGCGGGAGCTCTCAGGAAGACATTCCAGATGAGTCGGCTCCAGGCCACGCCCCCTTTATTGGGTTTTTTAAATTGCCCTGTTTATTTATTTTACAAAATTTTCAAAGCATTACCATGATCATTTCTCAAGGTGCTAAGTTTTTAGACAACACCTCTGGTCATTAGCTGTAATTGTAGTTGGGCGCAAGAAATGATGCAGCTTGTCCTTATCCAGTGACGTTTCGGCAAAGTATGTTGTTGTCTTCATCTGGGCCATGGATTGGGTGTCTCTGTAGTGAAGGAGAAAAATGGATTAGTATGCATGAACTGCATATGGATTTAGTGGTCAACCTGTGTGAGTTTGAACAAACTGTGAGCTTAAGCAAACAGACTTGCTGGCTGTTGAAGGTTAAAAAATATGCAGGGTTGGAGGCCACCAGAGGGCGCAGGCGTTATGGCTGCCTGATCGTTCGGCTCCCCTGAAGCCCCGAGAGATTTGTGGAGTAAATTGCGATAAAAGGAACGTTATCCTCCTATAAAGGCTGAATCCAGGTGGGGCAACTCTTGGGGGCTCCGGAGATACCTTCCCGAGCCTTGGGGGACCCGGGTCCCCGAGATATTTGATTTGGAGCTTCCGCGCTCCCCCTCCCCCCTCCAGGCCCGTGGCACGCACGAGGTGAAGCTTCGTGGCCGGGCGCCTCCTCTCTGTGGATGAGCGCCGCCCCGGGATCAATCTGAGGAATCGACACCCTGGGCCTCTGCCGGCATCACTGAAAGCCTGTGGGAGCCCCTGGGAAACCCGGGGCCCTCATCTGTGGGGGCCTCCCCAGACGAGCCCACCTTCGGCTCCCGTGGTGGCGGTTTTGGACATCAGTAAGCCCCGGGCCCCCACGACCGGACCCCGGCCTGCCGCACACACGTCGGTGTATCTAAACCCGGGCCGTCGCAGGAGCGTGCCCGAGCCCCTTCCTCCCTTCGCCCCCCAGGCATTGGGGAACATCTTCACAACAACTACCACAAAGACTCCCCCGGCTGCTGCTGCGACACAACCCTTAGAGGCCTACACCTAACAGGCTCGGGCCGATGCGGGAGAGCGCCTGGGCCCCTCTGCGTCCTTTGAACGCATCCACCGGCCCCACGTCGGAGCAACTGTTAGTAGTGGCTGTCGGGGGGGTTTGGGGCACGACCCGCCTGTCCTAACCACCACACCTCATCGGAGTTGGCACGGAACTGGGGGACCGTCTCCCCGAGCCCTGGGGGGAGACCTCAAGGAACCACGAAGATCTAGAGGGGGACACACCCCATGAGTTGGAAAGAAACCCTGGCAAGATACCAATTCACTCCCCGAAAACAAGAGATGGAGACCAACCCCCCACCTACGCCAGCCCCCGACATTAACACCATGCAGAACAATATCCAGAAAATATTAGACAAAATCAGGGGGATGAGAACGGACATGGGAGCCAAGCTAGCCGACCTCACCGCCAAGGTCTCCACGTTGGAGGACAGAATGGAGGGGGTAGAGAATAAACAGGCGTCCACCGTCTTCCTGGAGGCTCAGATGGAGGCAAGGTTTAAAGAGATGCAGCGGCGCGAGGGGGAGCTTCGCTTCAAAGTGGACTACATGGAAAATCGTGAAAAGAGATGTAACCTGCGATTCTTCGGCCTGACGGAGGTGGAGGGGGAGACCCAGACCGGCCTGGAGGGCAAAGTGCAGGAGATCATTAGGATTGTCTTGGGAACTGACTCCGGAGAAACCATCCTGATTGATAGGGTTCATTGAGCTGGCGGAGGCGGTAGGGACCCACGCTCTTGCGAAGTTCCACTATTACAGAGACAAAGCGAAAAAACTGGAAAGAGCTAGAACCCTAAGAGAGATACAATTCGACAACTCCAGGGTGGCAATCTACCAGGACCTATCCGCCCTCACGCTACAAATGAGGAAAAAATGCGGTCCAATCACTAGGTGGCTCCAGGAGAAGGGGGTCCGATACCGCTGGGGACACCCATTCTACCTATCCTTCGAGTGGCAAGGGGAAAACTTCCAGCTTGTTACAGAAGAAGACATCCAAAGAGGCATTGACGAACTGATCGGGGTCCCCCCGGGGCCCTCGGGGGAGACTGGCAGACCCAACAGAGGCCCGAGCCGGGCCCCACAGGGCCCTGACCTCAGCCAGGGGAAACACAAAGTGAAGGGCACCCGGAAATTCAGAAAAACCAGGCACCCCTCGGAGGGACGTGGAGGTCCCACATGATTATGGGACAGAGGAGAAAAGAAAAGGAACGCAGTGCCGATCTGTTGTGGTTCACTCGCACACTCGCCCCCCGCGGCCGCCGACGAATTGAGGAGAAACATTTGTTCCACTTTTGCTGATGCCAAGGCACGCGCGATGAATCCGAGTGATTGAGAGGGAAGGGGAGAAAGTTAAGAAATGTGATGTTGTTGTGTTGTACTGCATTTGACCGCAGGGTCCTCATGGGCCCCTTCCTGTTTGGGGGCGATTTATGTTGTATTGTGATGTTGCCACGCTTGGCGAGGCTTATGCCGAAATTGAGGGTTGAAGGTTTCGGGTCCCACCTGTCTGAAACACGGAGTGGTGTTGTTCTCGTTTGTCGGAGGGTGGCCAGGTGCATCCCCCCGAGACCTTCAAAGTCCCCCCCAACTCACACTGGAAGCTAGTTCACGGTTGGACCCAGCCCCTATGAGACACGCAACGGGAGTAGAGAGGACTGGGGTAGGGGAGGTCTTGTTGAGGGATTGGACTCCGACTAAACCTGTAAAATGTTCCTATAGGTATAACTTGGAGGGTACGATCCACACTATTTATCTCTCGGGGCCCGGGCAGCGGCCCTGGTGGTTCGTTGACTAAACCCGATGTATGTCGGGCGATGGAGACGGACAAAATGGGTAAGGGAAATGAGGAACCGGGGAGGGGGGAGGGGAGAAGGGAGGGGAAAGAAATAGGGAACGCCATGCCATGGTTCTGGGGCTCAAGTCAACAGATGATAATGGGGGCACTCACTGAGGCTTCACAGGGCAAGGATAGCGACGACCATGGTTGAAGGTCGGATCGGTACTCTCAACGTTAAGGGTCTCAACTCGCAAAACAAGTGGTCTCTCACAAGTAACCTATTCCGCAAACAGAAATTACTGGCCCTCTTCCTACAAGAAACCCACTATATAAGGGGGGCCGAGTCAACGATCAAAGGAAAGGAGATAGTCAGAAACTTCTGGGCCTCGCACAATTCCTCTAAGAAGGAGGAAGTGGGTATCCTCTTGGGTAAATCACTGCATCTCACCGATGTAGAGACGAAAAGGGGCTTTGGAGGCAGATTTCTTGCGATCAAGGGGTTAGCCCAGGGCGCACGAGTCACACTAGCCACAATATACGCGCCCAACGCCGGCCAAGTCAAGTTTATCCGCAAGGTTCTTGGGGTCATGGATGGGTGGGCCGAGGGAGCCACAGTCCTGGGCGGAGACTTCAATCTCATTACAGACCCCCATCTTGACTGGTGGTCGGCCAAACGGACGGGACCAAAAGCCCCCACAAAAGATAATCTCGCCTTGAGGGACCTCGTACAGGAGTACTACTGGGTTGATGTATGGCGCAAATGCTGGCAAGCCCCTGGGGGTTACACGTTCTTCTCCCCTCCCCACCAAACATATACTAGAATTGACTTGCTGCTGGTTTCGGAGGATGGAGGGGGAGAGGTTGGAAACCCTACGGTTGAATCTGTGACCTGGTCAGATCATGAGCTCCTCGTTATGGAATGGCGGTTGCAAGCCACCTTCTTCTTCTTATCGAACGACACAGGGGAAGTCCCAATGTTTTCAGTCTGGGAGGCAGCAAAGGCCACCTTCAGGGGTCTCCTTATCGCAGAGGGTTCGAGCAAGATGTGAGAGAGGGCCCTAATAGAATCCAGACTCTGGGAAGACCTGCTGGCCATGAGGGCACAGCTCACCAAGGGAAACATAGACCGCGAAAACCTCCTGAGTGAAATGAGAGAGAAGAGACAAGCTCTGCATACAATCCTGATTGGAGAGGTAGTTAAAAAACATGAGATACACGAAGCAGAGATACTATGAGAGGGGCGACAGGGTTGGAACTCTTCTGGCACATAGGCTGAGGGGAAACAGGACGGACAGACACATAGGAAAGGTAAAGGACGGGGCAGGTAACACCCAGATAAAAACTGAACACATAGCCAAATCATTTGCGGCCTTCTATAGGGCCCTCTACACTAAACAAGAGGGTGAATCACTGGATGAAATTCGAAAATATCTTGAAGACCACCCACTACCCAAGCTCACAGACCTAGAGAGAGACACTGGACAAGGAGATAACGGAGGAGGAGGTGGAAGAGGCCATCAAAAAGCTTAAAATAGGCAAGAGCCCCGGGGAAGATGAGTACACAGCGGATTTCTATAAACAATTCCAGTCCGAACTAACCCAACCGCTGACCAAATTATTTAACCAAATCAAAACCTTAGAAATCATTCCACTGACATTCCTTCAGGCCATAATCACAGTTATCCCTAAGCCGGGCAGAGACCCAGCGGAGTGTGGCTCATATAGGCCCATCTCGCTCCTGAACACAGATGCCAAGATCTTCACCAGGTGTCATGATCCCTGCTTCCAAGGGGTCAGGACTTGCCTCACGACCTTGGAAGCAGGCCCATGACTCTGATCCCAGGAACCAGCCAGTCCCTATAGGGACCCTCTGGACCTTGTCCTGGCGCCAGTGGCGCCAGGCTCATGATGGTGACTGGTCCCGGCACAGGAAGCGCCGGGCTCATATTAGATAAGAGTGCTTGGTGGACCTACCTGTAGCAGACCATGCTGCTTACTTACCAGCTAACTGGTCTCCTGACCCTTCTCTGCCTGGAACTACTTTTTCTGTCTGGGTGGAGCAGGAGCCACTCCCTGGAAGCAGAACACAGGAACTCTTTTAGCAATCTGGAACTCTTTTCTTACCTGGGTGGGGCCGTGGAAGGAGACGCCTAAGCACTACAGAAGGCTATTTAAACCACACCCGATTGGTTTCACGTGCTTCGCGTTATTCTGCATCTGCAGCAGGACGCTCACCGTGTCAGCTCCAGGAAACCTCCAGCTCCAGATCCTGTGAACATGAAATAACCTGCTGGAATCCAATCTTCAGTCTTCTTCAGTCTTCTGCAGCTCCTGCAAAACAAAGGCACAGGTTAGGCTAAAGTAAAGGCAGTGAATCTACTTACCTAATCCAACGGCAGCATCCAAGGCGCCTTTTTCTGCCTTTCTCTTCCGGCATCCGACATCTGCAAAGAGAGAGAACATCGGTCAGTAATATTCAACTACAAGTTCTGCTTACCTGTGTTACGCCCGTTCCAACTCAGCTCGCGCTGCATTCCGGCACCTGCAAGGCAAGATACATCGGTTAGTAACCCTTAGTTACAAGACTGCTTACCTGTGTTATGTTCGCTTTCAATCTGTTCGCGCTGCACCTCAGCACCTGCAAAGACAAAAGAGACATTACGGAGCATTCTCCAGCGCTAGTGCAGTCTTTCTACTTACGTGCCATTAGAAGGATAATCTTCATCGTCACAGCATCTGAAAAGGTAAAGACATAGGGCCTCATTACGACCCTGGCGGTAAGTACCGAACATTACCGCCATGGCGTAATCAACGTTTACGCCGTGGGTCGATGGCGTAAAGTGCGGCATATTCCGACCCATCGGGCACGTGCATTACGCCATGGCGTTAATGTAAAGTACGGCATGGCGTAAATGGGCCAGAAACGGCCCTTACCGCCATCGCACGCCGCGCAAGGAGCACTACCGCCACACACACCATAGCGGCGACCGCAATTAGCGGTCACCGTAATTAGCGGTCAGCGTAATTAGCGGTCACCGTAAATAGGCGGAACCGGAAATAGCATCATCGCGGCGGAACAGGAAACTGCACGACGGCCATCTTGAAAAACACAATCCATTGCCATCCTCCACAACCATACCTGATCCAACCCTGACACCTATCCACACCCATCACCCACCCAACTAGCCAAGTCAAAATGCCCAAAGTTGTCAAAAAAGCATGTGACCGGCAGCGCCAAGACCGTTTCTCAAGGGAGGAACTAACCATGCTCGCAGAGACCCTGCAAGAAAATGCAGCAGCTGTATTCTCCGCGCAGATGACAAGGCCGGCAATAGCAAAAAAAAAGGCCATATGGGCCCTAGTGGCACAGCGTGTGAGTGCAGTGGGGGCCGTACCCCGCACAGCCCAGCAGTGCAGAAAGCGCTGGGACGACTTGAGGCTCCGTGTCCGAAGCATCCTCTCAGCCAACCGCAACCTAGCCACGTCAACAGGGGGTGGATCGGAATCGCCCATTAAGCTGCAAGCATGGGAGGAAATATGTGCATCCACCATCGGGATGGAGAGCATCCAAGGTGTCGGAGGGATGGAGAGAGGAGCGCCGACCTCAGGAGATGCAGGTAGGTGGCCAGAGCAAGCCATGCAAAACTCAACAAAGTCCCATCATGTGAAGTACCATGTAGCCCCATAGCGCATATGCAACACATCGCCAGGTGAATGTCCACAGACACATCCAGACTCCACCCTGTACACATGCAGCATGCACAACCTAACTGCTGGCACACACATACCACCATGCTACCTCCACACAAAAGGCACAAAACCTGTATGCCCCTGCCTGAAATGTGCTGCATGTACCCACTGCATAGATGTCATCCCTCACAATGCACGGCCAATGTCCGCGTACCCATCAATAACACTTTCCCTCCTTTGCTCCACCACAGGATCTGACACAGACCTCCAGGAAGAGGACAACACCGCATCCACATCCACCAAGAGGGCCAGGCCACAGGCATCCACCCCAGCCATCCGAAAGGAAACACACCACCAGCAGCAAACCCTGCCTGGGGAAGAGGACAGGCAAATGCCAGCCCCCACAACAGCAGACACAGACCCAGCAGCAGCATCGCACATGTCACTACTCGTGCCCACTGAAGGGACAGGCTCTGCTGCAAGCAGCACCCTGGGAGAAATCGCTGGCATAGCGGCAACCTCCGACAGTGAGGCAGGCAGCATCGAGCTCATCGATGAGGAAATGCCCACTGCCCAGCCACATTCCCCCTGCTTATCCCTAAGCCCCCTGCAGGCGGATGCCACACAGGGGCAGTCGGAGGCCGAGGATTGGCCGGCCACCCCATCCCCCCAGCCTGAGGTGAGCAGCCCAATGCACATGCAAATGCCACTTGCCATGGCCCAGCAGAACCAGCAGACACTTGAGGAAATGGTTACCCGCCAGCAGCAGCTATCCGCCCTCCTCAACGAACATGTTGCACAGTGTGGGGTGGCAAGGGATGGCATGGAAAGTTTGGCAGACCGAGTCACAGCTGCCATAGAGTCGTCCACAAAGGACATATGCACGGAACTCGCGGCTGTGCGCAATGTCCTCACAGAACTTGTCCAGACCATCAGGGACATGCGTCCAGATGTGCAGGCCGGACCATCCTCATCAGCCAGCTCGGCACAGAGCAGCCCCATCCGCAGATCAGGGCGCAATCTACGCAGCACGGGCAGGGGTGCCCCGGGGGCCAGGGGAGGGGAATCACAATAGTGGCTTGACAGTCGAGCAGGACTACTGCACACCCTGCTGCACAGACACTACCGCACCTTCGTAGGGATTCCAGGGTGGAGGGGGGAGGGGGTGTGTTGGGGTGTTCAGGGGGGAGGGGGGAGGGAGTGTGTCACGACGTTTCATTGTTTCAATACACATTTTTCTTTCACAAAATGAAATGTGTGGACATTTTCATTGCATATGTGTGCTTTATTGGTGTACAGTCCACAGTGTGCATGTCCCAGAGACACACAGTGCCCCAAGTGCAGTCTCCATGTGATTCACACCAGCCGTGTGTGCTAGAAGCAGTGGTCGATGATACGTTGGCGCATTGCACGCCCCTCCTGTGCGTCGCCTCCTCCATGGGGTGGTGCCCCATCTGCACCCTCCTCATCCTCATCGTCAGGTGGTTGCAGTCCTGCGTCAGGGGGCAGGGGCACATTCCGTCTGACGCACATATTGTGTAGCATGACACATGCCATTACGATCTTTGCCACCTTCTCATGGTGGTACAGGAGTGCCCCTCCAGACCTGCTGAGGCTTCGGAACCGTGCCTTCAATAGGCCGAATGTTTGCTCTATGATCACACGAGTACGTGTATGTGCACGGTTGAAGTCCTCCTCATGCTGGTTCTGCGGGTTCCGGACTGGTGTAAGGAGCCAGCTCTTCAGGGGATAGCCTGCATCACCTGTATGTAGGCGAGAATGCATGTGTCAGTCATGTCGTCTGATCAAGAACATGATGTGCCACCATGGCCTGCATCCAACTGTTACTTCGGCTCACTTCTACATGCACTAATTGATTCACACAATGCAACCAGTATATGCTCTTGGCTCCCCTGGCCTGTTTTGCATGCCATCACCCAATGTATGCAGAGGGGTGGAGTGCATTGTGAGTGCCCATCCTCTGTCTCCGTCCTCTGTGTTGCTCACAGCCAGGTGGAGTATGCATCATTCCCCCCCCCCTTCAGCCAGGTGGAGTATGCATCATCCCCCCCCCCCTTCAGCCAGGTGGAGTATGCATCATCCCCCCCCTTCAGCCAGGTGGAGTATGCATCATTCCCCCCCCCTTCAGCCAGGTGGAGTATGCATCAGTGCGTCATTCTCCTGCCCACTTCCATGACATTGGACTCACCGAGTAGCCAGGATCTTGGGCCTGCATGTCGCTCCATGTAGCGTGGTATTGTGGAGTTCCTCAGGACCATGGAATCATGGGTTGATCCGGGGAATCGGGCACAACAATGTGTGATGATCTTGTTGGAGTCACAGACCATTTGCACGTTGATTGAGTGGAACTGTTTCCGGTTGCGGTACGGTACCTCCGTGGCACGTGGAACCACCAATTCCACATGGGTGCAGTCGATGGCACCAATGCAACCGGGTATGCCGGCTAGTGCATGGAAACCCACTTTGGTGTTTGCAATGTCCTGGGCAGTCCGTGGTAATGAGATGTGGTCGTCTGTGTGCTTGAGGAGGGCATTGAGCACTTGGATGAGGGTTTGTGAGAATAATGGTTGTGAAATGCCATGCAAGTGCCCCACTGTGTGCTGGTAGGTGCCTGTGGCCAGGAAGTGGAGTACAGACACTACCTTCAGTAGGGGTGGGATGGCGGTTGGAGTTTCTATCATACTGACGATGTCGTTGTGTATCATGTGTACGATGGCGGTGATGGTGTCCCGGTCCATACGGTACAGGGTGTGGATCTGCTCAGCAGTGAGGTTGAATGGATTGGCTCTGATGCGTGGGATTGGGGGCTGCCTGCGTGGTGGCACTGGCTGTGCTGGTGGGGCTTGCTGGGCTTGCCTTGCCCTCCTTCTCCTCCTGCGTCTCCTCTGTGCAGCCTGTTGTTGTTGTTGTAGTTGTTGTTGTAGTTGTTGTTGTTGTTGTTGTTGTTGTTGTAGTAGCACTTGCATTGCTATCAGGTTCTCCAGCCCCAACATTGCTAGTCGTATTGGTATCATTGTGGAGTGTGACTGGGTGTGGGAAGGGGTGGGGTGTGCTCTTTTTGTACTTCCTGAGTCTGTATTGCCTTCACCTGTGCTGTTTCTGTGCACCTGTGGCAGCTGCATTCACTTTACATGGCCCTTTACGGTTGGTTCGCGATGGCGTACTTAGCACCATGGCGATATGGTACTTAACGGGCTGGGTGATGGCGTTAGGTGCATGTCCGCTTGGGTCAGCATTTGCGTACCTTTCCGCCATGGCGCTAAGTACGGTGTGGCCGGCCGCATGCGCACACCCTTAGCGCAGTTAGCGGTAGCGTTAACTACGATGCCGCTAATGGCATCGTAGTTAACGGTCACGGGTCATGATCGGACCTGGCGGAAAACGATGGCGGTAACCATTTACCGCCATCGTTTTTCACTTAGCGCCAGGGTCGTAATGAGGCCCATAGACTTTACAGACTTAAGACTTTTGAAAGAGAAGAGAACAATGCAAAAGGAACTTTAATACTTACAAGGCACGCTCGTGCATTAACAGCGTCTTCGCTCTCAGCAAATCCTCTGCTATCAAGAGGCAGAGCTTGCATCCAGTGAAGCAACTGGATCCAGCGCCCCTGCATAAGACGCAGGATGGAGAGCCCGGCATTTACCTATATAAGACATCTCACTCTTCAGCTTAAACTGTCGGTGGGAAGGGGGCCCAGTCCGGGAGCAAAACGAACCCTGCGCCTAACACTGAAGACAGTATCCTCGCCAGATCAAGACCTGCGCCTCCGGGGGAACCAGGTGAGCGTTACAGAACGCGAAGCCTTACCACAAAATTCCCGCCCAGGCGTAATGGAAACCTCAGACACAGACCAGTTGGCCCAATTACTCGGGGAGTTGAGGGCGGAAGTACACGCTGCACGTCAGGAAACAAATGCCCTAAGGAGGGAGTTAGTGGTCTCCAAAGAGCGAACAGACGATTTGGCTAGACAATTGCTGCAAGCCCAAGCTGGACAAACTCCTCTACCAACCCCAAGTGGGGGCCACGCTCCTCCAGCTTCCTCGAATCCGGTACAAATCAATCTACCAGGAAATATACCTTTGGCTCCGCCCGAACGCTTTTCAGGTGATTCAAAAAGGTTTGCTGTGTTCTTCAATCAATGTCGCTTGCACTTTTTGTGCAGACCCGCCGCTTTTCCAACGGACCAGGCTAAAGTGGCCTTCGTGCTCTCTTATCTCAGTGGCAGTGCCGCAGATTGGTCTGTTCCTTTAGTGTCTCAAGATGACCCCATTCTCCATAACTTCCAGGACTTCCAAGCCAGTATGGAGAAACTGTTCGCAAGGCACTATCAGGGACAGGCCTTGGACAATGAACTTCTTTCACTACGACAGGGCAATCAAGATCTTCTGACTTATATTGCATCATTTAACAGACTAGTGGTGGAAACCGGATGGCCGGAGGATAAGAGGATCACACTGTTTTACAGAGGTCTGCATGGGGAATTAAAAGACGTTCTGGCTCAAGTGGTAAATCCTCCACAAGACTGTTCCGAATATATCGATCTGGTAGTGCAATCGGATCATCGACTACAGAATCGGAAAGCCGATCGATCCAGATTTGAAACCCGACTTTTTTCAAGGCCGCAAAGTTCTACGAAAGGAACTGATTCCGTGGAACCCATGCAAATAGGGGGTGTAAAAGGACCTTTAACCCAAAAGGAGAGGGAAAGGAGGAGACAACTACAATTATGCCTCTATTGCGGAAACTCAGGGCACTTTCTTCGAGATTGTCCAGTGAAGCCCAAGAAGAAGATAGTAGGGGCGTCTGATAAAGGTACCGAGAATTCTGAGCCGGGAAACGACCTCGCCCGGCAAGTGTAGAGGTCCGCTTGCCGAGCGTTAAAACCAGTTCTTTGACCTCGCATTTCATCATGCCCATGGTCCTCGTGAGTCCTGAACAACCTAATCGTATGCATGCCATTAAAGCATACATTGATAGTGGCGCAATCGGGAATTACTTGGACTGTGAGCTGGCCGCCAGGATGAATCTATCTCTTTGTCCAAAGACGGTGAAAGACGTCATTACCACCGTGGATGGGACGGAAATAGCTTCCGGACCCGTAACTCACACCACCATGGAAGTAACGTTAGTAAGCCAAGATGGGCATCAAGAGAAGATCGTGTTTGATGTGATCAAGGCCCCTCAGTTTCAAGTCATCTTGGGAGTTCCTTGGTTGGAGAAACACAATCCTCAAATTGATTGGCGAGCAAAGACAATCCGGTTTCCAGAATGCGCTTCTACCTGCTACCCTCAGCTCTCCACCAAACTAGCTGCAACTGTTTCTGAGAGTCCGCAACTGCCTCCTGAATACCAGGAATTCCAAGATGTCTTTCGGAAAGACCAAGCTAATTCTTTGCCTCCCCACAGATCATACGACTGTCAGATAGACCTGATTCCCGGATCCACTCCTCCGTGCAGTCGGATTTATTCCCTTACTGAACCTGAAAATCTCCACCTAAGGCAATATTTGGACCAGTACCTGGCTAACGGATTCATCCGTCCTTCGAAGTCCCCGGCCTCCTCAGCTCTGTTCTTCGTGCCAAAAAAGGAGGGAGACTTAAGAACGTGTATAGACTACCGTGCCCTGAACCAGATTACAATTAAGAACAGGTATCCATTGCCATTGATCCCCGAACTACTTGACCAAGTCAAAAACGCCTGCATATATACTAAGTTAGACCTCAGAGGAGCCTACCATTTGGTGCGAATAAAGGAGGGCGATGAATGGAAGACGGCCTTTCGTACCAAGTATGGACTGTTCGAGTATCAAGTGATGCCCTTCGGGTTGTGTAACGCACCGGCCGCATTCCAGTTCTTTATGAATGACGTGCTCCGTGAACTCATTGATGTGTGTGTAGTTATATACATTGACGACATTCTGGTTTATTCGTCCTCTGAGGCAGAACACCGAAAACATGTAACCGCAGTACTGGAGAGGCTCCGCAAACACAAACTTTTTGCAAAATTAGAGAAGTGCGTCTTTCATGTTACTGAGGTCGAATTTCTGGGATTTATTTTGTCACCTAACGGAGTTCACATGGACTCGAGGAAAGTAGATGCAATAATCAAGTGGCGCTCACCATCATCTGTAAAAGGGGTTCAAAGTATGTTGGGCTTCGCCAACTTCTATCGCAGGTTTATCCCAGACTTTTCTCGGGTAGTCCAACCCATTACAGCTCTCCTCAGAAAAAACAAACGTTTTGAATGGTCTACGGGGGCAGAACAAGCCTTTCAGGAGCTAAAGACTAAATTTACCTCCGCCCCGATTTTAAAACATCCCCGCCCGGAACTACCTTACATCGTCGAGACCGATGCCTCCAGCCTTGCTATGGGAGCAGTGCTTTCACAAAGAGATCCAGAAACCAACCAGTTGCACCCTGTGGCGTTTTGGTCTCGCAAATTATCAGCCCCAGAAATCAATTACACCATTACCGATAAGGAACTGTTGGCTATTAAGTCCGCCTTTAAGGCCTGGCGGCATTATCTCTTAGGAGCCCGAAACACAGTCACTGTCATTACTGACCATCGTAATCTACAGTATCTTAAATCAGCCAAAGCTCAATCCTCCAGACAACTTCGCTGGGCATTATTTTTTGCCGAATTTGATTTTATAATCACCTACCGACCAGGCAATAAGAATGGTAAAGCGGATGCCCTCTCTCGAATCGGAGTAGAGGAACACATGGTTAACCCTGAGCTCGTACCTATTATTCCTGAACAAAGAATCCTGGGTTGGATCAGCATGCAATCCATTGAAGAAATTGAAACCCAGGTTAAACAACTTGTAACTCCAACGGACATACAAAAATGGCAACTTCAGGGGGAAGACTTCACAGTAAAGAACGACTTATTATACTTCAAGGAACAACTTTATCTACCCTGTACCAGCTTACAAACTCAAGTCATCTCTTGTTATCACGACTCCTTAATGGAAGGACACTCGGGTATGGCCAAGACCTCGGAAAAGGTCAAGCGTCACTTTTGGTGGTCATCTTGGAGAAAAGACATCAGAAACTTTGTCATGTCCTGTGGAGTGTGCGCCCAGAACAAGAGTCCTAAGGAAAAACCAGCAGGCCTCTTACAACCACTTGAAATTCCACCTCATCCCTGGCATACCCTTTCCATGGACTTTATCACCGACTTACCTCCCTGTTCCGGATACAATACAATCGACTTATTTTCAAAAATGGCACATTTCATCCCACTAAAGGGGTTATCGTCAGCAGCAATCCTGGCTCGAGAATTTCTTGAAAACATCGTTCGGTTGCACGGCTTTCCTTCCGTTTTAATCTCAGACAGAGGAAGTCAATTCATCTCCCACTTCTGGCGGAGTTGCTGTCGGTTAGCTCAAATTGATGTGAGGCTTTCCACCAGTCACCACCCACAAACCGATGGTCAGACCGAAAGGACCAATCAGACTTTGGAACAGTACCTACGCTGCATGCTGCAACAGACAGGAGGAACTTGGAAGGACATCCTTTGGATAGCCGAGTACGCTTACAATAACCCAGTCCATTCTGGAACCGGAAAGACCCCGTTTTTTCTTTTGTATGGTAATCATCCTCGAACCTCTAACCTGGATCCACCTCAGGATCTTGGAACACCAGCAGTTGACCACCTACATTCAACCATCACCCAAGCCTTCAAGGAAGCTACTACCCACCTTCAAAGGGCCAAGGAACAATACAAGAAAGGAGCAGATCAACATCGAAAGGAAGCCCCTCAATACCAAATAGGAGATCAAGTCTGGTTATCCACCAAATATTTACCCCTAAAGGGACCACGCACCTTTAACCCAAGATACCTGGGACCCTACTCTGTTACTGCCATAATAAATCCAGTAGCGGTCAAGTTGGATTTACCCCCTCGCATGAAAATGCACCCAGTCTTCCATGTTTCACTACTAAAACCTGTTCAACCAGAAACCCGATTGACTAAATCTCCTGAACCTATCCTAGTTGACGGAGAACTTGAGTTTGAAATCAAAAATATCCTGGATTCCAAGATCTCCAAATCAAAACTACACTACCTGATTGACTGGAAAGGCTACGGCCCCCAAGAAAGATCTTGGGAACCTGCAGAATATGTACACGCTCCCCGACTAATCAAGAAATTTCATCGGACATTTCCTAACAAACCAAGACCTCCGGAGAAGTCAACCTTGGGAGGGGCCTTGAGGGGGGGTGTTGTCATGATCCCTGCTTCCAAGGGGTCAGGACTTGCCTCACGACCTTGGAAGCAGGCCCATGACTCTGATCCCAGGAACCAGCCAGTCCCTAAAGGGACCCTCTGGACCTTGTCCTGGCGCCAGGCTCATGATGGTGACTGGTCCCGGCACAGGAAGCGCCGGGCTCATATTAGATAAGAGTGCTTGGTGGACCTACCTGTAGCAGACCATGCTGCTTACTTACCAGCTAACTGGTCTCCTGATCCTTCTCTGCCTGGAACTACTTTTCCTGTCTGGGTGGAGCAGGAGCCACTCCCTGGAAGCAGAACACAGGAACTCTTTTAGAAATCTGGAACTCTTTTCTTACCTGGGTGGGGCCGTGGAAGGAGACGCCTAAGCACTACAGAAGGCTATCTAAACCACACCCGATTGGTTTCACGTGCTTCGCGTTATTCTGCATCTGCAGCAGGACGCTCACCGTGTCAGCTCCAGGAAACCTCCAGCTCCAGATCCTGTGAACACGAAATAACCTGCTGGAATCCAATCTTCAGTCTTCTTCAGTCTTCTGCAGCTCCTGCAAAACAAAGGCACAGGTTAGGCTAAAGTAAAGGCAGTGAATCTACTTACCTAATCCAACGGCAGCATCCAAGGCGCCTTTTTCTGCCTTTCTCTTCCGGCATCCGACATCTGCAAAGAGAGAGAACATCGGTCAGTAATATTCAACTACAAGTTCTGCTTACCTGTGTTACGCCCGTTCCAACTCAGCTCGTGCTGCATTCCGGCACCTGCAAGGCAAGATACATCGGTTAGTAACCCTTAGTTACAAGACTGCTTACCTGTGTTATGTTCGCTTTCAATCTGTTCGCGCTGCACCTCAGCACCTGCAAAGACAAAAGAGACATTACGGAGCATTCTCCAGCGCTAGTGCAGTCTTTCTACTTACGTGCCATTAGAAGGATAATCTTCATCGTCACAGCATCTGAAAAGGTAAAGACATAGACTTTACAGACTTAAGACTTTTGAAAGAGAAGAGAACAATGCAAAAGGAACTTTAATACTTACAAGGCACGCTCGTGCATTAACGGCGTCTTCGCTCTCAGCAAATCCTCTGCTATCAAGAGGCAGAGCTTGCATCCAGTGAAGCAACTGGATCCAGCGCCCCTGCATAAGACGCAGGATGGAGAGCCCGGCATTTACCTATATAAGACATCTCACTCTTCAGCTTAAACTGTCGGTGGGAAGGGGGCCCAGTCCGGGAGCAAAACGAACCCTGCGCCTAACACTGAAGACAGTATCCTCGCCAGATCAAGACCTGCGCCTCCGGGGGAACCAGGTGAGCGTTACACCAGGATCCTGGCGACACGTCTCAAAAGGTGTCTCCCCCGCTGATCCATCGCGATCAGGTAGGCTTTGTAGTAAATAGACAAGGAACAGATAGCATGCGCAAAACCCTGCACATACTGAGCTCAAATGGAGTGAAATCTGATGCTGCCCTGCACAACCACGGGAGGTGGCAAGGCTCAACAGAAGCAATTACTCTGATCTCCGGAACAGGCTCACCTTCAAGCAAACTGGTTGTGTAGCACTACCTGGCTGAACCTGGACTCCTCTATGGCATCCCTGTCGACACCGTAGAATCTTGTAAAAGTGTGCGTAGACCTCAATGTAGCATCCCTGCAGATGTCCAGCAGGGGCACACCAGACAAGAATGCCGTTGTCGCAGCGATCGCTACGGTGGAATGGGCTCTCGGATGGCGGGGCAGCAGTCGGTTTGTCAACCGGTGACAGTGCGTGATACAGTTGGAGGGCCACTTGGAAATGAAAGCCTTGGACAAAGCTTTTCCATGGTTCACAGGACTAAAGTTCAAGAAAAGTTGAGAAGTCTTACAGAAACTCACACAGGCCGATTCATGGAATAATTAGCATGGCGCAAGTGGGCAAAAATGTGCAAATCGCAGTGGAATAGCGAAAATCGCAGTGCAAGTGCGAAAATCGCACGAAAAGCAGCGCACATCGATTCATGGAAGGCCGTGCGTGAGAAAACCAGCGGATGTGCGATAAAAAAGTGCGCGGCGCACGTTGGCGCACAGGCCATTTAACAGCGTGCGCCAGGTCACAGCGAAAATCGCACAGGCCACAGCGAAAATTGCACATAGCGTGGCGCACGCAACAAAAGTAGGCGGAACACGGGCGTAACACTCGGAATGGGGAACAACTTGCCAAAACGTGGGCGTCACGGGGAAAGTACAGGGCACAAGTGCGCGGAACGCCCACACGGTCGCCTACAACACGTATTCATGGAATAGAATAGTGCAAAAAAGCGCACGGTCAAACCAGCGCACAGGCACAAACACGACCGCCACAAGAAAGCAGGCGGTAGCGTCTCTGCGGCTGTAAGAAATGTGCGCCAAAAGGTGCGCCAACAAATAGCACCTATATACTGCCATGATGAATGTCCTATACTGTGGCCCTCCAGGACAAATGACGTGCAAAGGGGTACCCACAAACACGGACACCCGCTGACAAAAAATATGTGTGCGTGTATACCGGGGTGCGCGGGAAGTCTCACACGCGGTTTGGCCGGGTACGTGTATTTCAGGGGTGCGCGGGAAGTTCCACACGCGATTTCAGCAGGGTACGTGTATTTCAGGGGTGCGCAGGAAGTTCCACATGCGATTTCATCAGGGTACGTGTATTTCAGGGGTGCGCGGGAATTTCCACACGCAATTTCAGCAGGGTACGTGTATTTCAGGGGTGCGCGGGAATTTCCACACGCGATTTGCCCAGTGCGAGCAGGGTACGTGTATTTCAGGGGTGCGCGGGAATTTCCACACGCGATTTCAGCAAGGTATGTGTATTTCAGGGGTGCGCGGGAAGTTCCACACGCGATTTCATCAGGGTACGTGTATTGCAGGGGTGCGCGGGAAGTTCCACACGCGATTGGCCCAGTGCGAGCAGGGTACGTGTATTTCAGGGGTGCGCGGGAAGTTCCACACGCGATTTCAGCAAGGTACGTGTATTTCAGGGGTGCGCGGGAAGTTCCACACGCGATTTCATCAGGGTACGTGTATTTCAGGGGTGCGCGGGAAGTTCCACACACGATTGGCCCAGTGCGAGCAGGGTACGTGTATTTCAGGGGTGCGCGGGAATTTCCACACGCGATTTCAGCAAGGTATGTGTATTTCAGGGGTGCGCGGGAAGTTCCACACACGATTTCATCAGGGTACGTGTATTGCAGGGGTGCGCGGGAAGTTCCACACGCGATTGGCCCAGTGCGAGCAGGGTACGTGTATTTCAGGGGTGCGCGGGAAGTTCCACACGCGATTTCAGCAAGGTACGTGTATTTCAGGGGTGCGCGGGAAGTTCCACACGCGATTTCATCAGGGTACGTGTATTTCAGGGGTGCGCGGGAAGTTCCACACACGATTGGCCCAGTGCGAGCAGGGTACGTGTATTTCAGGGGTGCGCGGGAATTTCCACACGCGATTTCAGCAAGGTATGTGTATTTCAGGGGTGCGCGGGAAGTTCCACACACGATTTCATCAGGGTACGTGTATTGCAGGGGTGCGCGGGAAGTTCCACACGCGATTGGCCCAGTGCGAGCAGGGTACGTGTATTTCAGGGGTGCGCGGGAAGTTCCACACGCGATTTCAGCAAGGTACGTGTATTTCAGGGGTGCGCGGGAAGTTCCACACGCGATTTCATCAGGGTACGTGTATTTCAGGGGTGCGCGGGAAGTTCCACACGCGATTGGCCCAGTGCGAGCAGGGTACGTGTATTTCAGGGGTGCGCGGGAATTTCCACACGCGATTTCAGCAAGGTATGTGTATTTCAGGGGTGCGCGGGAATTTCCACACGTGATTTCAGCAAGGTATGTGTATTTCAGGGGTGCGCGGGAAGTTCCACACGCGATTGGCCCAGTGCGAGCAGGGTACGTGTATTTCAGGGGTGCGCGGGAATTTCCACACGCGATTCCAGCAAGGTATGTGTATTTCAGGGGTGCGCGGGAAGTTCCACACGCGATTTCAACAGGGTACGTGTATTGCAGGGGTGCGCGGGAAGTTCCACACGTGATTGGCCCAGTGCGAGCAGGGTACGTGTATTTCAGGGGTGCGCGGGAAGTTCCACACGCGATTGGCCCAGTGCGAGCAGGGTACGTGTATTTCAGGGGTGCGCGGGAATTTCCACACGCGATTTCAGCAAGGTATGTGTATTTCAGGGGTGCGCGGGAAGTTCCACACACGATTTCAGCAGGGTATGTGTATTTCAGGGGTTCTGGGGAGTACCACACATGAATTGGCCGTGTGGGCCCTCCCAGGTGTACGCTCCACAACCTCCACGGACCCTGCAGGCAGCCCACACCACGGGGGACTACCCTGCACCCATGCTCATGTCCCGCAGGCAGCCCATCCACCATGGGCATGCCCCCCAGCCAACCCACATGTCACCTTGCACTACTGATCAACAATGCATGTCTCCCACCACCCCCACCCCCCAGCAGTGCAGGGGCAGCCTCCAACAGGCCCCCACTCATGTCTCCCTGCACCCCCACCCCCGAGGAGTGCAGGGGCAGCCTCCACCAGGCCCCCACCCATGTCTTCCACCACCCCCACCCCCCCAGCCACCATGGCCACCCTCCACCAGGCCCCCACTCATGTCTCCCACCACCCCCACCCCCCAGCCACCAGGGGCAGCCTCCACCAGGCCCCCACTCATGTCTACCACCACCCCCACCCCCCTGCCACCATGGCCACCCTCCACCAGGCCCCCACTCATGTCCCCCTGCACCCCCACCCCCCTGCCACCATGGCCACCCTCCACCAGGCCCCCACTCATGTCCCCCTGCACCCCCACCCCCCTGCCACCATGGGCAGCCTCCACCAGGCCCCCACTCATGTCTCCCACCACCCCCACCCCCCTGCCACCATGGGCAGCCTCCACCAGGCCCCCACTCATGTCTCCCACCACCCCCACCCCCCTGCCACCATGGGCAGCCTCCACCAGGCCCCCACTCATGTCTCCCACCACCCCCACCCCCCAGCCACCAGGGGCAGCCTCCACCAGGCCCCCACTCATGTCTCCCACCACCCCCACCCCCCAGCAGTGCAGGGGCAGCCTCCACCAGGCCCCCACTCATGTCTCCCACCACCCCCACCCCCCTGCCACCATGGGCAGCCTCCACCAGGCCCCCACTCATGTCTCCCACCACCCCCACCCCCAGCCACCAGGGGCAGCCTCCACCAGGGCCCCACCCATGTCTCCCACCACCCCCACCCCCCAGCAGTGCAGGGGCAGCCTCCACCAGGCCCCCACTCATGTCTCCCACCACCCCCACCCCCCAGCAGTGCAGGGGCAGCCTCCACCAGGCCCCCACTCATGTCTACCACCACCCCCACCCCCCTGCCACCATGGCCACCCTCCACCAGGCCCCCACTCATGTCCCCCTGCACCTCCACCCCCCAGCATCCAGGGTCACCCTCCACCAGGCCCCCACTCATGTCTCCCACCACCCCCACCCCCCAGCCACCAGGGGCAGCCTCCACCAGGCCCCCACCCATGTCTCCCACCACCCCCACCCTGCAGCCACCAGGGGCAGCCCCCACCAGGCCCCCACTCATGTCTCCCACCACCCCCACCCCCCTGCCACCATGGGCAGCCTCCACCAGGCCCCCACACATGTCTCCCACCACCCCCACCCCCCTGCCACCATGGCCACCCTCCACCAGGCCCCCACTCATGTCCCCCTGCACCCCCACCCCCCTGCCACCATGGGCAGCCTCCACCAGGCCCCCACTCATGTCTCCCACCACCCCCATCCCCCTGCCACCATGGGCAGCCTCCACCAGGCCCCCACTCATGTCTCCCACCACCCCCACCCCCAGCCACCAGGGGCAGCCTCCACCAGGCCCCCACTCATGTCTCCCACCACCCCCACCCCCCAGCAGTGCAGGGGCAGCATCCACCAGGCCCCCACTCATGTCTACCACCACCCCCACCCCCCAGCCACCATGGCCACCCTCCAACAGGCCCCCACTCATGTCCCCCTGCACCCCCACCCCCCAGCATCCAGGGTCACCCTCCACCAGGCCCCCACTCATGTATACCACCACCCCCACCCCCCTGCCACCATGGGCAGCCCCCACCAGGTCCTCACAATCCCCAATCATGTGCGTAATGGTCAGCCTCCACAGCCAAAAAGCCCTACCAAGTAACCCATTCACCCACATGGAAATGGAAATCACATGTTACACCCCCAATGTTTATGAAGCTAATGAACCCATGTCCGTCACACACAATGGTTGCAATTGAATGGGAAAACACCCAACATGACATGCATGAAACCAATGAGATGATACCACAAAGTGAAGTATGGAAACCAAAATTGTATTTAAACAAATAAAGAATGCTAAAGAAAGGAAACAAACTACAATGGGGATGAGAAAAAAAAAAGCTGCATGTCCGTATAAAAAAAAAAACAAAATGCAAATCAGAATCCAAAAAAATGTCGTCCAAAGTCAAATGTAAAAAAATCTCTATGCAACAAAGAACTATGTAAAAAACTACCAAGGGTCCATGAGCCCAACTGAACAAAGGAAACCTACTAAAAAACCTACCTAAAAATCAACTATATACAAAAAGTGGAGCAGTGTCCGTCGACTCCAAATCATAATAAGAAAGAAAGGAAACCTAAAACTAAAGAACTATATACAAAGGCGGCGGGCAAGTCCAGCGGCTCACTCCGTGGTGTCCCGGGCCAGGGCATCATCGAACTCCTGTTCGATGTCCCGGAGGCGGTCCAGTTCCATGGCCCTGAGGGTCCGCAGGGACGACACCGTGTCCTCCTCCAACCCCCTGCAGATTGCCTCGAGGCACTCGGCCCGCCTCAGGGCCCTCCGCATGGAGTTCTCCGCCCTGACCATTGTGAGCCGCGCCTCTTCCACCCGCCGCCGCTCCGCACCTATGGCGTGGCCCAACCGCTGCCACACGGAAGACACTCTCTGTCCTGGGTCCCCCTGCCCTCCGGCCGATGCCTGCCCCTCCGATGTCGAAAGCCCCGAGCCTTCATGTCTCCCACCATGTTGCTGCTGCTGCTGCTCTGCCCGTGCACTGCCTCCTGCTGCCTGGACATCCTCCGCCGGCTGGGGTGCAGTTGTTGATGTGGCCACCCCTGCTGGACCTCCGACTCCCGACTGTGGCAGGGATGCCTCCTCCACCAGCCTGGCCGCACCGTCAGAGGCAGCTCCACAGGGCACCCAGGTGACTGATGGGTGGGAAGATGGCACAGAGGACGACTGGCGCGTAGGGGGTCCAGTTGAGGAGGGGGTCGGAGCAAGCCCCATCAGACAGCGGAATCCGGCCTGGGTGACCTGTCCCAGCAGGCTGACGTAGTCAACGAGCCATTCGAGATGACGTGCAGTCTCTCCATGAAAAGACTGCAGGTCACCTCGCATGGCCCGTTGACGCAACGCCACACCAGCCAGGACAGGCTCAACCCGGACCTGGATGGCCACGTCCGCAGGCAGAGGAAGGCCAGTTGATGTCAGCTCATCCCCTGCCTGAAAACGGGTCTGGACGTAGGCATCCCTGCTGGTGCAAGATGATGCAGGGACAGGATCGGGGACAGGATTGCATACAGGCACCTCCGCGGCGGCCTGTGCTGCCTCCTGTCCCTGGTCCTGCACTGCACCACTAGCACCAGTGGGATCCCCACCTCCAGACCCCGTCTCTGGTGCTTGCACGGCCTCCTCCTCCACCAAACCCCCCACCAACCTGGATGACTCCGTGCCATCTTCCCCTGTTGGGCCCTGTGGGGTCCCAGCTGCCCCTTCTGCTGCCGAGGAGTCCAACTGCAACCTCCGTCTCTTGGACCTCCCCCCGGCAGCTGCGGCCTGGGACGCGGCACCGGACTCCTCACTCCCCGACGAGATGACAACACGGGAGGGGAGCCGGGCCTTGCGTCTCCGGCTGGCTGTCGGATCCCCGCCGCTGTGCTCCACAGCACCTTCTCCGCCCTCTTCATCAGTTGGCGCTGCAGACAGGGAGAAACAAAACACAGGCATCAGGGCACTGTACAATGGACACATACACACATGACAGTTGCACATGAGTGGCATTGGCAAACCTCAGACATGTCATCACAATCCCCAACACACATGTCATTGCAACTCGCACACATGAGCCATACCACAGCCATATCGCAACTGCCACCACCATCCCTACACATACAACAGCATCAGCAGCCAAAGGGGAGCCAGACATCACATGCAACACAGGAAGTGCACCACACATGTTCACACACCACCACACTTGCATGCATGTCTACACCTCTGCCAAGTGTCGCACTGTTCAGACGGGCATCCATGTCACATCTGCCAATCAGGCTTCCACATACCGCTGTCACATGCATCCATGTTGCATCACTGTTGCACCCTTGTCAAATACACACACATGCACATGTACACAGTGCTCATACATGCAGCCGAAAACAACATACATGCCTGACATCACGGACATGTCTACTTACATACACATTCATCCAAACATGTGTGCACGCACAACTGCATTTGCCATGCAAGCCCACACACACAAGCACCATCCATGTCTCACACATTACAGCCCTCGCATGTGTCAGCCCCACGGCCCTGTACACCCCCACCCATACTCGACCCCATACAAACAGATGTGCAACATGCACAATACCGAATAATCACCACACGCACTGCTCACAATCAGGATGCATGTACACTCACTGCTCGACTCCAGACGGGTCTGCTTCTCTAGGACCTGGACGTGGAGCGCTGGGGATATGCGTTCCAGGACCCCCATCTGTTCTTCCGACAAGTGGCCCCGGCGCCCCTTGGCATCCGCTGCCTTCAAGAGGCGCCGGGCCTTGTTCAGGGTCCTGGACCTGAAGTCCTCCCAGCGCTTCCTGACATGTTGTAAGTCCCGGACTGCCACCCCCTCTGCGTTGATGGCAGTCACGATGTCAGTCCAGATCCGAGTCCATCCTTCCTTGTCGGCGCGGGAACTTCCGAAGAGGGCATCATACTGCCCCAGGACTTGCTCCACCAGGACACCAACTTCGGTGGCACTGAAGCTGGTGCCCCTCTGCCTCTCTGGCCGGGGGTTGTCAGTGGTCACAGATGGTGTTTGCCCCGACATGACAACCCCAGAGGCAGGAGTGGGTGGGCAACTGGGTCCTGGGGCTGGGCTGTGGAGCGATGGAATTCCAGTCGGGAGTCTTCGGTTCCAGCAGGGGTGGTCACAGCAACAGCACCCCTGGCTGATGTGCAGGCAGCAAACGGCAGTGCATGTGGGCAGCAGGCAGTCAGGCAGCAGCAGATGGCAGGTGGGAGCGTGCTCGGGGCTCTGGGGCGCAGTAGTTTCGGCCTTCTGGGCAGGAGCGTGGTCTTCCGTGTGCTTACGCGTTGCCAGCTTGGTACGGAGTGATTTGGCACGTGAAAATCCTGCACGTCAGCGTGAAAATTGAGGAAAGGCCCTTAGCGCGTAAGCACGTCAGCACGCATACGCGATTCTATTGGACCAAAGGCCCTCAGCGCGTAAGCGCGTCTGTGACGTGACCCGCACGGGTGTTTCCCACACAGCACGTGATGACAGAGCACACGTGGAAAGACTGCACATCAGAGTGTCATCGCGTGTGATTGGTGGAAATGGCCCTAGTGCGTACACGCCGCGTAAGTGACGCTGGACGTGTGGGCCTGTATAAAAGGTACGCATAGAACACCATTTCCTTGTACGTGCTTTTCGTGGAGAGCGAGTGGGTGAATTCTGTACTTCTTGTCATTTCACACGCGATTCACTTCACGGCGTTTCAAGTTCGTATTCCCTGTTACCTCTGACAGCTTTTTCTCTTTTTTCTCTTTTACTGGTTTACCTGGGCCTGTTCCCTCAAACAGTGTTCCCTTCTACTGTTGTCCTGTCTCCTCAGACAGCGTACAAATCTTCTTTTGGCGGGGGTGTTGCCAACCAAACGCGCTCCTTTTTCACGCTCTTTGACCTGACAGACGGTGAGTCACGCACGTATCGAACATCTGTGCTTGCCCCGTGTGTAGCCTACCCCTTCAGAGGTCATTCTAGGCTGCGTGTGACACGCATACGTTCATTCTTGTGTTACTGGGTGCCACAGCGTAGTGCAGGTTTTTCTTTCTGCACACGTGGTCTAGGAGGGGTTGCGTGCACGTCATCTCCCTTTTTTGGGGCTCCTGTGCGTAGCGTGACCCGTCATCTTTCCCCAGGGGTTACAATCAGCCTTGCAAGAGCACTAGGGTACAATTACCATCTGGTACCCAACCCCTTTGACCCCCAATTGCCCAGGACAATATTTTACAGCCACTCCCATACGCACATTAACATCAGTGCCATGGCTCGGAGGCGAGGATTCCGTAAGGGTGGCAAAGGTGGAAGAGCCACAAGTGGTGGCCGTGGTGCATCCGGTAGGGGACGTGGTTGTTACTTGCAGGGTGAGCCTGTCCCCCCATGTGTGGAGGACCAGTCAAGGGCACCCTTAATCCCCCCCCCTCCCGTTGAGGCTGATGTGGCTGACACCATCCATGCTCAGCCCTTGTTGGACCAGCCCATTGTGGCACCAGACCTGGCTGACTCCATGGCTGACTTCCAGGTCAGCAGGCCTATGACACGTGCGCTGGTGCACGTTGATGTCACCATGCCACGTGCATCTGGGGCAGCAAGGTCATCTGCTGCACCAAGTAGGCAGGGCGGAGAGGCTGCAGGGGCAGCTGCGGCTCCATCCACCCCACCCCTCACACACCCAGCCCGGACAGTGTCGGTCCTAGTCCATGCTGCTGACATTCCCCCTGACACCATCACACTAGAGCCAATGCCTGCACCAACTCCCATGCTGAGTGTGCAATCCCACACTCCTGATACAGAGTCCACCAGGGCTCCTGCCCCTAGTGTCCAGAGCGGCGCAGGACACTCAGGATCACCACCACCTTCCAAGCGGAAGAGGAAGAGTGCTCGTCCGGCACAGGCTGATGCCCCAGACACGGCTACACAGTCCGGCCCGTCCAGGAAGCCCAGCTTCACGGATGACGAACTGAATGCACTTGTCGAGTATGTGTCCGCAGATGACAACGAGATGGTCATTGTTGCAGGATCCAAGACCACACCTGCACAACGCCAGGCACACTGGCAGACCGTTGCGGACATTGTAAGTGCCCTTGGAATCGTGAGGCGCACAGCCAATGATTGCTATAAGCGCTGGAATGACCTAAAGCGCAGGGCAAAGAGTAAGCTGGCCTCAAGTCATGCTGCAACTCTAGTGACTGGAGGTGGGTCTCCAGTAGTAGACATGGAACTCACTCCACATGAGTCAGTCGCTGGGACCTACGTCACGGAGGAACAGATCCAAGGCGTGGGAGATTTGGCTGATTACGAGGCATTGTCCGGTGAGTGCACATGCATGTGTGTGTCATCCATGTGCATGGTGTGTGTGAGGGCTTCTGTTTGTGTGCCAGGTGAGAGTGTGTGCGCCTGAGTCGTATGGGTCAGCCATTGTAACGCTCACCTGATTCTCGCAGAGGCGCCGGTCTTGACTGGGCGACTACCGTATCTTCAAAGGTGATGTGTAGCACCCGGTTGGCTCTTTGGGCTGGACCTCTGTGCACTGTATGCCTGACGTGTAGAGTAAGATGTCTTAGGTAAGTGAATGCCAAGCTCTCCATCTGCCTCGGGGCAGGGTGCTGTAACCAGTTTCTTCACTGGATAGGTAGCGTAGGCCTCTTGACTTCAGAGGACTGCTGTCCGTCGTTTACTGCACGAACGGTAAATTTCAAGTCATTCAAATGTCTTTAAAGTCTTTAGTAATGATGTCTCTTGTTTTGCAGGGTTCCGGCAATGGCGGATGACGGGCTGAAGTGAGTATAAGATGGAGCCCGTGTGCTGAATAGAAGCGCCTGGAAGCACGTAAGTAAGCGCTTGTTGCCTGCTTCACTATGCGCTCTAACTGTCTTTTTATTTTGCAGGTACGAGTTCGGAGCGGCTGCAGGGTGCCGAAATACCCACTGGATTAGATGTGGAAAGGAGTAATGGCACGTGAGTATTAAAGTTCCCCAATGTCTTTAAACGCACCTTGTTTTGTCTTTCAGATGCGGGATGCAGCGCCGAAGGCCTCCGGAGCGTGCAAAGAGTTGGTAAACTTTTGTCTTTCAGATGCCGGAATGCTAACCTGTTCTTTCTTGTCTTTATAGGTGTTGCTGAAGACTGGATTCAGGATGGTAAGCCTTTGCCTTTCAGATGCCGGAATGCTAACCTGTTCTTTCTTGTCTTTATAGGTGTTGCTGAAGACTGGATTCAGGATGGTAAGCCTTTTTCCTTAGGCCCAGGACCGGATGCAGAAGACACGATGAGCGTTCTGCTGCAGAGGTTGCAGAATAACGCAAAGCAAGATTCATCCACTGGGTGTGGTTTAAATAGCCTCCTGTAGTGCTTAGGTGTCTCCTTCCACAGCCACGCCTAAGTAAGAAAAGAGTTCCTGGTAAGAAAAGAGTTCCTGCCTTCCAGAAGAGTTCCAGTGTTCTGAATCTAGGGAGTGGCTCCAGCCCCACCCAACAGGAAAAGTAGTTCCAAACAGAAGAGGATCAGAGGCTCAACTGGCAGGCAAGTAAGCAGCATGGTCTGCTGAAGGTAAGTCCACCCAAGCATTATGAGCCCGGCGCTTCCAGCGCTGGGACTGGGCATATTTATGAGCCTGGTGCCACTGGCGCCAGGACTGGGTCCAAAAGGTCCCAATTGGGACTGGTTGGCACTCGGAACCTGGGTTATGGATCTGCTTCCAAGGGAGTTGGGAAAACCCTGACCTTTTGGAAGCAGAGATCATGACAGCCATGTGCTTCATGCAATACATCCTGCGCAACTGCATTTGGCCATAGCAGTATCCCTTCTGCCAACAGTAGACATCTAGCCCAACTGCACGCCAGTTGCCCTTGAAGTGTCACCTTGCCACAACATTGTTGCTTAATTTTTCACTGTTCATTTTGTCAGATTGTTTGCATTCCACCACTTTTACTAGGCATGTTGCAGTCCTCTAGTCACATGTCTGACATGGCTATGGTAAAGTGGAGTGACTTTGTTACCTGGATATCATTTGTTCAAACATGTCCCTGTGCAATTGGACCATTTCGGACTGGCAGCTCCAGCTGAAGAATCTGACCTGTTTGAATTAGAAAAGCTATTACATGCGGGAACTGGACTGAATGAATAGGTGCTGCCCTTCTCTCCATCTTCACTCAATAGCAATGGTACATGCCTTTTGTGTGATGGCATGTGTGTTTCACCTGGCAATCACAGGCCAATGTGTGATGGCACTGCCAGCCAGCATGCAGAAAATGTGTTCATCTTCCATCTTGGTGTCATCAGTGTGTGCCATTTGCCTGCCCTTCATACGCAGTGAGGGTGCATGCATGGGAGGGTTTTAGTCATGTGGGACATGTGTCAAACAAGTACTGGTTCTCTTGCTTCTCAGCCCTCATTGTGTGCCATGGTGCTAATGCCTGTTTCCATTTCTTTGTTTTTATGTCTTTGCAGGGGAAGACGCACCTGATACTGCTGGGGTTGTGGAGATGGTGCAGACCCAGGAGGGGTCCGAGGGCCGACCAACCACCAGTGAGGGACGTGGTGTGGTGGTGGGTGAGAACCCACAAGTGCTGCAGGTTGTGCTCTCAAGGGGTGTCTCTGGCTGCACCTCCCCCGAGCTGTACTCAGGTGTTGATTCGGATGAGACCTACGTGCCGTCGCAGGTGAGTGTTCCAGGGAGGGATTCTGTTCTGTCCCACCCACCTGCACCAGGGTCAGAACCCTCAATGGGGATGTCAGTGTTGGCAGCTACGCCTTTGGTGGTTACGGATGCAGGGTCACACTCCGCGACATCTGATCCTGTTCCTGGGCCAGCAGATCAGGGGGGGAATGCAGTCCTGCAGCCTCAGGCAGTGCCGGCACAGCAAGGCGCAGTTCGCCTTGCCCCAGACAGGTGTGGTGCCCGCCGACGTGGTGGCCGTACGCCACCTGGCAATACCGCATGGGAGCAATCCATTTACGGTATGGCAACCCAACAGGCAGCATCATCCGAGATGATGGCTCAGGCCATGGATAGGATGGCCACTTCCATTGTCCCCCCTGAAAGGCTGATGGAGCGACTAGAGCAGGCAACCGACTCCATCTGCCAGTCACACAGGGAGGACATGTTGGGGTCCAACAGGGACAGGCGGGCGGCACTGGCGACTCTGCAGGAGGCCATCTCCATTGAGTCCCAGGGCCACAGGGAAGCCCTGAGGCAGGAGCTCCTTCACCTCAGGACGACTCTTGTTGAGCTTGAGGCTTCAACACACCAAAGGACAGAACAGCAGCTGGAGCGTCTCACCCGTACGCTCTCAGCTGAGATGCAGGCAACGAGGGCAGAGGTCCGGGCATCCCGTGAGTTGTCGCATGGGGACCTCCGCACACTCATCCTCCAGAACCAGACCTACCACACCCGCATGCTTGCAGCCATGGAGGAGCAGACCAGGGCCTTGCGTGGGCTGCCTCCCATAGTGCAACCACCTCCGGATGCAGCTGCACAGGGTGATAATAGCGACAGCAGTGATACTCCCACAATACGGTAGCCGTGTGGGCCATGAGCCCATGGAGGTGTTTTTTTTTCCCAGGATCCACGCAGGTGGGTTCTGGTATGCATCCTGTCCTCGGACCTCCTGGGTGGCCTCCCCAACCCCCCCGGGCCCATTTTTATTTTTATTTATTTTATTCCCAATTTTTTTTGGGACGATTTGTTGGCTTCCGTGGTTCCTGTGGGCATACGCTGCATTGTGGCTGGGCACATGCAGGCTTGTAATGTATTTGGTTCAGATGCTTGGGTTTGAGTCACACACACCCCTCCTGCTTCCCGTTTCCATGGGCTTGCAAATGGTGTGCCCAAGTGACAGTGAATTACACAGTGACGTTGGACTCCCATGAGCTGTGTGGGCAGTCTGTAGTCAATACTGTGTATACATTCCTAGTGCATATTGCTGCTGTGTTGTACACTGCATGTTGCATTGATGTGTAACTCATCTTCTGTGTCTACCTCCCAATTTGCAGGTCCCTTCCTCATGTCTACACAAGGACCTCTAGTCTGGAGATGGGGTCCATGTTGGCAGCAGTGCACCTACAACTCTACATGGCGCCAACACTGCACAGTTGGTAGTGGTGGGAGTGCAGGCATTTCCAGGTGGTGAGACTACTAATATTTAACATTTGTGATGACATGTCAATGGTAGTACGTGCTCAAGTTTTTTGTTGGTCCGGCATTACTGTGAGCATTTCAGGTGTTGCAAGTTTCTAATAGGGACACTGTACATTGTGACACTAGTGTCATGTTGTGGGGATTACTTTGTTTACCTGCAAATAGCATGACATGGCACGGTGTGTCGTGTGGCGGTGCTGGGGTTGGGTTGGCTGACATGGCACTGTCCTCTTGTTGCATTTTGCAAGTGGGTATTCATTTTAGCTGCTTTAATGTGTAACTTCACAAAACTGCATTGGTGGTGTTTGTGTGGGTAGGGATGCACACATTGTGACACTTCCAGGTGAACAATCTCAGGCTGATATGGTTTTCACGGTTCATTCTCCAGACATTCAGGATCAGTGTCAGGTTGAGTCATCATTGATTGTCAGATGGAATGTGCCAGGGCAGTGTGCACTCCACAGGGGTGTGATTTCTATGTGAAGTAATTAGCCACTAGCTGTGTACGGGCTGCCTCCCCCCGTGCCCTTTCCCCTCCCATGCGCAGCGGCTGTGCATGTGGTTGGGGATGTGGTGCCACCACCATGTCCACGGCCAGGCCCCGGCGTGTTGCAACGTTGTGCAGGACACATGCTGCCACTATGATCCTGCACACTACTGGGGGAGCGTACAACAGCTGCCCGCCAGAACGGTCAAGGGAGCGAAAGCGTGACTTCAGCGCTCCGAATGTGCGCTCCACTATGCCCCGGGTTGTAATGTGGGCTGCGTTATATCTTACCTGGGGTGGCGTGGTGGGGTTCCGAATTGGCGTCATCATGTGGGGGCTGAGAGGGTAGGCACTGTCCCCTGTGGAGGTGGTGATTGGTATCATTGGTGGGGTTGTGACCTTGCTCAGTATCTGACATGCATGCATGTGCAGTGGCATTCATACCAAGCAGCCATGTATCGCCATGCCATCCAGCTTCTAGGTCCCGGCTTAGGGTGGACATTCGGTAAATGAAGCTGTCGTGGGTTGACCCGGGATAGTTGGCATATACTGAGGTGATGATTCCCTTGGCATTACATACTACCTGCACGTTGATGGAATGCCAGTGCTTGCGGTTCCTATAGATGTGCTCAGATGCCCTGCGGGGACGTAGAGCCACATGGGTGCAGTCGATGGCACCTAGCACTTTGGGAAATCGTGCCACAGCGTAAAAATCCAGGGCGGCAGCATGTCTTTCTGCAGGGGTTCTGGGCAGGTATATGTGCCTGCGGACTGATGGGCGTGCAGTGATGATGTTCAAGACCTGGTGTAGGCAGCGTGACTGGGTGGCCTGTGATACACCACCCACAATGGCACTTGTCAGCTGAAATGATCCAGTGGCTAAGAAGTGCAGTACATTGAGGACCTTCTCCAGGGGGCTGAGTGCTTGGGAGCACAGGGTGGGTGATGTGAGGTCATCCTCCCACTCACTCACCAGGTCCAGTATGATGTGTGGTGGAAACCTGTACCTCCCATGCACCTGGTCATCAGGCATCCCGAAAAGGCTGGTTCTGGGTGTGAATATTCTGGCCCTGACTATCCTCCTCCTCCTCCTTTGGTAGGCCACGCCCACTGCTGCTAGGAACGGTATGTTCATCCTGGGTCTGAGCTTGTTATTTTGTTAGCGCGCAAATTAATGCGTTGCGCGTGTTGTAGGCGAGCGTGTGACCCGCGCACCCCTGAAATCCAGTACCCAGTCCAATAGCGTGTGGAAATTCCCGCGCACCCCGGGATACAGGTGCGCTGACGTACTTGCGTGTGTAAGTGTCCGCGCACCCCTGATATACACGTACATAGGCCAATCGCGTGTACGCGCACTTTTGTCCAATTACACGCGATGACACCCTGACGTGCTGTCCAATTACACGCGATGAGACTTGACGTGCTGTCCAATTACACGCGATGACACCCTGACGTGCTGTCCAATTACACGCGATGAGACTCTGACGTGCTGTCCAATTACACACGATGAGACTCTGACGTGCTGTCCAATTACACGCGATGACACTCTGACGTGCAGTCTTTCCACGTGTGCTCTGTCATCACGTGCTGTGTGGGAAACACCCGTGCGGGTCACGTCACAGACGCGCTTACGCGCTGAGGGCCTTTGGTCCAATAGATTCGCATATGCGTGCTGACGCGCTTACGCGCTAAGGGCCTTTCCTCGATTTTCACGCTGACGTGCAGGATTTTCACGTGCCAAATCACTCCGTACCAAGCTGGCCACGCGTAAGCACACGGAAGACCACGCTCCTGCCCAGAAGGCCGAACTACTGCCCCCCAGAGCCCTGAGCACACACCCACCTGCCATCTGCTGCTGCCTGACTGCCTGCTGCCCACGTGCACTGCCATTTGCTGCCTGCACATCAGCCAGGGGTGCTGTTGCTGTGACCACCCCTGCTGGAACCGAAGACTCCCGACTGGAATTCCATCGCTCCACAGCCCAGCCCCAGGACCCAGTTGCCCACCCACTCCTGCCTCTGGGGTTGTCATGTCAGGGCAAACACCATCTGTGACTACTGACAACCCCAGGCCAGAGAGGCAGAGGGGCACCAGCTTCAGTGCCACCGAAGTTGGTGTCCTGGTGGAGCAAGTCCTGGGGCAGTATATCGCCAGCGCTCCATGTCCAGGTCCTAGAGAAGCAGACCCGTCTGGAGTCGAGCGGTGAGTGTACATGCATCCTGATTGTGAGCAGTGCGTGTGGTGATTATTCGGTATTGTGCATGTTGCACATCTGTTTGTATGGGGTCGAGTATGGGTGGGGGTGTACAGGGCTGTGGGGCTGACACATGCGAGGGCTGTAATGTGTGAGACATGGATGGTGCTTGTGTGTTTGGGCTTGCATGGCAAATGCAGTTGTGCGTGCACACATGTTTGGATGAATGTGTATGTAAGTAGACATGTCCATGATGTCAGGCATGTATGTTGTTTTCGGCTGCATGTATGAGCACTGTGTACATGTGCATGTGTGTGTATTAGACAAGGGTGCAACAGTGATGCAACATGGATGCATGTGACAGCGGTATGTGGAAGCCTGATTGGCAGATGTGACATGGATGCCCGTCTGAACAGTGCGACACTTGGCAGAGGTGTAGACATGCATGCAAGTGTGGTGGTGTGTGTACATGTGTGGTGCACTTCCTGTGTTGCATGTGATGTCTGGCTCCCCTTTGGCTGCTGATGCTGTTGTATGTGTAGGGATGGTGGTGGCAGTTGCGATATGGCTGTGGTATGGCTCATGTGTGCGAGTTGCAATGACATGTGTGTTGGGGATTGTGATGACATGTCTGAGGTTTGCCAATGCCACTCATGTGCAACTGTCATGTGTGTATGTGTCCATTGTACAGTGCCCTGATGCCTGTGTTTTGTTTCTCCCTGTCTGCAGCGTCGACTGATGAAGAGGGCGGAGAAGGTGCTGTGGAGCACAGCGGCGGGGACCCGACCGCCAGCCGGAGACGCAAGGCCAGGCTCCCCTCCCGTGTTGTCATCTCGTCGGGGAGTGAGGAGTCCGGTGCCGCGTCCCAGGCCGCAGCTGCCGGGGGGAGGTCCAAGAGGCGGAGGTTGCAGTTGGACTCCTCGGCAGCAAAAGGGGCAGCTGGGACCCCACAGGGCCCAACAGGGGAAGATGGCACGGAGTCATCCAGGTTGGTGGGGGGTTTGGTGGAGGAGGAGGCCGTGCAAGCACCAGAGACGGGGTCTGGAGGTGGGGATCCCATTGGTGCTAGTGGTGCAGTGCAGGACCAGGGACAGGAGGCAGCACAGGCCGCCGCGGAGGTGCCTGTGTGCAATCTTGTCCGCGATCCTGTCCCTGCATCATCTTGCACCAGCAGGGATGCCTACGTCCAGACCCGTTTTCAGGCAGGGGATGAGCTGACGTCAACTGGCCTTCCTCTGCCTGCGGACGTGGCCATCCAGGTCCGGGTTGAGCCTGTCCTGGCTGGTGTGGCGTTGCGTCAACGGGCCATGCAAGGTGACCTGCAGTCTTTTCATGGAGAGACTGCACGTCATCTCGAATGGCTCGTTGACCACCTCAGCCTGCTGGCACAGGTCACCCAGGCCGGATTCCTCTGTCTGACGGGGCTTGCTCCGACCCCCTCCTCAACTGGACCCCCTACGCGCCAGTCGTCCTCTGTGCCATCTTCCCACCCATCAGTCACCTGGGTGCCCTGTGGAGCTGCCTCTGACGGTGCGGCCAGGCTGGTGGAGGAGGCATCCCTGCCACAGTCGGGAGTCGGAGGTCCAGCAGGGGTGGCCACATCAACAACTGCACCCCAGCCGGCGGAGGATGTGCAGGCAGCAGGAGGCAGTGCACGGGCAGAGGCAGAGCAGCAGCAGCAGCAACATGGTGGGAGACATGAAGGCTCGGGGCTTTCGACATCGGAGGGGCAGGCATCGGCCGGAGGGCAGGGGGACCCAGGACAGAGAGTGTCTTCCGTGTGCCAGCGGTTTGGCCACGCCATAGGTGCGGAGCGGCGGCGGGCGGAAGAGGCGCGGCTCACAATGGTCAGGGCGGAGAACTCCATGCGGAGGGCCCTGAGGCGGGCCGAGTGCCTCGAGGCAATCCGCAGGGGGTTGGAGGAGGACACGGCGTCGTCCCTGCGGACCCTCGGGGCCATGGAACTGGACCGCCTCCGGAACATCGAACAGGAGTTCGATGATGCCCGGGACACCACTGAGTGAGCCGCTGGACTTGCCCGCCGCCTTTGTATATAGTTCTTTAGTTTTAGGTTTCCTTTCTTTCTTATTATGATTTGGAGTCGACGGACACTGCTCCACTTTTTGTATATAGTTGATTTTTAGGTAGGTTTTTTAGTAGGTTTCCTTTGTTCAGTTGGGCTCATGGACCCTTGGTAGTTTTTTACATAGTTCTTTGTTGCATAGAGATTTTTTTACATTTGACTTTGGACAACATTTTTTTGGATTCTGATTTGCATTTTGTTTTTTTTTTATACGGACATGCAGCTTTTTTTTCTCATCCCCATTGTAGTTTGTTTCCTTTCTTTAGCATTCTTTATTTGTTTAAATACAATTTTGGTTTCCATACTTCACTGTGTGGTATCATCTCATTGGTTTCATGCATGTCATGTTGGGTGTTTTCCCATTCAATTTCAACCATTGTGTGTGACGGACATGGGTTCATTAGCTTCATAAACATTGGGGGTGTAACATGTGATTTCCATTTCCATGTGGGTGAATGGGTTACTTGGTAGGGCTTTTTGGCTGTGGAGGCTGACCATTACGCACATGATTGGGGATTGTGAGGACCTGGTGGGGGCTGCCCATGGTGGCAGAGGGGTGGGGGTGGTGGGAGACATGAGTGGGGGCCTGGTGGAGGCTGCCCCTGGTGGCTGGGGGGTGGGGGTGGTGGGAGACATGAGTGGGGGCCTGGTGGAGGCTGCCCATAGTGGCAGGGGGGTGGGGGTGGTGGGAGACATGGGTGGGGGCCTGGTGGGGGCTGCCCATGGTGGCAGGGGGGTGGGGGTGGTGGGAGACATGAGTGGGGGCCTGGTGGAGGCTGCCCCTGGTGGCTGGGGGGTGGGGGTGGTGGGAGACATGAGTGGGGGCCTGGTGGAGGCTGCCCCTGGTGGCTGGGGGGTGGGGGTGGCGGGAGACATGAGTGGGGGCCTGGTGGAGGCTGCCCCTGGTGGCTGGGGGGTGGGGGTGGTGGGAGACATGAGTGGGGGCCTGGCGGAGGCTGCCCCTGCACTGCTGGGGGATGGGGGTGGTGGGAGACATGAGTGGGGGCCTGGTGGAGGCTGCCCCTGCTGGCTGGGGGTGGGGGTGGTGGGAGACATGAGTGGGGGCCTGGTGGAGGCAGCCCATGGTGGCAGGGGGGTGGGGGTGGAGGGAGACATGGGTGGGGGCCTGGTGGGGGCTGCCCATGGTGGCAGGGGGGTGGGGGTGGTGGGAGACATGAGTGGGGGCCTGGTGGAGGCTGCACCTGGTGGCTGGGGGGTGGGGGTGGTGGTAGACATGAGTGGGGGCCTGGTGGAGGCTGCCCATGGTGGCTGGGGGGTGGGGGTGGTGGGAGACATGAGTGGGGGCCTGGTGGAGGCTGCACCTGGTGGCTGGGGGGTGGGGGTGGTGGTAGACATGAGTGGGGGCCTGGTGGAGGCTGCCCCTGGTGGCTGGGGGGTGGGGGTGGTGGGAGACATGAGTGGGGGCCTGGCGGAGGCTGCCCCTGCACTGCTGGGGGATGGGGGTGGTGGGAGACATGAGTGGGGGCCTGGTGGAGGCTGCCCCTGCTGGCTGGGGGTGGGGGTGGTGGGAGACATGAGTGGGGGCCTGGTGGAGGCAGCCCATGGTGGCAGGGGGGTGGGGGTGGAGGGAGACATGGGTGGGGGCCTGGTGGGGGCTGCCCATGGTGGCAGGGGGGTGGGGGTGGTGGGAGACATGAGTGGGGGCCTGGTGGAGGCTGCACCTGGTGGCTGGGGGGTGGGGGTGGTGGTAGACATGAGTGGGGGCCTGGTGGAGGCTGCCCATGGTGGCAGGAGGGTGGGGGTGGTGGGAGACATGGGTGGGGGCCTGGTGGGGGCTGCCCATGGTGGCAGGGGGGTGGGGGTGGTGGGAGACATGAGTGGGGGCCTGGTGGGGGCTGCCCATGGTGGCAGGGGGGTGGGGGTGGTGGGAGACATGGGTGGGGGCCTGGTGGGGCCTACCATGGTGGCAGGGGGGTGGGGGTGGTGGGAGACATGAGTGGGGGCCTGGTGGGGGCTGCCCATGGTGGCAGGGGGGTGGGGGTGGTGGGAGACATGGGTGGGGGCCTGGTGGGGGCTGCCCATGGTGGCAGGGTGGTGGGGGTGGTGGGAGACATGAGTGGGGGCCTGGTGGAGGCTGCCCCTGGTGGCTGGGGGGTGGGGGTGGTGGGAGACATGCATTGTTGATCAGTAGTGCAAGGTGACATGTGGGTTGGCTGGGGGGCATGCCCATGGTGGATGGGCTGCCTGCGGGACATGAGCATGGGTGCAGGGTAGTCCCCCGTGGTGTGGGCTGCCTGCAGGGTCCGTGGAGGTTGTGGAGCGTACACCTGGGAAGGCCCACACGGCCAATTCACGTGTGGTACTCCCCAGAACCCCTGAAATACACATACCCTGCTGAAATCGTGTGTGGAACTTCCCGCGCACCCCTGAAATACACATACCTTGCTGAAATCGCGTGTGGAACTTCCCGCGCACCCATGGAATACACGTACCCTGCTCGCACTGGCCCATTCGTGTGTGTAACTTCCCGCGCACCCCTGAAATACACGTACCCTGCTGAAATCGCGTGTGGAACTTCCCGCGCACCCCTGAAATACACGTACCCTGCTGAAATCGCGTGTGGAACTTCCCGCGCACCCCTGAAATACACGTACCCTGCTTGCACGGGGCCAGTCGCGTGTGGAACTTCCCGCGCACCCCTGCAATACACGTTCCCCGCTTGGCGTTTGCTGTTTGCCAGCCCGGTGAACTGGTCCAGGGTTAGCGCAGCCCTGTGATGATTTAGCGATTTTGATGGCTTTTCCTTGCGTGAGGGCGTTCTTGGGGGCGTTACTGGCGCTGCTGCAGGGTCGCTGCGATTCTCTGCGCCACGGCTGGTTTGGAAGCCTAAAATCCATGAATACGCTGTTCGCGGAAATCGGTTTTAGCGCACGTGCCTGGCGCAGTCAATCGCACACGGACACTCTGCGCCAGCCGCTTGCGACACTTTTCTGCGAAATTCTATGAATTACCCTGACAGTGTGTGCCACATAGAACTTCATAGCACACGCAACATCTAGCGAGTACAAAGCCCTTTCAGCCGGTAACAAAGGCATCGTAAAACACAGGCAACACCAAAGGCTCGTTGAGATGGAATTCTGATGAAATCTTTGGCATGAAGGAGCGGTGTGTCCGCAGCACCACCCTCTTCTCGTGGAAAGTCAGATAAGGCCACTTGCAGGACAGGGCCTGCATCTCACCTGTCCTCCTGGCAGAGGTGATGGCCATGAGAAAAGCCATTTTTCACGAAAGGAACTTGAGAGGGGCTTGATGCAAAGGCTTGAGCCCCCCATGTGCCTTGTCAGTATCACAGTGAGTTCCCATGCCGGGGCAGTTGCCGTCACCAGCGGGAACAATCTGAACAGTCCTTTGACGGACTCCTTGACTAGACAGTAAAATCAAAGGGAAGTCCTTCCTGGAGACCTGTTGTAGCGAGATATAGCTGCCATATGCACCTTGATGTAGGCATGCACTAGCCCCGCCTTGACCAAGGACAACAAGTACAGAAGAATCTGTGGGGCCATGGCCCTCAGAGGGTTGATCTTCTGTATCCGGCACCACGTTGTGAAACATTTCCACATGTGCCCGTAGCACTTCAGAGTTGGAGTTGACGATGCTCTGGCACTGGCAAGGATCTCCCTGAAGTCTGCCCCGGCAGCTCGTACCCTCCCAACTCTAAGGCTGCAGGAGCCAACCCGTCAGGTTCAGCAATCCTGGGTCGTGGTGCAGGATTGCGCCTCCTTCACTGGTGAGCAATGGTGTTCTTGACTCCCGCCAGGTGAAAAGAAATGAGGGACATCCCCCGGGTGATGGCCCAGTGCCACAGATCCTGCGCCTCTCTTGAGAGCACTGGTGATCTGGTTTCCTCCTGCTTCCTGATGTAGAACATTATTGTGTTATTGTCCATGAAGACCTTCACCACCTTGCCCTTGAGGGACGGAAGGAATGACTTGAGGGCCCAGAACACTGCCCGCAGCTCAAGGACATTGATGTGGATAATCTCTCTTCTCCGGTAGTCACAGGCCTCTGGTGTGGAGACGTCCGGTGTGGGCTCCCCAGCCCTCCAGGAATGTGTCTGTGGTGCCCATCTCTTGCTATGCGGGACTCTGGAAATCTGTGCCCCCGGCGATGTTGGATCACACACCCCACCACCGTATCGCTCGACGGAACTCCTTGTCGAGCACAATCCTGTCTGTGAAGTTACCAGACACCTGGATCCACCGAGCACCCAGGAATTCCTGCAGGGGCCGCATGTGCAACCTGCAGAGCCTGATCAGGTAGATACAGGACAACATCATGCCGAGAAGCGACTTGATGGTTCGTACCATGGCGATCTTCAGTGTCAACAGCTGTTGCAACTTGCCCAAAATGGCCACTATTCTCTCCCACGAGGGAGAGGCCAGGCAGGCGACCGTATTGAGCCTGGACCCCAGGAACAGCGCATCCTACTTTGGAATCCAAGATCTGTCAGCAGCCTGATGGTCCTATCCGTGTGTTCGACAGCGATCTCCCTTGACTTGGCCCGGATGAGCCAGTCGTCAAGGTACCGATACACATGTATCCCTTGCAGACGTAGATGAGCTGCCACTGGTGCCAGGCACTTAGTAAACATCCTGGGTGCCAACTTCAGTCTGAAGCGGAAGGCCTTGAATTGGTAGTGGTGTCCTTGTATGACGAAGCACAGGTACTTCTGGTGCTTCTCGTGAATGGGGATGTGAAAATAAGCATCCTCTAGATCCCGCAACATCAGGAAGTCCCCTTGCTCCAGTTGGCCGAGCACGTGTTGGAACGTGACCATCCTGAATTTTTGGGACTTGAGGTACTTGTTTAAACGCTGCAGGTCGAGAATGGGCCTCTAGCCCCCAGTCTTCTTTTTTACTAAGAAGTATCTGGAGTAGACTCCAGAGCCCTGCAGTTACTTTGGAACCAGAATGTTAAGAAATAGTAACAGGCCACGCACTCTGTTGCCAGTCAAGTTTTCCTGCATTGACTTCTCCTCCAAACGCACGTTTTCATGACTCCATTAATCTTCAGGGAGGCTGTGTTTCTTTTCCTTTTCAGGCATGTCTTCATTTCCTTTTCAGGTGTAGCAAGTTAATTGACTTTAGTGTCTCTAAGGATTCTGGTACTTGTATTTTTCGCATTTCATTTCTCTTGCAGGTGACTGGAAACAACTCCCTCCATAGCACAAATTTTACCCCCGATAGAGGGAGGGGGAAAGCCATGATTGTGGCTCTCCATTGTAAGGCATGGTCGCCCTGGTGCTGCAGCCAGTTTTTCCATCACCTCGACCCATTTGTCTTCAGGGAGAAATTCCAGCAGCGGGGCCATCTTGTACCACATCTCCCTGCTGAGTCAATCACCTTTCTACCCGTGGTGTCCAACTTCTTCCCCTCACTGTTCGAGAGAGCAGAGGCCGAAGATGATGGATTTGAGGACTTCTTTCTCGCAGCCACCCAGACTACCAAATAGCACTTGGGTACAGATTCCGGAACCCAGTATTTCTTCTCCAGCCTGTCTCTTTTTGCTGGGCCGATGCAGGATTCCTCATCATCGCCAGACCCTCATCCCAGATGTCGTTCTGGAGAGGCACTGCCAGACTGGTCTTCCTCTTTGCCTCTTGGCGCTGGTAAATTAAATCCTCCTTCTTGGTCTCCTCTGGCTTTAGCTGGAAAAGTTCAGATGCGCTGGCGCCCATGGCATCCAGTGGAGAAGCTCTCGGTGGCGGGGAGATGCTGCCGTCGTTATCTCTTGTCGCCATGTCCATCCCCGTATCTCTAGGGGGGGATGCTATGTGAGGCGGAGGCATGGGATGCCGTTTGCTCTTCTTTCCCGGGGGCCCAGTGCCACCAGGGCCGGCACCGGGGGTGCCGTCGGCATCCTTCTCTAGATCTCCGACAGCAGCATGTGGAGAGTTGACAGGATGTCCAGTGACATGTCTCTGGGAGGTGGAGGGGGTGTAGGCTTGCTGCGCCAAGCATCTACATTGTCAGCGGTGGCGGCTCCGCGGTCAATGTCGTTGTCCCCCTCGACAATTTAACTGTCGTAGTCCTCATCGGCATTTCCGCCGTCGTCGTCATTCCCCACATCCTCCAAGACTGTGTGAACGGACACCATGTCCTCTTTCTTTTAAGAAGAAATATCTGTGCCCTGGAGCATAGTAGAGGCCTCCACTGCCACCCCCCCCTTTTGCATCCTGAGGGTTCAGGACCGGACTAAGGGCTGCCATCCTCTTCTCGAGTGTTTTCTCCTCCGGCTTGGCCAAAGCCTCCTGCCTGGGAGGAAGGGCCACTCTGGGTGTCGCAGGGGTCCCCTGTAGCGGGTGAGCCGCTTTCGCCTTGGACAGAGCGGCCGCCACCAGCTCGATTGTCGAGGACGACTTCTCCTGGACTACCTGTGTCTTCACGGGTAGGTCAGCTACCTTACCCTGTGCGTTGGCCTTCTCTGGCTTTTCCCACAGCCTCCCGGTTTTAGCCAACTTCCTCTTCGAGGAGGAGCTGGAGCGATGGCTTGAGATGGAGTCAGATGGCGAAGATGAGCGCGCCATGCTCGTTGCCGGACCCACTTGCGCGGCGACACCAACGGAAATGGACTCACGGTGCTTGGTCTTGTCTTGGGCCCCCATGGATGGATCACCCTCAAAGGACTTAGAAGTCCTCTCCTCGGTCCGGCTGGTCCTGGGTGAGGCATGCCCCTGTTTGCCAAACGCTGTAGAGGACTTGGCATTGAGCCACGCTGCCAATCTACTGTGCCGTTCCTTGATGGCGCATTTGATAAATCCCAGGCAAACCTCACAATCCGCTTCCTTGTGTTCTGGATAGAGACAGTAGAGGCACTAGGAGTGTTTGTTCTTCACACACACATTTCTCTATCCTCAGCTGGAGCAGAGCTTGAATAGAAAACCTACATCCTTCTTCTCCTCCAACATGGTCCGGCGTGCGGGATAGGCCCGATGGCCTTCTGGAATCTTTGATGAACTCTCAACGATTCTTGCCCTTGAGGGGCGATGAAAGATGCCAACAAACGGATCCCTGCTTGCCGGTGAAAGGAACAAAAGAGCACAAAGGGTCTATTTGACAAAAATTTGAACTTTTGAACAAAAAGGCACAAAAACTCAGAAAAGCTCTCGGAGCAAACCACAAGGACTCCCAACACTTGAACATGCAGTAAAAATCTGGATATGGCTGGCAGAGGAAGGGCTTAGGGTGAGGGCAGTCATTGGCTGGGGGCAGTATGACCCAGAGCTCAGTGATTGATTTATAGGAGAAAGACAGTTTTTAAGTTAAAGTGACTTTGTTTTTTCTTTTACTGAGGATTCCCAGCCTGACGACGGGGAATATTCATGAGCATGTGAATCTATCCCAGACCCCATGCTGGAGAAGAAGGGAAGGGATAGGGTTTTCTTATCGACAAATCAGTTGTGTTCTCCTGTGTCAAAGAACCAGTCCGCGTGTCCCTTGTTATTCGGCGGCTGCCAGAGTAACAGGGTTAATATTTGAACTTTGCGCATGAATCATAGCTCTTGCTGTAATTTAGAGACCAGCGTGCATGCGCTGTTGACCAGTAGCTGCTATTTATGTCCCTAATGTGAATTCCCACCCATTCCGTTGTTGCGGAGGGTGCAAATTTGTGTCTGTCTGGATGGATATTTGTAGTTGATTTACTCGCTGATAGCAATCTAGGGTACTGAAATCATGCATAAATGTTCTATATTATTATATGATATGATATGGCATATATGACGCATGTTTACACACGTTTTTCTAGAACATTTGTTCTGTTGCCATGGTGATGGACGTGCATGTGGAGTAATACACATGCCCATTTGATTGGCAAGAGAGTTCTGTTGTCTGCATGTCTTGCAGGCCAATCCCTCAAGTAGGGTGAGTGCTTGGCACAATTGTGATAGCAGGAGGATCTATGAGGGAGGGTGGGGGAACTACAAGGCAGTTTGCGGATGGGTGTCTGTGTCCTGGTGTGAGCATGGAGGGCACATCCTGCTTTCGCAGCTCATATAGTCAATGCATGTGCACAAAGGTTGAATGGATCAAGGCTGGTTGTGTTGATCACAATGCTTGGAAGTTTGTCTGCCATTGGACCCAGAAGCATTCTATTGTGGTGTTTGACTGAAAGCTTACCTTAAAACCACAATTAGCCTCTGTGTTAAAGGCCAGATATTTATAGTATTTGAGCAAATTCTTTTCAAATCATGCACCCCCCAGAGATAATAATCCATCACAGTTAATGCATTGGTAACCACCACTTCCATTCACCCCTCCTTCACTTGTACTCACAGCATTACAGACTAGCTAGAACTGCAGAAGCAGGTTTGCTGTATGGGGTTAAGCACATCATGCTTCACCTTCCTTACCATCTCTGCACTGGCTCCCAGTGGCTCGTCAATTGAAATTTCAAACTCTGCATGAGGAATTAAAGGAATAGTGCGCTCAAAAATGTTATTGTCCTGAGCGTTCAGGCATGTGGTTTTATGCAAACTGTGATCGATCGTAAGAACATTTCCTATGCACCTTATCTTAGTTTTCCTCACATTTACACATGCGAAATCAACGAGCGGGACGCAGCCATCTTGTGCTAATCTTATCCGTTGCTGTATCGCCTGTTAGGGAGAATTCTCCAGAATGGCTAATTTCCCATACCTACTGAGTCCCTCAGCAGCTTTGCTGGATTTCTGGGATTTATTTTTTTCAGCTGATAAGAGTGTGAGCCTTTTTTCCAACTCTTAAATCTGTTTTGCTGTGTGTGTTTAACATTTTTATGTTCATAGACTGTGGATCCTCACCTACTCCACAGGCATCATCCTACAGTGGGCCGGATAGCCAGGAAGGTCGAACCCTGCTTGGTTTTTGAGGAGCACACCTTTTATTCATTGATTTTGCTCTGATGCTGGTTTCTTCCCTGGGCAGTGCAGGACCCTCCAGTCTTCCTACTTCATGTCAGTCCGACAGTCGCTTCAGGAACCGTGAGCCTGCAGGAACTGCCAGGAACGTCCGCCTCAGCTACAGCTTCTTCTCCATTTAAACGTACTGTGCAAATCCGGTTGTTCGTTTCTTTCAGCTGCAGTGAAAGTGTGTGAAATCTTTCTCCAATCTGAGGGCTTGTCCTTCTCTACTCTTTGAACTAACTTTTCTGCCGACCAACTTCATCCGGAACTCTTGCCAAAGACTTAATCGTGAACTACCCTGAGCTGTGTGATTTTGAGCAAAAGTCTTTTATCCTACTGACTTTGGCCCCAAGCCTTTTTGATTTGACTCCATCACTGTAGTTCCTCTTTCTTGATTGACCTGCTTACTTACCTGTTGGCGATGGTCAATTTCTGCCTAACTTTGTCTTTCCCCCTCTTTTAAATTTCTGGAATGCCATTTTGCTCCCACTTCAATTGTGAGTTTAACTTGTCTGGAACCTATTGGGAGTGTTGTGGTGTATTAAGACTGTGATTTTTCAACTGCATTACTTTAGTGAAATGTTATACAACTCATGTGTAAATAAATGGATATTCTTTTACTCAGAAACCTTGAGTCAGTGTTTGTTTGAATCAAAGTGTTTGCTGTCCTTTGTGTAACTATTGATACTGCTCACTTGCTCTTGAGATAAGTCTGGCTGCTCAGCCATCGCTACCACTTTTACTTTGTATTACAGGCTTGTACCAAAGGTGAATGTGTACTGTCACTTGTGGTCTTAATTGTGTGTGGTGTTCCCAAAGGGTACTGCATATAATTCTGCCTAACATCGCCCTAAGTTCGACTGCCCTTGCAGCACTAAATCATATCCCCCGCCCCTGAAGCAGACATCACTAGACACGTACCACCCATTTCACAACTCGAATGCACGTCTTGTGTCAAAGTTCTTTGTGCCCCAGCTAATGACGTGTCTGCATGGAAATTGCAGGTCGCCTCTTTCCTCAATAACTATAAACAGACCGCTTCTCAACAGACAACATCAGAGTTGCTATTTCAATCTTTTCACCGTTTTTTTTTGTTCTATAGGCTGTGACTCGTTTCTGCTCTGTTCTGCTATCTTCGTTGCTCGGAGCCCGTGCGCCCTGACACTTGTACTAGCATTTTTATCGATTTTAATTTTGTCATATAATGGCAACAATGCAGCCCTACCAGTACGAGCTGGAGTATTCTGAGGAGGAATTAGTTGATAGAGAAAGATGGTAAACTATGAGGTATTGGACAACAGTTGGGAATACGAATCATTGGATCCTGAGCCAGAGCCTAGTCGCATGGAAGACGTTTCTACCTGGTGTATCTGCAATCGATGCAAGGTCATGCCAACCGAGGAGGAGAACTGCTACTGCAGAGAAAACTATGGATGCTTGGCCTACATATCAGAAGAAGAGACACTGCTGCTATGCGTTACCGAGCTGCATGACTTCAGGGCAGCCTGCCTCACAAGGTCCATGTTGACGATTATGATGGTGCTTATGCACAAACTTCACGCAAGAGTTCGCCCTCGCAATCCAAGTAACGAGTAAGTGTACTCTAGATTTGATGTCAGTTTGACCACTGAGGCCACTAACATTTCTTGTTTGTCTCCTATATTGTTGTAACTTTCATCTATCACTGCCAAATTAATGTAGTCTGGCAATTCAAAACATCTCTCTCACTTTGCGGAAATCATAGTGGTCATCTTATGTGTCTTTCAAATTCAACTAAGAAACAATTTTTCTCTGTCCCCCAAACGTTATGGATTGCATGGGTGTTCACATTTGTAATGTGTTTCCACTTTAAAGCCTAAGTTGATTGATCCATGAAGTAACATTTGAACGGGAAACTACGCCATAGGACAGGACACATTTTCATCTAAGCTGTGTACACTTATCAGGTTCATTTAAATACAGTATGCATGTTTCTCTTCCACAGGTAGTAGAGTCTGGTGGCCTATCGTTTGTTTACATGGTGGCTTCATGGAAGGTTTGTATACCGCGTTCGACGATTAATACCGCCTGTGTCGTTGGAGCCATTTGCACCAAATTCCCCAGTGACAGCGGACAGTACAGGGGATTTTCCCACACTAGGCTGAAGTATACAATGTGTAGTACATTTGTGCCATCAACATCAGCAACAAAATAAAATCCAAATGATCTTTTACGAATAGTTGTTTCAATTTTTCAGTGAATCAGGGACACGCTCACTGTTCTATGAGTGACATGCAACAATGGTTGGTGCCCTTTTACGCTCACCTCCTTTATAACAATCCATCCCCCCTCCATTATAAACGGCGAGGTGCCAAACCCAGTGCCTCCAGGCTCCCCTCTTGGAGACCGCGCCCCTGCAATCCACATAAGTGTGTCTCCCTTCAGCAGTGTTCCGGGCCTTGTCTATGCCTCTTGCCCATCAATTCCCACTCCACTATCAATGGCAGTTTGCACCTGTGGCCCTGCACTCCCAAGGGGGCTGGCAGGGTGGTAATGGCCAAGGTTCCAAAGGTATCTTCCGCACAGGGGCTATTGTACACACAGCATCCCCAGACCCTGTGTCTCCAGTCTCCCCTGAAGCAGATTGCGCCCCTGCAATCCACATAAGTGTGTCTCCCTTCAGCAGTGTTCCGGGACTTGTCTGCACGCCTCTTGCCCATCCATCCTCCCTCCATGATCAGTGTCAGTTCGCACCTGTGGCCCTGCCCTCCTAAGGGGATGGCACAGTGGGAACGGACAAGGTGCGAAACACCATGTACACTTCAAAGTTATCTTCCTCACAGGGGTCATTGTACACATGGCCTCACCAGACCCTGTGTCTCCAGGCTCCCTTGAAGCAGACCGCGCCCCTGCAATCCACATAAGTGTGTCTCCCTTTAGCAGTGTTCCGGGTCTTGTCTGCATGCCTCTTGCCCATCCATTCCCCCTCCTCTATTAATGGCAGTTTGCACCTATTGCCCTGCCCTCCCAAGGGGATGGCAGGGTGGGAATGGTCAATGTGTGAAACACCATGTACACTTCAGTTATCTTCTGCACAGGGGCCATTGTACACATGGCCTCTCCAGACCCTGTGTCTCCAGGCTCCCTTGAAGCAGACCGCGCCCCTGCAATCCACATAAATGTGTCTCCCTTCAGCAATGTTCTGGGTCTTGTCTGCATGCCTCTTGCCCATCCATTCCCCCTCCTCTATTAATGGCAGTTTGCACCTATTGCCCTGCCCTCCCAAAGGGAAGGCAGGGTGGGAACGGTCAAGATGCGAAACACCATGTACACTTCAAAGTTATCTTCTGCACAGGGGCCATTGTACACATGGCCTCTCCAGACCCTTTGTCTCCAGGCTGCCCTGAAGCAGACGGCGCCCCTGCAATCCACATAAGTGTGTCTCCCTTCAGCAGTGTTCCGGATCTTGTCTGCATGACTCTTGCCCATCCATCCATCCCCCTTCCACTATCAATGGCAGTTCGCACCTGTGGCCCTGCCCTCCCAAGGTGGCTGACAGGGTTGGAACGCCCAAGGTGCCAAACACCATGTACACTTCAAAGGTATCTTCCGCACAGGGGCCATTGTACACACGGCCTCCCCACACCCCATGTCTCTAGGCTCCCCTGAACAGGCAGTGTCAGAAACATGTCACACATTCACTTACACACCCACCTTTCTAATCCTTTATAAAAACCCTTGATATTTATCTGCAGAACATCTGTGAGCACTGGAAGTTAACTCTTGATCGTGCTACCTGTGAACATCTCTGAGCACTGGAAGTCGACTCTTGATCGTGCTACCTGTTCTCCTGCTACTAACTCCCCTGCTTGCTGAACCTAATTGTTTGTTAGTCAAGGTAAGGGCAGGTCACCTTTTAACTTCACTATATTCATCTCTTTCTGATCTCAAAATTTCTATCAATTTCGACCGAATGTACCCAGTAGTGTAATGTTCATTCATCTCAATGGGCCTCATTACGAGTCCGGCGGTAACTGCAGCGGTAAAGCCGCCTGCTTACCGCCAGACTCGTATTACCATTCCGCCTCTATGACTCCCGAAAATAACAGGGCATTACGACCCTGGTGTCCTGGGAATCCCAGAGGAGGAATGGTGTAAATCCCCATTCCCATTGAGTCTGATAGGACTTAATGGGAATTGGGAATGGGGAATTGGAAACACCGGCACCATCTCGTGATGGTGCTGGTGTTTCCACGTCCGCCTGCAGGCGGGAGGTGTTCAACCCGCCAGGTCAGACCTGGCAAGAAGATCACCTCCCGCCTGCAGGACTCGGGATCGGGCGGTCCGGAATTAACAGTGGTGGCGGGTTTACCGCCACTGTTAATTCCGGACTGCCCGACCTGTAATGAGGCCCAATGACTTTAACATTGTCTAATATTTCAAGTGCTCTGATCTCGATATATAGTACATTTTATCATTGTCAATTGAAATAGAATCGCATCTTTCTCGGACCATGTCTATAAGCATGTTTCCTTTTGATGCATGAAAGTACATTCAACCGATGAGTAACACGTTACGATTAGCGCCATATCAATCAATTCAGAATGTAAATTCTGTATGTATGTAGTATTCGACTACACTACACAGGTTTTGCTTCTTTGAACAAAACAAAAATGTGCAATAGAAAACTGTGATATAATTCCATCAATCTCATGTAATCAATAAAAACATTTTGTAATTGTTTATTCTTTTTTATACAGATCGTATCGACTTTTCAAGAATGCGTGCTTGTATGGTTTTGGGTTGCAGTTCTAGGCCATGTCAAAAGTCAGGGCACAATCAAGCATACATTCCCGAAGGATATTCATTTAATAAGAAGATGGGGTTGACATTGTGGTTTTGCAGTGGACGAGATTGAAAGTAGGGCCCAGGCTGTCTTTGAAGACTTGAGGGCCAATCGATTCTGCATTTGCAGCCTGCACTTTAGGCAGGATATGTACGACCAAATGACGAGCACAACAAAGAGTCAACCCAGAATGTTTCATAAATTGCTTCCAAATGCAATTCCAACTCTATTCATGCACACGCTGCCTCAGGTGAGTCCCGGGTGATGAATTAGCTGTAAGCGGTGGGGTACTGAACAGTTAACTCCATGAACAGTTTGGTGCTTTCGATGTAAATGTGTTTTACTAAAGTTTGCATATTTACCAGATTGTATTACATTTTAACTATACCAAATTTTACTACACATCTGTCCCTGGTTTATGGAGCCTCAAATGAAGTCATTATGACCATGGAAACCAATGCCATAGTGCCCTTCACAAGAAGCTTAGGGGGTAATTCATGGAATCAAACGCAGAAGTGGCGCACGCCAGCTGTGTGTGTCAAAACCCATTTTGACGTACCGTGTATTCATGGATTTAAACATCCATAACCAGCCGTGGCGCAGCATGTCGGAGCAAACCTGCAGCAGCGCCAGTTATGCCCCCAACCCCGCCCCATGCACCAAAAACATCACACAAATCCCCTACATGGCACAAAGGCCAGTGGACCAGCATACAGCCCCCCAACCACAAAAATGTGCTAAAAACGCCACTCATCCCTCATGCGACAACCCAATCGCGTGTAAAACTCCCCACGCACCCATCGGAAAACGTGTACCCCGCTCGTGCCAGAAAAATCACGTGTAAAACTCCCCAAGCACCCCTCAGAATATGCGTACCCCGCTCGCGCCAGCAAAATCACATTTAAAATTCCCTGCGCACCCCATTTGGACATTGATAGAGTGGAATTGCTTTCTGTTTCGGTAGACTACTTCATTGTGATGTGGGACCACCAATTCCACATGTGGACAGTCGATGGCCCCGATGCAACTTGGGATGCCTGCAAGTGAATAGAAGCCAACTTTGGTGTTTGAGATCTCCTGGGCAGTCCGTGATAGGAATATGTGTTCACGTGCATCCTTCAGGAGGGCATCGAGTACCTGGTTCAGCGTGTGTGAGAATACTGGTTGTGAGATGCCATGCATCTGCCCCACTGTATGCTGGTAGGTGCCTGTGGCCAGGAAGTGGAGCACGGTCACCACCTTCAGTAGAGGGGGGATGGCAGTCCTGATGTCTATGAGGCTCACAATGTCGTCATGTATCATGTCCACGATGCTGGTGATGGTATCCCGGTCCAGACGGTACAGGGTGTGTATCTACTCAGGGTTTAGGTTAAATGGACTGGCTCGGATCCTGGGGATTGGTGGCTGCCTCTGTGGTATTACTAGGTGCCCTGGAGGTGCTTGCTGCGCCTGTCTTGCCCTCCTCGTCCTCCTCCTCCTGCGTCTCCTCTGTGCTGCCTGTTGTTGTTGCTGCTGCACTGCAATCATGTCCTCCAGCCCATGTAATGCTGCTAGTATTGGAACCATCTTGGTGTGGGAAGGGGTGTGTGAAGGGATGTGGTGTGCTCCTTTTGTGCTGGCACAGTCTCCATTGCCTCCACCTGTGCTGATTGTGTCCATCTGTGGCAGGTGGGAACACTGCTCAGTTCTCTTAACGGGTGGTTCGTGATGCCAGTATTAGCACCATGCCGGTAAGGGGGTTTTGGGGCTTTACCATGCCGCTATTTGCATGCCTGCATGGCTTGTGATGGTGTGCTATTAGCGACATGCCGCTATTTACGGGATGAAGGGTCGCGCGCTCGCGAACTAGCCGCTATTAGTGTCACCGTACTTAGCGGTGCCGCTACTAGAGGTAGCCTGGGTCGTAATTGGGGTTGGGATTTAACGATACCGGTATTCCATTACCGGTAACGTTAATCCCTTAACGCACAACGTGTAATGAGGCCCAATATTTTTGTTTAAAAACACACAAAACTCACTAGCTCTGTTACTTGCTATGGAGGGAACCTGCACTGTGTAGGTTCCTCGTGAGTTATCACTGTATCCCTTAGTGGTATCAGGAATATCTTGTTGTTTTGTGGTGGAGCCACAACAGGTATGGTCGACCGGTTTCGATGGTGACTGGTGATTTAGACCATCTTCTTCAGGACGAAATTTCTTCACATTAGGTCTATTTCCTCTTCCATTTTTGTTTCTGTGGAAAGAGAAGGGCGTGATAATTTCCTCGTGGTTTTTGGCACTTGATCTTTTCCAAGTTGGTCCATCTGAATGTTTCAACTGTGTTTCCCTCGGCCATGAAATGTGGAACCAAGGGTTCTTTCAATTTCTTTGTTCTAATACAGGATTGATGTTCGATCATGCTTTTTTTGACCTCCCGGGCAGTCATGCCGATGTAGAGCAGGTTATATGGACAGGTGATCATGTATACCACGCCTTTAGTGTTGCAGTTGGTAAAATGTGTTTGGACCCACAGTGTCTTCCAACCGATGTCAAGTGTGGTACTGCAAGTGGTCTGTATGCATATGGAGCATAGACCAGATGGGCTGCGTCCCATTGGTTGATTGAGGTTCCATAGTTTTCCTTGTGTTCCTGGCATGGTGGCTGCATATGTTTGTACTGTGTTGACCAATGCATCTCTCAGGTTGCGTCTCCTTTTGGGGGCAAATCGAGGAAGTTGTATGGTAGATGGGCCTGTGTTAAGGATGGGCCACAGGGACTTGATCTCCTTTTTTATTTTATTGAGAAATGGAGAGTGGCTTAGTACTGTTCTGATCAGGGGGTCATCGTTCTTCTTTGTGTGTTGCTCTAGCGTGCATATACGTGGGACATGTCTGGCCCTTCTGCATGTGTTGTTGAAAATTCTGGATGGATAGCCTCGCTGCATGAGCTGGTTCTTCAAAATGCACACCAGGGTGGTGTAGTCATTGGTTCTACTGCAGAGGCGGCGACAGCGCAAATATTGTCCAAAGGGTAGGTTATCCTTTAGGGATTGTGGATGGTAGCTTTAGTATGAGAGCAATGAGTTCTTATCAGTCTCTTTTCGATAGACCTTGGAGATGAGCCCTCCATCTGATTCTGAAATAGCAAGATCAAGAAAATGGGTCTGTCTTGTCCTTGTCCATGGTGAATTGTAGGTGAATATTCTGTGCATTGGTCCATGTGTGGAATGATGTAAGTTCTTCACTGGTCCCTCTGAAGATGACAAAGATGTCATCTATGTAGCAGCGCCAAATGAGCAGTTTTTCAAGGAATGGATTGGTTTGAGGATATATGTACTTGAGCTCGAAGGAGTTGACATACAGTTTGGCTAATGATGGTGTGAAGGTAGCGCCCAAAGCGGTGCCGGAGTCCTGCTTGTAGAATCGGTCATTGAACACAAAAAAGTTTCTCGTGAGAGCTAATTCTGCCAAGGAGGATATGAAGGTGGATGGTACCGCATTTAGCTCAATACCTGTGTCAAGGAGTTCGCTGAGCATGGTCAGGGTTTCCTGTTGCAGAATCTTTGTGTAGAGGGATTTGATATCAACAGTTACTAACCAATCGAGTTCGGGGTTGAATGAGAGAGAATCCATGAGGATGAGCATTGCCATGGAATCTTTTATGTAGGATTTCATTTTGGGAATCTCATTCATAATGAAGAAGTCTACCTATTGGGACAAGGGTTCCAAGATGGACTGAATCTCTGAGACAATGGGTCGGCCAGGTGTTGGAAAAATGCCCTTGTGTATTTTGGCCAATGAGTACAAAACTGGAATCCTTGGGTGCGATGGGATCAAGAAAGACTCTTCCCTGGAGCTCATGTACCCTTCTGCTTCTTCTATGATGGGTGTAATAAGTGCCTGTAGCAATGCTGTCGAGTCACCGGGAAGGGCGTGATAGCTCAGGTTGTCACTGAGGGCTTCTACCATCTTGTTGTAATCACTGGTGTTCTGGATGACGATTGCGCCTCCTTTGTCCGCCGGTTTTATGGTGATGGAGGTGTTATTGGTCAAAGCGGAAAGAGCTTTGAGTTGAGGTTTGGAACAGTTGTTGTGGACGAAGGGGATATCTGCTTCGATTTCCAAAAGTTTCTTCATGAGCGCCTGTTGGAACGTGATGGATTCAGCAGTGTACGCACTAGAGGGCACGCAGAACTTTGACGGGGGCGTAGCCCAGTGGTGTCTTGTTGGTCGTTTGCTTTGTCAGCAAAACATTGTTTCAGAATTGTTTCAAAAATGGGCCCAGCACTGATCTTTGCCCTACCCGAGGGTTACACAATTTTTAGACAAGACCGGAAATTCCAAAAAGGAGAGGGGGTTGCACTAATCGCTAAGCAATCCATCCCCATCAGAAAAGTCCAAGGAGACCTAGGCCTGAACTGTGACTACATGCTCATTAAAATGAACCCCTCTCCCAGCTGTACCATCACCGCCCATGTCACCTACCGCCCACGAGGACCAGCTACAGACTTCCAAGAAGCATTCCTGCACATCCTCAGCGACAACCTCAAGGAATCCACCATGTCCATCCACCTTGGGGACATGAATATCGGCCTCAATAACCCCACAGACAGGAATGCCTCCTCCCTCAACAACGCCCTTGCTACACTCGGCTTCAAACAAACAGTGTCAGAACCAACCCACAATAAAGCTCGCACCCTGGATTGGATTACCCAACACAACTGTCCACTATCATTTCCAGTCATCACCTCCATCCCTTGGTCAGACCATGCGGCTATACATTTCAATCTTAATTATGCTTAAGTCCCGACCACCACCCATGGGACACTGCCGCCCACCCTCACCAGGAGCGCCAAGCAACTCACCAAAGAAAGGCAACTCCCAGATCTCCAGGTTCCAGAACTGAGGATCCATTCACTAATAATCCAGACACCCTCGCAACCACCTAGAACCTCATCATCTCTAAAGCCATAGATACCATTGCACCCCTTAAGCAAAGAAAAGCCAAATCCATCAGACAAACCAACTCATGGTACACCCAGGATCTCCTGAAACTGTGCTCACAAAGGTGATCATCTCTCTCTGCGTGGCAAACGAAACCTAATGACGTCACCAAACTTGCCTTTAAAACATCGCAAAACAATATAAATCCGCTACCATCACAGCCAAAGTGAGTTCCTTCAACTCCAGGATAGCCAACGCAAAATCTGGGTCCAAAGAAATCGTTGCAATCTTCAGAGAACTAGAGACCCCCAACCCCCCTGCCAACCCCATAAACAAAGGCAAAGATTGGTGCAACGGCATTCAAGAAGCCATGCTCAATAAACTGAACACCCTCCAAGAAAGAATTATCGGCCCCAAAAAGCCTTAACGCTACAACTATCCGATCTTCACCAGAACTCCCAAGCTGAAATTCCAGCCTTCTCATTCCAAGAGATGACAGAAGGGGAAGTCCTAACTCTACTTAACTCAATAAAGCCTTCCAACTGTAAGGGTGACTCATGCCCTGCCCAGCTCATCAAGGACAGCATCCCTACTCTAGTACTGTTCTTCACTGCCTTCATCAACACTTCTTTCCAATCAAACCAAGTGCCCTCCTGCCTCAAAGAAGCCTGGGTGCGCCCACTGCTGAAGAAACCTACACTTGACCCAAAATTACCAGGGAACTACAGGCTCATCATGACTGTGCCATTCCTTCTGAAGATTTTGGACAAAGCAGCATACATCCAAGTCCAAAAATACCTAGAAGCTCATCATCTGCTTGGCCTCCAACAGTCAGGCTTTAAGCAGTTGCGATCTATACAGTGGTAGCACGCAAAGAGCAATGATACATGATATATGTACTTACATTTTCTTCAAGGAAGGGCCGCATCTTTTTGAAGCCCCGCTGCCTTCCACTTTCTACCCTCCCCCCCCCACACTTTGGGTCTAGGTGTCTAGACTTTAGCCACACCAAATGGTGGCCACGCTCTTGATTGAGAATGAGCAACCCTTCTATGTTTAGCAATTGTCAGCGATCCAACTAGATTTTGAGCAGGTTTTGGCTGCATCACTTTGCAACATTGCATCATGAGGTAGACTGATGCCCCTCTTGCAATGCTCTTTGTGTCTCCTCTCCAAGATCCCAAGCAGCCTGTTTTTGCTGCCCGATTTAGCGGCCATCAGGAAGAGGAACCTACACAGTGCAGGTTCCCTCCATAGCAAGCCCCATAGCTAGTGGGTTTTGTGTGTTTTTAAACATAAATATTGTGTTTTATATTCCCAGCGATTGGGCAACCAACAACATGCAGAGAATGCTGCGGAGCCATCAGGGTAATTAAAGATGCCAAAATCCTGATGACCCCAGTCCTCAGATGCTAATTGAAGTAGTTTGGCCCGAGACTACGAGATCCAATACCCCTCTCATAGGTACCTTCACCACCATTGGTTGCCCTCCACCCTGCCCCCCTTTTAAGGCTGTTGTTTTCAGAATTGAGTGTGATGTACAAATAACCACATTGTCTGTAGAGAGCCAGGGACAGTCTCTTGACCCGTCCCTCTTAGATAGGCGTTGCACCATCCGCTGTCTAAGGACAGGCACACACCTCCCCTAGGGACAGGGTGTTCTTCCCAAGGGCCAGAATAGCTCATTATCTTGTGTTTTCCCCTTGTGACTACACCAAATTGCCCTAATCACTCCATTTTGCCTTCAATTGCAAATATACCTTAGTTCTCCCGAGGAACCGTTCTTTTGTGTAGAAGTACTGTTGTTTTACGGTTTGGGAAGGCAGTAGTACTTCTGGCTTTTTTAAGCCCAATTAACCCTGTTGTTTTTACGCACTATGTCCGTCCAGATCCTCTTCCGTCCTTCCCGTGTCCAATGGTGAGAAAAGGGCATCATAATGCCCCAGGACTTGCACCACCAGGATTCCAACTTCATTGGCAGTGAAGCTGGCAGCCCTCTGCCTTTCAACTGGGGAGTTGCCACTGGTGCCGGATGGTGTTGCGTCGGACATGGCAACCCCCGAGCAGGTGTGGGTGGGCAACTGGGTCCTGGGGCTGGGCTGTGGAGCGATGGAACACCAGTCGGGAGTCTTCTGTTCCAGCAGGATGGTCACAGCAACTGGACCCCTGCAGATGGCTGATGTGCAGTCACCAAATGGCAGGGGACTGTTGCAGGAGGCAGGCAGGCAGCAGCAGATGGCTTGTAGGAGGTTCCCAGGGGCTCAGGGAGGCAGGAAAATGGCCTTCTGGGCAGGAGCGTGGTCTTTCGTGTGTTGTTGCGTAGCCAGCTTGATGCAGAGTGAGTCCGCACACGAAAAAACAGCACATCAGCGTGTAATCCGAGGAAAGGCCCTTAGCACGTAAGCGCACTAGTGACATTACAAGTAGAGGCATTGCATAGGTTAAAGGTGAGCGCGGGCCAGCAGTTCGTTGTACGTGCTTTTTGTGGAGACCGTCGCGTCTGTTTACTCTTCTGGATTCACACGCGATTACTTCACAGCGTTTGAAGTTCGTACCTCTTATCTTGGTGGGGTGTTCCCTACGCACACAAGTGCGTGTGTTTTGCTTTTTCTTTTCCATGCAAGGCAGACGGTGAGTCGCGCACGCTTTTTCCCGCACTGTGGTTCCCCCTGTGCATCACGTACCGTTTTCAAGGTCATAGTAGCCACGTGTTCCACGCGTACGTTTTTGTGTCCCTGGGTGCCACAACGTACTGCAGGAAGTTCATTCCACGCAGGTGGGCTACCGGTGTCACGTGCACATTTTTCTTTAATATATTTTTTTTTTCAGGGGTGCCTGAGCATTGCGTGACCCGTCATTTTTCCCCAGGGGTCACAGACAGCCTTGCAGGAGCACAGGGGTACCTATTCCATCAAGTACCCTTCCCCCTTCAACCCAATTGCCCAGGACAGTTGTTGAGTGCACCTCCCATCGGTTATTTACCGTGCCATGGTTGCGAGGCCACCAAAGTCTAAGGGGGGCAAAGCTGGGCGGCCTCCCAGGGGTGTGCGTGGCTGGGCACGTGTGTGCAGAGACCAGAGGGGACAGAGAGTCCAGGGTGGCCAGGGAGGCTACAGAGGGGGGAAGAAGCAGGGGTGCCCCACAGGGACAGGATGCCCAGCCATGTGCTGGTGCAGACATGCCACCACCCCCTGTGGCTCCTGCAGATGCAGCTGTTGCATCACAACCTGGTGCCCATATGACCCAACAGCAACTTTCATCTGCTGTCACGGGCCCACCGGTGGTGGTAGCTGCAGGTGCAGCTGTGGGGACCACCACCCGGGCTCGGGGTCGGGTAGCGCATGTTGCGTTGTGTTGCATGAGGAGGACTCCCAGGACGATTTCCATCTTGTCAGGAGGTGCAGGTCACGTGTTTCCAGTGTAGCTGTGACCGTGGGCACATGTATCTGCGGTAGTTATGACATCTGCTGCCCCAAGCAGCCGGGTGGTGGTAAATGCATGGGAAGATGCAGCCAACACCACCCCAGCAGTGAGTCAGACCCAAGCCAGACCTTCCGTCCTCATTCAAACACCCACTCCTTTGGTCCAGTCCACCAGCGCCACTGCCACAACTGATCAGGGCCACATTGGCCACTCAGGGTCAGTACCACTGCACAAAAGGAGGAAGTGTGCTCCTGCGCAAGAGGCTGAGACCCCAGACACAGCTCCGTCCTCTGGCACGTCAAGGAAGAAGCCTTTCGGCAAGCAGGAACTGGACTTCCTTGTGGACTACGTGTCGGCACACAGACGTGATATGCTTGGGGGCCCACAGTGCCATTCAATGCCTCCCCAATGTGGGGTCCACCGGCAGCATGTTGCGGATGGTGTGACAGCCATGGGATTGCACGGCTCAGGACTGCTACAAGCGTTGGAATGACCTCCGACGCTGTGCAAAACAAAAGCATGCCTCCAATTATTCCATGTCTCAGTAGACTGGTTGTGGGCCAGCACCACAGGAGGAAGAACTCAGTCAGCACGAGGAGTTCATCCCGGAAGAACAAATCTGTGGAGTGGGAGAGAGGATGGATTATGATGCATCGTCCGGTGAGCATAGATGCATTTTACTCAATAACATGTGTGTTTGGGGTATGTGACCCTCCCAGTTCTTGCTTAACCTCCTCAAGGGTACTGTGCCTTTCCTCTCGTTCACCTGCAAGCTCACTGTCTCTCAAGCACTGTTTGTCTCAAGGTTGGACTACCTTGAGAGGCTCTTTCAAAATTCTACCTGCCTCCACACTCCGCCCTTTACCACTAATCCAGTACAGGAATGCGAGGCTTGTCCTTGGCCTCAAGCCCTGGGATCCTATCCCTCCAACTCTGAAATCCCTTCATTGGCTACCACTGGATGCAAGGATGACATTTTAGACCCTCTGAATTGTGCACAAGTATTTCTGGGGCATGGGTCCAAAATACCTTCAACTATCCCTCTGTCAATACCTCCCCTCTCGAGTCCTTTGCTCCTCTACCTCACACTCCCTCTGGGTCAGTCGTTTATCAAAGAAACAAGCTGGGGGCAGATCTGTGTCTACGGCTGGGACCTCCCTTTGGAACAGCCTACCTGCCACTTTGAAACTTGAGGAGAAAATCTCTGCTTCCGGAAGCACTTCAAGACCTTCCTATTTGCTCCTGCATTAGCCCCTCTCCCCCCAGATGAACTGTTTCCTCTCTTGGCACTGTGCACCTGGACACCCTCTGTCCTTCGGGCACAGGTACCTGCTCACCCTGCCTCCCTGCTGCACTGCCTCCAGACCTCCCATTGCAATGGGTCCTGCATGTGTACCCATACATTCCCCCACTCTTCTTCTGCACTCATCAGATTTGCCCTATCCGAATGATCTTGCACTTGCCACTTGCTGGCTGCACTACCACCTTTTGAATGCATATTCTATCATTGGACTTAATTTTCATTCTTTGGTCTCCTCTGTTTGGCGCGTTCCACTTCTCCCCCTTCCAGGGACTTCAACCCTTTATCCCTTCTCCATGCACTTGCGTGTTCTCAATGTCACTGTGCCCAGTATGATCGTTGTTTTCATTTCCTTTTCTCCCTTGTTCCCCTCCCTTTGCTTGGTTGCGCTCTGAGACACTTGTGTACGAGGGCAATCTTGATGAGATGTCAAATCAAGTCATATACATCTTTTGTCCTTGGTGCAGTGTGTCTCACTGTGCTGATGACAGTGGCTCCCCATGCACATGTGTGCACATTCCGGCTCCATGTGCATTCCATGTATGCCCCTAGGTGCCCTTGACTGCCTGCTCATTGTAGTATGTCTCCAGGATGATCCAAGTGTCATGTTATTTGGACAGCCATTTCATGCTCACTATGGGTCTGTGTGTCACCACGCATGACTTTAGGGTGTCCACATCTGTGTCGTGCACATGGCTCCCCCTGTTACAGGCCCACTGCCTCTTTTCAACTGGTGTTGTGTCTTCTGCATGCATGGGTGTACTAGTGATGGTTCCTCATCTGTCCTGCATCATGTCCACTTCTAATCGGCTGTAGTGACATTTGACTGAGGACATGCAATAGACGCATGACAACACTGTCTGCCAATGCACAGTTCTGTGGTGAACCTTTTATTGCCATGTTGTGCCTCTCTGCTATTGCCCAGAGGATGGGTGTTTCACACTATCCATGCTCATGGTGCATACCATTTGCACATGATAGCTGCAATTGCCCTTACACTGCTGACACGTTTGGAGATTGACATCACTACGTACATGTTGATGTTGGAAGTTGTGGGGGTGCACATGAACTGCACTGCACACACCCACTCCTGTGCCAAGTTCAGCCCTTCAACATGCCAACACAATGCTGCTGTGTGATAGTGACCTGCCACCTATGTACCCATGTCCCTCCTTTCACTCTATCAAAACGCAGTAGCATAGGTGCCTCCTGTGACACATGTACTCTGCATAGTCAATGGTTGTTGAGTGCTGCACGTGAACATGCATGTTACATGTGTCATGGTCTGTTTGGTGTGATTGCCCGCTGTGGCTATTTGTGCGTTCCCACATGCTTATGCTATGTGCCCTCTCTTTGTTGCCATCTCTCATTTCTGCATTCGATATGTGCCTGCTAGAGGTTGTGTGTGATGCAGGTGATGGGCAACATTCAAAACATGTGCTGGCTTCACATTTTGCACACATCCTTTTCTGCTTTTGGGACACCCTTGCATTGCAATGCCACTGGATGCATGTTGGGCTTTGAGTTGCGTGTGACATGTCTGCTTCATGTGTTGGCTGTCAATTTTGTGATCTGTATGTGTGTGGTATGTGCTACTGACATGCGTGTTCTTGTTTCTTTTGTTTATGTTGCAGGTGATGATGCACTGGAGGCAGAGGATGGAAGATGTCATCCCAGACACAGTGGTCAGTTCACATGACCAACCAGGCACCAGTGGTGGTCCTGGGGTGGCAGCCCACGAGAACCCACTGGTGCTCCAGGCCATCAAGTCCAGTGCAGACTCTGAGTCTGGCTCTGATGGATCCTCTGACCACTATGTTGAGCCCGATCTGCATCATGATGTGTCGTCGCCGGTAAGTGATCCTGTGTTGGATGATCTTCTGTCCGCGATACACCTGAAGTAGAGTGCCAGGGGGGGTTGGAATGTCTGCTTTGGTGGTTACAGGTGCGGGGTCACACTCCACACCTGTTGGCCATGTTCCTGGGGCATCAGGTCGATGGAGGGATGCAGTCCTGCAGCCACGGGCGACACCAACCCAGCAAGGACCACGACACCCTGGGCCCGGCAGGTGTCGTGTCCTGCAATGTGGTCACCGTGCGCTATCGGGGTCAACTGAGTGGGAGCATGCCATTATTGCCATAGCACAGCAACAGGGGGGAGCAGTTGAGATGATGGCTCAAGGTATGGAAAGTGTGGCCTGTTCCATCCTCCCCCCTGAAAGGCAAGTGCAGCTCCAGCAGCAGGCCACGCAGTCCATGTGCCGCTCCCTCAGGCTGGGCATGGCGGCCTCTGACAGGGCACGCCGGGCTGAAATGTGGCTCTGCATCAAGCAATTTCTGCTCAGGCAGAGGCACACTGTGAGGCCTGAGGGTCGAACACCAAACCCTCCAATCTACTCTGGGTGCTCTCATGATGGACGACAGTAGGCGGGCAGAAGACAGGATGGAGCCGCTTGAAAGAACCATCTCAGCTAAACTCCATGCAAGCCGGGAGGTACTCCATATGCCATGTGAGGCCATGCAGGCTGAACTCCATCTTACACGTGAGACCTTGCAGGAGGAAGCACGTGTGACAGGTGAGGTAATGCATGCAGCCCTACGTGTCATTGCCATGCAGGACCTGGCCTACCAGATCTGCATGCTTGCTGCCGCTGAGGGGCAAGGTGCGGATAGTCATGGTGTCTTCCATCCAGAGGATGACGACGACAACCTATCTCCCACATAGGTCGGGCCGTGCAGGCGCTGAGCCCAGTGAGTTTTTTTGAAATCTCAACATCTACAAATGTGGGTGTTGAGGTGTACCCTGTACCTCCCCCCTCCTGAGTGCCCCCTCACTCCCGGATCATATGTGGGCATTCTTTTATTTTTTTTGGTTTCCTGCAAGTAATTATTATTATTTATTTGTTTTTTTTCTATTGTGCATTCATGTGACAATGTGGTGCTTTGTTACCTTTGAAGCCATCCACTGTGTGTTCCAGCAGGGCCCATTCAGGCGTGTCTCGTGTATGTGTTTTGCTTGGGGTCCTCACACATATACTACTCCTGCGTCCCCTTTCCCGTTTCCATGGGCTTGCAAGGATGGCTTGGTGTGACAGCGTCTCACACAGGGGCATTGGGCTTCCGTCCTATCCGTGGCCAGCCTGCAGTCCTACTTGTGTGTAGACCCCTAGTGGGCATTGCGGATGGCTTATCCAATGCATGTCTGCACTTCATTTTGGTGAGTATTCTGTTGACTGTGCATTTCATCATGTTGCTTATGATTTTTTTATGAATTGACTGTCTATGTTCATGCACTTCCTGCTGTAGGCGGTACCATGCACCCTTTAGCTGTGTAACACACACTGATGGTGGGAGGGGTCTGTGTGCTGACAATGTTGCATTGGGACACTTGGCCTTCAGTGATTTTGATATGCCACATGAACGCTGCACGCTGAGTTATCCTTGTCACCACATGTTTCAACGACCCCCAATTCCTTGCTTCCTCTGCTTTGGCCATCTTGCAACACTGCCTGGTGTTTTGTTGTGCCATTTGGAACATGGCCGCATTGCTTTTGACTTGACTGTCATGTTTGTGGCCTGGACCTGCTCCCCCCTCCCATTGGTTGCACTTGGCCATTGTGACTGCTGGAGCCTGCCACCACTACCAACGGCCCACAATGAAGGCCCTGTCTACCTCTGTCTATCCCTGTCCGCCACCCTTCTGGGTCCCTTGATTGTCCCCCTGTCTCCCCTGTCCCCTGCCTGTCTCCACCTGCCCCCTGTAATACAATAAAGAGGAAGATGATATGTGTTGTTTACTTGCCTCCAACCCCCTCACACAAAAACTCTATAAGATTTTCCAGCATCACTAGTCCTGAAAAAATGGACTGTCTGCTATAACTGATTTACACAAATGTATAACAAGTTTATTATTTAAATAATTTAAACTGAATTTACACAAAAAACACTACCCTCACCTAACACAGTGTACAGTGTTTTTTGTTTAAATTCAGTTTAAATTATTTGAATAATAAACTTGTTATACATTTGTGTAAATCAGTTATAGCAGACAGTCCATTTTTTCAGGACTAGTGATGCTGGAAAACCTTATAGAGTTTTTGTGTGAGGGGGTTGGAGGCAAGTAAACAACACGTATCATCTTGCTCTTTATTGTATTGTTTTTTGTTTAAATTCAGTTTAAATTATTTGAATAATAAACTTGTTATACATTTGTGTAAATCAGTTATAGCAGACAGTCCATTTTTTCAGGACTAGTGATGCTGGAAAACCTTATAGAGTTTTTGTGTGAGGGGGTTGGAGGCAAGTAAACAACACGTATCATCTTGCTCTTTATTGTATTACATATATCTATATCCCCGTTGGTGGAGTAGGATGTTTTCATGTTAATAGGGATTCTTTATACCTATTTAAACATATTATCCACCTACCCCCTGCCAGTCTCCCCCTGTCTCCCCTGCCCCGCCTGTCTCCACCTGCCCCCTGCCAGTCTTCCCCTGTCTCCTCTGCCCCTGCCTGTCTCCACCTGCCCCCTGCCACTCTCCCCCTGTCTCCCGTGCCCCCGCCAGTCTCCAGCTGCCCCCGCCAGTCTCCCTCTGTCTCCCCCCTTCACCATCGCACCCCTCCCCTTCTGCACTGTCTTCTTTCCCTCTGCCCCCTGTGTGTGCTTTCTTTCTCCCTCTCCCCCTTCCTGCCTTTACACCTTGGCCCCCTCCTCCCTTCTCTCCTCCCTCTTCCTCTCCACCACTCTTTCCCCTCCTCCTTGTCCTCTAGCTGTCTTTTTCCAGCACTACCCCAATTGCCGTCAGGCATGGTGATACGTAGCCGCTTGTTCATTGCAGACACTTCCCCCCCTCTGCCTCCGTCCATCCACCCCCCACATTCACCTTTTTGAGTTTTATTTTGGCACTTACTTTAATCATCAGTCCCTCCACCACTGATTACAGGTCGTCTGTTCCCCCTTTCCGTTTTTTGTTTCTTCTCCCCCTCCCCAGCACTATCTTGATTCTTCATCGACATTCCATAGTTTGTCACTTGTTTTGTTACTCTCCTCACCTCTTCCCTCCTCTTCCCTCACCCCCTCCTTATGTGACTCCTGCACTCCAACTATTGCTGTCAAGCATAGCAATGTTGATGCTACTTTTGTTTTCCCACATTCCCTCCCTAGACTCTCCCTTATTGTTACAGGCACTTGTACTATGTACTTTGATTTGATCATTTTCTCATTCTGGACTGTTTGAAGGACTTGTAGGAAGGTACTGTTATTCTCCCTTGTTCCCTCTATCCTTGAGGCGCTTTGATGCACTTTGTGTGTAGGCCCTGTAAGGATTTTCAATGAATCAGTGATTGCTCACTATCTGCCACTGTCGAGGTGGGGTACTCTGTACATGATATTTTCTGCTGGTCAATGGCTGATCCTATGTTGGGTTTGATTTTGAGGTGTCAGGGGATTGGTGTGGTTTAACACATAGGGGGGTCCTTGAGTGCAATGTTCACATGTGCTGTGTACAGGACAGTTAGGCTCAGATCATTTCACATGCATGTATTCGATGCATGTCCCTACTGACACAAACACTTAGGCAACGCCCCCCCCACACCAACTACAGCAACACCATGCACACACGTGCACCCAGATTGCCTTCTCAGGCATGCTGTCTCCCAACAATCCATATTCACTTCCAATTCATTGATCATGTACATGCATCATCAGGCTACTATTTTGCTGATTGTACTTATTTTTCATGATGCTCAAGGGGTTTCCCCAACGCAATGCACACTCACTGTGCTGTCCGGTGAGCAGTGTGTTGCAGGGGACACACACTCAGCGCACAGTATTTGTAATGCCAATTTGCTATTGTCCAATGTGGATGGCAACAGGTGTTCTGACTTTTGTTGCTTGCACCACTGGTGGCATGCATTTGTGCCACAGTTTTCAGCGTGTGAGGTTTTGGTCAGTCATTTCTTCAGATTCCATGTCAGGTGTAATTGTCTGGTGCCTATTTACATTTCACACGTGGCACTTCAAGACTATTGTGTCATGTGTTGTGCATATGGTTTGATGTTTTGCCATTGCATACCATGTTATGGTGTGGCAGAAGGGGGTCATGCGGGTTGGGAGGGTTTTAGTGGCATACGAGTACTTTCATGCCCTGTTTTGCACGGGGGTGGGTGGGAAATGCACCTTGCATGTGTTCCTTTTGGTCACATGGGATTGGTTGTGTTTAAGTAGCTAGCGATGCACACAATGTGGCACTTCCATGGTAAAGTTACGACAGTTAACTGTCCTTTTCTCATCATTGATGGTCACCTGGTATGTGCCAGGCCTGGGTGCATTCCGCAGGGGTTGGAGTTTAGGTGAAAAATGTGGCAACAAGTTGGGTACGGCTGCCTCGCCACATGCCCTCTCCCCTCCCATGAGCAGCGGCCATGCATGTGGTTGGGGATGAGGGGGCACCACCATGTCCACCGGTTCCCCCCACCGTGTTGCAACGTTATGCAGGAAGGACACATGCTGCCACAATGATCCTGCACACTACTGGTGGTGCATATGGTAGCTGTCTGCAGAGCGGTCAAGGGAGCGGAAGCGTGACTTGAGCACTCCGAATCTGCGCTCCACTATGCCCCAGGTTGCAATATGGGCTGTGTTGTATCTTACCTGGGGTGGAGTGGTGGGGTTCCGTATTGGCGTCATCATGTAGGTGCTCAGAGGGTAGGCACTGTCCCCTGGTAAGGTGATAATGGTTGTCATTAGTTGGGCTTGTGTATTTGTCTGTGTGTGACATGCATGCATGTGCACATGCATTTGTACTCACCTATGAGCCATGTGTCGCCATGCTTCCCAGCTTCCAGGGCCCGGCTCAGGGCAGACATTCTGTATATGAAACTGTCATGGGTGGACCCTGGATAGTTTGCATAGACAGAGGTCATGATTCCCTTGGCATTGCATACAACCTGCATGTTGATGGAATGCCAGTGCTTGCGGTTGCGGTAGATGTTTTCAGCGGCCCTAGGTGGACGTAGAGGCACATGGGTGCAATCTATGGCACCAAGCACTTTGGGGAAGTGTGACACCCTGTAGAATGCCTGGACCATGGCCTGCCTTTCTGCGGGTGTTCTGGGCATGTATATGTGCCTGCAGCCTGAGGGGCGTGCAGTTATGATTGCCAACACCTGGTGTAGGCGATGTGACTGCGTGGGCTGTGAGATGCACTGCACTATGGCAGTTGTCCGCTGAAATTACCCAGTGGCCAAAAAATGCAGTACATTGAGCCCCTTCACCAAGGGGCTCAATGCTTGGGAGCACAGGGTGGGTGATGTGAGTTCATCCTCTCACTCAGTGACCAGCTCTAGGATGATATGAGGTGTAAACCTATACCTGCCATAGACCTTGTCATCAGGCATCCAAAAAAAGCTGGTCCTGGGCAAATAAATGCGGGGCCTGGCTATTCTCCTACTCCTGCGGTGTCCCACGATCACTGCTGCGAGGAATGGGACATTCATCGTAGCTCTATATGCTTGTTTGTTGTTTGCGCACACTTTTATGCTGCGCTGGGGCGTTTCCACCTGCTTTCGTGTGGCGGACGTATTTGTGCATGTGCGTGTGTTTTGATGTGTTCGGGTTTTGCCTATTCGATTCCATGAATACGTGTTGTTCACTAGCGTGTGGGCGTTGCGTGTGTTTCCCAGCGGTACTTCCCACTTTACATCTACATTTTCACGCGTTGTTCCCCATTCCCTGTGTTCCACCCCCTTTTTAGGTGTGTGCGCGAGAAGTTGTGCGCTTTCCCCGTTCCTGTCACGCACGCGTTTGGAAAGTCACAGTGATGTGTAAGGTAAGTGCTGATTTGGCGCACATCCCGGGAAAAACACATGCAGGGCCTTCCATGAATTGCACGCGTGCAATTCGGACGCGTGCGCTAGCTGTTTCACGCTTGCGCCACAAATTTCAGCGCACAATTATTCCATGAATTACACTCATAATGTTTTCGTAATCGGTTGCTTGACATGTCAATTTTTTTAGGAGTGCATACTGATGGAAACACAGACCCTTGCAAGTGACGAAACCACCGACACATCAAGTATACCAATGGTGAGCCCGATAGGCTTGCAGAAGTTCATAATATCGACAGTTGGATCTTCCCACATATCAAATGCAAATCAGATTTTTTCTTTTACCAATTCCTGACAATGCACTGACAATGAAGAAGCAAGATTCTGCATCCATTTCTTTTCCAAAATCAACAACAACTTCTAGCGCCTATCAGGTAATTGTATTTCACTTTTCAATTACGAGAATGTATTATGCTTGGAATTTCAAATAATATGAAATTGTTTATGTAATCTGTCGGTTGTTTACACTACGGGGGTCATTACGCGTTTGGAGGTAGACATGGTGCTGTTAGCACCATGGCTGCCTCCAAAGTCGTGCCTGGGTCTGGGTTCTTTGAATGGGGACTTACCGGGTCATTCCAATCTTGGAGGACCCAATAAATCCCCATTCAAAATACCCTTCCTCATTCCCATTCGAGTCCCCATAGGGCTCAATGGGGAGGGAGCTAATAACGGGCCCGTAAGTAAAAGGCCCATTATTAGCTCCCTGGTCCCTTAGCGGCTCCCGCTAAGGACGGCTGGCTTTACCAGCCGGCCTTAGTGGGACCCGCTAAGGGACCTCGGAATGCGGCGGTAAGGGGTTAATGGCACCGGCATCCTTACCGGTGCCGTTAACCCCTTATCGCCGCACTTGTAATGAGGTGCAAAGACTTTCGATTCTGCAAGGGGTTTTACTCGACCCTTGTATGACCACTTTGACCTCTTACGTCAGGCTCTCCTAGGGCCTTCTGGTATCTGTAGTTTCAACAAAAGGGGACCAGATAGAGGCTTTTTTCAATGAGCACCCACGTGGCGCCAGGCCACTCTGCAGCTGGTCTTTCCCTGGACTTTAAAATTTCTGTAACACGCAAGTTCTTTGTTCATAAGTTCTTTCAATTCATATAATGTTGCCGTTTGCAACCTTCGCCCAACACAGTTCGGTTTACTATTGGTTCTCTCTCCGACTCACCGGCTGTGCTGAACTTCTTAGCCTTTCTTGTCTCTGGGGTCAAGGACTTTACCACAGTAGCAGGCGCGTCTCCACCCCTTTGTTATCAGTTTTGGAGGTATCTGTGCACCGTTGACATCTGTTACACCACACTCCAGCTATATTTCCTATCTATGATTCCTTTCAAGGAGGCTTCGCAGGTCTGGGTCGAAAAGGGCAAGGGCACTACCCTCTTTGTCGTCCTAGCCAATCTTACTGCCTTTCTCCTCCTTTTGAACTACTGTCCTGGAGTAGCTGTGTCTTCGTGCGTTTTGCCTTGCTCAAACTGTGCTATCGTGCTCTGCCTTTTATCCCTCTGAAGAAGGGAAACGGCCGTCAGGTGAGTATAGTTATTGTCAATTGCCTGACTCTTGCTGACCCTTGTGTTGGGACATGTCAGGTACACGGCTCTGGTGTTAGTCTGTTGTCTTTCACGGTGTAAGAAAGTATTTGTGTCAGAAAGGGGCAGGGGGTAGAGCTTCTAAATATAAAGGTGTCGTCAGGAAAGGGGTACCAAGTCTCACCCATCAATGACCCACGTCCACTCCCCGAAGACCCCTCATTCAGTTGATCCTCCCCCATTGATCCACCCCCAGAAACTGGATCCAATAGCGATGGCAGTATCCTGGCCACTTGGATGGAAGATCTAGTTTCTCACAAGGACGTGACCGGGGTTTCAGGCAGGGTGTTGGAATTCCTATCCTACCATGCCTGCACTTCTTTGCGTATCCAGTCCTGGTTGAAATGGGCCCATGAGTGGGCCGAACAGTAAAGCAGGGAGATCGGTAGGCCTCTACTGAAGGTGGGAGCTTTATATTTGACCTTGCAGGCCTCCGGTGTTCACTTGCAAAGGCACCAGGGGAATTTATGGTGGGTCGGGGGGGCGGGGGAGAGTGGATGGGGGACTACCTTCTTAGGCCCCATGAGCATGAGACATTATTTCACACCCCTTTGGTTGCTGGGGATGCCCAACCCTATTGACAATTTCCTGAATTTCAGGTAACGCTGCAGCCACCCATAATTCCTTTTCTGGGCTGTCCCAGTGTAGGGAAGCTCTCAATCAGGATGGCTGTCAGTCACAAAAAGGTCAGCCAGCCGTTGTCCTCTGGTGAACTTCCGCACTTGCTTTTCATTCAGCTGAACTATTTTCCCAGTGAACATGCTCGATAAACATGACTACATAGACATTTCATTCTCTATTCAGTTATTAGCATAGCATTATGCTAGAATAGTAAAGTTTAGCAGGACCTTAAAAGGGATGTGGTAGCAGGGCTGTGTTGTGACCCAATGGTGTGAACTGTTGAAACTATTCTTTTGGCAGAATGGTGGTTGGTGAGGGGATAGCTGGTGTACCTAGTTTAAAATCTATCCTTGCTGCTGGTTTTGAAACTGCTGAGGTGCTCTTGCCGGTGACCCTGTTGGGACTCCTCCCCGTCCTACAATACTACTGGCTGTCAGTGGGGGGATGCATGCTCTACTTGTGTTGTATCAATGATGTCATAGTTTGTAATGTGGAGGTTCAGTGAAGCCACCATTTTTCTGAGCATCATTTTGGTATCCCCACTTGAACCATGTTTAAGTACACTTTAGCCTTTTGTAATGTCTACATTTTCAGGCAAACACACCCCAGTCCTTTGGTAGGTGCTGGCATGGGTAGCAATGGCTCAGAACCTTTGCTTCTGAAGTGGTGGGGGTTGGAGATACGAATTCCTTGGTCCAGGACAAGGGCTCTTTGATCAATTTTCAGAAAAGGCATACAGGGCAGTTGGCAGCCATTGTATGTCTGACTTGGGCCACTGCCTCAACAGGGCAGTCTTTCTGCCACATTTAAGTTCCTGTGACAGAGGTTGGGTGATCAGTGCCTCACCTAGGGAAAGGCAACAATGGTAGTGCAGCCTTCTGATAAGTGGACATTCCTCATGGATGGGCAGCCAATCAGCCAGCTGCTGTCCGTTTGCTTAAAAACCCCTCCTAAATGCCATGCCTACTAAATACGCTCAGTGGCGCCCATTTCCTTCACAGAAGAAACCATTTTGAATTCAGAATTTTTAAGCCACTTCAGAAGCCCACTCACCCTGGACGATGCTCTCTTGGACTCCCTGCACCAGACCATGAGAGCGACACTGGAGTCAAAAGTCAGCCAAGCATTAAAAACCTCAAATAAATGAATAACTTCTCAGACCTGTTGGAAATCCAGAAACCCGGCACAAGTCTGCATCAGCCACTAACAAGGCTGCTGAAAAAAGGGGCACAAGGATGGGGTGGAAGGAGCACCACCAACCGAGTTTTGATGATGCCTTTTATTGAGCTCAAGTAAAAACTAGCATGAAGCGTACATACCATTGCCAACCATCTCAACTGGTAGAGGAGGTGGACTAGCTCTTTGTCACCGAGATCACTTCCACCAAAATCAGCATTCCCACTTCCAAATTACCATTTGACGGAATTCTCACCCCTGAACACATTCAAAGGACTACCCTATCAGTAAAGGCATCCAGGTCAAACTGCTCTTCACTTCCCAAGACCCTAATCTAACCGCTTACACCTAGCCTGACCAAAAGGTGCAATGCTAACCTGAAATAGGCATGCCACCCGAAACTTTAAAAGTAGCCCTCAAAAAACAAAGCTTAGACAAGTCTCATCTGTCAAACTGCAGTAGCAAACATCTCTTTCAAAGACAAACTGGATAAAAAGCTAGTCACAAAACAGTTCTAAGAACAGCATGAATAAACTACCTGAGAGAAGCCGAGCGGGGGATGGGCTCCTTTTCGTCTTCCTGGGACATCAAATGATACGTTTGCAAATGTGAAATACATCCAGCGGTGGAAGTGGACGGGAACTAAAGAGTACAACGTCCCCTTACTATCTAAACACACAATTGTGTCATCCTACTCTGCACAACGTAAGAAGCACAGGCACCAAAAGGAGGTGGAGCCAATTCTCAACTACTCTATAACTACCTCTACAGTCCGCGGAGCGGACGCGGAGTGGCGGCGAGTGGCAGTCCTGCAGTATCCCTTGCCTGAAGAGTCTGCTTTCCCTGTCTTCATAGGAGGTGGAGCCAATTCTCAACTACTCTATAACTACCTCTACAGTCCGCAGAGCGGACGCGGAGTGGCGGCGAGTGGCAGTCCTGCAGGCATGGCAGGCGAGGCTGTGAGGACTGCCACCTCCCCAACATCACCATTTACTGACTTGGAAGCAAAACGCTGGATGCGCAGTTCGCGTCCTCCCTCTATTTTAGAAGAACTGACAAACACTAAACAAAATCAAGTCTACTGTTTTTCCACAGCTTGTAGCTCATATGGAAAAACAGGAAAAACTGATAAGCCGGCAACGACACTGCTCAACTATAAACAGCAACGGAGGAAAGCAGCCGTTCTTACGGCCCCCTCGGTGCTCTCGACGGAAGAAAAACAACGAGAAACGATGCCGGAACCAGAGCCAGGAGTTTCTGCAACATCAATCATAGAGGACTTACATCTTGAGGCCCGACTCACCGGGTACCTCGTGGACCCTGCGATCACTGTCCCTCTGGCTCCCTCACCTATTGATCCCAGAGGAGTTATTAGGTCCGTGCCGTCCAGGGGAGAGGATCCAGGCCCAAGAGGATGTATGTTGCCGTCGTCCAAGGCCTCAGCCTCCGATGCAGCCTCGAGGACCGGCAAAAACCTAAGTCAGCCGTACGAAGAAGGCCCAGTAATTGCCGAGTCCGGAGTGGTCGAACGCGGCTGCCGAAAAAGAAGACCCCGCCCCACGGGGGCGCGACCCACCGTCATCTGCCTCGGCACTGAGGACTCCCCCCGAGTCTCTCCACCAGGATGAGGAACTCGCTTGCAATGACCAGGAAAATCCAGATAAGTTGTGCACTACTTCAACGCCGGCCAGGTCAAAACAAAGTAAACGCCCTAGACACTCACCGGCAGCTCATAAAACAACAGAAAAGAAACGCCTTAAAGGTGGTAAAAAAGACAACAAAAAGAGAAGGCTGCTTTTAAATAAGGGCTTAGTCACAAAGATAACTAATAACAGCGGCCTAACAGCCTACTCGAAAAGGTCAGGTAAGGCAATGCAAAACACTGCCTCACAAAACCTGCTCACCAGATTTTTCAATCCAAAAACTTCTCAATATTCTCAATACTCTCATCGCACTCTAGAGCTTACGGACACTGAAATTTTGGAAGCACTAGAAGAAAACCCCCCATCGTCAAAATACAGGAAGACTGAGCAACTGACTCACCACCCACAAACATTGGCGACTTTAGCTACTGCTATTTTACACCAAAAGGAGAAGCAACTTTCCGACACCTCAGAGGCTACACCACCACCGTTAAAACAGAAACCTCAGCCCCAGACGGAGAAGGGGAGAGAGCTCCAAACAAACCACCCCGTACAACCAAAAGCACCAACCGGGGAAATTTCCAACAAAAGCAATGACAAGGAGCACGACGTTGGCCTACCAATCAATACAAATGAACCAGTCAAGAACTCAACACCGGTGACTACAAAAGAGCAAGTTTTAACAATTCCCAGATCGGAAGATCTTCAGCCCGATCCCCAAATCTCTTGGTCAGACTCTGGACCTCCTCCAGACCAGGAAAAGCATGATTCTATTCCGACGGCGGATATGGCCCAACCTCTAATGCCAAATAGCGCCCTTACAGTGGACAAAGAACATTTTAGAAGCACTGGTTGTGAGACGGAAAGCCCAAAATCAATTTCTACAGTACCAGCCAGGCCTTCTCACAGAAGACACTCTCTCGACCATCCCTCCACAAGACATTATCATAAATCTTACAAGACGGTCTCTACTGTTTTTTCGCCTCAAAGAAGTCCTAGCAAGCAAGCCAAATCGTCTTCAAAAACTCCATCAGCGAAAAAAACAGACATTTTTTCCATCATGTCGGCAATTTCAATAGGCCTCACCCCATTCACCAAACTTTATGAGTCCTTAAATGAGACTCTCAAAGACCACACTTCAATTCAAGCGATGATGTACACTAAACTAATTTTCCTGGAGGGCTATGTGATGGCCCACGAAGAGCGTCTGAAACAAGCAAAAGATCAAAACCTTTATTTTACTCCATCACAACAGAAAGCGAGAAAGGAAAATCCAACACTTGCCGATTCACTGCATAATAAAACCACAAGAGAGGTGGGAGAACAAACCTCCACGTTCATAGATTTGACAGTGAAAACTACCATCAAAAACTGTCAAACCCAAACCGACACAAGCCAAACGAATTCTATAACAAAATCTAGAGGCCAAGATGAGAAAAAGGAAGTTGTGCTGGTAGTAGACGACACCTTCACCCCAGACACCCCAGACACTGGATACCCCTTCCAGAGCCAAAGCACTGAACAAGCCTACAAGATCTTTACCAAAAAGAAAACAGATAAGGACCAAAGCAAAAGGAGCGATGTCCAACCTTCCAACCCCAAGAAACAACAGGAACCCTCAATTAAACCCAGAACTAAACCGAACAGAGTCGACCCAGAATGTGCTAGAGTGGAGACTATTCCCTCGGCAACCCAGAGCACTCCCACCCCCCAGAACACAGCCACTTATTCTCCCAAAACGACTGAAGACTTCATGATCCAGGAATCGTTGATGAATATTAGCCTGCACTTAGTGGAAGGCTATCCATCAGACACCATCGAGGAAATAGCTAAATCGCAAGGAAAAACAGAAATCCTAGTGGGCCATCATTCCAGCTTAGATGCCACCTTAGAAGAAGTGTGCCTAAACCAACTTGTACCCTTCCTCACATTAGAAGAACGTCGCAACAAAACAATTCAAAATTTAAAGAAGCTGGAACCGAAAGCAACGGAACTTCAGCCAACAACCCAACAAAAACCAAAAACTAACAACGAGCTCCTACAAGGTGAGGGACACTAGTTCAAGGTTTGACTCACAAAGATATCACGCTCGGAGCCATGAAGCCTCGAAAGAGGTGCAATCACAAGGAAAAAAGTCTAGCGAAGATAGACTTGAACAAAGTAACCGAAAACAAAAAATCGAGGTTCTGCATTACAGATCCAAAACAGAAAAATACAAAAGATCTCCAAAGCCCCTCAAGAACGACTGTGGGTCCTCAAACTGGAACAAATTCCAGGAAACCATGACGACGTGATTTTGAATAGAAGCTCAGTACTAATACTATTAAATCATGTGCCCAAGTTGAGGATAATTAATACGAATGACCTAAGGATAGTTGATCCAAGCCACAGGAAAGGTAAGGCGCAAACATATCTGCACATTTCTTCAACAACAAAGACCTGCTAAATAGAGAAGCAAAAAATCTACTAAAGATGGGATATGACCTCACAGAAACAACAAACAGCAGAGATCACTCGCGCACTAAACCCCTCACCCCGAGGGGAAACGGAAAATCCCAAGGCGACTATTCAAAAACTAATTCAATTACCCAAACATGCCAAAGAAATGGGGAACGGTCGACGGCCAGAATAGAGCAGAGTGAGAACAGCAACACTAAAACCCATGCTTTACCCAGTCCAAAGGGGCGAGTCAAATCTATCTCGAAGTACGATGCAACAGGACCAAAAACGAACCTGAATACTCAAATGTCCTCTACAAACACTCCATCTAGAGAAAACGTACGCAATACCTTCAGCCAACCGGAACAACCTTCAACGTTGGACAAAACTGGAACTTTAACAAAGTCTACAGCAACGAGCCTATGGGCTTGGCTTCCAAAAGCACTAACATCAAAGAAAATTCAATAGCAACTCAAGTACTCCGAAAACAGCTATATAGACCACCAGACAACAGACGTGGGTAGACATGAAATCCGTCTATGTTCTTGGAACACGAGGGGTTTCTACCATTTGACCAACCCAGGCGAAATCCATCTAGGGGATTAGGATATACTATGTCTACAAGAAACGTGGCTAACAAAACTACCAACTTTAGATGGCTACGAACTTGTTGTGGCGCCAGCTTTAAAAAGCACGAAAGGCCGGCCATCTTCTGGCCTTTTGACAGCCACCCGCATGGGGCACGGCTTACAACTGGAAAAAGTCTTAAGAGCCAACCAACAACTTCTAGTAGTTCTTCTAAAGTGGTCCCAACAAAGCAATCACGACAAGAAAGACCAAAACACATCTTTAGCTATTTTAAATATATACTGGAATCCAGCATAAACAGAAGTGACTACTTTCCTTATAGAAATGGAACTAGAAATAGACGAGATTCTGACAGTCCACCAAGTGACGCATATACTAATTTGCGGTGATCTAAATGCAGCATGTCCCCAACAAAAACCAAAAAAAGCCATAACCCCTGCCGTCTTAAGAGGAAGTCAGTGGCTCGACCTTATGAAGTCTAGACAGTTCCAGAATTTAGACACGGTCTTTCCAGACAAGTCACGTCCACCGACCTGGTCAAATGGGGTTTCCGAGTCATCAATTGACCAGATATTCGTATCACGCCCTTTATTGAACTTGATCTTAGACTTCAAGGTGAAACAAACAACGGCAAGTGATCACAACCTTCTAATTACAACGTGGCAAAGCTCCAACAAAGCAGTTGAATCGTTGAACTACCAGGTGGAACTAAATCCTCAGGGAAACAGATTACGCCTTACAGCGAAAGATATTATAGAACTATCCAATAAGTACAGTAAGGCCAAAACAAGTAACCTGGAGTTTGAGACCGATTACGGCCCCTTGCTAACAACATATAGGAAGCCTGGTACTACGAGATCTCTCCCCCTAGAATCAAAGCATTTGTATGACATATGGCTAGTGGAAAAACGAAGAGAATACCGCAAAGCAATTAGAATTGCCGGCAAACTTGAAGTTAACCAAGCAAAGAGGGAGAAAAGGAAAGTGAAGTCCACTTACCGCTCCTGGCAAAAATCTCATCGCAGAACTCTATATCAACAAGACTCCGAAGCTATTTTGAGAGCCATCTGCACAAAAAATTCAAAAGATTTCTGGACATTAATAAACTCCAAATCATCTACCAGTAGTGCAAGCATTGAAAACGCTATTGGAGAAGGGACAAATACATAAAGAAAACTTTTGGTCTACCTTGGGGCCAGAAACCCGATACACTAGAGAGTCAAGAACTACCCAGGGTAAAAATCAGCGATCAAGAAGAAATTTTCGACCTAATCGTCAACCTGAAAAATTCAAGGGCTCCTGGCCCCGAAGGTATTACAAATATAGACCTGAAATCCAACCCAGAAGCTTGGTTCTCTTTTATCTGTCAAGTCTTCTCAAGATGTGCGGAATCAAAATCAATTCCTGCTTCTTGGACCACAGCCACAATTGTACCCATATACAAGAAGGGAGACATCAGCGATCCAGTGAACTATCGCCCCATAGCGCTCCTTGATCCAATAGGAAAGCTATTTGGCGCTTTGCTACTGAAAAGATTCCAACAATGGGCCTTGAACGCTGCATGTAATGATCCATTTCAATCTGGATTTAAAAAGAACTTGGGAACTACAGCCAATATTCTTCTGATAAGTATACTGAAAATCAAAATGCTCGAAGGAGGGCCTAGGTTACATCTGGCCTTCATAGACTTTTCCCAAGCATTTGACAGAGTCGACAGGTCTGCGCTTTGGAGGAAACTGAAAACCTGGTCTTGCCCTGAGTCCATACTGAACCCCATTAAAGCACTATATATGAACACGACAGTCCGTGTTAAACTGAACTACCAAGGCCTGCTATCAAAACCAATAGCAACCCGAAGAGGTGTCAAACAGGGATGCCCCTTGGCTCCCTCCCTCTTTTTGGCCTACCTCTGTGATTTTCAAATTTCAGAAGCCTCTGTGAGAGCCTTCCCACCTCAGGTGGGTCAACACACCATTAGCAGAATTTTCTACGCCGATGACCTTATACTGATCGATCAAACACCCATAGGTCTACAGCGTCAACTGGACAACCTGTACGAGTATACTACAGCAAATAACCTGGAAGTAAACAAAACCAAAACAAAAATACTTACCTTGGGAAAATCAACGAAGAAAACTGAAAAACTAAAGTGTTTTTTTCAATCAGAGGAGATCGAAAAAGTTCAAAACTTCAAGTACCTGGGTATTGTGCTGGACAACACCAAAAAAGAAACAGCCATGCAAGATCATCTGAGAACAAAAACCAGGAAACTTACCTCACAAGGAAAAGCTATCGATCATAAACTGGGTCACTTTTCTACGATCCCGGCAATTGATTTTTACAAAATGAAGGTGGTTCCTGCTCTAACCTACGGTACTGAAGCAATGATAACTTGAAGCCTATTACTGGAGAACTGTTCTCGGCCTTCCTACGTCTACGCCGGTAGCATCAATTCGAAGGGAACTGAGTCCTCTGTCCCTGCAAGGGACGATGAACTGTAATTCACTAAGGCTTTACAGAAAAATCTTACTTCCTGAAAGTCCACTGCTATACAGACTGATCAAAATCGAACTAGCAGCCGAGTCTAACAAAATTCTACAATCCTGGAAGACCTACATCTCAAGACTGCTAAAATAAATTGAATGTGACCAGAATGACTAGATCACAAATCCGGGAAAAATTCTGAAAAAAACTAAAGAGCTAGACTGGATTAAGACGTTGGCAAAAGCTTCAGAAAACAATCTAACTCAACACTTGCCACCGAATACAAAGAAACTGAATGAATTACAGGGATACATCAAACAATTTCCCAACAGAAAATCAAGAAACTGTATTCTAAGAGTGAGATTGAATTTGTTGCCTACAAATGAAATTAGAGCCATTAGGGGTATGTCAACTCTATCACACTGCAGATTATGTCACAATACAAACGAAAAAGAGACAGTTCGACATCTCCTACTGGGTTGCCCAGAAACCAAACCAATTAGGACCACCTACATGCGACACTTCTCATTGGACCCTTCTTTAGACAGTGAACTTTGTTGGTGGTCAAGAATGACTAGTGGAGATAGACCGACCTGGCTAACGGCTACCACGCAAATAGTTCACCAAATCATGGCAAAACTGGACACTTTGACCTCTCCAGAAATGACAGCAGAAAGTCAGGACGCGACGTTTGCCCTCTCAACTTCGCGAAACCTAGAGGTAGCAGCTGCGAGTGAATAGAGATCATGATTAATCATATCTTCCACTCACTAATACCAGTTTGAAGAGGCCGTAGAAGGCTGAAAACCCTAGCAACTTTGCTTCTCATGTAAACAAAATCAACAAAAAGACATTTAACAGACATGGACAGTGACAAGCTCTTTGTAAAAATCAATCTTTTTATTTTGATTCATACAAATAAAAAAATAATAAAAAATAAAAAAATAAACTACCTGCTTTTCTGCTGTGTTGTGATTGGCTGTTACATCAAACTAGAGGGGAAGACTGTGTACACAGGCCAAAGTGCATGAGGAGAGACATTTCCAGAGTGTTCATATATTATGTGGTATATTTGATGGTAATTATTTCCTAAGGCAACAGCTCCCTCTAGCAGTGAAAGCAGACTAAGCGGGCAGTCTCTACAGCACATGACTGCAGTGGCCAAACATACATCTCACCTTTTGTTATATTGCATGATTATCTAGGCCAAAGATGAAAACTAACCCGGGGCTCGACTTCTCCTTGAACTCTCTGCCGCATAAAACACGGTCGACCAACAAAACCGACTGTCACTCCACACCTGCTGGGTGTCCAGGAAACAGCTTTATTGATTAAACTTAAATTGAGGGCACTTAAACAGTCAGGGAATAGGACAATGTTAGTACCCTCTCCTGGTACACACTCCGCCATTATATCTCTAACAACTTATAAGTAATTTTTCATTAGGTCAATCTTTGGATCCACTAACCAGAGACGTCTTTATGGGAGGGCAAAAGGGGCACTTGCCCTGGGCCCCCACCTTGGAGGGGGCCCCACAATGCTGTCTGATTTTAAGAAGTCATTTCACATTGTTTACAAAAGTTAATAGCACACGTCAGGATATTTTATGGTATGCCGTTTATGGCATGCTGCTGAGGTTCTAAAGACAAACTATTGCCTCTTTGTTGTTGACAAGTACATTTTGCCCTGATAAATTCATCCTGTAATGCTTTCTGTGTTCACTGTTGTATACATGGTTTCTGTGTTCACTATGGCACAACTACTGTAGCATTCTCACCTTTCGGTGGGGGTTATATTGCTCATGTGCAATAACCAAAGTTGAAATGTATATTAATAAATGTAAGTGCTGCGATGTGTTTATATGCAAGATTATAAATACCAAATGACAGCAAGGTCGGCCCAGCATTTCCTCTGTCTGAAGTTAATAAATCTGCATGTGTATGTACTTTGTTTTGTAGCACAACAGGTGCTATTATCAGCAATGTGCCTGCATCAGATAGTGGCTGCTAAAAGACATAGCATCAGTGTAGTGAAGGTCTAGACATTGGTTTGTTCAAATAGGAAGTTGTAAACCCTAGGCAGCCACCTCTAATGCGGAGCAAAAGTGTTAGTCTGAGAGGTGATTAAGTAGCCAAACTTAAGACTGTGGAACTAAAGCGTTCATTCTTGTATCCTGGTTTTGCTAGCAGATGACACAGTGATCCTGGGCAAATCTTATATCACTCACATTACTGTGCTGTATTCTGGGGAAAGGTTTGCCTTCTTTCATGCTGGTGGCATTGTTTAGCCCATTACCTGATCTTTCTTTTTAGGTAGGCCATTTGAGTGGAAATGGTTCTACTCAGAAGAGAGTGGACCAGATATCACAGGCCTCTGGCAAGCATATTTTAAGGTCTGCTCAATTGACACAAAAAAAACGTTTTTCCTTTTGTACAATTCAAAAGTTGTTCCACATATCTATTAATAACAATTACAGCAGTCTTTTGGGCATATGTAAAGCTTCAAAACACAAAATTAAAACCCAGATGAAATCTTTCAAACTCACATCAATAATTATGCTGGTACTTACTCACTCCCCTTGATGATGGAGACAATAAAGATAGAATACTTCCTATTTTGCATGATATGCTTATAATGGTTTGTATTTAAAATTTGACACATTGGGTTATGTGAATTGTGTACTTTTCAAATCAGTTCTATAAAATGGGATTATTTAATTTCATGGTAAGAAATTGAAAGGAAAGTGGTAAAGTGCATAAATTGCTAAATGGGCACAAATCCCAGATTCACTGCTCAACCAGTGTGATCCTGGGCATCTCATGTAATCTGATATTGCCTAACCTGTCATAATTGCCAGTCCCTAAACCTTTCAAAATTGTCACCCTTTCATTATCAATCTATGATCTTCAAAGAACCCTCACTCATGGGTTCACTGGCTATAGTTTTGCTTTCTCTATAATAATAGTGAGCATTGATCTATAGCACACTAAAGCAACGTGTTTCTTTGCTCTCTAATGGCAACAAAACGTGAAAACAATGTCCCTCTTGTAATATCAGTCTGTCAGGATATGGACACCTTACCGGTAGCTCCTAATGGTCATCCACTATCTATGCTTTGGTACGGCAGGCTTTATTTCTCCTTGCTTTCAATTGGTCTCCTGTATCCCTGATTGAGCATTTTTGCATTTAGCAAGGCAAATGATTAGTCCTCTTTCTATTCTGGATTATGTGCACCTTTTTCCTGCATACTGCATCCTGCATTTATGCTATGGCAGGTATACCTTCCTTGTGGCTCCTACTGATGCTAGAATACAAGTCATGGACTGTTACTGTTGGCCTTGAAATGCTACTTGTTCAACATTCTGATTACAGCAAGAATGAAGAGGGTAAGGATTCTGAAAGGGCGTGTCCATGCCTATTTTGATCACTGCGAGGCAGCATATCAAGATATGTATTATGGTCGAGACCAATGGAGCGCTGCCAGATATTCTGGATTCATTCATTCCTTTGTTCGGTGGAGGGGGCCCCAAAAGTGCTTAAGGTCGCCCTGTCCACTATCGCTAAACAGAAGCACACCGTACCCCTGTCAGAGGATGGTGCCCCTAAGTCATCGGTGCTGTGCCGCCTATACAACACAAAAGAGGGAGAAGACTGTCCCTATCTACACACCCTGATCTAATATACACGGTGCATGGATCTAAAAATACATGTAAAAATAATTCTAATGTTGCCTACCCTAACTAGAGAGAGATATAGACCTGGCCTCGTCTCATAACACTCCAGACATTCCAGAGGGGAGTATTTCTTTCGGATAACAAAGCTGTTTGTATTCACCCACAATGAAGTATGTACAAGTAATGCATGGTCAGGGCTAACTGGTAACTAAAAATTCTGTGCCAGATCACAGCTTCAGCATTTTTTTTTTAGGATTTTTTTTTTGTAAAAAAAAACGAATTACTCTAGCCCTTAGCCTGGTGTTGGATGTTAATTAGAACAAGTCCTATCCATATCGCTTTGTGGATATAAGCACTGGAAAAGGTCGACCCAATTTATTGGGGTCATCTTCTTCAGGACCAGTAGTTTGTCTAGCGCAATCCATCATGGTCATACATCAAATAGGATTGGGCAGCCATTCCATGAACTAGAAAAAAGTTGAAAATGTGTCCAACTAGGTGTTGTGGAGTGGACAGGTATTCTATTCAGAGCTGTAACTGCCACACAACAGGTTTTACAAAACCTATTGTCATAATTTCAGACATTAACCATTTCAGCCAATAACTATTTCCACACTGGGGTTCTCCCCCACCTCACAGAAGAGCACCTCATCATTACCTCATCATGGATTCGTGTGAGTCATATTTATGAAGCATGTCCAAGCATGTTATAGTTACCTTAGGGCCCAGGTATGGTTTCTAGGGGCACAAAAGAAGCTTGCTTGCAAGTGAAAGCAAGTCTCACTGTTTCTGGGGAACGGTAAAATGAAATGGATTCAGGCATTTGGGTCATAAAAAAATGGATCCACATCACATTCCCCATTTATAGTCTGCACTCGTAATTGAAGCCCTGCAGGAAGATCCGACATTCTCAGTATGAAAAAGCACACACCATTTGTTATACTGCCTCGGGCCAGGGCTAAATGGCCACAATGCTGTTCTATCCCTTAATCCCATTTGGATGCCCACTGTTACGCCCACCTGGTATCCGCAGGGACGCCACCCAGCCGGGTTACTCGCTGGTATGCTTCTCAGCTTTGCCCTGATGTGGTCTGTGGGAAAGGTTCTGCCTGAAAATATAGGAGGACTGTTTTCAAGACTGACCGACTGGGGTAAGTATCCTCCCTCCACCCCCGTATGATTTCAGTCCCTCTGGCGCCCTCTCTTCACCTTGTGGTAGAATTAGGCGTGCTCTCCGTCCTGCCTTCTTTGCAGGGGTGCGTTGTCTTTCATGGGCGAGTGCGGTCCAGTTACTTCAGTGACGCTGGCCCGTTTGATATTGTTCAGGTAGGTCTTATTGTTGTTCTTTAGTTTTGTTGCTATCCTGCATGCCTTTCTTTGTTTAAAATGTCTCTTTTTTCTCCCTTAGGTATGCAGAGCTTCAGTGCGGCAAACTTGCTTGGTTGAGCCCCGCTGGTAAATGATGGCGCATTAAGAGCGCTATGATGCAGTAAGTAAGCGATATGCGCAGCACTGCGAAGTCTTGCCTTTGCTAACCTGTGTTTTCCTTCCTTGTAGGTCGTGGTGTTCTTCACCGCGAATGGAATGGCCGGAGTGGTGCCAGCCGAGAGGCGACCAGCCAGGTAAGCCTTTTGAGCAGTTCGTAATTTGTAAATGTCTCTACTGCTTTCTTTAATGTTGCCTCTATCTTCCTCTTTCATGTCGTTCTGTCCGGGAGGCGTGCAGATTCGAGGAAGCTGTTCTCATTAGCTGTGAGTGTTTAAAGATGAAGACTGCAGGTAAGATGCTGCTGCTAATGATGTTCCTTTTGTCTCCTTGCAGGTTCTGCTTCTCCCAGGTTCGAGAGAATAGCTGGACACGGTGAGCGTCACGTTGCAAGCTGCAAAGTAACGCGAAGAGTGTTGTCTTGCTCGGGTGTGGTTTAAATAGCCCCAACAAAATAGTCCAGGTAAAGTAGTCCCTAGGCTACCACACCCAAAACACTAGACCACATAGCTTGGTTCTTAGGAACCAAGCTATGTGGATGCCTCCATGTTGGTGACAATACAATAAAGTAGTTCCCAAGCACATTGTTTTTCATGGTGTACGAGCCTGGCACCATAGGCGCCAGGACTGGCCCCATGAGGGCTTTTGAAGAGGATGCCAGGCTCTAGAGGCCCGAGTCCTGACTCCACCTGGCCATTGGGTTTGCCAGGGGGGGTTTTGGGCGAGGTTCGTGACACCCACTGGCTTCCTTGGTGTTCCTGTGGGTGTCACCTTAACAGAGTTGGTCAACTGTCTCTCCATGGATTCCTTCCTTCTGCGTTCCTCTGGTGCGGCTTGGGAATGGAGTTGCTGGGCACGTGGCCAGGCCCAGACCAGTTCATGCTGAGTGGCGGCCATTTTAAAAGCATCTAACATTACATTACATCCTATGCCAGATCCGCAGATAGCTACAAGGTGGTCTCCTGCATAATGAGATCTGGTAACACTCTAGCTTGTTATGAAACATTTATGATGTGGGATGCCATCATCGAAGAAGCCGGTGTATGTGATCCATTATAAAGGATACATGTGTATGTGTTCCATTTGGAGTGCAACAGCTCATGTTTACATCGTTAGTGGGAAATATATGTCAGCCACTGTATAGTACACATAGTCTGATGTTGGCTGGTGCATATTTGTTTTTGTTATTATTTCATGACCGCTAGGTCATGCCATGGATGACTTCATTAAGGCCATTCTTACAGGTTTTCAGGCGGAAAATCCATTGCTGTTCTCTTTTCAATAGTAGATTAGCAAAGTTGCCTCCCCGATGTGGGGGGTATAGCTTCTCAAGCACTGTCCATTTAAAATCTTCTGCAGTGTGACCCATGGTCACAAAATGTAGTACCATTAGGGCTGCCATTTTCAAGGTTCTAATGTATGATTTGTGTTCAATCATCCTTTTCTTAATGGGTCTTGCTGTCATCCATGCATAATGCAATTGGCACGAGCAGGTAGGCAGATATACCACCCCCATGCTGTTACAGTTGGTAAATGCCCTCTGCTGCCAGGATGTCTTCCATCCAATATCAATACAGGTACTGCAAGTTGACTGTATGCACATCGTGCAACTTCCACAAGGGGCATGGCCCATTAATGGGATTCTGCCCCAAAGTGTCTGTTGTCTAGCCCTCTCTTTGTCTCGATTAACGTTCTCAAGAGGTTGAGTATTGCTGTTGAGTCTTTAAAAAAATATTCAATTTTGGGGATCTCATACTAATAAAGAAATCCATGTATTGGGATAGTGGTTCCAATATAGAATTCATGCCAGATACAATGGGCCGACCTGGTGGAGGGACAATGCCCTTATGAATTTTAGGATGGGCATAGAACGCAGAAAGCCTAGAATGTAAAGTTGTCAAGAATGCGGCTTCCCTCGCACTGATGTGTCCTTCTGCTATAGCTTCTTCAATAATAGGGGCTACTGAAGACCTAATAGAAGATGTGGGATCTGTAGGTAATTTCCTATAGCTATTGCCATGTTGGAGCAAAGAGTAACCATATGGGTGTAGTCAATGGTGTTCATTATTACCGTACCTCCCCCTTTGTCGTCTGGTTTTATGACAATAGCCTTATTGTTAGCTACACAAATATACCATTCGGTCTCTCATTTACTCTACTGGGTCACAATCAGGCAACCAATCATTCAGAAGGGCATTCATGCAGGCAGGCAGCCAATCAGGCTCACATTGCATTCAGGCCATTCTTCTCCATCCAGACACTCACAACACGGAATGTGGATTGGGACAAGCACCCAGCCATTCAGCACTCAACACTGCAGTCATACCAATTCGGGTGGGGCTGTCTCATTCAATGTGTCACATACTAGAAACCAGACACCCATAACACGAAGTGTATATTGGTCACACACTACATTCACCAAGGTCCCACCCCACAGGCGTACCCACAACATAGAGTCATTGGGAAGGCTCCAGCCAGTCTGGCCTGGCCTTCCCCACAATACCATATATGGACCTTCCACCCAACAGCCAGTCAGGGGAAGAGACAGAGTCAGGGCTTCCTAGGGAAAACAAGGTAACAGGCAATAGAAAGCAAGAGGCCACCGGGGCCATCTTGTCTCCTATCGGAGATCAACTGATTCCAATGGCAGGGCCTGGGTATCCCAAAATGGAGGATACTCCCAGCACCTGTCAAATTCAGCATTTAGCTGCCACCAGCCCATACCCTGTTCCGTGGGCCACACGCAAGTGCCCAAAAACATACACTAGGGGTACAGGGTTGTACCCCCTACACCCCATTGGTGCCATAAGGGTATCCCAAGGGTCTGTTCAACAAACGAAAAAGAGGAAGTGCTGCACATGATAAAAGGACTACAGGACAAGGACATGGAGGCCCTGTCCCTCCAATGCATTTCCAGCATCACAGTGCCGCTGCAAACGCTACCGGCATCTGCTGTGGTTCAAAATTGTTGCTGTTTTGTTAGGCCTGGGCCACTAATTGTGTGCGAGGAGCAATCACAGGACATTGTGGAAGAGGTGTTTCAAGAAGAGGAAGGAAAAAGCGACGTTTTGAGGGCTTTTCTGAATGCAAGGTGATTGTCAATGCAGCAGATGTGGAGAGGGAGAGAGTTCCAGATAGTGGGAGCTTGGATGGAGAAGGATGATCCACCCAGTTTGGTCAAGTTATGTTGGGGGATAACTAGGAGAAGTACTGCGCCGGATCTGAGGGTCCTGGAGGGTCGATGAGTGAGTTTATGTTGGAGAAATTCAGGACTGGTGTTATGGATGGCATGGTGAGTAATGCACATGGCTTTCAAGGTAGTTTGTCGACCAATAATGAGCCAGTGTAGGATTATCAGTGCAGGGCACATGTGTTCTCTGGGTGGGAGGCCAATGAGCAGGTGGGCCGCAGCGTTTTGGATTCTTTGGAGTTTCCAAAGTTGGCATACCCGTGCACCTATATAAAGGCAGTTTGTATAATCTAAGTGGGAGAGGATGATGGTGAGGATGGCAGAGATGCGGTGTGGATAGGTGAGGTATGGGAAGATTCACCTGAGGATGCATAGGTAGAAGAAGCAGGTTCCAAAAACAGTGTTCATGTGTTGGGAGAGGGATAGATTGAGTGCATCCAAGATTTTTCACTGATGTAATGGTTGGCAGGGGGAGGCCTAGTGAGTGAGGCCAGGGGATAGGTTGGAGAAGGAGAGCAGTTTTTCCACACACTAGGATTTCTGTTTTTCCAGGGTTGAGGATGGGGTGGTTGGTCATCATCCATTGGTCAATATCCAAGAAGCATGATGACAGATCAGGATGGGTGGTACCTGGTGATTTGGGGATTTTGAGGATGATCTGGGTATCATCTGCGTAGTTGTAGCAGATGACATTGTGGGAGCAGATGAGTGTGGGGAGTGGGCTGAGATAGATATTGAAGAGGAGGGGAATAGGGATGCTCCCTGCGGAACCCCTTTCAGCACTAGGCAGGATGTGGAGGAGCATGATTTGTGAGTGATTAGAGATCAAGGAGGAGATCCATGTGAGAGCAGTGTCCTTGATTCCTAAAGAGCGTAGCCTGTCTAGGAGAAGGGTGTGATCAATAGTATCAAAGGCGGCCGAGAGGTCAAGAAGAATGAGAATAGTGCATCCTTCCACATCCGCTTGGACCACACAGTATACAAGCAACTCTGCCACTTCACTGAAGCCAATAACCTTCTTGACCCTGCCCAATCAGGCTTCAGACCGTCAGAGGAACTGAGTCCTCCCTAGTGTCCATTTGGGACGACCTAAAAAGAACATAAGGCAAGCAGCAAGAATAGTGAAAGTAACATAACAAGCAATCAATCCTAACACTAAAACTATCTTATAAGCGATGAACATGTTGAGTAAGAAGAATGAAAAGGTAATTCTAGTTTAAAATGCATGGAAAACTAATTTTCCCCCCTGTACTCCACGACCAGTCTAAACACAGCTTCAGCAAAATCCACTGTACTCGCATTGGAAACAAAATTAAACTGCTGCACAATGAATGGTTTCCTCTCCTGCGAGTTCCAGTTTACTGCCATCTGCCACCCTCTCCTCATCCCTTGAGAATCAAAATGCAGCTTGCACAGCCAAACAAGACTGCTGACCTTGTGTGCGACTTTCGGCTTGGCCTATATATATTTAATTTGCTAACAAAAATGGCAGCCAGTGAGTAGGTGCATCTTAATGTCTGTTCTTAAGTCCATAGGTCACTTGTTCCCTTCTGTAGCAGATGTGAGAAACCTGAGGGTATTCGCGCCAGCAGACCTCGGGAAACCCTTATTCAGGTGACCAAGAAAGGGCTGACCCTCTCTTATCCCAAACCTGAAGGCAGGCGAGTGCGGAAAGATCACCTGTGTAGGGGTGCCCGGGATTGCGCCACAGGAGAATGCCCAAAAGGAGACGCATTACGTTACCAGGTAAGAAGAAGAGGAGGGTGTGATTCCTGAGACCTTTGTGGGCTGTGCCACATCTGCCCCCCTTCCTCCCATTGAATCTCTCTTACCCAAACCCACCGACCCCTCTATATATAACCAATCCCCTAGGATCTCAAACCCGTCACAGTCAGAAACTGTCTCTCTCAAAATCCCTATTTTCCTATTTTCTACCCGCCTACTCCCTACTGTTCCTCTCCATGTCCCTCTGATAATTAATTCCCGACCACCCAATGTACCTTGATAAAACACTACGGTTCCCACAATTCCCTCCATTCATTTCACAATCCCAGCTATTCCCGTTTGCCACCCTCCTACTCATTTCAAATCGCCTCCAAAACCAACCCTTCCGAGATCACCAAAAACCACTCTAAAACAATGGTTGTAATTCCAGATAGCGCTGTTTCCTCATCCTAGTGCAATCTAACACTCCAACACCTCCCTTTTCCGACATGAACACTGTTTTCCCCCATGAAAGACAACAGACTTGTAATAGAGTTGTTTACCTGACATGTCCGGACACAAGGGTCAGGCAGTGTCAGGCGATTAATCAGGATCACACACACACCTGACAGCCCTTTCCTGTCCCCACAAGGATTAAAAGGTGCAGCAAAAGAGCACAGTGTGAGCAAGGCAGACTGCACTACGAGACAGCTATTCAGACCCGGCAGTTCAAGACGGGGAGAAAGGCAGCAAAGATGAGAGGCAGAGAGTAGGGACACGACCTTGCCCTTCATAACAAAACCAAGCAAAACCTCTGCAGAAGGAATCGTAAGAACAAGGACTATAGCCCAAGTGTCCTGCAGCCGATGTCAACGGTACACAGAGCGTATCGACGCTGATAAGCTGGAGCGAGGGAAAATCCTGCATCCATGGTACCGGCCTCGACTCCAGTTAAGAGGAAAGCCAAGCGGTTTATCACAGCCTGTGAGTGGAAGGGGGAACCGATAAGAACCAGGCTGTGGTGAATGAAAGTCGCAAAGTGACAAAGTGAGAGAAGCTCAAAGAACTGTACAATTGTAAAGGGGAGAGTAGCTTCAGAAGGGGACCAGCACAGCGTGGGTGTTGCTCAGAGAAACTCTGGTGGATCCCCGTCTCATTGAAATTACAGATACCAAATGGCTGTAGGAGAGCGGCCAAGATAGGTCAAAGTGGTCATACAGGAGGTCAAGCAAAATCCCTGTACAGTCGAACACCTTTGACTTAAGAACTGTAGAGAAATTAAGGGAAGTGAATTGCGCTTCATGAGAAAGCAAGGGAAGTGAATCCCGCAAACATTGAAAGCAAATGTGAATGTGAAGTTGGCAAGAGTGAACCCGGAAGAGGGATGCTGACGAAGAGGGGGCAAAGTCCAAAGTCCCAAGAAACAGGGTTTTAACAAAGGTGAACCTGGCAGAGGGATGTCCATTGGAACTGTTTAAAAAGACATTAAGATTTGTGAATGAAGTGAAAAGAAAGCCAAAGTGAACCCGGCGGAGGGAGGCTGAGATTCAAGAGGTGTTAGCGCCCGGAAGAAGGGGACCCACAGGTGAAGAGCAATCACCACAAGTGCAATACAAAGGGAACTTTTGTCTGTTGTTTTGTTGAACCTATCAGGCGCTCTGAAACAGGAGACACAACCACTGAAGTCCCCGATAATGATAGGAACTGTTTTGGGGATCAAAACCCGTAAGAGGAAGATCCAGGGGGTGAAAAAGCTATCACCCAACGAAACGACGAACAAGGGTCAGCGCCCAGAAGAGGGGGACCCAAGTGTGAACCATTATCATCCTAATTGAAAACTGTAGTGAACCTGGTGGAGGGAGACTGAGATTCGAGAAGGGTCTGCACCCAGACAAGACGGACCCAGTGGTGAAAGTATCACCCAATGTGCATTTGGAACTGAAATTATTTTGTTATTTTTTTGTCCCTCGATGGAAAGAGACTTTCTAGGAGAAAGAGACTTAGCCATCAAGGCTCCTGATAAGCTGAAACAGAGCTATTGTCTTGTGCTGGGAGAGCTTCAGAGTGTGCTGTGCTCCAAACATGAGAAAGGGAGACTCAAGCTACCGCATCCTGACATATTATTTGTGAACACTTCCTTCTTTTCTTGAAAATCATCCCACACACTTTTGTATTAGTTGTAAGGTTTGGCAATAGGTTTCTTAGTATAGGCCCTTTTTATTTGACACAACGCCACTAGGACTGCCTTATATTAATTTGATGGTCGACACTTGCTCCTATCTTAGATTTAGATTTAGATTGGGCATTTTCCCAACCTGCACACAGTTTAATAAACACTCTTGAACTGTGATCACTTGTATCTGTCTTTACTGTTGCCACCATGAGTTCCTTACACAGAGCTACATTTTTTGTTACTTTGAATGTTCACGTCTCACTTTATGTGGTCTGGGAAGACCTGTTAGACAGGGAAGTTTAGCATTCCAGCTCTTCCTCTACATTGGATTTCTGGAAATTCACCTTTCGCACTCTGCAGCTAACAAAAGGCAGTTAGAAATGTCTCGACATACTGTCAAAACCTCATCTCAGTTTGGAGCACAAAATCTGTTAAAGCAGAAAAGGCCAAATTTAGCCGCCTGCCCTGATCAGAAAGCAGCTTGTATGCCACATCCCTCTTTTGATAGCAGACAAAGATAGAATTCTTAAAGGTTGGAAACTGGTGCCTTAACCTTTTCGACTCTGCAGTTCAGGAATTTAGGAATATTCGCTTGGTCCTGATGGAAACCAGCTTTCCTTGCTAAGGCGTGTGCCGTTTGTTTTCCAGATTGCCCACGTTATGATATACATAACTTTGCTAATTCAACGTTGCCCATGTTCACTCCAATGCATTCTGATATCAATTTTTATACACCACCATATTACATGCCCCTTATGCACTTTCTGCAGTCTGTTACAACCGTCTTAAACCCATTGCTTTGAGTTGATGACATCATTATGAATGAGGTAATCAACAGAGGGGCAGTTATCATGTCATATTGGCCCCAGTTCCAGTTTTTCTGCCTAGTGTTCGGCCACATAGATGTTTCCTATATTGTTTCCCAAAACCCTGCCCCACTTTTCTGCTGGTCACTGGACGCAGAGTTTGAGCAATGCATTGGGTGCAGTAAACTGTTCTCGAACTAATGTAGCAAGACCTTGTTCTGTAGGCCGCAGATAATTGTAGAGAAGGCACATCAGAGATGGAAGTGCTTTGATATATATTCTGGAAAATAACTGAACAGCAGAGCTTGGCCCATAATATAGAGTTTCCAGAGGAGTACGCCACCACACACTGGGATAGATCACACTCCCTGTCCTTAATACCTGAAGATGTTTCTGAAGGAATGGTGCAAGACAGTATTGGAGGATCACATTCTCAATCTATTCTCTATTTCGCTGTAGTGCTCAAATTTTCCTTCCCGCTCCAGTCCAGTCTTGGCCCTATTTACCTCCTCCCCTCACCCCATCTGTCCACCTTATTTTATTTTTTATTTTAATTTAATTTTAGTGCGCATGGACAAGGCCCGGAGGCATGATAGCGCAGACAGTCAGACAACACAAAACAGAAACAGGGGGGCGAGGGCACTTCAATGTCAATCAGGGGCATCAGATGAAAATAACTGTTTTGGGATTGCGTTTGATATTCTTGAAACTCGCGCATGCTCTTCAGTCGGAGGGGCAAATCATTCCATTGTCTGGGCGCTGTGTGTGGGAAAGATCTCTGGGCCACCAGAGAAAGTTTGATTCTTTCTAGGAATGGACAGTGTGTGAGAGTTGTTCGAACTGAGAACTCTCCTTGTCGGTAGCATTCAAGTCTATCAACCAAGTAACTTGGACCTGTCCCCTAGAGGCATTTGTGTGCAATGCAGAGGGTCCGATAGGTCAAGCGCCTTTCCACAGGGAGCCAATACAAAGCTCTTCTGGATTTTGGGATATGGCCCGATCTTTTGAGACTTTCTACCACCCTGCACAGCGTTGATTTGGACAATCTCTAGACGGGCTTACTCCCCCTTGCAAGTTCCCTGGAGCATGCTAGCACAATAGTCAATACGAGAGCCAACTATTGCCCTGGCAATCGTGGTGCAATTAGATCGATTCAAAAAGGGTCTGATTTGTGCTAATAGGTAGGCCGAACTGGCAACAAGGATGTTTGACATGTTCAGGCATGGATAATTTCTGGTCCAGAACTACGCCCAGGCTTTTAACTTTAGGAAGGGTCACTATGGCGTGCCCTGCAATAGTGAATGATTTATAATCCTTCCCGAGTTTCCTTAACTGGGCTGCTGTGCCTGCAATCATAAGTTCTGTTTTTACGTGTGTTAAGGGCAAGGCCATTATCCACCATCCAATGTTCAAATGTGGCATAGATGTCGTTGATCATAAGTGTGTATTTCGGGTGGTCGCCAGAGAGGGTGAGGCGACACAGGGTATCGTGCATAGTTTGCATATAGCATACCTTCTTCTTCTAACATTTCAAAAAGCCGGGATTGTGTAAATGTTGCAGTGTGGATGATATGCATGCTCCCTCTGGGACGCCGGATAGGACCGGGTAGTTATAGGCCATAGCATCATTATGAAAAGCCCTTGCAACTCTCCCTGACAGAAAGGAGTTAACCCAGGGGGAAAAAGCGGAATCTCCTAACCTCTCTACCAAAATTCTGTGGTCTACTACATCAAAAGCTGATTACTGGTCGAGGAGCATCAATAGGGCTGTGTTCCCTATATGGAAGTAGAATGTTGGACCTTCACCCCCATGCTCTCCACTGGCCACCCCTTCCGCCACCCTGTCTCCACCACTCTCCCCTCCACTCCCACAACAATTACCACTGCGACCTGAGCAAGCTCAAGCCTTCCAGCACACCTGTTACCCCAACAACACACACCAATGACTCCCTGTGCTACCAGAAACACGAGTCCACCCCACCTCCAACCTGATCTCCTGCATTCTCATCAATGCCAGGTCAATGTCTTGTAAACGAGGGGCCAAATGTGACCCTCATGCCCCCCGCATGACTCTCGACATGAAGGCAGAGAAACGATAGATGTGCCTCACTCTTAGTCCCATCAGTGCAATCATCGATGTATCGCAGGTGTGAAAAGCGATATTCTCTTAGGCAGCCATTTGGGCCATACCCAATTCATGATTTGGACAACGTGGAATTGACATCAATCGATCAGGTCGACTGACTGGGAAAACAGAAACCAATGACATGATCACTGGGATCAGAACGTAGCCGCGTTTATACATGAAGTACATATTAATCTATTTATGAAGCTACACAAACCTGCACTAGTATATTGCACATAGGCATGAAGCACATGCTTATGACTCACATAGGCAGGGGAGACACACACACACACACACACACGCTGAAACCGCAATATGCACAGAATTCATATATTTAGCTTGTACATGCTTAACTGCTACTAACATGCAGAAGCCATAAGGAATACTATAGAAGTTATAGGCCTCTGAAATGAACAAACAAGGACAGATAGATTCCAACTGCACAGACAAGCTGACACAATCACTGCAGCTCGAGGTGAGCAGAAACAGGACACCCATCCAAGGACAAAGTGGAAGCAAAAAAATCCTCAGAATTACAGAAGAAAGGGCTTCCTTTAATGGCCTCGACACACGTGACCCAGACAGAGAAGACTGTTCTCAGAGAACCAGAGAGAAGAAGATACAATTGTTGACCATGTTTCGTTAACTGACTGCACTCTCTCAGGCTTGGGTGATCAGAGAATAGCAACATTAGGGAGCGCTGCACACCTCCATGTCCTATCTCATTACCTTGAAGAGGTACATTCAGTTTGAGAACTGTATAGGGTATCAGGGCTGGGAGGACACATACTGCCCAATCCAAATTCACCTTTCATGTTGGGATATAATTTGTTGCAATGGCCAATGGTCTTTCGGCACCCCTGCAGCATTGTAGATGGGTGCTAGTAAAGGCGGCCCTAGGAGGAGTCACTGGACATAACTAACCAATCACAAAACCAACCTATACATTCCTTATATATTACTTACCCAAACTGTCCAATGTGAATCTCCGATAGGCTTCCGGAAAGGAACCTGGATTTGTGACATCAAACCGGAATAAAATCGGGTGACACATGCTTAGAAGCTGAGAGCACAAGATGAACCTTGTTTTTCTGGTCTGATCCCTGTTATGTTTATCTGCTAATAAACAACAGTAACTTTGCCCCATGACTGAGTCCTCTGTTCTTGTGGCTGGGAGTTCTGAGGGTCCCAAGTGTACTGTGTGAATAATCAGGGTGACTGCTAGAGGAACCCGGCCACACTATGCACTCTAAAAACAAATGTAACATCTTTGACCTTATCTCTGACGAAAACCCAGACATCTTCTTCATCACAGAGACATTGTTTGCTGACAACTACGAACCCATTGCAAATGAGGTATTCCCCCATGTTACAACCTGATTGTTCGGAACAGACCCAAAAGAGGTGGGGGAGTAGCCATCCTTCACAAACGCCAAATTCCAGTCCTTCTCAAGGACACCTTAGCCAGCACCACATATTATTAATCCCTACTTGTAAAATTCCAACTCTCATCCACTGCCACCCACAGCTTTCTACTCATTTATCGACACACTCACTACAACAAAAACCTTGCACACTCTCTCAGTGACGCTCTGTCAACTACCTTAAACCTACATCCAGCTCTCACCATATTAGGAGAGATCCACATCTGGTTTGACTCCCCTTCAAATCCATCATGAATCGCTCACAGATAACTAGAAGCTCTCAATCTGATGCAACTAATTTGTCTCCCCACCCACACTGCAGGCCACACCCTGGATGCGGTTTTCAGCGCCCCAAACATCATATCTACTCTGCCACCACGTCCCCTAATATGGACTGATCATTCAGAAATGATCTTCTCCATACCATCTTCAACCACGGCCACCTCACAGGCACACTCAGCCTCCATCAAACCTCTGCCCCACTCTGGAACAGTCATTATCACCCCAAACCTAGCCAATTCCCTCCTCAACTCACTGCCTGTACTCTCCCTCCAGGAAGGCCCTCCTACCATCAACCTCTAACCACTGGCTCTCCAGCACCCTCACTCCCCTCACAGCAACAGAACAGACCTCTCGGAGATCAGGCCCCACCCCCAAATGGTAGAGCACCCACCTCAAAACTCTCAAGCACCATCTGGAATGGACCCGGAAAACCAACCCAAACACCTCATAAAAGAAAATCCCTCTAGCAAGACTAACAAGGGCCTACAGATCGGAAATTATAAAAGCTAAAAGAGAGTTATATGGGAATAGAATGTTGAACTTTCGCAACCCAAGCAAAGAATTGCACAGAATCATCTCTGAATACAAGTGGCCAGGTTACTCAACCCCTTATCCACTTAACTCGCAATCCCTATGCAATGCCTTATACGTACATTTTCACAACTTATAGAAAGAGACAGTGCCATTTTGTCTAAAATGGCAATGATGCCCCCACTAGCTCTCTGCCCACCTCCCGTCCCCTGTCGCAACTCTGTCTCGATGCAAACATCTCCTTTTTCACCTCAGTCTCACACCAGGAGTTCCTCTCGCTCCTAGCAAAAAGCCACCTGTTGGGATCCCCTGAAGACCCATGCTTCCCCACTCCCTTCAAAAACATCCTAACATCATCCTGCGCAGGCAGTATTACATGCTAATTTCTTAATCAATCCCTCACATTGGGAATCTTCCCGGAAGTCTTCAAAACCTTCTATCTCAAACCCCTTCTCAAAAAAACCACGCTCAACACTCTCATTCCCCAGAAATACCAGACCATTTCCAACACATGTTTCATGGCTAAACTCATGGACCACACATGGACCAAGCAAGGATGTTTGTCTGCTTATTTTGTTCATTTTATAATATTCTTTGTTTTACTGAATCTAACTGGCTATGTAATCCCCGATTTCTAACTCCATACTCTGCATATTTAACCTGCCTGCTATATATTTATTTATTTTATTTATTTATTTATTTATTTTATTTATTGCATTTGTTGTATGCCCAAACCCAAGGGTATCACGGCTATCTATTTGATAATAACTTTTATCTTTGCACAGTATTTGTAAGCTGCCTGCTACTTATCTGATGATGACCTTAGCCTGCACATATAATTTATGGATATAATCGACCTGATTGACTCCCAGATTTCCCCGACTATGACTCTCTAATCTTGTAATATGCCCCTAAGGCACTTGATTTTACTTATTAGCCTATCCATAAACCAATACCATATCTGGAAACATAGCAATTTTGACTTTTAATCTATTCCTATATTTGTAAAATGCCTGTAACGTTCCTTGTCTCTTAGTCTAATGCTAAACTTGTAATTTACCTGCAACAACCTTACTTTGTCGCGTTGCTCTATCATTCATGTTTGCTTACATACCTGAAGTAGCCCCCCATAAAATGAGGCAAGGCTTTACCAGAGTATGTATCCAAGACATAACCCTATGTTTGTGACCATTTGCGTGGTCTTGCATCTTGTGGACTATGTTATTGCACTTACTGTAACTAACGCCTAGATTACCCTGGGCGTTGTGCACTGCTACAAATGTAAAAGTAAAAATAAATAAAATAAGCATTGAAATAAGTTTCAATGTATATGCGGCTGTACTTGCAGCTTCTAGGCACTCCATACATCACATCCTTATTGTCAATATTGGGAGACATTATGGGAATGCAGAGTGCTGCTGCAGCCATGAATCTAGGTGTGTCCATAGACTCTAATAATTATCAAATGTTGAGAGCATGACTCTACCTTTATTGAAAGGAGAGCCTGTAAGAGTAGTAGTTGAAAGAAAGCTGTCCCTACTGAATGAGCAAGAAGAAAGGGAGCAATTTGGGAACATAGTGACATCCCACTTATCAATCACTAGTCAGGAGGCATGCAAAGGCGCAGAAAAAGGCTAACCAGGATAGTAATCCAGAAAAAGTGGTGCACCAGTTAGGGAGACTCAAGAGGTAGGGGGGCTTTGCAAGTGTGAAGGGGAGGTAGAACACACCACCATCAGTTTCCTCCAGAAGGGGAAGAAAAATATCCAGAACATGAACCAAAGAATGAGAAAACTACAGGAGAAAGGGATGCCCCTCAGTGGCAAAGCGCGCCGAGGGGTAGGAGACATGGGGATAAGCCTAAAGGGCAGCTCCATTTTAGACTAACAGACTATGATTTCAGGGAAAGAAAACAAATGAGAAGTCCAGAGAAATATGGTACTGAGGCGTGCTCATCTCATTCCCCACAGGCAAAGACAACAGACCGTTCTAAGGCTGAGTGGACAGTTGAAAGGAAGCATATTACAGCCCTTCAAGTTCAACAAAATGCAGGGTCTGAGCACTCATTGAATCATTCCATTCCGAAGACAAAGCAAAACACTGACTGGATAGAAGTGCTCTTAGAGTCTGGGTCTGACACTTGTATATTTGCATTGTTGGAGCACACCAAGGCACATGAAAATGCAAAGATAATTACACCCACTGGGCAAACGTTAGCAAATAATGAAGTGTATTATGTAACCATTCAGCTGAAAGGAGAAAATCCCAAAGAGATTGAAGCACTGTTTTGGCCACAGTTACATATCCAAAATAAAGGGGTTTGGGCAACCCAGGACTTTCCACCACTGTATCTAAGACAAGCACATATGGGTGAAGTAGTGGCTCCTGCCTTTTCAAAGGAAGTGAGTGGGGACATAGTACAAAAGTATGCAAAAGAATGGGTAGCAGAGGGAGCAGTGCAACTGTTTAGAAACCATGTGGGATATAATATGGGATATCCAGCACATTTAATCCCTGTGCCGACACCACCACAGAGACAGTGGGGGTCATTACGAGTATGGAGGTAGCCATGGTGCTATTAGCACCATGGCTACCCCCATACCGCACACAGGGTCCGGGTTCCTTGAATGAGGAATTACCGGGCCATTCCAACCTTGGAGAACCCAGTAATTCCTCATTCAAAATACCCTTCCCCATTCCCATTCGAGCCCCCATAGGGCTCAATGGGAATGGGGAGGGTGCTAATAACGGGCCCGTTAATTAACGGGCCCGTTATTAGCTCCCTGGTCCTTTAGCAGCTCCCGCTAAGGGCGCCTGGTAAAACCAGCTGCCCTTAGAGGGACCCGCTAAAAGGACCTCGTAATGCGGCGGTAAGGGGTTAACGGCACCGGCACTCTTACCGGCGCCGTTAACCCCTTACCATCAGGGTAGGAATGAGGCCCAGTATCCTATTAAGCCACAAGCAATGGCACATATACAGACCATAGTGGACCAATTAATGATCCAAGAGGTAATTATGAAGCAAGCCCAAATAATGCTCAGATTTTGCCTATTTTGAAACCAAATGGTACTTACTATTTGGTCTTAGACTATTGCTTTTTAAAAGCGCATTCTAAAACGGAGGCAGTGCAAAATCAGCACAGTTCAGGGCTCTTAGCCAACCTGCATAAATGCAAATATAAAAGAAACCTCGAACTAGGTAAAGGATATTTTACACAACCTTTAAGTGAGGAAAGCCAGACGTGCACCACATTCACTTTTAAGGGTACGCATTTTGTATTCAAAAGAATGTACCCAACACCTTCTCCAGCAGAATTCAGGGTCTTTTAGCAGACATTCCTAACTGCTGGAAACATGTAGATGACATTTATGTCCCTCATGAGTATTTACATTAATACTTGCAAAAAGAGGATTTAGTCATTCGCATGTTGGCTGCCAAAGGGTGTTTGTTTAACTTCAAGAATTCTAAAATAGCTCACTGTGAAGTAACCTTCATGAGTTTCATGCTCACGAAAGCAGGCAGAGGCCTGTCACTTTATTTTCCTGTGAAGTGTGCCAGAACACAGCCACCTAACAATTGGAGGCCATTTTAGGTCTTTTAAATTTTGGCAGATCTTGCGTATCCAATTTCGCTGAGCTGGTGAAACCAGTGTATGCTTTAATAAAACCAAATTTCAAAGCAGCTCCCGGGTTGCCAGATCACACTCACATATTGCAACATGTCTACTCATTGATGACACAAACTGATCCTTTGCAAGACAAACACAAATAAGGATCTAGATATAAATTCTATGCGGTACTGCATTTACATATACTGTTTGTAATTTAGGGGAGACTAAATCAATTGCTTATAAATCACATGTATACTCCACCCCAATACAGACTCTGATTCTTGGAAGCCTCACAGAGGCAGGCGTGGTGTGAGAGTTCCCTTGTGCGTGATCTAGCAAGCCCAGTGCCCATGGTGCAGCTTGTAGCCTTATACAATTTATATGTATTTTTTAGACTACACCGTTCACACAGGGACAAAAGCAAAACTGAAGGACTATTGAGTATCCCAGTTTCTACATGTAGACTACATGCACTCCCAGGCAAGGTAATGCTTTTTTTCTTTACCCCAGCCTATTGCAGACTTAATGTGTTTTGCTGTTAGGTCATCAAGCAATTATAGCTAAAACCTCTCTTTTATTCTTTATCAACAGCCATGCAATCTTTTTAGGCAGAATTATTTGTGCTCCAGGAAAGATCAATAAAGATCAACCCTAAAGTCAATGGGCCTCATTCTGAGTTTTGAGGTAGCCATGGTGCTATTAGCGCCATGGCTGCCTCCGAAATCGGTCCGGGTCCGGGTTCCTTGGATGGGGACTTACCGGGTCATTCCAACCTTGGAAGACCCGGTAATTAGCGGGCCCGTTATTAGCTCCCCGGTCCCTTAGCGGCTCCCACTAAGGGCGGCTGGTAAAACCAGCCGCCCTTAGAGGGACCTGCTAAGGGACCTTGGAATGCGGCGGTAAGGGGTTAACGGCACCGGCATCCTTACCGGTGCCATTAACCCCTTACCACTAGGGTCAGAATGAGGCCCAATGTGACCCCACATTATCCTCCTGAAGAAGGTTCCAGATGCAAATAGAGAACCATGTTGAGGGACAAGATCTAGTAATTGTTTGTACTAGAAAAACACCTGGATCATTGTAGATCAAACTTCAGTTGGTAGCAATTACAGATTCTATCCTGAAGTTCTTTGATGTTATATCTGTATTTATTTCGAACTTCTCTTACCTATCTCAAAGGTTTTTGTGTCACGAGTACTTTATTTTAAAGTTTTTATGTTTTGTAGAGATTATTTATTTATTTGCATTTTTAAAGCGCTCACACAGCCCGCAGGCATCGAGGCGCTGTTACAGGAGTTGGTTTTTTATTTGTGTAATTGTTTCTTTTTTGTCTTTGTTGCATATTTATAATGCTCTTAAATACCCAGAGGTTTCTAAGCGCGAACCCGGGGATCGAACCTGTGTTGCTTCGTGGCGTCTTGCTTCCAAGGAGAACACATTGCTGCTGAGCTATCCTCCCGGGACAAACTTTATATTTATTATATATCATAGATTTTAAAATTATTGAATTCATACTCTTTTTAAAGAATGGATTGAACAGAATGGTATTTTTTGTATCAAAATTGACGATTTACTTTGGATGTTCTGTTGTGAATGTATCTACTTTGTATTGATATTTACCCTAAGAGCAGACACCGTATTCTGGATTGGCTATATGCTGAGCACCATAAAGTTCAAAGGACATGTAATTCTTTTTGAAGCATTCAATCGTATTATTGAGCATTTTGATAAAAAACCCATATGGCAGCAATCAGTATCTTTTGGGATTTCTTCTAATTATTTCATTTTTTTCAATTTTTAAATTTTTACATTTTTTACCCTGCATTTGATATCACATTGAGAAAAGTATTGAAGTATGGATTGAGGCAGATGCCTCTGAGATTGCCTATCATGATTTGGTGAGGCAAGTGCTAGATTGCCTAGCATGTTCTTGTGAAATTGCCTATCACAACCTGGTGAGGCAGGGAGTTGGTTTTTAAGGTAACTGATTTCTTGGAGAAGGTTGATCAGGCTAAGTCTTGGCTTGAGGTAGAGGCAAATGACAATGGTTCAACGTTTCCATTAATGGTTTATTGCATGGTTTATTGGATTTTAAGTGTGTTGTATATAGTGATGATAATAATGATGATGTTTCTTTATTACATATTTCTCATAATTAAAATTATTTATTTTTATATGAGTCTTAAGTCCTCACTCCGAGTATGGTGGTAGTCATGGCGCTATTTGCGCCATGACTACCTCCCATACCGGTAGCGACTCCGACCTGGTTCAATGGGGACTTACCGGTGTAGTCCGACCTTTGCGGGACCGGTAAGTCCACATCCATAGGGCTCAATGGGAATGGGGAAGTAGCTAATAACGGTACCGCAATTTGTACCCTATTCCGAAGTCCCTTAACAGGTCCCGTCCATAACGCCTGGTCAGACCAGGCATTAAAGGAGGGACCCGCTAAGGGACCTCGGAATATGGCGCAAAGGGTTTACCGGCACCGGTGTCCTTACCGGTGCCGGTAATCCCTTTGCGCCCAGCTCGAATGAGGCCCTAAGACATATTCATTGAGTGTTCATTACTGAGTAATATCAGATTACTTTGAACATGATTATTAAGTGTGGGGCATCTATTTAAACTACTGTGTATATGTGGTATACAAGGTACAAGGGAAATTGCTTACCTTTCCTATATCCAACAATATTCTATATTCTCCCCACCTGGTTACTGAAGAGGGGCCAGTGCGGTTGCTTCCGACCTGAATGATACAAAGAATACTACACTGGGTGTCAACCAAAGCTTAAAGCACTCTAGTGAAGATCGGGGTGTCTTTTCAGGCAAGTCCTCTATACAGTTATCAAGCAAGGAGACAATACAGCAGTCTAGTGAAGAGCAGGGTATAGAATGGGTGTCCAAGCATTGTTGCGAAAACATAGTTTCGAATGACAAAAGTTTCGAAAAAATGCATTGAACATTTTTTAACTAAAATGGGAGTTAAGGGGTAAAAAAACAGGGGGTGGGGAACACCCCCATTAAAAAATAAATTCATTTTTTCAACGCATTTTTATTAGAAACTTTGCCATTCGAAACTATGGCATTGGAAACTAGCACTAGGAACCTATAGAATGAATACTCTTCAACAGCAATAAAGCTAAAAGGTATTAGAATGGCTAACCCACGTGATGATGCCCCTATATCTGTGAACATCTGTTTGTTTGTTTGTTTGTTTGTTTTATTATTTATAATGCACGAGCGTACCCGGGGGTATCAGGGCGCAGCCTTTACAAGAATTTTCGAAACTTAGTTACAGTACAAAGAATATGCATGATACAAGAATAGAATATAACAGTGTTATGTACAAAACAGTAGTGGGCCAACAAAGCCAGCAGTTCGTTATATACAGGTAAGCAGGAAGGCACACAAGGTTACATGGTGCAACCGAGTAGTTACAGGAAAGAGGTGTTAGGAACATCAACACCAACCTCACAGTGAAAGTGCCAGGAGCATTGTCTGGGGAAACCTTATTCACAATACGAAAAGACACCTGGTACCAAGCTAGGTGACATATTTGAGACCCTACACAGTAGGAGGAATCTAGATCAAATACATTAAACACCCGATGGGTATCCTGAAGTAGGCTTACAGCAAATAGACCATCAGACTACTGGCTTCAAGTGGGCTTGGCAAACCCCACCACAAGGACTAGACATGGTCCTTCCAATTGCTAAAGAAGGGATAACCCTAGGACACATCCTTAGGTTCCACCTGCATAGGGGTGCAAATGGCTCATCTACCCGGGAGCACTATGACGTTCTGGTGAAACCTTTTGACACTGTCCGCACTCAAGCTGTAGAATATAGAGTGTTGAGAGCTGCTGAACCAGCACACAGACCAGCAGTAGTAGGGGATGAAGGAACATTTCCATTCCAGAACCTACAAGCCTTACTTGCCATTAGTCCCACAAGGCAAGAGGACATCCCTAGATGATATCACAGTGAACTGAGTCAGCTAGAGGCAGCTTACCCTCAGGTCTTTCCTCAGCAGAGGGAGTTAACCATCATAATGCCAACTTGTTGTAATCCACCCATGGAATACTCTGATAGTTGGGTTACAGTTTACCTTCACTAAAATGGGACTCCTTCAATTACAGCACTAACCTCTATTCTGAAAGACCTATAAAGGAGCAGAAGCAGCAACGAGTTTAGGGTTGGCAATAGATGGGGACAAGTATTAGATGGAAGAAGAAGTACTTATTCCCCTTGTAAGAGGTGATGTCAGTAAGACTAGAAGTCGTCAGAGTAGCACATTTGCCCAGTGGCCATGAATGGAAATTTTGGTTTGGTCACTGCTACTTAGAGGTCCCTAGGTTGGGATTACCTGGGTAGAACCCCTGGGCAAAGAAAGGCAAAGAAAGGAATTAGGTCAGAGGAAACACTATAAAGCAACACCTAATCGTACCACTCGTACCAGATAGGAACTAGGCATACCTTCACAGCTAGAGGCAGAAAGGGAAGGACAAGGGCTTCCAGTATGCCCCTGCAAAAGAAGAAAGGGAGACCTTGTGTAGCAGAACATTGTATAAAGTAATTGCACCAGGCCCAGGTAAAAAGCTTATTTGAATAGGAGACCCTTTGAGAGCAAAGGTGGTGAAAAGGTACCTATCAGCTGAAGGTTAGGACATTGCTTTGGCAGCCACAAAGATACAAAAATGGAGGCCATCCTTTAGGGCTCAGCACCCAAGGGAGCTAAGCGAAAGGAGGCAAACTACACCTTTGAGGATGGACAATGGCAACAATTATAGAAACTCTACACCAGAATCGCTACCAGAGACTAAAGATCCAAACGATTGGTTAGTGATACAATTGGATTCTGGCACACAGGTCTCCATATTCAAAGAGAGACACAAGAAGCTTATACAACACATTCCTACTAATTGAAAAATAAAGAAGTGTATACTCCAACAGGGGAAGTGGTTGAGAACAATAAAGAGTATATAGTTACGATTCACCTTGAAGGGGAATATCCAAAGGAAATAGAGGCACTATTTTGGTCTGATATGCATACAACACAAGATGGCCTTTTAGCAGAGTATATTCTGACCAGGCTATATGTTAGAGAAAGCCCTAGAAGGGAAGAAGTAGTTAAAACCCGATTTTTTCAGATACACGTAGAACATTTGGTGATCTCCTATGCAGTCTCATGGGCTGTTCTAGGTGCAACATAGTGATACAAGAATCATGAAGGACATGACAGCGCATTGATTACCCACCACATATTATGCCAAGTGTTGGCAACACCAAAGTCCCAGACACAATATCCAATCAAAGCAAAGGCTATATCATATGTGAAAGTGATTGTAATTGGAACAAGGGGTTCTGATACAACAGGCAAGTCCCTACAATACAGAATTAATTCCTATATCCACACCAGATGGTTCATATTGGTAATAGATTTTAGAATCTTACATGCTAATGCTAATGCGAGCATAGAGGCTGTTTAGAACATGCATAGTTCAGGTCTTCTGGGTAGCATACAGAGATACAATTATAAGACTGTATTGGATCTGGGGAATGGATTTATTATACAACCTACACAATATCTGGATTCAGAGAACTAGGCACACAGTTATACCCATTAACGGCAATAACATGCATCACTAGATTCCCAGAGTGGTACAAAATACTCCAGGGCTATTCTCTAATAGAATACAATCCTTCTTAGAAGGCATACAGACATGCTGGACACATGCAAATGACATGTACAGTACACATGATAACTTAAATTTACATTTAGAGAAGGTGGACTTAATCATTAGAACATTAGAAGCTAAAGGCTACGGGCCTCATTTCGAGTTACACAGTAAATCAGCAGTAAATCTGCTGTGTCAGATTCAGCGTTACTGCCATGCATCGCCACGGATTCAAGGCCGAATTACAACCTTGTGGGCACGTCCACCCACTAATGGCATTAATGGTAATTCCACATAGTGGAGTTAGCGCGAAAACTCTGCGGTATGACAAAAAGCCAGCAAAAAATTGCAGAATTACTGTTACCTCCATGCCAGTCCATGAAAATTCCACCTGCGGTAATTCCGTGGGTGGAAATTCGTCATCGCTATAAAAGGAAGCTCCATGGTGGCTATTTTGAAAAATACAATCCATCCAATATCTCGAGATAGGAGTGTCATCCAGACACCCAGCTAAGGCCAAACATGTCCACAGGAGAGGGCAAATACAGGGTGTTCGATATAAGGCAGCAGAAGCCCAAATTCAGCGAGCAGGAGCTTGCAGTGTTGGCAGAGCAAGTTAATGCCAAATCTGATGAGCTATATGGGTCATTGCACAGGAAGACCAGTAAACGGCGCAAGAACAACATATGGGGCCTCATTACAAGTTTGCCAGTCCGGTAACTACTGTACCGGGAAGCTTGCCGGTACCGTAGTTCCCAGACCGGCAAACTACGATTTGTGCTTGCGGGTGGCTTTCTGCCCACCAGGTCTGACCTGGTGGGCAGAGCGGCACCCGCAAGATCAGCAAGTCGGATGCATCAGCACCATTCTTAGTGGTGCCGGTGCATCCAACCTCCCCATTCCCATTGAGCCCTCTCGGCCTCAAATGGGAATGGGGAGCATTTTATTCCAGCGCCCACGAATGGGCAAATACTGGGTCCGGCAGGGCTGTAATGACCCGGTAATTGCCTATTCGCAGGCGCTGGAAAAAATTGCAAGTTTGGCGGCAGCCTGCCTGCTTTACCAGCAAGGCTACCGCCAAACTTATAATGAGGCCCACGGTTTTAAATCAGGGACAAGGTAGTGGCCGTAGGGCATGTCCAACGTGATGTAGAGGACATGAAGAAGAGGTGGAATTACCTCAAAGGCAGGGTCAGGACCCTCATCTCCAATCACCGCTGGAAGACCGCAGTCACTGGTGGTGGCACAGTAGAACCCCTGCTACTGACACTGTGGGAGGAGAGGGTCAGTGGGATACTGTACATGGTCAGGATCGAGGGCGTGGGCACGGCAGAGCTAGGAGACAGCAGCCAATCCTAATCTGGTGATTACCACAGTGACACATGCAACAATGACTGTACAACCCTGCAGGCAGAAAGCAATCACAATCCATGAGATGCTCCAGGCCCTGTTGACAGCAACCAGTGACCACTGGACCCCCCCTCACATGACACCCATGCACAGCCATCATAGCCACCCTGCCCATGGATGCACAGTTGTGTCGCAGCCACAAGCCCTCAGCTACCGTGGCACAGACACATTGAGGAGTAAACATCTGACAACATGCCCACCTGACCCACACACAACCAAAAGCACTCCACCCACCTGACTGCACCACCAGATACCTGCCACCAACAGTCCAGACGCATCACTTCACAGGACCGCCCATGGCCCAAATAATCCCATTGATGCACCTCCAAATCTAGCAGGCCAACCCACACCTGGCCATCCATATGCAATGTATGCTATGTAAATAGTGGCCGACAGATGATGCCACCCCGGCCAGGAGACGCACGGTGACGACATAGCACAAGTGACATTGAATGTTGTTTTCCAAAGCACATCAGCAACAATGTGGTAATGTACATGTCAATTTGTCATCAGGAACTCAAGACACCCAGGAAATGTCCTAGGAGGCTGGACCATCCACAACACCAGCAACAACCACTGGCAGCAAGCAGCAAGGCCAAGGCCGTTCAGAGAGTTGGAGTATGCCACTCAGGAAGAGGCACCAGTCCACCAGGCCACCGACTAACACTCCGGCCGTCCGGTTGGACAATACCACAGGGCCAACACAGACCCCTGGTGTGCAATCTATGCCACCAACAAGATGCCACGACAGTGCCGCATTTGGCCAGTCTGTTGATGCACAAGAGAAGGACTGAGGATGACAGCCACCAATCACAGCAGGCCACTGCAGCCATGGATGTATACTAGTATGAGGGTGCCTCCCCTACATCCAGCCACATACGTACCCCCGTCTGTCTTTTTTTTTTGCCCGAGTCCTCCCCCCTGAGGAGCCTCTCACCACTGCACACACCACCATCCCAGCATGATGTCCGCCGTGCCCTGCGCTATGCAGAGGACTCATTAGACGATCAGGCCTAGGATGCTCAGTGTCATGCCCAGCACAAGGAACATGTTCAAATGCTAACACCACCGCCAGTGTCTGTCCCCACACTCCAGGCCATCTGGGACCGTCCAGACTGGATGCAACAGAGGCAGGCTGAAATGTGCACCGTTGCACAGGAACACTTGGGGCATGCAGAGGCCATGCGTGACTGCATCTAGGGCGCCTCAAGATAGTTGTCACGGTCAATCGACTGTCTATGCAAGAGCACAGTCACATGCAATGCAAGGCTGTGTCTCACCAGCCAGAGGATCCGGGAGCTGGCTGAACAAATGTCCTTGTCACTTTAGACAATGGCCAGAGCCATACATCCGAGCCTGGAACATCTACGGGGGAGCATGCAGGGAAGCTCACAGTCCGCTGTCCCTACTGAGGGGTCAACGCAGAGCACCCAGCCCAGTTGCTCACAGCGGCATGCCGCAAATGTTGCAAGACCATCAGGCAAAGGGGATAAGCGCAAACGCTAAAGTAAGTGGCAGTTGTTGTTGGGGATTGGGGTGGGGTGGCAGTTGTTTTTGGGTTGGGGGTGGTAGTTGATGTTGGGGGTGGAGGGTGGTAGTTGTATGGGATGTTGTTGCCAGTATTAAACACACTTGAATCTTATTCATATTGGTAGTATCAATGTAATGCAATTTAGACAGATGCATTCATTTCATGTATGGGCGGCATGTCCCTGGAGTCGATAATTATTTTCTATGCGCTGCTTGCTTCCCTACGTAGGGCCTGAGGTGCCAAATCCACTCCTCCAGCCTCTTCCTCATCAGAGCTATGGGGGTCATTGTCCTCATCTGCGGGAATTGCTATATTCCTGTGTATGCACATGTTGTGCAGCATGGCACAGACCACTTATGATTTTCCCTACTTTTTTGGGGCTGTGCATCAGTGCACCGCCTGTGTGATGTAGGCACCTGATCTGGGATTTCAGAAGGCTTAATGTCCGCTCAATGCATGATCTTGTTCTCCTCTGTGCATCATTATAGGCCATCTCCAGTGGTGTAGCAGGGTTTCCCACAGGGGTCATTATCCATGGCAACTACGGTTATTCAGCACACCTGCAAGACATGAATGGACTGTGTGAGACATGGCGGTGTGTTGTCTGTGGTACAAGTGCATGTTCCTAACGTGCATACTCCTATGTGCATGTCTCAGTGGATGGGCACATGGCACCTTGTATGCATCAGGGTTGTTGGGACATGGTCAACATGGCTACCTTGCAGTCATATGCATTGTGGGAGTCGGCAGTCTAGTGTAGTCTGTCAATGATGTCACATTGGCAATGAACAAAAGGTATGGGTCGGGCACTGCTAGTTAGTTTCAATTGAACACATAAATAAATCTCTCCTTAGAAAATGTATGGCGAATCCCAACTAAATCAGTGTACACTTACACTGGTATAAACAGCAAACAAAAAAATATGTCCAATGGATAAACATCCTTCAGACCTTGGGTCGCCAATGGTGTAGTGAAAACTACTTCAAAATTAAATTCTGTTCATTCAACGTTGAAAAAATAGTCCATGAATAACCACTTCTCTGGCTGAATAAGTAGAATGAAAATAAGTCCTTTATACTTATATTGATGATTTTAATGTAGATGGTTCATCTTAAAGTGAGGAGGCAGAATTCAAGCAAATTGCCATTGCCAATGCATTTCGGACCATACTTCTGGTCCTTCTTCAGGGCGAATTCTATTTAATCAAACAAACATAAAATACCTCTTTTAGTCCAAGAGAGTCTACCAAATTGAACTATTACATACATTATACTTAAGTATCAAAGTCACATACATCTCGAGTTATTGCAATGCTGAATCTCATGTATTAAACCTTAGTATCTGTCATTTTGCAAAACCAAACCATACTGTTAAGCTGTGTAATCTTTAAACTGAATGGTATCACCAATACCTGTATTCAGATGAACTTTTGCAGCTACATTGGCAATGCCCTGGTCAGCTATGGTGTGGCCCTAGGGTACATTGATATGCATACATGGGTTGTACGTTGACCTGATTGCGTGGTGCTGCCTTACATGGCTGGATGCCCTGATTCAACACGTGTGAAGCCTGTGTCCTGGGGTGGGTCATTCAGGGTGCCTGGCCTATTCTGGGTATCAATGTTGTTGCATCATGGTACTTGTGGTTCATTCACTTCACTACTACTTGCGTGCTGCAGTTGCATGTGCGTGCTTTTGGCAGTCAGGTCTGAGTGCTACTTACCCAAGAGCCAGGTGAGCTGTCCTCTGTGTCTCTCCATGTATGCAGGCAGGGTGCTGTTACGCAGTATCGATGCATCATGTGTCGCCCCAGGATATCAGGCACAGCAGTGACTGATGGTGAGATCAGCATCACAGGTCATCTGAACATTCATAGAGTGACATTGTTTCCGGTTGCGGTATGCCTGTTCAGTTGCCTGGGGTGGTGCCAAAGCCACATGGGTGCAGTCTAATACCGCAATTGTATTGGGCAAATGTCCTATGCTGTATAAGCTTGCCCTTGCTGCATGCACCTGTGCCTGGGTGATGGGCATGGATATGTGCAGGTGTGTGTGCATCATTAGGGCATCCAAAACTTGATCCAGCACCTTTCAAAATGTGGGATGAGACATGCCATGCAGTGCCGCTACTGTGTGTTGGAAGGCACCTGTGCCACAGAGATGTAAGACGGACACAAGCTTCAGCAGGGGGGGGTGGCTGTTTGGATGGAAATGGCACTCTGCGTTGTGCCTGTGTCAGGGCGATCAGGTCAGCGATGGTTGGACGGTGCAGTCTGTGTAAGGTGACTAATTACCTGTATGTGAGTGAACATGGGGATGGTCGGACAAGTGGTATTGGTGCCCTCTGCTGCATGCGTCTCCTACGCCTTGGTTGTGCGGTTGTCTCATACCCTGCTGTGGTCCAGCATGCTGCTGTAGCTCAATGTAGAGTAGCATGTTGTTGAGCTTGCAATCTACATCTGCTTGTGGTTGCATGTTGCTTGGATGTGGGGTGGGGTGGGCATTTTATGCTCTACCCGAATGTATCTGGTGCATCAGGGCCTTGGTTTGTGACACCTGTATGCTTTTACCTCCACTTTTTTGGTGGAGGTAATTGTGTCATGTTTTTTGTGGAATGACCTCCGATTTTTTAAGGTAATTCTGCTGTTTTTCAGCTTGTAATATGGCTGAAATGGGTTTTTGTTTTTTGGAGGTAAGAAGAGCGATGCAATAGCCCAGGCGCGGAATGATAATTGCTCTGGCCAGAGTTTCACAATTCCTACATGAGGCCAGGAGATATATTTGGCGCAACACTTTGAGAAGGTACTGAGCATTTTTAGTGACATTGGTAACATGTTCATCGGAGCTCAGAGATGCTTCCAGCACTGTGCCCAGAGTCTTTATTTTTTCCACCTCTGAAAGAAGGCAGCTGTCTACCTCAAAACCGGAGTATGCTTGGCTTAGTTTGTGCCTTGCTTGTTTTGTGCCAAAGATCATAAGCTCAGTTTTTGATCCATTGAGGAACATCCATTCTTGAATAAAAAAGTAGATGGAATTGAGATTGGCCAGGTCGGTCGAGTAATCTCCACAGAGGGCCATTATCAGTTGGAAATCATCAGCATAGTTGGTAACATGTAGGCCCTTTGTTTCCAGCTCTTCACATAGTGGTTCTATATATATATAATATCAAAGAGGGCTGGTGAAATACATGCCCCTTGAGGAACTCTGTGTTTGATAGGGGCTGACTTGGAGCAATCACATCCCCAACACATTTTAGTGTATCTCTCACTCGGGAAGAATGCTATCCACAAAGTGACATCGCTGGAGCAAACCCCTGTAGATGCTTATGTTTTGAGCAAGTCGGAGTGGTCCAGCAAATCAAAGGCAGCTGAGAGGTCCAAAAGGACCAGCAGCCCAGCTCTGCTTTCGTCCAACCTTTTCAGCATTTAGGATTGTAAGTTAATCAAGGCACTTTCTGTACCATGATAGCTGCTAAAGCCTGACTATTTAGGGTGAAAGATTGCTGATGCCTCAAAATGGGACTACAATTGTAAGGCTTCGACTTTATCAAAGATTTTTAATAGAAATGTTGTGTTTGTAGTAGGTCTCATGTTTGCTGGATCCCTAGGATTTAGACCAGGCTATTTTACCAGTGGGGTGACTGCCACTTCCTTAATAGTTGTTGGTACAATTTATGTGTAAAAGAAGCATTGACAAATCTAGTCAGGAAATGGCTAAAAAGTTTCTCGTTGGCTAGAACAATTTTAGATGGTAATTTGTCTCCTGGGCAAGAAGTGGGTCTTAGATTGGCTAAGAATTCTTCAATTTCTTTAATAGGGATGGTCTGAAAGGAGAAACCTGGACGTGCACCTTCCTACCTGTTGTGAATCTCGGGGTACTGTTCGGGTGCTATTGCTAATGTACTCTGCCATCTCTGAATCTTATCATGTGCCAATAGAACTTGGTCCTGGAATGCTTTTGATCATTTTCACTGTCTATTGTCTCTGTAGCGAAAGGCTGGAATAGGGCCATTGGTAATTCTTGTACATTCAAACAGTTTCCTGGTGCAGTTGCCTGCCTGCCTGCCTTTTTAATGTGCTTGTAACAAAAATAAATGTGTGTCTAAGATTCTAACTTTGTAGGATTTGTTCTAAGCATGATAGACTTAAGGCAGGTTTCTAAGACTGTAGGATTCAATTTGTTAAAATTACTACTTAAGACTTTTTTTGGTGGTGCACGAATAGGACCAGTTGTTTCTGGAAGGATCATGGTACAATCTAGAATGGAGTGATCCGACCAGATACACGGTTTGGTTTCAATGTCACTTGTATTCATGTTACATCTCACCACCCAGTCCAAAATATGTCCCTTTATGTGCCTAAGTACTTGATTTTGGATCTGGATATCCGTATTGGCGAGTTGAAGTTCCAGTTCAATGGCATCTTTATCCTTCAAGTCTCCTTTACATCAGTTTAAATTTCCTAAGAAAATGGTGGAGGTTTTGGATCGATTTAATGGGGTTAGGAGATTAATAAGCTCCTCGTTAAAGGACGGCATGTCGGTTGGAGGGTGATAGATTAGAACACAATGCACAGAGGTATTGTTAGGAGGAGTAATTTTGTACATGCAGAATTTCACAGCCTGTACACCTGGTACAGGATTCAAAAAGTCCAAGTTCTTTCTAACTTATAATTGCCACCCCTCCCCGCTGACTGTCTAGTCGGTTTTTAGTGAAGCTGTTGTATCCCGATGGAGTAGCTAGATCGATTCGTGGGCCATTTTCTTTTTGTAACCAAGTCTCAGTAAGAAACATGATGTGTGTCTTGTGATCAGTGGTGTAATCATGAATTGCAAGCACATGTTGTGGCATCAAGCAGGTGTTTAACAATGAGATCTTCACGTATCTAGGTTGAGTCCTTGTGTAGCTTTCATCAGGCTCTAGCGGGCTTCAGGGGGAGGTGGTGTTATCTAGGTCTATCTGCAAAGGCTCAGGCGGTGCTTGGTTGGCTATGATGTCAGTATTATCCTGATTACTCTGACTCAAAATAGGGGAGGTTTCCCCTGGACCCGAGATATTTTCAATATTAGTAAGATCCTGGGCTCTTTCCTTACCCTCCAGGTGATCGATGTTTTTATCATCTGGGCTTAAGGTCTGGGCTAATCTCCCTACTGGGGTCTTTCTAGTATTAGGAATATTTGGGAGGGTGGGTGGGTGTGTCACTTGGTATTGATTCAAGAATCTCTGAACCAGGGCGTCTCTCCTTAGCTTTTGCGCTGCCAGGAGCAGTATCATGTCAGCGTGTAGCCCCATGCTAGATCTGCTTAATGTAGAGCAAGGATTTGCCCCTTGAATCAAGATCATGAGCGCTGGAACTACTGTGCGACCGCCCCAGACGTGGTCCGACGTGGTCACGCGCAGACTAGACCGGCCAAAATGCACCAGTGCCACCACTAACACACATAAAACGAAAAAAATAAGCCTCCGCTTGCAGGGAGATGTAGTTTTCCTAAACTACAGGATGTTTGTCACATGACTGGCAGTGTTGAAAGAACTGCAAATTCACTGCGATTTCCCAAAAACTTGATTTCTGGGCAACAAATTTATTTTAAAATTAGGTGACAGATCAAAAGGCTATAGAAGGTGTTTCACTATAATTCAATGCAAGACTAGAATCAAATTCATGTAATTATTTTTTCAACGAAAAGCACGTTTGCCCACACAATAATTACTACACAAGGTCAGCATTCACCAGTTACGGCACACAGAGCTTTTAAATGCCTAGATTCAATTTAGCAAGTAATTTCAGATCTGATCAGAAGTTCACAGTATACAGCCAGTCATACCACAATAAAAGTTGAAATGCAGCTTTGGGGACTGCTTTTGAGGCGCAGACTAGCGAAGCGTGCTGTCGCTAACATGCCGACAACGGGAAAAAAAGCCTGTGCTTGCAGGGAAATGTAGTTCTTTTATGAAGGACGGAGCCATGTCTTTAGTCATGCTGTGCACAAGGAGTGCGTTCAGCTAAAAATGTAATTGTTGGCAAAATTCCTAGTGGCCTCTGAATGAAAGCTCTATGTCCATGTCCATGCTGTGTATGTGAACGATGAGCCATTTAAAGATACAATTGTTTGTGGAATTCCTAGTGCCCTTTGAAGGACATAAGCATGTCCTTGGCTTATCTTTGAAAGAGAAAGATGTTGTTAGCTGTAATATAAAATTGTTGGCAAAATCCCTAGTTGCCTCTGAAGGACAGACAGTAGACATGGAGGGCTTGAAAATAGGGAAGGCACAGGGGTATATAAAAGGGTAAGCTCAGCCCCTGGCCATTGCTGTTTGGGGAAATGGAAATGGCAGGAAGACGGGGGCAGACACAGATGGCTGGATGGAGATGAAGAGCAGAAAAGGCTTCCCAGGTGGGAGCAGTCCGGCCCACTCCTATCTTTTTCTGTATATTGGAAGCCTCATGCTGGGCCCTGGCTATTTTGAAATATTTTTTAACAGAACTCGTGTCATTTTGAGCTGCTTGAGGAATGATCCCTCGTTTTTTCCCCCCAGGGCACTTCAGCTCACAGCATAAGGGCCTAAGAGCAGCCACCTTATTGTGGATTGGCTATATGCTGAGCACCATTAAGTCCAAAGGAAATGTTATAATTTTTGAAGCATTCAATCCTATTACTATGCATTTTGATGAAAAGCCCATAGGGAAGCAATAGGTGTCTTTTTGGATTGTTTCCAATTATTTAATTTTGTTTTGAATTGTGGGATTTTTACAGGCATCCAGTCTTTTCTTCCAGCCCTCTTCAACTCCCTACCTCCTACATTTACTGAGTATAAGGAGGCTCTTGCTACCCTGCATTTGATATCGCATTCAGAAAGGTACTGATTGAGGCAGATGCCTCTGTGAGATTGCAGATCATGATTTGGTCAGGCAGGTGCTAGATTGCCTAACATTGCCTAACATTTTCTGTGAGGTTGCCTGTCACGACATGGTGAGGCAGGTAGTTGGTTTTTAATGTGACTTTGATTTCTTGGAGAAGGTTGATCAGTCTTAGTCTTGGCATGAGGTAGAGGCAAATGACATTGTTTCAACGTTTTCAGTGTGTTGTGTATAGTGAAGATAATGATGATGATGTTTCTTTATTACATATTTCTCATAATTAAAATGATGTATTTTTTCATGACACATTCATTGAGTGTTCATTACTGAGTGATAGAAGTGTTCATCTTGCACTTCTTGCCTACTGCAAAGCCGCTCTCTGCCCCAACTTTCAGTGCTATGCGGATGACACTCAGCTCATTTTCAGGCTCCCCTCAGCCACCTCTTCTCCTTCTCTCATCTCCGACTCTATGACCGCCATCCAGGAGTGGTGTGCCGCCAATGATCTTTACTTTAATGCCGGTAAGACTGAGATCCTCCTCATCGGCACACCTGCTCCCTCCTTTCCTGTCACTCGCTGGCCGGCCTCTCTTGGCCCTCTTCCTGCTCCCACCTGTGAGGCTAAAAACCTCGGGGTCATCTTCGACTCCACACTTTCCTTCTCTCCTCACATCTCTGACGTCTCTAAGAAGTCAAACTACCAGCTGCACCTCCTCAGAGGTATTCTTCCTTTTGTCTCCTTCCTCAGAAACTCACTGTCTCCAGTGCTCTCGTTCTCCCCAGACTGGACTTCTGCAACAACATCTTTCTAAATCTGCCTGCCTCTACTCTCTGCCCTCCACACCTCATCGTAAACAGGACTGCGGGCCTTGTCATTGTCCTCAAGCCCAGGGATCATATCTCTCCAGGATTGAAATCTCTGCACTTGCTTCCAGTGGCAGCAAGGATTAAGTTCAAAACCCTCTGCATTGTCCACAAGGTCTTCTGGGGCCTGTGACCTCAACACCGTCAACTATCTCTTCCTAAATACCTTCCTTCTCGAGCTCTTTGCTCATCGGCCTCCAACTCCCTCAGGGTTAGTCTCTTCTCCAAGCAGCAAGTTGGTGGTAGATCTATTTCCTCTGCTGTGGCTTCCATCTGGAACAGCCTCCCTGCCTCTCGGATACTTCAGGAGAACCATCTCCGGTTCCAGAAGCACTTCAAGACCTTCCTTTTTGCTTCTGCTTTCTCTCCTACTCCCCTTCTGATCTCCTGGCTGACTTTGAAACTGCACTGGTTACCCGCCTGTTGCACACCCGCACTGCCCCCCTAGCAATCCTTGCACTCGGGGACTTGTTCTGTATCCCTACAGCCCCTACTAGCACTTGACACTTGGTGTCTGCACTCACCCTTGCACCTGCCACCAGCTGGCCGCACTTTTATTTATTGTCTTTATTTATTGTCTTTATTTATTTTACTGTTATCCTATGTACTGCAATGCCCCCACCCTTTTCCCCCCGCACTTCTCCCCTTGCCCCCTCCCCTTCTACCCTTTGCCCTTTCGCCCCTCCCCTGCACTTGCGCGATCTGAATGTCACCTGGCCTAGTAGGATCACTGTCTGTCTTCCCTCGGTTTCCCTCACTTGCCTTGTCACGCCTTGAAATACTTGTGTATAGGTGCGTTATAAATTCCATATCATATAATATATCAGCTGACTTCGGACATGATTATTAAATGTGGGGCATTTACTGAAACAACTATATATTGATGTGTTATACAAGGTATATGTATTTTAATACACACCAAGGATTAATGGATGGTTTGAGCAATGGACAACCAATACAAATATATACGACATTGGTAAACCTCTCCTGTGTTGGCAATTGAGAGCACACTAAACTTGAGGGGAATCCCATAGGGTCCACCGTAGTGGTAGCTCTACCTTATAATGGGTAATCAGAAATATATTAAACAGGAGGTAGATAGCTTATATCAACAGTTACTAACATGAAATCAAAACTGTTACTCTTTACACATGGTCAATTTATTCACAATATTCAAAAATTACATATAAAATGCATATATCAAAAGACATTCAATTTTAAAACACTGTATAAAAAATACAAATCAAAGGTGACAAGTAACAGCCTTCTTGAGTAGGTAATTATCTAGGTGTATCGGATTATTACTTACAACTGTGAGTTAAATCAGCGTAATATACATCTTTTAAATGGAAAATTCTATCTAAATGGTTAATTCATTAACCACTTTCATACACTCGACATGTTTCAATTCTCTTCTGCTATTATTGGAACTTTCTTCAGGAGTATTGTCACTCGATTCTTAATACTATAAAAACAAGACATACAATTATTGTATCTGGTTGAAAATGGTTCCAACTTCTTGTAAACAGTGATAGGACTACTTCTTTTGAAACTGTAACTGTTGATAAAGACAAATAGAAGAGATAGTAAGCTATAATTGCTTAGTTAAATCTCTATGATTACATTTATAATCTCTCACTAGACCATGCAATTAGATTACCTGGTCTAGTTCATGGATTTAGAAGGAGAAGCTGTCCTGGATTTGGCAGGAAGGCTCTTATCTGGATCGAGTAACACAATTATTGGCAGTTCTCGACCTGTAAAATTATATGTACATAGATTTAATTCCCAAGGTTCTATGAGGTTCAGAACTGTTGTTAGTGGACTAGTTTAGCTAGAAGGTTTAAATGATTAAAGATGTACCTCTATAGTTACCAGGGTATGATCTCCACCAGACGTTGTGGTAAAATGCCCCTTAGCGACATGTTTACTGCTGGTCAGTTTAAGTTTAGTTCCTCTGATATGGCAAGAAGAAAGAAAGAAAGAAAGAAAGAAAGAAAAGGTGGGCACAGTTAGGAAGGGGGCTTAATATTCTGCTTTTTGCTAGTTTATTTGTTTCTATATCTCTCTATTGCAATAGGGTCTCTCTGATATGTTAATACGCTTACCTTTGTATTCCGCAGTAGCTCATAGAATGAGTATTATGGTAGAGTCCGGGTTGGGCGGACTTTTCTAGTTGTCATCTAATCTAGGGGCTCGACTCGTCCTTTTCATAACGTGGTCAGCCTGTAGGGTTAAGTATAAATATGGTTATAATTCGCTAGTTTTAAGATGTATAGACATTTCTATTTTATCATCAGTACACCTGAAATGTCTGTCTCTCTCGGAGTGTTGAGAATATTAGGACTGTCTTTAAGGGCTAGTCATATTCTTACCTTCAGAGAGGTACGATCTCGTATCCTTGTGGGTGCTCTGGCTCGATCCATGCACGTTGGAAATTCTATGACAAGACAGGCGGCTCATATTATGCATTACAATCTTTACTCTGAAACCACAGCAGCAAAGAAAAAAACTTTTACAAACAAAAAGTTGTAAAGCACAGAACCAAATAGGGTTCAATGTCACTGTAGGGGAGCTCCCCAATCCATCATGGAGGACAGGCCATGCCCTGCAGGAGACCAATGAGCTGGGACCCTTCCTTATATAAGTCCATTACTCTAATCCCAAGGCCTCTTTCTTTGCTGCTGACACCACAGCTAAGTCACCCCTTTCAGTTGTGTCTTGCATGTTAGTCAGTAGTAGTCCTTAATAGTATGTTCAGGTCTTAATTTATATACATATGCATGTATTTGGTGATTATATTTTGGTACCTTTATTATGTATTGGAAGTTTTACTGATTGGGTACATTATATCTGAGAGGCCGCGTGCGGCCGTTGCTTTGTTAATTGGTGTCTTTGGTTAGTGTGTGTTCTCACATTGGGTATATGTGGGCTGCTGCCTCCTACGAGTGATATTTGTCACAATGTATCAAGCGTTCATGACATTTTGAAAATTTATGTTGAGGGTGAAATACGCTCTCGCTTGTAAACCTCTGTGGTTTAGAGCGTAATATGTTAAAACACGTGTGCGCCCATCGAGCTGAAACTGCTGCTCCAGACCTGGCGCACACGTGTTGCTTTGCTTTCATTGTGAGCCTCGTGATTTATGAGGCGTTTGTTCGTGTGGCCCCGTTGCGCGCCGGGCAGTACAAAAGCTGTTAAGCTTGAGGCCGGCGTGCACAGAGCCTTTCGTTTTCTTTCTTTTAGCCTCGTGTTTAGTGAGGCGGTTCTCCTCGCACACGAGGGAAGGGCAGTTCATGTGGCACAGCAGGCAAACTCAAGCCTTGAATGCGGACTGTAACTGCAAAACACACCAGAAAATATGAATGCTAGTTTTCTTTTTTACTTTTCTTTTTCCCCTTCATTTATGAGGCGGTGGGCCTCCTTGTTTGTTTTCTTTGTATTAACGCCTGGGAGAGGGCATGCCTGCCTATTATGGTTCTGTCACGCACTAAAAGGTCTGACAGAAGCTGCTAAAGCTTCAAACCCAGCGCGCACGGCCTTCTGGGTTTATTTTGCATACGCTTCAGTGCAGTTACAAATAATAAACAAAACAAAACAAGATGCCTGGAAATTCCAGGTGCTGTAGCCTAATGGGCTTGCCTGCCCGGTTTGGTTCGACATGAGCTCTGTGTTCTTGCTTTAGTAAAGCTTCTGTTTCACTCCACAAGCTGGATAACTCAATGATGATGTTGCCTGTTTCTCATATAGGAGGACCTGGGTTCGGTTCCCGTTTGGACCAGTACATATTTTATTTATATATATTTATTTATTTTAATGTGTATACATTTTTAATTCCATTTTTTAAACAATGTGGTTTTTAGCATTTATCTGACAATGGCCTGCCCGCTCAAGGGCCGGATGCGCTACCAGTCTGCAGTTTTCTTTTGGCGCTGCATATGGCATAAACGGTTGCCTTCACTGTAGGGGCCATAAACCTGCTCGGTGCAGGCTTTGCCTGTGTTGTTCTGCGAGATAGACCCCTCGTGTACTGCTGGTTCCACACCCTGCTCGGGTGAGCAGTTTGAGGTACACTTGCTCAGTGTATTCCTCCCTTAAGGTCGGCAGCTTTGTTTAGGTGCTGCATATGGCATGGGTGATTTCTTTCACTGGATGGGAGCCATAAATCTGCTTGGTTGCAGGCTCGCCTGTGTTCTTCTGCGAGGTAACCCCTCGTGTACTGCTGGTTCCACACCCTGCTCGGGTGAGCAGTTTGAGGTACACTTGCTCAGTGTATTCCTCGCTTAAAGTTGGCAACTTTGTTTTTTGTGCTGAAGTTATCATGCCCTGCTTGGGCGAGCAGATGGTGGCACAATTGCTCAGTGTATTCCTCCCTTAAGGTCGGCAGTTTTTGTGTAGGGGCTGCATATGGCAGATGTCATTATTGTTTTTCTGAAAGCATGCCATAACCTGCTCAGTTTCAGGCTTTGCCTGGAGTCTACTTCGATGTGCTCCCTCGTGTACTGCTGGTTGCCACACCCTGCTAGGGTGAGCAGTTGAGTGTGCATTTGCTCAGTGTACTCTTTGCTAAACAATTTGTTTAAGTGTTGACTGGAACCCATTTGCATTTTTCAGAATTGTCAGTGGCCCGGATAGCTCAGTAGGTATCAGCTTCTATAAGGGCCGGGGGTTCGGACCCCTGTGAGGGCGTAATCCCTCTTCCTTGGATTTTTTATATTATTTCCATATTTTATATTATTTATTTATTAAGTACTTTAAAGAAAAGAGGGGGATTGTACCTTCCTCTCTAGCCATCACGCTGGTGTTAACCTTCTTCTTTTAGTTAAAAATTCTGGCGCCCTTTACCTTAGTTAGTTTCAGGACAACTCAGTCCTTCCTTAGGTTTGCTTTCCCCGATATCAATTGCTCCACCCAATACCTGTGCTGATTAAGCTGCAGTATTTTTTCTCTCATCATGAGGAAGAAAAATATGATGCGTTATGCCTCTATTGAGGTCTGCAAGGCTTAAGGCTCTCTTTAGTGGAGACTTGTTTTCCCTTGCTATTTGTCTCATTGGACATTCATTATTCTATTGGACTATTGGTGGAGTCAGGGTCAGCTAGAGGGTAACTGTTCAGTTTTGTTGCATGGTAAATTGAGCAACCACGTTCTACTTGGATGGAGTATTTGGAAACACTTGATGGTATCAGATAGGGTGTGCAGTCATAATGTCGACATCAATAATGTCGACAGTCAAAATGTCGACAAATTAATGTCGAAAAACAATAATGTCGACAAACAAAAATGTCGACATTATTCGATATTTTTTCGACATTAATTTAGTGTATGCATAAATAAATAAATAAATATATATATGATGTGTTGAGTATGAGGGGTGGTTGGGGGGGTGTGGGGGGGTGGCAGGGGGGTGTTGGGTGAGGGGGGGTTGGGGGGGGACCCCCCCATAGTAAATACAATTTTTATTTATTTAATTATTGAATAAATAAATAAATAAATAAATAAATAATTGGTATGTGTTGAGTATGAGGGGTGAAAGGGTGGTTGGGGGGGTGTGGGGGGGCGGCAGGGGGGTGTTGGGTGAGGGGGCTTGGGGGGGGGACCCCCCCATAGTAAATACAATTTTTATTTATTTAATTATTGAATGAATAAATAAATAAATAAATAAATAAATAAATAATTGGTATGTGTTGAGTATGAGGGGTGAAAGGGTGGTTGGGGGGCGTGGGGGGGGGGGGTGGCAGGGGGGTGTTGGGTGAGGTGTTGATAGTTTTAAGGGTTTATAGTCATAATGTCAAAAAAAAAAATGTCGACATTTTTTTTTCGAAAAAATGACTTTTTACATTATAAGTATAGGATGTCGACATTATTATTTTCGACATTTTTTTTTCGACATTTTTGTCTGTCGACATTTTTTTTTCGACATTATGACTATAAACCATCAGATAGACGTGTTGGCAAATATAACTTTATGACGCCTGCCCCATGGTTTTTCCTCCTAAAAGCTTGACCTGTGGTTCAGCTAACCGTCTAAAAGTGTGTTGTAATTTCTCCTCTGCTAGTGGAATTCAAGCAGGTTTCTGTACCCTCAAGAGAGTTGCTTAACCTCTTTCGTTATATTTATTTTCTACAGTGCAGCGAATATAGTGCTGGTTTTCACATCCGTGCTGACCCTACTGATACAGGTTCCTAATTTGGAAAGGTCTAAATCAGTCTTTTATCCTGCTGAGATCGATAAGTGAGCACCTCACACCACACACCGTTCGTATTACTGATAAGCACCACTTGTATACCTGAGGGTTGTAGTACTATATAAGTGCTTTTGATATGTACAATGTCCTTAATTTTTCCTTCCCTTGATTCCCTTAGTGGCCAGTCAGCCTCACACGAATACAGAGACTTGGACCTCAGGGTTTGAGGGGACAGTGGTCCAGGATTTCTTTCACAACCTTTCGTTTACGGGGCATTGATGATTATTCCAGAGTTCTTTCCCCCTCATTCCCCTTCCCGCCATCCCTGGGGGAGATTGCATCATGATATACACCTCTTGGAATAGCTTCCAATGGTTTCCGTTTTCCTTTTTACAGGAGTTCTCGCTCGTGACCAGTGCAGACTCGCACTGAGCTTTTCCCTCCCGTCAGTTACTTTCCTTTGCGCTAATTCCTGGTATTTCTATAGGTTAAGCGGAGCCCGTCCACGGTCAGTGGATTGGTTAGAAGTGCAAGAGTGCTTTTTTTTCTCCTAAGGGTGTAAAGCGGGGCTTTATTGTGGTCCTTAGGGTAGCCTTCTTAGGGGTTGCAAGGTTTTTCCCTTGGATAAGTGGGGGAGGGTTCTCCTCCTTTGGGAAGACTCAATATCCCTTGGAGGGATAGAGGGGTCTGGAAGTGATGCTAATCTCCCATACAAGTTATTACGACCCTCTACCACGATGCGTTCCAGCGTCTCTACATTAGCTATCAGAGGGTGTCTGCCAGTGCGATTCCCACAGGGCTGGGAGATATATATATATATATATATATATATGTATATATATATTTAGTTAACGACTTGATTCTCCTAGTCACCTGCATGGCAGGTAGACCTTAGGGTTTTTTTCACAGGAGTTTGTTTTTGTAATAATGTGCCAGCTCAGGGTGCTGTGAGCTTCAAGGATCTTCAAATTGGCTGAAATAGAGCTTACACCTCTTCTGGTGTGCGACTTCAGTTTAACTGTTTAGTGATCAGTTCTTTGCAGTTTAGAGTCTTGCTAAGACTTTAGATTTAGGAGTTCTCCTTCGGTTAGTTTTTTGATCCTCTAGGGGATTTATCAACCAGGGAGGAAGGAACAAGGTTCAAACACTGGGCATATCTACAAAAGGGTTTTTATATCACTATAATGATAACGATTGGTTGCAAGATACATTTGTATTTTCTCCTTGCCAAGTTTGGCCTCTTAAGGGTCAGGTTTATAAATATCTGCCTCTTTTCATGGTAGAAGAGTTCTTCTTCAAGTGTTCCAGAGGTCTGAAGGTCTCCGTGTTGGCTGTTTGACAGGTTTATTTTTTCACGTGGGGCCCTCTCTTCCATTCTGCTTCTGTGTCCAGAAGACATCCCTCCTTAGTATACACATATGTCTGAAGACAAATGTGGGTTAGGTCTATTGCTTTCAGCTCCGCTCAGGATGAGTCGTCGTGTTCCAAATTTATAAAATTACTTTTTACTCCCATTTTTACCTCTTGGAAGATTGTCTTTCCCTCTTGGTTCCCCAGTGTAGTTATGTGACATGCCTGTTTCTAATGTGATATCTTCCTTTTATGCATGGGATGAAACCTACAAGACTTTCACCCCTTTGGGATACTTTACTTTATCTCCAGGAGAGCTAGGTGCTTATTTTCATTGCTTCCTGGGTTCCCAAGGATGGTATGAATTAAGTGTTTTTAAATGCTTGATTGGACAACAGAGGCGTTTATTTCAGATGAGTTTTGTCCTAACCTATTAGTATAGGAAAACTTTGTTCAAGGGTTTTTTCCCCTCTTTAACCAGTTGGTTTGGGCGGCCTGTACGGCATGCTGGATTTGGCACAATTGCTGTTTTCTTGCAGTGGATTTGACGATGCCTTATAAGACAGTTTTTCGAGCAACCTAGTCTTGGGCAATTCTCTTGCGGTCAGCTGATTGATTTAATGAACACATTTTAAAGAAATAAAAATGTTTTCCTTTCCTATTATTTTATTATATTATTTTATTATATTAGCCCTATTGTATGGATCATGTCGTACTAATGAGATTCAAGGCTTTGTACTTGCATAATATGAGCTTCCTGTCTTGTCATAGAATGGCTAGTCCCCCACACTAACGTGAGATGGGGGTTTAGATTCTATTAAAGACAAGGAGGCGATTATTATGCCACCCACCCGCCCTGGGTATGATATGACAATTATGATATGTCAAGTGTGACATGCATGTACACAGGTGGTTCAAGAGAGAACATTTTTTGGTTTGTTGTTTTTCCCAACCACCCACCCTTCTTGCTTGTTGTTCTTACAGCCACGAGTTGAGGTTCTGATCAGGAGTGTGGCTCGCAGTTACAAGTTATGGAGTGTGTGGTACGAGAGCTTCGCTGGATTGGCCTTCATCGTTTATCATCTGGTCTGTGCAGTGGACGTTGGTTCAAGACAGCTACAGAAAGAGGCCTTGGGATTAGAGTAATGGACTTATATAGGAAGGGTCCCAGCTCATTGGTGTCCTGCAGGGCATGGCCTGTCCTCCATGATGGATTGGGGAGCTCCCCTACAGTGACATTGAACCTTATTTGGTTCTGTGCTTTAAAACTTTTTGTTTGTAAAAGTTTTTTTCTTTGCTGCTGTAGTTTCAGAGTAAAGATTGTAATGCATAATAATCGCCTCCTTGTCTTTAATAGAATCTAAACCCCCATCTCACGTTAGTGTGGGGGATTAGCCATTCTAACGCTCTGTTGCCCTATAGAGCGGAAGTGTAGACTCCATCTTGGGAGTTCAACATGTCACGTCTTGGAGTCCTATCTTTGTTTTAGATAACTCACGCGGTCCTGTGTTGGTGAAACGTGGCTTTTAGCCATCTGTAATTATAAAGTGATACTTCTAATTACACCACGGGCTATAAATTCGGGAGTCTTGTGTGCGCAGTATTTAATAAAAAATAACAAATAACAGTACCTGAACGTGAATGCAGAGTATAATTTACGCTGTGGTGTTTCTCATTGTGCAGTCCTATTTTTATTACTTCGCCAGCATCTACATTTGAAAAAATTAAAGTTGGAGATTCGGATGTCAAGCCTACTTATTGTTTAATTGCACAGGACAAGTCTATAGTCGGTGTAGAGACTCCCATCTATTCTCCCTTAATTTGCTTAGGGAAAAAAATGTATTTAAATTAAAAGGAAACTGTTCATATATGTGCTGGTGATATTACCTGGTGGTCAACCTCATTGAATGATGTGGATAATTAGTTCCACTGATGTAAGCAAAACCTGTCCTGAGTCCTTTAGTTCTATAGGTTGTCTTTATTAGGATAGGTGGATAAAACTTTAATTAATCCAGGAAAAGTGGAATCTTATATACATATCCCTGTATGGAGATAATGAAGATTATACACTCGTTAATTACTTTGATGATTATATTTGGATCCATTTGATTCCTTCATTCAGCCCTTCCTTATCGCTTTTTGTTACGAAAATCAGTCTTTGTTCTTTCTACAGGAGGACTTTTTTCTTTTTGTTAATGTCTTGTCATGTCAGCGTTAGTAATACTGTCCATTTTAAGTCTTTTCTGGTGTTTTAGTGTTTAACCATAGGTGCTGTTAATACTTTGTTGTTTAAACAGCTTCAGTGTTCTATGATCCGTGTTTTCATTTTCCTATTAGTTTTACCTATATATCTTTTTCCGCAAGGACACATAATCATGTAGATCACAAACTCAGTATTACGATTAGTAAAGTGAGTTTGGTGCCATTTGGTGTCGAGACCTATCTCGATTTCTTTAGATTTTGCAGTATATTTACAAACTGTGCAATTGAGAGCAGCCACCTACTGCAGGGGTTGTTGCCTGTTCTCATTACTGTTGCAGTGTGTCAGGTACATGCTTTTCCCTAAACCTACACTTAACAAAGCCCCTGCTGGGGTGGTCGTGGACACTCCCCTGGGGGTGGAGGCAGGGCTATGGAGGTTGGGGTGATAAAAATCACATCACCTGCTGCTGAGGTGTCGATTTTCTTTGATTAATGTGTGGGCCACGCAGAGCCCTGCTGAGGACAGTGTCTGTCTCGTTCCGTGGTACCCAGAGGGGCAGAAATAAGCTGTGCTTTGGAGATGGGATAGGAATTGGGAAGCAGGAAACCAGAACGTTCAGTTTAAGAGGCTCCAGCGTGGTCAGGCAATCATGCTTTATGCATCATGTTTCATTTCAGTTAGATACGCAAGTGAGATATGCATTTTGAAGGTGATTCTGAGTATTCCAACCATGCCAATTTGCTGTGTATGCAGTGTAGTTTAGCAAAGCATTTTTATAATTACATCACATCTGATGAAGGAAAATAATGCAAATCAAAAGGTTAAGGTCTAAGCAATCAATGCAGAACTCTGCACATGCAATTGTCCAGGGGGAAGTGAGAGAACCTGTGTAATACAACTGACCCAGGAGTGACATGTGCTACCCAGATTTCTATGCAGCCAAAGATTACTGATCTATTCACGAGGGGAATCCATCCTCGGGTGTATGGCACAGTCAGAAACTCTTTGCCACAGTCGCCCCTGTTTTAATCCCTGCACTAAACTGCGCATCACCAAACATGAATCGGCTCTCAGATGTCTTAGCGAGGAGTGCAAGGAGAAGACAGAGCTTGAGATATCGAAGAGACAGAAATACAGTGGAGGAAGCAGGAACATCCCAAACTCCTGTGGAAACCTCTGCGAAACTGCTGTGTCCAATAAAACCAGAGGAGTTGACACAGACCTCATCATCCGAGCAGGGTACCACTAAGCAAAGATGAAGCCTAAAAATGATGGTGATTCTGGAAGCACAGAAAGAGCCCCAAATGGGGGATCTCCTTCAGTAAGTGTTATAGTGCCACAGTGGACACTCGTCTAACAGGAAAAATTCACCACAGCCCTTGACCGTGGAGGTTAAAGGTGCATTATAAGTGGCTATAGCAGAGAACACTGCATCAACCAAGAAACCCCAGCGACAGGCCCAAATTCCATGGGCATAAAGGTTCTTACCACAACCAGACTAGTTCAATCCATGTCAACTTAGCCCGGGCGGGGGCTCAAGAAAAGCTAATGAACCCATAGCCTCTGCTGATTGGCAATCTTAAATCCAGCATTACATCAAAAGTTTCTAATAGGCTAATCTAAAGGAGTTCTGGCAATGGTTTGACTATCGAGGAGGGGGAAATTGAGGTACCCCAGAGTGCAGTAGACAGAGAAATTACTTACCAGTAATGTTCTATGAATTCTTCTCACCCAGATTCCACATCAGATAGATATCCTATCCAGCATCAGCTGCTCTGAAAAACATTTGACTGGGGGCATAGAGCACCTCGCCCATCGATCCCTCTTGACTCAACATACAGCTCGTTGACTCCGGACGTGACATTGGTTGCTGTACAAATACGTACAAATACTACATCACTATGCCCCCATACCTCAGTGTCCCACCTTCTCACCCCCCGCCCCCACAAGCTCAGCTGCGGCAGAGAAAGAATGCAATGCTCTATCCCAAAAAACCTGTTTTATTTGTGAGGAACAAGCTCGAAACAAAACTGTAAAACAGAATAAACAAAAAGAGGTCTAATTACCAAACACCTCATCTTCCTAGAAATTAGTCACAGCAACAGTAGGGCACTTTCATAACACAGTCAGATGGGAGGGTGATGAGGAATCTGCGGGAGAAGAATCAATAGAAAGAACATTACCAGCCTACAATTCACTAACGCGTCGGGTGAACGTGATCGCCACCAGGAAAGCAGTCTTTAGCGTGAGTAACCTAAGTGAGCATGATTGCATAGGCTTAAATGGAGTCGCCATTTAGAAACAAAAAAACATATTAAGGCCCCAGTGCAGAACCAAAAATGAGTTAGGGGGGAACCTATTCAGAAGGGCTTTCAAGAACTGGGCCATGACCAGAATCGTAAAGAACTAGCCCTGATCAGGAGACCTCTTAAAAACAGAAAAGCCGCCAAGTATCCTTTGACTATTGTGACTTGAAGGCCTGACGAGGCCAGTGACAAAAGGAATTCCATCACGGAAGTGGTGGAGCAAGAGATAGGATCAATCTCACATTCCCTGCACCATGCCTCAAACCTTGTCTCCTGCAGGCATTCAGGGAATCTTGTAGATTGTCTGTGCACCACAAGAGGTCCCAGTCAGCATATCTCATACCCTCAAGAACCACGCATGAAGATTGAGGGACTGTGGTTTCGGGTAGAGTACCAAACCTTCTGACTGGGATTGGAGGTTCAGACGCAGAGGCAACCAGAGAGGTGGGCAGACAGTCAACTCCAGGCGTTCCGAGTACCAGGTTTTCCTCACCCAATCAGAGGGCTGATCAAGATCATGGTTCCATAGAAACTCCTCAACCATGGGGACCCGCGGGATGACAGGAATCGGAGGGAATGCATACTGGAGGTCAAAGACCCACTCCACCGGGAATACATCTCCCAGTGCGCCCCTTGCCAAGAAATTCCCTCAAGCAGAACTATTCACATTTCCTGGTGGACCTTGAGGCAAACAGGTCCACCTTTGGGGTCCCCCATTGAGTGAGGATCTCCTCCAGAACTTCCTGGCACACTTCCCACTTATGCAAGACTGTTCTGCCTGCTCAGGGTATCCGCCAACCAGTTCTCCATTTCAGTCAGATCGACTGTTGAAGCAGAGATTTGGCACTCCAACAAACAGAACCATAGCTGTATCGCCTCCATGTTAATGGCCACGGACCACACACCCCCATGTTTGTTCAGGTAGTGCATGGCTATCGTATTGTCTGCCATGATCAAAACATACTTCCCCCTGAGAGAAGGTGCAAAGGCCATCAAGGCTAGCCTGATCACTCGCAGATCCTGCCTGTTGATGTGCTACTGGCTCTCCATTGAAGACCAAAGGCTGCTCACCTACAGATCCTCATAGTGAGCACCCCAAACCTTCAGCAATGCATCCGTAACCACCCTGGCTTGGGGCCACAGAGGCCAGAAGGGTTCCACTGCCATCATGTTGTCTCTGCTGGTGCACCAATCTTTGGCTACTGACCTAACCCTATGAATGTCCCTCAAGGTGCCAAAGTACTGGGGCGATTGGCCTCTCAGCAACCACTGCAGGGATGGAATTTACAACCTGGCCTCTGGCACCAGAAAAATACAGGAAGCCTTGAGGCCTTAAAGGAAGTGGAAGGAGGCCGCTGGCAAGCAGTCACAGACATTTGCCTGATACTGGTGATTCTCTTCTCTGGTCGGGGGGGGGGCAGCCTTCCCCACCCGAGTGTCCAGATCACTGGTGTAATGGGGCCCCCCGCAGTGTGGTGGACCCCACCACATGTCCTGGTAGAGGGGGCCCCCTTGGACTTAAAAAGCATAACAAATTATTTCTTTATGAATATAGAGTGACTGCAAAAAGAAACTTTCTTTTTGAGGTCTGAGGGTTCTCCCCACCCTATGACATGGAAGCCTCTTAGCTAGAGGCCTTCATGTCATGGGGTGGAGGGAGTTCTATGACTTCAAAAATAAATTGTTTTTTTTTAAGTCACTCTGCCTTCATAAAGAAATGATTTCCACTATGGTTCGGTCCTTAACAGAAATCATTTCTTTATGAAGTCGCAGTGACTACAAAAAGAATCCATTTCTTTTTGAAGTAATAGGGCTCCCCCAACTCCATGACTTGTGCATGTGTGTGTATGGTGAAAGGGTGCACACTTAAATAATGTTGGGTGAGGTGCTAACTTCACAGGCAATGGGAGGGCAAACCGATTTGTGTGGGGGCATCTAACCTTTTTATGCATTCTAATGAGACTATTCTAGTGCAACTTCAATAGCAGTTAACTCTCTCCTTTAAGTCGGAAAGCACCCACGTATGGACTGTTGTTAGAATAAGCGGTCTCCTGTCCCCTCTCTACCCTTCCAATCACTTCCCTGGCATGCAAGTACCACACCCACATCAAGATTTTAATTGCCTAAAAATGTATGCATTTGAATGCAGGTACTAACAGTGAAATGCTTTACTTAGGTAATTGCCAGGCCTTTGTTAGTAGAGAAATGCAGGTGTCATGTAACATCTGTATCCTGTTCTGTCCATCAACAGCTCTGTAGGTCAGCCAGGTCGAGTCAACTAAGCCCAATATTTTAGAGGGTGCGGGGGGCTGAAACCCAGTCACCTCAATGATGCTGCACCACTACTTGTGCTTAATCCCTTGGTTACTTATTAGTAATCGTCATTACTCATTGCCCTATTCTTTCTTGTCCCACTACCTGTGTATGAGGCACTTTGCCTCATACACAAGTGTTGGGATGAGGTAGAGCGATATGGAGGTAATGCCTGGCTTATTTACCTGTAACCTTCATTATTCCTAGTCCCACTTTTCCTCATCCCAGTTCTTACCTATGAGGCAAGGGGCCTCATACGTAAGCGCTGGGACAAGGAAAAGGGACATGGAGGTCATTCTGGCCCGAGAAGCTGATTTTGGGGGTTGTGGTTGAGGCAGGGGGTGGGAAAGAGATTGTGCAATAAATTCTAATGTCATTCATATCCAGGCTAAGCAGTCATGATATGTGGTATTAGGGCTAGAGAAGCATTTTGATGCAGCCAGTCTGGTAATTTCTTGGTTTGGCTTGATTTTTTTTAACTGGGTGTCTCTGATAAAGCAGTCCTGCTAAGTGTAGTTACCTGGCAAGACTGGCATTTGGGTTCTGCCAGACTAGCCATTTCTTACTGCGGCAATGTATATTTTTTTGGGCATCTGTAATAAAATACCATAAGTGTTATTGCTTTGACTGGCATTTTGATACAACCAGTCTAGGTATGTCTAAATGTGGCCTTGCAAAGCATTATATTAATTAAAGCATTAATGTTCCTGTGCACTGTTGGGGACTTGCATGTATTAGATTTTTTGGATTGGTGTTACTCTACAAAACAATTGCAAACGCTCTGGCCATTTAGCCAATTTTTCTCAGAAAGTGTGCTGTATAATGCATTAATATTTATATCTTTATCCTAGTGCAGTGTGCAGCGTAACCCTGCAGCAGCATGTTCATGTGTATTGCGAAAGTGTGGTAAACTAGGCTGGCGCAGAGTGTGGCGCGACCAGTGATTTGTTGCTGAATGGGCGACGGGGGCCTCATTAATGCTTAGCATGGTGGACTCCCAAATTCTGTGTTACGCATATATTTCAACATCTGTGTTGGCATTGTGTGGGACTTTAGAAAATTGAGGGAAAAGCCCAACCTGTGCAGCAGCAAACAAGTGTCCTCGAGATGAGTCAAGATCTGCACTGGCGACTTCCCCGGGATCAGCCAGTCATCTAGGTAGGTAAATACGTGGATCCTGGATCTCCTGAGGTGCACCAACACCACTGCCGTTCGTTTGGTGAAGATCCTGAGAGCGGAGTTTAGTCCAAAAGGGAGCACCTTGAATTGATAATTGGTGTCTCCTGTGAGAAACCTCAGGAAACAACTGTGCCTCCGATGGACAGGCACACAAAAGTATGCGCCCTTCAGATCCAATGACGCATAGCAGTCCTGAAGCTGAAGAACCTGGAGAATTTCTTGTCGCATCATCTTGAATGTTTTTTCTCAGGATCTTGTTGAAGGCCCTGAGATCCAAAATGGGATAGAGTCCTTCTCCTTTCTTAGGACCAGGAAATACCAAGGATACCAGATGGATCCTCTATGTTCAGGAGGTACCTCTTCCATGGCACCCTTCATCAACAGGGCTCTCAGTTCATGCTGGAGCACCTGTTCCGGCTGCTGGAGAGCGGTCTGTCCGGTGGCCTCCTTAAAAAGGGCAGACAGTATCCCCAATGAATGAGCTGCAATGCCTAGGCATCGGAGGTTATCTCACGCAACTGGGGCAAAGACTCGCATATTTTTCCCCCAACCAGCATAACACATGGGGTAGATCTCAAAGTGAGTTTGTGGGAGGAGCCACCCCTACCACCATTGTTTAATAGGCCCTCAACGTCCCACTGCCAATTTCAGGAAACGGGGAACACTTCTGCATATGCCTGGTTTGAGGGAGCTATGCCTTCTTGCCGGATGGGATGTACCGCCTGAACCCCCTTCCTCTAGAGGAAAAGCTGAAGGATGATTTGGGCTGTTGCTGCACATCCAGGTCTAATGACTTAGCTACAATCTTGGAATCCTTGAACTTCCAGGTACTCATCTCCCCTGGGGCCAAAGAGGTGTTCATCATCAAAGGCAATGTCCAACAGCTTTGCGTGGGCTTTCAGAAAAAAACCCTGAAGTAGGGAGGTAAGCTTGCCTCTGTTACACTGTGGCTGACCCCATTACCCTGCCCTGCCCACACAGTCTGCAATATTCTAGTTTCTATCGTCCACTAAGTGCTGGACCCCATCCCGCATTTCCCCAGCCAGGACTATGTTCTGCTGCCATTTCTAACATTCTCGGCAGACCGTGTGAAAATTTCACAGATGCACATGACACATTTACAGCCCTCAGGGCCATGCTACTTGAGAACAACTTTTTTCGCAAGTGAGTCATACTTCAACTCCCCATCAGTCAGCAGGTTTGATGTAGATGGCGTAGGCCTTGCATAGAGCTTGGCAGCCTGAACTAACACTTCAGGTGTGGGATGCTAAGAGAGTAAGGGTGGATTCTCCCGACCCCTCCCCTCCCTGCTGGCCTATATTTATTTGTACGGTCAGAGTGAACTGGAGGAGTGGAACACAGTCTTTGCCACAGTGTGGATATGGGGTCAGCTATGGCCACATTGAAATGAAGTATCCCTTCCGTCTGTGACCCTCTGTCCAAAATGACAGTGAATTCATAAAGTGACAGTGGCTTAGTTAAGGCACACAGACCCCAGGCATCCACCACCCTATCCAACGTTCTTCGGTATTGGGCAATGGCATGCCCATGTGAGTATGCCTGCTGGGTATCCAAGTCTGGGGAGGTGTCTAGGCCGCTAGCATCTTACAGTCTCTGTGCAAGGGCAAGAAAGTAGCCATGATCGTCAAAAAAGCCACTCCCCGCTACCATTTATTATTTATTTTATTTTTTTTGCATTTTTAAAGCACCCACACAGCCCGCAGGCATAGGCTTCAATCCCCATGGCCCGATTGAGACTGTTTCAGAGGCATGGGCTGACACTCAAGTCGACGCCAAGACCAAAGGAGTCACATGCGACACAGCCTCCCTGATGCCGGAAACACTCTGCATATTTGGAGCAGCTGGGGTCTGCTACATCGAGGAAGCACCCATACCAACAGCAGCTGATTTTTCCAATTGGAGCATTTGCTCCTTAAAGGCCACCCAATTGGCCTTTGATGCACGAGACTCCTGGCGGGACTTACCTCACTCCCCAATGTGAGCTTTGCCACCCGCACCTCAAGCAATTTGGGATTCATCTTTTGACAGGACGCACAGGTTGGTTCACAGACACCACATGCAAATACTGTGGGCGGTGGTTATTGACATGTTTGCATTACAGTGCCTACATCTTCAGTAGACAAAGTGGCAAAGTACGTTAAATTTTACAAATGAAAAATCGACTCAAATGGTTTCTCTGAGAGAGTTGTTCCTATGAAGCAGCGTGCAGAGCGTGTGGAAAAAAGTAACTGTGGTATGGGGGTGTAGTGACATAGTATATGTACAGCAACAAACATCATATCTGGAGTTGACAAGCTGCACATCAAGTCAAGAGGGATCGATGGCCAGTCGAGGCACACTACACCCCCCGTTGAAAAGTTTTCTGAGCAGCCGACGCTGCAATGGATATCTATCGAATGAGGAATCTCCATGAGAAAGCAACCCATTAAAAAACACTGCCAAACCACTCTAACAATGGTTAGACATACAGAGGAATTAGTGCCTTTCTGGCCCCCACTGTTAATTTGAATCTAGGTGTCCTTGTTTATGCATTTTTGAACTAGCCCAAACTAATGTTCATTAAGCTCCAGCCGGTTTTGCACCTATTCTGTGCGTTTTAGCTAAGCCTAATTCACCTAACCTTAGGAATACTGTGCTTGCTAACTGATCATGTTTATTTATGCATTCTAACCTAGTCGATCTGTGTCTACTCTGTATTATATTATAGCCAAGCCAAATCTACCCTTCGGCGATTGTCCAGCTAAAAATTACATTTCTATCCCAGTGCCCCTGGCATTAGCCATCACTCTCTCTGATAGCGCTACAGGAAAATGCTAACCTTAGTATTACTGTTATGCACCTTGATGCCTATCAGTTACCTACTAGCACCACGTTCAAATGTTAGCCTACCTATACCAACAAACCTTGACACTGAGCCAACGTCCACATAATAGGGCTTGCAACACAGCACCCTATGCCTCTTTACCTTGTGACACAACTAAGAGAAATGTACGCCTCCGTGCTAGACTTCCTAAAATATACGAACCACTAAGAAGATCACTTCCAAATACTAACCTCAAAACCAACCTTAACATTAAATTGTCTCCACCACTATCTACACGAGAAATACATATCCAGAACAACAACCACAAGTTAAGTCAAATAAATAATTCTCAAACTTTGACCATTCACCTAATATATAGACCGCCTGGTCCACTTGGGACCTTTGAGGGGGACCTGCACAATCTACTCACCAACAACCTCAAACCATCCTCGCAAACCCTCCTATTAGGGGACCTCAACCTTTGCTTTATGGATCAAACCGATAAACATGCCACAGACATAGCCACAACAATTAAGGCACTAGATCTTTCCCAAAAAGTTATTAAACCTATCCATCAAAAAGGAAGAATACTGGATTGGATAGCGGATTGCAATTGCACAGCCACCATCTCCTCCATCCTACCACTTTCCTGGACAGACCACTCACTGGTGTCCTTCGACCTATCAACTACAAGACTTACCCCACAGGTGCCCCCAGCAGCGCCACCCTGTCTAACTAGAAATAAAAAAAAGTATAACAGTTGAGAAAATGATCACTACTATCCTTCCCACCCTCGACTCTCTGCCAGAAAATCTTGACCATAGTACCCTAGTTCAAGAATTCAACAATATCATGCTCTCCAACATGGACAGAATTGCCCCCCTCAAACTCAGGCCTAGTAAACCTATGGCCCACATAAATAAATGGTTTACGCCTCAACTTAAAGACCTTTGCACACTAAAAAGAAAAAGCGTAACCAAATGGAGACTCTGCCCTTCTAGAGAGAATAAGACCAAACTATGTTCACTGTCCTCACTCTATAAGCAGGAAGTCTGCCAGGCCAAATGTAAATCGTACAATGAGCGTATTGCCAATTCTAATTCCAATATGAAAGAACTGTTATCCATACTGAAAGAACTCGAGTCCCCAAAAGCAGAACCTGACATTTGTACCAGGGACAAATCTTGGTGTTCAGACATCCAACAAGCACTAGCCACTAAAATTGTCACCCTGCAAAATAAAATTCAACAAAAAAAAGAAGTGCGAACCTACAGCACCCATTGAATAGTCCTGTAACAAATGTCCCACCACATGCCCATAATAACACATTCAATTTCTCCGAAATGTCTACCCTGGAAGTTGAAATAATTAGCCTGTCACTGAAGCCATCTAATTGCAAAGGTGACACCTGCCTATCCCAACTAATAAAAGATGCTGCCAGAGAACTATCCCCATTCATCACCAAACTGATCAACGCCTCTTTTGACACAGGCGCCATCCCTGCTAACCTCAAACAATCTTGGTTGCTACCGCTCCTCAAGAAACAAACCTTAGACCCACTTATCCCTACCAACTACCGACCCATCAATATGGTCCCATTCTTACTCAAAATTCTAGATAAAGCCGCATACATGCAAATCCAAAAACACCTTGAACAGTTTAAACTCCTGGGTAATAGACAATCTGGCTTCCGCCCGCTACACGGAACAGAAACAGCCCTTATTGATTTAAAGACCCAAATTGACGAGCTGATGGACAAAGGGAAATCAGTACTTCTGCTCCTTCTTGATCTTTCAGCCGCGTTTGATCTGGTCAACCACAATGTCCTCTGCCAACACCTTGACTCTGCTGCCCACTTCTCCCCGGAATCTATTAAATGGATTAGGTCCTTCCTTAGCGAGAGAACAATGAGAGTCTTCTCTCCCTCGGCAGCGGCTGACCCTACCCCCATTCTCTGCGGGGTCCCTCAAGGATCCTGCGTCCCACCAACTCTCTACAACATCTTCACCAAACCCTTGTTTGATGATCTGGACAATATGGGTGTCACCTACACTAACTACACAGATGACACCCAGATTCTCCTCCCGCTTTCTGGGGATATCAGCAAAGACACGGGTTGGTGAGCAAAATATATCTTATCATCCAAGCATGGATGGCCACCCACAGCCTTTGCTTGAACGATGAGAAGACCGAGTTGATAATTCTGGGTTCACAAGCTAATATCAAAAAACTAGGGCAGGAATTTTCCTCTTTCAACATTGATGGGAATACCATTGAAGTCTCCAAAGAGGTAAAAACCCTCGGCTTCTACCTAGACTCTACACTGTCTTTCGATGAACAGATCAAATCACTGACCTCCTCCACGGTCTACACGTGTAAGCTTCTTAGAGCGGGAAAGCCATTCCTCTCTGACAAGAGCTGCTTGATCCTGGCTAAAGCTTTAATACTTTCCAGAATCAACTACTGCAATGCTCTCTACAGTGGTGCTAATAAAACTACTATTAACAAGCTCAAAACCCTACAAAATAATGCCTTAAGAGCAGCCTTAGGCATAAACAAAAGAACCAACATTTCCACCCTTAGACGACACCAGAGATGGTTATCCACAGATAATAAAATACAGCTGTAGTTGTTATCTCTGACACACAAAGCCCTCAACAACATGGCACCCACGTATCTGATTGCCAAACTCCAGAGAAGAATCACTCATAGACCTACTAGAACTGGCAATGCTAATTGTCTGACCATACCCAAATACAAACTTACAACCATTGGTGGTAATAGCTTCCCTGTAAAGGCCACCAAATGTTGGAACTCACTACCTCACGACCTGAGAGCTGCTCAACACTACTGTCATTTCAGAAAAAATGTTATAAAACATATCATCGCTACAGACCCCTAGCTGTGACCTGTAAGACTATGTCTGCTACTAGGGCCCAACCTACACGAAGGTGATTTGTCTATGTGCACACCCTTGCACACTGCTTGGCTCTTCTCTTGCAGGGTGGCGCTGCTGTGGGCACTTGTGGGGTTTTCCCTTCTGTATATATTAATACCGCTGTATATATGTGTATATATGTGTATACTTTGACCTGTAAAATTCTGTATTTATGCTAATTTTGTAACTTGTGTTTGTAACTATGTAGGCCTTGCATTTTCATTCTGCTGCACCCTTTTACCTACGGGTCTGGTGCGCATAACAAATAAATAAACAAACAAACAAACAGAGGAGTTTGTGTGAAGCTGGAAAAAACAGCAGCATGAACATGTAGTCACAGACCAGTCTTCAGTGTCAGTAGGGCCACCAATTCTGGTATGACAGCCACCCAGTCCCGTACAGCCTACTTCAGGCCTAGCAAACCCTTCTAGTCTGAAACAAAGAACCGTCATGTCAAAGGATTTCCATCCAAGGAAAAACGATATGCCACAAATCGAGATTCAGGACGGGATAAATTCCACTATTACCAATTTAGAGAAACCATTGAGGTGTGGATTGTTATATCAGAAAATCAGACATTGCTTCATAAGAACAACCGACATGAACGTGCTCTACAAGACACAGATTGACGAATGGTGTGAACTTTATTAATAGAGATTGTATTGCTGTGGGTTGCGGCAAAAGCAACCTCCCTTTCATTTTGATTCCAACCTGAAAATGGTGGTACATTCATTCCAGTAGATTAAACCTTGAGGCAGCTATGACAATACTATGTGATTTAGGCCCTTTCTTTTTCCATACCTGATCTTCAATTTCAATATTTTCATCCCAAGCAGTGCAATTAATTAGACTCTCTGGTTTACCCAAGTGACTGCGTTATATGCCATACATATTTATTTTAAGATCTTATGGCCCAACAGAGTCCAAGCATTGGTATATAACTCTGATAAGAGTGAAAATAATGCAAACAACCATAGCTACTACTATATCTATAGACATATAGAATTTGCAACACTTTCAGACAATTGCTGGCCTTTTTAGGTATTTTACACATTTTGGCAGATCTTGCGTGTGTAACGCTCACCTGGTATTCACGGGATGTCACTCAGCCTGTTCTGACCTCTTATGACCTTGAACCCTGGAGACTGGGCCTTGTTTTCTTGGAAAGTGTGCTCTCCGTCCTGCTTTCAGCACAGGGGGCACATTGATTGATGCAGGCTAGTTGCTGCCTAGTTACTTCACTGGCAAGAGTCCGACAGGTAAGTATAATGAGTCTTTTGAACAGTTCTCTAACTTTATTCCTTTCCTTCCTTAGATGATGGCCGGCATCCGGGGATGGCGACGTGGTGCTGAGATGAGTAGCGCTGAAGGTGAGTGAGAGCGCGTTGCGCGATGCGACCCTTAAGTATTTGTGTTGAACTGAGTTATTTTTTTGTGTCTTTTACGTGCTGCGACGTTTTCAGCGTGGATGCCGGTTATGAAGAAGAAATGCAGTGAGTAAGCACGGTATGCTGCGCCTCTAGATGTTTCCACGCTAACCTGGAGTGTCTTTTCCCTCTTGCAGATGAATGAGAAATTCCGGAGACAGAGTTCCCCCAGAGCGGCTGGGATTCAGGTAAGCGTTTGAAGCTCGTACAGTATTTAAAAATAAGCGAAGATTTGCTGAATGCTTACTAATGCCTTTTTTCTGTTCTTTTACCTTTTCTTTAGGAAGCGGCGTGCCGGGATGGGAATGACACCGCCAAAGATGCCCGCAGAACAGACGGAGTGATGAATGATGGGCAGAAGTGCCGCAAGGTAAGGCTGTTCCTAACGGTGTTCTTGTTCTTGCAGGAGCTGAGCGGCAGAAGAAAAATGCAGGCCTACTGGAGACCGATCCGAACATGGTGAGTGTCACGCTGCAGTTGAAGAAAACACAAAGCATGTTTCTCAGCCTGGGCGTGGCTTAAATAGTCTCTGGGTATCCCAGGAGTCTCTGGGCTGAACCACACCCAAAAGACTACACTGCACATGCAGCTCTGAGAACTGAAATATGTGGGGGCATCCATCTTGACCCCATCAATGCACTACAAGTCCATTCCCCAATGCTATCCTATGGAAGTGAGTGAGTCTGGTGCCACAAGCGCCAAGTCTGACTCCAAGTGGGTCTTTGAAGGGATGGAGGCCATGTAGGTGATCGTGGCCTGGCTCCAATCTGACATCTTGGAGGGCTGGGGACAGCACTCCCCCCTCCCCCCAAGGCCCCTCTCAAGGTGGCTCTTCTGTCTGGTCCCGGTTTGTTTGGATGGTTTTGATGAAATCGTCTAAGCAAGCGAGGTGCATGGATGTACTCACAAGGCTCCCATGTCCTGTCTTGTGGACCATACCCCTTCCAGTCTACTAAGTAGTATAATTTGGATCTGACGTACTTTGAATCCAGGATGTCCTTGACTTCGAATTCTGACTCCCCGGCGACTACTACTGGCTGCGGTGGCATTGCTACCCGGGTCCCAGGTTGGACAGGTTTAAGGAGAGACACGTGGAACACAGGCTGAATCAGCATGTTTGACGGCAGAGCTAGTCTGATCACCACAGGATTTATCACGGAGGTGACGGTGAATGGACCCAGGTATCTTGGACGGAAAGTTCGGGTTCTTTTAATGGACACGTGTTTAGACGCCAGCCAGACTTTTTCTCCCACTTGGTAGTTGGGGGCCTTTGCTCTGTGTTGATCAGCAAACTTCTTTTGGCGATTCTTAGCTTGAAGTATGTGTTCAGCTGCCCTTTTAAAGGTTTGAGAAATGGTTGGGTGCAAGGTTTTGACTGCTGGCATTTCCAGGATTGTAGGAACGTCCAACTCAGAAGTATGTGGGTCTCTGCCATACATGGTATAAAAGGGTGTTTGCCCAGTACTGGTGTGTAGGGAATTATTATAAGTATATTCAGCTATCCATAATAGGTCGAACCAGCTTCCTTCAGCTTGGTGTAACATGCAACGCATATACTGCTCGAGCGTCTGATTTGTCCTCTCAGTTTGACCATCCGTTTGGAGATGGTGACTGGTGGATAGCCGGATGTCGATCTGGGCCATAGAGCAGCATTTTCTCCAGAAGTTAGATACGAATTGAGTACCTCGGTCTGAGACCAAAACTGAAGGAAACCCATGGAGCTGTACGATGCCTTCAAGAAATACCTTTGCCAGAGTGGAAGCATTTGGGAGCCCCTTAAGAGGAATGAAATGTGCCATTTTTGAAAATAGGTCCACGACCACAAGAATAGTGTTAAACCCTTGACTGGGCAGTAAGTCAGTAATAAAATCGAGGGACAACGTGTGCCAGGGTGCTGGTGGGATTTCCAATGGTTGTAATAGCCCAGCCGGTTTCGGCTTAGATGACTTGTTTTGAGCACACACTCCACAAGATAGGATGAATTGGATAATCTCTTTACGCCACGTGGGCCACCAATAATTTTGTTTTACCTTGGCTAGGGTTTTAGCGATTCCGGGATGGCCCTCGATCAAGGAATCCTGATAACCGGACATGACTTGTTCTCGTAGTTCTTGGTTTGGTAAGAATAAACGATTCCTGAAGTAGGGCAACTGATCTTTTATCATGTAATGGTCTCCTTGTGCACTCCACGCTTGTAATTGCTCCGGACTCATCAGGTTTTGGATTTCTTCATGTAATTCTTTCTGAGTTATGGTGGCTGTGATTCCTAGGAGCTTGTCACTCTGGACGATTGCTTTTGGGTCAGGGGTCTGATACACTTGCTCTTCCACCCCTATACGGGAAAGGGCATCGGCCTTCCCGTTTTTCACCCCTGGTCGAAATGTAATCACGTAGTCATATTCAGCAAAAACAAAGAGCCCAACGTAGTTGTCGTGAGGATTGGGCCTTTGACGTTTTTAGGTACTGGAGGTTCCGGTGGTCAGTTAATATGGTGATTGTGTGTCTGGCGCCCAAGAGGTAGTGCCGCCATGCCTTAAAGGCTGACTTAATGGCCAGGAGTTCTTTGTGATAGCGTAATTGAGTTCAGGGGGTGTGAATTTACGTGACCAGAAGGCAACAGGGTGTAATTGGCCCCTTTCAGAGTCCTTTTGTGAGAGGACGGCTCCCATAGCCATGCTTGAAGCGTCAGTTTCCACCAGGTATGGGAGATCAGGGTGGGGGTGGCGTAAGATTGGGGCAGATGTGAATCTTGCTTTGAGCTCCTGGAAAGCTTCCTCAGCTTCTGTTGTCCACTGGAACTTTTTGTTGCTTTTCCTTAGCAATGACGTGATGGGATGCATGATTTGCGAAAATCCTGCGATGAACCGGCAGTAGAAGTTTGCAAAACCCAGCATACTTTGAACCCCCTTGAATGAATTTGGGAATGACCAGTTCAGGATAGCATCTACCTTGTGAACATCCATTCGGATTCCATTTGGGCTGAGAATAAAGCCCAGGATTCCACCTCGGAGATGTGGAATGAGCACTTTTCGAGCTAGGCATAGAGCTGGTGTTGACAATGTTTCTCCAATACGGATCGGACGTGTTTAACGTGGTCCTGCTTTGATGCGGAATATACTAGAATATCGTTGATGTACACTAGAGCACAGACATCAATCAATTCCCGTAGGACATCGTTCATGAAGTATTGAAATGCTGCAGGCGCGTTCCAAAGGCCAAAGGGCATTACTTGTTATTCGTACAAGCCCTATTTGGTGTGAAAAGCAGTTGTCCATTCGTCCCCCTGTTTTACGCGAACAAGGTGATATGCCCCCCTCAGGTCTAGTTTTGTGTAGATTTGGGCATCTTTTACTTGATCAAGCAATTCAGGGATCAGTGGCAGGGGGTAGCGGTTTTGTACGGTAATCTGGCTCAGGGCGCGATAGTCGATGCACGTTCTCAAGTCCCCCTCCTTTTTGCGGTACGAAGAATAGAGGACTGGCTGCTGGAGACTTCGAGGGACGGATGAACCCGTTGGCCAGGTATTGGTCAAGATAGGCCTTCAGGTGCTGATTTTCTGGTTCCGTGAGTGCGTAAATTCGGCCACAAGGGATTTGTACGCAGGGTATCAGGTCGATTTGTCAATCGTATGGTCTATGCGGTGGCAGGGTATTAGCCTGTTCTTTCTGAAAGACATCTTGAAAGTCCTGGTATTCACTTGGTAGGGTGCCGATTGCCACAGTCGCAAGCGTGGAGGTTCTGGTGTCTATTGGTTGTTTCTCTTGGCGATAACATGTGTGGGCGCAAGTCTCGGGAAAGGCCAATTCTTTTGCTTGCCAATCGATTTGAGGATTGTGAGCTACCAACCATGGTATTCCCAAAATCAACCGGAACTATGGTGCCTTAATGAGGTCGAAAACGATAGATTCTTGGTGTCCATCCTGGCACAGAAGGGTTAAAGCTGCAGTGCATTGGGATATTGGACCAGAAGCTATTTCCGTGCCATCGACAGTGGTAACAGTGTCGGTGGTTGATTTAGGGCGTAACAGAAGCCCCATCTTTGCCGCAATATCCTGGTCGATGTAATTCCCAATGGCTCCGCTGTCAATGTATGCTCTTACTGCGTGCATCCGAGATGGTTATTGGTGATTGATCAAGACCACAGTGCAAAATGGGAGGTCTGTAGTTCACTTTCTTCGCTCGACAATTGGACCCCTACACTTACCGGGCTGGGGAGTTTTCCGATTCCTTGATGGTATCTTCCTTGTCCGTGGCCCCTACCGTCCTCCTCGGTGGATTCACAGGGCACTCTAAGGAAATGACCTGACCTTCCACAATACAGACATAACTGCTGCTGTCTCCTTTTATCCCTTTCCGCTTTAGTCAAGGGGGATCTGACCCCCCCTCGATTTACATTGGTTCTCCTAAACCTTCCGTTGTGCGGGCAAGATTGTCCTTTGAACGCACATACATAGGGCGAGGGTCCGGTCTGGTTCGATCTGCTCTTTGGTCGTGCATCCTATGATCCAGTTGAACAACAAGGTCAATGAATTCTGAGCAGTCTTTCGGGGGGTTTACTACTTGTGTGAGAACTTCCTTGAGCTCCCCCCGCAAACCCCGATGAAATAACGTGGTTCTCTTCTCCACTGGCCATTCTGCTTCAACTACGATTCTATTGAACGTGGCTATGTATGTTAATAGGTCTTGATTCCCTTGGCGTAGGGACAGAAGTTTGTTGTCTAATGCCTGCCCATGAGTACGATGGGCGAACAGCTTTTCCATGTCCTGCTGAAAGCCCCTGAAGTCATGCAGCAAAGGATCTTCTTGGGCTACAAAGGGTACAGACCAGTCCGCGGCGCTACCCCTCAGGTAGGATAGCACAAAAGCGACCCGTGATTGGTCATTCAGAAAGGCCCCTGGTCTACAAAGGAAGCACAGGCGGCACTGGTTCATGAACGTTGCAAACCTCTTAGGATCCCCCTGTAAATCGTTCGGGCGGGGACAAGGGAACTGCCCCAGGAAGGGTTATCTGAACAGGATTGGCTGATGGTGCTGGCATCGAGGGCACGCTTCCCGGCAATGGTGCATGCCCTGCTTGTGACTGGAGAAGTTGCCGGCTTAATTCATCAGTGCGTTCTTTGGCTACTATCAGCTCTCTTCTCAGGGTGTTGGTCTCCTGCCTGGCTGCATGTACTTTGGAATGTAGCTGCCCCAACATGTGGGCTAACTGGTCGGTTTCTGACGTTTCCATGAAACCCAGGTGGATTTTGATGTGAGGCTTTGTGTTCTGTAACGCTCACCTGGTATCCACAGGGACGTCACTCAGCCTGTTTTAACCTCTTGCGACCTCGAACCCTTCCCTGGAGTCTACTCGACTGGAGACTGGGCCTTGTTTTCTTGGAAAGTGTGCTCTCCGTCCTGCTTTAACCTGCTTTAAGCACAGGGGTGTGTTGATTGATGTGGGCTCTTTGCTGCCTAGTTACTTCAGTGGCAAGATTCCGACAGGTAAGTATAATGAACCTTTTGAACAGTTCTCTAACTTCGTTCCTTTCCTTCCTTAGATGATGGCCGGCGTCCTGGGATGGCGACGTGCTGCTGAGATGAGTAGTGCTGAAGGTGAGTGAGAGCGCGATGCGCGATGCGACCCTTTCGTATTTGTATTGAACTGAGTTCTTTTTCGGTGTCTTTTAGGTGCCACGTCGTTTTCAGCGTGCATGCCGGTTATGAAGAAGAAATGCTGTTAGTAAGCGCGGTATGCGGCGCCTCTAGATGTTTCCACGCTAAACTGGAGTTTCTTTTCCCTCTTGCAGATGAATGAGAAGTTCCGGAGACAGAGTTCCCCCAGAGCGGCTGGGATTCAGGTAAGCGTTTGAAGCTCGTACAGTCTTTAAAAAGAAGCAAAGATTTACTGAATGCTTACTAATGTGTTTTTTCTGTTCTTTTTCCTTTCCCTTAGGAAGCGGCATGCCGGGATGGAAATGACACCGCCGAAGATGCCCGGAGAACAGAAGGAGCGATGAATGATGGTCTGAAGCGCTGCAAGGTAAGGCTGTTCCTAACGATGTTCTTGTTCTTGCAGGAGCTGAGCGCAGAAGAAAGATGCAGGCCTACTGGAGACCGATCCGAACATGGTGAGTGTCACGCTCCAGGTGCAGAAAACACAAAGCATGTTTCTCAGCCTGGGTGTGGCTTAAATGGTCTCTGGGTATCCCAGGTGTGTCTGGGCTGAACCACACCCAAATGACTAGACTGCACATGCAGTTCTGGGAACCGAAATGTGTGGGGCATCCATCTTGTCCCCATCAATGCACTACAAGTCCAATCCCCAATGTTATCCTATGGGAGTGAGTGAGTCTGGTGCCACAAGCGCCAAGTGGGTCTTTGGAGGGATGGAGAGGCCCTTGAGGGCCATGTAGGTGATCGTGGCCTGGCTCCAGCCTGACATCTTGGAGGGCTGGGGACCTGAGGGGCAGGAATCATGACATTGTGTCAAAAGTTTTGCTGAACTAGTGAAGCTATTACATGCTTTCATGAAACCAAATTTCAAAGCGGCTCACTGGCTGACAGAGCACACTCACATGTTGCAAATGTTGTATTAATTGATGACACAAACTGGTCCCTTAAAAGACCCACAGATAAGGATCTAGATATAAATTTGATGGCAGGCAATAATGCATTACACAACCCATTTGTAATTTAGGAGAGACTAAACCAATTGCTTATAAATCACATGCGTATTGCACTCCTGAATTGAGATTTGCATTGACGCTACCTCACAGCAGTCCAGATCAGAAAGGGCACTTCTCCACGGTCGGACTGGTGCATAAAATTATCTCGGGCACCAACAAAAAAGTGACCCACAGTTGCAAATGGGAATTCATTCCTTTTGTAACGCTGTTTGAATAGTACCCAAAAGGGAGGTTTTTTGATAAAATGTGATGCAAATTGTAAATTTTAATTTGCATCACATATGCAATATGTGCAATATGAATATTTATTCAGCAACACTGGTCAAAACTATTAGCCGCAAGGTGAAGTAGCTCATCAAACTGGCCCACATTGACCAAAAAAGTGCCCCACTTTGACCCGAAATACTGGCCCACACAAGCATTTTGCATTTTTGGTTCGGCCATGGGCCTATTGCACTACACGGCAGTCCGAGCCTACACTTCTCCCACCCCCCACCATGCCCAAAAGAACTATGCACATAAATACACCTTTATTTCAATTGCAGGCGGCCACACAAGCTAGCGTGTCCAATGTTAAAGCATTACACACTAGATGGGTACTCAGGGCAGCAACTTTGCATGCCCCCCAAATGAAAAATATCACTATAAAGAAGAATTTAAAAGAGTGATTTGATGTAGGCTATGGCTACAGAGCCAAACACCATGTTAACAGAAATCCCATTATTTGATTTTCACCAAGTAATTTATTGTGATGGATCAGCAATTCTAGCTGTTGGAACACGTTCCATATAAGCAGCTGTATGTGCAGCCATCACGGGTCACTTCACAAATTATAAATATTGTATACATTCTGACATGCAACAAAACACCTAGGAGAAATTTAGGCTCAGACTGCTGACTAACAAGGGATGTTGCTCGTGCTACACCAAGCAGACTCACAGAAGCCCAGATTAGTAGTCTCGGATTCAGATTCCATTGTCAGGGTTTATAACACCAAGTCACATTGGTGGATTCCGAATGATTTCAGAGCCAACAGTTATCAGCCTGTCTCTTCCAAACAGCTCTGGAAACAGGTTTGGAACTTGAGACACTCAACCTTTGTTATGGGTGATGCACAATAGAGCCCATACACAAGGGCACGTTCATAGCATTGGCAATGCGTTGGCAGTCATATGACAAAAAGCACAATATGAGAAAAGCAGTAGCAGTCATAACTAACTCAGCTAATCCAATGGATGAGGCAATTAAAGAAGCATGTTTTGGCATCACACTCAGACCAGAAAGGGGTTTCAATGTAGCTATATTTAGGACTGAGAATAACAAAGCAGTAGTCACATTACCCATGAGAAAGGGAGATGCTTTCAACATAACATAAGATCATCTGTAACAAACATACTATCATGCTGCCAGATTTTAAACACTATCAAACCCCCCTTTCAGTCCCCCTTCTCTTAACACCCCCCAAAACTTAGTCTAGTATTTCCTGGACTGCCCAAGGATCAGAGGCATCGCCAGGGATTATTACACCTGGTCATCTCACAAGCCGGCTGCAAGTATTTTTAATCACAATCACTGACCACACCCTCACCCATCATAAGTTTATATACGTTGTCAAATTGCTTCTCCAGTTTGCTGCTATGTCCAGCTTTGCTATTAGAAGTAGAAGGTTATTACCATGCCCTATTTAGCTAATAGGGGGAACAATACCTTGTCAGGGATGTCCAGTAATGCCAGCCCCAGGTGAAATGGGAAGGTGCAACCAATTACCCTCCAAATTACCCACCAACACTTCCTCACAAAATGGTCTTCAGGATTAATTTTCCTCAGCCGGTCTGATGTTAAAGACCACCTTGCCATAACTTGATAGGCAGTCTCCTTTTGGTGGTACAGCAGTAGACGCCCTCTTGATTCACACTTGTGCTAGAAACACTTGTGTACAGGCGCGTTATAAATGCCATACCATATATCATACTTACAAATTTCATCCCATTGCTCATCAGCGATTTGCCTGTCTTGGTCCTTTGCCCAAGCATGCATTTATTTAATTATTGTTTGCTTGTTAGGCGCTTATACACCAAGAATAATTCTGTTTCAAATCACCCACAGGGCAAAGGGACGGAACAAGGGAGTGAAACACATTACAAAACAAAATATTTGAGAGCAGTGGGAGGAAAAAGGATGAACCTGCTATGCCTTGTGAGTATTCAGAACGTGCAAGTGCAGCAAGGAAGGGGCCAGTATGGATAAATGCTTTGGAGTCCAAGCTCATGGGTGAGCCACAGATGAAGTGCTAGGATTGTTGAGTGCTACACGGCCTGGTTAGGTGTAAGTGCGAACCTCCAGAGTGGAGGGTGTGCCATTGCAAGTGCTGAGGGTAAACAGGAGCTGGACCGATTGAGTATGGGAAGTCAGGACCCAGAGGATGCATAAGGGCCCCAGACACCAATCACAGCAACTATCGGATTAGCAGAAGAGAGAGGAAGGGAAGGAGGAGGTAAAGAGGAAAGTCTTAAGGAGCTTCTGGAATTTAACTCAAGGCGCAGAGAGAGGGGGAAGATGTTCCATTGGAGGGAGCCAGCTAAGGAAAGTGAACGATCACCTACCCTCTGTTTAGCAAGACGCTTTACACACAAAGAGTTGATGCCTGAGGAATGTAGTGGTCTAGAGGGAGCGTATTTAGTAAGATAAAGTTGAAGATAGTATGCCCCCCGGGCCCGGACAGCCTTGTGGATGACGCAGAAGGATTTGAATGTAATCCGTGCAGCAACCGGGAACCAGTGAAGACTTTTTAGGGCAGGCGAGATGAGAGTCTTGCTGCCCTATTCTGGATTAGCTGGTGGGGTTGCAGAGTGGAAGAGGGTAGAATCAGGCAGAGGCTATTGCAATAGTCAAGCCTAGAGAGAACCAGGGCTCGGGTAACATTGAGCATTTGTAGGAAATTGAGAAAAGGGAGAATTCCTTTGAGAAGGAAGAGCTGAAAGTGAAACTTCTTGGCAATGTCCTGAGTGTGAGGGCGGAAGGAGAGAGAGTCGTCGAAGGTGACTCCAAGGTTTTTGTCTTCAGAAGAAGGAGCAGGGGAGGAGCCCAAGGAGGAAGGCCATGATCGGACAGAGGAGGGAGCAGGGGTCCCAATGGGAAGGATCTCAGTTTTACAGGTGTTGAGGCAGAGATCGTTGGAGGTGCACCAGGACTGGATGGCAGATGGACAGTCAAGGATGATTGAGGGTGCAAGAGGGTCAGCAGGAAGTTTGAAAAAGAGCTGTGTGTCATCTGCGTAACACTAGAAAATGGAGGAGGAGAAGGTGAGGCATGCAAACAGAGCAAGGTAGATGTTAAAGAGCCAAGGGAAGAGGATAGAACCCTGGGGGACACCACAGGTGGAGAATGAGGTAGTAGAGGAGAAGGTGCCCAGGATGACTTGGGAAGAGCAGTCAGTAAGGAAGGATGTCAGCCAGTCCAGTGCCCATTATGAGATACCAAGGGTATCATGGAGCCTTTGTATGAGGATGGAAAGGTTGACTGTGTCAAAGACAATGGAGAGATAGCGAAGGATGAGGACAGCTGGGAAGTTGGAGTCCAGAGATGCAAGCAGTTCTTCATGGGTGTTCAGACGAGCAGTTTCCGTGCCTCAGAATCCATGTTGATGGTCATGGAGACCACCAACAAGTTTGGTGTGCAAGTTGAGTTGGAGTAATGCCAGCTTCTCCAGCAACTTCCCCAGGAAGGGGGTGATGGAACTAGGGGGGGTAGTTTTAGGGCAGGTAGGGTCTGAAGCTTTTTTCAGGAGTGGGCTCACAGGGGAGTGCTTAAGGGAGGAGGGGAAGATCCAGTGTAAAAAAGAGTGATTGCGGTGTTGGATTTGTTGGAGATTTTTTCAGTTGCCACTAAGGAGAGGAGGAGCTTTCCAGAGACTGCAGTTGCCACAAGGACAAAACCCCACTCCTAGCATGGAGTGCGCACGTTGTGGAAGTGGTGAAAGTGGTCTACCATGTTGGATGTGTTGGGGATATTTTCAGTTGCCACTAAGGAGAGCAGGAGCTTGCCAGAGACTGCAGTTGCCACAAGGACAAAACCCCACTCCTAACGGGGAGCGCGCACGGTGTGGATGTGGTAAAAGTGGTCTGTTGTGGTCCTTTGGGGACCGGTGAGGACCGGGGTACATGGCCGCTGAGAACGACAATCAGTACCAGAGGTTATAGGAAGAAAACTATTCAGGGTAAGTGGCTCATGAATACAGATTCCGGAGATGCAAGCAGTTCTTCGTGGGTGTTCAGACTAGCAGTTTCCATGCCTCTGGATGCTCAGAATCCATATTGAGGGCCGTGGAGACCACCAACAAGTTTGGTGTGCAAGTTGAGTTGGGGTAATGCCAGCTTCTCCAGCAACTTCCCCAGGAAGGGGTTGTTTTCAGGAGTGGGCACACATGGGAGTGCTTAAGGGAGGAAGGGAAAGATCCAATGTGAAAAAGAGTGATTGCGGTTTGGAAGTGGTGAAAGTGGTCTGTTGTGGTCTACCCTGTTGGATTTGTTGGGGATTTTTTCAGTTGCCACTAAGGAGAGGAGGAGCTTTCCAGAGACTGCAGTTGCCACAAGGACAAAACCCCACTCCTAGCGCGGAGTGCGCGCGGTGTGGAAGTGGTGAAAGTGGTCTACCCTGTTGGATTGGTTGGGGATATTTTCTGTTGCCACTAAGGAGAGGAGGAGCTTGCCAGAGACTGCAGTTGCCACAAGGACAAATCCCTACTCCTAGCGTGGAGCGAGCACGGTGTGGAAGTCGTGAAAGTGGTCTGTTGTGGTCCGTTGGGGACCGGAGAGGACGGGGGTACATGACCGCTGAGAACAACAAGCAGTACCAGAGGTTATAGGAAGAGCAGAACTATTCAGTTTAAGTGGCTCATGAATAAAGATCTGCGGCAAGACGCTGGGAGTGAAAGTGAAAGTAAAAGCTTTGCATGTAGTACAGGAAGACTTTTTGTAGGGTTCATTAGATTCGCGATCATAACTAAGAGAAGATTATATAAAGGGAAAAGGCTTTTGATAGGAAGCTGACAAAAAACTTTAAGTAATTGGAGCGCTCACATACTGAAGAGGAGATCTGTGCCCAGCACCTTTGCCCTTCGGAGCATAGGTCTGCTAGGCGTGGTTTGCAAGGGTGACCAGATACAGCGTACCTGATTTCAGTCGGGAGACTGCAGGAAATCTTTCCTTTGAGCCCGATTGTTAAAGGAATCAGGAGGAACACACGCTGGGATCCCTGCAATCTAAAATACCTTTGAGCAGCGGTTCTTCTATCCCATATCAGGAACCTTGTGTGCCACGTTTGCTACGCCCAGGAAAAGGCTGGCAGGTCATACTGTTAAACTTGGTGTGAAACAACGTAGTTACCAGAACATCAAACCCACAGGAAAATAATTGAGCCCTCTGATTGAATAAAGCACAAATAGTGAACACTTAAACTAGAAAAGGAAAAGCTCAATCAGTGTCTCTATTGTACAACAAGCTAAAAGTTACTGCATAGGAATGAAATTACAGAGTAACCCCGTCCAGGAAGATAGAAGAGCACCTGAAAGGACCATCCAATAATTGGAGGTACCTCACCCACTAGTGGCTTGGAGGGCCCTATCGTGCTGGATGGGTTAGAGGTGCTCCCGCTAGTAGGAAGACAAAATATTCAAGCCCAAATTCATGTGGAGGCCCCCTCACACACACCAATAAGATGTAGTGAGCCTCACGAAGAAGAGAATTCTGCAATATAAAACTGGAAAAGAGGTCTCGAATTCACAGTAACAACGACAAAAATCCAGAAGAAAATAGAAGATCACTTTGGGAAAAGGAGAAGTAAAAGCACAAATGAGGATGAAATGTCATGGACAAAGTACAGCACACTAAATCCCAGTAAAAGATTGAGAAGAGACAGCGGCTCAGCGCGTACAACTCTGGTGTTGGATGTAAGCAAACTGATGCATGAAAAGCTGAATGTCTCTGCCCTGGACAAGAACTAAGAGTCTGTTGAATTAGGTGGTGAAGAGGGGCTGGAAGAGCAGCAAATGGTTTTGGAATCGAGTAGCTCTCAACCAGCGCAACCACAAGCCCGGGAAAGTCAAACAAATGAAAATACTCTCTCTGCGCTGAACTATGTCCTCAACTCATTAGTGTCAGTATTTGAATTATTTAAGGGAGAGGTACAGTCGCAAACAGGCACCCTCCTAGAAATGACAAATGAGATGGCTACATTGGATGGGGCAATAGTTGGCTGCAGCAATGCAATAAATACAAACCTATTGCAGAAGTTGCAGGAGTTGAGAGTGGAGTCTGCCAAGCAAGGTCTAGCCTATTGGCTATCCAACCATCATTGGTAGCATGGAAAAAATATGAAGAGCTATATCTCACCTTGAAGCAGGACATATTGGTGCAACTGCAAATTTTAAAATCAAAGGAAGTTGGACCAAGATTGAAAGGGGCCGGCACAGGATCCTAACTCCCAGTTGGACGACCCTCCACTCTGAGTCAGTTTTAGAAGGATTTCAGAGATTGGCTAATGGGGGGGGGGAAGGAATCCAGGAGGAAGAGGTGGTGCTAATACCCTCAATGGATGGACCAATAAATCAACTCAAGACTTCAGCTAATAGTGAGGAAGAAGTATGTCTTCAACATGCCTCATCGGGAGGGAAAAGAGAGAGAAAGAGAGAAGCAAGGAGACAAAGAAGACTGAAAAAGAAGGTAATCTAAAAGAAAAGGGGGAAAAAAGAAAATTGAAGAACCAGAAGAGATGGAAAATTAAGAACTCTGACACAAAATCATTCTTGAAGAAAATGGCCAATGCCTCGATAAAGTCAACAGGGGTTGAACAGGAGGTAATCGAGCTAGATTCTGAGGAGGGTACCCAGGGGAACGCCAACCTGATTAAGAAGTCAAAAGAACAGGGTGAAAGCAGTAAGAAATGTTAGGAGGGGTCAGGAAAGACTGGTAATTCTAAGGGGGAAAGTAGATTATCAATGACATCAACAGGATCATAAATGGAAAGGGCTAGGGCTGGTTTGACAATAACTAATGATACATCAAAGGTAATGGGGGATATACCTATAGCCCCTATATTCTTAAGGTCCAAGTTAAAGGCGGGAGTGACAAAACAATTACCCAAGGATGATACCATCGGAGGAGTAACGTCCAACCAGAAGATTGCCCCTATATTCATGAAAATGGCCCAAATACAATATAAAATGTTAGACATTGTAGTAGAAACAAAAATGGGTGAAGGTAAACACATGATGATTGGGGCCATCGGGAACGGATCAGGAAAATCCAAGGAAGTAGTAGGGCCATCTAAATTAGATACAGTCATTGTGGATCCCACAGAGAACCCAAGAGAACAAATGGAAAGGGAAGTTAAAGCTACGTCACCATTTGCTGTGCCGATCATTTGGCTGTCCCTTACTGCAAATAACAATCTGATAAAATCTTTAAACAGAGGAGTGATTCTGTCAGTATTTAAGAAAATACTGAGTCTTTTCCGACTTAACAGCCAAGACATTGAGTCTGTGAGCTTTCCGGACTTAGACCATCTCCTTGTTGTGGAGGTAGGATGTGCATCAATGGCCGTAGTATGCGGCCATTGAAGGAGCAAAAGTGGATTTAAAGAAATTTGACTTACTGGTATCAAATTCTCAGCCGGAAGCCCTGACATCATCTGGTTTAGGGGCCCTGAAATGCTCTGCAAAACAGGGAAGTGGAAAATTTAACCCTACATGCCTCCCTATCCCCCCTAGAACTGAAGATATACCAAGAGATATAAATAATGAGAATACTCTGTCATTGCTCCCGAGTATTCTAACTGAGGTCCTGCAGAAACTTGGGCTAGGCCAAAAATCTCTTTCAAAGTGGGGTCTGAATGTCTTTTGTTGGAACACACAGGGTCCTAATAATTTCACCTCAAGGTCCATGAAAAATTATCTTTTTGGGGAAGGAGATGTCTTAATGCTGCAAGAGATGTGGATGATCAACCAAATTGCAGTTGAGGGGTTCCATGTAGAGGTGCAAGTGGCCTCTCAGAAAGCCAGAGGATGTCCCAGTAGGAGTATACTTATGGCTTTTAAATGCTCCAAATTTAAGGATATCACCCCAATTGAGTCTAACATACAGGGTTTGCAAATTTGTAAAGCAAACGAAAACAAAATGTGACCTGGTAGTGCTGTTTTGTAATATATATTGGAATCCCGTGTGTTCAGAGCTTCGTTTTTTCCTAGATAGCATAGCACAGTCTCTAGGGAAAATGAAAACATTATACGCAGGTGGTGAAATAATATTGGGAGGGGATCTGAACTCCCAATGCATTAAATTGTCAAAAGATGAACAAAAAACTAGGCGCAGAGTTACAGAGAATGGCCATCTGTGGGTGGAGTTTTTAAATGATTGGGATTTAAAAATGTCAAACGGTAATCTTCCAGGGGACACGACAGCAAAACCAACCAGAATTCAAGGTACATCAGTGTCAACCCTGGATTACCTGTTTTTGTGAAGCTGATTGTTTGAACAAAAAGCCACTTTGAATATCCGAGAAGGGGGAGGTAGTGATCACCTCTGGTTAGAGCTCTCTTTCCCAGAGATATTTTTGGAAACACAAGAGAGAGACAATCAAAGTTTTGACTGTAGGAAGGGAAGAGTGTGCCTCCTTAAATATAAAGTAGGCGGGGCTAAAACTCAATGGAAGGTTATCAGCCCTGCCTGAGCACATTCAATATGAGAATTGTTCCCCAACAGAATCTGCCCGCCGAGGGTAAACCGAGGTGGCCCCAAACAAGTTCATTGACATGCATACGATGAAGAAACAATGAAAAAGAAAAAAGAGCTGAATAGGAATCTAAGAGTGATTAAAAAAAAATAAGGAAAATAGAGGCCCCAAAAGCACAAGAAAGACTCCTGATTAAGAACTATAAAGATTGGTCATTGACCAAGAATATAGAAAGATATCTATGGGACGGGGAACATATGTTAGAGCTACTAGGGAAAAGGGACTCAAATGAGTTCTGGTCCGTCCTGCACCAATTGGTGGAAAATACAGTAAACCAGCAATGTAATCTTGTCCCGGAGAAAGAATGGATTAGCCACTTAAATTTGATTTTTGGGAAGCCCCAAAAAATTATATTCCAACACAACATACAAGAGAATTGGTGCCCAACATTCAATGAAACCTATATCGAAAAACTCATCTTGAAAGGGTAGACCTCGAAAGCGGCGGGCCCTAATGGCCTCACCTATCAGGTTTTGAAGAACAGCCCGGGATTATGGGCGAGATTGCTCAATTGGCTTTTCAAGGAGATTCTGGCTAGAAAACAACTGTTACCCTCCTGGAGAACTGCAACCATAATCCCATTGTTCAAGGGGGGTGATAGGACGGTAGCAGCAAACTACCGCTCTATCGCCCTCCTGGACATAGACAGCAACATGTTTATGAAAATACTGCTGGGAGAACTGGAGACTTGGGAAAGAGAAGGCAAGATTTTGTCAAAATGTCAAACAGGAATTAGGAGGGGCCTATCCTCCGCTCTGAATGGTATTGTGCTAAATTTGTTAAGTGAAAAAGCGCAGAAGAGTGGTGAAGAGCAATTGTATGTGGCATGGGTCGACTTCTCCAAGCCCTTTGATCAAGTGGACAGAGGAAGGCTTTGGCAGAAGCTATGGGCAAAGGGAATACCAGAAGGAATGTTAGGGATGCTCATAGAATTTCACAGAGAGAACAACATCAGAGTGCGCTTGGATGTGGAGGGCCATCTGTCTGAACCAGTTAGAGTGAATTGGGGAGTCAGACAGGGGTGTCTGGGGCCCCATTATTTTTTAATCCATACACAGCGGATATGGGGGACTATCTGTTGTTTTATGCATTGGCAAGTCCAGTGTTGAATGGGGTTAAACTACACTGGCTTGCCTATGCAGACGATGTGATAGTCCTGAACAGAACGGCCATTGGATTACAACGGTTGCTTAATAGTCTGTACTGCTATGCGAGTGAAAATTGTCTTTCCCTAAATCCAAACAAATAGAAAGTGCTGGCTTTCAGACAGGAAAATAAAAAAGTTGCATTCCTTCAATGGTCAATGGGGGGTGAAATAATAACAATGGTGGAAGAGTTGGTTTACCTTGGTTATAAAATATATGCCGTTCCGGCACTATGTAAAGCTGAGCATGACATTGCACTGAAAATAAAACCCCTTGCTACCCAGATGAAGAAAATACTTGAGATATGGAAGATTCTCAATGATCCTGGTGCTAAAATTTTACCAAGCCAAGGTAATTCCTGTTTTGCTCTACGGTTTGGAAGCAAAACCCCAGTTGTGGAAACCTCATGGCAAAAATGGAAAGGACTTTTGTGAAAACACGCTCTGGGGTTGCCAATGAGCCTCTCGATGGATAACCTTAGGTATGAATTAGGCCTGAGATCTCTAAAATCCCAGGCAGGGTGGAAATTTATATCATTACTACAATGGATCAATACAGTACAGGAAGACTCTCTGTATATAGATATAAAAGTCCATATGGAAATGGCTAAATCAAAACTTCTTGGTAATTTAAATCTCCTGGTGAAAGAATTACTGCTGAGTACTCATAAAGAGAGTACATTTGTACTGGAGGATCCAATGAAGGCAAAAAGAAAATGGGATGAAATGGATTGGATCCATACTATTGAAAAAATAAGATATGGGGCAAAATCTGAATCCCTTGCAAACAGTAGATCGGAAAATGGGTTTTTTGAGTATTTGATCAAGTTTCTTGATTGGAGAACCAGGAACACATTTTTAAGATTGAGGCTGAATGTTATTCATACTGGTGAAGTTTTGGCAAAAAGAGGAATGGGGGATTTAGCCATAAGTTATGTCATATCTGTAGAAATCCAGAAGCCCTATCCATCAAACATCTGCTGATGGTCTGTGAAGGTACAAGACATGCTAGACAGCACCTTTTTAGTAGATTTGTCCATGACACATCACACTATATGCAAGATTCACTGTGGGATAGATTGATTGATGGTCAGTCACACTGTATGACAATAGCGGTGATACAAATGTTTGAAAGATGTAAGATTGGGCTATAAGCTTAGGCTGAAGGTTGAGGTCATCCAATTAGGCAACCCTAGCATATTTCAGCCCAGTCTCATCAGTGTGACTTAGTTTAGAGGAGAAAGGGGAAAGAAATCTGATAAGAGGGATGTTCTATCTGGTGTTCTTGCATATAAGAAGGTGTAGTTTGCCATGGGAAAACGTTACATGGAAATCAACAGTGATGCGATAGTCCGTCTCGCTTCAACTCCCTCGAACTTCATACAAACAGTAACATTTATACCCAAAACTCGTCATTATTGACATGTAACACTCAAAAGTTAACATGCAATTCTATTGGTTGGGAAAAGGTAACTTTAATATAGGTACTATATCTATAAATGGTAACAGAGTAAGAGGATTGGATAAACACTATCAGGTGGGTGTCTAAGCCCTTCCTTCTAACATTACTCTAGTAAACATCACTGTGAGTATGACGTCTCATTGGTTTTACTATCTATAGGACCGCAGATTATTTGGTCCATTGTGATTGGGTTGGCTTCAACCCAATGCAAACATTTCCACTTTACTTAGCAGCATGCAGAAAGGTTAGCCAGGTGCAGGGTGCCCCAAGATTCACCCGGCCTCCCTTCGATCAAGCATTACTTTAGTGTCTATGTGTCAATTAGTTGGCTGTGGTCGGCCTCGAAACTGTGTCTTCTTGTCAGAAAAAGTTATATCATCTCTGTCTGGGCGACAGCCAGGCGTAGGTGTGAACCCGTGCCTCTTCTTGCTCGGATGTTCACGTGCTGGTCACACTGTGAATCTGCCTAGTTTCCTTCAATTTGTGCATTTAATTCTTGTTCGACTTGCCACCTGCCTGGGCGGCCTTATCTCGGCCTTCCTGAGATAGGCTGTTCTGTTCTTAAGTTTCGATTCTGCAAAGCTACTGTTCGCTCCTTCTATTGGTCTGACCTTGGCTCCCCAGGCACGCGTTGCTCTTGCTGAGTTTCGATTCAGCCATCTCTTCTCGGTTTAGCTGGAATACGAATCCTGTCCTGTTTGACCTTTAGTAACCTGAGTTAATTCTGCTTTTGTGTAAAGTGGACTTGCACTTGTATAGTGTGCTTCGTTGAGGTAGATATGTGTAGGTGGCGCTTGCCGCGGTCCACCTTCTACTTCTACTAAGCATAGCAAGCTGCACTGTTTCCTTAGCTTTCTTGCAGTGTCAAGCATATGTACAGGCGTTTAGCTGGTTGAATGACTTCATCCTGCTTTACAGCTTAAGTTTCTTTATGTTTCAACATCGTCTCTCCTTCTAGGTTCACAATATCCTTATTCATGGTGTTTCGTCTCTGTGTGTCATCTTTGGGTTGTCTTATCTTCTCCTATCTGCATGTCTGTCTGGGCTTTCGTGACGTCACCATTCGTCTTCAATTAAGGCCTTTTGAGTTTCTTCAAGGACAGTGTTTAAGCAACCTTCATTTCGTTTAATTTGCTGGAAGGGTTTTCTCAATGAATAACTTACTCTCCATGGTTGTCTGGTTATTGGTACTTCAACAGGTATTGTTCTTCTGATAGGCACTGAGCAGAGCCTACTGCGGCTCTCTGCTGGTTTATTTGCTCATCATACGTCACATATCTCGGTGTGAACGTTCCTGGTACTTCGAAATGGGCGGGTGGAGTGCAGGCTTTATTTGGGACCTCCTCTTCATTTGGAAATGTGATTTATATGTTTTATGCAGGTTCTTATTGTATGGTTTTCTCAATTTTAACTTAATTGCTTAATGATTTGTTTTGTTATATGTGAAGTATGGAAATGTGATTTAGATAGGATTGTAAAAGGTTAATTTTAACCATATACAATAAAAAAAAAGGTTTAAAAAATCAGCGAGTACAGGGGCAAGAGAGTCAATGTTATCCTTGATGGTCCTAGATGAGCAAGGGGAAACCTGTTTAGAAGAGACATTTATGGAGTGGACAACTATGGTAAACTCTTCAGGTGTGACAGAGGAGGGTGGGGGATCCAAGGGAGGTAAGGGGGTATGGGATGGGTTGTGATGGTGTGTAGCAAAGGTGAACAGGTTGTCTTCAGTTTTGGTGGTGAAGTGTGTGGCCAGTGCGGAGAAGGGGAGGAGGAGACTACGGAAGAGTTGGCTAGTTCCCTGCAGATCTTGAAACATTCAGCCGTGTTGTTGGTGCACCAGAAACCTGTGCCTGTATGTGGGCTCTTTTCTTGGCGCTGGTGGACCATCTATATTGCCTTTGGAGCAGGCAAGCTTCTCAGAGGATGAGCCTGAGGTTTGCCACTTCCGTTCTGCCACCCTGCACTTTTGTTTCACAGCCGCAAGTTCTGAGTCATACCAGGTGTTACACTTCGAGGCAAGTTTCAGGCAGTTCCTCATGACTGGGTCAAAAACGTCAAGAGTATTGATGATGGAAAGGTGGAGGTTGCTGAGGGCAGAGTCAGATAGAGGTGGGTCAGGGGAATGAAGGTGGAAGCAAAGGCAGCAGCTGACACTCGCTTCATTGGGCGGATGTTCCCAAACAGGTTTGCAGAGCTTTTGGGGGCGGTCAGAGGGCCAAAGGGACCCAGGTGGGAGGAGTGGAGAGAAGGGTCTGACCAGGAGAGAGGGGGATGACTGGTGGGGGGGTGGACAGAGAGGTCAGAGTGTATGAGGGCATCCAGAGTGTGTCCATCTGAGTGGGTAGGCCCAGAAGGGAGAATAGAGAGGGAAGGTGAGGTGCACAGTTCATGGAAGAGAATGGAAGCAGAGCCAGGGGGTCCAGTTGGATGTTGAAATTACCCAGGAGAAGAAGGTGGATGAAAGTAAGGAAGAGCAGAAATCAGCCGGTTCAGAGAGGAACAGAGTGGTGGCGCCTGGGGGCAGGTAAATGGTAGCAATAGTCAGGGTGGAGATGGGATAGATGCCCGACTTGCAAACCAGGCTTTCAAAGGAAGAGTAGAGCTGGGTGGGTAAAATGGAAGCAGGAACACACTAATGGAAGATTAAGGGAACCCCCTCCAACCTCTGCCAGTGCGGTTAGGTCGAGGCTTGGGGGATGATCTTGAAGCAGTCAGGGAGGAGGGCAGTGACTGAGCTGGCTTTGAACAATGTCTCGGTAAGAGCAAGAATGTTGAGGTCAATGTCTTCTTTGAGGAGGCAGATGTCAGTTGAGTGTTTGTTGGCTGAGCAGGCGTTAAGAGTCGCCAGGTGGCAGAGGTCTGTGCCTTTGAAGATTTTCTGAGGTGGGGTACAGGGGCATGGTACACCAATCAGAAGAGGGAGAGATAGAGAGAGTAGAAGGGGGAGATGCAGAAGGAAGGAAGCCAATGAGAGAAGGCTGAATCCGGTCAAAGTGACAGAGGTTGGGTTGTGGACCCTGAACCAGGATAGTGCCTGTGTGATCGACATTAATGAAGCAAAGTGAGGATGAGAAGCCGGCTAAGAGAACTTCCCACTTGGTGCCACCGTTAATGGTAGAGGATGTGGAAGGAGAGTGTGAAGATGAGGGAGGCGTCCATAGATCTGGAGAGGGTACATAAAAGAGGATATCAGTGAAAACCTCTCTAGAGGCAGCGCTGACGTAGTTATCTGCAATGGGAAGTCAAGGGTTTGCACTAACAATGTCCCTTTTGTGCTTTTTCCTACCGGACTTCGTGAGACAACGGGGCAGGGGGTCGGTGATAGTGTAGCAGTTAGAGACAATAGGAGAGATGGAAGGAGCCATAGGGGCAGCAGAGGTTAGTTGAGGAATGAAACAAGAGTGGCTGCACAGCACAGTTCTAGATAAACTCACCAGGTGGCACAAAGCAATGCAAACCAGAAAGGATAGAATTTCAACAGACAAGAGGGTCATACAAGAAAGGAAAAAAAGAAAAATGTAAACGGACCTAAAATCGTTTTTTAAAAAGAAAGCACAAATGCAGTGAGGGAAGATGTAGGTTAGTTGCGTGCCAAAGCACAGTAGAAGGTTCAGAAGAGCTTAGTGGAAGAGTTCAGCCATCCATAACTCACTTGCAGATCTGCAGGGAGCATAGTTGTCCAAGGATGCAATAACATGGGGAAGTAGCACTTATTCTGGAGGCCGAGACACAGTTTGAGGAGGGGTAGGAGTGCCTCCAGACCCTGAAAGGCACAGAGGGGGGCCTTACAATTGAGCCATGGGAAGCAGACCGGCGTCACCTACCAACTCGCCTGATTGGGCTTTTTAAGGAAGAGGGGCCCGATCACAGCAGGGCCTTCCATCCCAATGCAGACACTCCAGTGCCTACAAATCCAGCTGCAGCTATGCAGGAGAGGATGGCCCTCAACTCAAGCCAATGGATGGTATAATGCACACAGCAGCAGTGCAACTGCATTCATTTAAGCCTATTGCTAGGTCTTGTTTCTCCCTGCCTTGACCCTGCATGAATTCTTGCTCGATAGAATGCCTGGTGGAATGTATGCTTGTGGAATCTTGTGGTGCGAGTGCCCTGTATGTTGCATGAATGTCAGTTTGAGTGAAGCAGCTTGTGAGAGTGGAGGCCAGTGGATGTCTCTCCTAGATCTTCCCACTTACTTACACTTGGATTTACCTGTTGTATATATCTTTTCACCTGGAACTTAGTAAAGAAGTTCTCTTCCACACCTGGGTGTTCAGACTTTCCATTTCACACCGTAACACCCATCTCCTGCTTTCTTTGGCATTGCACAAGATTGTATTGTTATTTTAAATAATCCCCTTCATTGTTGCTGAACCAGTCTCAAGTTTTCAAAAGGAGTCCATTGCAGGTCGCAGCCTCATTGATTTTCTTTTTTTTATTCACCTTTCAGTGTTGCAGCCGGTAATATAGGAATCTATCTTGCTCCTACAACTGATATTCGTGCTTGCATTCCAAAAAAGGACTTACACTTCCTGAACTGATCTGTGATGCAGTAGCCCCAGTTCTATCTCCAGCCCTGAAATGGCCCCCTACTCACCACTGGTGCAAAGTCTGGGTTGCTGTGTATCAGGGTAAGTGGCGTTGGAAACATAGCTAAACTCTTACGCATGGCCACAACATCCCTTGAGGGTGGTCTTGGTTACCAGATTCATATAGATTGATTGCAGTCTCAGGGGCCTGAGAAGCCAAAGGATTCTCAACAATGGTATACCTCCAACTGCTGTCAATTGCCCACCACTGTTTGAATCCATCTGGCACCACTCCCTCAATATACATAGCTGCACTGCCTCATAGTACACCTGGAAGTAGTCCCCCTTTACCAGTCTCTGCTGTTGTGACTGAGCTCGCTAGCTACTCCCTCCACCCCCTATACAATGATGCAACTTCCTTCTGTAGAGCCCGAAGTACACCTTTAGGGACTCTCACCAGGAGAGTCTGGAAGAGATAGAACAATTGTGGGAGCACATTCATTTTTATGACATTAATACACCCAAACCAAGAGATAGTTTGCTCCATCTCTTAAGGTCTTCTTTTATTTGTGCCCACAGTTGGAGGCATACAATCTTTACCTAGACTGGCCATCAACTGTACCCCCAAATATTTAATACTGTTCTTCACCCACCGAAATGTGAGCATGGCTTGCAATTGGGGAGGTGGGGGGGGGGCCTCCGGCGATGTGGTCAAATTCAGGATCTCAGATTTACCAGGATAAATCCTAAAGCCAACCCATATTTCACCAATTCACTGTAAACAGATCCTAATGAGGAGACCAGGTTACATATGGAGAGAATGATGTAGTCCGCGAACAATGCCACTTTGTACTCTACTGCACCAGATTGTATTGCTTCCATGTCCGGACAGGCCCTAATCCTCCTCATAAACAGCTCCATTACCATCGCAAACAGAAGGGGTGACTGGGCAGCTTTGCCCGATACCTTGACTGATACCAATGGCCAATGCAAATGGAGCTGAAAGAAGCCCATGTGCCCTTATTCTGGCCATAGGTTTGTTGTAGATAGCACATATCCACCTAATCAGGGTCAGAGTTATTCTCATTCCCCGAGGTACCTCTCTAGCACTGTTGAAAGCCAACTCAGTGATAAAATTGGGATCATTTTCTATTTTGAGCACCAACTGCCACCTTGTCTCTGCTGGCACCCACTCTTAAACACTAGACATTCGCTCCCCCCCCCCACCTCCCCCCTCCCTCCTATGAGAACATACAGCTATTTAGACAAATCCTACAGCTTGCCTTGCTCTAACAGGACCCAATGTTTGGAACTCACCATGGATACTCCATCTCAACGGTGACCCAGGCAGGAGCCCCCACAGTCATGTAGTCATTTGGTAGTAAACTCCATTGTGACCACTCAATGGCATTGCCAGGTTATCCAAACCAATTCTAAATCCCTCACTTGTATGTGCCATTCTGGGTCATCCTCTTCAGGACCCTCCAGAAACTCATGTGGTGGTTCTGGAGCTCAGATCCCTCTGTCGTTCTTCAGGTGGAGTTATGTAAAGCATTCCGCATCCATCATCTAGATTCCTGACTAGATGTTGCTAGTTCTTCCATTCAAATAAAATACCCATCAGTACCCGACCCGGTCTCTCATCAGCCTCTTCATGATCGGCTTAAACACTCCTCAGCAGCATGGTGTTAGAGAAGTCCTCGAACAGCTGGATCTGCGAGACTCTAAAGTTAATCCACCCTCTTGATCTAGACACATGGAGCATTTTCTCCTTCAGCATATAGGAGTGTGGTTTGAATAGGAGATGTCTTGGTTTTGACTTGTGCAGGGAAGATGTGAACAGGCCTTCTCTGTGTGCTATCCAATTTGAGCCAGTCCAATGTCTTCCAGGCAAAGTAATGCAAACAGTTCCCACAACAGGTCATTGAGGCCTTCTCCCTCTAGCCCCCTCCTGCAAGAACTTAATCCTTATATTGTTCCACCTCAACCGTTTTTCCATAACTTCACATTTCTCATCAAGATCCATCACTTTCCAGCAGAGCTCCACAATCTCAGACACGTATTTAAGAAGTTTGCGTAGATATTATCATGAGCAACCGTTCCACTTCGAGCACTAAGTCTCCCAGCACATCCAAAGCTCGTTTTTGTTTTGAATCCTTCCACACTCTTCACAACTCATTCCCAAAGGTACTCAATTTCGCAGGACAGGTGATCTTGTAGAGTCTGCAGGTATGCAGCCAGGCCATTTTTATTGAAAGCGACTGAGATACCATCACTCTAGCAGTGTTCTTGTAGTGCTCGATCCATAGCCATGTCTGGAGTGCCTCAGCCCTAGACTCCGTTCAAAAATCTGTCTTTGCTTCCCTTTTGCACCTTATGTGGAGTTTTAGCTGCTTTTTTCATCTGTGTTCCCTGGCACGTAACAATACTCTAGCTGGGGGTTGGAGGAAGGTGGGGTTTATACCTGGTGAGGGGCCCTTACCTTGTGGTCTTTAGAGAAGGTTGGAGCAGCCCTTAACCAGCATTTGGTAAAATTCATCCAGATTTTGCCACTCCCCACCCCCACCCTCACACCACACAGCTTTAGCACCTATTTTATCTCCCTGGCTGTCCGATCGGTCCGATCTGAGATGGTTTAACCTTTGCCCACCAGATCAGTGTTATCCTGCTTCCACAGTACACTTGGTCACACTGCCCTATGAAGCTATTGCAGTTATTCCTAGTAATCCACCACCATCTTACTGACAGTTCAGGCTGCCCCTGCTCGAACACAGGGGTTCCCCCAACCTCTACACCCCACCACTCCTGCAGTAGAGGCTCGCATCCCCCAGTTGTCCACCACCAACTGCCAATCTTCTCTCACCTGTGTTCCAGCATCACGTGGCATGTCACGGGACAGGCAGCTGCCCCCTTCCCAGCAGCAACTTGCGATGCATCGCAGGGCAGGAGCCCGCCACTCCCATCAGCGCTCACTCCCTTCACCACCACATCAGGGAGGGACCATCCACCTCCAGCTAGAGACCCCATGTGCACAGCTCTGGAGAGAGCACCCCGTTACAGGATCTGCACAGACAGACCTACTCACCAGCCCCTCCCAGACTGCTCCTGCCACAGCCACAAACCTTCACACGGCACAATCCTCATAGCAGCCCCCCAGCAAAATGGCAGTGCTCATCATTCCCAGCATCTCAAGGATGCATTGGTCCTCACCCTTCCGCTCCAACACTCTTCAGCCCACACCCACAAGTCACATGGTGCTGGGGGCCAGACCCAACTTTTCTCCACCTCACATAACCACAGGACCATACAGTCAGCATGCACTCCACTGAGGGCCATCCAGCCCATTGCGGCTCCTCCCTTACCATTTGTACTCTTGTTTGGGAGAAAAAGGTTTATGCCTGAATTACACACTCCGCAGTCTTCTCTCCAGACAAATACTGTTCGCAATGCTGAGTGAATCACTCGAGGTGGAAGCTGCTTAGGCTACACCCAACACCACCCTCGAGGCAGGAGATTTGGTCCAGCAGAAGATGAACACAAGCCTCTATTTGGCTCTTCCTACAGTAATCAGACTGAAAGGTTCCAGAACAGCTGTCCTACCCACAATACCACCTACAGAGCCACACTTGACTAACACCTCAATTCAGGAACATACAGAGGCACTGCCCATTTGGAAACAGAAAGCCTCCTTGGTTTCTAAAGCTATGAAGGAATTTTTGTGGGACAGATGTTTCCAAGTGTACTTTACTCTGTTGTGGTTGAGTAACATGTTTCATTTTATAGACTGCAGGACATTTGACCATGGTTGCCACTCCACCTGTAAGCAAAGCGGCAGTTCTAAAGCCTTTAAGTTCTGCACACATTCAAGGAGAGCGATTACAGAGCCAGGAACTCCAGTCTCGATACAGTGTGTCCTCTAACCATGGGTTATGTCTGGATACCCTAGTTTAAACCATTCCATGGATCAGCCAAGCAGCTACAAGTTCATACTTTGTGATTGATGAATCCAGATCGTTTGCACCCAGTAACTCTGTGTTTTGTACATATAGAGAACTGTCAAGAACTATGCTCCGGTTATTTGCACAGAATGCTTGGTTTGATGCTTTTGATGTGGGGGACCTCCATGATATGGGGTTGCATGCGTTTTGTGAGAGATTACAATGCCTTTTGCCAAACAAGAGCCCATTCTCTGGCCCAAATACACTTTCTGGGAACACTGCAGTACCATTCCAAACTGATAGTCCTGAATTCCAAGAATTTCCCATATGTTTCACTAAAGCCATACTGAAGCCATACCAAGTAGAGGATTACAAAATGGAAGTTCCCTCCAGAGACAGATGGTGCACAGCACATGTCTGTTGCATATTAGTGATTTTTTAAGAGTTCATCAACTCATGTTTGATCATGACTGATCAAACATGGTTGAAAACTGTCTCTTGGGTCTAAATTAGATCAGCAAGTATGGCAAAACAAAGGTGTTCACATGTTGGGCATGGCATCTAGATTCTCATATTTGATGCATTTCTTAAAATACATGCAGTTTCAGACGACATGCAGTAATGCTAACCTGAGTTTATACCTTGAGTGGAAGAGGGTAGGTGAGGGCATCATATAGAAGGGAAAAGAATGCAATGGCATAAAAGCATATTACCCATGGGTCAGGGTGGGCTGTATAAGTGAACTAATGCAATAACATGAAAACCAGGAGAGGTTTGGGTCCATATTGTGCATGGACCACAACACTCCGACTCAATCCATATGCAAACTGGCAGAGAATGCTTTCATAGTCTCACCTGAATGAGGCAATACAATCCCGAGATATATTTATAAAAACATGAATTTGACAGCTATCCTGCAGACAACTGCTATTCTGCAGCACACTCATAACTAGCAGGTCAGGTCAACTACCTGCAAAACCTCGGATCCCATACCTCACAAGGAGGCGCATGCATCTGTAGCAGGTAAAACTTACTTTGTCATAAGCAAGAAAGCAAATTCTACAGACTGAAAGGGAGGCTGTGCAGCAGGGATTCCATGCATCATATTCTAATGATCAAGCGCTAGAGCAGGGCTATACATTAAGTGATGTCATTACAGATGTATTGGATTGGTTCAGAATGACCTGTCTGTTTTAGAAGCAACCAATGAACAGTAAGTCTTCGTGGTAATGGACACCGAGAAGAGAATTTCCAAATTGGTATGAGATTGGATGGCCAGAACAAATAGATTCACTTACTTGTCAACAGTCGCAATATGCCACACAATGTCAGGTACTACATTCCTTTTAAATAGCATGCTCAAAAATGTTTTATCAGCTGCATGGGTAACATCAAGTGTCCACTTGGATGTTGCATGGCATTTTAAATATACTCCTTCAAACCTGTGGTTTGTCAGTAACTACATTCCTGGGGAAGGAGCACTTTATTGAGAACACTTGTGTTGTCATGCCATACTCTCACCTGTGTTTCACTTTAAAGTCCTGAATTAACACTACTCATTATGTGATTGCAAGTGTTTTACACGAATAGCGTGCAAGTAAATTCCTGTGAAAACAGCATTGCATGCACTCTCCATGGTACACCTATTACAACTTTCCAATCGGGTACACAGTTTATCAAATGGTTCTCATTTTGTGCATTTCAATGCCTTATGCCATCACATTGAAGTTGGGGTACCTACCCTCATCACCAAGCTCACACATTAAACATTGTGGGCTTATTCTCAGTCCACCTATGCAATCAGTTCCTACACTGGGCAAACCTCAATTTAAAGCCTTTACAATTTCCAAAACAAAGCCTGTATTTGGCACATATGCATTCTTATTAAAGTGTGAACCAATGAGGAGTCTTATCTCGAAGCACACTGCAAAGCGGTTAAGCAGATTGCATCACAACTTTGATTTTATTTAATGAAAAATGCACTGCTTGTGAGCTCATCAATTGCTCTTGAAATTACACCAGGTGAAGTCTCCCTGCTTGCTCCAGATGCCTTCGAACCCTGATCTTGCTTCCCATCAACTTTCTACCGAGGCCCTGCAAAGAGGTCTGCCTCGATGTGCAGCCCTAAGACTACTGCTGCCTGGAGAGCCTGCTCCCCCACCCATTGGCTGGATTGGCATTCATCTACCAATCCCCGCAACGAGGCCCCGTCTGCCTCCGTCCGTCACCAGAACACTGCCAACCCCCCCCCGACCACCTCCCTGGTCCCCCATGATGTTCATTGTTGCCCCTCACTGCCTCTCTGGTCCCCTGTGATGGTGACAGTTTTCCCCCAAGCCCCCTCCTTGATCCCCATGATGGTGAATGTTTGCCCCCCACCCCTTCCTTGGTCCCCCATGAGGTTATTGTTGACCCCCACTGCCTCCATGGTCCACCGTGATGGTCACTATGGCCCCCACTCCCTCCCTGGTCCCCTGGGATGTCGCTGTGGCCCCCAACCCTGATCGCCCATGATGTTAATTGGGCCCCCCAACCCCTTCTGGTCCCTCTTTATGTCACCCCCCCACCCCCCGCCTTGCCAGCTCTCTTCTTTCCCGCTTTCCCCCCAACCCCTCTACATCTATTCACTGCAGGAATCGTCTTGATTCACTATGGTTTCACCAACGCTTGGATTTAACTTTATGGACACACTGACTTGGTGCTGCACCTTCTCAAATCTCATGCTGGACCTCCCCTGGATCTCATACTCAGGGTGGCCCTGAATCATGCGGTGCCCTTCGTCGTCTTGATTCCTTGCCTACATTCTTTGTTGCCCATGTGTTTTACTGACCTCTGCAACTGTATTCGCTCTACCCTCTGCTTCTCTGCTCTTTTTCACTGTTTATTCTCTCTCCTCCTGTCCTCTTACATTTGTCTTTGCACTTAATCTATCAGAATTGTCCCTGGACCCAGTATGATAGCAACAAATGTTAGTCGTCTCCTCCCCTCCAGCACTATCTGAAATGTCATCAGGCCTAGTACGATAGTCTCTTGTTTAGTTACTCTCCCTCCTTTGTCCTCCTCTCTCCCTCACCTCTTATAAATTCCAGCTCTACCAGAGATGTCACCAGGCCGAGTACAATAGTTAATTTCACATTCTTGTTAATTTATTTTGAAATATTTTTATTGAGATTTTGAACAAGCATACATAATGAGTAATTATAGCGTTACTAGTTTTTATCAAAGGAAAAAGAAGGGGGAGGGGAAGAGGGGGGGGGGAGCATATAACAATTAACAGAACTTAAACCAACAACAGCAAGTTCGTCACAGTCTTATGTCTGCTGCCAGAGCTGATCTGGCGGGGAGCGGTGCGACGCACAGTCCACTGCAAGGGGGTGTTGGGTTTCCCCAGGGAGAGCAGATCCGATTAACTTGAGGTTTTGGAATCAAACTTGTGTCTCGGGTTTATAGGTAAGATGGTTCTCGTTCAAGGAGGTTTGTCGTCAGACAGATGAAACATGTCCCACAATCAGAGATTTCCAGGCTTCATAGGTCATGACTGGGCCCTCCCCAGTCTTGATGATTCCTTCCCCCCCCCGTAGTATGGTTTCTGCTTCCGACCAGCGTCCAGATCCTTCGGCCCCCACTACACCAAATGGTTGGTCAGGGATTTCCAGGTCATAGCCATTGCTCTTTTGGCCAGCATGCAGGCCATATCCATAAATTTGACGATGTGCCTGAGTTCGCTTATCCTTGCGTAGGATCCCAGCAAACATTCCTTCGGTTCCCATCTATAGCGGGTCAAGCTTGCACGTCTGTACGCCTGTTCGATCTTTGCCCAAAAATGATGAATCTTTGGGCAGCACCAAAACATATGTGCCATCCCTGTGTCTGCCGAGTTGCATCAGGAGTGCGGGGATCTGCTAAATTTGGTGATTCTGCTAGGGGTCATGTAAGTTCTATGGAGAACGTTCAGTTGGATTAATCTAAATCTTGCGTTCCTTGATACCTCTCTGGGAAACTCCCCCATTCCCTTTTGTAAAGCCTATCCCCAAGTCGGTTTCCCATGAGTTCTTCAGTGTGTCGCTCATGGGGTTAGGTCTGTCCGTGATCTGGGCATATATCCTGGAGGTGGGCTGCCAGCTGTCTCCAAGGTTGTGCAGTAGGGTCAGTGTCGTGTTCGCTTCCGGTTCCTCTGGCCACTCACTCCATTTTTGCTTTGCGACTTCTCTAAATTTCCGGTAACTGAGGTATTGGCCTTTGTTGGTTTCTAGGGAGTTAAACTCTCGAAAGGAATTTCCGTCATACATATCTCCCCAAGTATAGATACCGTGTCTTTCCCATAACCTTGCGCTAGTTCATCTCTGCTGGAGCAGGCGTCAGCGGTCATCAACGTTTCTGGGGAGTATGGATTCTCAGTCCTCTGTAGCTTCAGTGCTCTGGCCCATATTTTGCAGCCCAGCTGAACCAGCAGGGGAACTTTCGGTGAATGCTTCCATCGGACCCAAAAGATCTCTTAGCCGGACCAGGGCTATTCCATTCCTGTTGTTCATGGCCTATAATAATGTCAGTGTATTTTTCCTTGTTCCCTCCCTTGCCTTGAAGCACTTTGAAACACATTGTGCATAGGCTCTATATAAATAAACTATAATCTCTCCGGGCATGTTAGGATATAATGCCAGGGGGGCCAGTCAAGCCTTCTGAGACAGTTCCCAGCTAACCAGCATAAACTCTGCTTTCACTGCAGTCACCATTTTCTACAGCACCGAAAAAGGGCCTAGAAGTGAACACATGTATTAGAACATGGATATTCTACTGTGCTAAATACTGAAATGAGAGCCTACTGCATCCAGTGGCTTGATGCTGATCTTGGCTTTGAGCTCATTCTCAATTTGAACATTTATTAGGAATAGGGGGTGAGCTAATTTCACCAACAAAGCAAATCATAAAGAATCTTCCTGGAATCCACTTCCACCCATTCCACGTAATCAGCATTTACGATTCCACCACCCCTGAAATTACCACTTTGTGAGGAGTATGGCATTTCATTCCCATGTTTGTTTTGTGTAGTACAAACCGAAACTTCTCACGGTTCTTCATTTGATCATGCAGCAATAAGCACAACATTGTGCAGGTTTTTCCCAACCCGTGCTAGTTTTGTGTAGTGCCACCAGAAACGCACAAAATTCATGATCGGTTCAGACAGCACCACAATAAAACTTCATGCAAGTCTTTTTTCTATCCATCCCAGGTCCGCACAGCAGCACTAGCAACTTTGTGGTGCTCATTTCTAATATGTAGGGGTGGCAGATTGGGGCAAAATCTTAGATGTCACTTCCGCAGCTGGCCGAGCAGAATTTAACAATTTCATCCAGCACCAATTAGGAACAAAAACATCGTCAAAGCCATTGCCAGATGCATGGTTACTTCTCGCCAGGTGGAGGGAGAGGCAGTCACAACAGTTGCTTCTTGCAAGATTGATTCAAACCATCAGCACAGACACGCGTGTGTAAACCAGAGATGTGTTTTCCTCAACTGTTACCATAGACATCCAGCCAGCTACCAAGGCTTTACATGGTAATATGTCTGGTGACAAATTGAAATCAAGGCGAAAAAGAATATCCTGATGGCAATTGCAGAACAATGTGGAACCAAAGCCCAGTTCACAATGCCCAATTTCAAGCTATACATAGGATCACACGTTTCCCCTCTAAATCTTCACCAGTTTACCTGGTTTAAATACATGGTGTGACCCCTAGCAAGGGTGCCCATCGAAAGCAGAGGCGATCCCATTAGCTTACAGAAAAAGGAACTCCAGGGCATCCTAAGCACTTTTGGGGCCCTGGGGCCCCGACTTCTTTGCCCCCCTCCACCAAACCAAAGAAATTAAGTGATCAAGAATATCTGAAAATCACAACCCATAGGTTATGCTACCTCACAGCATTAAAAATAAGGATGTTTACTCCCTTTAAGTCCCTTTACCCTCTTCATTCTTGCTCTGAGACTGATAAACAAGTAGCATTTGAAGGCCAACATTATCAGTCTACGAAGAGGTTACTTCTGTTCTGCATAGATACAGGAGACTTTATATCAATAGAATCCAGGAAGGTAAGCAGCCTGTAGCATTAATGCAGGACCGTATGTAAAAGGAACATGTAACCCAGAACAGGCAGAGATCTCACATTTGCTGCCTCACAGAATGCAAACGTGCTAAAGCATGGATAGAGGAGACCAATTGGTAGGAGGGAGAAAGCTACATGTACCATAGCATGGATAGTGGATGCAGATTAGAAGCTACCAGGAAGGTGTCTGTATCAGACAGACTGAGATTATAAGTGGGACATAGTTTTCAAATAGGGTTGCCATTAGAGATAAAAGGAACACGTGCCTGTGGTGTGCAATATTATCAATGCTCACTATTATGGTGGAAGCAACACTATAGCCAGTGAAACCATGAGTGAGGCTTTTTCTGAAGATCATACCCTCAGAAGGAAATCACTCTGAATGGGTGACAAGAATTAGGAACTGACACTTTTGAGAGGTTAGGTAATACAAGATTAAATGTGATGCCCAGGATCACACATTGGTTAAGGGGTGAAGCTGGGATGTGTGCCAACTCTGCCATTTCCGCATTTGAACACCTTTGTTACCAGTTCTTACCATGAACTAAAATAATCTCATTGTATAAAACTGACTTGGAAAATACACACAGCACATTACCAAACATGACCATTTTTAAAAACAAAATATTATAGAAGGGTGTAACACAGAATGATTCTAGCTTCATTCTCTTCATCATCAATAGACGTATATAAATACCAGCATACTAAACAGTGTGATTTAACAGATTTAATCTGGGTTGGTCTTTTGTATTTTAAAGCTTTACTTACTTCCAAAACACTGACTTGTCAAATTGTCGTCATTTATAAACATGCAGAAAAACCTTTGGCTTTTACAAAAATGCAAAGCGTTTTTTTGTGTCAAACGAGCAGACTTTAAAATATGCTTGCCCGAGCCCTTCACCATCTGGTCTGCTCCCTTCTACCACCCCTTCCACTCAAAAGGCCTACATAAGAAGAAAGATCAAGTAATGGGCTAAACGATGCCACCACCATGCGAGGAAGCAAACTTCACAGAAGACAGTACAATAATGTACGAGATATAAGATGATTGCCCAGGATCACTGGATTGTCTGCTGGCAAAGCCAGGATACAAGCATGAATGCTTTGCTTCCAAATTCTGATACTCAATCTCTTGGACTAAAAGTTTATGCTCATCGTTGGAGGCGATTGCCTAGGTTTTACACACCCCATCTGAGCACACCAATTTCTAGACCATAAGGATGACATGTTCATTTTTATAGCAACCCCTACCTGGTGCAGGCAGATTGCTGATAATAGCACCTGTTGTGCTGCAAGATCAAGTACATATGCAGGCAGGTTTATAAACTTCTGAACTAGGAAAGGCTCAGCCAGCCTTACAGAAATGTGCTATTCTAATCTTGCATAGGAACACATCATTGCAATGAGTGCTTAACACACTGAGCTAACTTCTGAACGATTGTGGCACTCAGTTTACCAGTATGCATTTCAAATGTGGCTATTGCACATGATCAACATAATTCCCACAGCAAGGAAAGAATGCTACAGGAGTTGTGCCAGAAGGAAGACACAAACTATATATACCACAGTGAACACAGAAAGCATTGCATAATGAATTGAGGTAAAATGAACTTTCCAAAACAGGCAATAGGTTTAGAGCCTCAGCAGCATGCAATACAATATCCTTGTGTGTGCTAGTTAAGACTGGTGAACAAAGGAATCTTTCTTCTTTAGATCAGGCAGACTTGTGGGGCCCCCTCCAAGGTGGGGGCCCTGCGTTGTGCAAGTGCCCCTTTTGCCCTCGCATAAAAAGTCCCTGGAACTCAATTTGTTTTCATCACTGTGTTTTGGGAAGCCTCAAGCTAAGACTGACAGCGTATCCCAAGTCCAGAGAACCCGAGATCTGCTTCTAATGAACTGAAATTGAACCACATTGTACCTCAAAGCCGCACTACGCACACATCACACTGGAAGAGTCGACTTTACATATGGTAGGCAAAAAGGGGCTCGTATTGATGTACCTTCAAGACCACCAGTTTAAACTTTATACGATCTACACATGCACTGAAATAGCTTAATAATTGGGCCAGAAAACCAAAGTATACGTTGTTCTGGATGCATATTAGAAATGGATTTTCCAAAACATTGCCTTTATATATTGATGTCATGACCGAAGGGAGGAAGTCATCTGAAAGCATACATATATGTTTAGCACCTACACATACTTTTAGGTACACACATGATTGTATATATGGTCACTACTTCTGAAACAATTGTTCAAATGTCATGCTTTGTTTTTGCCAGTATTATAGGCAGCTTGCATGCAGAATATAGCTCTTAAAGGGTGCATAGGGCTTTATAGGTGAATTATTTTCATTTTTGCCACAATGCACACTTCCTGGACAATTTCAGCTCTCATTGGGAGGGGGCATGACTGGTTGGGACCTCATCCACTCAACAACTGAAAGCAATGAGTTTAAAACATATGTACAGACTACATAAGGGGCATGTCATACAGTGGTGTACAAACATTGCTATTAGAATGAAGGCCCACGTTGAACTAATAAAGTTTAAGTAAACCATAACGTGGGTAATCTGGAAAACAAAAACACACCAGCAACCTTTACCAATTCTATCTTCACCTGCTAGACAAAGGAACTGCTTCCTGAGCAGGGCAGAAGGCTACAGTTGGCCTGTCCTGCCAGAGATTTCTCAGACCGCAGACATTGGGTTTTAAAAGTTTAAGTTGTCATTACCAACTGCCCTTTTTATCCTACACAGCACGAAGGTGAAGTTACAGAAACCCAATGTAGAGTACTGAAATTCATGCTCTTCCATTTATGTCAAGCTCTGGACTTGGAACCCAGTTCTCCCCGAAATTTCACATGGTATCCTCCACCCTCCCACCTTTAGCCTGCTGCCATTTCATATTTTTCCTCCTCCAAAAGGCACAAACCCCACACAGCGGAAAGAAAAGGGCAGCTTCTTCCATTTCTGAAAAGCCCCTCTGCTGCAAAGTACCATGGGTGATATAGCTACAGTTTCGGGAGAAAGTTCACTCCTTCAAATATTTGATCTACTGAAAAAATAACTACAAGATCCCTCCCAAGAATCAATGCTTCATGCCTACTTAGTTTCATACCTGTTCCAATTCCAGCCAACAGTTTTCACTGTACCTTTGAGCCAAAATTAGGCTTTTTCCTCTAAAAAGCATGAGGACTAGGCTGAGACCACCACACTGATACAACTAGGCCAGGAGAGAAACAGTAAGTAGTCTTGTTCTGCCAGCGCAACCCGCATCTTGAGTCAGGAGAGGAAGATAGTTGTTAGTAGATTGGCAGGAGGAAACGATTTACCATGCAGCAGTTTGTTTTTCTTACAAATGTACAATGTCTCTTCGTTGAGGATGCGTTATGAGGTGGCATTTATAAGGATCCTGTTTCTAGGTGCAACAAGAAAAGGAGGGGGGAACAAAGGGTGGACAAAAGATCCATCTTACTAGGCCTCGTCTCATTCAGATCACGCAAGTGCAGGGAAGAGGGAAGGGGAGGAGTGCCAGGGGGTGGGGAAGGGCAGTTAACTCACAAGTGCAGCCAGCGAGTGGCTCATTAAGTGCAGAGAGAAGGGACCATGGGGTTGCAGATAGACCCTTAAGTGCTTGGCAGCCCAGATGCAGTGCAAGTGGACATGCAGGAGCCTGGGCCAGAGATCAGAGGGTGACCATTGTGCAGAGTGGACATGTGCATCAGCAGGGAAGAGCAGAGGTCTCGCAGTCCTGTTCTTGTATAAGTTATAGCAAGAGTAAGAGCGGAGGCAGGAAGATTTAGAAAGGCTGTTGCAATAGTCCAGCCTAGAGAAGACAGGAGCTCTGGAGACAGTGAGCTTCTGGGAAAGAGAAATTTGTGTAAACCCGTCTTTAATTTGGGAGTTTGTTTAGACCAGTCACAATAAATTGAAAGCGTATGTATGTGGTGTTGGGCAACATCCCAAAAAAGAAAAGTGAGGTATTGTGGTGCATGGGGGAGTTTTGTGTGTTTACATGCCTGGAAGGTATTTTATGCCTTTCGTATGTTGTGTGCACTCCATAGGCGTTTGTTTTTCCACCTGTTTATTGTCATGTCTATCACAGGCAGGCATCGTAAGTTTTCGGTATGGAGTGCGAGTACAACATTAGGCTATTGGTTTCTCCCAATCTACAGGGGGAGCCAGGGCATCCCTGAGGAGATTTGGTAAATTTCTCTGTCAGCGCACCCCGTGGGAACATCCGGGGAATCTGATCAAAAGAAACTTGGTGCGCAGAGGAAGGGAGAAGCAGGCTGTCTTGCGCGTCCGTTAGGCCCATGGTACCCGATATCACAGGCCTCTCCAGGCTGTTTTTTGCGAGGCCACCCACGCGATCTCGTAGCCTGAGGTGGAAAGTGTGAGGCAGGCCGTGTTTGTCGCCAGACCAGCTCCTGTCACACCCACTCTCTGGCGAGCATACCATCACTCGCGTTCGGTGAGGGCGAGAAATTTTTTTTTTTATTATTTATTTTTTTTTTTTAAAAGAGTGTTGGCCCAACTTCTACTTGTATATAAAATAACAAGAAAATTAAAGTTATCTCTCTCTCTCAATTTGGCACTAGGGTTTAGTACTCTGCCTCACGCTGGTGCTGGGAGGGGAGAAAGAGAAAATGAATCAGGCCGCCACGCAAGGGTGCTCGTATCCGCAAGTGTTTTAGCACCATTGGGCATCCGCTGTCCTGAGGGCTTCATGTTTTGGAAGTTGGTGCATTCGCACCTCAACTGGAGGAGACACCTCCGGAGAGTTTGACGGACGATAGGCGGTCCAGGTTGCAGGCATCATTTAGGTGTGTTCCCCTGTGCATAGTTCTAACCCAGCCCCAACATGTTTAAAGGCATGGTCTAGTAAAATTTTTTTATTGTCCCTACGGGTCGGCCATGTTTTTTTAAGCCTAAGTGGCTCGATTTTAGAAAACTTTCCTATGGACCTTACCCGAGTTTTCGTCCATTAAACGCACACGAAAACAAGCACCAGGGAGCCGCCATTTTCTGATAATCCTATCTTTTCCCCCCATCGTCCTGGCTTACCTGCTTTTGCGGCACTAAATCAATTCCCCGGCCCCTGAGCCTGACATTATCAAAACATTCATATTCCCCGCCTCTCTCCGTGACGTTACTGTGCTGCGTAGGCAAACTTGCCCAGTCTTCTACGCGACTCCACACAGAACCCGGAAACCAACACAGATCAACTCACAACACAGCGCGCCACAATTCGGAATATGAAACTGTACTTTAAAATGAAACAGCAACACGGTACATTTGGTAAAGTATATTTATTTGACATTCAATGTCAAGAGAATATTCAGCAATTGCCATATGAACTTCGGAAGCCATTTATTTTCTTTTATCTGTATCCGCAATACCTGTTCCGTTTCATCTTGAGTCACACGCACACAGGGTGTTCATTTTCGTAAAAAGAAACACTTTGGAAGCACGGTGAACCGCAAGGCTGTTCCATCAACTGGGCACTAGTCCAGCCTAAAGGTTGATATGTTGCTTCTAGCCACTAGTACAGCGTAAGGGCATGTGGGCCCTTGGCGATCGTCCCATAATATGGTGATCGTGCTCCAGTTGTTGACACGAAGCTGCAGGTGTCTGCTGAAGAATCCATCCGCCGGTGTCTCAAACAGATGGCAGTGGCAGAATGGTATCAAATACCTGTTATGAAAACAAAATTATAATTAGTCTCGCTAGCCGAACTTCATTAATATTACTCATTTTATTTATTACGGCCGATCAGAAACTATTTGCTTGCAAGGATAGTTCAATGGAGTATGTTCGTCTCTAAAATCAATGCGAAAAGTAACGAGATAAATCAAGGCAAACACACAATGATAAACGACAGTTAGTCTACGTGCGTGAGGAATGATATGATATATGATATGATATGGCATTTGTAACACGCCTATACTCAAGTGTTTCTAGGCGTGACGAGGCAGGTGGGGAACAAGGGCAGACAGACAACGATCCTACTAGGCCAGGTGTCTTTCTGATCACGCATGGGGAAGGGCTGTACATGGTTAGTTGAATACAAATGAAATAATAGGGCCAGCTGGTGGCAAGTGCAAGGTAAATGGCGGGAGAAGGGACTGAAGGATACAGAGACAGTCCCTTAGTGCAGGTAGGCAGTGCAGGGAAAAGTGGCTGGGCCAAGGACCGAGATCGGTGAGACCAGTGGACCTGCATACCCATGTGCCCACTACGAACACGTTTTACTTGCTTTTCCTAGCTACTTATTCATGCATCCATTCATTAAATCTTCATTCCGGTATAAAAGCGTGTAAAGATTTACTTACATTATAGTTGAAATTTCCATTGTGTCTCTTCGTAATGCAGTCTGTAAAACGGACCGTGCTCTTGACAACGATTTTTCGTATACTGAACTAAAATGAAACTCGGTCTAGTTTCTGAATTTTCTGCCTTATCGTCTCTTACGTTATTGTGCACTCCCTTCAAATGTAGTTCTTTCGGCATGGTCCCTGTCTCAAGGTCAAAAAACAATAGACCCTTATACTTCCAGTGTGACTTGTGGGCCTCATCTGGGCGCTGTCCTTGGCATTCTTTATTTGCAACATCACGTAGTATAGGCATCTGTGAGAACTTGAAGTTTAGAATCAGTCTATGTAGTGCGCCACAATGTGCAAATGCGAACTGGCTTCTCTCCCAAATGCCACGGCCGGCTTGGCTGGCGCGTTCTAAGTGCCCCAATTTTCTCCCCGTTGTCTGCGAGCTTTGCAGCCCAAATTGAGACATTTAATTTTTTGCAGAAGGTCAGGGAAAGTATAAAGTACCACAGGAATGTGAGATTTGTTGGTTTGTTTTATTATTTGCAATACGCAAATCCGTTAAGTGTGCAGCATTTACATTTACATGAGATGAGACATGAGAAAAATATATACATACACATGTGAGGTGAATAGAGGTGAATAGAGAGAATTCAAAGATGACACCCAGCTTGTGCGCCACCCATGATGGTGAAGGTAGGGGTTAGGTTTACAGGTACACTGTACAACAACATTTATTTACAAAAAGACAAACGTATTGCAATTATTTAAACCAGGGATTTGTACTTCACAATCAGCTGTGCTTCGGGTGGGCATGGCACAGTCGCAATGTTCGGTGGCAATGGATCACTGCTCTGCACAGAAACGTCCAAAATTCCATATCTGTGCTTCTCTAACACAGCAACAATAAGGCCTTTCACAAAGTCGAACTGCATATCATAGACTGGTTTGATCACCCATTACTTACTTCATTTTGAAAACACAGTGTAGCGAGGCATCCTTACTTTACCCCTAGTCCTAGATTGTTCACGTCCGACATTGCTGTTATGGGCCAAGACCGCTAGTAGAGTGCAATGTTTCATGCCCCGAAAGCTAAAATGCAAGCGCTTTGGCCTGTACTTTAGGCACATATTGTGGAACACCTCCAAATCTCCTGTGTGACAGAATTCTGTCAGAATTCTGTCAGTCCTCTCAAATCTCTTGATAGAGTTTTGTCGAAAACAATCTACTCGTGTGTCAGTGAAGATGGAATCAACCACTTCTTCCGTGCCTCCTCTGGGGACAAAGGGCCATGTTCACATTGGTGGAAATGTTCATTTGCTGTCCAGCGTTGAAGGTTGGTACAGTGGTGCATCAGTGACCGCCATTTTTCAAGTAGTATTTCCACTGACCCCTCAAGTTTTTGAGCTCCACCAAAGATGGTTGGTGATAGAATGTGACCACTGCAAAATGCTTTCAAAACCTTTTTTTTCCCTGCAGCCGAGATTTTCTTATTGATTTAGCAAGATGCCATACGTCAAATTGATGTTTAATATGTGGGAACTGCTCTCGTCTTGGCAATTGAAACGTGTCTATCCGTGGCTATGAGGTCGATGTGCATTCCCCTTGATTGTAGATATTCCACTGATTTTATAAATCCTAGTTTCTCCATGGCCACTGACGATGTACATTGTGTTACCTGCACGACCACCGAACTCACAATTTTCTTACTATCCATGTCCTGAAAGTGGTAGGTGCAGTACTTGGCAGAAAATCCAGGGCTGTCGCACTGCCCATCGCCGGCTAGCCTGAATCGTTTGCCTTCGAATGTACTTGCTAGAGACAATTGTTCAATTTTCCAAGCATCACTAATGGCCGGAAACAGATAATCACGTTGGTATATGTAGTACAGCGCTTTAGAAATGAAATGGAGTCCCACAAACTGAAAGAAAGCCTCTAACTTTCTAAAACTGGAGCCACTAAAAAGTAATGCGGCTGCACACAGATTGCCTGCTGGCAGTTTCCCCAGCATCGGTTGTGCAGACCATGAGAACCTATGATTTAATCTACAGGCGGCATTTATTGTGACGTTACTGCCTTTTATTCGACGAGTCACAATCAATGGCTTCCCACATACTTTCCCTCTAATGGAATGCACACATTTCAGCATACTTATAATTTCCATCAAATAACTGTCGAATACAATGTCTTTGCTCTCTTTCATTAGACTGTCATCCTGCGTCAACGTTGTTTCGGCCTGTGACGTTGTGGAGATTTCAACACATTGGAAAGTAATATCGCTGATATCAAGTTCTAATGTGTCTATGGATGCTGCGGCTGGTTCATTCTCTGTCATTTCGACATCTATTACTTCAACATTGATGGGAGAACACAACAATGTCGACAGGTTTTTTGGTGGCAAATTTTTGGCGGGTGTAGATTGTGTAAATTGATCTGCAACTACTTCAGAGCTATCTTCAATACATTCAACATCTTGTGTTGGTGCGGTCACACTGTAGCTATGGTCCAATGCAACTTTGCTGTAGTCTCCAAACAGTTAATTCATGTTCTGGCCATTGGACATGAGCATCTCGAGCCTGAACACGCCTCACCTCAATTAATAGTTCCTCCATAGTGTACACGGTCTGGCAAGCCACATCTCTCATTCGCTTCACTGTCTGTTTGTACAGTTCTGACACCCACGGGTAACTGGAGGAGAGATTGGAAAAGGGATGTTCAGTTTAAACACAAGATGGAGTGTAGTAGAATTGACTGGAAAATAACAAAATAGTCCCCAGCACAAACATTTTTTTTAAAGTTATGAACTGTTTGTAACTAACCTTTTTTTGTTTTTTTTTCTTTGCAACTTTTTTGACTCGACCTTCAACATCTGCACGCTGTAGCTCCGATTCGTTTCCGCATGTCCTCCCTTCCTCTTGCGCTGCAACGACTATATTTTCTGTATCCGCATAGACAGCACGGAATGAGGCTCCATCGTCTCCCTGAAACATAGTACTTTCATTACTATGTATCAAAATATTGTTAGCATAAAACACACGTGAGGACGACCACACAAGTACATCTCAATAGCCAAACACGATTTAAACATTGTGTGCAACAATCAAACGACAAGTATTCGACCAGTGATCTATTTCGATGGAACTGTCAGTATCCATACCTCTGGCTCTGCATGGACTGCCATGAATGGTTGTATTGGAGAGGAGGCATCCGCATCTCCCTGAAACACAGTACTTGCATTAGTATGCTTTTCAATACTGGAAACACAACACACACTTGGGGTCGACGGCACAGGTACATATAAGGAGATAACCGCAAATGATTCATTGTCCAAAAGAATCAAGGAAAATCCAAATATGATCACATTTCATAGACTTATTTCAACGATTCCTTTACATCTGCATCATCTAAATGAGATGTTGTGATTGTGGTGGAAGCTCTGTCATCTCCCTGAAACACGGTACTTGGATTAGTATGGTTTTCAATATTGGAAACATAACACTTGGGGTCGAACGCACAGGTACATATAAGGAGACAACCGCAAATGGATGCATTGTCCAAAAGAATCAAGGAAAATCTAAATATCACATTTCATCGACTTATTTCTCCGATTTATTTACATCTGCATCATCTAAATTGGATGTTGTGATTGTAGAGGAAGCTTTGTCTTCTCCCTGAAACAGCACTTGCGTTAATAGGGAAGAAAGTATAGCAAATGGAATCACGTTATATGATCACGCATGATGGAGCTGTCATTATCCATACCTCGTGCTGCTGAAGAATATCTATGGATGTTGCAAATGTAGTGCGCACTTCCGAAAGCTGTTGCGCCGATTCGTATACGTAAGGTCCCGCTTCCACTTCCCCTGGAATTACTTGAATGTCAGGCTCTGCATCATGTGCAGGGGTTGACGCTCCATCAACTGCCTGAAACATAGTACTTGCATTAGTGAGGATTACAATAGTGAAAACATAAAACACCTGGGGTCGACAGCACAGGTACATATCAACGGCTAACCACGAATGAAACATTGTGTAGAACAATCAAACGACAAGAATTCCAGCTCTGATGAGGACGCTCGATGGGTCTGTCAGTATACATACCTCCTGCTGTTGAACATCTAGAAATGTTGTAGATGTGGCGGATGCTTGAGCATCTCCCTGAAAGACAGTACTTGCATTAGTATGGATAACACTAATAATAACTGAAAACAAACACCAGTGGACGATAACTAAGGTGTATATCAATTGGAAAGCACTAACCAAACATTTGGTAAAAGGATTACACGATAAAATAAAAATATTACTTGACGTGCATAAAACAGGTCTGTAGCGGATTAGCCTAGTAAGATTATCTGATACGCGCTAGAAGTGGTTGATAACTGCGACCACGTCAAGGATGTAGAATGTTCTTGCTTAAGATTCAAGGGATAGTCAAGAAGTTGTAAAGGTAAATTAATGATTGATAATGAAATGCCAATATTAAAAATAGCCATGTAAGGCGACAGAATACTTGTAAAATGCTCAATACAGCACAGTTCCCTGTTCCCATATATATATATATACATTGCGTTTGTGGGTTATGAAATCTAAAAATAATATATTGGTAAATGTCATTATTCAAAAACTATACAATCATATCAATATCGAAATTACAAGGGATAGAACACCTACAATATAAATTAATCAGTTCGGATACCTACACACTACCGCAAGGCCTAAAGCTAAATCCGGACACTTGACTCACCGGTGGCGGAATGTGGACGAATGGAGTGGGAATAGCGTTTGAGCAATTTCCGTGTCGTTCGCCGTTTATTCTTCTTTGATACCCAAGATGTTGTGCACATGTCCAAGGAAAAGTGCCGGCTGCAGATGCGGTATCGATCACCCCTCTTGTCCTGTAAGACTTGTTGGACTCTACTTTCCAGCTCATCCAGTGGATATCCGCAATGTCTGACCCATTCTCTTATTCGATCAACAGTTTTCGGGAATACATGCATTGTAGTGTCTTCAGATTTCGCATGGGTCTTTGAAGGGCAACCGCTAATCAAACAGGCAGGCATTGTTGATAAATCTGAAAAGTAAATATCGACATTATACAATATTCAAGAATAAAGTTTTGATACAAAAGTAAATGAATCATACAATGATCAATGCAAGGTTTGTTTTGGTCGCAGGAACTATACCAGTCCATTATGTGCGGCTTAGTATTTGCATAAGTTGCAGAAATGTATAAATGATGTGACTAAAAACTGAACATGTGACTCATCCCTTGGATGTTCTGTATTGCACGAGAAGGAAACATGCTTACATCATAGACTGGACCCCCGAAGGATGCAATTCGATGACAATTGACACAGATGAAAATAAATAGATTGTTAGCATAGCAATGGAAATTCAAGTCAATAGCAATGAGACCAATGAACATAGGACTATTGGGTACTCTACTCGCAAATAGATAGAAATTTAAAAATCTGTGAAATATGACCAGGATACATGGCCTTACCTTGACCAATAAACAGTTGGATTCAGCAAGCAGAGCAGAATGTTGCGGGAGAAGACATGGATGGCCACAGGTAGCGCACTGATGGGTATGCTCGAAGCGGTCACAGAAGTTCACGGATAGCACGACGACGAGCAGATTAGCATAGATCTCAGTGGTTCCCAGGTAGCACGTTCAGGAGTTGACTTGCAAAGCACAAAGATGTTCTCATGAGACATATCGAGTGGTTTTTAAAGTATTAGAAACTGGGGTGTGTTTGTGAATGAATGACGTATGTATGTTGTGGTATTAGGGGGTGCGGCCTGCTTCAAGGGGAGGCCTGGCTGGAGACACGGGGTCTGAGGAGGCCATGTGACCGATGGCCCCTGGGCGGGGGACACCTTTTGAAGTGTACATGCTGTTTGGCACCTTGGCCGTTTGCCATTGTCACAGCCCCCCATGCCAGGTCTCATCCCCGGGTGCGATCCGCATTTGATAGAGGCGGTGGGATGGATGGGCCTGGGGCGTGCAGATAAGGCACAGGAAGACTGCTGAATGGAGACACTTATGTGGATTGCAGGGGGGCAGCCTGCTTCAAGGGGAGGCCTGGCTGGAGACACGGGGTCTGAGGAGGCCATGTGACCGATGGCCCCTTGGCGTGGGACACCTTTTGAAGTGTACATGTAGTTTGGCACCTTGGCCTTTCGCGCCCCTGACAGCCCCCCATGCCAGCGCGCATCCACCGGCGAGAACCGCCTTTATATCAATATATAGTATATCACCTTTATATCAATGATAGTATATAGTGGCTTATCAATAACAAATGCCACATACAGGAGATTCTTGTGAGCACAGACCCATACTTCAACTGGTGTATTATAGTGGTCAAGACCCTAAGGCCTGTATAATCCAATGGTAATTGTTAGTATAGATATATGTGTGACTTTTATAGAGACATAACCTACTGAAAGACTTTGAACAAGTGTTATTTAGTGCATGCATTATCGAGACTATGTTATGTTAGCTTAGATAGATAGTGACCACCCTCCTTCACAGCGACCAGACCTTCACCCATTCGGAGCACAGATGTCTGACGTCCATCCTTGAATGGAGACACACTTGATTCATTTAAAAAATCGAAACAAACGTTAAAATATATGTGGTGTTTTATTTTGTATCTTATTTTCATGACACAAAAATACAAGACTTTAAAGATTATACAGGTCAGGTTGCAGCACAGCGAGAGAAAATCCCCTGTACTGACCGCTGTCACTCGGGAACGTTTCTCTAATGGCACGAACGGCACAGGCGGGTATCACTCTTCGAACGCGGTGTCCAAGCCTCCCATGGAGCCACCATGTAAAGGAACGATAAGCCACCAGCCTGTACCACCTGTGAAAAGGAATGAAAAACTGTTTTTAAATGACCAAGATAAGTTTAATAAACGTTTGTTGTCAATGACAATTCTTGTAACTAATGGCATACTGCACGGACAAATGCTATCTAGACAATGCACACTATTGAACGACTTACATGCGTTACAATGATATGTAGATGTAATATTGGATATAGTAGTAGAACATGAAATAGGAGTGGCATGACAAGCAGAGTATACTTACTCGTTACTCGGATTACGAGGACGAACAGTTGCGCGAAGTTCGTGCATAAGCACCATCATTATTCTCAACACGGCCCGTGTGAGGCAGGCTGCCCTGAAGTCTGGCAGCTCGGTGATGCATTGCGGTCGTGGCTCGCCTTCCGAAATGTAGGCCAGGCATCCCGAGTTTTCTCGGCAGCAGCAGTTCTCGTCCTCAGTTGGCATTAGCTCGCACCGATTGCATGTGCACCAGGTGGAGACGCTGTCCATTCGACTAGGCCCAGGCTCTTCATCTGTTGATTCGTCCTGCCAACTGCCGTCCGAATCCCCATTGTTTTCGCGTGCTTCCCTTTCCAGTAGTTCCTCCTCGGTATACTCGGGCTCGTACATGTAGGGCATTATTGTAGCCATTGTGTGGTAAACAGAGTAAAATAATTTACCGAGATGATACAGGTGTTCATATGGGCTACAAGCGGCGAAGGTAGCTGACCAGAGCACTGAAACGAGTCACAGAATACTCAAAGTAACAGAGAGAGGAATGGAATCGGAAATCTGCTGCTGTCTTGTGAAACGGTCTGTTTATACTTATTGAGCAAAGAGGCGTCCTGCCATTTCCATGGCGACACGTCATTAGCTGAAGCACAGTGAATGTTGACACGAGACGTACTTTGGCGTTGGGAAATGGGCGGTACGAGTCTGCTGACAGGCACAGGGGAATTGATTTAGTGCCGCAAAAGCAGGTCAGCCAGGGCGATGGGGGAAAAGATAGGATTAACAGAAATGGCGGCTCCCTGGTGCTTGTTTTCGCGTGCGTTTAATGGACGAAAACTCGGGTAAGGTCCATAGGAAAGTTTTCTAAAATCGAGCCACTTAGGCTTAAAAAAACATAGCCGACCTGTAGGGACAATAAAAATGTTTACTAGACCATGCCTTTAATTGAGTAAGGAAGGGCCACTGAGGAGGCTGGATTTAATGCCTCGCTCTGAGTTTAACTACATTACCGCCTTTTCCGGAGGGTTTGCGACCATTGTGGGACTATGCTCTGTGTATAATATTTGTCCTGTGTTAAGTGAGTGGTGTCAGTGGTAGACTGCAGCTACAGAGTAGGGTTGCTGCTAGAGGGAATAAAATAATTCTACAATGAAAGCGACCTAAGCGAAGTTATTTAAGCACTGTGTGCCAATTCTGAAATCCCACAGTTGTTACCTCCATCAATCAAATGTAAAGGAGTGCCAATGTCAGATGCCCATGAACTCACAATAGTTAAAGCATTTATGTATGCAGTGTAACCATGCAAACCTCCATCCTTCCCAGAGTACGGAATTGAGGCTGTTATTTGCCAAATGTGAATGAACTTGCACCCAACCTCCTAGATTACCGAATTTATGCTATTTAATTAGTTATTTCAAATGGAATGAACTTGCACCAAATACCCAACCTGCCCAGAGTACCTTGATGCTATTTAACTATTATCAGATGTCAATGAACTCATGCTGCCTAGCAGTTACTTGTTTATAAAATACCACCATCCAAATACCCCTCTGCCCAGGTGACTGCATTGATCCTATGTATGTATTAAGGAGGTCAGTTATTTATTCTTTCCATGTATAAATGGAGACTGCCTCCTCTACGGGCAGAGTTGTAAAGGTGCTTATGTTGTAAGGAAACTGTTTTACCCAATCAATTATATATAAAAAAAGAAGCTGATCAAGCTTAATCAAAAGACTGTCTGTTCATTTAATCAGGTGCACCCGTAACACTGTCAGCCATCAGGGTTGGCCTGCCAAAGGGGAGGGCTACATTTCCCACAGGGATGTCTGCATACACATTGGTGCCACCATAAACCCTCATAGGAGGGTTCATCAAGCATCCCCCTGGGTTTCATATGCACATGTGTGCATTAAGGTGTAAGTATCCCACACTCAGGTTGCTGCGCCCACTTCTTACAGAATCAAAGGGAGTAACACTTTAAGGCACTGCTGAGCTCGCAGGGGGCATTCACACAACTTGGAGGAAACTCTGGTTTATCTCTCCTGTTTATCAACAGGAGCGCTGTTGGTAAACATTGGTGTTAATTACACAGTCAAAATGGCGCATGAATGTGTTACACTGGGTACGAGGCGAAGGGCTCAGTCCAGAGGCCTGCTTCATAGTGGGTGAGGTCCGCTCGCATATCACAACAGATGAAGTACTAGCCATGACTTGTACCCTGGAGCCCATCACTGGAAAAGTGAAAAGTGTGGGTTGCATCCCAGGTCAGGATACCAAATGCTATATGCTATGTGGTGGAGTTTCTTACAGGTAAAACTTTGCCCACTGAGATCCAAGGTGGGGAACCTTTGATTACCTGCCCCGTCTGGAGACGCTTGGCCCAGAATACCTCCACACGCAGAAGCTACTACATCCACCAAAGATGCCATAGTCATTGCTGTTGCTGAGGCCGTTACAGTAACAATGGAGCAGCAATCCTTGGTTAGTGAACATGGAACCTACACCCGCTTACAACCTTTTTCAGGCAAAACAAAAACTTGTGCCTAAAGGACAAGAGGGCTATGAACTATGGGCAGAACTCAGCTTATGCTATACAACTGGAAAGTGTCTGACCAAGATAAAAGACAAGTAATAGAGGCACTGAGACAGTCCACACTGCAGACAGTACAGTCCCTTCGAGCCTTGACTCGCGATCCAACCACCACGCAAGGAGGGAGCTTTTGGCACTACTGATCCAGGAGAGGACAGGTTTCATGCCACCTGTCTAACGAGGAGAGAAATTGTCAGAGTACCTAGTGAGGATTTAGCAAATCCTGTGTCTGGCACACCATAAAGAAGTAGAGACTTCCCAATTGAACCAGGTCAGTTGAAGCAAATACCAAGATGGGCCAACGAAGCCACCATAGCCATTCTGTAATTGAGACTGCGGGAGAAACTTTACACCCCTCCCTTTTATGAAGAGATACTAAGGTCAATAAGGTCACTGGAAGAAGAAACCAGTGATCTCAATGTCCGAAGCCACCCTGTACAAGGAAGGATTCCAGCCCCCAAAATGCTCAGCAGATTGAAGAGCTGCAATAACTAGTCAGGAAACTACAGACCCAGTTGCTGATCAGGGAAAAGCCTGAATGCAAATCAACATCGAGGAAGAGGTTTTCCATTCAACTTGAGCCAGAGAGCATCAGGTATTGCCACCATGGAGATTTTACCATCAATGTGGGGATGACCGCAACGCGACTGTAAGCAAGACAGATTATGCCTGAGTAGCTCCTTGCTTTAATGCACTGCAACAAACTCCAGCCCAGGCATTGTCTGGAAACACAGGCGGTTGTAGCAGAGGAGCAGCTAGAATCTCAACCACAGGAGTAAGCTCCACTGCCACCAACACTCACAACTCAATGAGTACACTGCCTTCAGGACTACAAAGTACTAAGTATCACATTAAGGCTCAGGAGGGTCCCACAGCGGACCATCTCGGTCTAGTTCATGAGCCCTTGAACCCCAGGAACGTGCTACGAGCGAACTGTAACAGACTACGGACTCAGGCCAAGGGAGTGAAGCATCACAGTTTTAACAATGTCACCGCTCTTGAAAGGTCAGAGGCTAGCCTCTGCTGATGTAGAGGACGTGCAGTGCCCTCTTGAAAAATTGCTGTGTGCAGGAATTATCCAGGAGTCGAGAAGCCCTTATGCTTCACCCATCGTGGTGCCACAGAACAACAATGGTGTGGCTTTGCATTGACTACCAGCATCTTAACAGCAGAACAGTGCCCGACCAATGCACACCCCCCATGGAGTGGATGAGGCACTCAACTGTGATCGTATTGGTCTAAGACTGAGAACCACTTGCTACCAACCAGATTCCCATGTTGCCTGAAGACAAAATTCATCTGCCCCTTGGAGTTTTACCAGTTAACCCGAATGCCACAGGTGATATCGGAGTGCCGGCCACTTTTCAACACAAATGACTGGGTGACATGAACTTACTTGAGGTGCTGGTCTACCTAGACAATGATCATGTTTGGGAGGAACCTGGAACACCACCACTAACCGTTATTGAACATTTTGGTTCATCTCCAGCAGCAAGGGCTGAGGTGTCCTTAGAAAAGTGCAAGTTTTGCTAAACCAGTGTAAAATATTTTGGCCATGTGGTGTCAGCCAAGGGAGTGTGCGTGGATCTCACCAGGATGGAAGCCCTCGAAACTTGGCCCCATCCGCAGAATCTACGAGAGTTGAGACGTATCCTGGAGTTCTGCAATTACCAAAGGTTCTTGCCTGGCTTTGCCACCATAGCTTGACCCCTCGGTGAATTGACCAAGGGCTATCCAGCCCCACAGAAGACTGCAGTCAGCCAGGGAAATCTTTCCAAAGCTTTATACCATCCCAAAGAGAACTTGGGTCTGCCATGGAGTGAGAAGTGCAAAAAATGCTTTGCCCAGCTAAAACAGACCCTCGCAGAAGCTCCTGTCCTAGGGTATGCCAATCCACAAGTGCCTTGCATCCTACATGTGGATGCCAGCAACAGGCTGGGTGCAGTACTTTACCAAGAACAGCAAGGTGCAATCAGAACTGGCTTTCGCCAGCCATCGGTTGAGCCCCTCCAAGATGAACATGCACTATCCCACCCACAAGTTGGACTTCTTGGCCCTGAAGTGGGCAGTGCCTAATAACAGCAGGATTATCTTTACAGCACCACCTTCGACATGAGAACAGACAAGCCACTGACATGCATTCTCAAGCCATCCAAGTTGGATGCTAATGGAGTCAATTTCGACACAGAAGCCATGTCCAGAACACCCCCCACTGATGACAGATCAGAGTCTATCCCAATCGAGATGGCAAATTTCATTACTATAAATAGCTTACATTGCTGCCACAGAAGCCATCAAGCTGAACCAGCACGTTTTATCAACTGTCTTGTGGGAACAGATAAGGGGGAGTCCCTGTCGGCTATTGTGACGTAACAAGTCTGATGGCTCCTGAACTGCTGCACATGACCCAGGCTGAACTGAGACAAACGCAGTTGCAAGACTTGGAACTACGCAAAGTGCTGCAAAGCAAAGAAAATGACTCAGGTGCCACTGGACAGCCAAAACCTGGCCAATCAGCAGATCTATCGCAAGGAAACAAAAACGCTAGTGCTGAAGGGTGGAGTGCTGTACAAGGAAAGTCAAATCCAAGGGCAATTGACACCAGCTTTTGCTCCCACACCTTACATCCACTGGCACTGCGTGCCCTTCATGATCAACATGGGCAACAGGGAAGTGAATGAACACAGGAGTTAGTCCAAAGACAATTTACTGGCCTCGCTTGGGCCCAGAAGTAGAGTATTGCCGCTGGTGTGGCAAATGCATCACCCAGAAAACACTTAGCCATACAGCCGCAGCAACATCGAGCTCTGGACCCACGGATTTAGTCTGTCGACTTCCTGAGCCTTGAAATAGCAGTGGCACTCTTTGGTAGAAACTGATAATTTTACCCGATGTGCCCAAGCATACCGCACTAAAGATCAGAAGGCTACCACCATAGCCAAGGTACGTTGGACACATTTTGTAGATTATGGCTGGCCTGCTCACCTACATTCTGATCAAGGGCAAGATTTTGAATCCAAGCTCATCCACAAACTCATGCAGTTGCTTTACCCCCATCACCCACAAGGAGAGGGGGGGTGCGCAAGCTGAAAATTTCAATCACAAATTGTTGGGTTATGGGCACAGTGAGTGCCCAAGAGAAGCTCAAGTGGAGTCAACATGTGTCCTCGAGTTCATGCATACAATTGTACAAAGAATGACACACTGGGTTCACACCATCAGTTGATGTTTGGAAGAGATGCCAGGCTACCCATAAACTTGATTTTTGGGGTCTCCTCTGATGGAACTGGTGTAGAGAACTACTGCAAGTATGTGAATGACTTTCAAGACCAAGTGTACCAAGCCTTCCAACTGGCACAGGCCGCTGCAGAACAGAATGCGCAGCAAAACAAAGACATGATCATAAAGTCTGATTCCACAATCTACAACCGGTAGATCAAGTACTGAGAGGTTTGGGGAAGAGGACGAAACAAGTTGGGAGAAGTTGGGAATCTCAGCCATACCTTATTGTGCAACAGCTGACGGCTTTGCATGTGTCCAGACTAAGAGGGGAAGGCACCGTGAGGTATTTGAATAGCCTCCACCGGAATGACCTACCCATAGGGGACGGTGTAGACATGGATCCAACTGTACATGGATCCAACTGTTGCAGAAGTGCCTCTTTCATCCCAGTAAGAGTATCACCAGACCTCAACAGGAATCACACCGTTGGGTGATCTTGCACCCTGCATGGCCAACTACTGTACCGTTTGTAGTCTATAGCTCAACAGAAAAGGAAAATAGAGGATAAAAACTTCCAAACCGCGAAGTAGCCCAAAGGCCGTTAAACATTCAGGCCAGTCAAGAAGAGGAAAGATCATAATACAGAGAGCTTGGGTACAACTGGGTCCCTCGGGACAGTGAGGATCAGCTTTTTGGGGACGCTGACATTTTCTTCCCACCACAAGAGGATCACATATCAGACTGACTATGGACAGGCCTCCTGCATCAGTAGACCACCAGGAAGCAGCATCTGAAGATCATTCAGAAGTATATGGGGAGCACCAGCCATCTCAACTAGAGGTCAAGCCTGTCAGGATGTTAAACTACAATGCTCCTGGAGCACAAACAGAAGCTATCAGAAGGTGAATTCCTGTTCATGCTACTACATGTACAGATTCACATGCTAATAAGTCAAATCAGTTATGCTCCACCATGGTGGAATGTACTGTTCACATGGAATGAGAATGGTCCATTTCCATTATCTGTGCCCATTGAATCAAATAAACCCTTAGGGACAAGGGTTTTGCCAGACAGGGGGTGCAAACCAGTCTTTAATTTGGGAGTGTGTTTAGACATGTCACAATAAACGGAAAGAGTATGTATGTGGTGTCTATGCCTAAAAAAATACAAAGAAACCAATACATGGGTTTACATTACTCGTGAGGTATTGTGGTGCGTGGGCGAGTTTGTGTTTGCATGCCTGGAAGGTATTTTATGCCTTTCATATGTTGGATAGTGTTGTGCGCACTCAATAGGTGTTTTTCCACCAGTTAGTCATTTCTGTTACAGGCAGGCATCCGTAGGGTCTGGAGGGAGAGTACAACATTAGGCTATTGGTTTCTCCCAACCAGCAGGGGGAGCCAGGGTGCTCAAGGAGACTCAGTAAATTTCTGTCAGTGCGCCCCAGTAACGCCTGCAGAATCTAATTAAAAGACGCTTGGAGGGGAAGGCAGAAGTGTTGGCCCAACTCCAACTTGTACATAAATGAAAGCAAAATAAGGCATTACCCTCTCTGGGAGGTACTGCCGGCAAGTTTGCCATCTAGGATTTGGTTTGTGCGACAATCGCAGAAATAGTATCCGAGGGGCAGGATTTAGAACTGCCTCACACTGGTTGTGGGGGTGAGGCAAGAAAACAAAGCAAAATCAGGCCGCCATGCAGGGGTGCTCTGCATGCGTTTTAGCTCCATTGGGCATCTGCTGCCCTGAGGGCTTCATGTTTGCCAACTTGGTACATCCATACCTCAATTAAGTGGAGGAAAGACCTTCAGAGTTTGACGGACAGTGAGGTTCAGGTTGCATGTGTCATTTAGGTGACTGATCCCATGCATAGTTCTAACCCGGCCCGACATGGGCAAGGATGGGTCACTGAGGAGACTGGAGTTAATGCCTCAGTCGGAGTGTAACTATATGACCGGGTTTTCTGCCATTTTGGGCCTATGCTGTGTAATATTTACGTGCATTAAGTGAGTGGTGTCAGTAGTAGACTGCAGCTACCGTTAGAAAAGAGTCGTGCTAGAGGGAATCAAATCATTCTCCAACGAAAGCGACCCAAGTGAAGTTATTTAAGCACACTGTTAATTCTGAAATCCCAGAGTTGTAAACATCAAATGTAAAAGTTCCTAGGTTATCAAATGCCCATGAACTTGCGATAGTTAAAGCTTATATGTATGCAGTATAACCAAACCCCATCCTTCCCAGAGTACGCAATTGAGGGTAATTAAGCATTCATTTGCGAAATGTGAATGAACTTGCAAATACCCACCCTCCCCAGAATACCGAATTGATGCCATTTAACTATCAGGTGTCAGCGAACTCATGCTGCCTGCCAATTATTTATGCAATACCCCCCCCCCCCATCCAAACACCCCTCTACCCAGGTGACTGAATTGATGCCATTTAGCTTATTCAATAGGAGGTAAATTTATTCTTTCCATGTAGGGATTGAGAAAGCCCTTTACGGGCACCGAGTTATAAAGGTGCTTCTGTTGTAAGGAAACTTTTACCCAAAAAATTATATATAAAAAGAAGCTGATCAAGCTTAAGACTGTTCATTTAATCAGGTGCACCTGTACCACCATCAGCCATCAGCGTTGACCTGCCATAGGGGACGGCCAATTCTAAATCAGGGCAGCCTGCATAGTCATTGGTGCTGCCGTAGGCCGTCATGGGTAAGTTAATCACTAATCCCCTTGGGTTTCCATAAGCACATGTGCAGTAAGGTGTAAGCATCTCACACTCCATGCTGCTGCCCCCACTTGATACAGAATCGAAGGGAGAAACCTTACAGTAATACCTCGGAGGAGGTGCAAGTGAACAGTTTGACTTCTTAAAAGATGCCGAGAGATGTGAGGAGAGATGCCAAGAGATGTGAGGAGAGAATGAGAGGGTGGAGTCAATGACATCAAGGTTCTTAGCCTCACAGGAAGGAACAGCAAGGTCCCAGAGACGGCTGCCAGAGGGGAGGAGCGGGTTAACCAATGTCGTCTTACTGGCATTAAGGCAGTGATAACTGGCAGCACACCATTCCTGAACTACAGCCATGCCCGGTATGAGAAGCAGAGCAGAGGCTATCCTGAAAGAGCAGAGCCATTCGAATAACATTGAAAACTGGAGCAGAAAGTAGCTATGCAGTGGGCAAGAGGCACCAGGCTATGGTTTAAGAGCCAGGGAGATTTTTGACCAATGGGGAACACTAAAAGTACAGAGATAGAGGAAAGTTGGACCAGAGGGTCCGTGAGAAAGGAGGTCAACCAGGCCATGGCTTTATCAGCAATACCATGATTGTCGAGGAGGCGATTGAGGAAGATGGCATGGTAGACCGTGTCAAAAGCAGAGGATAGGTTGAGGACAAGGACAGAAGGGAGATTAGAGTCAAAATTGGAGAGAAAGTCTTCAAAGGGTGTTCAGGAGAGCAGTGTGCGCTTCTGGCAGCTGAGGCCAGACTGGTGGTCATGGAAGCAACCAACAGATTAAGTATGTAGATTAAGCTGGGAGGTGGCAAGCTTTTCCAAGAGTTTGTCCAGTAGTGATCGATATCAGGTGATAGCCATAGAGGAAGGATCGGCCAAGGGCTTTGTTAAAAGGGGTGCACAAGAGTGGCACTGGAAAATCCCCTTAAGCAAAGGCGTGATGAAGAAATCGGCCAAGGCTGGAGAAAGTGTGTCCATGTGGTCCTTAACTCTGGATGAGCAGGCGAGATCAGAGTAGAAACATAAGTCAGGGGTGAACAGGAGGAAGGAGGAGAGAATGCCTGATGGGCCAGGATTGGTAGAGGAGGAAGAGAGGGTGGACAGGATGCCCTGAGTCTTAGTGAAATGAGAGTAAGTTGTGCTGCGGACCTGGGAGGAACAGGAGTGCAGCAGGTTTGGCCTGCAGCTTGCAGATTAAGAAGTTTGGCAGAGTTTAGATGCCACAGAGATGCAGGCTCGTTCTTCAAAGGGTGTTTAAACATACACCGAACAGCCAGGTTACGTTTGATCACAGTAAGCTAGGCCTCAAGAGGCCTATATAGTTTGTATGGCACTTGGCTTGCTTTAGGCATGAACGACTAATGAGAAGCCATTAATCACAGCTTAATTACAATGGAGACCAAAAGACAAGTGGGGTGCATTGGTATGCATGGACGCAGCCAAAAGAGAAATCTTTCAATAGCTATTTTGATACCCTTGCACCCCCCCCCCCCCCAATCAGTTTGGCATGTGACAAACGACCCCGTTCAAACCCCCAAGTCATAACAGCCCATGTACTTGAAAGGGCTGAACACTTACACATCCACCACTTCATGCATACAAGTCCACCACTTCATGCATACAAGTACAGACTCACCACCAGCTATATTTACAACAGTGCACCCACCATGCGAGAAGATCAGTCCTTACATTCAGAAAATAGGGGATGTCCATGCAGTAACAAACATCCTTTGGGTGTTGGAGACAACAGCAGGATTGTTTGGCACGATGGTTCAGCAGAGACCTAGCTTCAAAAAACAATGTAGCGCTTTTCAGAGCTAACAAACAGATACATCAAGGTGTTAGGATACAGAGGTGGAGGGTACAACTGTACAGGGCAGAAGTTCCATCAGGTGGTGCAGGGACAACGCGATTGCCTAGGTGCTGAGCCTCCTTGAAGAGGTGGATTGTAGGAGCATGGGTGATTCTAAACGGGAGGAAATTCCATAGTCAGGGCAGAAGCAGATTGCTTTGTCCTCTCCTTTTTGCAGCAGATTGCAAGTCTGCACATGTTCCCGACTTCTGGTGGTGCATTGTCCAGAGATGCAGAGTAGCTGGGCAACTTGAGGGAGACTGCCTTATAGATGCAGCAAGATGGAGATTCATGGATCCAGTGAAGGTCGATGGTCCTATTTAGGTAGGCACTTGATGGGGCGTATGGCTGCATGTAGGGCATCTCATGGGTACAAGGGTGGATAACAGGAGGCCTTGTAGGAGGGCATGTACAGGTTCTCTGGAGGAGAGGTGCTTGTTGGAAGTGGAACCAGAGGGACTTGGTGCAGGTAGTGAGCTCCGGGTTGATAGTTGATAGCGAGGTTTGTACATCTAGGCGTTTGTTATGGTGAGTAGGAATTTGGTCTAAAGTGCATGCGTTACTCAACCTCTCCAAGACTGGATCAGCAAAAGGCAGGGGTGAGAGCCCATGGATGCCTTTGGAGTCAATCTTTCGGTATAGTGGTGTCATCTGTATTGTGGATGTTGTGCGTGGATAGGAGGGCTGCCAGCTGCTCCATGTATAGATTAAAGATCACTGGGGAAATGCTGGAGCCCTGAGGGACTTGATAGTGGACTGGTAGCAGAGTGTTTAAACAAACGGTTGGTGAGGTTGGACTAACCAGTGCAGGGCAAGGTCACTCATCCCCCCCCCCCCAATGCATAGATATCACCTGGCTGTCTGGGCCGAAAGCAGCCAAGGGAGTAGAAGGGTGGCTGTCGTCCACCTGTGTGGTTGCCATCTGTGCCGGGTCTGACCTCAGATTGGTAGGTTTAGAGGAGATTGTTGGCGTCAATGTGTTGCTGCAGTTGCACAGCCACCGGTCTGGATGGTCTTGCCTAGGAAGGGAAGATGGGGGAAATAGTAAACTAGGTTGTCGGATCCAGAGTGGGTTTGAGTGATTTGTCCTGTCCCTAGGGTTGGAGAGTCTTGAGTTAGGGTGTTGATCTCCAGGTAAGGAAGGAGAACCTCTGCAGGGAGGGTCTGGAGGATGGCTGCTGGGAGGCTCTTAATACAATGTATGCAGGCAGTCAGGGCTCGTGTCTAGACTGGGGTAGGTCTGTGGATGCAGAGCCGATGTCTGCTGGCGAATCTTGCCAATTGCAGTGGATTTTTCAATGGAGTCTTGTATGGCAGGGTCATGTAGTGGGTTGCAGCATGGCTCGACAACTTTGAAGAGGGCTCTGCCTTTGTTGTCGGCTTCTATGGTGTTCGGATAAGGAGGCTTTGGCTGTGATTATTTCAGTTGCTTGGAGCTCCAGGAGGATGTGGTCTTGTAACAGCACCAGGTTCTCTGGTTTCCTGTGTGTACCTGTGTGCTGACAGTTGCAGGTGTGTTGATTTCAGAGGTGTCGGCTGATTGAGTGCCTACAGTAGAGTTGAGGGAGGGAGGGAGGTTGGCGAGGCCTTCATTCCACCAGAAGTTCAATAACCTAATAACCTGTTCTTATGTCTTGACTAGTGTGGTGTGCAGGATGCTTTAAGGCATGGCCAGGTGGTCATCACAGTCAAGCGGGAGAAAAGCGCTGTTTTGGAAGGAAGGCAGTGTGATGATAAGGTTGAGGATTAACAGTCTTGTGCATTAATCTTTCTGTGAGGCAGAGCAGGTCATAGGCCTAGGAGAGTTGGTGGCATTGCTGCCTGGGAGGTTGCAGTCACCTAAATGATGTTGACGTGAAGACCTTGGGTGACCATGTCAGCAGTGAAGTCTGATGAAGGAAGTGTTGGGTGGGTCTGTAGATGAAGAAAGTGACTGGGTCCTTCGGGGAGATGAAGTGGCAGAAAGGACTTCGAAGGTGCCAATGTTGTGGACGTAAAGTCTGGTGCAGGGCCATGAGGTCTAGTGGATGACTGAGGCACCAGCCTGTCTTGTACAGCCAGTCTGTTAGACAGCCTTGTCCCCAACCAACAGCATCTAAGATGAGGGTGGAGGAGGGCATCTGCCAGTCTTGGTGATGGCATCAAGGCAGTGTGTAGTTAGAGGTCTGTTGCATGGGTGGAGGGTGAGGGGTTGCCGATTGTGGCAGAGGCTGATGTGGAGGTTGCTGCATTGCTTATTCCATGCCTTAGAGGGGCAAGGTCATGGCATTGCCTGGTGATGACTGAAGGTACATGAAACACAAGTTAGCATGTCATTACCTGTTGTCCAAGCAGGGGTTCAGGCCTCGGGTCCAGGAATTGCCCTTCACTTAAGATGTCCTGGAGAGATGCCCCAGGGGGGCGGTTAAGAGCAGAAGGGAAGAGGCAGGGCTAAGGTGGGTGGTTATTAGGCCAAAGTACCTAGATCCATGTGCTCGCCACCTGAAAAGACAATCCCTAATCCTAGCTTCAGCAGGATATCCACCTGGATACAGATTTCCATGCCTACTTCCATAACAAAGGCATGGTCCAATCAGACAAACCATTCATGGTTTTGGCTTAGGCCTTCATTGCACAAGTCTAAAACTTTGCAATGTGTGCATATGAGAAATTGGACACCCAACCAGGCATGCTCCCAATACATCAACCCCAAGTTGATAGGCACAGATGCACCAATTAATGAAGATGCACCAATTAATGAAGCAGCAATGTATTCGGCTAATGCTTAAATAGCGTAACAAATACACAAACACATGGTCCACAAAAATACATTTATTCATCAAATTCATAAGTCAACTGTACACAGTGCACTTGGTGATGGACATCTTGTAGGTATTGTCACTAGTCATCAAGCATCAACATTCCACCATCAGCAGGTCTCCAGGTTCCAAATGAAAGTCATTCACTGAATAGCTTCAGTTGTGTTCACAACTTCATTCTGGGAAAAAGAAAAAGCACAAATCAGCAAGTAAATGGTTTTTACACAGTAAGCATTTCAAGCTTCCGCTAAGATATCTTAGTCGGGGAATGGAAGGAAGGCCCACATTTTAGAGCAAACATGGATTGATGTACAGACAGACCCCAAAATAGTTGAACAGCAGATGTTAGTGTTCATGCCTTCAACACTGCAACAGGTGTCCTGAAACCCAAGGTGGGTCACGTTAAGTGGTCAAGAAGAGGTAGGTAAATGTTTTGCTCTCCTATTCCTGCTCAGTCATCCACTTGCCCAGATACATTCTCTAGAGTTTCTCAGACCAGGTCCAGGCCCTAGACTATGGCAGCAATTGGCACAGCATAAAGCTTTAGAACTGATGCCATAGCAAGCCCTGCAATGGCCATTCCTAGTTTTTCGATTATACATTGTAAATTAAAGCAACTGAAGGCATTTGGTAGTACAATTAAACTGTCCTGCCTGAGCAACTAGTTTAGTTCCGTTTGAACCTGGCACTTTTGTAAATACCTAGCATACCAACATGGATTAGAAATTAGAGTCAATCCATTTTAGATGTGTTCATTAATTCCGACTTAAACAAGTTAGCCTCTTACCCACTACATTGAGCGACTACAATATTTTGCAAGTTTGTTGGCTTCCTCACACTTGTCAAGCAATCTCAGTTCACTTATGAATTTGAAATCAATAATGCTGGTAATCAGATTAGATGGTTTCCTAGTCAGATAACTACATCAGAGACTAGATCCACAAACATCCTCTTCGCTAACATTCTACAACGATTGCATTATGACATCAATACAAGAACGTCCCTCTTCAAATCCCTTGAAATTTGTTAAGTATACCCAGATTTAAACAAGATCTTACATTTGCACTTATTCCAACTGTTAAGCATTCTAGAAAAGACTGAACTCAAGTTACAGAAATAAAATCTACTATCAAGCTATAAACGAGTGATTAGTTTCCAAATTTCACCAGAGGATTTAGAAACAATCACACCAATCCATTATTTTTAATATGATATCTGAAACATGGACCTCTCCTTTTCAATCTCTTTGGTTAAAATCCTATCCATCGCCAGATTTTTTCATCTTTACCCGACTTAAAAACGTACTTAAGTTTGACAAACTAGACATCAAGATGAAAAATAAACCAAGTACTTCAAGAGCACCAGGGCCAGATAAATTAACCAATGCAATACTAAAATCCAATTCTGAATCTTGGGCATTCGTACTGGAAGCCATCTAGTACTAGACAGCCAAAATCTCGCCATCAAGCTATAGTTATACCTATATTTAAAAAGGAGATGATCTAATCTCGACAATTATAGAGCTATAGCTTTGCTTGACGCTCCTGGAAAATTTTTCGCAAGACTTGTTCTTTGCGACTTTACAAGTTGGCTTCCTGAAAATCAATTTATGGACCAACAAAAAAAAAAAATGTAGGATTTGTACTAGGTGTCGGAACTACGAATCTTTAATTCTAACAATTAGAAACCAAGCAAATCAAGACAAATTTCCAGTTTTTGTAGCGCTCGTTGATTTTAAGCAAGCATTTTGATCGGTCTTAAGACAAATATTATGGTCCAAACTTTTTAAAGCAAATTGTCCCCTGTATATTATCTTTTTATCAATTTTATTCGAACACCTCAGAGTAAAGATGACAACTGATGGGCTTTTATCAAATCCAAATGAGACCAAGACGGGTCTGAAACAAAGCTCAATCCTTTAACTTTTACATCGACTTGAATCATGCTTTTAATTCAATTCAGTATGTTTGTTTAGAAAGCATGCATCTTATCTACAGATAAAGCTCAGCACACCTTTGGAGTTTGCAATAAAAAAATACAGCCAAATCGAATACTCATTTTTCAACATCGAACTACTACAAAGTTTAAAATTCAACTGGAAATTGGGCAACACCTCATTACTCCAGGTACATGAATTAAATATCTTGGAGTTAATTTAAATTCACATCTATCTGATCAACCATACAAAGGAGAACTGACTTCAAGAATGAGACTTTTAGTCAATTCAATTGGCATATGGTAAATTCTCACCCCAGCAAGAATATTTTACATGCAGAAAGTTGTGCCCATCATCACTTATGGGAGTCAATCCAAGGCCAACCCCAAGTCTGTCCGATGGGAAATCTTGGAGGGCATTTATTGGAAGTACATACTACCTGTGCCATCAAGTACTCCTATTGCATTAATTCGATATGAACTAGGTCTTGTGTCCCTTCAGGCATCTGTATCCGGTTGATGCTGGCAACTTATAGAAAATGTTTAATATTGCAAAATACCTCAAGAAATGTATTTCCTGTCCTGAAAAAAGCATTTCAATCTATCATATGGACCACTGCTTGAATGGAAACTAGCATGTACCTTACTAAAGGCAGCACATTTTTGTAGCTCTACTCTTAGAACTAGCGGACAAAGCAAAAATTGGAGAAAAGACTTGATAGCTACCTTTGACAAGGTTAATAGTCAAGACGGGTGCATTTCAAGCAAAATTACTTAATACACTTCTTCAATACTTATTTCTCGATCGTGTATATGCCGACTCATTCTACGATTTCGATGTGATTTACTCCCTACTAAAAGCAAACTTAACTTACCAAACTCAAGCAAAGAAATGTAGTTATTGTGAATTACCAGACTATTCAGACCACAAAACATCTTATGACTGTCAACATCTGGTCAACATGAGGACTTGATACCTTCAAAAACATTTGTCCTCCATTATCTAATGATGAATTATGGTCTTCAATGTTCGATGCTTCAAGATAGACTAATCATTGACATAGTTCAATTTAAGGGCGTTGAACATTTTTCCAATAAATAAGTAGTCTGCAGAAGTTATTTTGGCACGTACCCTTTTTGCCACAAAACTACTTCAGGATTGACCTTTTTTCACAAACTCCTTGTCTTTCACCTCCCTGTACTTGAAGGCATGCAATGTATATAAATGACAATAAGGATTGTAACAAACAGTTTGAAGCAATCAATGTCCTAATTCTCTGCAGAATTATAACTATCAAACTTATTATATCGTCACGACTTGTCTTGTTAATCAGCTAGCCTTGCAAATTGTGTGGCGTTTATATACAAATTAATTATGCAAAATGTTGAAACAGCACAAACTGAAATGTAAGTTCGACTATTGAAAGTTAATTCAACTAAACCAATATCTTATTACCTAGCTCCATTTGCACATTTGACAGTAACATGCTCTCACCACAAAGTCCGATTCTAAGCAGCTATTTTGCCTGCAAGAAGTCACCCAGTTTGATTAGGTTTCTGGTCCATTTTTTAAATGTATAGAAAGCAAGGTATTTTGGGCACACAAAAAGGGAATGACATGGGAGACCAACTTGAAGACCAGAGATTGCAGGGGGAGGTTGTAAACAACCAGGGAGGGCAGAACATAGGAACAGGATGTTGGGAGGAAGTCCCAAATTAAGAATGGCGGCGAAATTAATGCTGTAGGGTTGTCCATGAGGGTTTGGGGGGCAAAGTGCTAGGAAATATGTTCCGAAAGGAGGATGTTGAAATTTGATTTATAAACTGGAGATTGAGTAGTACATCGAGGAGGAGCATTAAAGGGTACAGCAGCAAAGGCGAGGCAAAGAAAAGGGAGGGCAGAGTGCTTGAGTAGTGGCAATGTGGCGAGCAGAGGAGGATTGTAACAAGCGTGGGGAGATTAGGGAGTGAGATGAGCCAAGCAAGTAGGTACAGTCTATTGATAGTTGAGGATAAGAAGTTTATACTCTGCTCTGTTTCATAGATAGCCAGACTTCAGACGGCAGATTGAAGAGCGTCCCGGAGGGTGTTAATATCAAGGAACTCAGTGAATCAGAAAAATTCACTAGGATTTTGCGCTAATGTGGTATCGGAGACAGGACATTGGTAGGAGATTTAATGAGGGATGAAGAGCAAACTTATAGGATAAGGGAAAAGTAGCATTATCGAGAGGAGTGGATTAGAAGAGGTGGAGCAACAGTGGGAGCCATGTGCTTCACAATGTGCAGGGACAGTGGGACACGACGGGTTAACCATGAGGAGTGAGGCAAGAATGTAATTAGGGTTGGTGGGGGGCAAAGGAAGACCTAGTAGTGGGAGGGAAGGAGAGGAGACAAGTGAGCAGGAGGGGCTAGGCGGCAAGTAGCAAGGGCAGTACGGATGGTAGAAATCTTAGACGCAAAGTAGAGTGCAGATTAGAGTGCAGGATCATTTGCAGACAGTGGAGGCGAGAATTGGAGGGATCTTGGAGGCACTTCGTTGCGAGGAGCGAGACGTAATGAGATGGGAGTCATGGCAGAGTAGTTTTGAACAGTTAGAGATCTGCGGAGTGGAGGATTTAGGAAGAGGAAGGAGCATAGACGGCAGGGTTCGTTATTATAGGCTTCTTCAGTAGATTGAAATTAGTTCACAAAAGGAGCATAGGGGTTGGTGTAGATCAGAGGGGGGGAACCTGTGCTTGGTAACAGTAGTAATGGAGCGTGGGGACAAATCAGGAGTGGATATGCAGCACAATCATGATCAGAGGCAGTGGAGAGATAGTTGCCATTTGAATGGGCGGTCAGAAGAGTGCATGTTAAGGAGAAACTTCATGTCAGTGGAGAGAGCAGCAGAGAGAAGAGTTTAAAACCCACGACAACGGAGGTGGTGTAGAGAGATATGGACCTATTGGACCAGGTGGGTGAGACAATGGCACATGGGGCAGTGATTATTAAAAATATATTCAAAAGTGTGAGAATTAGAAGATAAGGGAGTAGGAAAATAAGATGCTTAACAGTCAGTCACGTGCACTGCAGCCTAAAAGATGCTCAGTCAGTGCTAAGAGGTGACTCAACTGACTAGAGGCATCATTTCAGAACCTAGATAACTTGTGTAACATTTCAGGTAGTAATTCTCCCCATCCCACTTCCCTTTGTTCCAAGTAACCATCAGCAACCCAATCAAGAGTGGGGCATGGGGCAGAATAACCGCCAGGTATTCCTTACATATCTAGATTGCCAGGGCACCCAAACCCCTTACTCGCCAAGCACAACTCGTTCAAATTCTCCAACATTGCTCAGGACTCCATGTGCATGTTGGCTGGCTGAACATGCATTCTTACTTTTAGCTCTGCCCAAATCCCTGAGCACCTGCAACTTTACGGCTGCCCTCTTCCTTCACACTAGTTCATTCTATTCTTCCCAGCAGACTACGGTCTGGTTACCTTAGGCAGAGAGAATACTCCATTGACAAGGGGAGTCTATGCAATACAAAATAAACTAACAATATCTTCAATGCATAAAGGCCTCCCTCGTCTATTGCAGGATCAGTCTAACCCTAGAGGTATTAAAATGCCATGTGCCAAGCAAAGTGAAGAAACCACTAATGCAGAACCAGACTAGAAAAGTATTTAAGGAGCATTGGGCTATAGGAAAAGACAGATGTTTGGGTGCAGCATGTCCATTTGTAATCAACAGAAACAAGGCCTCGCAGAAAGCGCAAAAACTCAGAATAGGAAGCAGTAGCAACCATTTGGAAAACCCAGCTGACATGAACATTATACAGCCTGCTAGAAAGACGAACAAACCAGCCAATTTTGCACGCAAGGATGATGGGAAACAACCCCAATAGGCAAAGACCAAAACGAGTGTTCAGGCCAAGGCTACAGTATTCCATTGGTAATTATGGCATGATACGGTCAGCATTGAACTGAATTGAAAAGCCCACTGAATAGGGGAGTTGTGACTGCCATGAGGATTTGGCGATTCTTTGTCTCCTTGCACTCCCTATGGTGCTCTCAACCTCACCCATCTTAAACTGCTACTCCATCTCCCATCCTATCCCTCTCACCATGGCCAAAACACATCAGCACCTCCTCCGATCAGACATCCCTTTGTCGTTCCCACTCCAGACCGATGGACCCTTCATATGGTCTTGGTTCGCTCTCCCATTAATGGTGGCAGGTCCTCGTGGCCCCTTTCCACTCCTCCAAAACAATCATCAATTTCCATCTAAACGGTACATGGTCAAGGGCTCTCAGCCCAATCTCCTCGATAGGAGACTCCTGCGTCTAAATCTCCTCCCTTCCCCTGCCACTAATTCCAATACCTCTATGGCCCCTATGCCACTTACATTTACTGCCTCTGCCCACTCCGTTGATGTGCCACACCCATGCACCATTTCAAATGCAGCAACCTGCTCCACATAACTACTCAACTCTTGCTCTGCTGGCAAACATTCCTCTAACATCTGCCAGCTCCTCGAAGACCTTGACCTGGATTGCCTCATTCTCCCCGAGACATGGTTCACAGCCAGCTCGGTCACAAGTTACATTTTCTCCCTGAGGGATACAAGATCCTCTCCAAGCCAGAACTAATTGGCCTGGGTGTGGACTGGCACTAATCCTTCTGGATTGGGCGTCTGCTTCTGTCATTCATACACAGGCCTTCTTTGAAGGCCTAGGCTGCAGGCTCCCCCTGTGGCCACCATCTACAGGTCACCCTATTCCTCATAGTCTCAACTTCTCCTTGCAGAGACGCTTCCAATCCCTTGCAACCTTTGCACCCTTCACCCTTTCCATTCTACCCTCTGGTCCAGCACTCTGCTGAACATACCTTTGATGTTCTCATCTCAGACCACCCCCACGCCCTCTAACTCACACCACCCTTCAACTGATGCCCTCCCCTCTTGCCCCGCAAGAAAAGCCTACCCAAGCACCACCATCTTATTCATTCAGCCCATGAAGCAAGTGTCAGTGGACGCCTTTGCCTTTCTCTGCTCCTGCAGCTGCCTCAGTCTGAGACAGCCCTCTCTAACCTGCATCTTTCCATCGCCAACACGATGGACATCCTTGCCCCAGTCATGAGAATCCACCTGAAGCTAGTGCAACTCTTGGTTAAGACTTAGACCTCACTGCCCTGAAACGCAAGAGCAGGGTAGCTGAGAGGAAGTGGAGTGCCTTGAGCGCCTCCAAACTAGCCTGCTCAGAGGCAATACAGACTGTCCTAGCCAAGAGGGTACATAGCAAGCCCACATCTGCAGCCTCCAACAGGGCCCAACTCAGATGACCAATCCTACTTCAGTCTCCACCTCTACAGTTTTCTCCCAGGACCTCTGTACAGCTCTGGTATCATTTCACCACTAAACTCCAGGACTCCACTCTACCTCTGACCTCATTTGGGACCCTGTCCTCTTTTCCTAGTACACCACCACCAGATGTCTTTAAACCAGTCTGATCTATGAAAGGGTCATCCGAACAGGTGCTCCCTGCTCATCTAGGACCACATTACCACCCTCACTCCAGCCTTATCACTCGACATCCATTCCCCAAGCACTTGTGCACCACCTCCTAAAAAAAGCTGATCTTATCACCCAATCTCCTTTCCTGGAAAAGCTGTCCATATCCCAGCTTACCCTCCACAATGAATCTGTTGGCGGCCTCCACGATCATCTGACTGGCTTAGAGCAGCCAGGGGTATGGAAACTGCTCTCCTGAACACCAGTGAAGATCGGTTCTCTAACCGACTCCAACTCTCCCTTGGTCATCCTCCTTGACCTTTCCTATGCTTTTAACATGGTAAATCCTGCCACTGATCGACTCCTGGCGTAGCCAACCTTCCTGGACTGCGCCTTCCAAGTCCAACTTGGGTGCCTTCCCCAGAGCTCCATCCCCTCACCATGGCTCTTCAATGTCTATCTGGCCCCTTCGGCCCACCTGATCGCCACCTTTTCTTCCGATTGTTATGCAGACAACTCTGCTCTTTCAGCCTCCTCACTCATTCGACTATCCCAGATTCAGGATTGGTGCACCTCAAACTTTCTTTGCCTTAATGCCTCTAAGACAGATACTCTTGGGACCTCCACTCTTTGCCCCTGCAACTAATCCAGACCATGCAAGAATTAGCCTTCGGACCATCTCTCCAGCCCCAACATCTCCATTGGCTCCGGTGGATGCAAGGATCAAGTTCAAGACACTGCATCATCCACAAGGGGGTTCAGGGGCCGAGGCCCACACTACATTCACTTTCTTCTAGAGCCCTCAGATCAGTTCTCCAACAGGGAGGATCAGATGCTTCTCCAGCCAGGGTGTCACATCCCTCTCCCCTGCAGGTGCACCCCACTTGATCCAGACCACCTAAATTCCGGAAGCAGCTCAAGACCCTCTTCTCTGCCTTCTCTTGCTCCCTGACCGGTCTGCTGCACCTACTGGTTGCTTGGTACCCCCTGATCTTACCAGGCTCCTCCACGACCAGTCGTTCTTTGCACTTCCTCCTGGCCTACCACACACTTGGGGCACAGCCTCCTTGCACTTACCAAGTGGCACACTGCCCTGATCATGCAACCTCCCCCATCCTACCTTGCACTTCTTGTTGTCGCACTTGCATGACCCGAACAACGAGGCCTAGTAGGATAGTCTTGTCCTCTGTTCAGACTAGAAACACTTGCATACAGGCGTATCGTCCCAGATGAAGGCAAACTGCAAAAGGACAATTACACATGATGCAAAGGCTCACCTTGTTCTTCACAAGAAGATAGCCCAGTTAGAAGCTGAGCAGTTCCCCTGCCAATGTGCATGGGGTGGAGTTGTTCTAGGCGATAGATTGTAACCCATATAAGGGGTAGTTACAGGTAATACGAAATGCAGTTATCTGGCATGCACTAGGAAAGGGTAAACTTAATCTATGGGGGTGCAGTAAAAGCCGTCAGGCAACTAATAACTGTTTTGAGGCAGTGAGAACAGTCATGGTGGACCTTGTAACTGAAATCTGCAAAACAAATAAGTCAGAAAGACCTGTAGAGCGGCAGAAACATGTGTTCAATTAAGGCAGATTAACTGCTGCAGTGTCAAGGAATCTGGTCAAAACTTCTAACTACAATTTTGCATCAAACAGCTTTTGTGGTGTGTGTGAAGCAATGTTGCACCATTTCATGTGAAACTGAATAGAGTGACTCATGTCACAGTTTAGGCTTCACATATGCAACATTTTTTACAAGACTTTAAAGGAAACCTAGGGCGCAGGGGCCAAGGAGTGGATATCCCCAAAAAAGTTCCTCATAAGGTTTCACATGGTATTAAACTAGGCAAGTATCAAGATAGAGAGAAACACCTCAAGAGGATAGCCCTTACCTTGAGTATGGCTATTAGAACGCCTACATAAGGTCCCTCAACTTCAGTGTAGAATGACAGACATTGAAAAGGTGACAGTCCCCGAATATATGTTAGTTGGGATAGCTGGGCAATTGTCCAATTTGTGACACTTGTCATAGGGGAACTCAGAGGCTCTATGGGATAAGGGCTACACAATAAAAATAGTGAGCCTAAAAAGTGTAACGTAATTAACAAAGACCATATTTCAGAAACTAAATGAGAATGGATTGGTGGATCCCAGATCGGGATCATTTTGAAGAATGTAGAGATGGAAACAGGCCTTCAGCCAATTATCTCTTGGAATACCAGAGGGTGCCGCTCTTTCCTACACAAGGATGGGAAAGTTAGTATGGACAACCGATCTGCCTTCCAGGAGATGTGGTACCATACTGATTGATGGCTTTAACATTTAGTGGAGGTATGGACGACTGGTGGAAGACTTGGTGACAAATGCCCAGTGACTAGTATAAAAATGGCTGTGCCCTTTATTTTAAGTGCCACCATAGGAAATGGGGCAACATCCCCAGTGACTAAATGTATGCTCACGACCAGAAGGGGGGGGTAAGGTTGTAAGTAGATTCAGTGGGGTAATTCATAATGGATATTATTGAAAGTTGGACGATGGAATCTATCAAATCGGAAACCATGTTAGTGGGCAACTTTAATTCTTACTGTGAAGAGGCTACATAATTCTTACTGTGAAGAGGCTACATAATTCTTACTGTGAAGAGGGTACATACGATGGAAAAACGATTGTGGGGTTTTTGAGGTAGAGCCGCAGTCCCCCCCCCCCCCCCCCCGGCCCCGTGATCTTAAATTCCTCTTCACAAGTAACCAATGGGATCAGAAAAGCTTCAGAATTGGGCTCATCGTACCCAGATAATTTAGAGTGAAAAAACAAGCAACTTGGACAAATGGAAAATTAGGCCATCAAATAAATTGTTTGCTAGCAGTGTTATATGCCAACAAGTGAACACAACTCATCCCCTTAAATGATCACACTGCTTTAACTTTGCAAAACCATCCAATTATTATTTTTTTTTTAAATACCATGAATATCCAGAGCATAGCAGGAGGAAAGACTGAAAGATAAATGATCAATATACTAGAGAGGAGCTCGCCTCAAATGGTCTAGAAGTGGCGAGTGATTGCATGACTGCATAAGACGAAATAAGCAAAGTAACAAAGGATCAGTGGAAGGAGGGAAAAGATTGCCACCACATGGATGAATTTCAAAAATTGGCTTAAAGCCCAGAACCATGAAAATAATGCCAATTGGGGGGAAAACCTTCAGACTATGCAAATGACTCGTAATGTTTGGTATTTGTATACACAACACCCAATAAAGGAAGACAAAGATGTAAATGAAGAGTGGAGGAATCAAATATGTATCCATTTATTATAGGGAGCACAAGACCCGTGGGATAAAAAGTTTTGGGCTAGTAGTAAAGCAATATTCCCTTTTGATCTGGCTGATATCCTTAAAATAATTAACATATTAAGCGCCCCAGTGCTGGATGGGCTAGCAAATGCTGTTCATGAAATCCAAATAAACGTGCCCATGTGCTTCTCCGGTGGTTTACTCCTAGTGCTAATCCAGTGAACTGTAAAGCAATACTAGCACCCATTTGTAAAATAAAAAAATTGGAAAGAACCAGTCCTAGTAACACCCGACTGCTAGCCATGGCTGACAAGCTGCAAGATTTTCTGTACCCGGTTGGAACGTCATAGATTGATCAGGAAGAAAGATCTATTATGCCCACAGCAAACTGGTTTCAGACAAGGTCACAGTATCCTAGATAACATGACAACATTGAACCATACCATATCACGGATATGATCCGTAGGAAAGATACCAACGTCCTTGTGCTTTATCGATTACTCCAGAGCCTTTGACTGTAGATAGGGATAGACGCGAGTAAGTTGGCGAATTGGGAAGTTTGCCCTACTACTATATTTTCTAAAAACCATGTACTCTGAAACAGTTACTATCTGGATAAGGAGGGATTACTTCCCCCTGCTGTTAAATATGGGTTTGAAACCAGGCTGTGTTACATCTCCCATCCTATAGAACCTCCATGTGGCTGACATGAGGGGGAACCCTGGAACGTCGGGGATATTTCCATTAGTTGGATGTATGCAGATACTACAATCATCTGGTTTGCAGAGAATGCCGAATGCCATGTACCTATATGCAAAAGATTAGCAATGCAAACAAAACTAAGCTCATGGTGTTTGGAGGACGTATCGCTTTAAGTGGAAGATAATTTAGAAGTAGTTATTTATCCCCATTTAGGAATTTCCATTATGAATAATACTCCGAAGACCTACAACAAAAAGTAACAGAGTTGGTGTTATGAGATAAGGGGGCCATTCAGAAGGCTTCCTTGAAATAGAACAGTAGCATTGTACCAGGCGCATTATATGCATGAGACACTGAGGCCAGAAATATTACTGACCTGGATAAATTAGAGGGCAAACTTTGTAGACCAGTTTTGAGCTTGCCAATGGCTGTTCCAATAGAAGCCATTAATGCAAATTGGGTCTGAAGTAGGTATACGAAATAAACACAAAGGCTGCGGAATGGGATGCAGCCAATAACCTGGCTAGACTGTCTAAGAACGTTATTTGTATACAGCTTGCAGGGGTAACATATCCACACCCCAAAAATATTTAACAATAAAGAATTCTCCAGATTTATCATCTTTCTCCACTTTAACATTGTGCCATGAGTATTTGGGGGCTTGGTCACTTGTCCCCCATGCTGCTTAGGCCAAAAGGAGGTAGAGCCGATTAGGCACCTTCACAGCATGCAACTGTGCAGGAATGGTATTACAAGGCCTATAAGGCGTTAGTAGGTGACCTTAGAATGATAATTACAGACAATTTGGTCTGCTAACTACATGGCAGAATCTCAGGTATGTGGGAGTGGCATAATATATGCAAGAAAATAACCTTTAGAAATAGTGCTAGGGTAGACTTCCATGTTATTGCATCGCATGGAAAATCTCACCCTAAAGTTATAGTCAACCGCTTCCCCTCGACCTTGTTAAATGAAGCTGTGTACACCCAATGGAGATATGGAGTGCAAGATATCGTAACGGCATTATATGTTTTATTTAAAAACCTTTATCATGTAGGAAATGTATTGCATAATTGTGCATTGAATGGTTTAATAGTATAAAGTTTTAATTAACCAATAGCACTAAAATAAATAAGTTAGACCAAGGGGAGCATTCAAATAAAACTAGGCAATGCAATGAAAGCTACCAATGCCTTCACTACCACATGAAATATGCCATGACACCAACGGGAGTAATTTAATGCACATGTAGATTTACACATAAGGTATCAATACTAACGAACATGGGTAGAGCCTCTCAATTTGTACATGAACACAGCAAAAACATTCACAAGCCAAATGCCTAGTTAAGCAGGATTAAGGAAGCACTGAAAGTCTCAGAAGTAGCTAGTGCATAATGGCGAGATGGCACTGATCTAGCTCTCGCCCCGTCAGGGTGTATCAACTGCCCAGGTGTGCTTCCTCGGTTGCTGGATACATCTGCAATGGGAGGGGGCGGGATGGAGTGTTTAGGCAGAAGGAAGTGAGTTCGTGGTATGGAGAGAAAAGAGCACGAGTGCCTTGATGTGCTGATGGCAGCTTCAGAAAACCAGTCACGGAGCATTGGTGTGTTTCTTGTTGGTAGATGTGTTGAGGTAGGACCGAGCATGGTGCTTTGTGGGTACATGTTGGGTGATGTGTGGGTGTGGTAGGGTTGTATTTAGTTCAGAGGTTAGCAAGTAGAGAATATTGGTTGGGGAAAGTATGCAGACTATTTGTAGTACTGTTAAACGCAACAAGTGTCCTACCCCAAAATACAGTGCAACACCTTTCCTATCCCCCAAATAGAGCCATGGCGGACACTAACCCCCCCCCCCTCCAACAATGCATATTGGGGCAGCAGGTTTCCACCCACGAAACAGCTGTTAACACATTTCCCATCCCCGAAAATGCATCCAAGTGCGACATTTCCTACCCCCTCCCCCCCCCCCCCCCCCCAAGAGTACAGCCAAGTGCAACACATTTCCTACCCCAAAACTGCTGGAGCACATAGATGGCTCCCAAAGGCCAGAAGGGGAGCCTAAATTGCTGGCTTAAATTCTGTACTCCAAGGATTGCTGACAGCTCTGCCCACCATCTGCCGACCCGCTGTCTCTGCCATATCTAAACTGTTCATAGTAGCGTAACAGAGTTTTACCATCGGATCTTTTGAAATGCTACCTGTATTTCAGGTATCCGTTTGGCCAGTTCCTCCACATCATCCCATTTATATTCATATCTGGCCATGACCGTTGGCAATTCTTGCAGCATAGAGGTTACCATGCGTCTACTCTCCTTGTCTGATACACGGTAACTGCTGCAGGTAGATTTGCTCACTTGCATGGATAGCTACCACTAGAGAGCCTAGCATAGGCCAACATGGTATGTGGGTGAGGGTTTACATATTTTCCTGCTTGAATGATGCAGGCTAAAACTACAGAAGCAAGTAGAGGTATACAGTGAGAAGTCATTCGTCGGATCTTCTGCCATTACCCCCAAAACACTGCTGCTCTAGTGACTAGGTCGATGTGGCTAGTCATCTGGAGAGGCCCTTGTTAAAAAAAAAAAATTATATATATAAAAATAAAAAAAAAAAAACACAATCTTGTGGTCACCTTGCCTTTTTTACAGGACTTTCCCCTGAAGTGGGGCAGATTCCATTTGGTCTGGTCATGAATCTCCAGGGAACATTTTAGTCAGTCTCCAAAATCTTTTTTGACGTTGAGCGGCGTCGGCATAAATGTATCAGTCTAGCCATCTTACTGCAGCATGGCATTTACTGGGCATAAAGGAAAATGCAGATATGTTTTGTTTAGACTGAACTACATGTTTTTCCCAGTTGGACAGGGTCTCTTATTGCGACATGGCAAAGCCAACAGGATTATGGGGGTATACTACCACATATTTGCAGAGCCAATGTCAGATTCTTATTGTTTATTAGGACTCTTTGCAAAGCAAACTTGTTATGTTGATTGATGAAGCCAGCATGGAAGTATGGGCACAGCCAGTGTGAAAATGATGCGGATGAAATAATCAGGAAATTCCACAGTGCACTATTGGACACATCTACCGTATTCTAGCATGAGAGTCATCCTAACATGCTGTATAATGCACGATTTCAATCCAATAGTTACAAAACCTTCCAAACCACGCTGGGTTGGCTATGCTCGGTCTCTCTGTAATGGGTGCAAAATCTTTAGAACCCCACAAAACAAAAACTACCACAGGCAAAAAAAGGGCAGAAGAAATTACTTGTGTTCACTACCAATTCTAACCATCTAACTTTGATTGACGCAGAGCAAATCCTGCCACATTTGCTGCAAGGCAATACATGACGCTAAAGATATCTGCTACAAGACGCTAAGACCTGGTACAACAGCAAATGAAGTCAAGGCCACCATGATGCAATCAGGGATAAAATAAATATGGCATATTAAAGAAACCAGGTCCCATTAAGGTCCACCTAAAATAATCACATATTAGCAGGCAGAGCCCACCCATAACAGGTGCACACAAGAGGTCATGAACATCCATCATAAGTCACTTGTCACTCCCGTTTTACAAGATCAGGAGAACGACTGCGTTTAGATAAGCCCGTGGTACTTGTTGCCCAGGGCCTTCTTTAGCAGATCCCATACGGAGATATACATTATCGTTGTCCCCATTGCTTAAAATGGAGCAACGTGACATTCTAGTGGCAGAATGAACAGTACCTCAAAAGCAGCTCCCCAGTCAAGCTATGCACCAGCTTATACATTTGGACAGAAATTCATAGATCAAACACGTACAGCTGAACTGAGTTCATTGTGGCATTGGTGTAATGCATCTTCCAAGAAGAACACGACCTAACTGGTCACAGACTAGTTAGTCAAGTTCCTTTAGTAGCACATACATTCGGTATGCACAAGACCTACATCGTCTCTGCCAAATTGAACTTACTTGATAGCAATTGTGCACTCCTACAGTAACGAGCGGGTTATTCATACCCAAAGAACAAAATGATCAACAATACAGCATTTTATGTGCTAAATTAGTGAGATACGGTCTGTAAAGGGTTGCCTGCACGAAAGGAGACATTGCCTTGAAACATCTGTGCAATTGGTGCTCTGCAGGGTCCCATATATTTCATGCTGACCTCGTGTGCAGTGTAAGGAGAAGTCGAGAACCATTCAGAACCCAATTGTTAGTCTCCATCTCAAATTAAGAACCGAGTATTTTTTAGCAGCAGGCGGCTCAATTGGCAACTTTAGACGGACAAGACGTCCCTTAACTTAACTGCAACTTGGGACCACGATAAAAAGTACCACTTTCAGAGGTTGGGACATAAACGGACATCCAGCCAGAGTAAGGAATGTTCTAGTCCACCGCAAAATGTTTTTCGCGATTAGCACCTTGAATACGGATACCATTTTGCGGGTATGGTTTGCAGTCGCACATGTCTGGAGAGATTCCAGGCATGGCCGCGGTCCAGGCCTTGTGCAGAGGGGTATGGGCTGAAGTTGGAGGTTGAATAAAAGGAGTGGATTGGGAACCAAGAAGAGGCCCTGGAAAAATGGCCCCATATAACACATTCAGCAAGCCAACACGTTTCCTATGGGGAAATTAATACAACAAGAGGCCCAGGGTGCAGAGGCCTACCAGGAAATCTCCAATTTCCCTACAGGACAGTCCAGCCCTGGTGAGGGACCCAGGGGAAACGTGACATGTGGCACCAGCACAACGATCACTGCCGGAGGCGTGCAGGGGCTGGAATGGAGTTATTTGCAAATCCTTGCTGCACTGCTAGCCTCCCGATTGACAGTTCCTCACGCCGAGGTGTCACTATTATAATAGTCAAAATCGACGGGACGACAGATCCGGAGACAATAGTGCCAAAGACTAGATCGCACTGTTGACTCACTCAGCGAAAACCTGTTAACTTTGTGTGTTCGGTGTAAAAATAAAGCCAGCGACTAAGCAGAGTGGATGGCGTTTCAGGCACTGGACAAATTCTGGGACTTCATTTCACCAAAATACCATGAGGTAGCGAACTGATCCATCACAACTCTTGACCTCTGATGCCATCACAGGAAGAGATGTGACCCCTACCCAGGAATGACAACAGGAAGCGATGGAACACGCACCCCTTGACAGGAAGTTGCATAGCATTGTTCCCAAGTACACTACAAAAATATGGTTACGATATAGAAAGGACCACCAGGACCACCATATCTATCATTAATATCAGTGTGTACAGTCTTATATTACCACAAGCAGACGTCCAAGGCCAAATGATAACCCTGTGTCATTTATCAACAACCGAGGGAGGAAAAAACCTTGCTGGGATTTGACCCTGCAGATCACATCGCAGCTGTGAGCTCTCAACCCCACTGAGCTATCTTACCACCTATAGTAAAATAGGCAACTTCACGAATACCACTCTGTAGTAGATACCATTACAGCAGGCCAGTTCATCTGCAGGTCTGGTGCAAAGTTGGCCACATGCCAAGCATGTGGGGGGGGGATCTACTTTACAGGCTTCGTGGGTAAAATACATTGTAAGGGTTCATAGCTCTGGAAAAGCCATGCACTCACATGGCACACTGTACTGCCCAAACATCCTGAACGTCATGCCATGGAGACATTATAAACCATTAAATGTGGCACAATGAAATCAACGGTCACTTTATGCGCTATGGGCAAACATTTGTACACAAGTTTTTAGGCACAAGAATTATGGGGACACCAAGATTAATGTCTTGTGATGATCATAACAGGCACTGGCAGAAAAAGCCTGCTATAATTGCAATGTGCGAAAAGCAAAATACATAGTCCTTAAATTGATGCTTATTCTTGCTTTTTTTAACAATCAGTGCCTCACCCCTTGAAGTGTGCATGAAATAAATCTTTAGTCAAGCAATTATTGTACAGAATTCGATTGGTTACTCCTATTTCGGGTCACTGCTCAAACTAAACAGAAAACCATCCACCTGAAACAACGCATTTAAACAGTCACCAAAAACAGCAGTGCTTTGCTTCCCCCCCATCACATGAGTGGCAAGCATTGGAAAACTGCAACCCAAAAACGGCCCTGCATTTTATTTCATCTGAATACTCAAATGGCATGTTTTACTTTTAATTCACACGAGGGGAAAGGATTTCAACATTACAACCCGACAGCTTTTGCTGTCCATTTCATTTGAACAGCAGCCCTTGAAACACTTATGCTTGCACACTTGTGAAAAAGAAAATGACAGGATAGCTCTGCTTGCACAAAATGTCAGGGAAATATGCTGGGGCGGGGAGGCTTGACTAAGCAATATACAACGTTTCCACCCACAAGATTTCAAAGCTCTGCTTGCCACTGGAAGTCGCACCTACTAGTATCGGCCTGCAAGGACATGTGATGTACTCAAGTTGTTATAATTCCTTGCTCTGCCAGACTTTAAGGCATGGGCTCAGGGATTTCAAGGAAAGCAAGTGTGGCTAAAACGGCGCCCTTTCCTACACCCAAGAACAAAGTAACTTCAAAGGGGACATCAAAATCTCTGGTCACCGGCTATGTGGGGGAATGCGCCTCTCCACCAGCAGGGGACAGATCCTCCCAATTGACATTGAAGATAGATTTGCAGCAATTTTTATGCTGTTTTTTCCAGGCGGTTTTAAAGAGCTAAAGTGCATTTTTGGGACTCAAATAAGACTAGTTTCTGGCTGCTCGGATGCTATATGACATCACTGGGCAAACTAGTGGAAGAGATTTCCAGACCGTGTCATGTTCAGGGTAGACAATAAAGGACACATTGAGATGAAACACGTGTCGAGCAACCCCAGCATACATGCATGTAACCACCAGCTTAGTCACAGAACTAGGAATTCAAGTAGGCTTTGTGATCGTGTACAAAGTTGTCAAATATATAATTACACTTTTGGAATATACACCAACCTATAATGAAAATAACAGATCATGCAGTGTTCAGAATTGTGAGGTGACAACTTGAACGGAATTGCAGGATTCTCTATATTGATCCTTTCCAAAAGGAATAAAGTATCATCCAGATCATTTTGTAACTTGGCCAACAATTTGCACTAAGATTGAAGTGAATTACTGCTGTACTCTATTAGCCCCATTGAAAAGGAATAAGTGGTTGGAGAGCTAGTATGCAAGATGTAGGCCGAGTAGTATTTAGGACAAGGTATTTTAATCACCAGCTGTGCGACCAAGTGCCAGCAATTAGCAAATCTACAGCATTACATTGCAAATTGCAATGCGATATACTTGCCATTGTGCAAAACAAAATAAGCAGTTTCAGACAAGGTTACTGGTCAACTGACAGACGAGGCCAAACAGGAAGAGAACTAGTCACTAAAGCTTAAAACATTGTCTGCAACAAACGAGCACACTGGTTTAAACCAGAAAGCAAATGGAAAAACAGGCGATCTAATTGGGGTGGTTAAGTAGGGCAGGTTGCAACTCCCTATAACCCAACATGTGAAGCTACCAAGTCACTACAGCCTGCATATTCTGATCGCTGGTTTTAAAAGTATGTACAGTGCTTCCCCCTTTACCTGGCCTCCATCAGTCCTCTAGTCCACAAGGAGGCCATCGCAACCACAATTTCGCCACACAGCTTTCAGGTGACAAGCGTTTTAAAATCTTACCATGTGAGCAGAGCCTGCTTCTTGGAGGTTAACCTTGTAGTAGTGCAATGGTTTTTCAAACATTTTCTTTAGGTTGCCCCTGCTGCTCAGAAAAGTAATTTACCATTTGAAAAGGCCCAGTATACTGCCAGTTCTGTAACAGAAACTGGCCTTTTGAAGTTTACTGTATGCCCTGCTCTTCCACCAACTGAATCCACTCAACACCCCTCTGTACACCACAATACCTTCAAACCAAACGAACATGCATTCTGAAGGAGTTCAGCACATACCCGTTGAGCTAAGCTTGCGCTCTCGATCACCATTAGACATTGCCTCTGGAACACCATTGGCCAGGTCTTCATCTACTGTACTGCCATCTCTTACTTGGACTCCATTTACCATGTCACCGTTCACTGCAGCCTCGCCATTAGGCCCAACCTTTAAAACAGTTAGTGCACACAGTAAAAAAATAACCAGCACCAACATTACCTATGCAAATCCAGACTAACACGAGGCAGATGCATGACCCAATCAGCTCAGAAAGAAATTAGATTCAATCCACTTTACGACCAAGCCACCTTTCTCTGCTGCCAGTCTTAATTTTCCATGTCAGCCATAGCCGTCAGTATCCAAGAGCTGGTGAAGCTTTAAGGGTTAAAGGAATAGTGTGCAAAAAATATTGTCCCAACAGATGGGCAATAATGAAACGTGCATTAAACATGTTCTCATGTAAGCTTTTGAGCAAACGAGGCTCAAAACGTTTACATGGGAGCATCCATTTTGGTATTTCAGGCAGCCTCCTCAGCTCATGTTAAGCTCCGCCCTGGCTGCACTAAAGCATCAAAAGCACCCTACTGGGAGTTTTTGCTTACTGCAGCAAGAGCAGTGCTTTACATGAGCTTGGGAGGCTGCCTGCACTCATTTTCAGTGCTCCCCAATCCCAGCGAAGCACAGATAATGAAAGTGAAAAAAAGCAAAGGCGCGGCAATCACAACTACAACATTGTATTTCTGACTGCAGCGGTTGTATTTCTAAATGCTGCGGTTTTCTTACCATGTTTCTTGGGCTCCAGGAAACTAGAAAGAAAACCGCAGCCTATTTAAATACGTGTGGCTTCAGCTTTGAGTCTCCTGGGCTCCCGACTCAAAGCTGAAGCCACAGCAAACAAATACGTTATACATTCTGCAGTTTCATTTCAACTTAGAAAGAACCACAGCATTTATTTTGCAGTGCTTTAAAAAAAAAAAAAATTAAATGTAAAGCACTTAACAGCAGCAGGTTGTGTTAATCTATGCTCTCCGGCAATAATGAAGCACAAGCCAACTGCTGGTAGCTTATGCATTACAGCTGGCTGGCTTTTGCTTCATTAGGGCTGCAAGGGAAGAAATTAGCATAGGAGGCTCATCCATTTCACAAAATGGACGCCTCCTAGTGCTTGAAATGTTTGAGCCTCATTTGCTCAAAGCTCTGTATTTTTGATTATGGGCCATGTTTTTTAGCCAATAAAATTTGAGAGCACGATCCCTTTAACTTACCCATAGGATACACACCCACAAGATCTCCCTCACAGGTCCACACCCTCAAAGCTTTACCCAACGGGCACCTAGAGCCAGAATATCCTCCTGCCCACATAAGTGACAAAAGTTCCTCTCTGTACCTAACCAGCGAGACATCACAATCCTTTTTGAACTTGGTAAGCTGCTCCAAAACCTTTGGGTTAGGACCAGCACAGTCTTTATACATTTAAATTTACACTACACCTTGCTAGCAGGTTGGAGGAAGGTACTTGGCGAAGATAAAAAGGTTCACATTCGAGTAAAAGCCCATAACTCCAACAATGTAGGCTTGCAGTTGAATTGGAGTCCTATTCAAGCACAAGAGGCTGCAATCCAAAACTCATGGAAATGAATAGTTTGGCTAAATCAGTGTTGTGGGACGACTCGAAGGAACTTCTCCCCAAGGGGGAGCCCCTCCCTGTGAGGTTTGTAGGTGAGCCCGCTCTGCAAAACCCTCCCTAGGGGTGGAGCCTTTCCCCTAGGGGACACGACTCCCATTCCTGTGAGGAACTACCAAAGCCAAGGCATATCAGGGACTGTCTCCCATACACAATACTTCCAATTATTGACTTGAAGGAAGAGAATATGCCATGTACAAGAGAAAGAGCATCTTTAAGTGAAATCCTAGAGGTAGATGTTCCCACCTGAATGAGAAGGCAATGGGGTGGTTGGGGGGAAATGGGAATCAAGGTAAAATCATAATGCCCAAACTCATCCCATTAGAAATGAGAAAAGTGAAACTACCTAGGTGGAGGGAAAATAAGCATAACTCACCCTAAAAGGGAAACCAATAGAGTTGAAAGAGAAAAGGAGTGGTTGCTAAACGTGAACTGCCTGAATGACAGAATAACTAATCCCAAAAGGTAAACAACTGTGAAGATGCAGATTAAGACCAGCACCTGGTGTGGTCCACCACCTGTTCTTAGAAGCAAAAGAAAGGTACAAGCCAAAGCAGTTGAGAAAGTAACTTCCAGGTGCAAATGGCTACCATAAACACTTCCAGGTGCAAATGGCTACCATAAACACAACATGTGTTATGATAGTAAGAAAACTCAGTGGTCCTCTACCATGTGAGAGAAACAGTATTGCAGGCCTCACTAGATAGTGCTTAGAACAACCCTTCTTTCCTGCGAAACTTCCAATCAGCAATCTTAGGCAAGGTCTGTGTGGCCGGTATTTTATCCGGGCCTCTACATGGCTGACGGGATCCACAGATGCCATGGATGCTACGAGGCTTCTACCTGCCTCCTTCACCGATTAGCCATTGCATTCTTCATATCGACCGGGGAGTCGGCAGGCGAACACTGGCCACCTCAAAAGGCCGAGGCTTACCTGGTCTTGCCCCTCCCCTCATCATTGCACCATCTTCCGGCTAACTGGCTGCTGCATAGCCCAAGTGCCTCCCCTCTCCAGATGTCCCTGGAGGGTTGCACAGGCTCTCGCCTGGACCCTGCGCCTTGCCTCAGCCACAGCCTCCAAATCCACCCCCGCCCCTCTGGCCCATGCTGGGAACAACTGCCAGGCTGTCCTCATTGCCTCTGGCCTGCCTGGTCCAATCGGCCAGCTCGTGTTTCTGATTTTACAACAATGTTGCAATGCTCTTGACGTCCTCATCCTAATCCATAGCATGGTTTCCAGCCTGTTAATGTAATAACCGCTCACCTATCACAGCTTCCGATTACTGTTGCAGTTGTGATGTTTCTGAATTACCTCCCGACTTGCCCAATTCACCTACTCCTACCCAGTCACTCTGCCCAAGACTCCATCCTAAACTTGTTCAACTTGTGTACTCCAACCATTTGCTTGCCTACTGCTGCCTTAAACTAACTGGACAGTCAGCCCAGCCTGTTCTGATCTCCACTTGTCCGTTTGCATGTGAAGCCTTTTTTACCTTCTTGAAAGTCATCTCAAGGTGTCCTGCAATCTCAAAATGTCAATGTTTATGAAGCAGACCATAATTTATGCTACTTTTGGCATTGGTTTCTGAATAGGTTACACAAAATCTGTCTCTTGCATTTTTTCCTACATGTGTTGAAAATCCTATCCGACTGTATTTCAATCTGTGGGCTTCACCCTAAATCAGACCATCTTGAAAAGCAAATCCTTTCACTGACCTGTTCATTTCCTGACAGTTGTCCTTGCAGTCTCTTCCCCCCCCCCCCCCACCTGCTCTCCAAACCACCTCTGCCTCCCTTCTCACCCCGTCCAACTATGATGCTCTCCCTCAGAGCCTGGAAGAAAAACAAGACTGCCCTTCGACACCTACAGCAATGCTTCCTCCCGGCCGCCCATCAACAACATCCTACTTATGGTCCCTTCTCCTGACCTATGGAGACTCCCAATAGGGTCTCTTGCCTTTCTCACCCATTACTGGTGGTACCAGCTGGGAAGGGTGCTTGGCTCACTTCATAGTCTAAGGGGCATCATTAATGACTGCCTGAATGGCACCATCATGACCTAGGGTTCTCAGCCCAAACTCCTCCTGGATAGGAGTCTCCCATAACTCCTCCCCTCCCATCTCTTTCCTCTTACCATTGTACACCTCCTCGAAAGATCTTCAAGGTGGCAGCCAGCTTCAATTTGCTACCCTCAACTCTCCGCCATCAGTCGCCTCCTTGGTTGAGAGCAAGCCCTGCCACTGCTTTTGACACTCCCGATGGCTACCAGATGCTCTTCAATCCCAGGCAAAATGGTATGGGGTGGAGTGGCCTTTTTTGCCCTCCCCGCCCCCAAATGGGTACCTGCTACATCATATCCACTAAATCCTTTTCTTCTACCCACTCGCCACCCTCTATAGGGCCAATGGACCTCTTTCTTTCCCTCTCAGAATGGGCCGCCTCTTCTCTATGGTCCACCTCCCAAGTTTCTCCGAAATTTCACATTCATCTAGACTCTTGCAGCCACTGTACCCTTCCGCAAGCTGACTCTTTCCCTCAATTCTTCCTTTGGGGCCAACAAGATGCACTCATTCCTGCAGATCTCTAACCCTCTCACTACAGCTCTCTTGTAGTCTGATCTTGCCCTCTTCCTATCTGGAGGTCTCATGCCCCCCCCCCCCCCCAGCTACACCTCAGCCCCCACTGCCAGTCTCCTCCATCATTCGACCGATGAAGATACTGTCAGAGCATTTGCTGCCACCTTCATTCCTCCTCCTACCTCTATCGACTTGCATACTGACTTTGCTCTTGCTAACCTTCATTGCGCCATCGCCAATACCCTGGACATCCTTGCCCCCGTCATGAGGATCTGCATGAAGCCTGCCTCCCAGCGCAATTCATTGTATGACTCCGTCCTGGCCAATCTGAAACAAGTGTGGAGTTGGTGAGCAAAAGTGGCAGGACTCATGCACATCATGACAAAACTGGCTTACCGTCTGCAAGGAAATCACCTGAGGGCCCATGTCATTTCTAAGCCCACATCAGTGACATAACAGATTCTAATGGTTTCCACCTTACGCCCTGAGGCTCCCTGCACCGCACTGGCCTCACCAAAACCCAGAACAGTATCTTCACCCCCTCCCATGCCCCCCTCTCGATCCCCCCCATTGCACCAGATGAGTGGTCTGCTCCAAACAGGTGCTGTCTTACTCTTGCAGAACCATCAAGGACAACATGGAGCCCCTGGCGTGGTCGATTTCTGTAATCACCCTTTTGCCTTGGGCTCTTTTCTACTAACCCTCCCGTTCAAGTACTACCTTGTGCACCCTCGTATAAAAAGGTCTGACCATTCCTGCCCAGTTAACCATCAACCCTCTCCTGGAAAAGATGGCCACCCCCCCATAACTGATCCACCACACTGCATCTGTTGGCTGTCTCCACAACCACCAGTCTGGCAGAGCATCCTGGGGCATGGAATGACCTGCTCTCAATCTTGATTCAAACTCCCCCTCCGTCTCATCCTCCCTAATAATTCCTCTGCCTTTGACAGTTACCATCTTAAGTGGTCTAATACATTTGGCATCACAGATTGGGAGCTGGTTTGGCCGACTTATCCTTCCCAGGTGCAACTGGGCCACGTCCTCTCCTACCCCTAACCCCCCTTACCTACAGTGTCCCCCAGGGCTCCATCACTGTGGCCTTTCAAACTACCTTGCCCTTTGGTTCACTTGATCTCTGCCTGAATGTCAGTAGGACAGATGGGACGCCTGCTCCCTCTTCCCCTCCCACTCTGGCCACCCTCCTTGGGTCGCTAACCCTCTGTAATCTTTGACTCCCCTAACATCACAGCCCTTGCCAATAAGGCCAACTTTCAGCTCCACTTCCTCATGCATTCTCCCTTACCTCACCTTCCTCCAAAATCTCAATGTCTCCAGATCCCTGGTCCTCTCTAGGCTGGATTACCGCAACAGCCACTTTCGCAATCTGCCAATTTCCCCTCCATCTAATTCAAAATAGGACTTCCAAGAATTATCCTTGGCCTCAATCCCAGGGACTGCATCACTCCAGCCCTCATCTCTCCGGTGGCTGCAAGGATATGCACCATCCACAAACCTTCCTGGAGCCTGTGACCCTACCACATCCAACTCTCCCTAAATACCTCCCAGCTCGAGCACTGGGCCTCTAGCTCCAACTGTCTAGTCCAGTCTGCCTCAGTACTCGCCCAACCTAGCACTGCACTTTTGGGCCCACTCCCTGACCAGATTGAGTGTCGACACCCTGCCCCCTCTCCCCAGAGGGTGTCCAGTCCACCCCCAGTACCCCCACCCCTGTGTCCACACTATTGGGCAATTCCTGGCCTCCCCATAACACTTGCCCTCCCGGGCTACAACACCAGCCCTGGGCCACTCTGCTCTAGCATCACATTTAAGTGCCCATGGTCGGATGAGCAAACCATTTACCAATTCTGTCCACTACGTTGGCTAATGGAGTATAGCTGCAACCAATGATCTATTAGAATGAAATGCAACATCTTTAAGACAACTTAGGAGGAGCCATCAGTTAAAGAAAACCCAATAGAATCCCACGCATATAGAATGTATAGGTGTTATTAACCAATAGGACAAACGAATAAACGTGTTTGAGGTCATTTGTGATATTTGATATAAGATCGTGTGTTGGTATGGTTGAGAGAAAGCTGTGTCAAATGCACTCCAGGCCGTTTATATTTGAATAAAGCTGGGTTATTTTGCACTTGGTGTTATTCATTTTGTTCACCTATTAACATCGCCACCCATTACTGAAAGTTTGAAACACTTAGCGAGAAAGGCTGGGGAAGCCTCTATAAACAAAATAGCCCGGAAAGAAGGGACGTTTAACCCTGCGTGTGAATATACAACGACAAAAACAGCAGAAGGTCCAAGAAACATTCGAGGAGAGAAATGGGAACCACGCAGACATAAGAACCTCAGAGACAGATTAGTTTGCCTGAATATGCAAACCCTTTCACGATTAGAAGAGGAACCAACCAGACTCGAGGAAAGGTCATTGCAACAAAAAGGGAGAACCAAGAACAGGTTGAGGGCGTTGCATGAGCTAATAAGGAGAGTCACGAAAGACTTGTAAATTACATATTAAACTAGAGTTTAAACACTAAAGGGAAAAAAGAATCACTGCCTCCATTGTCCAAAGTCTGACCCTTATATTTTCGGTACAACGTCGTGATGGGGTCAGATGTTTGCAAGGTGGACTGTTCTTTTTGGACATTTCAAGACAACCAAATTAGTAAAGCAGATGTGGAATACCCCATAGGGATAGTCAGGTTTACCATATCACTTAATAAAGTAATTCTAAAGATCCCCTCGAGTGTGTGCATCCTCCTGATCTGCCACAGTTGTCAGCATACATTAGCAATGAGCACAACAAATGTATGCATTCAGTTAAAGCAAAATTCACGTGACTTCCGCCAGGCACTGATCACTTGGCACATGGTAGACAAGTGCCAGGCTGAAAGCATAGAGTGAGTAAAGCTGAATTACATTTCTCTACAATTAGGATACAGCCCAGGGCTGGCATCTAGTCCATAGAAAGAAGCAAAGTGATCCATTTGTAAAATCAGAACCAGAAACAACTAGTAGGGTACACCCTGCGCAATAGCCCATAGAAGGGATGCTTACATGGTGTAGCAGGGCACTATCAGACGTGAGAGTCTCTAGCATTGAAGGTGATGCCAACAAAAACCCCGAAGAGAGGATTTGTTATTTTCTATTTACCTCACTGCCAGTCTCGTGAGGAAATGGGCAAGACTGAGGGAGTTACATGACAAACCAAAAATCCTAGTTCGTAGTAAAACCAAGACATTTCCCTGCAACAGAATAAGCAAAGCAGATTCTGGCACTTACTACAAACAAGAACATGAAGTGCATTGGGTGTTGTACACGAGAATGGCAGCTAATTGTGGGGCTGTAGAACAATTTCCACGATGGTCTACCAGTCACACCTTCCCACAACGCAACTACCAAACTGCTGAACTGCCATCTTTGGCCTCCCACACAGCCCTCAGTCCCTCACTGAGCACATGGTTCAAAACACCCATAGCACCAAATAAAAAACGTATTATTCATATAAATCTAATCTACATAGTAGGGCCAGCAATACACTACATTAACAATGAGGGAGTGGACAGGTGGTGGTACAGACCTGTGGGGTTGTAGTTTCCTTCAGCATGATCTGGCCATCTTTTTCTTCGAACTCCAGGTCGCTCTCTGTATCATTCTTGGATCGGTACTCCTCACTATCAGTCTCCGATTTACTAAGCTGAGGGATGGTTACAGGGACGGTGTAAAGAGAACATCGAGTGCATTTACACATTCGTTCAGCAAGGACGATTCACCAGTTGGCCATAGCAACTTACCAAGCAACACAATCCAACCCCCGCCCCCTAATTAATGCAGAAGCAGCCATGCTTATTGCATGTATGGAATTTATAAACTAACCTAACTGGGAAGAAATATAGTGCTGTACATAAAACACCCATGGGTTATAGGCAAGTTTGGGTTATAGGCAAGTTTGTGGTTAGCAGAGAGGGCAGGCATATTGGTCAGCTATATTAGTGCAAGTTAAGATGGTTCCATTTGAGAAAAGATAGAAGCGGAGGGAAGACATGGGTTAATATTCACCATACCCTGCTTACTTTCAAGTTGACATGGGTGCACTACCCTGCTCTTCTGACCAATTGCCACCCCCTCCAAATTCACAGTCGCTAGTATTGTTGACAAGCTTTGACGTCAAGTCCCCATGTACTTTAGATGGGAAGTCCATAATCTACTTGCAAAAGGACACTCACTATAACATTGAGCATTCACCACTGAATGGCTATAGGTAACATTTGAACCGCTTTCCATAAGACCCTCCCCGCTCCTCTAAGTGGGCTAGAAAATGAGTCCACAAATTCAGAACAGAATTCTGGCACCACTGCAAAATGTAGAGGCCCCAGACAAATGCGGATTCACTTGCATTCCGACACTGCCATCTTAGCTACCTTTGCAGGGTTCAATGAGGAAAACCCTATCGTGCCAACACAGGGTTAAGCATAACTTGTAGCTAGCCTGATCCGTAAATGAGCAGCACAAAAGTCGAACTGACCACATGCTGTAATGAAATCAATGAGCGTTTCATGTAGCCATCGTGAAGAAAAACGCAGCCGTGGTGCACTGCCCAAGCATAGTCTATGCCATTTAAAAAAAATATGTGCATCAGCGCTATAAACCCCTCCTTCCCCACCAAATGATGACCCACATGTAAATCCCACTCTTTACCTGGTAAGTAACATCTCCTTCCTCGTTTTCGTCTGGCAGGTCCTCAGCCAGTGCCTCGATCCAGGACGGCTGCTCCTCCATGTCCAGGTCGTCAGCTTTCCTCTTGCTGCCCTTACCACAGGGTTTAGTTGGAGACCGTCTCACCTCTGTCCAAAAGAAAGCATGTCTACTTCAGGCCTCGGCGAGCTTCACTGCAGCAGAGGATCTGGTACTTACAAGCTTGAAAACCTAAGTGTGTTGCCACCCCTTGCATGAGGCCCCAATAAATCAACCCCTCAAGTGCAAGGCAGACGGCTATTGTGGTTGGAGAAGCCAACAGCCATCCCATGTCACTGAACCGTTTCCACCTTGGCCTATTAGACCCAAGTAATCCTTGTGGCGCAAACCCATATGCCACCCAGCTATGTGGATTGCTTTAATGTGAACGTCAAACCCAATTCCAATACAATTGTGTAGGTATGCAGTAAAAGCTCACTTTGACCTGGTTAGATCACTTGTACGTTTACAATTACGGCTGCAATGTACTGTAACACCCTGCCCCCCCCCCACAGAGCCAAGTGGTCCAATTATAGGGCATGGAAGTGGCTTGAAAATTGACTTGAATGACAGAGCTAATCAGTAAGAACGTTTACACAACCATTTAGTGGCTAGTCCCATTGGCCTGCAAATAATTTCACCCTCTTCAAAGGACTGCTCGATAACCAGCAAAATACTTCCAATATGCAGAAAGAGGCACCTCTCCCTTTGGCAACCAAGTTTTTTATTTCTAGCGCGCCCCAGACCCGAAGGTTATCAGGGCGCGATAGTAATAGTGGTGTAGACCTTAAGGGTTTTGTTGAACAATGAGTTGAAAGCATCTAATAGGAGATCGATGTCGCAAGCAGCCGAAGTGCCATACTTAACAAGTCCCTACCCTCCACCATACACATGGCAGCATGGTCATTTTCATTTCACGGGGGTAATAGAAGAACCCAAGGACTGAACGAAGTGAGATTGTGTACCAAGGTCTCTGGGTATTTACTGACTGTAAATAGACTGCATATGAAGAGGTGTAAGCCATTAGCAGCAGGCATATTTTCTATGGTGCAAAAGTGCTCTAGGGATGTTCCACAAACTAAAAAGATGGGCACCATTAAAATGCCAAAGGAAATACTTAAGTCTCAATAGATTGCCATCTGCAGTAGTTTGCCTGGAAGTGGAGGAGTGTGCGTTATTTTGAGGTAGTGGGGACAGTGAAGCAGCAGGCCAGAGGTAGGAGATGGTGCAAGGAAGGTTGGCAGTGCATGGAAGCCGCCACCCCCAACCCCATCTCATGACTCAACTCGTAGGCACATCTAAGGCCATAGAGGTGACCCGAGCGCACACAATTTGTCATGTATCAGGAACAGCGTGCCAGATACATCAGCAAGAGGCTACTAATGTTGAGTACAAGGCACAGGCTATCACAATGCAAGGGCTGGTGACAAGGGACAAAAGGCAGACACTCGCTTCAGATAATACAAGTTCCTTGAATAAATAATGCACACGTTCCTAGCAAAGAACACACATGACTTGCTGCTTGGCTTTAGCAAAAGGCAATTATCAGGAAATTGTTGCTTCCCCCCGCCCGCAGAGAAGCCTAACCGCACGTTCTTAAACGTCATGTAACAAGGTCAAGAGATGCTTTTTACACCATTTAGATCTGATAAGCAGTAGAGGGCAGGAAACGCCAATAGGCTGTCCTCGCCAAGAAGCCGATGACAGGCTTCAGTCCTGTGCTGAAATAAAAACTACACAATGGAATATGAACAGTACATATCGAATACTGTATGTTCAAGCACAGCAAAATGTTAGAGCTTTAACGTTGCAGGTAGCGGAAATGACGCCCACATGTTAGTCTGACTATGCCCTGTCTTAGATACAAAGCGCAAGCTGATGGGGTTTCACACAGCAATCGAAGACTCAAGACCTGGGAAGAGATAGGTCATCACAGAGCCCAGAGGGGGGAGAGAGCAACAAACAGGTCGCTCCGAACAGGAAGCCGTGGTCGGGTTGTATGCAGCAAATCTTGACCCAAAGCGGAAGTCGGAGTCTGGTATGTTACACCACTCCAAACCATAGCATAGATGAATATAAATCCCAGCTCACCCAGCCAGCTAAACTAAAATGATCACTTGTCCTTTTAAATGTAAACCATGCTCTTTACCGCACATATGAAAGACTAGAAATATGTCATTTTGCAGTTGCTTTGGTCATAGTGTGTGCAATGCAAATTAAAGCTTGTAGGAGATGTATGTGATATTAAAAATATATCAAACTATTATCCTCATTGTCAATTGAATTTTTCTGAGTAATGCTTCATAATGGGGTCCGAGTCCAAAAGAAAATTTCCTGGATGTATTTTGCTAATGGTCGCAAACACGCAGGAAGGCTGTCCCAAGAGCTGGATCAACTCATGGGGTACCCATTATCAAAAAACGACTTTTATTCCATGTCCAATTCCCACAGCTCAACTGAGGTGTAGGGGGCTGGAATCACGCTTGACCACAGGCAATTAAGTCAAATTGGCTAAGCTCAAAGTAAGTTTCCTGTACTAGCTTGTACTAGGATATGTGCCCAAGATTCAAAATAGAGTTAATCACTAGAACATTCCAGACTGCCTTCACCAATACTGTAAAGTTAATGCCACCACTTTGTCCATAACCCGCAGAATATTTGATCAAGTAAGACAACCGCGGAAGAATCGATGGCTTGGATAGCTTTACTCTTGATGTGCAGCAAATGTTACAGCAACCTGCCTTGGATATCAGGGGAGTAATAAGGATAACAAGATCACTTTTAAACGCTAAACCACAAAATCCTTGCCAAGTGGCTCTGCACTCAGCCAGCCTCACCCCTCGCACACGAGACTGGCAGTCCTGAAGTAGCTAGGTAGTGGAGATTGTGACAAAGCAGAATTTGTTTCACAGACGCCACATCCAGTTCATACTACAGAGCAGAAAGCCCACCCCACCAGCAATCAGGGATTCCAAAAACGGCGATTTTCAAATTAAAAAAAGTTTACAGACTAATGAGGTGCACTTGACAGACAACCTGCCCAAGTAGTTGTTCACATCACACGAGACCATGTACTATCAAACAAAAATGCAGATCCAACAGCATCTAAGGTTTTCAAAACGTCTGCAAGAGTTCTCACCTTCAGAGGCACTACTGTCTCCCAAGCCTTTGGACAATGGGTACCCTAGGGCATTCTGCAGCCTCTGAGGAGCAACTGAGAGGAGTAATCGGGCCAACCTGCCAAGTCTCTTCTTTCCAGTTTTGACACGCCTTGCAGAAGGTGACGATGTCTGCAAGTCGACACTGCCCACATCCTCCACAGCCGCAGAGAAGCCAACCAGAGCCATCATCTCACGTAGAAACCTGAACTGAAAAGCAAGCAGAAGAACAATTCAGTGTTAAAAAATAGTGCGATGCTTGATGACTGGCCTGCTGGGCCCTATGAAGAGTGCTTCCTTCAAGAGGGCCAGCCATCAACCAAGTCCTCTGCAAACTGCAGTGGGACAGATTCATTACAGCAATTACTTTGCCTAGCTCTCCGCAGCCAAAGCATAAATCAGTTTTATTAAATAAAGCATGGCTGCAATGCATCCAATGTATTGAAACATTCAGAATGAGCAAGTAGATATGGTCCCAAAAAGATGAAACCATTTCAAAAGGGCAGAGGATATACGCTTCCAGACAAGAAACCTCACCAAGATGATCAAAACCAAACTTTGCAACAGAAATCAGAGGCCAGTGGCAGTAGTGCAGTCAACTGAGGACCCAGATAAACGCCTGGGACACAATTCTGCGAGCCCACCACAAGTCCTTTGCCATAGCAGTCAACGATTTCCGTTATGGATATTCACGTTTGTTACACTTTGTATTGTTTATGCAATTAATACTAAATAGTTGCTAATTTTACACGTTCGCTTTGGAAATCATCAAGGATTGCAAAATGTTATTGCACGTCTGCTTAATAAAATGCAGCACTCCTGCAATTCACAAGCGTGCAGAACAAAATCCCCTTCATTTTACTCCTAAATTGCAGGGGGACATTAGCAACATGTTTCTGCTTAGTAAATGAAGTACACAACTCCATTGGTTGCATTTTGGGGTAGAGTTTACAAAAAAACTAATCGTACGATTCAGTCAAAATGCTAGCATGACTGCGAAAATGTGTTGGGTGGATGGGAGCGCTGTGTTGCAAGCTTTACAAGTAGCCACAAAAAAAAAAACAAAAAAAATTCAAAAAAATAAACGTAAGGACTACAAGAGACTATGCAACGAGGAAACAGTGGTAGATGGCAAGGCAGTAGGAGCGGTAACAATTTTAAAACTAAGCTAAAGAGCCCAAATCCTGAGATTAAAGGCATGAAGCACTGCAGTTTGAGTGCCATAGTAGGCCTTCCCGGTTGGTTTCCTTGTACACGGATTACTGCGTCCCCCACGATTTTGTATTGCAAATGAATCCACAACTGAAGTGCCTCCAATACAGAGCAGCTCCTGCATAATGAGCAGGCATTATCCCCACCAACGGTGGGCAATGTCCCGTTATTTTACCAGGTAAACAGTGGGCATTTTGTTTTGCTACATGGCTTTCGAAATGTGTGCCACTTGGACCAAATAACTGCACTGTAATTAGCAGATCCATGAATGATAGCAATACAATTTGGGATACAACATTGTTCAATCCACCACTCATTACTTCCAGACTACTGGCTTACTACTCAGTTTTAGTATAAGCTTGCTTCATACACCAGAACAGTTCAAGTCAAGTATCACCGAGTGCCATAATGATGGCACACAGGCGGACATAATATCTCCACTCTAATGGCCATCCTGGGGGCTCAGCTTGTGCAGACCTCATACTTCAGCAGTCGGGAATTATGACCCTCCGACAACTTGGGTATTTTTGAACATATCATGACCATCACAAACCCATAACATAATGTAAACTATGCAACTACTGCGTTGAAGTAGTATATTCAAGGCTCCTTACCATTTTTAAACAAGCAGCCTGCTTTCCTTTTGAGATCAAATGTTATAATGGCAAAACGCATCTTTAAACGCATCAGCCATTAAACACCCAGCTGTTCAATATCCCTGTGTCTGACCTGGAGTCCATATGGTTTGCCTTCATCCTCTTGCCACTCGTCTCTCCCAGTTTGCGTTTTGGCACTAGAGGGATGTGCACCGTATGAAAGAGCATATTTCCCTCCCATCTCCGACACTTAGCTGCAGACGAGCAGAAGTGCTCCAGCTACATCAGTCTACCCGCATTGTACATGATCCCACAGCAGACCGTCACTGGAACACTATCGTAAAAGGGGCCATCAGATTGAGGGCTGGGCCGGGGCCGACTGCCGCGACGTTCCAGCTCACTTTATGGTACAGACAGTAATCAGGGTTTGTATCTCGCGTGAGCCAGTGGCCTTGCGAGGTAATGCAAGTATCTGTTATTGTGTTTTGTATGTGTGTATATGTATGGGTGGTGAGTGCGTCTGTATGGATGAATGTTTCGAGTACTTGTATGGAGAATGCAGTCTGAATGTGAGGAGTGTATGGGTAAGTGACAGATGTATCAATGTAAAAGTGTTGTTGGTGCCAATGTATAGAATATAGCGTGAGTGACCATGAGAGGTAGTCTATGGGTGAAAGAATAGGTAGGAATGGTAGGAATGAGTGTAGAGTGAATGTGAAAGTGCCTGGGTATGAATCCGGGTCAGAGAAGAAGCTGAGCTGCATGGAGAAGACTTAAATCACTGACCTTTACACAGAGCTCAAGTTATAGAGGTCAGTCATTGCAGGGAAAATCAAGCCAGCCGATATGGCAAGTGGAAAAGGAAAAAAGTATCAGAACAAACTGTAAGACACTTTTACAGAAAACAAGGGAAGGTATATGCAAGAACAGCCACAGTGGAGACGCAACAATGGTGCAGCAAAAAGGGTACAGGGTAAGCTGCCCATGGCAGGGCACAGAACCTAGATATGGTCCATGGCAACAGAAGCAAATTGATGTGGGGTCTTAGTAGATGAAGCACACGAGTGCAAAGAGGGAGAAATATTTGGTGCTCAAGGAGGAAAGGGAGAAGGGGGGGGGGGGGGAGTTATATCGACAATGTACATAAGAGAAATGGAAAAAAGGGAAGTAGGATGAACGTAACTAGTAGGAGCAGCCCAGGGTAGTTCTAAAGTATGGTGGAGACAAAAGCAGAATTTATAGTTTTTTCACCAACAGGGCAAAGAACGAACTGTGGGGGGGCGGGGAGAACAGGGAAGGCACAAAAGTGATGGCAATGTGGACTGCTACTAGCTTGAAAAAGAAATGGATTGAGGACAACCCGAGTAAATCTAGTGGAAGAGAATAAAGCGATAGAATAAGCTGGCTAGGTTTGGTCCTGGAGTCATTATGGGACCGAAACCTTTATGCTTCCAGGTGGTAGCCTCCAAGGAAGACCTGATTAAGACTTGCTTTCCACGTAAGCGAGAGTTGGATGTCGGACGTGAACAAAAAATGAGTGCCAGCACCTTTAAGGGATGCTGCAAGCCTGTCTGAAAGCAAAAGGCAGACAAGGCGCAGCAGTCAGTTATTAGGCAGGGAAACCACACCACTATACTCGTGTTAACGCCATTTTGTGACAGTTACAAAGGGCCAGAATGTGGCTGAAGCATGAAGCACCAGTTATAATGCTGGGATATAGGAGTCGGAAACTTGACCCATACGTGAAAAGCACCCGCAACTAAAGTTTCTGGCGTTGCCCCTATCCTCGCAGCAATAGTAATGGTTGGGGGCGTGGCAAACATTCAGCAATCAATGTGCTGCTGTAATGCAGGTTTAACCACAGGTCAATGATCACAGATGTATAAAGCAAAGAACAAAACGTACAATGCTAATGCTGGTTATGAGCAAGAGGAATTAGTTGCTGGCTTGTGCGGATTACACCATTCCCACCCTACAGGTCACCAGTAAATTCACTTAAAATCCATGATGGGCACATACAAGGCTTCCATCAAAGACTCAAGCAATGGTATGATCTGGGTTTGAAGAGCATACTGGCTAGAAGAAAATGGTAAATGTATCCTAGGGCCACAAGAGTCGCACATTAATAGCAAAATCATGGAGCAAGAATTGGTACCCAGTGAAGTGGTTAGTATTAAGTGTCCACCTTTTTGCACAGTTTTGTAAAAGCTCCTGTAAAGCCTACAGCAAGCATGCTTTCCAAGTTGGCGTTTGTCACCTTTTTGGAGTTAGCAGTCATGAAGCATGAAGGGACAGCAGAGGGTGGAAGACCACCTTGCCAAGGCTGATAGTGGGAAATGTGAGATTAGGGACCCAGGAAACTGGGTGTCCTGTGACGGCAGTCAAGGACTGATACAAGTGAGATCTTAATGTGTAGGAGGCCAGCCAGCTCATGAAGTACACCAGAGGAATAGTTAGGTGGCTAGTGCTATGCTTATAAAAGTCATATTTGGTTCTATGAAAAGGTCGCAATTTGTCTCCCCCTACATCTTTAACCCCACATACTGTATGCATTTTGCTGCAAAAACAAAACTTGGACCCTGGCTCCACCATTGCAAGGTATCACACTGCCCGCGGTCAAGTAACCTATACATCTCCTTTGATCATCTAGTCACCCACAGAGGATAATTCACACATCTCACCACTACCTCCCAGAGACATTTAGGGTTCCTTTTCACAGCTGTCAAAGAGCAAATGAGGTGCCCGGTCACCTGAGTGGGGATGCATCAGTGGTATGAGTCACTACTGCACCAAGAAGCATCATCCACGCAACAGTAAGCTTGAAAAAAAACTTCTGAATTATTTTTGGTTGCATATGAGGAACGTACATTCAACACAAAGGTATAAAGTCAGAAATCTACTACAGTCTGGCCTCCAGGGACAGCATGCCACCGATTACAGCCTGGAACCAGGGGATTGGTCACTGGAGAAATCCTTCATCCTACCTTTCGAGAGGCTACTTTTGTATCAGCCGCAGATTCCTCTTAATCCCACAATGCAAAACAAAAACCGGAGTAGACTGGGGTCCCCTGTCATTTATGCAATTACATAGCACACAGACCCCCTTTGTACTCCCTACAGACCCCTTTATACTCCCTTAAAAGTGGTGGGGGGATACCAGGAAAAAAAAGATTTGCGAGTTATGGCACTAGCACGGCAAAAGAAGCTACAAACCTGAAGGGATTTTAGATGAAGTTGTGCTTAAAAAAGGAAAAATACTCAATTTTAATGGATCCCTTTCTGTGTTATGTGCACCATCATTAAATGTCGCCTTTTATTTACGACCCAAACGTAAAAAAGGTAGGTATGGCAATCCTAATGTGAATCAGGATTTAACTAACGTACATGCTAGACCAAAACACCCTTTAGTGAAATGCCCGTACATTCGAGTGTACCTGAAACAGGGTTTAGTAAAGGAATATTAACACGCTGTCTAACACTGCTCTCCCGCCACATTCGTTTAAAGACGTCTCATACACTTAGGCCATTTATTCAATAACCACTGCAGAGCTAAGCATCAGGGTAAACAAGGGTTCGACATCAGCACCTCACAGGTAAATGTACGACGACATCACGCTAAGAGACGACCAAGTCGGGGCATAAGGGCACAAACAACTAGTTTGACGGGAAAATAATCCGCACCAACTATGAACGAATCAAAGCCTTCTCACTGCCTGGTACCAAGAGGTGGGTGAGGTGCCCGGAGAGAGTTCGGCTCTCTACAAGCGGCAGAGATGCTCCACACACATGCCATGTAATATAATGGCTACCGACAAAGATTCCAAGAAAGAACACTGGCTACTTACCACGTACTTCAAGGGCCCAAAGGTAACCACCCGATAGAAAAGTGACCTGACAGGGGCTCCTTTCCTGCCGCCTGTAGTCACCACCAGCCCGGGTTTCTTAAAAAGGAAAGATAAACACAAAATTACTCATAGCTTCGGTACACCCCACCCATGCTGAGAGATAGCCAGTACGGACCCCTTCAGTCCAGCAAGACCCCGCCCTCGCTTCGCTTTCGGTTCCCCCTCCGTGCACGCGCTGCGGTACCTCAATGGATTCTTCAGTTTTCCCGCTCTTCTCCTGCTCTGTATCGGGGGCAGCCTTGCTCTCGGGGCCTGGTTCCATGGTGAGAAGCATGCGACAGAACAACGCTCCAAGCCTCTCTGCACCAGACCTCAATCTGGCCCCGCTATGTCCGCTTAATTGGTCTGAAGGCCTGTGGCCGTTTTGAAAACGAGGCTACGGAACTTTGAAACGTCCACTCCCCTCTTTTTACGTCGCTAGGACGTGTCGCGCTGTTGCTTAGCAACTATCGGAAGGGCACGCCCCGGGTAAGTTCTCATCTTTATATATTTGTAGAACGACCTGATAGAGCGATGTTTACTGCAAGGCAGCCTCATTGGCGTTACACTGGCATATTTATTGAGAGCTTCACATGTCATGCTATGTCCGGTGTGATAAGTTTCTCCAGTCCTGGTTCTCCATTGAATTTTGCAGGGTGTTTGGCTTCCCTTATGATAAAATCAAAACAATAACTACCACAATGGATGGTAACACGGGGGATTGGATATAGCCATGGGTTATCTCACAGGTCTGCCAACGTGTAGAGTTTAAGTAAACCAAATTGTATTCATTAGTACATGTGTAACCGTTAGAGCTGTAGCTGACTGCGTGCATCTGGGGGCTCCTTATTCCATTGCTGGGCTATAATGTAATTTTTTTTTTTTTTAATTTTATACTTTAACCCAAGGGTTTGTAAAAGTTTTTTGCGTTTCATTCCTTTTCGTTTGAATATTGTTTGCCTATGTTCATTTTTCTATAGTTGACAGAATTGTGTCCAAGATTTTTGCTGTGGCGGTTATAATTTAACTTTTGGTTTTTATGACGTCCATTTTATTCAATTAGAACACCAAGGACTACATCCACCAGAATGCAATTGATGGGGAGCTGAATGTCCTGAGTGGTTATGTGGTGCTCCATACCTCATGGCATAATCTGGTAGAGTGTTGCAGTGGCAGCACAACATTGAGCAGGTCATGCTCATTTCCCCCTCCAGTCCCTCTCCCCCCCCCCCAAATGTTGGGCTATCTTGAATCTTTGCTGGACAGAATATGACACAGACATTAAACAGCGGCTTGGCTCCGCTGTTAACAAAGGCCTGGAATGAAAGCATTTTGGGGCAAGCACCTGCATTTTTAGATAATTGAAATTCAGATTTTCAACACATACGTTACAGAAAGTCAGAATTCAGATTTTGAATACATAGGTTACAGAAAAGCAGAATTCTATTAAAGACACAGAGGTGAAGGATTATGCTTTCTCACAACTTTACAGTTCGAGCAGCACCATTAAAACACAATAACAATAACTCAGAAAGCGAAAAAACTACAAGTCCCATCAGTTTAAAGTCTTTTTGCAGTTCCTCTTTTATTGGACTTTAAAACATGTGACATTAAATACCAATCACCATAGTCCATAGTCCATCCCTTTAAATACAGTCAACCATGTTGATTCCTCCTCTTTCTGTCTGGTCGCTTGTAAACTGTAGCATCCCAACCGGCCGACCCTGTAAACTGGTCCCTTAGCATGACATCATGATCCTGTTGATTATTATCCGCTCTAGAACCTGAAACACAAATCATATTTCAGACTTCTGTCCCAAGGGTGTGTAATCGACATGAGTAGAAAACCATTCCATATTCATTTTGACAACATAACATTTTAACATTATTATCCTCACAGCAGACATCTCATTAAAATGTATGACATTGATTACGGGATGGGATAAATCTTTGCCTCTGAGTCTTTTATAGCATTATGACTTTCTGTAACGTATGTATGGAAAATCTGAATTCTATGTCAAGACACGAAGGCTCGGATTATGCTTGTTGAAAGCTTACTTACCACCAACGTTACCACTTTTTCCACTGGTTTGAAATAAAATGTTTTAAACGTCGATTCTTTCAATCAGTCTGCTGCCTTCATGATGTCTTCTAGTGTGGCCCCTGCCTGGCATACCTTAGAGGCCATTGCTCTGCTCACAGAGTGTGCTCCATAGAAATCTGTATCTACTCCCGCTTGGGCCATAATGCATCTAATCCAGCTAGCTAGTGTGGCTGACGCTACTGTCAAAAGGTTTCCTTATGGCTATAAATAACTGATTCACCCCTGGGGCTCTCATTTCCCTAGTCATGGACTCATAGTTTGAAATGCATCTCACTGGACATAATTTGGGTTGATCTGGGAATGCTTGATAAGATATTGATCTCAACCAAGTTTTGGTCCTTTTCACTATATCAAACGTAATTCCCTGAGGAGGTAAGGTCTTCCTATGGATCTTTAGTGCTCTGACGTCTGATACCATCTTGCACGTCAATAAACATAAGAGCATAGCTAACTTGGCTGATAACGCCTTTCTTTTCAGTTCATTATTATCTGCAAATGATATAAACATTCTCAGGACTTTATCTACATCCCATACCTGATCATATTTTTGTCTTGGGGGTCTAATTATTCTAACTCCTTTCAAAAGTCTGCAAATTAGAGGATGTTCTCCCACTGTTATCGCTTCTATTCTCAGATGTGCCGCAGAAATAGCTGAACGGGCTGTGTTGATTGTCCTGTATGCTTTGCCCTGAGCTGCTAGCTGTGCTAGAAAATTGCCTATGTGAACTACATCTGTCCAGAGGGATGTACGTTCCTTTCCACACACCAATTGTGCCAGCCTGACCAGGCTGTTCTGTAGGCTTTCCTGGTCCCAGGAGCCCAGGCTTCATCGATAATCTGTTCAACCTCATTCGATAATCCTGGCCTAGCCCAGGATCCCCTGAAATTGCCCAGGCAATGTAATTGAGACTGCCTGTCCTCATCCCCCCTGTGGAGTGCCTCACTATTAGGTCTAACCTTCGTAATGCTATTGGGCTGCCGTATGTCATCTCCAGCAGGTCCGGGAACCATGCTTGACCCCTCCAATCTGGTGTAATCAGTATTATGGAGACTCGCTGTCTCCTCACCTGCGCCAGAGTCCTTGCGATCATCGCAAATGGAGGATAACCATATTCTTTGCTCGGTCCCCACTGTTGCAGGAATGCGTCTATCGCTTCCGCCTCTGGATCTGGTCTCCAACTGAAGAATCAAGCAATGTGCCTCTTCATCCTCGATGCAAAGAGGTCTGTCTTCCATGGACCCCATCTCTCCATCAATGTCTGGCATACTCTTTCGTCCAGCTTCCAATCGCTGGCGTCCCTGAGGAATCTGGAGTTCCAGGCTGCTATCTCGGTCTGACAGCCTGCTAAATATTCTGCTGTCAGTGATATCCCTCTCTGCAGGCAAAGGTGCCAAAATTCTTTCACTAGTACCACTAACATTCTTGACTTCGTGCCTCCTAGTCTGTTTATATAACGGACTGCCGACACTTTGTCCATCTTGAGGAGCCCACAGCAGTGTGCTCTCTTTTGTGTCCAGCATTTACATTTTTTTTAATTTTTATTGTTCAGTTTAACATAAACTTTTTAACAATTTCCGTTATACATTCAGCAAGCACCTGATAAAATCGACCAAAGTTCCTCTAAATCCTCATTAACAATAGGTTTAGGGCTGCTCCGGTAGCCATTTTGGAACCGGTTGTTCTAGACAGTTACATTTCCTGTATCATCTCAAGCTTCACAAAGATCGCTTCCAAAAATGTTTTCAGGGTGAACACAATTTTAGAGTTTTGCCCTCCATACAAGGTCTTCCACCAAAGTTTTGTATCCAGCCCAATACTTTGAAACAATTTGTTATACAAATGAATCGATCTAAGGTCTTTTAGGCTGGGGCAAAACAATGTTTGAGGTTCTAAAGATTTGCTTGGAGCTCCACAGAGACAGCATTTTCACACCGATTGTTTGTCTCTGTATCTCTTTAGTGTAGTTTTGGTGTGGAGAACGTTCAACCTGAATCTTAAAAAGAGGTCTCGCTGCTTACTATTTGGGAACTTTTTCAGGTATCACAGTAAAATGTTTAATTGGCCACAGTTAATTTTGGAGAGCGTATCAGTAATGGAGCTGGCTCTTATTCCTATGTAGCCCGCCAATCAGCCCAAAGTATCTTTTTGACACTGTCGTGATAAGCTTCTAGGAGCTTGCAGTAACCTGCACTTGCACTAACCTACTGAGCTACCTTGTGTGTATTAGAGTTTATTCGAAGCGGGGAGGAAAATGCTGAAATCAGCCAGGCCTCTCTGACTTGGTGAGCCTGCACGCTTGTAAGGGGTTAACTGCGAAGGCCCTTCTTGAAGACATAAACATCTAGCTTTTGCAAGAGGCTCTACGCAGCCCTTGGGAGGCAGGCACAGCTTTGCACAGCCTTACTCGTCTTCGCTCTGCGAGTCAGGTGCATTGATAACACATGAATGTCAGGCCTTCCCAAAACAACGTGCACAAAGCCTGGGAGCCAAGACTGGCTGTTTCCAGTCTTGTAACTTTCCAGGCGAAAACATGTTTACTTCCCGGAAGGGTGAGCCTAGAAGCTTCTCGAAGAGCTGGTGCGTCATAGTGATTGACGTGCAGCCCCTAATAAGAGAACTATACCTGGGCCAGTGAGGGAGGGACTCATGCTGGGTTGTTGGTGAAACGCGTGTACGAAGAGGAACAGCGCCTGGACGACCAGCCGTGCACTATCTGGCCCGAGACTCCTAGCATCACATCCCTGCTCTGGTGTAGGACTGTGGGGGGCTTGGCCAGTCCTCCCCTCCTCTCTTGAGGAGTGCCGGGCACCTGTAGCGGCGAGGGTCCAGGGTGTGATCTGATCCTACCTTCATCAACATTATCTAGGAGCGTAAGACAAAATAATTGCATATTCATCTGTGACTGACAATTGGCATTATACAGCTTGCACTTTCACTCCCATTTTATTGTAAAATGCTGCTTAGTTCTCATTAGACACTGTAGAAAATAAATGCAAGCATCATATATTCTGTGTGATTGGCTTTCTTCCAGACAAAGTTCATCGTGCTTTTGCATAAACTTACTTGTGTGGGAAGGTGATTAGGAGTGATTTTATTGCACTAAGCGCTGGTCCCAGGGAGGTGCAGGTTCTCCTTTTTCACTACAGACACACATTGGGTTCTTACATAGGTTATATTTTGACGTCCCCAAGCCCTGTAATATTGTTAAAGACAGGTTTTTCCATTGACCCAGGGCCCTGTCCGTCATATCAGGGTCTTTGGTCTTAATAATCTCCAGTTGGGGTAGAATTTTTGGCAAGATGGTGTTTCTGAACAGCTGCAGAGTTTTCCATGTCACTCTCACATAGAGTGACGGCAGGCCTAGCTCGTGTCTTATAACTGCCACAGGTGTAGTCTTTTGGAGATGAAGTATCCAATTCCAGACGTAACCTTCCAGATAATCTCACCACTCCCAACTGAGACCAAGACAAGTCTCTGCCACATAGGTGAGAAGCGGGGAAACATTTTGGCTGTAGGATATTACAACTGGTTGAAGAGAGAATCTTCTGAATCTTTTATTGATGGTTATTCCCTGCAACGTCAAATATTTGCCTTTCCACTTCAAACAGTCACTCCACACCTTTTCTCCACTTGCTGAGCTAAGAATTAGCCCAAGGTATTTCATCTCTTGTGAGGAGACCAAATGTTTCCCATTCAGGGACCAACTTTCTTTCTTCGCCTTGTTTCTCTTCACCGCTCCAAATACCATTACTTCCGACTTTGATGCGTTGATCTTCAGACAGTTTTCTTTGATGTATTCCTGCAGAATATCCAGTTTCCTCTGCAGGCCAATCTGGGTCTGGTCCATTAGCACCATATCGTCGGCACAGAGTAGCCATCCCAGCACTGTTTCATTTATCTTTGCTGGAAAAGATGTTTTTTTCGCCAGATTGGTTTTTAGATCCTCAACAAAAAAGTTAAATAATTTTGGGGCTAGTGGACATCCTAGTTTCAGCCCTTTCATAGGGCCTCATTACGAGTTTGGCGGTAAGGTACGGCCCTTATCGGCATGGAGCAAATACTGTGTCCGTGTTGCCTCAAGGCCGCTATTAGAGGGCGATTGGGAGTATGCGGGCACGAGTTTTGCGTCATGCCGGTAACGACATTTCGGCCATGCCGTAAAAGGGTGAAAAATCGCCCTTACCGGCATTGTGCGAAGCGCAGATAGCTCCACCGCCATCCAAGCCATCAGCATTAGCGGTAACCGCAATTAGTGGTCACTGCTAATAAGCGGAACCGCAACTAGCGTCATCGCACAGGAACGGGAAAGAGCACGGCGGCCATCTTTAAAAACACAATCCATTGCCATCCTCTGTAACCAGGAGCCATCTCACCACCACACCTCTACCACACCTCTACCACTACCTGCAGCATCTCACCATGCCCAACGCACTGAAGATAAGTTCAGAGCGCTTGCTCAAGGAGCGCTTCTCACCAGACAAGCTGAATATGCTGGCCGAGATGCTGCAAGAACATGCAGATGTCGTATTCTCCACCACCATGTCCCGACCTGCAGTGCAGCGGAAGAAGGAGATATGGGCGGAGGTGGCGCAGAAGGTAAGTGCCGTTGGCACCACCCCCGCTCCCCTAGAGATTTCCAGAAGCGCTGGGATGACCTGCGCTTACGCGTGCGGAACATCCTCTCGGCCAACCGCAAGCAGGCGATGGCAACAGGTGGAGGTGCGGACTCCCCCATTACGATGCAACCCTGGGAGGAGATCTGTGCATGCACCATTGGGATGGAGGCTATTATGGGAGTGGGGGACATGGAGCGAGGAGCCCCGTCATCGGCCGATGCAGGTAGGTGTCCCAAATGAAACACTGCAAAGACCAACACGATGATGTCCCCCTGAACTGACAGTGCAATGATGGAAAGCAGGGTCCACCAGACACATATTTGCAAGACTGCCTACAGGAAGTGCACAGCACCATCTTGTCCACATACATGATGCACCTCATATATGTCTCATCACAGACGCATCCCTGCATCACCCTCCCAAAAGCCAAGCAACCTGTATGTCACTACCCCAATGCCAATCAACTGCCATTCCATATCAATGCAGCTACACCAATGCATGCCTGATGCATGTACACCCATCACTAATCCTCTCCCTCTCTTGGTCCCCCACAGGCACGCCATCAGACAGCGATGACCAGGACCCCAGGGAGGATGCTGCAACACCACACAAGAAGGCCAGGGGCATGGAGGGAGAAAACCGCCCCTCTACATCAAGGGGACGAGGGCAACCTGGACTAACGTGGAAGGGCAAGACAACCTGAGAACCCACAGCACCAATTTGCACTACAGCTCCCACCACAGCACCCACCCAAGCCACCAACACACTGGAGCCAGTGGCAGAAGGCACTGTATCGGCTGCCAGCAGTACTGTGGGGGAGACAGCTGCCACTGCAGCCGTGTCCGATGACAAGGCAGATGTTCTGCCACATGGCACAACCACCGCTACAGGCCCCCCGCATTCACCACACCTCTCCCTATCCAGCATACACAACAGCAACAGCCATGAGCTGTCTCCTGGGGAGTCATGGCCCGGTAGTTTCAGCCCCACGACAACCGTGCATGATGAACCATCCATGCCGGTAGCACCCCATACATCCACCAGTGTCCCAAACAGCCAAGAGGGAATCAGGGCTATCCAGAAGCGGCAGGAGGGGTTGACAGGGCTGTTGACACAGCACATCATGAAATGTGGCCGGGCAAGGGATGAGATAAGGGAATGTGCCTCATCCCTCAAATCTGTAATTGAGACCTCCTCAAAGGACATATGCAGTTAATTGGCAGCAGTGCGGCAGGTCCTCTTCCAAATGGTGGCAGCAATGGAGGCCATGCGTCCGGCACAGGTGGAAGAACAAGCTGGGACATCCTCCAATGCCAGCTCCACTAAGTCCAGCCCCCTGCGTAGGTCTGGGCGGAACCTGCGCAGGTCGGACAGGGGTCCACCTGCTGCCGGAAGAGGAGAAGGGCTGTAGGTTCAGCCAGGCATTCTGATCACATGTGGACTTATGGTGCATGCCAGTGCACAACATGTGTGGGGAAGTTGAGGGGGGAGGCGGAGGGGAGAGAGGGTGTGCGGGGTAGTTGAGGGGTGAGTTGGAGGAGGGAGTGGGTGTGTTGGGTGGAGGGCTTGTGCCCTTGATTTGTTACATAATCGGAATACACCTGTTGTGAAATCTGAATTCAAATGTGCGGGCATTGCTTATTGTGTACGTGTGCTTTATTGGTGAACAGTCTACAGTGTCCATGTCCCTGCAACACCCAGTGCCCTGAGTTCCACCTCCATGTCACACTCCCAATCCATGTGTGCTAGAAACATTGGTCAATCAGACTCTGACGCATGGCACGTCCCTCCTGTGCATCACTGCCTCCCTGAAGTGCACCCCCATCTCCACCCTCCTCCTCCTCATCGTCCGGTGGTTTCAGTTCAGTGTCAGGGGGCAGTGGCACATTCCATCTGATGCACATATTGTGTAGAATGACACATGCCATGACGATCTTGCCCACCTTCTCATGGCCGTACAGGAGTGCCCCACCAGACCTGCTGAGGCAGCGAAACCGTGCCCTCAAGAGGCCAAATGTCTGCTCAATCACCACACGGGTACGTGTATGCGCGCGATTGTAGTCCTCCTCGTGCCTGTTCTGCGGGTTCCGGAATGGGGTAAGGAGCCACCTCTTCAAGGTACAGCCTGCATCACCTGCATGTGGGCAACAATGATTATGTGTAAGTCCTCACATCATATGGGACCTGTATCAATGACACCATAGCATGCATTCATTTCCTGTATGCACCCACAGATCCATGCATGAATAGGGACACATGATGTGACTGCTATGTGTGTATTCCTCTTACAGACAGGTGTGCGTGCCATCGTCTAGTGGGTGCAGTGGGGACCAATTCCTTGTGAGTGCTCATGCACTGTGGTAGTCCACAATGGTTGTTCCCATGATCTGGGTGATGTGCAGTGATATGTATGCTACCATCCTGTCAACGTTGATGGAAGCGACATGATGATCTCACTATGCACGACAAATGGTGACATGCTGTTTTTGTGGACCTCTGTGTTGGTGTAGGGGTGTGTTCATGTATTTTGCCCTCATGTGGCTCCTTTGTACGCAGTAATGGAGACCTGTCCTTTTTGATGACGGTATTTGGTGCTGTGCATTGGCCATCCTAATTGCTTGTCGCTGCATTGTGCTGTGGGGGCTACGGTCTGATTATGTGCAGTGTACATGTTGATGGCTATGTAATGGTTGTTGCACTGCATTCTTTTCGTGGTAGTGCAGTTTACGTCTTGCATTTTGTGGTCAGGTGTCGGGTCAAGTCTGTTCTGCTTTGGTGTATGAGCATTGTACATCCTCTCAGGTATTCTCAGCCAGGTGACGTATGCATCTCTCCCCCCATCTCAGCCAGGTGACGTATGCATCTCTCCCCCCCCATCTCAGCCGGGCGACGTATGCATCTCTCGCCCCCATCTCAGCCAGGTGACGTCACCTAACCACAATGCATTACCATGAGCCTGACATGCAACTCACCGAGAAGCCAGGATCTGTGCCCTGCATGTCGCTCCATGTAGCGTGGTATCGTGGAGTTCCGCATGACCATTGAATCATGGGTTGATCCGGGAAATCGGGCACAACAATGTGTGATGATCTTGTTTGAGTCACATGCCATTTGCACGTTGATGGAGTGGTATAACTTACGGTTGCAGTACACTTCCTCCATGGCATTTGGGACCACCAATTCGACATGGGTGCAGTCGATGGCGCCAATGCAACCAGGGATACCGGCCAGTGAATGGAAACCAACTTTGATGTTGGAGATCTCCTGAGCTGTCCGTGGTAGGTAAATGTGGTCGCCTGTGTGCTTCAGGAGGGCATTGACTTGGTTCAGCGTTCGTGAGAATAATGGTTGTGATAAGCCATGCATGTGCCCCACTGTGTGCTGGTAGGTGCCTGTGGCCAGGAAGTGGTTGTTAACTGTCCTGTCGTTTGTCCTTCTTAGGTTCTTTTTAGTATGCAACATTCTCCCCACCTCAGTGATCTTCTGCGTTATTGGCTGACGTTCCGAGTTGGATTTCGATATAAGCGTTTCCATCAGGCTTCTGGGTTTCTGGGGGTTGGACACTTGGGTTGGCCAAGCCCTTTGTCTCAGTCTTTTTTCCACCATAGTGAGGAGTGGGGTTGGGGAGCTTTCCTCTCATATAGTTGAAGGATTTCTGTCAAAAATTATTTTGACGTCTGCAGTTGGGGTTTGTCCCTTCTTACCCCCACCCCCCTTGTGCTGTCTTACTCATCTTCGTATACCGACGGGTCCATTAAATCCACCTCCTCTTCCTCCACCTCATGCAGAACTATATCCGTTGTTAAGGGATCTCTACTACCTGAGCGTGGAGTATGAAAGATTGATTGAGGTGGGGTGGCGGCATTCACTCTTCTGAGTAGCAGTTTGGGTGGGCTTTTTATTGGTGTTTTTTTATATTTCTCAGGAAACTCCTAGAGACGCACTGCTTTGTGGATGCAAGTTTCATCACGTTTTTTGATTTTTTTCAGTTGATCATTTGCCTTGTCCCAAGTGTTTATACATCCTCTAGGTTTACTTTGATCAAAAATAGTAAAGGTGTTTTTTTTTTGCATTCCTCGGCTGTTGAGATTTTTCTTGCTCCAGTGAGGCTGATTCGACCCCACTGTCTGTCCTATCTTGCTTGCTGGGGCAAGGCCTCAGAGTTACTCCCAACTCCAAAGTCGGTGGAGGCTTAGTTTGACCATTTGCCAAAAGGCATAGGTCTCCGATGGGGTTATGAATCATCACGGTTTCCCCCCTTTTCGATGGCCGCACCTCGAGATCCTGCATTTGCAGAGTTGGATCTGGGTTCTCCGCCTCCTCCCTTTTATCCTCTGATGAGTCCAGTTGTCGAAGTGGGTGGAAGCGGTTGGGAGCGGTGCTCCTCTACTTTTTTATTATAGGTTTTACTGTTCCTATACTTATATTTTAAAATGAAACCGTTCCAGAATAGTTTAGTTTTAAAATAAAAGTGTAGTGAGAAGTTGAAACCTGCACTTCAGTGCACTGTACTGAACATTCCCTTAAACAGCAGGTGTGTTTGTTTGGGGGGTTGGATTGTGCATGGGAGTGGTTGTGGTTATGGGGTTTGTGGGGAGCAGGGGCAGGCCAGCAGAGAACATAGTTCCACTACTTCATTTCGTACACTTCCACCAATGGATGAGTCCTGATCATCCCGCTGTTTTGTTTGATGTTGATAAATGGTGACAATTGCCTTGACGACCTCCAAGAATATACCTTTATCCGTCTTGGCGTCCTGTAAGGAGTCAATCAAAAATGTCAGTATGACCACTTCCAATTCCTTTTCTCTTCCCCTTTTCTCCTTTATAGATTCTATAAAGGACTCCACATGTATTAATTTGGAATTTATCAATGCTATCAGCGTTTTCTGGTCCCTATAATTCTTGTGCAAGTTCTCATATAGTTTCAGGTATGGAGCCCAAGAGATGGTTACTGCTGAGAGGATTGCGTCTTGCAGGTTGGTTGCCCAGCTGGGTTGGGAATTTATGTTCTCTGTAGTTGTGTTCGGGTCTTATATCTTCCGTTCTTTCAACTTCTTTTTATTTTTTGTTATATTAGGGCTATCTTCCAGTTCTGAATCCATCTCTGCAACATTGGAGTATCGCGCTTCAAGTGGGGGAATTGCCATTTTGGGTTTGATGGCAACAGCTGACTTAAGTTCTGTGGAAGCTTCTGAGGTCTTGGGCTTTACCCCGTCCGGGCTGACGTCACTAGGCCAATGCCCCTGTTGTGCCACTCATCATCCTTCTTTCTTGTTTTTTCAGTCGGTATGAGGTTGACCCCCTCGAGGTCCTTGCTATTCATGTGATGGTTGCGCTTCCCCTTTTTGGGCTTATATCTTTACATAGTTGAAGGGCCAGCTCAGCCAGATCTCTACTAATGCAAGCAGCCTGCGGTGTGCTGTCTCCGAGGTCGGTTAACAGGGAACGTCTCCTCCTTGATTATTCTACCAGGTCCAGGTGGTCTTCCCAGTCAATGCTGGCCTTTTCAGGGTCCCCATGTGCCACGTCCAAACTTGCCAGCAGCCTGGTCCGGACGCCACTATTCGATCTTTTCTGAAGGCAGAAGCATATTCGTTTGTTGCTGAATGGGGTACAGAACAGTTGAAAGGATCAGAGATTTACAGATCGGATCCCAAGGGAACTTGTGTTTGTTCTGTCTGTGGAGGCCAGATCGTCATCGCCCACCATGTTAAACCCTATCTGGGTAGACTCCTATCTTGTAGGGCCATCCGGTTGGGTTGGTGGATTATGCACTGTGCCGTTTATCTTGGAGGTACTAGGATTTGTCCCTAATTTAAACAGCACTTCTTTTCCTGGTTAGGGCTCATCTCCTCCACTAACAGCTCCCCAAATCCCAGACTCCACTCAGGAGGGCTTCGTCCGAGGGTTCATCCCAGGAAGGCTCCCTGGGGGTCTACACCCATCTGGGGCCGCAATTCAGGCTCGGCTCTTGCCTCTATTATCGGCTTCTAAAGGGTCAGGTTTTTTAAAGAGGGCTGTGGGGCTTGTGGCCACTTGAGTTTCCCCACATCGGAGACTGAGTGGCATCTTTTTTTGAATAGAGGTACCACTTTTGGTGCTTTGTTAACATTTCTTTTCCAAGCTTCCCTGGCCAGCAAGGACAGTTCTGTGGATGCAAGGGCATCCTTCAACTCATTGCCCTGTTTTGTTTGGGTTCTGGGAGCTTGCGTTTGATCTTCATATGCATCTCAATTTACTTTTAGACTCAACAGGGTTGATTCCATTGGATCTGATGTGTCATAGGCATTTCGAAATTCGGTTCCATCCTCCATTGCCTCCACTAGGAGACGGGCTTCTACAATAAACTTGCTTGTTTCAGCTTCTACTGGGCTGGGATTTACTAACTTTAAAGTCTTTTTCTGGGGGCTTGCAGCCTCTGCTAGCAGGAACCAGGGGATTGTCAGTGGTATTCCTGGTAGGGCCAAGATCCAATTGGCCCTCTGTTGCCAAGTCCCCCGAGGGTAGATCTAGATGGACTACGGCTTCCGTACAAACCAAGCAATCTGTCGGGGAACTTTTTTTAAATACCAGAGGTGCCAGAGATTCATTTGAACCGTTCGTATCAAACCTTTTGCTGGTAGATTGCAAGGAACATTTCTCTGCCACAGAGACAGGTACAGAGACCGGGACAAGGGTCTTATAGTTCAGACGTACCTGTCTGCAGGTTCGGAGGCCGCAGTTCTGGTTAAGCTCCGCTTCCACGGGGCTTCGGTTTGTTACAGAGGGAGTGTTTATTTATTCCACCATTGAAATGACAGAAAGACTGTCCAAACATATACGCCAACAGCATCAGCAGTGTTCGTGCAGTTACTGAACACTCAGAAAACTCTCTGTGACGATCCGCGTCAGAGGTAGTGTTTATATATTCCACAGTTGAAATGGCAGTTGAAATGGCAGTTGAAATGGCAGAAAGACCGTCCAAACGTGTACGCCAACAGCACCAGCAGTGTTCTTGCAGTCACTGAACACTCAGCAAACACTCTGCGATGCTCTGTGTCAGAGGTAGTGTTTATATATTCCACAGTTGAAATGGCAGTTGAAATGGCAGAAAGACTGTCCAAACGTGTACGCCAATAGCACCAGCAGTGTTCTTGCAGTTACTAACACTCAGAAAACCTTTGTGGTGTCCAGCATTTCACTGCAAATGATCCTGCTAGGAGCTCTAGACAATTTATGTGAAGGTTCAATTCTTCTTCTGACCATCTACCCCCTGTTGACAGATCTCCACATCTGGCTCCCCATCCCCACCTGCTGGCATTGGATTCTATCACTAGGTCCGGCAATAAGCCAAATATAGCCCTTCCATTCCAGGCATCCATGTCTTGTAACCACCATTCCAGTTCCTCCTTTGCTTCTATAGAGACGGGTATCCTTTACTCGTAGGATGCGCCCCTCCTGATGTGTTGGATTTTTAGTCCCTGAAGGGCCCTGTAATGTCATAGGCCCGGGAATATCGACTGAATTGATGAAGCCAGGCATCCCACTAGCCTTGCTAGCTCTCTCAGAGATATCATCTCTGATGCTAACCCGTTCCATATCGCTGTCTTCATATTGTTCACTTTGTTCAGAGGGAGGTTTAACATTCCCTGAACAGTGTCTAATCTGAAGCCCAGAAATTCCATCTTCTGATCTGCCTGTAGGCTTGATTTCTCCCAGTTGTATGTTGAAAGAGGTCTAACGTGACTTCTACTTGCTCCTTGATCAGCATTCTGTCCTGGCACATTATGCAAATGTTAGCCTGAAGGGTAGGCAAGTGAACTCCTGTACTGGGGAGACCCCCGGCTGGCCCATAGAGCTGAGGTTTGCTCCTGGGTACTTTAAGACGAGATAGCTGCACCATGAGATGGATGGGGGTGCAGATTCATTACTCCAACACCAATCAATAAGGACAACTCAATGTTTTGGCCAAAGGGAGTCCGTTTAATGACAAGTACAAAAAACGGGGAGTCATGGGAATCAGCAGTGATGCGATAGTCCGTCTCGCTTCAACTCCAACGAACGTTATAGATATACAAGTTGTAACATTTATACTCAAAACTCATCATCATCAACATGCAATTCTATGGTTAGGAAAAGGTAACTTTACTATAGGTACTATATCTGTATATCGTAACAGAGTGAGGGGATTGGATAAGCACTATCAGGTGGGCATCTAAGACCTTCCTTCTAACATTACTATTTTAGACGTCACTAAGAGTATGACGTCCCATTGGTTCTGCTATCTATACGACCCTAGATTATTTGGTCCATTGTGATTGGGTTGGCTTTAACCCCATGCATACATTTCCACTTTACTTAGCAGCACGCAGAATGGTCAACCATGTGCAGGGTGCCTACGATTCACCCGGCCTCTTTCAATCAATCAATATTTTAGTGGCTAAGTGTCAATTAATTTGCTGTGGTTGGCCTCAGAACTGTATCTTCTTGTCTGGAAAAGTTATGAAACCTTAGTCTGGGCGGCTGCCAAGCATAGGCGTGAACCCGTGCTACTTCTCGCTCGGGTGGTCACGTGCTACTCACACCGTGAATCTGCCGAGCTTCCCTCAATTTGTGCATTTATTTCTTATTCAGCTTGCTACCTGCCTCCGCCTCCTTATCTCAACCTTCCAAAGATAGGATATTCTGTTCTTAACTTTCAATTATGCGAAGCTACTGTTCATTTCTTCTATTGTTCTGACCTTGGCTCTTCCTGGCGCAAGTTGTATCTGCTGAGTTTCGATTCAGCCGTCTCTTCTCGTTTAGCTAGAATCCAAATCTTGTCCTGCTTAGCCCCTAGTAACCTGAGTTGATTCTGCTTTTTATGTAAAGTGGACTCGCACTTATATAACTGTGCTTCGTTTTGAGGTAGACTATGTATAATGGTGCATGCCGCTCTATTCTTCTACCTATCATAGCAAGCCGCACTGTTTTCTTAGCTTTCTTGCGGTTTCAAGCATATGTACAGGCGTTAGCTGGCTGAATGTCTTCATCCTGCTTACAGCTTAACTCTCTTTCGTTTTGATAGCTTCCTAACATTTTTAGGTTCACGGTATCTTTATTCATGGCATTTCGTCTCCTTGTCTCATCCTTGGGTCGTCATATCTTTTATCTGTGAGTCCGTCTGGGCCCTCGTGACGTCACCATTCGTCTTCCATTAAGGCCTTCTGCTTTCTTCCAGGACGGTACTTGGGCAATCTTCATTTCGTTTCATTTGCTGGTAGGGTTGTCTCAATGGATACCTTACTGTCCATGGTTTTCTGGGTATCAGTATTTCAACAGGTGTTGTTCTTCCGATAGGCACCGGGCAGAGCCCTACTTCGGCTCTCTGCTGGTTTATTTGCTCATCATATGTCACATATTTTGGTGTGAACGTTCCTGGTACTTCAAAATGGGCGATGGAAGTGCAGGCTTTATTCGGGACCTCCTCTACACTCCCCCCTATGGGCGATTCATCGACCACTTCCGCTTCCGCCTTTGGATTCATCTTACTTGGTTCCTCTGTACTGATCTTCACTTCATCGTCTGGGTTCATTCCTTCTTCATCTTCTGGGTTTGTACATGATGGTTTGAAGAAGTGTCTCTTTGGAGTCCATATCTTTATTACTCTTTTTAGGCTTCCTGCTGTTCTTACATGTTCGTCTTTATTCCATTTCATCAGTTGACATTGTCCATTTGGGCTGCAGTAAATCCATTTCCCCACATCATTTCTGCGTTTCCTGGGATAAAGAAACTTTGTACCTTCTGGTGCATGCTTGCTGGCCTTCACAAAGTCTCTTATTTCATCATCAGTTAGATCTCTGGGCTTCCATCCTGGTCCGACATCAATCATGATCTTCATCCCTATGACTTTTTTCGTAGTTTTCTGGCATTGTGAGATTATTATCTTGATAACACAGAATCCTAGCAATATCATCACTAGCAGGGATCCCAGGAACTTGAATATGTCTGCCATCCATTGTGGGACCCGTGAGAAGAGTGATCCAAACCAGCTGTCATCATCAGCTTCGTCAGTTTCGTTGATCATCTGGTTCTGTAGCTTCGTCACTATAACTATAGCTTCTGTTAAAGTTCCATTTTCTTCGTCGTGAGAAGGTATAAATTTGCAACATGATTCTCCAATTCTTTCACAAACTCCTCTATCCATAGCTGTGATCATGTCAAGGACATATCTGTTCTGGAGAGTCATCAGTCGGATTGCTCTTAACTCTTCCTTAATCGCATTAAATCCTTTTATGGTCGTGTTGATGGTCTGCAGTAACTCCCATCTGGTTATCTGCAACCATTAAATATTTACTCCAACTTGGATTCTTGGTACGAAGATCGTTGTGAACACTGATGAGGTGAGGCTGAACAGCCTGTGTTCATATGGGATTGCATGAAATGCTTCTTCTGATTTAGCAGAGAAGTAGTTTTCTCTCTTCATTCGAGTTATCAGTTCCACAGATCTTTTCTTCCCCAGGTGAGCATCTGCTTTCGGGAAACTGTCAATATATAAATCCCTTTTCGGGATTACTAATGCTGGAATGTGGACATTCACTATTGTGCACATGCCGCCCCAGTTTTCAGCAAGTCTGCCTTGGATCCGAATGCACAATAATGATCCATAATCACTGCAGTTCCATGATCCATTCCTTGAGCATCAAAATGTCTTCCACAGTTCTGATTTTCTCCCATCTTCCTTGTGCCATTGTTCCTGAAGCATAATTGTGGGCTTTCTAGGGGCACTATCTGCAAGGGTCCTCCTCTGTCTTCGACCCATGTGTCGTGATCTGGGCAAAATCTTCCTCGGGGCCAGCCCTTTGAGAGCAAAAAATACCCAATTCAGCCCAAAATACAGGTTCTATTGTGCTGAGCAGTGATCTCATGCTAGTGACAAATGACACCTTCAAATAAGTTTTAGCATATTTATTCTAAGCAGTGAATTTCATATACATTTGGGATTCAAGTTAGAGAATATTACAAAGCATAAAACTTAGAGAAATGAACTTAGATAAATATAGAGAAACATAGAGAAATATAGAAACATAGAGAAACACAGTCTTACGTCCCTTTAATCAGCACTGGGAGACCCTGGCCCTCATAAGCTAGCTGTAAACAAGCCTCGCTCAGAGAACAGTGCTGCAGGACGCCGTCAGAGCCAATTCCGGGCACTTGACCTTGCACGAACCAAGTCCACAGGACGATCTCCCCCCGAGTCATGGGAGCATGGATATTTTATAATCTCGTGCTGCCCGTCCATGACGCACAGTTCCAGAACTTTCCCTGTGCAAAATATAGGCTGGCTCATGGAAAAAACCCAACTCTGTTAATTTCCACTGCTCCGTCTGAGCCCCACCCTGGCTCCCATCTGCGAAAGCTCAGGAATGTCTTATCAGTGCCTTCCCAGAGAAAAGGAAGATTAGCTTGGGGCCAGGGCTACCGTTAGTGAGGCTGAATATTCTAAGGGAAGCAGGGATGTATTAACCCCATCTGCAAGCTCTAAAAGGCATGCACTCATAGCTTAGTGTTTATAGCGCTTAAGACTGGCTATCTAAGCGCTATATAGGTGCCATAATGTTCCAAACACTCCAAAAATACCTATTAGCTACAGAGCTAGGGCCCTCTCCCTGCCTGTCTATCAACAATGCATAATGTGACCTATCACTCATACTAGGCCTGCATATTCCTTGTAGCTCACTACTGCATAATGGAAGTGCTACAACAGACTACTGTCAGCATTTTTAGCACATACTTTGAATACACTATTGGCTTTCAGCGGCTAATGCTGTCATCTAAAGCCCTGATTGGCAAGGTTGCAATTTCGTGTATCACTACATTCCACCCCTATTCAACGTGTGTGCGACAAATGCTGACTAATACCTATCAATATAGTATTTAGTGCAGTGATAAAGACCTTGGGGCTTTGCAAGAGGTTTAAGCAAACTACCTTCTAGCGGTTAGTTAGCGTGGCATGCAAGGTAAAACACTACCTAAACAAAAATGTACACAAAGTGAACAGTGACATATAACCTTGCCAAAACCTGGCCTACACAAAAATACCTACACAAAGTGAACATGGACATTTACTCTAGCCAAAACCTGGCCTACACAAAAATACCTAAATAATTATTGTATAACTGATTGTCAGTTAAAAAGCAGCATGCAGTTAAAATGTCAAGGCAATCCAGTGTAGTCTAATCTACAATGCACTATTGCATTTATGTATGGTTACCAATTCTAAAACCTGGCAGCCTTTCACTCTAAGGGCCTACCCTCCCCCTGATCCCAGGGCATTCAAACGTGACTATGGGCTGTGTGACTAGACACTTCCCCCATGTATGTGGAACCCAACCAGAAACCATCTAATTTCGTGAACAAGGTGAACCCATGGTCACCAGGTTGTCTAAATAAAAACAATTCTACTAATTTACATCAAGCATGGCATGTGTTATTCATGCAATCAAAAGCAAGCAATTCAATCCATATGTATGCCGGTAACTGTAGCTCTGCGTGCCAGTGTGTGGAGGATGGTCGCCCCCACTCAGTAAAAAGCCAACACCTGCTGATTAAACAATGTTTGCCATACAATGCATCGTGTGTATTTAGCAGTCTTGTTGATCTGCCCTATGGCAGAAAAAATGTCTTCATACCTAAAATTCTGCCATCTCCAGTGGTTGCCAATACTTGTAGCAGTGTTGGGTGTATCAATAGGCCCCACTAGGCCTGAAGTTCTATAGCAGAGCTGGCATCAGAACCCATAGTGGCTAGCTTATTGTGCACAGTTTCTATGTCACAAGCATATAAAGCTCCTGCAATTAATGAATCCAGCTCCCTAGCTACGCGCACTCTAGTAATGGGCCATAGAAATGGACTCCATTTGTAGCAGCTTGGTAGTACTAAGGAAACATTGCCTCATGATAAACCTATGTCTAAGTGTATCACTGTAATAATGGAGGTGTGCATTACCAGCCTACAATTTACATGTTGCCTTACTACTGGAAAATCTAACATGTTCACAGTGTCTACCTATTGTGACTTGGAGAATACCCTTCTTCAAGTGGGATATCTACCATATACAATATTGGTTTTTGCCACAAACACCATACTACCCTCCGGCAGTGGCTGTTTCATCACACCATTGTGTAAAATGCATTTAGTCAAGTTATAGTCCATAAAATCTTGGCGAGAGCACTCGCTGCAGTTCTTGGTCAGAAAAACATCACATTAAACAAATTTAAACAAATCGTTGTATCCATTCACTGAAACATTTGGGCCTATGACTTCATAGACACCAGTCATATGAGTCAGTGACAAAAGATGTCTGACAATGTGCCAGGCCAGTACGCTAGCAATTCCATGTGGATACTCATTTGTAGCGCTTTTCCAAAGAATTATTCCAAATGTCTACAATCAAAAAGGTGACTCTTTGCATTAGTGTGCTGGAGACAGCTGTCCCCACAAAAACATGAAACTGGTTGGTTTAACAAAAAAACGTGTCACACTATGTGTCATAAAATCAAACATCAAGTCAGTCATGGTTTCATTTACCTGCCTTAAGCTGGCTGTAAAAGTATCCAGTGTTTCGAAGGTTACCATCTCAAATTAGAGCTCACACACTTGGCAGCATTACTTCAATTAAGAATCTTAACCTACGCACAGGACTTTGATGTGCACACTCATCCTATCTCAAAATAAATTACACTCCTGCTTGCATAATTCTGCTGCCCCAACAATTCATAAATCATTTTCCTGCCTACGTGCAACGTAGAAGTTTTTTTTTTTCAAAAAGCAAAACATCTCTGGTTAAAGCAATTCAGTTGGAAGAGCAAAACCATTTCGTTTTTTTCAGATTCATCTCAAAAGGTGCATTTAAAAACCATTTTTCAATGTGTTAGCATTCAATTGCTGTGTCACACAGCTGTTTGTGGTGCATGATGTTACAGTCCACAACTCATTGTCCATAGTTCTTTAAACAAGAAAGGCAAGCCATGTCAATTAAGTTATTTCCAGCAACTGAATCATTTGAATGTGTAGCATCAAATATTTGATAATTAGCCAAGTCTGCACCGTGCCAGTTCAGCAAAAGTTATTACTCTGTTGGACACCTTTCGCAGGTTGCAGAACAAATAGCAGCATGGAGCGCGGTGCAGGACACGTTTAAAGTTGACTCGCATCTCACAGTAACTCGCATATTTTCTGAGATCAGTGTCACCCACATACTGCACACATTTACGCCAATAAGGACACGCTATTGTCTTGCTTTTTTGCCTAGGCAAAATACAAACAGAAATGTTAGGATGCCATTAAAAGTACAATGTCATTATTCATCAATATCGGCGTTATCCACCCCTTCCCTGAACACCACCCCCATCTTCAGAAAGTCTCATCAGGTAACTACACACTTTGTCATTGCTACTGCAATTATTTATCACCCTTCTGCATGTTTCTGGGGGCTTATTTACACTCAACCATACGGGGTGTAACTGCCTAATCACAAACTCATTTGTGCAATGCAATCATAGTTGGTCAATGGTACCTCATACTGATCTGTGCTTTTACAAAAGCCATATAATAAGTACCCAGGTCGCACAATGCTTTTCTTTTTCACCAAAGTGATCACGAATGCCAGGCGCCAACTTGCTTCCAGTGTCTCATGATCTTGATTTAGTTTGCCCTGCTGGCATCACTCCATTTTTCAAAGGTAAAGTCTTTCAGTCCAATGCCGCCTGCAGTTGCACAAGCAGCTTTGTTTATTTTTCTCCATACAGCTAGTGTCTTTCAAGCCTCTGGTTTTTCACTTGTAATTTTCTCAAAGGGTGTTTGCTGTTTCTTGAACCACCCCTTTGAGCGCAATAGTCTAAGTCAGTTTCTTTTGTTGCTTCAACAAATCATTCATTCTTGCACTAAGCCGTGAGGCTTCTGGATCATGGCTAATGTGCAGTGTTCAGGTTGTACTCCAAAGCCCCGCTCTGCATGTTGTCTCTTGCAAAACGGCTAAGCACTTTTGTCAGTTTTGCTTCCATCTGGAATGCCATAATGTCTTTGTCAGTTACTCCATCCCTGGCAATGTAGCTTGCAGTTTGCCAGATGTGTATTTTCTCTTCTCAAAGCGCCTAGAGGTTTCTTCTCCAGTGCACAGCGCTTTACTTCAGTTCACATCACATGGTGCATGGGAATGCAGCTTGCACAGCAATAGCGTTTCATTTCACATCACATCACATGCTGCATGGGAATGCGGTTTGCACAGTAATGTCTGTTGGAATGGGCAGCTGTCTTTTCTTAGCCCATTCACAGATGCACAGGTTCTCCAAATGTTCAGATGTGATGTGCCCGTCTGCCATCCTGCATGCAGCGTTTGTTTTCCTTCCAGTGTTACTGGGCAAATTCTTTACTTCTGATCAGTTCTGTTATTGCATGCCGTTAGAAAGTCTCTTTTCTGCCTTTGCACCCCCTTCCTCAGTTTTCTGCTCACTGACGGTCTTTTCACAGGGGAAGGAATGCAGGAATGTCATTGTTTATCTTCCGCGTGCACCTGGCAGCGCCATGAGCACGCAGCAAGCTTATCTCTTTGCTCTATAACTCTTACACTGTGGCGGCTTCAATGGAAAGGCACTCGTTTCAGACAGTTCATACAGATTAACTCTTTCTTGCACTGCTCTTGTCTAGCAACTCAGAAAAACTCTCATATCTGAAGCATCATTTCACTAAACAGAAGTGCAGTATTCTGCTTTTGTCTGCCTTCCTTTTGCGCACCTCGCCCAAGACAGCTTCAAGGCACAAGCTCTGCACACACAGCAAGACTCTTATTTTCAAAAGAGGCACTTTTCTTGTCATCAGATTCTACTCCATGTAATTTTGCAAAATGTCAAAGCGTCTTTAGCCTGTTTTAAACTGATTAATGTCTCATTTAAAAGCGTACGTTTTTTTTTTCTCTTCTTCTTCCTCGTAGTTTTGTATTTTTGCTTCACAAGCGCAATCCAATGCAATGTGCGATTTTTCAAGAGAACCCGTAACCTACTAAATCTTTGTGCTATCTTATCACACACAGATTTTTCATTCTGTTGTACCATTGTCAGAATATAACCACTTATTTCAGTGCATTTAAAAATAAATGCCATGTTTAGTGCAGCTCCCTGCACGGTTTTTTCCTGCAAGAACAACCCACACTCTGTATTGCTTGTGGGCTGTTAAATGTGTCAACAACATGTTTCACCATGTACCACAGTCAACAGGTCACTATTTCCAAATCATACATCACTTATAAGGCAACAGTACAAATCCATGGCATAGCGTGGGAACAGTCAAAAATACTCCAGGGGCAATTTAGAGGCAATTTAGAAAAATATAAATTGTTTATTCCCCCCAAACCATTGCAAACTGATTCTGCAATTTCAAATCAATACACAAAAATCGAAAATCCAAATAACATCACTCACTTTCTTTTTTAAGTGAGTCTCTCACCCATTATAAGCATGGCACAGCTTAAAATGCAATATAACCATTTTAGTGTGTTTCCTTTAAACAGAATTCGCCACCACTAGCACATGGAATTTACAGTTGCCAAAAGAAAAACAAACCCTTTAGGCTCTCAGCACAGATGTTACTCATTCTCCTAAGCACGGCTCATTCCCCACGTTATTTTTCAGGAATGTCAACACTTCAAAAGCATACATCAAAAAAAAGTGAACCTTCGCCTCTGAACATTACAGCCCCCCACTCGCTAGCACACTGGGGCTGAGTCAATGGTTAAATTACTATTCACAATTTGCATGTCAAATCCTTGCAACTATTTTTCCCTGCCCTCATGACAGAATAGAGTTGAGAACTCCGTCTCACTTTGCATTTCAAATTACAACTTTAAACTGGGGAAACCGCATGATAAAATTCTTTCCTAATTGAACATACATCTTTCTTGACCATTCATCGGAGCGCTTTAAACAAAGCCATTTCCCACTTGTTTATCGCCTTGTACTCCCTTGGCTCCATTCCCAAGCAATAAGTCAGTCACGACTGATTTACTGAAGGGAGTCTTAACCACACAAGCTATCGGCCACGGCAAGCCGACACAACGCTGCTGTCTTTTGAAGTCTCAGAGCTGCAGTGAGACCCCCAAGGAAATGTGACAGCCTGCTCTTCACTCTACACTGTGTTCTCTCACACAATTTGTCATTTCACAGCAAGGCACTGCTCTTCACAAATCCCACCGCTGCCACCAAATGTTGTGATCTGGGCAAAATCTTCCTCGGGGCCAGCCCTTTGAGAGCAAAAAATACCCAATTCAGCCCAAAATACAGGTTCTATTGTGCTGAGCAGTGATCTCATGCTAGTGACAAATGACACCTTCAAATAAGTTTTAGCATATTTATTCTAAGCAGTGAATTTCATATACATTTGGGATTCAAGTTAGAGAATATTACAAAGCATAAAACTAAGAGAAATGAACTTAGATAAACATAGAGAAACATAGAGAAATATAGAAACATAGAGAAACACAGTCTTACGTCGCTTTAATCAGCACTGGGAGACCCTGGCCCTCATAAGCTAGCTGTAAACAAGCCCCGCTCAGAGAACAGTGCTGCAGGATGCCGTCAGAGCCAATTCCGGGCACTTGACCTTGCACGAACCAAGTCCACAGGACGATCTCCTCCCGAGTCATGGGAGCATGGATATTTTATAATCTTGTGCTGCCCGTCCATGACGCACAGTTCCAGAACTTTCCCTGTGCAAAATATAGGCTGGCTCATGGAAAAAACCCAACTCTGTTAATTTCCACTGCTCCGTCTGAGCCCCACCCTGGCTCCCATCTGCGAAAGCTCAGGAATGTCTTATCAGTGCCTTCCCAGAGAAAAGGAAGATTAGCTTGGGGCCAGGGCTACCGTTAGTGAGGCTGAATATTCTAAGGGAAGCAGGGATGTATTAACCCCATCTGCAAGCTCTAAAAGGCATGCACTCATAGCTTAGTGTTTATAGCGCTTAAGACTGGCTATCTAAGCACTATATAGGTGCCATAATGTTCCAAACACTCCAAAAATACCTATTAGCTACAGAGCTAGGGCCCTCTCCCTGCCTGTCTATCAACAATGCATAATGTGACCTATCACTCATACTAGGCCTGAATATTCCTTGTAGCTCACTACTGCATAATGGAAGTGCTACAACAGACTACTGTCAGCATTTTTAGCACATACTTTGAATACACTATTGGCTTTCAGCGGCTAATGCTGTCATCTAAAGCCCTGATTGGCAAGGTTGCAATTTCGTGTATCACTACACCATGTCAGCAGCTTTGCAAGTTTTGGCCATACTGGCTTGCACAGTATTCTCGAATTTTCAATTGCTTCCTTGCAGGCTCCAAGGACCATCCATGCTCGGGAGATCACTACTCCTTTCTCCCATCCGTCTGGTGAAAGCACTGTTCCCCAAATCTGCTTTTGGCTTCTGTTTTTCCAAATCTGACCTCTTCTGGTGTTTTTCCTTGACGTTTAGTCTAGGGTTCATTTCCCATCATATACCTGATCACAGGATTCCCAGTATGAGCTCTGTTTCTTGTATTAATGTCCTGGACATAATCATCTTCATCATGATACGCTTTTTCAGTTGCCCATATCAATCAGGCATTACTTCCCTTGAACTGGCCTCTGGTCTTACACATTGCTATGTGTGAGAGACAGTGTGCTGTCGGGACATCAATTTCTACAGCTACAAAGATCTTAGACTTCCCCATGCTGTATGGTAGGTGTGCACAAACAAAGCTTTCTCCTCCAGAATTTCGTCTTCCGACCTCCTTCATGTGCTGATACCAAATGTTGTTTCCCAGATGTGCTGTGCTGTCCAGGTAATCGTTTAGTTCATTGTCATCTCCATGCATACTTCTTTTGATTCTCAATGTTTTCTTGTAGTTGGCTATGATGACATCCCTGAATGCATCGGTAAGGCTTTTTCTTGCTGGAGGATTCTCAGGGATCCTGGTCCATGGTGCAGGTCTCTTCATCTGTACCAATGGGGTAGGTGGGAGTTTTGCAATTCTCTCTGTAGTGATACACGAAATTGCAACCTTGCCAATCAGGGCTTTAGATGACAGCATTAGCCGCTGAAAGCCAATAGTGTATTCAAGGTATGTGCTAAAAATGCTGACAGTAGTCTGTTGTAGCACTTCCATTATGCAGTAGTGAGCTACAAGGAATATGCAGGCCTAGTATGAAATAGGTCAAATTAAGCATTGTTGATAGACAGGCAGGGAGGGCCCCTAGCTATGTAGCTAATAGGTATTTTTGGAGTGTTTGGAACATCATGGCACCTATATAGCGCTTAGATAGCCAGTCTTAAGCGCTATAAACACTAAGCTATGAGTGCATGCCTTTTAGAGCTTGCAGATGGGGTTAATACATCCCTGCTTCCCTTAGAATATTCAGCCTCACTAACGGTAGGCCTGGCTCCAAGCTAATCTTCCTTTTCTCTGGGAAGGTACTGATAAGACATTCCTCAGCCAGCGCAGATGGGAACCAAGGGAGGGGGTAGGAGCGAGCAGGGAGCATCTCAGAGAGAGCTGGGTTTTTTCCATGAACCAGCCTCACAGAGAAAGTTCTGGAACTATGCGTCATGGTGACTGACAGCAAGAGATTATAAAACATCCATGCACACAAGGGATCAGGGGGAGATCGCCTGTGGACTTGATTCGTGTACAGTCAGGTGCCCGGAATTGGCTCTCACGGTGTCCTCCAGCCTTGTTTTTCTATGAGCGGGGCTTGTTTTACAGCTAGCTTATGAGAAACCCAGGTCTCCCAGGGCTGAGATTAAGGGACGTAAGACTGTGTTTCTCTATGTTTCTCTATATTTCTCTATGTTTCTCTATGTTTATCTAAGTTCCATGTTTCACTATATTTTGCATTGCTCTTTGTTTTATGCTTTGTAATATTCTCTAACTTGAATCCCAAATGTATATGAAATTCACTGCTTAGAATAAATATGCTAATAACACTTTGAGGGTGTCATTTGTCACTAGCATGAGATCACTGCTCAGCACAATAGAACCTGTATTTTGGGCTGAATTGGGTATTTTTGCTCTCAAAGGGCTGGCCCCGAGGAAGATTTTGCCCAATATCAAGACACTCTCCTTCTCTTGTTGCATCTTTTTTCTGCTGGTTATAAATGCCCATACCAACCACCAGCCTGACGCTGGTCCAATGTCTGGTTGCGTCTTAGAACTAGTACTTGTCTGTGTCGGAACATGTGTGTTTGGTAATACAGTCTCTGTGGTTTTGTTCTGCAGTTCCTCTTGTAGTTTCCTCGCTCTGGTTATGTATGGGAATAATGAGTCTACTATCAGTTGTGTCCGTGCAGAGAGTTTCTCTGAGGCGGCTCTTGTTTTCTTAAGAGTTTCTGATATGACTGCTTCTGTTGGTTTTTCTCTTAACTGTTCTTGTTTTCCCACAACATCTTCTGTGAAGTTCCTCCTGGCAGGCAGTCTCTTCTTCTCTGCTGCTTTCGTTTGTGGTTCTGGGGTCATTGATACTAGGCCTGTTTCATGTGCATTCATTGTTTGTGTGCGTGTAGTTGTCAGTGTTTTTACTTCATTCATTTCATGCCGACCCTGTCTCCGGCCTTTCTTTTAATTCATTACCATAAGTGTGTGTGTATTGTTGCTAATCACATCCATTTCAAGTTCATTTACTCCACCATCAGATTTTCTAGGGACTGGAATGACTATATAAGGTCTGGGTGCTTTTGTGGGTTTCATGCGTGCATCATCAGGTGGGTGCACTGAAATTGGAATGCTTTTTGCACCAATGAAGAATGCAGTTCTGATCATTTCTGACAATAAAATAATGATGAATATAATGCATAGGTACATTATGCCCTTGTAAGTCAGGCAACAGCTTTTTCTTCGAGAGAAGCGGGGGTGCCTCTCTGCTTGTGGCTGGACCCCCATCTCGATCATCTGCCAAATGTCAATGTTATTACTCCTTCACCCAATATCATTCTTCGAGTTCTGTGTCAAGAGTGTCAGGTGCTCCACAAGTGTCCCCCGTCTTGTGAGTGACAATTGTCTTTTATTTCCGGATACAGTTCCTTTGCTAGACTATGAGAAAAAATCAATTAAAATAATACTTCAGTAAGTCACTTGTACTGTGCGTGTTCAAAGTACGTAAGCTCCCAATCCACTCCTTTGATTTGCTTCAGTCCTGAGGACATATTGTATGCTGTTCAAATATGATGAAATAAGGAAAAATAACAACACATATGTCGTGATCTGGGCAAAATCTTCCTCGGGGCCAGCCCTTTGAGAACAAAAAATACCCAATTCAGCCCAAAATACAGGTTCTATTGTGCTGAGCAGTGATCTCATGCTAGTGACAAATGACACCTTCAAATAAGTTTTAGCATATTTATTCTAAGCAGTGAATTTCATATACATTTGGGATTCAAGTTAGAGAATATTACAAAGCATAAAACTTAGAGAAATGCAAAATATAGTGAAACATGGAACTTAGATAAACATAGAGAAACATAGAGAAATATAGAGAAACATAGAGAAACACAGTCTTACGTCCCTTTAATCAGCACTGGGAGACCCTGGCCCTCATAAGCTAGCTGTAAACAAGCCCCGCTCAGAGAACAGTGCTGCAGGACGCCGTCAGAGCCAATTCCGGGCACTTGACCTTGCACGAACCAAGTCCACAGGACGATCTCCCCCCGAGTCATGGGAGCATGGATATTTTATAATCTCGTGCTGCCCGTCCATGACGCACAGTTCCAGAACTTTCCCTGTGCAAAATATAGGCTGGCTCATGGAAAAAACCCAACTCTGTTAATTTCCACTGCTCCGTCTGAGCCCCACCCTGGCTCCCATCTGCGAAAGCTCAGGAATGTCTTATCAGTGCCTTCCCAGAGAAAGGGAAGATTAGCTTGGGGCCAGGGCTACCGTTAGTGAGGCTGAATATTCTAAGGGAAGCAGGGATGTATTAACCCCATCTGCAAGCTCTAAAAGGCATGCACTCATAGCTTAGTGTTTATAGCGCTTAAGACTGGCTATCTAAGCGCTATATAGGTGCCATAATGTTCCAAACACTCCAAAAATACCTATTAGCTACAGAGCTAGGGCCCTCTCCCTGCCTGTCTATCAACAATGCATAATGTGACCTATCACTCATACTAGGCCTGCATATTCCTTGTAGCTCACTACTGCATAATGGAAGTGCTACAACAGACTACTGTCAGCATTTTTAGCACATACTTTGAATACACTATTGGCTTTCAGCGGCTAATGCTGTCATCTAAAGCCCTGATTGGCAAGGTTGCAATTTCGTGTATCACTACATTCCACCCCTATTCAACGTGTGTGCGACAAATGCTGACTAATACCTATCAATATAGTATTTAGTGCAGTGATAAAGACCTTGGGGCTTTGCAAGAGGTTTAAGCAAACTACCTTCTAGCGGTTAGTTAGCGTGGCATGCAAGGTAAAACACTACCGAAACAAAAATGTACACAAAGTGAACAGTGACATATACCCTTGCCAAAACCTGGCCTACACAAAAATACCTACACAAAGTGAACATGGACATTTACTCTAGCCAAAACCTGGCCTACACAAAAATACCTAAATAATTATTGTATAACTGATTGTCAGTTAAAAAGCAGCATGCAGTTAAAATGTCAAGGCAATCCAGTGTAGTCTAATCTACAATGCACTATTGCATTTATGTATGGTTACCAATTCTAAAACCTGGCAGCCTTTCACTCTAAGGGCCTACCCTCCCCCTGATCCCAGGGCATTCAAACGTGACTATGGGCTGTGTGACTAGACACTTCCCCCATGTATGTGGAACCCAACCAGAAACCATCTAATTTCGTGAACAAGGTGAACCCATGGGCACCAGGTTGTCTAAAAACAATTCTACTAATTTACATCAAGCATGGCATGTGTTATTCATGCAATCAAAAGCAAGCATTTTTATCCATATGTATGCCGGTAACTGTAGCTCTGCGTGCCAGTGTGTGGAGGATGGTCGCCCCCACTCAGTAAAAAGCCAACACCTGCTGATTAAACAATGTTTGCCATACAATGCATCGTGTGTATTTTGCAGTCTTGTTGACCTGCCCTATGGCAGAAAAAATGTCTTCATACCTAAAATTCTGCCATCTTCAGTGGTTGCCAATACTTGTAGCAGTGTTGGGCGGTATCAATGAACCCCACTAGGCTAGAAGTTCTCTAGCAGAGCTGGCATCAGAACCCATAGTGGCTAGCTTATTGTGCACAGTTTCTATGTCACAAGCATATAAAGCTCCTGCAATTAATGAATCTAGCTCCCTAGCTACGCGCACTCTAGTGATGGGCCATAGAAATGGACTCCATTTGTAGCAGCTTGGTAGTACTAAGGAAACATTGCCTCATGATAAATCTATGTCTAAGTGTATCACTGTAATAATGGAGGTGTGCATTACCAGCCTACAATTTACATGTTGCTTACTACTGGAAAATCTAACACGTTCACAGTGTCTACCTATTGTGACTTGGAGAATACCCTTCTTCAAGTGGGATATCTACCATATACAATATTAGTTTTTAGCCACAAACACCATACTACTATCCGGCAGTGGCTGTTTCATCACACCATTGTGTAAAATGCATTTAGTCAAGTTATAGTCTATAAAATCTTTGCGAGAGCACTCGCTGCAGTTCTTGGTCAGAAAAACATCACATTAAACAAATCGTTGTATCCATTCACTGAAACATTTGGGCCTATGACTTCATAGACACCAGTCATATGAGTCAGTGACAAAAGATGTCTGACAATGTGCCAGGCCAGTACGCTAGCAATTCCATGTGGATACTCATTTGTAGCGCTTTTCCAAAGAATTATTCCAAATGTCTACAATCAAAAGGTGACTCTTTGCATTAGTGTGCTGGAGACAGCTGTCCCCACAAAAACATGAAACTGGTTGGTTTAACAAAAAACCGTGTCACACTATGTGTCATAAAATCAAACATCAAGTCAGTCATGGTTTCATTTACCTGCCTTAAGCTGGCTGTAAAAGTATCCAGTGTTTCAAAGGTTAGCATCTCAAATTAGAGCTCACACACTTGGCAGCATTACTTCAATTAAGAATCTTAACCTACGCACAGGTGACTTTGATGTGCGCACTCAATTTGTCACAAAATAAATTACGCTCCTGCTTGCATAATTCTGCTGCCCCAACAATTCATACATCATTTTCCTGCCTACGTGCAACGTAGAGGTTTTTTTTTTTTTTCAAAAAGCAAAACATCTCTGGTTAAAGCAATTCAGTTGGAAGAGCAAAACCATTTCGTTTTTTCAGATTCATCTCAAAAAGTGCATTTAAAAACCATTTTACAATGTGTTAGCATTGTGGTGCATGATCTTACAGTCCACAACTCATTGTCCATAGTCCTTTAAACAAGAAAGGCAAGACATGTCAATTAAGTTATTTCCAGCAACTGAATCATTTGAATGTGTAGCATCAAATATTTGATAATTAGCCAAGTCTGCACCGTGCCAGTTCAGTAAAAGTTATTACTCTGTTGGACACCTTTCGCAGGTTGCAGAACAAATAGCAGCATGGAGTGCGGTGCAGGACACGTTTAAAGTTGACTCGCATCTCGCAGTAACTCGCATATTCTCTGAGATCAGTGTCACCCACATACTGCACACATTTACGCCAATAAGGACACGCTATTGTCCTGCTTTTTTGCCTAGGCAAAATACAAACAGAAATGTTAGGATTTCATCAAAACTTCAATATCATTATTCTTCAATATCAGCGTTATCCACCCCTTCCCTGAACACCACCCCCATTTTCAGAAGTCTCATCAGGTAACTACACACTTTATCATTGCTACTGCAATTATTTATCACCCTTCTGCATGTTTCTGGGGGCTTATTTACACTCAACCATACGGGGTGTAACTGCCTAATCACAAACTCATTTGTGCAATGCGATCATAGTTGGTCAATGGTACCTCAGATTGCTCTGTGATTTTTACAAAAGCCATATAATAAGTACCCAGGTCACACAATGCTTTTCTTTTTCACCAAAGCGATCACGAATGCCAGGCGCCAACTTGCTTCCAGTGTCTCATGATCTTGATTTAGTTTGCCCTGCTGGCATCACTCCATTTTTCAAAGGTAAAGTCTTTCAGTCCAATACCGCCTGCAGTTGTACAAGCAGCTTTGTTTATTTTTTCTCCATACAGCTAGTGTCTTTCAAGCCTCTGGTTTTTCACTTGTCATTTTCTCAAAGGGTGTTTGCTGTTTCTTGGACTACCCCTTTGAGCGCAATAGTCTAAGTCAGTTTCTTTTGTTGCTTCAACAAATCATTCATTCTTGCACTTAGCCGTGAGGCTTCTGGATCATGGCTAATGTGCAGTGTTCATGTTGTACTCCAAAGCCCTGCTCTGCATGTTGTCTCTTGCAAAACGGCTAAGCACTTTTGTCAGTTTTGCTTCCATCTGGAATGCCATAATATCTTTGTCAGTTACTCCATCCCTGGCAATGTAGCTTGCAGTTTGCCAGATGTGTATTCTATCTTCTCAAAGCGCCTAGAGGTTTCTTCTCCAGTGCACAGCGCTTTACTTCAGTTCACATCACATGGTGCATGGGAATGCAGCTTGCACAGCAATAGCGTTTCATTTCACATCACTTCACATGGTGCATGGGAATGCGGTTTGCACAGTAATGTCTGTTGGAATGGGCAGCTGTCTTTTCTTAGCCCATTCACAGATGCACAGGTTCCCCAAATGTTCAGATGTGATGTGCCCGTCTGCCATCCTGCATGCAGCGTTTGTTTTCCTTCCAGTGTTACTGGGCAAATTCTTTACTTCTGATCAGTTCTGTTATTGCATGCGGTTAGAAAGTCTCTTTTCTGCCTTTGCACCCCCTTCCTCAGTTTTCTGCTCACTGACGGTCTTTTCACAGGGGAAGGAATGCAGGAATGTCATTGTTTATCTTTCGTGTGCACCTGGCAGCGCCATGAGCACGCAGCAAGCTTATCTCTTTGCTCTATAACTCTTAAACTGTGGCGGCTTCAATGGAAAGGCACTCGTTTCAGACAGTTCATACAGATGAACTCTTTCTTGCACTGCTCTTGTCCAGCAACTCAGAAAAGCTCCCATATCTGAAGCATCATTTCACTAAACAGAAGTGCAGTATTCTGCTTTTGTCTGCCTTCCTTTCGCGCACCTCGCCCAAGACAGCTTCAAGGCACAAGCTCTGCACACACAGCAAGACTCTTATTTTCAAAAGAGGCACTTTTCTTCATCAGATTCTACTCCATGTAATTTTGCAAAATGTCAAAGCGTCTTTAGCCTGTTTTAAACTGATTAATGTCTCATTTAAAAGGCATATGTTTTTTTTTTTCTCTTCTTCTTCCTCGTAGTTTTGTAGTTTGGTTTCACGAACTCAATCCAATGTAATGTGCGCCTTTCAAGAGAACCCGTAACCTACTAAATCTTTGTGCTATCTTATCACACACAGATTTTTCATTCTGTTGTACCATTGCCAGAATATAAAAACTTATTTCAGTGCATTTAAAAATAAAAATGCCATGTTTAGTGCAGCTCCCTGCACGGTTTTTTCCTGCAAGAACAACCCACACTCTGTATTGCTTGTGGGCTGTTAAATGTGTCAACAACATTTTTCACCATATATCACAGTCAATAGGTCACTATTTCCAAATCATACATCACTTATAAGGCAACAGTACAAATCCATGGCATAGCGTGGGAACAGTCAAAAATACTCCAGGGGCAATTTAGAGGCAATTTAGAAAAATATAAATTGTTTTTTCTCCCCCCAAACCATTGCAAACTGATTCTGCAATTTCAAATCAATACACAAAAATCGAAAATCCAAATAACATCACTCACTTTCTTTTTTAAGTGAGTCTCTCACCCATTATAAGCATGGCACAGCTTAAAATGCAATATAACCATTTTAGTGTGTTTCCTTAAAAACAGAATTCGCCACCACTAGCACATGGAATTTACAGTTGCCAAAAGAAAAAAAAACAAACCCTTTAGGCTCTCAGCACAGATGTTACTCTTTCTCCTAAGCACGGCTCATTCCCCACGTTATTTTTCAGGAATGCCAACACTTCAAAAGCATACATCAAAAAAGCGAACCTTCGCCTCCGAACATTACAGCCCCCCACTCGCTAGCACACTGGGGCTGAGTCAATGGTTAAATTACTATTCACAATTTGCATGTCAAATCCTTGCAATTATTTTTCCTGCCCTAATGACAGAATAGAGATGAGAACACCGTCTCACTTTGCATTTCAAATTACAACTTTAAACTGGGGAAACCGCATGATAAAATTCTTTTCTAATTGAGCATACATCTTTCTTGACCATTCATCGGAGCGCTTTAAACAAAGCCATTTCCCGCTTGTTTATCGCCTTGTACTCCCTTGGCTCCATTCCCAAGCAATAAGTCAGTCACGACTGATTTACTGAAGGGAGTCTTAACCACACAAGCTATCGGCCACGGCAAGCCGACACAACACTGCTGTCTTTTGAAGTCTCAGAGCTGCAGTGAGACCCCCAAGGAAATGCGACAGCCTGCTCTTCACTCTACACTGTGTTCTCTCACACAATTTGTCATTTCACAGCAAGGCACTGCTCTGCACAAATCCCCAAGCTGCCACCAAATGTCGTGATCTGGGCAAAATCTTCCTCGGGGCCAGCCCTTTGAGAGCAAAAAATACCCAATTCAGCCCAAAATACAGGTTCTATTGTGCTGAGCAGTGATCTCATGCTAGTGACAAATGACACCTTCAAATAAGTTTTAGCATATTTATTCTAAGCAGTGAATTTCATATACATTTGGGATTCAAGTTAGAGAATATTACAAAGCATAAAACCTAGAGAAATGCAAAATATAGTGAAACATGGAACTTAGATAAACATAGAGAAACATAGAGAAATATAGAGAAACATAGAGAAACACAGTCTTACGTCCCTTTAATCAGCACTGGGAGACCCTGGACCTCATAAGCTAGCTGTAAACAAGCCCCGCTCAGAGAACAGTGCTGCAGGACACCGTCAGAGCCAATTCCGGGCACTTGACCTTGCACGAACCAAGTCCACAGGACGATCTCCCCCCGAGTCATGGGAGCATGGATATTTTATAATCTCGTGCTGCCCGTCCATGACGCACAGTTCCAGAACTTTCCCTGTGCAAAATATAGGCTGGCTCATGGAAAAAACCCAACTCTGTTAATTTCCACTGCTCCGTCTGAGCCCCACCCTGGCTCCCATCTGCGAAAGCTCAGGAATGTCTTATCAGTGCCTTCCCAGAGAAAAGGAAGATTAGCTTGGGGCCAGGGCTACCGTTAGTGAGGCTGAATATTCTAAGGGAAGCAGGGATGTATTAACCCCATCTGCAAGCTCTAAAAGGCATGCACTCATAGCTTAGTGTTTATAGCGCTTAAGACTGGCTATCTAAGCGCTATATAGGTGCCATAATGTTCCAAACACTCCAAAAATACCTATTAGCTACAGAGCTAGGGCCCTCTCCCTGCCTGTCTATCAACAATGCATAATGTGACCTATCACTCATACTAGGCCTGCATATTCCTTGTAGCTCACTACTGCATAATGGAAGTGCTACAACAGACTACTGTCAGCATTTTTAGCACATACTTTGAATACATTATTGGCTTTCAGCGGCTAATGCTGTCATCTAAAGCCCTGATTGGCAAGGTTGCAATTTCGTGTATCACTACAACATATAACAAGTGAAATTCTTGACTCTGCTCCCTCGATCTGTCCCTCAGCGGAAGGCTTTTTAGAATCTCCTTAGATAGTTTCTCTGATGGTTGGAAAGTTTCATTTGAAGCATGATTCCATGCAGGAGCATTCCCATCTGTGCGATATTAGCTGGATCTCTGATGAATGTGAGGACGTCAACATCGATAGGTCTCCCCACTAGCTGTGGAAAGTCAGTGACTAGGCGAAAGAGGACATTGTGTGCCAATCTGCTGTCTTCTGGTGACAGGGACATCTGTCCTGTCTTGCTGGGTTCAGGATTATATGTTTTTTCCTTGATGTAAACAATGTCTGCACTGTCCGGTCGCGTGGAGCGCGACTAGAATTCTAATGTTATTTAATATGGCTTAAATGTTCAGTGTTTGCTTGGTCTCGAAGAGTTGGACAGTCTTCGATTATGCGAAAGAACAGTACGTTGATAAACTCATTTACTTCCGCCTGGGTTGGGAACATTTGATTCTTTCTCACTGTACTCAGGGAGTATGACAAATTGTTTGGCAATGACAATGAGGAGTTGTCTTATTGTCTTATTTCGTTTTCAGGATCTTGTAAAAAGTCTGTGACACTGGTGAGCCTCCCTACCAATGACGGGTATGACCTCAGTACTAAGTCGAAATAGGTGACCACATCCTTGGCGATGTCGCTTCTGTGGGCCACCATAAGTGATTCCGAATAGAGTCGGAACAAGTCGGGATACTTTATTTGCTTCCAATGTAAGTGTCCTCAGTAAAAAGTTGGCATATCCTTTTCTCATCAAGGCTTAAGTGTGCTTCAGTCCAAAGTTCAAAGTCAACAGATTATATTGTGGTTTATTTGTGCAATTGTCATCTTCACCCTGCAACTAGGATGCACAGAGTATCCTTTTCATGTCCTATCCCCTCTTTGCTTAGAGGAAGTGTCCAATTTAAGCCACAACTTGCAAAAGGTTCTTTGTCTTTACTTTGCTGGTCATGAGTCCTTCTTCCTCGTCATGGATCTCGTCTGTACGTGCTGTGCTTCTTCCCCGTGGCTCGTCTATTCCTCTCGTTGGGGTGAAGACAGGGGGCCTTCTCCGATGTAAGGTTTGATATCGCCGAGAAAAATCCACGCTCTTCTGCCTTGTAGTTTCACTGCGGACGGAGTGCAGTCCTCCACTCTAAAAGGACCATTGAATCTTGGCTCGTCTGTGTTCTGTGCTGCGCTGCACCATTTTCGTCATCGCTGCAGCTGGTCTGAAATTACAGTAAGGCAAGATGTCATGCAGTTCCGATAGTTTTGCATTTCAGACCCTAAAACCTCTCCTGTTGACTGGGAATCACATCTAGCTCTATCTCGGCGTGACAGGGGAGTTCTCATTCTTCTTCCTGTGGCTATCTCGTGTGGCGTAAGATGATGGTCGGAGCCTGGTTGGTTCCGAAGTGCATACAGTGCCAGAGGGAAGGCAGTGCAACCATCCCTTCCTTAGAGTAAGCTTCAACTTGGCTATCCTCTCCTTTAACAAGCCGTTGAGCTTCTCACAGATTCCATTACCTTGCGGATGATAAGCTGATGAGAACCTGTGCTTTATACCAAGCAGCAAGCTAATCTGCTCAAATATTGAATTAACAAAGTGAGGGCCATTATCTGATCTCATGACTTCGCACACACCCCACTTTGGGAACACTTCCCTCACTAAACATGTGGCCGCAAAGGTAGAGTCTGGATGTGTACATGGACCTGCCTCTATACATCTAGAGAATGGACACACCACAACAATTAAGTATCTGTACCCATTACATACTTGAATCATGTCGACGTAATCGATATGCAAGTGCTGAAAAGGCCCATTTGGCCTGAGGATGACTCCTCTCATTACTTTTAATGTGTGCCCAGCGGTGAATTGCTGGCATATTATGCAGTTCACCATAACAAATGCAACATGCTCAGCTAAATTCGGTATGAACCAGTCTTCCACGAGCGTTGCGGCTAGATTCTCCTTTGTCATGTGGGCTGGGTAATGTAGTTGCTCCAGCGCTAATTTTAATAGGGCTGCAGGCATTACTGGTTTACCAGTCTTGTCGCCACAAGCTGTCAGAGGGGTTTAAAGAACACCTGTCTTGATATTGGGCAAAATCTTCCTCGGGGCCAGCCCTTTGAGAGCAAAAATACCCAATTCAGCCCAAAATACAGGTTCTATTGTGCTGAGCAGTGATCTCATGCTAGTGACAAATGACACCCTCAAAGCTTTAGCATATTTATTCTAAGCAGTGAATTTCATATACATTTGGGATTCAAGTTAGAGAATATTACAAAGCATAAAACAAAGAGCAATGCAAAATATAGTGAAACATGGAACTTAGATAAACATAGAGAAACATAGAAAAATATAGAGAAACATAGAGAAACACAGTCTTACGTCCCTTAATCTCAGCCCTGGGAGACCTGGGTTTCTCATAAGCTAGCTGTAAAACAAGCCCCGCTCATAGAAAAACAAGGCTGGAGGACACCGTGAGAGCCAATTCCGGGCACCTGACTGTACACGAATCAAGTCCACAGGCGATCTCCCCCTGATCCCATGTGTGCATGGATGTTTTATAATCTCTTGCTGTCAGTCACCATGACGCATAGTTCCAGAACTTTCTCTGTGAGGCTGGTTCATGGAAAAAACCCAGCTCTCTCTGAGATGCTCCCTGCTCGCTCCTACCCCCTCCCTTGGTTCCCATCTGCGCTGGCTGAGGAATGTCTTATCAGTACCTTCCCAGAGAAAAGGAAGATTAGCTTGGAGCCAGGCCTACCGTTAGTGAGGCTGAATATTCTAAGGGAAGCAGGGATGTATTAACCCCATCTGCAAGCTCTAAAAGGCATGCACTCATAGCTTAGTGTTTATAGCGCTTAAGACTGGCTATCTAAGCGCTATATAGGTGCCATGATGTTCCAAACACTCCAAAAATACCTATTAGCTACATAGCTAGGGGCCCTCCCTGCCTGTCTATCAACAATGCTTAATTTGACCTATTTCATACTAGGCCTGCATATTCCTTGTAGCTCACTACTGCATAATGGAAGTGCTACAACAGACTACTGTCAGCATTTTTAGCACATACCTTGAATACACTATTGGCTTTCAGCGGCTAATGCTGTCATCTAAAGCCCTGATTGGCAAGGTTGCAATTTCGTGTATCACTACATTCCACCCCTATTCAACGTTTGTGCGACAAATGCTGACTAATACCTATCAATATAGTATTTAGTGCAGTGATAAAGACCTTGGGGCTTTGCAAGAGGTTTAAGCAAACTATCTTATAGCGGTTAGTTAGCGTGGCATGCAAGGTAAAACACTACCTAAACAAAAATGTACACAAAGTGAACAGTGACATATACCCTTGCCAAAACCTGGCCTACACAAAAATACCTACGCCAAGTGAACATGGACATTTACTCTAGCCAAAACCTGGCCTACACAAAAATACCTAAATCAATATTGTATAACTGATTGTCAGTTAAAAAGCAGCATGCAGTTAAAATGTCAAGGCAATCCAGTGTAGTCTAATCTACAATGCACTATTGCATTTATGTATGGTTACCAATTCTAAAACCTGGCAGCCTTTCATCCTAAGGGCCTACCCTCCCCCTGATCCCAGGGCATTCAAGCGTGACTATGGGCTGTGTGACTAGACACTTCCCCCAGGTAGGTGGAACCCAACCAGAAACCATCTAATTTCGTGAACAAGGTGAACCCATGGGCACCAGGTTGTCTAAATAAAAACAATTCTACTAATTTACATCAAAGCATGGCATGTGTTATTCATGCAATCAAAAGCAAGCAATTCAATCAATATGTATGCTGGTAACTGTAGCTCTGCGTGCCAGTGTGTGGAGGATGGTCGCCCCCACCCAGTAAAAAGCCAACACCTGCTGATTTAACAATGTTTGCCATACAATGCATTGTGTGTATTTAGCAGTCTTGTTGACCTGCCCTATGGCAGACAAAAATGTCTTCATGTCTAAAATTCTGTCATCTTCAATTGGCTGTCAATACTTGTAGCAGTGCTGGGCATATCAATGGGCCCCACTAGGCCAGAAGTTCTATAGCAGAGCTGGCATCAGAACCCATAGTGGCTAGCTTATTGTGCACAGTTTCTATGTCACAAGCATATAAAGCTCCTGCAATTAATGAATCTAGCTCCCTAGCTACGCGCACTCTAGTGATGGGCCATATAAATGGACTCCATTTGTAGCAGCTTGGTAGTACTAAGGAAACATTGCCTCATGATAAATCTATGTCTAAGTGTAGCACTGTAATAATGAAGGTGTGCATTACCAGTCTACAATTTACATGTTGTCTTACTACTGGAAAATCTAACAGGTTCACAGTGTCTACCTTCTGTGACTTGGAGAATACCCTTCTTCAAGTGGGATATCTACCATATACAATATTAACTTTAGCCACAAACACCATACTACTATCCGGCAGTGGCTGTTTCATCACACCATGGAAAAAATTCATTTAGTCAAGTTATAGTTCATAAGATCTTGGCGAGAACACTCGCTGCAGTTCTTGGTCAGAAAAACATCACATTAGACAAATTAAACAAATGGTATCCATTCAGTGACAAAAGATGCCTGACAATGTGCCTAGGCCAGTACACTAGCAATTCCATGTGGATACTCATTTGTAGCGCTTTTCCAAAGAATTATTCCAAATGTTTACAATCAAAAGGTGACTCTTTGCATTAGTGTGCTGGAGACAGCTGTCCCCACAAAAACATGAAACTGGTTGGTTTAACAAAAAACCGTGTCACACTCTGTGTCATAAAATCAAACATCAAGTCAGTCATGGTTTCATTTACCTGCCTTAAGCTGGCTGTAAAAGTATCCAGTGTTTCAAAGATTACCATTTCAAATTATAGCTCATACACTTGGCAGCATTACTTCAATTAAGAATCTTAACCTACGCACAGGTGACTTTGATGTGCGCACTCATCTTATCTCAAAATTAATTACACTCCTGCTTGCATAATTCTGCTGCCCCAACAGTTCATAAATCATTCTCCTGCCTACGTGCAATGTAGAATATTTCTTTTTTTTTTTCAAAAAACAAAACATCTCTGGTTAAAGCCATTCAGTTGGAAGAGTAAAACCATTTGGTTTTTTCAGATTCATCTCAACAGTGCATTTAAAAACCATTTTTCAATGTGTTAGCATTCAATTGCTGTGTCACACAGCTGTATGTGGTGCCTGATGTTACAGTCCACAATTCATTGTCCATAGTCCTTTAAACAAGAAAGGGCAAAACATGTCATTTAAATGTGTAGCATCAAATACTTGATAATTAGCCAAGTCTGCACCGTGCCAGTTCAGCAAAAGTTATTACTCTGTTGGACACTATTCGCAGGTTACAGCATTGAGTGCGGTGCAGGGCACGTTAAAGTTGAAATAGCATGTCGCAGTGGCTCGCTTTCTCTGAGAATGCGTCTGACCCTTCTTTGATCAGTGTCACCCACAAACTGCATATTAACTTCCTGATATTGTAAAATGTCTTGTTGTGCTTTGCCTAGGCAAAATACAAACAGAAATGTTAGGATGTCATCAAAACTTCAATATCAGCGTTATCCACCCCTTCCCATAATACCACCCCCATCTTCAAAAAGTCTCATCAGGTAACTACACACTTTGTCATTGCTACTGCAATTATTTATCACCTTTCTGCATGTTTCTGGGGGCTTATTTACACTCAACCATACGGGGTGTAACTGCCTAATCACAAACTCATTTGTGCAATGCAATCATAGCTGGTCAATGGTACCTCAGACTGATCTGTGCTTTTACAAAGCCATATAGTAAGTACCCAGGTCGCACAATGCTTTTCTTTTTCACCAAAGCGATCACAAATGCCAGGCGCCAACTTGCTTCCAGTGTCCCATGATCTTGGTTTAGGTTGCCCTGCTGGCATCACTCCATTTTTCAAAGGTAAAGTCTTTCAGTCCAATACCGCTTGCAGTTGTACGAGCAGCTTTGTTTATTTATCTTTCTTTTCTTTGCAGTGTCTTTTCAAGCCTCTGTTTTTTTCACTTGTCATTTTTTCAAAGGGCGTTTGCTGTTTTTGAACCACTCCTTTGAGTGCGATAGTCTGAGTCAGTTTCTTTTGTTGCTTCAACAAATCATTCATTCTTGCACTAAGCCGTGTGGCTTCTGGATCATGGCTAATGTGCAGTGTTCATGTTGTACTTCAAAGCCCCGCTCTGCATGTTGTCTCTTGCAAAACGGCTAAGCACTTTTTGTCAGTTTTGCTTCCATCTGGAATGCCATAATGTCTTTGTCAGTTACTCCATCCCCTGGCAATGTAGCTTGCAGTTTGCCAGATGTGTATTTTCTCTTCTCAAAGCGCCTAGAGGTTTCTTCTCCAGTGCACAGCGCTTTACTTCAGTTCACATCACATGGAGCATTGGAATGCAGCTTGCACAGCAATAGCGTTTCACTTCACTTCACATCACATCACATGGGAATGCGGTTTGCACAGTAATGTCTGTTGGAATGGGCAGCTGTCTTTTCTTGGCCCATTCACAGATGCATAGGTAAATGTTCAGATGTGATGTGCCCGTCTGCCATCCTGCATGAAGCCTTTGCTCCGTACCACAGTTTACTGGGCAAATTCTTTACTTTTTGAACAGCTCTCTGTTTTTGCTCCCCCTTCCTCAGGAATGCAGGCATGTTTATCTTTCGTGTGCACCTGGCAGCGCCATTAGCACGCAGCTTATCTCTTTTGCCTATAACTCTTATACTGTGGCGGCTTCACTCGTTTCAGACAGTTCATCCAAATTAACTCTTTCTTGTACTGTTTCTGCTTTTGTTTGCCTTCACGCACCTCGCCCAAGACAGCTTCAAGGCACAAGCTCTGCACACAGAGCAAGACTCTTGTTTTTCAAAAGCGGCACTTTTCTTGTCATTTTTCTACTCCATGTAATTTTGCAAAATGTCAAAGCGTCTTTTTTTTTCTTGTAATGTGCGATCTTTCAAGAGAACTCGCAACCCATTAAATCTTTGTGCTATCTTATCACACACAGATGTTTCATTCTGTTGTACCATTGCCAAACTATAACCACTCAGTTCAGTGCATTTAAAAAATAAAAATGCCATATTTAGTGCAGCTCCCTGCACGTTTTTTTTTTTCTGCAAGAACAACCCACACTCTATTGCTTGTGGGCTGTTTAATGTGTCAACAACATTTTTCCCCATGTATCACAGTCAACAGGACACTATTTCCAAATCATACATCACTTATAAGGCAACAGCACAAATCCATGGCATAGCATAGGGACAGTCAAAAATACTCCAGGGGCAATTTAGAAAAATATAAATTGTTTTTCCCCCCAACCATTGCAAACTGGTTCTGCAATTTCAAATCAGTACACAAAAATCGAAAATCCAAATAACATTCACTCACTTTCTTTTTAAGTGAGTCTCTCACCCAATATAAGCATGGCACAGCCTAAAATGCAATATAACCATTTTAGTGTGTTTCCTTTAAACAGAATTTGCCACCATTAGCACATGGAATTTTACAGTTGCCAAAAGAAAGAAAAAACTCTTTAGGCTCTCAGCACAGATGTTACTCATTCTCCTAAGCATGGCTCATTCCCCTTCCTCATTATTCAGGAATGCCAACCCTTCAAAAGCATATATCAAAAAAGCGAACCTTCGCCTCCGAACATTACAGCCCCCACTCGCTAGCACACTGGGGCTGAGTCAATGGTTAAATCACTATTCACAATTTGCATGTCAAATCCCTGCAATTATATTTTTTTTTTCCTGCCCTCATGACAGAATAGAGATGAGAACTCCGTCTCATTATGCATTCCAAATTACAACTTTAAACTTGGGAAACCACATGATAAAATTCTTTTTCTAATTGAGCATACATCTTTCTTAACCATTCATCGGAGTGCTTTAAACAAAGCCATTTCCCGCTCGTTTATTGCCTTGTACTCCCTGGCACCAATCCCATGCAATAAGTCAGTCACAACTGATTTACTGAAGGGAGTCTTAACCACACAAGCTATCGGCCACGGCAAGCCGACACAACATTGCTGCCTTTTGAAGTCTCAGAGCTGCAGTGAGACCATCAAGGAAATGCGACAGCCTGCTCCCCACTCTACACTGTGTTCTCTCACACCATTTGTCATGTCATGGCACTGCTCTTCACAAATCCCACAAAGCTGCCACCAAATGTCTTGATATTGGGCAAAATCTTCCTCGGGGCCAGCCCTTTGAGAGCAAAAATACCCAATTCAGCCCAAAATACAGGTTCTATTGTGCTGAGCAGTGATCTCATGCTAGTGACAAATGACACCCTCAAAGCTTTAGCATATTTATTCTAAGCAGTGAATTTCATATACATTTGGGATTCAAGTTAGAGAATATTACAAAGCATAAAACAAAGAGCAATGCAAAATATAGTGAAACATGGAACTTAGATAAACATAGAGAAACATAGAAAAATATAGAGAAACATAGAGAAACACAGTCTTACGTCCCTTAATCTCAGCCCTGGGAGACCTGGGTTTCTCATAAGCTAGCTGTAAAACAAGCCCCGCTCATAGAAAAACAAGGCTGGAGGACACCGTGAGAGCCAATTCCGGGCACCTGACTGTACACGAATCAAGTCCACAGGCGATCTCCCCCTGATCCCATGTGTGCATGGATGTTTTATAATCTCTTGCTGTCAGTCACCATGACGCATAGTTCCAGAACTTTCTCTGTGAGGCTGGTTCATGGAAAAAACCCAGCTCTCTCTGAGATGCTCCCTGCTCGCTCCTACCCCCTCCCTTGGTTCCCATCTGCGCTGGCTGAGGAATGTCTTATCAGTACCTTCCCAGAGAAAAGGAAGATTAGCTTGGAGCCAGGCCTACCGTTAGTGAGGCTGAATATTCTAAGGGAAGCAGGGATGTATTAACCCCATCTGCAAGCTCTAAAAGGCATGCACTCATAGCTTAGTGTTTATAGCGCTTAAGACTGGCTATCTAAGCGCTATATAGGTGCCATGATGTTCCAAACACTCCAAAAATACCTATTAGCTACATAGCTAGGGGCCCTCCCTGCCTGTCTATCAACAATGCTTAATTTGACCTATTTCATACTAGGCCTGCATATTCCTTGTAGCTCACTACTGCATAATGGAAGTGCTACAACAGACTACTGTCAGCATTTTTAGCACATACCTTGAATACACTATTGGCTTTCAGCGGCTAATGCTGTCATCTAAAGCCCTGATTGGCAAGGTTGCAATTTCGTGTATCACTACAACACCCTCAACGTTCCCACAGGTTTTTCTCTTCCTGTGGTGCCTCCCCTTGTAGTTCCATTGTGTTTGCCCCAAATTGTTATACCTTTCAGGTGCACTTTGTGTAACAATCATTCTTTCGTTGGCATGGATGACTTCCACTGCCATGATTGTTTCGTTTTTAGATGCCATACGCTTCGCTTCCGTGTCTGCTGCTTGATTTCTGCGTGAGATAAAATCTGTCCCTCTTGTGTGGGCGGCACATTTCATGACCGCTATGTCCACTGGGAGCTGTAGTGCTTTAATTAGCCTGTCCAATAGGGTTCCGTGCTGCACTGGCGTGCCGTCCGCTCGGAGGTAGCCCCTCCTTTTCCAGCACGCTAAGCCTGCGTGCACTGTCAACGTCACATAGGCGGCGTCGCTGTACACTGTTACTTCCTGGTCTGCATGATTCTCAATGGCGAGTATCAACGCCAATAATTATGCGGCCTGTGCTGAGTAATGAGATGGTATTCGCGCACTAATAAGTACTCAAAATTCTCCATTTGCTATGTGTTTCATTACAGCGACACCTGTATGTCTTTGTCCGTCACTTTGATCGATCCTTGAAGATCCATCAATAAAGACGGTCTCTCCTCCTGCCAAGGCATTTTCTTTCACCCTGGGGATTTCATCATAGAATTCTTCGTAATGTGCACATTCATGTATCAGCTCTCCTTCAATGACTGACTCTGCTATAAACGGAGCTGGGTTTACTATCTTACATCAGACTATCTTTATCGATGGATTCGATATGATCACTTCATAAGAAGAAGCTCTCTGAGATGTCAATGTGCCCTTTGGTTTCTCCAGAATGGCAAATAGCGAGTGCTCAACATACAATGGGCCTCATTCTGGGTTTGGAGCTAACCATGGAGTAATTAGCTCCATGGTTGCCTCCGAAACCGTCCCAAATCCGGCATGGTGAATGGAGTAATTACCGGTCCATTCCAGGGTTGGAGGGACCGGTAATTCCCCATTCACCTTTTGCCCTTCCCCATTCCCATTTCTGCCCCACAGGGCTCAATGGGAATGGGGAAGGAGGTAATTACGGCACCGTAAATTACAGTACCGTAATTACCTCCGAAGTACCTTTGCGGGTCCCGTACTTTACTCCTGCTAAAAGCAGGAGGTAAGGAAGGACCCGCAAAGGGACCTCGGAATATGGAGGTAAGGGATTATCGGCATTGGCACCCTTACTGGTGCCGGTAATTCCTTACCTCCAACCTCGGAATGACCCCCAATGTCATTTAGCAACCCATTACAATGGTTGTTGCCTTCTCTATGGCGAACGCTGCGGCAGCTAAACTTTGTTCGCATGGGAAGTGGCCTCTCAGTACTGGGTCCAGATTCCCGCTGTTATATGCCAGGGGCTTGTACCCCAACGAGGTTCTTTGAGCGAGCACTGCCGTCATAACGCTGCCATTTGTGTGTGAAAACAGGTAAAATTCCTCTGCATAATTGGGGATCCCTAGAACTGGTGCTGTGCAAATTCGTCTTTTGAGTTCAGCAAACCCTCCTTCCATGGTCTCAGACCATTCAATCTTCTCTTTCGTTACTTGGGCCTTCTTTAGGGCCTGAAGTAAAGGCTTAGTGTATGAGCTGTAGTCGACGAGCCATGACCTGACATAATTGCATAAGCCTAGAAAGCTCTGCATCTGCTTTATCGTGTGAGGCTTAGCCATGTTCAGTATGGCTTCAGACCTTTCTGGTGTCACTCTCTTTCCTTCATGTGAGATCACTTTTCCTTGTCAACCTTATATCCTTTCTCAGCCAGTATAGTCAGTAGTTGAACAGAATCGTGCCTGCATTGCTCTTCTGTTGTGCTGCAGAATAAGATGTCATCCAAGTACTGCAGGACAACACTCTTTAATGCAATATTGCTCAAGTCCACCTGCAGGACTCTGTTGAAAATAGGAGACTCATAGTACCTTTGTGGCAGCCTTGTGCTTTTCAGACGCATTTGTCTGAACGTGAATGACGTCAGATCTTGTGAGTCACGGAGCAACAGGATTGAGAAAAATTATTTTTTCAAGTCAATCACTGTGAAATATTTTACCTCAACGGGTATATCACATAGGACTGTAGACGGGTTAGGGATTAGAGGGAACTCAGCCTCAACAATATCGTTTATTGGCCTTAGGTCCTGCACTAGCCTCCAAGACCCCCCTTTACTTTTTTTTACAGGATACACTGACGTATTACATGGTGACTCTGACGTCACTAAGATGCCCTGGTCCATCATGGCAGAAATTGTCTTAGAGATCCCTTCATCCGCCTCTCTGGACATGGCATATCGTCTGGCTCTCAGTAGAATTACCCCTGGTTTCAGTTTAATCTTCACTTCTCCAAACCCCTACAAGATGCCTACGTCATAGGGTCCTGTAGTCCACACTGAGACAGGCACCTTGGCTATGTCCTCATTAAACTATTCAGGACGATATAGTGCCAACATCATTCTCTGAGGTACTTATCTTTTAATCAATTTTACCCAAAAGGCGAGACTCACTTCCACCATTGTCTCTCCCATCTCTGCTTGCTCTTCAAACAGATCATCATCGGTGACGTCAGTCACTCGATATCCCTCTTCAATGACAATTATGGCGCACCATTGTCTGCCCTCGTCATCGTAACCGTCAACTAAGATCACTTTCTCTCGTATTGCAGCTGTGAGTATCATCAAGGGAAATACGTGTCCCTCCTCCTTGTGCATAGGTATTCTTGGTCTAAATAAAAACTCATCAGAGGTTCTCATGATTCTGTCTTCAAGGCCTGGCAATCCTGCCATAAGCACACACATACCATATGCGAAGATTTCTGGCTCCAATGGTATGTCCCTCATGGCTATGTGTCCTGAGTATGCTCTAATCATTTTGCATACATTTGAATAGTGCATTCCTAGAGTAGAACATACTATGCTCTCCTCCGTGAATGAGATTGTCATGTTCAGCTTGGTCATTAAATCTCGACCCAAAATATTTACTGGGGTCTGTCGAGAATATAATAAAGGTACATTCATTTTGCACTCACCTATGCTGACTGGTAGTGCATTTGTAAAGGGAACACGATTGGTAGCTCCTGTAAAACTCTGAGTATCTGTGGCCTTGCCAGACAAGGAAAAGTTGCCTTCATGTATGCATGAGCGTGTTGCACCCATGTCAACTAGGAAGGAATATTCTTTATCCCCTATAACCACATCCACCCTATGTTCCCTGTGAGGGTCTGGTGTCACTGATAGGATAGAACACATGAGGGTTCCCAGTGAGCTGTCCTAGCATATATACAAATTCTGCCCACTGTGTACTGGTGGATTTCCCCCATTCCCATTGTTACTTCCCATTCCAGGGTTCATGGTCTGTGATAGTTGCAGCGGTGCCTGTTGGGATTGTCCTTGTGGAAAATTCCCCATGCTTTGCGGTTGCACTCCTTGCTGCGCCCCTTGTGCTTGTTGTAGCACTGTGTGATTCTGTGTACCACCCTGCTTTAAAACTGTAGGTGGATTTGTCATGCCTGCTCCTGTTCCTTGGCCGTTCTGCATCATGCTTTGATTTCTGCATGTGCGTGCCAAATGCCCTGTCATTCCGCACAGCCAACAAACTGTGGGTGGCCGGACCATTTGCCCATTTAACATATCTTGGTTACCATTTTGCATATTTTGAAAACCTCCTTGGTTATTTTGGAAACCTCCCTGATTGCTCTGCCATCCTCTTCCCCTAAATCCTCTTCCCCTTGGATAGAATCCAGCATTGCCCTGATTATTCTGCTGCGGACTAGCCACCTGCTGCATGCTTGATTCAGCTATACTAGTTATCATGGTTCCCTCAAGAGCACATTTTGACAATTCCTTTTGCACTAATTTCGCTTTCTCACCTTTTCCAGTTTCTTCCTTTTGCGATTCTTTTCTTGCAGCAGTCTACAATAATGTGCGATGGTCAACTGTATTTCAGCCCAAAGCTTGGCTTCGATTCCCACAAATTTCCTGAGTTGTTTTTGTATCTGCTCTGGCAGCCCTTGGCACAGGATATGGTAAAACACAGGTGTAGATTTCGTCCATGATTCATGAGTCTCGAGCACCCATGCGTCTTGGAAATTCTGTATATAAATTAATGGATCTTCCGACTCCTTCATCTTTCGCGTCATTATAGCTCCCATATCAGAATTATCTGGGTATAGTACTCGTAGCGATTTCCATAATGCGGCTCTACAATTGTTAAATGGAGCTCCGTCATGCGAGGTATTAATTGTGGTTACACCAGGGTAGCCTGCTCGTGCCCACATATCGTCTGCTCTATCGCGATCAGGAGACCTTTGATGTCCCCTATAGCTAGCGTGTTTCCTCCTGTCATTTTTTCTAACTCATGTATCCACTTTCTGGCTCCCGATGTCAGCATTGGAAGCTTATTCTTCAGCTTTTCTCGATCCATGTGTGGCCATAGAATATGTTGCGGTCTTATTCCCCCTTTCTCGAGCAACGGAAATTGGAATGTGTAGTCCTCTCTTTCTTCCCTCATGGTTCTCCTATCTAAGGCAGGGGTAATATTCCCGCATATCCACCTACCTGGCAATGCCCTTAGTCTGTCCACATAGGGCGGTGAAGACACCCCCCTCTGACCGTGAGATACTTCTTCATATCGGCCAGGCTGCATGGCGGACTCTGATGCTCTTGGTGTAGACTCACTAGTGTCTGATCACCTTATTTCCTTTTCCCTTGGGATTCGTCTTTCACTTCGCCTCCCCTCTTTGTTTTCTTCACGGTCCTCCCTTTCGGAGTCAGACATTGTCTGTCCCCAATTAACACAACTTCTCATATCATCCTTGTTCCTACTTATTTCTAATCTATCCAGGGATAGCTCTCTATTCCCACTACTTCGAGTGAGCTCCTCAGTGTCATACAGCTGAGTGCTTTCCAGGCGCTCGTCTTCCCCCTCCCCTTGGGGTATTTGTTCTAGCCCCATTACATCATATATTCTATCGATCGTTTCTCCAATGCTTCTGGTGTCGAAGTCATCATCAATATTTGCCCTAGACGTGCCTGGTACTGAATCGTATGCAACTGGAGCAGGTTTTTTGATCTCTATCCCCAGATGTTCAAGATCGCGTGCTCTCTGTCTTTGCTTGCGTTCTACGTCATCATCAAATTCTCTGTGTTTCCTCGCCTCTTCTCTGACCCTATCTTTTTCCTTTCTCTTTTTATTTCTACGTTCACCTGCCCTTCGGATTTCCTCATCTCTTTGTCTCCTTATTCTTTTTTCACGTATCCTTTGCTCTTCTTCTAACCTTTGCTGTTTCTTTCTGTCTTGATCGTAGGCTGCTCTTGGGTTGCGATTGAGCTGTCTTTCTTGCTCTTCGTGATATAGCTGTTCTCACCTTTGTCTATCTTTCTTCCTTATTCTCTTGTCTCTTAGCTTCATCTCTCTCTCCTTCCTCTGTGTCTCATCTAGCCTTTCCTTTTGTTTCGCGTCATCAATGCCTTTCCCATCGAATTTCAATAAAATATGTCCTCCCATCCATTCGTCTTTTGCCAATGCCATCTCATTAGTTCTGTCTTCGCTTCCCTTCCATCTCTTCCCTTCTCTCTCTTTGTCGAGAGATGCACTTGTCTGTGCCTGATCTCGTCTTTTGTCATCGTGTCTCCCCTTGTCCCTCAGGACTGCGGAGGTAATATTCTTGTCCTTATCTTTCCCTTGATTCTCGTCACTACAATGTGTAGGTGACTCATATGCGGGGTTGCTGTATTCCGTGGCTGCTTTAAGTTCCCTTAACGGGTATAATCCCTCGTCCTTACTTTATTCAGCTTTCGTTTCGGGTGGGGCAGGTGGCGTGGTAGGCGTCTCACCCCCCTCTGTGCATACCTTAAGTATCCAATCTGTTGGTGGTTCTTCCTGCTTTCCCTGTTCATACATTTTCCATAGCTCGAGAACAGCAAGGTGTTTTTCTAACTTCCTGCCTGTATATGTGGCATGCAAATATGTCGTCATATGTTGTAAGACAGCTTTAGATAAAGACCCATTTTGTGATCACGGCATAAACATCTTGTGGGCGGTACCCTTAACCCACTCGGTACTATATTTCTTTAGCTTGGGTGCGTGTTTTGGCAACTGTTTACATAAGTGTGCCAATGGAGACATGTCTTCCATGCTTAAATCTGTTCCCTTTCCTCTTATATAACACTTGTCAATGCTTTCGTGTAACTTAAACACTTCCAACAATATGAGCGAGCACCAAATATCGCAAGCTCTAATCCAAATTTTCCACAAAATGTTATACTTTCTGATTTACTCAAAAACATCAATTCATGTGCGATTTTGTCTCAGCTATAAAATCGCATGAAATTTCCAATTAGTTTTCTCAAAAGAATTTCAATACATATGACGTCACAACACAGAAACATGTAAGACAGACGCTTAACGGACTAGACAGACACCAGCTGGACACAGATATCTCTGCCTCTAATCATTACCCCTTCATGGAGTGTAAACGTACCCCTTTAACAACGTCTTTAAATGTTGTGGTAGCCTATTTATTCCTCATTATGTGGGACTCTGGGTACACGTTTCTTCTAGCCGCTATATTAAAGCGCAGGAATAAGGCGAATCCTCTCACTTCTCGGGTGTCTGCCCTCGTAACCTCTCTCTTCTCGGGTGTCTACCCCGGTAACCTCTTATTTATTTTAATTACTCTCGAGTCATTATCCCTATACATATATATATATATATACAGTCTTCTCTACTTCTAACTATATTTTGTTTTCCCTCCTCCCTCCATTATTTTTTCCCTTTACTTGTTCTAAGGCATGCACTGTTTGCCAAAACATAAAGTTTTTTGTTTCACTCACCGTTCGCATGGTTCCTCTCTGGACCCTCGGGATCACCGCCTTTGTTACCGCCTTCTTCAGCATTTCGCCCGCTCAGCTGCCCGTAGGAATGGGAAGGGATGTGTGGGGAAAACGGGTCAGTTCAGGCCCTCACTACAGGTTCTTTCTACACTACTAGATTAGGAGGTGGGGTGGATGTCCGCTTAGCACCATCACATTAAGGCACAACAATGATCATTTTGATGCTTTAATTGAATCATGAACAGCCGACACGTGTTTCGACACAAAGGTCGTCTTCAAGGCGTGCACCATTTGGTTGTAAAATTCTGGTTGACCCCCTAATCGGGGTTGGTATGAATACAAAAGTCAATGATTCTCAGGACGGCGTGCAATTGGCACGTGTAGACAAGATGACGCCGTGTTGGCCAACTGAAATATATAACTCATGCAATCGAGTAGTTTCTACACTACCACTGTCTATGGGGAGCTTCACGTTCTACTCAGCCGAATGGCAAAGGACTCGGGCCGAAGACCTAGAGTTACTTTATGTCGACGTTCAATAGGTGTCTTATTTTAATCAATAATCGATAGTCAGTAACCATCAAATCTCTGCTACCAAGTGTACTGGAGAGGCCCCCAGCCGGCCCATAGAACCGAGGTTTGCTCCCGGTACTTTAAGACGAGATAGCTGCGCCTTGAGATGGATGGGGGTGCAGATTCATTACTCCAATACCAATCAATAAGGAGAACTCAATGGTTTGGCAAAGGGAGTCCGTTTAATGACAAGTAAAACAAACGGGGAGTCATGGAAATCAGCAGTGATGCTATAGTCAGTCTTGCTTCAACTCCAACGAACTTCATACAAGTTGTAACATCTATACTCAAAACTCGTCATCATCGACGTGTAACACTCAAAAGATAACATGCAATTCTATTGGTTAGGAAAAGGTAACTTTACTATAGGTGCTATATCTGTATATGGTAACGGAGTGAGGGAATTGGATAAGCACTATCAGGTGGGCGCCTTAAGCCCTTCCTTCTAACATTACTATTGTAGACGTCACCAAAAGTACAACGTCCCATTGGTTCTGCTATCCATAGGACCCTAGATTATTTGGTCCATTGTGATTCGGTTGGCTTCAACCCCATGCATACATTTCCACTTTACTTAGCAGCACAGAGAATGGTCAACCACGTGCAGGGTGCCCCACGATTCACCCGGCCTTCCTTCAATCAATCATTATTTTAGTTCCTAAGTGTCAATTAATTTGCTGTGGTTGGCCTCAAAACTGTATCTTCTTGTCTGGAAAAGTTATGATACCTCTGTCTGGGTGGCTGCCAAACGTAGGTGGGAACCTGTGCTCCTTCTCGCTCGGATGGTCACGTGCTACTCACACCGTGAATCTGCAGAGTTTCCCTCAATTTGTGCATTTAGTTTTTATTCGGCTTGCCACCTGCCTACGCCTCCTTATCTCGACCTTCCAAAGATAGGATATTCTGTTCTTAAGTTTCCATTATGTGAAGCTACTGTTCGTTTCTTCTATTGGTCTGACCTTGGCTCTTCCTGGCGCAAGTTGCATCTGCTGGGTTTCGATTCAGCCGTCTCTTCTCGTTTAGCTAGAATACGGATCTTGTCCTGCTTGGCCTCTAGTAACCTGAGTTGATTGTGCTTTTTGTGTACAGTGGACTCGCACTTATATAACTGTGTTTCGTTTTGAGGTAGATTATGTATAATGGTGCATGCCACTCTATTCTTCTACTTAGCATAGCAAGCCGCAATGTTTTCTTAGCTTTCTTGTGGTCTCAAACATATGTGCAGGCGTTAGCTGGCTGAATGTCTTCATCCTGCTTACAGCTTAACTCTGTTTCGTTTTGATAGCTTCCTATCATTTTTAGGTTCACAGTATCTTTATTCATGGCATTTCGTCTCCTTGTCTCATCCTTGGGTCGTCATATCTTTTATCTGCGAGTCCGTCTGGGCCCTCGTGACATCACCATTCGTCTTCCATTAAGGCCTTTCTGGTTTCTTCCCGGACGGTACTTAGGCAATCTTCATTTCGTTTCATTTGCTGGTAGGGTTGTCTCAATGGATACCTTACTGTCCATGGTTTTCTGGGTATCAGTATTTTAACAGGTGTTGTTCTTCCGATAGGCACTGGGCAGAGCCCTACTGCAGCTCTCTGCTGGTTTATTTGCTCATCATACTTCAAATATTTTGGTGTGAACGTTCCTGGTACTTCAAAATGGGCGATGGGTGTAGGCTTTATTCGGGACCTTCTCTATACTCCCAAATTTTCCCCTTCCACTGAAATCTCTGAAATTTCAGTTGTTCTGCTGTCATAGGTATGGTCAGGTAAGTATCTTTGAGATCTATCCTTGCTAACCAATCCCCTTGTTGTAATATGTCTCCCAGGATGTGTATACCCTCCATATTGAAATGTCTGTGTTTTATGAATGTGTTTATTTCTCTTAGATTTATTTTCGGTCTCGCCTTGTGACGGCCTCTCACTATGAACATTTTGCTTAAAAAGCTGTCTCTCATTTCTGTTACCTGCCTTATAGCGCCTTTCCGTGCTAGTTCTCCTATTTCTGTGTCTAGTAACTCTTTGTCTGCTGTACTGAGCACTAGTGTCTTTGGCCATTTCTCTTGTTGTGGCAAACTTAGCCAATCTATGTAAAAACCTTTTATGGTGTCTAACACCCAAGCATCTGTAGAAATTGATCTCCATTTCGCTACAAACTTTACTACTCTCCCCCCTACTTTGAGAGTTTGAGTTTGTGCTGTCTGTGCTTGCATATTCATTATCACCTGCGTTAGGATGATGCTGGTGATATGTGTGTCTCCACCCTCGACCCTCTTCCTCTTCCTCTCGAAGGGAAGAACATGTTGGTTTTCCTTTTGTCTTGCTTCCAATGGTATCTGTCAGTTTAGAACCTGTTGTTTGCGAAGTGGCTGGCGGAGCGGCCCCTGCCTCTCCCAGCCCTGCCAAAAACCTGTCTGCCAAATACTCTCTTTAAAGAAGCCTGGACTTTATCGACCGCCCGGAGGATAGCTCAGGGGAAACGTGCACGCCCTTGAAGCAAGACGACAAGGAGCAAGATAGGTTCGATCTCCGGATCCGCGCTTAGAAACCTCTGGGAATTAAGCATGTTATAAATAACCTATCATATCACATCATATCATAGCCTATGAGTTTGCCGTTAAAAGCGCCAAGTGCGTGGGCACGCGACCACCCATGCCGCAAATACCGGCATGGCGCAAACAGGGGATAATCACAAGTCAGGCAGACATGCAAATAACGCCCTACTGAAGCCCGAAAAATACCTTACCGGCATGGAGCTAATTCCGCCATCTCGGACCACCCGTAAACGGCCATGTGCAGTGTTCCCAACTGCCACAGGTGCACACAATCAGCACAGGTGGAGGCAATACAGACTGGGCCAGCACAAAAGGAGCACACTCCACCTCTTCCCACACCCAGTCACACTCCACAATGATTGCAATACTACTAGGAATGCTGGGGCCGGAGGACATGATTGCAGTGGAAGTGCTACAACAACAACAACAACAATAACAACAACAACAACAGGCAGCACAGAGGAGATGCAGGAGGAGAAGGAGGGCAAGGCAGGGCCAGCATGCCCCACCAGTGCAGCCCGTGGCACCACGCAGGCAGCCCCCAATCCCTCGCATTAGAGCCAGTCCATTCAACCTAACACCTGAGCAGATCCACACCCTGTACCGTCTGGACCGGGACACCATCACCACCATTGTGGACATGATACATGACAACATTGTCAGCCTGATTGAAACATGCACCGCCATCCCACCCCTACTGAAGGTAGTGTTTGTGCTCCACTTCCTGGCCACAGGCACCTACCAGCACACAGTGGGGCACATGGATGGCATTTCACAACCATTATTCTCACGTACGCTGAACCAAGTGCTTGATGCCCTCCTGAAGCACACAGACGACCACATTTCCTTACCACGGTCTGCCCAGGAGATATCAAACACCAAAGTTGGTTTCCATTCACTGGCCAGCATCTCTGGTTGCATTGGCGCCATCGACTGCACCCATGTGGAATTGGTGGTCCACATGCCATGGAGGTAGCGTACTGCAACCGTAAACTATACCACTCAATCAACGTGCAAATGGTATGTGACTCACACAAGATCATCACACATTGTTGTGCCTGATTCCCCGGATCAACCCATGATTCAATGGTCCTGCGGAACTCCACGATACCACGCTACATGGAGCGACATGCAGGGCAGAGAACATGGCTTCTCAGTGAGTCGCATGTTAGGCTCATGGAAATGTGATGTGGGTAGGTGATTGGGGTAGAGATGCATACTTCACCTGGCTGAGATGGGGGTGGGGGGATGCATACTTCACCTAGCTGAGATGGGGGGGGGAGAGATGCATACTTCACCTGGCTGAGATGGGCGGGGGGAGAGATGCATACTTCACTTGGCTGAGATGGGGCGGGGGAGAGATGCATACTTCACCTGGCTGAGATGGGGGCGGGGGGAGATGCATACTTCACCTGGCTGAGATGGGGGGGAGAGATGCATACTTCACCTGGCTGAGATAGGGGGGGAGAGATGCATACTTCACCTGGCTGAGATGGGGGGAGAGATGCATACTTCACCTAGCTGCGAGCGCCTGAGGGAATGGACCATGCTCATACCCCAAAGCAGCTCAGACTGGACCTGACAACTGACCACATAATGCAAGATGTAAGCAGCCCTACCATGTAAATGATGCAGTGTCACAACCATTCCATAGCCACCTGCATGTGCACTGTACCAAATCAGACCGTATCCCCCTCAACACAATGCAGCTACAAGCAATTACTATGGCCAATACACAGCACCAAATACCATCAACTGAAAGGACAGTCCACCATCACTGCATACAAAGGAGTCACATGAGGGTCAAATACATCAATAAACCACTACACTGACACAGAGGTCCAACTGAATTGCATGTCACCATTTGTTGTGCATAGTGAGATCATCATGAGGCTGACATCAACGGTGCCAGGATGAAAGCATACAAATTACTGGACATCAGCCAGATCATTGGAACAACTGCCGTGGACTAACACAGTGCATGAGCACTCACAAGGAACTGGACCCCCCCGCGCCCTCTAGTTGTTAGCATGCACACCAGTCCATAAGAGGAATACACACATAGCAGTCACATCGTGTGTCTCCATTCATGCATGGGAATGTGGTTGAAATCAAGACATTAATGCATGCTATGGTGTCATTGAATGAGGTCCCATATGATGTGATGACTTACACATACATTGTTGCCCACATGCAGGTGATGCAGGCTATCCCTTGAAGTGGTGGCTCCTTACCCCTGTCCGGAACCCACAGAACAGGCACGAGGAGGACTATAATCGTGCACATACACGTACCCGTGTGGGGATTGAGCAGACATTTGGCTTCTTGAAGGCACAGTTTCGCTGCCTCAGCAGGTCTGGTGGGGCCCTCCTGTACCGCCATGAGAAGGTGGCAAAGATCGTCATGGCATGTGTGATGCTACACAATATGTGCATCAGACGGAATGTGCCCCAGCCCCCTAACGCAGAAATGCAACCACCTCACGATGAGGATGAGGAGGGTGGGGATGGGGCAGCACCTCAGGGAGGCAGCGATGCACAGGAGGGATGTGACATGCGTCAGGCTCTCATCAACCAATGTTTCTAGCACACATGGACGGGGAGTGTGACATGAGATGGCACTCGGGGCACTGGGTGTGTCAGGGACATGGACACTGTAGACTGTTCACCAATTAAAGCACACGTACGCAATAAGCAATGTCCACACATGTGAATTATGAGTTACCAAAATGGGTATTGAAGAATTATAACAAAGTGAACAAGCCCTCCACCCCACACACCCTCTCCCTCCTCCCCCCTGAACTCCCCCCTACCCCCTCAACTCCCCCACACACCCTCTCCTCCCTCCCCCTCAACTCCCCCATACACCCTCTCCCCCCTTCCCCCTCAACTCCCCCACACATGGTGTGCAGTAGCATGCACTTGTGGTCCGCATGGCACCAGTATGCATGGCTGCGCCTACCGGCCTCCCCCTCATCCAGCACCAGGTGCCCCCCTGTCTGATCTGCGCAGGTTCCTGCCAGACCTACGCACGGGGCTGGTCCTGGTTGAACTAGCAGTTGAAGATGTACCCGGTTTTTCTGAAAAGTGTGGTGGACGCATGGCCTGCATCGCTGCCACCATCTCAGAGAGGACGTGCCGCACTGCTGCCAATTCGGCACAATGTCCTTCGAGGATGACTGTATAGCTGATTTCAAGGATGCTGCACATTCCCGGATGTCATCCCTTACACTCCCACATTCAGTTATGTGCTGCGTCAACAGGCCAGTGAGCTCCTGCTGGTGCCTGAATGTCCTGGATCCCCTCTAGGGTGGTTGGGGCTGCGGTGGATCTTTGAGGGGTGTCCAAAATACTATGTTCTTCGGGCACAGTTGGCGTGGTGCTGGGAGTTGCAGGCCATGAATGATCCAGAGACAGCCCGTGCATGCTGGTGTCGCGCATGCTGCATGGGGACAGTTGTGGGGAATGCAGGGGGCCTGTGGCTGGAGTTGCAACATGCAGCTGATCCTATTCCTCATCATCAGAGACTGCTGCTGTGGCAGCTGTCTCGCCCACCGATGCAGTCCCTTCTGCCGCTGCCACTTGGGTGCTGGTGGCTGTTGTGGACGCTGTAGTGGGGGCCGTAGAGCACATTGGTACTGTGGCTGTGGTGGTGTTTGGCCTTCCGATGTGGTGCCGGTTGGCCTCTGCCCCTTCAAGTGGAGGGGCGGTGTTGTCCCTCCTCGGCCCTGGCCTTCTTACGTGGTGTGCCATCTTCCTCCCTGCTGTCCTCGTCACCACTGTCTGAATGCGTGCCTGTGGGGGACCAATAGAGGGAGAGGGTTAATGATGGGTCTACAGGCATCGGGCATGCATTGGGGTGGCTGCATCCATATGGAATGGCAGATGATTGACATTGGGTGAGTGACATACGGGTTGCTTGGCTTTTGGGTGGGTGATGCATGGAGGCGTCTGGCCTTACACATATGGAGTGCATTCTGCATGTGGACAAGGTGATGCTCTGCACTGCCTGTAGGCAGTCTTGTACTCATGTGTCTGGTGGACCCTGCTCTACATCATTGCACTGTCAGTTCAGGTGGACATCATGGTGGTGGTATTAGCATTGTATCATTTGGGACACCTACCTGCTTCGGCCGATGACGGTGCTCCTCGCTCCATGTCCCCGACTCCGTGAATTGACTCTGCCCCTATGGTGGTGGCGCATATCTGCTCCCACGGTTGTAATTTGACGGGGGACTCTGCACCTCCACCTGTCGCCATCCCCATGTTGCGGTTTGCGGAGAGTATGCTGCGCACACGGAAACGCAGGTCATCCCAGCGCTTACAGCATTCTTTTGGTGTGCGGGGTGTGGTGCCAACGGCGCTGACTTTCTGGCCGACCTCCGCCCAAATCTGCTTTTTGCGCTGCAGTGCTGGACGGGACATCTCGTTTGAGAAGACCTCATCTGCATGCTCCTGCAGTGTCTCCGCTAGCATTGTCAGCTCCTCTCTGGAGAAGCGCTCCTTGCGCAGGCGATCTCCCATTTTCTTCACAGCTTTTGGCATGGTTAAATGCAAAAGGTAGTGGTGGAGGTGTGTAAGAGTCCGAGGGTCAGATGACTTCTGGCTGTTGCGGATGGCAATGGATTGTGTTTTTAAACATGTGATGACGCTACTTCCGGTTCCGCTTATTAACGGTCACCGCTGTTAGCGGTAACCGCTAATGCCGAAGGCTTGGATGCCGGAGGAGCTATTTCCACTACAGACGGTGCCAGAAAGGGGGATTTTTCATGGTTTTACGGCATGGCGGTGAGGTCTTTACTGGCATGGCGCAAAGCTCGTGCCCGCAAACTCATAATGGGCAGCTTTTAGTGGTCTATTGCCAGCACGGACAGAGTAATTGCGCCATGCCGGTAATGACCGTTACTTAGCGCCCGGATCGTAATGAGGGCCATTGTGTTTTAATGATGCAGCAAAGTCGTGAGAAAGCATAATACAAGCCTCCGTGTCTTGACATGGAATTCTATTAAAGACACAAAGGCAAAGGATTATGCTTTACTCTCATCTTCACTTCTCGAGCAGCATTATTAAGAATAAAACAAAAACCACAACAAAGTGAAAAAATGACAATCTTGATGTATTTTGAGTCCTTTCTAGCCCTTAGAGTTATTGGTCCTTCCAAACATGGGACCTTTCTCAACCAATCGTCAATATCCATCCTTATACAGACTGTCCACCATCTTAAATTCTCCTCTTTCTTTCGCTGGTCCGCTCAACTTGGTGCCCCAGTAAGCGCTGATTAAACTGTTCCTCCCAACGATAAGCATGATACCGTCGGCTTGTTATCCACCATGGAACCTGCAATATAAACCATATCTCAGGCATTTGGTCTGATCAGGTGGGTAATCGTAACAAAAAAAAACATATTTGCATAATAAGTTTGCATCATGACAATACACTACATCATTGCATCATTCATCATTGAATATTATTACTCAGGTGGGATAATCTTTTGCCTCTGTGTCTTTAATAGAATTATGACTTTCTGTAATGTATGTGTTGAAAATCGTAATTCTATGTCAAGACCCTGAGGCTTGTATTATGCTTGTTCAAAGCTTAATTACCAGGAACATGGCCACTTTTTCTACGGGTTTGAAATAAAAAGTTTTGAATGTCGACTCATTCGACCAGTCTGCTGCCTTCATAATGTCTTCCAGCCTGGCCCCACATTAAAAGCCTCAGAGGCCATTGCACTCCTCACTTAATGGGTGCCCTAACAGTCAATATCGATGCCTGCTTGGTTCATCACCCATATCACCCATCTTGCCAGAGTTGCGGGAGCTACTGCCCCGAAGGGTTTCCTTAAAGCAATGAGTAATTGAGTCACCTTTGTGGGTCGTAGGTCTTTCGTCATACTTTCGTATGCCGATATACATCTCACTGGGCATAACTTAGGATGGTCTAGGAAAGATTCATATGACACAGATATCACATTTGTTTTTGTTCATTTCGTGAAGCGAAAGGTTATCCCCGCAGGGATAAAGATTTCCTATTGACTTCCAACGCTCTCACATCAGATACTCTCTTACATGACAATAAGCATAAAAGCATAGCCACTTTGGCGGATAAAGCTTTCCTCGTTAGATCACTGTTGTCAGGCCATGTTGTGAACATTCTTAACACCTTATCTATGTTCCACACTACGTCGTACTTCTCCCTCTGAGGTCTGATCAATCTAACACCCTTCAGTAATCTGCATATTAATGGATGTTCCCCAACTGACAGCCCATCTTTTTTGGGTGTCCCACAGATATTGCTGAACAAGCTGTATTAATAGTGCTTTATGCTTTGCCCTGTGCAGCCAGTTGCGCTAGGAAATTGGCTACTTGTACCACATATGTTCGAGCGAGATGTACGGTCATACGCCAGCTATGCCAGGTTGACCAAGCTGACCTGTATGCCTTCCTGGTCCCTGGTGCCCAGGATTCCTCAATGATATGTTCACCCTCTTCCAATAATCCTGGCCTAGACCAGGATCCCCTGAAATTGCCTATGCAAATGAAGCTGAGACTGCCTGTCTTCACCAGCGGGTGTCCACCACCTGTGGGGTCCCTCACTATTTGCTTTCACCTCGGTAGAGCTATCAGATTGTCGTGGAACATCAGAAACAGATCTGGGAATCATGCGTGCCCCGTCAAATCTGGAGTTATTAGAATCATGGACACCTGTTGTCTCATCACTTGTGCCAGCGTTTTCGCTATCATTGAGAATGGTGGGAATGCATATTATGTACTACGACCCCAGGCCTGAAGGAATGCGTCTATCGCTACCGCCTCTGGTCTCCAACTGAAGAACCGAGCAATTTGTCTGGTCAACCTCTACGCAAATAGGTCTCTCTGGCATGGACCCCATGTTGACATCCAGTTATGCAAGACTTTTCTCCAGCTTCCAATCGCTGGCATCCCTGAGGAATCTGGAGTTCCAGTCAGCCACTTCGTTCTGACGGCTTGGAAGCTATTCCGCCATCACTGATACTTCCCTTTGGAGGCAAAGATGCCAAATATCCTTCGCTAGAATTGGAAACATTTTGGATTTCGTGCCTACCTGTCTGTTTATGTAACGAACCGCGGAAACGTCCATTTTGAGAACACAGCATTGTGATCTCTCCTGCGTCCAGTATATCACTGCGAATGAGCCCGCTAGGAGCTACAGGTAGTTGATATGAAGGTTCAGGTCTACCTCTGATCATCTGCCCCCTGTCGACAGATCGCCACATCGGACTCCCAAACCCCACCTGCTGGCATCAAACTCTATTACAAGGTCTGAGGATGAGCCAAATATTGTTCTTCCATTCCATGCGTCCATATGCTGTAACCCCCAATCTAGCTTCTCTCTAGCATCTTGCATTAGGGGTATCCTTTGTTTGTTTGGCACGCCCCTCCTGATATGCTGTATCTTTAATCTTTGGAGTGCTCTGTATTGTAGTGGACCTGGGAAAATTGCCTGAATTGGAGATGCCCGGCGGCCCACCAGCCAAGCTATCTCTCGTAACAACATCACTTTCTTCGCAGGCGTACTCATTATCTCTTTTATTATGTCGTTTACCTTGCTAAAGGGGAGACTCAGCATCCATTTCACTGTATCTACCCTGAAACCCAGGAACTCCATGTACTCCCCTGATTGAAGGATAGATTTCTCCCAATTCACCAGGAAACATTGGTGTAGCAGGAGATCTATTGTGGTGGCCACCTGTTACTTGATCAGAACCCTGTCCTGACACATTATGCATATGTCGTCCAGGTAAATAATCAGTTCTCTCAGAAAAGTTACCACAGGCTTCATCCTTTTGTGAAACTTGTGAAACACCACAGGGCTGATGCCAGTCCGAAGGGTAGACATGTGAATTACCATATCTGACCCTTCCATCGGAATCTTAGAAATGCCCATTGTTCTGCAGCAATGGGTATTGCCAGTTATGCATACTTGAGGTCTTTTCTGACCGGCCATTACCCTGGCTGTAAGATGTCTCTCAGGAGGTGTATGCCCTCCATCATGAAGTGCCTGTATACCACAAAACTGTTTAGCTCTCTTAGATTTATAATTGGTTTCATTTTGTGACACCCTTTTACCAAAAACATGGTGCTTATGAAACTTCCTGTCATATCTGTAATATGTACTGTGGCTGCTTTCAGAACCAGTCCTCTTAATTCTGTATCTAACAGTGCCTTGTCTGCTTTGTTCTGTACTAACCCGTTTGTCCTTCTCACTTGCATTGGTAGGGCATTCCAGTCTATATGAACACCTTGAACTGTGTCTATCACCCAAGCATCTGATGATATGTGACGTCATTTCTCTGCGAATTTCGCTAACCTCCCGCAGGAAAATGTATGTTCAATTATTGCGCCTGAGCACTTGTTTGTGTAGCTTGGTGTTGATTTTCTGCTTGTCTCCAAACTCTCCCTCTTCCTCTTCCTCTCGAAGGGAAGAACTGGTTGGACTTTCGTCTTGTTTCCATTGGTACCTGTCATTGTAGGACCTGTTGAACGTGTAGTGGCTGGCAGAGCGGCCCCTGCCTCTCCCATTCCGACCAAAAACCTGTTTGCTGAACACCCTCTTGAGGGATGCTTGAGCTTTGTTGATGGCTGCATACGAATTTGCAATCATCGTCAACTCCTTTATGAAGGAGTCGCCAAACAGTTTGCCTTTGGCTGTTGCAGCAGCCTCCGATGTGGCTAGCTGACTGAAATTCGGGTAGATCTTTACAAGAATCAACCTCCTACACACTGCAATATTTTTGCTATTAGCATTGCCCAGTAAACAAATCACTCTCTAGATCCACCCAGACAAGATTGCTGGTTCTATGGCCTCCTTCTTCTCTGTTGCCTCATCTGCCATTTCCATAATCTTTGCCAGTGGTCTGATCACGTTAAGTATCTTGTCTGGCATGAGCGCCACTACCTGTCTAAACCTTTCTTGATATCTTTCACGTATCTTCCCAAAAAAGTGGCCATCCGGTCATCAATATCCAGGGTTTCTGCTATCCCCTCAGGCAGATGTGGCCTAGGGCACTCTGCCCGTAGTTTATTCCTGGCCTACGTCTCTAAGGGCATCCTGAGACACTTATTTATGTATGGCACTACTTTTCTAGGGGGTTCCCACTCTGGAGAGCAGGGGTGAATAAAGGCGCCTGAGTCAAAATCCTCCCCAGCTTCTTCCTTGTCATCGACGTTCTTTTTCTTAGAAGCTCTTTTTTGCACCTCTTCACCAGAGGATAACATTTCAACCTCCTTCTTTGATGACTGACTCTGTCAGTCATCTTACTCATGCTCTTCTGAGCCCTCGGAGGTTGCCACCTGCCATCTGCTCTCCTTCGCTCTAGAGCTTAATGCCTTTCTCTTGCCCTTTCTTTTTTATAGCGTGCCGGGGAATTCTTGGCCTCTCTGGCCTTACAGCCTTTGTTTCTTCCACCTTTCTCTCTCCCTTGTCCACTTGCTTCCCTGAGTCCCTCCATACCTTTCAAGAACTTCAGCCAGTCCTCCATGATGGACAACTGGCGGGATCCATGTCCCAAACTGGCTCCCAGAGCCTGCTGTAAGACTTGCCCCATATTGGGCAGAACTCTTTTTTTGGCTGACCTGAGCCCTCCTTCGTCAATGGAGCTGGACATCATGACACACTTAACATGAGAGATTAGCCACCAAAACAGGATTCTTGGGCCTGCACCCATCCAAATTACACAGCCACTTTAGTTGCTGTGTAGTTATGGTTAAGCACTTTTTGGGCATCTTATAACTCCACTCCCCCTGGACGAATCCACACCAAACTTCGCAAAAAAGTATATGGCCCACTCTGAGTTGCAAAGTTTGGTGAGGTTTGGTCCAGGGGGGAAAAGTTATAGGGGGGGGTCCCAAAATGTCTTTTTTTCCCATAGACTAAATGGGGGCAAAACTTTGCACACGCCTACAGCCCAAACCGCTGGACGGATTTTCACCACATTTGCGGCAGGTGCAGCGGCTTGGTCCCGAAAGCATTCTTTTGTAAATTTGATGAGAATCCGTCCAGTAGTTTTCTTTACACGACCAAAAAGTAGGTCTGAAATAATTAGTGATATCTATGTCCGCTGCGCGGACACACTTCCCTGTTCGCTCCGTGGATAGGACATCGATTGGGTAATCGGCTTACGTCAAGTCCGCGGACATGTGACGCGTTCCCTCATTGAATGATGAAGAGCGTGAAGTGCCTCAGATTGTTCCGATGCGACTGCCATCTTTCAACCGTGTTTTGGTGTCCACGGACATAGCCGAAAAGACATACAACAACACACCACATTACACTTGTTAACCTTATCAAATACTGTTTCGAAAAAACATACAACACACCATATTGCACTTGTTAACCTTATCAAATACTGTTTTCGAAAGGTGAGGGTTGATGAGGATGTGATGGGATGTGGCAGCAAGAAGCAAAACAGTGTTTTTTTGTCACAAAAGTCATAGGGTACATTTGGAGGTGTTTCTTATTGTAATGTGCGTAACGTACAGGCGAAGGACTAATGTGTCTGTTTTACAATGTATTTAAAATAATATTCAAGTCAGACTGGCGCCCCCTAGAGTCTGGCATCTGAGGCAGCCACCTGCAGTGTTTGATGGAAACAGCGACACTGCACGTGTATGCGACTACAAGTTCTCATGAGTGCGTTGAGCCATGTTGTTGCAAAGTGAGAATGTATTTAGATTCTGAGTGAAGGTCACCAGCTTTGATTTTTTGGTTGCGAGCTAAGGAAGCCCACGCATGGGCCAGAAACTATAAGGGTCAATTGTTTTTTGACCTTGAGAGAAAGGGAATATTTTGTGAGAAATGCAGTGAGAGGAGGTTTGTACTAATGAACATTTGATAAGGTTATGCATTCCAAAAAGTGTGTAAGGAACATGTAATATCAGTTCAGAAAGAATCTTTGGTCCGACCGCATTGAGCATCATGGTCTGAGTTACGTGAAAAGAATGGAGACTGTGAATGTCATGTAAGTTTGCTTTTGACGACTGTACACCGGAACGAGCATTAACTTATTATTAGCTGAACATTTATTTTGGCAATGTAACTCATGTACTATCTTTCTGTGTGGTTGTCTTTTTTATGTAGCTATGGGGAGTGCAGAATGTAGGTGTATGTAGACTATCACTAGATTCACCCAGGTTGAACGCTAATATTTCTTTAAAATGTCATGTATGACCACATCCAATTAGGTATCAGTTTCCACATTCTTTTTGTCTTTTTTGAGATTGTTTGATGTGTATGCTAATCGTTAGTTTAAACTATATGCCGAATTAAGAAATCAATACATATATTGTGATAAAGGTCAGGTATTGATACTTGTTTTCTATTATGGTTTCAAAATAGCTACATCCTGCCTTACTGCGATTGACATGGATTCCAGATGCCAACTGATGGATTTTTTATTCGCCAGGTGCACCTCGTCGTCAATGGCTGGCTCACTGTGACTGTTTTGTGGGACGATCGTGCAGGACCCATGTGCCTGTACGCTGCACTAGTGATTAGGAGTAACATAACATCTTTTATGGTGCTCTAGGCCCAAGTTGATGCAGATGCCCTGGAATTCACTGTGCGACCCAAGCGGTTGCTTTATTGAAAACGAACACTTTGTGTATGCAAAACGAACAACGTGTGCATCACTATTAACATTTTCGACCACGAGCGAAGAAACAATTTTGCGATTTGATTGAATATGGGACTAAACAGATGTTCTCGGAGAGTTCATTGTGAAATAAAAGTAATTTACAAATTGTACAGTGTTATTGATTTCTTTTAAATACCGGTTTAATAATTCGAATTCTGACAAGGTATGTTGTTAGTCGATGTGGGTTGCTTTTCGAGTTCTGCGTCGTGTCACGTAGGTGATTATGGGCGCATTTGCCTACGCTGAAGATGAACGTCACCGAGAAAGGTGTTGAATATCACTAGGGTTGGTTATGTGAGGGTCAGGGGCGGAGCATATGATTTAGTAATGTCACGGCAGTTTACCTTAGGCAGATGCAGCAATGGATGAGAATAGCACAAGATGGACACACCCTACTGCCAGATTTCGTATGTTTCCAAAAGAGGCGACATGAGGTAAGGTGATTTGGAAATGTTTGCGATAGATCTACTTATGTATAAAAATACATGGTCCAACCCTCGCGGCAAATTTATATTTTCTATTTTCTTAACATTGCACTTGTGAAACCTATGAAACAATGTTTGGGGAGGTCAGGGGTGATGATGATGGGTGGAATATTTCTGCCTTCCTTTCGAATGATTTCACAAAGTTTGTTGAGATTTTGTGCACAGCTTATATGACGGTTGTATGTGCATTCATTTGACAGTTTTGAAAAAATAAAACTTGGGTGGCTTTCCAGCAAATTTGCGTAAGGCTCATTGGCAAGGATCGAAAATCATGGTTTTGCAAATGTGGAAGTGTTTTCCTATTTGACAAGTGTCATGTCATAATGTAGTTAAAAATAATAGCAACATAGCTTTGGTGACTGAGGGGTAGGCTGCAGCTATGGGCAGTGGCCAGAATGTCGGGGTCATGGTATAAGTTCATGATCCAGACAATGTGGCTACTGCCCATGACCACAAGGGACAACACATAGGATTAAAGTGGCCATGTGCACCTGGGACTGACTTTGATGGTAACGTTATTAGAAATTAGCATACATTTGAAAGAAAAGAAAAATGTGTTTGTGGTAATATGGCGATAGGGTCTTCTTTTTCCCTTCTGCAGGCTGCCATGGACAGCGAAGAGGGGCCCTGTATGGAACCCTTGCTTTCCCTTACCTTGGTGGCCATCTTGGAAAAGGATTTTCCTTCCTACACCGGAATGCTGCAGGCTTTGGTTTGGGAACCTAGGGTGCTAATGGCCTTCATCCCCCATTACAGGGTTTGGAATGGGGGTATAATGGTCCAGAGACCTCGTTATCCACCCTCACTTCGCTTGGGCTGATAACCTGGGCTTGAAGGGGCCCCTGAGGGACCCTCAAATGTGGAAACAAGGCAAAGTCACCACACATGAATAGATACGCCAAACACGAGGTTCCGTTCCCAAAATCTAGGGTTTATTGCAATACAAAATAGTCCCAATTGGCCAAGTGGTCTCACGCCCCGCGACGTGTGTCTAAACAGACCTCAGGGGACGCAAGCAACGAACGACGTACATCAGTTACATATATACAAAAGGCGCACCTTACAATCAGCAATGACACAGTATGACACATTTGATACCGCCCCTAAGTCATTTCCCTTTGAATTAGAGGCGATGATTGAGCAGTGTGACAAATATGACACCTTAGATCACCATATTTAGTAACAGGTTGCAATCTCCAGTTTTACAGACATCATTCTTTGTTTGCGGGAACACAGCGTTTCTGTTTCTCATAGGCAAGCTGTGCGTAGGAGACTGGCGCATAGCAGGCCTCCCAATTTCTAAGTTTCGATTCTCGCTCTGGAGGTCAGTCCGCTCTCCAGGGCCTCACTGGGTTTAGGAGGGGGGGCCGTAAAGAAGAACATAATTCAACTCTTTAAATTCTAGTTTCGTACATTGCTATTTTTTGAAAAGACTCGCTGGCATTCATGTACTGATTTAAATGCCTTGCTCCCTGTCTGGCTCTCCAGTGTAATGTTTCAACATGTTTTTGCAGCCTTGGACCATTGAAGCGAAATCATATCTACAGCAAAGCAGTTTTACATGAGGCAAAAAGGCAATGTTAAAGAGAACCGAGAGAAAACAAAATGGCAATTCTAGTCATCTTAAAATGGCGGCACTCTAGCTGAGCCAATAGCTAAGTAATAACTAATGAGCATGTATTCTTAACACTTTAAATGAGGCGATTGGTGTTCGGCCAACCAATTATCCTACATCTCCTTCCACTCAAGCGGTGTCCAGTTTTCCTGGACTGACAAACCCTCCTCTTGGCTGTATGCCAAACGCCTCATCCATACATTGCATCCTCCTCCGACCAAGTACCTAGATCAGATTCGGAATCTGATTCGAATTCTGACTCATATATGCTTGTTGTCTCCTCCTTATTATTATCAATGTCGATTGCCATGAACTCTTTGATCGTTCTAGATTCATCACCTGTGTGGGTGTCTGGCCTGATTATATTCTTGTGTGTTACCATCTGCACACATTCTTCACTGATTGCAGCGCACACAATGGGAAGACAGTGTATGCAACAACAGCATGTCACGAATATTCCCAATCTTGCTACTAAGATTGCAAACAGTTTCCATCCCTAGGACCGCAACACTCCCCAGAACCAGGAGCTTATGTTCAATTCCCATCCTCCTTCAGGGGGGTGGAGATCCGAGCTTAACACATGCAATTTTCTTATCGCCTCAAAAATCGTGGGGGAGGAATCACTTACGAATACGCAACAAGCTGAATCCAGAATTTTGCAAAAACCGCCGTGAACAACTAAGATTATATGAAGGGCCATTCTATTTTGTAGTGTCATTAATCTAATTCCTTTTTATTCAAGAGTCATATTATATAATATATCAGTAGTTCCATTTATTGTTTCTTCTAATATCCTTGACAGTCATCGTATGTTATAAGAGTTTATCGCCTGGCCCCAAAACGGTATGAATGATTTTGCTATGTCCTCTACAATCAACTCATCTTCAATATTACGGCGAGGTCGTGACCTAGTGTAGTGATACACAAAATTGCAACCTTGCCAATCAGGGCTTTAGATGACAGCATTAGCCGCTGAAAGCCAATAGTATATTCAAAGTATGTGCCAAAAATGCTGACAGTAGTCTGTTGTAGCACTTCCATTATGCAGTAGTGAGCTACAAGGAATATGCAGGCCTAGTATGAGTGATAGGTCACATTATGCATTGTTGATAGACAGGCAGGGTGAAGGCCCCAGCTCTGTAAGCTAATAGACAATATTGGAGTGTTTGGAACATTATGGCACCTATATAGCGCTTAGATAGCCAGTCTTAAGCGCTATGAACACTAAGCTATGAGTGCATGTCTTTTAGAGCTTGCTCTGCCTCACTAACGGTAGCCCTGCATGGCCTCTAAGCTAATCTTCCTTTTCTCTGGGAAGGCACTGATAAGACATTCCTGAGCTTTCGCGCAGATGGGCTCCACGGAGGGGCTCAGAAGAAGAAGCACAGTGGAAATTAACAGAGTTGGGTTTTTTCCATGAGCCAGCCTATATTTTGCACAGGGAAAGTTCTGGAACTGTGCGTCATGGATGGGCAGCACGAGATTATAAAATATGCATGCTCACATGACTCAGGTGGGAGATCATCCTGTGGACTTGGTTCGAGCAAGATCAAGTGCCCGGAATTGGAGCTCTGACGGCACCTAGCAGCGCTGTCCTCTGAGCGGGGCTTGTTACAGCTAGCTTATGAGGGCCAGGGTCTCCCAGTGCTGATTGAAGGGGCGTAAGACTGTGTTTCTCTATGTTTCTCTATGTTTATCTAAGTTCTATGTTTCTCTATATTTTGCATTTCTCTAAGTTTTGTGCTTTGTAATCTTCTCTAACTTGAATCCCAAAATGTATATTCACTCACTGTTTAGAATAAATACTAAAACTTATTTGAAGGTGTCATTTGTCACTAGCATGAGTTCACTGCTCAGCACTATAGAACCTGTATTTTGGGCTGAATTGGGTATTTTTTGCTCTCAAAGGGCTGGCCCTGAGGAAGATTTTGCCCATATCAAGACATTTGGTGGCAGCTTTGTGGGATTTGTGAAGAGCAGTGCCTTGCTGTGAAATGACAAATTGTGTGAGAGAACACAGTGCAGAGTGAGGAGCAGGCTGTCGCATTTCCTTGGTGGTCTCACTGCAGCTCTGAGACTTCAAAAGACAGCAGCGTTGTGTCGGCTTGCCGTGGCCGATAGCTTGTGTGGTTAAGACTCCCTTCAGTAAATCAGTCGTGACTGACTTATTGCTTGGGAATGGAGCCAGGGAGTACAAGGCGATAAACAAGCGGGAAATGGCTTTGTTTAAAGCGCTCCGATGAATGGTCAAGAAAGATGTATGTTCAATTAGGAAAGAATTTTATCATGCGGTTTCCCCAGTTTAAAGTTGTAATTTGAAATGCAAAGTGAGACGGAGTTCTCATCTCTATTCTGTCATGAGGGCAGGGAAAAATAATTGCAAGGATTTGACATGCAAATTGTGAATAGTAATCTAACCATTGACTCAGCCCCAGTGTGCTAGCGAGTGGGGGGCTGTAATGTACGGAGGCGAAGGTTCGCTTTTTTAATGTATGCTTTTGAAGTGTTGACATTCCTGAAGATAACGTGGGGAATGAGCCGTGCTTAGGAGAAAGAGTAACATCTGTGCTGAGAGCCTAAAGGGTTTGTTTTTCTTTTGGCAACTGTAAATTCCATGTGCTGGTGGCGAATTCTGTTTAAAGGAAACACACTAAAATGGTTATATTGCATTTTAAGCTGTGCCATGCTTATAATGGGTGAGAGACTCACTTAAAAAAGAAAGTGAGTGATGTTATTTGGATTTTCGATTTTTGTGTATTGATTTGAAATTGCAGAATCAGTTTGCAATGGTTTGGGGGGAAAAAAACAATTTATATTTTTCTAAATTGCCTCTAAATTGCCCCTGGAGTATTTTTGAGTGTTCCCACGCTATGCCATGGATTTGTACTGTTGCCTTATAACTGATGCATGTTTGGAAATAGTGACCTGTTGACTGTGATACATGGTGAAAAATGTTGTTGACACAATAACAGCCCACAAGCAATATAGAGTGTGGGTTGCTCTTGCAGAAAAAAAACGTGTAGGGAGCTGCACTAAACATGGCATTTTTTAAATGCACTGAAATAAGTGGTTATATTCTGGCAATGGTACAACAGAATGAAAAATCTGTGTGTGATAAGACAGCACAAAGATTTAGTGGGTTGCGGGTTCTTTTGAAAGATCGCACATTGCATTGGAGTGAGCTTGTGAAGCCAAACTACAAGGTTCTGAGGAAGAAGAGAAAAAAAAAAAACGTATGCTTTTAAATGGGACATTAATCAGTTCAAAACAGGCTAAAAGACGCTTTGACATTTTGCAAAATTACATGGAGTAGAATCTGATGACAAGAAAAAGTGCCTCTTTTGAAAATAAGAGTCTTGCTGTGTGTGCAGATCTTGTGCCTTGAAGATAACTTGCACTGTCATGGGCGAGGTGCGCGAAGAAAAAAAAACTGTTGGAGGAAGGCAGACAAAAGCAGAATACTGCGCTCCTGTTTAGTGAAATGGTGTTTCAGATATGGGAGCTTTTCTGAGTTGCTGGAACAGGGCAAGAAAGAGTTAATCTGGATGAACTGTCTGAAACGAGTGCCTTCCATTGAAGCCGCCACAGTTTAAGAGTTATAGAGCAAAGAGATAAGCTTGCTGCGCGAAAGATAAACAATGACATTCCTGCATTCCATCCCCTGTGAGAGACACCGTCAGTGTGAGCAAAAAACTGAGGAGGGGGGGTGCAAAGACAGAAATGCAATAACAGAACTGAGCAGAAGTAAAGAATTTGCCCAGTAACAACACTGGAAGGAAAACAAACGCTGCATGCAGAATGGCAGATGGGCACATCACATCTGAACATTTGGGGAACCTGTGCATCTGTGAATGGGCTAAGAAAAGACAGCTGCCCATTTCAAGAGACATTGCCGTGCAAGCTGCATTCCCATGCACCATGTGATGTGATGTGAAGTGAAGCGACATTGCTGTGCAAGCTGCATTCCAGTGCGCCATGTGATGTGAACTGAAGTAAAGCGCTGTGCACTGGAGAAGAAACCTCTAGGCGCTTTGAGAAGTGAAAATACACAGCTGTTTAAAAATGCAAGCTACATTGCCAGGGCTGGAGTAACTGACAAAGACATGATGGCATTCCAGATGGAAGCAAAACTAACAAAAGCGCTTAGCCGTTTTGCAAGAGACAACATGCAGAGCGGGGCTTTGGAGTATAACATGAACACTGCACATTAGCCATGATCCAGAAGCCTCACGGCTTAGTGCAAGAATGAATGATTTGTTGAAGCAACAAAAGAAACTGACTTAGACTATCGCGCTCAAAGGGGTGGGCCAAGAAATCAGCAAACACCCTTTGAGAAAAATGATAAGTGAAAAAACCAGAGGCTTGGAAGACACTAGCTGTATGGAGAAAAATAAACAAAGCTGATTGTGCAACTGCAGGCGGTATGGGACGGAAAGACTTTACCTTTGAAATATGGAGTGATGCCAGCAGGGCAAACTAAATCAAGATCATGAGACACTGGAAGCAAGTTGGCGCCTGGCATTCATGATCGCTTTGGTGAAAAAGAAAAGCATTGTGCGACCTGGGTACTTATTATATGGCTTTTGTAAAAGCACAGATCAGTCTGAGGTACCATTGACCAACTATGATCGCCTTGCACAAATGAGTTTGTGATTAGGCAGTTACACCCTGTATGGTTGAGTGTAAATAAGCCCCCAATAACATACAGAAGGGTGACAGATAATTGCAGTAGCAATGATAAAGTGTGTAGTTACCTGATGAGACTTCTGAAGATGGGGGTGGTGTTATGGGAAGGGGTGGATAACGCTGATATTGAAGTTTTGACGACATCCTAATGTGAAGAATAACGACATTGTACTTTTGATGGCATCCTAACATTTCTGTTTGTATTTTGCCTAGGCAAAAAAGCAAGACTGGTACGTCCCATTATTGAAGTAGATGTGTTCAATTTGCGGGTGACACTGATCAGTCAAGCAGACGCATTCTCAGAGAAAGCGAGTCACTGCGTGATGAAATATGCGAGTCACTGCGAAATGTCCTGCACCGCACTCAATGCTGCTAACATGCATGACGTATGAGGACATTTGTTCTGCAACCTGCGAAAGGTGTCCAACAGAGTAATAACTTTTGCTGAACTGGCACGGTGCAGACTTGGCTAGTTATCAAATATTTGATGCTGCACATTCAAATGATTCAGTTGCTGGAAATAACTTAATTGACATGTCTTGCCTTTCTTGTTTAAAGGACTGTGGACAATGAGTTGTGGACTGTAACATCATGCACCGCAAACAGCTGTGAGACACAGCACTTGAATGCTAACACATTGAAAAATGGTTTTTAAATGCACTTTTTGAGATGAATCTGAAAAAACGAAATGGTTTTGCTCTTCCAACTGAATTGCTTTAACCAGAGATGTTTTCGTAGCCTGGAAATAATATCTACAGCAAAGCAGTTTTACATGAGGCAAAGAGGCAACGTTAAAGAGAACAGAGAGAAAAAAAATGCCGATTCTAGTCATCTTAAAATGGCCGCACTCTAGCTGGGCCAATAGCTACGTAATAACTAATGAGCATGTATTCTTAACACTTTAAATGAGGCGATTGGTCTTCGGCCAACCAATTATCCTACATCTCCTTCCACTTAAGGGGTGTCTAGTTTTCCTGGACTGACAGGCTGACGGGCCGGTATCCACCGTTCCAGTCCCTCGTACACGTCATCATGCCACGCGCCAGTTTACGGTCATCTGGCACTGTCCGGAAGGTCTGCAATGAAGTCAGATGTTCGTAGACGTCCACAGATGCAAAACTAGTTGAAATAGTTGCAAAAAGTGCATAGAAGTTGCACTCATAAAAACCTATGAAATTCAATGAAAAAAACATTGTTAAAGGGACGTTATGGTTAAGTTGCACTAGTAAAAACCTTTGAAATTCACTGAAAAAACTTTGTTAAAGGGACGTTATGGTTAAGTTGGACTAATAAAAACCTATGAAATTCAATGAAAAAACGTTGTTAAAGGGACGTTATGGTTAAGTTGCACTAATAAAAACCTATGAAATTCAATGAAAAAACGTTGTTAAAGGGACATTATGGTTACAAGTAAAACCAAAAAACCCCTGAAATTCGCCAGTTATGGTAAGCTAAGCAACCATAACTCGCACCACCACTGTGCACTCCTAAGACTAACACCCAGGACATCAAAGATGACATCACAAATGTCATTGATGACATCACTGATGACATCACACGTGAAATACATTTTGATTAAAAGTTCCTACAAGGAGTTGTGTTTATATTGTTGGTAACAATATGTGAGGGGTGATCGGGAGACCTATTGTGAAGTACTTAATCTATTAAAGAATGTACTCATCTAAAATCATTGTATTGGAGTGTTGTTGTTAATACAGAAACCTAATCATATATAAAAATAGGCAATGACTGCAGCATGCACCATAGAAGTACACTATTTATAATCTTGTAATTTTGGATAGTACAATAATAAATGCTACCTATCAGAATGTTGAGTAATGTTAAAAATGTAATAATTAGCTAACAATTCAAGACTTACAACACTTCTGCTGGTACAAACAATACATATGAATAACCACAATGCATACAAATCAGAAGCACATACAGCGAAACTAAAGTAAGGAAGAAAGAAACAGCATCATCAGAAAATGTTAATGACATTAAAGTTTATCTTCATCTATACAAATGAATTGTGTGTTTGAGGCCTGCTCATTTCCCCATGTATATGCACCATGAGCTGAGACCAAACCTTAAGGAAAGTACTTAAAGAACATATGACATGGTTAATGTCTAGATATATAGCACCTTTTTCAGTTTTAATATTCTGACTGTTAGTGAACAAAACCACCTGGCCTATATATGTCAGTGAACAAAAACAAGTGGGCCGGTATGCGATGTCATCAGTGATGTCAACAATGACATTTGTGATGTCATCTTTGATGTCCTGGGTGTTAGAGGAGGTCAATAGGACCCCCCTCCCACTACATGTCCCACCATCGGCAGCCCCTGGCCTCCCGGGCCCAGGTGGCGGGGCGGCTGCAGGCCAACACGTGGGGCTGCACCACCACGTTATGTGGCAGAGCATAGACACCATCTTGTATTAAGCCATCCCCATCTTGCTAGAAACATGCATATCTAACCCAAGACAGAGACACTGAACGCTGCAGAGTGACCCCCACCTGACCGCGCTCACAGAGGCCCACACTTCCCCCCACCTCCCACTGCATGGCAGATCCGCTGAGGACTCCTTCTCACTAGTCACCAGACGCGAGCAAACAACAAAATTAAACACTGTAGCTGTTAACCTTCCGCAGTACATCATTGCCCCAGCCATGAACAGGAACATTAGGATGTAACTGAGACCAGCCCAGCAGGCCCTGACCCCTGCACCAAGCCCCCCAACTATAGATGGCGTGGTGCCTCGCACCCATACCCACCCCGAAAGCCCTTGCAACGTGTAGAAACCATTTATGTAATATGTGCCTTGTTGACTAACGTTCGCTGCTAATGTAAAGGAGAATGGGTAAAGAGAAAAATTGTGCAACCGATGTTACATGTAATGAAGAGATATACAAAGACTGGACAGCTGATAACTGTGAACAATAACTTATGTTGCTCTCTTTATTCACTCTTTATACACACCTGCCTGACACTACCTCATGTTCGTATGTCAACTGTAGATGTGAAATGCTATGTTGAAAAGTATGATCCTCAGCTAGTATCCCATGTAAATACAAATACATATGAGTGCTTTTAGAAACCCCATGTGTTGTTAGTCGCCCCTCACCCATACAACAGTAAAACCGCCTCGTGCAAGATGCCACGCACGGAGCTGCAAGGCCATTTCCCCCTCCTCCTGCCCTCGAGATAGACGGTGTTCAAACAGCACAGCCCTGCCTTCCCTCCCGACCCTGCTGGACCTGTTTCAAGCATCCGCAACCCTCCCCCGTGTCAAAGGCCGTCACAGCCTGACTCCATGACTTACAAGCTACCTGGTCCTAAATCCCACCGCCTTTCAGGCACCAGTCGCATGCCCCCCATGGGCCAGTAGTACCTCCATCGACCCCGAGTTAAAAACCCTAGAAAGGGGGGCGCCCACATGTGTACCAACAGATCGTAATACCATCCCTCACCGAAATTGCCAAGGATGGTTTGTCAAGCACCCCCGCCCATGCCCCAGACCATGCCCATGAGACCTGATTGTTTGAACCTGAGCTATCCCCCAAACTGATATATTGAGACACTCCAGATCGCATATCAATGTTCCTGGCCATGCATTGATCTAACGTCAGCGCTTACAAGAGTTGCAAATCAACAGGACACATGAAGTGTGACGAATGGGTGGGAATGTGTGGCCAAAAGGGCAAATGTTAGTTTAGTTATCAATCGTTGTTACAAGGCATGTCCGGCCCGGCGCTACACCCCGATGAGCCCAGCTGAACTCCCACCCCACGTGGCGCAGCACCAACGACCGCCAATCCTGGAGAAGCAACTGTATACATTGTATACCACCTAGCCATCACCACCCAATCCCTAAGACTCTGTGGCCCCTATAACTTACCTCATGCATGACGTGTATTTGTAATATAACTGACTGTCTTTGCTATTGTCAGACAGAGCGCTCTCGGAGTTTGCAGAGTCCTTTGCATGCCCTATATTGAGTTATATAAAGCTCTTTTTGATCTCACCCGCACTTGGTCCTGGCCTCATTCCCCTTCTGGGATGTGTCCATTATTGCCTCTCACTAAAGGGGGTGCGTTTCTGGGGACACTTACATTCAATATATAGCACCTTTTTCAGTTTTAATATTCTGACTGTCAGTGAACAAAACCACCTGGCCTATATATGTCAGTGAACAAAAACAAGTGGGCCAGATATGTGATGTCATCAGTGATGTCATCAATGACATGTGTGATGTCATCTTTGATGTCCTTGGTGTTAGTCTTAGGAGTGCACGGTGGTGGTGCGAGTTATGGTTGCTTAGCCTACCATAACTGGCAAATTTCAGGGGTTTTTCGGTTTTACTTGTAACCATAACGTCCATTTAACAACGTTTCTTCATTGAATTTCATAGGTTTTTATTAGTGCAGCTTAACCATAACGTCCCTTTAACAACGTTTTTTCATTGAATATATATATGGGCAGAGATTGTATGCAGCAATAAAATTGACACAGCGTGGCTATCTTTTGCCACACAGGTTTTCCAGGGGACTGTGCCTGTCACAGGTATATTTCTCTATTCTCATGCGATATTCTACTTGGCCACCAGGTGGTGGTGAACAGCTCCACAACTCTCTTGCGCCGCTCTCGCGTTGTCCTGGCAACGCTAGTGCTGGCTTTATACAGTCTACATTGTACACACTTTCTTCACATAGCAAATTAATAATAAAATTAATGCACTTAGCTGCCTGTTCGAGCAGCAAAGAAAGAGGAGGATTTAAGATGGTGGACAGTCTTCATAGGGATGTATATGGATGATTGGTTGAGAAAGGTTACATGTTTGGAAGGACCAATAGCTCTAAGGACTAGAAAGGATTCAAAATATATGGAGATTGTAGTTTTATCACCTTGTTGTGGTTATTGTTAATGATGCTGCTTGAGAAGTAAAGTTGAGACTAAAGCATAATCTGAGTCTCTGGCTCTTTAACATTCGAGGGGAGGGGACTGGCTGATGTGCAAACTTGCTTGTTGTTAAGCAGAGAGGTGAGGGATGCATTGTTTCAGGTTTGCTCATTATGTATGTATGTGTGCAAGCAGTGTATATATGTATTATGTAGTGTGTGTGTGATGGAGTGCATGATGAATGGGAGACTGGGTGCGTGTGTGAATGAACGAGTGTCAAGTGAATGGGGGCGCAAGTAAACAGAGGGGAGGAGATGCTGGGGTGCTCTGTGCTTCTACTCTGCCATGTAGAGGGCATGAGTACAGATACCCCCCTCCAGTCTTTACACCATTGGCAGCAGTGGGATGCCAATGGTTTTAAGAATCAGTGCGTAACCTTGTCACCTACAAAATAGCCACACTTTCTTAATATGAGGTTTAGTGGTGTGTACTAGGATAAATACATTACAAGCAATGGAATCTATTGCAAATAGTAAATTGACCCGGATGAGCTTAGAGGCTCTCCAGAGTGCTTGTGAAGCCAGGGCGTTAGACTTTGAGGATAAGTCTAGGCCTGAGCTGATAGCTGCCCTGGTGGACTACCAGACCAATTTTGATGATGAAGGGGGGATGAAACCACTGAGGACCCTACCCATGGGGTTATTACTGAATCTGTCTCTGGGTTTGTCACCTCTCTGGTTCTGTCTATCCAAATCCCTGCATTCTTTCTGCAGGGAATACCTTGGAACGTGAATTATTAAGGATGTAATTGGCTTTTGAATATAAAAAAAAATGTAAACTGAAGCTGAATTGAAGAAAGAGGAATTGGCACAGCAAGTGATACTCAAAGATAGTGATCTTGAACTCAGAACCAAGGACACTGAATGTCAGAGAATCCAGCTACAGAAAGCTAGAGTGGAGCTAAACCAGGTGAAAGTGTGAGGTCCCCAGCCACCAAAATTATGAAAGATCTGGTTGGTGTGTATGTTGAGGGTTCTGATATCCTCCAATGGATAGAATCATTTGAAAAGGCTTGTGGAATCCATGATGTTGATAAGAGAGATTGGGCTAAGTATTTCTTAAGGAGAGTGCCTCATACTGGTTATGACTGTATTCTGAAACTGAGTGTGGAAGAAAGGGGTCAGTATGAGTGCACGGTAGCTGCTTTGATTGCCAAGTTTGGCAAGACACCTACCCAATACCTTAAAAGGTTTAGGGAATATAAGAAAAGAGAGAATGTGTCTTGGGTTGACTGGGTGAGTGCTGCACATATGAACATGATGGGGTCGATTGAGGCATACAAGGTGAAAACCTTTGTTGAATTGTCCCACCTTTTGTTTTTTGAGCATTTTACTGAAGCCTGTTTACCAGAGCTGCGTCAGTATGTTGATGACCAGAACATTTTGGATCCCTTTAAGCTGGCCAGGCTGGCTGACAAGTGGATCGCACACCGGGTGCCCCTAAGGAAACCAGTGGAAAGGACAAGGACAAAGAGAAAGAGACCTCTCTGAAGTATGAGGAGTCCCAAAAGGATTCACAGTCGAATAAACCTAAACCTCCCTCTCCTAACAACCAGAAATCTATTAGGGATACGTCTTATGGGGATGGGAGAAAGACTAGCGGTTCTCCTCCTGTAAAGCAGGCTCCTAGTGGACCCTGTACCGTACTTCACATTCCTGGCACTTGTTGGGATTGTGGGGCTCTGGACCACAAGAAGGGGGACCCCAAGTGTAAAGGTAAGGCACTTTGATTCCAGACTCTGAACCTGACCTACCATTGCTTCATCCCTGGGGTGAGGTGGAGGCCACTGTCCTCCCCTCCTCTACAGGTATCACATTAGGTGCCCCTGCAGAGATTTCCCTAGTGTCCCTTGGGGCCTGGGACCAGTGCACAGAAGTACTGGCTACTATCTCACAAAACACCCACAGAGTTTTGAGAAGTGTCCTCCTGAATGGCCAGTCTTCTACTGGTTTGAAAGACACTAGGGCAAGAATGACAGTGGTGGACAGAACCCTGCTCATGCCAGAGGACTATGTAGGTGCTCCTCTGAAAACTACCAGGTTAGCTGGTGGGCCTCCAGAATTATCTCCTGTAGCCCTTGTCACCATCACGATTGTGGACAAGACAGCAAAGCTTCCCGTCCTGGTTCAGGACAATATACCTGCCCACATCTTGTTGGGAAATGATCTAGTAGAGTTGGGGTTGATCTCTGATGGGCTACCCCTGTCTGCTGCTGCAGTCACTAGGTCTCAGGTCAAGCCAAAGGGGAAACCCAAGGTGAAAAGGAAGATCAAAGGACTACCTCTGTGAAGGGGACTCCTTCTCTTCTTGCTGTTTCATCAGCACACACTGGGATTCAGGCTCTGGACGGGCTGGGTCCAGTCGTAACCCGAGACTCAACTCCTGAGGGTGAAGAGACAGAAGACCCTGCTGCTGGTGAAGTACTCAACCCAGAGGATCACCCTTACCTTCAATGCCTGCTGGCTGAAGGTGGGCCCTCTAGGGGAGACTTCTGCAAGGGTCAGAGAGAGTGCAACTCTCTCTCGAGGGTGAAGTGCCTAGATCATTCTATATTTATTAGGAGGATGAGCTCCTTTGTAGTGAGCCCACTAAGCCTGAACCTGGTGCCCTCAAGTGGTTGGTGGTGGTACCCAAGGTTTATAGACCGTTCATGTTGCAGTTGGTGCATGAGGTGCCCTTAGCTGGTCATCCAGGTACTAAGAAGACAAAGCAAAGGCTCTCTGCCCATTTCTACTGGCCCCGGATGGAAGTAGAGTTGGAGTCCCACTGCCGGACCTTTCTCACTTGTCAATTGTCTGGCAAGACTGGAGGCAGTGTCATTGCCCCACTGCAGCCTTTCCCAATGGTTGAGAAGGCATCAACATTGTCGTTCCCTTGAACCGTCCCACATCAGTTGGACATAGGTTCATCCTCGTCCTGGTTGATCATGCCACCTGGTAGCCTGAGATAATACCCATTCGGGTCATTACTGCCAAGGTGATTGCCAGGGCTCTCGAGTTGGATTCCTAAAGAGGTGGTCTCTCACAGAGGATCCAACTTCATGTCTAGTTACATGCAAGCGATGTGGAAGGAATGTGGGGTAAAACATACGTTCTCCACCTCCTACCATCCACAGACCAATGTCTGGTTGAGAGGTTTAATAAGACTCTCAAGGGCATGCTGGGTGCTTTGGAAGAGTCCCCAAGGAGGCAATGGGATCTCCTCCTACCATTCCTGCTGTTTGCCTATAGAGAAGTGCCTCAATAGGGTGTTGGTTTCAGCCCATTTGAGCTTCTCTTTGGACATCCTGTGAGGAGGCCCCTTGCCTTAATCAGAGAAGGTTTGGTAGCCACACCTCCAGGTCTTGCCTAGCAAGTGGGGGACTATGTGTTAGGCCTCAGACGGAGGATGGCACAGATGATGGGCCAGGCATCAACAAATCTTAGTGCCAGACAAGAATTAATCACATACTTGCATGTCCTTAAGGCCTCACAAGTGGATTGGACTCCAGGACAGGGAGTCCCTGGTGTAGCCCTTCAGGTATCCGTATTAACAGGTTCAAGCATTACAACAGAAGAGAGGAAGTCTCATGTCTTCTGCTAGCTTCAGAGCAAGAGGAGGATGAGAGTGAGCCCCTTCCTGATTTGCTGCATAGCAACCATCAGGATGGCTCAGTGGAGGGAGTACATCTCTCTCCAGATCTCACACCAGAGCAGCAGAGGGCCTGCAGAGCCGTGCTCAGGCGGTATGCCCCTCTGTTCCCATGGGCACCAGGCCTCACCCCATGATGCAGGCACGAAATTGACACTGGTGACAGTGTACCAGTCAAAAGCAGATGCTATCATATGTCATATACTGTAAAGAACTGCATCCAGGCTCAGGTCGCCAAGATGTTGGATCTGGGTGTAATTGAACCCTCAACCAGTCCCTGGTCCAGTCCCGTGGTCCTTGTCCCCAAGACAAGTTCCCAGGCAGGTACCAAGGATTGGAGGTTCTGTGTGTACTACAGAGGAGTCAATGCCATCATCAAAACTGACGCGCGCCCATTGCCCAGTGCTGATGAGCTTGTGGACACCATAGGTGCTGCCAAATTTGTAAGCACCTTTGACCTTACCTCAGGCTATTGGCAAATAGCTCTGATGGACCAGGCCAAGGAAAAAAACTGCGTTCTCAACACCTGAGAGGCTCTACCAGTTTAGATGCATGCCTTTTGGGTTGAAAATTACACCTTCCACCTTCCAGAGCTTGGTCAATCATGTGATCAGTGGGCTGGAAGCCTTTTGTGTGGCCTATTTAGATGACATTGCGTCTACAGTTCCACCTGTGGAGAGCATTTTGGATAAGGTGTTGCGGGCCTTGCGAAACGCTAACCTCACTATCAAGGCCACCAGTGCCAGATAGCTCAGGGGAAAGTCACATACTTTGGTCATGAGGTAGGAGGGGGTTGAATCCAACATCTCTCCAGTAAAGTACAGGATGTACATGATTGGGAGACTCCCACTACTCAAACCCAGGTGAGAGCTTTTTTGGCCCTCACTGGGTATTACCGGAACTTCATGGTGGACTATGGAACCATAGCTGCCCCTCTGACAGCTCTGACATCTCCCAAACAACCGAGGAAGGTTAATTGGACTGAAGACTGTGAGAGGGCCTTTGTTGGCTTGAAGGAAAGTCTGTGCAGGGCACCTGTGTTGTGTGCGACTGACTAAAGCAAACCCTTTATTGTTCAAACTGATATCTGTGACACCGGAATTGGAGATGTCTTGTCCCAGTTAGATGACAAAGGGAGGGAACATCTACCACATTCATCAGTAGGCAACTCAAAGATAGAGAACCTAAGCGGGCTACTGTTGAAAAGGAATGGTTAAGTATAGTTTGGAGCCTTAGGTGTTTTAGGCCCTACCTTACAGGGTCTACCTTCAAGGTTCAAATTGACCATAAACCCTAAAGTATCTTATGCAGATGAAGGGTGAAATAAGTACCAAAAGTGACTAACCTGGGTAATGCAGGAACAATTGCTGTGCTGCAAGAACCCCCTTGTAAAACCTGAGCTCTCCTGCTGATAAACATTGTAGGAAAGTGTTGAATAAACATCCACTGCTCATTCAAAGTTAATGGGTTTATTGAAGTGAAAACATGACAGGCAGCAGACACAACCCTGTGGCACAGCTGATGTTCTCAAACTGCCTGCCTCAAACGAAAACACTCTAAATGGAACATACCTGACAGAATTCTTCATACAGAATAATGAGTGGGTAAAGTTCCATACTCATAACATAGCATATATAAACTTAACACACCTTCCCCCCTTGCATGTTACACAGGACAAAGTACCAGGCACTTTACTCCAAATAAAAATCCTTATATCGATCCGAAAATTTCTTTGTTCTCCTAACTTGTCTATCAATGCTGAAATTCAGATCTTTCGAGTGTCCTTCATTTGATTTAGTTATATCTCTCATGTTGTCTTCCTCTGAATGTACTGTCCTTTGCGAATTTCCTTCATCTTGTTTATCAGTTGACTCACCACCCTCGTCAACACCCTCCATGTTGCCTTCGTCGACTATAGAATCTAAAGTGCTTTTGACAAGCCTAGAAATAGACCAACATTCACCACCATCGAGTATAGCCACATTGCCTCGAATGGTTACTATTTTTCTTGGACCTAAAAACTTGCTTTCAGAACATTTTACACCAAAGTGAGGATTGTTTATGAGAACTATGTCTCCTTCCACCAATCCCACTTCTTTAACATGAAATGTGGAGTCAAACCTTTGTTTATATACACCTTGGGCCTCACATATCAAAGTCATTATCTTCTTCCTATCTACTTTCACAAATCCAGCCAATCCTAACCATCCTGGGCATAATTTGGAGGCAGGTTGTCTCCCTTTAAGTGAGACAAATGGTGAAACCTTAGTGGTGGAATGTGGTGTGATACAATAACTCCACACCATTTCCCTCAACAACCTAGACCAATCAATACCAGAATTTAGTGCCAATTGAATGCCACCTTTAATGAATCTATTGGCCCTTTCAACCATGCCATTTGCCCTAGGATAATTTTCGGCCATGCCCATAAAGGATCTAAGTTGATCTGTGTCTGTCGGAGCAGGAACACCACAAATATTCTCTACTAGCTTAACTTTTGGAGATATTCCTTGACTTGAAACCTTATGACCTAAGTATTCAACTTCTCTAAGAGAAATGCGACACTTTTCCCTCTGCACTGTGAGACCAGCTGACTTTAACCTTTGCAGTACATTTCTCAATATACAATCATGCTCAACCTCAGACTCAGCATACACTAGGATATCGTCTTGAAAAACTGCCACATTCTTGAGCCCCTTTAATACTTCTTCCAACACCCTTTGGAAAACTGATGCGGCAGATGCCAACCCAAAAGGCATCCGTAAGTACTTAAAGGTGCCCAGAGGTGTTACAAATGCGGTAACATGTTGGCATTGTTCTGACAGTGGAACTTGATGGTATGCAGCAGATAAGTCAATTACTGAGAACCAACTGGGTTCTCCCAATGTGGCTAGAGTCTCTGAGATGATGGGTTGTGGATGCCTCTCAATGAAGATGTTCTTATTCAAGTCCCTCAGATCGACACACAGCCTTAAGTTTCCATTTCTTTTTACCACTGGAACAACAGGAGAAAGCCATTCTGTCCCTTCGATGCGTTCTATCACCCCTTTCTGCATCAGATTATCAAGTTCTTCACTCAGTTGTTGTCGTAGTTTGAGTGGAACTGGTCTCACCTTGTGAACAACGGGTCTGGAATTTGGTTTTAGCTTTATATCATGTTCAAAGTTGGATAACTTTCCTAGATTGGATGTGAAAACTTCCGGGAATTCCTTTTTCCACTTGTCTTCAATCTCAGCAATTGTCACTGGTTCACTGGCATTAGCTTGAATGCGGACACCAAGTTCTCTTTGCTCATCCCACCCCAATAATGATGCGCCCTTTTTCGCTACCAAGATCTTGGCCATACATGCTCTCCCTTTGTATGCTACTCTTGCTTGGAATTCTCCAACCATAGCAATAGATGACTCTCCATATCCACATGGTTTTACTCCTGTTTGGGATAATATGCTGCATTTCTTCCCTAGAACGTTCTTGAACGTATCCAGGGATATTATTGTCCAAGGGGAGGCTGAGTCTACTTTCATTTCAATGTTGCAGCCATCTATTTCGAATTGATCAATGGGACCCTTACTGTCGTCGGATACTGCATAAATGTGGAATATGTGGCGAGTACTGTTTTCCTGAATGGGAGCTTCATTAATTGTTCTGCCCCATGTGTGACTATGACTAACAGATGCAGGATCTCTTTGCTCAATAGCATTAATGGAGGATTCCCTGCACACATTTGCGAAGTGCCCTCTCTTCTTGCATTTGTAGCACTCTGCGAATCTCGCTGGGCATGTGGGACAATTTGCCATGTGTCTTGAATTGCCGCACCTTGTGCACTTCTGAATCCACCACTCCTTTTTGTTGGGTGTTCTCTTCTTTTGTTGAACAGCACACACTCCTTGTGCCAAGCCGTGTGATTGCTTGTCAATTTTCATCTCTCTCATGAACTGGGACGTCTGTTCAATACTACGTGTTAATTCTACAGCTTGCTCCAGCGAGACATCCTTGGCCAGTAGTTTCTCTTGTACTCTGGAGCTATTCGTGCAACACACTAGTTGATCTCTAATGAGAGAATCAGTGAGTTCTCCAAACTTGCATGTGTGACTCAGTGTCCTGAGTGAAGCCACGTAAGATTCGACCGACTCCGCACTATCCTGGGTACGTTGAAAGAACTTATGCCTTGCAAACGTAATGTTTTTTTTGGCTCAAAGTGTCCTGCAATTTTTTGGATGGCTATAAGGTATTCATCGCCGTCACCAATACCTTCCTCATGGGTTCATGTGAGGCCATCAAACACTATGCGACCCTCTGTTCCAAGATTGTGAAAAAGGAGTGCCTTTTTTCTCCCGGAGCTATACCTGTCACCACCTATGGCCACCAGATAGTTTTCAAAGGTTTTGATCCATCTATCCCATCTCAGCGGAGGGCGACCGGGTTCGGAGAGAAATGGAGCTGGCGGCGGTATTGCTGCTGCCATTTCGTCTGTTCCAGGTGAGGGGTGCAGGTAGGACAGTTTGCAGGTGAGCAGAGGGCCGGGAGTATTCTGTGTGCTTGCAGAATGGATTTATCTGAAGTTTGATTAGCTGCCCTGAGGTTACTGTGAATGAATTTGTGAAATGGAATGTTCCAAGTTTCTAATATTATTATGTGTCACAGTGGCGAGTCTTGTGACATCACAATGGGCCTCTCCAGCAAGTCCGGGCTTCTTCCTTAGACAGAGTATGGAGTGTTCAGGAAAGCATTCATTGTTTAGTGGTACATGGAGATTCAGGCTCAGTCCAAAATTAAACAAGAGCCTAGTACTGTATATGCACAGACTCTTGATTACTGAAATACAATGTATAAGTCCAGTCTGTGAAAGTACATCCCCTAGATACTCTGCGCACACGGATAAGATTACCTTCCCCTCCCAATCTGACCTGAAGGGCTCGCAGCCCTGCGCCTGCTGCCTGTGATGCTGTCAGCTGTGCTGGGAAAAGGGCGCCACTCAAACTCCCATCACTGGGAGGAGCGGAAAGACGGGGAGCTGTTTCTGTTTGATCAGCCGTGTGCTGTTTTCATGTTCTGGTGTCCAGGCTGCTGGGAGGGAGGCGCTGTGTCCAGGAAAGTAATGTGATACGGTCGGAGAAGTAGTGGGTTGATCCTCGTCGCCAATGTTGAATAAACAGCCACTGCTCATTCAAAGTTAATGGGTTTATTGAAGTGAAAACACGACAGGCAGCAGACACAACCCTGTGGCACAGCTGATGCTCTCAAACTGCCTGCCTCAAACGAAAACACTCTAAATGGAACATACCTGACAGAATTCTTCATACAGAATAATGAGTGGGTAAAGTTCCATACTCATAACATAGCATATATAAACTTAACAGAAAGCCCAGGTTTCTGCAGGGAAACTCTCTTTGGAATAAAACCCTGTCCTGTTGAAGTCTTCGGTTAGTCTTGCTGTGGATTGAATTCAGCGTGTCTGTGGAACTTTGGATTTGTGACGGCTACCTGGATATTAAGAATATAGGCTTTGTGCGTGAAGTAGTGTAAAGAGGAATCTGGTATATAAAGGAGGTAGAACAAGTACCCATGTAGTCTGTGCAGGAGTGCGTAATTCAATCCGTCTGTACGCGTAAGAGTGACAGGTCTGGTTAAAGGAAACAGAGCGTAAGAAACAGAATTTCTATGAAGATAGTGCAATGTAGCAAGAAACTTCCTACCTTCTTTGATTAAGTAAGTGGTTTTATGGCAGGCGATCCCTTCTGGGGTACGTTGCTTCGCAAGACACAAATCTGCGGTCTGAGAGACTAGATAAGTGAGGTATGTCAGATGTGGCCAGTGAATGTGAGAGCTGACAGAAGAGAAAGACTAATCCGAATGTTGGCGGTTATAACTCTTGTGACTTCATACCGCCTCCAAGTAGAAGTCCTGGAATAGTAACAGAATTTATCTTCTTTCTACATTCATATTCATACATGTAGGGAACTAGACTCGAGCCTGAAATTAGACCGAACGTGAATTTCTATGTAATCTTAAAATGTAGCAATGACCTTTTATGTAAAAAGAAGTTTGGTACCGTTGCCGGGTAACAGTGTAGCGTTCCCAGAAGACTGATCTTTATATGCTGCCATGAGAGGAAAGACTTGAGAAACTGTCCAGACTTTCTGTGTAAAAGCGCAAGTTAATGTAGATACATAGGTTTTAGAAGTAGATCAAGGATAGAGGAGAGATAGCCTAGATCCCGTACTTACGAAGCGTCGTAGTGGAGGAGAAGTGACGCAGGGATGGCAGGGCTCCAGGCACTGATAACCAAAACCGTCCTCAGCAGTGGGCACAGCCAAACAGGGAAGGAAGCTGGAAGCTAGCATGTTGATGGCAAACCCGGTCACCATCTTGGAAGGACTACAGTAGGACACACCAATACGATTGCAGCGCCTCCAGTGCTGCCAAATGGACCAAGACACCAGCGGAATCCTAACAAGTTGCTACTCCTGGCAGTGCAGCTCTTCCTCTTTTTTGGTCATGGTGAATAGGGAGCCTTGGGATACCTTTGTGGCAGCCACGAGTGGGGGTACAACCGTGAGCCCCTAGTGTAGGTTTTTGGGCACCTGGCTGGTGGCAACTCCATGCTGAATTTGAGAGGTGCTCTGAGTATCCTCCATATTGGGATCCCCAGGCTCTGCCAATGGAATCAATGGATTCCTGATGGAAGGCAAGATGGTCCCTTTGGCCTCTTGATTTCTATTGCCTGTTACCTTGTTTCCTAAAGTCCTGGGAAGCCCTGACTCTGTCCCTTCCCGTGACTGGCTGTTGGGTGGAAGATCCACATATGGTGCCGTGGAGAAGTCCAAACCAGACCAGCTGGAGCCTTCCCAGTGACTGTATCTTGTGGTTACACCCTTGGGGTGGGACCTGTGTGAATAGAGTGTGTGAGCGACACAAAGAATGAGAAAGCCCTGCCTGAAACTGACATGTGGTGTTCTGAAAGCCTGGGTGCTTGCCCCAATCCACATTCCATGTTATGGGTGTCTGGGTGGAGGTGAATAGCCTGAATGTCTGTGAGCCCGATTGGCTGCCTGCCTGTATGAATGCCCTTCTGTCTGATTGGCTGACTGAGCTTGGCTCAGCAGAGTGAATGAGGAACAGTTGTGTATTTCTGGGGACCTCTCACTTCCCAATTTGTTCAGAAGCTGAAGTTGAAACTTGAAGCTGCTTATCCTTGAAGCCCAGCTGGAAGAAGAAGGTTTGCTGCTGCTTGCCGTTGATGAAATCTGAAAGCTGACAAGTCTGTTAAGGACTGATCTGCGAGAGGGCCTGGCTAGGAGAGCTCTCCCTGAGCTAGGAGGGAACATTGTGTCGAAGCTGCTCTTCATCGAGGCACCCTGGAAGTCAGTCCCAAAAGGTTGTCGACCGGTGACAGGGTCCGATGAGAAATCTTGAAGTAAAGCACCAGGACATCGAGTCCGTCGAAGTCCATTGCCATCGACCGGGGTTCGGAGGATTTCTGTAACCGCTGGAAGCCAGTTGAGCCGTGTTGCCCAGAAGCGGGGACAGCTTGACGCCGTGCTGCTCGACGACCAGAGCCACACCCCTCCACCTTGCCTAAGAACATTAAAGGAAGGGCTCCCTTGTCATCACCGTTGACGGCTTTGTCCCACCGAAGAAAGTCAAGGTTGTCGACGATCAAGGAAAGTCCGCTGGTGGGTTTCCCACCACCCGAAGTCCACAAAGACGATGACAAGTGAAGAACTGAAATCCAGCCGTGTTCGATGTTCGATTGTCGATGCCGACACCTGATGCCGGCTGCCGGTCGTACGTTTTTCACCGAGTCTACCTTGCGGCACCAAACACTTTGCGCCGAGGTGGCCCTGGACCGCACAGCTCATCTTCGCAGGACATCCACGATCGATTGTTGACGAGCACTGCGAAAGACGAGGCTGCTGTTTCAGGTGCCAGTGTTTACATTTCTTGAGGAATCTCGACACCCTGTGGCTCATGCTTTAAAGGGAGTCTACTCTGGAGGGATCTGTCTATGAACCATTGAAGAAACTCTTCTATCTCAGGTACTATGGGCTAGTTGAACATTGTGACCAGGAAACAAGACTATTTAAACATGAATGGACTGGGCTTGTTAAAACTCTTTATTACAGGTTGCCCAGGTGGGGGATCCTCACTCAGAACTGCCTCTAGGTAGTGGGCGACAGCATTCTGCCATTGTTTTAACTAACTTGCATTCCTTCCTATGATCTATGCTGTTACCCATTGCTGTATGATTTGTATGCCATTATAACTGTCAGCAGTTGATGCATTTTAAAGGAGTCAATAGCTAAGGGTGGTACGGTTCTTAGTGATTGTTTCAAATGCCAATGTTTCGAATGCCAAAGTTTCGAAACAAAATGCATCAAAAAATACATTTTTCTTTTTTAATGGGGGTGGGGCCCCCAACCCCTGTTTTTTTTTAACCCTTAACACCCATTTTAGTAAAAAAAACCTTTACCTACAAAAAAAAGACATTTTTTTGATGCATTTTTTTCTCCAAAACTTTGGCATTTGAAACTGTATATTCGAAACAATGCCTGGATACCGTGTGGTACCACTTGGACATTTTATATATTTGCCATATTAGAATTGCCAGAGTACAAAGTGTGTTATTAATTGTGTAAATAACTTGATCCTTATTTTTATATAAAGAACTGTGACATAGTGTGTGGACATTCCTTTGTGGGGGCTTGGGGACTACGCTGTACTTAAGAACCAGCCTGCATCACCTCCTGAGAGCTTAAGCCTTGGTTGCTCGTCCATAGCTACCCTATAGAGAACCTTGGCTGGGGTGCTCTGTGCTTCTACTCTGCCATATAGAGGGCATGAGTACAGCTACCCCCTCCAGACTTTACAGTTTGCATGTATGTAAAGCTGCTATGCCCCCAATTGCTGAAGACTCTGTTAGGAAAACCGTAATTGAGCACAGGAATGTTATTATTTCTAATGTGGAGACCTTAGTAGGTTTGAAACCAAAAGACTCCCTGAGGAATAAGGTGCTTGTATGGCTGCACCAGAAGACTGGTCCGGTTGTAGTGAGACTGTCTGATCTTAAAATGATTACAAAGATTAAGATTGACCAGTGGTGCTCCCAGAAAGATAAAGACTGCATATTGGTGGGGTGTGGCAGAAGTAATTTGCCTTCTTTTCTGACCCTGTGTCTGGACCTTTACAAAGCATCAATTGGTAATGGATTTGGTACATTTGTAGGGCTGCTTTTTGAATTTCCGATTGAACAACTGAACTTGATCACTACTGCTTTGTGTCCACTGTTCTTCTATATGGACCCAATGGATTTATGTATTGTATGTTCCTTTGCACTGTATACTGGTATGTTTTCTGTTTTGTCACAGTATAAATGCATGAATAAATAAATAACATAGCGACCAGGGAATGAAAATGCTGCTGACTACCTCTCTCAACAGTCTGTTCCTCATGATGAGCTAGCTAATAAGGAAGAGTGCATGACAGATAACTTAGTTAGGATGATGTCTGAGGGCAACGTTCCCAACACTATATCCATGGAGGAGAAAAGAATTGCCTCCACAGATGATAAATGTTTTCATATGATGCAAGAAGTCATCACTAGAGGAGAGTGGAAGCGGCTGTTGGCCAAAATGGACAGGTGCACTGAAGTTGCCGAGAAATCATTGGAACAGCTGGAGCGTGTGAGTGTGATTCCATCGAAGCTCATCCCCAAAGTTATAGAGCTGGCAGACAAAGGGCATCAAGGTACGGCAAAAACAAAGGCTCAGCTGCATATGAAGGTGTGGTTTCCTGGGCTGGAAGAGAGAGTGGATTAGATCATCTGAGCTGCATGTGGTGCCACGCGTCTGCTCCAGCTCAGAAAGAACCTACCATTGAGTCTATGTCGAGAGGTTGCACGCTTTGGCAAGTCATGCATGTCGATTTTGGCTCCAACAGCCGAGACATACATTTTCTGGTCATGGTCGACCAGTGGTCCACGTACCCGCAGGTGGAATTTGTACCTTTCCCTGCTCTCTTAGATGTTGTTCCCATAATGGAGAAAATATTTGCTACCCATGGTCTTTTGGAGGAGGTATGCACAGATAATGGGCCCCATTGCAGGGTGAGGGTTTCGCAGCGCTAATGCATGGGTATGGGATCCACCACAGGAAGACCATGCCAATGTGGCCACGAGCTAATGGTATTGCTGAAATACTCAGCAGGACTCTGAACAAAGTTTTTAGAATCGCCCATAGACAAGGCACCTGTCTCGATAAGATAGCTCAGCGGGTTGAGCGCTTGCTTCTGCGATCTGAGTGTGATCTGCAGGTCGCAGGTTCGAATCTCCGCAAGGCCAACTCAGCCTTTCATCCTTCCGAGGTCGATAAATGAGTACCAATTTCAGTTGGGTGATATTGTATGTATATATTTGCTCTGTAAAGCGCTTTGGAGTAAGGCACTATATAAATAACACATCATTATCATTATCAAGAGGGCATTGTACCAGTTCCTCATGGGATACCGCACCACACCACACTGCTCAACTGGAGTGCCCCTTATTTCAGAGGTGCCCTCCAGGTTGCATCCCAGATGGCGAAGACTGTGATCCTGGAGTAGTTGATGACATCAGGGTAAGCTACGAGAGACGGATAGCCAATGAATTGGAAAATGTGAGGAGAGAACTGCATGATTATCTGTTGGCACTCGGAGTCGCAGTGTTAGTGAAGTCAAGAAACCCTGCAGGAAATCAAGCCCTAACCTATGAACCTGACCCACTACACGTAGTTGATATGAAGGGGTCAATGGTGACAGCATCTAATGGGCGTGACACAGTGGCAATGAACTTATGCTTCTTTAAGAAATACAATGCCCCTGCAGAGGAATAAATAGAGAACTCATTGGAAAACCTCCACTCTGGCGAGGGGAGAGAAAACACAATAGAGGACCTGAGTGAGGACTCAGGCTCTGTGACAAAGGAGCTGATCCCGGATCATCTAGGTGAAGAGGATGGTTTGAGGAACATGCCAGACAAAAGAAGATATCCCATCAGAGAGTTTTGAGGACGCCCAGAGTATGTGCGGGACTATGTACTAGAAGTTTATGTATACGTGGGTAAGGACTACAATGTCTCCTCTACTCCACTGCCAGTTAACCTTGTTAATGCAAGTTTGCTGTTCAAATCACTGTTATGGAAAAGGAGGAGTGTGGTGATGTTCCTTTAAGAATCACTTATAAATGGGCACCATGCTGGCACATGCGGCAGTACAGCAGCGGAGCACGAAGTGCAGTGACCTAGCCCTGTGGGCATTCATTATACTGGGCCCTGTGTGATTAGCAAAGGCCCCACAAAATCGTCCACGCTTCTCCACCCCATACAGAAATTAGCACGACCAACCACAGGTACGTGTATCCATAAAACAAATCTCTGAAATGCTAAACTCTGCATAATCAAAATTGATCATAGACCTCTTCTGACTTGGCAGCGCGGGACCCCGCTTCCATCCTTGATGCACGTACCTCGGAAATCTCCTGGCAGTGGCCCAGCTCTAGGATGCGAGAAAGGGTAATCTCGGGTTCTCTCAGCACCTGTCTCCTCAACTTGCCTGATGAGCACCCTTGGATGAGCTGATTTCTGACCATGTCATCGGCATTGTCCCATGCACATGCCACTGAGAGTCTCCTGAGACGACCATGAAATGTGTCGAGAGCCTTGTCTTCTTTCTGTTTGGTGGATAGCATGACAAACCTCTCGTAGTCTGCATTGCCCAGTGGAAGGAAGTAGTTGTGCAGGGCTGTCTTTGCTGCGGCATAGGAGGTGTCTGTGGGCTGTAGGGAGTCAAAAATCACATGTACGGCCAGTCCTGTGGCATACAGTAACGTGGCCAGCTTGCTGTCATCACTGGTTTCCATCGTTGCCCCAAAGTACATGTCAAGGCGTTCAATCCATCGCCTTCACCTAGGCCCCATACTAGATGGAGGGCCAGATACATCAAACTCTGGTATTGGTGGGAGAACTGCCGGGGCCCTCATCTGGGCCATTGCTGGAGGTGCAGGTGGAAGTACTCCTTGCTGTTGTGGAACAGCCTGCGCCCCGTCCTGGTTTGCTGGATCACTCATGGGTCAGTGCGCATGAGCACCCCTTCAGTATTGCATAGGGGCCGCAACTCACCCAGCTTGACTCTTCTCCTCACAGCCACCTAGATCTTCTACCTTCCACACCAGGATCGCAGGCCTACAGGCCTCCTTGATCTTCAAAATTCCCCAGCAGTCCTGCACCAGTGCACACAGCACTCACCAGCTTCCAGCAGTAGCAGTAGTCCAGTGGCCAGTCACCAGGTTGTCCAGCATTGAGGAGTGTGCAAAAGGTGAGCCACTGAGGCCTAGGGTAGAACAACCAGTCTCCCCCAGAGCCTCACCTTCACTCAGTGATTTATTACTTGAAAATAAAAAAAAATTGAAATCCCAGGTATGTCCATGTAGGGATAGCAGTACACTATCCATGTATACAAAAATTGTGCGTGGATGGCACTCACAGGCCCTCCTGGAGCTCTGCGAATAGTCTGTGTATGAGGGACAAAATGGCCACCGCTGCGTGGGCTGCCCCTCCCCAAGCGTGGACCGAGAGAGATCCTTCCCTGGTTCGATTGAAAAATTATTGAAATAATTCATCACTGGGTCCGGGCATGTCTCTGGCCTCGTCGCCACTGTGGTGGGGGCAACCCTGGCCCCCACTGCTTAGTTCCGTGAGCCCCGGGCCCCCGCTGCACCGGAACTCACACAGAGACATGCGTTAGGCTCCCCGGTCGCTCTGCCGTGGCCGGGAACGCCCCTTTTATTTATAGGCCATGCGGTGGAGTGCAACGTCACTCTGCCGCGTATTAGTCCCTTAAAGGGGCAGCACCACAATTGCCGCTTAACGATGTGATCCACCAATATGGCATAAAATTAACATTACCTTTCAGGGGGTGCAGGGTCACCTGCTCTCTAACCATGACCCCTCAAAGATGAAAGCCAATGCCTCCGGGTCGCCATACAGCTGCAACATGGACTCTAGAGGGCCCAAAACCTAAGGCCATAACAAATACTCTGGCCTCCTCAAAACCTGCAGCAATAAAACAGTGTGTGGACAAGAAATGGCCATGTTTTGCCGACCCCTATCCAGAACTTAACACGACCAACCACAAGTGCCTGTATCCATAAAACTAATCTCTGTCGCTTAACGGCATGGAATGCCCAAACTGTGCATAATAGAAACAAATTAATAATTGCTGCTTAACAATGTGATCCACTAATATGGCATCAAATTAATGTTACCTTTTAGGGAGGGCACAGCCCCTTGCTCTCTAACCCTGGTCCCTCAAAGAGGAAATCCAATCCTCCCATGTCGCTATGAGGCAGGGACCGCCTCCATTCGATGTTGTCAAGCTGCTCGCCACACCGCTGGAAACCTATGGGTCTTCCGTTGTGGCTGCCGGCACTGCTGTCCCTGCACCGCTTACACTCACTGCCACGTCTCTACAGCTTGAGGTTACATGAACATACAGGTGTGCGCCTGGGGCACTCGGGAGGAGTGCCTCCAGCCACCAATTTCCTGCTGGGCGCTATGGTACCCACTGAAGGACTCTTGCCGCACAATCGAACTCCTGATTCAGGTTCTATGGTCTCCTAGCAAAAACATCCCAGTCGCCAACACTTCACCGATGCTTGCAGGAACCAGGAAAAAAGACAGAAAATGCTAGCAGCTGATATATAATCCGCCCGGCCCCGGGCCACCTGGCCAGAAGCAAAAAGGTCTTTGCCCCACCAATCCCCTGGTTCACCTTCCTCCTCTTTCTGCATGGTTGGGTGCCTCAGGGTCACTTCTGGCTTTTGACCTTTCAGGGAGCCCTTTGTATCTTGTGAGAGGGGGTGGGAGCTTTGGCCCTCAGGCATTGTATGGTGTGGCTGCCAAATGGCCCCAATCTCGGTGGCTGTGCCATTTCTCAAACACTGCAAGGCATGCTCATGTGCCAGGCAGCGACTACTTTTAAAACAATGTGTGCAATTGCAAATAAACCCTGTCTGACATGCTGGCATGTCAGACAGCATTTTATGTTCATTGTGAACACTGCTTCCGAAGCACGCATCGGAAGAAGTGTTCACAATGAAACAATTGTAATTGTAAAAGTTGCCTGCCATGCAAGCTTGGCAGTCAGCGTTTATAATGAAGATTACCCCTGCTGTAACTCGGGTAGTCTTGATTTTATTAAGGACAGGGAGGCAAGCATTATGCTTTAACTTCCTTTATTCTATCCGTCCATAAAATTTAAATCTTCAAATTACTTCAATCAGGTTTATTTTTTATTTTTTTACTTCAAAACAGAAAAAGTGTGCAAAAACGTCACTTCCCATGAACCCCAGTGCCCCTGGTAGTCCCATGTCCATATCCTGTCTCTGTATCCCATTAGCCACTTCATAATGACCTGCATTCGACCACGCTTGCAGAAAAGCATCCGTCCCTTGAGCGTCCGGATCCAGTCTCCAACTGAAAAATGTTGGTAGTTGTTTGTTCAACGTGGATGGTAATGGGTCGGTGTCCAGGGGACTCTAGAGGGCCGTAATTTGAGTGAACACCCCTCTGTGAAGCATCCAGTCGCTGGAGACATGCCAGTAGCAGGAGTTCCAATCTGCTACCATGTTCTGCACGCCTAGTAGATATTCTGCTGTTACAAAGGTCTTCTTTTTGAGGCAGTAATGCCAGAAATCCTTGGTCAGTTCCACCAGCATTCGTGACGAGTTCCACCTGGGTGGTTGATGTACCGGACTGTCGAAATGTTGTCCATCCTGAGCCTGATGCAACCCTCTGCATTGCCCTTGGTAAAAGTTTTTATCTCAAAAGAGCCTGCCTGCAAGCAGTTCTAAGCAAGTGATGTGGAGGGATAATTCCAGCTGTAACTACCTGCTGCTTGTCTCCAGATGGCAGCACCTCGCTACCCCAGCCTGCACTGCTGACGTCAGACTGTATGATGAGTTCTGGGACATCATCCAAAGATAGCACGTCCGTACTAGGCTCCATGTTGTGAAGCCACCATGGAGGCTGCCAGAAGTCCGACAATCCTCGCCACGGCTGGAAGAGCTATCAAGGGTTTGGCCGAAGCTGCTCTTAACTCTTTCTCTATTGCTCTGATCTTGGAGACAGGTAGTTTCAGAATCGCTCTTGTTGTGTCTACCACAAACCCCAGGAATTACAGGCGTTACTTGGGAGCGAGTTTCGATTTCTCTTGATTTATCAGAAAACCCAGAGAAGATGGGAGCTGGGACGCCCATTGCATCTAGCTGACTAGTGCTTGCTTGTCCTCTGCTAGCATCAGGATATCATCCAGGTAAACGATCATGCGGATACCCCGCTGTCTCACTGCCGTCACAGGTCTCATCAATTTTATGAAGGGCCAGGGCGCAGAGGCCAGTCCGAACGGGAGGCACTTGAATTGCCACACTTGGCCGTTCCATTGGAAACTGAGGTAGCTGCGGTGCTCCCTGGAAATCTGGATTGTCAGGTAGGCATCCTTTAGGTCTAACCTCACTAGCCAGTCCCCTTTCCGGAGGATGACTCGGAGACGGTGTTCTCCTTCCATCTTTAAGTGTCTGTAAACAAACTGTCCATTGAGTTCCTTCAAGTTGATCACAGGCCTCACCTTCTCTTTCCTGTGAGCTAGGAACATGTTGCTTATGAAGGCTGTCGCCTCCTTGTCGCTGCCCTCTATCGCACCGTTGCTTGCCAGCTGGCTTAACTCCCTTTCTAATAGGTTGCCCTGATCGCGCGTATGCATTTCTTTTTTTGGCCTTGCTCTCTGTACTGGCAGTGCTGCAAATTCTATCTGAAACCCTGCCACTGTCTGCAGCAGCCACGAGCATTTGCCACATTTCTAAGAATAACATTGTCCTGCCCCCCACAGGAGGGTAGGTCGTTGCGGCTGGATGAAGGTGTCTTGTTGACTTGATTCCCAATAAGGGGCTCTTGGATTCTGAGGCGTTCTCTGTGAGTGGACAGACCCGATGCACAACCTCTGCTGCGCTCGGTCCCGGCAATATCTCTCGAAGGGAAAATCTCCCCATCTCTTTTGCGAAAGCCTCGTTAAATCGAAATCCTTCAGCAGCATCACTTGCCTTATAGGATGCTAGATTCCCTAATTTCGAATCTGTCTTCAATAGTAGCCCTCTTCTCTTTTCTGAGGATAGGGCACCATTTGCATTCCCTGGGAGGCACACCACCCTTTGCGTCCAGTTGGCCAGGGAGCTTGGATCTACTGGATCTCTGATATCTTTGGCCCATTCAGCCAGGTCCGTGATCTTAGTGATCGGACCAGCCATGTTCAACAACTTCTCTTGGCAACTCTTGCATGCTTGGTCCATGCCTTTCCTAAGATCTCTGGAGGCTTTGGATATGAATCTCATCATTTTTCGGATCTAGCTCTACTGTCTCCGCCACCATTCCAGGCAAATCTGGCTTGGGACACTCTGATCGCATTCGTAGCCTTATCTCCTTCTCAATCGACTTTTGCAGTCTCCGAGACATATAAGCCGCTACACTCAGTGACAGCAGCCAGTCGTTCGATCTCAGATGAACGATGGACTCAGGGTTAAACATGTCCATTACATCCTCTTTAGCTTCCTCCAAATGTTTCACCTTGCATTTTCTCTTCCCACTCTTCGACTTCTGGGAAGACTTAGAGTCGGACACTGCGGACTGCGGTGAGGAGTCATCATCATGCCCTATATTTTGCACCTCTGGGGAAGGGGGTAGGAGGCTCGGCACGGTCGACTACATCATGAAAGCATCTTTCAGCTTCTCAAATGGGTCGACAGCCTCAGGAGGCTTTCCTTCTCCCTCCATGTCAGGACCCGGGGGAGTTGGAGGGTTTTTTCGTTTGCGGGTCTGTTCTCTCCCCATACTAGTAGCCTTAGTGATAGGCTGTGCAGAGGACGTGCTGATGTTCCCATCTAGACCTTGTTTCTTAAGGCCATCCCCAATCAAGTATTCTAGGGCTTCCAGCCTATCCTAGAGAGGGTGCACCCCTTGGGACACTGCGTTGACTAGGGATTCCCCTGGCACCCTTTTAAAACTTAGGGTTAGTTCAGAGTCTTCTTCGGACAACACCTGGTCCTGGCTGCGCGTATTCCCTTCATCTGACTCCATTATGTCAGGGGACCTCACTGGTGCCTGAACGGTGAAGGCTGAATGGCACGTCCTCTGGGAGGTGAGGGGGGGTTCTGCCCTTTCGGGATATCTGTGAAAAATGTCTGCTCACAGCTTTCTTGGGTATAGGCTTGCAATTGGCTGTTCAACTGCCCCTGGGACTGAATCTTGAATCCTCAGGGTTATTCTAGGCCTGTGCAGTATTACAATATATCAGGATGCCTGGCTCTTTCCAGATTTCCTGTGTGGAGCCGGAGCCACTAGTTCCAGGTGGTTGAGGGTCTGTTGAAACCCAGAGCTGCCCTGGGTGTGCAGCTGGGACTCGCGCTCTGCTCTTTGCTCCTTGTTCAATTAAATATTTAATTCAGGTCAAATACGTTCATTGGCACCCCTGCACTGCTCCTGCGGGGCTGTCGTGCTTTGAGCGTGCAGCCCGTCTTGTGTTCCTAAGCCTGGAAGGGTTTTAGTGTGGGGGGAGCCAGGCAGGGAGTGACAGGCGACAGTATTGACAGTAATGACAGCGCCATAATGAGGAGGCCAACCAAAAGGTAAGGTGGAAAAACTTTGGCCTCAAGCTTTATTGTACATGAGCTATGGTGCGAAAGAAAACCAACCAACCATAATCAAACATAATGAAAAACGTAAAACAAATATTTGGGGAACAGGGGATCAGGTGTGGGGGGACCCTACTCCCACATAGGGCCAACTCGATGCTGATCCCTGCCGCCCTTCATACAAAAAGCTTGTGACGTTGGATGGACCCAGCGTGTGAGCTGTGTCCGGTTTATCTTCTTTGACTTTACACTTGACCTTCATACTGGATGCTTCCTGTTCTTTCCATGCAAGCTGGAGAGGTATATGGCGTTCATTCACTGTTGTGCTCCTTTCCAGGCTTTGAGGCTTGTGTAGTCTTTCCTTAGGCTCCTATGACCCACTTGTGATCTTGCCCCCTGAGTGGCTGTCTTGATATGGGCAAAATCTTCCTCGGGGCCAGCCCTTTGAGAGCAAAAATACCCAATTCAGCCCAAAATACAGGTTCTATTGTGCTGAGCAGTGATCTCATGCTAGTGACAAATGACACTTTCAAAGTTTTAGCATATTTATTCTAAGCAGTGAATTTCATATACATTTGGGATTCAAGTTAGAGAATATTACAAAGCATAAACCTTAGAGCAATGCAAAATATAGTGAAACATGGAACTTAGATAAACATAGAGAAATATAGAGAAATATAGAGAAACATAGAGAAACACAGTCTTACGTCCCTTTAATCAGCACTGGGAGACCTTGGCTTTTCATAAGCTAGCTGTAAAAACAAGCCCCGCTCAGAAAAACAATGCTGGAGGACACCGTCAGAGCCAATTCCGGGCACTTGTTTCTGCACGAATCAAGTCCACAGGACGATCTCCCACCGAGTCATGTGTGCATGGATATTTTATAATCTCGTGCTGTCAGTCACCATGACGCACAGTTCCAGAACTTTCCCTGTGCAACTGGCTCATGGAAAAAACCCAACTCTCTCTGAGAGGCTCCCTGCTCGCTCCTACCCCTCCCTGGTTCCCATCTGCGAAGGCTGAGGAATGTCTTATCAGTACCTTCCCAGAGAAAAGGAAGATTAGCTTGGAGCCAGGGCTACCGTTAGTGAGGCTGAATATTCTAAGGGAAGCAGGGATGTATTAACCCCATCTGCAAGCTCTAAAAGGCATGCACTCATAGCTTAGTGTTTATAGCGCTTAAGACTGGCTATCTAAGCGCTATATAGGTGCCATGATGTTCCAAACACTCCAAAAATACCTATTAGCTACAGAGCTAGGGGCCCTCTCCCTGCCTGTCTATCAACAATGCATAATGTGACATATTTCATACTAGGCCTGCATATTCCTTGTAGCTCACTACTGCATAATGGAAGTGCTACAACAGACTACTGTCAGCATTTTTAGCACATACCTTGAATACACTATTGGCTTTCAGCGGCTAATGCTGTCATCTAAAGCCCTGATTGGCAAGGTTGCAATTTCGTGTATCACTACATTCCACCCCTATTCAACGTTTGTGCGACAAATGCTGACTAATACCTATCAATATAGTATTTAGTGCAGTGATAAAGACCTAGGGGCTTTGCAAGAGGTTTAAGCAAACTATCTTCTAGCGGTTAGTTAGCGTGGCATGCAAGGTAAAACACTACCTAAACAAAAATGTACACAAAGTGAACAGTGACATATACCCTTGCCAAAACCTGGCCTACACAAAAATACCTACACAAAGTGAACATGGACATTTACTCTAGCCAAAACCTGGCCTACACAAAAATACCTAAATCAATTTTGTATAACTGATTGTCAGTTAAAAAGCAGCATGCAGTTAAAATGTCAAGGCAATCCAGTGTAGTCTAATCTACAATGCACTATTGCATTTATGTATGGTTACCAATTCTAAAACCTGGCAGCCTTTCACTCTAAGGGCCTACCTCCCCCTGATCCCAGGGCATTCAAGCGTAACTGTGGGCTGTGTGACTAGACACTTCCCCCATGTATGTGGAACCCACCCAGAAACCATCTAATTTCGTGAACAAGGTGAACCCATGGGCACCAGGTTATCTAAATAAAAACAATTCTACTAATTTACATCAAGCATGGCATGTGTTATTCATGCAATCAAAAGCAAGCAATTCAATCCATATGTATGCTGGTAACTGTAGCTCTGCGTGCCAGTGTGTGGAGGATGGTCGCCCCCACCCAGTAAAAAGCCAACACCTGCTGATTTAACAATGTTTGCCATACAATGCATCGTGTGTATTTAGCAGTTTTGTTGACCTGCCCTATGGCAGACAAAAATGTCTTCATACCTAAAATTCTGCCATCTTCAGTGGTTGTCAATACTTGTAGCAGTGTTGGGCGTATCAATGGGCCCCACTAGGCCAGAGGTTCTATAGCAGAGCTGGCATCAGAACCCATAGTGGCTAGCTTATTGTGCACAGTTTCTATGTCACAAGCATATAAAGCTCCTGCAATTAATGAATCTAGCTCCCTAGCTACGCGCACTCTAGTGATGGGCCATAGAAATGGACTCCATTTGTAGCAGCTTGGTAGTACTAAGGAAACATTGCCTCATGGTAAATCTATGTCTAAGTGTATCACTGTAATTATGGAGGTGTGCATTACCAGTCTACAATTTACATGTTGCCTTACTACTGGAAAATCTAACAGGTTCACAGTGTCTACCTATTGTGACTTGGAGAATACTCTTCTTCAAGTGGGATATCTACCATATACAATATTAGTTTTAGCCACAAACACCATACTACTATCCGGCATTGGCTGTTTCATCACATTAAACAAATGCATTAGTCAAGTTATAGTCCATAAAATCTTGGCGAGAAACTCGCTGCAGTTCTTGGTCAGAAAAACATCACATTAGACAAATTAAACAAATCGTATCCATTCAGTGACAAAAGATGCCTGACAATGTGCCAGGCCAGTACGCTAGCAATTCCATGTGGATACTCATTTGTAGCGCTTTTCCAAAGAATTTTTCCAAATGTCTACAATCAAAAGGTGACTCTTTGCATTAGTGTGCTGGAGACAGCTGTCCCCACAAAAACATGAAACTGGTTGGTTTAACAAAAACCGTGTCACACTCTGTGTCATAAAATCAAACATCAAGTCAGTCATGGTTTCATTTACCTGCCTTAAGCTGGCTGTAAAAGTATCCAGTGTTTCAAAGATTACCATTTCAAATTATAGCTCACACACTTGGCAGCATTACTTCAATTAAGAATCTTAACCTACGCACAGGTGACTTTGATGTGCGCACTCATCTTATCTCAAAATAAATTACGCTCCTACTTGCATAATCCTGCTGCCCCAACAATTCATAAATCATTCTCCTGCCTACGTGTATCGTAGAAGTTTTTTTTTTTCAAAGCAAAACATCTCTGGTTAAAGCCATTCAGTTGGAAGAGTAAAACCATTTCGTTTTTTCAGATTCATCTTAGCAGTGCATTTAAAAACCATTTTTCAATGTGTTAGCATTCAATTGCTGTGTCACACAGCTGTTTGTGGTGCCTGATGTTACAGTCCACAACTCATTGTCCATAGTCCTTTAAACAAGAAAGGGCAAACCATGTCAATTAAGTTATTTCCAGCAACTGAATCATTTGAATGTGTAGCATCAAATATTTGATAATTAGCCAAGTCTGCACCGTGCCAGTTCAGCAGAAGTTATTACTCTGTTGGACACTTTTCGCAGGTTGCAGCATTGAGTGCGGTGCAGGGCACGTTTAAAGTTGAAATAGCATGTCGCAGTGGCTCGCTTTCTCTGAGAATGCGTCTGTTTCCTTGATCAGTGTCACCCGGCATTTGCACACGTCTACCCCCCAATCTATTTCTTGGTTATTTGCCTAGGCAAAATACAAACAGAAATGTTAGGATTTCATCAAAACTTCAATATCAGCGTTATCCACCCCTTCCCATAATACCACCCCCCATCTTCAAAAAGTCTCATCAGGTAACTACACACTTTGTCATTGCTACTGCAATTATTTATCACCCTTCTGCATGTTTCTGGGGGCTTATTTACACTCAACCATACGGGGTGTAACTGCCTAATTACAAACTCATTTGTGCAATGCGATCATAGTTGGTCAATGGTACCTCAGACTGATCTGTGCTTTTACAAAGCCATATAATAAGTACCCAGGTCGCACAATGCTTTTCTTTTTTTCACCAAAGCGATCACCAATGCCAGGCGCCAACTTGCTTCCAGTGTCTCATGATCTTGATTTAGTTTGCCCTGCTGGCATCACTCCATTTTTCAAAGGTAAAGTCTTTCAGTCCAATACCGCCTACAGTTGTACAAGCAGCAGCTTTGTTTATTCTTCTCCATACAGGCAGTGTCTTTCAAGCCTCTGGTTTTTTCACTTGTCATTTTTTTTTTAAAGGGGGTTTGCTGTTTCTTGGACCACCCCTTTGAGTGCGATAGTCTAAGTCAGTTTCTTTTGTTGCCTCAACAAATCATTCATTCTTGCACTAAGCCATGAGGCTTCTGGATCATGGCTAATGTGCAGTGTTCATGTTGTACTTCAAAGCCCCGCTCTGCATGTTGACTCTTGCAAAACGGCTAAGCACTTTTGTCAGTTCTGCTTCCATCTGGAATGCCATAATGTCTTTGTCAGTTACTCCATCCCTGGCAATGTAGCTTGCAGTTTGCCAGATGTGTATTTTCTCTTCTCAAAGCGCCTAGAGGTTTCTTCTCCAGTGCACAGCGCTTTACTTCAGTTCACATCACATGGAGCATTGGAATGCAGCTTGCACAGCAATAGCGTTTCACTTCACATCACATCACATGGGAATGCGGTTTGCACAGTAATGTCTGTTGGAATGGGCAGCTGTCTTTTCTTGGCCCATTCACAGATACATAGGTAAATGTTCAGATGTGATGTGCCCGTCTGCCATCCTGCATGCCTTTGTTCCCTACCACAGTGTCACTGGGCAAATTCTTTACTTCTGAACAGCTCTCTGTCTTTGCACCTCCTTCCTCAGGAATGCAGGCATTGTTTATCTTTCGTGTGCACCTGGCAGCGCCATGAGCACGCAGCTTATCTCTTTTTGCTCTATAACTCTTACACTGTGGCGGCTTCAATGGAAAGGCACTCGTTTCAGACAGTTCATCCAGATTAACTCTTTCTTGTACTGTTTCTGCTTTTGTTTGCCTTCCTTTCGCGCACCTCGCCCAAAACAGCTTCAAGGCACAAGCTCTGCACACACAGCAAGACTCTTATTTTCAAAAGAGGCACTTTCCTTGTCATCAGATTCTACTCCATGTAATTTTGCAAAATGTCAAAGCGTCTTTTTTGCCTGTTTTAACCTGATTAATGTCCCATTTAAAAGCATACGTTTTTTTTTTCCTTTTCCTTGTAGTTTTGGCTTCACAAATTCACTCCAATTTACAGTGCGATTTTTCAAATGAACCCACAACCCACTAAATCTTTGTGCTATCTTATCACACACAGATTTTTCATTCTGTTGTACCATTGCCAAAATATAACCACTCATTTCAACGCATTTTAAATAATAATAATTAAAAATGCCATATTTAGTGCAGCTCCCTGCACTGTTTTCCTGCAAGAGCAACCCACACTCTATATTGCTTGTGGGCTGTTTAATGTGTCAACAACATTTTTTCATCATGTATCACAGTCAACAGGTCACTATTTCCAAACCATGCATCACTTATAAGGCAACAGCACAAATCCATGGCATAGCATGGGAACAGTTAAAAATACTCCAGGGGCAATTTAGAAAAATATAAATAGTTTTTTCCCCAAACCATTGCAAACTGATTCTGCAAATTCAAATCAATACACAAAAATCGAAAATCCAAATAACATTCACTCACTTTCTTTTTAAGTGAGTCTCTCACCCATTAAAAGCATGGCACAGCTTAAAATGCAATATAACCATTTTAGTGTGTTTCCTTTAAAACAGAATTCGCCACCACCAGCACATGGAATTTTACAGTTGCCAAAAGAAAAACAAACCCTTTAGTCTGTCAGCACAGATGTTACTCATTCTCCTAAGCATGGCTCCTCATTATTCTTCAGGAATGCCAACACTTCAAAAGCATACATTAAAAAAGCGAACCTTCGCCTCCGAACATTACAGCCCCCACTCGCTAGCACGCTGGGGCTGAGTCAATGGTTAAATCACTATTCACAATTTGCATGTCAAATCCTTGCAATTATTTTTCCCTGCCCTCATGACAGAATAGAGATGAGAACTCCGTCTCACTATGCATTTCAAATTACAACATTAAACTGGGGAAACCGCATGATAAAATTCTTTTCTAATTGAGCATACATCTTTCTTGACCATTCATCGGAGTGCTTTAAACAAAGCCATTTCCCGCTTGTTTATCGCCTTGTACTCCCTGGCACCATCCCAAGCAATAAGTCAGTCACGACTGATTTACTGAAGGGAGTCTTAACCACACAAGCTATCGGCCACGGCAAGCCGACACAACATTGCTGCCTTTTGAAGTCTCAGAGCTGCAGTGAGACCACCAAGGAAATGCGACAGCCTGCTCCCCACTCTACACAGTGTTCTCTCACACAATTTGTCATGTCACAGCAAGGCACTGCTCTTCACAAATCCCACAAAGCTGCCACCAAATGTCTTGATATGGGCAAAATCTTCCTCGGGGCCAGCCCTTTGAGAGCAAAAATACCCAATTCAGCCCAAAATACAGGTTCTATTGTGCTGAGCAGTGATCTCATGCTAGTGACAAATGACACTTTCAAAGTTTTAGCATATTTATTCTAAGCAGTGAATTTCATATACATTTGGGATTCAAGTTAGAGAATATTACAAAGCATAAACCTTAGAGCAATGCAAAATATAGTGAAACATGGAACTTAGATAAACATAGAGAAATATAGAGAAATATAGAGAAACATAGAGAAACACAGTCTTACGTCCCTTTAATCAGCACTGGGAGACCTTGGCTTTTCATAAGCTAGCTGTAAAAACAAGCCCCGCTCAGAAAAACAATGCTGGAGGACACCGTCAGAGCCAATTCCGGGCACTTGTTTCTGCACGAATCAAGTCCACAGGACGATCTCCCACCGAGTCATGTGTGCATGGATATTTTATAATCTCGTGCTGTCAGTCACCATGACGCACAGTTCCAGAACTTTCCCTGTGCAACTGGCTCATGGAAAAAACCCAACTCTCTCTGAGAGGCTCCCTGCTCGCTCCTACCCCTCCCTGGTTCCCATCTGCGAAGGCTGAGGAATGTCTTATCAGTACCTTCCCAGAGAAAAGGAAGATTAGCTTGGAGCCAGGGCTACCGTTAGTGAGGCTGAATATTCTAAGGGAAGCAGGGATGTATTAACACCATCTGCAAGCTCTAAAAGGCATGCACTCATAGCTTAGTGTTTATAGCGCTTAAGACTGGCTATCTAAGCGCTATATAGGTGCCATGATGTTCCAAACACTCCAAAAATACCTATTAGCTACAGAGCTAGGGGCCCTCTCCCTGCCTGTCTATCAACAATGCATAATGTGACCTATTTCATACTAAGCCTGCATATTCCTTGTAGCTCACTACTGCATAATGGAAGTGCTACAACAGACTACTGTCAGCATTTTTAGCACATACCTTGAATACACTATTGGCTTTCAGCGGCTAATGCTGTCATCTAAAGCCCTGATTGGCAAGGTTGCAATTTCGTGTATCACTACAGTGGCGTTATTATTTTTTTTATCCTCAGAGGTGGATTCTGGAGCTTTGGCTTGCCTTCCAACTGTTTTTAGTTTTTGGGTGTTGTCCTTTACCTGTACACTTTGTGGGGAGGCATTTTGCCTGTTCCCACTGTGTATAGGCATATTTTTTGCTCGCTGATCCACTTGTGATATGGCCTCTAATGCGGCGCTATTCATTTTCATCCTCAGAGGTGGGTTCTTGAGCTTCCACTTGCATCCAACATAATCCGGTTTTGGGCATTGCCCTTGCCATGTCCTACGGGGAGGCATTTGCCCTTCCCCACTGTTGTGGGCTTTTTCCCTTGATTTGAGGCATGTGTCGGCGTTCCTTTCGCCCTTATGACCCCTTGTGATATGGCCCCTTGAGAGGCGCTATACATTTTATATCCTCAGAGGTGGATTCTAGAGTTTTGGCTTGCTTCCAACAGGCTTTCAGTTTTGGGGTGTCTTGAGGCATATGTAGACAATCCTATAGCTCTTCTGACCCACTTGTGATATGGCCCCTTGGGAGGCGCAATTAATTTGTATCCTCAGAGGTGGGCTCTGGAGCTTGGCTTTGTTGTTAGTGTTGCCTAGCAATGTTACTCCTTATCTTCCCAGAAGGCCGCCAGCAAGGCCTGTGAGAGCAAGGCCTCTTCCTGTTTGCCCCTGCTCGTCTCGGAGAGCCGTGGCCTGCTATCCTTTCCAACTGTCACCAATCTGCTCAAACTTTCTGTAAGTAGAACCCCAAACAATCTAACTTTGGACTTGGGCTTCTCCCAACTCACCATGAGCACACTGCATATGCTCCACCTCTGACTGTTGATTTTCCCACATACTAAAATAACTCAATCAATCATGTTCAATTATTACTGCTATGCACTGCTCACTTTTGCCGCGTGTGGCCCACGCATAGGAAACTGAGCGCACCTTCTGTTCTGAAGTAATCTGCTTGGTAGAGTTACAACGTGTTTGTTTTTGCTAGACTATTGTGCTAAGTCAAAATAACTAGCATTCTGTCATACTGTACTATCCTACTATGCCTCATTGATCTAGCATACTGTGCAGACAGACACTATCCTGAGGTGACTTTATGCTCAGCAATCTATGCCTATTGGCCAACTGTCGGGAGCAAAACGTGTCTTGAAACAGCCTAATTCTCGTTGCTAATTGTATCTTGAAATAGCCTATTTGTAAGTGCTAAATGCATGTTCAAAAGGTTTAAATACCTCTCGAGAACGTGTGTTCAGAGTGTATTTTGATCACAGGTAAAGTTCCTCTCTGAAATAGCCTACCTCTTTCAGCTAATCTTACTAGAATTAACACTATGCCCCATACCAATCGTGTTTTGAAACAGCCTATCTGTTAGCACTACCTCAAATCTCCTACTCAGTATGTGGACCACACTACATGACCCGAGCATGTTAGGCACAATACTTATCCTGAACATTATACTGCTTTATGCCAGGATACAACCCTACCCCTGCCTAGACTCCTCTAGCCTCACTAATCGCACCATGACTAACTACAGCGCCCAACCATCGTCCTCTCCATACCACGCATACACTCACCCATGTACCCACTTGCCATTCCAGACTCCTCAGACTTGGAACACGCACTCTACCCATGATCATCACCTCCCTCACCACACATGCTACACGCAGAAACTACAGACTAGGAACACGCACATATGTTAGACCTATCACTCTTCGCCATAGAACGCACCACCCCAACTCTAGCAACACGCTGCCTGCGAACATAACGCCCACTCTTTACACTACCAAACCTCATAACTCGACACCTAAAGCAGCTAAACAGCCTTGCCTAAACACAAATAACTCTGCACCGCACCTCAAAGGCGCCCTGCTCAATGTCCGCTCTGTCACCGCCCATGCTCTTGAAATGAACAACCTCATATCTAGACAGGTCCTAGATATATTAGCCATAACTGAAACATGGCTACACGAGGCATCTGGCCCGACCTTAACTCTAGCCTTACCCTCAGGTTACTCTATCCTCAGACAGGATAAACCCTCCAAAATAGGAGGGGGGTAGCTCTAATCTTCAAAGATGACTTTCACCTTAGGCCTATACCCCACCCTTGGCAGGGTAATGCTGACATCCTATCAGCTAAGTTGTCACTCTCACCTAAAAACACCATTAACATACATGTAATTTACCGGCCACCTTGACTCCCTGCAGACTTCCAGGGACACATCACCCACCAACTCAGCGAAAATATTTAAAAAACTACAAAAACCCTACTCCTAGGCGACCTAAACCTAGGATTCAATGAGGATGTCTGAGGATAGAGTAACCTGCCGCTATTTCATTCTCAAGGACCTCACAGAACAGGGGTTTGCCCAGAAAATGATGACCCCCACCCACTCCAAAGGCAGAATCTTGGACTGGCTGGTCGACCACAATTGTTACTCCACCATCACCTCCAACACTGTCTACCCTTGGACAGACCATAGCTATATACAATTCACTGTCCCTACAGTTCCAAGTACTAAAAGCATTACACATAAACCGGTTACTCTAGCAAGAAGCTCAAAAAAGTTAACTGCGGACAACATAGAACCCTATCCTGACATCCCGTGCCTAGCACCGCCTTTCTCGCAAGACCCAAACATCTTAGCAGATATATTTAAGGACACCCTTACTCATGCAGTAAACACCATCGCCCCACTAGAAGATAAAAAAGAAAAAAAGTAATTCCACTCAAATTCTTGGTTCACAGAGGACCTTCAAACCCTACGCAATAATAAAGGCCAGACGCAAACAATTTGGCAGGCTAACCCATGTGACACAGCTAAAGAATTTTTCAAAACTGCTGCCAAAATATACAAAGAAGCTGTTTTCAATTCCAAATCTCAAGCGTATAATCGCTGAATATCCGACGCCAGCTCTCAATCCAAAGAACTCTTTACCATCTTTAAGGAACTCACAGATCCTATTTCCACTGACGAGATCGTTAAAGATGAAACCTGGTGCACTAGCATTCAAGCCGCCATGCTAAAAAAATAGACTTTCTACGAAATAAAATTCTTGACCATTACAATGCCTTACTGAAACTGAACCATGCAATACAAACACTGCCCATCAGCAGAAATACCAACTTCCCTAATTTCACCTTTAAATACATCTCAGAAACATAAGTCAAAGACATCCTGAAACACTTGAAGCTATCGCAATGCAAAGGCGATATATGCCCCCCTAAGATCATCAAGCAGTGTGCCGAGCCACTTGCCCCACTCCTTACCGCCTTCATCAATGCCTCCTTTAAGACAGGCATCGTCCCTGACAGCCTTAAAGAGGCTTGGGTGCATCCCCTTTTAAAAAAGCCAACACTAGACCCCTCACAGCCTAACAACTACCACCCTATAACAGCTGTCCCATTCCTTCTCAAAATATTACACAAGGCAGCTCACAGCCAGATCCAAATCTACCTAGAAACTAACTCCATCCTATGAAATAGACAGTCAGGTTTCCGCAAAAGGCATGGAACTGAAACCGCCCTGCTGGATCTAAAAAATCTAATTACTCAAATCCTGGACAATGGTAAACCCGCCCTCCTTCTCCTCCTAGACCTCCTGGCGGCGTTCGATCTTGTTGACCATAAAACTCTCACTGCACACCACGCATTCAGCACACTTTTCCGACCAAGCTGCTTCCTGGATCACCTTGTTCTTAGAAGGAACAGCAATGAAAGTCTTCTCAAACACAGCTAATGCAGCCCCTACCATCATACACTGCGGTGTCACATAGGGATCCTGTACTGCTCCCACGCTATACAATCTCTTCACAAAGCATCTCTTTTCCAAACTTGATGCACTTGGGATTGCATATACAAATTATGCGGACGATACCCAGGTGCTCCTTCCTTTAACAAGCTCATATCACCAAGACGCCACAGCCACCAAATCTACCCCAACATACAAGCTTGTTTGGCCACTAACAGCCTATGTCTCAACGGGGACAAGACTGAGATTCTTATTCTTGGCCAAAAGTCCACTCTAGCCAAGCTAGACTGTCTTTATTCCAACTTCAACATTGTCAATTGCATCATCCCAGTCTGATGATCTGTCAAAACTCTAGGGGTCCACATTGATGCTACATTGTCTATGAACAAGCAAGTCAGCGCTATTGACTCTGACTCGCCTTAAGTACTAAATTCATCAACGCCATTAAACCCTTCTTAAGTAAGGAAAACTGTCTCTTAATAGCTAGAGCAACCATAGGTGCAAAGCTTGACTACTGCAATGCACTCTTAGCCAGCACTTCCTCAAATAACCTACAGTAGACTCCAAATCACCCAAAATAACTCACCAAGAGCAGCCTTAAGCATTCCAAAAAGAGACCACATCTCCCAAGCAAGACAGTCTGCTCATTGGCTCCCAGTCAAAGAACGCATCACGTTCAAGATCCTGACGACTACACATAAATGCATCAACCACACAGCTCCGCCCTATCTTTCAGACACACTCCACAGATCCATCTCTACCAGGCCTACCAGAATATGCTACACCAACCAACTCACTGTACTATGCATGAACAGGGCCAAAGCAGGAGGAATAGGCTTCCCATATTTAGCCCCAAAGCTTTGGAATGCGCTCCCCACTTCTCTAAGAGCAGAAACTTTTCTCCTTGCCTTTAGAAAAAACCTGAAAACTGCTCTCTTTAACTAAAATGCTTGCTACTACCTGCTTTACAAACTGTCCTATGCAAATTATATAACAATACTGCCTGTATGTGTTTTTCATGTGTAACTAAGCTCTGATCACTCTCTGTAACAAGCGCCACGATGCCCTCGGGCTGCTGCACGCTCTACAAATACGAATAAATAAAAAAAATAAATTGGCTTGCGTTCCACAGGCTTTTAGTTTTGGGGTGTTTGAGGCATATATAGACCTTCTTTTAGCTCTTATGACCCACTTGTGATGTGGCCCCTTGAGAGGCGCTATTAATATTGTATCCTCAGAAGTGGATTATGGAGCTTTGGCTTGCATTCTCACCGGATGTCAGTATTTGGGGATTGTCTTTTCCTTGCATCCTTTGTGGGCGGCGTTTTGCTTTTTCCCACTGTGTGTAGGCATCCCTTTTGCTCACTGATCCACCTGGGATATGGCCCCTTGTGAGGCACTATTAATTTCCATCCTCAGAAGGAGGTTCTTGAGCGGTGCCTTTCATCAATTTACTTCGAGTTTGGCAGCCTGTCCTTGGTTTTGGGAAATTTACTTGATTTGCTTTATGAGGCGTTTTCCTTTTTTGGTTGTTTGATGCCTTTTCCTCCTTGGTGGGTGATTCCCGTGCTTCGGCATTCATGAAAATTCACCAAGTTTGGCAACCTGTCCTTGTGATTTAGATATTTATTTAGATTTATGGAGCTCTATGCTAACTTCTTTAGTTTGGGTGTTCCTATGACCCTATGTCTTACAAATTGGTGCCTGTTCTATCTTGCAGGTTTTTCTATTTTACAATTAGTACCTGTCCTATTTGATCCCCCTTTATAAGTCAATATTACAACTATTTAGCAGGAGGGAGTTTTTTTTTATTGTTGTCTTGCAGCTCCAGTCGCTGCAATGACAGGGGAACAGATAGTTGGGGGCTACCTTGCCCGCCTTAGTTATAGGCCAAAACTGGCCTGAGGGCAAGGTAGCCCCCTTTGATGCGTCAAAGGCCCTTTGTCTCTGCATCCGTCCGGATGGGGGGGGGGCCTTTGATATGGGGTGTCAGGGGCAGAGAATACCTGTTGTCACCTGCCCCTGTCACCTCCTCATAGTTTTGGGCGCCCAGAAGTCTGGGTCCCTTTTGAACTGGGACCTGGTAGCCCACCCCAACACCCGCATGGTAAGTGGGCCAGTGTCTGAAAGGTGCTGCCCACGTCCGGGCCCATGACAGAGCCCACCTCCCAGCTTATGCCACTGGGCCTTCCAGTTCTGTAGGGCCCATGTCTATAAGCCTGAAAGTGTTTAAGTATGGGGAGAGCCATGCAGGGAGTGACATGTGACCGTAATGACAGCACCATAATGAGGAGGGCAACCAAAAGGTAAGGGGGAAAAAGTTTGGCCACAAGCTTGTACATGAGCTATGGTGTGAAAGAAAACCAACCAACCATAATAAAACATAATGAAAAACATAAAACAAATATTTGGGGAACAGGGTGAGCGGGGACCCTACTCCCACGTAGGGCCAACTCAAGGCTGATCCCTGCCGTTACCGTCAGGGGGTGCTGCCAGGCAGCTCCTCAGGGCCCCCCAAACAGGAAATAATTACTTAGAACAGCCCCTCTCTACCATTGACCAGCAAATGTCCCTTGTAAAGATGTCCATACCTTCTATGGAGAGGTGGACCCCGTCACTGCCAAATAGGGCTTTGTAATGCACTGTGTTCCTGTGTTTTAGGAATTTCTGTCCTGAAAATAAGCCGAAATTGCACAATGCTTTGTAAATTTAGGCCTTTAAATTTCTATTGCCTTGTTGGACTGGGCACCTTGCCAATGTTGGCGCAGGAATATTTAATCTAATAGTTGATATTAACCGACTGGCTTACTCACCCTGGCCAGTTTACCTTGTCTTAATATTGTGTGCTTTGTGAGCCATTTGCCTTTTGGTTATTTAGGCCTTTTCTTCCTTAGTGGTGAATTACTGGGCTTCAGCCATCATCAAACGTTACATCAAGTTTGGCAACCTGCCCCTGTGGTTTGGTTATTTGATTAAATCCACTGAGGCATTTACTGAGCTTCAGCTTTTTCCCAACTTTTACCTCAAGTTTGGCAACTTGCCTGTGTCGATTGTTTATGCAAATAACTCCAGTGAGACGTTTACTGGGCATCAGCTTACATCAAACTTTACCGCCAGTCAGTTTGTGCACCACCGCCATATTGTCTGAACACATGAGCATGTCCCCTTATGTGTAAAGTGCCAACAATATGGGGAATATTTTCGGCAAAGTACTGTTTTCGGTCCAACCTAGCACCCTCTCGCCTTGGGGGAGGGGGTGGTGCGCAGGGTGGGCCAGTGACCTGCGCATCATTTATTGCCAAAGCATTTACCTAAAACAGCTTGCCCCCTGCAGCGTTAGTGAACCAGGCCATTTTGGCAGTGTCATTCACAGGTTTGTGCCACATTACTTTTCCATTAGGCTCCCATACAACTAAGTCTTTTTGTATCTCTTTGCCCAGTCATATGTGGTGATGCTTCTTGGATGTCCCTCACATTCTGATTGCAAGGCTACTGTGGAAAAAGCTTTGTGGCATAATTCTAGTTATTGCCCTATTGAAGATCCCCGCTATTGACTGTATATTTTTTTAAGGGTTGCTTTGTTTTTACCCGTCATCCCAGGTAGGCCCTGGCAAGCCCCTTGCCCCAACATAGTCCCTAGCAAGTACTGTAAAGAAATAATCATCCAAGTGGTGAACTACTCTCAGCCCTGGCATGGCCTTTTGCAGGGGCCATTGCAAAAAGGAACTTAGTTGCTCAATATTTGCACAGGCAATGGCGCAACCCATGGTTTTACTTTCATATTTTTTGTCCATTATAGACTTTCTTTTCGTGCCTCTTTTTCAGGGGCCTTCCCCCCTTGATGTTTTCATGAATGGCCTGATGAGGCCTATTGCGCAGTGCACTTCTTCATCTGTACTATATACGTTAATAACGCTGCCTTTGGCCTACGCTCCCCCTTTACTCAACCTTTACCCGTTCCAGGCTGTATGACCATAATGTTCACCCATGCATTTGTAACCAATTGCGCCCTAAGTGGAGAGCGGGCAAACAAGGAGGGGTGCTGGGGGGTGTATTTGCCAAAGTGGAGTTCAAGTGATGTTGTTTCTGGTGCACCCTCCTATTTTGAATGTAATGCTTTTGTTTTTTGCTGCACGCACTCAGTGGAGAAAAGTGTTCTCGCCCGGGCATGAGGCGTTGGGAGAGAGAGCGTCTCTACTTGAGGAAGGTCTTTCTCCCCACACCTTGCGGCCGCGATGACCCTTTTCTACAGTTTCAGCTTCCACTATGCATTTTCCTATGCAATAATGGGAATCCTCATGCTGATTAACACAGCGCCCATGTGACGTAATATCAATATATGCTGTCTGTTACATGAAACCTATTAGTTGCATATCTAGTCATTCTGACAATGTTCAAATGCATTCAAACGATTAACTATTACAATGTTACACTGATATGCCATAAAAATCAGGAGCTCCACAAGAATGGTACTTAGCTTAAGGAAGAGCAGAAAAAGAAGAGGAAAGGACTGGGCAGGAAGTGGCTCAGCGGATACAGAGACAGGATATGGACATGGGACTACCAAGGATGCTGGGGTTCATGGGAAGTGACGTTTTTGGATACTTTTTCTGTTTTGAAGTAAAAATAAAAAAATAAAAATGTGATTAAAGTAATATGAAGATTTAAAGGCATGGTCTAGTAAAAAATTTTATTTAAAAAATAGATAGGCAACTTAAAAAAAAAAAATACTAGCATTCTCTTTTTTAAAACTTCCTATGTAAAATTTTGAGCTATTCAAGCTCAAAATTCGCAAAAGCAAGCACATGGGCGCATCCATTTTGTGAAATGGATGCCCTCCTGTGCTGGCTTTTGCTTTGGCGGCACTAATGAAGGAAAAGCCAGCCAGCTGTAGTAAACAAAAGCTACCGCTGGGCGGCTTTCCCTTCATTAGTGCTGTACTCGGAGGACGGGGACCGGGGACCGGAGACCAGAGCAGGAAAGCTGCAGCTGAATCTCGGTAAGTGATATTTATTTTTTAAAAAAAATAAGCACTAGCTGCGTTTTTTTTCTAAGTTTTCCGGGCTGGGGGAGCCCGGAAAACTTAGAAATAAAACCGCAGCTTTAAAAATGTTGTATTTATGTTTGCGGTCACTTTTGAAGCGACCGCAAACATAAATACAACATTATTGTGTTGGAAAACGCTGCGGTTTTTCTTTCCGAGTTTCTCAGGCTCCTCCGGCTCGGAGGAGCCTGAGAAACTCGGAAAGAAAAACCGCAGCATTTTCCAACACAACCGCGTTGTGTTTCTTCCTGAATCTGATTTCCCATTTGGGGCTCTCGGGCTCCCCATGGGGAGCCCGAGAGCCCCAAATGGGAAAGTAGATTCAGGCAGAAACAACGCAGCATTGCGGAAAACAACCGTGTTGTTTCTGCCTGAATCTGCTATCCCGTTTGGGGCTCTCGGGCTGCCCATGGGGAGCCTGAGAGCCCCAAATGGGAAAGCAGATTTAGGCAGAAACAACGCAGCATTTAGCATTTCCCATTTGGGGCTCTCCGAGAGCCCCAAATGGGAAATCAGCTGTAGGCAGAAACACTACGCGGCATGTAAACGCTGCGGTTTTTCTTTCCGAGTTTCTCAGGCTCCTCCGACCCGGAGGAGCCTGAGAAACTTGGAAAGAAAAACCACAGCGTTTTCCAACACAATAACATTGTATTTATGTTACATAAATACAACGTTTTTAAAGCTGCGGTTTTATTTCTAAGTTTTCCGGGCTCCTCCAAAAAATAAATAGCACTTACCGAGATTCAGCTGCAGCTTTCCTGCTCTGGTCTCCGGTCCCCGTCCTCCGCGTACAGCACTAATGAAGGGAAATCCACCCAGCGGTAGCTTTTGTTTACTACAGCTGGCTGGCTTTTCCTTCATTAGTGCCACAAAAGCCAGCACAGGAGGGCATCCATTTCACAAAATGGATGCACCCATGTGCTTGCTTTTGCGAATTTTGAGCTTGAATAGCTCAAAATTTTACATAGGAAGTTTTAAAAAAGAGAATGCTAGTATTTTTTTTTATGTTGCCTATCTATTTTTTAAATACATTTTTTTACTAGACCATGCCTTTAAATCTGGTGTAAGAGTAGAATAAAGTAAGTTAAAGCATAATGCTCGCCTCTGGTCTTGAAATGACCTCTGGTCTTGGGTATTGTATGATTTGACCGGATCCAAACGGTCGCATGTACTAAATCCTAAAAATGCTACCACCAAAGGCTTGTACACGAAATGTTTGAACCCTTAGTGGTAGCATTGTAGGCAAGTATTAACAAAAAAGACTGCGGGGGCTGCGGGGCCCCCCCGCAACTCCCCGCTCACTATACTTTAGAGTATACTGAGCGGGGGTTGCAGGGGAAACCCCTGCAGCCCCCGTAAAAAAAAGAAAAGCACCCTGCAGTGCAGGTTCTCGAACACGGAAGTGAAAGGGAACTGGCGCCGCAGGGAATCAGCATCAAGAAAAAGATAAGTAGGGTATGTTTATGTTGGTGGTGTGAGTGTGGGTGGGGGTGTGTTGAGGGTGTGGGTGGAGGGTGTGTTGTGGGTTTGGGTGGGGGTATGGGTATGTAGGGGTTGTGTACGTATGCTCGCATGGGAAATGTGTTTCTCACATTTCTCATGCAAACTTTCCGGCCTCTGGAAAATCAGCCGCGGTCGGATCACGTAGATCCTGGTCTTCACTGATGCAAAAATGCCAGCGGTTTCCATAAGAAATGTATTGGTTTCACACCAGCATGAAAATCTTATGCTGACATGAAACTAAGATGGTTTTGAAGGTGGAGGGTAAACAGTAGATGGAAACATAACTCCAGGTATGCCCGCCTGCCGCCTTCAAAAACAATGAAAATTCCCTGTAGCATGAATGGAGGTGTTAAGACAGGTGTAACACAGTCACACCTGTTTTAGCTCCTCCATTTATACTGCCGGGCAGGGGCGTTGCTAGGGGGGGGCTAAGGGGGCTATAGCCCCTGATCTTTTGGTTGTAGCCCCAGATAGAATCTCAGGAGCAACAGCCAAAACACTAGCTAGCCCCCAGTCCCAACAGTTCCGACATCAGTGTAGCCCCGGATCTTTTCCAGACCTAGCAACTCCCCTGCTGCCGGGACTTCCGAAATGAGCCCCAAAGTTTGGGTGGAGATGAATGTGCATTTCATGCATGGAGTGTGCCGGTGGGATTGGGCTTTCTTCTCTGTCTCCCAGCTCAGTGCATCAAAGGCATGAAAATAGGCTGGTTTGTAATTCACTAGCAGAGACGTAATGCCTGATTTACAAAGCGTTTTTCAATGGGATTTTCTCAGTCAAAAACGTGCTTGTAAATCAGGCCCTAAATCTTCGCCATCGAATTGCAGAGCACGTGCTCATCAAAATCAGCAGCTGTGTGTCTGCTCATTTTACCCTGTGGTATGTTCTTCTAATCCTGTGGCTCGTGTCCTCCCTTTAACTCAGGCTTGCATGCTCTATCCTACACAATTATGCATACTTTACTGTACCCAGTACTGCATACTCCTTTGTACCCAGTGCTGCCTGCTCTATCCAACCCAGTGCGGCAGGCTATTATATCCTACCCAGCGCTGCATTCTCTGTCCTACCCAGCTCTGCATGTTCTGTCCTGCCCAGTGCTGTATGTAGTATGCTATCCAGTGCTGCATTCTCTACCTTACCCTCATGCTCTTTGCTATCTTGACTTGTCTGCACTTCAACCTTCGCTGTCTTCCCCATACTATCCTATGCTGCCTCCCCCTTGTAACCACGTGCTTTCCTCCCCCTCCTATATTGTGATGCTTGTGTTCTCATCTTGTGATGACTGTTTCTGCCTTTACCGACTGCCTCCTTCACCCTAACATGTGTTGCATGCCCTTGGCTACCTTGTGTGCCCTGCTCTAGATTGCCAAGCAAGAGGAAGGCGTTGGTTGGACTAGGAATTTCACAAAGAACTCTGTGCTGCATGGTACACCCTATATTCTTCTGTCTGCCCTCTCCTACATTCTGTTGCCAGACTTATCCTTCTCTGTGGTGCCAGACACTTCCACCCTGTGCCGTCTGCCCCATCGTACCATGTATTTTCCACCCTTCCTGCCCTAGGCTGTATGTACTTCTCATCCTTTGCTGTATTTCCATTGTTGTACGCCCTGTCTTACGTGCCAACTCAAGTTCTCTCAGCACAAACCACATACAATCACACCCACACACAGAACACAGATACTTCTGACGTGCATGGCTGTCTCGCCTTTTTCCTCTATCCCTACCAAACCCAACCCCATCTTTTTTAAGTATGTGAAGGAATGAGGGACACAGCTTTGCGGTAGCAAACAAAACGTCCTTTATTCATGTTAACAAGACTAGGACCCTGTTGAGTCTTGCTTCAGACACTTCCAGCGGTACTTCCAATGAGCTCCAGGCTGACAAGGCTGGGGTTCTATCAGTCCTTGTATGTCCAGGTCTGGTTGATGGGTCTTTCGCAATTATCAACGGGAGCCCCGGCAGGACTTGTATTTACAGAGAGGGTACTGGAAATGGACCAACCAGGTGGGTCGATAGTACCTGGGCTCCAGGTAAACCCCTTCCCCTGCCCCCTCCACTTGCAGCGGGAGACCGCAACTGCCTTTGTGTGCTGTTCCCGGCCTGCACACCTGGCGTGCAGACCACTGACTGCCCCAAATTAATCAAGCGGAGGAAGGCGAGAGCTGCATGTAGGTGGGAGCTCTAGGGTTGAAATGCCATTCAGGTTCCTGGGAATCACTGGCACGATTGGCTCAGGTGACACGTAGGGCCGTTGTGGATGAAGGGCTTCCCGGGCTGAAAGCGAAGTTCTGCAGCGCCGACTATCCCATAGGGGAGAAGCAGGGGTTGAAATACTCTAAGAACCAGGCTGGTCGACTGAAACATAGGGTGGTGTGGCTGCCCCATCACAAACCCCCACCAAGGTACCAGACCTCTAGGGCAGGTCCAAGGTACGGGACAAGTAATCGGCAACCAACTGGAAGGCAGCAGGCTTATATACAGTCCGAAACACAAAGAGCTGCAAAGTCAGCAACCACTACAAAACCAGGTGGTTGGAATCCTAAGTGTGGCCAGTCACTGGAGGGGTGCATGGTCCGTAAAGATGGTGAAAGACCGTCCCAGCAAATAGTATCGCAGGGCCTCCACAGCCCACTTGATGGCAAGGCACTCCTTCTCAATGGTAGAATATGGTAGTTCATGCAGAATCAATTTCCTACTGATGAAGGCAACTGGATACAGACAATCTTCAGAGCTCTGGGATAGCACAGCACCCAATCCACTCCCTGATAGATTTGTCTGTAAATAGAAAGGCTGATCGAAATCCGAACATCGCAGAGCAGGAAGGACTGAAATGATTTATTTCAATTTTGCAAAAGCATGGATGGCAGTTCTGTCCGCGTGGACACACATTCCTTTTCAGCGTAGATAGCTGACCTTGACTTCTCAGTTCTTGACTTCAAGCCAGACAGCCTCGCAGCCCAGCTCCAATAAACTGCTATTCTACTGCGACACAGCCTTTCATTGTCTCTCCATGATTCTTTGTCTAATTATTTCATGATACCAATGTCCAGTTTCTGTACAATGGCGGCTCCGCCTGCATTCTACTTACTAATTATAGCTAGCCTATACAATGACTTGATCTACCTTGCGTTTCAGCGTCTGTACATTCTTCGTACTTCTAATTTCTGCAGCACTTTTTACAGTGTAATCTTCTTCTTTTACACTTTAAGATTCACTTTATTCTTCACTTCGTCATTTCTCCTCTACGATCCATACATTGTGTTCATTCAGTATTTGGCGTGGTGCACTCTTTCTTATGATTTCCTTGGTCCATTTTCTTAGCTCTTTCTCATATTCCTTCAGGGACTACCTTCTGTAGGCTGTCATCAACTGGAGGGTACGTTCGGTACGGTTGCCTTAATGGATAACGTCTTCCATATACTCGCTCCGGTATTGGTACAATAGCTGGTGTTAGACAGGGCACGGCCTCATGGCTCCAGTGCAGGGAAGGAAGGGGGCTAGGATCTCCTGCAGATATTTACGTCTGCTCTTCAACATTACCCCCTCTGGTCGAGTCCTTGACCACCTCCTCAAGTTTTCCTGCTTCTTTGAATCTTCTCTTAAAGAAAAGATTCTTTGGTATCCATAGCTTCATTACCCCCCTTAGGGTGCCCACATTTGTAATGTGTTCGTCCACACTCCAGGTCATGTAATTATATTCTCCACTTGGGGTACAGAAGACCCAACATCCCACGTAATTCTTAGGATCTCTTGGATACAGGAACTTTGTTCACTCAGGTGCCACTATACTTGCTTTTATGCAGTCTATAATGGTACTGTCAGTTTGCGCGTTTTCTTCTGTTTCACCCTTTACATCAATCATGCTCTTCATTCTGTCATGATTCCTGCCCCTCATGTCCCCAGCCCTCCAAGATGTCAGGCTGGAGTCAGGCCACAATCACCTACATGGCCCTCAAGGGCCTCTCCAGCCCTCCAAAGACCCGCTTGGAGTCAGACTTGGCGCTTGTGGCACCAGACAAACTCACTTCCATAGTATAACATTGGGGATTGGACTTGTAGTACAGTGATTGGGACAAGATGGATGCCCCCACATATTTCGGTTCCCAGAACTGCATGTGCGGTCTAGTCTTTTGCGTGTGGTTCAGCCCAGAGACACCTGGGACACCCAGAGACTATTTAGGCCGAGAAACATGCTGAGAAACATGCTTTGCGTTTTCTGCACCTGCAGCGTGACACTCACCGTGTTCGGATCGGTCTCCAGTAGGCCTGCATCTTTCTTCTGCGCTCAGCTCCTGCAAGAACAAGAACACCGTTAGGAACAGCCTTACCTTGCGGCGCTTCTGCCCATCATTCATTGCTCCTTCTGTTCTGCGGGCATCTTCGGTGGTGTCATTCCCATCCCGGCCCGCTGCTTCCTAAGGAAAAGGGAAAAGAACAGAAAAAAGGCATTAGTAAGCATTCTGCAAATCTTCGCTTATTTTTAAATACTGTACGAGCTTCAAACGCTTACCTGAATCCGAGCCGCTCTGGGGGAACTCTGTCTCCGGAACTTCTCATCCATCTGCTAGAGGGAAAACCAGGTAAGCGTGGACACATCTAGAGGCGCTGCATACCGCGCGTACCCACCGCATTTGTTCTTCATAACCGGCATCCACGCTGAAAACGTGGTGGCACCTAAAAGACACAGAAAAAGAACTCAGCTCAATGCAAATACAAAAGAGGTGCATCGCGCATCGAGGTGTCACTCACCTTCAGCGCTACTCATCTCAGGAGCACGCCGCCATCCCCGGACGCCGGCCATCATCTAAGGAAGGAAAAGAACGAAGTTAGAGAACTGTTCAAAAGACTCATTATACTTACCTGTCAGACTCTTCCCAGTGAAGTAACTAGGCAGCAACGAGCCCGCATCAGTCAACGCGCCCCTGCGCTGAAAGCAGGACGGAGAGCACACTATCCAAGAAAACAAGGAAGGGTTGGACCCCGGGGAAGAAGGGATTCAAGCACACAGAGACAATAGGGAGTTAAACTCTACCAATCCTGTGTTTCAGGCCCAGTCTCCAGTCGAATAGCCTCCAGGTAAGGGTTCGAGGTCGTAAGAGGTCAGAACAGGCTGAGTGACGTCCCCGTGGATACCAGGTGAGCGTTACAGAACGCAAAACCTACATCAAGTTCCACCTGGGCGTCTGTCTTGATATGGGCCAAATCGTCCTCGGGACCAGCCCTCGGGAGCAATAATTACCCAATTCAGCCCAAAATACAGGTTCTATTTGTGCTGAGCAGTGATCTCATGCTAGTGACAAATGACACCTTCAATAAGTTTTAGTATTTATTCTAAACAGTGAATTTCATATACATTTGGGATTCAAGTTAGAGAAGATTACAAAGCACAAAACTTAGAGAAATGCAAACTATATAGAGAGAAACATAGAGAAACACAGTCTTACGCCCCTTCAATCAGCACTGGGAGACCCTGGCCCTCATAAGCTAGCTGTAACAAGCCCCGCTCAGAGGACAGCGCTGCTGGGTGCCGTCAGAGCTCCAAATTCCGGGCACTTGATCTTGCTCGAACCAAGTCCACAGGACGATCTCCCACCCGAGTCATGTGAGCATGCATATTTTATAATCTCGTGCTGCCCATCCATGACGCACAGTTCCAGAACTTTCCCTGTGCAAAATATAGGCTGGCTCATGGAAAAAACCCAGCTCTGTCTCCTTCTTCTGAGCCCCTCCCTGGAGCCCATCTGCACGGAAGCTCAGGAATGTCTTATCAGTGCCTTCCCAGAGAAAAGGAAGATTAGCTTGGGGCCATGCAGGGCTACCGTTAGTGAGGCAGAGCAAGCTCTAAAAGACATGCACTCATAGCTTAGTGTTCATAGCGCTTAAGACTGGCTATCTAAGCGCTATATAGGTGCCATAATGTTCCAAACACTCCAAAAATGTCTATTAGCTACAGAGCTAGGGCCCTCTCCCTGCCTGTCTATCAACAATGCATAATGTGACCTATCACTCATACTAGGCCTGCATATTCCTTGTAGCTCACTACTGCATAATGGAAGTGCTACAACAGACTACTGTCAGCATTTTTGGCGCATACTTTGAATACACTATTGGCTTTCAGCGGCTAATGCTGTCATCTAAAGCCCTGATTGGCAAGGTTGCAATTGTGTGTATCACTACATTCCACCCCTATTCAAAGTGTGTGCGACAATGCTGACTAATACACATCAATATAGTATTTAGTGCAGTGATAAAGACCTTGGGGCTTTGCAAGAGGTTTAAGCAAACTATCTTCTAGCGGTTAGTCAGCGTGGCATGCAAGGTAAAACACTACCTAAACAAAAATGTACACAAAGTGAACAGTGACATATACCCTTGCCAAAACCTGGCCTACACAAAAATACCTACACAAAGTGAACATGGGCATTTACTCTAGCCAAAACCTGGCCTACACAACAATACCTAAATAATTTATTGTATAACTGATTGTCAGTTAAAAAGCAGCATGCATTTAGAATGTCAAGGCAATCCAGTGTAGTCTAATCTACAATGCACTATTGCATTTATGTATGGTTACCAACTCTAAACCTGGCAGCCTTTCACTCTAAGGGCCTACCCTCCCCCTGATCCCAGGGCATTCAGACGTGACTATGGGCTGTGTGATTAGACACTTCCCCCATGTATGTGGAACCCAACCAGAAACCATCTAATTTCGTGAACAAGGTGAACCCATGGGCACCAGGTTATCTAAATAAAAACAATTCTACTAATTTACATCAAGCATGGCATGTGTTATTCATGCAATCAAAAGCAAGCAATTTAATCCATATGTATGCTGGTAACTGTAGCTCTGCGTGCCAGTGTGTGGAGGATGGTCGCCCCCACTCAATAAAAAGCCAACACCTGCTGATTAAACAATGTTTGCCATACAATGCATCATGTGTATTTAGCAGTCTTGTTGACCTGCCCTATGGCAGAAAAAATGTCTTCATACCTAAAATTCTGCCATCTTCAGTGGTTGCCAATACTTGTAGCAGTGTTGGGCGTATCAATGGGCCCCACTAGGCCAAAAGTTCTATAGCAGAGCTGGCACCAGAACCCATAGTGGCTAGCTTATTGTGCACAGTTTCTATGTCACAAGCATATAAAGCTCCTGCAATTAATGAATCTAGCTCCCTAGCTACGCGCACTCTAGTGATGGGCCATAGAAATGGACTCCATTTGTAGCAGCTTGGTAGTACTAAGGAAACATTGCCTCATGATAAATCTATGTCTAAGTGTATCACTGTAATAATAGAGGAGTGCATTACCAGCCTACAATTTAAATGTTGCCTTACTACTGGAAAATCTAACATGTTCACAGTGTCTACCTATTGTGACTTGGAGAATACCCTTCTTCAAATGGGATATCTACCATATACAATATTAGTTTTAGCTACAAACACCATATTAGCATCCGGCAGTGGCTGTTTCATCACACCATTGTGTGAAATGCATATAGTCAAGTTATAGTCCATAAAATCTTGGCGAGAACACTCGCTGCAGTTCTTGGTCAGAAAAACATCACATTAAACAAATTAAACAAATCGTTGTATCCATTCGCTGAAACATTTGGGCCTATGACTTCATAGACACCAGTCATATGAGTCAGTGACAAAAGATGTCTGACAATGTGCCAGGCCAGTACGCTAGCAATTCCATGTGGATACTCATTTGTAGCGCTTTTCCAAAGAATTATTCCAAATGTCTACAATCAAAAAGGTGACTCTTTGCATTAGTGTGCTGGAGACAGCTGTCCCCACAAAAACATGAAACTGGTTGGTTTAACAAAAAACCGTGTCACACACTATGTGTCATAAAATCAAACATCAAGTCAGTCATGGTTTCATTTACCTGCCTTAAGCTGGCTGTAAAAGTATCCAGTGTTTCAAAGATTACCATTTCAAATTGGAGCTCACACACTTTGCAGCATTACTTCAAATTAAGAATCTTAACCTACGCACAGGTGACTTTGATGTGCGCACTCATCTTATCTCAAAATAAATTACACTCCTGCTTGCATAATCCTGCTGCCCCAACAATTCATAAATCATTTTCCTGCCTACGTGCAACGTAGAAGTTTTTTTTTTCAAAAAAGCAAAGCATCTCTGGTTAAAGCAATTCAGTTGGAATAGCAAAACCATTTCGTTTTTTCAGATTCATCTCAAAAAGTGCATTTAAAAACCATTTTTCAATGTGTTAGCATTCAAGTGCTGTGTCTCACAGCTGTTTGTGGTGCATGATGTTACAGTCCACAACTCATTGTCCACAGTCCTTTAAACAAGAAAGGCAAGACATGTCAATTAAGTTATTTCCAGCAACTGAATCATTTGAATGTGTAGCATCAAATATTTGATAACTAGCCAGGTCTGCACCGTGCCAGTTCAGCAAAAGTTATTACTCTGTTGGACACCTTTCGCAGGTTGCAGAACAAATGTCCTCATACGTCATGCATGTTAGCAGCATTGAGTGCGGGCAGGACACGTTCAATGTTCGCATATTTCATCACGCAGTGACTCGCTTTCTCTGAGAATGCGTCTGCTTGACTGATCAGTGTCACCCGCAAATTGAACACATCTACTTCAATAATGGCACGCAACTGTCTTGCTTTTTTGCCTAGGCAAAATACAAACAGAAATGTTAGGATGCCATCAAAAGTACAATGTCGTTATTCTTCACATTAGGATGTCGTCAAAACTTCAATATCAGCGTTATCCACCCCTTCCCATAACACCACCCCCATCTTCAGAAGTCTCATCAGGTAACTACACACTTTATCATTGCTACTGCAATTATCTGTCACCCTTCTGTATGTTATTGGGGGCTTATTTACACTCAACCATACGGGGTGTAACTGCCTAATCACAAACTCATTTGTGCAAGGCGATCATAGTTGGTCAATGGTACCTCAGACTGATCTGTGCTTTACAAAAGCCATATAATAAGTACCCAGGTCGCACAATGCCTTTCTTTTTCACCAGAGCGATCACGAATGCCAGGCTCCAACTTGCTTCCAGTGTCTCATGATCTTGATTTAGTTTGCCCTGCTTGCATCACTCCATATTTCAAAGGTAAAGTCTTTCAGTCCCATACCGCCTGCAGTTGTACAAGCAGCTTTGTTTATTTTTCTCCATACAGCTAGTGTCTTTCAAGCCTCTGGTTTTTCACTTATCATTTTCTCAAAGGGTGTTTGCTGATTTCTTGGCCCACCCCTTTGAGAGCGATAGTCAGTTTCTTTTGTTGCTTCAACAAATCATTCATTCTTGCACTAAGCCGTGAGGCTTCTGGATCATGGCTAATGTGCAGTGTTCATGTTGTACTCCAAAGCCCCGCTCTGCATGTTGTCTCTTGCAAAACGGCTAAGCGCATTTGTCAGTTTTGCTTCCATCTGGAATGCCATAATGTCTTTGTCAGTTACTCCAGCCCTGGCAATGTAGCTTGCATTTTTAAACAGCTGTGTATTTTCACTTCTCAAAGCGCCTAGAGGTTTCTTCTCCAGTGCGCAGCGCTTTACTTCAGTTCACATCACATGGAGCACTGGAATGCAGCTTGCACAGCAATGTCGCTTCACTTCACATCACATCACATGGTGCATGGGGATGCAGCTTGCACGGAAATGTCTCTTGAAATGGGCAGCTGTCTTTTCTTAGCCCATTCACAGATGCACAGGTTCCCCAAATGTTCAGATGTGATGTGCCCATCTGCCATCCTGCATGCAGCGTTTGTTTTCCTTCCAGTGTTGATACTGGGCAAATTCTTTACTTCTGATCAGCATTTCTGTCTTTGCACCCCCTCTCCTCAGTTTTTTTCTCACACTGACGGTGTCTCTCACAGGGGATGGAATGCAGGAATGTCAATGTTTATCTTTCGCGCAGCAAGCTTATCTCTTTGCTCTATAACTCTTAAACTGTGGCGGCTTCAATGGAAGGCACTTGTTTCAGACAGTTCATCCAGATTAACTCTTTCTTGCACTGTTCCAGCAACTCAGAAAAGCTCCCATATCTGAAGCACCATTTCACTAAACAGGAGCGCAGTATTCTGCTTTTTGTCTGCCTTCCTCCAACAGTTTTTTTTTTCTTCGCGCACCTCGCCCAAGACAGTGCAAGTTATCTTCAAGGCACAAGCTCTGCACACACAGCAAGACTCTTATTTTCAAAAGAGGCACTTTCTCTTGTCATCAGATTCTACTCCATGTAATTTTGCAAAATGTCAAAGCGTCTTTTAGCCTGGTTTGAACTGATTAATGTCCCATTTAAAAGCATACGTTTTTTTTTTCTCTTCTTCCTCGTAACCTTGTAGTTTGGCTTCACGAGCTCACTCCAATGCAATGTGCGATTTTTCAAAAGAACCCGCAACCCACTAAATCTTTGTGCTGTCTTATCACACACAGATTTTTCATTCTGTTGTACCATTGCCAGAATATAACCACTTATTTCAGTGCATTTAAAAAAAAAAATGCCATGTTTAGTGCAGCTCCCTACACGTTTTTTGTTCTGTTGTCTGCAAGAGCAACCCACACTCTATATTGCTTGTGGGCTGTTAAATGTGTCAACAACATTTTTCACCATGTACCACAGTTAACAGGTCACTATTTCCAAACATGCATCACTTATAAGGCAACAGTACAAATCCATGGCATGGCGTGGGAACAGTCAAAAATACTCCAGGGGCAATTTAGAGGCAATTTAGAAAAATATAAATTGTTTTTTCCCCCCAAACCATTGCAAACTGATTCTGCAATTTCAAATCAATACACAAAAATCGAAAATCCAAATAACATTCACTCACTTTCTTTTTTAAGTGAGTCTCTCACCCATTATAAGCATGGCACAGCTTAAAATGCAATATAACCATTTTAGTGTGTTTCCTTTAAACAGAATTCGCCACCAGCACATGGAATTTACAGTTGCCAAAAGAAAAACAAACCCTTTAGGCTCTCAGCACAGATGTTACTCTTTCTCCTAAGCACGGCTCATTCCCCACGTTATCTTCAGGAATGTCAACACTTCAAAAGCATACATTAAAAAAGCGAACCTTCGCCTCCGTACATTACAGCCCCCCACTCGCTAGCACACTGGGGCTGAGTCAATGGTTAGATTACTATTCACAATTTGCATGTCAAATCCTTGCAACTATTTTTCCCTGCCCTCATGACAGAATAGAGATGAGAACTCCGTCTCACTTTGCATTTCAAATTGCAACTTTAACCTGGGGAAACCGCATGATAAAATTCTTTCCTAATTGAACATACATCTTTCTTGACCATTCATCAGAGCGCTTTAAACAAAGCCATTTTCAGCTTGTTTATCGCCTTGTACTCCCTGGCTCCATTCCCAAGCAATAAGTCAGTCACGACTGATTTACTGAAGGGAGTCTTAACCACACAAGCTATCGGCCACGGCAAGCCGACACAACGCTGCTGTCTTTTGAAGTCTCAGAGCTGCAGTGAGACCCCCAAGGAAATGCGACAGCCTGCTCCTCACTCTGCACTGTGTTCTCTCACACAATTTGTCATTTCACAGCAAGGCACTGCTCTGCACAAATCCCCAAGCTGCCACCAAATGTCTTGATATGGGCCAAATCGTCCTCGGGACCAGCCCTCGGGAGCAATAATTACCCAATTCAGCCCAAAATACAGGTTCTATTTGTGCTGAGCAGTGATCTCATGCTAGTGACAAATGACACCTTCAATAAGTTTTAGTATTTATTCTAAACAGTGAATTTCATATACATTTGGGATTCAAGTTAGAGAAGATTACAAAGCACAAAACTTAGAGAAATGCAAAATATAGAGAGAGAAACATAGAGAAACACAGTCTTACGCCCCTTCAATCAGCATTGGGAGACCCTGGGCCTCATAAGCTAGCTGTAACAAGCCCCGCTCAGAGGACAGCGCTGCTGGGTGCCGTCAGAGCTCCAAATTCCGGGCACTTGATCTTGCTCGAAATCAAGTCCACAGGACGATCTCCCACCCGAGTCATGTGAGCATGCATATTTTATAATCTCGTGCTGCCCATCCATGACGCACAGTTCCAGAACTTTCCCTGTGCAAAATATAGGCTGGCTCATGGAAAAAACCCAGCTCTGTCTCCTTCTTCTGAGCCCCTCCCTGGAGCCCATCTGCGCGGAAGCTCAGGAATGTCTTATCAGTGCCTTCCCAGAGAAAAGGAAGATTAGCTTGGGGCCATGCAGGGCTACCGTTAGTGAGGCAGAGCAAGCTCTAAAAGACATGCACTCATAGCTTAGTGTTCATAGCGCTTAAGACTGGCTATCTAAGCGCTATATAGGTGCCATAATGTTCCAAACACTCCAAAAATGTCTATTAGCTACAGAGCTAGGGCCCTCTCCCTGCCTGTCTATCAACAATGCATAATGTGACCTATCACTCATACTAGGCCTGCATATTCCTTGTAGCTCACTACTGCATAATGGAAGTGCTACAACAGACTACTGTCAGCATTTTTGGCGCATACTTTGAATACACTATTGGCTTTCAGCGGCTAATGCTGTCATCTAAAGCCCTGATTGGCAAGGTTGCAATTGTGTGTATCATTACAGCGTCATGGAAATGTCAGAAACCGACCAGTTAGCCCACATGTTGGGGCAGCTACGTTCTGAAGTACATGCAGCCAGGAAGGAGACCAACACCCTGGGGAGAGAGCTGATAGTAGCCAAAGAACGCACTGATGATTTAAGCCAGCAACTTCTCTAGTCACAAGCAGGGCATGCACCATAGCCGGGAAGCGTGCCCTCGATGCCAGCGCCATCAGCCAATCCCTTTCAGATAACCCTTCCTGGGGCATTTCCCTTGGCCCCGCCCGAACGATTTACGGGGGATCCCAAGAGGTTTGCAACGTTCATGAACCAGATCCGCCTGCACTTCCTTTGTAGTCCAGTGGCCTTTCCGAATGACCAATCACAGGTCGCTTTTGTGCTATCCTACCTGAGTGGTAGCGCCGTGGACTGGTCTGTACCCTTTGTGGCCCAAGACGATCCTTTGCTGCATGACTTCAGGGGCTTTCAGCAAGAGATGGAAAAGCTGTTCGCCCGTCGTACTCATGGGCAGGCATTAGACAACGAACTTCTGTTCCTACGCCAAGGGAATTAAGACCTATTAACATACATAACCACGTTCAATAGACTCGCAGTTGAAGCAGAATGGCCAGTGGAGAAGAGAACCACGTTATTTCATCAGGGGTTGCGGGGGGAGCTCAAGGATGTTCTCGCACAAGTAGTGAACCCCCCAAAAGACTGCTCAGAATTCATTGACCTTGTTGTTCAACTGGATCATAGGTTGCAGGACCGAAGAGCAGATCGAACCAGACTGGACCCTCGCCCTATGTATGTGCGTTCAAAGGACAATACTGCCCAAACAACGGAAGGGTCAGGAGAACCAATGCAAATCGGGGGGGTCAGATCCCCCTTGACTAAAGCGTAAAAGGATAAAAGGAGACAGCAGCAGTTATGTCTGTACTGTGGAAGGTCAGGTCATTTCCTTAAAGAGTGCCCTGTGAAGCCACCGAGGAGGACGGTAGGGGCCACGGACAAGGAAGATACCATCAAGGAATTGGAACACTCCCCAGCCCGGCAAGTGTAGGGGTCCACTTGTCGAGCGAAGAAAGTGAACTACAGACCTCCCATTTTGCACTGTGGTCTTGATCAATCACCAAAAACCATATCGGATGCACGCAGTAAGAGCGTACATAGACAGTGGAGCCATTGGGAATTACATCGACCAGGATCTTGTGGCAAAGATGGGGCTTCCGTTACGCCCCAAATCAACCACCAACACTGTTACCACTGTCGACGGCACGGAAATAGCTTCTGGTCCAGTATCCCATTGCACTGCAGCTTTAACCCTTCTGTGCCAGGATGGACACCAAGAATCTATCATTTTCGACCTCATTAAGGCACCACAGTTACCGTTGATTTTGGGAATGCCATAGTGGTAGCTCACAATCTTCGAATTGATTGGCGAGCAAAAGAATTGACTTTCCCGAGACTTGCGCCTACACATGTTATCGACAAGAGAAACAACCAATAGACACCAGAACCTCCACGCTTGCGACTGTGGCAATCGGCACCCTACCAAGTAAATACCAGGACTTTCAAGATGTCTTTCAGAAAGAACAGGCTAATACCCTGCCACCGCATAGACCATACGATTGCCAAATCGACCTGATACCCGGCGCACAAATCCCTTGTGGGCGAATTTACGCATTCACGGAACCAGAAAACCAGCACCTGAAGGCCTGTCTTGACCAATACCTGGCCAACGGGTTCATCCGTCCCTCAAAGTCTCCAGCAGCCAGTCCTCTATTCTTCGTACCGATCAAGTCAAAGATGCCCAAATCTACACAAAACTAGACCTGAGGGGGGCATATCACCTTGTTCGTGTAAAACAGGGGGACAATGGAAAACCGCTTTTTGCACCAAATACGGCTTGTACGAATATCAAGTAATGCGCTTTGGCCTTTGCAACGCACCTGCTGCATTTCAATACTTCATGAACGATGTCCTACGGGAATTGATTGATGTCTGTGCTCTAGTGTACATCGGCGATATCCTAGTATATTCTGCATCAAAGCAGGACCACGTTAAACACGTCCTATCCGTATTGGAGAAACTCCGTCAAAACCAGCTCTACGCCAAGCTTGAAAAGTGCTCATTCCACGTCTCCGAGGTGGAATTCCTGGGCTTTATTCTCAGCCCGAATGGAATCCGAATGGAAGTACACAAGGTAGATGCTATCCTGAACTGGCCATCCCCAAATTCATTCAAGGGTGTTCAAAGTATGCTGGGTTTTGCAAACTTCTACTGCCGGTTCATCCTAGGATTTTCGCAAATCGTGCATCCCATTACGTCATTACTAAGGAAAAGCAACTAAAAGTTCCAGTGGACAACCGAAGCCGAGGAGGCTTTCCAGGAACTCAAAGCAAGATTCACATCTGCCCCAATCTTACGCCACCCTCGCCCTGATCTCCCATACCTGGTGGAAACGGATGCCTCAAGCATGGCTATGGGAGCCATCCTCTCACAAAAGGACCCCGAAACGGGACAGTTACACCCTGTTGCCTTCTAGTCGCGTGAATTCACACCCCCTGAACTCAATTACGCTATCACAGACAAGGAACTCAGCCTTTGAGGCATGGCTGCACTACCTCTTGGGCGCCAGACACACAATCACCGTAACAACTGACCACCGGAACCTCCAGTATCTAAAAACGGCAAAGGCCCAATCCTCACGACAACTACATTGGGCTCTTTTTTTTGCTGAATATCACTACGTGATTACATTTCGACCAGGGGTGAAAAACGGAAAGGCCGATGCCCTTTCCCGTATGGGGGTGGAAGCAAGGGTATCAGACCCCTGACCCAATAGCAATCATCCCGAGTGACAAGCTCCTAGGAATCACAGCAACCATAACTCAGAAAGAATTACATGAAGAAATCCAAAACCTGATGAGTACGGAGCAATTACAAGTGTGGAGTGCACAAGGAGAACATTACATGATAAAAGATCACTTGCCATACTTCAGGAATCGTTTATTCTTACCAAACCAAGAACTACGAGAACAAGTCATGTCCGGTTATCATGATTCCTTGATCGAGGGCCACGCCGGAATCGCTAAAACCCTAGCCAAGGTAAAACGAAATTATTGGTGGCCCACGTGGCGTAAAGACATTATCCAATTCATCCTATCTTGTGGAGTGTGTGCTCAAAACAAGTCATCTAAGCAGAAACCGGCTGGGCTATTACAACCATTGGAAATACCACCAGCACCCTGGCACACACTGTCCCTCGATTTTATTACTGATTTACCACCCAGTCAAGGGTTTAACACTATTCTTGTGGTCGTGGACCTATTTTCAAAAATGGCACATTTCATTCCTCTTAATGGGCTCCCAAATGCTTCGTACTGCTCTATGGGTTTCCTTTAGTTTTAGTCTCAGACCGAGGTACTCAATTCGTATCTAACTCCTGGAGAAAATGCTGCTCTATGGCCCAGATCGACATCCGGCTATCCACCAGTCACCATTCCCAAACGGATGGTCAAACTGAGAGGACAAATCAGACACTCGAGTAGTATCTGCGTTGCATGTTACACCAAGCTGAAGGAAGCTGGTTCGACCTATTATGGATAGCTGAATATGCTTATAATAATTCCCTACACACCAGCACTGGACACCCTTTTATACCATGTATGGCAAGCACCCACGTACTTCTAAGTTGAACGTTCCTAAAACCCTGGAAATGCCAGCAGTCAAAACCTTGCACACAACCATTTCTCAAACCTTTAAAAGGGCAGCTGAACACCTACTTCAAGCTAAGAATCGCCAAAAGAGGTTTGCTGATCAACACCGAGCAAGGGCCCCAAACTACCAAGTGGGAGACAAAGTCTGGCTGGCGTCTAAACACGTGTCCATTAAAGGAGCCCGAACTTTCCGTCCAAGATACCTGGGTCCATTCACCATCACCTATGTGATAAATCCTGTGGCGGTCAGACTAGCTTTGCCATCAAACATGCAGATTCATCCTGTGTTCCACGTGTCTCTCCTTAAACCTGTTCAAACTGGGACCCGGGTAGCAACACCACCGCAGCCAGTAGTAGTCGCCGGGGAGCCTGAATTCAAAGTCAAGGACATCCGAGATTCAAAGTACGTCAGATCCAAATGATACTACTTAGTAGACTGGAAGGGCATGGTCCACAAAACAGGACATGGGAGCCTTGTGATTACATCCATGCACCTCGCTTGCTTACACGATTTCATCAAAACCATCCAACCTAACCAGGACCAGACAGAAGAGCCACCCTGAGAGGGGCATCGGGGGGGAGTGCTGTCATGATTCCTGCCCCTCATGTCCCCAGCCCTCCAATATGTCAGGCTGGAGCCAGGCCATGATCACCTCCATGGCCCTCAAGGGCCTCTCCATCCCTCCAAAGACTCACTTGGAGTCAGACTTGGCGCTTGTGGCACCAGACTCACTCACTCCCGTAGGATAACATTGGGGATTGGACTTGTAGTGCATTGATGGGGACAAGATGGATGCCCCCACATATTTCGGTTCCCAGAACTGCATCTGCGGTCTAGTCTTTTGGGTGTGGTTCAGCCCAGAGACACCTGGATACCCAGAGACTATTTAAGCCACACCCAGGCTGAGAAACATGCTTTGCGTTTTCTGCACCTGCAGCGTGACACTCCGCATGTTCGGATCGGTCTCCAGTAGGCCTGCATCTTTCTTCTGCGCTCAGCTCCTGCAAGAACAAGAACACTGTTAGGAACAGCCTTACCTTGCGGCGCTTCTGCCCATCATTGACCGCTCCTTCTGTTCTGCGGGCATCTTTGGCGGTGTCATTCCCATCCCGGCATGCCGCTTCCTAAGGAAAAGGGAAAAGAACAGAAAAAAGGCATTAGTAAGCATTCTGCAAATCTTCGCTTATTTTTAAATACTGTACGAGCTTCAAACGCTTACCTGAATCCCATCCACTCTGGGGTAACTCTGTCTCCGGAACTTCTCATCCATTTGCAAGAGGGAAAACACACTCCAGGTTAGCGTGGAAACATCTAGAGACGCCGCATACCGCGCTTACCCACCACATTTTTTCTTCCTAACCGGCATCCACACTGAAAACGTCGCGACACAGAAAAAGAACTCAGTTCAATGCAAATACGAAAGGGGTGCATCGCGCATCGCGCTCTCACTCACCTTCAGCACTACTCATCTCAGCAGCACGCCGCCATCCCCGGATGCCGGCCATCATCTAAGGAAGGAAAGGAACGAAGTTAGAGAACTATTCAAACGACTCATTATACTTACCTGTCGTACTCTTGCCAGTGAAGTAACTAGGCAGCAACAAGCATGCATCAATCAACGCGCCCCCTGCTCTGAAAGCAGGATGGAGAGCCCACTATCCAAGAAAACAAGGTGAGCTGTGGATCAAAGGGAAGGGTTGGACCCCAGGGAAGAAGCGGTTCAAGCACACAGAGACAATAGGGAGTTACACTCTACCAATCCTGTGTTTCAGGCCCATTGTCCAGTTGAATAGCCTCCAGGGAAGGGTTTGAGGTCGTAAGAGGTCAGAACAGGCTGAGTGACGACCCCGTGGATACCAGGTGAGCGTTACACATTCCAATGCCTTTTTTGCTGTATTCTGGCATTGTCCATTTATTATCCTTATAACGCAGAACCCGAATAATTACCAATATTGCTCCAAGGAACGTGAATATACTCGCCATCCAGTTGGGAGTCCATGAAAACAGGTATAAGAACCAAGCATCATTTCCAATACCATCTGTCTCCTCCTCCATTTTCCTGTGCAATTCTATCAACATGGTTATGGCATCCGTCAGAGTCCCGTTCTCACTGTCATGAGATGGTATGAATGTACAGCAAGAAGGGCCGACCGTGTCGCAAACACCTCTTTCCATTTCTGTAATCATGTCAAGGACATACCTGTTCTGGAGAGTCATCAACCTTATGGCCCCCAATTCTTCCTTTATGGCCTTAAATCTGTTTATAGTGGCATTGATTGTCTGTAACAGCTCCCACCTGGTAATTTGCAGCTATTTGGCAATCAATACTATTGGGAGTACAGGCATAAATATGGATGTCATTATCATAGTAGTCTTGGTGAACAACTTGTGTTCATCAGGAATGTCTTCATAAGCCTTTATTGATTTCAATGAGTAAAAATTCTCTCTTTTCATCTGCCGGCGTGCAAGTGACCTTCTTTTTCTCAAGTGTTCATCCACTTTTGGAAATCCCTCGATATTCAGGTCACTCTGGGAAATCACCAAGGCTGGAACATGGATGAGTACAACAGAACGCACTCCTCCCCAGTTCCTGGGCAACTTCATATATGCTCTGGATCCACAGGCCCAATATGGATCCATTATGAAAGCAGTCCCTCTCTTTATTCCTCTGATATCAATTATGTTCTTGCACCCTTTATTTTCCCCAGCTTGGACTTTACCATTCCTTCGAAAGCACATGGTCGCATTAATCAATGGGATTACAGCCATTGGTCCTGATTCGTCATCCACCCATGTCAGCAGTTTAGAGTTCTTGCCCATGACCTTAGGCACTCATCGTTCACTTTCAGCACCTTGTTGACTTTTTCCTTCCTTAGTAGATAAGCTGCACAGGACATTATCCCATCTTCCCATCCTTTGGTCGTAATCACTCATCCATAGATCAACAGCTGTGAGCGTTCCCAGCATTCAGTCATTCCAGCATTCCAGTCTTCTCAAATTTGTCAGAGCAATTCATCCTCTTCATTTCTTCAGCTATTAGGTTGTCTTGTCCCATTGTACAACGGCATCAATAAAAACACATTTTTCAAATCGATCACTGTGAAGAACTTAGTTTCAACTGGAATGCTAGACAATATTGTCGCAGGATTCTGAAATAATGGAAACTCTGCTTTTACAATCTGATTAAGAAGGCACAAGTCCTGAATAAATCTCCACGACCCCCCTTTAGATTTTTTAAATGGATAAACTGCAGTATTGCACGGGGACTCCGATGGCACTAGGATTCCCTTATTCATCATCGCTGAAATACTCTAAAATAAGCCTTCATCAGCTTCTCGAGACATGGGGTACTGTTTTGCTCGGGGAAAAATTGCTCCTGGCTTAAGTTTTATTGTAACCTCCCCAATTCCCTTCAATAGGTCTATGTCATATGGGCCTGTAGTCCTAAGGACACTTGGCACCTTTTCTATGTCTTCTTGAAAGAACTCTGGTCTTTGCCGCATCAGTGCCATTCGCTGTGGGACTTCCCTTTTCGCGATCTTTATCCAGTATGTAATGCTTATAAAAACCACTACCTCATTATCTATATGTTCATCTTTGACCATATCTTCATCTGTTCTGTCAGTTAATCTGTATCCCACTTCAAGAGCTATCACTGTTCTCCATGATCTGCCTTCATCATCTACTCCTTCAAGCATTGCTGTTTCCCTTCATACTATAGCTGCTTCCAGTTCTATAGGAATAGTCTGCCCTTATTCCTTATCCATAGGTACTTGTGGTCTAAATAAAAATTCATCAGGTATTCTCACAATTTCCCCTACTAATCCAGGTAACCATGTTAATGAAATGCTCACCCCATACATGAAGTCTTCTGGATCTACCGGAGCTCCTCGTAGAACCACTTGTCCTGTAAATGCGAGAATAAACTCTCCTACATTTAAATAGTGTATTCCTGGAGTGGAGCACACTATTCCTTGATCAGTGAATGAAATCGTCATGTTAAGTTTTGTCATCAAATCTCTTCCCAGAATGTTAACTGGCATTTGTCGCGAATATAACAAGGTGACAGACATGTCACAGTTCCCTATAGAAACAAATAATTTGTCAGTAAAAGGAACTAGATTCATAGCTCCATAGAACCCTTGAGCATTCATGGCAATACCTGACATTTGGTATTTTTCCTCCCTTATACAAGAGCGAGTCGCTCCAGTGTCTACAAGAAAAGAAAAAGATTTGCCTCCTATTGTCACCTTGACACTTGGTTCCTTTTGGGTGTCTGGTGATACTAATAGTACTGAACACATCAAGTCACCCGGTGAGTTGTCCTACTGAGGGTACAAATGCATCCATGTCCCCATAAAAGGGTTCCCTCTTACCACAGTGATAGCCCCTATCCAAGGGTGAGTATTTGTCCTGTTTTCGCATTCTGTTGTGTCTGCAGAGTTGCTTGTTGCGATTGCCCTTGTGGTGGGTGCATATGTACTGACCCCTTCTGATGTGCACGCTGTGCTTGCTGCACCTGTGTCTGATAGGATGTGTGATCCTGAGAATAGCCCTCTTGTGTTTGTGTACTGTACGGCGGTGGATGACCTGTCCCCCTTCTTGAACTTTGTCCATTCTGTTGCATCCTTCCTCGGCTTCCTCGGCTCCCTCCCCTGCCAGTTGCACCCCTGCCCTGCCTCCCTGGCATCCCCCACACTTGGGGACTGTTTTCTGTAGCCCTACAACCCCCTACCAGCACTTGACACCCAATGTCTGCACGTACCCTTGCACTTGCCATGAGCTGGCCGCACGTTTACCTTTGCATATTCATCTATTTATTTTCACTGTTGTTCCCATGTACTGCACTGCCCCTTCCCCCTCTCCCCTGCAATTCTTCCCCTTCCTTCTTCCCCTGCACTTGCGCGATCTCAACATCACCTGGCCTAGTAAGATCGTTGTCTCTGTCTTCCCTCTGTTCCACTCCCTTGCCTTGTCGCGCCTTGAAACACTTGTGTATAGGCGGGTTATAAATGCCATATCATATCATATATCATATATCATACATACACACACAATATGCCCTGTTATCCCACAGTTCCAACACACTGGGGGTGGCCCACTGGCAAACCCACCATTATATCAGCATTGAGCATCTGACTTCCACCCTGGGCATTTTGAAATCCACTGTGCTTTGCATCTGAAATCAATCTCCTCTTGCTCTGAAGCCTCCGGAACCCCTTCCATGTGGCCAAAACCATACCCACTTTGATCCACTGTCTGTACATTATTCACCTGTGATGCACCCGTTATTTCTTGCATTCCTACTCCTTCTCCACTTGTCAATGCTGCCCCTTGTACAGCTAATGTTGACAGTTTCTTCTGAACTAACTTGGCTTCCTCAATCTTTCTGTTCTCATCTTTCTTTCTATTCTTCTCTTGTAATAATCGGCAATGATGCACTATAGTCAATTGTATCCGAGCCCATGGCTTCGCTTCCATTCCTACTTGTTTTTTCATTTGTCTCTGCACTTGTTCTGGCAATCCCTGACACAAAATATGATAGAATAGTGCCACTGTTTTTCCCAAAGCTCACGCGTCTCAAGCTGCCTTTTCTCTTGAATATCCTGGATATAAGCAACAGGGTCTTCATCTTATTTCATTTTACGTGTCATAATTGCCCCCATATCTGATGTATCAGGATACTGGACCCTGAGAGCCCTCTAAACATCTGCCCTACAATTATTAAATGGCGCTCCGTCATGTGCTGTGTTTTGTGCTGTCACACCCGCATATCCGGCACGTCTCATAATGTCAGTTCTTTCTCCAAGAATAGCTGCCAACAGACCTTTTATGTCCCTTATGGCCAATGCATTTCCCCCTGTCATTTTTTCTTATTCTTATATCTACTTCCCATCCCCAAAGTCGAACTAGGTAACTTGCATTTTAATTTATCCTTATTCATCTGAGGCCATGGAATATATTGCAGTCTTTCTCCCACCTTCTGTAGCAAGGGGAACTGTGAGAACCCCATCCCATAATTGGACCTCATTATTTGTTTACCCAATGCAGGGGTAATCGTCCCTATTCGTCTTCGTGCTGGTAATGACCTTAACCTATTCACATAAGGTGGAGATTCTCCTCTCTCACTACACAATCATCTTTGGGGAAGTTCAGGATATGGTGTAGGATCTGTTTTTATTTTCCTTAGGATGTTCCAGATCCGACCATCTTACCTCCTTGTCCAGGTTTTGATTTCCAAAGGGGGCGCATGAACCCTCGCCTACTATCTCATGACCTGGCTCCCTTTCTTCATCTAACATTGCTCTACCCCAACTGGTCTGACTATCATTCTCCTCTTCCCTATCTAAATGTAATCTACTCAGAGACAATGCTCTTCATTCATCACCAAACATGTTTTCCTCCTCATTCTCCTCATTTCTGGTATCAGGGTCATCTGCCACTCCCCTGAGTGCCATACTCGCTATTCTGCCTTATTTGCTGATATATCTTATCAATCCTCTCTCCAATACTTTCTGCATCATTTATTTCCTCTTCTTGTGCTACTTTAGATATTTCTTGAGTCATTTCTTAAATTGGGAAAACTTTGCTTACCGTTTCCCATTGCCCCTGTATTTCATCACTTGGTCTTATTCGTTCTTTAAGAACGAGACTGGTGTTAAGATCTCACCACCTTCTATTTTACTTTATTTCTTCTTCCACTTCCCTTTGCTTTCTTGCATCTCTTCTTGCCCTCTCTTCTTCTTGCTTTCGTGCTTCCCTTCTTACTTCTTGTCTTCGTTCTTCTTCTTCTCTTCTTCTCTGTAATGTTTGTTTCTTCACTCTTTGTGTTTCTCCTTCTCGCTTCCTTTCTCTCCTATCCCTTTCTTCTATTACTTTCTTCCGACTGTCATACTTTTTTTGTTCCTCTCCCTGCTTTTCGTCTTTCTCTTGTTTTTTGCAATATATCTTTTCCTGTCATTCACTGCTTTTCCTTCCTTGCTCATACTCCCTCAACCATTTGTCTTGTTCCCTATCCTTCTTTTCTTGCTCATCTTTGTCTTCCTTTCATCTAACTTCCTCAATGTTTTTCCCATCTAACTTGAGTAGCATCTGTCCTCCCATCCATTTGCTATGTAAAAGCGTTACCTCATCGGCTCTATCCTTTTCTCCTTTCCATCAATTAATTTCTCTGTCTGTGTCTGTCGATATACTCAATCTCTTGCCTTGTTCCTCTTTATGTCATATGAATTTACACACCTCTTCCTTCTTTTTGCTCTCTTCTGGACTCATCGCTACTATAAGCGGGGGGTGCATATGTCGGGTTACTATACCCCGCTGCTGCTTTTAATTCTTTTTAAGGATACAATCCTGCCGCCTCTGCATCTAAATTCTTAGTTTCAGGCAGAGTAAGAGGAGCTGAAGGCTCGATGCCCTTCCCTTTATGCTGATTAAGCATCCACTCTTCCTGCAGTTGGTTCTCTTGATACATTTCCCAAAGTTCTAATTTGTTTACCATGTATGCAGTAAGCACATATGTGGTTATATGTTGTAATACTGCTTTTGACAAGGATCCCGCTTGTGGCCATGGCATGAACATTTTATCAGCTGCACTCTTTACCCATTTTGCATTGCACTTTTTGAGCTTGGGCGCATGTCGTGGTAATGTTTTACAAAGATGCATAAGAGGAGAGTCCTCTATAATGACAAGTCACAATTAACTGTCGATACTTACGAGATTGTTACCTTGTTATATTTAACAAATCTCTACTTATCTCAAAGCTTATTGCTCAACTCTTTCAATCTCAAAAACAATAAATATGAGCAAGTGCCATCAATCGCCACTCAATCCTCTTTTGTCTCAACAACCTATCTGTCTTCTGACTGGCACCAATTTGTTTACTACACTTAAACTCAAATCAACTTCACTTCCAACTTTCACAATTTATTACTTTTCAGAACTTCATACATAAAATAACAATCACAATAATAACACAATACACCTTAACAACTTGTGTGATCACCTTCTCTGTTCCCTATAATCATTTATAGTAAGAGGTATTTCTTCTTCGCCTCCAATTATATTACCCCGTATGGAGTTTAAGACATCATCTTCCACGGTCCTGACTGTGTGTTTTCTCTCTCTTTATATTCCGACTGGAATTTGACACTTCTTTTTCTATCTCTCTTGAAGTAGAATTACCTAGGCGTTCCTTTATCCACACAAGATTTCCTGTTAGCCACTTATTTTCATAAAATATCACAATCCCGCCCCTTTATCTTGTCATTTCCCTTAGTCTACTTACATCCGTTTAGTCGACTCAAGGCCTTCGGTATCGACTCCTCTTCCAATCCGACCACTTTGCGTTCCATCCGCGGAGCGCCTGTGGAATCCGAGCAGGAATTTCTTCAAAGAGGGGCCTGCCTACCATCTCGGTTCTTCTTGCAAGTTTCTTTTTATTAGCCACTCTCCACAGGAAACTCCACTATTTCCAAGCTAATGGTGGAGGATGCCTGATCGTCGGAATATCTGAAGTCAAACTAGTTTAGATCTGAAACCAGCCACACTGCTACCACATGAGTTTATGGCCCTTGGAATGTGCGTCTATTACTGGATGGGATATATCAGAGTAATTATGAGTCCAATAACCAGACAAACTCAAGAAGATGGAAAGTTGCCGTTTTATTATCAATTATCTAAAACAGGAAGTTTACAATGAACATCAACTGACGTACACTCATTCTCAGCGATTTCCACAAAGCATACAATGATATACTTATTTATGCATCAGAATGACTCATGCTACATGGCAATATTGAAAAACCTATCAAGGGTTGGGATTGGTTAAGGGATAGATCTAGATATACAATCATATAGGAACTAAGATTGTTATTGGTGGTCCGATATCAGGTGGACAACTTATTCCTACCTCTTCATATGTGTCATTTAAGAAAAATCAGTTACACAGTGTTTCATTGGTCTCTTAAGCTATACAGTCCTTCGTTATACAGACTAATACAATTGGTTTGGCACGCTTGTGCCATGTCTGGAACATTTGGTTCAATTAGCAGCACGTAAACCAAGACTCAGGTGCAAGTAGATAGGACATGAGGCTGCTCTACCACCCAATTAACCCAGCATCTCTCATCACCCATGCTTTCTGCCATTAAATTATCTTTGTACTAGGCCTTGCAGAGTATTCTCATCCTGGGAATGCAACAGGAGTGAAGGTATTTACTATCGTATCTGGAACTCCAAGTTCAAGCCCTATTTCCATACTTTACTCATGTGACAATATACCACGATTCTGCTAATTCTTCAAGCTTTTAAATGTTTTAAATGACTTAAGACTTGGCATCTTTTGTGTTCTTTCTTGCATCTTAACGTGAGAGGATTCATCCTCCGCACACACCTTCCTCTTCAGATTAGATAGCTGACCTCGACTTCTCGGTTCTTGACTTCAGGCCAGCCAGCCTCCCAATGCAGCTCCAATAACCTGCTATTCTACTGCGACACAGACTTTCATTTTCTCTCCATGATTCTTTGTCTTATTATTCCATGATACCAATGTGCAGTTTCTGTACAATGGCGGGTCCGCCTGCATTCCACTTATTACTTATAGCTAGCCTTTTCGATGACTAAGATCTATCTTGCATTTCAGCATCTGTACATACTTCTAATTTATGCAGCACTTTTCACTGAGTAATCTTCTTCTTTTACACTTTAAGGTTCACTTGATTCTTTACTTCATCATTTCTCCTCTAGGATCCATACATCGTGTTCATTTGGTATTTCAGGGCGTCATGCACTCTTTGTTATGACGTCATCAGTCCATTTTCTTATCTAGTTCTCATATTCCTTCAGGGAGTTCCTCTCGAGGGTACATTCGATATGATCGTCTTAATGGATATCGTCTTCCGTATACTCGCTGCAATATTGGTACAATAGCTGGTGTTCGACAGAGCACAATCTCATGGCTCCAATACAGGGGAGGAAGGGTGGGTGGGATCTCCTGCGGATATGTAAATCTGCTCCTCTACACCATATAACTGACTAAACCCTAAGACCCCTGAATTCCATGGCACCAGGTGCCCTTTGACCACCAACCCCAAAGTAACAAGTCCTGAAATGTTGAAAGAGGACGGACAGGGCATTTCGGCAAAGTGGCAATTGTGTGAATTGTATTGCAAGGTGCTGGGAGGGATGAATTATAGTTCAAAACAATGGTGGAGACCTTGGAGCCGTATGGCGCGGAGTGAGTGAGTGAAATTTGTGTGTGAAGGTTAGAGGGTTCAGGAACCTCCTTTGTGTCCGTCTTAATGCCTGCCAAGTGCACAGTATGAGTGATAAAAACAAGCTGTATAGTCGAGTATAATTAATTTGTTTTCTGACCTTCGGCGTGAGAAGATGAGCCCTGCATGCCCACGCGATGTAAGACGGATGGACTGGGCTGGGACCAATAAACTGCCATCCTTTATGGATAAAGGTGGTACCTGTATAGGGTCCATTCAATCAGCCGCACAGGTTTTTACTGTATGTATTGCATCATCTATGATGATGTTTTCCTTTATAAGATTCTGCTTGTACTACTTTTACCTAGAACGTTCTTAGCAGCAGAGTTCTTTGCTGTTGCTCTCATCTGCCTGTGAGATTAAAACATGTTATCCTTACAAGATCGACTTGGGCCTTTCTTCCCTAGAGGGTTGAATTCTCTCTGGTGTGAGCGTTCAGGGGCATGCCTTCAATTGGTGACCCAGACGTGATCCCAGTGCCCCCAGTATCTGCAGAGGCTTCCATGCTACTTCTCCAGAAGTAGCCACACCCACCTTCAGCGACCGGCCCCAAAAAGACACGTGTTCCTCTCTGCTCTTTGAATCAGGGTGCCGCTCCGAGGAGAGTGCAGGCCGGCGTTGGAACTCTGTGATGGAGGAGTTCAGGTGAGCATGGACATGTGAGTAGATTCTTGTAAGAGCTAACATGTAGGAGACAGATGCATGGGGAAGTGTGAAAGGTGTGAGTGCGTGGATCAGGATTATTTGTTGTTAAAATTCATATTATGAATGGAGTGTTTTGGTAAGGTGTTATAAGGTAAATCATTATAAGGTAAGGCAAAGGTAAGGCAAGGAGCCGCTCCTCAGAAGGGAAGGGAAGGGAAGGTGGTACCACAAGGCAATATACTATTTGAAGGAGGTATATGGAAATAAAAAGTAATGGTCTCGAATAAGTAGTAGGCCTGCAACAAGTAGTGATTGTTAGTTTAGCGTGTTGTTTTAATTTATGGTGTTTGTGTTTTCCTAGTGAAAAACAGGCATCTATATCCTTCCCCAATAGCAATCACTGTTCTCCATTGCCTGCCTTTATCCCAACCTTCAAGCATGGCCATTTCCCCTCGCACTATGTGTAGTGAAATACAAAGTGCCATATTTGCATATTAGGGCCTTAGATGGCTGCATTAAGCTAAGACTAATAGCTTATTCAAAGTATATGCTAAATGCTGAAAGTAATGTGTTGGTTAGCTCCTACATTAAGCATTAGTGAGCTACAAGGAATGTGCAGGCCTAGGAGGGGTGGAAGGTTACATTATGCATCATGCATAGAAATACAGGGCCGAGGCCCCAGTTTAGTAGCTAATAGAGACCTGTATTTGAGCGTTTGGAGCATTATAGCACCTATATAGCGCTTAGATAGCCAGTCTTTGAAGCACTATAGCCACTAGCTAGCAGAGTGCAGGCCTGGTAAAGCTTGCTCACTAGGGATTCATTGCAATGCATATTATTTCAGCTCCTCTCTTTGCCACAGTGGCTCTGCCGTGCTTTGTAAACATACCCTCTTTCTCTGAGAAGGCCTGGTACGGCCTTGCACACAACACACACTGTTAAGACATTCCTGTGCTTTCCCGGACAGGGCTCCAAGTAGGGAGGGGTAAGAGCAAGGAGCATCTCAGTGAGAGTTGGGTTTTTCCATCGGTAAACATATTCTGCATGAAGAAGGTTCTGGAACTGTGAGTCATACTGATTGACGGCACGAGAGCACAAAAGATGCAAGCACCCAGAACTGGGCGGGAGATTCATCCGCATACCAAGTGTGCCCGGAACCTGAGGAGGCCTTGTGCGTCACCTTGCAGCGTTGTTATCTGAAGGGGCTGGCAGCAGCTCGCTTAATACAAACAGGGTCTCCTAGCGCTGAAGATACTATCCAAGGGGCGTAAGACTGTGTTTCTCTAAGTTTTGTGACCTCTCTAACTGACATTTCCATCATTGCTAATGTGCTGCTATATTTACTGTTATGTTATATTATGCTATCTGTCTAATAAATGCTAGATTTATACTGAAGGTTTCATTTCTCACGCATGAGTTCATTGCTCAGCATGAGCGGACCTGTAAGTGGGTAATTTATGAAATAAGGGTTGGTCCCAAGGAGCAATTACCCCTTTTCAAGACACTATGGGTGCCTGTAATTCCAAGGGAAAAACCTGTCCCCCCTATTCGTTCATGGGTATCTGTGGCCTGAACAGTAATTCATCAGGTATTCTCATAATCTTGCCCACTAAACTGGGTAGCCACGTTAACAAAATGCGTACCCCAAAGTGAAAAACTTCGGGCTCAAATGGCATTCCCTGCAGAGCTATTTGCCCAGTAAATGCCATGATAAATTCGCCCACGTCTAAATAATCCATTCCTGGCGTTAAACACACTATACCTTTCTCATAGTTAGCTTTGTCATTAAATCTCGGCCCAGTATATTAACTGGTGTCTGTCTTGAATACAACAACGGGACAGACATATCACATTCACCTATAGAGACTGTCAATTTCTCAGTAAAAGGAACTCTACTTGTAGCTCCAGAGAACACTTGAGCATTCATGCCATTTCCAGATAACGAAAATGTTCCCTCTCGTATACATGAGCGAGTTGCCCCAGTGTCTACTAAAAAAGAAAAGGATTTGCCTCCTATGGTAACATCAACCCTTGGTTCCTCTTGAGGATTTGGTGTCACAAATAGTACTGAACACATCAACTCACCCTGTGAGCTGTACTATTGTGGGTACATACTTATTCCCGTACCTGTAAAAGGATTCCCTCCTGCGACAGTGACACCCCCTAGTCTAGAAGTCAATAGCTGTCCTGTATTTGTGCTGTGCTGTATGTGCATAAGTGCGTACTGTGACTGCCCTTGTGGCGGATTCAATGGTGCTTGCTGTGGTTGGAAAGCCTGTTGCTTTTTTGCGGTATTTGTGCTTGAAACACTGTCTGATCTTGGGAGAACCCATCCCTACTTTGTGGGATATATGCTGGAGGATAAGCTGTCCCGCCTCTTGAGAATTGCCCATTTTGCACATACGCTTGGCTCCCACATGTTCGTGTAATATGTCCTGTCATTCCACATGTCCAACACACAGGAGGGAATCTCCTAACTTGCCCTTCCTGCATGCCTTGATTACCACCTTGCATATTCTGAAACCCACCTTGGTTATTCTGAAACTTTCCCTGATTATTCTGAAAGCCTCTTCTTCCAGAGAAGCTTCCCCTGCTTCTCTGTATATATCCATTCCCTCCTTGATCCAATGGCCGTTGGTTATTCACCTGCGGCATACCTGCTGTATGTTGTAATCCGAGCCCTTCTCCGCTGGTCAACATTGCCCCTTCTATAGCATATTCTGTCAACTTCTTCTGTACTAACTTAGCTTCCTCAATCTTTCGAGCATCTTCTCTCTTTCAATTTTTCTCTTGCAACAATCGACAATGGTGCGCAATGGTCAGCTGGATTTCTAGCCATGGCTTTGCCTCCATACCCACCAGCTTCTTGAGCTGTCTCTGTACCTGGTCTGGCAATCCCTGACATAGAATATAATAGAATACAGGTATCGATTTCCCCCAAGGATCTCAAGTTTCCAAAGACTACTGTTCTTGAAGATTTTGAATGTAAGCAAGCAGATCTTCGCCCTCCTGCATCTTCCGTTCCACAATTGTGCCCATATCTGATGTATCAGGATACTGTACTTTAAGCGCTTTCCAAACTGCTACTATATAATTATTAAACACACTCCATCATGCCCTGTGTTCTGTGTTGTGACACTTGAGTATCCTCTCTCGTCCAAATGTCATCAGTCCTTTCCCCAAAGATAGCTGCTAGAAGACCCTTAATGTCCCCTATAGCTAACTTGTTTCCTCCTGTCCTTTTCTCTAATCCATAGATCCATTTCCCAGCGCCCAAAGTAAAACTCGGGAGCTTACACCTTAGATTATCCTTCTCCATCTGGGGCCATGGGATACACTGTGGTCTCGCCCCTCCTTTTTCTAACAAATGAAATTGTGAAATCTCAAAATCGCAATAGTCTCCCAGTGTCTGCCTGTTCATAGCAGTGACAATGGTTCCTGATCACCGTCTTCCTGGTAATTTCCCCCTCTCACTAAGAGGTCACCTTTTAGGTCACTCCAGCCGCGCCATAGGCTCTGGCATCCTTTCTTTAGGCAGGTCCAAATCCGACCATCTCACTTCCTTGTCTGTCTGAAAACATCCTTCGGGTCCGCATGCACCAGCTCCCTCCTCCCCAAGGAAAGTTTCCCTGTCTTCGTCTGACATATCTTGTCCCCAACTTGTATGGCTGTGCTCTTTCTTGTTTATGTTTAGAGTTAGCATGTCCAAAGACAGGGCTCTATGCTCGAGGCTGAACAAGCTTTGCTCCTTGCCTCATAACTGGACACTTTCGGATTGATCATCTTTCCCTCTAGTTCTCAATTCGCTTCTTGTTCACATCTCCTGATAAGCCTTCTTTATTCTGTCTCTGATGCTTTCTATCTCAAAATCCTCCTCTAGATTTACTTGAGAGGGTCCTGGAATATGTTCCTGTGATGGAAGCAACTCCTCTATGTCCTCCCATAATACTACTGGACTAGGTTCCATTAACTCTTTCTCAATGCGAGCAATGTCACATGCCCTCTGCCTTCTCTTTAGTTCCATCTCCTCATCAAATTATTTTAATTTCATTGCTTCTTCTCTAACCCTTTCGTCTTCCTGCCTTTTTGCGTCTCTTCTTTCATTTGCCTCATCTTCTGAAGTTCTCTCTGGGCTCTCATTGCTGCTATACGCAGGTGACTCATGTGTTGGATTATTGTATCCTGTCGCTGCCTTAAGCTCTCTTAACGTATACAATCTTTTGTCTTTTGCACTATCGCCATTTACTTCAGTCGCCGTAGAGGGAACAGATGTCTCAACACCACCCCTCTTTACACTGGTTAACCATCCAGTCTTCAGGAGACAGGTCTTCCCTTCCCTCTTGATACATTTTCCAAAGCTCTAGGCTAGCTAACCCCTTTTCCAATTTATTTCCTGTGTACGCAGCGTGCAAGTATGTGGTCATATTTGCAAAACTGCTTTTGACAGTGATCCCCCTCGTGGCCATGGCATGAACATTTTATCTGCCGTGCCCTTAACCCATTCTTCACTATATTGCTTAAGCTTGGGTGCCTGTTTCGGCAGCTGTTTGCACAGGTGCATGAGCGGAGTAAAATCCTCCATCATGACAAGTCACAATAAACTGTCAATACTTATTGTTATTCTACACAAAAAATACTTTTCAGAAAAATAATACAATATGAGCGTGCACCAATCATCGCTGCTCCAAACCTCTGTGTCTCACTTCTCTTCAGTCTTCCCATTCAATCGACACCATTAACAACAAAATAAATAAATAATCAACTCTTAGCCTTTTACCACAATCTATTATTTGTCGCTCTTCGACATTTCATCATTTCCTTAATACATACAATACATACAATATACAAACAGACAGACAGGCCGGCCCCAGCATATATCTCTGCCAACGCTCCTCGCCCCTAAAATTAATCTGATCGGATTGTACGTTATTTTCCTTAGCGAACCCTGTTCGCTCGTAGTCAAGGTATATCCAATTGGATTTAAAAATAACCTCTTCTAGACGTCCCTGGACGTTGGATTCTGGGTGTATCTTATGGATCGCTCCTCGTCCATATATCTTTACTTGATGTTCTTCATCATTAATTCAAATACCAAACCAACCCTCTGTTACTTTCTTCCCACTATCACTTTCCCCACTTCATATGTATACAATGTTTTTTGCCACCTCTCTCAATCTACTCACCATTTGCTTTTCAGCTCCTTACCCTCGGGATCGTCTCCTCCTCAACCGGCCACCTTAGCCTTGCATCCGCTGCCTGTAGAAACCGGGAAGAAAACTCTGTGAAAGAGGGACCTGTACCGCCTATTTCCTTGTCTTGCAAGAACTTGGTTTCGGCCGCTATCCACAGGAAGTCTTGCAGTCCTCCAACTAACTGGCAGAGGACATCTGATATTTCCGAGACCCTGAAGCCTACTGGGTCGATGGATCTTTAACCATCCTATCTCTGCTACCACGTGAACCCATAGACCTAGGGCCCTTTAAGACGAGGTAGCAATACTTAGAGATGGAAGGGGATGCAGACTTTACTCATACATCAATAATCAAACCGACTCAGGAAGTTGGCAAACAAGGTGCTGTTTTATTTGTAACTATCTATAACAGGGTGTTACAACGGACATCAACGGACATTCGTGCAATTTTTCTCAGCATATTTCATAAAAAACACAACTTTATAGTCAGAATTCATCATCAATGACCACACACTACGTGGAAAACTACAAAAACTTACTTGGGGATGTGATAGGCTTACAGGGAACATCTAAGTATACGTTCCATACCAACGGGGTCAGTGATTGGGTCTCTAACATCAGGTGGACAACTAAGCCCTCCTCTAGAGCAAGTCATCTTTATCGACATAAAATACACAACGATCCATTGGTTATACAAACTATAGGGCTCTTTGGTACATGGATGGCCCTCTACAATTGTTTAGCACCCTTGTACCCTTCTGAAATATACCACACGCTAGCAGCACGCAGGCTACCACTCGAGGTGCATGGAGGGTCGGAGTGGTCATGCCTCCCCACCCAATTAGGCCAACATCTGTCATCACTCTTGCCATTTGCCATTCAATTAAGGCTTTGAACTTGGCCTTGCAGAGGATCTCTTTGCCTGAAAATTAAAGGGAGTATGACATGGTCTTATTTTCTGGTTTTGGTGTAACTTGACCCAATGTCTATTTTCATCAGACCATGTGACTGGAGGCCACGTTTTTGAGCTCTTTGCTGCATTTAATATTATTAAATTATGAACTCTTGGCACCTTCAGAGTTTTTCCATTTCACCTCAAACAGAAGTTTGTTTCTTTCTCACGTTCATTGTAACTACTTGATGGACAACCAGGCTCATGGTGGCCTCGACTCTTGGTGCTGGGCCAGCCAAGCCTTTCTTTAATTTCTCCTTCGCCATTAGCTGTTTTCCAACACTAAAAACACTAAAAACCGCTTCCAATCACGGGGTTCAAGCCTTGCTAAAGTGCATCGTAGAACATCCAGGTTCTTTACATTCCTGTGTATATACATTGGCTCATCACCGCAAACTATTCACTACGTAGCCAGCCTTAATATCACTTCGTCTTCTTGCGTTACTTCGTCTGTAAAATTGTAAAATGACTTTGCATGCCTCTTCAGATCCTATAGAATATCTATGTTCTTTTGTCTTTCATATCTTTTCAAGGCACGTCTGTTCTTCTCCGCATGATTGTCACCTTTCTTCTTTCTCACTCATTTTCACACTTCTTCTGGGACTTTATCCAAAAAGCCATCACATCTTCGTGAATGCATGTAGGGTTTTCTTAATGGATACTTTGTTTCAAGAATTCTTTGCAGTACAGTCATCCTCACTAGTACTGCACGTGTCACAATTTCCGTTTCCCAACATATAGGCAACATGGGGGCAGAGCTTTTGGTAGGGGCTTTTGGCTCTTCCTCTACATGAGAACAGAGGAAAAGATGAGAAAGTGTGAGGAGAGGAGGCTGCAGGGGGACCAGAGGTATCAGAGAGAAAAGGTTGAGGAGGAGGGGAGGATGAGAGGGTGGACAGGATGTCCTGTTTTTTTTTAGATGAAATGAGAGGCAAGGGCCGTGCAGAGGGCCTGGGAGGTGACACGAGAGGTAGAGACTGCAGCAAGGTTGGTCAGCTCCTTACTGTTGCATTGTATATTTTTTTGGGCAGCTATGATAAAGTAAGCATGATACGTGTTCTTGCTTGGTTAGATTGGCATTTTGGTGCTTCCAGTTTAGGTATGTCTTACCATGGCATGGCATTTTTTACTGTGCATCATCAAGGCTACAGCAAACATGATAAGTGTTATTATGTTTCTGGCCTACAATGTGTAGGCAGTTTTGACATGCTTTGTTATGGTGACATTGGGCCTCATTCCGAGTTGGGCGCAAAGGGATTACTGGCACCGGTAAAGACACCGGTGCCGGTAAACTCTTTGTGCCCTATTCTGAGATCCCTTAGCGGGTCCCGCTATGGGCGGCTGGTTTTACCAGGCTCCCTTCGCGGGAGCCGCAAAGGGACCAGGGAGCAAATAACGGTACCGCAAATTGCGGTACCGTTATTAGCTCCCTCCTCATTCCATTGAGCCCTATGGGGACTCAAATGGGAATGGGGATTGCCTTTTTCAATGGGGACTTACCGGTCCCGCAAAGGTCGGACTACACCGGTAAGTCTCCATTGAACCAGGTCGGAGTCGGTACCGGTATAGGAGGTAGTCATGGCACAAATAGCGCCATGACTACCACCATAATCGGTATTCAGCCATTTGTATTTTTAATAGCAAAGCATTAAGGTAGCTCAGCGGGTTGAGCACTTGTTCCTGCCATCTGTGAGTGGTCTGCAGGTTGCAGGTTCAAATCCTGGCAAGGCCAACTCAGCCTTTGATTCTTCTGAGGTTGTGTAGAGGAGGTCCCGAGTGAGGCCTGCTCTCTAGTCGCCCATTTTGAAGTACCGGGAACGTTCACATCGAGTTATGCAACGTATGATGTATTCAAACAAAAATAAGTTGTCCCCTTTCCCATCTATGAATTTGTAATGGTGCCCTTTGTAAGTGGTTTCAACCCAGCACTCCAACTAAGTCAATGCCTAGCGTGAGATGCCCAGCTGGAACCCTTAATTATATATTTTTATGTCAAAAGTTATTTTATTTCTGAACGATGTACCCTTATATCACGCTGTCTTGATATGGGCAAAATCTTCCTCGGGGCCAGCCCTTTGAGAGCAAAAAATACCGAATTCAGCCCAAAATACAGGTTCTATTGTGCTGAGCAGTGAACTCATGCTAGTGACAAATGACACCTTCAATAAGTTTTAGTATTTATTCTAAATAGTGAGTGAATATACATTTTGGGATTCAAGTTAGAGAAGATTACAAAGCACAAAACTTAGAGAAATGCAAAATATAGAGAAACATAGAACTTAGATAAACATAGAGAAACACAGAGAAACATAGAGAAACACAGTCTTACGCCCCTTCAATCAGCACTGGGAGACCCTGGCCCTCATAAGCTAGCTGTAACAAGCCCCGCTCAGAGGACAGCGCTGCTGGGTGCCGTCAGAGCTCCAATTCCGGGCACTTGATCTTGCTCGAACCAAGTCCACAGGACGATCTCCCACCTGAGTCATGTGAGCATGCATATTTTATAATCTCGTGCTGTCTGTCCATGACGCACAGTTCCAGAACTTTCCCTGTGCAAAATATAGGCTGGCTCATGGAAAAACCCAGCTCTGTAAATTTCCACTGTGCTCCTTCTTCTGAGCCCCTCCCTGGAGCCCATCTGCGCGAAAGCTCAGGAATGTCTTATCAGTGCCTTCCCAGAGAAAGGGAGATTAGTTTACAGGGCTACCGTTAGAGAGGCAGAATATTCTAAGGGAAGCCAAGGTGTATTAACCCTATTAGAGCAAGCTCTAAAAGGCATGCACTCATAGTTTAGTGTTCATAGCGCTTAAGACTGGCTATCTAAGCGCTATATAGGTGCCATGATGTTCCAAACACTCCAATATTGTCTATTAGCTACAGAGCTCGGGGCCCTCGCCCTGCCTGCATAATGTGACCTATCACTCCTACTAGGCCTGCATATTCCTTGTAGCTCACTACTGCATAATGGAAGTGCTACAACAGACTACTGTCAGCATTTGTGGCACATACTTTGAATACACTATTGGCTTTCAGCGGCTAATGCTGTCATCTAAAGCCCTGATTGGCAAGGTTGCAATTTTGTGTATCACTACATTCCATCCCTATTCAAAGTGTGTGCGACAATGCTGACTAATACCCATCAATATAGTATTTAGTGCAGTGATAAAGACCTTGGGGCTTTGCACGAGGTTTAAGCAAACTATCTTCTAGCGGTTAGTCAGCGTGGCATGCAAGGTAAAACACTACCTAAACAAAAATGTACACAAAGTGAACAGTGACATATACCCTTGCCAAAACCTGGCCTACACAAAAATACCTGCACAAAGTGAACATGGACATTTTTTTCTAGCCAAAACCTGGCCTACACAACAATACCTAAATAATTATTGTATAACTGATTGTCAGTTAAAAAGCAGCATGCAGTTAGAATGTCAAGGCAATCCAGTGTATTCTAATCTACAATGCACTATTGCATTTATGTATGGTTACCAATTCTAAAACCTGGCAGCCTTTCACTCTAAGAGCCTACCCTCCCCCTGATCCCAGAGCATTCAAACGTGACTATGGGCTGTGTGATTAGACACTTCCCCCATGTATGTGGAACCCAACCAGAAACCATCTAATTTCGTGAACAAGGTGAACCCATGGGCACTAGGTTATCTAAATAAAAACAATTCTATTAATTTGCATCAAAGCATGGCATGTGTTATTCATGCAATCAAAAGCAAGCAATTTGATCCATATGTATGCTGGTAACTGTAGCTCTGTGTGCCAGTGTGTGGAGGATGGTTGCCCCCACTCAGTAAAAAGCCAACACCTGCTGATTTAACAATGTTTGCCATAAAATGCATCGTGTGTATTTAGCAGTCTTGTTGACATGCCCTATGGCAGAAAAAATGTCTTCATACCTAAAATTCTGCCATCTCCAGTGGTTGCCAATACTTGTAGCAGCGTTGGGCGTATCAATGGGCACCACTAGGTCAGAAGTTCTATAGCAGAGCTGGCATCAGAACCCATAGTGGCTAGCTTATTGTGCACAGTTTCTATGTCACAAGCATATAAAGCTCCTGTTACTCCCCGCTGAACTGCAATTAATGAATCTAGCTCCCTAGGTACGCGCACTCTAGTGATGGGCCATAGAAATGGACTCCATTTGTAGCAGCTTGGTAGTACTAAGGAAACCTTGCCTCATGATAAATCTATGTCTAAGTGTATCACTCTAATAATAGAGGTGTGCATTACCAGCCTACAATTTAAATGTTGCCTTACTACTGGAAAATCTAACATGTTCACAGTGTCTACCTATTGTGACTTGGAGAATACCCTTCTTCAAGTGGGATATACTACCATATACAATATTAGTTTTAGCTACAAACACCATACTACCATCCGGCAGTGGCTGTTTCATCACACCATTGTGTAAAATGCATTCAGTCAAATTATAGTCCATAAAATCTTGGCGAGCACACTCGCTGCAGTTCTTGGTCAGAAAAAACATCACATTAAACAAATTAAACAAATCGTTGTTTCCATTCACTGAAACTTTTGGGCCTAGGTTTTCATAGACACCAGTCATATGAGTCAGTGACAAAAGATGCCCGACAATGTGCCAGGCCAGTACACTAGCAATTCCATGTGGATACTCATTTGTAGCGCTTTTCCAAAGAATTATTCCAAATGTCTACAATCAAAAGGTGACTCTTTGCATTAGTGTGCTGGAGACAGCTGTCCCCACTAAAACATGAAACTGGTTGGTTTAACAAAAACCGTGTCACACACTGTGTCATAAAATCAAATATCTAATCAGTCATGGTTTCATTTACCCGCCTTAAAGCTGGCTGTAAAAATATCCAGTGTTTCAAAGATTACCATCTCAAATTAGAGCTCACACACTTGGCAGCATTACTTCAAATTAAGGATCTTAACCTACGCACAGGTGACTTTGATGTGCGCACTCATCTTATCTCAAAATAAATTACACTCCTGCTTGCATAATCCTGCTGCCCCAACAATTCATAAATCATTTTCCTGCCTACGTGCAACGTAGAAGTTTTTTTTTTTCAAAAAGCAAAGCATCTGTGGTTAAAGCAATTCAGTTGGAAAAGCAAAACCATTTCGTTTTTTCAGATTCACCTCAAAAAGTGCATTTAAAAACCATTTTTCAATGTGTTAGCATTCAAGTGCTGTGTCACACAGCTGTTTGTGGTGCATGATGTCACAGTCCACAACTCATTGTCCACAGTCCTTTAAACAAGAAAGGCAAGACATGTCAATTAAGTTATTTCCAGCAACTGAATCATTTGAATGTGTAGCATCAAATATTTGATAACTAGCCAAGTCTGCACCGTGCCAGTTCAGCAAAAGTTATTACTCTGTTCGACACCTTTCGCAGGTTGCAGAACAAATGTCCTCATACGTCATGCATGTTAGCAGCATTGAGTGCGGGGCAGGACACGTTCAATGTTCGCATATTTCATCACGCAGTGACTCGCTTTCTCTGAGAATGCGTCTGCTTGACTGATCAGTGTCACCCGCAAATTGCACACATCTACTTCAATAATGGCACGCAACTGTCTTGCTTTTTTGCCTAGGCAAAATACAAACAGAAATGTTAGGATTTCATCAAAAGTACAATGTCAGCGTTATCCACCCCTTCCCTTAACATCACCCCCATCTTCAGAAGTCTCATCAGGTAACTACACACTTTATCATTGCTACCACAATTATTTGTCACTCTTCTGCATGTTATTGGGGGCTTATTTACACTCAACCATACGGGGTGTAACTGCCTAATCACAAACTCATTTGTGCAATGCGATCATAGTTGGTCAATGGTACTTCAGACTGATCTGTGCTTTTACAAAAGCCATATAATAAGTACCCAGGTCGCACTATGCTTTTCTTTTTCACCAAAGCGATCATGAATGCCAGGCGCCAACTTGCTTCCAGTGTCTCATGATCTTGATTTAGGTTGCCCTGCTGGCATCACTCCATATTTCAAAGGTAAAGTCTTTCAGTCCCATATTGCCTGCAGTTGTACAAGCAGCTTTGTTTATTTTTCTCCATACAGCAAGTGTCTTCCAAGCCTCTGGTTTTTTCACTTATCATTTTCTCAAAGGGTGTTTGCTGATTTCTTGGACCACCCCTTTGAGCGCGATAGTCTAAGTCAGTTTCTTTTGTTGCTTCAACAAATCATTCATTCTTGCACTAAGCCGTGAGGCTTCTGGATCATGGCTAATGTGCAGTGTTCATGTTGTACTCCAAAGCCCCGCTCTGCATGTTGTCTCTTGCAAAACGGCTAAGCGCTTTTGTCAGTTTTGCTTCATATGGAATGCCATAATGTCTTTGTCAGTTACTCCAGCCCTGGCAATGTAGCTTGCATTTTTAAACAGCTGTGTATTTTCACTTCTCAAAGCGCCTAGAGGTTTTTTCTCCAGTGCACACCGCTTTACTTCAGTTCACATCACATGGAGCACTGGAATGCAGCTTGCACAGCAATGTCGCTTCACTTCACATCACATCACATGGTGCATGGGAATGCAGCTTGCACGGCAATGTCTCTTGAAATGGGCAGCTGTCTTTTCTTAGCCCATTCACAGATGCACAGGTTCCCCAAATGTTCAGATGTGATGTGCCCATCTGCCATTCTGCATGCAGCATTTGTTTTCCTTCCAGTGTTGATACTGGGCAAATTCTTTACTTCTTCTCAGCTCTGTTATTGCATGCCGGTGTTAGAAAGCATGCATACATCAGCATGTATACGGTAGATTGTGCTCTTTTTATTTTCTCACTCACAGCAATTATTGCCTTCAGTTCTGTTTCAGCATTTCTGTCTTTGCACCCCCCCTCCTCAGTTTTTTGCTCACACTGACGGTGTCTCTCACAGGGGATGGAATGCAGGAATGTCATTGTTTATCTTTCGCGCAGCAAGCTTATCTCTTTGCTCTATATCTCTTAAACTGTGGCGGCTTCAATGGAAGGCACTCGTTTCAGACAGTTCATCCAGATTAACTCTTTCCTGCCCTGTTCCAGCAACTCAGAAAAGCTCCCATATCTGAAACACCATTTCACTAAACAGGAGCGCAGTATTCTGCTTTTGTCTGCCTTCCTCCAACAGTTTTTTTTCTTCACGCACCTCGCCCAAGACAGTGCAAGTTATCTTCAAGGCACAAGCTCTGCACACACAGCAAGACTCTTATTTTCAAAAGAGGCACTTTTTCTTGTCATCAGATTCTACTCCATGTAATTTTGCAAAATGTCAAAGCGTCTTTTAGCCCGTTTTGAACTGATTAATGTCCCATTTAAAAGCATACGTTTTTTTTTCTCTTCTTTTTCCTCGTATCCTTGTAGTTTGGCTTCACAAGCTCACTCCAATGCAATGTGCGATCTTTCAAAAGAATCCGCAACCCACTAAATCTTTGTGCTGTCTTATCACACACAGATTTTTCATTCTGTTGTACCATTGCCAGAATATAACCACTTATTTCAGTGCATTTAAAAAATGCCATGTGTAGTGCAGCTCCCTGCACGTTTTTTTTCTTTCTCTGCAAGAGCAACCCACACTCTATATTGCTTGTGGGCTGTTATTGTGTCAACAACATTTTTCACCATGTACCACAGTTAACAGGTCACTATTTCCAAACATACATCACTTATAAGGCAACAGTACAAATCCATGGCATAGAGTGGGAACACTCAAAAATACTCCAGGGGCAATTTAGAGGCAATTTAGAAAAATATAAATTGTCTTTTCCCCCCAAACCATTGCAAACTGATTCTGCAATTTAAAATCAATACACAAAAATCGAAAATCCAAATAACATTCACTCACTTCGTTTTTTAAGTGAGTCTCTCACCCATTATAAGCATGGCACAGCTTAAAATGCAATATAACCATTTTAGTGTGTTTCCTTTAAACAGAATTCGCCACCAGCACATGGAATTTACAGTTGCCAAAAGAAAAACAAACCCTTTAGGCTCTCAGCACAGATGTTACTCTTTCTCCTAAACACGGCTCATTCCCCACATTATCTTCAGAAAGGTCAACACTTCAAAAGCATACATTAAAAAGCGAACCTTCGCCTCCGTACATTACAGCCCCCCACTCGCTAGCACACTGGGGCTGAGTCAATGGTTAGATTACTGTTCACAATTTGCATGTCAAATCCTCGCAATTATTTTTCCCTGCCCTCATGACAGAATAGAGATGAGAACTCCGTCTCACTTTGCATTTCAAATTACAACTTTAAACTGGGGAAACCGCATGATAAAATTCTTTCCTAATTGAACATACATCTTTCTTGACCATTCATCGGAGCGCTTTAAACAAAGCCATTTCCCGCTTGTTTATCGCCTTGTACTCCCTGGCTCCATTCGCAAGCAATAAGTCAGTCACGACTGATTTACTCAACGGAGTCTTAACCACACAAGCTATCGGCCACGGCAAGCCGGCACAACGCTGCTGTCTTTTGAAGTCTCAGAGCTGCAGTGAGACCACCAAGGAAATGTGACAGCCTGCTCCTCACTCTGCACTGTGTTCTCTCACACAATTTGTCATTTCACAGCAAGGCACTGCTCTTCACAAATCCCCAAGCTGCCACCAAATCTCTTGATATGGGAAAAATCTTCCTCGGGGCCAGCCCTTTGAGAGCAAAAAATACCCAATTCAGCCCAAAATACAGGTTCTATTGTGCTGAGCAGTGAACTCATGCTAGTGACAAATGACACCTTCAATAAGTTTTAGTATTTATTCCAAACAGTGAGTGAATATACATTTTGGGATTCAAGTTAGAGAAGATTACAAAGCACAAAACTTAGAGAAATGCAAAATATAGAGAAACATAGAACTTAGAGAAACATAGAGAAACATAGAGAAACATAGAGAAACACAGTCTTACGCCCCTTCAATCAGCACTGGGAGACCCTGGCCCTCATAAGCTAGCTGTAACAAGCCCCGCTCAGAGGACAGCGCTGCTGGGTGCCGTCAGAGCTCCAATTCCGGGCACTTGATCTTGCTCGAACCAAGTCCACAGGACGATCTCCCACCTGAGTCATGTGAGCATGCATATTTTATAATCTCGTGCTGTCTGTCCATGACGCACAGTTCCAGAACTTTCCCTGTGCAAAATATAGGCTGGCTCATGGAAAAACCCAGCTCTGTAAATTTCCACTGTGCTCCTTCTTCTGAGCCCCTCCCTGGAGCCCATCTACGCGAAAGCTCAGGAATGTCTTATCAGTGCCTTCCCAGAGAAAGGGAGATTAGTTTACAGGGCTACCGTTAGAGAGGCAGAATATTCTAAGGGAAGCCGAGATGTATTAACCCTATTAGAGCAAGCTCTAAAAGGCATGCACTCATAGTTTAGTGTTCATAGCGCTTAAGACTGGCTATCTAAGCGCTATATAGGTGCCATAATGTTCCAAACACTCCGATATTGTCTATTAGCTACAGAGCTCGGGGCCCTCGCCCTGCCTGCATAATGTGACCTATCACTCCTACTAGGCCTGCATATTCCTTGTAGCTCACTACTGCATAATGGAAGTGCTACAACAGACTACTGTCAGCATTTTTGGCACATACTTTGAATACACTATTGGCTTTCAGCGGCTAATGCTGTCATCTAAAGCCCTGATTGGCAAGGTTGCAATTTTGTGTATCACTACACGCGCCCCTCTCTTTGAATCCCCCCAGGTCTCACTGAACCAAAAAGAAGGTTGTTTTACAGAGTTAAAAGATTTATTTGAAGGATTGAACAATATATATATCACACTTTTATGAATTATGAACAATATCTGGATATCACACTATTAATCTTTATACATTGATCAGCAATGGGTGGTATTACAGTCAATAATCTCTGTAATCAATAGGAGTCTGCATGGAAAGAATAATGCAGCAATAGGATAAAAGTTAGTGTGGGTGCAATGAAATGCAATGATATGAGATTAATGCAGCACAAAAATAACATGATATGATTTCAATCAGATGCAATGTATTCACTCTTCCCCCGATACTACTCAATCCCCCCTTAATATCCAGTATGAAGAGATGGGATGAGGGAACACAGGTTTCAGGAATATGCAATCAACAAATGCAGTTTCAATCCCTATCCCCCAGCAAGCTTAGAGAGAAACAGGAATGATTATAAAACAGGTCAATTGCTTTGAATGTGGCTTTGAATGGGAAAATACTGAAAAATGACTAATTTGCTAAATTGATTCAGAACTATTGAGAACTGCTTTGAATAGCTTAAGGTAAACACTAGCACTGATGAGTGAATGGCTGGCAGATAGGAAACTGAATTCAGAGATCGAATGCAAGAAATAGCTAATTTATATTGGATGAAATTGAGCCAAATGCTGAATCGCGGCAAACTTTTCAGCCCGCGAGAAATGCGATTCTGGATTTGTTTGAAAGCTGCGGATGTTAGCTTCAGAATGACAATTAAATTCCGTTCCTAGCATGTACGGTTTAGAAGTTATGCAGGTTTTAGTGAAGGTCGATTTTTCTCAAAAAGGGTCAAGATTTCAGATTACAAATTGAAGATTGAAGATTACAGATTACAGATTGAAGATTACAAACAAGGATTTCTTAACACTAAGAGAGGCTATGAAGATGCGAGATACCAACGGTACAGCCACCAGTCCAGAGGCGCCTCGTCTGATCTTTGTCCGCTGCAACACTTGCCTTTCTTCAGAAAATATATATTAGCGCAAAGATGATTATCACTACAATTATCACAGGATTATATGAATGAAAGAAGGATTCAGGACAGACATAAGAGGTTCTACAATACAGTTCTGGATATGTTGGGATGGGTTGGATAGGATTACTTAATGATAAGAGATTGACTATGGACAATTATATACTAGATACGCACAACTATGGTTTCGGAATATGTCCGTCAGGGATCTGGTCAAGAGTTTGGACTGGAATCTGCTCGCCACCGGACAGGATTCAGGTGCTTGGTTCTGCACTCAGCAAGGCACTCTGGTATCTGCACGGCCTCTTGGACTGGATCTGATGGGTTGGTTCTGAGTTACAGCTCTGCTCTAATGGTTTGGATCTCTGGGTTCTATCAAGGTTCTTGACAAGAAGCAGAAAAACAGTGCAGCCCGGCTGTTGAATTGGTTGTGCCCCTTGGAAGTTTGGGGTTAAAATCAGGTTGCAAGATTTTAAAGGCCAGCTGAGAAGGGTTCAGCTTGGGATTGGGCCTTCTGCTTTCAGAGTTCTGGAGTCTTGATCTGGGTTCTGGAGTCTTGATCTGGGTTCTTCCTGCAGAGCGCTTCACCAGTAAAATCAGTTGATGGGTGAATGTGTGTGTGTCTCTAGGTCCTCAACAGTCCCTATTTATGTATTTCCCAAAGGGGTGGATAGGCTGATTATACTATGCCCAACCCTCTAAGAATCCGATAGGTCAGAGAATTTCCTCTCCCCTAATTTGAGAAGCAACATGAGTGTCATAATGTGTCATAGTGATGTTGCCATTTACAATACAGGGAGAGACCTCCCCTTGGTTCCTATACAGAAAATCAGTTTTTTTATATAAAACATATTTCCAATATCGCCAACCTGCTAATAATACACATTTACATTACAGAATCAAATAAGGCACGTATCCATCAAAGTCTCATCTTCCTAAGAGTTTCGGTTTACAAATGACAGTTATTTGCGCTTTTGGTTGGTTACCAAGTGTCAGATCTGTACCAATTTTTCCAGATACATGCAAATAACATCTGGGCACACTTCTGTGAAGTTAAATATTTTTAACATTATCACAACTGCTACAAAGTAAATATTTTGTTAGTTCAGTCTCTGAACATCGCACAAATTCCAGAGTGGTTTTAAAACGTGAGCAAAAATTTCATTTTAACAACACTATATTTACAGATTTTTACCAATTTTGTTCAGTTTTCTATGAGTCTTTTTCAAAAAGATATTTTCTGTGCTCTCTGAATAAACAAAACTGTCTGTCTCCGCCCCCAAGGTTTTGGGCTGGGCCAGCGCAGTCCCAGGCTTCTTCCTGCCAGCAGTTGTTTTCTGTCACACCCAAATTAGCATTTTCCTTTCAGTCAAGGGAGCCTTTTGTTTCTTGTCAGAGCAACAGGCCAAAGTCCTCTCCCATTTCCTTTCACACCTCCCTGCCAGTTCTTCAGCAGAGGGCAGGGGGGAAGATTCCTTTGTTTGGGGAGAAACTGTGGAATGTCTTTGAAGCTCAGTGTGGCCGGCTTTAACTTACTTTTGAAACAAGGTTTTAAAATAGTCACTCTCTAAAATACAAATTACATTTTCACAAATATAGCCACAAATCTCTTACTTCCAGCCTTTTTTAAAACATTGAGATTGAATTGTCATCCTACATTGTTTTTGATGGGAAGTCTCTTCTTTTCCATAGTTTGATTTTAAGTACAAGTTTAAATTGACAGGTTAATTAAATGCCGGCTTCTGACACAGGCGAGAGGCGGTACTGCGCCCATTTTTAACATATTTTTCCAAGCAAGCATCTCTGAATGTGGATTTTCTTCTGATAAAATATGTTTCTGCTGACGTTGTGCTTAGGTGAACTCTTTAATAAAGTGATGTTTAACACCCAATAAGGATGTTGGACCTTTTGTGAGGTTTGGGAACCATGATTTTTTTCACTTTTCACAGCCAAGGAAAATCTGATTTTTAAAGCAGTTCTGGGTTTTCCTTTGCAATGCAGCACTGCTTTTTCAAGTAGTTTCATTTTCCTCTGTGGGCAGCCAAATGATAGGTTTTTACAACTGACATAGGCAAAATGGATTGATGGCCTATTTTTCAGGTTTTCCTGCTTACTTTCAGAGATTTTTAGCACAAAGATCTTTTTGGTGGCCCTCCTGTTGTTTCTGATGCAGGCAGTGCACTGTGCTGTTGCTGGACATGGACTAGTGAGTTAAAGCATCCCACAAGCCCCCCTCTTGCAATTTGGCATTGACCGTGCATCAATGGGAATTCGCAAGACTGGGATGTCAGTCTCATTTCTTTTGGTTCCAAAATGGCAAAGCGAATCATCTTTTCTTCCATCAGGGGTGGATCGACCAGTTCTCCTCCCCCAGTCCTGATGTGAGTATTGAGCGATACTCTGGGCCCCTTGGATCTTTCTCCCGGTTCCTGGGTAGTCCTCCTTGGTCTTACCTTCCATGGTTTCCAATCCTAGGATGACAAAGCAAAAGCATTGTAGACATTTCCCCAGCACTATTAATGTAGTGGGGCAGACACATACATTTTGATCAATCAGGACATATTTTTCTGTTTGAAGTTATGAACTATATATGGAATATTTTATAGTTGGATTCTAGGAAGCTGGAGTGACCCCCTCTGTGGTTCCAAAAGACTCCTGCAGTTGCTGGAGAGTGTGCTTAGGATGGCAACACTTTAGTTGGTTAATTTGGACCCACTTATCTTCCCCCTCTGCCAAAATGCCTTTGGGGATGTAGATTTTGTAGGCGACTGGTGAGATTTTGTCTACAATTTCTAAAGGACCCCTCCAGGAAAGCAAAAATGTGCGCTGTTTGGCCTGGTTCCTTTGGAAATTGTATGAGTTGACCCGGTCTCCTACATTGTCTTCTTTTCTAGTAGTCTTTAAGTCATAGTGGGTCGTCATGCTGTCTGCAGATCTCTCGAGATTTCGCTGAGCATAGGCAAAAGCATGTTGAAGGTGTTTTCTTAGATTTTCGACATACTCATGAGTTGTGGAGGCATTGATCAATGTCTGCTTTTGGGTTCTGTAGAGCAGATGCTGGGGAAGCACCATCCTGCGTCCAGTCATCAGCTCAAACTGTGACATTTTAGTTGCAGATGAAGGGGTAGATCTGATGGCCATTAGGACAAGAGGTAATTGAATATCCCAACTTGGCCCAGAATCTGCCACAAACTTTTTTAATATGCTCACAATTGTTTTATTATATCTCTCTACTGCACCACTAGAGGCTTGCCGGTAAGCAATGTGTAGCTTCCTTCTGACCCCAAGTATCTCCCACATCTTTGTCATTACTTTGCTGGTGAAATGGCTACCTCGGTCTGACTCGATTGTTTGGGGTAGTCCAAAACACGAAAAGATGTGGTTGATCATCAGGGCAGCTGCTGTTTCTGCCTTGTAATTTGGGGCTGGGAGACATTCCACCCATTTAGTAAACAAGCATGTCATGGTCAACATGTACTTGTTTCCTCTAGAGGAGCTAATCACGGACCCGATATAGTCGACTTGTAAATCTGACCAAGGCAGTGTCACCCCCCTCTTTTGGAGAGGCACACGGTGTGTGAGGGGTGTTGGCTGAAATTGTGCTCACACAAGAAACCCATTCAAGTATTGGTCGAGGTCCTGCCCCATGTATGGCCAGTATGCAACCTCTCTTAAGATTTCCAATGTTGTATGAAACCCCCTATGACCAGCTGTGGCCGCATCATGGCCGTGACTTAACATCATGCTTCGGAATGAGGTAGGAACCACCCACTGATCATGGTCAGCTAGGGATCTCCTTACCAACAAACCGTCTTGGATTCGGAACATTTTTGGACATTTCATCAACACTCTGAGGTCCTCTTTCCCTATGTAATCGGTATCTGTTAGGGGAAAGTTCTCAGGGTCCTCAATGTGATGATAAAACTTACCAATTAATGGATCCCCTTTTTGAGCTGTAATCAAATCAGCATTTGGGGTCTCCTTACTCCATTGTGCAGTTAAGAGTTCATTGTGAGCATTTGTCTGGCACCTAGTGATAGCAGCGACCTGGATCTCCCCCAACAGGGACTCGATCTCTAGTAGATCCCCTTGGATGGATTTGGCCAGCTGATCAGCTAAGTCATTTCCAGTTTTGTCTGGTCCCTCTACTTTAGAATGACCCTTGATCTTTTTCCAGTAGATGGTCATCCCATTCGAGGTGACCAGATCATCAACGTTTTGAATTAATTTCCCATGTTTCAAGGGTTTATTATTAGCACATAACATGCCTCTGGTTTTCCAGTTAACCAGGTGCTCCACAAACCCGTTCCGTACATAATCCGAATCTGTGATTATGACTAGTTTGTGGAGTTGATGTTGGACAGCAGTGAGGATGGCTTGATGCACAGCCATAAACTCTGCCACTTGACTACTTCGGGCACCAATCTTGTACCCAGCAGAGGATTCTGGGGTCTCATTTACCCATGCATTCCCTACGCCGGCCACAAGTTCTTTTTCCCCGTTGTCAACATGGTAAGAGTATCCATCCACATAGACAGTGTGCATTCCCTCACACTTGTCTTCTTCAAAGACTTTGTGTGGGGAATTGAGGTATGCCTCCATGTTGTCCTTGATTTTTAAACTCTCATCCTCGAGACAGTTTTCTCTGGCACAATCATGCAAGTCAGCCAGACCTTGCGCGAGGGGACTCCTCTTGTTTTGCCCATATCTGACCTCCAGAGGAAAGCCTTGCATTGACAGAATCCAGGAAGTAATTCAGGAATTACTCACATTTCTGGCCCGGATTCTGTCACTTTGGAGATATTGCAGAGGCTGGTGTGGAGTCTCCACTATGATGTGTTCCCCCTGGATGAACGGGCAGTAATTCTTCAATGCCCACACCGTTGCCAGGAGTGCCTTCTCACAATCGTTGAATTTTTCCTCCACAGAGGATAAAGACTTGCTCACATAGGAGATTACTTTATTGACCTTGTCATGCTTTTGATATAATACTGCAGTCAAGCATGTATTAGAGAACCCTGTCTTCAAGAAGAACTCCTTGTTTTTGACAGGGTAAGCTAGGCAAGGTGCTTGTGAGAGGCTTCTTTTGAGTTGTCTTACTGCCTCGGCTTGTTCTGGACCCCACTCCCACTTGACCCCCCCTTCAAAAGAAGAATCAGGGGTCTTGTGATCTCTGCGTAGCCCTCAATAAACTTTCTACTGTAATTAGTCAGTCCAAGGAGGCTCCTTAGTTCCAGCAGAGTTGTGGGGTCTTTCAATTTCTGGAGTGCTTCCACTTTCTTTTCCTGGGGACAGAGACCCTGAGGAGTAATCTCATGCCCCAAGAAATTTACACGGGTTCTACACCACTGTGCCCTTTGAAAGGAAAGTTTTGCCCCGGCAGCCCTCCGCTGGGTCAGAAGATAACGGATCTCCACTATGTGTTCCTCCACAGTCAAGCTTTTGATGAGAACATCATCTACATAGGCCAGGTTACCCCTTTCACCCAGGTCAGGCATGGCCTTATGTAGAAAAATGTTGAATTCATTGCCGGAGTTGATGTATCTGAAGGGAGTCCGGGTCCATATGTACTGCTTCCCCCAAAGGTAAAGGCCACCTTGTATTGGTCCTCCCTACTGACAGGTACAGTCCATTATCCATTGGTCAGGTCTATTGCAGTGAATACCTGTGACCCCTGGATCTGGGCCAGCCCTTGCTCAATGTAGGGAAGAGGCCATCGGGAATTATGGACCCATTTGTTGAGCTCCCTAAGGTCGGTGCAGAGTCTCCACTGGCCGTTTGGCTTCAATATCCCCAGCAACGGATTATTGAAGGTGCTGTGGACTGGACAGATTATCCCACGGGACTCCAGGTTCTTAATTATTTCAGTAAGGGACTCCATTGATGTGAGAGGCAAGCGATATTGCTTCACAAACACTGGAGTCATGCCAGGGTCCATAGGAATAGTTCTTGTGTGGATGTCGGTGCGACCACAGTCATATGAGTCCACTGCTAAGAGATCTTGAAAGTCTAAGAAAACTTGTTTCAATCTTTGCCTTTGCTCCAGAGTCTCACAGGCATCGGCTAGGTTGACTCTCTCTTCAATCATCTGCCTGAAGCCTGGAAAGACTTCTGGTTTTGCTATCTCAGCGGCCTCCTCCAGCTGGGTGGTGAAGTCCCTGGTTAGAGGGCTGATTTGGACTGGTGGTTTCAGGTGGGGAAGGCAGTCCTCATGGACCTGGAAAATCTCCTCATCCCTCCTGAAGTCACAAGTCACATCCTCCTGACCAAAAGGGCAGGAAGTGTACACCAGGAAATTCACCCCATGCCGGGTAAAGATCCTGTCTGGTGTTGTGTTGTCATCACTGTCACTGTCAAAACAGTCCTTGGGGATTGGTCCTAACAGTTCATTGTCTAAATCTATGGAATAATGTCGGTCATCAACTGCCATTCCAATAATGGTGCCTGCGGCTAGAGTGATACTCTTTTAGTCGCTGTTATCCACCTCTATTGGAATGTTCTATATTGACTAGTGGTGTTGGGTTCACCCCCCAATCCTCGCTGTTGGAGAGAAGCATTTAGATGAATATAGGCATCAGGGTTTTTCAATTTCAGTCCTCTTTTAATTTTCACTTCCAGGAAGAATTGTCAGGTCCTTTCTGGGATGGTGACTTCCTCTCCAATCTGAATTTCAACTGCATAAGGCAGCAGTTGAGCTGACCTAAATGTTTTTGTGGATCATCAAAGCCCATGGGATTATCCGCTTATCGGGACCAAGCTTTGAAGTTTATTAGGTCCAAACTAATGGCAAAGCGATTGAGAATGTCACTGCCTAAGTAAAAGGTGGCAGTGACGTCTCGCACGACCCAACAATTATGGACTATACTCTTGTTGCCAATGGAGATTGTGAGCATACACCTGCTTGGCAGGAGATGTTTGGAATTGGGTTTTTCCAGATCCATTTCCCATTTGTCTATGAGTTTAAATGTGGGAATGGCTGGATCTTTTGGGAGTTGGCGGAACATGGCTTTGCTGATGAAGCTCTTACTGTTGTTCACGCACACTCGGGTGAGAACAGAGTCCTTCCCTTCATTTAACTGAACAGGGATGAACAACTGCTCTCTAATTTGCTGAATATCAGCCAGGCTCTGAGCTGATTCCACATCTTTCTGGACTATAGGAGTGGGAATGTCTGATTGTGGATTGGTAAAGAATTTCAGAGTGTTTCCTTCCAGTGTGGAATGTCACCTTAGTCTGGAAGGAAGGTTGATTTTCAGAAATAGAGAGGACCCCCCATCACCAGTTTCCTACTGCTATTACTGTCACGTCTGGGATTTGGTTGTTCTGGGAGTGAAATTCTACTTGGTCAGATTTTTGTTCAACCATGTGGCATGTGCCGTTTAAACTAACATGGTTGACACTCTGTTTTAATTTTATTGGTCGGCTAGTCTGGGTCCAGAGGACCTTGTTTACGCAATCTATTAGGGGTGATAACCTTCGCAGGAGGTCATTCCCTAGTAAACAAGGGGTGCCCTCTGGAGTCACAACTATGACCGGGTGTTTCACCTTGTGTCGCCCAATTTTAATCTCCAAATCCGCAGTCCCCTCGACGGGAATTTCCTTCCCGTCAAAGGTCTGGAGTTGTCCAGGAAGAAGGGTGAGAGGAATTTGGTAACCCTCCCCCCTTCCTGAATTCAGTTTATCAAAGGCCTTTTTGGACAGAAGGGTAGCTTGGGATCCAGTGTCCACCAGTGCCAAAATTGTACCCTGCCACTGTATTTGTACCGGGGCATAGAATCTTCCCTCCTTCTCTGCAAGGGGGCACAGATAATGTAAATTTGGTGGGTTCGTTTTTTAGTTTTGGACAATGATAGAGAAGAGATTTGGGCAGAATTCTGTGGGGAGTCTTGGGAATCTAAAAAGAAAAGGTGGCAATTAGATATGGGAGAAGTTTTGGGTTCCCCTGGGTCTGGTGCTGGGCTGCCCCCCCCCTTCCTCCTTTTTGGAGGCAGTCACCAGGATGGGTTTGAACCAGGAGATTTCCATGTGGTTGTTTCTGGGGGGTGGATGATGGGCGGCGCTAGCTCAGTCCCCACATCTCCCCAGTTTGGATTTGAATGCTTTGGGACCCATTTTTCTTTGGGAGGAGTTCCCCCATCTCTGAAGGAGAAGATCCTTTTCCCAGGATCCTCTGAGGTTCCCTCTCCTTCAAATTGGTCTGCTTGGGTCCTTTGTTTCTCCTACCCCCCCTCTGCTCCTTGGGTGGCAGACTTTCAGGGGCAGTAGATTTTGGTTCCGGTTCCTGGGTTTCCAGTGGCTTTTTACAAGTGGGGAAGGAAGCTTCCTTCAAGGCTTTACAGCCCCTTCCCCTTGTGCCTCCTCCCTGGGAACTGGTGGGTTGTCGGGGTTCTGCCCCCGTCATTGTTCTGGAGCACCAGGTCTGGAGTTCGAGGTATTCTGCGCCAACATGCTCATCTGAGGGTTCTGTTGAGCCCTCGGCATGCGACCCAGATCCTGTGCCATGTTTTGGACCTGGCGCTCTAGCTGTGACACCTGCTCAGGCTGATAAGGGGTTCTCATTTCTCCCCTGGGCTGATCCCAGAAAGGGTAGCTATCCCTTCTCTGATAATACCCCGGGATTGGAAGATTTGGGTACCCCTCCACCCTTGGCCTCCCCTCTCCCGGATTCGGTTGTCTGGGCTCAGGAAAGTGGGGAAAGAAGGATGGATTGTTCTGGGGTTGAAAGTCTGGTGGGTACCTGTGGAAGAAGTTCTGTCCAGGATTCGGGGAGTTTCTGCCCTCCTGGGGGAAGTGAGGAGGGAAGTTCCCTGGGTCAGGTGCTGTTTGGTTGGATCCCCCCTCTTGGGCTGGAGGGGTCCACACATAACCCAGGATGGGTCTATTCCCCTTGTAGCGGGGACCTATGTAGTCAGGGGAGTGAGGGATCCCATTTGTGGGACTACCTACTTGGCTCCCTGACTGTGACTGGCCCGAGGTCCTTCTGGGCTTGGGATTGCTCTGATTTTGTGCAGGCGGGTTTTTAGGCCCCCCCATCTCCAAATCTAAAATGGGGGCAACCTTCACCTCTGCCACCTTAGCAGCAGCAGGGTTGTTGGTTGTTTTGGGGCTTTTAGCATTATTCTTGTTCTCTATGGGCTTTTGCACCTCATAAATTTTTGTGGCCTGTTCACAGACCCAGTCTAGGGATCTTTTCTCATGAAAATCTCTCACTAGCTGGGTCATGATGTAGAGCGTGAAAAAAAGTATTGACAAATTCTTTGCTGTCCGTGCGCACCCTTCTAGTGGTCTGCACAAAGGTACGTTTTAATTCCTGCACAAATTCTTGTGGGGCCTGATCCTCCCCACATTGCAAGTTGTAGGCTGGTTGCCTGCCTCCTGCAGATTTCTATGCACATAAAAGTGCTTCAAGATGGCCGCCCTATAGGTGGACCACCTAGAATGATTTTGGTCCTCCAGCCCCGTGAAGAAGCTGGAGTATTCTGGTGAAAATGTCAATTTCACATACTGAATACACCTACTGCTGTCTTTCAAATGGAAAGTTTCCATCATCTGCTTAAAGAGCTCTAAGTGCTCCCAAACAGAGTACTTAGCGTTCTCATGATAAGGCGTGATGACGCTCCTTATCGCCTTGATTTGCTTTAAGGGGTCCTTAAGCAAGGCCCTTTCTGTCTTATTGGCCTTCTTTGTTTGGGTAACCCTGGTCCATTCCTCCTCTGACTCAGAGGCACTGCTCCCAGAGGTGCCCGTCTGGTCTTCTAGGTTCTCCCGGATTCTGCGAGCATCGGAATGGCTGGCAGAATGTGGGGACCTAGTCTGCTGTGTCCTGGGGCGCTCAGAGGAGTCTTCTGATTCCTCCTTGCTCCCAGGATTTGATGGGTACCTCCCCCACGGTCCTAGCTGGCCAGAGTTTTTCAGGATGCCCTTAGTGGGCCTCCTCTCATGAAGTTCCCCACTAAATTTCACAGTACTTGGGTACCCATACCCAGATGCCCGCCCATCCATTCCTGGGAGGTGCTGGTCTATGAGGCCCATACTTCTGATTGGATTGAAATCTGCCATCCCCATGGCCCTGGGCTCATGTGCACCAGTGGACACGGGGGTGGCAGAGTCCAGGGACTGGAAGAGGTGAAGGCCTTTGGTACTAGGGTTCCTAAGGTTATGCTCAGGTGTTTCCCTTTCTAGGCGAACATCATCTCTATCAGCCCCTGCTCCCTGTTGCCATGCAAGAACCTGAGATTTATGTTCCTCAATCAAGGCCTTACTAGTCTCTATCAATCTCTCTTGCATGGCTACTTGCCTGTGGAGCCTGTCATTGTTCTCACAGAGAGCCTCATTTTCTCTCTGTGCTTCGTGGGTTGTTTTTGAGTACTGGGCCAGTCTTTGCTGCAGGAGAGTTGCCTCCTGAGTCCTGTCCATACTGTCCTGTTCCTTCCTTGCCAGAGCATCTTCCACCCTCCTGGTTTGCTCTAACAAACTTTCATGCTCTTTTTAGAGGTCACCCAGTCCCTGAAGGGCCAGGTGATTTTCTTCTACTTTCTCCTTTAAATGACGGACTTCGTGGCCTAAGGTGTCCCTTTCCTGAGTAAGAGCATGCCTCTGTGCCGCCAGGTTGTCCCTCTGTCTTTGAAGCACAGCAGCTTTCTGGCGCTCTTCATCAAACTCTGCCTGGGTATCCAGGTCTTTCAGGATTAATTTATTGCTGTCCTCTTTCTCTCTATCTAGTTGGCTTTGAAGGGCGACTATCTGCTCTGCGCATGCCCTGTTAAAGTTTATTTGTTGCTCCAGCTTTTTCTGGCTCTGCAGTAGAGAGTCCAGACTTTCTTGGTGCTCCTTCTGCAAGGCCAGAATTCTGGTATCCTGTTCTGCCTTTTCCTGCTGCAGGATACCCATGTCCTCTTTTATTTTGATTATATACTGCCTACTTTCATTTTCAGACTCTTGGCTCCTCTTTAGCCTCTGCTCAGCAGAGTCCAGATCAGTTTGGGCCTTTCCTAATGCCTGCAATTGCTTACTTGCCAGATCTTGTCCTCCAGAATATTTATCCTGTATGGCTCCAATAGATAAATATAGATATGCCGCTATTTTGGCAATCTTGTTTTGTTCATCCTTTGCCTTAGGGGCCATATATAGTTCACTCGGGGCCATATGTAAGGGACCCTGGTCTTTCTATATATCTAACCCTGTTGCAGTGATCTGTTGTGTGATTGCCTGCACCCACACATTCTGATCCTGCTCTGTCCATTCACCTCTCACAAATAACTTATCCAATAGGTGTTCTCTAGCCATATTAATATCTACCAAAGTCGCCATTCTGGAAATATTGATTTCCTTCCTGACTTACAGAAGTTTTCTTTTATTTTTGCAAAACAGACAGTTTCCTTAAAGCGTTCCCTTTTGAGGGGTGCCTTTCACAGTGTAACACAGCGTGGTAGCCCAACAGGATTTATGTACCCTGTCAGTTATCACACTGTATTAAGCTGTCACAAGTGGTATATCTAATCCAGAAATCCCGCTACGAGCCCCCAATCTGTAAGTAGTTTCAACCCAGCATTCCAAGTAAGTCAAAGCCTAGCGTGAGATGCCCAGCTGGAACCCTTAATTATATATTTTTATGTCAAAAGTTATTTTATTTCTGATCGATGTACCTTTATATCACGCCCCTCTCTTTGAATCCCCCCAGTCTCACTGAACCAAGAAGAAGGTTGTTTTGCAGAGTTAAAAGATTTATTTGAAGGATTGAACAATATATGTATCACACTTTTATGAATTATGAACAATATCTGGATATCACACTATTAATCTTTATACATTGATCAGCAATGGGTGATATTACAGTCAATAATCTCTTTAATCAATAGGAGTCTGGATGAAAAGAATAATGTAGCATAGGATAAAACTTAGTGTGGGTGCAATGAAATGCGATGATATGAGATTAATGCAGCACGAAAATAACTTGATATGATTTCAATGAAATGCAATGTAATCACTCTTCCCCCTGATACTACTCAATCCCCCCTTAATATGCAGTATGAAGAGATGGGATGAGGGAACACAGGTTTCAGGAATATACAATCAACAAATGCAGTGTCAATCCTTATCCTTAGAGAGAAACAGGAATGATTATGAAATAGGTCAATTGCTTTGAATGTGGCTTTGAAACTTCACGGGGGAAGATTCCTTTGTTTGGGGAGAAACTGTGGAATGTCTTTGAAGCTCAGTGTGGCTGGCTTTAACTTACTTTTGAAACAATGTTTAAAAATAATCTCTCTCTAAAATACAATTTACATTTTCACACATATAGCCACAAATCTGTGAAAATCTGAGATTGAATTGTCATCCTATATTGTTTTTGATGGGAAGTCTCTTCTTTTCCATAGTTTGATGTTAAGTACAAGTTTAAATTGACAGGTTAATTAAATGCCGGCTTCTGATACAGACGAGAGGCGGTACTGTGCCCATTTTAACATAGTTTTCCAAGGAAGCATCTTGGAATGTGGATTTTCTTCTGATAAAATATGTTTCTGCTGACATTGTGCTTAGGTGAACTCTATAATAAAGTGATGTTTAACACCCAACAAGGATTTTGGACCTTTTGTGAGGTTTGGGAACCATGATTTTTTTCACTTTCCACAGCCAAGGAAAAAATGATTTTTAAAGCAGTTCTGGGTTTTCCTTTACAATGCAGCACTGCTTTTTCAAGTAGTTTCATTTTCCTCTGTGGGCAGCCAAATGATTTTGGCAGTGGTCTCCTGTGTTACCACTGACATAGGCAAAATGGATTGGCGGCCTATTTGTCAGGTTTTCTTGCGCACTTTCAGAGATGTTTAGCGCACAGATCTTTTTGGCGGCCATCCTGTTGTTTCTGATGCAGGCAACGCACAGTGCTGTTGCAGGACATGGACTAGTGGGCTAAAGCATCCCACACCTTCCTTTGATTAGGTGGGGGCACAGACTTGTTCCTACCTTGTCCTTGCTTAAGCCGTCACGCAGTATTCGGCAAGGGGACTAATGAGGAGCTGGTCACATTTCTCTGTATTGGTTAAGTCTGAGTCTACTTATTGAGACAACTTCAGGCAAACGTATAATAATGCCTGCTTTATATGCAAATAAGTAAAGCAAAAATGAGATCAAAGCAGTCAAGTGTGTAGTGCAATAACAAATATCACAGTCAAAGTATGAGGTGCAATAACAATTATTAACAATGACACATACATTGAGTGTGGAAAGAAAAGAAAAGAAGTCACATTCAGCTTCTTGTACTTAATTCTGTAGTCAAAGAAAGAAAAACATATGTACAACCCTAATTATTTACAATAACATATTTACAATGACATAAAATGAAAAAATCAAATCAGAAAAATATGTATATGGGGACTCCACATCAATTCTGTGGAGCAAAACTCCTAAATCATTTTCAGTTTAGCAGGGTTTTTGGACTTAATTATTTCTGGAGGTGAAAAACAAAACCAATCTTGTGTTAATTTCACCAGGGCTCTCTAAATTGCCTGTATTTCTACAGTCACTAAACTCCTGTTCAGGCTGACCTTTGAGGTCTGGATCTTGGACTTTCAAGATATCTTAGTGTTAGCCACTAAACTTCTGTTCAGCCTGGCCTTTGAGGTCTGGGTCTTGGACTTTCAAGATATCTTAGTGTTCGCCAACGTGTTAAAAAATAATAAAGTATCACACTAATGGAAGAAGGAGTGGAAAACAATATTTCCATATTCATCTTCTGTATGATTACTTATGTGTTCACGATTCGGTGTAATGTATGTACATATAGTACAAACACCTTCTTCAGGGCGTCCAATTAGTAGACCCTGTTACAAGTTAAAAAGAAAAAAGAAGTGTGAGAGTTCCTCAAGTTGTCAAATGCTATTAATTCAGCATATTATGTAAATGTAGGTGCTTCAGGTTACCGGCTGTACTTCAAGGGTAGTCAGTGACAAAATCCCAAGTCGCCTGTGGAGTCCGAGTAGGCAGGGACACTGGTGCAGGACAGTTTCCAGTGATGTGATGGGTGCAGACTGAAAGCAGAGGTCTTGCTTCCTCAAAGCGTGTTCCCTTCCGTTAGTTCGGGTAGTGTTGCAGTCTAACATCACAGGAGGGCAGTGAGAAAAGGGAAAAGAGCGAGACGTGTGATGTATGATGAGCAAATAAACCAGCAGAGAGCCGCAGTAGGGCTCTGCCCAGTGCCTATCAGAAGAACAATACCTGTTGAAGTACCAGACAACCATGGACAGTAAGGTATCCATTGAGAAAACCGTACCAGCAAATGAAACGCAATGAAGATTGCTTAAACACTGTCCCAGAAGAAACTCAAAATGCCTTAATTGAAGACGAATGGTGACATCACGAAGGCCCGGACAGACTTGCAGATAGAATGCTTGAAACCACAAGAAAGCTAAGAAAACAGTGTGGCTTGCTATGCTTAGTAGAAGATAGACCACGGCAAGCGCCACTTATACATATCTACCTCAACGAAGCACACTATATAAGTGCGCGACCACTTTACACAAAAGCAGAATTAACTCAGGTTACTAGAGGTCAAACAGGACAGGATTCGTATTCCAGCTAAAACGAAAAGAGATGGCTGAATCGAAACTCAGCAAGAGCAACTAGTGCCTGGGGAGCCAAGGTCAGACCAATAGAAGGAGCGAACAGTAGCTTTGCGGAATCAAAACTTAAGAACAGAACAGCCTATCTCAGGAAGGCCGAGATAAGGAGGCATAGGCAGGTGGCAAGCCGAATAAGAATTAAATGCACACACTGGAGGAAACGAGGCAGATCCACGGTGTGAGCAGCATGTGACCCTCCGAGCAAGAAGAGGCATGGGTTCACACCTACGCCTGGCTGTCGGCCAGACAGAGATATAATAGCTTTTTCTGGCAAGAAGATACAGTTTCGAGGCCAACCACAGCCAACTAATTGACACAAAGCCACTAACATAACGATTGATTGAAGGGAGGCCGGGTGAATCTTGGGGCATCCTGCACCTGGCTGACCATTCTGCGTGCTGCTAATAAAGTGGACATTTATGCATGGGGATGAAGCCAACCCAATCACAATGGACCAAATAATCTAGGGTCCTATAGATAGTAGATCCAATGGGACGTTGTGCTCTTAGTGATGTCTACAAGAGTAATGTTAGAAGATAGGGTTTAGAGGCCCACCTGATAGTGTTTATTCAATTCCTCTCACTCGTTACCATATACAGATATAGTACCTATAGTAAAGTTACCTTTTCCTAACCAATAGAATTGCAAGTTAACTTTTCTAGTGTTACTCGTCAATGATGACGAGTTTTGGGTATAAATGTTACTGTTTGTATGAAGTTCTTGGGAGTTGAAGCACGACAGACTATCGCATCACTGTTGATTTCCATGTTTCCCCGTTTTTGTACTTGTCATTAAACAGACTCCCCTTTGCCAAACCATTGAGCTGTCCTCATTGATTGGTGTTGGAGTAATATCCCTGCACTCCGATCCATCTCAAAGATGCAGCTATCTCGTCTTAAAGTACTGCGGAGCAAACCACCGACTCTATGGGCCGGCCGGGGCTCTCCCCAATACAGTTGATAAATGCGAACCAACTTCGGTTGGGATGATAATTGTCTGTAAATATGAGCTATGTGCAGCGCTTTGGCGAAAGCACTGTATAAATTATCTTTTTTTTATTATTCAGAAATTGATTTAGCAGAAATTTAAATTTCTACTTTTTCAATTGAGTGTTTTGTGAATCATGATTAACAGTACTTGCCAAATTAACATGATCACAAGCATCATATTTAACATCAGCTTGTTTCCCTTTTTCACATTTGTCAAGAAGATGGTAAATCAGAATAAATAAATAAATTAGAGTTAAAACAATCGTGATGAGCCAAAGTAGTGGCATCAGCTGACTACCTATTGATTCATGTTAAAAAGGACCAGATAAGCTATCACATAATTAATATGAATACTTATTACTTCTACAGATCGTGAATAAAGAGACCAACATTTTCATGATTCTATATATCTGTGGCAATTTTGATAAAACACTTCAATGTAAAATATAAATTGCAAATTAATAACCAATTTCCTCAGAACCATTTTGGAATTGATCAACTAAAATCATAGATCAATAACATTTCAGGAGCTCCTTAATACATAACAATTGTTACAATTTAGTATTCATAAAACAATTCAATATAAAATTAAATAAAATAGGTTGAAAAATTATATAAAACCAATTTCATTAAAACCAGTGTAAAACCCACCCGTAAACAAATAATATCATAGAACAAAAGCATTTAGGATCTATTTATTTAACATAAATATTATGCATAAACCTTTTCATCACCTCGTAGATTTCATGGTTTAAAATAGTTCCTGACTAGGTGCTAGTAGTAAACATTTCCTAAGAGGGATCTTGGGCCTGGTTCACTGGCCCAAGATTCAAGGATAGAAGAAATTGCACAGTGGCAATATTCAATGTAATTTTGGTAGCGTTGAATATTGCAGCGCATAATTGTTCCTTAGTAAATAACGTTATATGCTTAAAATGTTTGTGAAAATATTAATGTCTAGATATCGCAAGGGCGGAACATTCAGTTATTAAGTGTTGCAGAGTTTCACGATGTTCCTCTATTCTGCAGAAATGACAAACAATGTTGAGACCAATTGTTTTATTATAAATTGCTATTTTGACTTTCGTTGGTCAGAGATTGAAGCAGAGACGAAGAATTGAATTAGCATATACAGGATCAGGAAATGTTGCCAGATACTGTGGTAGCTCATTCATAGATTTAAAAATGAATGCTCCAGATTTGAAAGCCATATAGGTGTTACATTTTTCCCAGGTGCATCTCCAATACCATAGCCAGACCTAAAGTTTTGCTTTTTCAGGGTTTGGTAACAACAGATTCAATGAGATGTCAGCATTTCCCAATAGGACCAGACAGCAATTCTTCCATGATTGTAGAGAGCCAGATAGAGGAGATTCAAGTAAGGACTTAAGCACTGGAAAGAGGTTATGTGAAGTGTTTGTAGAAAGTAAGCATTTCCTGTAGGCTGCTAATATTTCACAAGATACTATTGCAGAGAGAGAAATAAGGCCCAATTCAACTCTAATAATGAGGATTGGCGTGCTTAGTGGAACAGATAAAAGCTTTTTCCAGTAGATGCCTTCTATAATGTCCCACCTCTGGTAGTGAGTCGGAAATTTTGTCTGGGCTCAATATGTTATTATAGGGACTACTTTTTGTTTATAAAAGGCTATTTGCTGGAGAAATAGAACATTTTCTGTATTTTCGCTGGATCACTTTTCCTTGTGTTGCCAGGAGTCTCATTCTGATCTTAAATTCAGTTTTACATAGCTCATCAGTTAGATGAGAGTTGATATTAACACCAAGATATTTATAATGCAGTCTTTGGGACATGGACATTTTCGATAGCAACCAGTTAAATTTATAACATGACTTGGGTAAATGGTGGTGAAAAATAAGAATATTCAATTTGAATGTGTTGATGGTTAGGTGATTGGCATCAGCATAGGAACCTAAGGATGCTAACTTTCTTTGAAGACCTTCAGGAGTTTTGTCTAAAATTATTAGATCATCCGCATAGAGAAGATATGGTATCTCTGATGTCCCTAATCTGGGGGAAAATGCACGGACAGGCTTAAAAATGTTATGTATGTCGATAATATAGAAATTAAATACAATTGACGCATCCTTGTTTTAGGCCCACATTTGTTGGTATAGCATTTGTTAGTAATCCATTAGTGGTGAGTTTTACCTTAATTGATGTATTAGAATAAAATTGATGTATTAAGTAAAAAATATACAAAGGGCACCTTGCATTAAAAAGTTTGGTCCATAAACTTTCATGCGTTATTGAATCAAATGCTTGCTTAAAATCTATTAGGGCTAAAAAGATTGGTTGCTTAGTCAGAATGGCTTGTTTTTTGATTGCTGATATTATCATTACATTTAATACAGTTCCAATTCCTGGTACAAATCCTAATTGGTATTTATCAAGTAGATTGCATTCACATAGCCATTTTAAAACAATCACTTAAAAATCAGTCTTGCAAAAATCTTGCCCGGAGCATCCAAAAGGGCTATAGGCCTATAATTATTAGGATTACTTCTGTCTCCTTTTTTGCATATCGGGATTACGATAGATTCTTGCCAAGAAGGAGGGATGCAAGTTGAATGGATAACTTGTTTAAATATTAGCTCGAGAACAGAAGACCACGCCTCAGGGTTTGCTTTAAGATTTGCATCGGTTAGGTTGTCCGGTCCCGGGGCTCTGGACATGCTTAGTTTCTTTATTATAAGTATAAATAATATCTAAAGTATCAAATGAGAATTTATTGAGGTCTGAGCCAGAAGAAAAAAAGAATGGTGATGTTAGACTAGGATTGTTAAGAAGATCTCGAAAGTGAACACTCCACTTTGATTTGCTTATTGTATTGAACTCGAGTGATTTATGAGCATCTGCAGGCTGATTATAGCATTAAGCATTTTTTCTGCATCATCTTGTTTTTGAATAGCCAGTATTTATTAATTAATGCTCCTGTGCACTGAACGTGACTTGCATCTATTGGATTTTTGGATACTGTATTATTGCAGCAAGTGGCAATGTAGGGGATCTAATTTTCATATTTTGACAATACCTGACATGCAGCTATAATTGACATAATATGGCTTAACTGGCCATACAATGCTGAAGCGGCATGTCTATGGCAGTGCCTCGGCCTATTTTGGTTTTTGTGTTTATCGTTTATTAAAAACTTTAACACATTTTTAATCATATACTTCACAACTCTTAGTTCATTACAAATGGCAACAAATGACTTCAGGCACAACATTCTAAAACATTATACCCATTAATTCATTCAACACAATATAATATCATATACTATATATATATACCAGAGCCTCCATTTCCGTACCACACAATTACATTTTTCACCTATCCGACAAATGACTCCCTTCCCTACTTCATCATGGTGGACTAGTCGAGAAAAACATTTTCCCCCAGCGTTTTGTGTATCACTATTAAAATATTCACTTAAGCAATGGTCATTGATGTAGAGCATCCATACAAGAGCCTATCCCACTTGACTTCACTATTTAAATCCTATAATCTCATTCTCTGTATATCTTTCCCCAGTTTACAATTTTCATTTTGTTGTACATCTTCACCTGGATTTCCATCAATCTAAACTTGTCAATTTCAGCAAGAATCCCATCACAGCACTCCCCAAAATTAATAATTGCTTTGTCATAGTTATTTCTTAAAGATATATTCAAATCGTCAAATAGCAAACCCGATGGTTGAACCAATATTTCCCCTGCTTATGTTGTACTATTGGGTATACTATGGCATATGAAGGCAACACCCTTGTTAAAATGTGGTTTGTACTGCAAGCCACTTTCGGTAATGTCATAAGGGTTAAATAGAAAGTGATACCATACGGGTCAAAGGTCAAGTGACATCACTTCCTGTAATGTCACTCTTGCTACCCCTGGCATTTTGTTGAATTGATGTCCCTGCCTCCTTAGCTACAAGCAAGAGCTAAACAGCGCCCAGCTCCCTTCAGTTTTGTTCCCTGCATAGCATGTGTTGGATTAAGGGGGCTCAATCCCAAACCATAAACTTTGACTGAGCCAGAAGTGATATCATAGGAAAGGCGGACTTACCCCAAAGAAGATAGGGTAAATCTAAAGGGAAGGTGCAGGAACGAGATGTGACTGGTTTTCAAAGGAGCCCCTTTTTAGTTTGGGCCATTATTTGGCTTTTGCGCCACCTTTAAGACGAAACTATTGCATGAGAGTACAGATAGTGAGGAATGCCATATGAGGAGGAGCACCCAGCTTCTATGTGTTGCTTGAGTATTTTCCTACTCATTGACTGCCCCATGCCATTCTAATCCCTATGGCAATTCCCACCCGGTTCATGCCCCTTACTGCCCAAAACACAACTTCATTGAACTCTTTGTGCTCGCTTTAATCAAGCCTTACCATCAACCGTGCACTGGAAGTGCCTGCCACTGTTTCTTCAAAGCAGTCCTCTGAGAGTTAACGACTTAATTGGAGCTGTAAACCTGCTACTTGTTTAATAAAATGTCTTAATAAGGTCTGGCTTTAGCTACTCGATTTATAAGCACTATACGTGTCCTTCACTGCAGTCTTGTTAGAAACAAGCATTGGCAAAGCCAACAGTTTTAGCTTGTTTGTAGGTATTAGCATTTGCCAGGCACTGCTATTAGATGCTTAGGTACTCGCACCATTTTTCACCTGCTATCATCAATGGACGGTTAATACTACTATGGCAGTGCCTGGCAAGGGTCATTCCCATGCCTACACAAAAACCAAAACTGTTGGCATTGACAATGCTTGTTTAGACATGACATGAAAATGTTCCGTGGTTCTCCATCCTTTCAATCCCACATATCACAATACTCTATAGGAATGGGAACTAAGCAGTAACCCACACAGTGCTGCATATTGATATGAATTTCGTCAAAAATGTGCAGAAACTAAGCTATCACGTTGCCCTGGGTATGGCTTAAGTTGTTTTCAAGTACTGACCGTTTAGCTCACGTCATTCTCTTTCTGTGTACAGTATGTGTTGCTTAATTTTTCCACTTTGAAAACAGGAATGTAAATATTGGTGTGCAATGTGGTGGAAGGGAGGGACGTCATTTGGGGCTCGCCAGAGGTCGCAACTGCAACCTCTGAGGTCTCCGATGTGACCTCTGTGGTCACCCTTGCGACCTCTAGAAAAAAAGAGAAAAAAAGAGAAAAAGAAAGTTTTTTTTTTTTTGTAATGCAAGCTCCGTGGCTTTGGCCAGCACCATGTGGCTCTTTACTTCTTGGTTGTCTGGCTTTCTTGTTAAAGCCCCTTAAAAAAAATAAGAAAAATAAGAACAGGAGTGCCACAAGTCTAACACTTTCAGCACTGACCCTAAATAAGTAAGAATAGGAATACCAAATAATCTGTCTTTCAGGAATTCTATGCAATAATTGCTAGACTCTTTAAAGATTTATTTCAGGCACACTTCAGGGAGTGAGTCACTGATTTAGTCTGTTCTTAAACGCCTCAAATCAGCCTTTAATCCTTCTGAGGTCGATAAATGAGTACCAACACAGGTTGGGTGATATTGGGTGTATATTTTTTCTATATAAAGCGCTTAAGCGTAAGTGCTGTATAATAACACATCATTATCATTTGGTCGTGGACGTCTGCTTGCATTCACAGTAATTTAGTAATATGGGCCTATACACACTGATCTTAACGATACATATCGCAATCCATTCTTGTATGAAATGTACATCACATTATAGCGATATCGTAACCATATTTTTTGTAGTGTACAATGTTATGTGATGGCACTTCCTGTTTTGTCAACGGCTGAAAGGTCACGTTCCATCGCATCCCACGATATCACTTCGGGGTGGGGTCAAATGACATCACTTCCTGTGATGTCATCAGGGGGTCAAGGGCCGTGTGATGTCACTTCCGCTATCCCTGGCATTTTGGTGAAATGACGTCCCTGGTGGAAGGTTGAACGCCTAGACTGACTGAGTTTATTGCAGGCATGGGCCAACTCTATATGCCTTTGATCTCTCTCCTGGGTTGTATATGTGTAATAACATCACCTATTGTTTTTCATTGTTTGATATAATCATCTTATTGTAAGCAAGGTGGGATTGGCCCCTCGGCCTTTCGGCCAGTGGCTGGGCCGAAATCGTCCCTGGAGAGTGCAGGCCGGTTTCTGGCCAGGCCTGGGCCGGTTTGGAAAAAAAAAAATTTTGAAAAAAATATATTTTTTTCTATTTTATTTTAGTTTTTTTCCAAATGCCTTTCATCCTTCTTAGGTCGATAAATGAGTACCAACATATTTTGGGTGAGATTATATGCATATTTGTTCTATGAAAAAGAGCTTAAGCGTAAGTGCTATACAATAACATATTATCATTTGGCCTTGGACGTCTGCTTGGAGTCACAGTAATTTAGTATACTTAGGCCACGCAATAAGGTTTAATGCAGACAGAAGTTCCAGTCCTACAAAAAATGACATACATTAAGATACGGAAATCAAGTAGTAATTTTCAGTTTGAAAACAAAGTTTTCCTTGTTCGTTAATCTTTTTTTTTTGGGGAACTTGGAATGCTAGTGAGACAATCAGTGCATCTCATTGGAAATCAAAAGTAAACACACGTGAGCTTGCACAGATCGATGTTTCCAGTAGGTTACCTGACCCAAAATGTGAACGAGCGCACAGCCCCTGCTGATTGTGTGATTTGCCTGCTGCAAGGCATACTTCACTGCCAAGAGCAAACAAGGACTAGAAGTCGGGCCCCCTGGAGTGCAGCCACAGGCAAGGTTTTCCTGTATCCTGCCGTCACTGATCAGTGATCATAAAAGTCCCAGTCCCCAGTAGGCCCTGTGAGGAGGGCAAGCTACCCTCGATCCCCATGGTCGTTAGACCACCTTGCACTGTTCTGTGTTCGCGAATACACTGAATTGGTATGGTGCACTGCTTTGAATTGGGAAGGATGTGCTATTTTACGATCCGCCGCTCTCTTTGCATAAATAACTCTGCTCCTGCGCAATGATTGCGAGGCTAGACCCAGCTGGGCTTTGGTAACTTCCTGCATTGGCGCAATGCACTGCTCTGAAAATCACTCTGCAGAGCCCAGCTCTCGAGTTCTCAAAGCGGCAATGAGCCTCTTGACACTAAAATGCTGATTCTATGGCAAGACAGGAGGCTCATATTATGCATAACAAGCTTTACTCTGAAACCACAGCAGCAAAGACAAAACGTTTACAAACAAAAAAGTTGTAAAACAGAACTAAATAGAGTTCAATGTCAATGTAAGGGGGGTTCCCCAATCCATCATGGAGGACAGGTCAGGCCCTGCAGGAAACCATTGAGCAGGGACCCTTCCTTATATAAGTCCTTTACTCCAAACCCAAATCCTCTTTCTTTGCTGCTGACACCACAGCTAAGTCACTCCTTTCAGTTTTGTGTCTTACATGTTGTCAGTAGAAATAAACCTTAATTTGTTACATTAAGCAAGAAAAATTGTGTACATGTAGCATTTATTTGTGTTACATTTAATACATGTTGGCCCTTTATTTCATAAGGCATGTATCTGGCTTTATTTTTATTTATTTATTTATTTGTATAGCGCTAAACCGGTGGGCATCAGAGCGCTTCCAAGAAGACAGGACAACAGAAAATTAAGACGGGACAAGATATGGAGTGGCCAAAGTTACCTCAAACTCGGATAGTTCTACTACCAGGATTCATTTGAAAAGTAGGTTCCCAGGTACTGTTTATTTAACTTTGTAACGCTCGCGCTAGTTTGCCTCTGGGTTTTAGGGGAGTTATGCTTAAGTGTGTACTGTTTTTCTTTGCTTTTGACCCGGCGCACACGGGTCACTTTTATTTAAGTTTGATGAGATCTGACAGAAGCTGCTAATGCTTTGTGCCGATGCGCGCTAGCATTCTTCTTGGTTTAATTTATGTTTATTTTAGGTTTTACGGCCGTCACGGGCAGGTCTGAATGAAGCTGCTAAGGCTTCAAGGCCGGCGCGTGAGCCTCTCTTTTGTTTGTTTAGCCCTCAGTGTTTGTTGGGGCTTGCCGCATTCCGTGTTCAGAGGGCCTGGGAATACCAGGTGCTGGATGAACAATGCTACGGTGGCGCAATAGCTTATTCGGGGCCTGCAGTGCTGGCGACCCGAGTGGAAAGCCCTATTGTGGGCTGCCGTGTTCTTTTGGAAAGCACAACCTCCAGTGGCTCAACTGCTAAGTGCTTGGTGTTGGAATGCTGGGGACCCGAGTTCTAATCAAATTGTCCCTCTTTTTCCATTAAATTCCACCTGGGAATGCCAGGTGCTGCGGGCGCGCTCGGTCCCCTATGTTTTCCTTTCTTTTCTTTTTTCAAAAATTATGTAGTGTAGCTTCTGCTGCAGTCTAGAAGCAGGGTTTAGCAGCAGGTTTTACATGCCTGGGTTAGTTTTTCGCGCCAGATCTGATATGTGTTTTGTTTTTATATTTTGGAGCCAGCCTCTGTAGCACAGTCAGTAGGTGTTGTCACTTGTACCTGGAAGGTTCAGGGTTCGAACCAATCCTCCAACTTAAAAACTCTGAACGTGTTGTGAAAAATAATTACAATTTTAATTACCATACCGCCCAACCATGCAAAACCCGGACAAGGTTTCTAAAATGAAAACCGGGATGTCTGGTTGCCCTAGTTATGCGGGACAACTTGAGCCAGCCCAGTCCGGACTTTTCACTTTAACAAGATTATATATAATTTTAATTGCATTTTAAATAAGAATATTTTGTAATATATATGTTGGGAACCCGCCCGCTCAAGTGCCTGATGCTCTGCTAGTTTGCGGCCTTGTTTAAGCGTGGCATATGGCATAGAGGATTTCCTTCACTGTATGTGCGCCATAACCTGCTTGGTGGCAGGCTTTGCCTGTGTTCTTCTGCGAGGTGAACTCCTTGTGTACTGCTGGTTCCACACCCTGCTCGGGTGAGCACTGGAGGTGCACTTGCTCAGTGTACTCTTCCTCTAAACAATATATTTAAGCTGTGCCTGGAGCACATTTACATTTTCAGGATTGCCAGTAGACCGGATAGTTCAGTAAGCTTCAGCTTCTATAAGGGGCCGGGGTTCAGACCCCTGTTGGGGCGTAACTATATTATTTTATGTATTATTTTATTTATTTATTAGGTACTTTAAAGAAAAGAGTGTGCGGAGGTGGTGTAAACAGACCCATAGGGGGGTTGTACCTTCCTCTTTAGCCATCACTCTAGCTGTTAACCTCCATCTTTTAGTTACATTTTGTCACCCTTTACATTAGTTAGTTTCAGGACAACTCAGTCCATTTCCTTAGGCATTTCTTTCCCCAAAAACAATTGCTCCACCCAGTACTGTGTTGATTAAGTTGCAGAATTTTCTCTCGACATGAGGAGGAGAAAATTACACTTTATGTCCTTATTGAGGGCTGCAGGACTTGATGTGCAAATGGGGTTTACCTGCTCCGCAACCCCAAGTTTCTCTCCTTAGAGCGTGGAGTGTTTCCCTTACTATTTGTCCTAATACGACATTCATTATACAATTTGGAATATTGGTGGGGAAAAGGACAGCTCACGGGTAACGGTTCAGTTTTTGTTGCAAGGCAACGTTGAGCAACCGTGTTCTGACTTGGATAGAGTGTTTGGAAACACTTGCTGGTATCAGAGGGACGGGTTACCAAATAATAACTTTCTGGTGCCCGCCCCATGGTTTTCCTCTCAAGGCTTGGCCTGTTTTTCCGCTACTCGTCTAGTGGTGTGTTACAATTCCTCCTCTGCTCGAGGAGTACAAGCGGGTTTCTGTACCCTTACGAGAGTTTGGTAGTTTCTTTCATTGTATATTTTTCCTACAGTACAGCAAATATAGTGCTTGCTTTCAAATCTGTGCAGAGCCTACTGATGCAGGTTTCCTAATTTTGGAAGGGTCTAAATCAGTCTTTCATCCTGTTGAGATCGATAAGTGAACACCTCACACCACACACTGTTGTGGTAGTAATGATGAGCAGCACTCGTATACCTGAGGGTTCGTAGCACTATATAAATGCTATTTTGCTATGGGCAATGTGCTTAATGTTTTCCTTCCCCTGATCCCCAGAGAGGCTAGTGAGGCTTACATGCATAGGGAGGCCCGGGCCTCAGTGTTTGAGGAACAGTGGTCCCAGTATTCCTTCACAACCTTTCAATTACGGGCCACAATAATTATCCCAAAATCCTTCCCCTCCCCGCCACCCTTGCAGGGGGATTGCATCATAATGGTACACCTCTTGGAATAACACCTGATGGTTTCCGTTTTAACTTTAACAGGAGTTCTGGCTCATGACCAGTGCAAACTCGCACTGGGCATCTCCCTCCCGTCAGTTTACTTTCGTTTGCACCAATTTCCTGGTATTTCACTATCCACAGGCTTGGGGGTTGGTTAGAAGTGCAAGAGTGTATTTATTTTAAAGGTGTAAAGCAGGGCTTTAGTGTGGTCCTCTTAGTAGCCTTCTTCTGAGTTGCAAGGTTTTCCTTAGATAAGCGGAGGAGGTTTTATCTCCTCCTATGGGAAGGCACAATATCCCTCGGGGGGGGGTAGAGGGGTCTGGGAGTGCTCCTCATCTTCCATCCAAGTTTTTTGCGGCCCTCTATCACAGGACGTTCCAACGTCTCTACATTAACTATCTCACTAGGTGTCTGTCAGTGCGATTGCCAGAGGAAGCTGGGATATATATTTAGTTAATGACTTTGTTCTCCTAGTCACCTGCATGGCAGGTAGACCTTTGGGTTTTCACGGGAGATTGTTGTAATATGGTGCCAGCACAGGGTGCTGGGGGTGTCAAGATTCTTCAGATTTGCAAAAATAGAGGTTAGTCCTCTTCTGGTAAACAACTGCATTTTAACTGTTTAGTGATATGTTTCTTTGCAGTTTCAAATCTTTACTAGACTATGGCATTTAGTGGGTCTTCATTCGGTAGTTTATGATCCTCTAGGGGATTTATCAACCATGGGGGAGGGGATCCAAGCACCTGGCACATCTTCAAAGGGGATTCAGGTATCACTATATGGTAGCGATTGGATGTGAGATACGTCTTTTCTCCTTGCCAAGTTCAGTCTCTTACGGGTCAGGTTTTGTAAATATCTTCCTTTTGTCATGGTAGCAGAGTTCTTCTTAAAGAGTTCAGGAGGTCTGAGGGTCTCCATCTTGGCGGTTTGGCAGGTTTAACTCTGCCTGGTGTTTCAAGGATTTTTCGGGAATATCTCTTTGTCATCAGGGTCCCCTGGTGGGTCTTTTCTTAGTCCGGATGTTATTTAACGCTAGTTGCTGGGTTACAGGTGGGCCCCTCTCTTCCATCCTGCTTCTGCCTCCAGAAGACATATCTGTCTTAGTATACACATATGTCTGGGGACAATGCTGTGTTAAGGACAGGGCTTGCAGTAGACTTTTTCTGTGTACACAAGGCCCCCGGTCTATTGCAGGTCTATTGCTTTTCAGCTCCACTCGAGCTAGGTCTTCCTATAACATGTTAATAAAATGTCCTTTTACTCCCACTTTACCTGTTATAATAATATCTTTAATGTGATTCAGTTTAAAAAATAAACTTTACACATAACAATATAAACCATGTAAAAACAAGCAAAATAGATACATTACTAAGATAAAATAAAATACATTTTAGCAAAATCAAATTAAGCACTACATAACAATAATCTTTTATCTCTTAGTCTTGGTGTAATAGTCCAGGTTTGACCTCATTCTTCATTACCACATTCTCGCTATACAAACAGGGCCTGAGTATATCATAGGAGACTTCATAATGATATGCCCAATTTGACTTCCACCTTCAACCAGATGTTATATAGTGCAGTTAACAGGCGCATACTTTCGGTGTTAACACAATGATTCCAAAACCACGTATCCCCTATAGTATCGCAATTGTGTACATACTTTCCCAGCAGTTGTTTAATGTCACCCACCAATACCTGGCATTCGGGGAGGACATGCTTAGCTGTCTCAGGTATTTCCTGTTTCTTACAGAGGCGACAGAATCGCTGTTCTTTGGGTATATTCTCTGTCACCCCCGAGGTCATCTTGATGGGAACATGTTCTAGTCTTAAGAAGAGTATAAATCTTCTCAGCCTATGGGACGGGCATAATATCAGATATTGTTGTGATTTCTTAAATGTGTATAATATGGATAGTACAAAATTATATCTTTTTCACTTGCGGAGATGTTCGTAATTCTCCAGCCAGTCCCATAGCCCAACCCGTCTTTACCTATTATGAAGATTGCCTTTCCCACTCGGTTTCCAGTGTAGTTATGTTACATGTCCTGTTTCTAATACGATATCTTCCTTTAACGCATGCGATGGAACCTACAAAGCTTTCACCCCTGGGGGTATTTTTCTTTATCTCCATGAGGGCTAAGTGTTTAACTTCTTTTGTTGGCTAACTAGGTTTCCAAAAGATGGTATGAATTTAAGTGTTTAAAATGTTCGAATGGACAGTGGAGGAGTTTATTACTCCTATGTTTTTTCCTAACCTATTAGTATAGGAAGACTTTGTTCAGGGTTTCCCCTTCTATCTTTTTTTTTTTTTTTTTGCAAAGTTAAAATATTTATTTATGTATTCACAATATAATCACACCATATTTAATGGGTATACAATGATCACCAATGGTGTGATGTCACACTAAGCCATATCTTTAATCACAAGGAGTAATAATGAGCAAAAACAATGCAGCACACCAATAATACTTTTGTGGGTGTGTGTTCAGATCAAATGGCAATGAGGTTACTCTTTCACCCTGCACATCTCTTAATCCCCCAATATGCAATGTAGAGAGATAGGAGGAGAGAGAACAGGTTTCAGGAATGCAGAATTCAAATACAAGGTCAATCCCAATTTCCCCCCAGCAAACACAAGAGAGAAACAGAGTTGATTGGCAAACTGTCAAACTGGTTTTTAAAGTTGTCTGAGAATCGATTGGGTAAAACACTAAATATGGGGAAATCACTGAAATGGGTTAAATTCTAATGGCAGTAATTTTTTTTTTTTTTTTAAATATATTTATTGATTTTTCAAGACAAACTATACAACCAGCATCATCAACATAGCAATCAGTTATATATCCACAATAACTTCCCATTCCCCCCTCCCCCCTGTGAACCCGGACCGGGGTTGCGCGGTCTGCCATTGGTGTTAGGGTGAGCCTGGGCTGTCCAGGTCCTCGCCTGAGGTGCTGACCTCTTTAGGACTGAACAGGGCTGTCGTGAGGGCTATCCATTGCAAGAGGTCTTCCGAGTCACCTATTTTCTGCTGTCGCTGCGCCAGCTCCCAGGCCCCGGTTTCGGCCATAGACCACCTACGGAGGTCTTCCCACCATGTCACAAGTCTAGGGGCCCTGGGGCACTTCCAGGCCATTGCGATGCGCCTTTTTGCGAGGATGTACATCAAATCCTTGAGCCTATTGAGGGGTTTGTTTTTTTTTGCCTCGCGGATATGAGCCCAGTAGACATGCCTTAGGGGATTGCACGTCTAGCGTTATGTCCTCCTCCGCTATCCTGGTCTGAATTTGCGACCAGAAGGTTTGTATATCCGGGCAGGCCCAAAACATGTGGGTCAGTGAAGCCGCGGGTTCTTGGCACTTGGGGCACGGCACTACGCAGGCGCCATTGAATCTCGAAATGACAGCTGGGGTAAGGTAGGCCCTGTGGATGATGTAAAATTGGATAAGCTGGAATCGGGCATTCCTGGAGACTTTTTATGGTAGTGTGTTATTGTTTCCCACTCCGTGTCTCCGAATTGCGTGTTTAGCTCGGCTTCCCATTTACCCTTGCATGTGAGTTCGTTATGTGTGGTGTTGTCAATTAGGATCTCATAAAGCCTAGAGGTTTCGTGTCCCCCCTCTGCAACGCCCACCAAGTTCTCAATGGTCTCGTGTCCGGCGCATTGGGATTCTGCCTCCGGCCATCGCTTCCTAAGCTTGGCCAGCACCGCCCCGTGCAAAAGGAACTGACCCAGTGGGACCCCAGTCAACTCGTGCAGTTCGGGGAATGTGTGAGCGCCCTGGTCGTCTATCAGATCGCCCAGGGTGGCAACACCGGAGGGTTCCCACATGTTCCGGATCGCCTTCCGGTCCTCCGGTCTAGTGGACATGATGGCGGCTATAGGGATTTGTGGGGAGTAAGGGTCGGTCAGCCTGACCGATTTGCAGGCCCGACTCCAGATCTGAGTGCCTAGGCGGATGAGGTATGCATCCGGCGTTTTAGGTATCGGTCTGATCCAGAGGAGGTCCCTAAGCAACCAGGGTGCGTCTGGGGGCTGCAATAGGCGTGTGTCCGTCGTGGCATCATCGGCCATCCACTGGATCACGTGCTTAAGCTGGGCCGCTATGTAGTAGAGCTCAAAGTTAGGGGTTTTCAGGCCTCCCTTCTCGTACGGTCTTTGAGTTATGTCTAGGGCAACTCTGTGCCTCCCCTCCCGCCATAGGAGTTTCCTACATAGTTTGTTCAGGTCTTTGAAGAAACGTTGGGGGATGTTGTAGGGGACGTTAGTGAAGAAATGTAGAAGACGCGGGAGTGCGACCATTTTAAGGAGTCCCGCCCTGCCAGCCATCGAAAGGGGCAATTTACACCATAGGTCAATTGATTTAGCCAGTCCCTCCTTAGCCCTGCCCGTGTTTAGTGCATGTTCGGCTTCGGGGTCCCGGTGGATCGCAACGCCCAAATATTTGAACGTGGTGGGTTCCCATTTAAGGGCCAGAGGTGGGAGGTGTTCTTTCTTGGTTCCACTAAGTGCAGCCAGGGGGAATAGGCAAGACTTGCCGTGGTTAATCTGGATCCCGGTGCATCTGTGGAACCCATCTAGGGTTTCGAGAATGTAGGGGAGAAGATGTTCGGGATCCCTTAGGTAGAGGAGCATATCGTCCGCATACATGGAGACAAGGTGGTTCACTCCATTTACCACTATCTGCCCCGTCTCCATACTCCTGCCTAAGGTATGCCGCCACTGGTTCAATCGCCAAGATGTAGAGCAAAGGGGATAGGGGGCACCCTTGCCGAGTGCCCCTGGCCAGGCTCCATTTTTCCGAAAAGGTGTTGTTGGTTCGCACTCTGGCTGTGGGATTAGTGTAAATGAGTTTGACCCAATTCAAGAAAGCCGTTCCGATCCCCATCTTGGCAAGGGTGGCGTAGAGCCATGTCCATCGGACCGAATCGAAGGCCTTAGAGGCGTCAAGGGACACAACTGCGTATTTACCGCACATGCCGTTTGTGCTGTGTATCACATGATGCAGCCTTCGCAGGTTCTCAGACATGGAGCAGCCCTGCACGTAGCCTGTCTGATCTTGGTGTATAAGGTGCGGGACGGCTGCACGCAGCCTTCTGGCCAGTAGTGCGGTGAGGATCGTGTTATCTACATTCAGCATGGATAAGGGGCGGTATGAGCCGCAGTCAGAGCTTTCCTTGTCGGGCTTAAGTAAGGGGATGATGGTGGCTTCAGTCATGGAGTCGGGGAGGTGGCCTATTTCATACGCCTCGTTGTATACCTTGGACAGCAGGGGGGCCAGTATGTCCTCATAGGTCTTATAAAATTCGCCCGGGAGACCGTCCGGTCCCGGTGTTTTACCAGAGGGCAGTGACCTAATGGTGGCTGTGACCTCATCTGGGGTGACGGGGCCTCCGAGGGGATCTGCCAAGTGGTCCTCCAGGCGGGGGAGCCTGATGGCGTCCAGGGCGTCTTCGATCGCGTGGTCTGGGGGCGGGGCTGGCTCGGAGTAAAGGGTTTGGTAATATTGCTTAAACACTGCGTTGATACCCACTTGCGTGTGGAGGGTCAAGCCGTCTGTGTTACGGATGGAGCAAATGGGGTGTCTGGGGGTTTCTCGTTTATAAAGCCATGCAAGAAGTTTCCCGGGTTTGTCGCCAAGGGCGTGATTCCTTTCTGTGAATTTGGTATAGCTTAGCCTCCCTAGCGTCTCCCAGTGTGTTAAGCATGTTTGTTTAAGTTCAATCATTTTCTGCAGGTGGGCGGGATCAGGGGATGGGGTGGCTTCGAGGTCTTGGAGTTCGGTCTCAGCGTGCGCTAGCAGGGCCGTGACGGATTTCAGGGCCCCTCCGGCCGCGGCTATCATTTCCCCTCTAGTTACCACCTTGTAGGCTTCCCATGCTGTGCCTAAGTATCTGACGCTATCAATGTTGGTTTGCCAGTAGTGTGTGGAACCCTCCCTAATTTGTTCATTGAAGGCTTTGTCTAATAGCGCTTCGCTTCTCAATTTCCACGTCGGGATGGGGGGCCTGGGAGCTGTGGTCACCCACGAGGTCATCAGTGGGGAGTGGTCTGAAAGTACCCTGGCTAGATACTGCGTGTCCTCGAATCTGGCCACGTGCTCTTCGCTAATGAACAGGCAGTCTATCCTGGTGTGGACCTTATGTGGGGGGGAGTAAAAGGAGTAGCCTCTGATTTCGGGGTTTTGCGCTCTCCACAGGTCTTTCAGGACATATTGCTGCGTAAGGGCGTTCAGTATCTTGGCAGGTGGGGAGGGGTCACCATGCTTACCATCCGATCTATCTATGCGAGGGTTTAAGGTACAGTTGTTGTCGCCTCCCCATATCGTTATACATTCGTTGCTCGGGGACAGCCGGGCGTACAACGAACGAAAGAAAACAGTGGCATCATGATTCGGGGCATAGGTGCAAATCAGGCGAACATCGCGCCCCTCTATGGTGCCCTGTATTAGGGCCATCCTACCTTCGTTGTCTGTTTTGGTGTGGATCAGTTTGACTGGGACAGAGGGGGCAATCCATATCAAGACTCCTCTGGAGTAGGTGGAGTAGGAGGAACCCACTAGGGTACCTCGCCAGACCTTAGCCAGCGCTGCAAGCTTGGGGCCACATAAGTGGGTCTCTTGAAGGAGAGCGATTCCGACTTTGTGGCGCTTCATGTAGGCGTGAATGCGGCGCTGTTTGATGTAGCTGTTTAGTCCCCTGACGTCCAGGACATGACTCTGATCCTCTCAGCCATAGTCTGGGTGTGGTCGTGTGGCTGTGGGAAGTCTGAGGTTGAGGTGTTCGGCGAACTTGGTCATCCTGGTGGCGATTCCGCTGCGCTTGGTCCCGGTCCGGTTTATGTCCGATTCAAACTGTGATCCCAACTTGGGGTTCAGACCCCCATGAACAACAACGTCTAACTTAACTACAAACAGAACTTCAAACACAACACGTCTAGCGAGGTTGCCCTTGCTCTGACATCCCCGTTTCTGCCCCATCAGACCAGGGTCTTCTGGTGCCCTACGGGCGGGTGAGCTCACCCAAATTTTCCTGGGGATAGGAGAGGGGCTGCCTCCGAGGGTGTTATCAGGAGGTGCGCCACGACCGGCGCGGCTCCGGTACCATCAGTGTCGCCACTCTTACTGGCGTATCGGTTACTGCAGCCAGTAGGTAGTGAGGAGAAGTCCCTTTGTTACAGGCGGCTAGGGCCTGCGCTGCCTCCGTTCAATGTCTGGGATCTGTTCTCTGTCCATCCATTCACAGGCCTCTGCGGGAGTGTCAAATAAGTGTGCCTTATTGTTGTGCAGGACCTTAAGTCTGGCCGGGTAGAGGAGTAGGTAGCGCAGGCCTGCTTCTTTGAGTCTTGCCTTGGTGTGGTGGAACTGGGCCCTGCTCCTTTGAACCTGCAAGGTGTAGTCGGGGTATATTGCGATCTTCGCGGCGTCCCTCTGTATGGAACCGCCCATCCTGGTAAAGGCCAAAATGGTTTCCCTGTCCCTGTAGTTGAGGACTTTGGCTATTATGGGTCTGGGTGGGCTCCCCGGTGGCGGCCTCCTGGCTAGGGAGCGATGGGCTCTTTCTATGGTGAAGCCCTGCGACAGTTTCCCAGCCCCAATTTCCTGTATGAGCAGGTTCTCGATGTAACTAGTGGGGTCGCTGCCCTCGATGCCCTCTGGCAGGCCGATAATTCTGATGTTGTTCCTGCGGGCCCTTCCTTCGGCCTCCTCAGCTCTGTCTTCCAGATTCTTCACTCTTTGCGCCAAAATGTCCACATCCTTTAAGAGCTGGGTTTTGGCATCGGTGTTGTCTCGGACTTGGATCTCAAGAGCGTCCGTTCTGCCGGTGATAGAGCGCACATCCTGCCTCAATAAGTTCAGGTCGATGGCGACCGCGTCTATTTTGTCCTCCATTGTTTTCTGGAGTGTCTTGATGGCCTCTAGCAGTTGGGAGTTGGCCGGCTCGGGCCTCTCGGCGCCCGACGCCTCCCCAGGGGCTAGAGCCTCCCCGGGTCCGGTCGCTCCAGCGGCCGCGAAGGACTCCATGGTGGTTTGACGGTGTTTGCTTCGGGCGCCCTTAGTGGTCATGTCCTATCCGCGGGATCTGCTCGGCCTCGGCGGGCACTATACGGTCTATGTCCACTGGAGCCGTGCGGGAGATGCTTCGAGAGGGGGGGTTGTGCGTCGTCCACCCGCCGGGCAATGTCAGTGGGCCACTCGGCAGGGCGGTCATGCACAATCCTGCTATGAGGCTCTCCGCTCCGGGCCCGGCGGGGGTGCAGTTAAGGCCGCCCCAGGTGCCCCCCCCCCTCTGACTCCTTACTGCTCTTCTTCAGGACACAGGAGCGTGGATCTCAGCTTAGGCCACCGCTGCCGCTTCAGTTCGAGTTCCACTGAGGCTGATCCCTGGTGGGCACCTCTGGGGTCGGTCACAGGGCTCCGCTACAGCGCTGGGCCGGGGATCATCATGGCCGCCATTTCCTGACTCCGCATGGCTTTCTGCTTCTTTTCGTTGGTGCGGGCCAACAGAGGGACGTGAGGTTCGGAAACTTCGACAGCAGGCGGAACACACTTTCACACGACCAGTGTTCGGTTTTCAGGTGACTGCAGTCAAGTTAAGCGATAGTTGGCAGCGGATCCATAATCGTATCGAGTGGAGCTGCGCCGAACACGTCTCTCCTACATGGCGGTTAGCCACGCCCCCCCCCCTTCTATCTTTTTAACCAGTTGGTTTTGGTGGCCTGGGAGGAACGATGGAACGGTTGCATCTTCCCAGTTTGTTTCTGGCAGTGGATTTGGCTATGCCTTACAACACAGTTATTCAGGCAGCCTAGCCTTGGGCAATACTCTTGCGTTCAGTTGATTGATCAAGTGAAAACATTTAAACACTTTCTTCTCCTATTATTTTTATTGTGTTGTCACTATTGTATTGATCATGTTGTACTAATGGGATGCAAGGGCTTCAAACTTGCATAATATGAGCCTCCTGTCTTGCCATAGAATGACTAATCACCCACACTAGCGTGAGAAGGTGGTTTAGATTCTATTAATGACAAGGAGGCGAGTATTATCCCACCCACCCACCCTTGATATGATATGATATGGCAGTTATGGCACATTTATACACAGGTGTTTCAAGAGAGAACATTCTTTGGTTTGTTGTTCTTCGCATCCACCCACCCTTCTTTGCTTGTTGTTCTTATAGCTACGAGCTGAGGTTCTGTTCAGGAATGTGGCTCACAGTTACAAGATGTGGAGAGTGCGTGATACAAGAGCTTCGCTGGATTTTTCTTCATCATCTGATCTGTACAGTGAACGTCTGGTTCAAGACAGCTACAGAAAGAGGAGTTGGGTTTGGAGTAAAGGACTTATATAAGGAGAGTCCCTGCTCATTGGTCTCCTGCAGGGCATGACCTGTCCTCCATGATGGATTGGGAAACCTCTCTTAGATTGACATTGAACTCTATTTAGTTCTGTTTTACAACTTTTTTGTTTGTAAAAGTTTTTTCTTTGCTGCTGTGGTTTCAGAGTAAATATTGTTATGCATAATACTTGCCTCCTTGTCTTTAATAGAATCTAAACCCCCTTCTCACGCTAGTGTGGGGGATTAGTCATTCTGCTCGAACCTCTCATTGACACGTACTGAAGTGGATTCATGTTGCTAGCCCGCAAATAAACTTCTGATTTTGTATTTTTCCTTGGGAGGAAAGTTTGACATTCGGAATGAGGTTTAATTGAAAGCTATGGCAGTTATATTGTGTGAAGCTCTGTTTTGGGGAGCACATGCTGTGCTGCGGTAACATGGCCGGCTCTGTTTTGAGTACACCCCCTACCCCAGTTCCAGTTTTCTTGACCTCTGTTCATAAACCTAAACCTAAAACTAAACAGCACACCTCGCTTTTTGGCAAAACTTTGTAGTAGTTCTCTGTATTAACACTTCCATCAACTTTAATCTTTTGTATTCCTCCTGCTCACCCCCAGCAGTGTTGATTGAGCCACCCCACCCTGTGTTGCCAGACTCTTCCATTGCAGCGGCCACACCCTTTACCTGATTTTCACCCTGGACAACAAGGCTTTCAGTCATAACCAGTGCAGGAAATGAAAAAAAGGTATCGGGAAACCTCGCACCCCCACACCCTTCGCGTTTGTGGGCGGGGGGGTATCAAGCGGAGTTGAAGTTTGTGGAGGATTCAGGCCCATTTTAAGCATTTTTGGGGCCCTGCGCATGAACATCTTTGGGGCCCCCCCTCCAACAAACCAAAGGAATTAAGTAATCAAGAATATCTGGTTGCACGATCCCACCGCCCCCGCCCCCACCGTGATCATAACCTATAGGTTGATATGCTGCCTCGCAGCAATCAAAATTAGCATGCTGACTCTCTTTAAGTCCCATTTCCCTCTTCATTCTTGCTCTAATCAGAATGATAAACAGGTAGCATTTGAAGTCCAACATTAGCAATCTATGAAGAGGTTACTTCTATTCTAGTATAGAAACAGGATACTTTTTATCAATAGCATTCAGGAAGATATGCAGTCTCTAGTATTAATGCAGGACTGTGTGTAAAAGGTACATGTAACCCAGAATAGGCAGGGAAATCACATTAGCTGCCTCAGAAAATGCAAAAGTGCTCAAGCATAGATAGAGGAGACCAATTGTAAGGAAGGCGAAAGCTACACATACCAAGGCATGGATAGTGGATGCAGATTAGAAGCTACTAGGAAGGTGTCTCTATCCAGACAGAGTGAGATTAGAAGTGGGACATGGTTTTCAAATAGTGTTACCATTAGAGATCAAGGGAACAGTGCCTGTGTTGTGCAGTATATCAATGCTCACTATTACAGTGGAAGCAACCCTATAGCCAGTGAAACCATGAGTGAGGCTTTTATGAAGATCCTACCCTGAGAAGGAAATCACTCTGAAGGGCTGACAATTTTGAAAGTTTTAGGGATTGGCAATTCTGAGAGGTTAGGCAATATGAGATTAAATGAGATGCCTGGGACCACACATTGCTTACGTAATGAAGCTGGGATTTGTGCCAACTTTGCAATTTCTCCATTTAAACACTTTATTTTCCAACTCTTACTAGGTACTGAAACAATCTCATTTTATAAAAATGACTTGCAAAGTACACAAATCACATTTCCAAACCTGACCATTTTTAAAACCAAAATATTATAGAAGGGTGTTCCGCAAAATGGGAATGATTTTGGCTTCATTCTCTCCATCATCAAAGGAAGTATATAAGTACCAGCATACCAATCGATGTGATTTAATAGATTTAATCTAGGTATGTCTTTTGTACTTTTAAGCTATAAATTCTTCCAAAACAATGGCTTGTTAAATTGTCATTCATAAATGTGCAGAAAAATCTTTGACTTTTATACAAAAAGCAAACAGTTTTTTGTGTCAAATGAGCAGACCTTAAAATATGCTTGCCGAAGGCCTACAACATCTGGTCCGCTCTCTCCTGTCTACCACCACTTCCACTCAAATGGCCTACATAAGAAGAAAGATGAAGTAATGAGCTAAACAATGCCTCCTGCATTCAAGAAAGCAAAACTCACTGAAGACAGCACAGTAATGCAGGAGATATTAGATGATATGACCAGGATCACTGTATCGTCTGCTGGCAAAGCCAGGATACAAGCATGAACACTTTGGTTCCACAGTCTTGAATATGTGCTCATATTTGGAGGGGATTGCCTAGGTTTTAGAACGCCCCATCTGAACAAACCAATTTCTAGACCTTCACCATACGAATGACATGTTAACTTTTATAGCAACGCCTATCTGGTGCAGGTACATTGCTGATAATAGCACCTGTTATGCTGCAAAACCAAGTACATATCCAGGTGGGTCTATAAACTTCAGACATAGGAAAGGTTCAGTCAGCCTTGCTGGAATGTGCTCTTTTAATTTTTCATATGAACACATATCTCTGCAATGATTGGTTAACACACTGGGCTAACATCTGAACCATTGTGGCACTCAATTTATCAATATGCTATTTCATCTTTGGCTATTACACATGATCAACATAATTCCCACAGGAAGGAAAAAATGCTACAGGAGTTGTACAGAACACACTAACTATGTATTCCACAGTGAACACAGAAAGCATTACCTGATTAATTGATCAAGGCAGAACGTACTTGTCAAAACAGACAGCCAATAGGTTTAGAGCCTCAGCAGCATGCCATCAAATCTCCTGGTGTGTGCTATTCAATCTGGTGAAAAATTGAATCTTACTTCTTTAGATCAGGCAGCCTTGTGGGGGGCCCCTTTTGCCCTCCCTAGATGTCGAATAATGTGGGTGCCCTCAATAGAGAATGCTGGCTGCTTTGAATAAAAAAGTGCATTTTACGAACATAAGAGTGACCACCAATTTATCAAAAAATGGCTGTGATAGTAATTCAAATATACATTCCTTTTGTGCATGCAATGCACATTTGGTATGATACTCATTTACAGGGTAATTCATAGAATTTCGCAGAAAAGTGTCGCAAGCGGCTGGCGCAGAGTGTCCGCGTGCGATTGACTGCGCCAGGCACGTGCGCTAAAACCGATTTCCGCGCACAGCGTATTCATGGATTTCAGGCTCCCAAACCAGCCGTGGCGCAGAGTATCGCAGCGACCCTGCAGCAGCGCCAGTAACGCCCCCAGGAACGCCCTCGCGCAAGGAAAAGCCATCAAAATCGCTAAATCATCGCAAAGGGCAGCGCTAACCCTGGACCAGTCCACAGGGCTGCCAAACAAGGAACGCAAAGCGGGTAACGTGCATATCAGGGGTACGCGTGAAGTTTTACACGCGATTAGCCAGGGCACGTGTATCACAGGGGTACGCAGGAATTATCACACGCGATTTGGCTGGGTACGTATATTACAGGGGTGCGCGGGAATTATCACACGCGATTTGGCTGGGTACGTGTATTCCAGGGGTGCGCGGGAATTATCACACGCGATTTGGCTGGGTACGTGTATTCCAGGGGTGCGCGGGAATTATCACACGCGATTTGGCTGGGTAGGTGTATTACAGGGGTACACGGGAAGTTCTACACGCGATTCGGCTGGGTACGTGTATTACGGGGGTGCGCGGGAATTCTCACATGCGATTTGGCCAGGTACGTGTATTACAGGGGTGCGTGGGAATTATCACACGCGATTTGGCTTGGTACGTGTATTACAGGGGTGCGTGGGAAGTTGTACACGCGATTGGCCAGGGTACGTGTATTACAGGGGTATGTGGGAATTATCACACGCGATTTGGCTGGGTACGTGTATTACAGGGGTACACGGGAAGTTCTACACGCGATTCGGCTGGGTACGTGTATTACAGGGGTGCGCGGGAATTCTCACATGCGATTTGGCCAGGTACGTGTATTACAGGGGTGCGTGGGAATCATCACACGCGATTTGGCTTGGTACGTGTATTACAGGGGTGCGTGGGAAGTTCTACACGCGATTGGCCAGGGTATGTGTATTACAGGGGTATGTGGGAATTATCACACGCGATTTGGCTGGGTACGTGTATTACAGGGGTACACGGGAAGTTCTACACGCGATTCGGCTGGGTACGTGTATTACAGGGGTGCGCGGGAATTCTCACATGCGATTTGGCCAGGTACGTGTATTACAGGGGTGTGCGGGAATTATCACACGCAATTAGGCTGGGTGGGTCCTCACAGGTGTTCCCTGTACACCCTCCACAGCCCCTGCAGGCAGCCCACAAAACAGGGGACTACCCTGCACACCTGCTCATGTCCCCCTGCACCCCCACCCCCCAGCAGTGCAGGGGCAGCCTCCACCAGGCCCCCACTCATGTCACCCACCACCCCCACCCCCCAGCCGCCAGGGACACCCTCCACCAGGCCCCCACTCATGTCTCCCACCACCCCCACCCCCCAGCAGTGCAGGGGCACCCTCCACCAGGCCCCCACTCATGTCACCCACCACCCCCACCCCCCAGCCACCAGGGTCACCCTCCACCAGGCCCCCACTCATGTCACCCACCACCCCCACCCCCCAGCCACCAGTGTCACCCTCCACCAGGCCCCCACTCATGTCTCCCACCACCCCCACCCCCCAGCCACCAGGGTCACCCTCCACCAGGCCCCCACTCATGTCTCCCACCACCCCCACCCCCCAGCAGTGCAGGGGCAGCCTCCACCAGGCGCCCACTCATGTCCCCTATCACCCCCACCCCCCGCCACCAGGGGCACCCTCCACCAGGCCCCCACTCATGTCTCCCACCACCCCCACCCCCCAGCCACCAGGGTCACCCTCCACCAGGCCCCCACTCATGTCACCCACCACCCCCACCCCCCAGCCACCAGGGTCACCCTCCACCAGGCCCCCACTCATGTCTCCCACCACCCCCACCCCCCAGCAGTGCAGGGGCAGCCTCCACCAGGCCCCCACTCATGTCCCCTATCACCCCCACCCCCCCGCCACCAGGGGCACCCTCCACCAGGCCCCCACTCATGTCTCCCACCACCCCCACCCCCCAGCAGTGCAGGGGCAGCCTCCACCAGGCCCCCACTCATGTCCCCTATCACCCCCACCCCCCTGCCACCAGGGGCACCCTCCACCAGGCCCCCACTCATGTCTCCCACCACCCCCACCCCCCAGCCACCAGGGTCACCCTCCACCAGGCCCCCACTCATGTCACCCACCACCCCCACCCCCCAGCCACCAGGGTCACCCTCCACCAGGCCCCCACTCATGTCTCCCACCACCCCCACCCCCCAGCAGTGCAGGGGCAGCCTCCACCAGGCCCCCACTCATGTCCCCTATCACCCCCACCCCCCCGCCACCAGGGGCACCCTCCACCAGGCCCCCACTCATGTCTCCCACCACCCCCACCCCCCAGCAGTGCAGGGGCAGCCTCCACCAGGCCCCCACTCATGTCACCCACCACCCCCACCCCCCAGCCACCAGGGTCACCCTCCACCAGGCCCCCACTCATGTCTCCCACCACCCCCACCCCCCAGCAGTGCAGGGGCAGCCTCCACCAGGCCCCCACTCATGTCCCCTATCACCCCCACCCCCCCGCCACCAGGGGCACCCTCCACCAGGCCCCCACTCATGTCTCCCACCACCCCCACCCCCCAGCAGTGCAGGGGCAGCCTCCACCAGGCCCCCACTCATGTCACCCACCACCCCCACCCCCCAGCCACCAGGGTCACCCTCCACCAGGCCCCCACTCATGTCTCCCACCACCCCCACCCCCCAGCCACCAGGGTCACCCTCCACCAGGCCCCCACTCATGTCTCCCACCACCCCCACCCCCCAGCCACCAGGGTCACCCTCCACCAGGCCCCCACTCATGTCTCCCACCACCCCCACCCCCCAGCCACCAGGGTCACCCTCCACCAGGCCCCCACTCATGTCTCCCACCACCCCCACCCCCCAGCAGTGCAGGGGCAGCCTCCACCAGGCCCCCACTCATGTCCCCTATCACCCCCACCCCCCCGCCACCAGGGGCACCCTCCACCAGGCCCCCACTCATGTCTCCCACCACCCCCACCCCCCAGCCACCAGGGTCACCCTCCACCAGGCCCCCACTCATGTCACCCACCACCCCCACCCCCCAGCCACCAGGGTCACCCTCCACCAGGCCCCCACTCATGTCTCCCACCACCCCCACCCCCCAGCAGTGCAGGGGCAGCCTCCACCAGGCCCCCACGCATGTCCCCTATCACCCCCACCCCCCCGCCACCAGGGGCACCCTCCACCAGGCCCCCACTCATGTCTCCCACCACCCCCACCCCCCAGCAGTGCAGGGGCAGCCTCCACCAGGCCCCCACTCATGTCACCCACCACCCCCACCCCCCAGCAGTGCAGGGGCAGCCTCCACCAGGCCCCCACTCATGTCACCCACCACCCCCACCCCCCAGCCACCAGGGTCACCCTCCACCAGGCCCCCACTCATGTCTCCCACCACCCCCACCCCCCAGCCACCAGGGTCACCCTCCACCAGGCCCCCACTCATGTCTCCCACCACCCCCACCCCCCAGCAGTGCAGGGGCAGCCTCCACCAGGCCCCCACTCATGTCCCCTATCACCCCCACCCCCCCGCCACCAGGGGCACCCTCCACCAGGCCCCCACTCATGTCTCCCACCACCCCCACCCCCCAGCAGTGCAGGGGCAGCCTCCACCAGGCCCCCACTCATGTCCCCTATCACCCCCACCCCCCCGCCACCAGGGGCACCCTCCACCAGGCCCCCACTCATGTCACCCACCACCCCCACCCCCCAGCCACCAGGGTCACCCTCCACCAGGCCCCCACTCATGTCTCCCACCACTCCCACCCCCCAGCCACCAGGGGCACCCTCCACCAGGCCCCCACTCATGTCACCCACCACCCCCACCCCCCAGCCACCAGGGTCACCCTCCACCAGGCCCCCACTCATGTCTCCCACCACCCCCACCCCCCAGCCACCAGGGGCACCCTCCACCAGGCCCCCACTCATGTCTCCCACCACCCCCACCCCCCTGCCACCAGGGTCACCCTCCACCAGGCCCCCACTCATGTCTCCCACCACCCCCACCCCCCAGCCACCAGGGGCACCCTCCACCAGGCCCCCACTCATGTCTCCCACCACCCCCACCCCCCAGCAGTGCAGGGGCACCCTCCACCAGGCCCCCACTCATGTCTCCCACCACCCCCACCCCCCAGCAGTGCAGGGGCACCCTCCACCAGGCCCCCACTCATGTCTCCCACCACCCCCACCCCCCTGCCACCATGTGCAGCCCCCACCAGGTCCTCACAATGTGCGTAATGGTCAGCCTCCACAGCCAAAAAGCCCTACCAAGTAACCCATTCACCCACATGGAAATGGAAATCACATGTTACACCCCCAATGTTCATGAAGCAAATGAACCCATGTCCGTCACACACATATTTTCCAATTGAATGGGAAAACACACAACATGACATGCATGAAACCAATGAGATGAAACCACACAGTGAACAATGTAAAAAAAAATGTATTAGAAAAAAATACGAATGCTAAAGAAAGAAAACTAACTACAATGTAAATGTGAAAAAAGAAGCTGCATGTCCGCATAAAAACACAAAACTAGAAAATCTAATCCAAAAAATGTTGTCCAAAGTGAAATGTCAAAACTCTCCGTGCAACAAAGAACTATGTACAAAAATAACAAGGGTCCATCATCACAACAGAACTAAGGAAACCTCCTAAAAAACCTACCTAAATATCAACTATATACAAAAAGTGGAGCAGTGTCCGTCGACTCCAAATCATAAGAAAAAACAAAGGAAACCTAAAACTAAAGAACTATATACAAAGGCGGCGGGCAAGTCCAGCGGCTCACTCTGTGGTGTTCCGGGCCAGGGCATCATCGAACTCCTGTTCGATGTCCCGGAGGCGGTTCGATGTCCCGGAGGCGGTTCCATGGCCCTGAGGGTCCGCAGGGACGACGCCGTGTCCTCCTCCAACCCCCTGCGGATTGCCTCGAGGCACTCGGCCCGCCTCAGGGCCCTCCGCATGGAGTTCTCCGCCCTGACCATTGTGAGCCGCGCCTCTTCCGCCCGCCGCCGCTCCGCACCTATGGCGTGGCCCAACCGCTGCCACACGGAAGACACTCTCTGTCCTGGGTCTTCCTGCCCTCCGGCCGATGCCTGCCCCTCCGATGTCGAAGGCCCCGAGCCTTCATGGCTCCCACCATCTTGCTGCTGCTGCTGCTCTGCCTCTGCCCGTGCACTGCCTCCTGCTGCCTGCACATCCTCCGCCGGCTGGGGTGCAGTTGTTGATGTGGCCACCCCTGCTGGACGTCCGACTCCCGACTGTGGCAGGGATGCCTCCTCCACCAGCCTGGCCGCACTGTCAGAGGCAGCTCCACAGGGCACCCAGGTGACTGATGGGTGGGAAGATGGCACAGAGGATGACTGGCGCGTAGGGGGTCCAGTTGAGGAGGGGGTCGGAACAAGCCCCATCAGACGGAGGAATCCGGTCTGGGTGACCTGTCCCAGCAGGCTGACGTGGTCAACGAGCCATTCGAGATGACGTGCAGTCTCTCCATGAAAAGACTGCAGGTCACCTCGCATGGCCCGTTGACGCAACGCCACACCAGCCAGGACAGGCTCAACCCGGACCTGGATAGCCACGTCCGCAGGCAGAGGAAGGCCAGTTGACGTCAGCTCATCCCCTGCCTGAAAACGGGTCTGGACGTAGGCATCCCTGCTGGTGCAAGATGATGCAGGGACAGGATCGGGGACAGGATTGCACACAGGCACCTCCGCGGCCGCCTGTGCTGCCTCCTGTCCCTGGTCCTGGACTGCACCACTAGCACCAGTGGGATCCCCACCTCCAGACCCCGTCTCTGGTGCTTGCACGGCCTCCTCCTCCACCAGACCCCCCACCAACCTGGATGACTCCGTGCCATCTTCACCTGTTGGGCCCTGTGGGGTCCCAGCTGCCCCTTCTGCTGCCGAGGAGTCCAACTCCAACCTCCGCCTCTTGGACCTCCCCCCGGCAGCTGCGGCCTGGGACGCGGCACCGGACTCCTCACTCCCCGACGAGATGACAACACGGGAGGGGAGCCGGGCCTTGCGTCTCCGGCTGGCGGTCGGATCCCCGCCGCTGTGCTCCACAGCACCTTCTCCGCCCTCTTCATCAGTTGACGCTGCAGACAGGGAGAAACAAAACACAGGCATCAGGGCACTGTACAATGGACACATACACGCATGACAGTTGCACATGAGTGGCATTGGCAAACCTCAGACATGTCATCACAATCCCCAACACACATGTCATTGCAACTGGCACACATGAGCCATACCACAGCCATATCGCAACTGCCACCACCATCCCTACACATACAACAGCATCAGCAGCCAAAGGGGAGCCATACATCACATGCAACACAGGAAGTGCACCACACATGTACACACACCACCACACTTGCATGCATGTCTACACCTCTGCCAAGTGTCGCACTGTTCAGACGGGCATCCATGTCACATCTGCCAATCAGGCTTCCACATACCGCTGTCACATGCATCCATGTAGCATCACTGTTGCACCTTTGACAAATACACACACATGCACATGTACACAGTGCTCATACATGCAGCCGAAAACAACATACATGCCTGACATCACGGACATGTCTACTTACATACACATTCATCCAAACATGTGTGCACGCACAACTGCATTTGCCATGCAAGCCCACACACACAAGCACCATCCATGTCTCACACATTACAGCCCTCGCATGTGTCAGCCCCACGGCCCTGTACACCCCCACCCATACTCCACCCCATACAAACAGATGTGCAACCGGCACAATGGGGAATGATCACCACACGCCCTGCTCACAACCAGGATGCATGTACACTCACCGCTCGACTCCAGACGGCTCTGCTTCTCTAGGACCTGGACGTGGAGCGCTGGGGATATGCGTTCCAGGACCCCCATCTGTTCTTCCGACAAGTGGCCCCGGCGCCCCTTGGCATCCGCTGCCTTCAAGAGGCGCCGGGCCTTGTTCAGGGTCCTGGACCTGAAGTCCTCCCAGCGCTTCCTGACATGTTGTAAGTCCCGGACTGCCACCCCCTCCGCGTTGATGGCAATCACGATGTCAGTCCAGATCCGAGTCCGTCCTTCCTTGTCGGCGCGGGAACTTCCAAAGAGGGCATCATACTGCCCCAGGACTTGCTCCACCAGGACACCAACTTCGGTGGCACTGAAGCTGGTGCCCCTCTGCCTCTCTGGCCGGGGGTTGTCAGTGGTCACAGATGGTGTTAGCCCCGACATGACAACCCCAGAGGCAGGAGTGGGTGGGCAACTGGGTCCTGGGGCTGGGCTGTGGAGCGATGGAATTCCAGTCGGGAGTCTTCTGTTCCAGCAGGGGTGGTCACAGCAACAGCACCCCTGGCTGATGTGCAGGCAGCAAATGGCAGTGCACGTGGGCAGCAGGCAGTCAGGCAGCAGCAGATAGCAGGTGGGAGCGTGCTCGGGGCAATGGGGGGCAGTAATTCGGCCTTCTGGGCAGGAGCGTGGTCTCCCGTGTGCTCACGCGTGGCCAGCTTGGTACGGAGTGAATTGGCACGTGAAAATCCTGCACGTCAGCGTGAAAACCGAGGAAAGGCCCTTAGCGCGTAAGCGCGTCAGCACGCATACGCGATTCCATTGGACCAAAGGCCCTCAGCGCGTAAGCGCGTCTGTGACGTGACCCGCACGGGTGTTTCCCACACAGCACGTGATGACAGAGCACACGTGGAAAGACTGCACGTCAGAGTCTCATCGCGTGTAATTGGACAAAAGTGCGTGTACACGCGATTGGCCTATGTACGTGTATATGAGGTGTGCGCGGACACTTACACACGCAAGTACGTCAGCGCACCTGTATCCCGGTGTACGGCCATTTCCACCAATCACACGCAATGAGACTCTGACGTGCAGTCTTTCCACGTGTGCTCTGTCATCACGTGCTGTGTGGGAAACACCCGTGCGGGTCACGTCACAGACGCGCCTACGCGCTGAGGGCCTTTGGTCCAATGGAATCGCGTATGCGTGCTGACGCGCTTACGCGCTAAGGGCCTTTCCTCGGTTTTCACGCTGACGTGCAGGATTTTCACGTGCCAATTCACTCCGTACCAAGCTGGCCACGCGTGAGCACACGGGAGACCACGCTCCTGCCCAGAAGGCCGAATTACTGCCCCCCAGAGCCCCGAGCACGCTCCCACCTGCTATCTGCTGCTGCCTGACTGCCTGCTGGCCACGTGCACTGCCATTTGCTGCCTGCACATCAGCCAGGGGTGCTGTTGCTGTGACCACCCCTGCTGGAACAGAAGACTCCCGACTGGAATTCCATCGCTCCACAGCCCAGCCCCAGGACCCAGTTGCCCACCCACTCCTGCCTCTGGGGTTGTCATGTCGGGGCTAACACCATCTGTGACCACTGACAACCCCCGGCCAGAGAGGCAGAGGGGCACCAGCTTCAGTGCCACCGAAGTTGGTGTCCTGGTGGAGCAAGTCCTGGGGCAGTATGATGCCCTCTTTGGAAGTTCCCGCGCCGACAAGGAAGGACGGACTCGGATCTGGACTGACATCGTGACTGCCATCAACGCGGAGGGGGTGGCAGTCCGGGACTTACAACATGTCAGGAAGCGCTGGGAGGACTTCAGGTCCAGGACCCTGAACAAGGCCCGGCGCCTCTTGAAGGCAGCGGATGCCAAGGGGCGCCGGGGCCACTTGTCGGAAGAACAGATGGGGGTCCTGGAACGCATATCCCCAGCGCTCCACGTCCAGGTCCTAGAGAAGCAGAGCCGTCTGGAGTCGAGCGGTGAGTGTACATGCATCCTGGTTGTGAGCAGGGCGTGTGGTGATCATTCCCCATTGTGCCGGTTGCACATCTGTTTGTATGGGGTGGAGTATGGGTGGGGGTGTACAGGGCCGTGGGGCTGACACATGCGAGGGCTGTAATGTGTGAGACATGGATGGTGCTTGTGTGTGTGGGCTTGCATGGCAAATGCAGTTGTGCGTGCACACATGTTTGGATGAATGTGTATGTAAGTAGACATGTCCGTGATGTCAGGCATGTATGTTGTTTTCGGCTGCATGTATGAGCACTGTGTACATGTGCATGTGTGTGTATTTGTCAAAGGTGCAACAGTGATGCTACATGGATGCATGTGACAGCGGTATGTGGAAGCCTGATTGGCAGATGTGACATGGATGCCCGTCTGAACAGTGCGACACTTGGCAGAGGTGTAGACATGCATGCAAGTGTGGTGGTGTGTGTACATGTGTGGTGCACTTCCTGTGTTGCATGTGATGTATGGCTCCCCTTTGGCTGCTGATGCTGTTGTATGTGTAGGGATGGTGGTGGCAGTTGCGATATGGCTGTGGTATGGCTCATGTGTGCCAGTTGCAATGACATGTGTGTTGGGGATTGTGATGACATGTCTGAGGTTTGCCAATGCCACTCATGTGCAACTGTCATGCGTGTATGTGTCCATTGTACAGTGCCCTGATGCCTGTGTTTTGTTTCTCCCTGTCTGCAGCGTCAACTGATGAAGAGGGCGGAGAAGGTGCTGTGGAGCACAGCGGCGGGGATCCGACCGCCAGCCGGAGACGCAAGGCCCGGCTCCCCTCCCGTGTTGTCATCTCGTCGGGGAGTGAGGAGTCCGGTGCCGCGTCCCAGGCCGCAGCTGCTGGGGGGAGGTCCAAGAGGCGGAGGTTGCAGTTGGACTCCTCGGCAGCAGAAGGGGCAGCTGGGACCCCACAGGGCCCAACAGGGGAAGATGGCACAGAGTCATCCAGGTTGGTGGGGGGTTTGGTGGAGGAGGGGGCCGCGCAAGCACCAGAGACAGGGTCTGGAGGTGGGGATCCCACTGGTGCTAGTGGTGCAGTGCAGGACCAGGGACAGGAGGCAGCACAGGCGGCCGCGGAGGTGCCTGTGTGCAATCCTGTCCCCGATCCTGTCCCTGCATCATCTTGCACCAGCAGGGATGCCTACGTCCAGACCCGTTTTCAGGCAGGGGATGAGCTGACGTCAACTGGCCTTCCTCTGCCTGCGGACGTGGCCATCCAGGTCCGGGTTGAGCCTGTCCTGGCTGGTGTGGCGTTGCGTCAACGGGCCATGCGAGGTGACCTGCAGTCTTTTCATGGAGAGACTGCACGTCATCTCGAATGGCTCGTTGACCACGTCAGCCTGCTGGGACAGGTCACCCAGGCCGGATTCCGCTGTCTGATGGGGCTTGCTCCGACCCCCTCCTCAACTGGACCCCCTACGCGCCAGTCGTCCTCTGTGCCATCTTCCCACCCATCAGTCACCTGGGTGCCCTGTGGAGCTGCCTCTGACGGTGCGGCCAGGCTGGTGGAGGAGGCATCCCTGCCACAGTCGGGAGTCGGAGGTCCAGCAGGGGTGGCCACATCAACAGGTGCACCCCAGCCGGCGGAGGATGTGCAGGCAGCAGGAGGCAGTGCACGGGCAGAGGCAGAGCAGCAGCAGCAGCAAGATGGTGGGAGCCATGAAGGCTCGGGGCCTTCGACATCGGAGGGGCAGGCATCGGCCGGAGGGCAGGAGGACCCAGGACAGAGAGTGTCTTCCGTGTGGCAGCGGTTGGGCCACGCCATAGGTGCGGAGCGGCGGCGGGCGGAAGAGGCGCGGCTCACAATGGTCAGGGCGGAGAACTCCATGCGGAGGGCCCTGAGGCGGGCCGAGTGCCTCGAGGCAATCCGCAGGGGGTTGGAGGAGGACACAGCGTCGTCCCTGCGGACCCTCGGGGCCATGGAACTGGACCGCCTCCGGGACATCGAACAGGAGTTCGATGATGCCCTGGCCCGGAACACCACAGAGTGAGCCGCTGGACTTGCCCGCCGCCTTTGTATATAGTTCTTTAGTTTTAGGTTTCCTTTCGTTCTTATTATTATTTGTAGTCGACGGACACTGCTCCACTTTTTGTATATAGTTGATATTTAGGTAGGTTTTTTAGGAGGTTTCCTTAGTTCAGTTGTGATGATGGACCCTTGTTATTTTTGTACATAGTTCTTTGTTGCATGGAGAGTTTTTACATTTCACTTTGGACATAATTTTTTTGATTTGATTTTCTAGTTTTGTGTTTTTATGCGGACATGCAGCTTATTTTTTCACATTTACATTGTAGTTAGTTTTCTTTCTTTGGCATTTGTATTTTTTTCAATACATTTTTTTTTCCATTGTTCACTGTGTGGTTTCATCTCATTGGTTTCATGCATGTCATGTTGTGTGTTTTCCCATTCAATTTGAAAATATGTGTGTGACGGACATGGGTTCATTTGCTTCATGTACATTGGGGGTGTAACATGTGATTTCTATTTCCATGTGGGTGAATGGGTTACTTGGTAGGGCTTTTTGGCTGTGGAGGCTGACCATTACGCACATGATTGGGGATTGTGAGGACCTGGTGGGGGCTGCACATGGTGGCAGGGGGGTGGGGGTGGTGGGAGACATGAGTGGGGGCCTGGTGGAGGCTGCCCCTGCACTGCCGGGGGGTGGGGGTGCAGGGGGACATGAGTGGGGGCCTGGTGGAGGTTGAGCCTGCACTGCTGGGGGGTGGGGGTGGTGGGAGGCATGAGTGGGGGCCTGGTGGAGGCTGCCCCTGGTGGCTGGGGGGTGGGGGTGGTGGGTGACATGAGTGGGGGCCTGGTGGAGGGTGCCCCTGGTGGCTGGGGGGTGGGGGTGGTGGGAGACATGAGTGGGGGCCTGGTGGAGGGTGACCCTGCACTGCTGGGGTGTGGGGGTGATGGGAGACATGAGTGGGGGCCTGGTGGAGGGTGACCCTGGTGGCTGGGGGGTGGGGGTGGTGGGAGACATGAGTTGGACATGGGTGGGGGCCTGCTGGCAGGTGCCCCACAGTGCTGGGGGGTGGGGGTGGTGGGGGACATGAGTTGGACATGGGTGGGGGCCTGCTGGCAGGTGCCCCACAGTGCTGGGGGGTGGGGGTGCAAGGGGACATGAGTTGGTGTTCATTAGTTCAAGGAGACATGTGCCTTTGCTGGGGGGCATGCCCATGGTGGGTGGGCTGCCTGCGGGACATGACCAGGGATGCATGGTAGTCCCCTGTGGTGTGGGCTGCCTGCAGGGGCCGTGGAGGGTGTACAGGGTACACCTGGGAGGACCCACACTGTCAAATCACATGTGGAACTTCCCGCGCACCCCTGAAATACACGCGCCCAGGCTATTCGCGTGTGGGACTTCCCGCGCACCCCTGAAATACACGCGCCCAGGCTATTCGCGTGTGCAACTTCCCGCGCACCCCTGAAATACACGCGCCCAGGCTATTCGCGTGTGGAACTTCCCGCGCACCCCTGATATACACGCGCCCCCAGGCTATTCGCGTGTGGAACTTCCCGCGCACCCCTGAAATACACGCGCCCAGGCTATTCGCGTGTGGAACTTCCCGCGCACCCCTGAAATACACGCGCCCAGGCTATTCGCGTGTGGAACTTCCCGCGCACCCCTGAAATACACGCGCCCCCAGGCTATTCGCGTGTGGAACTTCCCGCGCACCCCTGAAATACACGCGCCCAGGCTATTCGCGTGTGGAACTTCCCGCGCTCCCCTGAGATACACGCGCCCAGGCTATTCGCGTGTGGAACTTCCCGCGCACACCTGAAATACACGCGCCCAGGCTATTCGCGTGTGGAACTTCCCGCGCACCCCTGAAATGCACGCGCCCCCAGGCTATTCGCGTGTGGAACCTCCCGCGCACCCCTGAAATACACGCGCCCAGGCTATTCGCGTGTGGAACTTCCCGCGCACCCCTGAAATACACGCGCCCAGGCTATTCGCGTGTGGAACTTCACGCGCACCCCTGAAATACACGCGCCCCCAGGCTATTCGCGTGTGGAACTTCCCGCGCACCCCTGAAATACACGCGCCCAGGCTATTCGCGTGTGGAACTTCCCGCGCACCCCTGGAATACACGCGCCCCCAGGCTATTCGCGTGTGGAACTTCCCGCGCACCCCTGAAATACACGCGCCCAGGCTATTCGCGTGTGGAACTTCCCGCGCACCCCTGAGATACACGCGCCCAGGCTATTCGCGTGTGGAACTTCCCGCGCACCCCTGAAATACACGCGCCCAGGCTATTCGCGTGTGGAACTTCCCGCGCACCCCTGAAATACACGCGCCCAGGCTATTCGCGTGTGGAACTTCCCGCGCACCTCTGAAATACACGTGCCCCCAGGCTATTCGCGTGTGGAACTTCCCGCGCACCCCTGAAATACACGCGCCCAGGCTATTCGCGTGTGGAACTTCCCGCGCACCCCTGGAATACACGCGCCCCCAGGCTATTCGCGTGTGGAACTTCCCGCGCACCCCTGAAATACACGCGCCCAGGCTATTCGCGCGTGGAACTTCCCGCGCACCCCTGGAATACACGCGCCCCCAGGCTATTCGCGCGTGGAACTTCCCGCGCACCCCTGAAATACACGCGCCCAGGCTATTCGCGTGTGGAACTTCACGCGCTCCCCTGGAATACACGTAGCCCTCTCCCCCAGGCCCGATCGCGTGAGGAACTTCACGCGAACCCCTGTAATACACGTAGCCCGCTACCCCAGGCCCGATCGCGTGAGGAACTTCACGCGAACCCCTGTAATACACGTAGCCCGCTCCCCCAGGCCCGATCGCGTGTGAAACTTCACGCGAACCCCTGAAATACACGTAGCACGCTCCCCCAGGCCCGATCGCGTGAGGAACTTCACGCGAACCCCTGTAATACACGTAGCCCGCTCCCCCAGACCCGATCGCGTGTGAAACTTCACGCGAACCCCTGAAATACACATAGCCCGCTCCCCCAGGCCCGATCGCGTGAATAACTTCACGCGAACCCCTGTGATGCACGTACCCTGCTGAAATCGCGTGTTAGACTTCCCGCGCACCCCGGTATACACGCACACGTATTTTTTGTCAGCGGGTGTCCGTGTTTGTGGGTACCCCTTTGCACGTCATTTTTCCTGGAGGGCCACAGTATGGGACATTCATCATGGCAGTATATAGGTGCTATTTGTTGGCGCACCTTTTGGCGCACATTTCTTACAGCCGCAGAGACGCTACCGCCTGCTTTCTTGTGGCGGTCGTGTTTGTGCCTGTGCGCTGGTTTGAGCGTGCGCTTTTTTGCCCTATTCTATTCCATGAATACGTGTTGTAGGCGAGCGTGTTGGCGTTCCGCGCACTTGTGCCCTGTACTTCCCCCGTGACGCCCACGTTTTGACAAGTTGTTCCCCATTCCGAGTGTTACGCCCGTGTTCCGCCTACTTTTGTTGCGTGTGCCGCGCTATGTGCGAATTTCGCTGTGCCCTGTGTGATTTTCGCTGTGACCTGGCGCACGCTGTTAGATGGCCTGTGCGCCAACGTGCGCCGCGCACTTTTTTATCGCACATCCGCTGGTTTTCTCGCGCACGGCCTTCCATGAATCGACGTGCGCTGCTTTTCGTGCGATTTTCGCAATTGCACTGCGATTTTCGCTATTCCACTGCGATTCGCACGTTTTTGCCCACTTGCGCCGCGCTAATTATTCCATGAATCGGCCTCTTAATCTGTCAGAATAATCATTACAGTAAAATGTGTGCAAAGCATGAGACATATATACAGCTTTGGACTGTTTCGTTGTTTGAGTTTGGGCTGTCCTGGTGAGCAAAGTACTGCTTTCAGGTGCAGTTTGAAGTTGTTGCATTTCGCTACACGCATTGAAACTCCAGACAGCGCAGTGTTCAGTTGGCTCCTGCCACGCATGCCAGAGAGCTTCCTCAACTTGGCAGAGTTTGGTCCTTGGATCTACATGGCACGGTACTCCGGCAAGACAATATTTGCCAAAGCACAGCTCTGCCTTCATCCGGCCCAATTTCTTCCCTGCTCATAACCCATTCACATGGGAAGATCATATGGCTGTTTATTTCTCTCTTCTCTTCTCCAGAGCCCTCAAGTTCCCTAGTTCCATGAGTGAGAAAGCCACCCAGACCTGTTTTACCCAGGAGTTCTGGAGCTTGCAAACTTGTCTTTTTCATTTAATTTATTTAACTCTTTATTTATAAATAAATATCACAGTGCTTACAAGATGAGAGACGCACACTGTAGTGGCCCATATTACATTATTGGAAAGAAGTCAGGATCAAATGAAGTAAAGACAAGTTGCATTCTGGGTGTTGCAATGACTTCTGGACATACGAGCTCTCATTCATGGTCATTGTTAGAAGGTTCTTGAAGAAATTGTTGAAGAGGGGCCCAGTTGTCTTTTGACGATTTTCTGAGGCTCCCAAGACTCGATAGGCAGATTCCATGCCACAGCTCCAAATCAAGTCTTTCAGCTAGGCGCGGGCAGTTGGACATACGGGGCTAGAGTAGGTTTTTAAAATACGTTTAGCAATTATCAAACACATAGATAATAAAGTGTGCAAGGCTCTCGTCAGATTGCTCATTCTCCCAAATATGCAGCAGAGGGGATCTTGGAATTACTCCTTTTCCTCCACTTTCTTGGAATCCCATTACCTATAACACATTTTACCACAAAGATCTTGTTGGATGTCATTGCTGCGTATTTTTAAGACTGATGGTAAGATAGTTCCCCAAAACATAGACATCGCCACTGGTCATGACCATATCCGATTGATACAATGAACATTTTCTGAGTGTCACTTGGGGCATATCCCGCTATGAGCTGGGTCATAATTCTTCTGGCAGATGAGGGGCTCTGTAGACCTGGTGCAAAATTTTGTTCTGAAATCATTTAGATTTTTGTTGGGGGAGACCTTACCTGTGTGTGTGCATAAACATTTCCACGCCTGTTCCTCTAATTGCCTCCCAAGGTCACTCTTCCCTTTTGCCGTACTTCTGGGGTTGTGGACACGTCTTGCACTAATTTATAAAGTTCAGAGATGAATCGACCAGACCTAATGGCTGTTAGTATGGATTTAAGGAAGGGAGAATGGGGTGGGTGTGGATGAAAATGAGTGCTCCAGGACTTGAATGCCATGTGCATGCAATGATAATGGAAGAGCAGGCTGAATCCATTACCAACATTTCCTATAAATTGCTCCTTAGAAACGAAATTGCCACCTGGGTACATATCATGCATGAAATGTATACCTAACCTAGACTAGGTTTCCATTATTCCCAGATGAAACGTAGGGCCAAGGTCCTTAGTAACCCAGAGGGGAAATGGAATGTTCACAAGTTATTGTAACTTCCCCCAGGCCTTCACAGTGCAGGATACTGGGTCACAGTTACAGGAATCAGTCGGGCAGGGGAAAGCAAGGTTGTTTGAAACGAATGCAGGCGGACAGATAGTTTATCTATCCTTACATGCAGAAACAATTGAGAACCAGGCATCCAGTGAAATCAAAGTAGGCTTGAGCCACCAGATAGTAGAACTCCATGTCAGGTGCAGCCAGACCTCCCTGGTGTATAGGTCGTATTAGCGTTTCCCAATTGATCCTAGGATTCTTGGGATGCCATACCAAATATAGTGAAGCGGGGATAGTTGTTTGGCAAAAGTTGTCCCTTGCCATACTGAGATGGTTTGAAATCAGTACATGAGTTTGGAGACTACTAACATTTTGGCAATGGATATTCATTCATTGAAAGATTTTATGATAGAGGCAGTCTAGGTATGTGAAGTGCTTATCGTTCAATAGAGTTGTATGGTTCCTGCTCACGTTAATACCCAAGTAGCTTACCAAATCGGATCCGCAATTATTTTCCCCAAAATCGGATGGCTTAGAAGTCTTGCTTGTTATGGGAAATAACAGGGATTTGGACCAGTTTACAAAAGTCCCAGAAAATTGGCCAAATTCCCTCACCCCTTGAGTGTGCGGGTGCAGATTAACCTTGGAACCTTTAACATAAAGAAGCTCATTGTCTGCGTAAAGGGACATACGTTGTTTTTGAACTCCCAGAGCTAGACCCTTCTTAATATGGAGTTTTCTCCTTCTGCCTGCCAGTGGCTCTATGGCAATAGCAAAAAGGGGGGCCGAGAGGCCAGGACTGTCTGGGTCCCCTGCCTATGGCGATAGAGTCTGATTGTCTGCCTATCAGGTTAATCCTTCCATCAGGGTTCGAGTACAGTAGACTCACACATTGTAAGAGTATTGTGAAATCCCAAATCTCTCAACGGAAGCAAACAAGAAGTCCCATGACAGTGAGTCGAACGCCTTTTCAGGGTCCAGTAAAGCTGCCACTGCTTGAACGTTGGGGTCAAGTTATGCTATAACCGCAAATAGTCTCTGCAGGTTTAGGGCTGTTGACTTGCCCAAAAATAATTGACATTGATCAGGATGTATCAACAGGGGCATCTATTCCATTAGTCGGTCTGAAAGGGTTTTTGCAAAATGTTTGCTTTTATATCTAATAATGATTTATGCCTATATAACGCACACTAGGAGGGGGTCTTTATTAGCCTTTAAAATTACTGTGATGATTGACTCACTCATAATTGCTGGGAGAGTGACGTTTTGCAATGATTGTCAAACTACCAGGAGGCACAGAGCTAATTTGGGGGTTGGGCGTGTTATGAAACACGGACGTAAGGCCATCAGAGCCAGGAGCTTTAGAGGAAGGAAGTGCCGAAATGGCATTCATGATGTCAACTGTGGTTATCAAAGTATTCGACCAGTCTTGCGCTCACGGATTACATTTGCACAGCGGTGTGTCAAGAGGTATTCTAGATTGTCTTGCAAGGATTGTGCTTCTGGGTGGCATACAGGTTTTTGTAACAGTTATGAAATTCTGCCACTGTTTCTCCTGGGGATGAAAGTAAGGTTCCCTTTGAATTCTTGATGACAGGGATTTCCACTTTATAGTGTTTGTTCCACAGAGATGCCCAGGTCTGCCATCCTCACCATCACTTTTTCCCGAGTAGGTATAGTAATGTATTTCATATCCCGGTCTGTAAGTGACCGAAAATCCTCCAGCGTAGCCTCCATGGGGAGGAACATGTCTTTATTGTTGGATTGTTTTATTTCCCCTTCTAGTGCTTTTATTGCATTTTTTTTAGTTTGGATAGTTTTTTGAGGGCCCGGTTTTCAGACCCAACGCACAGGCCCCTAATATACACTTTGAATGTTTCCCAGACCGTGGACATTAGGGGGACTGTCCCACTATAGAAAAATGTTGGACTCACCTTCTCCAAGTCTCTTTTAAAGGATACATCTGTAAGAGCGTTGGATTTAAGCCTCCACTGGGGGCATCATGCCACGTTTTCATCCAATTATAATGACAATCTAAGTGGAGAGTGGTCTGAAAGGGTTCTGGGCGAGAGATCACACCTTCTACTTTTGTGCACCATTGTCTCAGGGGCAAACAATTAATTTATTCTAGAGTGCATATCGTGTACTGCAGAATGGTATGAGTATTCATGGGGCTGTTGGTGGAGTTTCCGCCACACTTCCACTAGGCCTATAGTTGACATGCCCCTTATGCATGTTTTGAACAGACAGCGAGAGTGGTCTGGCTGATTTAGTGGATTGGTCCAGTTATACATCTAGGATTGTGGTGAAGACTCCTGGCCAGATAATTTGGTTATATCGATGTATTTTGAGAACTTTTCAAGAAGAGACCTATAACACTGAGGATCATCAATGTTTGGTGCGTACGTGTTCGCTATGGTTACCTTTTAACGGGCAAGGGCATCAGAGACTATTACATATTTAGCCATAGGGGTCGCTCCTGCTACTGATCAGTTTAAATGGAAGGAATCTACATTCAGCATCTCAGGAGTTAGAGGCGAACGAGGTATAATATCTCAATTTGCCACCTACTTTCACAAAGGTGTCATTAGTCAGGCCTGTAAGGTGTGCTTCTTGTATTCGCATCAACTTTCTCCCTTGTCTTTCGCAGTTGGCCTGTACCTTTTGGGCCTTAACGGACCTGTTGAGACCACGCACATTCCAACTTGCTAAGGTACATGTGACGGATCGTCGGTTACTGGGTCATGGCTAGTCTGAATCTTTAATGGAAGTCGTATATCCTGGGACTTATAACTTTATATTCATGGGCTTCTTCTTGACAGACACTGTGAATAATTCCTACTTTCGTAGATAGTAAGCTAAATAAAATTCCCATATCCCATCCCTACCCTAACTCCCATTACACAACCGGCAGTGAACATTTCCCACCCCATCTAATCTTAAACAGAAAATTAACCATGGGCGACTGCCCAGGGAGTGCCAAATGAGTCTGACTTTAATGAAGCTCACACTGCGAGGGAGGCACGTCACGCTTCAAATACAACATCTTTAGAACTCAGGGTGGCCAGAAACATTGCATTCTCAAGCATTATATTGCAATAGCAACTTCCCTGCGCAGGGTCCAAGTCAAATAGGCCAAGAGAACCAACTACCGTCAGCAGCATCTGCACCATTACAGCGGCATCTGCACCATTACTGTTGGGCCACATGGTATTTAGTAAACATATCAGGTAGCGTTGCAGGTGCAATAGTTCCGCAGTGACTTCACATTACTCATGAGATTGGAAGAAATTCAAGGAAGGAGTGATCTTGTGCAGGGTCTGTAAAGAAAAGGGTCCTACTATTTTGAATGAGCCTGAGTTTTGAAGGAAAAAGTAAAGCCTATTTTATAACTTCTTCTCTGAGCTTCAATTTTACTTCGGAGACAGACAGATGCATCTTTTGGGTGGCAGATGTAAAACCTGGATAAAAGGAGATATTGGTTTCCAAGTATCTCAGCTCTCCCAGCTGTGGGGCGTGTTTAAGAATCGTATCCCTGTCTCTGCAGTTATGAAGGCGTTTAATTATGGACTTTAATTAGGTACTTCCTGAAGTATGCTAGGATAGTTGCAGGAATGTGGGGGTTAGGAGATCCTGGCTTCCAAGTATCCCAGCTCTCCCAGCTCTCTGGCGTGTCTAAGGATCTTATCCCTATCTCTGTGGTTACAAAGGCATTCAATTACGGACTTCCTGGAGTATGCTAGGATAGTTGCAGGGATGTGGGGGGTAGGAGAGCATGGCTGTTTTTATATTTTTACACAGGCTAGCAAACCATGCAGTTGATGTTGCCATTAGAGAACTGGGAGCTTGGAGTATGCACCCTCTGATTTATATAAGGCGGGATCACCTAAACCTGAGGTGGCGCTGGTTAGAGTTCAGGAGAAATGGGAAAGTTATCTGGGGTCCTGTTAACAGATGTAGAGTGGGGAGAGTATGTGAATGTACAAAAAAGGTATTGAGGAATAGCTGGGTTTAACATATTCACGAGTGCATCCTGTGGGTTATACATAAAATGAAAAGTGTGTCAATGAATCAGCTTTTGTTTACATATGTGATAAGGCTGTCCGGTATATATTTATACATTTTGGGCCACACTAGTTGAGAAGATGGCAGATTTCTCGGTTTGCAAGATTGCTGTCTACAAAGCGGATGGGCACGCTGTGATGCTGGAAATGCATCAGAGGGACAGGGCTTCTGTATCCTTGTCCTTTACTGCTTTTTATCGTGTGTTCTGTCGTGTTTTCCACACAGGAGTTCGTGTGGGACTCCTGGCGGTGCAGCTCTCTTTTGGTTTGGTGAACAGACCCATGGGATACCCTTATGGCACCCATACGGGCTGGTGGCAGCTATGTGCTGAATTGACTGGTGCCCTGAGCGTCCTCCATTTTGGGATGCCCAGGCCCTGTCATTGGAATTGGTAGATTCCTGATGGAGCCAAAATGGCCCCCATGGCCTCTTGCCTTCCATCGCATGTTATCTTGATCTTCCCGAAGTCCCGGGAAGCCCTGACTCTGTCCCTTCCCCCTGACTGGCTGTTGGGTGGAAGTTCCATATATGGTATTGTGGGGAAGTGCCGACCAGACTAGCTGGAGCCTTCCCAACGACCGTATGTTGTGGGTAAGCCTGTGGGTGGGACCTGGGTGAATGGAGTGTGTGACGAATATGCATTCTATGTTGTGGGTGTCTAGTATCTGGTGTTTGACACAATGACTGAGACAGCCCTGCCTGAAACCGGTATGAATGCAGTGTGGAGTGTTGAATGGCTCGGTACCTGTCCCAATACACATAACTTGTTGTGTGTGTCTGGAGAGAAGTGAATGGCCTGAATGCACTGTGTGCCTGATTGGCTGCCTGCCTGCATGAATGCCCTTAGTCGTGATTGGATGCTTGAGTGTGACCCAGTGGAATGAATGGGAGATCAACAGTATATCTGGGGACCTCTCACTGCTAGGAATCTTGTTCAGAAGCTGAAGTCCACTACGACGAGTAACTGGAGTAACTGAAGCTTGACCTTGAAGCCCTGCTGGACGAGAAGAATTGCTGTTGCTCTCCTTCACAATCTGAAAGCTGCTGTGCCTCCAAGGACTGACCCAGAGAGGACCTGGTAAGGCGCCCTCTTCCCGAGCTACGAGGGACCATCGTGCACCAGCAGATCTTTGCCAAAGCTCCCTGGTAGACAGACCTTCGGCAGGCTGCCGACCTGAGACAGGAACCGCCGCGGAATCACAAAGAGAAGCGCCCGGACTGTTGTCAGCCACTGTTGACGACCGGCGTCGCCGACTGGAGCCGCCGTGCTCCCGTTAGCCTAAGAACTTCATTTGATCCAAGGACGCTCTCGTCCGCATCTTTGCCGCTGTATCCTGCTGGAGAAGGCCTGACCGTCGACGCGCCGAGGAGCATCTGCCGGTGGGTTTCCCGCCACCCAAAGACCACAGAGACGCCGATGACTCGATGCCCTTGCTGGGCCACAGTTCTTCAAACTCTTTGCGGTCCAGGACTATCAACACCGAGGTGCCCTGCACGCCTCTTCCTTGCAGGACGTTTACGCTTCCCCGTCAACGAGCACCGCTAGGAACGAAGCTGCCACTTCACCGTCGTAGCTCCACCTGTTCTCCGTCGGACGTTCGCCGACCCGTGACTCCTGCCTTAAAGGGAGGGCACTCAAGAAGGGCCGTCGATTCCCCGATGAGGAACGCTACAACGCCAGGTTCTTTGGGGTTGCAGAACTATTGGGAAGTCTAGTGTGAACAATATATGGACTGGGCTTGTGATACATCTTTGCTTTACAGGTTGCCCAGGTGGGGGGATCTCCACACAGAGCTGTGTTTAACGGTAGTGACCAGTATTCTGCCAATTGTTCACCCATCTTGCGTTCCTTCCTCTCTCTACTGCTGGTTTCCTCTTTATTGATCTGTGTGACATTTTACCGTATAGTTAATGCACTTTAATGAGATCTAATAATCGTTGTGGTACCACTTTAGAACTGTATATATTTACCATTTTTGATTTTCCGAGCACACAGTACGTTATCGTGATATTGTATATACCTTTGAATATTAATTATATAAAGACTGTGTTTTAACCAATACAGTGTGCGGACATTCCTTCGTGGGTGCTTGGGGACTACACTGTACTTAAGAACCAGCTTGCATCACCTCCTGAGAAGCTAGGCCTTGATGGTGTCCAGACATTTGGTCGACCTAAAACTGGTCGAATGACATTTGGTCGACGCAATTTGGTCGAAAACCAAATGGTCGAATTTTTTTTTTTTATTATATATTTATTTTTCGGGTTTTCGTTTTTTACAAAAATGGGTTTTTAGAAAAAAAAGGGGGTTGGGGGACCCCCCCCCAAAAAAAAAAAAAAAAGGGTGAAAATACAAAAAAAGAAAATTCGACCATTTGGTTTTCGACCAATTTTTTTCGACCAAATGTCTGGTAACCGGCCTTGATCGCTCGACCACGTACCAATAATAGAGTATCTTGGCTGGGGTCCTCTGTGCCTCTCCTCTACCATATAGAGAGCGGGAGTACAGACACCCCCTCCGGGTGTTTACACACGCAAAGACAAAACTCCTAGTACTGGGCCTGGTATTTTCTAAGTGCAACATATCTACGCATTGGAGGGGGAAGGCAGATTTATTTGCATGTCCTTGACTCTGAGAGCTTAAAAAGTCTGCGGATGCTGAACGCGACCCACGAGCAGCAGCCAGAAGGCATTGTGGGGAGCCATCCACATGCACCATATGACATGTCCGATTTCTGCAAGAACAGCGCCCAGATGCCTCGGGGTTGGTTGTGCTATATACATTTCTAAATGAATGAATAAATAAATAAATAGAGTGGTAGATGAGATGGACTATCCCTCTGATCTAAGAAGGCCCTGAAGTCCCCAATAATAAAGGCTATTACTTGAAAGAGAGGACCTATTGCTACTGTGGGGATTGCCACATCCACTGCAACTGTGAATGCTAGGAATAGCAATGAATGACAGGTCGTACTAGATTTAGTGCATTTGGAATTACTGTAAAATGTTCTACATTCATTTTAGATGAAGTCTCTGCTATATGCTTTTCTGCTTTTGAATTGGCTATGACATGTTTATCTTTAATTTAATACTTGTATTTCTTTATCCCTATTTTCAGAATCTTAACATTCAATAAAGAAACGTTTTTGACAAAAACACGAAATGCCAAGGAATTTCCCAAGAAATAGTCCCAACACAGTACATTCATAAATAGGGCAGATGTGCATTTGTCCTGCTAACAGAAATTAAGCTTTCTTCACAAGCAGGTTCTCTGCAGACAACTACGTGATTGTGTTCACTGTTTCATGTTTGCATTTGTATTGAAGCATCCCTGTGCTAAGGTGCCTGGTGGAGAAGGAATACGAGTAGATACATACTCCAGGGAAAGGGAATCGAGGACATAACACTACATTGAGAGCCTGAGGCCTGTATTACCATATTTACATATTACACAGGGCACCCCGTGGTGAAAATGCAAAAGCAGTAGGTTGAGGGTTTAGTTTGGATAAGAGGGTGGGTGGTTTGGGTGGTTCCTTTCCTGATTAGGAGGTGGAGGTTAAGCCTTATTTTGAAGAGAGTCATTGAAATGACAGCCAAGGAGAAATTATTCCAATAGAGTGGGGCAAATGTGGCAGGAGGCAACAGGATGTGGGGGACTGTTAGATTGCGAGGAGACAATGGGTGGAGAGTTTAATAGGGAGTGTGCAGTGAAATGCATTCATTGGACTAAGGGGGAAAGACCATGGATGGATCAATACATGAGTAGCAGAAATGTAAGTATTTTTGTGGTAGGTAGATATGTGGGAGGATATGGGTAGGTACAAAAGGATGCGTGTTGCAAAGTTGAGGACTTTCTTGAGAAGAGCAAAAGCGTAAAGGGGTAGAACAAGAAATAGGCTGTGCAGTCCAATAGCCCTGTGTACTGAGCACAAGAGTAGCAATCAGGTTATTAGTTGAATAATGCTTGAAGTGCGGGTGGATTTTGCTAACGTTTATGAGGTTGAGTCTGGCTGTGGTGGTAGAGGCCATGATGAACTGGTAGAGTCTCATGTCACTTTCAAAGGGAACCCAAAAGTTGCAAGCCATATGTGAGGGGATGAGAGGGTCAGGGGGAATGAGAGGGGAGATTGTGGTTGTTGTTGGAGGCAGAAAGAAAGATGACTTCCGCCATTGAAGAATCTAGTATGAGGCAGCATGGAGCTATCCAGCGGCAGATGGCAGTTAGGTAGTCGGCCATGCATTCCGAGATTGCAGGGGTGAATGATAGGAAGGAGAAGAGTGTCTTAGTATCATCAGAGGCGACAGCTACAGCCAAAGTTGGAAATGAGTTTGCCAAGGGAGGAGGTGTATGGGAGCAGGCGGAGTGGGTTTAAATTTAAGACTGACCCTTGAGGAACCAGCTTGAAGGGGTGTTTTTTGGAGTTGATGCAGTTCCATCCAATGGAGATGATGTTGTCCGAGAGAAGGGAGGGCTCCCAGTTGAGTATGGTGTCCTTGAAGCCAAGGAGTCAAAGTCTGAAGGCAGGAGGGATGAGCCATAGTGTAAAAGTCAGAAGAAAATTATTCAAGGATGAGAATGGAGGAGAGGTGAGAGTGCTGGACATTAGTAAAAGAATTGGCGCTGTGGTTGAGCAGAGTCTCAATTAAGTGTTTGGACCGGAATTCAGATTGCAGGAGGTCAGCAAGTGAGCATACCCTGTGATAGTTGACTATACAGTTCAAGGCAATACTTTCATGTTTTTTTAGTTGTAGTGAAAGAGAGAGATATCTGTATAAGCATGATATTCTGCTACATAGAAATAATGGCAGTGCAGGGTTAGAAATTACTCGAAGAGATTTAGCTCCTGCTTGTTGTCTAGGAAAGCCTGGTTAGCTTGTCACCAACAGCTACTGGGAGCTACTTTTGGCTTCACAAGCCAGCCGGGCCTTACAAACATACCTATGTAACATTCATTGTGAGCGTTTGGAAAAGAGAACAATGCAGTATTAGTACATGCAAGAACACATGTAAATCAGAATATGAGCTACTGTATTTAATGAGCAAAACATTATATGTAATGTAATGTTATTGACATTTATCCAGCACACCACTGCCATTTTCACGGTGCTGTTAGTAGTGTGATGAATCTGATGATGTCATTACTCCTTTCTCAGCGGTAACCTCTCCCCATGTGGCCAGGTGATGGCAGCCTCTGCCTAATTCTGACCTTGGGGCCTGCTATATGAGTGAGGACCACATGGGGGGAGTTGATCCACAGAGGGGTGATATGACATCATCGGATGAGACATGGTATCCCTCGTTTCCTTTTTGGGATACCCATTCCATTCCCCATGCCTTAATTGCATATTGTCATGGCTCCCTTCAACCACCCATGTAAGCTACTGAAAATACCTTTCAATGTTCTATACATAAGTAACCAAGAACTAACCATCATTTCTATGCATCTGAAAGCACTGCGACGAGAAAACTGAACTGAGTAATAAAGATCGGTGAAGGCGAGAAGCCCAAGATGCACTTTAGTAGTTGAGAGCACAAAACAAGTTCTGGGACATTTAAGACAGTGGGAGATGCTACCTGGTGAAGCCTCGTCCTCTCAGTGCTAACTGAGGCACTACTGTGCCACAAGGAAGACCGTGGACCTTACCGGCTCAAGGGAAAGACCAGAGAAAGAAGACTGCAGGAACAGGTTCACTGTCTAGAAGCCACGAGAGGAATAGAGGGGAAGACTTCCTGGCATTTGCCGGAACTTGCGAGCAGTATCTATGCCGCTCGAACATGGAGAAGCAAACAGCAGGCAGGAGCCACAAAGGACGTGGAAACCGACAAGCAAAGTTGTTGAGCCCAGGAAGTGGGGTTGGGACGCAGAAGAACCACTTCACATTCACAGTGTGAGAACCGAAGGATGCCACAGAAAGTCCTCAGGAGGCAAGCTGCGACACTGGGGTGCTTTGGCAACCTTATCAAAGTTTCTACAGAAAAATGGGGTGTCCTCAGGAGGAAATGTGGGACACCAGGGCACTTTGGCAACCTTATTAAGGACAAATAAAGATAAAGGAAGTACATAAAAGGTAATATGAGACCCAATGTTTAAAAAGAGGAAATACTGGATATTAACAAGATATATACAAGTTTGCAAGTGTCAAGTAAAACATGGAGAAAGCCCTGGCAGGAGGGTATACCAGGCCAAGTCAAGTTTTCAAGTGTATCAAGTTAAACACATGAGAAAGCCCTAGCAGAAGAGCATACCAGGCAAAGTCCCTGTCAGCTTCCTGTCTGCTAACAGGCCCCCAAATGAGACTCATGTTTCTGCCACAGCCCGAACCTCCCTGAGGCTGCTACCCCTGGACTATTGGACTACCATGACTCTCTTACCACATTCTGCATGAGTTAGCTCAAATCTGTTTTCCATACTCAACTTTACCATCTCACTCCTATTTTTCCCTTAACTACTGGGCCTTTGGGTGTATTTTGAAAGTCAAACTTGGGTGTATATTGCATTTAACTTGAAAATCAAACGTGGGTGTATTTATGCATTTAACTTGAAAGTCAAACTTGGGTGTATTTTGCATTTAACTGGAAAGTCACACTTGGGTGTATTTTGCATTTAACTGGAAAGTCAAAATTGGGTGTATTCTGCATTTAACTGGAAAGTCAAACTTGGGTGTATTTTGCATTTAACTGTGACCATTGATTGAAATCTGCTAGCCCAGTGACTGCTAGCCCCCTTCCATGCAGTTTCCCCCTTTTCCTTTTCCCATACACTTGCGCGTTCTCAATGTCATTGGGCCTAATAAAATCGTTGTTGTGTTCTCCCCTGTTCCCCTCCCTTGCCACGCTCTAAAATATTTGTGTACGAGCACGATACAAATAATCTATCATATCAAGTAAAGTTTGCATATGTGTCAAGTGAAACAAATGAGAAAGCCCTGGCTGGAGAGTATACCAGGCCAAGTCAAGTTTGCAAATGTGTCAAGTAAAACACACGAGAAAGCCTTCACAGGATAGTATACAAGGCAAATACAGGTTGGCAAGTGTGGAACGTGAATCACAAGGGGAAGTCCTGGTAGAGGAAGTCACCAGACAAAGCTAAGACTGTGAGAAAAGGTTGCATTAAAGTGGAGAAGAAACCTGGCACTGGAGTATACTAGGTATCCTGTGCAATTGGGACTAACAGCCAAGTTGTTTTGTATACAAGTTGTAATGTTGATCAGAGAATTCCAAGGAAAGGAAGACTCGTACCCTTAGGAGTTTAAAATATCTTGAAGAGAAAACCTGGGGAAGAGAGCAATCCCCTCAAACTGTAAACTTTACTCATTGGGAATGTTTGTGTTGGAGTTACGCCTTTCCTTCGGAACTTGAACATTTGTGCTAAAGACATTATCCTTTTCACCTTAGAGTTACTTTTATATTATGAGGTGCAGAATAGTATTTCGGATGCAGGACATTTTTGCTTTGGACATCTTGTCATCATGCAGACCCTTAGTTTTGGTTGAGGTAGTGAAACACCTCCTACAATAGAGACAGCAAGACATTTTCCAACCCCCTCCCCTTTTATTTTTAATTAATATTCATAGCCGAAACTATGAGCTCTATGTGTCCATGTCTCATTCCTGGTTCCTCACAGTGGTTTCAGTTCAGGAAAACCAGTCACTGTTGTCTGGCTTTTCTTATAGAGGTTATGGGTTAGGTGCTAGTTTGGTGTTTGGGTCTATATGGGATGGATTTGCGTGTCTTTGGCAAAGTGCTGGAGATTTAGTGTGTTTGGTTGAAATTACAGTGAGGATCTGCCGTTTTTTGTGTGAGTACCAGTTTTTTTTGTATTAACATTATTATTGAAATATTTACAATTCAGTACAAACAAAAAGGCCAGACAAAGGAAAAATAATACAAAACAACATGTTGCTATGTCAGGTCTAGAAACCTGCCCCAGATCTCCTCGTACCAGGATGACTCTCTCAAGCAACAACATCTTCTGCAGGTGTTCAACTCACGCCACCAACGTGGGACATTTTTTACCCTTCCAATCTCTCAACCTAATCTCATTCACAGAGAGAGAGGCCCTAAGGAACCAGCACATTTGTGGGTAATCGAAATCTTCCAAAAGTTCACCCTCCCCAAGACAATGGTCACAAAATCAAAGTCCAAGTCTGTTCTGTGATTACCAGTTTGTGCTGTGTTAAGAGTATGTGTGGGTTTGTAGGAAAGTTGATGGTTTTTAGTAGAGTTAGTTGTGAGGGAGTTCTGTGTGTTCTTGTGAGTTGCATTGTTTTGATTAGGCTGAATTCCTTATTTTGATATATTTTTATTTATATCACGCTCATACACAAGTGTTTCAGAGCGCGAACACAAGTGTTTCAGAGCGTGAAATGTCGACATTATGGTTTGCTTTAGTTGGGCCAGTCCATTTCATTTTGGTTTGATTTGGTTTTACAATTGGTTGTTGTACCTTTGCTGTTTTCAGAGTGTTTGTTTGGTTAGTAGTGCTTCCTGTTTAGCTTGGTGAGATAAAGAACCAGGCTTTTAGTAGTTTTCTAAAATGTAGGTGTTCTTCTGTTGTTCGTAGTTCTCAGGGGAATGAGTCCCAAAATGTTGCTAAGATGTTAGAGAACGCTGATCCGCCATGTTTCAGTTTCAAGTATTGCTTTGTTTCGAGGTATATGTCATTGCTGGATCTGGAGGGTCCGGTTTTCTCTGTAGACAGACATCGTTTCCTGTATATCTTCTATCTTGCAACTCATGTGGAATTTAGATTTCTGTTGCACTATATACTATTTCCTTATTCCCCCAATGTAGCTCCTGTTTACTGGGTAATGCCTGATTCCTAGGAGCAGCTTTTAGCTCTAGCTCAACAAATATGTATTTCCATTCCTGGTATTGGGTACTGTGGCATAACTTGAAGTATAAAGCATTTTCAGGTGTGCCATTTCAGAACTATGCGTACAATCTATCGCCTTGTAAGAACTGTCTGTATGAATTGTGTTAGAACAATGCAAATGTAAATATGTTATTAAAAAATATATTGACCGCATATTTTGTATTTTTTTCTTGTGGCAAACATCCTCCAATCCCACTTGGAAAAGAGAGCGCTCAGTCACTATGCCATATGGGCTGGCATTTATACCTTCTCTGTTGGAAAGTTCCACAATAGTCACTTTGGGTGGGGGGAGGGGGTGGGTGGGGTAGTTCACCAGCAAATAGATATTTTCCTGGGGATGGAAATGTACCCAGAAATCCCATGGTGCTTGCATGGCAATTAATGACTAACAAAATCATGGTCAGGGAGCATCATATCCCTAGTATATGTAATAATGTAGCTGACACTCTGTATCCTCTGCAGTCGAGGACACTCCAGGTGGTGTTTTCTGCAGGACTAGGCAGACATATGCCAATGAACGTATGAAATTGGGAGATTGAGGGCATTTGTGCTCGTAAAGGGCTCACTGCTGGGAGAGGAGCCCCCAACCACTGCAACCTGCCTGCGACCGGATCGATGCCCCGCGCTGCCCGTGTGCAGCACCCCACCAAGAGTGGCCTAGCTGCCCATAATTATATCTACATGCACTGAGCTGGTGAGCCTGCAGAATTGCCCACTTTTCTGTCTTTTTTGCCCAGCTGATCGTTTTTATTTCGCTCTGTGTTCTCACCTGCAGCCACGATAGCACCTCGCCTGCCCCCAAAATGGCAGGCGCAGCGCGGCGCCACAGCGAGGGTGTGTCCTGTTGCTAGGCAACAGTGATGCTTTATCACTGTTCAAGCTTCCGCCAGAAGGCGGAAATGCCTGCTGCCTACGGAGAAGGCCAGGACAAGGCCTTGTTTGCCCCTGTTCGCACCAGGGCACACCAAAACCAAATCTGCAGATCATCCCCCTCGCTCTGCTCACCATGACTGAGAACTCCTCCTTCAGTACTAAGCAGTCATTTCCCTGTTCATACACGCGTGAGTACAACCAATTGCATTTACTACGCCCTTCAGACCTGCGCCTGACTTCCGGTACTGCTCAATTAAACATTATCATTACGATCTACAACTTATTAACTAATTCCATGCCATAGTTCACGAGGTACACTTTAAACTACCGCATGCAAATTGAGCTTGCTCATGCTCTCCCTGCCCACACACCAACTTGACTAATGCCCACGTCAGCCTACTAAGAGTAGCTATTTACCCTATGAGTTCTATTGTAACTGCTTATGTACTAACCAAATGAGTTCTACTGCATATTTGCCTTACAAGATGTTCGACAGCTACTGTCTATGTACTAGCCCTATGCGCTCTATTGCATATCTGCCATATGAGATGTATTGCCTAATTCTAGCCTAACTCTAGCCTATGGAGTCCTATTGCATAGTTGCCCAATGAGATGTATTGCAACTGCCTATGTACTAGCCCAATGAGTTCTACTGCATATCTGCCCCATGAGATATATTGCCTAATGAGCTCCATTGTATATCTGCCCTATGAGATGGTGCACTAGCATAAGGCGTTCTATCCCATATTTGCCTAGGTTATGTACCACAACTCTCTATTGCACTACTCTTAACCTATAGCACGGCAAATATCCCCCAGCTCTACCTATTACTATCGCCAGCTGTCATACCTGATTGCTACTGAACACAATGTATGCCACCACCTTTCACCTAACTGTTCTTTTGATTACATTGTCCTCAACTATCAGCCTCCAACCCCCAAACACGTCCTCAAACAAAAAGAAGGTAATCCGCTATTAGTGGCATGGCTACCCCCTTACCATGTACCGGGTCCGGGTTCCTTGAATGAAACCAGGCGTCCTTAGCGGGTTCCCGCAAGCAGCCTCGTAATGAGGCAGTAAGGGGTTGACAGCTCCGGCACCTTTACCGGCACCGTTAACCCCTTACTGCCTCACTCGGAATGACCCCCAATGACTAGTAACACTCAAATGACCACACCAGATGCAGAATGTATCCCAGTACAGATAATCAATTTTATCCACACACTTAACCCGCCTAGAACAAACATCCCATGTGATCTTACGCACAGGAACACTAAACTACGATCAAGATTATCTAGATTATTCGAACTGCCAGCCAGCCGCTCCACCACACCTGCCTATCTTAGCAACAAACATGATGCTAACTGCAAACAGATGAACTACTTCAAATCTAGCGCCACTCTCAATTTCAATCCTAGAATACCTAAACATAATAAACAGCCAACCATAACGGCCGAGCTCAACAGCAAGGCCACACACATCTCATCTATAGTAACTCCTGCGCCCTTGCTCAAAGGAGCACTTATTAATGCAAGGTCACTAGTAGCCCATGCCACAGAAATTGCTGACCTGATACAAACAGAAAATTACGACCTCTTAGCCATCACTGAATCCTGACTACATCAGGCAGCAGGCACAGTCTTCATGCTTGCTGTGCCAGCTAACTGTATCATCCTCAGAGAAGATAGAGCTGACACCAGCGGAGGCGGCATAGCTATTATAGCCAAATCTAGCCTAGTTATGAGAATAGCAGCACCTTTCTACACCAACTCTTGCGAATCCCTCATAGCCAAGCTATCCATCTCAGACTCCCAAACCATCACTATACATCTAATATATAGACCACCAGGCCCCATCGGCTCTTTTGAGGAGGACCTTTCCATGATCGTTCGGACAACTTAAAAAACACATCACAGGCACTACTACTAGGCAACATGAACTTGGGCCTCAATTATCCTAATTATGCACAAGCAACATTCATTGCCAATGTCCTCTCGGAGCTAGGCTTCACCCATAAAGTTACACAGCCAACCCACGAGAAGGGTAGAACACTCGACTGGGTGGCTGACTATAACTGTAACACTACCATTATCTCCATAAGCAGACAGGTATGGACATATCATTCACTTATAGATTTCAGCCTAGATGCTAAAATCAACTTGACTGAAAAAAACACTATAGCACCTCCTACGCTAACCAGAAATAAGTAGAATATAACCACTGATAGACTCTTACCGTTGATACTCCCTACCTTAAATGCACTACCAGACACACTAGACCCATCTACATTAGTTAATGAATTTAATAAAGTTATGACAGAAGCCCTTGACACTATTGCACCCCTCAAAATGAGGAATAATAAATCAAGAGCACACCTTAATGCCTGGTTTACTCCACACCTAAAATCACTAAGGATTGAAAAACATAAAAGTTAATCTATCAGGAGGCTAGTACCATCTGAGGCAAACAAAGCTAACCTTATCGACATCTCTACAAAATATAAAACCGAAATACAGCGCTCCAGAAAGGAAAGCTTTGATAATAGGATTAAGTAGAAAAAGAAGGTCAGGCGCGCACTCTGGTTCCAAGTGATTTAATCCTGATGTAAGTAATAACAGGGTTGAATCCCAACACAGTTCAAGAAATAATAACAGGGCTGAATCCCAGATGCAAATAGTCCCAACAATGTTAAAAAATTACCAGTGTTAAATCCCAACTGCTACAGTTCCAAAGCACAATAGTTAGTTCTACTCCTCCAAGTACTTTCAAGTCTCAAACTCTCATCAGGGAGGCTGTGTTAGCTGTGTTCCTTTTCAGGTGTTGCTAATTACTTTTTTCAATTTCATTCAATTTCAGTCTCAAAGGATTCTGGTTATTGTAGTGATGGCACAAATGTTTCATTCAGGAGACCAGGAACCAACTCCCCTCCAAACACAAATCTTACCCACAATTGGGGGAGGAGGGAAAACCATGAATATGGCTCTCCAAAGTGGGGGCATAATAGCCCCGGTGCTGCTGCCTCTGGAGCCCGGGTCTCCTGTAACATTAAGTAGAAAAAGAAGGTCAGGCGCGCACTCTGGTTCCAAGTCATTTAATCCTGATGTAAGTAATAACAGGGTTGAATCCCAACACAGTTCAAAAAATAATAACAGGGCTGAATCCCAGATGCAAATAGTCCCAACAATGTTCAAAAATTACCAGGGTTAAATCCCAACTGCTACAGTTCCAAAGCACAATAGTTAGTTCTACTCCTCCAAGTACTTTCACGTCTCAAACTCTCATCAGGGAGGCTGTGTTAGCTGTGTTCCTTTTCAGGTGTTGCTAATTACTTTTTTCAATTTCATTCAATTTCAGTCTCAAAGGATTCTGGTTATTGTAGTGATGGCACAAATGTTTCATTCAGGAGACCAGGAACCAACTCCCCTCCAAACACAAATCTTACCCACAATTGGGGGAGGGCGGAAAACCATGAATATGGCTCTCCAAAGTGGGGGCATAATAGCCCCGGTGCTGCTGCCTCTGGAGCCCGGGTCTCCTGTAACATTAAGTAGAAAAAGAAGGTCAGGCGTGCACTCTGGTTCCAAGTCATTTAATCCTGATGTAAGTAATAACAGGGTTGAATCCCAACACAGTTCAAAAAATAATAACAGGGCTGAATCCCAGATGCAAATAGTCCCAACAATGTTCAAAAATTACCAGGGTTAAATCCCAACTGCTACAGTTCCAAAGCACAATAGTTAGTTCTACTCCTCCAAGTACTTTCAAGTCTCAAACTCTCATCAGGGAGGCTGTGTTAGCTGTGTTCCTTTTCAGGTGTTGCTAATTACTTTTTTCAATTTCATTCAATTTCAGTCTCAAAGGATTCTGGTTATTGTAGTGATGGCACAAATGTTTCATTCAGGAGACCAGGAACCAACTCCCCTCCAAACACAAATCTTACCCACAATTGGGGGAGGGGGGAAAACCATGTTGGGATTTAACCCTGGTAATTTTTGAACATTGTTGGGACTATTTGCATCTGGGATTCAGCCCTGTTATTATTTTTTGAACTGTGTTGGGATTCAACCCTGTTATTACTTACATCAGGATTAAATGACTTGGAACCAGAGTGCGCGCCTGACCTTCTTTTTCTATTTTTTGATAATAGGATATTGCAAGCTAAATCAGGTGCCAAGGAATTTTTCGCAATACTAAAGGAGTTGGAGAACCCAATCCCTGTGCCTGATAACTGTGTTAAAGGCAAAACCTGGTGCACCAACATACAGAAGGCACTCACCAATGAAATTGCCACTCTCCAAGTTAAAATTGTCAACAAAAGTCTAAATATACCAACCTAAATCCCACAAACTGGCAAATCACCTACTCCACCTGAACCAGATCTGCGCTTCAACTTCACTAAAGTTTCTATACTTGAGGTTGAAAAAATAATACTCTCACTTAAACCATCTAACTGCAGAGGAGATAAAAGTCCTGCCCAAATCATAAAAGACGCTGCAAAGGACCTATCACCTTTCATCTCCAAGCTTATCAATGCATCATTTACCTCAGGTACCATCCCAACTAACCTTAAGGAATCTTGGGTCCTCCCTCTCCTCAAGAAACAAACTCTAGACCCAGCTATACCCACGAACTATAGGCCAATCACAACAGTGCCATTCCTCCTAAAGATACTCGATATGGTGGCTTACCTTCAGATTCAGAAATTCTTGGAGCAGAACCAACTTCTCGGCACCCGGCAATCAGGTTTTAGACCACAGCATGGGACCGAAACAGTGCTCCTCGACCTTAAGGCTCAGGTCGATGAGTTGAGAGACCAAGGAATGTGTGCCCTGCTACTTCTTCTGGATCCTTCAGCGGCATTTGACCTGGTGGACCACAAGGTACTCTGTAACCACCTAGAGTCTGCAGCGCACTTCTCGCAACAAGCCATAGCTTGGATTCAATCTTTCTTAAGCGAGAGAACCATGAGAGTCTTCACCACCTCAGAAGCAGCAGATCCCATTCCCATCACCTGTGGTGTAAATCAGGAGGCATGTGTCTCCCCTAGCATATATAACATACTCACCAAGCCCCTCTTTGATGATCTGGACTGTCTCGGTGTCACCTACACTAACTATGCATGACACACAGATTCTCATCCCACTTACTGGAGATTACAAGCAGGATTTGGCCTTGGTAAATATGATATACCTCATCATCCAGGCATGGATGGCACTCCATGGTCTATGCCTGAATGATGACAAGAGTGACCTCATCATTCTGAAGCATAAACCCAACATCAACAAACTCGGCCATAATTACAATTCCTTTGATATAGACGGCAACACGATTAAGGTTTACAAGGAGGTGAAAACCTCATGTTTTTACCTCGACGCTAGCCTTAATCTGGTGTAACAAGTTAATGCAATGGCATCATCAACACCCTACACTTGCAAGCTGATCAGAGTGGCTAAACCCTTCCTTTCAACAAGCAGTTGTACCACATTGGCAAGAGCACTTGTGCTGACCAAGTTGGACTACTGCAATACCCTATACATTGGATCCAATAAACATATAAAATTCAAACATTTCAAAATAACGCCCTGAGAGCAGCGCTAGGAATGACCAAAAGAGAACACATTTCGGCAGCCAGGAGACAGTTGAACTGACTTTCCATCATTGACAAAATTAGACTAGCAACTGCTTCTCTAACATTCAAGTGCCTCAATAATGCAGCACCTCGCTACTTGAAAGAGAGGTTCAAGAGAAGACTCACGATCCGACCTACACAAACTGCCTGACAGTCCCGTCCTTCGAAATGATGACAATCGGCGGCAACAGCTTCCCGGTCAAGCCGCCCAACTTTGGAACTCCCTCTCAACTACCCTTAGGGCGGACCAAGTTTACCCACACTTTAGATTAAAATTCATCAACTGGCTTAAAGAAAATTACCTGTAACTCAGTATGACCCTCCTTTCCCTCATACCTCTCATTTCATGAAGACCACCTAGCTGTATGCACTGTCTATTGCCATTATTGTATATAACTGTTCCCCATCTGCTACACACATGACCAGCAGCGCAGCATTTGGTACCTCTCACTCGGAATCAAATGCTGGCGGGGACCTCTACTGTAACCTACATTGTATTATTGTATTGCACCCTTGTAACCCTGTAAATTATGCTGTATTCTACATCACACCTTGTAACTATGTAAGCTGAAAATGTCGTCCTCGAGCCCTGATACCCTCGGCTCTGGTGCGCGTTACAAATAAATAAACAAACAAAACAAACAAACTGCTCATTTATGTATGACTTTATTTGGGGAGATTGTCTGATTAAAGATCACATACCCCCAGTTCATTGTAGAAATAGATCACTGTAGCATAATGAAATTATTTAATAATATTCCATGCACAATCAAAATAAGTGGTTACCAATGTTTCCATATGTAAAGTATTATGTAAAATAGGTGCACAAAGGTAATGAAACAAAATGTGCAATGCTTTAATAACAGTTCATTAGAAAGTTAGCAGCCATAATAAGAGGTGATACAATATATTTAGGGGACAATACAACAAAAGGACAATACAAAGTCGCAAGTAAAGTGCCCGACTAAATAAAACCTAATGAGGCGAAACAGTCTCATATACTGTATATTATGCATGACTGCATAATCAGATGCTAAGTATAATGGGTCTAGTGGAAGTGAATTTGCTATGCATTTTTCAGGGTCTCTTCACCCTGACATTACTTTGCATAGAAATGGGGGAAACTGTAATGTCCATGTTCTAATCACAAAAGAATCATTTCATGGGAATTGGTTCTTGAGATGTGAACAAACAGTAGGTAACATGGGTCGAAGAAGGAGGAGGAAGAAACTTGGGGGCACAGAGAGAAAAATGAAGACAGTAAAAGCTGAATGGTTGTGGCAGATTTTGGTAGTTCTATCATAAATGTTCTACCCCAGATCAGAAAAGTGTACTATTAGGGCGTGCTTCACCTTAAAGTTTTTGATGCAGAAAAAAACTGGAAATAATAAGGTTTCTGTAAATTATTAGGCGATGGGGAATGTCTACAGTGATCAGGCTGCCAAGATTGAAACATCTCAGAGAGGAAGAGGAATGGGGGTGTTTTTTGAAGGCTGCTCGGAAGACGCTGATGTGTCTGGATGGTGACACGCAGGGTGGTCAAGGGTGGAGGGAACATGGGATGAGATCAATCTAATGGCACCAGAATGTAAAGGGTTTAACAGGGCAAAAGGTACTGACAGTATTGACAAAATGTTCCGGTCGGGCAAAATAAGAATGGCATCAGAAAATGGCACACATTCCAGGAACGAAGGGGTCACTAATAGTACAATTAACATGAGTAAGCAGAAAGTTTACACAGCGCAAAGGTGGTGGTTGGAGCTGCAACTGGTATGCAAGTGGTCCTAACATTAGGAAAATGCGTGCTTACATGTTTTTCATATTCACCTGCCATAAATGCTGTTACTTGGAGTATTAAAAGAAAATTGCATCAAATGTTTGATTTTGTAGACATTTGTTCACCTCGTGAGTCAGAGTGGTGTGGAGATGCAGCAACCTAGGAGATGGCAGGGATGCAGTTGTGTAAAACCCCCCATCAAGTAGCCTGATATAAGGGCCAGAAAATGAGAGCAAGGGTTTCCAATGACCTTTATTCTCCTTGAGTAGAATTATTTGGTGCACAGCAGAAGTCTACTGTCAAGAGGAGTGAAGAGCAATACGAGGCAGAAATATAGCCTTATAGACAAAGTAAGTTGTCAAAGGTGATTATCCCAATTGATAATGACCCCACCCATGGTCTCTAAGGGTATTAAACATAGTGGTAATAGTCCTACTTGTTTTGGAGTTATGGTGGTAAATACAAAAAAATGTAAACATTTTAATAGTGAGCAAAGTAAATGGAGAAAAAAACATTTTAGTAAATTAAATGTGATTTTATCTTATCTTAAAAAGGTGCTTTTAAAGGTGAAGCACTCTGAACTAGAACGGTTTTAACGTGGGCATGCATTGGATACTTTCAAGTTGATGCATTAACTTGGATGTTGACTGTCACATTGAATGTGCAGTTAAGAAAAGATACTCACAGAGAGGGAGTGACCTGTTGAAAGTAATCCTGCTGGGAAAATGCACTGCAGATTATTTAATGTAGTGAAATGCGTTCTGCTGTTTCCTTGTCTGCTTCTAAAGTCAGAATGTTTGGAATGAAGTCAATACGAGCAGTATACCTCATTCTCAGCATTCTGATTGGCTGAGAGGAGGTCAATAGTGAAGCTGTATAACCCTTTCCGGGAGCTGAAATGGGCATTATGGGTCTGAGCGCTGTGTCAGGGCATAAATGGTGGATGCAAGTCATGACTTTATAAACCCATATTACAGACAGGCTAGTCTTCTCTACTTCTGTGGGTAATCACATTGTGGGGACATCACGTGATCGCGGGAGCGTGTTCTCGCGAGATCTCGGCATACGTGATCTCGCGAGCCCACGCTCCGCGGGAAAGCTTTCCCGCCAGTGTTGATGCAGCGGCAGACCAAGCAGGTCATGCCACAGTGCTGCTCCTGATAAGGAGGCAACAACAGGAGGTTTTGAGCAGCCTCCAGTCACAGCTTCTAGGGCATAAATCCACTGTCACAGGAGGCTACATGGGGGCCCTAGAAGCTTGCAGCGTGCCATCATTGTGCACACCCTTCCCACAGTGAGTTAACTGGGAAGCCATGAAGCTGAACTGAACAGAACTGTGAGTAAATGTTTGTCCCGAGTTAAGGCAGCTTAAGGTCCACCCGTTTGTCTTACAATAAAGACAGTTGGAACCCCTTACAGCGTCCTGTCGTCCTTTAAGGCCACAACATAACTGGCGACGAGGATATTAAAATACCCACGGGCCCACCATGCAAGGCGCCACACTGCCCCCTGCCTTTCTCCCTTCACCAGGGACACCAGCAATTCCATGAATGCAGTGGGAGCCCCTCTTCTCCACCTATCTGGAAGCAGTGGGCGGCACGCGGTATGCCCCCGTCAGGAAGAGGGCAATGCTGTTAAATGCATTGGGGGATGAAGGTCAGCGCATTTTTGCCAGTTTGAAGACAATACCTGCGGCCGATGATGACGACGACGACGACGTCTACAAGGAAGCGACTCGTCGCATTGTGAAGAGGTTCACCAATAAGGAGAACGTTGTACTGCACAGGCTGAGGTTCTACACCCGCAAACAAGAAGGGAGCGAACCCGTGGATGACTACATCACCAGGATGAGGGAGCTGGCTTCTCTTTGCGCCTTTGGCGAAAACGCAGAACAGGTCATCTGCAACATGCTCGTCGTTCAAACTAACTCTAGGAAAGTGCAGGACAAGTTCATACAAGAAAAGGAGGTCACCCTTGACAAGGCCATCCAAATTGCCAGGGCGGAGGAAGAAACCTCGAGCAGACGCAGAGAGGCGGGAAGTCACCTGCCCGTACCCGAACTTGCGGCACTACAATGGAGAGGGCGCAGAGAGAAGCAGTCCCGCGACGGTCCCAGAGACAAAGGTCCCAGGCAAAAGGAGGCACCCAAATGCTATAGATGCGCCAGCACCAAGCACATGGCGAATGATCGTGACTGCCCCGCCAGGAACAAGGAGTGCTCTAAGTGCGGATGCATTGGTCACGTGGCTCCGGCATGCACGTGGCAGGAGAAAACTGTTTCCCGTGTCAATGGTGACTGCGCTTCGAGCGATGATGACGATCTACAGGATAGACCCATGGTCGTCATGGTCAACGCCCCCCATGCCAGGAGGGAAAAGCCCCACTGCACCATTAAGGTTGACGGAATGGAAACGCGCGTCATGGCGGACTCGGGATCTGACCTCACTATCCTCCCCATCAACACATACAAGGAGATGATGGGACAAGCTTAAGTAGAGATCAGAACGACCAGGCAAAAACCGACAGTGTTTGGTGGTGCAACTGTCGACCTTTTAGGCTTCATCAAAGCCCGGATCGATTTCAAAGGGAGGTCTACCACCACCAAAGTGTATTTCTCACCCAAAGGCCCAGCCGTGCTGGGATGGGACGATCAACACAAACTCAGCATGAAACTAGATCCCAGCACTCCGGAACAGGTATTCATGGTCTCCTCAGGAGCAGCGCAAAATTTCAAGGAGATGTTCCCGAACCTGTTTTCCGAGAACCCAGGGAAGGTGAGAAACTTTGTCCACAAGATTCGCCTGAAACCCAACGCGATCCCGGTGAAACACAAAGTCAGGGCAGTACCTGCCTCAGCGAGACCCGCATTGGATGCCCACCTTCGGAAGATGGTCGAAGAAGGAACCATTGAGACCGTGGAATCATCAGAGTGGCTGAGTCCAGTAGTTTTGGTCAAAAAGAAATCCAGCAACAACCTCAGGATCTGCATCGACCTAAGAAGCCTCAATCTAGAGGTAATCACGGATATCTTTCCACTCCCCAGCATCAACGAAATCGTCCTCATGATGAAAGAGGCGGCAATCTTCTCTAAGCTGGACATGCGTGATGCCTATCATCAGATCCCCCTGCACAAATCCTCTCGCCCCCTTACAGCGTTCATCACTCCTTTCGGCACCTTCCAATATACCCGCATGCCATTTGGGTTGTCGTCGGCAGCATCCGCATTTCAGAGGATGATGAACTCCTTACTTAAAGGACTCACAAATGTTTCCTTCTTTCAAGATGATATCCTTGTGTAGGCCAAAGACAACGAGACCCATGACAAGGCACTCAGGACAGTCTTGAGCAGGATTCAAGAGGAGGGCATTCACCTACGCCATGAAAAATGCGTCTTCGGAGTGAACAAGGTAGAATACCTTGGGTACTGCATCTCAAGTGACGGCGTCAGTCCCAAGAAGAACCTCATGCAGGCCATAACAGAAGCCCCGGCTCCGATGTCCAAAGAGGAGTTGCGCTCATTCCTGGGCCTGGCAGAGTACTATGCCAAATTCGTTCCTAGATTCTCTGAGACCACGTCTCCCATAAGGGAGCTTCTGAAGAAGGGGGCAGCCTACTCTTGGGGCCCGGAACAGAACAAAGCTTTCTGTGAAATCAAAAAGAGAATTCTACACGCGCCGTGCCTGAAACCATACAACCCTGAATGGGACACCTGCATTACCACAGACGCCAGCACGTATGGCCTGGGGGCCACCTTGACCCAGAAGAAGGGAGACACTGAGAATATTGTGGCGTTTGCATCCAAAGCGCTGTCATCATCGGAGAAGAACTACTCCACGGTTGAGAAAGAAATGTTGGCATGCGCATGAGCCGTCGACTACTTCAGATCGTACGTATGGGGGACGAGATTCAGGCTGATTACCGACCACAAACCCCTCATTCATATGTTGAGCCCGGGCGGCACCAAGACTGCCACCCCGAGGCTGGCCAGGATCGCCGCAAAGCTTAAAGAATATACATACGAGATAGCCCACATTGCGGGTTGGAAAAACGCACAAGCGTACTGCATGTCCAGACTCCTGAACCAAAGCGCCCCCGGTACCACATTCTTGGAAGATGAGTGTGTCGTAGCCTCCATCAGTGACTTAAGGAATGGCGAGTACATGGACCTGAGTGAGCGCCACTGGCAGGAGGAGTTCGAACAGGACGATGCCCTGCGGCACGTTAGTACCTGGGTTCGCGAAGGATGGCCCAACGAGAGAGCGATCCCCGAAGGCCTTCGTCCCTACTGGAAAGTGAACGAGGAAATCACCACCATGAATGGTCTCATCCTCAGAGGCGATCAAATCATCCTGCCCAGCGGAATCCGCAAGGTGATACTGTGCAGAGCACACTCAGGCCACCTGGGATGCAACATGACCAGATGCAGGATACACAACACCTACTGGTGGCCAGGCATGGACCAGGACATAAGACAAATGGTCGAAAGGTGCCATGAGTGCACCAACAGTGACACGCGCCTAGCTGTGAGGCAAGCCCCCATGCTGCCCACCGAAGTCCCCAAAGGGGTGTGGCGAAAACTAGGTTTGGATTTCATTGGGCCCCTGGACAACATGCCCCCAGAACACAAATACGGGATAGTCATGGTCGACTACTTCTCCAAATGGGTGGAAGCTGACTTCACCTCAGACATCACCACAAGCACAGTCATTGAAGCACTCACCGCCGTACTCCAGCGGGAAGGTCTACCAGAAGAACTTGTCACAGACAACCGAGTCCAGCTAGTCTCCCGAGAAATGGAGAAATTTCTCAAGCTCAACAACATTCGTCAGCGGAGAGCAAGCCTATACCATCCACAGGCCAATGGCCTGGTTGAGCGGGCAAACCGCTTCCTCAAAGGGGCGCTACAACTGGCTCATGCCTCGGGCCTAGACCCGTACAAGACAGTCAAGGAAGCTGAAGCAGCCCACCGCCTCACCCTCAACGCCGTCACAGGTGTTTCGCCATTCCATCTGCTGAGGGAGAGAAGGGCAGCATCCTCACTGGTACCACCCTGGCTCCATCAAGTGAGGGCTGACGAAGACGTGGACATGGATGGCGTAGCGTTTCGCATGCAGCGCAACAAAGAAGCCATGAAGACCCAAGGGGACTTGCGTCAAGCCGCTCGATACACAGCAGTTAACAGAGGTGACCTGGTGAAAATACGCCTTCCCCACAAAGACTCTTCGACTGGCTCCAAATACAGCAGTCCCATAGAAGTTATGGAGAGAGGGTCAAACCACATTTGCACCAGCGACGGAAGGAAATGGAATCTAGAGAGAGTGGCCATGTACCGCAGGAAGGAAGACAGGGAACAACCACACTGGGATACCGGAGAAGATCAAGACCGCCAGGGGACATTCGAAAACCCTCGCCTCTCAGAAAGAGATGCCTTGGAGCCACACCACGGCAGCGAGTTCTCAAGCCCCAACTCTCCGGCTACACCCAGGGAGGCACAGCGAAGAACAAGACAAGGAGAACTCGAATCACTTGCACCTCCTCAAGAGTACTCCAGCAATCCTGCCCAGATACAGATCTAAGCAGACCTCAGAGAGAGAGAAGGAAGCCCAGCAAGTTTGCGGACTTTGTCATGGAATGACCATCCATCCTTTTCTCAGCAAAGGAGGTGTGTGGGGACATCACGTGATCGCGGGAGCGTGTTCTCGCGAGATCTCGGCATACGTGATCTCGCGAGCCCACGCTCCGCGGGAAAGCTTTCCCGCCAGTGTTGATGCAGCGGCAGACCAAGCAGGTCATGCCACAGCGCTGCTCCTGATAAGGAGGCAACAACAGGAGGTTTTGAGCAGCCTCCAGTCACAGCTTCTAGGGCATAAATCTACAGTCACAGGAGGCTACATGGGGGCCCTAGAAGCTTGCAGCGTGCCATCATTGTGCACACCCTTCCCACAGTGAGTTAACTGGGAAGCCATGAAGCTGAACTGAACCGAACTGTGAGTAAATGTTTGTCCCGAGTTAAGGCAGCTTAAGGTCCACCCGTTTGTCTTACAATAAAGACAGTTGGAACCCCTTACAGCGTCCTGTCGTCCTTTAAGGCCACAACACAAATTAACATGGGAATGCAGGTTCTGGTTAGTACTGTTTAGCTTTGCTTGGGAAGTCGTGGGGAATGGCTATAGTATGTATGCAGGGGCCTCTTCGTAGTATACACATCTATGATGATAATGGCATGGGTGGTGGCCTGCATCGTATGCCATCAGCCCACTGTCCCAAGTTAATGGATTGAATGAAGTCGCTGAATGTCAGCCCGTTATGCTCAGGACCCTTCCGCACTTTCATGAGAAAAAAGAGTCAATGGACATAAATGGTGAATGCAAGTAATATTATAAGTAGGTTAGTGTTCTCTACTTCTTAAAGGTAAGTGCCACTCATGTTTTGGATTTGACATTAACATGGGTATCCAGGGTCCGGTCGGTAGTATTTAAGTTTGTCTGGGGAATTGACTGGGGTGTATATACAGGGCCCTACTGAATGCATACAATTCTATTATGTTAATGTTATGAGCATTAACTCAGCTATTACCTTAGGACCCACTGTCCTGAGCTAATCGCCCAAGTGAAGCCGCTTGGTGACAGATTGTTACCACTCAAAACAGCCCAACCCGGAATCCCGTTATCACCATTAGCACTCATGGGGCCTCATTCTATTAGCTCCATGGCTGCCACCATTCTGGGCTCCATTACCAGGTTCCTGCAATGGGGACTTACCGGGTTACTCCGAGATAGGAGGACCCGGGAAGACCTCCATGCAGGAACCCTTCCCCATTCCCATTTGAGCCCCCATCGGGAATGGGGAGGGAGGTAATAATGAGCAGATTACATCTGGCCCGTTATTGCCTCCCTCTTCCCCCCGCGTGACCCAGAAAGCACGCCAGGTTTTACCAGGCGTGCGATCCGGGTCCCGCTATGGGAAGCTTGTAATTGGTGCTCCCGGAATGAAGGGGGCCGGTGCTGTACCGGCCCCCTTCAATCCAGGAGCGTCAGGGTCGTAATGAGGCCCATGGACTGCTGGCAATGTGGCGAGCCGAGAGATTTATGGAGGAGGCCAAAAAGCAAACAGGAAGAGACTGCACTCTCTAGTGGGAATGTGGGAGGGGAAGGAAGTGACTAGGCTGGAGTGCAGAAAAGGCAAGTGCCTTATGTGAAGAGCAAAGTGCTGATGGGTGAAGGTAGAAAGGGGGAGGTGGTGGGATAAGGATCCAGTGAGAGGTAAGGAAGGAGAGCGTAGCGAGCTGGAAAATGGCAGCTGAATTTGAGGTCAGACTGCGAGACAGGAAATGCGGGTGAATGCCAGCAAATACAAACCACGTCCAGTGAGAGGTGATTGGTGCATCCACTTTTTCGGGGTGCTAATGATTTGTATAGGCAGATTGTCCAATGAAAGAATTTGACAACATTCCAAGGGTGATAATTAAATTCTATAAACCAAGGCTGAGTTAATTACTTTGAGTTAATGCCTGCCTCCAAGTTATTGCCATAGCTGAGGGTACTGCATTCAAGAAGTTCATTACACCAAGAGATAACCGCCCCTCTGGAGGTCTGAAGGTTTTTAAAATCGAAATATTTTATGTGAGGTCAATATTATCGAGTGACTGCACTGTGAGCATCCTGCTTTTTTTTCGAGGGTGGCAATAAGGGCCTCAGGGTGCTAATAGTGCAGTATCTAAATGTGTTATGTTTAGTCATTTATAAAGCACACACCACATGTTTGTTGCTCCTCACTTAATAGCAGATCGCACACAAAAGCATTGTAATTCATAACAGCTCACAATATAAACATTGCAGGACCAATGCATGAAACACTGCAATAAGGCATTTGAGCCTACATCTATGTGACATCTCCACAATATGATCTACCCTCAGAACAGACATTTTGACAGCTTACATGTTTTCTAGAGAGGGGGTGGCTATCTTATTCTCAATGGTTACCCACTGCCAGACATCAGTGTCAAGAGAGAGAATGGTCGAGAACCAAAGCCGAAAAACTGTTGCTGAATTCTTCTTCAGGTCCTGCTGACCAACTATTGAATTTAATTTAAGGTTTTACAGATAACAAGTGCAAACTTCCCACCCGCCGGTTGGCTGCCCATAGAACAATTTTGTGCTATAGCACCTTGAAGCGTCCTAGATGGAATTACCAATATAATGTCTCAGACCAAGTAACCGGACCAACCCAAAGAAGATGGTAAAATACTGCTTTTATATCAATGAAGAAAAGCAGGGCTTGTCATAATTCATCAAATTGATTCATGCAGGATCACACTGTCTTTTTGATTATACTTAGTTTATATAATGCTAGATACGTCATCTATGAAGTCACCCTACGTGGAATACTACAAAACCTATCGAGCCGTGGGATTGGATTAGGGGAACATGTCTACATATAGAATGCGTGAACACTAATCTCCCATTGGCGGTCCCTTGTCTGTAGGAAAGGCCCTGAACTAGTTCTAAATATGTATAACACTAATTATAGCAGAGAATATGGCAGCAGAATAATAGTTTACAATAGTGTATGTTAAAGTGCATAGCAGGCTTTTCTGACTGGTTGGCAACCCAAATGCATCCTTGGCCATTTGGCTCGCTACCAGACGTACATAGAATGAAACCCAGGTGCTCGGCGATACGTCAGCTCTTCCCTTGCTTTCCCAATTTGTCTACCCTCTCTCATCGGTAGGCCTCATGCTAATGTCCTCTGTTTGAAGGCTGCACTGTCTCAGAACATTTGAGTGTAGGCACACCATTATCTGATCTACCGAATTAGCTTCAATCCGTATGAATAGCCCTTGTTTACAAACTCTTCGTCACGTGTCACAAGACCACAAATTTGTCAAATTCAACAGTGTATTCAACACTATTTGATTCAATTATACTGGGTGCAGTTGCTCCTCATGATCTTTAGGGACTTGCTCACTCTATCCCATATAACCCTTTATGCACTTTTAATTGTCCAATACTTAGCATCCGTAATTTGTGCTTCTTCCTTCTAATCTTAAGAAATAAGTCTATCGCACACGGTCTGCTCGTTGGACTCCCTTCGTACTTTGCCTTCATCTCTTGAAATAGCATCCTTGGTCCTAGGGAAATGTAATCCTCTATTTTGCAAGAGAATAACAACTTCTTCAACATCCTTTCACTTTAAGACCCTGGGCTCATATTTTGAGATAGCTGGATTGATTGACACAAACCATCTGCCATCTCCTTCTAATCATCTTCCTAAACATTGAATATATACCTCTCATAAGCAAGCTTCTATGTGTTCTTTGTACCTTGTGTTTCGGCGTATTTACAGTTATGGACCAGTGAGTCACTTAATTCTTCTTTATCCTCATGATTACTGTATCATAGCACACATGTTTCTCTTAGTGTCTCAGTTACATTGTCATTCTTCAGTATTTTTATATCCTTTCAGCATAGGTTCTTACATCTTCTTTATTGCATTATTTTGCTGTCGTCAGACTTTGTTTTAAAGTTTATCCATTCTATTCATGGCTGCATTTCGATAGCTCGGCAAAGAGCATCCTTCTTGGTAACTTTCCTCCAGTATGTGAGGATTCATGCATGGATTCCCAATTGTGGCTCTTCGTCTGTCATTCCAATAGGGTGGTGCTAAGGGGGCAGAGACCAGGGAGAAGGTGTCCACCTATTCCTCTACATTCCCCCCTCTGGTTGAGTTCTCGACCAAACTCTTTGCCTCTTCTTCTGCAATTCCTGCTTTGTCTTCTATAATTTTGTCATATTTCCTTTTCTTCAGGACCCATATCTTTGTCACCCCCCTCAGGTGACTGGCATTCTTTATGTGCTCGTCCACACTCAGGTCACATAACGGAAATCCCTTGCTGGTGAGCAGAATATATATCGTCCCATGTACTTCTTCTGATCCTTGGCATAAAGATACTTAGTTCCTGGAGGTGCAAGAGTGCCTTTCTTTATGTACTCTCGGGCACTGGCTTCAGTTTGCTCAATTGTTCAAGCATCAATGTCAATAGTTATCTTCATTTCAATAGCTTTCTTGGCTGTCTTTTTGCATTGTCCCATGATGATCCTTATTAGACAGAATCCTAGCAATACGAACACTAGTATTGCTCCAAGCATTTTGAAAGCATTTGCTAGCCAAGTTGAAATCCTTAAGATCATCTTCAATTTCCTCTACGTCCTCCACCATTTTCGTGTGTAGGCTGGTCAATGTACTTATCGCTTTAGTCAAGATTCCATTTTCTTCATCATGGGCAGGTATGTACGAGCAGCAAGAAGGTCCGACCTTGGCGAACACGCCTCCTTCCATTGCTGTAATGAGGTCCAGGACATACCTGCTCTGAAGGGCCATAAGTCTTATTGCCCTTAATTCTTCTCTGATTGCATCCTTTATTGTTGTATTGATCGACGGCAGCAGTTCCCATCTAGTGATCTGGAGCCACTTGGCGTTCACTCCAACCTGGAGTCCTGGCAAGATTATGGATGTAAATTTCACTGCCATCTGGCTGAAAAATGTGCGTTCATCTGGGATTTCATAATACTCCTCCATTGATTTTGCGGAGAGGTAATTCTCTCTTTTGTGTCGGTTTCTGTGAAGCAAGCTTATCTTTCTCAGGTGTGCATTCATCTCCGGGAAGTCTACTATCTGTAGGTCTCTCTGCATTACTACCAAGGCTGGTATGCTTACCAGTACTAATGAATAAAGTATTCCCCAGTCTGGTGGTAACATTATACATGCTCTTGTTCCACAAGCCCAATAATGATCCATCAGGTCTGCGGTTCCATCTTTCATGCCTGGTATATCAAAAATCCGGCCACATTTGATGTTTTCTCCAATTTTTATTTTGCCATTATTTCTGAAGCACAAGGATTAATTCTTTAGGGGCAATGTCTGTAATGGTCCCCCGTTCATCATCGACCCAAGTGAGTAATTTTACAATTTTAGGCCACCAGTCTTTACATACCTTTCTAGCATTCATCACAACTTCTTCCCATTGTATGGTACATGCCAGTGTTTTGCACACAACCAATCCTTTGGCCCATCCTTCAGGACTAAGCACTGTTCCCTTTATTTGCAGTTGTCCTGTCTCCCAATATATTGGTATTTCTTCTTCACTCATGCCCTCACAGTTCAACATCTTGTTCTCCTCTCTCTTTATTCCTGCTCCATTCATTCCAGTTTGTTCATATTTGATAATTCGATGTATTATGTTTTTGTTTTTTTAAGATTTTGCATCCTGTACATAGTCGTCTTCTCTCTGATTTGTTTTCTTATTCAGCCATACTATGGATGCTGTTCTTCCCTGGAATTGTCCTCTGGTTAGGCTAAGTACAAGGTGGGTCAAGCAGTGTGCCTTTTTAACGTATACTTCTGTAGCTAAGAATATTTTAGATGTTTCCAAGGCATAGGGGATCAAGGAACATACATAACAGCTTCTGTCCGATGGACTTCTTCCTACTTCTTTCATGTGCTGATACCATAGGGTCCTACTTCTTTCATGTGCTGATACCATAGGGTATTTTTTAAATGTACTGCCTCATCTAAATATGTGTTTATAGTTTCACAATATTCCCCACTCTCTCTTTTATGTCAAAACAGGTGTATTGTTATATTATGAAATCTGGACATTATATCTTTGGCAGAGACAGCAGTAGATGTTTCTGTATTATTCATTATGCTATCATCATTTATAACATTTCTGAAGGCCATTATAATAAGGAGGGAAACACAAATCATAGTACCAACTGATATCACTGTTACTATAATATAAAAAGAAGGCAATCGCATCTTTGAACTGTTGAAACTCCTACATTGTATAAATATGCACATGCATTACCTCCTTTTTTAATGAATTCTATATCAGAAATTGGAGTATTGCTTCAATTGTCACTCTCCAAATGATTCAACTATTCTTGGGGTTCTCCAAAAATGCGATAATGTTTTTTCCCCTTTGGGTAAAAGCTGGATATGTTTCAGAAATGGAAGAAAAAGAATAGCTAAGAATGTGTATACCAATATAATAATAAGCATCATTGATAAAAATCAAAATAATGTTTCCTTCTTTTCTTCTTTCAGAGCTCAAACTCTTCTCACATTATCTCTTTGGGCTTAATCCAGGGAAAGTATTCCTCAATTACTGTTTAATTAATCAGTTCAAAAGACAACCCTAACCTAAAAATGTTTCAAGTTCTTTATCTGTGTTCTTGGCCATAGATTACGTTGTCATTCTTTGCCACTCTTCTCTTACTTCACTGTGGGCACATGCTTTACTGGGGATACTTGCTTCACCGAGGCTTAACCTTTATCAGGCTTGATGTCATGCAGATAGATCCAAGCTTGTCCGCCCTTGAGCTTCGTAGCAGTAGGGCTTATTTCCTCCACTTTATACGGTCCATTAAAACAAGGGGTATTCCAAGAACAAACACATTTTCTTAATAGCACCTGGTCGCCTGGGTACATCAATGGAGGATTTAATGAGCCTTCCAAACTAATAGGCAAATTGTGCTCTTTGTTCACGTTTGACCCCTTCTGTTGGTTTTTGATCTGTTCAGAAATAAAAGAAATACTTTGAGACATTGTTTAAAGAAATCATGAATCTCGTCGCCTAATGTCTTTGCTACACTGTGGGTATCTGTATTTACCCTTATTGGGGGGGGTGAGAGGGGTTCTCATTCGGCATCCAGTCACCAACTCATGGGGTGGTAAATGGTGATCTGAACCAGGCTGGTTGCGTAATGCATACAATGCATGAGGTAAGCAATGCAGCCATCTCTTCTTTAATGTCACTTTCACAGCTATTCTCTCATTCAGAAGACCATTTAATTCACATATATCCTGTTGGCTTGTGGGTGCTAGGCCGAAGCAAACTTATGCTTGATGCCTAAGAGTAATACTATATTTTCAAAGAGTTCATTCACAAAATATGGTCCGTTATCAGATCGCAGAACTTCGCACACCCCCATCTAAGAACAACTTTGCAAACTCAAAACTTTGCAGCGCATGCAGCATCGGGGTGCATGCACGGACATGCTTTGATCCATCTAGAAAAGAGACATATTACAACTAACATGTATCAATAACCGTTACATGTTTGCAACATAGCCACATAATCTATATGCAGATGTTGGAAGGGGCCATTAGGTTTTGGGATCACACCTCTCACTGTTCGCAGGGTGTGCCTTGTTGTAAATTTCTGGCACACAATACAGTTTACAATGAACTGTGCCACATGTTCACTATGGTTCGGTACAAACCACTCTTCTGCTATTGTAGCTATTGTAGCAGCTAGACTCCCTTGAGTAGTCCAATCCGCTGGGTAATGGAGCTGCTCCAATGCTACTCTCAACAATGTGAGAGGCATAACTGGCTTTCCTGTACTATCCTGCTTCCAAATTGCCTCAGTGAAGGATAAAGAACACCCCCACTTTTTCCTTAGCTCCTTTTCTTTTTGGAATGCTTGTCCTTGTATCTCAATTAACTGTACAATGGATGTCATATTAAATCCTTCTTTAGCCAACATACATCACCCTGCTACTTTCCTCGTATCTTTCATCTCATCTTCAACTATGGTTAAATAATATGCAGCACGTTTGGCCTCTAGGTCTGCATCTTTGTTTCGCAAGAGATTCGATATGTTCTTTTTGAATGTGTTGCGTGTTTCACAATGGCTATGGTTTCTGGAAAGCTTAAGGCTTCAAACAGCTTGTCTAATAGCCCCGCATGTTGGACTGGAGTGACGTCTGCGCAGAGGAAGCCCCTCCTCTTCCAATGTGACAGGCCTGCTTGTACTGTTGATGTCACGTAGGCGGAGTCAGAGTACACAGCCACTTCCTAATCCTCAAAACTTTGTAGTGCATCAATAAAAACAGTTAATTCTGCAGCCTGTGTTGAATAGGTTAATGTCAATCTTCTACTTATCAATACTTCAAATGTACTTCCTCAGGTCAGTTTTACTACTGCTGATGCTGAATGTTTCACCCCAATTTTATGATCGATTCTAGATGAACCATCAATGAAATCCGCTTCCCCTCTTCCTAGAGCATTCTCTCTAACATGGGAAATATCATTATAACACTCAGTGCATGAAACACAATCATGTACATCATCATCTTCTCCCACTGATTCAGCTATAAATGTTGCTGGATTAACTGTGCTACACTTAACAATTTTGATTGCAAGGTTCGAGATAATAACCTTATACCTCGCTGCTCTTTGAGTAGTCATTGTACTTTTGGTTTTTCCAAAATCGCAAATAATGCATGCTCTAGAAATAGAGTTACGGAACACTCCATAGTTTTACTTGTAGCTTTTTCTATGGCAAATGTAGCAGCTGACTAAGATTGTTCGCACGGATAGTGTCTTTTCATAACTGGATCTAAAATCCCACTGTAATAAGATAATGGTTTATGACCATGTCCTAATGTCATTTTCTGTGTAAGGACTGCTGTCATGACTTCTCCATTTGAATGGGAAAATAAGTATAATTCTTCACTGTGGTTTGAAATTCCTAATACAGGAGCTGTATTAATAACATTTTTAAAATTGATAAAATCTTTCAGTCATGTCTTCTGTCCACAGTCATTTAGTTTTAGCCACCTGTGCCTCTTTAAGCACTTTAAAAAAAATGGTTGACTGTATGTACTGTAGTCAAAGACCCAGGCCCTGCAATAGGTCCATAGACCTAAGAATTGCTGCTCTTGTCTCACCATTTTTGGCTGTACAGTTCTGGCTTCTGTTCTTTCAGGTCTCACTTTTCTTCCTTCATGCAAGATTAACAGTCCTATGTACAATAGTTCATCTTGACAATACTGTCATTTTACTTTGGGCCTCATTACGACTCAGGCGGTAAGGGGTTTACGGCGGCGTAAACAGCGCCGACCCTTACCGCCTGATTCCGAGGTCCCTTAGCGCCATGGAGGTTTTAACACCTGCTTTTAGCAGGTGTTAAAATCCATGGCGCTAAGGGACCTTGATGTTAATTACGCCACCGTAATTTACGGTGGCGTAATTAACGCCTTCCCCACTCCCATTATGCCCTATGGGGCAAAAATGGGAATGGGGAAGGGTAAATGGGGATTGGGGACTTACCGCCCCGCCAACCTCGGAATGGGGCGGTAAGTCCGCCAACCACCATGGCGTAAACGTAGTTTACGCCATGGTGGTAAAGGTACGACCCAGGCGGTAACTTACCGCCTGGGTCGTAAGGAGGCCCTTTGTCTACTATGTCCCCTTTTTCTTCAAGTATCATCATAAGTTGGCCACCGCTATTTTGTGGAATTCCGCGTTGCCTGATGAGAGAGAATCACTTCCCTATTTGTGGCCGCCTGATTGGCCTGTTTTATCAGCAAATTCCGAGGCCTGTCTGAGCCGTGAGGCAAAGCCGGGCCCGGCATTAAAGGCCCGCTTTTAAGGCCACCTGTCATTACCCTGTCCTTGCCCGGGAATTGCCATCACTTGCCCGAAGTACCTTTGATCACCCTCTGCTACCTGCGTGTGTCCTGGGGCACCCTGCTGCCCGCTCAGGTAAGAGGCAAGCTATTTAAGGCACTTTTCCTACTTTGGGAACAACACCATGATAGAGACTCCTTATTCTGCCCACACTACTCTCTAGCACGAGCTTTCACTCCATACTCCTTACTCTCCCTCTTGAGCACAATTTGTACTTTGCCTCCCTTGGTGTGCGTCGCAGCAGACGCATAATTCCCTCTGCATCCTGCTACGGTCTCGCTTCAAACTTCAATGAAACTTCCAAACACAGATCAATGTCCACCTGCTCCACAAACATTGGATGCTGCGCCAATCTGTCGCTTAAATCACTCTTCAAGATAATGCTTTGTTTACTTTGGTTGGACTGCTGTATGTCGTTAGGAATGCCAATTACAGCTTCATGTGCTAATTCAACTACATTACCGTTACCGATGGATACGAGTCCACCGGGTGCTCCACTTCACATTGGGTCATCTGGCATGCCCCATTCCTTCATTTAACTTTGCATCCCTTGACATGAGCCATACTCACTACCAATATTGCTACTGTCACGATCCATGCCCCTAGCCCCCTCAGGTTTAACAGCCCCCTGGCAGCAGTGGGGCTAAAGCCCTTCACACTGGCCCCAAGGGCCTTAAAATTCCATCAGAAACATACATGGAGTCAGTCCTAGCGCCTTTGGCGCCAGGCGCATTATCAGGAATGAAGCAATACCAGTTTTGGACCTTAATCCAACATGGAGGCCTAACACAGCTCAGTTCTTTAGAACCAAGCCATGCGGTCTAGTGTTTTGGGTGTGGCTGGGCCTGGAACTACTTGGCCTGGAACTACTTTACCTGGGCTATTTAAACCACACCCAAACAGCAGAACACACTTTGCGTTATTCTGCACTCCTGCAGCATAACGCTCATCGTGTCTAGCTCCTGCTCATCTGCTTCTCTGGCGGCCTGATCCTGAAGCCCTAGATCTGGATTGCATTAATAACCTGGAAGAACAAGAACCGCATTAGTGAGCAAGATAACTTACCTGTGAAGTAACCGGTCTTGAATCCATCCTGCGCTTCGCTTACCTCGCCCATCTCCGGAGTTTGCCGCAACCTGCAAAGTTAAAGAAACAAGGACAGCATTAATAACAATTCTTACCTGGACAAGCAGTGAGTCCTGGCAGCACCCTGCGCTTCTCTTTCCTCGCCCATCTCCTGGTTTCACCACAACCTGAAAGGGAGAAGGAACAAGGTTAGCATTAACAAAGCACTTACCTGGTTAAGCAGTGCTTCAATCGCTCATTACTCCGGAACATCACCGCAACCTGTACAAAGATGGGAAGAGAACACAGGGTAGCAATTAACACGAATAAACAGTGCAGAGCTCCACGCATCAATCACTCACTGTGGTCTTCATCATCGGAGCGGCAACTCCGAGATTGAAACCATCCCTGTGAAAACAAAAAGAGACATTGTGGGTCATTCCAAGGTTGGAGGTAAGGAATTACCGGCACCGGTAAGGGTGCCGATGCCGGTAATCCCTTACCTCTGTATTCCGAGGTCCCTTTGCGGGTCCTTCCTTACCTCCTGCTTTTAGCAGGAGTTAAGTACGGGACCCGCAAAGGTACTTCAGAGGTAATTACGGTACCGTAATTAACGGTGCCGTAATTACCTCCTTCCCCATTCCCATTGAGCCCTATGGGGCAGAAATGGGAATGGGGAAGGGCAAAAGGTGAATGGGGAATTACCGGTCCCTCCAACCCTGGAATGGACTGGTAATTACTCCATTCACCATGCCAGATTTGGGACAGTTTCGGAGGCAACCATGGAGCTAATTACTCCATGGTTAGCTCCAAACCCGGAATGAGGCCCATTGTTAGGGAACAGCGTAGTGGAGCAAGACGCAGAGAAGACAGAGAAAACGGAGGGAAAGAAAGAGACAGAATAAAGATGGAAAAGACATTACAACTCATCTGGAAGACAGCAAGCAGAGTCGGAGTCACAGCCGGCCTGGACCCGACAAAAGGGCACATGGACCAGTGAAGAACTAGGTCCACGGAACGCCCGCGCCAACCACACGCTCCTGCACAGAGACGCATGATGTAGAGTTCAACGCACAAAAACCTAAGTTGAGCAATAACCCCAAGGGAGGGGATTTGGACCAGAGGGAGGTGGGAGTCCACTCATCACAGAACCAGTATCTTAACCCTCCATTCTCCTGTTATAGGCACTACCCAATGTCTGGCACATAACCAAGCAGAGAGGGGTCCAGGATATCGCTTAGACCTCCATCCAGTATCATGTGGCACCCCCGTGGATACCAGGTGAGCGTAACATAACGCGAAGCCTCTATTAAAAACATCCACCTGGGCATCATGGAAACATGAGAGACTGACCAACTAGCCCAGTTACTGGGAGAATTATGGGCCGAGGTGCACTCTGCCCGGCACAAAACCAACGCCCTTAGGAGGGAGTTCATTGTCACCAAGGACTGCACCGATGAATTAGCCAGACAATTGCTCCAAACACAGGCTGGGCAGGCTCCGTTGCCAGGAAATATTCCATCAGTTCCAGCCACATCCGTCAATCCAGTGCAGGTGGTCCTCCCTGGGGCAGTTCCTTTGGCCCCACCAGAACGTTTTACGGGGGAACCAAGAAAACATGCAGTATTCATGAACCAGTGCCGCCGCCATTTTCTTTGTAGACCCGGAGCCTTTCCTAACGATCAGGCGCGGGTTGTCTTCGTTCTGTCATATCTGAGTGGCAGTGCCGCAGATTGGTCCATACCGTTAGTCAGCCAGGATGACCCACTCCTGCGGGATTTCAGGGGGTTTCAACAGGAGATGGAGAAGCTGTTTGCCCGACATACCCAGGGTCAAGCTCTGGATAACGAACTTCTGTCCATCCGCCAAGGCAGCCAAGATTTGTTAACATATATCGCCACTTCTAAGAGACTTGTCGTTGAAACTGGGTGGCCTGAGGAGAAACGAACAATGTTATTCCATCGAGGATTACATGGGGAATTGAAAGACATCCTAGTTCAGGTGGTAAACCCGCCAAAAGACTGTGCAGAGTTCATCAACCTAGTGGTGCAGCTAGACCACAGGCTGCAAGATCGAAGGACAGATCGAGCCAGAACGGAGAATCGGACTGTGCAAGTACGCTCAAAGGAAAGCATTCTGCGTTCATCAGAAAACACTTTAGAACCCATGCAAATTGGGGGGGTACGGATCCCATTAACCAAGACCGAAAGAGACAAAAGGAGACAACGGCAATTATGCCTGTACTGCAGGAATTCAGGTCACTTCCTCAGAGAATGTCCCGTAAAACCCCCTAGGAGAACAGTTGGAGATACAGAGAAAGAAGGAGGAGAACAAGAGTCAGAAAACTTCCATGCCCGGCAAGCATAGAGGTCCATTTGTCGAGTGAAGGAAAAGAGCCACAGACCTCACACCTTGCCCTGCCTGTGATTTTGATCAGTCACCAACAACCGTCTCGGATGCATGCTGTGGAGGCATGCATAGACAGCAGAGCCGTTGGTAACTACGTAGACCAAGGCCTGGCAACAAGGATGGGGCGTCCCCTCTGTCAGAAAACAACAACTGAGAAGGTCACCACTGCCGATGGCATGGAGATAGCTTCTGGTCCTGTAACTTAACGCACAGCAGAATTGACCCTTCTGTGCCAAGACGGACATCGGGAAGCCATTGCCTTCGACCTTATCAAGGCCCCTCAGTTCCGGGTGATTCTAGGGATGCCGTGGCTGTTGGCTCACAATCCTAACATCGACTGTCGAGCCAAAAAATGTGCCTTCTCCAATGAGTGTGCTCATGCGTGCTACCAAGTGGAAATGCCATCGTCTGACCCAGAGAGACCTGTCCAAGATCAAGAGGCATTGGTACTAGGTATAACAAGTACACTACCAAGCAAATACAACGATTTCCAATACGTTTTCCAAAAATACCTTACCCCCTCACAGGCCATATGACTGTCAGATCGACCTCGTACCTGGTGCACAAATCCTGTGTAGTCGAATTTATGCACTCACCGAACCTGAAAATCTCCACTTGAAATCATATCTGGACCAATACCTGGCAAATGGTTTTATCCGTCCATCCAAATCCCCGGCAGCATTGCCCCTATTCTTCGTACCCAAGAAGGAGGGGGACTTGAGAATGTGCATAGAGTACCGCGCACCAAACCAGGTAACAGTTAAAAGCCGTTATCCTCTACCCCTTATCCCAGAACTGCTGGACCAAGCCAAGGATGCCCAAATTTACACCAAATTGGACCTCAGGGGGCATACCATCTTGTGTGTGTAAAGAAAGGAGAAGAATGGAAGACCGCCTTTCGTACTAAGTATGGACTGTAGAAATATCAGGTGATGCCCATTGGGCTTTACAACGCTCCGGCTGTGTTCCAGTACTTCATGAACGATGTACTATGGGAATTGATCAACGTATGTGCCCAAGTTTACATCAATGACATCTTGGTGTACTCCTCTTCTAAACAGAACCGTGTCAGGCACGTTCGCTCCGTCCTTGCAAAACTCTGACAGCACCAGCTATACGCTAAACTCAAAAAATGCTCCTTTCATGTCACCGAAGTCGAGGTCCTTGGTTTTGTCCTTACTCCCAGAGGCGTCCGGATGGATATGCACAAAGTAGACGCCATCCTTAGCTGGCCATCACTGTTTTCAGTCAAAGGTGTCCAAAGCATACTCGGCTTTGCAAACTTTTATCGCCGATTCATCCCGGGTTTCTCCCAGATTGTGCACCTGATCACTTCTTTATTACGAAAAAACAACAAACTGTTCGAATGGACAGAAGAGGCAGAAAAGGCCTTCCAGGAACTCAAGAAAAGATTTACCTCAGCGCCGGTGCTACGACACCCCCACCCAGATCTCCCATATGTAGTGGAAACAGATGCCTCCAGCATGGCAATGGGGGCTGTTCTTTCCCAACGGGATCCCGAAACAAGCCAGTTACATCCCGTTGCCTTTTGGTCGCGAAAATGTACTAAACCTGAACTTAACTATGCAATAACAGAAAAGGAACTCCTAGCGATCAAGACAGCCTTTAAGGCTTGGCGGCATTATATCCTAGGTGCCAGACATTGGGCCTCATTACGACCACGGCGCTAAACCATGGTGCTATTAGCAGCATGGTCCATGCCGGGGTCCGCCATGGTGAATGGCGGAATTACCGCCCAATTCCAAGGTTGGCGGGGCGGTAATTCCCCATTCACCATGGGACCTTCCCCATTCCCATTTTTGCCCCATAGGGCTCAATGGGAATGGGGAAGGCACTAAGTACGGTGCCGCAAACTGCGGCACCGTACTTAGCACCAAAGTCCCTTTGCGGCACCCTACTTTAACGGCTGGAAAAACCAGCCGTTAAGGTCGGGTCCCGCAAAGGGACCTCGTAATCAGGCGTTAAGGGTTTAACAGCGCCGACACCTTTTACAGTGCCGTTAAACCCTTAACGCCAGGGTCATAATGAGGCCCATAGCATCACAGTAATCACCAACCATCGCAACCTACAATACCTCAAGACAGCAAAGTCTCAATCATCCCGTCAACTCCGATGGGCTTTATTCTTCGCAGAATATGATTACATAATCACGTACCGACCTGGAGTCCAGAATGGAAAAGCCTACGCCCTATCCCGCATGGGTATTGATGAGAATGCATATTCAACCCCAGACCCGGTGGCCATTATTCCAGGTGACAAACTACTTGGACTTACAACAACGTTATCTCTGGACAAACTCCAAATGGAAATTCGGCTCCTAATGAACACCGAGGCTCTACAAGACTGGACCACTCAAGGTGAACATTACACAACAAAGAACCAACTCCCGTATTTCAGGGGGTGTTTATATCTACCAAATAAGGCACTACAAGAACAAGTCATTTCTGGTTATCATGACCCCCTGATACAAGGAAATACAGGAATTGGCAAGACCCTGGAAATAATTGGTGGCTGACCTGGTTAAAGGACATTATGCAGTTTATCCTGTCACGTGGCATTTGTGCACAAAATAAATCCCAGAAACAAAAACCTGCGGGCCTTCTTCAACCCCTGGAAATTCCACCTGCACCATGGCACACACTCTCCCTCGATTTCATCACAGATCTGCCTCCCTGTCAAGTGCTCAACACTATCCTAGTGGTTGTTGACCTATTCTCTAAAATGACCCATTTCATTCCGCTTAAGGGCCTACCAAACGCATCGAGTCTGGCAAAGGTGTTTTTAGAGCAAATCGTACGATTACATGGTTTCCGCTCCGTCCTGATTTCTGACTGAGGGAGTCAATTTGTGTCTAACATCTGGAGGAAGAGTTGTACAATTGCCCAAATTGATATTCGTCTGTCCACTAGTCACCATCTCCAAACTGATGGCCAAACGGAGCGGACGAATCAGACACTAGTGCAATACCTACGGTTCATGTTACATCAAGTGGAAGAAAGCTGGAAGGATGTGCTAGTGATAGCCGAATATGCCTACAACAACTCGCTACACACCAGTACCGTGTCACAAGTCTAGGCGGAGAGTACAGGGCAGAGGCTATCTCTCACTGTATCCAAGTAGATTAAGGGAGATTCCCGAGACAATGCTAGAATATAACAGATTAAAGGTACATACCAAGCTGTTAGTTGAAACAGGTATTCACAGTAACTGCAGGAGAAGGCTGTTGTCATGACCTCGAACCCAGACTATGGGTCTTGGGCACCATGGCCCCCGCCTCAGCACTGTCCCAAGGCCAGAAAGACCCACACTAGCCCGTTGCGGGTGCCTTGGACGCAATCCTGGTGCCGTTGGCACCAGGTTCACTTGGCAAGTATGGTTTCCAATGGACAATGGGTGAACATGGCTGCCCCCACAAGGATTATCAGGGAACTGCAACAAGCAGGCTAACTTCAGGGTGGGGTCCGCCCCAAAGGGACCTGGGATACCTGCTGGGCATTTAAACCATGGCCGACCCGAGACACGCGCTTTGCGTTATTCTGCTTTACCAGCTTGGTGTTCACTGGGTCCTGCTCTGTATCCTGGCCTGCTCGGGCAAACAACTTGGAAGAACATCGCTATCCTTACCTGCTCAGCTCCTTCTCTTCCATCTAGTAGGAGACTTTGAGGACTCTTCCATCGGTCCCCAGCTACATCTTCAGGACGTAACAGGCAAGAATTAGAAGCTACTTCCCATTTCACCTGAAAGGCTTCCGCCATTCCGATCATCACCTTTGGCGTTCTGTCCCAATGCATCGTTGCTTCCAGGAATTCTCCGCGACCTGCAAAGAAACAACGCACAGGTCAGTCAACTTGCAAGGACGCTTTCAGCGCCGCATCTAGCGCATCCTTACCTTCTCGAACTCAGTTTTCGGCCTCGGCAATCTCCATCAGCCTTTGCAAGACAAGAGAAGAAGGTTACTTGGACATTCATCAATATAGACCTTATTCAAAAAACACTAAAAAGACTTACCTGAAAGGTGGAGTTGCAGCCGGTCTGGACTCCAGGCAAACGCCAGTGAAGTAACTCGGCGGATCAAGCCAACAACGACATGCCCCTGCTTAGTACAGCAGGATGGAGAGAGCGGCATTACAAAAATCAAGAACTGATTCCTGGCAGAACGAAGTCCGGGGAAGGTGCAGAGAGGCCAGAGGTGTCCCAGACCAGTCCAGAGGCGTTCCTGTGGATAAAAGGTGAGCGTTACAACTGTAAAAAAGAGACAGAGAAAAGGCAAAGACAGGCAAGTACGCTGGGCAACTTGGATTGATCAGAAATGAGGGTGTACTGGAATATGATAGTCTCCAGGGATTAAGGAAAGCCCTTGGGATAGGTACCAGCAGATTACTCTTAACAACAGTCATACAGCAACGTCATGACTTAGGCGTGCCGAGGAAACTGTTGTACTCAGTGCAAGGGTAAAACTGAAAGACCATTTACTGGGGCAGGTACGACTTGGTGAAGGTGACAGAAGTGTTCCCTTATCTGTTCTGAATGGAGACCAACCCAGGGTCACACTGTAAAACGGATTCAAGTGGAGACACCACAGTGGATCAAGATGTATACAAGTAGAAAAGAGTGTTGCAAGAAATAACCAGGTACAAGACAGGATAGGATATCAGAAGTTGGAGCAGGCAGGAAGCAAGGCAAGGAGCCCAGAAGAACAGGGCAGAAGGCAGAGGAGTGTGGCAAGACTGCTAAGCAGGGAAGCCCTGAGGAGAATGGCAGAGCGCAGCAGAGTACGGCAAAGCTGTCAGATGGGAGCCCAGAGGAACAGGGCGGAAGGCAGCAGAGTGCAGCAGCGCCGTCAGGTAAGAGCCCAAAAGAGCAGGGCGTAAGGCAGCGGAGTGTGGCAGAGCCGACAGGTGGGAGCCCAGAGGAGCCGGGCGGTAGGCAGCGGAGTGCGGCGAGCTGCCAGGTGGGAGCCCAGAGGAGCAGGTCGGAAGGCAGCGGAGTGCGGCAGAGCCGTCAGGTGGGAGCCCAGAGGAGCAGGGCGGAAGGCAGCAGAGTGTGGCAGAGCCACCAGGTGGGAGCCCAGAGGAGCAGGGCGGAAGACAGCGGAGTGCGGCAGAGCCGTCAGGTGGGAGCCCAGAGGAGCAGGGCGGAAGGCAGCAGAGTGTGGCAGAGCCACCAGGTGAAAGCCCAGAGGAGCGGGGCAGAGGCTGCAGCAGACTGGAGGGGGAACTGCAAGCATCAACAGCAACGGAAATCAAAAGGCTAAAAGAGGATTTCCAGGAAAGGTCAAAAACTGGTAACAGGAGCACCAGCACGAACTCCCAGTGGAAGCAGTTGACTGACAACTGCTTCTGTTCAAGGTGAGCTTATAAAGGCCCTCCCAGCCAGCAGGCCAGCAGGGTGGAGCTGTTTGCAGACTCTGGCAGCTGTGTTCAATTAAGTCCAGCCCTGGCTTCAGTAGCCTGCAGCAGTAGCAGCAGTGGTTTCTAATCAAGTGCTCTCCTGCTCTCTACAGCCTAGCCTTCAGTAGCTTGGAACAGGTGAATGCAATCAGGCCCTCTGCAGCTCTTAGTAGCTTGCTGCAAACAAATGTATTCAGTATGCCTCCTCCAGCCCTCTGCCTTTTGGACAGCATACATATCCCAGAATGCATCTGCTGGTTTAACACAAAAGCGGGAATGGGACATGCAATTAGATTAGCCCAAAACTGCAGCGGTAAAACAAGGAAATAAAGGCAGAGGCGCATGTAGAGGTGCTGGGTGGCAAGCGAGTAGGATCGTGACAATCGGACAGAATCCATTCTATACCGTATATGGAAGGCACCCACGTACTTCCGAATTAGATACCCCCATGGCTTTGGAAATGCTTAGCGTGAAGACTTTACATACGACCATCACTCAAGCCTTCAAAAAAGCAGCAGAACACTTGATCCAAGCCAAAGAAAGACATAAAAGATTCTCTGATCAACACCGAAGAAAAGCCCCAGACTACCAAGTCGGAGATGAAGTCTGGTTGGTGTCTCGGCACGTGCCCATAAGAGGAACTCAACCATTTCATCCCAGATATCTAGGGCCCTATACCATAAAGGCTATTATAAATCCTGTGGCAGTAAAACTAGCTTTACCACCAAATCTGCAGCTCCATCCCGTGTTCCACGTGTCACTCTTAAAACCTGTTCAGCCTGGAACTCGGGTCAAAACACCACCAAATCTAGTATTGGTTAACGGAGAACCTGAATTTGAAGTCAAGGGCATCCTAGATTCTAAGCTCACCAGGTTCAAGTTATATTTCTTAGTGGACTGGAAGGGATACGGCCCTCAGGATAGGACATGGGAGCCTAGCGAGCACCTCCATGCACCACACCTGGTAAGACGATTTCATTGGAACCATCTGACCAAACCAGGGCCAGACAGAGGAAATACCTTGAGAGGGGCCTTAGGGGGGGGTGCTGTCACGATCCATGCCCCTAACCCCCTCAGGTATAACAGCCCCCTGGCAGCAGTGGGGCTAAAGCTCTTCACACTGCCCCCAAGGGCCTTAAAACTCCATCAGAAACATACATGGAGTCAGTCCTGGTGCCTTTTGTGCCAGGCTCATTATCAGGAATAAAGCAATACCAGTTTTGGATCATAATCCAACATGGAGGCCTATTACACAGCTCAGTTATTTAGAACCAAGCCATGCGTTCTAGTGTTTTGGGTGTAGCTGGGCCTGGAACTACTTGGCCTGGAACTACTTTACCTGCGCTATTTAAACCACATCCAAACAGCAGAACACGCTTCGCGTTATTCTGCACTCCTGCAGCATAATGCTCACCGTGTCCAGCTCCTGCTCATCTGCTTCTCCGACGGCCTGATCCTGAAGCCCTAGATCTGGATTCCATTAATAACCTGGAAGAACAAGAACAGCATTAGCGAGCAAGAACACTTACCTGTGAAGTAACATGTCGTGAATCCATCCTGCGCTTCGCTTACCTTGCCCATCTCCGGAGTTCGCCGGAACCTGCAAAGTGAAAGAAACAAGGACAGCATTAATAACAATTCTTACCTGGGCAAGCAGCGAGTCCTGGCAACATCCTGCGCTTCTCTTACCTCACCCATCAACCTGCAAAGGAGAAGGTACAAGGTCAGCATTAACAAAGCACTTACCTGGGCAAGCAGCGCTTCGATCGCTCATCACTCCGGAACATCACCGCAACCTGTACAAAGAAGGGAAGAGAACGCAAGTTAGCAATTAACACCAATAAACAGCGCAGCGCTTCGTGCATCAATCACTTACTGTGGTCTTCGCCATCGGCGCAGCAACTCCGTGATTGCAACCATCCCTGTGAAAACAAAAAGAGACATTATTAGGGAACAGCATAGTGGTGCAAGATGCCAAGAAGACAGAGAAAACAGAGGGAAAGAAAAAGACATAATTAAGACGTAAAAGACATTGCAACTCACCTGGAAGACAGCAAGCAGAGTCGGAGTCACAGCCGTCCTTGACCCGACAAAAGGGCACATGGACCAGTGAAGCAACTAGGTCCACGGAACGCCTGCACCAACCACGTGCCCCTGCACAGAGACGCAGGACGGAGAGTTCAACGCACAAAAACCTAAGGTGAGCAATAACCCCAAGGGAGGGGATTTGGACCAGAGGAAGGTGGGAGTCCACCCATCACAGAATCAGTATCTTACCCCTCCATTCTCCTGTTATAGGCGCTACCCAGCGTCTGGCACATAACCAAGCAGAGAGGGGTCCTGGATAGTGCTTAGACCTCCATCCAGTTACCTGCGGTGCCCCCGTGTATACCAGGTGAGTATAACAGCTACTACCACCTTCTGATGCCAGCCGCCTTTCAACATTGCTACAGCCTGCATGCTTGCTGCTTGCTTGCTGTAGTACTAGCACATTATATTTACCCCTGCAATAATCGAAACCACTTGTGCACTGTGCTATGTTGTGTGCTAATAACAGTTTATTGTGGCTGCCCTCATGAAATCTCGTATGCTATGCACCCACCATGTCCCTCCTATGTACTATGATGTAGTTCTCTGTAACAAGAGGTGAGCTCTCCTAAGTGTGTACGCTATGCACCTGCAGGGGACGGGAGTTCCTATTATCAATAGGAACACCATTTCTTTCATTATATGTTTGACTTATTGATAGCAGAGTCATCTTCTTTCTCCCCGGCACCCGTAAAAAAGTCATAAGATCTGTAGAGCCATTAGTAGCTCAAAATTATTCAAATTATTCAAATCTATGGGAAAGAATTTGATTGGAAAAAGAAAGTGTGTGCTGCTTCTCTTTTGTGGTGTTCTAATATGTATGCTATGCACCTACCATGTCCCTCCTATGTACTATGATATAGTTCCCTGTAACAAGAGATGAACTTTCCTAAGTATGTATGCTATGCACCTACCATGTCCTTCCTATATATCAAGGCCATCTGGCCTTCCACAGTTAAGTCTCTTTTTCTAGTGTCCAAAGATAATGTTTCAAACAAAAAGTTCACAAAGGTCCTCCTCTGTTGGGCTCAGACCCTTCACTACACAGTTCTCATAGGCCCCCCTTTGCTGGACTCAGACCTCTCATGATAAAGTTCAACAAAAACTTGCAAGGGTGGGGCTCCCGGGTGGGGCTCCCTCCCCCAAGCTTATTTCACATCGGGTCTCCCTCTGTCAGGCTCTGACTACTTTCAGATGTCAAAGACTTTTAAATGTGCGTTGTTTACTTTTCAGACCACTGCAGGACTACTTTGACTGAAAGCTTATAGTTCATTTTCACTTCCCCCTTCTCCAAGAGTTAGAATTCTTTATTTCACTTTTGCTGTTCGTTCGCTTTATCACTTCTGACAATGTACTTTCACAGAGACTTTCTAGTGGGCTACTTCCCTTCGCTGGACCACTCCGTTACTTAGCATTGCTGATTTTGCAGCTGTATTTTACTTAAAAGTTCATTCACAGGTCTGCCTTTCCTCACGAATCATCGACACGCGTGCATCCTTCACTTGCAATATAATGTTACTACTTCAACTTCAACACACACTGGTCTCTTGCCAACTCACCGGCTGTGTGCGCCTCTTGCTTGGTTTTGCGATATCCACTTTATGAGTCAAGGTTAGTACCTCAGGCTGGGCCCGCCTCACCCGGGATGGTTGCTGGCATCCTTGAAACACAATGCAGCCTTTGCTTGTGGGACCGCCTTCTCCACATGTTTTCTGTGGCCTGTTGGAGGCAACGACCTTTGTAGGGAACTCTTGGCATTTTCTGCCCGCTGCTCTCGCCCCTTGGTCTGTCACTCTGCTACAGTAGGTTTGCCTTTGTCCCGGAGGTTTGGCTCGTATTGGTGTTCCACCTTGCTCAGAGTGTGTCTTTAAGTTCTGCCTTTTATTTGTGTGAGGAGAGCTAATTGGTATCAGGTGTATGAGTCAAGTGCCTGTGTTTATGTGAACCGATTAGCATGACAGGTCCAGTATGATGTGTGAAAGTTAATGTTTTTACTCTCAGTAAGCCTCTTCCCTTGCCCACTGTTTGTGTAAAAAGGGGAGTTGGGACTTTGGTGAATCTCCAAAAATAGGATGGGTTGGATATATAAAATAGGGGACAAAACAGTGTCTCACAGTCGGCTGGCTAACCCCCACTCTCTGAAGACCCCTCACCCAGGTAATCCTCCCTCACTGGTCCATCCTCAGAGTCTGAAACCAAAAGTTGATGGCTGTGCCCTTGCCATCTGAGAGCGAGATCCCCGGGGACTAGCGGTTGAGACAACCTCTGGTTTCTCACATACATCTATGTTCTAAACTTTAATCTAATAAGGAGACTTATAAAAAATACTAACTCATCATCTGAATAGTCATCCCTGAACAGTTCTTCATCTGTCAAGTTTGTCAATCTATACCCTTCATTAAGGGCTATCACTGTTCTCCATCCTCTTCCCTCATTGTCTGTCCCATGAAGCATCACCCTTTCTTCTCTTACCACTGCAGCTTCTAATTCCAGAGGAATAACTTTCCCTTCCTCATCATCCATGGAATTTCTGGCCTGATGTCAAGGATTTCAATCGGCTGTCACACACCAAACCAGGACTCTTGCCCTTAGCCTAGGATGTAGCGCACAATTAAAATACTTTTTTCTTTATTTCCTAGAATTCAGATTGAGCTGGCACCCAACCCATATCACACTCCCTTTTCCAAATATCCCGGGTCACAATGGACCATGAACCAGGCCGGTGGATGGAAATACAATATTTATTTATTTTAAATTCAAAGAAAATCACACCATTTTAATATCCGGCAGCAATCACCAATGGGGTGATAATTACAATGTAAAATGATGAAATACACTTGGTAGACCTTCTACTATAACATATCCAAAGCCCAGATTAATCAGAGCAATTTTACTGTTCGGGTAGATAGCACCCGAGTTAAGATTTCCCCTCGCAATGCTCCCTCAAACCCCTATATCGAATTTGAGTGGATAGAAAGGAGCAGCAAGGAGTCAGAGAATAAAAATCTGACTGTCCCTCACGAAATGAGAGGCTTTCAGAACATTTGCAATTGCAGAAATAACACTCGGAATTACTAAATACTTAATTTAATGTGCGTTTGAATAAATTAAGTAAATATGCATTCTAACAGTATCAGGGATGTTAGAACACTAGCAAATACAAGGCAATGTATCAACAAAGGGCATACAGTTAATAAATCAACTTTGAAGTAAGAACACAGTGCAGCCAAAATCACACGCATAGAAATTGCATTTTCTTCTTTTTACATGTTTAAATGTCAAAACGGTTTGAAAAACGGGTGAAAGAGACAGAATCAGAATGCGGTTTTTAGGCTGGGTGATAGATGCACATCACAGGGATAATATGAAAGTCAAAGAGTGACTCTAGCTGAATAACTGGATGGGATTTTCAATGTGAAAGGAATTTCGATTTTTAAAAATAAAAGCAGTTGACAGAGAAAATCGGTTTAAAAAGGAAAGAACAATTCTGACAGAAACTATGTTTTAATGGCTAGAAAAGAGAGACGCCGCCCATGAGACAGGTTACTTTGCAAGTGTAAACCCTTTGCGCCGTGTGGCTCTTTATGTGGGAATTAGTTTAATCAAAAATAAGACTAAGGGCCTCATTACACGGACGGCTATTAGCACCTTGGTCCATGCCGGTAAAATACCGGCACCGCCTTGGAGGAAAGGGGAATTACCGCCCTATTCCAAGGTTGGTGGGGTGGTAATTCCCCCTTCCCCCATTGCCGTTCCCCATTCCCATTTTAGCCCCATAGGGCATAATGGGAATGGGGAAGGTGCTAATTACGGCACCGCAAATTGCGGTACCGTAATTAGCTCCCTGGTCCCTTTGCGGGTTGGTTTTTAACAGCTGCAAAAAGCAGGCGCTAAAGTCTCCAACACGCAAAGGGACCTCGTAGTAAGGCGGTAAGGGTTAACGATCACCGTTAACCCTTACCGCCGTCCGTGTAATGAGGCCATAAGTACTTACACAAGACCGAAATGAGTGGAAGAATTGTGCTAGCACTAGGAAACCAATGAACAGAATACACAGAGGATTCAGACTATTTTAAACAAGTTATCAGGGTATGGATGGGATTATTTAGAAGGTGGAACCAAGATAAGTTATTAAATTGGGGTATACTATGTGTTGCTATGTGATGGGGAGATATTCACAATCAGCGCTGGAGTTTGGGATTTGGGACAGCCAATCGGGTTTCTGGACTCAAAGGATCTGGTCACGGCACCACAGTGAGGCTCTCCTCACAGAAAACAGCTGGGCCTGTCTGGTCAGGGCACAGCGGCATGCAGGTGGTGGGCCAAAAGCCCGGCTTGATCACAGGATACTCTCAAAAAGAGTACCACAGCTTTTTCCCCTTTTTCACTGAGTTAATGGGATTTTGTTATGGGGTTTAGTTCTGAAGGGTGGTTCTGCTTGGATAGGATCAGGTATGCTCTGGCCTGGCAGGGTAATCTGGAATCGTGTAGGGGACATGCTTTGGCTAGATCTACCCCCAAGAATTGGATAGGTCAGCCAATATATGTTGCCTCCTCCCTGGAAGCAGATTGGGCTTGAAGGAGGTGTCTCAGTTTTGTGGGGGTGTTTTTACAACATGCTTTGTTCTATCAAAGTTACTTTTTGCCAAAATCGGTTATGGAGCAAAACACTCATATTCACACATGTTATCATCAGGAAACTTATACGGGCAGATTAGATATCTTATAATACACAGGCTGATCCCAAGACGGTGCAATGCTATTTAGTCATTCTAGCAATCTTTTGCCATTTCCATAGAAAAAATTTCACATATAAATTTGGTACAGTTATGAAGCACATTACTGTGGGTCATATTTTCATCCAAATTTCATGACCTGGTCTTTTGTACTTTTCCCAGAAATGTCAATTTTCCGGCATTTGAGTCCACAACCTGTCATAAAGGTCTACATCATTTTATTTTAAAAGCATAAAATCTACATTTATACTGTCAAAATTTCATATTGCTACCTTCTCAGGTTACAAAAATACAAGTTTGAAAAAGAGATGTCTTTAAAACCAATGGGGCCGGCTCTACCCCCAAAGAGGGGCAGTCTTCCAATCCTGTAAGCCAAATGTCTTCCTCTGGCCCACTAGCACAGAGGTTGTCGTGACAATTTCTTTGATCCTGGCAGTTGCTGCAGAGGAGAGGTGTTACCCGGACTTCACACTTAATAGTTTCCAAGGGGCTGGCCCCTTTGGGGAGAGGCAAATCCTGTTTGCAGAAAGCCAATGTCCTTTGAAGCCAGGGCAGGAAAACCTGTTCTGTGACTCCACAGTAAATACACTTATTTATTTACTTATTTTTTTTTCAAGTCTGTTGAAATAAAACATCCTATATATGTTTTCAAATAAAACCCCCCTTACATTTCTAGGCAAGGACAGGGCCTTAACTCAACCATTTACTCTTTTTAAAGAGACATTTTTCTTGTTTGTAAGATGCAACTCTGTGTACACGTGGTGAATTTTCCTTTTGCTGTCGCTTCCAATGCTGTTTTCTCTTCCATCTAGATTCTAAACATTCTTTGCAGCCCTATACAATTTCTCAAACACAGCATTCTGTTCAAGGCAAAGGTCCACTGACACTAACATAAGCACAGAGAACTAGGGCTTCTTTTGAAGAGTTCAGCTGTGATATTTTGTTGCAAAGTAACACATTTTGGGAGTAAAGTTCTTGGTGATTTCACAGATCTTGCCTGCCACAGCCTGTCATTCAATGAAAAAATGCCCCTTTTTGTTGGAGCACAACTTGAATATGGCTGGGCATAGCTGGGTCTCACTGGATCAGAACTGTGTTTTGTTCAACAGATTGAAAAGAGCATCATAGCGCCATCATTTTAAAATGCCAAATATTTCCTTTTTCAATGGGAAATGTTGAGCTAGCAGCAAAGCAGCGCTGCTTTTCATTCTTTGGTGCACATAAGGAAGACACTGGCAGCCTTTCTCGGTGTGCTCCATGTTCCATCTTTCCCCATATATGCTTGGCAAAGACCGCACAGCCATTATTTTGCTGGCTGCAAAACTCAGTTTTAAGGCAAGGTGATAGTGCTCAACAGCACCAGTGCAGCCATTCTGCAAGTTACTGCTGAGATGTGGTTTGGTGAAGTAAGGGGGTTCTGCTGGGTGGTTTATGTAGCCCACACTGAACACAAATTAATCAGGCATCCTTATTATTTTTCCTGCCAATTTAGGTAACCATGATAATAAAACGGTCACTACATATAAAAAAAAAATGTCCTCGTCTATAGGAACTTCCCTTAAGGCTTTCTTTCCTGTAAAGGATAATATAAATTCCCTCAGATTCATATAATGTATCCCTGGGGTTGAACACACTATACCTTCGTCAGTAAAAGCTATCATCATGTTCAGCTTTGTCATTAAATCATACCCTAGTATATTCACTGTGTCTGTTTAGAATTTAGTAATGGCATAGGCATGACGTGTTCCCCTATAGAAATGAGTAGTTTGTCTGTAAATGAAACTAAATTCATTGCCACAGAAAATCCCTGAGCATTCATGGCAATGCCTGACATTGGATATTTTCCCTCACGGACACAGGAACGAGTCGCTCCATTGTCTAAAAGAAATGAGAATGTCATGCCTCCTATCTTCACCTTGACACTTGGTTACTCTTGTGCGTCTCGTGTTACAGATAGTAATGAACACATCAGGTCATCCTGTGGGCCATCCTATTGTAGGTATACATTCATCCCTATGACTGTAAAAGGATTCCCTCCCACCACAGTCACACTTCCTAATTTGGGGTCTGCTGCTTGTGTAGCTTCCGTGTCCATTTGCCATTGTGATGCGCCTGTTTGTTGCAGTGGGATGTATTGTATTTGTTGAGTGGGTACCTGTTGCATTTGCATAGGTGTTCAACTACTGCTTGACAGATTCAGTGGTGTCTTAAGTAGGAAGCAGGAAGACGAAAGATAAAAGACTGAATGTCTTAATGTGTGAAGTTTTCTCTTTTTTTGTAAAAACCTAAACGGTTAAAACAAATAAAAAAAAAAAAAAAAAAAAAGGTGTTTATTGTTGTAATTACTGTGTCTTCATTGGTGCTTTTTGGAATTGTTGGAGTTGTGACAATTGTGTCTGTATTGGCACTTGCTTATACTGCTAAGATTCTGGCGCATATGCCTGATTTTGCATTTGATCTTTGGCATACTATCCTTGTGAGTCTGTATTATATTGTGTAGCATATCCTGTCCCCCCTCTTGGAGATTGCCAATTCTGTGGTTGTATACCTCCTCTACTTCTACATGCTCTGGCCATATGACCGATTTTCCACAATTCCAACATGTTGAGGGCTGTCTGCCATTAGATCCTACCCTTGCTTGAGGGTTTTGAAATCCCCCTCATCCTCCTCGAGGCCCCTTGCCACTGTCTCTTGGCTTATCATTATACCGACTCTGATCTTGGGTATTGGCTATATTACTTTGCTGTGGGAACTGCATCACTTGCGCCATGCTTCCCTCATTACTTGTCAACACCGTATGACAAACTTTGATAATTTCTTCTCCACCAACTTGGCCTCTTCTTGCTTTCTACCCCCAGCTTTCTTATCTTTTTCCCCAACTCGTATGACTATTGCACTCTTCTGCCTCATCAAGATCTAACCTATTTAAAGATAATTGTCATGATGCCTAACCCCGGGCATCAGGACCAAGGCCATCAGCTCCGGGTGCAGGCATCCAGACATTTATTTAAACATCAGCAGCCGCGGCTAGGGGCTGTCTGGGTTCAGTCCTGGCGCCTTAGGTGCCAGGCTCATCATAGAAATCAGTCCTGGCGCCTTAGGCGCCAGGCTCATAGACTTTACTTACCTGATGCAGACCATGCAGCAAAAGAGCCTAAGCCTACATGAGGCCTGGATGGGACTATTTTGTTACAGGGACTATTTTGTTACGGGGACTATTTTGTTACAGGGACTATTTTTTATTCGGGCTGGCTCTAGGGAACTTCTTACCTGGAACTACTTTGGAGGCTATTTAAACCACGCCCGAACAGCAGCACAAGCTTCGCGTTATTCTGCATCCAACAGCGTGACGCTCACCGCGCCTGCAGCCAGCATCCAGTCTTCTGCCACACCCGCCTCAAATCCGGAGATCCTAGAATAAAGAGGAAGAAAAGGACAAGGTTAGAAAACGAACTTTATTTGATTCCTTACCTGATTCCGAACCAAGCACATCTCCGAGCCTGGAAAGGACATTATTCCAGCATGCGGTGCATCGCCAGCAGCAGCGCTGTGTTATACTCACCAGTAGCATCTTTTGACTCAGCGCTGCCTCCATCATTTTCTTCGTTGAAACCCGGAACCTGGAAGGAACAACAAAAGAAAACACAAGGTGATCCGTGAGAACCGATAAAGACAATCTCTTTTGCCACCATAGGCTTACCTGATTTATCACCGGAGGCATTACTCTTTAATTCGCTGCATCTTCTTATGCCGCACCTATAAAGGGAGAGAAAACAACAAGTTAAATTCATGCAACTTTTACCAGACAGTGTTTGATAACACAGACTTTTACCTGAACTCCATTGGCTGCCTCCAGGCAATATTCTCTTGGAGCCGGCTGCAATCTAACGAGGGAATGGAACAAGAGTGAACATCAGACATATTGAACTTGTTGAACTTTAAAAACATTGGAGCCAATATTCTTCCGGAACTCCTCCAGTACCTTCAAACCAGTGAAGTAACTGGTATCTACGGGCCCCTGCATGTCATGCAGGATGGAGAGCTCATCATTTAAAAACATAAGGTGAGGTTACTAAAAGGGATATTGGAGGTGATCAGTGGGAGAACGAGAACAGTTGGGGAGGGGGCCATCACTAAAGTCCACAGCTGGCTGAATCCCTTTCTCCACTTGCAGGAGAATACTTGTACAGATCCAGCAGACAAGATTAGTCGGGCCAGTCCAGACTGTCATCTCTGCACTACGCATCACATTGGTGGAGACCGCAGCTGTCCTTGGTCCAATCGACGCCCCTGTGGGAACCAGGTGAGCGTAACAATAATGTTCTGTGATCATCTGGTCTGATGTCATCTAAGCTTCCTCCTATTTCTCTCGAATAGGCTCCTTGTTCACCCTCTTGGTTTCTATAGCCTTCCTTATCACTCATGTGTCTATGTCATTTCCTCATCCTTGTCCCTATGGTCTCTGTGTCTTCTTCTCTCCATGTTGGTGTGTCTAATAATTCTTGCAACCGTCTACGGGATGGTTCTGACCCTCTCTCTTCTTTGGTTCGTTCTTGTGTTTCTTTGGGTATCAATGTTCTATGGAATAAATATTCAATCTCTTCATCTTTAAATTCCCTAGTTCTGTTCATTTCTTCCTCTCTTCTCCTTATTTCCCTTAATTCCTCTTGCTCTCACCTTCTTTGTAACCTACGTGCTTTCAATCTTTGGGCTTCTATTTCTTCTTGTTTCTCTTCTTCTAGCCTCTCCTCCCTTTTTGCCACGTGCTTTCTTCGTTCTTCCCTCTGCTTACATTCCTTATCTCTTTCTTGTTTGTATAGTCTCTCTTCTTCCTTCTCTTTCGCTTTCTTATTTTACTCTTCCCTTTCCTCTCTTTCTCGAACTCCATCAATACCCTTATCATCCAGCAGTGTAAGCAATATTTGTTATCTCATCCATTTGTTCTGTACTATTGTCGTACCTTTAGCTATATCCTTTATTCCTTTTTGTTTCTCTGCCTCTTCCTCTATTTCTATCTGTTTATTTTGTTTATCCATTTTCTCATCTAGCTGTTTACTTTTATTGCGTGTCTATATATATTTGCGTTCTCTGCTTTTAATCTCTTCCTCTGTCCCTTCACTAGTATAGGCAGGGGGTTTGTATTGTGGATTAATATATGCCGCTGCTGCTTTCAGTTCCTTTCGAGGGTACCAAGGCAAGGACCGGAAAGGACCACTTTGCCACAGACAAATCTTCCAGAGTCCTCCTCAGCGTTTTGAACTGTATCTTTGAAAGACCTTTTGGAAAGGCAGTATTTACCTAACTACATTTGGCCACACCCCTTTTCTCTGCGTTCACCATAAATTTGGAATGTGCGCGCACCAACGCACGCGCACACCGAGGCAAGGACCGGAAAGGACCACTTTGCCAAAGACAAATCTTCCGGAGTCCTCCTGAGCATTTTGAACTTTATCTCTGAAATACCTTTTGGAAAGGTGATGATGCCAAAGAACATTTGTGCAAGAGTTTAGATCTATATATAACCTATGACAATTACTTATATATCTATATCTATTTGTTTTAGGCGGTATTTACCTAACTACATTTGGCTATGCCCCTTTTTTCAGCCTTCACAATAAATTTGGAACATGCGCACACCAGCGCGCATGCACCGAGGCAAGGACCGGAAAGGACCACTTTGCCACAGACGAATCTTCCGGAGTCCTCCTGAGCGTTTTGAACTGTATCTTTGAAAGACCTTTTGGAAAGCTGATGATGCCAAAGAACATTTGTGCAAGAGTTTATATGTGTATATAACCTATTACAAGTACGTATATATCTATATCTATTTGTTTTAGGCAGTATTTACCTAACTACATTTGCACCGCCCCTTTTTTCAGCGTTCACAATAAATTTGGAACGTGTGAGCACCAGCGCGCGCATGCCCCGAGGCAAAGACTGGAAAGGACCACTTTGCCACTTCTCCGCGGCCTCGTGGAGTCGGTCTATACTCAGCCTCTTACAGATTGGTAGCATGGTGAGTGGGTTTTTCTCTGTATCCATGCTTTAATCTGCCCTCCGCATTTTATTAACAAGCATTTTTCTCTTGCTCAAACTGCATGTGTCAGCGCTTGTATTCCTTGAAAACAGATATGCCGGCTCACCTGAACACCCCCTTGAACACGGGGTTGGGCGTGTCGAATCGAGGTAGCACTACGCGCATATTGCATAAAGTGATTACTTTAACTCCCATAGTACATTCTTGTCACCTAACATCGATACGAGACACTCGAAAAATGTTCTCGGAGACGAATGCACAATCTCTGAGTGTAAATGTAAAACCCTCCAACTTGATGCAACCTAGAATTTGGTCTGGTAATAGTTCAACCATGCCGCAAGCTCAGTACATATTACCGAGACAAATTCTAAATTGAGCCTGGTGGTGTCAGATGACACGTTGTTGGGAACAACTTGGGTGCCCCCACGATTGCCCCCAGCGGAAATACCAATTCATGGGGTAGCAGATGAAAGCCCGGACACGAGTTTCGTAATCCCTAATATATCTATACATGCTAGTGTATATGATCTATCTAGCCGTTCAGAAGCAATGGCTGCTTCAACACCGGGCATTAATAGTTCAAGCATCTCAGCGGCTTCTGCAATATTTTATGTTCAACCAACACCATGAAAAAACATTGCGTCTCACAAAGTGATTTACAAGCTACAACACCTGCACTTCAACCAACAATGCTTGAGATTACCTTAGCAGTAGTTAACATGACTATAACTAGTCTCTTTAAATTATTCGAATCACTTGAAGCAAAAATATCCATGCAATCAGAACTGATTCAACCCATCTCTGAGTGGATCACTGATGAAATTGCTTCGAAAAAACAACATGATATTCTCAATAAAGAATCACCTCATCAAATTGATAAATGTGCTCTAAATCCAGCTGCCATACTAAATCGATCCCTTCAAGGATTGCCATTGGCAGTCCCATTGATACAACAAGTAATTCGTCCTATCAGTGAACAGGAGAGCAATAAGGGATTGAGCAGGTGCAAGAGTCGGAAAAACATAACTCATGGGTTAGTGTAGAAGTAGATTCTCAAAAGAATTTACCAGATCACTTTATTCCTCTACCAGACTCAGAACCCTTTGAAATATTTTTAAAAAACAAAAAGAACAAGCAGAACAAATCAAGGGTAAATGTAACTTTAAAAAAGCAACTGTTAAAAAGGCAGTATACAATCTCTAGACCTAAAACACAAAGTGACAAAATAATAAACTTGGATGCAGCACAACTCACATGTCGGAGATCACAAGAAATAAATGTCAAGAGTTGTACAAATGTCAACAGCCCGCTTCAAGGAAATCACATTTTAACGGATGCTCTGCTGAATGAACTCATTGAAGCAATTGAAGAACACCAGGATGTTACAGCCAGCGAGATTAATGAGAAAAGACAACCAGTGAAATCGGTTCAGCCAGTAGTCCAAAAGAAGGATCGAATAGCACATTATCTGGTAAATAGGCCACACGAGCCGAAAGTAATAAGTAATGATCCATATCATGAATAGAGGAGAAATCGCATAAGAAAAGCAGTTGATGTCTACTTGAATGCTCAATGTGTGAGGGAGGCTGCCCCACTTAAAGCGAACCTTGGCAACGAAAATGGAAGTATGTACAGGACACACATGACTGAAGGCAGGCAACCATAGTCTGTATCGCGGAGTCAAGGGCTGAGAACATCCACATTACCTGTCGATGAACAGTGTCATCAGATCATTAGTGCTAGTGATGGATGGAGACAGGACAGCGTTGTCCCTCCAACGAGTCAAACGTCAAATCAGTGCGTTACTACACAAATCAGAGAAGAATTGCTTCAGGAACAAGAACGCATTAATTTATCAGGAAAGGCTTGCTTAGATGCATATTTTAAGAAAAACGCTTTAAATCATATAGCAGAAAAAATGGGCCAAATAATACAAAGGGCTAATGTAATCGACAAGGTGTCGAGACAGGTAACACGTAGTGATGTAGAATGGAAAAGCCCAGCTCCTTATAATGGTGGATCAATGCAAACCAGGGAGCAGTTCGACTTGAAAAACGTGGAGAACAAGAATATTGAACAGTGGCACATCATAGTACATCATAACTCTTTGCGGGCATTGTCGGCAGGTCATCAAATTGCCTGTTACACTTTACCTATCGCACACACTTTTCTTCATGTGATATATTTGGCTTGGAATTTAGACCATTCGTTGTTGATGGAGGTACAGTCTCCATGAAGGGCAGCGGTCAATTTGTCCATACTAAATATGTTTTGGGGGACACTGATCCATTCAGCTTTTGGGGGTAGGCTTGCCCTTTTCCAAACTGTCGTGAGACAGGCCCTTGCGGCCAGCAGGAGTCTGTGTATCATTTTAGGTACCTTAACTACCGCTTCTTCCATCTCAACCAAGCCAAATAAGATCATAAGCAGCTGTTTCTCCCTCTCCTCCCCATCTAGCTCTTTAATCCAGCTAAGCACTTAATCCCAGTATGCTTAGACCACCCTATAATCCCACCACATATGCCAGTAGTCTGCCTTCTGGCCACAACCCTGCCAGCAGTGTGGGTTTACATCTTGATACATCCTGGCCAATCTGAGCGGGTCATACTGCCATCTATACAGTAGTTTAACACCATACAATTTCTACTGTCAAGAGATAGAAGTTTTCGAAGTCCTCCTACATATCTGGAGCCACATTTTCTGGGAGAGATGCCTTCCCAGATTTATTTCCCATTTGTTCTTCAGTACGACCGAAGGGTTTGTGTCGACCTCCACTAGTGCCGTGTACATCACACTTATAAGACCCCTGGAGCCCGTGCAGGTGTCAAGGATTTTTTCAAACGGGATGAGATTCCTCTGTAATACTTCTTTCCAGGCCTTTCGAGTCATGACACCTTTTAGCTTCAAGTATTGGAACACCAAGAGCGGGCCTATACCCAGAACTTCCTCAAGCTCTTGAATGGTGATAAATGTCTTATTTCTCCATAGTTGCCCGGCCCTTTCGAGCCCTGCCTCGTACCATGATTGGAAACTCCCTGGGTCTGGGATGGCATCCCGAATCCCTGGTACCCATAGATGGCCTAGAGGGGAGGTTCATGTTGTGATCGTTTTTATCCCTTTACTTGGTTTCCACACTGCCCATATGGGTCCGAGGATAGGGTGATTCTTAATTCTGTTTAGTAGTTGGGGTCCAGGCACCCAGAGCCATTCTCCTATGGTGAATGGGCGGAGGTGATAATTGTCTAAGCCTACCCACTGCAAGTTTACCTGCTGTCTGAGGTGTGGAACTAGGACTCGCAGTTGGGCTGCCCTATAATACAGCTCTATTTCTGGGAGGCCCACCCCACCATTGTCTTTTCAGAAATGGAGCAAAGCTCTGGGAACCCTGGGCTTCTTGTTTTGCCATAGGAAAGTAAGGAGGGTTTTCTTGGAGGCATTGAAGTATTCTTTAGGCAATCGGCCAGCTCTGTCACCAGCTTTGACATGCTCCTACCTGATGGCTAGAAGATCCTCTCCGCACCCAGGCCCAACCGCTCTGGTGGGGGCATAGCCCTTATCTTCCCTGAGTGGATTCCTGTCTCTGTCATTCCTACGCAGGCCTACTCCTCTTTTGAATGCCTCATCTGCAGGCTCTCTCTCTCGTCTAGCCATTCCCTTACTTTGGCTACTATCTATCGGCCACCTGGTCAGGTTTTGTCATGCCTGCGCCATGGGCGCATACATTGGGGATCAATATGGACCTTATTTCCCATTTACGAGACTTTGGTGCTTTTTCTATTTTTTCCAACAAACTTCACTTACCACAATGCACTTGGCTATAACCATCTATTCCTGGCTATTCCTATTGGCCATCATCGGAACTACAATCCCCAGAAGCCCTAGGGATCAGCTCTGCTCCCACCAGCTCAGGAACAGAGAGGGAGGACGTAGATTGTATGCAGGTGTGCTGATCTAGGTGCGACCAATTAGCCTGCCTCTGTGCTGGGCAGGGCGGCATAAAAGCTGCTGCCTGCAGGGGCTCAGTCTCTTGCATTAAGAGTCCTTCCAGCACCTTTTTTGCTTCGAGCTACGGATCTTTGTATGCGGTTCCTCCTTACCCCTGCTTTGGATCCAGTGCCTTCCAGGCTCCAGCCTTGCAGCCGATCACGCTCCGCTGCTACCTTCCGCCCTTGCCTTCCAGGCTCCTGCCTTGCAGCCGATCACGCTCCACTTCTACCTTCCGCCATTGCCTTCCAGGCTCCAGCCTTGCAGCCGATCACGCTCCGCTGCTACCTTCCGCCCTTGCCTTCCAGGCTCCTGCCTTGCAGCCGATCACGGTCCGCTGCTACCTTCTGCCCTTGCCTTCCAGGCTCCTGCCTTGCAGCCGATCACGCTCCGCTGCCTTCAACCTACAGTCTTCGTCCGCTAGGCTTCCAGTCTAGCAGCCTTCTACAGTTCTCTGCAGCCTTCTACAGTCAGCGGCCCTGCTCCTCTGGGCTCACTCCTTGCTGCCCGGCCCTTATGGGCTCCTTGCCGTGCAGCCTGCTTCACTCCGCTGCCCTAAGCCCTTTCCCTCTGGGCTTCCTTCCTTACAGCACTGCTCCTTTTGGGCTTGCTCATTGCTTCCTTGCTTCTTTGAACTTTCAACCTTGTACCCTACCGTCCTCTGCTATCCACAACAGTTTACCTACATTATTTACTTTCAGTTATTGCAGTCCCCCTGTTTCCTGACTGCTGCTCCTTGCTTTCTTCCTTGTTTTCAACCCTCTGTTTCTTTATCCCTATCCAATCCTGTTATACGGCTTTCCCTTCATTTCCTTCTGCTAGTTTGCTATTCGACTTCCTTTTCCCTGGATTTGTCTGTTAGTGTCTTCTCTTGTACTGTTTGTAGACCCCTTGTACAGAGCTTGTCTGTTGGTTTCCATCAGGCAACCTCTGCCCCTTCCCTTGTCTCGTTTCTGCGTTACAGACACCCATAGCTGTTGTTCCAAGCCATGAGCAAACAGCGTGGGCCTCTGTTATAGCAAACTTCCTTCTAGTGCAGAAGGCTAGAGTTTTCCTAAGGTCTGTGGAATACTCTTTTCCTATATCTGCATACACCCCAAGAGGGAATTCATTCTGTACCTTATTTCCTTGCTACACTTGCCTACTCTTCGTACTCTTTTCTTTCAGCTGTATGTGTACTTATCTGTCCACCTTACTTCGGCACAACCACCCAAACCCTTCCTCGGTGTCCTGTGCCACTCTTAACAGAGTGCCATCCCTGACACAATACAAGAGCAAAACATTTTTTGTTCCATAGGCAGGAAAGGCACACACAGACCAAAGATGCTTTCCTTTCGGGTTAAGAAACCTTTGCAAAAATCCATAGGTTCCCTAAAGTCAGCAAACAAGAACATTAGTCTAAAGGACAGTCTCGCCTTAGTTAACAAAGATTTACAAGCACGGTACTACACTCACTGGCTTTCTGACCCTTCTTCCATGTATAATTATTATGACATTTGCGACTATGATCCGCAGTCCTTATCTGTTGAAGAGCTACAGCAAGATAATGAATTCTTACAGATCTTGTTAGCCCAAAAAGTGAAAGACATTCCTGCGTCTTCTGACATTTTTTCTAACACTGCTACAGCCAAGGATATAGCACTCATTGTGGGAGACTCTAAACCAGAGTACGCTGTTGCTAGAGTGATATGTTCAAGATCAGCTTGGCAAGCTCCCCAGTCTGCTGGAAACCCTCATTTGACAGGACAAGGCATTAAGTATCCAGAAGTTAGTCCACCTAGTCCTGGGTACAAAAGACCAATACTGACCATCGGTTGTCTTAATACTTCCCCAGTATATACCAACCACAATAACCTTAAGGTCAGTCTTCCTATTGCTACAACCGAATTTTCTGCTACATCAGATTCTGAAGCTTTAGATCAGGCTAATGGTACATATCTGCTTCAAGAACAACTCCTACGCCTTAGAAGAAAGACAAGATCTCTATGATGACTTTGTTTATTTACATAGTAAAAATCTAATGAAGGGACACAATATTCCAGACCTTCTGACACTATGTCCTACACCCGATATTCTGTCTTTAAAGATCGATATGATAAGGCCTGAAATTGCCACGCAGAAAAGGATACAGACTTATACCAAGCAGATGGAAGACCTACATTTAGCATATGCATCCCTTCTAAAGTCTGACACAGCTCTTTCACCTTCCAGCCACAGTAACTCAGCCTCTTCTGAAGTGATCAAATCAGAAATGTACTCTGCTTCTAAAGGTTTTTGTACACCTGACCACGATTCTAATTCTGAACAATACCCAGAACCTGTCTGGAATACAGCCTTTCCATCAGTCAATACCCCAGATCCACTTAGCAATCTGAGCACACCAGACTTTGAAGATCAGCCTTCAGAATGCCTATCCTATCCTGACCCCACATCTATCATACTGCCTGTTACTGTATCTGCTAACCCAATCTCTGATGCTCCTCCTTCTAAATCTGCTATTGTTGCAGCATCTCACATCACTCTTTATGCAGTAGAAGCACCCCCTTCCTATCTGCTTGCACGGACAGAACCGGTTGCTAAGTCAGATAACAATTTTTCTTTAGGACTACAGCTCCGGTTGTTCCTGCTGGTGCCTCTGCAGCACTAGAACTACCAGACTCTACTCTGTCAGTCTCAGGTGCGTCACTGCCCGCTGGTTCTTCTACGGCACCCACACTCTCAGTTGCTGCAGCATTGGAAATATCTACAGTCATTCATGATCTCCCTGCTGCGGTGGTTTCTGAACTTCCTACTAATCATGGAGAACCCGCCACTGTGACTCCTGAAATTTCTGCGGCTAATCTTGACTTTGCCATTGCCGCGTCTGATGCCTTGGAAAACCTTCCTAGAGCAACCAACTCTTCTGTACCTCTGGATCCACCTTCCAACACCTTACTGTTGCCTTTCAAAGCAAGATTTGCCATGGAGCCTGCAGCAGTCTTTCACAGTTCCTCTGAACACACTGTTGGGTTTTGTACTTCAAAGACTTTGGCTTTTCTGAATTCTACCTCAAAGGTTCAGAACATTGATACTGTCTCCGTCCTTCAAGACTCCCACCTAACAACCTTAAACAGTTTTTGGTGCCTCATGATGTGCCTTTTTGGAATAAGACTCTTTCACGGTGTGACAGGCATTCTTCTTGTTGGTCAACCTTCAGGGAGCCTGGAGAGGGGCCTGGAGAGGGGCATACTGTCATGCCTGCGCCATGGGCGCATACATTGGCGATCAATATGGACCTTATTTCCCATTTCTGAGACTTTGGTGCTTTTCTATTTTTTCCAACAAACTACACTTACCACAATGCACTTGGCTATAACCATCTATTCCTGGCTATTCATATTGGTCATCATTGAAACTACAATCCCCAGAAGCCCTAGGGATCAGCTCTGCTCCCCCCAGCTCAGGAACAGAGAGGGAGGAGGCAGATTGTATGCAGGTGTGCTGATCCAGGTGCAACCAATTAGCCTGCCTCTGTGCTGGGCAGGGCGGTATGAAAGTTGCTGCCTGCAGGGGCTCAGTCTCTTGCATTAAGAGTCCTTCCAGCACCTTTTTTGCTTCGAGCTACGGATCTTTGTATGCGGTTCCTCCTTACCCCTGCTTTGGATCCAGTGCCTTTCAGGCTCCAGCCTTGCAGCCGATCACGCTCCGCTGCTACCTTCCGTCCTTGCCTTCCAGGCTCCAGCCTTGCAGCCGATCACGCTCCGCTGCTACCTTCCGTCCTTGCCTTCCAGGCTCCTGCCTTGCAGCCGATCACGCTCCGCTGCTACCTTCCGCCCTTGCCTTCCAGGCTCCTGCCTTGCAGCCGATCACGCTTCGCTGCTACCTTCCGCCATTGCCTTCCAGGCTCCTGCCTTGCAGCCGATCACGCTCCGCTGCTACCTTCCGCCCTTGCCTTCCAGGCTCCTGCCTTGCAGCCGATCACGCTCCGCTGCCTTCAACCTACAGTCTTCGTCTGCTGGGCTTCCAGTCTAGCAGCCTTCTACAGTTATCTGCAGCCTTCTACAGTCAGCGGCCCTGCTCCTCTGGGCTCACTCCTTGCTGCCCGGCCCTTCTGGGCTCCTTGCCGTGCAGCCTGCTTCACTCCGCTGCCCTAAGCCCTTTCCCTCTGGGCTTCCTTCCTTACAGCACTGCTCCTTTTGGGCTTGCTCATTGCTTCCTTGCTTCTTTGAGCTTTCAACCTTGTACCCTACCGTCCTCTGCTATCCACAACAGTTTACCTACATTATTTACTTTCAGTTATTTCAGTCCCCTTGTTTCCTGACTGCTGCTCCTTGCTTTCTTCCTTGTTTTCAACCCTCTGTTTCTTTATCCGTCTCCAATCCTGTTATACGGCTTTCCCTTCATTTCCTTCTGCTAGTTTGCTATTCGACTTCCTTTTCCCTGGATTTTTCTGTTAGTGTATTCTCTTGTACTGTTTGTAGACCTCTTGTACAGAGCTTGTCTGTTGGTTTCCATCAGGCAACCTCTGCACCTTCCCTTGTCTCGTTTCTGCGTTACAGACACCCATAGCTGTTGTTCCAAGCCATGAGCAAACAGCGTGGGCCTCTGTTATAGCAAACTGTGCAGAAGGTTAGAGTTTTCCTAAGGTCTGTGGAATACTCTTTTCCTATATCTGCATACACCCCAAGAGGGAATTCATTCTGTACCTTATTTCCTTGCTACACTTGCCTACTCTTCGTACTCTTTTCTTTCAGCGGTGTGTGTACTTAACTGTCCACCTTACTTCGGCACAACCACCCAAACCCTTCCTGGGTGTCCTGTGCTACTCTTAACAGAGGGCCATCCCTGACAGGTTTCTTCCTTCCTCTCTGAGTGAGCGGACCAATCCTCCTCACTCCTGGCTTCAACCACTCAACTCCTCCTTCTTGGAGACTTCAACATCCACCTGGATGCCTCCTGTCCCCCCTCTGAACTCTTTCGCGACCTCTGGGACTCTCTCTTACTCACCATTCTCCCCTCTGGCCCGACTCATTCTGCAGGGCACACTCTCGATGTTCTGATCTCTTCAGACCTTCCCCTCTCTGTCCCTCTCTCCACTCCCCTATCCTGGAGTGACCACTTTCTCCTATCCTACCACCTCACCCTCCCTACCCCGCAGGCCAAGCCATCTCCGTCACTACCACTCACCTTCTCGGTCATCCGACCCATGAAGAGCGTGTCAGTTGAGGCTTTCGCCGCCACCTTCTCACCCCCTCGCCCCCCTCCCCCGGCTGACTCTCACCCTGACACAGCCTTCTCCATGCTCCACTCTTCTATACCTGATACTCTGGGTATCCTTGCCCCTGTCATGAGAATCCGCCTGAAGCCCAAAGCCAAGTGTAACTCCTGGTATGACTCAGACCTTGTCACCCTAAAACGCAAGTGTAGGGTTGCCAAGAGGAAATGGCGTGCTTCAAGTTCATCCTCTGACAAACTGGCCTGCCGCCTGCTGCAAAGGCAATACTGGCTCTCCGTCCTCACCAAGAAGAGAGCTCATATCCAAGCCTGCATCTCTGCGGCATCTATCAACTCGGCTGAACTCTTTAAAATATACAAGGAACTGGGCAATCCTGCCGCAGTCTCTACCTCTCCTGTCCTTTCCCAGGCCCTCTGCACGGCACTGGCTTCTCACTTCATTAAAAAAAATCAGGACATCCTGTCTTCACTCTCCTCCTCTCATCCCCCTCCCGCTATTCCCTGCTCTTCCGCTGGCCCTTCTGAATCCACCCCACCTGCCTCCTTCTCTGCCTTCCCCCAGAAGCTCACTGTCTCCAGAGCCCTGGTCCTCTCTAAGCTGAACTACTGTAACAGCTTCTATCTAAATCTGCCTGCCTCCACTCTCCGCCCTCTGCAACTTATCCAGAACAGGACGGCGAGACTTGTCCTTGGCCTCAAGCCCAGGGATTGTATCTCTCCGGGATTGAAATCTCTGCACTGGCTCCAGTGGCTGCGAGGATTAAGTTAAAAATCCTTTGCATTGTACACAAGGCCTTCTGGGGCCGCAATACCTCAACTCTCTCTTCCTAAATATCTTCCTTCTCGAGCTCTTTGCTCATCTGCCTCAAACTCCCTCAGGGTCAGTCGCTTCTCCAAGCAACAAGTTGGTGGCAGATCACTCTCTTCGGCAGGGGCCCTCTCTGGAACAGCCTTCCTGCCTCCCTGAAACTCGAGGAGAACCATCTCTGGAAACCATGTTCCAGAAACACCTCACAACCTTCCTCTTTGCTTCTGCTTTCTCACCTCCCCTCCCTTGCTGATTTCCTGACTGAAATTGCACTGGTTACCTGGCCCCCCTTTCTGATCTCTGGCCAAGGCCCCGTCAATTGCCCACCTGCACTGCCTCCGTGGCAACCCCTGCACTTGGGGACCGTTTTTCTGTATCCCTTCTGTCCCCCTACCTGCACTTATGTCTGTACTTCCTTGCACTTGCCACTAGCTGGCTGTTTTATTTGTCTTATCTTATTTATTCCATTCTCCCATGTACTGAACTTTCCCCTCTCCCTTCACCCTGCACACTTTTCCTTTCCCCCCTTCCCATCAACGTGCGCGATCTGAATGACACCTGGCCTCGTAGGATCATTGTCTGTCCTCCCTTTATTCCCCCCCCTTGCCTTGTCGCGCCTTGAAACACTTGTGTATAGGCGCGTTATAAATGCCATATCATATCTTATCGAATGGGAGTATCTGGAATAAATAGAGCAACTTTGGCATGATTACCATCTTGATGGTGTTCGGGCGGCCTATCCAAGAGATGGTAAGTTTAGACCATCTTTTAATGTCCCTTTGTATAGTGAGAGATAACGGGGGAAAGTTAGCTTCATATAGATCACCCAGTTCTCGGGTAACATTGATGCCAAGGTATCGCAGCGTAGTAATGCTGACCTTCATCCCTAGGGGTGCAAATCGCTCCACCTCAGAATCTCTGCTCTTATCGATCGGGAGGAGGACCGATTTCCCTGTATTGATCTTAAGACCCGCCAGTTGACCATATTCCTCAATTATTTCTATTGCGGCCGGGTTGGAACTCAGAGGGTTGGTTATGTGCAGGAGAATATCATCAGCATATAGGCCCAGTTTGTATTCTTGCTCCCCTACTCTAATTCCCTCCACCCTTTTATTGAGCCTCAATTTCTGTGCCAGTAGGTCAAGGGAATTGGACAAATAGTATTGCGGACAGAGGGCAGCCCTGCCTAGTCCCTCTCTCCATTACAAACCATCTCGAGTAGCCACCATTCACTGCCACGGAAGTCTTAGGTGATGAGTATATTGTCTTAATGGCACGACGTAGCCTTGGTCCCAAACCTATCCAGACTAAAACTTTTTCTAGGAATTCCCAGGCCACCTTGTCAAATGCCTTCTTGGCGTCTAATGACAGAGTCGGATCCTCCCTCCTCCCCTGTGCTTCGTATATCAGATGTAATGTTTTCCTCATTGCGTCTGCTCCTTGTCTCCCCATCACAAAGCCAACCTGGTCTGAGTGTATTAATCTCGGTAAGTGTATTTCCAGTGTAGCCGCGATGATTCTCGCATATATTTTGGCGTCTATGTTGAGGAGCGCGATGGGGCGGTATGATCCACAGTGTTTCGGGTCCCTACCTTCCTTTGTGATGACCGTAAGAAGAGCCTGTGCAAAGGACGGGGGTGCGCGGCCCGTCTTAAAAACATAATAGAAGAGGGTTACCAGAAAGGGGGTAAGGTGCGTGGAAAACGTTTTAAAGAAACCGGGTGTCTAGCCGTCTTCCCCTGGTGCCTTCCCTGCCCTGAGACATTTGATGGCATCTAAAATTCTTCCCCTGTGACAGGTGCATCAAGGGCTTCCACTTCGGCGTGGGACAGTGCAGGGAGACCTGCCTCTTTAAGATAGGTGTCTACGCTCCCCGGGGGTAGGTGGGTCGCTGGTGTATAAGTCTTCGTATAACGAGGCAAACGCCTCTTGTATTCCTTCTGGGGAGGATTCAGTTGCTTCTATGAGAGTGCCATCTGTTCTCTCTATTGTGTCTACCCATCTCTCTGCCCTCTGCGCCCTGCGCCGAGCCGCCAAGAGGGCGTCTGCCTTGTCTCCCTTTTAATAATATTCTTGTTTCAAATATTGAAGAGTCTGAGCCACCTTACCCATCTCTAGAGCTTTCAGCTCCTCCCTAAGCTCTTTGGCCTCAGCGAGGCGTTTAATTATATTTTGTGGGGATGACTGTGCTAACTTCTCTGCTGTGTCTAATTTCCCCCTGATGTTTCCTTCTAATAGGGTGCGTTGCCTCTTCTTCCAGGCCCCTTCTCTGATGAGGACCCCCCTCCAAGTGGCCTTAGCAGCTTCCCACACAGGCACCTTTGCGACTTCACCCGTGTCGTTGTTTATGAAGAACTGTTTGATTTCACTCTCAAAATCCTCCCTGAAGACTGTGTCAGACCATAGTGATTTGTTGCATCTCCACTTTGTGTTACGGGGTGTGAGGCCATCCCAGTCCATGTCCATGTCATGATCCGACCATCGAATGGGGTGTATATTTCGGAGTACTCTCAGCAGGCCCTCGGAGAGGAATATATAATCAGTTCTTGTGAGAGTATCATGGGGGATGGAGTGAAAAGTGAAACCTCGGTCTAATGGGTGCAGGTGACGCCAGCTATCAGTGAGGCCATATAGGGTAAGCGTTGTTTTAATTTCAGCCCCCTCCTGTGTCTGAGGTGGGTGCTGTGTATCATTTGTAGTTTGCCTATCCATGGTACTATTCATCCATGTGTTGAAATCACCTCTGAGGACTATGTGACCTTGTGATATGTTAAACACCTTCTCAGTTATTGTGTGGAGAAACCTCTTTTGTCCCTGGTAAGGCGTAAGGCGTATAGACTGTGGCAAGGGTGATAACTATGTCCCGGATAGTCCCCACGACAAGCATGGCTCTTCCCTCTGTGTCAGCCCAGGACTTCAGGATCGTCATACGAAGGCCTTCTCGAATCAGGATCCCCCCACCTGCCTTTTTAGAAATGGCAAGCTCCAGAAGGTATGTCCTATATCACCACTAGGGATCCCCCTCTCATCCCCTCTCTGATATCGTGCTTCCTGTAGAAACAAAATAGCAATATTAGATCTTCTGAATTCTCTTGCTACCTTAGATCACTTGGTGGGAGAATTCAGGCCTTTCACATTGAGTGTGCATATGCGTAGTGTGCAATTTCTAAGTGTCGTAGACATTGTTACCCTAAACTGTATGTTTGCGTGACGAGTGTACCCGCCTTAGTGCCTCTTCTCCTGAATCCGGCCTTGTGTTTGACTCCTCGCCAGCGAGTCGGGTCGCGACTGACCATAAAAGGGCCGTTGTTTGTTCTTTATGCTCTACAGTCAACTTTTCCCATAGTACCCCCCCTTCTTTTGCTCCCACCTACCCGTCCAACCTGCCAACCTCAACTTGCCCCACTCTCCCACCCTCACCCCCGCACAATCACACAGCGTCCGATCCGGCCAGGTAATTGTCACCCAGTCGTTCACGGACCACCAGCGGGAGCTGTATATCGAACGGTCCCAACCATATTATAATTCAACTAACAATGGGCCCCCAACTCCCTCCCTGGATTGTGACAGAATCATATTGATCTGAACTGTGTTTTACACCCAGACATCGTGTTTGCGGAAGCCCCGGCCTGGGCTCCCATCCTAGCATCATGAGAACATCTATTGTATCTGAGTTAACTTTGCACCATTCATATTTCCCTCCCTCCCCTTATGCGGCCTCTTACATTCCAATCTCACTCTCATTTTCTGATGGCCGATTAAAGTACATTGGTTTCCAGCATGCAATCGCGACATTACCCTAGTCCAGTCATCGGGTACTTTGTGCGAACAACTGCAGCATCATGAGGGGGAAGTTCCCCCTCATACGGTACCTCCAGTATGCCAGTCATTCCCTCATTCGCTGATGTTTAGTCGATATTCATTTGCCGTTGACATGAGTTTCCATTCAATCTAGCTCCCATCATCGGGTGCACATATGCAATATCACTGGAGCATCAAGATGAAAGGTGTTCATCCGTCTGTACTTCCTGGAACCCGGCATCTTCTTTCGTCGTGGTCCCTTAATCTGCCATTCATTGTCCTCAGCCCTTCTCCCACTCTGGGGTGCTTCCTCTTTGTGGACACTCAGTCAATCTGCTGTATAGCTGCGGATGTCCTTCTCAGATGTCAGTTTTATTTCAGTCCCTTCCCACTCGAAGACGAGTGAAAAGGGGTATCCTCAACTGTACCGCATGTCTTTCTTTGAGCATTTTGGTGAGTGGAAGGCATTTTCTCCTTATTGCCAGCGTGAGGAAGGACAAGTCTTGGTAGATGGAGATATTTGCCGTGTCCAATGTGATTCGCGGTGTGCCTCTGGCCTTCTCCAGGACTCGGGCTTTGTCCGCATAATTATGAAATTGGGCCAGCACTGTTCTTGGACCTCCTGGCTTGCTGCCGGCCCTGTGGATGCGGTCGATTTTGGGTTCATCCACTGAGTCATCATTGAATATCAGTTTCAATAGGATATGCAGGGTTCTTTTTAGATTGAGCTCAGTTTCACCCTCCTTTTCTAGGATGTCGAAAACGCGTATGATGTTTCGTCGCTCCCTATTTTCCAGGTCGTCGACCTTTAAGCAAAATTCTTCTTCCCTGCCCTCGATCTCAGCGATCCGCATGTCCATTTGAGTTTCTAGGGTACTCATAGATATCTGGTTATGCTCAACATCCTCCAATCTATCCTCTATTTTGTCGATCCTTTGGGTGATTTTGTCAATGTTTACCACCAATGTCAGCTCTCATGCTCCTCATCTCGGTGAGTAGGTCGGCGACATCTGCTTTGGTTGCGGCTGCTTCGGATCTCGGTGACCCCATTGTTGTGACGCTAGGTGCGCGATGACAGTCGTGTAGTGGTGTAGTTTCTTCTTAATGTCCATGAGCAGCGAATCCGAAGCGCTAGGCTGGGTGGTCCCTTTTGGCATGCAATGTAAAGATGGGTGATAGTGTCCTCTCTTAAAGCTTTAACCAGCGAAGTAGGTATAACTCTTTAGTGGTGGGTTGTGGATCTAGATGGGTTGAAAAGAGCGCTTGTAGTGCAGAAAGAATGTGGCTTGAGCTGCACGTCGATTCCGAAGAGGGCACACGCCCTGCAGTGCAAGGGCCCAACCCTCAGCGCAGTAGCCTGGAGGGAGGCTGAGTGGGGTCTTTCCGGGTGCCACTTCATCTAGTTCTTCAGGAATGGGCTCGTAGCTCACCAGCAGTGCTTAGTTTGGTGTTACCTGCTGTTTTTAATCACTGGACGTGGTTTATGGGGCTTACCAGTCCACCTCCATGTTCTCATGCCATGCCCCTTCCGGCGGTGTTCCACTTTGGAGTTATTGCCTTGTGCTTAATCCCATTGTGGAGTGTCTTCTGGGATCGGATGTCTCCAGTATGCTTCCAGGAATCCGACTTCAGAGTGGGCAACACGGCTAGTGCATGGTGTGGTGCGTGAAAATATGAAGGCCCACCTGTTGTTCCTGTTTTCCTTAGTCCTATGTGCACTTGGGCGGGGGGCAGTTGGGTGTCTTTGGCGTTCGCATCTCCTCTGTCAGACTGTCGGGAGCCAGGAAGGACCGTGGACAGTATTGTTCGCTGGTACCGAGGAGGGCACACACCCTGGGGTGCAGGTGCCCAGCCCTTGGCCTCGTGGACCTGAGTGATGCGCTTTGAGGACTCCTTGCGTATCTTTCAGTCAGGATTCTCAAGGGTGCATTGTTTGCTTAGCCCGAGAATTCAGCTTAATGGGTGCCTGCTATGTTGGAGATCAGGTCCCAATTTTAGGACATGCCAGTTGTCCACTGCACACTGAAAAGTCAATATTATGTTGCTCCTTTCCTAATGTGGAGACCACTTGACAGAGTTTGCTGGGATGCAGAATTAGATGTTGTAAGGTTCAGGATTCGAATGGCTGCAGAGTGATTCCAGGCACGCGTTCACATGCGCCTCGCAGCGGCGTAATCAGATTGTGCATCATGGGCTTCAAGTGACATGGAAGACTTCCGAATGCACTCTATTGATGCACCTAAATAATTCAGTAATGGAAGGCCAGACACTGTATGCGGCAGAGCGAGTGTAGGATCATTACTCAAATCTGTTGCTCCAATGTGTCTGGGGTTGTTCTATGGATGCGTGCATGCGCCTCTTGGGTTCCTGCTCATAACACGGATGACTTTTGAGTTTCCCTGCACGACCTGAGTGAGCCCAGAGACCGGTGCCGCGCTATGGAAGGATAGCGGTGGGCGAGTCTTTATAGTGGTAGGAATCTTGCAGCCGGGAGTGTGCACAGGGGAGTCATCAGGGAACAGGGGACGTCCGCAGCAATAAGTGCATCAAATTTACCTTCGCTCTCGGTCTGTAGGGGATCAGTGTTTCTCTGGAAGGAGGGTGGGTGGCTGGCTGCCTCCCTCGTCGCCACTGTGGGGGACAGCGTGTCTAGGAAAGTAGGGGGCTATTATGGCCACACAGGCCGCACAGTGGAGGCCCAGAGCCTCGCGCACAGGAAATAGGCTGAGTAGTGTGGGCTCCCCTTCGCTCTGATTCCCTAACCCTGGTACCCCTGATACCGCAGTAATAAAACAGACAGAGTTTTTGTTAGTGGAAAAATTATGGCCATAGGCTATTTTATTTTCTACAGAAAATAGCACCAATAATAAACATAACAAGCAATAATGACACCAACTCGCTTTTGGGCACTTCGTGTCCAGGAGGTGTAGATGCCCCGCCCTCCCCTTGGCTGGTCTTATTTACCCGGGGCATCCGATCCTGGACACGTGCCGCCGGCTACGACTTTCTGTAACCGTGTACCGAAGGAAGTACTCGGTGTTCCTGTTCCTTGTTCTTTCTCCTTGCCCTTTGCTGGGTGGGTTGGGTGGCAAAACGTTTCCTTCTCCCCCTGTTCCAGGCCCTGGGAGCCTACCCGTAGTAGGTGAGCTCCTTACCTGTTTGTGTTTGTACTTCTTTCGTAGGGGTACTTATACCCCGTTGGCCCATTGTTGTGATTGCTGTTTGTTTTTTCTTAAACCTTTTCCCCTGAATGTTTGCGTTGTCTTGGCTACGCCGCGGGTGAGGGCGCTGCTTGGCTGCCCCTCCCCTTGCTATTCGCGCCGTTTGGTTCCCCCACCCCGCGCCTAACCCCCCAGGCCCTCTATCGTGCCGCACTTTGTGCCGCACGGGGCCTGGGGCACAGTCAGTCTGTGCAGGCGGTCTGCGAAACTGAAGCGAGGGCCACACGGGTATGGCTTTCTCGCCGCAGCTGGAGAGCACTGCATGGCTGTGCGTGTCAGTTATCATGCTCAGATTTGGTCCGTGGTCTTTAGAACGGCAGGGTGGCGCACAGTATTGTTTCTTTATTCAAGGGGGGGCACAAGCACCCATCAGCTGATGGCACTGTAGCCGTTGGTGGTGCGGCGGAGCGCTGTTGGTTCGGCTGCCTCTGCTTACCTCCATGAGTCCCCAGAGTCTCGTATCAGAGCCGGGGCTGCCCATGGTACGTTTTAGTCTGCCAGCCGTCTGTTAGGTACGAAACTTAAGAAGAGTATGCTGTCCGATACAGAGGGGCTCCTTGGGGGATTGGTGTCCCGCGATGCACAGGGGTGGTTGCACCGCGCTCCCTGGTTGCAGCCGACACGGACCCAGGCTTGAGGTGTGCAAGGAGTTCTCCGTTAGGTTTCACACTGTCGTCATTTTCCCCAAGGCCGTTGACCGGGGAGCTCCTCTCTCACACAGTGTTTCTCTCTTTTTCTGGGGCGTACCGGTTCAGCGTTTGGAATGCTGGGGTTGGAGTCTGTTCTTACGTCCAGATCACCACATTATGCTGGTCGAGGGGGTCCACAAGTGGGGGTTCATTCCACTTTTAGGAACACAAGGCACAGAGCTCACGCAGAGTCAGTGCACATCCGTGCGCCCCCTGGTGGACCAACTGTTTTATGTTGAGGTTTCATTATATTTTGCGTTGAATGTTTAATGTTAAGTGCTGTGAGGAAACTGGCAAGTAGTACCCCCGGTCCCCATATTTCCACATCCTTAAACATAAGAAGGCAGGAACTTGAGGTAGTCCTAGAAATCTAATCTGTTAACTAGTCCCTACTCACCTGTTTTGACTAAACATTCACCTGGATGCCCTCAAGACACAATAACTGCAGCCTCGGTTAAGGAAGCTAGTCAGAGGCTTCATTATTTAAATGAACTCCCAGAAGTGCCTTTTCCTGGCTAAACATTACCATAAAGTTACTAGCAGTACTCTTGGACCCTCCAGGACACCCAAATTGGGGCTTCTGCTCTCAAGTGAAGCTGTGGTCAGAATCCCACCCTCAATTAAATGTGCCCATATTTTCATCTTTTCCATCTATAGAACTATGGACATTTGTGTCTCAGAGAAAGTGAATGGCTTTGCACGCTGCATCTTCTTGTGCATGGTTTCCACATGCTTTGGCTCACCATGACACTGGAAGGCTCAGTCTGACCACTGTCGAGCCATAGACAGGCTTTGCGCCCTTAAGCACTTTGCATTGAGGCACAAGACTAGTGTTTTTGGTAAATCATTTTTGTACCTATAACCTAAATGAGGAAACCTCCAAAAACAATTGGAGGTTGTTTTTGATCTCTTTTCAGGGAGCGTTTTTGAAAACTTGGCAAATTTGGATTTCTGACATGCCATCCTTCCCAAAAGTTTGGGGGCCTAGGGAAGTAAGTAGAATGGCTTTGCCATCTGTATTCTTGGGCATGGCTTCAACATGCATTGACTCACCAAGAGATTGATACATTCCAGACATACCACCTGGTGCGTCTCTCCTTTTTGTGCTGCACGCCCACAGAATACAGTTGAGTCCCATGATACATTCTGTCCAACTGTACACATAGATTCTCCACCTTTTCCCTTCTCATGCCTTCCTGAGCCTCTTATCTATTCTAATCACAGCTATCTTGGGGCAGGGCACGGCAGGTACCAGTAAATGGCATGGTGTAGTATGCAAACTAGGGTATGTCTTTATCTGATCTGGTTAAATGAGTATTCAAAATCTCCCTCCAACCCCCTTAGGCTGATTTCTAAATTGACTTTCGTAAAGACTGCACTTTTAGGCAGATAGGCTTGTTAGTGAATAGGTAGTTACTTGGATAACCACATCATTTAAATTGATGTAATTCTGGGCACAGTGCTTCATCCCTTTCCTTTACACCATGATACATTTGGTTCCCCACTCCCCCCAACACAAATGATCGTACTCCGCTCCCCTGTTCCTCCGAGCCCCTCTCCCACTGCTCAGGCTCTCCATCTGGGGAGACCACCACTGGCAAGGCCAACCAATCACACCGGACCTAGGAAAATGACATCAATGATGAACTACATCCGAGTTTAAGGTATGTATACCTTGGACCACTGTTCAGGCTCTCAATCTAGGAAGACCACAACTGGCGAGACCAGCCAATCGTGATGGACCTATGAAAATGACATCCAAGATGAATTATGTCTGAGTTTAATGTATGTATACCTTGCAGCTCATTCTATGGACAGGCTGCAGGCACGACCACCCATCCATGTACTATAGAATGCACCTATGGCTATGTAGTTCCGGTGTAGCAGCTCGCATGGCCATCCACACTGAAACCCCTGACGTACCTCAATACCTCTGCCATTAGTATACAGCTGCAACCTACAAAACATTTCGTTCCAGCTGCGCACACACCGAGTCTCCAGCACTAGCACTCTACCCTAAACCACCAACAGCACCCACCCAGGTGCCTGACCTCCCAGGTGCTTAATGGAGCCTAGCCAGCCAACCTAAGCCCTAATCTGGCAAAAATGCACACAAATGCATCATACAAATATTAATCTCCCACACATGGACTTCCGTGCCTGAGGGCGTTCCATCTACAAAGTGCATTGAGGCCATACAATAGGGGAAAGGGCACTATATAAATGACCAACACAATACATTGAATCATTGCTAAACTAATGGACACACTCTCTTTGCATTGTAAATCAAGTACTTTGCAAATGATATCTGATGTGGTAACACAGCTGTTGCTGCTGAAGTGCTCTTGTGTCACCTACTTGTACTGACACACTGTGGTGTGACCACCCTGATGGGGTCTGAGTTCCTACTGACCACTGCCCTGTGTTGAAGGTGTTATGTTCAAACAACCTCACTTGAATATCGTAATGGGTGACACTAGACCTACCATAGGAATAATGTGCTGATAGAGGGTCATGTGGCAAATCCTGCTGAACCCTCACAGAATCCCTGCCTACAGTCTTCTCCCAGGTGGGTAGGGGAAAGCAGCTGCTACCTGATCCTAATCCTTGGGGTGGTGTTAGCCGGGTGGATCACTAGGGAGGAGAAGGCCCCCAGAGGAACAGGAGGATTACGTTAGGAAAGACACAAGTATTTATCTTCCTCCGAGAGGGAGATGTCTATAATGCCTGAATATTGCTCTGTGATGGACTGCTAGCCAAAGAAAGTACTTTTGAATATCGAACTAATATAAGGAAGTTGCAGTGGCATAAGCAGAACCTGTTACACAGACAAGAAAGGAAAAGTCACAAACATTGCTATCTAAGCCAATACTATTGCCAAGACAATAAGGGAGCAACACTTAAGCAGACTAACTATAAACATCATTGTCATAGTTATGAAGGAGCAATATTGAAGCTAGCCAATTGCAACCACAATTAGCAAAATATAAGGGGGTAATATTTTAAACAGCATGTAGTTCATATTGGCTAAACAACAAGAGTGTGTTGTTACAGAGAGATTGTAGCTACTATTGCCATAGTGAGGAAGGGGCAATAATTGAACAAAACATCACTTATTGCCAAAGCCAAAGAAGAGCAAGTGTGTTAAAGACATTTTGTCAGCAGTTACCTGATGTGAAAGTGGGAAATCAAGAGTGGCAGGAGTGACACCCTCCCAATAGAGACTATCAGGGAGAAGAGAAGCATAACCTGCATTGCATGTGGCAAATACAACAGTGGAATAAACAGCACCAATGTGTAACATGTCTTCTGAGAAGCAGTTGTGAATGTTGACATTCTTGAAAGTAAAAGGCTGTTTTCCAGAAGGTTTAAAAACGCACCTGTAGTATGGTTAGGAGTTTTTAATCCTGGCAGGCAAGTGAGTATACCAGGGCAGGGACGTTTTTAGTGGTAGTCCTGGCAGGTTAGTGGATCAGGAAGAAATCATCGAAGTACTGCATTGTGGTCGAGGGTTGTGGAGAAAAGAAGTGGCAAAGTCACTAAAGTGTTTCATAAACAGCTGTGGAACCATCCTGACAAACCCTTACTGTTGCTACAGAAGAATTGTAAACGTGTTGTGTTTCTCAAGTGGAAGAAGTTACATTGAACCTTTTGTTATAAGTGGAGGGACACAGACTGTTGGTTAAAGTCCAAGTGGATAACTTTAGGAATAAGAAGAACCGTATGATTCAAACTTGGCTACAAAAGAAAATTGCTTATTTGAACATTTGAGTGAAAATCCTGCTTTGAACATGGGGAAGGGGAATCGACCCAGGTTACAAGGATACACAGTTATTAGATCTGAGTTGAACTTAACTGTTATTTATGTTATATTTGAATTGTCGTATATTTCCTTTACGGGTTTGATGTATGTATAGGTGTCAGGGACAGATTCCTTTTGTTAGAGTGTTTTCCTTTAATAGGTAGGGAAAATCATTGTTAGGTTAGGGATAGTGAGGCATTTATCAAACCCGTTTGAGTTAATAAAATGGCTTCTTGAGTAAAACCTTTACCAAGTTGTCCGCCTCACATTTCTGACCCCTCACAGTCATCATTCCAAGGTAGACAGTCTTGTACACTCCTATTGTACTGTCTCAAGATACCCCTTTGAGAAAAGGTAAGGGGATGAATAGCACTAATGAGTGTTCCTGTCTGCTTTGCATCAAATCAACGTGCATTTGGGAATTGAAAAATGATCAGAGAGCTCTATGTACAATTCACCAGTCTGTGATGAAAAGGTCATATGTGTGAATCAGTGAATACATGACAGCCACATGGCCTGGTGCTCACATCACTGTTCACAACACTCACCCTAATTATACAGACATCTCTTGGAAATAATTGCGAAATAATTGAAGATAATTGGAAATAATTGTGAGCTCGCAGATTCCAGTGCAGCGCTGTTGTCAACTTCTTCTGACCGCTGTGGAGCAATCTGTTGTATTTAATACACTTTCCTAATTGAGTTAAATACTAATTGAATTAATCCCCCAGGATTGACACAGCCCTTTGAGTATCTGAAGCACTATGCACAGGGGATAGTGGCATGTGCATATATCTCCCCATCACAATCTCATGAGGGGAGAGATGATGATCCTTACAGGGCTGAGTCCTCAAACTGAACAAGGCCAAGGGGAGGCAATGCACCCAATTCCTTCAGTGTAGCACTGAGTTTGGTATTACCCAAATTGTTTGTTTACAATTGTTCGAATGAACAATTGACCGAGTTTAAAGGGTCAAAATTGACCTTTTCACAATTGACCGCATATATATATATATATAAATATATATATATATATATATATATATCGGTTTGGTTTTCCCATAGACATAATGGGAAAAAACTTTGCGCACGCCTAAAGCCCAAACCGCTGGACGGATTTACACCAAATTTGCGGCAGGAGCGGGGGCTTGGTCCCAAAAGCGTGCTTTTGCAAATTTGGTGTAAATACATCCAGTAGTTTTTTTTTAAATTGACCAAATTGTAAGGCAAAAAAATTAGTGATATCTCCCTTCGCTCCGCGGACTGACTTCCCGGTTCGCTCCACGGACAGTGCCCTGATTGGCCGAGCGGCTTGCGTGATGTCCGCGGACATGCGACGTGTTCGCTGATTGGACGGCATGGGGCGTGAAGCGCGTCAGATTTTCTGTGGCGCCCGTCATCTTGCATTCGCCGACGACCACGGACAGCGCGGTGAAACTTGGATTAAAAATTGTATTTAGTGGAGTGTGTTGGTGTGTAAGAGTGTTTGGGGAGGGTTGGGGAGAGGAGTTATAGGAATTTAAAGAAATAGAAGAAGGTCCTGTGTAGGAGGCAGCGGCCTCATGAAGTAAGTACTGGGACGAGGAAGAGTGGACGTGGAGGTAATGTTTCAATTAAACAAAATGGGGGTGTTCTGAGAACGCTGTTCGTATTCTTCATTGTCAGGTTGAAAGTGTTCTAAGAACTCTCCTTATGTCCGTTGACATTACAATTTCCTATGGGCCTTACCCGACTTTTTGTCCACTAAACAAACGATAAATCAGGCTGCTGTGCGCCGACATTATGTGATAATCCTATCACTTGCCCCATTGACCTGGCTGACCTGCTTTTGCGACACTAAATCATATCTCCCGCCCCTAAGCCTGACATTATCAAAGCATTCATATTCCCCATCTCTCTCCGTGACGTTACAGGGTGCGTAGCCAAACGCGCCCAGTCATCTTTAGTCCTACGCGACTTTACACAGAACCCGGAAAACAACACAGATCATCTCACAACACAGCGCGCCACAATTCGGAATATGAAACTGTGATTTAAAAGCAAACAGCAAGATTGTACATTTCGTAAAGTACTTTTATTTGACATCAAATGTTTAGAGAATATTCAGCGATTTGCATTTGTCCCAAATGATGTCATCTTTGATGTCCTGGGTGTTTGGCTTAGCAGTGCACGGTGGTGGCGCGAGTTATGGTTGCTTAGCTTACCATAACTGGCGAATTTCAGTTTTTTTTTGGTTTTACTTGGAAACATAACGTCCCTTTAACAACGTTTTCTCACTGAATTTCATAGGTTTTTAGTTGCGCAACTTAACCATAACGTCCCGTTAGCAAAGTTTTTTTACTGAATATATATATATATACATATATATGTATATATATATATATATTTTCAAAAACAGAAAAAATGTCCTAGGACAGGGCAAAATTCGACGGGTTGCACTCCCAAGAGCAGCTGAGAAACGAAATCCAGTCTCAGCAAGGAAAAAGGCGTGACAGCAAATCCAGGCAGGACAAATGTTTCTTTATTAATAAAAAGGTGCAGCAAAAAGGGAAAGCCTGGTTACAAAACGACGCGTTTCGCGGTACACTGACCGCTTGTTCACGTAGGTAGGGAGTTTCATGGAAGAAGGACTTCTTATGTATGCTTTAAAAACCTCTGTGATACAAGTGCATAGAATGTCCCCATTCACGAGGTGGTGCAAAATGATGAACACATGGCAGCCATCTTAAAACATTTAAGGCACTTCAACATGCAGTGTGTTAAGTAAAATAAAAACACATCGTAAGTGTCAATACATCAAACAAATGTTATACAATTAAGAATATACCAACAATTGCACAAATGTGCTGGCTGCGAGGACTGTGGAGGAAAAATGGCAAAACAAGGAAAAAGCCTCAGATACATAACGAGTGTCAAAGGAAAAATGTATATAAAAAAATATATAAATATATATAAATACACATCGTTCAAAATAAACGTGTGTTTTCCAATGGTATGTCTGTCAACAAAGGCTGGTACCCAAAATTAAATAAAATCAAAAAATAATAATGCTATTCTAAGGCAACCCCCAATAATGACGAGCCCTGCCTGGTAGGTCTGTCCATGTCATAACGTCTGAAGCAGCCATTACCTCAACACAGTCCAAGCCGCCCCACAACATAATATGTTCACTAGACAAAATATAGCCATTCTAAGTGTCCACCATTGGTCACGCATAAACAAAGATATATAGTCATGTAAGTCTAAGTTTACACATACATGTGCGAGATGTAATACAAATTGAACTTAATAATGCAGTCTTCAGACAATATAAAGTGCTAAGTGCTTTAGCAGCAGTGTAAAGTGCTAAGTGCTTTAGCAGCAGTTTTAAAGTGCTTAGTGCAATAGCAGCAGTTGTTAAGGTGCATAATATTTAGCAGCAAGGTAGGAAAAAAGTTTAAAAGAGAGAAATGTCCACACAACAGCAATGATAAAATGCAAAGCGCTCTACGTCCATGGATGCACAAATGTTTTCCTAAGTGTATGGTTCATATACTGAGTAACATAATACAATTTGACAGTCAAATAGATAAAAGAATGAAAGTCAATAAATATATATATCTCACAAATAAATAAAATAACAATGTCACTGGAACAAAAAAACGTGCATACATGGACAGCTGTAAAGTAGACAACAAATTTATCCCCAATAAAGTGCAAGTGCAAAAAGCTTAAAATTGCCTACCATGAATGGTAAACTATTCCCTATAAAAAAATCCTCAAGACCCGTTACGCTCGATGAGCCCAGCAAGGAAGATAGCATCACTGGGAAATTATTACCTTAAAAAGACTACATACCAAGCTACAAGTAATCAATCGACAATGAAACAATGCGAGACAAAAAAGCGAGATGTGGGGACAGAGTAAAAAAGCAATTAAGAAGCCTAAACCAAGCTATGTAAAAATATTGATCAATGTGATAAATATCAATAGAAAATACCCTCCTAAGAATCTTATTAAAAAAAATCATATGCAAGATATGCTTCACAATCATTTGGAGAAAGAACCTGTAAGATGCATCAATAAAAAAGAAGAAAGAAGAGTTAATGTACATTGATACATAGGAATGTGGACCGGAATGGAAAAGTATTCAAATATTAAACACACTAGGGGTTGAACATTGCAGGTACCTAGTATTGCAAAAAAGTGCAAGAAAATTCACGAAGTATACTTAATTGGTACCTAAAAACGTATATAACTCTTCATCAAGATTGTGGCCCCTGTGTTTTTTTGTTTCAGGATTGAGAATGGACCTAGTTTCCAGTTGTCTCAATAGTAACTCCCGGTTACCACCTCTGGGTGGTTTAGGCACTGTCCGAATACCAAAGAAGGAAAAGCCCTCCAATTTGCCTTCATGTTGAGACTGAAAATGCAGAGCCATCGGATAGTTGGGATCAACATTTCTTATGGCTCTTATGTGTTGAAGCATTCTCAGCTTCAATGTACCCTTTGTACTGCCCACATACCACATATTGCAAGGGCAATTCAAAACATAGACCACAAATTCTGTATCGCAAGTGATTCTAGATGCGATTTGAACATTATTACCCAGGATAGGATGTATATAACACGTCTTGTTGACTGCATAAGTGCAGGCTTTGCATTTGGAACACTTATGAAAGCCTTGTGGTTTGGTGTTTAACCAACCATCAGTCAATGCATTGTCAATAGGCCTCATAAAGCTGGGAACTAAGGTATCCCTAAATGAGGTAGATCTGCGAAAAGTAATATTAATGCAATCTCCCAAAATACTATTTAAATGCTCATCTGATTTAAGGATATGCCAATGACGTTGCATGACTTGTCGAATCTTGTGGGCACCCTCACCATAAGTCAAGATAAGACGTGTCTCACTGGTGTCTGTGGTTCTGTGTTCAGGGATGTTAGCTGACAAGAATACAGAGAGTGATCAATCGCTCTAGCTTTATGGAAGGCTCTCTCCAACACTTTTTTAGGGTAACCCCGTTGCTTAAATTTGTTGGCCATGAAGGTACATTCGCAATCAAATGTTTCGATCTTAGAACAATTTCTGCGTATGCGAATGAACTCCCCACAGGGGATACTCCATTTTAAAGCTGTGGGGTGATTACTCTTGGCGTGAAGAGGGATATTAAAACTAGTAGGTTTTCTAAACAGACTAGTAGTCAATTCACCTTGAGCCACAGTAACAACAATATCCAAGTATGTGATAGCAGCATTGCTGTGGTTCTCCGTGAACTGCAGATTAAGGTCATTGATATTGAGTACTGCGACAAAATCCAACCATTCTTCACTAGTTCCTTCCCAAATGATAAACAAATCATCTATGTATCTCAGCCATAGGGCAATCTTGGATGTGTGGTAACAATTTCTAGGATCCCATACAACAAATTTCTCCCACCAACCCATCAACAAATTAGCATAGGAGGGGGCAAATGTAGAACCCATGGCAGTACCTTGTAATTGCATGAAGAACTGCTTGTTGAAAAGAAAACAATTATTCGTTAAACAAAGCGAAATCATTTCCAATATCATTTGCGAATGTTGAAGGTAATTCAAAGATCTGGTATGCAAGAAATGTTTACATGCTTTAAGACTATCTGTATGTCTAATTGACGTGTAGAGAGAGACGACATCAAGTGTTGTTAGATATATAGATAAGTAGATTATATATATATATATATATATATATATATATATATATATATATTGTTTTGGGGGGGTTTGCATTGGGTGGGTTTGCATTGGGTGGGGGGTTGCAGGGGGTTTCCCCCCACATATATGTTACAATTGACCTTCACAATTCGGTCAGTTGTGAAAAGGTCAATTTTAATTCGAGAAATTGTAAAACAAACAATTCGTATACAACCCAGAGTTTGGACAACTTAGTTTTAATCAAACCGTTCATCCCCTCTACAACAATGCTGGCTTGAGGGTGATAAATGGAACACAGCTTGTGCTTTATTCCCAAAAGAGCTGCAATCTCCTTAAACAACTCATTGAAGAAGTGGGTGCCATTGTCACATTTAAGAGTATTGCACAATCCCCATCAGGGAAACACTTCTCTCACCAAAAACTTGATGGCAGATTTATCACACGGACCAGTCTAAATCCAATGGGAAAAAGGACAAACTACAACTATTAAGGAACGGAAAGAATTGCACCTCTCCCCATATCTGCAAAATCTATATGTAAAACACAGAACAGCCCAATCAGATGTGGCAGAGTGCCTTATATGTTTTCAATGTTTGCCACATACTATATGATATGATATGATATGATATGATATGGGATTTATAACGCACCTATACCACAAGTGTTTCAAGGCGCGATGAGGCAAGGGAGGGGAACAGAGGGAAGAACAGAGACAATGATCTTACTAGGCCAGGTGACATTGAAATCGCGCAAGTGCAGGGGAGGTGGGGAAGGGGAAAAGTGTGAGGGGGAAGGAGGAGGGGAAGTGCAGTACATAGGAGAAGCAGTAAATAAATAGAAACAATAAATAGGAACAATAAATAAGAAGTGCGGCCAGCTGGTGGCAGGTGCAAGGGTAAGTGCAGACATCAGGTGTCAAGTGCTGGTAGGGGGCTGTAAGGGTACAGAACCAGCACCAGAGTGCAAGGGCTGCCAGGGGGGCAGTGCAGATGTGCAACTGATGGTGAGGTGACCTGGGCCAGGAGCAGAAGGTAGCCAGGTGACCAGAACAGTTTCAGTTTTGGCCAGTTCAGCAGGGGAGAGGAGGAGAGAAAGCAGAAGCAAAGAGGAATGTCTTGAGGTGCTTCCGGAACCAGAGATGGTTCTCTTCAATTTTCAGAGAGGCTAGGAGGGTCCTCCAGAGGGAGACGCCAGCCGAAGAAAGAGATCTACCACCATGTGATAGAGCAGATGGATATAGACAACTCAGTACTCAGATTGACTTGAACTCTATTTATTAATCCAACTTTTGACGCCTTAATAACCAACTACACAACAGTTCTTGTGCTGCCTTTGACTCTGTTCTTTATCAGACAGACGTTCTCTGCTTTGCTTTGCCCAGTGACGGGGTGCTTGTTAAAGATAAAGAGTCTTTAGGGCCTCTGTTTGTACGCTTTCGTGACCTTTCAGAACTGATCCAGCCAGATCAATGTCTCTGCCTTTCAGAAAATGTCCCTTTCAGTGTTTTGCCTGGCAGAAAGTGCGGCGCCTGAGGGGTTAATAACAGATTGCAGTCCAGTTTGTTCGCTATTAATGGTTTTCCCCTTAAGCCGTAATTAATGAAGATGTTCTCTGTTCTCCCGAATTAATTCTCTCTCTTTTCCCCTCCCTCTGTTCTTCTCTCTTTCACGCTAGCCTTTATTTCGGCAGTTCATGTAGTAAAACCATCTTTTCACCTTTTTCGCGATCTCTCACAGACTCTCACCGGGAGCTTCCGAGGGAAACCGGCCTCTCCTTGCGCCACACGTACTAGCTGATTTACTGCGGTCCTTTCACTCGACACCCTGAGCCTGGATCGGCTCGGCGCTGAGCTTCTCAGGCAGCAGGTCTGCTTGGAAGGCTTCGGGGCAGGCCCACCCCCTAAACGGTGGGGGCTGGAGGGGAGCTCCGCGGCTCCTTTCAGCAGCTCCGGCGGGTTTCGCAGCATCGGCTCCTTCCACGCAAGAAAGGGGCTGGACCAGTGCTACGTCAGGATTCACAGCTGCTCTGACACCCCGCTCTCTGGGCCGTCTCGATCGGGGAAGAAAAGTTAATCGGCTGCGCTTCTTGTGAGTCACCAGGCCTTTCCAACAGCTTCCAGACCTCTCCGGTCACATTGTTTCTCTGTACGCTTTCTGTAGTCTACTCGAACAACTTCTAACTACAACTTCACGAGGCGCTCATTAGGAGCGTATCTCGGCTTAACTCTTTCAATAAGCCCTTTCATAGGCTACTTCCTCTTCAGAGATAACTCTTTCCTCCTCACCCTTCTCCAAAGTCTAAACAAAAACAAAAACATATAAATCCAGTAGTAAAGAAAAGCACCTTTTCTTGAAACATCTCTCTATCTCTCATTGGACCACTCACATGTCTTTCCAAGAGAAAAGACCCTCCCTTCAAGAGACTTTATGACATCACACAATCAGCTCACTCTTCCTGGATTGCCGATGAAACAAAGGGATTTAATTATTTAATTGGCTCTGAGGTATTTCATCTTCCTCTGCTTCATCACACACCAACATATTGCTTGGAGATGCAACTGACACTGAGGGAGTTGGAGGCGGATGAGCGAAGAGCTTGAGAAGGAAGATATTTAGGAAGAGGGAGTTGAAGGTATTGAGGCGCCAGAACTCAGAAGGTCTTGTGGACAATGCAGAGGGGTTTGAACTTAATCCTTGCAGCCGCTGGGAGCCAGTGCAGAGATTTCAGTCCTGGAGACATTACACGGTTAGGTGTAAACATAGGCAATAATTCCTGAATGTTAGGCACATACCAATCTTCCTGAATATCTGCAGCAATATGCTGTTTGGACACATGGGCAGGGTAATGAAGTTGGTCGAACACCACCTAAAGCTTAGGTCATCACAACCATTCCTGTACTTGTCTGTCTCCACATTAGATCAGTTGAAGATTGTGCACACCCTCTCTTCTGCCACACCAACTTCTCACTTTGTTGCACCTGGCCTTGTATTTCAATAATTTCAGTGACAGGAATTACTGTATATGGAACCTGCAACTGTAACTGCATATTTACGAAAGCGGGATGCTCAGGAATATCTGGTACTGGCAAATAGGTGGCCTGTTTCGCGGCATTGTCTGCTGCTTCATTTCCAAGGGAAATGAAGTCCACGCCACTTGTGTGGGTGGCGCACTTCACTATTGTTGCAAGCGTAGGCTGTGTAAGAGCATGGATCAGTCGATACAGTAAAACCATCTCCTCTACGGAATCCTTGTCTCATCCATCTCAGAAACCCTGAATAAACGTTGTCACAAAATAAGCCGAATCAGAATAGATTATCACACGGCACCCCTGTGCTGCCTCAAGCGCTTCAATAAGGACAATACATTTTGCTGCCTGTGTTGAATAATGTCCTGGTAGTCTCTGCTGCAGATCAACCTTGTATTCCCTGTCAACTAGATGCACTACTGCTGCCCGAGTATGTTACTTCCATGTCTCCTAGTCAATAGTTGAGGAACCATCAAAGAAAAATACTTCTTCATCATCTAAAGCATAGTCACCTTCCTTAGAAATGTCATCTCAGGACCTTCATATGTAACACAATCATGCACCTCATCATCATCAGTAATGGGTTCAGTGAAAAAGGTGGTTGGATTCACTGTTTTACAATGAATAATGTGGATATACGGGCTTTAGAGAATCATTTCATGTGCCGAAGCCCTTTGTATAGTAAATATAGATTTGGACCTCTCTAATATTGCAAAAACAGCATGCTCAACGTACAATGTCAGTGAGCACCTCATGACAATAGTCAGATTTCTCAACGGCGAAGGCAGTAGCAGCAGCCAACGCTTGTTCGTATGGGAACTCTCATTACATGACAGAATCTAACATGCCACTGTAATAGGACAAAGGTTTATGAGCCATTGTGCTGTGCTGTGTCAACACAGCAGTCATCATCTGACCATCAGAATGTGAGAAAAGGTACAACTCATTTGTCTAATGAGGAGTAGCCAATACAGGAGTGGTAGAAATCACACCTTTCAGCTCCTGAAATTTAGTAACCATTTCATCAGTCCAAATCGTGTTTTTTGTCCGTTGTGCCTCTTTAAGGGCCTGGAGAAATGGTTTAGTGTATGATGTGTAATCAAAAATCCACACTCTACAATAATTACACAGTCAAAGACATTTCTGCATGTCCTTGACTGTCACTGGCTGGGTGTAGCGTGCACTGCTGCAGCGCGCTCCAGAGTTACTCTTTTACCATGCACTGAAATCAAATACAACACCTCTTGCTGACAGTATTGCAATTTTCCTCTGTCCATCTTATACCCTTTGTCAGCCAACAATCACAACAAAGCTATAGAGTCATCCCTGCACTGATATTCTGTAGTGCTACATACCAACAAATCATTCACATATTGAATTATAGTACTGGGAGGAACAATATTGCCCAACTCGTCATGTAACACTCTATTGAAGATGCTTGGCGGACTCACAGTACCCTAGAGGAAGCCTAGTGGAATCTGCGCCCGGCAAACCTAAACACTGTAAGATACTGTAAATCAGGATGCAAGGGTACTGAGAAAAATGCATGGGTGGCATCAACAGGTATATTATATATCGAAACTACTGGAAATTCTGCCTGTACAATATGATTGAGAGGGCGTAAATCTTGGATCATCCTCCTACTAACACACTTCCATTTCTTCACTGGATAAATAGCTGTGTTACACGGTGAATTGGATGGTGCTAAAATACCCTGATGTAAAAGGGCCAATATAGTATGATAAATTCCCTTCTCTGCTGCCTTCGATAAGGGATATTGTTTCAGTTGAGGCAACACAGCAGCAGGTTTCAAAGCAATACATAATCGGGGAAAAACAGTGTAAGAGTCCCACATCATGCGGATTACGCATCCACAACTTATCAGGTGCCCGAAACAAATCTGCAGAAGAAAAGATGGAGCATTTCCTACCAGTAACATGGGACAAGTTACATGCCCGTACTGTATAATAATCTTGCAAGGGACACACACTTCTAATATTATTTCTCCCTCATTTTCTCTATTCTCGAACAAGTCCTCATCCGAGACGCTTTTCATTGGTATCGTTGGGTCAATACACAAAACTGTGCACCACTCCCCTTTATTCAAATCAACTGTTATCAACACAATTCTGTCTTCTGCCACTAGAACTACTTCTATATGAAGTTCAATGATAATTCCTGCAACTACCTCGTGAGGTTGGGCGGGCCTGAACAAAAACTCAGAAGGTACTCAGCAATATTTGTTTGCCACCTGTGGCACTGCACTGAGTAATATCGTGATGCCATATAGGAACAGATCAAGGGACACTGGTATTCCTCTAGCTGCAGATTCAATTCCTAATGCATGTAAACTCAACATTACCCTCACAACACACATGCCAGGTGTCAAACAAACCACAACACTTTCCGTGAATGAGATGGTCAGCCCTTCCCCAACACCAACGATGCCACCACCCTGGTGCAGCACTGCAACAAACTGCTCTCCAACACCCTAGACCTCGTATCCCCCGCAAAACCAGGAAACAAAAGAGCCCTCAACATTATAACTCCTGGTTCACACCAGACCTTCAGGCCTTACGAATCAAGAAAAGAGCTGCTGAAACCACCTGGCCCAAAGACCCCGGCCCCTCCAACAAATCCCTCTTTGCTAACATCTCCCGCCTCTACAGGAAATCCATCCACAAGGCCAAGAAATCATAATACAATTAAAGAATCTCCAAAGCCTCATCCAGCTCACATGAGCACTTTCCCATCCTTGACAACGGATGGTGTAATACCATCCAAGACAACCTCACCAACAAAATCGCGCTGTACAACAAAAGATAGCGACCGAGAATGTCAACAACACAGGTCCCCCTGACACACCACCCGCAGAACCTAGAGTTCCCACTCTTCACATTCCAACCCACCAGCGATCATACCCTTGGAAACATTATTAAAGGTTTCAAACCATCCCAATGCAAATGGCACTCCTGCCCAGCCCCCATCATGAAGGACTGCGTCTAACCCCTCCTCCCCCTCATCACTGCCATCATCAATGCCTCCTTCGCCTCCTGCACAGTCCTTGTGGCCCTCAAAGGTTAACGGGTCTCCCCCTCCTCAAGAAACCCACCCTCTATCCAGCCATCCCCAACAACTACCGTCCCATCACCACCATCCCCTTTCCACTCAAGATAATTGAGAGTTGCCTACCAACAAATCCAGGAATTCCTAGAGGCTCACCACATTCTAGGCTCCAGACATTCCAGGTTTCGACCCAAACACGGAACTGAAACGGCATTACTGGACCTAAAAAATCAGCTCAATGATGCCAAAGACGGAGGCAACATCTTCCTACTCCTGCTTCTGGACCAATCCACCGCATTTGACCTAGTCAACCACAATACACTCTGTGATCACCTCACATTCTCTGCACACTTCTCACCAAATGCAGACAAATGGGTCATCTTGTCCCTTACTGAAAGGACCTCCAGAGTGTTTGCAGGTGAAGCCTGTGAGAACCCTGAAGGTGTCTCCTTAACTAGTCCCTGTGGTCTGTCATCCAGGTGGCCAGGATACGGCCATTGCTATTGGATCCAGTTCCTGGGGGTGGACCAGTGAGGGAGGATCACCTGGATGGGGAGGGTCCTCTGGGAGTGGAAATGGGACACTGACAGTGGAGAAACAGTATTCCCCTTCTTCCGACAACTTTTCCCCAACCTACCACGAAGGATACACAAGCACTTTACCCCCCCTTTTCCGACGTGAAGACTTTTGCACATTATGAAGGACGACGGACTAACACTCAAGCTATTTACTGGACTTGTCCCAACACCAGGGTCAGACAAAGTCAGGCAATTGACCCGAACCACACACACCAGACAACCCTTTCCCTTACTCACAGGGATAAAAGGTGGAGCACAAGAGCACAATACAAGCAGACTGCAAGGCGTGAGAGCTAACTCAGCACGGGAGTTCCAGAGGAGGAGAAAGACGGCGCATACCGAAAGGGTGACAAGAAAACGACCTTGCCCTTTCCGAACAAGGCCCGCAAGACCTCAGCAGAAGTAATCGTAAGACCGCAAACAATAGCCAGCGTATGTTGCAGCAGATGTCAACGGTACACAAGACCCTCCTCCGCTGATAACCAAGCCAGGGAGAGACGCTTGTCTCTGTGTTACCAACCTTGACTCCAAAGAGAAAGAAAGCCAATCGGTTCATCGCAGCCGGTGAGTCGAGAGGAGAGTCAATAAGAAACCAAACAGTGTTCAATGAATAGTAGCAAATGGCTCATTGAACTTTGAAACTGTCATGGCCATTGGGCAAGGGCCCAGCCCTTCGTCACCCTCAGGGTCCACATGGACCCAGTCCTGGCGCCTTTGGATCCAGGCTCATGGAAATGTGTGTTTTGCACACTCTGTGCCTAAGGCACGTGCATCAGGGCTGGGCGTGGCGATAGAACAGCATTGGGAGGCACGTGCTGGAGTCCTTGGGTGGGGCAAGGTGGAGCCACAAGGCATGGCTAAAGGGAGGTGCCGGAGCCAGCCTACATAAGGCCAGCCCAACCACATGCCCTGCTTCGCGTTACTCTGCTTTGCAGCGTGACGCTCACCGCTGTTCTTCACCTTGATTCCGGTTACTCCATCCTCTGAAGATCATCTTACCTATCTGATCCCAGCCGCCCCATCACTGAAGGCGCACCTACCTGATCCCAGCCGCTCCATCGCTGAAGGCGCACCTACCTGATCCCAGCCGCTCCATCGCTGAGGCACACCTACCTGATTGCAGCCGCTCCATCGCTCAAGGCGCGCTAACCTGATTCCAGCCCCTCCATCGCAGTGCGCGCACCCTGCCTGCATTCCATCGGAGTCGGGGCCTTTTCTCACCCGATTCGGACTTCCAGCGATGCAGGAGTCTTCGTTTCTTCTCCGGAGCCGCTGAACTGTCTTTAAGCATCCGGGCTCTGCTCCACATCGTCGGACCGCTCCTACAAGGGGAAAAGAACACAACAGGTTAGAACCTCATATTAACGAACTGTTGGCCGCATCATACCTGAGTCTTGACTTCCATAATAATGGTCAGTTACCTGTTGACCTTGAGAGTCTATCATCCTTAGGGGAATCCCAGGCTCCGCTCCACACTTCCGATCTATCATCTTCACACCTGGAGAAGAGCAGAGACATTGCAAGACATCATTATTACTTACCATCAAGTCAAGACTCATTGTTAAAGACATTATTGAAAAATGAACAATAACTATAACCAAAGACTTACCCTCCAAGTGGATTGGTCACAGCCGGTCTGGATCGCCACTTCGCGGGCCACTGAAGCAACTAGGCCCATTCTACGCGCCCCTGCTGAAGGAAGCAGGACAGAGAGCTCATCATTACAAAATAACAGGTGAACTTGCATGGGAAGGTTGTTGCGCACTCCGTTTTGGCACGAAAGGGGCGAGGGAATTCGTAACACCCCCACGCCATTCTCATTGCCTCTCCTCTTCTCCCAGGGCAGTACCAGAATCCAGAGCAACATACTCTGCAGCAGCTGGGGAAGACAGCGGATACAGGGGAGCCATGTCGAGGGAGGGCTCTAACCGTGCCCCAACGCCCCCGTAGAGACCAGGTGAGCATAACAGAAACCCTAAAATTGATGAAAAAGAGGGAAACCCAGCAACAGAGGAGTCCGCCACCACGTGGGTGTTCAATCAGAAAACTCTGGGCGATTACTTGACAGGCCGGGACCACGTAAGAAACGATAATGAATATAATTTCAGAAACGAAAGCCATTTCATGTTCGTTCATTAGAAGAAATAACGTCGGCATAGAAGGAGTGGTATTTCGGGGCTGCCCTACGCACAGACGCAATGGAAAATGCAAATATAATGTAAGTAACTCTTTAGATGAGTTTATACCGCAATTTAATTACTATACAGTAGCTTTAAAGACGGGTTAAGTTGTACTTGTTCGTTCTATGTGGCATGTTGTTTTGTACCGCGCACTATCTTGGGGAGAACCGTCTACTTTTACGGAAGCACCTCAAAACCTTTGCTTCTGCTTTCTCTCTCCCTCTCCCCTGCAACAACTGGTCCACTGTCTGCGATCTCGGTCCTGGGCCCTTCCACTCTCCACCTGCACTCCCTGTCAACCCCTGCACTGAGGGACTGTCTCAGTATCCTACAGCCCCCCCTTGACGTTTAAAACCCAGTTGCACTGTCCTAGCTATGAAATAATTTCCCGACCGAATATATAAAATGAATAATTTTAATAAAGATCTGGTGGTGAGACTAATTTCATTGTTTATGTTTTTCAAACAGGTACATCATGCATTACTGCATGTGTCACGAGTACCAGACACCGGCGGACGGCTTCTTTAACCGCCAGTTGCTTCTCCTCGTGAACAACGTTACCACCCTGACCATTTTATGGGACGATCGCCAAGTACAAGTATGCCCTTACGCGGTACTAACGGCTAGATGCAACATACAGACCGTTGTGGTGGCCTAGTGCCTCGTTGTTGGAACAGCCATGCGATTATCAGTGCGACCGAAGAGCTTATTTTATCGTAAACCAACACCCTGTTTACTGCACACGAACATCGCTTGCCTCAAGACGAACTATTTTGGATCGAGAGCAAATAAAAATGAAAATCGCTGAATATTCTATAAACATTTGATGTCCAATAAATGTACTTTGCCGAATGTACAATCTTGCAGTTTGCTTTTAAACCACAGTTTGATATTCCGAATTGTGGCGCTGTATTGTGAGATGATCTAAGACCCTGTGTACAGCAAAGGAACATCGCGTGCCTCAAAACGAACTATTTTGGATCGAGAGCAAATATTCTCTAAACATTTGATGTCAAATAAATGTACTTTACCAAATTTACAATCTTGCGGTTTGATTTAAAAGTACAGTTTCATATTGCGAATTGTGGCGCGCTGTGTTGTGTGAGCTGATCTGTGTTGATTTCCGGGTTCTGTGTGGAGTCGCGTAGAAGACGCCTGGGCGCGTTTGCCTACGCAGCACAGTCACGTCACGGATAGAGGCGGGGAATATGAATGTTTTGATAAAGTCTGTTTCAGGGGCGGGGGATTTGATTTAGTGCCGCAAAAGCAGGTGAGCCAGGGCGATGCGGCAAGTGATAGGATTATCAGAAAATGGCGGCTGATTTGAGTGCGTTAATGGACGAAAAGTCGGGTAAGGTCCATAGGAAAGTTTTCTACGATCTACCGAGTTATGCTTAAAAAACACATGGCCGAACCGTAGGGACAATAAAAAAAAAGTCCCGGAACTCTCCTTTAAAACTACCAGCATCAGAAGTCCTTGGGAAAAGCAAAGAGAAGAGGGGTTAAAGTGGTTATACAGGGGTCTTGTAAAATCATCTGTACAGTCGAAAGTCTTTGTCCTACAGATGATTGTGAAGCTAAGGGAAGTGAATCCTGCATTGTAAGAGTTAAATGGAAAAGGCATGATTGACAAGATTGGCAAGAATGAACCCAAATGCGGGATGCCGGTAAAGAGGGGGCAAAGTCTGACGTCCCAAAATACAGTGTGTTGACAAGAGTGTACCCGAACGAGGGTTGTCCACAGTGAACTGTCCAAAAGATATTAAAACTTGTGAAGAGCACCACAGTGAACCCGAACGAGCACGGCAAACAGTCTTAAGGGATCTGAACCCGATTGAGGGTTATCCAAGGGGTGAACAGTCATCACGCAAAGATTTGTTAATGCCAAAGGGGTCTAAGCCTAAACGAGGGAGATCCAAGAGGTGAACGGTCATCACCTCAAGATTTGTGAATGCCAAAGGATAAAGAGAAGTGATATTTGAGAGGGGTCTGAATGCCGGAAGAGGGGGAACCCAGGGGTGAGGAACTATCATCCTAATACAGAGAAGAACTTTGTGTTGAACGTTTTGTTAAAAGGCCATTAAGATTCATGAAGAGTCCATGCTCGGAAGAGTGTGACTCAGGGGTGGAAAAGACATCACCCAAGGTTTATGTGTAAAGGAACTCTTTGTTTATTATTTGAATACATAAGGCCTATGGTGGCAAGAGACTTTTTGATAGAAAGAGACTTAACCACTGAGTGCCCCGATTGCTGAAAGTCGAGCTGTTAGCTCATGCTGGGAAAGCTCGAGCGTGTGCTGTGCTCCAAAATCCCCCCTTATCCCGTGCTGAAAATGTGGGGAAGGGAGACTTCAAGTACCAAATCCTGACTTATCATTTGTGAACACTTCCTTCTTTCTTGAGAACATTATCCCACTCTTCGTTTTGTATTTAGCGTACGGATTGGCATTAGGTTTTGCTTTAGGTTTTGCTTAGTGTAGGCCCTTTCATTTGACACAACACCACTAGGACTGTCTTACTATTATTTGATGGTCTAAGCTCGCTCCCATCTTAGATTTAGATTTAGATGAGGCGTTTTTCTGAACTAGCTTTGCAGTTTAATAAACACCCTTGAACTGTGATCACTTGTGTCTGTCTTTACTGTTTCCGCTATGAGTTCCTTATAAGCCTCAGCACACCCTACTCCCACTACATGCAGAGTACCTCAAGGCTCCTGCTCTCCCCAACTTTATATAACATTTACACCAAGCCCCTCTTCGACCACCTTGACTCACTATGCGTCTCATACACCAACTATGCAGACGACACTCAAATAGTCATCCCATCCTATGGCAACCATGCACAAGACTCACTCAAGCGCCACCTGGACTATAAATCCTTCATCATTGATGGCCACACTATCCCTGTCGCCACTACCATCAAAACTCTTGGCGTCTCCCTGAATTCCAACCTGACTCGCCAAACAAACCACATTGCCTGTACATCAGCCTATGCCACTATGCTCATCACCGCCAGCAGACACTTCTTGTCCTCCAAAAACTCGAAGTTGCTCGAGCCCTGATCTGCTGAAAACTAGACTATTGCAACTCCCTGCTTTGCAGCACCTTCACCAGAAATCTCTGCAAATTTCAATCGGTCCAAAACAACACACTTAGAGCTGCTCTTGATATCGGTAAGCAGGAACACATCTCTGCAGCCAGGAAAGATACTCATTGGCTTTCGGTCAAGGATAGGATCAACTTCAAGATCCTTTCCATCAACCATCGGTGGTGCCATTCGGACAACGCCCCTTCCTACCTGGCAACCAGAATCTCAAAGTGCACAACAATGAGACCACAACGCTCAGCCTACCAACACTGCCTTGCTATCCCCAGATTCAACCGCATAAGAGGGGGACGGCTTCCCTGACTGTGCCCCTGCACTCTGGAATAAGCTCCCTAGCAACATCTGTGACAAACCTTCCTATGGCAGCTTCAGAAAGAAGCTAAAGACTGACTTCTTCATTGCCGTTAATGGAGAGTCTGAGGACCTCACTGCATGAGGAACTTTCAGCTACAAGGTCCCAACTCCATGAGGAGTAAATTGTTGCATCACGAGTGAGCGAACATGCAGACACTGTGGCCGCTCGGGATGCTAGTGTATGCATCTGTTTCACAGGTGGACCTTGCCAATGAAGACCAGGCTTTGGCACTGCGTGGACAGGATGCACCGCCACCCCACCGCCCCTGAGGATCCACAACAGGATAGCAGCCCCAGTCCACCCACGCTACCTCTCCCACCTGTGCCCTGATGTCCATGAACCCACGGAGGTTTTGTTTTTTGGTTTTGGTATTAATGTTTTCCTATGCAATCATGTGGACATGGACACACCCCTCACCCCAATCCTCACACCCTCAAGGGTGGACATTTTGTTCCGCCAGTCCAAGATGGACACTTTTTTTTCAACCCGATCCGGCCTGGACACATTTTTGTTTTTCTCACCCCTCTACAGGATGGGCTTAAATTTGTTCAGTGGTGTCAACTGCCATGCTTCACATGACTGTAACAGGATCACACATAGCAGATCACACTAAACATTGATGCTCATATGTGCAGTCTTCATGAATTTCTCCTATAGCTGGTGAAATCCAATGTCCCATGTTGTTGCAGTGATTGTCTCAGGAGGATAGCTCAGCGGCAACATGCTCGCTTTGGAAACAAGACGTCACGGAGCAACACAGGTTCGATCCCCGGGTCCGCGCTTAGAAACCTCTGGGTATTAAGCGTGTTATAAATAACCTATCATATTATATCATATAATATCATGTCATGTCATATCCTGACTCATCCAGTAACTACACTCCATGAGAAGTCCACCCAACACCCTTTTGGCTCCCTAGTTACCATGCCTTCTGTCGGCCACTGTCCCCCCATTCCCAAATGCAAAGGCACAGTGTTAGGTTGAGCGGTGAGGCAATCACATCAGGACTCCTATGCCGGCAGGTAAGGTTGTGCACTGTCAATCATGTTAATGGCTGGTTACGTGTGCACAACAATATTGGCATGCAGTGGCACACATAGGGTTTGCATGGATCATGTGATTATGGGTTGGTGACTCACCAAGAGCATGACTGCTCCCTTTCGTAATTTCGCCTCCGGACACCCAGATTTCCAAACACTGCCTGACAGCTATCCACCACCTAATGGATGCTGTTAGAAGCAGATTCATGTTTGCAGTGACACTGCACTTTTCCACCAAGCTATCCCATGACTGTGCTCCCTAATCCACACTCCCATGACATCCAGTTCAGTGAAGTAACTGTGAGGCACCATGTATTATGACTGAACACTCTGTCACCACATGAAAACTGCTCATAGATCCTGTCATCTACACCTCTACATCCTTGAATAATCCTTCCCTTGGCTATTAAACCCTCAGAGAGCCACGCCAATGTTGTCAATTATCCTCTCTCGCCTAGATTGCTCTTATTCCATTTATGTGTATGGCTCTGCCTATCATCTCAGTAAGCTACAAAACAGGTCCTGAAGAACGCAGCCTGCTTCATCCTTGCACTCACCCCAAGGGTAGAAATAACTCATGCACTATGTGAGAAAGGCATGGTATGAAGAGCAACACAGACTCGTAAATGCATTTTCAAAACCTTTATTTCGTAAAGATTCAGGGATGGTGTAATCCCTAACTTGCCCTAACACTGAAGGGATGGTTCCCTCAAATGATGTTTCTAAGGATGGTCGATGTCTGAAAGTCTAAAATAATAGTCCTTCTGTGTCTAAACATATGCTTGCCCTCACTCTATACACAAATGTGTTAGGGGTCTTTTGTCAAAAATGAAAAAAAGTAGTGGTTCAACAGAAAAATAGGGAACCAGAGTTGGTTTCCGGTGGCCTTCTTGCCCGGCGTGGTTTTAAGCTGACAAAAATGAGTTTCATCGAACAGGGCTGCTTGCAAGACCTTCACCACAGGGCCCTTGCTGTGAATTCAAATACCTTCAGTGTCTTTGAGTTCCTTGGGCGTTCCCTTTCAATTTTTCAAACACTACAAAAGAAATGTATCACAGTTCCTTTTTGAAAATTCATGGGTGTTCCCTTCCTTACGCTTCCTTACGCTACAGTCCTTTCAACACTATAAAGAAAACCAATAAGTCTCCAACTTGTTTGGGCCTCTTAGGGTTCCCTTCCTCAAGCTCAGGCCCCTTCCAGCTTTCAAACACAAAGTCAGTTTTATCAGGATGTACATATATATTGAGAGATCTCATCCATTTGGAAACAGAATGGCAGGAAGATGAAGACATAAGTGACCCACAATGGGAGTTTATGAACATCAGCACTGATTGGCCCTGCAAAAGCGATCTTAAACTAAAATCACGTTTCAACCCCATGTTTAATCCTGGCGGCAGCATTGAAGCCTTCCAGGATTTGGTTATCAACGACCTTAAAAAATTCAGAAAAACAAAAAGTGACTGCAAAAAGAATCTCACCTATCGAGAGGAGGAAACTCTGTCTAAAATATGTGCATTGGAAGATTATGTCTTTAAACCTGCTGATAAAGGTACTAACATAGTTATAAAGAATCGGGAGGACTACATTGCTGAAGCTAATAGACAATTGAAAGATCCTAAATGTTACAAACTATTGGACAGAGACCCCACGCCAGATATGAAAGATACATTTTTTGACTTATTGATGAAATGGCAAGAGAAAGGATTACTGGAAGACGAAATGTGCAAATATTTACATCCAAAGTTTCCTGTAATGCCTACTATTTACTTTCTGCCTAAGGTCCATAAAAACAAAATCAGACCACCTGGGAGACCTATTGTGACACTATGCGGGGCACTACTTGAAAATGTGTCCAAACTAGTAGACGAAACTTTAATCAAATTTGTCACCAGTTTACCGTCATATTTACGTGACACAAAAGATTTCCTTAATAAAATAGACGGTATACCATGGGAAAAAACGTATCTACTAGCAACATTAGATGTGGTATCGCTATATACATCAATAAAACACACCGATGGTCTGAAGTCATGTGAGTACTATCTGAAAACAAGATCATTAAATTATTTGGAACACACCAAAATGATTTTAGAGATGATCAATATCTGCTTAACCAACAACAGCTTTCTATTCAATAAAAATGTTTACACACAGTTGCAAGGTACAGCCATGGGCACAACATTTGCACCCTCATATGCAAATTTAACAATGGGGTGGTGGGAGAAGTTTATAGTTTGGGTTCCCCCCAATAGCCACCATACGGACAAAGTTGTCCTTTGGTTGCGCTATATAGACGATCTATTTATAATTTGGGATGGAACAACTGAAGAATGGTTGGAGTTTGTGAAATCACTCAATGTCAATGAATACAACCTGCAGTTCACTGAGTGCCACAGCAAGACTGATATCGTGTATTTAGATTTTCTTGTAACTGCAGCGGCAGATGGACTAGTTACTGAACTTTATCGCAAACCCACCAGCTCCAACACTCCTCTACATGCAAAAAGTAGTCATCCCACAGCCCTGAAGTGGAGCATCCCCTATGGCGAATTTATCCGTATTAGGAGGAATTGTTCACAACTAGACACTTATGATAAGATCTGCAGAGATATGGCCCAGAAATTTCTACAAAGAGGTTACCCTAAAAAAGTACTGGAAAGAGCGTACTTAAAGCGCGACAAAAGGATCGCTCCACTTTACTGATGTCCGAAACTCAGAGAGAGAGTGCAAAGGAGGAAACAGATACCCGACTCATTTTGACATTCAGTAAAGCTTCCAAACATATCCGCCATATTATACACAAACATTGGCATGTACTCAAACAAGATGAACATTTGAAGAGTATTCTAGGTCGTAATGTTAATATCACATTCAGACGTTCAACTTCATTCAAGGATAATCTAGTATCCAGTTACATGAGTCCGAAAACCCCACAAAGCACCTCGAGCTGGTTAAAAGCCAACTTAAAAGTGTAAAGCTTGTAAATTTGCCAGAAACATCAAAGACTACCTACATCCAGTTCTACAAAGAAATGTGACCATAAAATCCAGGATCACATGTGAAACAGAATATGTTGTGTATGTGCTCACATGCTCATGTGACAAATGGTATGTGGGGAGTACAATCGGCAAATTGAAACTTCGAATATTGCAACATATAAGAGCTATCAAAAATGTCGATCCTACATACCCTATGGCTTTGCATTTCCAAAAGAAGCACGGAGGCAGACTGGAAGGTTTTGAATATTTTGGCATATACACAGTTCCAAAAACAGCCAGAGGTGGTAATAGAGAACTCTCCCTCAGACAATCTGAAACCAGATAGATCTTAGACCTCGAGACTAAGAAACCCAAAGGCCACAACCTAGATGAAGAATTACATACCTTTCTAGGCACATAATAATTTTTCCAAAGAAGACCTCAATCTTTCCGGATGTTATGGTTGGCCTTGCTCTTCGATAAGAACTTAATCTGCAGAGATTATATTGATAATCATTATAGTATGCCTAATTTTTCCTCTTTTTCCTCTTCCCCCTGTCTTTCCTTATATATAGATAAGTTTTGTTTGACAAATACAAGTTTACATGTGGCTGTCATGGAGAAATGTTTTTTACTAGCATTAAGGATAGAAGGTCTATCAATTTAAGAAACTTTTTCATATTATATAAAAGTATTGAATGAATTTTAGACCAACTTTTCTTTTTCTATTCCTTTTTTGTTATCTTCTCAATTTTAACATCTTTTTATATTTTTTTCCATTTTTTTCCTTGTTCCTTAATGGGTAAACACAGAATAGCTAACAGTCGATAAACCCTGTCTCATTGCTTTAAGGTATGGTTTTAGTATTGTGCTCTTAAAGTCTAAATGCTATTTTTTAATTAGCGAGCATTAACTATGAGATTAATGCAAAGCACTAATCACTTTATTGATCTCTGTACTGGGAGGCTCACTTTGAAGCTGCTAATGCACATTGCACTTTACCAACAACGTGTTGGACGAGTTGGCTGCTAAAGGCACTGACACTTTATCAATAGCTGCTAAACATTGCAGATTTGCACAGTTATTCATAACGTTTGCACTAGCACTTTAACAACAAATTATGTTTATACTACAGATCTGCACAGCTGATATACATAAGAATTTTAAATAGTTAATTCCAATACATGAAAACCATAGCTAACAAAAAAATGAGATGCACTAAGCATTCCATTTTCAACATTTGAGCATACCGACATACACATATAAAAACCCTAACCGGGGAGACCTATATATAATAAAGGTTACAATAGGTTAATTTAAAACACGGACACAAATTGAAAATGGGCATTTACTATAAAGCTTAATATAAATGTGGGACGTTTGCAAATGTATTGTGCTGTACATTATGTTTTATGTAGTAACCTTGGCACTACAGTTAAGCCTTAGATGCCACATTGGTTTGTTTAACAGGTAATAATTGTTAGAGCAATTTGCATACTTGTTGCACTCTAGATTCAAAATGCAATGAATGGCAGAGAAAATGTAATTTTAAATATGGCCGCCGCTTTTGACTAGGAGATTGTGTCATACATTACGACTCTCTATCCCGAAATCATAGAGAAACTGTTAGGCTTATAGTCCATTTTCTGTGTTTTTTACCCCCAACGTGAACAAGCGGTTTGTTGCCGCGAAACGCGTCGTTGTTTTCGTGTCTCCTTCTCTGTCCTGACATCATAATTATTAAAGCTTATTTCGTGCCTGTAACATCCTGGCTTCCTGACTCTGTGTTTGGAAAGGACTGCTTAAATCCAAACTTCTTCCTGGAGTGCCATCCATTTTGCTTGTACCTCGGTACGGGGATTCTTTTGGATATATATATATATATATATATCAAGATGCACTTTTATTTCTTAAGTATTCCTCTCAGGGTTAATTTCCCCAAGTGTAGGCCTCTTTCAGCTTTCACCACAAAATCAAATATGTGAGAGTTATTTTATAGGTTTCTCACTGTCCCCTTCCCCAATCTCAGGTCCCTCTAGTTCCAAACACAAATTCAGCTGGTCAGGATGTGTCTTTTCCTGCTTTACAGCTTGTTTTACATCCAATCTTTTCATGGGGTAGAATCAGAGGCTTTCAAAAACACAAGGCTCTTTGCTTCTCCTAAGCACGACCACTCTGATCCTTTGCCCCTCCCTTTATTTCCTACTTGCGATATCCTTTGTACTTTTTATCTTCAGGTGCTTGTTGTGCACACTTGCGTTGTTCTTCTCCACTCTGTACTTCTTCTGTGCCTCTTGCACCTTCCTGCGTTATTGTGCTTTTTGCACCCTTCTGTTTCACTCACTTCTGTCTTTGGCCGTGCACACTTGCACATTCTTTCCTTTGTGCGTCCTTGCACCTTTAAACTGTCACTTTCCTTTTCTGTGCTTACTCGCACCTTTTCCTTGCTTTACTTTCAGGCAGCTTGCCCTCTCTGGACTTTATTGTGCGCCTTCACACTTTCCTCTTGCTTTACTTATGTCCGCTTTAACTTTGCATTTGGGCCTGCCCTTTCTTTCAAATATATTTGCTTTGCTTTCTGTCTTTTATTTCTGCGCCGCTTGTGTGCACCATTTCTCTTCTGTTACTTTCTTTCACTCGTTTCTCTCTTTCTACTTAACATTTCTCTAACTGTCCTTCTTGCTTTCCCCTTTCTGTTGTTTTACCAATCTTGTTTTTCCTCTCTTTCCCACTCCAGCCACCCGCACGCTCCTGAGTTTCTATCTTTCATGCAAAACTTACTGGGTAGTGTATCACTGGCAAGCAGTCTCTCCGGGATGCTTTTGGGTCCTGGTCAGGGTCTCACCACCTGCCCCTTGCGCCCGGCACACGGTCCACGGGAACAAGCAAATGCACGGGCTCTGCTAGCAGGGTCTCAGCTGCCTCGCTCCGGCTCTCAGAAGACACGGCTTCTCAGCCACGCAGCAGCCCTCTTCACCCACCGGGCCAGCGTCGCAGCATGCCGCTCTCCTCAGGATCTTTCTTGTTGCAGCTCCCAGCTTTGTGGCTTCTGTGGTTCCAAATGCCTCTCCAGCTCGCTCATTCAAATGTGAGAAGTCACACCTCTTAAAGTTGAACACACAGTCAAGTGGAGTCAGGTGTGAATAGTTACTTACAAAGGCCTGACCCTGCCTGACTCTACTAGTGGGATAGTGGTTTTCTCTAAAGTAGGTTGCCTTTACGTTTCCCATGTTATTCCTATGGGCAATCTTTACTGATCTTAATCACCCCCTCCTCGTCTCAGTATTTGTTGGAAATGAGGGGGAGATGGGAATTGACATTTATAAGCTGTGTCATTACAAGAGGACTGGTAAAGGATAGGGGGAGACCCACTGGCCCTAGTTTGGTAGACAAAGGATGATTTTCTTTGTGTTAACTTGCTTCCTTTTTTACCCACCCAGACATGCGACCCTGGGTCTCTATAACCCTTCCCATGATCTGGACTGGGGGGAAAAAAAGAAGCGTTGGGATTGAGATTATGGGCCTCATTACACGTAGTGCGGTAAGGGTTTACCGGTACCGGTAAACCCTTACCGCCTTACTACGAGGTCCCTTTGCGGGTTGGTACTTTAACGCCTGCTGTTTAGCAGGCGTTAAAAACCAACCCGCAAAGGGACCAGGGTCCTAATTACGGTACCGCAATTTGAGGCACCGTAATTAGCACCTTCCCCATTCCCATAGAGCCCTATGGGGCAAAAATGGGAATGTGGAAGGGCAATAGGGGAAGGGGGAATTACCGCCCCGCCAACCTTGGAATAGGGCGGTAATTCCCCTTTCCTCCAAGGCGGTGCTGGTATTTTACCGGCATGGACCAAGGTGCTAATAGCACCTTGCTCCACCACCTACCGTGTAATGAGGCCCTATGTCTTCGTCTCTCTGTTGGTTAGAGGTAATGGGACCTGCATAACCCATAAAGGCTTCTCAGACCTCTTCACCTATTGTCCCATTGGAATACTGCGTCTCTACTAGGGTTTTCTCCTAAGGGCAATCCGCGCTTCTTTACCCGGGTGATCCTCCCTCGCTAGTACACCGCCAGGGTTGGGATCCAACAGTGATTACCCTCCCCTGGCCACCTGAATAGAGGATTTTATGGGTCTACATGGGAGAATACCCTTAGGTTTCTCACATCTATGTGTGCTCCACTGGCTTCCCATTGTCTAACGGACCACCTTCATGGCCATTTGTATCACCAACCACGTCCTCCACGAGATGTCCCTTCACTTCATCCAACATTGATTTATGGCCTAACAACACTACAGATACCTCACATCCAGGTCTGCACTACTCTTTGTCAACCCTTCCCTCAATTCAACTTGAATTTGACATGCCTATTTTGCCGTCAAGTCTCCCACACTCTGATACTCCCTCCCACTCATCATCGGCCAAGTGGTGGGCCACCTTTCATTCGGTAAATCACAAGGAACCTGGCTCTTTCCTTCACCAAGCAGGAGATAGGCCACACCCCATGCTATGCCGAAGTCAAAATTGCCTTTCTGGGGTCACCCTGCTGGCCCATGGAGTGTTGCACTGCATGTCATGGCTGTGTTGGATTTCAGGAGTCCAGCTTGTTTAGGCCAGCAGGGCGCCTGTCCAAGGGGTGTGCATCAGCTCACTTGCACACAGATGGCAGTGCGTCCTGGCCTTATGTCTCCCTGCACTACACAGGACCAGTTTAGCACACTTGGACCATCTAGGTTTGTATGGTTTGCACATGTGGACTCCTGATATCCTTTACATGGGTTTCCCATACAAGTCACTTGTTGTTTAGTGTTGTTTTTCTGTATGTTCTCCAATCTCAATGTATTGCATGACTTTTGTATCTATATCTTGTTCAAATCCAGCACTGTGAGTGACTGCACTGTATGTTTCTTAAAATTGTGGTCACATGCATGTGGAACATAATCTGCTCCCCACAGCTTCTGTTCATCTGTTGTACCTGTAAGACTGTTTGCACTACACCCTATGACCCGTGCCCCCTTCTTGGTAACGGTTTATCCAGGTTGTGTGATTTTTTTGTGAGTGATGAAAAAGCTGGGTAGTCATGACCTATCCATGATCTGTGGTGTCCACCGGGGGAGGGCGTGTCAGTGGTGTGGAGTCTAGAGTGGGGCTGGCACAACCTTATTTGCGTAGATATTTTTGTACATGGGTCTCATTCTGGGTTGCATACCATGATGTGTTGACCATGTAGTTTTGGTGATGAGAAGCTGAGGAATACCATTCAGAAGGTGGCCTTTGTTTCTCAGTCTGCCCTTCACCCTCAACCCCCATTGTCCTTCTTCACCCCCAACATGTGCTATTTTTACATGAGTGTGCCTCCTGATCTCTCTACCCCTGTTTCCTTCTTTTCCTATTCTTCTGTCTCTGTCCTCCTGTCTTCCCCCTTTTCATAGCCCTCACCCACTATGGCAGCCCCTGTCTCTCTCCTCATCTCCCCAGCAACCTTATGTTAGGCAGAATCACATACAGTACCCTTTGGGAACACTACATGCAATTAATACTACAAGTGGCAGTACAAATTCACCGTTGGTACAAGCCTGTACTACACAGTAAAGTGGTAGCCATGGCTGAGCAGCCAGACTTATCTCAAGAGTTCAGTGAGCAGTAGATCAAGTTACACAAAGGACCAACAAATACAGTGATTCAAACTAACACTTACTCAAGGTTTCTTGGTAAAAGAATATACATTTATTTACACAGTCACCTGTACTACACAGTAAAGTGGTAGCCATGGCTGAGCAGCCAGACTTATCTCAAGAGTTCAGTGAGCAGTAGATCAAGTTACACAAAGGACCAACAAATACAGTGATTCAAACTAACACTTACTCAAGGTTTCTTGGTAAAAGAATATACATTTATTTACACAGTCAGTTTGAAAACATTACACTAGCAAGAGCTGCTCAATATCAGATACTAATACACCACAACTACACAACCAAATTAAGTTACTCAACAAGTTCAGCTGTCCTGAAGTGGGATCAAAATGGCACTTCAGATACTTTAAAAAGGGGTAAAAAGACAAGGTTATAAGAATAGACAGCCCAAATACTTTCATAGACAGGGCAAATAGTTTCAGTAAACTACAACCAGCAATACAGTTCATAAGCCTGGGCCAAAGTCATTGGTTCAGAGTCTTTGTATAGCTTAGCACAGTTCTGGTAGTAAACGGTTAAGTCTTTGCTACGGTTTTTAGGAGAATTTGGCTAGGCGAAAAGTTTGACGAATGTTTAGGGAAGGACAAGCCTTCGAAGTCAGGAAAGTTTCACAAACTTTCTCTGTGGCCAAAAAGATTTCTGGACAGCGTTTGCACAGTACCTTGAAATTGAAGTTGAGCTGTAGCTGAGGCAGTTGTTCCTGGCAGTTCGAGCAGATCTCGCTGTTCCTGAGCTTCAGTTGTGGGGACAAGAAGGACGACGTCGGGAGGTTCCTACACTACCCAGGGATGAGGCCACAGGCTTGGCAAAACGTCGGTTTAAGGTTTGAGTGCCTAAAAGAGCACAAACTGGTATCCTTCCACTGGCTATCTGGTTTTCTACAGCATTCTGCAGAAAATTCGACCAGGAGGGGATGGTGTCCAGGTGGTTTACGAGTTGGTTGCTCCCACCAAACTCAAGGTAAGAAGTTAACCTTGAAGGGCTTCTCTGTCGATGGAGTTTCAGGCAATTCGGACCGGCAGCAGGGCTTCACCGGTCATCCAGGAGTTGCAGCAGTCATCTTCCTTCAGCTCATCTTTGGTTCTAGTGGTCGACTCTGCTTTCCAAGTCCCAGAGACCTGCTTTTAAATAGTTTTCCCCCATTCATTCCAACCTGGCTGTCACTCACACAGCAGGATGGCTGTCCTTGCCGGACAGCCACCTGGCCAATCACGCCAGAGTGCATTCAGGTCTCCTAGGAGATTAAGGAAAGGGAGTTTCGGGCACCTCCCTCACATCATGTCCATCCCAGAATAAAATCCTAGAAATCTAGCAAAGTTGCTGGTGGTCTCAAAAGGTAAGGGAAATTAGCACATGCTTGAGAATTCTTCCTAACACCTTACTCCTCCTTGCTTCCCATCGCACTCTCTCTCCCTCTATCTGTCTCTCTCTTTCCGCTCCATAGCTGCACATACTTCACTTTGTCTCCTCTGTTCCTCTTGCCCTCTTTCATCCTTCCCATCAGCTCCCCTACTTGCACTTCCGGTATACAGTGATTCCAGCGCTGGAAATAAACATGGAGGGGGACTCAATGTTTTTTTTAAGTCAATATCCAACATTTTTACCACATATTCTAGGATTGGAGTATGTTTATATAATTGCACCAGTGCTATATAATTGCAGCAGTCCCAAAATATGTTGGGATGGGTGTATAGTGCCTTTAAAAAAAATACTGAGTCACCCTCAATGTTTTATCCAGCAACCATACTTCCACTTCCCAGACCTCCCGGTCCTTCCTTGGCATCTCTTTCCCTCCTCTGCATCCAAGGGTACCCCAAATAAACCCACGAAACCTGATGGTGGTGTGCCCAACTTGTATGCCTGCATTCCATGGCCCAGATTGTGCACACATCTCAGGGAAGACTAACCCCTGTGTCCAGGGTGCGTAACATGCTCTGGTCGCAATTTGTTTGCTTCACTGCCAGTGATTACTCTGTCAGTGAGTTCTGATTTTGTTGGATTCATTGAAGGTCACACTCTTTGATGTGGTTTTTCGGTTGTTGACACTGGGCATCAGGTTATCTTTGTTCCAAATGGGACACCTAAAGGCTGTCCTGTTTGTTTACTTTCATGCACTTCATGTCTTTGTAAGCTGAGAATGTGATTTCTGGTGAAAGCTGTGGATGTGGGCCAGGTGTGTACCTGGTGTAAGTAAGTTCAAGGCACTCAAAGGTACACAGGGTGTGGTTTCAATGGTGGCAGGGATGCTGTCACTGTGTGTAGTGTTTTTCATTGCATTGGCCTGAGGTGAGCAGGTCCGGCTGCATGGGTGTGGGGGAGACATGGTGATGGGAGGTTGGCAAGTCATTGCTTTCAGTTGTTGCATGGCACTCAGGTGGGCATGAAGTTGGGGTGTTGTCACTGTGTGGGGCGTTTTATATTGCAATGGGATGTTTGCCCAGCTGCCTTCTGCCAGATTCTGTCTTCACTGCTATTGCTGAGAAGTTTGTCTTCCTTCATCTTGGACATTCCATCATCAGCTCCCCTGTCAGTGTTTCCTACACTGTCCTGATGCCACATTAATCAGGGGAAGCCAAATTGTGGCATTGGGAGGCCTTCCAAGAAGATCCTGAATTTACAAACTCTCTGTGATCTCTATTCGGGAGTTCCCTCATTGTCATTCTGACAACAGCCAGATCAGAAGGATCACAAAAACCTCTCACCCAAACAAGAGGTAACAGGGGTAAGCAAGACCTGGTCCTTCACAGCATGGCACTCGGGGGGAAGGCAGTGGAGGTGTTGTGGGCGGGGATGCTGTCACTGTGTAGGGTGTTTTTCATTGCATCGGCCTGAGGTGAACAGGTCCGGCTGAATGGATGTGGGGGAGACATGGCAATGGGAGTCTGGCAAGTGATTGAGTACAGTTGTTGCAATGCAACCAGTTGGGTGTGGAGTGGAGGTGTTGTGGGTAGGGATGCTGTCACTGAGTGGGGTGTTTTACATTGCGTTGGCCTAAGGTGAGCAGGTCCGGTAGCATGACTGCAGGGGAAACATGATGAGGGGAGGCTGGCGAGTCGTTGCTTGTAGTTGTTGAATGGTACACAGGGGAGCACAGGGTGCAGTGTCATTGGGTGCATGGATGTGTCACCTGCTCTGACCTTGTGTTTTTTTTATTCTGAGGCATTCTGCTAGGGCAGATGATGCAAGGACACAGTGCTGTGGGATGCCTGCACGCGACACCTTGGCAGTGTAGGCTAGTTTGGTCACCTACCGGGGAAGCATGAATGAATGACTGGGTGCAGCTGGAGCAGGCTCAAAAAGGGGAAGATGTGAGGTGAGATAGGCATCTTTCTTGAAATGCACTTTACATTTTTTCAGCCTGTATGACTATTTAGATGTAAATGTGTATTGTGAGATAAATTGTTGTCAGGGAATGGGGTGCAAACTCCACCTGTATTTTGCTGTGAGACACACCTAGGGTGGCCAGGACAGTCCTCACAAGTGTCCGTTATTGCTTCCATTATATGATGTGCCTTCCTACTTGTGGTTTCCTGTGTATTTTTGGGGGTCTGCTTGTACAATTGTTGGTAGTGAGCATGTGACAGTGGTAGGAGATTTTGTTGATTTGTTGTGCTTTTGTGTGACCCACATGTATAGTATTGTTTCCACTTGCTATGACTGTGTCAGTGGTTGGTGCGGTTGATTTTATGGCTATGGACACACATAGTTTTCCTCTCCCAGGGACACATTCTCTGGGTGTTGTTATGGGCAGGGTGGATTAGCCCAGATTCATCTTTGAATGCACCAGGGATGTGTGTGACCTAAATGGCACTGTCATGGTCCAAGACCCTCAGGCCAATCTCCTCCTCTTTGAAAGGCACTTCCCTCGCCTTATCAATTTCCTTTCATCTCCTGCTGTCCCCTCCTCTCCCCCTTGGCTACCTTGCCCACTCTCTCCTACTCCTCTTCCCCACCTAGGGCTCTCTGATCTGAACCCCTCTCCAGAAGGTCTTTAAGGCTGGCAACCTTCTTCATATTGCCACTCTCAACTATCGCTCTGCTGTCAAATACGCCTCTGACATCTGCCACCTCCTTGAAGAACTAGACCTTGATGCCCTTGGTCTTACTGAGACATGGTTCACGGCCAGCTCTGTCACAAGCTTTGACACTCTTCTCCCTAATGGCTACAAGATCCTTTCCGCACCCAGATCCTCCCAGTCTGGTGGGGGGGGGTAGCCCTGATCTTTCCTGAGTGGATTCCGGCCTCTATCATTCCCACTCAGACCTACTCCTCTTTTGAATGCCTTGTCTGCAGGCTCGCTCTCTCGCCTACCCATTCTCTCACTGCGGCTGCCATCTACTGACCTCCTGGTCAAATCACCTAATTTCTCTCGGAGTGGGCGTACCTCTCCTCCTCGCTCCTGGCCTCTACCTCTCAACTCCTCTTCCTCGGTGACCTCAATATACATTTAGAATCTCCTTTTTCCTCCTCTGTACTCTTCCATGACCTCTGCGACTCCCTCTCCCTGTCCATCCTCTCCTCTGGCCTGACTCACTCTGCAGGGCACACACTCAATGTCTTGATCTCCTCTGATCCCCCCTCCATCCCTCTGACCACTCCTCTCTCCTGGAGTGATCACTCCCTCCTCTCAGCTCTCCCTCTCTCCCCCCCAAGCCAAAGCCTACCCCAACACTGCCACCTACCTTCTCGGACATCCGGTACTTGAAGCGTGTGTCAGTTGAGGTTTTTTCTGCCACTTTCTCTCCACCCCCTCCACCTCTGGCTGTCTCGCATTCTGACACAGCCCTGTCTCGGTTCTACTCTTCAATTTCTGATACTCTTAATGCTCTTGCCCCTGTCATGAGGATCCGTTTGTCCAAAGCCAAGTGTCATTCCTGGTATGACTCCGACCTAGCTACACTTAAACGTAAGTGTAGGGCGGCTGAGAGGAAATGGAGGGCTTCTTGTTTATCCTCTGACAAACTGGCCTGTTGCCTGCTACAAAGACAATACAGACTCTCTGTCCTCACCAAGAAGAGAGTCCACATTCAAGCTTGTGTCTCTAACAATTCAGCCGAACTCTTTAAAATCTGCAAGGAGCTGGCCAACCCTGCTGCAGTCTCTACCCCTCCTGTTGCCTCCCATTCTCTTTGCATTTCCCTTGCCTCTCACTTGATCTCAAAATCCCAGGACATCCTGTCTACCTCTCCACCCCAACCCCTCCTTTCCCCTCTCCATCTGTGCTTGCTGACCCTCCTTTAGCCACCCCCCACCATCCTTCTCGTCCTTTCCTCTTTTCTCTCCTGATGAGGTCGCTAGACATGTCCAATCTGAAAGCCTCGTCAAAACAGGTTAATTCCTGTTCCTCTAAAACCATAAAGGACCACATTGACACCCTTGCTCCGGCCCTTGCTGACTTTTGTAACCACTACTCAGGATCCTTCCCCTCCCCTCTGAAGTACTCCCTTGTGCATCTTCTTCTCAAGAAACCCACAGCGGATCCTTCTTGTCCAGCAAACTATCGCCCAATTTCCATTACTCCTTTTCTGGGCAAACTCCTGGAAAAGTTGGCCATCTCTCAGCTTAACCTTCATTCCAATTCTGTTGGCTGTCTCCATGACCACCAGTCTGGCTTCAGAGCTGCCAGAAGCATGGAAACTGCTCTTCTGAACATCTGTGAAGATCTGCTCTCCAACCTTGACTCTAACATTCCCTCTGTCCTCATCCTCCTCGATCTGTCTTCTGCCTTTGACACGGTCAACCATACCATCCTGCTCAACAATCTCCGTGATAACCTTGGTATCACTGATCAGGCTCTGGCCTGGAGGACCTCCTTCCTCTCTGATCGACCCTCCCAGGTCCAACTTGGGTCCTTCCTATCATCTATCTTCCTCTACCTTTGGTGTTCACCAGGGGTCGAACCTCTCGCCCTGGATTTTCAACCAACACCTGGCAACTTTCATCCACTGCATTGCAATTTTCTGCTCAAATTTCCAGAGCTACGCTGACAACACTCAACTCATTTTCAGGCTGCCCTCAGCCATGTCCTCTCCCTCTCTCATCTCTGATTGCCTAACTGCCATTCAAGATTGGTGTGACGCCAATGATCTTTATCTGAATGCCAGCAAGACGGAGATCCTCCTCATTGGCACACCTTCACCATCCTTTCCCCTTACTCTCTGGCCGGCCTCCCTTGGCCCTCCTCCTACCCCCACCTGCAAGGCTAAGAACCTCAGGGTCATCTTTGACTCCACACTTTCCTTCGCCGCCCACATCTCTGATGTCTCTAAAAAGTAAAATTTCCTACTGCACCTCCTCAGAGGTGCTCTGCCTTTCCTCTCCTTCCCCCAGAAGCTTGTGGTCTCCCAAGCTCTGGTTCTCTCTAGGTTGGACTATTGTAACAGCCTCTTTCTAAATATACCTGCCTCTACTCTCGGCCCTCTGCAACTAATCCAGAACAGGACTGCAAGACTTTTCCTTGGCCTCAAGCCCTGGGATTGTATCTCTCCAGCTCTGAAATTCCTCCATTGGCTCCCAGTGGATGCAAGGATTAAATTCAAAATCCTCTGCATTGTCCACAAGGCTTTCTGGGGCCTGGGTCCAAAATACCTTCAGCTATACCTCCGCAAATACCTCCCCTCTCAAGCTCCTCAAGGTCTGTCATTTTTCAAAGAAACAAGCTGGGGGTAGATCTCCGTGTTCGGCTGGGGCCTCCCTCTGGAACAGCCTCCCTGCCACTCTAAAACTTGAGGAGAACCATTTCCGGTTCCGGAAGCACCTCAAGGCCTTCCTCTTTTCTTCTGCCTTCGCTCCCCTTCTCCCCTGCTGATCTGTTCTTTCTTGGCACCGTGCACCTGGCCACCCTCTGTCCTCCAGGCCCAGGTACCTGCTCACCCTGCCACCCTCCTGCACTGCCTCCGGGCCACCCCTTGCACTGGGGTCTGTATCTGTACCCATACAGCGCCCCCCCTTTTTCTTCTTGCACTTATCAGACCTACCCTGTCTGCTGCCTTAAACCTAGCACTTGCCAATTACTGGCTGCACTACCACTGTTTGTTGCCTTTATTATGTATTTATTTATTTATTTATTATTAATATTTATCTGTTTCTCCTTTGCTTCGCATTTTCCACTTTTCCCCCCTCCCATGCACTTTTCCCCTCCCCCTCTTCCATGCACTTGCGCATTCTCAATGTCACTTGGCATAGTAAGATCTTTGTTTTGTTCTCCCCTGTTCCCCTCCCTTGCCTTGTCATGCTCTGAAACACCTGTGTACGAGCACGATAGAAATAAAATATCAATATCAATATCAATGTGGCTTCACTGTGTGTGCACCACAGGGGCTGGTGCTCATGTGAAGTAGGTTTGCACAAGCTGATTACGTGCATCCTGTCCCTGTGCCCGGCCAAGGGCATGGGTGGTGCCTGTGGCTGAGGAAGGTGTCTCTCCTGCATCTCTACTGCTATGCCACGCTGTGTGGTAAAATTGTGCAGGACATAAGATACCACAATGATTTTGCCCACTACTGGTGGTGCATATAGCAATACGCCATTAGAGTGGTCAAGGGATCAGAAACGTGACTTTAGCAACCCAAATGTGTGCTCCACAATGCCTGTGGTGGCTATGTATGCTGAGGTGTACCTTAACTTGGCTGGTGAGGCAGGATTCCATAATGGCATGAGCAGGAATGGTGAGAGGGGATAGGCACTGTCCCTTGCAAATGTGTAAATGGTTGTTTTTAGCAATGATTGGGCCTCATTACACGGACGGCGGTAAGGGTTAACGGTCACCGTTAATGGCAACGGTGACCGTTAACCCTTACCGCCGTACTACGAGGTCCCTTTGCGGGTTGGAGGATTTAACACCTGCTTCTTGCAGGCGTTAAAATCCAACCCGCTAAGGGACCTCGGAGCTAATTACGGCACAGCAAAATTGCGGTGGCGTAATTAGCGCCTTCCCCATTTCCATAGAGCCCTATGGGGCAGAAATGGGAATGGGGAAGGGCAATGGCGGAAAGGGGATTTACCGCCCCTCCAACCTTGGAATGGGGCGGTAAATCCCCTTTCCGCCAAGGCGGTGCCGGTATTTTACCGGCATGAGCCATGGCGCTAATAGCACCATGGCTCACCGCCTACCGTGTAATGAGGCCCATTGTCATGGTCTGTTATTCAGTGAGTCATGTGGCTGCATGCATATGTGTGACAGTTGATACTCACCGATGTGCCAGGTGTTGCCAAAGGATCCCGATGTTGGTAAAGTGGTGACTGTCGGTAAATGAAGCTGTCATGTGTGCTTCCAAGGAAATTATTATGACTCCCTTTGCATCGCAGATGACCTGGACATTGATTGAATGCCTATGTTTTTGGTTGCGGTAAATGTGCTCAGTCACTCGGGGGGCTGTAGTGCAACATGTGTGCAATCAATGGCTCCCAGTACCCGTGGGAAGTGTACTATGGTATAAAAGGCTGGCACACTCTCTGCCTTGCCTGCAGTGTGCGTGGCATGTATATGTGCCTACGAACACATGATATGATGCGTCGCAATACCTGATGTAGACATCAGGATTGCGTGCCCTGCGATATGCCCCGAGCAATGGCAGAGGTGTGCTGGAAAGAGCCCATGGCTAGGAAATTTAGGGCTGTCAGCAATTTCTACAGGGGTGTGAGGGCATGGGAGTAGATGGTGGGTGATGCAAGGTTTTCCTCCCACTCAGTGACCAGGTCTAGGATGACATGGGGAGGGAATCTGTACCTTGTATAGACCTCGTCATCTGGCATCCCAAAGAGCACTGTACGTGGGTGGAAATTCCTGTCCCTCACCCTCCTCCTTCCATGGACATGTACGATTGCTGCCACTATAGCTGGATTCAACCTGGTAGAGTGACGTTTGAATGGTGTGCATTTGCGTGCCTCATATACCTTTCCTTTGCGCGTTGGTTCCTTTGCACGTTCTACGTTGTCTGATGTCATGTGTCGGTAAGATCACAAGGTTTGCGTGTGTGTTTTCCCGATGTGGCGTTGCACTTTATAATCCATTAATTCAATTAGGTTTGTGCTTGACTGTGCATGTAATTTCTTTCCATGTTGCGTCCCTCAAAACACCCACATTATTCCTCATTCTTCTTTTGAAGTGAAAATGGGGAATATGCATGTTCCGCCCCCTATTTGTTTCTTTGCGCAGGCCCTTCCCACACTTTGCACAGTGTCACGCAAAGCGCTCAGCACCACGCAAAGTCCGGATGGACGCGTGCAAACTCGCGCAAAGTCACACAAAGTCTGATCCATGAATCGGGAAAAGGTGTTTTGCGCACTGCAAAGTGTACGTTTGAGGCGCAAAGTCACTTTGCAGCACGCAAAACATTCTATGAATTAGGCCCTATGGGCTTCATTAAAAGTCCGGCGGTAACCCTGCCGGTGCTACCGGCGGGTTGCCGCCAGGCTTGTAAATGTTACCGGCACCTGGCTTGCCAGTTACACCGGAGATTACAACCCTGGCGGTCCGGAAAGTCAGGCGCTGGTAAATTGTAATTCCCCATTCCCATAGAGTCCATTAGGACTCTATGGGAATGGGAAACATGGAAGCACCGGCACCGTTAATAACGGTGCTGGTGCTTCCATGACAGTCTGCTTACTGTTGCCGCTGTGTCCGGCAGGGTCCAACCTGTTGGGAACAGCGGCTCCGGCAGGCAGACTCGTAGTTTGCCGGTCCGGAAACAACAGTGCTGGTAAGCTTACCGGCACTGTTGTTTCCAGCCCTGCAAACTTGTAATGAGGCCCTAGGTCTTTTATTGAAAGGGAGAAGATTTGGAGCATAAAAGTACATTTGCCTCATTACTAACAGGTCAAAACAGTGATCATTTGACACAATTGTTCAAGTGCCTAAAATGGACCTTACATGTCTTTTGTGCTTTTTTCTGTTTTGTTTGTATAGTGGTCAGTACTCAACGCATACAACACTTTTGTAAAAATTCTAATATGTGGTGCTTACCACGGGAAACCCAGTCACCTGGTAGTTGTGGCAGGCTTGGCTACATCGACTCTACTAAGAAAGATTCCAGGCCAAAGTACAGCATGTTTGTTGCAAGTATCACCATACTGTATGAACATCATGTCTCATGCCACCTCTGGCATTCTGCATCCTATAAGGTCCACCTGTAGCACTGCCCATGGCTTCACCATATTATGGGCCTCATCACGACTTTGGCGGTAACCCTTAAATCCGGCGGTCGCGTTATTACCGCCGAATTTAAGGGTCCGCCAAATCAGGACTTTGGCAGATTTCGCCCCAGCTCTTAGCTGGGGGGAAATCCCCCGAAAATTCACGCTATTACCGCCGGCGGTAAATCTGCCAGCGGTATGAGCGTGAATTTTCCCCATTGAGCCCAATGGGGAATGGAGCATTCCCGAATGGGCTCAATGGGGAATGGGGAATTACATTACTGCCGAACTCGTGATCCGGCGGTATTAGCGCCGGGGAGTTTGGCGGTAGGGCTAATACTACTAAAATAGTTACCGACAAAGTCGTGATCAGGCCCTATGTTTTGACACATCAGCGTATTACTATTAATGTTACCAGTCATGACCCAATGCTATTATTTTGCATCGTTGCTTTGCAATCTTTAATCTTTTTTTGCTCACTGCCAGCTGTACATATCTTGTGGTGTGCAAACAGGTTATATGCAATGACTAACACTCCCTGGATTATAGATATTTTCTAGGTCATGGCTTTGCAACCCGTTGTACAAATATCCCCCATGGGCTCTTTCTCTAGATCTTCGTTGAACAGCGGCAGCTGTCATTTATTTATTTATTGAACATTTGTATGGTGCCTATACAGCAAAAAGTGTTTCCAGGTGCCACAAGACAAAACAGGGGGTTGAGGGAGACAGAGGAGAACATAACAATAATGGTCCTTAGGTATTTAGGGAGAAAGAGTTGGATGTAGCGAGGTCCCAGGAACCAGAAAGCCTTGTGGATGATTCAGAGGGTCTTGAATTTGATCCTTGCAACCACCGGGAGCCAGTGGCGAGATTTTAGGCTGGAGAGATGTGGTCCCTGGGCTTGAGGTCAAGGATAAGCATTTCAGTCCTATTCTGGATTAGTTGTTGAGGGCGAAGGAGGAAAGAGGAAGATTAAGGAAGAGGCTGTTGCAGTAATCCAGCCTGGAGAGAACCAGAGCTCTAGAGACATTGGGCCTCATTACGAGGTAGGCGGTAGCCGTGGTGCTATTAGCACCATGGCTACCCCCTTACCGCATTCCGGGTCCGGGTTGGCGGAATAGGGTCTTACCGGGTCATTATTACCTTGGAGGACCCAGTAAGTCCCCATTCCGAAAACCATTCCCTATTCCCATTCGAGCCCCCATAGGGCTCAATGGGAATGGGGATGGAGCTAATAGCTGGCCCGTTATTAGCTCCCCGGTCCCTTAGCGGCTCCCGCTAAGGGCGCCTGTTAAAAACCAGGGCCCATTGCGGGACCCACTAAGAGACCTCAGAATATGGAGTTAAGGGATTACCAGCACTGGCACCCTTACTGGTGCCGGTAATCCCTTACCTCCAACCTCGTAATGAGGCCCATTGAGTTTCTGTGGGAAGGTGAGGAAAGAGAGAATGCCTCTGAGAAGGTGATGCTGAAAGTGTGCCTTCTTGGCAAGGTCGAAGATATGAGGAGCGAAGGAGAGAGAGGAGTCAAAGATGACACCCAGGATTTTAGCCTCACTTAATGGTGGGGGGACTGGGTCCATGGAAGGCAGCCAGAGATTAAGAGGGAAGGAGGAGGAAGGGGTCCCAATGAGAAGCATCTCAATCTTACTGGAAATAGGGCAGAGATCATGAGAAGCACACCATGCCTGAATAGCAATCAGACAGTCGGGAATGAGAAGAAGAGGAGGAGTAGGAGGGAAGCTTAAGGCAGAGCTGTGCATCATCAGCATAGTACTGAAAATGAGGAGAGAAGGTCGAGATCAAGTGGGCAAGAGGGACATGGTAAATGTTAAAAAGCCACGCTAAGACGATATAGAGCTGAGGAATGCCACGAGTGGTGAGCGAGGTATAGGGGAAAAAAGGGCCCAGTTGCACTTGGGAGGGCCGATTTGAGAGGAAAGAGGTCAATCAATCCAGTGCCTGGTCCATGATGCCAAAAGTATCACAGAGCCGATTTATGAGGGTTGAGTGATTGGCCTTGTCAAAGGCAGAGAACAGATAGAGGAGGATTAGAAGGGAAGGAGAATTGAAATCAAGGTTTGAGAGCAAGTCCTTGGGTGTTCAGAAGAGCAGTTTCCGTGCCTCCTAAACCAGACTGATGGTTGTGAAAACAATCAACAGATTCAGTGTGGTGGATTAGTTGAGAAATGAGGCTATTTCAGTGAGGCTATTTCAGAATCATTCAAACGATTGCACTTGAAAGCAGGTTCCATGTGCATCCTCATGGCAGGGAGAAGGGTGTCAAGGATGTTGGAGATGGAGAGGTGAAGGTTAGCAAGGGCTAAGTCAGTGTCAGATTCCTCTCCAGGAATGGGAGGGGGGAATGAAGGAGGCGGCTAAAGCAATTACTGACACCCGCTTCATCGGACGAATGACGGAGAAGGAGACTGGCAGTGCAGGCAGATGTTTAGTCTGGGAGCCTGGGAGCTCTAAATGGGAAGACAGGAGAGCATAGTCAGATCAGGAGAGAGGAGTAGTGAGAGGGTTGGAGTATTAGATATCAGCTGGGATGAGTGCATCCAAGGTGTGCCCGGCTGAGTAGGTTGGACCAAAGGGACGAATGGTGAGGGAGAGAGAGTCACAGAGGTTGCAAAAAATAAAGTGGCTGCATCAGGAATGTCGAGATGAATGTTGAAATCTCTGAGGAGGAGAAATTTAAAGGTAGAGGTCGGAAAAGAAAGGGCATGGACGGCCCACTCAGAAAGGAAGAGGGAGATCAGCCCAGGGGGGCCTGTAGATTGTAGAGAGAGTGAGCGAGAGGGTAGGAGAGAGACAAAGCTTGCAGATGAGACATTCAAAGGAAGAGCAGGATTGAGTGGGTAATATGGAAGCAGGGACCCAATCAGGGAAGACAAGAGCCACACTCTTCCTCCGGACTGGTTAGACCTGGGCTTTGAGAGGATCTTTTAGCCCTCAGGAAGGAGAGTGTCAAAAGCAGTGACAGAGCTGGCATTATACCACGTCTCAGTGAGAGCAAGGACATCTAGGTCAAAGGGCCTCATTACACAGTAGGCGGTAAGGGTTAACGGTCACCGGTAAGGGTACGGTGACCGTTAACCCTTACTCGTTAACCCTTATTACGAGGTCCCTTTGTGGGTTGGTACTTTAACGCCTGCTTTTAGCAGGCGTTAAAAAATGAACCAGCAAAGGGACCTTGGTGCTAATTACGGTACCGCAATTTGCGGTACCGTAATTAGCGCCTTCCCCATTCCCATTATGCCCTATGGGGGCAAAAATGGGAATGGGGAAGGGCCTTGCTGAATGGGGAATTACCGCCCCCACTCACCTTGGAGTAGGGCGGTAATTTCGCCATCCACCAAGGCGGACACGGTAAAATACCGGCGGCAACCATGGCGCTAATAGCGCCATGGTTACCGTCTAATGAGGCCCAAAGTCTTCAAGGAGCTGGCAGATGTCAGATGAGTGTTTGAAAGCAGAAGGAGTATTGAGGGTAGTTCGTTGAAGCTGGTTGCCACGTTTAAAGGTCTTCTGAGGCGGGGTACAGTGTCGAGGTATACCCATCGGTGGAGGTGAAAGACCAGAAGGGTGGCAGACGGTGGCATGGTCAAAGAAGGAAGGACATTAATGAGAGATGGGAGACACCTGTCAAGAAGGAGGCGATTGTGATGATAGCCCTGGGCCATGATAGTGCCATGCTGGTAGACATTAATGATGAACATAGAGGATGAGAGGTGTGCCAAGAGAATTTCCCATCTGGTTCCACCATCAATGGGCAAGAAAGAAAAGGGGGAGAGCATTAAGACTATATGGGGAGTCCATAGGTCAGGAGAGGGGACAGCAAAGAGGATGTCATTGATCGTCTGCCTGAAGGAAACATTAATGTAGGTGTCAGCAATCAGCAATACAGGGTTGGAGACCAGGAGTGCTTTCTTATATTTTGTTTTACATCCAATCTTCGAGAGAGGGTTAGGATAGATGATAGAGTAGCAATTTGAGTCGATAGGAGGGATGGAGAGAGCCATAATTGCAGAGGGGGATAGAGAGTGGAAAAAGGGACTAGCAGTGCACAGGGAACTCACCAGGTGGCCTAGCAGCAAGTCAGGGGAAGAAGAGTCAACTGCAACAAGTGAAACAAAACATCAAGGGGTGCTGAGGACTCAGGCCTAGGTTACAATGGCAGCGAGGAGGGCGTACATAGCAGGCAAAGTGCGTAACCAGAAATGATAGTCAAGGTAAGGTAGAAGATATAGCAGTTGACACAGCAGAATGTATAGATAGTAGACTGATTTGGATTTCACAACTAGGAAAAAAGGCTAGAAATTTAGCAGAGCCAGAGGAATCTGACCAACATGATTTGATTTTTAGAAATACAATCAAAATTCCCAAAATGTTTAACTAGGCTAGCCGAATCCAAAGCATCTAGATACAATGTTCTTAAAATACCATCGAAATGAAACTTTTGAGTAAAGCCAATTGATCCAAAAGCGTCCAGATTCAGTTAGTAAAATGCAGCAGAATCGGAAACACCTGGATTCGGTTTTTATAAAAACAGTCAAATTTCTACTTTTTAAATAAACATCTAGATTGGTAGTACAGCACGAAGGTGCAAAAAGGCCTAAGAATTGAGACAGCCAGAGGTTTCAAACACTATGGGCCTCATTACACGGACGGCGGTGGACCAAGGTGCTATTAGCACCTTGGTCCATGCCGGTAAAATACCGGCACCGCCTTGGTGGAAAGGGGAATTACCGCCCTATTCCAAGGTTGGTGGGGTGGTAATTCCCCCTTCCCCCATTGCCCTTCCCCATTCCCATTTTTGCCCCATGGGGCATAATGGGAATGGGGCAGGTGCTAATTACGGCACCGCAAATTGCGGTACCGTAATTAGCTCCCTGGTCCCTTTGCGGGTTGGTTTTTAACACCTGCAAAAAGCAGGCGTTAAATTCTCCAACCCGCAAAGGGACCTCGTAGTAAGGCGGTAAGGGTTTACCGGTACCGGTAAAATACCTACCGGTAAACCCTTACCGCCTACCGTGTAATGAGGATTCGGCATACCTGCTTTTAAGAGTAAAGAAAATAACAGCATTTTCAAAGCAAACCAAATTGCAGAAAATCAGAAGGGAATGAGAGGTCCAGAACCAAGGCAGCAATCGGACGAATGCAGAGTTAACCCAGTAGACAAGACTGATAAAAAAATAAATGGCAGAGTTGTGGAAAGGGCAAAAACATTCAATTACAGTCAGGTATGAGGGGATACGTTGGAAGGCAAGTCTGTGGTCGTGTGCAGGCGAGTGAGAGGAGGCTCGTGGAAGAGGGGGCAGAAGAGGAGATGTTGCAGGCTTCGAGGTGGTGGGATGTGAACGTACACCCAAGCATGGGGCTGTGTAATAGATGTGGCGAAAACGGTGACAAAGCGTGGAGGCTTACCAGTGAAAATGCAGGAATCCTGAAAATGCATGTCATCAAGGATGCCAGCGGTGGGCAGGGAGAGAGGCCCCCTCCAACTCCAGCGAGGACCAGAAAGGGTCATCCTTGACCCTTTGAAGGTGGCTCTTAGAGGTTGGTCGGCGTCAACCTCCCAGCTCCCGGGCCCGGGCACGGGTGGGCTATGATGATCCAAATCGCCAATCAAGCGGCTTGTAGAAGCTGCTGGTGTGCTTCAGCACCATGCCACCAGCCCAGCGGCCATGTTGAAGAAGGCCCTGGCAGATTGACTTTAATAGAAGCCTCGAGGCCGCAGGAACCTGACCCACGATGTAGCTTGAAGAGAGGCAGGCAGGAAATGAAGTCCTGATACTGGATCCTCAGATGAACAGGGTTCGCAATGAAAGACTGTTTCAAAGCAGGAGGCATGATACTGAGGTGTAATTAGTAGTACCAAGGGGACCACCATTGGCTTCCCCCGTCTCTGCAGCCTTTATAAATATATTCAAAGCTGTACATCGTTACTTCTTTCACTTTGCCAGTGGTTTGTGCCTCCTAGAGGTGGGACACCACATACCAATGATTTGCACCAATGCCTGACCACCGAAACATGGATGCTCCTATTTGCAATATGCAAGCCCAAAGCATCAGCCCGTGCACGTGCATGCAGTCAATGTATTTACATCTACAGACACTTCAGTAAATGGCCTTTGGTGTCAAGAAAAGGGAACATGAAGCCAGTATTTTAGAGATGCCAGTGGCATTTAGCACACATTGGTATGGAGTTGTGACAATCACATTAACATTGATTTGGACCTGATTCTGCAGTGGAAGATTGGGGCAGGAACCTTCTTATGCAAGGAACAAGAAGGTGACATTGGATCATCTTGTTCATCACAAAGCCTCATTGTGATTTTGATGGGGGTCCCTTCAGCCTAATGATGGAAAAATCAGAAGGTCCAACAAAGGTTCAGTTATACCAGCACATAACCAAGGGACTGTCAGGAATGTCAAGAATGTCAAACAACATGATGGACTAAAAAAGGGGGCACATGTCAAATAGAGCAACACAGGCCATTTAAGGCATGGGGTACTTAAACATCGGGATTGTTCAAAACATGGTCATTTTCATTGAGGGAATGTTTTGAGCTTGTGTGTGTTTTTAGGATAGGCTAGCTTTTCAGCATGAGCCACATCTTCAGCATGGGGCTTCATTTTAACATGGTTGACATTTTCAGCATGTTGCCATTTTCTGGTTAGAGGCTTTTTCAGCTTGGACACCAGTTATTCAGAACGTGTGCATGAGCCAAGCAGAACATCTTAGGTGGCTCCTCAGGCAGTGAATGAGAAGAAAAAGGAGAAGCATAATGCAAAAGAACTCTGTCAACTCAAATGAAGTTGTCTTCTGGTTAGTGAACTTTAATTCAAAAGCATTGAATAGACTGAAGATAATGTCAGTAAGCAGGGGATAACAAACCAGGGGGAAGTGGGTCTGGGGTGGTCCTTGTCAGACTTGATCTTGGGTATGGACAGAGGTCATCTTCTGCATCATTTTGATATGGGCATCTGCACACCTTAAGCTAGCGCTGCATGTAAAACCCCTTTTTCAGAAAACTTTCTTCGGTTGAAAATCTGCACAGCACATGGACCGCATATGTGCCTTTCAACTTTTTTGATTTAAATGGGACCCAAGCCGGGGTGTGGAGGCTCGAGAGGCTGCCCCATCTTGGCAGTTTTATCACACACCAACATAAACCTTTAATTTAGTACATTGAATGTACGCTTTACAGCCCACATGTTACAGACTACCTTTGTAAGTCGTCACCTGCCTGGGCTTTTCAGAATCCTTTAGGTTTCTTCTCACCTCGTTGCTTTTTTACTTCAGTTCCCTCTACATGTTGCAGGTTGCCTCTGCAGACATCTTCATGCTGTCACCTCCTTTGGGATTTTCAGTATCCAGCTCCGGTCGTCTCACCTTTTTGCGTTTTTGCTCTGTTTTCTTTCTGTATTACCCCCTTGATGACAAAGAGCGATTCAGTGGGCATTTAGTGTTTCAGCTCCCCAATGGATTCCAGCCCCTTGATAATGTGCACACCCGTCATGGGTGCCAACTTCTCAAATTTATTGGTGGGGCCATGTAGTGATGTGATCTGAAAATATGTGATGTGACCAATGACTCTTACGACGCCAAAGGAATTAACATCGCTCAATTAATGAGTTACGAAAAGCTAAGCCTTAGTAAGCCATATATAATGTGCTATAATAAAGGTGCACACTCTGAGTGCCTGCTATATATATCTTTGAGCCAATTGTCTTCTCCTCTAAACGTTTTCAGGGCTCATCCCATATCAGAGAGGCAGTCTCACCCTGCAGATTGCAGTCAATGCAGTGCAGGTGTTTTCAATCAGTGTCAATTTTGCAGCAAGGACTTCTGATAGCTGTAGTTGTCAGGTTACAAGGGGCATGCTCACCCCCAATCACCCACAGTGTGGGGGGAGAGGGAGGACCGCTGGGCAGATTTGGACTATGTCCGAAACAACTTGGGCACGAAGCGTTGACTCACGATCCATGCATTGTTCGGGGTTATTCCATGCAGGAGTTATTTAAATATTTGAGGGAGAAGGGGATGCCCTCTTCTCGAAAATTGACAGTTATATCTCCTATGGTGTATTGCAGGATCATGGTTTTCAGAAATCAAAAAGCCTCCATCTTGTTTTTCTCTCGATGCAAGAGATATTCGAGGTTATAGCTGAGTATATGGCAAAATGAAACGCAGGAAAAAAGGTAGTTGCAGGTCAAAAACATGCAAATGCCATCAGGTTAGATGTGGGGGATGTGAGGTGGCTAGAGTGCACCAAGTGAAATTTGGAGGTTTGAGGGTGTCTAGGGACTGACTAAGTTTGCAACACAAAGCTTTCTGTAGCCTCGGTTATAGCTGGCATCTCAAAAAGAACTGCGTCACTTAAACAGCGTGTGTTGTGGGTGGAAAGGGAGAGAAGGTGAGGAGGCCATCCGGGGAGGGGGGGAGCTGCCACATATGAGGGGAACTTGGTGAGGGCAAGGAAAACATTTTTTGTGCTGTTTTTCCGATATTCGCAGCTATATTCGAGGTTATAAAGGACTAGGGATAGCCAATGGTATGGTCCTCATTACGAGTGTGCAGATCCTGTAACAATGGTGCCTGTAAGCCTACCGGCACTGTTGTTACCGGATGTCATGATTCCTGCCCCTCATGTCCCCAGTCCTCCAAGATGTCAGGCTGGAGCCAGGCTACGATCACCTACATGGCCCTCAAGGGCCTCTCCATCCCTCCAAAGACCCACTTGGAGTCAGACTTGGTGCTTGTGGCACCAGACTCACTCACTCCCATAGGATAACATTGGGGATTGGACTTGTAGTGCATTGATGGGGACAAGATGGATACCCCCACATATTTCGGTTCCCAGAACTGCATGTGCGGTCTAGTCTTTTGGGTGTGGTTCAGCACAGAGACACCTGGGATACCCAGAGACTATTTAAGCCACACCCAGGCTGAGAAACATGCTTTGCGTTTTCTGCACCTTCAGCATGACACTCACCGTGTTCGGATCGGTCTCCAGTAGGCCTGCATCTTTCTTCTGCACTCAGCTCCTGCAAGAACAAGAACACCGTTAGGAACAGCCTTACCTTGCAGCACTTCTACCCATCATTTATCGCTCCTTCTGTTCTGCAGGCATCTTCGGCGGTGTCATTCCCATCCCGACACGCTGCTTCCTAAGGAAAAGGGAAAAGAACAGAAAAAAGGTATTAGTAAGCATTCTGCAAATCTTCGCTTATTTTTAAATACTGTACGAGCTACAAACGCTTACCTGAATCCCAGCCGCTCTGGGGGAACTCTGTCTCCGGAACTTCTCATCCATCTGCAAGAGGGAAAAGACACTCGAGGTTAGCGTGGAAACATCTAGAGGCGCCGCATACCACTCTTACCCACCCCATTTGTTCTTCATAACCGGCATTCACGCTGAAAACGTCGCGGCACCTAAAAGACACAGAAAAATAACTCAGTTCAATGCAAATACGAAAGGGGTGCATCGCGCATCGCGCTCTCACTCACCTTCAGCACTACTCATCTCAGCAGCACACCACCATCCCCGGATGCCGGCCATCATCTAAGGAAGGAAAGGAACGAAGTTAGAGAACTGTTCAAAAGACTCATTATACTTACCTGTCGGACTCTTGCCAGTAAAGTAACTAGGCAGACACGAGCCTGCATCAATCAACACGCCCCTGCGCTGAAAGCAGGACGGAGAGCACACTATCCAAGAAAACAAGGTGAGCTGTGGACCAAAGGGAAGGGTAGGACCCTGGGGAAGAAGGGGTTCAAGCACACAGAGACAATAGGGAGTTCAAGGGAAGGGTTCAAGGTCGTAAGAGGTCAGAACAGGCTGAGTGACGTCCCCGTGGATACCAGGTGAGCGTTACACCAGACCGGCACACTCCGAATCTGTGGGCCGCTGCCATCCCTAACCTGTCGGGCGAGACGTCACCCGCCCACAGACTTTTCCAGGAAGCACCAGCACAGTTATTAAAGGTGTGCGGTGCTTCCCTCATCCCCATTCCCATTGAGTCCTCTAGAACTCAATGGGAATGGGGATTTACATTTTTTCGGCGCCTGACTTCCAGGAACACCGGGGTCGTAATCCCCCGGTGTGTGGAATGTCATGACCCACTTTTGCTCTGCATCCCTGTGTTCTGATGGTGCCAGAAATCCTTAAAAGGCAGCAAAACCCTTGTGCGCACCAAAACCACTGAAAATCGTGCTTTACAACACAAAAAGATGGCTGCCAAATCTACCATGCATGTTGTCAGTGGTGGAACAGAGATCTCACTCCTGAAACATGTCACTAGGCTTCACAACAAGCAAAAATGGAGCACAGAGGGAAAAGCAGTGCTTTGCTGAAAGAAACCCAAAATCTTGCTTTTAAGTCCGTTTTTCTTGGTTGCTGAAACTGCAGAATGCCAGGACAAAACACCCTCAAACATCCAATATTCTTGCTGGGTGCGACAATTCATTTAGTTCAAGAAATCATTGTGATACTACAATGTCCTCGAAAGCTGAATTTGTCATAAAAACATCCACAGCAAAAGTTGCCTGCCTGTGAAATCTGTCAAAATCTGGGTGCAGTACCCACGGTGGCCTGAATGACAGCTGTCAGAAGCCTGCCTGATTAACCTTAAAAATGTATAAGCTGAAAGCAAATGTTTGCAATGTAAATGGCCTGTTACTGAGAGTAACCTATGTTGTAATTGTTAATCCCATGGTTTAGAATCTGAAATAAGTGTTCTAGCTGCCTGTTTTGAAATTACAAGTTGGTTTTAAGCAAAGGAAAATTGCTGATTGCTGGCAAAGCACCCTGCTAGAGAACCATCCATCTTCCTTGCTCCATACTCTAGAAACTTGGCAAACAGAAAGGCCAATTGCATAGCTAAACCATTCTCAGCTGGGCCTTAAAGTCCAGAATCCCACCACCTAAGGGGAACATCAAAATATATACAGCCGGGCTGTGCTGTACTGCTGCCTGCTAAAATAATTATAATCAGAACCAAGCAATCCAACCCAGTCCTGTGCCAAGTTGTGACCAGAGCCATTGTAGAACCGATCCAGTCCTGTGCCGTGCTGTGAACAGACCCAGTTCAGTCTGGTGTGCCCAGCTGTCTATCCCAGAACCAGATTCCCTTACCTGACCAAAAATCTTGACGGACCAGAATCCTGCCGGTTCCGTGTGAAACATATCTAGTGAGTATCTATAGAATAGGACTATATCACTAGCATATGTACTGTCCCTGTTTTAACACATCCTATCTTGTATTCAGAACCGGTAGTGTTAGGAGTATTTTGAATTTTCAGAACTTTTCTTGAGCTAAGTTTCTCTCATTTGTTTTCTAAAATCATAAATCATTAGTGTTTTGAATAAATGAATTCCCGAAAGAAAGTGAGTATCCACCATGTGAAGGGTCCCTGCCTAGGGCTGTGGAGATTCATGTGTGGCATTCTCTTTTCCTAGTCATAATCTAGGGTAAGAAATCCTTTCTGTCTTTTAAAAAGTGTATTCCGGTTTTCCATTCTTGCACCTAACTTGAAAAACGACCTCCTTTAAAACGTCCATAACTTACTCAGTTTTTGTGCTAGAAACAGAATTCCAAATCCATACGGTTCTCCCGTAATCGTGATTACCGCGCACTGAAAAGTTTGCCACGAATTTCGTTTTAGGGAAATACTGACATGTGTAAAACAGCTTTTGATTGCTCCCGACCTCAGTTTTAAGATTTCACATTTCTTCTTAGTATTAAATCCTAGCTAGTGTTTATGTGCAGCTATCCAAAGCGGCTCCCATAAGAATTTAAACAGTTTTAGTAATTTAGCCCATATTTAGTGTTTTACCCAATCCACTCTCTAGATAACTTTAAAAAAACATTTTGACAGCTTGCCAAACAATTCTCTTGTGTTTTCTGGGGGGAATTGGGATTGTTATTTTGTTCGAATTCTGCTATTCCTGAATACCTGCTCTCTCCTCCTATCTCTTACATTGTCTATTGGGGGGTTGACGGGTGTGCAGGGGGAAATAGTAACCACACTGCTATCTGTTCTGAACACACACACAAAAGTATTATTCTGTGCTGAATTGTTTTGCTCACCATTGCTCCTTGTGCATTAAAGAGATTGCTTAGTGTTACATCACCCCATTGGTGATTATTGCATACCCATAAAACATATTGTGATACAATTTTGAATTGTGAATACATAAATAAATATTTTAACTTTGCAAACCAGCCTGATTCCTGGTTCAATGTGACCGGGGGGTTCCAGGAGAGGGGCGTGATATGAGTGGTACATCCTTCAGAATAAAATAACTTTTAGACACAAATAAATACGGATTTCAGTTGTGCATTACATGCTAGGCGTTGACTTAGGTGAAGTGCCCGATTGAAGTCACTTACAGATTGGGGGCTTGTCCGGGATTTATGAATTAGACATACTACTTGTGACAGTCTAACACAGCGTGCTAACTCACGGGGTACATAAACCCTGTTGGGCTACCATACTGTGCTACACTGTAAAAATCCCCTTCAATAGAAATACTCAAAGGAGTTGGGCCTGTTTTGCAAAAATAAAATGACTCTGAGATAAATCAGCAGGAAATTAATATTTCCGGAATGGCGACCCCAGTGGAAATTAATACGGCAAAAGAACACCTACTGCACAAATTGTCAGGGATGACTGGGTTGAGCAGGATGAGAATGTTTGGCTGCAGGAAATTAAAAAACAAACCACTGCCACAGGATCAGATCCACGGCAGGACCAGGGTCCATTACACATGGCACTTAGTGAATTGTACATGGTGTCAAGGGCAAAAGAAGAGCAATGTAAAATTGCCAAAATAGCGGCATATCTGTACCTCCACATTGGAGTAATACAGGAAACATACGCCGAAAAACTAGTTCTGGCAAAAAGGCAAGTACAATACTTAGAGAAAACCCAAACTGATCTGGACTCTGCAGAGCAAAGAATACAAAAGAGCCAAGAATCAGAGAGTGAAACCAGACAGTACCTGACAAAAGCAAAAGAAGATCTGGATGTCCTGCAGCAAGAGAGGGTAGAGAAGGACACCACATTACTGACACTGCATAGAGTGTCAGGAAAGTTTGGAGTCTCTGCAACAGAGCCAACAACAGCTGGAGCAGCAATTACATTTTAATAGAGCCTGCGCAGAGCAGGTAGTCACCCTGCAAAACCACCTAGACCAATTAAAAGAAGAAAATAATAAATTAATTCTTAAAGACCTTGAATCCCAAACCGAATTTGATGAAGAGCACCAGAAAGCTGGTGCGTTCAAAAAACAAAGGGACGACCTAACTGCACAGAGGGGTACTCCAATTCAGGAAAGGGACGCCTTAGGCCAGGAAGTCAACTATTTAAAAACCAAGGTGGAAGAAAATCACCTGGCCCTTCAGAGACTGGGTGAGCTCAGAATGGACTATGAAAAACTGTTAGAGCACCCCAGGAGGGTGGAAGATGCTCTAGCAAAGAATGATCAGGCCAGTAAGGACAGGACTCAGGAGGTGACCCTCCTGCAGCAAAAACTGCCCCAATACTCCCAAATCAGACAGGAAGCACAGCGAGACAATGAGGCTCTCTGTGAGAAAAATGACAGGCTCCATAGACAAATAGCCATGCAGGAACAACTAATAGAGACCAGAAAGGCCCTAATAGAAGAACAAAAGGGTCAGATTATTGCATGCCAACAGGGAGTAGGGGCTGAGAGAGATGAGGTCAGATGGGAGAGGGAGATCCCTGAGCATAACCTCAGGAACCCTGGCACCAGAGACTTCAATCTCTTCAATTCCATGGACTTTGCCACCCCCATGTCCACTGGCTCACATGAGCCAAGGGCCATGGGGATGGTAGACTTCAACCCAATGAGGAATATGGGGCTAATAAGTAAGCGCCTCACAGAAATGGATGGGCGGGCATCTGTGTATAGGTTCCCAAGTGCTAGGGCCATCTTCTCTGATCAGGGAGACTCCAGTGAAGGGAGGATCAGAGAAATGGATCCTCAGAAATATAACTCATCAAGAGATCAGGCAGTGAAATTTGGTGGGGAATTCCATGAGACTAGGCCCACTAAGGGCATATTAAAAACCTCTTCCCAGCTAGGACAGTGGGGTGGTGGGTACTCAACCCTTCCGGGGGGCAAGGAAGAGTCAGAAGACTCTTCTGAGCGCCACAGGACCCAAGGAACTAGTCCCCCCCATTCCCAGGCTTGCAGAATCTGGGAGTACCTAGAAGACCAGACAGCCACCTCTTGTAGCAGTGCCTCTGAGTCAGAGGATGAGTGGACCAGGGTGACCCGAACTAAAAAAGCCAACAAAGTCAAGAGGGCCTTGCTCAAGGATCCCCTGAAACAAATGAAAGCAATTAGCAGCGTCATTACACCCTGCCACAAGAATATAAAGTATTCGGTTTGGGAGCACCTTGAACTATTTGAACAGATGATGGAAACTTTCCATCTGAAGGACAGCCAAAGCTGTATTCATTATGTAAAGTGGACATTTTCTCCTGAATACTCCAGCTTCTTTGCGGGGATGGAGGATCAGAATAATTCCAGATGGTCCACCTATAGTGCAGCCATCCTGAAACATTTTTCCATCCATCGGAATCCTCAAGAGGCTCGCAAGGCAGCCTACAACTTACAATGTGGAGAAGACCAGCCCGCACAAGAATTTGTTCAGGAATTAAAGCGCACCTTTGCACAGACCACTAGAAGGGTGCGCACTGACAGTAAAGAATTTGTGAACACCTTCTTTCATGCTCGCCCTAAGTATATTATGACCCAGCTAGTGATGGACTTTCACGAGAAAAGATCACTAGACTGGGTCATTGAATAAGCAACACGCATCAATGAGGTGCAGAAGCCGTTGGAAAACAAAAATAGTCCCAAAAGCCCCAAAGCAACCAACACTCCTGCTGCTGCTAAAGTGGCGGAGGTGAAGGTTGCCCCCATTTTAGATTTAGAAATCGGGGAGCCTAAAAACCTTCCCTCACAGAATCCAAACAACCCCAAACCCAGAAGGCCCTCGGCCCAATCACAAACAGGGAGCCAGGGAGGTAACCCCACAAATGGGACCCCTAACTCCCCTGACTACATCAGCCCATGCTACAAGGGAAATAGACCTATCCTGGGTTATGTGTGGACTCCTCCAGACCAAGGGGGGGGATCCAACCAGACAGCTGGAAACCCAGGGAACGTCCCTCCTCACTTCCCACAGGAGGACAGTAATCCCCCATATGCCGGACCAAATTTCTTTCCGGGGTACCCGCCAAATTTCAACACCCAAAACAATCCATCCTTCTTTTCCCACTTTACTGAGCCCAGACCACCCAATCCGGGAGAGGGGAGGCCAAGGGTAGAGGGGTACCCAAACTTTCCTAACTAGGGGTATTACCTGAGAAGGGATAGTTACCCTTCCCGGGATCAACCCAGGGGAGAACTGAGGACCCCTTACTAGCGAGAGCGGGTGTCCCAGCGAGAGCGCCAGGTCCAGACCATCGCACAGGATCTGGGTCGCATGCTGAGGGCTTAACAGAACCCTCAGATGAGCATGGTGGCTCAGAACGCCTCAAATCCAGGGTCTGGTGCTCCAGAACAATGACGGGGAATAACCCCGACAACCCACCGGTCCCCAGGGAGGGGGAACAAGGGAAAGGGGGGGTGTAAAGCCTTGGAGGAAGCTTCCGTCCCCATTTGTGGAAAGCCCCTGGAAATCCAGGAACCGGAACCAAAATCTCCTGCCCCCGAAAGTCTGCAACCCAAGGAACAGAGGGGGGTGTAGGACAAATAAAGAACCTAAAAAGACCCATTTTGAGGAGGGGGTGCAAATCTTCCAGTTTGAAGGAGAGCGATCCTGGGAAAAGGATCTTCTCCTTTAGGGATGGGGGGACTCCTCCTAAAGAAAAATGGGTCCAAAAGGATCCAAATCCAGACTGGGTAGATGTGGGGATCGAGTTAGAACCGCCCATCATCAATACCCAGAATGACCAGCACGAAAATCCCCTGATTCAAACCCATCCTGGTGACTGCCTCCAAAAAGGGTGGGGCAGCCCAGAATTAGGGGAACCCAAAACTTCCCCCATATCTAGCTGTCACCTTTTTTTTACCGATTCCCAAGATCCCAAACAGAATCCAGCCCAAATCACATCTTTGTCAGTATCCAAATCAAAGCGACTAACGCACCAGTTGACCAAAAATGTACATTATCTTTACCCCCTTGAGGAAAAGGAGGGAAGATTTTATGCCCCAGTCCAAATACAGGGGCAATGTACAATTTTGGCACTGGTGGACACTGGATCCCAAACTACCCTTCTGTCAAAAAGGGCCTTTGATTAACTAAATTCGGGAAGGGGGGGAGAAATACCAAATTCCTCTCACCCCTCTTCCTGGACAACTTCAGAACTTCGACGGGAAGGAAATTCTCATCGAGGGGACTGTGGATTTGGACATTAAAATTGGGCGACACAAGGTGAAGCACCCGGTCATAGTTGTGACTCCAGAGGGCACACCTTGTTTACTAGCGAATGACATCCTGCATAGATTGTCTCCCCTCATAGATTGTGTTAACAAGGTTCTCTGGACCCACACTAGCCGACTAATAAAATTGAAACAGAGTGTCAACCATGTTAGTTTAAACGGCACATGCCACATGGTTGAACAAAAACCTGACCAAATTGAGTTCCACTTCCAGAATAATCAAATCCCAGACGTGACAGTAATTGCAGTAGGACAACAAACTGGTGATGGGGAGTACTCTCTTTTTATGAAAATCAACCTCCCTTCCAGTCTAAAATGGCATTCCACACTGGAAGGAAACACTCTGAAATTCTATACCAATTCACAATCAGAAAATCCAATTCCTATAGTCCAAAAAGAGGAGAAATCAGCTCAAAGCTTGGCTGATATTCAGAAAATTGGAGAGCAGTTGTTCATCCCTATTCAGTTAAATGAAGGGAAGGACTCTGTTCTCGACTGAGTATGTGTGAACAATGGTAAGAGCTTCATCGGCGAAGCCATGTTCCACAAACTCCCAAAAGATCCAGTCATTCCCACATTTAAATTGTTAGACAAATGGGAAATGGACCTGAAAACACCCAATTCCAAACATCTCCTGCCTAGCAGGTGTATGCTCATAATTTCCATAGGCAACAAGAGCATAGTCCATAATTGTTGGGTCGTGCGAGATGTCCCTGCTCCCTTTTATTTAGTCAGTGACATTCTCAATCACTTTGCCATTCGTTTGGACCTAATAAACTTCAAAGCTTGGTCCCGATTAGCGGGTAATCCCATTGACTTTGATGACCTAGAGAAAGAATTTTGGTCAGCTCAACTGCTGCCATATGCAGTTGAAATTCAGATTGGAGAGGAAGTTACCATCCCACAACGGACCCGACAATTCTCCCTAAAAGTAAAAATTAAAAGAGGACAGAAACTGAAAAATCCTGATGCCTATGTCCATCTTAATGCTCATTTCCAACAGCTAGGGTTGGGGCTAAACCCAACACAACTAGTCAACATAGAACAAGTCACCATTCCAATAGAGGTGGATAACAGCAACCTAAAGAGTATCACTCTGGCCGCAGGCACCAATATTGGAATGGCGGTTGATGACCAACATTTTTCCATAGATTTAGGTAATGAACTGTTAAGACCAAATCCCCATGGACTGTTTTGACAGTGATAGCGACGATGACACAACACCAGACAGGATCTTCACCCGGCATGGGGGAATTTCCTGGTGTACTCTTCCTGCCCTTATGGTAAGGAAGATGTGACCTGTGACTTCAGGAGGGATGAGGTGATCTTTCAAGTCCAGGAGGACTGCCTTCCCCACCTGAAGCAATCAGTCCAAATCAGCACTTTGACCAGGGACTTCTCCACCCAGCTGGAGGAGGCCGCTGAGATAGCCAAACCGGAAGTCTTTCCAGGCTTCAGGCAGATGGTTGAAGAGAGAGTCAACCTAGCTGATGCCTGTGAGACTCTGGAGCAAAAGCAAAAATTGAAATAAGTTTTCTTAGATTTTCAAGATCTCTTTGCGGTGGACTCATATGACTGTGGTCGCAGCGACATCCACACAACAACTGTTCCCATGGACCCTGGTATGACTCCAGTGTTTGTGAAGCAATATCGCTTGCCTCTCGCATCAATGGAGTCCCTTACTGAAATAATTAAGAACCTTGAATCCTGTGGGATCATTTGTCAAGTCCACAGCACCTTCAATAATCCGGTGCTGGGGATCTTTAAACCAAACGGCCAGTGGAGACTCTGTGCTGACCTAAGCGAGCTCAACAAACGGGTCCATACTTCCAGATGGCCTCTTCCCTACATTGACCAAGGGCTGGCCCAGATCCAGGGGTCAAAGGTATTCACTGCCATTGACCTGACCAATGGGTACTGGACTGTACCTGTCAGTAGGTAGGACCAATACAAGCTGGCCTTTAACTTCGGGGGGCAGCAGTACATTTGGACCCGGACTCCCTTCGGATACATCAACTCCGGCAATGAATTTAACATTTTTCTACACAAGACCATGTCCGAACTGGGTGAAAGGGGGAACCTGGCCTATGTAGATGATGCTCTAGTCAAAAACTCAACTGTGGAGGAACACATAGTGGAGATCCGTTATGTCCTGACACAGTTGAGGGCTGCTGGAGCAAAACTTTCCTTTCAAAAGGCACAGTGGTGCAGAACCGTGTCAATTTCTTGGGTCATGAGATAACTCCTCAGGAAAAGAAAGTGGAAGCACTTCAGAAATTAAAAGACCCCACTACACTGCGGGAACTAAGGAGCCTCCTTGGTAATTACAGCGGAAAGTTCATTGAGGACTTCGCAGAGATCACAAGACCTCTGATCCATCTTTTGAAGGGGGGGGCAAGTGGGAGTGGGGTCCAGAACAAGCCGAGGGAGTAAAACAACTCAAAAGAAGCCTCTCACAGGTGCCTTGCCTAGCTTACCCTGTCGAAAACAAGGAGATCTTCTTGGAGACAGGGTTCTCAAATAGATGCTTGACTACAGTATTATATCAAAAGCATGACAAGGTCAATAAAGTAATCTCCTATGCGAGTAAGACTTTATCCTCTGTGGAGGAAAAATTCAACGATTGTGAGAAGGCACTCCTGGCAACGGTGTGGGCATTGAAGAATTACTGCCCGTTTATCTAGGGGGAACCCATCATAATGGAGACTCCACACTAACCTTTGCAATATTTTCAGAGTGACAGAATCCGGCCCGGAAATGTGAGTAATTCCCAAATTACTTCCTGAATTCTGTCGAGGCAAGGCTTTCCTGTGGAGGTCAGATATGGCCAAAACAAGAAGAGTGCCCATGCACAAGTTCTGGCTGACTTGCATGATTGTGCCAGAGAAAACTGTCTCGAGGACGAAAGTCTTAAAATCAAGGACAACATGGAGGCATACCTTGATTCCCCACACAAAGTCTATGAAGAAGACCAGTGTGAGGGAATGCCCACTGTCTATGTGGATGGATGCTCCTACCATGTTGACAACAACGGGGAAAAGGAACTTGAGGCCTGCGTAGGGAATGCATGGGTGAATGATGCCCAGAACCCTCCGCTGGGTCCAAAATCGGTCTGCGAAGTAGTCAAGTGATAGAGCTGATGGCTGTGCATCAAGCCATCCTCACTGCTGTCCAACACCAACTCCACGAACTGGTCATAATCACTGATTTGTATTATGTACGGAACGGGTTCTTGGAGCACCTGGTTAACTGGAAAACCAGAGACATGCTATTTGCTAACAATAAACCATTGAAACATGGAAAATTAATACAGAATATTGATGGTCTGGTCACCTCGAATGGGATGACCATCTACTGGAAAAAGATCAAGGGTCATTCTAAAGTAGAGGGACCAGACAAAACTGGAAATGACCTAGCTGATCAGCTGGCCAAAACCGGAGCCATCCAAGGGGATCTACTTGAGATCGAGTCCCTGTTGGAGGAAATCCAGGTCACTGCTATCACTAGGTCCCAGACAAATGCTCACAATGAACTCTCAACTGCACAATGGAGTAAGGAGAAACCAGATGCTGATTTGATTATGGCTCAAAAAGGGGATCCAATAATTGGTAAGTTTTATCAACACATTGAGGACCCTAAGAACTTCCCCCTGATGGATACTGATTACATAGGGAAAGAGGACCTCAGAGTGTTGATGAAATGTCCAAAAATGTTCCGAATCCAAGACGGTTTGTTGGTGAGGAGATCCATAGCTGTTCATGACCAGTGGGTGGTCCGTACCTCATTCCAAAGACTGATGCTAAGTCACGCCCATGATGCGGCCACAGCCGGTCATCGGGGGTTTCATACGACACTAGAAATCTTGCGAGAGGTTGTGTACTGGCCACACATGGGGCAGGACCTCGACCAATACTTGAAGGGGTGTCTTGTGTGTGCACAATTTCAACCAACATCACTCACACACCATGCTCCCCTCCAAAAGAGGGGGATGACACTGCCTTGGCCAGATTTACAAGTCAATTTTATTGGGCCCGTGATTCGCTCCTCTAGGGGGAACAAGTACATGCTGACCGTAACATACTTGTTCACTAAATGGGTGGAATGTCTCCCAGCCCCAAATTGCAAGGCAGAAACAGCAGCTGCCCTGATATTCAACCACATCTTCTCACGTTTTGGACTACCCTAAAGGATTGAGTCAGACCGAGGTAGCCACTTCACTAGCAAAGTGATGACAAAGATATGGGAGATACTTGGGGGCAAAAGGAAACTACACATTGCCTACGGGGTAGCCTCTTCTGGTGGAGTTGAGGGATACAACAAGACTATTGTGGCAGATTCTGGGCCAAGTTGGGACATTCGATTACCTCTTGTCCTGATGGCCATCAGATCTACCCCTTCTTCTGCAACAAAAATGTCTCAGTTTGAGCTGATGACTGGACGAAGGATGGTGCTTCCCCAGCATCTGCTCTACAGAACCCAAGAGCAGACCTTGATAAATGCCTCCACAACTCATGAGTATGTTGAGAATCTGAGAAAACACCTTCAACATGCTTTTGCCTATGCTCAGCGGAATCTAGAAAGATCTGCAGACAGTATGAAGAGCCACTATGACCTTAAGACAACTAGAAAAGAATACCATGTAGGAGACCGGGTCTACTTGTATAATTTCCAAAGGAACCAGGCTAAATAGCGCAAATTCCTCCATAGTTGGCTGGGTCCTTTCGAAGTTGTAGACACAATCTCACCAGTCGCCTACAAAATCTGCATCCCCAAGGGCAGTTTGGCAGAAGGGGAAGACAAGTGGTTCCACATCAACCAGCTGAAGTATTGTCATCCTAGGCATACTCTGCGGAAAATAGAGGAGCCATCCAGAAAACCCAGAGGGGTCATTCCGGATCACTAGAAAAATTCCACTGTAAAACCATTCCACCTGTCAAAATCATTGGGAATTACAGAATTACATTACATGAATAATAGTGGGGAAAATTCCATAACCATGCTCTGTTCTGTCTCATAGCACTGAGACCAAGGATTCTAAGAACCAAGGAGGACCAGTCAGGCACCGGGAGGAAAGACTCAAGGGGCCCGGAGTATCGATCCATACTCCCATCCGGAACCGGCGAGGAGAACCATTCGATCCAGCACTGATTTGAGAAGCAGACGACTTTCTCCATCTGGACCAAAAAGAAAGAAAGAACATCCCAATCTTCCGACTTTCCCTTGTTGGGCGGTCAAACTTAAGTCGGCAGGGGGGCTTTGTGGGATGTCATGACCCACTTTTGCTCTGCCATGCGGCATCCCTGTGTTCTGATGGTGCCAGAAATCCTTGTGTGCACCAAAACCACTGAAAATCGCACTTTACAACACAAAAAATGGCTGCCAAATCTACCATGCATGTTGTCAGTGGTGGAACAGAGATCTCACACCTGAAACATGTCAGTGGGCTTCACAACAAGTAAAAATGGAGCACAGAGGGAAAAGCAGTGCTTTGCTGAAAGAAATCCAAAATCTTGCTTTTAAATTCATTTTTCTTGGTTGCTGAAACTGCAGAATGCCGGGACAAAACACCCTCAAACATCCAACATTCTTGCTGGGTGCTACAATTTATTTAGTTCAAGAAATCATTGTGATATTACAATGTCCTCGAAAGCTGAATTTGTCATAAAAACATCCACAGCAAAAGTTGCCTGCCTGTGGAATCTGTCAAAATCTGGGTGCAGTACATGCGGCTGCCTGCCTGATTAACCTTAAAAATGTATAAGCTGAAAGCAGATGATTGCAATAAAAATGGCCTTTTACTGAGAGTAACCTATGTTGTAATTGTTAATCCCATGGTTTAGAATCTGAAATAAGTATTCCAGCTGCCTGTTTTGAAATTACAAATTGGTTTTAAGCAAAGGAAAAATTGAACAGAAATAATATTTAATTTTATGCCTGGCTGATCTGCAAGAACTTGAAAGGCAGGTTTCTTCCCAGAAGGAGGACACTTCCCCCCAGCTGAAACTCACAGGGAGGTGCCAATTGCTGGGGAGCCAGAAGGAGACAATGGACTTGCTCCAGCTCAAAGGAATGCCAAGTGTGAAGGTTCGTAAATGGCCTGGGCCCAGGAGGAAATGGGAGGAGACTGCTCCTGAACTGCAGAGAGCCAGAAGGAGGCGGAGACAAACAACCATTTGTTGCTTAACAAAGGCCAAAGACACATTTAAAAACAAGACTGATAAGTTACTGTGTAAAATTGTTAAAAACACAAAAACAACAGCATTGTTAATGTAAATATTGGCTGCACATTTTAAAAGGCGCCAGAACTCTGTGACATGTTCTAGGAGGAAACAGCAGAAAATGTGATATTACACAAAATGTATTTTTGATAGAAGCATGAAACATCATATGCTTATGCCCATGTTCAACGCGCACATTTGTAAAAAATTTCTGATAAACTGGACATTGTGTTCCTGATAAAAAGGGCGAAATTCGGTGGAAATCTGTTACGCTCACCTGGACCCCACAGGGGTGTCGATCGGACCCGGACAGCTGCGGTCTCCATCAACGTGATGCGTAGTGCAGAGATGACTGTCTGGACTGGCCCGCCTAGTCTTGTCTGCTGGACCCGAAGAAGTATTTTCTTGCAAGTGGAGACAGGGATTAGCGACTTGTGGGTTTTAGTGATGGCCTCCCAACTGTTCTCGCTCTCCCCCACTAATCACCTCTGATATCCCCTTAGTAACCTCACCTCATGTTTGTAAAAGATGAGCTCTCCATCCTGCGTGTCTTGCAGGGGCGCGTAGATACCAGTTACTTCACTGGTTTGAAGGCGTTGGGAGAGTTCCGGTAAGTATTGACTCTGAAGTCCCAGGCGGGATTGGTAAGTATCAAGTTCAAAGAATTCAATGTGCCTGATGTTCACTCTTGTCCCCTTCCTTCCTTAGGTTGCAACTGAGTTCGTGAGAAGAAGGTCTCGTAGCTGCTGCTGGCGTTCAGGTAAGAGTCTGTGTTACCCAACGCTGTCCGGGAACTATTGCATGCGTTAACGTGTTGTTTTTCCTCCTCTTTACAGATGCGGCATATGAAGATATGGAGAATAATACCGCTGGTGGTAAATCGGGTAAGTCTATGGTGGTAAGAGGTATTTGTTGATTCCCTTGGCTCACCTTGTTATTCTTGTGCCCCTAGGTGCCAGAGTATGACGAAGAAATGATGGAGACAGTGCCGGATCGAAAGATGCTGTGAGAACTGGTGAGTATGGCGCCGTGCTGGAGCTGGCGAAGCGACGCGTGGAGGACTGATGTACTTTCCAGGTCGGGAGATGAAATGGATCCGGAATCAGGTCCTCTTTATTCTAGGAGCTCCGGATTCGAGGCGGGCATGGCAGAAGACTGGATGCTGGCTGTAGGCACGTGGGCGTGGCAGAAGACTGGATGCTGGCTGCAGGCACGGTGAGAGTCACGTTGCTGGATGCAGAATAACATGAAGCATGTGCTGCTGTTCGGGCGTGGTTTAAATAGCCTCCAAAGTAGTCCCAGGAAAGAAGTTCCCCAGGACCACACCCGAGTAAAAAATAGTCCCTGTAGTAAAATAGTCCCATCCAGGCCTCACGTTGGCTTGGATTTATTTGCAGCATGGTCTGCATGAGGTAAGTGATGTCTATGAGCCTGGCGCCTATGGCGCCAGGACTTATTTTTATTATGAGCTGGTGCCTACGGCGCCAGGACTGAACCCAGACAGCCCCTAGCTGGGGCTGCTGGGGTTTTTATAAATGTCTGGATGCCTGCTCCTGGGACTGATGGGCTTGATCCGGATGCCCGGGGGTAGGCATCATGACAGCACTCCCCCCCAAGGCCCCTCCTAAAGTTGTTCTTCCCCTTGGCCCTGGTTTGTCTGGGAAGTTCCTATGGAATTTCTTCACCAACCGAGGTGCATGAACGTGGTCACTAGGCTCCCATGACCTTTCCTGTGGTCCGTAACCTTTCCAGTCGATTAAATAAAAAAGTCTTGATTTAACCAACTTAGAGTCCAGGATATTCTTTACCTCGAATTCAGGTTCTCCATCTATTAGGATGGGGTCAGGTGGTTTGGCAAGTCTTGTCCCGGGTTGAACTGGTTTCAGAAGTGAAACATGAAAGACAGTATGGATCTGCATATTAGAGGGTAATTCCAACTTGACGGCCACCGGGTTGATAATGGCCTTAATAGTGTAAGGTCCCAAATACCTAGGATTAAAAGTCTGAGTTCCTTTTAGAGGTATGTGTTTTGTAGCCAGCCAAACTTGATCCCCAATCTGATATCGTGGAGCATCGCTTCTATGTTGATCAGCATTTTTCTTACATTTCTCTTTCGCTTGTTTCAAATGTTCTGTTGCCTCCTTAAAGGCTTGTGTAATAGTAGAGTGTAAATGACTAACTGCAGGCATTTCTAAGTGCTGAGGCGAATCGAGTTCTGAGGTTCGAGGGTGATGTCCGTATATGGTATAGAAGGGGCTTTGTCCGGTTCCAGAATGTACTGAGTTATTGTATGCATATTCGGAAATCCATAAAATATCCTTCCAATTGCTTTCGGTCTGGTGCAGCATGCAACGTAGGTACTGTTCAAGGGTCTGGTTGGTCCTATCCGTCTGACCATCGGTCTGGGGATGGTGACTGGTTGATAACCTCACGTTGATTTGTGCCAATTGACAACATTTCTTCCAAAATTGTGAAATGAATTGACTGCCTCGGTCAGAGACCAATACGGAAGGAAATCCGTGTATTCGAGCAATGTTTTCGAGGAACTCCTTGGCCAAAATTGAAGCGGAAGGTAATCCTTTTAAAGGAATAAAGTGGGCCATCTTGGAAAAAAGATCCACAATAACTAGGATGGTGTTAAATCCATTACATGGAGGTAGATCTGTAATAAAGTCTAAAGACAAGGTGTGCCATGGTGTAGGTGGAATATCCAAAGGTTGTAAAAGGCCAGCAGGTTTTTTCTTCTGGCTTTTGTTTTGGGCGCAAATGCCACAAGACATCACAAATGACTTTACGTCTTTTCGCCAAGTGGGCCACCAGAACTGTCTCTTAATTTTCGCTTCAGTTTTTGCGATACCTGGGTGCCCTCCCATCAGGGTGTCATGGTAATTGGAGATGACTAGTTCTTGTTTTTCCTTGTGTGGTAGAAATAGTCGTCCTTGATAGTAAGGTAGGTCATTGACGACTGAGTAGTCCGGGCCTTTCTTCACCCAGTCCTGCAGGGTTGCTGGATCGAAGAGTTGTTGGATTTTTGAATGAATATCTTCTAGTGTCTGTAGAGTAGTTATGCCAAGGATTCTTTGCTCGGGAATTATTGGCACCGGTTCCGGGTTTGCATATGCTTCTCCCATCCCTATTCGGGATAAGGCATCTGCTTTGCCATTTTTGCGGCCTGGTCGATAAGTGATCACAAAATCGAATTCGGCAAAGAACAATGCCCATCGAAGTTGTCGCGATTATTGGGCTTTGGCTGTTTTTAAATACTGCAGATTCCGGTGATCAGTGATTACAGTAATGGTATGCCTGGCACCAAGAAGGTAGTGCCGCCAAGCCTTAAAGGCGGATTTGATAGCTAATAGCTCTTTATCGGTAATCGCATAGTTTAACTCAGGTGCTGAGAACTTTCTGGACCAAAACGCTACTGGGTGAAGTTGACCGGTTTCAGGATCCTTCTGGGACAGGACAGCTCCCATGGCTAAACTGGATGCATCAGTTTCTACTATGTATGGAAGCTCAGGGCGTGGATGCTTTAAGACAGGTGCTGATGTGAAATTTCGCTTTCAGCACTTGGAAGGCCTTTTCAGCCTCTTCGGTCCACAAGAAGCGTTTGTTTTATTCGCAAAAGTGCTGTGATGGGGTGTACAACATGGGAGAAGTACGGAATTAATCTGCGGTAGAAATTAGCAAATCCGAGCATGCTTTGTACCCCTTTGACTGAACTGGGTGATGGCCACTTGAGAATTGCGTCCACCTTTCGAGAGTCCATTCGGACACCCTTTGGAGTCAGGATAAATCCAAGAAATTCAACTTCTGTAGCATGAAAAACACATTTTTCCAATTTTGCATATAACTTGTGCTGGCGTAGTTTCTCAAGGAATGCACGCACGTGTTTAACATGGTCTGATTCTGAGGAGGAGTACACTAGAATATCATCTATGTATACGATGACACAGAGGTCAATGAGTTCACGAAGGACATCGTTCATAAAATACTGGAAGGCTGCTGGTGCATTGTACAACCAGAAGGGCATCACCTGATATTCGAATAATCCGTACTTGGTGCGAAAGGCAGTCTTCCATTCGTTGCCTTTCTTGACACGTGCCAGATGATATGCCCCTCGGAGATCTAACTTAGTGTAGATACAAGCATCCTTTACTTGGTCTAGTAATTCGGGGATCAGAGGCAATGGGTATCGGTTTTTTACCGTAATCTGATTTAATGCGCGGTAATCTATGCACGTTCTAAGGTCACCTTCCTTTTTTGGTACGAAGAATAAAGCTGACGATGCAGGAGACTTGGAAGGATGAATAAAGCCATTAGCAAGGTATTGGTCCAAGTATTGCCGTAGGTGAAGATTTTCAGGTTCTGTGAGGGCATAGATTCTACTGCATGGAGGTTGTGCACCGGGTAGGAGGTCGATTTGACAATCGTATGATCTGTGAGGAGGTAATGTATTGGCCTGTTCTTTTTGAAAAACATCCTGAAATTCTTGGTATTCCTGAGGTAACTGCACGATTGGGTTAATGACTGTAGCCAGGCCTTTGTTCAAAGTTTTCTCCGGGTAACAGGTGTGTGCACAATCCGGGAAGGTTATTCTCTTCTCTCGCCATTCTATACAAGGATTATGTGTTTCCAACCATGGCATCCCCAGTATTATCTGGAACTGTGGGGCTTTGATTAGATCAAACACAATAGTCTCTCGATGCCCATCTTGACTCAACAGTGTCATCTCTGTAGTGGAATGAGTTACAGGCCCCGAGGAAATCTCAGTTCCATCAACTGTGGTGATGACATCCGAAGTGGTCTTTTTGCAAAGAGGTAGATTTATCCTTGACACCAATTCGTGGTCCATATAGTTTCCTACGGCCCCGCTATCTATGTATGCCCTTACTGCTTGCATATGTGATGGCTACCTGGGATCAAGTAGGACCATTGGGATGATCAGATGCGAGGTCTGAGTGTCCTTCTTTAAGCTCGGCAAGCGGACCTCTACGCTTGTCGGGCGTGGTTGTTTCCCGAATCAGGCTCTATGTGGCTTTTATCAGCAACTCCTACCGCCTTCTTGGGTGGTTTTGTAGGGCAATCCCGTAGAAAATGTCCTGAGGTTCCACAGTACAGACACAACTGCATCTGTCGTCTTCTTTCTCTTTCCTTTTGAGTTAAGGGTCCTTTAACCCCGCCGATCTGCATAGGTTCAGATGCATCTGTTCCTTTGGGGGCAACGTTGGGTTTAACCAATACCCGATTCTCGAACTTAGCTCGATCAGTCTTTCCGTTCTGAAGTCGGTGGTCTAGCTGGACCACTAAGTCTATACATTCTGTGGAATCCTGAGGTGGGTTCACAACTTGAGCCAAGACGTCTTTGAGTTCTCCCCGAAGTCCACGATGAAACAATGTAATTTGTTTTTCCTCCGGCCACCCGGTTTCCACCACCAGCCTATTGAAGGTTGCAATATAGGTTAGCAGATCCTGGTTACCCTGTCGTAAGGATAAAAGTTTGTTGTCCAGGGCTTGGCCCTGTGAGTGTCTGGCGAATAGTTTTTCCATGCTCCTTTGAAAACCCTGAAAATCCCGGAGAAGAGGATCATCCTGGTTGACTAACGGAATGGACCAATCCGATGCGCTGCCACTAAGATATGACAATACAAAGGCTACTTTGGCTTGGTCATTTGGAATGGCTCCCGGTCTGCATAAAAAGTGCAAGCGGCTTGGTTCATAAACACGGCGAACCTTTTGGGGTCCCCAGCAAAGCGTTCGGGTGGAGCTAACGGAATATTTCCTGGTAAAACCACTTGCAGTGGATTGCTTGATGAAACGGGGGTTGGCTTTCGCCCATATCCAGGTAGGGGCGTTTGCCCAGCTTCGTTTTGCAGTAGTTGCCTAGCCAGATCATCAGTGCGCTCCTTTGAGACAATCAGTTCTCTCCTGAGGGCATTAGTCTCTTGGCGAGCGGCATGTACTTCCGCCCTAAGTTCCCCCAATAATTGGGCCAGTTGGTCGGTTTCCGAGGTTTCCATAACACCCGGGTGGGTATTTTTAGAAAGGCTTCGTGTTCTGTTATGTTCACCTGGACCCCACAGGGGTGTCGATCGAACCCGGACAGCTGCGGTCTCCGTCAACGTGATGCGTAGTGCAGAGATGACTGTCTGGACTGGCCCGCCTAGTCTTGTCTGCTGGACCCGAAGAAGTATTTTCCTGCAAGTGGAGACAGGGATTAGCCACCTGTGGGTTTTAGTGATGGCCTCCCAACTGTTCTAGCTCTCCCCCACTAATCACCTCCAATATCCCCTTAGTAACCTCACCTTATGTTTGTAAAAGATGAGCTCTCCATCCTGCGTGTCTTGCAGGGGCGCGTAGATGGTTCATAGTGATAATACCGAAGCAAAAAATCTCGAAAACAAAAATCTCGAATACAAAAGGCCGAAAAAAAAATATCGAATTTTTTTTCAATGTGTTTTTTTTCAAAATGGGGGGGTTCCCCCCCAACCCCCCTTTTTTCATTTTTTTTTTATTTTACCCCTTTTTTTTACTTACCTGACCCCAAAAACATATATAAATAAATAAATAAAAAATTCGATATTTTTTTTTTCGAGATTTTTGTTTCAGGCTTTTTGTCAATCGAGATTTTGTTTTCAAGATTTTGACTGACCACCGCGTAGATACCAGTTACTTCACTGGTTTGAAGGCGTTGGGAGAGTTCCGGTAAGAATTGACTCTGAAGTCCCAGGCGGGATTGTTAAGTATCAAGTTCAAAGAGTTCAATGTGCCCGATGTTCACTCTTGTCCCCTTGCTTCCTTAAGTTGCAACTGAGTTCGTGAGAAGAAGGTCTCGTAGCTGCTGCTGGCGTTCAGGTAAGAGTCTGTGTTACCCAACGCTGTCCGGTAACTATTGCATGCGTTAATGTGTTGTTTTTCTCCCTCTTTACAGATGCGGCATATGAAGATATGGAGAATAATACCGACGGTGGTAAATCAGGTAAGTCTATGGTGGTAAGAGGTATTTGTTGATTCCCTTGGCTCACCTTGTTATTCTTGTGCCCCTAGGTGCCGGAGTACGGCGAAGAAATGATGGAGACAGTGCCGGATCAAAAGATGCTGTGAGAACTGGTGAGTATGGCGCCGTGCTGGAGCTGGCGAAGCGACGCGTGCAGGACTGATGTACTTTCCAGGTTGGAAGATGAAATGGATCCGGGATCAGGTGAGGAATTTGAAATAAGTTTGTTTTCTAACCTTGTCCTTTTCTTCCTCTTTATTCTAGGAGCTCCGGATTCGAGGCGGGCGTGGCAGAAGACTGGATGCTGGCTGCAGGCATGCGGGCGTGGCAGAAGACTGGATGCTGGCTGCAGGCATGGTGAGAGTCACGCTGCTGGATGCAGAATAACACGAAGCATGTGCTGCTGTTCGGGCGTGGTTTAAATAGCCTCCAAAGTAGTCCCAGGAAAGAAGTTCCCCAGGACCAAACCCGAGTAAAAAATAGTCCCTGTAGTAAAATAGTCCCATCCAGGCCTCACGTTGGCTTGGATTTATTTGCAGCATGGTCTGCATGAGGTAAGTGATGTCTAATAGCCTGGCGCCTATGGCGCCAGGACTGATTTTTATTATGTGCCTGGTGCCTACGGCGCCAGGACTGAACCCAGACAGCCCCTAGCTGGGGCTGCTCGGGTTTTTGTAAATGTCTGGATGCCTGCTCCCGGGGCTGATGGGCTTGATCTGGATGCCCGGGGTTAGGCTTCATGACAAAATCAGACACAAGATTCTACAGCGACAGGGTTTTGTGGAGTATCTGCTACACAAAATATGTAATCTGTATATATGATTGTATAGAGGTTGCACACATGGAAATATGTATTGTACCAAAAGTAGATTTTGTGTTCAAGAGGCTAGGGGTGAACTCTAGGCCTCATAAAACCACATCATCAAGATGACACACTGTTTTTCTCCTCCTATCAAGGCAGAGAGGAAACCTTGACCAATCCCTGTCCTAGGGACGCGCTTAGGATAAACCAGCACACTTATTTATCATAAGCATAAATAGAGACAGCTCAGCACTGAAAAAAGACACACAGATTCACCCACTAACTGATTGCTGTGGAGCACTCTGCCAGAGAACCATCCATCTTCCTTGCTCCAGACTCTAGAAACTTGGCAAACAGAAAGGCCAATTGCACAGCTGAACCATTCTCAACTAGGCCTTAAATTCCAGAATCCCACCACCTAAGGGGAACATCAAAATATATACAGCCGGGCTGTGCTGTACTGCTGCCTGCTAAAAGATTTATCATTACAACCAAGAGATGCAATCCAGTCCTGTGCCGAGCTGTGACCAGAGCCATTGCAGACCCGATCCAGTCCTGTGTCGTGCTATGACCAGACCCACTCCAGTCCGGTGTGCCCAGCTGTCTATCCCAGAACCAGATTCCCTTCCCTGACCAGAAATCGTGACAAACCAGAATCCTGACGGGTCCATGTGAACCATATCTAGTGAGTATCTATAGAATAGGTCTGTGTCACTAGCATATGTACCTGGCTTAGTCCAATCCCTATCTTAACCCATCCTATCTAGGAGTATTTTGAATTGTCAGAACTTTTCTTGCGCAAAGTTTCTCTCATTTGTTTTCTAAAATCATAAATCATTAGTGTTGTGAATAAATAAATTGAATACCAGAAAGAAAGTGAGTATCCATTACGTGAAGGGTCCCCGGCCAGGACTGTGGAGATTCATGTGTCGCATTCTCTTTTTCTATAGTCATAATCTAGTGTAAGAAATCCTTTTTGTCTTTTAAAAAGTGTATTCCGGTTTTCCATTCTTGTACCTAACTTGAAAAACGACCTCCACTAAAACATCCATAACTTCCTCAGTGTTTGTGCTTTCCATAGAACCTAAAACCGCATCCCAAATCCATACGGTTCTCCCGTAATCGTGATTACCGCGCACTGAAAAGTTTGCTGCGATTTTCGTTTTAGGGAAATTCTGACACGTGTAAAACAGCTTTTGATTGCTCCCGACCTCAGATTTCGCATTGCTTTTTAGTATTAAATCCTTGCTAGTGTTTATGTGCAACTATCCAAAGCGGCTCCCATAAGAATTTAAACAATTTCAGCAATTTAGCCCATATTTAGTGTTTTACCCAATTCATTCTCTAGATAACTTTGTGTTTGCTGGGGGGAATAGGGATTGTTATTTTGTTTCAATTCTTCCATTCCTGAATACCTGCTCTCTCCTCCTATCTCTTACATTGACTATTGGGGGGTTGAGGGGTGTGCAGGGGGAAATAGAAACCACACTGCTATCTGTTCTGAACACACACACAAAAGTATTATTCTGTGCTGAATTGTTTTGCTCACCATTGCTCCTTGTGCATTAAAGAGATTGCTTAGTGTTACATCACCCCATTGGTGATTATTGTATACCCATAAAACATATAGTGATAACATTTTGAATTGTGAATACATAAATACATATTTTAACTTTGCAAACCAGCCTGATTCCTGGTTCAGTGTGACCGGGGGGGTTCCAGGAGAGGGGCGTGATACGAGTGGTACATCGTTCAAAATAAAATAACTTTTAGATACAAATAAATAAGGATTTCAGTTGTGCATTACACGCTACACGTTGACTTAGGTGAAGTGCCGGATTTAAATCACTTACAGGTGTTTCCGTGGAGCCAGTTGCCGGAAAAATGCACAAGTCTGGCAGCATCCTGCCGGTTTTACCGGCACGGCTACTGCCAGACTCGTAATTAGGTCCAATGTGTAGTTCAGTACCTGCTGTCATCGTTTTTTTTAAAAGATATTTTTATAGCTACAGAGAAGTCGGGGTGAAAAATCACTGGCCATGGCAGTGACACGATTGCCATCCACGTCTTCAATCTATGCAATAACCAGGACATAATCTAATTAGCTTCAAAGTGAGGGAGGGGCCAGCCTCCTCAGACCTTGCAGACCAATAAATGAGCCAACATTACAAGACCACTTAGAGAAACTGTCCGGCCCTTTCCTTGCTTTGATGCTTAGCAGGGTCATTCCCGCTTTCAAGCTAAGCAGGGTCAGTCGCAGTTATTGCATGGATGGGCATCCAAATTATTTTTATTTTTTAAACCGTGCTACTGTCAGTCGTTGAAAGTTTTGCACTCAGAGACCATTTTTTGCCTTTTGCTGAATTGCATTCTGGTATTTGTAGTCTCCCAGTCAAGAATAAAAAATAAAAAAAGATATGTTCACATCAACATTGAGTTTCCCATCCCTGCAGTAACTGGGATGACCATGCTTAGCTTCAAAACAAAGAAGGGGTCAGCTCCTTAATGCCATGTTTCCTAATAAATGAGCCCACCTCTCAAGACCACTTAGAGAAACATGGCCTAAGGTGGCTGGTTCCTTCCTCCCTTTGAAACTAAGCAGAGTTAGTCCCGGTTACTTCATGGATGGGAGACAGTCCACAGTCCCGAATGCCATGTGTTTTCCTAGTTTTAAATATCTCATAACAAATGGCATCCGCATTATTTCTTTTAAACCATGCTGCTATCAGTCCTTGAAAGATTTTCACTCAGAGGCCATTTTTTTTGCCTTTGGCTGAATTGCATTCTGGTATTTGTAGTCTCCCAGTCAAGATGGGGGAATAATGCCACAATTGTACTTTTTTTTGCCTAACAAAGGTCTATAAGGATTTATATATTTGAGTGTCACTATGGTATGTGCAATTTTCAAGTTATCTTTATAAAGCAGAGTATTGTTGCAAGTCAGACATGGGGGTGAGGAGGGGAAATGTTGAGAGGGCAAGTAACAAAACACACCTAGGGCTACATTTGTATAGACTGTAAGTCTTACATACTTTCCATCCATTAGAGTTCAACGTTTTAACACTAAGGAACGGTTGCAGAGAACACATGAATTGCATATTACTGCAAACAATATTTATCTCTCTTGCACATTCATAATGGATGTCCCTACTAGAAGAACACTCTGTCCCTATCCTTTTCTTAGATCTCTCCCTGGGCAGCGGATGATGTACCGCCTATCTGAAAGGGATAGTCAAAAGATTAACCCTATCCAACCTTCATTCATACTCAGTTCTCATACAAAACATAAAAATCAGGTTACGGTCAATGAGAAACTAGCTATAAAGAGACACAACATCTAATCTTGATGTCTCAGTTGTGGTGTCAGTGACCTATCCTTGTCTGGAATTTCCTACTAAATTTATTTACCAATTTACACGGATGGCACTAATCACTAAAGACCTTATTCTGATAGGGGTAGTAAAATAGTCTCTGTAAATCGAGACTGGTTTGTTCGATGCTATAACAGCAACCTAACATAAAAACATTTCTTTTTGTATGTGTGCAAACCGCATATTGGTGGACATCTTCTTCGACATGAGACCACTCATGCCGAATGGGGTCGACCGGTTTCGATGATGTGACAGCTTAAATCCTCTTCACGACCATTCAATTATGATGGAATCTAATTCTAGTTGAAAGCAGTTTGGTGATTCGATGTATGCCTCTGCTTCCCACAACTCGTCTAGGACCTTCCTAGCACGGTGCTGGTGGTTAATGCTTTCAATCCTATCTGGATTCGTAGCCTTCGGATGGTTCAATCCAGTGTTGTTATTGTACTGAATGCGGATCGATGTTTATAGCTATGTCTGGGCTGAGGTTAACTAATCACCATGGCAGCAGCCGACATACTTGTCACTGCGGATTCTTCGGAATCTCTCTCGTTCGCATGTGGCGTCCACAGTACGCCACACACATCTGAACAACATCTGATCCGCAGCTCCACAGAAGTTAAAACATTAGGCATTATGCTTGAATCTTCCCTAAATTCAGAAGTTCACACCAGTAGCGTTGTGAATAAAGCACATTAGTACCCGGCATGGGTGTGTCCGCGTGATACACGTAACGTGATTGGCTCATTTCCAATCCATACCACAGTGTAATCCCGTGGATGCACCTACGTGCCTGCATTTGTTCCCGGCGGGGGGGCGTGGCAGCCTTAGCCAATGAAGAGGCTCGAAATGGGGTAATCCCCACTCGGAGCCTTTCCAAGCCTAGAGGCTTCCTTCGCCCCCCTCCAGGGACTCAGGTAAGTTTTTTTTCCTCCATCCCCCTCCCCACCAAACTATCCCCTTCCCACCCTCCCAACCCCACTTACCTTCTTTTTTCTTCATTTCTCGGGAGCGAACACACTGGGAATACTTCTGTTCCCAGCCCGGCAGCGTTTCAGAACAGAAAGAAATGCCATTAGTACCCCTGTCTAACGGGCTGGGGTACTAATGGCTATAAGCCCCTCAACAGCGGGCCAATACCGCCCACGGTAATGCCCCCAGGGCTTGGTGAACTATGGCCCTGGGGCATTACCTGTGGCGGTATTGGCCCGCCGTCTCGTGGCTTATTGCCACAATATCATCTAAGGGTGCTCCGGTTAATTAAACCATATCTTTCTCTGGCTAATTGCATTACCTTTACAAGAGCAGTTCTCATGCCGAGACTAGATTATCTTGGAGGGAGCAAACAAGAGATGCATTCAAAGGATGCAGGTACTGCAAAACGATGTGGTCTGCATTATAAAAAGCATCCCTAGAGGTGATCCGATAATTAAACACAGAAAAGACTTACATTGGTTGGCTATTGAGGAGAGGATTAGCTTTAAAATCATTGCTCATAAGTGCATATATGGCTCAGCCCTATTATATCTCCGAGATAGTGTACAACTGCAGCAGGCTGCTAGGACAACAAGGTCCAGTGATACCATGCTCCTTCGCTGCCTCTGTATTAGACGAGTGAGGGGTGGCGATTGTTCCTTCCCTGTGCAAGCAGCTACAACATGGAATAAGCTGCCCATGGAGCTGAGGATGACTCCAGATTTACATCTATTCAGAAAACGTCCGAAAACTATTTTTGTTTAAATACATTGTATAAACCTTTCCTCCAGATCTGTCTGCTTCCAGCAATCTTTTTGCACCCTCATGCCTCTGGGCTCTGGCGCATTATAAGAAGATAAATAAATATTTATTGGAACATTTCCTATGTCAGGTTATTTTTCTGGTGTAAAGAGAGGACAAAATCAGTTTGTGATTGATGAACGCCTTTGAGGGATGGGTTGCAAGTGTTTTAAAATATAGAGTGTCTGTGCTCACTGGCCATGGCCAAAGACCATAATAGTGGTCTGGAGGCGTTCTAAAAATTTATGGAATAACAAAACCCTTGAAATTCAAGGAAAAAACGTCACTTGCAGGGATCTGTGATTTCATCATTGTGATCATAGGCTGCACAACAGGGGGTGTGAAGTTAAGGTGGCTTTAGCTGAATTTGAGGAATTTTGTTACGTTAAGTTCTCCCCTTAACGTCCATGCAACTAAAAAATGTTCTCGAAAAAAGAAATAAATATATGTCAACAAACAAGGAGGAAAGAAAACCGCACTCCCGGTGGTACAACGGATATCTAGAGGACCCAAAGAAATATGCAACTCACATCAGAATTGGGGGGAGTTTATTAAAGTTAAAAAACGGGGGGATAGCAACAAAAACAGACAACAGCGGCAGGATGCCATGGGGTAAGTCCTACGACACAACGCATTTCGCACTGCACTGAGTGCTTGATCACGTATATAAATAAAAGAGGCACCTTGGTACAGCATACTCATATATTCATATATTGATCTCTGTGGCAGTTTGTATGTATATATTACATGGCCACGTTAGTGGCCATGTAGTTATGGTTAAGTTGCTGTTTCCATAGGAAGAGCACTTTTTGGGCAGCTTATAACTTCGCTCCCCCTGGACGAATCCTCACCAAACTTTGCAAAAAAATGTATATGTCCCACTCTGAATTTCTTTGCAAAGTTTGGTGAGGTTTGGTCCAGGGGGGGCAAAGTTATAGGGGGGGTCTCAAAACTTTTTTTTTCCCATAGACATAATGGGAAAAAACTTTGCTCACGCCTACAGCCCAAACCGCTGGACGGATTTACACCAAATTTGCAGAAGGAGCAGCTGCTTGGTCCCGAAAGCATGCTTTTTTTTTATTTGGTGTAAATCCGTCCAGTAGTTTTTTTAAAAAAAGACTAAAATGTAAGTGAAAAAAATTAGGGATATCTGTGTCCGCTTCGCGGACACACTTCCCTGTTCGCTCCGCAGACAGGACGGGGATTGGGCAAGCGACTTGCGTGATGTCCGCGGACATCTGACGTGCTCTCCCATTGGCTGTAGTAAAGCGTGCACTGCGTCTTATTTTCAGAGACGTCCGCCATCTTAGTTTATTGTTCGTATGTTGGCATCTGTGGCAAGCTCTGCGGTGACTTCAGACTTCACAAGTGATTATCACAACATAACACGCGAAGATTCCAATGCAATAAGATCAGAGGACAGCGGGGCCTCCAATGGGGCTGTGTGAGGCTCATGTGGATTAGACTTCCTGAACGTCTCAGGCTGCTGCAGACTTGCAGGAGACACGCCATCGGTACACGGTGGCCTGTGGAGGAGCGAGGAGCGGATATCCCGTTCCCCCTACCCCGCTCATTACCCATGTCTCCCTCCTGTATCCCCAACCCCCTGCGCATTACCCGTGTCTCCCTTCTGTAGCCCCCCACCCCCGCTCATGCCCGTGTCTCCCTCTGTTCTCCCCATCCCCTGCTCATTACCGTGTCTCCCTCCTGTACCCCCCCACCCCCACTCATGCCTGTGTCTCTCTCTTGTTTCCCCCACCCCCCGCTCATGCCCCGTGTCTCCCCTGTTCCCCCCACCCTCGCTCATGCCCCGTGTCTCCCTTCTGTTCACCCCACCCCCCGCTCATGCCCTGTGTCACCCTCGTGTTCCCCACCAGCCCCCGCTCATGCCCCGTGTCTCCCTCCTGTTCCCCCCACCCCCGCTCATGCCCCATGTCTCCCTCCTGTCCCCTCCACCCCCGCTCATGCCCCGTGTCACCCTCTCCTGTTACCACCCACCCCCCGCTCATGCCCCGTGTCTCCCTCCTGTTCCCCCACCCCCCGCTCATGCCCTGTGTCTCCCTCCTGTTGCCCCCCCGCTCATGCCCTGTGTCTCTCTCCTGTTACCCCCCACCCCCCGCTCATGCCCCGTGTCTCCCCCACCCCCACTCATGCCCTGTGTCTCCCTCATGTTCCCCCCACCCCCCGCTCATGCCCCGTGTCTCCCTCCTGTTGCCCCCCACCCCCTGCTCATGCCCCGTGTCTCCCTTTTGTTGCCCCTCATGCCCTGTGTCTCCCTCGTGTTCCCCCACCCCCGCTCATGCCCCGTGTCTCCCTCGTGTTCCCCCACCCCGCGCTCATGCCCCGTGTCTCCCTGCTGTCGCCCCCACCCCCCGCTCATGCCCTGTGTCTCTCTCCTGTTGCCCCCCACTACCCGGTCATGCCCGGCGTCTCCCTGCTGTTGCCCCCACCCACTGCTCATGCCCCGTGTCTCTCTCCTGTTACCCCCAACCCCCCGCTCATGCCTGGTGTCTCCCTCTTGTTGCCCCCACCCCCACTCATGCCCTGTGTTTCCCTCGTGTTCCCCCCACCCCCGCTCATGCCCCGTGTCTCCCTCCTGTTGCCCCCACCCCCTGCTCATGCCCCGTGTCTCCCTCTTGTTGCCCCTCATGCCCTGTGTCTCCCTCGTGTTCCCCCCACCCCCCGCTCATGCCCCGTGTCTCCCGCGTGTTCCCCCACCCGCCGCTCATGCCCCGTGTCTCCCTACTGTTGCCCCCACCCCCCGCTCATGCCCTGTGTCTCTCTCCTGTTGCTCCCCACCCCCCGGTCATGCCCCCTGTCTCCCTGCTGTTGCCCTCTACCCCCCGGTCATGCCCCGTATCTCCCTGCTGTTGCCCCCCACCCACTGCTCATGCCCCGTGTCTCTCTCCTGTTACCCTCCACTCCCCTCTCATGCCCTGTGTCTCCCTCGTGTTCCCCCCACCCCCGCTCATGCCCCGTGTCAACCTGCTGTTGCCCCCCAACCCCGCTCATGCCCCGTGTCTCCCACCTGTTACCCCCATGCCCCGCTCATGCCCCGTGTCTCCTTGCTGTAGCCCTCCACCCCCCGCTCATGCCCCGTGTCTCTCTCCTGTTCCCCCCCACCCCCCGCTTATGCCCCATGTCACCCTCGTGTTCCCCCCCACCCCCCGCTCATGCCCCGTGTCTCCCTCCTGTTCCCCCCACCCCCAGCTAATGCCCCGTGTCACCCTCGTGTTCCCCCCTCCCCCCGCTCATGCCCCGTGTCTTCCTCCTGTTCCCCCCACCCCCGCTAATGCCCCGTGTCTCCCTCCTGATACCCCCCACCCCCCGCTCATGCCCCGTGTCTCTCTCCTTTTACCCCCCTACCCCCACTCACGCCCCATGTCTCCCTCTTGTTGCCCCCCACCCCCCGCTCATGCCCCGTGTCTCCCTCGTGTTCCCCCCACCCCCCGCTCATGCCCCGTGTCTCCCTCATGTTGCCCCCACCCCCCGCTCATGCCCCGTGTCTCTCTCCTGTTACCCCCACACCCGCTCATGCCCCGTGTCTCCCTCTTGTTGCCCCTCATGCCCCGTGTCTCCCTCGTGTTCCCCCAACCCCCGTTCATGCCCTGTGTCTCCCTCCTGTTGTCCCCCACCCCCCGCTCATGCCCCGTGTATCCCCTGTTACCCCCGCTCCCCGCTCATGCACCGTGGCTCACGCTTGTTGCCCCCCACCCCCCGCTCATGCCCCGTGTCTTCTTCGTGTTCCCCCACCCCCCGCTCATGCCCCGTGTCTCCCTCTTGTTCCCCCCACCCCCCGCTCATGCCCCATGTCTCCCTGCTGTTGCCCCCCTCCCCTGGTAATGCCCCATGTCTCCCTGCTGCTGCCCCCCACCCCCCGCGTCTCTCTCCTGTTACCCCCACCCCTCTCTCATGCCCCGTGTCTCTTTCCTGTTACCGCCCACCCCCCCTCTCATGCCCCGTGTCTATCTCCTGTTGCCCCCCACCCCCGGTCATGCCCCGTGTCTCCCTTCTGTTGCCACCCAACCCCGGTCATGCCCCGTGTCTCCCTGCTGTTACCCCCACCACCCTCTCATGCACCGTGTCTCCCTCGTGTTCCCCCCACCCTCCGCTCATGCCCCGTGTCTCCCTGCTGTTGCCCCCCACCCCTGCTCATGCCCCATGTCTCCCTCCTGTTACCCCCACCACTCTCTCATGCACCGTGTCTCCCTCGTGTTCCCCCCACCCTCCGCTCATGCCCCGTGTCTCCCTGCTGTTGCCCCCCACCCCTGCTCATGCCCCATGTCTCCCTCCTGTTGCCCCCACCCCCCGCTCATGCCCCATGTCTGTCTCCTGTTACCCCCACCCCCCGCTCATGCCCCGTGTCTCACTGCTGTTGCCCCCCACCCCCCGCTCATGCCCTGTGTCTCCCTGCTGTTGCCCCCCACCCCCTGCTCATGCCCCGTGTCTCCCTGCTGTTGCCCTCCACCCCCCGCTCATGCCCCTTGTCTCTCCTGTTGCCCCCCACCCCCCGGTCATGCCCTGTGTCTCCCTGCTGTTGCCCCCCGCTCATTCCCCTTGTCTCTCTCCTGTTACCTCCCACCCCCGCTCATGCCCGTGTCTCCCTGTTGTAGCCCCCACTCATGCCCCGTGTTTCCCTCGTGTGTCCCCCCCACCCCCCGCTCATGCCCTGTGTCTCTCTCCTGTTACCCACCCACCCCCCTCTCATGCCCCGTGTCTCTCTCCTGTTGCCCCCACCCCCGGTCATGCCCCGTGTCTCCCTGCTGTTGCCCCCCACCCCCCGCTCATGCCCCGTGTCTCTCTCCTGTTACCCCCCACCCCCCGCTCATGCCCCGTGTCTCTCTCCTGTTGCCCCCCACCCCCGCTCATGCCCCATGTCTCTCTCCTGTTGCCCCCACCCTCCGCTCATGCCCTGTGTCTCTCTCCTGTTACCCCCACCCCCCTCTCATGCCCCGTGTCTCCCTGCTGTTGCCCCCCACCCTCCGCTCATGCCCCGTGTCTCCCTGCTGTTGCCCCCCACCCCCCGCTCATGCCCCGTGTCTCTCTCCTGTTAACCCCCCACCCCCTCCCATGATCTGTGTCTCTCTGCTGTTACCCCCACCCCCTCTCATGCCCCATGTCTCTCTCCTGTTGCCCCCCACCCCCAAGTCATGCCCCGTGCCTCCCTGCTGTTGCCCCCACCCCCCGCTCATGCCCAGTGTCTCCCTGCTGTTGTCCCCACCCCTGGTCATGCCCAGTGTCTCCCTGCTGTTGCCCCCCACTCATGCCCTGTGTCTCCCTGCTGTTGCCCCCCACCCCGGCTCATGCCATGTGTCTCTCTCCTGTTAGCCCCCACCCCCCTCTCATGCCCCGTGTCTCCCTCGTGTTCCTCCCACCCCTGCTCATGCCCCGTGTCTCCCTGCTGTTGCCCCCCCACCCCCTCTCATGCCCCGTGTCTCTCTCCTCTTACCCCCCACCCCCCTCTCATGCCCCACGCCTCTCTCCTGTTGCCCCTCACCCCGGTCATGCCCCGTGTCTCCCTGCTGTTGCCCCCCACCCCCGCTCATGCCCCGTGTCTCTCTCCTGTTACCCCCCACCCCCCAGTCATGCCCCGTGTCTCCCTGCTGTTGCCCCCCACCCCCTGCTAATGCCCTGTGTCTCTCTCCTGTTACCCCCACCCCCCTCTCATGCCCGTGTCTCTCTCCTGTTGCCCCCCCACCCCCAGTCATGCCCCGTGTCTCCTTGCTGTTGCCCCCCACCCCCGGCTCATGCCCCGTGTCTCTCTCCTGTCACCCCCCACCCCCCGGTCATGCCCCGTGTCTCCCTGCTGTTGCCTCCCACTCCCACTCATGCCCCGTGTCTCTCTCCTGTTGCCCCCCACCCCCCGGTCTTGCCCCGTGTCTCCTTGCTGTTGCCCCCCACCTCCCGCTCATGCCCGGTGTCGCTCTCCTGTTCCCCCCACCCCCGGTCATGCCCCGTGTCAGCCTGCAGTTGCCCCTCACCCCCGCTCATGCCCTGTGTCTCCCTGCTGTTGCCCCCCGCTCATGCCCCGTGTCCATCTCCTGTTACTCCCACCCCCCGCTCATGCCCGTGTCTCTCTCCTGTTACCCCCCACCCACCGGTCATGCCCCGTGTCTCCCTGCTGTTGCCCCCCAACCCCCCGCTCATGCCCCGTGTCTCTCTCCTGTTACCCCCCCCACTCCCGCTCATGCCCCGTGTCTCTCTCCTGTTGCCCCCCACCCCCGCTCATGCCAGTGTCTCCCTCGTGTTCCCCCACCCCCGCTCATGCCCTGTGTCTCCCTCCTGTTGCCCCCCACCCCCCGCTCATGCCCCGTGTCTCTCTCCTGTTACCCCCACCCCCCGATCATGCCCCGTGTCTCCATCCTGTTGCCCTCCACCCCCCGCTCATGCCCGTGTTTCCTTCGTGTTCCCCCCACCCCCCGCTCATGCCCTGTGTCTCACTCTTGTTCCCCCCACCCCTGCTCATGTCCCATGTCTCCCTGCTGTTGCTCCCCACCCCCGCTCATGCCCCGTGTCTCTCTCCTGTTACCCCCACCCCCTCTCATGCCCCGTGTCCCTCTCCTGTTGCCCCCCTCCCCTGGTCATGCCCCATGTCTCCCTGCTGTTGCCCCCCACCCCCCGCTCATACCCCGTTTCTCACTCCTATTACCCCCCACCCCCTCTCATGCCCCGTGTCTCTCTCCTGCTACCCCCACCCCCCCTCTCATGCCCCGTGTCTCTCTCCTGTTGCCCCACACCCCTGGTCATGCCCCGTGTCTCCCTTCTGTTGCACCCCACCCCCGGTCATGCCCCGTGTCTCCCTGCTGTTCCCCCCCTCTCATGCAGCGTGTCTCCTTCGTGTTCGCCCCACCCTCCGCTCATGCCCCGTGTCTCCCTGTTGTTGCCCCCCACCCCCCGCTCATGCTCCGTGTCTCTCTCCTGTTACCCCCACCCCTTGCTCATGCCCCGTGTCTCCCTTGTGTTGCCCCCCACCCCCTGCTCATGCCCCGTGTCTCCCTGTTGTTGCCCCCACCCCCCGCTCATGCCCCGTGTCTCCCTCCTGTTGCCCCCCACCCCCCGCTCATGCCCCATGTCTGTCTCCTATTACCCCCCACCCCCCGCTCATGCCCCGTGTCTCCCTGCTGTTGCCCCCACCCCCTGCTCATGCCCTGTGTCTCCCTGCTGTTGTCCCCCACCCCCTGCTCATGCCCCGTGTCTCTCTCCTGTTACCCCCACCCCCGCCCATGCCCCGTGTCTCCCTCGTGTTCCTCCCCACCCCCCGCTCATGCCCTGTGTCTCCCTGCTGTTGCCCCCCACCCCCTGCTCATGCCCCGTGTCTCCCTGCTGTTGCCCTCCACCCCCCGCTCATGCCCCTTGTCTCTCCTGTTGCCCCCCACCCCGGTCATGCCCTGTGTCTCCCTGCTGTTGCCCCCGCTCATGCCCCTTGTCTCTCTCCTGTTACCTCCCACCCCCCGCTCATGCCCCGTGTGTCCCTGCTGTTGCCCCCCACCCCTGCTCATGCCCCGTGTCTCTCTCCTGTTACCCCCACCCTCCTCTCATGTGCCGTGTCTCTCTCCTGTTACCCCCATCCCCCTCTCATGCCCCGTGTCTCTCTCCTGTTGCCCCCACCCCCCGGCCATGCCCCGTGTCTCCCTGCTGTTGCCCCCCACCCCCCGTTCATGCCCCGTGTCTCTCTCCTGTTACCCCCCGCTCATGCCCCGTGTCTCTCTCCTGTTGCCCCCCACCCCCCGCTCATGCCCCGTGTCTCTCTCCTGTTGCCCCCACCCTCCGCTCATGCCCTGTGTCTCTCTCCTGTTACCCCCCACCCCCCTCTCATGCCCCGTGTCTCCCTGCTGTTGCCCCCCACCCTCCGCTCATGCCCCGTGTCTCCCTGCTGTTGATCCCCACCCCCTGCTCATGCCCCGTGTCTCTCTCCTGTTAACCCCCCACCCCCTCTCATGATACGTGTCTCTCTGCTGTTACCCCCCACTCCCCTCTCATGTCCCCTGTCTCACTCCTGTTGCCCCCACTCCCCAGTCATGCCCTGTGTCTCCCTGCTGTTGCCCCCACCCCCAGCTCAAGCCCTGTGTCCCTCCCCTGTTACTCCCCACCTCCCGCTCATGACTAGTGTCTCCCTGCTGTTGCCCCCACCCCCAGTCATGCCCCGTGTCTCCCTGCTGTTGCCCCCACCCCCAGTCATGCCCCGTGTCTCCCTGCTGTTGCCCCCCACCCCCCATTCATGCCCTGTGTCTCCCTGCTGTTGTCCCCCGCTCATGCCCCGTGTCTCTCTCCTGTTAGCCCCCACCCCCCTCTCATGCCCCGTGTCTCCCTCGTGTTCCCCCCACCCCCCGCTCATGCCCCGTGTCTCCCTGCTGATGCCCCCCACCTCCACTCATGCCCCGTATCTCTCTCCTCTTACCCCCCTCTCATGCCCCATGTGTCTCTCCTGTTGCCCCTCACTCCGGTCATGCCCCGTGCCTCCCTGCTGTTGCCCCCCAACCCCCGTTCATGCCCCGTGTCTCTCTCCTGTTACCCCCCGCTCATGCCCCGTGTCTCTCTCCTGTTGCCCCCCAACCCCCACTCATGCCCCGTGTCTCTCTCCTGTTGCCCCCACCCTCCGCTCATGCCCTGTGTCTCTCTCCTGTTACCCCCCACCCCCCTCTCATGCCCCGTGTCTCCCTGCTGTTGCCCCCCACCCTCCGCTCATGCCCCGTGTCTCCCTGCTGTTGCCCCCCACCCCCTGCTCATGCCCCGTGTCTCTCTCCTGTTAACCCCCCACCCCCCTCTCATGATACGTGTCTCTCTGCTGTTACCCCCCACTCCCCTCTCATGTCCCGTGTCTCTCTCCTGTTGCCCCCACTCCCCAGTCATGCCCTGTGTCTCCCTGCTGTTGCCCCCACCCCCGGCTCAAGCCCTGTGTCCCTCCCCTGTTACTCCCCACCTCCCGCTCATGACTAGTGTCTCCCTGCTGTTGCCCCCACCCCCAGTCATGCCCCGTGTCTCCCTGCTGTTGCCCCCCACCCCCCACTCATGCCCTGTGTCTCCCTGCTGTTGTCCCCCAACCCCCGCTCATGCCCCGTGTCTCTCTCCTGTTAGCCCCCACCCCCCTCTCATGCCCCGTGTCTCCCTCGTGTTCCCCCCACCCCCCGCTCATGCCCCGTGTCTCCCTGCTGATGCCCCCCACCTCCACTCATGCCCCGTATCTGTCTCCTCTTACCCCCCACCCCCCTCTCATGCCCCATGTGTCTCTCCTGTTGCCCCTCACTCCGGTCATGCCCCGTGTCTCCCTGCTGTTGCCCCCACCCCAGCTCATGCCCCGTGTCTCTCTCCTGTTACCCCCACCCCCCAGTCATGCCCCGTGTCTCCCTACTGTTGCCCCCCACACCCCGCTCATGCCCTGTGTCTCTCTCCTGTTACCCACACCCCCCTCTCATGCCTGTGTCTCTCTCCTGTTGCCTCCCACCCCCCAATCATGCCCCGTGTCTCCTTGCTGTAGCCCTCCACCCCCCGCTCATGCCCCGTGTCTCTCTCCTGTTACCCCCCACCCCCCGGTCATGCCCCGTGCCTCCCTGCTGTTGCCCCCCACCCCCCGCTCATGCCCCGTGTCGCTCTCCTGTTCCCCCCACCCCTGGTCATGCCCCGTGTCACCCTGCAGTTGCCCCTCACCCCCGCTCTTGCCCTGTGTCTCCCTGCTGTTGCCCCCCGCTCATGCCCCGTGTCCCTCTCCTGTTACCCCCATCCCCCGCTCATGCCCCGTGTCTCTCTCCTGTTACCCCCCACCCCCCGGTCATGCCCCGTGTCTCCCTGCTGTTGCCCCCCGACCCCCCGCTCATGCCCCGTGTCTCTCTCCTGTTACCCCCCACTCCCGCTCATGCTCCGTGTCTCTCTCCTGTTGCCCCCCACCCCCCGGTCATGCCCCGTGTCTCTCTGCTGTTGCCCCCCACCCCGCTCATGCCCGTGTCTCCCTCGTGTTCCCCCACCCCCGCTCATGCCCTGTGTCTCCCTCCTGTTGCCCCCCACCCCCCACTCATGCCCCGTGTCTCTCTCCTGTTACCCCCACCCCCCACTCATGCCCCGTGTCTCCATCTTGTTGCCCTCCACCCCCCGCTCATGCCCGTGTTTCCTTCGTGTTCCCCCCACCCCCGCTCATGCCCCGTATCTCACTCTTGTTCCCCCCACCCCCCGCTCATGCCCCATGTCTCCCTGCTGTTGCTCCCCACCCCCGCTCATGCCGTGTCTCTCTCTTGTTACCCCCACCCCCTCTCATGCCCCGTGTCCCTCTCCTGTTGCCCCCCTCCCCTGGTCATGCCCCATGTCTCCCTGCTGTTGCTCCCCACCCCCCGCTCATGCCCCGTTTCTCTCTCCTATTACCCCTCACCCCCCTCTCATGCCCCGTGTCTCTCTCCTGTTACCCCCCACCCCCCCCTCTCATGCCCCGTGTCTCTCTCCTGTTGCCCCACACCCCCGGTAATGCCCCGTGTCTCCCTTCTGTTGCCCCCCACCCCCGGTCATGCCCCGTGTCTCCCTGCTGTTGCCCCCCGCTCATGCCCCGTGTCTCTCTCCTGTTACCCCCATCTCATGCAGCGTGTCTCCCTCATGTTCCCCCCACCCTCCGCTCATGTCCCGTGTCTCCCTGCTGTTGCCCCCCACCCCCCGCTCATGCTCTGTGTCTCTCTCCTGTTACCCCCAACCCCTGCTCATGCCCCGTGTCTCCCTCGTGTTGCCCCCCACCCCCGCTCATGCTCCGTGTCTCCCTGTTGTTGCCCCCACCCCGCTCATGCCCCGTGTCTCCCTCCTGTTGCCCCCCACCCCCCGCTCATGCCCCATGTCTGTCTCCTATTACCCCCCACCCCACGCTCATGCCCCATGTCTCCCTGCTGTTGCCCCCACCCCCTGCTCAAGCCCTGTGTCTCCCTGCTGTTGTCCCCCACCCCCTGCTCATGCCCCGTGTCTCTCTCCTGTTACCCCCCATCCCCCGCCCATGCCCCGTGTCTCCCTCGTGTTCCTCCCCACCCCCCGCTCATGCCCCGTGTCTCCCTGCTGTTGCCCCCCACCCCCTGCTCATGCCCCGTGTCTCCCTGATGTTGCCCTCCACCCCCCGCTCATGCCCCTTGTCTCTCCTGTTGCCCCCCACCCCCGGTCATGCCCTGTGTCTCCCTGCTGTTGCCCCCCGCTCATGCCCCTTGTCTCTCTCCTGTTACCTCCCACCCCCGCTCATGCCCCGTGTCTCCCTGCTGTTGCCCTCCACCCCCTGCTCATGCCCCGTGTCTCTCTCCTGTTACCCCCACCCTCCTCTCATGCGCCGTGTCTTTCTCCTGTTACCCCCACGCCCCTCTCATGCCCCGTGTCTCTCTCCTGTTGCCCCCACCCCCCGGCCATGCCCGTGTCTCCCTGCTGTTGCCCCCCACCCCCCATTAATGCACCGTGTCTCTCTCCTGTTACCCCCCCGCTCATGCCCTGTGTCTCTCTCCTGTTGCCCCCCACCAACCGCTCATGCCCCGTGTCTCTCTCCTGTTTCCCCCACCCTCCGCTCTTGCCGTGTCTCTCTCCTGTTATCCCCCACCCCCCTCTCATGCCCCGTGTCTCCCTGCTGTTGCCCCCCACCCTCCGCTCATGCCCCGTGTCTCCCTGCTGTTGCCCCCCACCCCCTGCTCATGCCCCGTGTCTCTCTCTTGTTAACCCCCCATACCCCTCTCATGATACGTGTCTCTCTGCTGTTACCCCCCACCCCCTCTCATGTCCCGTGTCTCTCTCCTGTGGCCCCCACTCCCCAGTCATGCCCCGTGTCTCCCTGCTGTTGCCCCCAGCCCCGGCTCAAGCCCTGTGTCTCTCGCCTGTTACTCCCCACCCCCCGCTCATGACCAGTGTCTCCCTGCTGTTGCCCCCACCCCCAGTCATGCCCCGTGTCTCCCTGCTGTTGCCCCCCACCCCCCACTCATGCCCTGTGTCTCCCTGCTGTTGCCCCCCACCCCCCGCTCATGCCCCGTGTCTCTCTCCTGTTAGCCCCCACCCCCTCTCATGCCCCGTGTCTCCCTCGTGGTCCCCCCACCCCCCGCTCATGCCCCGTGTCTCCCTGCTGTTGCCCCCCCACCCCCACTCATGCCCCGTATCTCTCTCCTCTTACCCCCCACCCCCGCTCATGCCCCGTGTCTCTCTCCTGTTACCCCCCACCCCCTCTCATGCCCCGTGTCTCTCTCCTGTTGCCCACCTCCCCTGGTCATGCCCCATGTCTCCCTGCTGTTTCCCCCCACCCCCCGCTCATGCCCCGTTTCTCTCTCCTATTATCCCCCACCCCCCTCTCATGCCCGTGTCTCTCTCCTGTTACCCCCCACCCCCCTCTCATGCCCCGTGTCTCTCTCCTGTTGCCCCACAGCCCCGGTCATGCCCCGTGTCTCCCTTCTGTTGCCCCCCACCCCCGGTCATGCCCCGTGTCTCCCTGCTGTTGCCCCCCGCTCATGCCCATGTCTCTCTCCTGTTACCCCCCTCTCATGCAGCGTGTCTCCCTCGTGTTCCCCCCCACCCTCCGCTCATGTCCCGTGTCTCCCTGCTGTTGCCCCTCACGCCCCGCTCATGCTCCGTGTCTCTCTCCTGTTACCCCCAACCCCCGCTCATGCCCCGTGTCTCCCTCGTGTTGCCCCCCACCCCCGCTCATGCCCCGTGTCTCCCTGCTGTTGCCCCCACCCCCCGCTCATGCCCCGTGTCTCCCTCCTGTTGCCCCCCATCCCCCGCTCATGCCCCATGTCGGTCTCCTATTACCCGCTCATGCCCCATGTCACTCTGCTGTTGCCCCCACCCCCTGCTCATGCCCTGTGTCTCCCTGCTGTTGTCCCCCACCCCCTGCTCATGCCCTGTGTCTCTCTCCTGTTACCCCCACCCCCTGCCCATGCCCCGTGTCTCCCTCGTGTTCCTCCCCACCCCACGCTCATGCCCCGTGTCTCCCTGCTGTTGCCCCCCACCCCCCGCTCATGCCCCGTGTCTCCCTGCTGTTGCCCTCCACCCCCCGCTCATGCCCCTTGTCTCTCCTGTTGCCCCCCACCCCCGGTCATGCCCTGTGTCTCCCTGCTGTTGCCCCCCGCTCATGCCCCTTGTCTCTCTCCTGTTACCTTCCACCCCCCGCTCATGCCCCGTGTCTCCCTGCTGTTGCCCCCCACCCCCTGCTCATGCCCCGTGTCTCTCTCCTGTTACCCCCACCCTCCTCTCATGCGCCGTGTGTCTCTCCTGTTACCACGATGCCCCTCTCATGCCCCGTGTCTCTCTCCTGTTGTCCCCACCCCCCGGCCATGCCCCGTGTCTCCCTGCTGTTGCCCCCCACCCCCCATTAATGCCCCGTGTCTCTCTCCTGTTACCCCCCCGCTCATGCCCTGTGTCTCTCTCCTGTTGCCCCCCACCCCCCGCTCATGCCCCGTGTCTCTCTCCTGTTGCCACCACCCTCCGCTCATGCCCTGTGTCTCTCTCCTGTTACCCCCCACCCCCCTCTCATGCCCCGTGTCTCCCTGCTGTTGCCCCCCACCCTCAGCTCATGCCCCGTGTCTCCCTGCTGTTGCCCCCCATCCCCCTCTCATGATACGTGTCTCTCTGCTGTTACCCCCCACCCCCCTCTCATGTCCCGTGTCTCTCTCCTGTTGCCCCCACTCCCCAGTCATGCCCCGTGTCTCCCTGCTGTTGCCCCCACCCCCGGCTCAAGCCCCGTGTCTCTCCCCTGTTACTCCCCACCCCCCGCTCATGACCAGTGTCTCCCTGCTGTTGCCCCCACGCCCAGTCATGCCCCGTGTCTCCCTGCTGTTGCCCCCCACCCCCCACTCATGCCCTGTGTCTCCCTGCTGTTGCCCCCCACCCCCCGCTCATGCCCCGTGTCTCTCTCCTGTTAGCCCCCACCCCCCACTCATGCCCTGTGTCTCCCTCGTGTTCCCCCCACCCCCCGCTCATGCCCCGTGTCTCCCTGCTGTTGCCCCCCCACCCCCACTCATGCCCCGTATCTCTCTCCTCTTACCCCCCACCCCTGCTCATGCCCCATGTCTCTCTCCTGTTACCCCCACCCCCCAGTCATGCCCCGTGTCTCCCTGCTGTTGCCCCCCACCCCCCGCTCATGCCCCGTGTCTCCCTGCTGTTGCCCTCCACCCCCCGCTCATGCCCCTTGTCTCTCCTGTTGCCCCCCACCCCCGGTCATGCCCTGTGTCTCCCTGCTGTTGCCCCCCGCTCATGCCCCTTGTCTCTCTCCTGTTACCTCCCACCCCCCGCTCATGCCCCGTGTCTCCCTGCTGTTGCCCTCCACCCCCTGCTCATGCCCCGTGTCTCTCTCCTGTTACCCCAACCCTCCTCTCATGCGCTGTGTCTCTCTCCTGTTACCCCCACGCCCCTCTTATGCCCCGTGTCTCTCTCCTGTTGCCCCCACCCCCCGGCCATGCCCCGTGTCTCCCTGCTGTTGCCCCCCACCCCCCATTAATGCCCCGTGTCTCTCTCCTGTTACCCCGCCGCTCATGCCCTGTGTCTCTCTCCTGTTGCCCCCCACCCCCCGCTCATGCCCCGTGTCTCTCTCCTGTTGCCCCCACCCTCCGCTCATGCCGTGTCTCTCTCCTGTTATCCCCCACCCCCCTCTCATGCCCCGTGTCTCCCTGCTGTTGCCCCCCACCCTCCGCTCATGCCCTGTGTCTCCCTGCTGTTGCCCCCCACCCCCTGCTCATGCCCCGTGTCTCTCTCCTGCTAACCCCCATACCCCCAGTCATGCCCCGTGTCTCCCTGCTGTTGCCCCCCACCCCCCACTCATGCCCTGTGTCTCCCTGCTGTTGCCCCCCACCCCCCGCTCATGCCCCGTGTCTCTCTCCTGTTAGCCCCCACCCCCTCTCATGCCCCGTGTCTCCCTCGTGTTCCCCCCACCCCCGCTCATGCCCCGTGTCTCCCTGCTGTTGCCCCCCCACCCCCACTCATGCCCCGTATCTCTCTCCTCTTACCCCCCACCCCCGCTCATGCCCCGTGTCTCTCTCCTGTTACCCCCCACCCCCTCTCATGCCCCGTGTCTCTCTCCTGTTGCCCACCTCCCCTGGTCATGCCCCATGTCTCCCTGCTGTTGCCCCCCACCCCCCGCTCATGCCCCGTTTCTCTCTCCTATTATCCCCCACCCCCCTCTCATGCCCCGTGTCTCTCTCCTGTTACCCCCCACCCCCCCTCTCATGCCCCGTGTCTCTCTCCTGTTGCCCCACAGCCCCGGTCATGCCACGTGTCTCCCTTCTGTTGCCCCCACCCCCGGTCATTCCCCGTGTCTCCCTGCTGTTGCCCCCCGCTCATGCCCGTGTTTCTCTCCTGTTACCCCCCTCTCATGCAGCGTGTCTCCCTCGTGTTCCCCCCACCCTCCGCTCATGTCCCGTGTCTCCCTGCTGTTGCCCCCCACCCCCCGCTCATGCTCCGTGTCTCTCTCCTGTTACCCCCAACCCCCGCTCATGCCCCGTGTCTCCCTCGTGTTGCCCCCCACCCCCGCTCATGCCCCATGTCTCCCTGCTGTTGCCCCCACCCCCCGCTCATGCCCCGTGGTCTCCTCCTGTTGCCCCCCATCCCCCGCTCATGCCCCGTGTCTCTCTCCGTTACCCCCCACCCCCCCTCTCATGCCCCGTGTCTCTCTCCTGTTGCCCCACAGCCCCGGTCATGCCACGTGTCTCCCTTTCTGTTGCCCCCCACCCCCGGTCATGCCCCGTGTCTCCCTGCTGTTGCCCCCCGCTCATGCCCGTGTCTCTCTCCTGTTACCCCCCCTCTCATGCAGCGTGTCTCCCTCGTGTTCCCCCCACCCTCCGCTCATGTCCCATGTCTCCCTGCTGTTGCCCCCCACCCCCCGCTCATGCTCCGTGTCTCTCTCCTGTTACCCCCAACCCCCGCTCATGCCCCGTGTCTCCCTCGTGTTGCCCCCCACCCCCGCTCATGCCCCATGTCTCCCTGCTGTTGCCCCCACCCCCCGCTCATGCCCCGTGTCTCCTCCTGTTGCCCCCCATCCCCCGCTCATGCCCCGTGTCTCTCTCCTGTTACCCCCCACCCCCTCTCATGCCCCGTGTCTCTCTCCTGTTGCCCACCTCCCCTGGTCATGCCCATGTCTCCCTGCTGTTTCCCCCCACCCCCGCTCATGCCCCGTTTCTCTCTCCTATTATCCCCCACCCCCCTCTCATGCCCCGTGTCTCTCTCCTGTTACCCCCCACCCCCCTCTCATGCCCCGTGTCTCTCTCCTGTTGCCCCACAGCCCCGGTCATGCCCAGTGTCTCCCTTCTGTTGCCCCCCACCCCCGGTCATGGCCCCGTGTCTCCCTGCTGTTGCCCCCCGCTCATGCCCGTGTCTCTCTCCTGTTACCCCCCCTCTCATGCAGCGTGTCTCCCTCGTGTTCCCCCCACCCTCCGCTCATGTCCCGTGTCTCCCTGCTGTTGCCCCCCACTCCCTGCTCATGCTCCGTGTCTCTCTCCTGTTACCCCCAACCCGGCTCATGCCCCGTGTCTCCCTCGTGTTGCCCCCCACCCCGCTCATGCCCCGTGTCTCCCTGCTGTTGCCCCCACCCCCCGCTCATGCCCCGTGTCTCCCTCCTGTTGCCCCCCATCCCCCGCTCATGCCCCATGTCGGTCTCCTATTACCCCCCACCCCCCGCTCATGCCCCATGTCACTCTGCTGTTGCCCCCACCCCCTGCTCATGCCCTGTGTCTCCCTGCTGTTGTCCCCACCCCCTGCTCATGCCCTGTGTCTCTCTCCTGTTACCCCCACCCCCTGCCCATGCCCCGTGTCTCCCTCGTGTTCCTCCCCACCCCCCGCTCATGCCCCGTGTCTCCCTGCTGTTGCCCCCCACCCCCCGCTCATGCCCCGTGTCTCCCTGCTGTTGCCCTCCACCCCCCGCTCATGCCCCTTGTCTCTCCTGTTGCCCCCCACCCCCGGTCATGCCCTGTGTCTCCCTGCTGTTGCCCCCCGCTCATGCCCCTTGTCTCTCTCCTGTTACCTCCCACCCCCCGCTCATGCCCCGTGTCTCCCTGCTGTTGCCCCCCACCCCCTGCTCATGCCCCGTGTCTCTCTCCTGTTACCCCCACCCTCCTCTCATGCGCCGTGTGTCTCTCCTGTTACCACGATGCCCCTCTCATGCCCCGTGTCTCTCTCCTGTTGTCCCCACCCCCGGCCATGCCCCGTGTCTCCCTGCTGTTGCCCCCCCACCCCCCATTAATGCCCCGTGTCTCTCTCCTGTTACCCCCCGCTCATGCCCTGTGTCTCTCTCCTGTTGCCCCCCACCCCCCGCTCATGCCCCGTGTCTCTCTCCTGTTGCCCCCACCCTCCGCTCATGCCCTGTGTATCTCTCCTGTTACCCCCCACCCCCCTCTCATGCCCCGTGTCTCCCTGCTGTTGCCCCCCACCCTCAGCTCATGCCCCGTGTCTCCCTGCTGTTGTCCCCATCCCCCTCTCATGATACGTGTCTCTCCCCTGTTACTCCCCACCCCCCGCTCATGACCAGTGTCTCCCTGCTGTTGCCCCCACCCCCAGTCATGCCCCGTGTCTCCCTGCTGTTGCCCCCCACCCCCCACTCATGCCCTGTGTCTCCCTGCTGTTGCCCCCCACCCCCCGCTCATGCCCCGTGTCTCTCTCCTGTTAGCCCCCACCCCCCTCTCATGCCCTGTGTCTCCCTCGTGTTCCCCCCACCCCCCGCTCATGCCCCGTGTCTCCCTGCTGTTGCCCCCCCACCCCCACTCATGCCCCGTATCTCTCTCCTCTTACCCCCCACCCCTGCTCATGCCCCATGTCTCTCTCCTGTTACCCCCACCCCCCAGTCATGCCCCGTGTCTCCCTGCTGTTGCCCCCCACCCCCCGCTCATGCCCCGTGTCTCCCTGCTGTTGCCCTCCACCCCCCGCTCATGCCCCTTGTCTCTCCTGTTGCCCCCCACCCCCGGTCATGCCCTGTGTCTCCCTGCTGTTGCCCCCCGCTCATGCCCCTTGTCTCTCTCCTGTTACCTCCCACCCCTCGCTCATGCCCCGTGTCTCCCTGCTGTTGCCCTCCACCCCCTGCTCATGCCCCGTGTCTCTCTCCTGTTACCCCCACCCTCCTCTCATGAGCCGTGTCTCTCTCCTGTTACCCCCACGCCCCTCTCATGCCCCGTGTCTCTCTCCTGTTGCCCCCACCCCCCGGCCATGCCCCGTGTCTCCCTGCTGTTGCCCCCCACCCCCATTAATGCCCCGTGTCTCTCTCCTGTTACCCCCCGCTCATGCCCTGTGTCTCTCTCCTGTTGCCCCCCACACCCCGCTCATGCCCCGTGTCTCTCTCCTGTTGCCCCCACCCTCCGCTCATGCCGTGTCTCTCTCCTGTTATCCCCCACCCCCCTCTCATGCCCCGTGTCTCCCTGCTGTTGCCCCCCACCCTCCGCTCATGCCCCGTGTCTCTCTCCTGCTAAACCCCCATACCCCCAGTCATGCCCCGTGTCTCCCTGCTGTTGCCCCCCACCCCCCACTCATGCCCTGTGTCTCCCTGCTGTTGCCCCCCACCCCCCGCTCATGCCCCGTGTCTCTCTCCTGTTAGCCCCCACCCCCTCTCATGCCCCGTGTCTCCCTCGTGTTCCCCCCACCCCCGCTCATGCCCCGTGTCTCCCTGCTGTTGCCCCCCCACCCCCACTCATGCCCCGTATCTCTCTCCTCTTACCCCCCACCCCCGCTCATGCCCCGTGTCTCTCTCCTGTTACCCCCCACCCCCTCTCATGCCCCGTGTCTCTCTCCTGTTGCCCACCTCCCCTGGTCATGCCCCATGTCTCCCTGCTGTTGCCCCCCACCCCCCGCTCATGCCCCGTTTCTCTCTCCTATTATCCCCCACCCCCCTCTCATGCCCCGTGTCTCTCTCCTGTTACCCCCCACCCCCCCTCTCATGCCCCGTGTCTCTCTCCTGTTGCCCCACAGCCCCGGTCATGCCACGTGTCTCCCTTCTGTTGCCCCCCACCCCCGGTCATGCCCCGTGTCTCCCTGCTGTTGCCCCCCGCTCATGCCCGTGTCTCTCTCCTGTTACCCCCCTCTCATGCAGCGTGTCTCCCTCGTGTTCCCCCCACCCTCCGCTCATGTCCCGTGTCTCCCTGCTGTTGCCCCCCACCCCCCGCTCATGCTCCGTGTCTCTCTCCTGTTACCCCCAACCCCCGCTCATGCCCCGTGTCTCCCTCGTGTTGCCCCCCACCCCCGCTCATGCCCCATGTCTCCCTGCTGTTGCCCCCACCCCCCGCTAATGCCCCGTGTCTCCCTCCTGCTGCCCCCCATCCCCCGCTCATGCCCCATGTCGGTCTCCTATTACCCCCCACCCCCCGCTCATGCCCCATGTCACTCTGCTGTTGCCCCCACCCCCTGCTCATGCCCTGTGTCTCCCTGCTGTTGTCCCCCACCCCCTGCTCATGCCCTGTGTCTCTCTCCTGTTACCCCCCGCCCCCCGCCCATGCCCCGTGTCTCCCTCGTGTTCCTCCCCACCCCCCGCTCATGCCCCGTGTCTTCCTGCTGTTGCCCCCCACCCCCCGCTCATGCCCCGTGTCTCCCTGCTGTTGCCCTCCACCCCCGCTCATGCCCCTTGTCTCTCCTGTTGCCCCCCACCCCCGGTCATGCCCTGTGTCTCCCTGCTGTTGCCCCCCGCTCATGCCCCTTGTCTCTCTCCTGTTACCTCCCACCCCCCGCTCATGCCCCGTGTCTCCCAGCTGTTGCCCCCCACCCCCTGCTCATGCCCCGTGTCTCTCTCCTGTTACCCCCACCCTCCTCTCATGCGCCGTGTGTCTCTCCTGTTACCACGACGCCCCTCTCATGCCCCGTGTCTCTCTCCTGTTGTCCCCACCCCCCGGCCATGCCCCGTGTCTCCCTGCTGTTGCCCACCACCCCCCATTAATGCCCCGTGTCTCTCTCCTGTTACCCCCCCGCTCATGCCCTGTGTCTCTCTCCTGTTGCCCCCCACCCCCCGCTCATGCCCCGTGTCTCTCTCCTGTTGCCCCCACCCTCCGCTCATGCCCTGTGTCTCTCTCCTGTTACCCGCCACCCCCCTCTCATGCCCCGTGTCTCCCTGCTGTTGCCCCCCACCCTCAGCTCATGCCCCGTGTCTCCCTGCTGTTGCCCCCCATCCCCCTCTCATGTCCCGTGTCTCTCTCCTGTTGCCCCCACTCCCCAGTCATGCCCCGTGTCTCCCTGCTGTTGCCCCCACCCCCGGCTCAAGCCCCGTGTCTCTCCCCTGTTACTCCCCACCCCCCGCTCATGACCAGTGTCTCCCTGCTGTTGCCCCCACCCCCAGTCATGCCCCGTGTCTCCCTGCTGTTGCCCCCACCCCCCACTCATGCCCTGTGTCTCCCTGCTGTTGCCCCCCACCCCCCGCTCATGCCCCGTGTCCCTCTCCTGTTAGCCCCCACCCCCCTCTCATGCCCTGTGTCTCCCTCGTGTTCCCCCCACCACCCGCTCATGCCCCGTGTCTCCCTGCTGTTGCCCCCCCACCCCCACTCATGCCCCGTATCTCTCTCCTCTTACCCCCCACCACCCTCTCATGCCCCATGTGTCTCTCCTGTTGCCCCTCACTCCGGTCATGCCCCGTGTCTCCCTCCTGTTGCCCCCACCCCTGCTCATGCCCCATGTCTCCCTCCTGTTACCCCCACCCCCCAGTCATGCCCCGTGTCTCCCTGCTGTTGCCCCCCACCCCCCGCTCATGCCCTGTGTCTCTCTCCTGTTACCCACACCCCCCTCTCATGCCCGTGTCTCTCTCCTGTTGCCTCCCACCCCCCAGTCATACCCCGTGTCTCCTTGCTGTTGCCCCCCACCCCCCGCTCATGCCCCGTGTCTCTCTCCTGCTACCCCCCACCCCCCGGTCATGCCCCGTGTCTCCCTGCTGTTGCCCCCCACTCCCGCTCATGTCCCGTGTCTCTCTCCTGTTGCCCCCCACCCCCCGGTCATGCCCCGTGTCTCCCTGCTGTTGCCCCCCACCCCCTGCTCATGCCCCATGTCGCTCTCCTGTTCCCCCCACCCCCGGTCATGCCCCGTGTCACCCTGCTGTTGCCCCTCACCCCCGCTCATGCCCTGTGTCTCCCTGCTTTTTCCCTCTGCTCATAGCCCATGTCTCTCTCCTGTTGCTCCCCAGCCCCCGCTCATGCCCCGTGTCTCTCTCCTGTTACCCCCCACCCCCCGCTCATGCCTCATGTCTCCCTGCTGTTGCCCCCCACCCTCCGCTCATGCCCCGTGTCTCCATGCTGTTGTCCCCCACCCCCCACTCATGCCCCGTGTCTCCCTGCTTTTTCCCTCTGCTCATAGCCCATGTCTCTCTCCTGTTGCTCCCCAGCCCCCGCTCATGCCCCGTGTCTCTCTCCTGTTACCCCCCACCCCCCGCTCATGCCCCATGTCTCCCTGCTGTTGCCCCCCACCCTCCGCTCATGCCCCGTGTCTCCATGCTGTTGTCCCCCACCCCCCGCTCATGCCCCGTGTCTCTGTCCTTTTACCCCCCACCCCCTCTCATGCCCCGTGTCTCTCTCTTGTTGCCCTCACCCCCGGTCATGCCCCGTGTCTCCCTGCTGTTGCCCCCCAGCCCCCGCTCATGCCCCGTGTCTCTCTCCTGTTACCCCCCACCCCCCGGTCATGCCCCGTGTCTCCCTGCTGTTGCCCCCCGCTCATGCCCCGTGTCTCTCTCCTGTTCCCCCCACCCCCCGCTCATGCCTCGTGTCTCCCCTGTTACCCCCTGCTCATGCCCCGTGTCTCCCTACTGTAGCCCCCCACCGCCTGCTCCAGCCCCATGTTCCTCTCCTGTTACCCCCCACCCCCCTCTCATGCCCTGTGTCTCTCTCCTGTTACCCCCACCCCCCTCTCATGCCCTGTGTCTCTCTCCTGTTACCCCCTACCCCTCTCTCATGCCCCGTGTCTCTCTCCTGTTGCCCACCCACCCCCTGGTCATGCCCCGTGTCTCCCTGCTGTTGCCTCCCACCCCCGGTCATGCCCCGTGTCTCCCTGCTGTTGTCCCCACCCCCCGCTCATGCCCCGTGTTTCCCTGCTGTTGCCCCCCACACCCCCGCCTCTCTCCTGTTACCCCCCACGCCCCTCTCATGCCCAGTGTCTCCCTCGTGTTCCCCCCACCCCCCGCTCATGTCCCGTGTCTCCCTGCTGTTGCCCCCACCCCCTCTCATGCCCCGTGTCTCTCTCCTGTTAACCCCACCACCCTCTCATGCACCGTGTCTCCCTCGTGTTCCCCCCACCCTCCGCTCATGCCCCGTGTCTCACTGCTGTTGCCCCCCACCCCCCGCTCATGCCCTGTGTCTCCCTGCTGTTGCCCCCCACCCCCCGCTCATGCCCCGTGTCTCCCTCGTGTTCCTCCCCACCCCCCGCTCATGCCCCGCGTCTCCCTGCTGTTGCCCCCCACCCCCGCTCATGCCCCGTGTCTCCCTGCTGTTGTTGCCCCCCACCCCCCGCTCATGCCCTGTGTCTCCCTGCTGTTGCCCCCCACCCCCCGCTCATGCCCCGTGTCTCCCTCGTGTTCCTCCCCACCCCCCGCTCATGCCCCGCGTCTCCCTGCTGTTGCCCCCCACCCCCGCTCATGCTCCGTGTCTCCCTGCTGTTGCCCTCCACCCCCCGCTCATGCCCCTTGTCTCTCCTGTTGCCCCCCACCCCCGGTCATGCCCTGTGTCTCCCTGCTGTTGCCCCCCGCTCATGCCCCTTGTCTCTCTCCTGTTACCTCCCACCCCCCCGCTCATGCCCCGTGTCTCCCTGTTGTAGCCCCCACCCCCCGCATTTTGCCCCGTGTTTCCCTCGTGTGTTCCCCCCACCCCCCGCTCATGCCCCGTGTCTCCCTGCTGTAGCCCCCCCACCCTCCGTTCATGCCCTGTGTCTCCTTGCTGTTGCCCCCACCCCCTGCTCATGCCCCGTGTCTCTCTCCTGTTACCCCACCACCCCCCTCTCATGCCCCGTGTCTCTCTCCTGTTAACCCCACCCCCCTCTCATGCCCCGTGTCTCTCTCCTGTTGCCCCCACCCCCGGTCATGCCCCGTGTCTCCCTGCTGTAGCCCCCACCCCCGCTCATGCCCCATGTCTCTCTCCTGATACCCCCCGCTCATGCCCCGTGTCTCCCTCGTGTTCCCCCCACCCCCGCTCATGCCCCGTGTCTCTCTCCTGTTACCCCCACCCCCCTCTCATGCCCCGTGTCTCTCTCCTGTTGCCCCCACCCCCCGGTCATGCCCCGTGTCTCCCTGCTGTTACCTCCCACCCCCGCTCATGCCCCGTGTCTCCCTGCTGTAGCCCCCACCCCCCGCTCATGCCCCATGTCTCTCTCCTGATACCCCCCCGCTCATGCCCCGTGTCTCCCTCGTGTTCCCCCCACCCCCGCTCATGCCCCGTGTCTCCCTGCTGTGCCCCCCACCCCCCGCTCATGCCCTGTGTCTCTCTCCTGTTACCCGCCCACCCCCCTCTCATGCCCCGTGTCTCTCTCCTGTTGCCCCCACCCCCGGTCATGCCCCGTGTCTCCCTGCTGTTGCCCCCCACCCCCCGCTCATGCCCCGTGTATCTCTCCTGTTACCCCCCCACCCCCCGCTCATGCCCCGTGTCTCTCTCCTGTTGCCCCCCACCCCCGCTCATGCCCCGTGTCTCTCTCCTGTTGCCCCCACCCTCTGCTCATGACCTGTGTCTCTCTCCTGTTACCTCCACCCCCCTCTCATGCCCCGTGTCTCCCTGCTCCCCACCCTCTGCTCATGCCCCGTGTCTCCCTGCTGTTGCCCCCCACCCCCTGCTCATGCCCCGTGTCTCTCTCCTGCTAACCCCCCACCACCTCTCATGATCAGTGTCTCTCTGCTGTTACCCCCACCCCCCTCTCATGCCCCATGTCTCTCTCCTGTTGCCCCCCACCCCCAAGTCATGCCCCGTGCCTCCCTGCTGTTGCCCCGACCCCCCGCTCAAGCCCAGTGTCTCTCCCCTGTTACTCCCCGCTCATGCCCAGTGTCTCCCTGCTGTTGTCCCCACCCCTGGTCATGCCCAGTGTCTCCCTGCCGTTGCCCCCCACCCCCCACTCATGCCCTGTGTCTCCCTGCTGTTGCCCCCACCCCCGCTCATGCCACGTGTCTGTCTCCTGTTAGCCCCCACCCCCCTCTCATGCCCCGTGTCTCCCTCGTGTTCCTCCCACCCCTGCTCATGCCCCGTGTCTCCCTGCTGTTGCCCCCCCACCCCCTCTCATGCCCCGTGTCTCTCTCCTGTTGCCCCCACCCTCCGCTCATGCCCTGTGTCTCTCTCCTGTTACCTCCACCCCCCTCTCATGCCCCATGTCACCCTGCTGTTGCCCCCCACCCTCCGCTCATGCCCCGTGTCTCCCTGCTGTTGCCCCCCACCCCCTGCTCATGCCCCGTGTCTCTCTCCTGCTAACCCCCCAGCCCCTCTCATGATCAGTGTCTCTCTGCTGTTACCCCCCACCCCCCTCTCATGCCCCATGTCTCTCTCCTGTTGCCCCCCACCCCCAAGTCATGCCCCGTGCCTCCCTGCTGTTGCCCCACCCCCCGCTCAAGCCCAGTGTCTCTCCCCTGTTACTCCCCACTCCCCGCTCATGCCCAGTGTCTCCCTGCTGTTGTCCCCACACCTGGTCATGCCCAGTGTCTCCCTGCCGTTGCCCCCCACCCCCCACTCATGCCCTGTGTCTCCCTGCTGTTGCCCCCACCCCCGCTCATGCCACGTGTCTCTCTAATGTTAGCCCCTACACCCTCTCATGCCCCGTGTCTCCCTCGTGTTCCTCCCACCCCCGCTCATGCCCCGTGTCTCCCTGCTGTTGCCCTCCCACCCCCTCTCATGCCCTGTGTCTCTCTCCTCTTACCCCCCACCCCCCTCTCATGCCCCACGCCTTTCTCCTGTTGCCCCTCACCCCGGTCATGCCCTGTGTCTCCCTGCTGTTGCCCCCCACCCCCGTTCATGCCCCGTGTCTCTCTCCTGTTACCCCCCACCCCCCAGTCATGCCCCGTGTCTCCCTGCTGTTGCCCCCCACCCCCCGCTCATGCCCTGTGTCTCTCTCCTGTTACCCCCACCCCCCTCTCATGCCCGTGTCTCTCTCCTGTTGCCCCCCACCCCCGGCTCATGCCCCGTGTCTCTCTCCTGTCACCCCCCACCCCCCGGTCATGCCCCGTGTCTCCCTGCTGTTGCCCCCCACTCCCACTCATGCCCCGTGTCTCTCTCCTGTTGCCCCCCACCCCCCGGTCATGCCCCGTGTCTCCCTGCTGTTGCCCCCCACCTCCCGCTCATGCCCGGTGTCGCTCTCCTGTTCCCCCCACCCCCGGTCATGCCCCGTGTCAGCCTGCAGTTGCCCCTCACCCCCGCTCATGCCCTGTGTCTCCCTGCTGTTGCTCCCCGCTCATGCCCCGTGTCCCTCTCCTGTTACTCCCACCCCCCGCTCATGCCCGTGTCTCTCTCCTGTTACCCCCCACCCACCGGTCATGCCCCGTGTCTCCCTGCTGTTGCCCCCTGACCCCCCGCTCATGCCCCGTGTCTCTCTCCTGTTACCCCCCACTCCCGTTCATGCCCCGTGTCTCTCTCCTGTTGCCCCCCACCCCCGCTCATGCCAGTGTCTCCCTCGTGTTCCCCCACCCCCTCTCATGCCCTGTGTCTCCCTCCTGTTGCCCCCCACCCCCCGCTCATGCCCCGTGTCTCTCTCCTGTTACCCCCACCCCCCGCTCATGCCCCGTGTCTCCATCTTGTTGCCCTCCACCCCCCGCTCATGCCCGTGTTTCCTTCGTGTTCCCCCCACCCCCCGCTCATGCCCTGTGTCTCACTCTTGTTCCCCCCACCCCCGCTCATGTCCCATGTCTCCCTGCTGTTGCTCCCCACCCCCGCTCATGCCCCGTGTCTCTCTCCTGTTACCCCCACCCCCTCTCATGCCCCGTGTACCTCTCCTGTTGCCCCCCTCCCCTGGTCATGCCCCATGTCTCCCTGCTGTTGCCCCCCACCCCCCGCTCATACCCCGTTTCTCTCTCCTATTACCCCCACCCCCCTCTCATGCCCCGTGTCTCTCTCCTGCTACCCCCCACCCCCCCTCTCATGCCCCGTGTCTCTCTCCTGTTGCCCCACACCCCCCGGTCATTCCCCGTGTCTCCCTTCTGTTGCACCCCACCCCCGGTCATGCCCCGTGTCTCCCTGCTGTTCCCCCCCTCTCATGCAGCCTGTCTCCTTCATGTTCCCCCCACCCTCCGCTCATGCCCCATGTCTCTCTCCTGATACCCCTCCGCTCATGCCCCGTGTCTCCCTCGTGTTCCCCCCACCCCCGCTCATGCCCCGTGTCTCCCTGCTGTTGCCCCCCACCCCCCGCTCATGCCCCGTGTCTCTCTCCTGTTGCCCCCCACCCCCGCTCATGCCCCGTGTCTCTCTCCTGTTGCCCCCACCCTCGCTCATGCCCTGAGTCTCTCTCCTGTTACCTCCACCCCCCTCTCATGCCCCGTGTCTCCCTGCTGTTGCCCCCCCACCCTCCGCTCATGCCCCGTGTCTCCCTGCTGTTGCCCCCCACCCCCTGCTCATGCCCCGTGTCTCTCTCCTGTTAACCCCCCACCCCCTCTCATGATCAGTGTCTCTCTGCTGTTACCCCACCCACCCCCCTCTCATGCCCCATGTCTCTCTCCTGTTGCCCCCCACCCCCAAGTCATGCCCCGTGCCTCCCTGCTATTGCCCCCACCCCCCGCTCAAGCCCAGTGTCTCTCCCCTGTTACTCCCCACTCCCCGCTCATGCCCAGTGTCTCCCTGCTGTTGTCCCCACCCCTGGTCATGCCCAGTGTCTCCCTGCTGTTGCCCCACCCCCGCTCATGCCACGTGTCTCTCTCCTGTTAGCCCCCACCCCCCTCTCATGCCCCACGCCTCTCTCCTGTTGCCCCTCACCCCGGTCAAGCCCCGTGTCTCCCTGCTGTTGCCCCCCACCCCCGTTCATGCCCCGTGTCTCTCTCCTGTTACCCCCACCCCCAGTCATGCCCCATGTCTCCCTGCTGTTGCCCCCCACCCCCCGCTCATGCCCTGTGTCTCTCTCCTGTTACCCCCACCCCCCTCTCATGCCCGTGTCTCTCTCCTGTTGCCCTCACCCCCCAGTCATGCCCCGTGTCTCCTTGCTGTTGCCCCCCACCCCCGGCTCATGCCCCGTGTCTCTCTCCTGTCAACCCCCACCCCCGGTCATGCCCCGTGTCTCCCTGCTGTTGCCCCCCACTCCCACTCATGCCCCGTGTCTCCCTGCTGTTGCCCCCACCCCCCGCTCATGCCCCGTGTCTCTCTCCTGTTACCCCCACCCCCCGCTCATGCCCCGTGTCTCCATCTTTTGCCCTCCACCCCCCGCTCATGCCCGTGTTTCCTTCGTGTTCCCCCCACCCCCCGCTCATGCCCTGTGTCTCACTCCTTGTTCCCCCCACCCCCGCTCATGTCCCATGTTCCCTCTTGTTCCCCCCACCCCCGCCCCGCCCCATGTCTCCCTCCTGTCCCCTCCACCCCCGCTCATGCCCCGTGTCACCCTCTCCTGTTTACCACCCACCCCCCGCTCATGCCCGTGTCTCCCTCCTGTTGCCCCCCCGCTCATGCCTGTGTCTCTCTCCTGTTCCCCCACCCCCGCTCATGCCCTGTGTCTCCCTCCTGTTGCCCCCCCGCTCATGCCCTGTGTCTCTCTCCTGTTACCCCCCACCCCCGGCTCATGCCCCGTGTCTCCCTCTTGTTGCCCCCACCCCCACTCCTGCCCTGTGTCTCCCTCATGTTCCCCCCCCCACCCCGCTCATGCCCCGTGTCTCCTCCTGTTGCCCCCCACCCCCTGCTCATGCCCCGTGTCTCCCTCTTGTTGCCCCTCATGCCCCGTGTCTCCCTCGTGTTCCCCCACCCCCGCTCATGCCCCGTGTCTCCCTCGTGTTCCCCCACCCTGCGCTCATGCCCCGTGTCTCCCTGCTGTCCGCCCCCACCCCCCGCTCATGCCCTCTGTCTCTCTCCTGTTGCCCCCCCACTACCCGGTCATGCCCGGCGTCTCCCTGCTGTTGCCCCCACCCACTGCTCATGCCCTGTGTCTCTCTCCTGTTACCCCCAACCCCCCGCTCATGCCCGGTGTCTCCCTCTTGTTGCCCCCACCCCCACCTCATGCCCTGTGTTTCCCTCGGTTCCCCCCACCCCCGCTCATGCCCCGTGTCTCCCTCCTGTTGCCCCCACCCCCTGCTCATGCCCCGTGTCTCCCTCTTGTTGCCCCTCATGCCCCGTGTCTCCCTCGTGTACCCCCCACCCCCCGCTCATGCCCCGTGTCTCCCGCGTGTTCCCCCACCCGCACGCTCATGCCCCGTGTCTCCCTGCTGTTGCCCCCACCCCCCGCTCATGCCCTGTGTCTCTCTCCTGTTGCCCCCCACCCCCGGTGATGCCCCCTGTCTCCCTGCTGTTGCCCTCTACCCCCCGGTCATGCCCCGTATCTCCCTGCTGTTGCCCCCCACCCACTGCTCATGCCCCGTGTCTCTCTCCTGTTACCCTCCACTCCCCTCTCATGCCCTGTGTCTCCCTCGTGTTCCCCCACCCCCGCTCATGCCCCGTGTCACCCTGCTGTTGCCCCCCAACCCCGCTCATGCCCCGTGTCTCCTCCTGTTACCCCCATGCCCCGCTCATGCCCCGTGTCTCCCTTATGTTCCCCCCACCCCCTGCTCATGCCCTGTGTCTCCCTCGTGTTCCCCCCCACCCCCCGCTTATGCCCCCATGTCACCCTCGTGTTCCCCCCCACCCCCCGCTCATGCCCCGTGTCTCCCTCCTGTTCCCCCCACCCCCAGCTAATGCCCCGTGTCACCCTCGTGTTCCCCCCTCCCCCCGCTCATGCCCCGTGTCTTCCTCTGTTCCCCCCCACCCCGGCTAATGCCCCATGTCTCCCTCTTGTTGCCCCCCACCCCCCGCTCATGCCCCGTGTCTCCCTCGTGTTCCCCCCACCCCCGCTCATGCCCCGTGTCTCCCTCCTGTTGCCCCCACCCCCCGCTTATGCCCCGTGTCTCTCTCCTGTTACCCCCACCCCCAGCTAATGCCCGTGTCACCCTCGTGTTCCCCCCTCCCCCCGCTCATGCCCCGTGTCTTCCTCTGTTCCCCCACCCCGGCTAATGCCCCATGTCTCCCTCTTGTTGCCCCCCACCCCCCGCTCATGCCCCGTGTCTCCCTCGTGTTCCCCCCACCCCCCCGCTCATGCCCGTGTCTCCCTCCTGTTGCCCCCACCCCCCGCTTATGCCCCCGTGTCTCTCTCCTGTTACCCCCACCCCCGCTCATGCCCCGTGTCTCCCTCTTGTTGCCCCTCATGCCCCGTGTCTCCCTCGTGTTCCCCCAACCCCCGTTCATGCCCTGTGTCTCCCTCCTGTTGCCCCCCACCCCCCGCTCATGCCCCGTGTATCCCCTGTTACCCCCACTCCCCGCTCATGCACCGTGGCTCACGCTTGTTGCCCCCCACCCCCCGCTCATGCCCCGTGTCTTCTTCTTGTTCCCCCACCCCCCGCTCATGCCCCGTGTCTCCCTCTTGTTCCCCCCACCCCCCGCTCATGCCCCATGTCTCCCTGCTGTTGCCCCCCTCCCCTGGTCATGCCCCATGTCTCCCTGCTGCTGCCCCCCACCCCCCGCTCATGCCCCGTGTCTCTCTCCTGTTACCCCCACCCCTCTCTCATGCCCCGTGTCTCTCTCCTGTTACCGCCCACCCCCCCTCTCATGCCCCGTGTCTATCTCCTGTTGCCCCCCACCCCCGGTCATGCCCCGTGTCTCCCTTCTGTTGCCACCCAACCCCGGTCATGCCCCGTGTCTCCCTGCTGTTACCCCCCACCACCCTCTCATGCACCGTGTCTCCCTCGTGTTCCCCCCACCCTCCGCTCATGCCCCGTGTCTCCCTGCTGTTGCCCCCCACCCCTGCTCATGCCCCATGTCTCCCTCCTGTTGCCCCCCACCCCCCGCTCATGCCCCATGTCTGTCTCCTGTTACCCCCACCCCCCGCTCATGCCCCGTGTCTCACTGCTGTTGCCCCCCACCCCTGCTCATGCCCTGTGTCTCCCTGCTGTTGCCCCCCACCCCCCGCTCATGCCCCGTGTCTCCCTCGTGTTCCTCCCCACCCCCCGCTCATGCCCCGTGTCTCCCTGCTGTTGCCCCCCACCCCCGTTCATGCCCCGTGTCTCCCTGCTGTTGCCCTCCACCCCCCGCTCATGCCCCTTGTCTCTCCTGTTGCCCCCACCCCCCGGTCATGCCCTGTGTCTCCCTGCTGTTGCCCCCCGCTCATGCCCCTTGTCTCTCTCCTGTTACCTCCCACCCCCCGCTCATGCCCCGTGTCTCCCTGTTGTAGCCCCCACTCATGCCCCGTGTTTCCCCTCGTGTGTCCCCCCCACCCCCCGCTCATGCCCTGTGTCTCTCTCCTGTTACCCACCCACCCCCCTCTCATGCCCCGTGTCTCTCTCCTGTTGCCCCCACCCCCGGTCATGCCCCGTGTCTCCCTGCTGTTGCCCCCCACCCCCCGCTCATGCCAGTGTCTCTCTCCTGTTACCCCCCACCCCCCGCTCATGCCCCGTGTCTCTCTCCTGTTGCCCCCCACCCCCGCTCATGCCCCGTGTCTCTCTCCTGTTGCCCCCACCCTCCGCTCATGCCCTGTGTCTCTCTCCTGTTACCCCCACCCCCCTCTCATGCCCCGTGTCTCCCTGCTGTTGCCCCCCACCCTCCGCTCATGCCCCGTGTCTCCCTGCTGTTGCCCCCCACCCCCCGCTCATGCCCCGTGTCTCTCTCCTGTTAACCCTCCACCCCCTCCCATGATCTGTGTCTCTCTGCTGTTACCCCCACCCCCCTCTCATGCCCCATGTCTCTCTCCTGTTGCCCCCCACCCCCAAGTCATGCCCAGTGTCTCCCTGCTGTTGTCCCCACCCCTGGTCATGCCCAGTGTCTCCCTGCTGTTGCCCCCCACCCCCCACTCATGCCCTGTGTCTCCCTGCTGTTGCCCCCCACCCCGCTCATTGCCATGTGTCTCTCTCCTGTTAGCCCCACCCCCCTCTCATGCCCCGTGTCTCCCTCGTGTTCCTCCCACCCCCGCTCATGCCCCGTGTCTCCCTGCTGTGCCCCGCCCCCACCCCCTCTCATGCCCCGTGTCTCTCTCCTCTTACCCCCCAACCCCCTCTCATGCCCCACGCCTCTCTCCTGTTGCCCTCACCCCGGTCATGCCCCGTGTCTCCCTGCCTGTTGCCCCCCAACCCTGCTCATGCCCCGTGTCTCTCTCCTGTTAACCCCACCCCCCCAGTCATGCCCCGTGTCTCCCTGCTGTTGCCCCCCACCCCCTGCTCCTGCCCTGTGTCTCTCTCCTGTTACCCCCACCCCCTCTCATGCCCGTGTCTCTCTCCTGTTGCCCCCCACCCCCAGTCATGCCCCGTGTCTCCTTGCTGTTGCCCCCCACCCCCGGCTCATGCCCCGTGTCTCTCTCCTGTCACCCCCCACCCCCCGGTCATGCCCCGTGTCTCCCTGCTGTTGCCCCCCACTCCCACTCATGCCCCGTGTCTCTCTCCTGTTGCCTCCCACCCCCCGGTCATGCCCCGTGTCTCCCTGCTGTTGCCCCCCACCTCCCGCTCATGCCCGGTGTCGCTCTCCTGTTCCCCCCACCCCCGGTCATGCCCCGTGTCAGCCTGCAGTTGCCCCTCACCCCCGCTCATGCCCTGTGTCTCCCTGCTGTTGCCCCCCGCTCATGCCCCGTGTCCCTCTCCTGTTACTCCCACCCCCCGCTCATGCCCGTGTCTCTCTCCTGTTACCCCCCCCCACCGGTCATGCCCCGTGTCTCCCTGCTGTTGCCCCCCAACCCCCCGCTCATGCCCCGTGTCTCTCTCCTGTTACCCCCCCACTCCCGCTCATGCCCCGTGTCTCTCTCCTGTTGCCCCCCACCCCCGCTCATGCCAGTGTCTCCCTCGTGTTCCCCCACCCCCGCTCATGCCCTGTGTCTCCCTCCTGTTGCCCCCCACCCCCGCTCATGCCCCGTGTCTCTCTCTGTTACCCCCACCCCCCGATCATGCCCCGTGTCTCCATCTTGTTGCCCTCCACCCCCCGCTCATGCCCGTGTTTCCTTCGTGTTCCCCCCACCCCCCGCTCATGCCCTGTGTCTCACTCTTGTTCCCCCCACCCCCGCTCATGTCCCATGTCTCCCTGCTGTTGCTCCCCACCCCCGCTCATGCCCTCCGTGTCTCTCTCCTGTTACCCGCCCACCCCCCTCTCATGCCCCGTGTCTCTCTCCTGTTGCCCCCACCCCCGGTCATGCCCCGTGTCTCCCTGCTGTTGCCCCCCACCCCCCGCTCATGCCCGTGTCTCTCTCCTGTTACCCCCCCACCCCCTGCTCATGCCCCGTGTCTCTCTCCTGTTGCCCCCCCACCCCGCTCATGCCCCGTGTCTCTCTCCTGTTGCCCACACCCTCCGCTCATGACCTGTGTCTCTCTCCGGTTACCTCCACCCCCCTCTCATGCCCCGTGTCTCCCTGCTGTTGCCCCCCACCCTCTGCTCCTGCCCCGTGTCTCCCTGCTGTTGCCCCCCACCCCCTGCTCATGCCCCCGTGTCTCTCTCCTGCTAACCCCCCACCACCTCTCATGATGAGTGTCTCTCTGCTGTTACCCCCCACCCCCCTCCCATGCCCATGTCTCTCTCCTGTTGCCCCCCACCCCCAAGTCATGCCCCGTGCCTCCCTGCTGTTGCCCCGACCCCCCGCTCAAGCCCAGTGTCTCTCCCCTGTTACTCCCCACTCCCTGCTCATGCCCAGTGTCTCCCTGCTGTTGTCCCCACCCCTAGTCATGCCACAGTGTCTCCCTGCCGTTGCCCCCCCACCCCCCACTCATGCCCTGTGTCTCCCTGCTGTTGCCCCCACCCCCGCTCATGCCACGTGTCTGTCTCCTGTTAGCCCCCACCCCCCTCTCATGCCCCGTGTCTCCCTCGTGTTCCTCCCACCCCTGCTCATGCCCCGTGTCTGTCCCCTGCTGTTGCCCACCCCCTCTCATGCCCCGTGTCTCTCTCCTGTTGCCCCCACCCTCCGCTCATGCCCTGTGTCTCTCTCCTGTTACCTCCACCCCCCTCTCATGCCCCATGTCACCCTGCTGTTGCCCCCCACCCTCCGCTCATGCCCCGTGTCTCCCTGCTGTTGCCCCTCACCCCCTGCTCATGCCCCGTGTCTCTCTCCTGCTAACCCCCCACCCCCTCTCATGATCAGTGTCTCTCTGCTGTTACCCCCCACCCCCTCTCATGCCCCATGTCTCTCTCCTGTTGGCCCCCACCCCCAAGTCATGCCCAGTTCCTCCCTGCTGTTGCCCCCACCCCCCGCTCAAGCCCAGTGTCTCTCCCCTGTTACTCCCCACTCCCCGCTCATGCCCAGTGTCTCCCTGCTGTTGTCCCCACCCCTGGTCATGCCCAGTGTCTCCCTGCCGTTGCCCCCCACCCCCCACTCATGCCCTGTGTCTCCCTGCTGTTGCCCCCACCCCCGCTCATGCCACGTGTCTCTCTCCTGTTAGCCCCACCCCCTCTCATGCCCCGTGTCTCCCTCGTGTTCCTCCCACCCCCGCTCATGCCCCGTGTCTCCCTGCTGTTGCCCTCCCACCCCCTCTCATGCCCCGTGTCTCTCTCCTCTTACCCCCACCCCCCTCTCATGCCCCACGCCTCTCTCCTGTTGCCCCTCACCCCGGTCATGCCCTGTGTCTCCCTGCTGTTGCCCCCCACCCCCGTTCATGCCCCGTGTCTCTCTCCTGTTACCCCCCACCCCCCAGTCATGCCCCATGTCTCCCTGCTGTTGCCCCCCACCCCCCGCTCATGCCCTGTGTCTCTCTCCTGTTACCCCCACCCCCCTCTCATGCCCGTGTCTCTCTCCTGTTGCCCCCCACCCCCCAGTCATGCCCCGTGTCTCCTTGCTGTTGCCCCCCACCCCCGGCTCATGCCCCGTGTCTCTCTCCTGTCACCCCCCACACCCCGGTCATGCCCCGTGTCTCCCTGCTGTTGCCCCCCACTCCCACTCATGCCCCGTGTCTCTCTCCTGTTGCCCCCACCCCCCGGTCATGCCCCGTGTCTCCCTGCTGTTGCCCCCCGCTCATGCCCGTGTCTCTCTCCTGTTACCCCCCTCTCATGCAGCGTGTCTCCCTCGTGTTCCCCCACCCTCCGCTCATGTCCCGTGTCTCCCTGCTGTTGCCCCCCACCCCCCGCTCATGCTCCGTGTCTCTCTCCTGTTACCCCCAACCCCCGCTCATGCCCCGTGTCTCCCTCGTGTTGCCCCCCACCCCCGCTCATGCCCCATGTCTCCCTGCTGTTGCCCCCCACCCCCGCTCATGCCCCGTGTCTCCCTCCTGTTGCCCCCCATCCCCCGCTCATGCCCCGTGTCTCTCTCCTGTTACCCCCCACCCCCTCTCATGCCCCGTGTCTCTCTCCTGTTGCCCACCTCCCCTGGTCATGCCCCATGTCTCCCTGCTGTTTCCCCCCACCCCCGCTCATGCCCCGTTTCTCTCTCCTATTATCCCCCACCCCCTCTCATGCCCCGTGTCTCTCTCCTGTTACCCCCCACCCCCCCTCTCATGCCCCGTGTCTCTCTCCTGTTGCCCCACAGCCCCGGTCATGCCCCGTGTCTCCCTTCTGTTGCCCCCCACCCCCCGGTCATGCCCCGTGTCTCCCTGCTGTTGCCCCCCGCTCATGCCCGTGTCTCTCTCCTGTTACCCCCCCTCTCATGCAGCGTGTCTCCCTCGTGTTCCCCCCCACCCTCCGCTCATGTCCCGTGTCTCCCTGCTGTTGCCCCCCACGCCCCGCTCATGCTCCGTGTCTCTCTCCTGTTACCCCCAACCCCCGCTCATGCCCCGTGTCTCCCTCCTGTTGCCCCCCATCCCCCGCTCATGCCCCATGTCGGTCTCCTATTACCCACCACCCCCCGCTCATGCCCCATGTCACTCTGCTGTTGCCCCCACCCCCTGCTCATGCCCTGTGTCTCCCTGCTGTTGTCCCCCACCCCCTGCTCATGCCCTGTGTCTCTCTCCTGTTACCCCCACCCCCTGCCCATGCCCCGTGTCTCCCTCGTGTTCCTCCCCACCCCCCGCTCATGCCCCGTGTCTCCCTGCTGTTGCCCCCACCCCCCGCTCATGCCCCGTGTCTCCCTGCTGTTGCCCTCCACCCCCCGCTCATGCCCCTTGTCTCTCCTGTTGCCCCCCACCCCCGGTCATGCCCTGTGTCTCCCTGCTGTTGCCCCCCGCTCATGCCCCTTGTCTCTCTCCTGTTACCTCCCACCCCCCGCTCATGCCCCGTGTCTCCCTGCTGTTGCCCCCCACCCCCTGCTCATGCCCCGTGTCTCTCTCCTGTTACCCCCACCCTCCTCTCATGCGCCGTGTGTCTCTCCTGTTACCACGATGCCCCTCTCATGCCCCGTGTCTCTCTCCTGTTGTCCCCACCCCCCGGCCATGCCCCGTGTCTCCCTGCTGTTGCCCCCTTCCCCCCATTAATGCCCTGTGTCTCTCTCATGTTACCCCCCGCTCATGCCCTGTGTCTCTCTCCTGTTGCCCCCCACCCCCCGCTCATGCCCTGTGTCTCTCTCCTGTTACCCCCCACCCCCCTCTCATGCCCCGTGTCTCCCTGCTGTTGCCCCCCACCCTCAGCTCATGCCCCGTGTCTCCCTGCTGTTGCCCCCCATCCCCCTCTCATGATACGTGTCTCTCTGCTGTTACCCCCACCCCCCTCTCATGTCCGGTGTCTCTCTCCTGTTGCCCCCACTCCACTCCCCAGTCATGCCCCGTGTCTCCCTGCTGTTGCCCCCACCCCTGGCTCAAGCCCCGTGTCTCGCCCCTGTTACTCCCCACCCCCCGCTCATGACCAGTGTCTCCCTGCTGTTGCCCCCACCCCCAGTCATGCCCCGTGTCTCCCTGCTGTTGCCCCCCACCCCCCACTCATGCCCTGTGTCTCCCTGCTGTTGCCCCCCACCCCCCGCTCATGCCCCGTGTCTCTCTCCTGTTAGCCCCCACCCCCCTCTCATGCCCTGTGTCTCCCTCGTGTTCCCCCCACCCCCCGCTCATGCCCTGTGTCTCCCTGCTGTTGCCCCCCCACCCCCACTCATGCCCCGTATCTCTCTCCTCTTACCCCCCACCCCTGCTCATGCCCCATGTCTCTCTCCTGTTACCCCCACCCCCCAGTCATGCCCCGTGTCTCCCTGCTGTTGCCCCCCACCCCCCGCTCATGCCCCGTGTCTCCCTGCTGTTGCCCTCCACCCCCCGCTCATGCCCCTTGTCTCTCCTGTTGCCCCCCACCCCCGGTCATGCCCTGTGTCTCCCTGCTGTTGCCCCCCGCTCATGCCCCTTGTCTCTCTCCTGTTACCTCCCACCCCCCGCTCATGCCCCGTGTCTCCATGCTGTTGCCCTCCACCCCCTGCTCATGCCCCGTGTCTCTCTCCTGTTACCCCCACCCTCCTCTCATGCGCCGTGTCTCTCTCCTGTTACCCCCACGCCCCTCTCATGCCCCGTGTCTCTCTCCTGTTGCCCCCACCCCCCGGCCATGCCCCGTGTCTCCCTGCTGTTGCCCCCCACGCCCCATTAATGCCCCGTGTCTCTCTCCTGTTACCCCCCCGCTCATGCCCTGTGTCTCTCTCCTGTTGCCCCCCACCCCCCGCTCATGCCCCGTGTCTCTCTCCTGTTGCCCCCACCCTCCGCTCATGCCGTGTCTCTCTCCTGTTATCCCCCACCCCCCTCTCATGCCCCGTGTCTCCCTGCTGTTGCCCCCCACCCTCCGCTCATGCCCCGTGTCTCCCTGCTGTTGCCCCCCACCCCCTGCTCATGCCCCGTGTCTCTCTCCTGCTAACCCCCCATACCCCCAGTCATGCCCCGTGTCTCCCTGCTGTTGCCCCCCACCCCCCACTCATGCCCTGTGTCTCCCTGCTGTTGCCCCCCACCCCCCGCTCATGCCCCGTGTCTCTCTCCTGTTAGCCCCCACCCCCTCTCATGCCCCGTGTCTCCCTCGTGTTCCCCCCACCCCCGCTCATGCCCCGTGTCTCCCTGCTGTTGCCCCCCCACCCCCACTCATGCCCCGTATCTCTCTCCTCTTACCCCCCACCCCCGCTCATGCCCCGTGTCTCTCTCCTGTTACCCCCCACCCCCTCTCATGCCCCGTGTCTCTCTCCTGTTGCCCACCTCCCCTGGTCATGCCCCATGTCTCCCTGCTGTTGCCCCCCACCCCCCGCTCATGCCCCGTTTCTCTCTCCTATTATCCCCCACCCCCCTCTCATGCCCCGTGTCTCTCTCCTGTTACCCCCCACCCCCCCTCTCATGCCCCGTGTCTCTCTCCTGTTGCTCCACAGCCCCGGTCATGCCACGTGTCTCCCTTCTGTTGCCCCCCACCCCCGGTCATGCCCCGTGTCTCCCTGCTGTTGCCCCCCGCTCATGCCCGTGTCTCTCTCCTGTTACCCCCCTCTCATGCAGCGTGTCTCCCTCGTGTTCCCCCCACCCTCCGCTCATGTCCCGTGTCTCCCTGCTGTTGCCCCCCACCCCCCGCTCATGCTCCGTGTCTCTCTCCTGTTACCCCCAACCCCCGCTCATGCCCCGTGTCTCCCTCGTGTTGCCCCCCACCCCCGCTCATGCCCCATGTCTCCCTGCTGTTGCCCCCACCCCCCGCTCATGCCCCGTGTCTCCCTCCTGTTGCCCCCCATCCCCCGCTCATGCCCCATGTCGGTCTCCTATTACCCCCCACCCCCCGCTCATGCCCCATGTCACTCTGCTGTTGCCCCCACCCCCTGCTCATGCCCTGTGTCTCCCTGCTGTTGCCCCCCACCCCCTGCTCATGCCCTGTGTCTCTCTCCTGTTACCCGCCACCCCCCGCCCATGCCCCGTGTCTCCCTCGTGTTCCTCCCCACCCTCCGCTCATGCCCCGTGTCTCCCTGCTGTTGCCCCCCACCCCCCGCTCATGCCCCGTGTCTCCCTGCTGTTGCCCTCCACCCCCGCTCATGCCCCTTGTCTCTCCTGTTGCCCCCCACCCCCGGTCATGCCCTGTGTCTCCCTGCTGTTGCCCCCCGCTCATGCCCCTTGTCTCTCTCCTGTTACCTCCCACCCCCGCTCATGCCCCGTGTCTCCCTGCTGTTGCCCCCCACCCCCTGCTCATGCCCCGTGTCTCTCTCCTGTTACCCCCACCCTCCTCTCATGCGCCGTGTGTCTCTCCTGTTACCACGACGCCCCTCTCATGCCCCGTGTCTCTCTCCTGTTGTCCCCACCCCCCGGCCATGCCCCGTGTCTCCCTGCTGTTGCCCCCCACCCCCCATTAATGCCCCGTGTCTCTCTCCTGTTACCCCCCCGCTCATGCCCTGTGTCTCTCTCCTGTTGCCCCCCACCCCGCGCTCATGCCCCGTGTCTCTCTCCTGTTGCCCCCACCCTCCGCTCATGCCCTGTGTCTCTCTCCTGTTACCCGCCACCCCCCTCTCATGCCCCGTGTCTCCCTGCTGTTGCCCCCCACCCTCAGCTCATGCCCCGTGTCTCCCTGCTGTTGCCCCCCATCCCCCTCTCATGTCCCGTGTCTCTCTCCTGTTGCCCCCACTCCCCAGTCATGCCCCGTGTCTCCCTGCTGTTGCCCCCACCCCCGGCTCAAGCCCCGTGTCTCTCCCCTGTTACTCCCCACCCCCCGCTCATGACCAGTGTCTCCCTGCTGTTGCCCCCACCCCCAGTCATGCCCCGTGTCTCCCTGCTGTTGCCCCCCACCCCCCACTCATGCCCTGTGTCTCCCTGCTGTTGCCCCCCACCCCCCGCTCATGCCCCGTGTCCCTCTCCTGTTAGCCCCCACCCCCCTCTCATGCCCTGTGTCTCCCTCGTGTTCCCCCCACCACCCGTTCATGCCCCGTGTCTCCCTGCTGTTGCCCCCCCACCCCCACTCATGCCCCGTATCTCTCTCCTCTTACCCCCCACCCCCCTCTCATGCCCCATGTGTCTCTCCTGTTGCCCCTCACTCCGGTCATGCCCCGTGTCTCCCTCCTGTTGCCCCCACCCATGCTCATGCCCCATGTCTCCCTCCTGTTACCCCCACCCCCCAGTCATGCCCCGTGTCTCCCTGCTGTTGCCCCCCACCCCCCGTTCATGCCCTGTGTCTCTTTCCTGTTACCCACACCCGCCTCTCATGCCTGTGTCTCTCTCCTGTTGCCTCCCACCCCCCAGTCATGCCCCGTGTCTCCTTGCTGTTGCCCCCCACCCCCCGCTCATGCCCCGTGTCTCTCTCCTGCTACCCCCCACCCCCCGGTCATGCCCCGTGTCTCCCTGCTGTTGCCCCCCACTCCTGCTCATGTCCCGTGTCTCTCTCCTGTTGCCCCCCACCCCCCGGTCATGCCCCGTGTCTCCCTGCTGTTGCCCCCCACCCCCCGCTCATGCCCCATGTCGCTCTCCTGTTCCCCCCACGCCCGGTCATGCCCCGTGTCACCCTGCTGTTGCCCCTCACCCCCGCTCATGCCCTGTGTCTCCCTGCTTTTTCCCTCTGCTCATAGCCCATGTCTCTCTCCTGTTGCTCCCCAGCCCCCGCTCATGCCCCGTGTCTCTCTCCTGTTACCCCCCACCCCCCGCTCATGCCTCATGTCTCCCTGCTGTTGCCCCCCACCCTCCGCTCATGCCCCGTGTCTCCATGCTGTTGTCCCCCACCCCCCGCTCATGCCCCGTGTCTCCCTGCTTTTTCCCTCTGCTCATAGCCCATGTCTCTCTCCTGTTGCTCCCCAGCCCCCACTCATGCCCCGTGTCTCTCTCCTGTTACCCCCCACCCCCCGCTCATGCCCCATGTCTCCCTGCTGTTGCCCCCCACCCTCCGCTCATGCCCCGTGTCTCCATGCTGTTGTCCCCCACCCCCCGCTCATGCCCCGTGTCTCTGTCCTTTTACCCCCCACCCCCTCTCATGCCCCGTGTCTCTCTCTTGTTGCCCTCACCCCCGGTCATGCCCCGTGTCTCCCTGCTGTTGCCCCCCAGCCCCCGCTCATGCCCTGTGTCTCTCTCCTGTTACCCCCCACCCCCCGGTCATGCCCCGTGTCTCCCTGCTGTTGCCCCCCGCTCATGCCCCGTGTCTCTCTCCCGTTCCCCCCACCCCCCGCTCATGCCTCGTGTCTCCCCTGTTACCCCCTGCTCATGCCCCGTGTCTCCCTACTGTAGCCCCCCACCGCCTGCTCCAGCCCCATGTTCCTCTCCTGTTACCCCCCACCCCCCTCTCATGCCCTGTGTCTCTCTCCTGTTACCCCCACCCCCCTCTCATGCCCTGTGTCTCTCTCCTGTTACCCCCTACCCCTCTCTCATGCCCCGTGTCTCTCTCCTGTTGCCCACCCACCCCCTGGTCATGCCCCGTGTCTCCCTGCTGTTGCCTCCCACCCCCGGTCATGCCCCGTGTCTCCCTGCTGTTGTCCCCACCCCCGCTCATGCCCCGTGTTTCCCTGCTGTTGCCCCCCACACCCCCGCCTCTCTCCTGTTACCCCCCACGCCCCTCTCATGCCCCGTGTCTCCCTCGTGTTCCCCCCACCCCCCGCTCATGTCCCGTGTCTCCCTGCTGTTGCCCCCACCCCCTCTCATGCCCCGTGTCTCTCTCCTGTTAACCCCACCACCCTCTCATGCACCGTGTCTCCCTCGTGTTCCCCCCACCCTCCGCTCATGCCCCGTGTCTCACTACTGTTGCCCCCCACCCCCCGCTCATGCCCTGTGTCTCCCTGCTGTTGCCCCCCACCCCCCGCTCATGCCCCGTGTCTCCCTCGTGTTCCTCCCCACCCCCCGCTCATGCCCCGCGTCTCCCTGCTGTTGCCCCCCACCCCCGCTCATGCCCCGTGTCTCCCTGCTGTTGCCCCCCACCCCCCGCTCATGCCCTGTGTCTCCCTGCTGTTGCCCCCCACCCCCCGCTCATGCCCCGTGTCTCCCTCGTGTTCCTCCCCACCCCCGCTCATGCCCCGCGTCTCCCTGCTGTTGCCCCCCACCCCCGCTCATGCTCCGTGTCTCCCTGCTGTTGCCCTCCACCCCCCGCTCATGCCCCTTGTCTCTCCTGTTGCCCCCCACCCCCCGGTCATGCCCTGTGTCTCCCTGCTGTTGCCCCCCGCTCATGCCCCTTGTCTCTCTCCTGTTACCTCCCACCCCCCCGCTCATGCCCCGTGTCTCCCTGTTGTAGCCCCCACCCCCCGCTCATGCCCCGTGTTTCCCTCGTGTGTTCCCCCCACCCCCCGTTCATGCCCCGTGTCTCCCTGCTGTAGCCCCCCCACCCTCCGTTCATGCCCTGTGTCTCCCTGCTGTTGCCCCCACCCCCTGCTCATGCCCCGTGTCTCTCTCCTGTTACCCCACCACCCCCCTCTCATGCCCCGTGTCTCTCTCCTGTTACCCCCACCCCCCTCTCATGCCCCGTGTCTCTCTCCTGTTGCCCCCACCCCCGGTCATGCCCCGTGTCTCCCTGCTGTAGCCCCCACCCCCGCTCATGCCCCATGTCTCTCTCCTGATACCCCCCGCTCATGCCCCGTGTCTCCCTTGTGTTCCCCCCACCCCCGCTCATGCCCCGTGTCTCTCTCCTGTTACCCCCACCCCCCTCTCATGCCCCGTGTCTCTCTCCTGTTGCCCCCACCCCCCGGTCATGCCCCGTGTCTCCCTGCTGTTACCTCCCACCCCCGCTCATGCCCCGTGTCTCCCTGCTGTAGCCCCCACCCCCCGCTCATGCCCCATGTCTCTCTCCTGATACCCCCCCGCTCATGTCCCGTGTCTCCCTCGTGTTCCCCCCACCCCCGCTCATGCCCCGTGTCTCCCTGCTGTGCCCCCCACCCCCCGCTCATGCCCTGTGTCTCTCTCCTGTTACCCGCCCACCCCCCTCTCATGCCCGTGTCTCTCTCCTGTTGCCCCCACCCCCGGTCATGCCCCGTGTCTCCCTGCTGTTGCCCCCCACCCCCCGCTCATGCCCCGTGTCTCTCTCCTGTTACCCCCCCACCCCCCGCTCATGCCCCGTGTCTCTCTCCTGTTGCCCCCCACCCCCGCTCATGCCCCGTGTCTCTCTCCTGTTGCCCCCACCCTCCGCTCATGACCTGTGTCTCTCTCCTGTTACCTCCACCCCCCTCTCATGCCCCGTGTCTCCCTGCTGTTGCCCCCCACCCTCTGCTCATGCCCCGTGTCTCCCTGCTGTTGCCCCCCACCCCCTGCTCATGCCCCGTGTCTCTCTCCTGCTAACCCCCCACCACCTCTCATGATCAGTGTCTCTCTGCTGTTACCCCCCACCCCCCTCTCATGCCCCATGTCTCTCTCCTGTTGCCCCCCACCCCCAAGTCATGCCCCGTGCCTCCCTGCTGTTGCCCCGACCCCCCGCTCAAGCCCAGTGTCTCTCCCCTGTTACTCCCCACTCCCCGCTCATGCCCAGTGTCTCCCTGCTGTTGTCCCCACCCCTGGTCATGCCCAGTGTCTCCCTGCCGTTGCCCCCCACCCCCCACTCATGCCCTGTGTCTCCCTGCTGTTGCCCCCACCCCCGCTCATGCCACGTGTCTGTCTCCTGTTAGCCCCCACCCCCCTCTAATGCCCCGTGTCTCCCTCGTGTTCCTCCCACCCCTGCTCATGCCCCGTGTCTCCCTGCTGTTGCCCCCCCACCCCCTCTCATGCCCCGTGTCTCTCTCCTGTTGCCCGCACCCTCCGCTCATGCCCTGTGTCTCTCTCCTGTTACCTCCACCCCCTCTCATGCCCCATGTCACCCTGCTGTTGCCCCCCACCCTCCGCTCATGCCCCGTGTCTCCCTGCTGTTGCCCCCCACCCCCTGCTCATGCCCCGTGTCTCTCTCCTGCTAACCCCCCACCCCCTCTCATGATCAGTGTCTCTCTGCTGTTACCCCCCACCCCCCTCTCATGCCCCATGTCTCTCTCCTGTTGCCCCCCACCCCCAAGTCATGCCCCGTGCCTCCCTGCTGTTGCCCCCACCCCCCGCTCAAGCCCAGTGTCTCTCCCCTGTTACTCCCCACTCCCCGCTCATGCCCAGTGTCTCCCTGCTGTTGTCCCCACCCCTGGTCATGCCCAGTGTCTCCCTGCCGTTGCCCCCCACCCCCCACTCATGCCCTGTGTCTCCCTGCTGTTGCCCCCACCCCCGCTCATGCCACGTGTCTCTCTCCTGTTAGCCCCCACTCCCTCTCATGCCCCGTGTCTCCCTCGTGTTCCTCCCACCCCCGCTCATGCCCCGTGTCTCCCTGCTGTTGCCCTCCCACCCCCTCTCATGCCCCGTGTCTCTCTCCTCTTACCCCCCACCCCCCTCTCATGCCCCACGCCTCTCTCCTGTTGCCCCTCACCCCGGTCATGCCCTGTGTCTCCCTGCTGTTGCCCCCCACCCCCGTTCATGCCCCGTGTCTCTCTCCTGTTACCCCCCACCCCCCAGTCATGCCCCGTGTCTCCCTGCTGTTGCCCCCCACTCCCCGCTCATGCCCTGTGTCTCTCTCCTGTTACCCCCACGCCCCTCTCATGCCCGTGTCTCTCTCCTGTTGCCCCCCACCCCCGGCTCATGCCCCGTGTCTCTCTCCTGTTACCCCCGCCCCCCGCTCATGCCCCGTGTCTCTCTCCTGTTGCCCCCCACCCCCGCTCATGCCAGTGTCTCCCTCGTGTTCCCCCACCCCCTCTCATGCCCTGTGTCTCCCTCCTGTTGCCCCCCACCCCCCGCTCATGCCCCGTGTCTCTCTCCTGTTACCCCCGCCCCCCGCTCATGCCCCGTGTCTCCATCTTGTTGCCCTCCACCCCCCGCTCATGCCCGTGTTTCCTTCGTGTTCCCCCCACCCCCCGCTCATGCCCTGTGTCTCACTCTTGTTCCCCCCACCCCCGCTCATGTCCCATGTCTCCCTGCTGTTGCTCCCCACCCCCGCTCATGCCCCGTGTCTCTCTCCTGTTACCCCCACCCCCTCTCATGCCTCGTGTCCCTCTCCTGTTGCCCCCCTCCCCTGGTCATGCCCCATGTCTCCCTGCTGTTGCCCCCCACCCCCCGCTCATACCCCGTTTCTCTCTCCTATTACCCCCACCCCCCTCTCATGCCCCGTGTCTCTCTCCTGCTACCCCCCACCCCCCCTCTCATGCCCCGTGTCTCTCTCCTGTTGCCCCACACACCCCGGTCATTCCCCGTGTCTCCCTTCTGTTGCACCCCACCCCCGGTCATGCCCCGTGTCTCCCTGCTGTTCCCCCCCTCTCATGCAGCGTGTCTCCTTCATGTTCCCCCCACCCTCCGCTCATGCCCCATGTCTCTCTCCTGATACCCCTCCGCTCATGCCCCGTGTCTCCCTCGTGTTCCCCCCACCCCCGCTCATGCCCCGTGTCTCCCTGCTGTTGCCCCCCACCCCCCGCTCATGCCCCGTGTCTCTCTCCTGTTGCCCCCCACCCCCGCTCATGCCCCGTGTCTCTCTCCTGTTGCCCCCACCCTCCGCTCATGCCCTGTGTCTCTCTCCTGTTACCTCCACCCCCCTCTCATGCCCCGTGTCTCCCTGCTGTTGCCCCCCACCCTCCGCTCATACCCCGTGTCTCCCTGCTGTTGCCCCCCACCCCCTGCTCATGCCCCGTGTCTCTCTCCTGTTAACCCCCCACCCCCTCTCATGATCAGTGTCTCTCTGCTGTTACCCCCCACCCCCCTCTCATGCCCCATGTCTCTCTCCTGTTGCCCCCCACCCCCAAGTCATGCCCCGTGCCTCCCTGCTATTGCCCCCACCCCCCGCTCAAGCCCAGTGTCTCTCCCCTGTTACTCCCCACTCCCCGCTCATGCCCAGTGTCTCCCTGCTGTTGTCCCCACCCCTGGTCATGCCCAGTGTCTCCCTGCTGTTGCCCCCACCCCCGCTCATGCCACGTGTCTCTCTCCTGTTAGCCCCCACCCCCCTCTCATGCCCCGTGTCTCCCTCGTGTTCCTCCCACCCCGCTCATGCCCCGTGTCTCCCTGCTGTTGCCCCCCCACCCCCTCTCATGCCCCGTGTCTCTCTCCTCTTACCCCCCACCCCCTCTCATGCCCCACGCCTCTCTCCTGTTGCCCCTCACCCCGGTCATGCCCCGTGTTTCCCTGCTGTTGCCCCCCACCCCCGTTCATGCCCCGTGTCTCTCTCCTGTTACCCCCCACCCCCCAGTCATGCCCCGTGTCTCCCTGCTGTTGCCCCCCACCCCCCGCTCATGCCCTGTGTCTCTCTCCTGTTACCCCCACCCCCCTCTCATGCCCGTGTCTCTCTCCTGTTGCCCCTCACCCCCCAGTCATGCCCCGTGTCTCCTTGCTGTTGCCCCCTACCCCCGGCTCATGCCCCGTGTCTCTCTCCTGTCACCCCCCACCCCCCGGTCATGCCCCGTGTCTCCCTGCTGTTGCCCCCCACTCCCACTCATGCCCCGTGTCTCCCTGCTGTTGCCCCCCACCCCCCGCTCATGCCCTGTGTCTCTCTCCTGTTACCCCCACCCCCCGCTCATGCCCCGTGTCTCCATCTTGTTGCCCTCCACCCCCCGCTCATGCCCGTGTTTCCTTCGTGTTCCCCCCACCCCCCACTCATGCCCTGTGTCTCACTCTTGTTCCCCCCACCCCCGCTCATGTCCCATGTCTCCCTCCTGTTCCCCCCACCCCCGCTCATGCCCCATGTCTCCCTCCTGTCCCCTCCACCCCCGCTCATGCCCCGTGTCACCCTCTCCTGTTACCACCCACCCCCCGCTCATGCCCCGTGTCTCCCTCCTGTTGCCCCCCCGCTCATGCCCTGTGTCTCTCTCCTGTTCCCCCACCCCCGCTCATGCCCCATGTCTCCCTCCTGTCCCCTCCACCCCCGCTCATGCCCCGTGTCACCCTCTCCTGTTACCACCCACCCCCCGCTCATGCCCCGTGTCTCCCTCCTGTTGCCCCCCCGCTCATGCCCTGTGTCTCTCTCCTGTTACCCCACCCCCGCTCATGCCCTGTGTCTCCCTCCTGTTGCCCCCCCGCTCATGCCCTGTGTCTCTCTCCTGTTACCCCCCACCCCCCGCTCATGCCCCGTGTCTCCCTCTTGTTGCCCCCACCCCCACTCATGCCCTGTGTCTCCCTCATGTTCCCCCCACCCCCGCTCATGCCCCGTGTCTCCCTCCTGTTGCCCCCACCCCCTGCTCATGCCCCGTGTCTCCCTCTTGTTGCCCCTCATGCCCCGTGTCTCCCTCGTGTTCCCCCCACCCCCGCTCATGCCCCGTGTCTCCCTCGTGTTCCCCCACCCCGCGCTCATGCCCCGTGTCTCCCTGCTGTCGCCCCCACCCCCCGCTCATGCCCTCTGTCTCTCTCCTGTTGCCCCCCACTACCCGGTCATGCCCGGCGTCTCCCTGCTGTTGCCCCCCACCCACTGCTCATGCCCCGTGTCTCTCTCCTGTTACCCCCAACCCCCCGCTCATGCCCGGTGTCTCCCTCTTGTTGCCCCCACCCCCACTCATGCCCTGTGTTTCCCTCGTGTTCCCCCCACCCCCGCTCATGCCCCGTGTCTCCCTCCTGTTGCCCCCACCCCCTGCTCATGCCCCGTGTCTCCCTCTTGTTGCCCCTCATGCCCCGTGTCTCCCTCGTGTTCCCCCTACCCCCCGCTCATGCCCCGTGTCTCCCGCATGTTCCCCCACCCGCCGCTCATGCCCCGTGTCTCCCTGCTGTTGCCCCCACCCCCCGCTCATGCCCTGTGTCTCTCTCCTGTTGCCCCCCACCCCCCGGTGATGCCCCCTGTCTCCCTGCTGTTGCCCTCTACCCCCCGGTCATGCCCCGTATCTCCCTGCTGTTGCCCCCCACCCACTGCTCATGCCCCGTGTCTCTCTCCTGTTACCCTCCACTCCCCTCTCATGCCCTGTGTCTCCCTCGTGTTCCCCCCACCCCCGCTCATGCCCCGTGTCACCCTGCTGTTGCCCCCCAACCCCGCTCATGCCCCGTGTCTCCCTCCTGTTACCCCCATGCCCCGTGTCTCCCTTGTGTTCCCCCCACCCCCTGCTCATGCCCTGTGTCTCCCTCGTGTTCCCCCCCACCCCCCGTTTATGCCCCATGTCACCCTCGTGTTCCCCCCCCACCCCCCGCTCATGCCCCGTGTCTCCCTCCTGTTCCCCCCACCCCCAGCTAATGCCCCGTGTCACCCTCGTGTTCCCCCCTCCCCCCGCTCATGCCCCGTGTCTTCCTCTGTTCCCCCCACCCCCGCTAATGCCCCGTGTCTCCCTCCTGATACCCCCCACCCCCCGCTCATGCCCCGTGTCTCTCTCCTTTTACCCCCCACCCCCCACTCACGCCCCATGTCTCCCTCTTGTTGCCCCCCACCCCCCGCTCATGCCCCGTGTCTCCCTCGTGTTCCCCCCACCCCCCGCTCATGCCCCATGTCTCCCTCCTGTTGCCCCCACCCCCCGATCATGCCCCGTGTCTCTCTCCTGTTACCCCCACCCCCGCTCATGCCCCGTGTCTCCCTCTTGTTGCCCCTCATGCCCCGTGTCCCCCCAACCCCCGTTCATGCCCTGTGTCTCCCTCCTGTTGCCCCCCACCCCCCCGCTCATGCCCCGTGTATCCCCTGTTACCCCCACTCCCCGCTCATGCACCGTGGCTCACGCTTGTTGCCCCCCACCCCCCGCTCATGCCCCGTGTCTTCTTCGTGTTCCCCCACCCCCCGCTCATGCCCCGTGTCTCCCTCTTGTTCCCCCCACCCCCCGCTCATGCCCCATGTCTCCCTGCTGTTGCCCCCCTCCCCTGGTCATGCCCCATGTCTCCCTGCTGCTGCCCCCCACCCCCGCTCATGCCCCGTGTCTCTCTCCTGTTACCCCCACCCCTCTCTCATGCCCCGTGTCTCTCTCCTGTTACCGCCCACCCCCCCTCTCATGCCCCGTGTCTATCTCCTGTTGCCCCCCACCCCCGGTCATGCCCCGTGTCTCCCTTCTGTTGCCACCCAACCCCGGTCATGCCCCGTGTCTCCCTGCTGTTACCCCCACCACCCTCTCATGCACCGTGTCTCCCTCGTGTTCCCCCCACCCTCCGCTCATGCCCCATGTCTCCCTGCTGTTGCCCCCCACCCCTGCTCATGCCCCATGTCTCCCTCCTGTTGCCCCCACCCCCCGCTCATGCCCCATGTCTGTCTCCTGTTACCCCCCACCCCCGCTCATGCCCCGTGTCTCACTGCTGTTGCCCCCCACCCCCTGCTCATGCCCTGTGTCTCCCTGCTGTTGCCCCCCACCCCCCGCTCATGCCCCGTGTCTCCCTCGTGTTCCTCCCCACCCCCCGCTCATGCCCCGTGTCTCCCTGCTGTTGCCCCCCACCCCCGCTCATGCCCCGTGTCTCCCTGCTGTTGCCCTCCACCCCCCCCTCATGCCCCTTGTCTCTCCTGTTGCCCCCCACCCCCCGGTCATGCCCTGTGTCTCCCTGCTGTTGCCCCCCACTCATGCCCCTTGTCTCTCTCCTGTTACCTCCCACCCCCCGCTCATGCCCCGTGTCTCCCTGTTGTAGCCCCCACTCATGCCCCGTGTTTCCCTCGTGTGTCCCCCCACCCCCCGCTCATGCCCTGTGTCTCTCTCCTGTTACCCACCCACCCCCCTCTCATGCCCCGTGTCTCTCTCCTGTTGCCCCCACCCCCGGTCATGCCCCGTGTCTCCCTGCTGTTGCCCCCCACCCCCCGCTCATGCCCAGTGTCTCTCTCCTGTTACCCCCCACCCCCCGCTCATGCCCCGTGTCTCTCTCCTGTAGCCCCCCACCCCCGCTCATGCCCCGTGTCTCTCTCCTGTTGCCCCCACCCTCCGCTCATGCCCTGTGTCTCTCTCCTGTTACCCCCACCCCCCTCTCATGCCCCGTGTCTCCCTGATGTTGCCCCCCACCCTCCGCTCATGCCCCGTGTCTCCCTGCTGTTGCCCCCCACCCCCCGCTCATGCCCCATGTCTCTCTCCTGTTAACCCCCCACCCCCTCCCATGATCTGTGTCTCTCTGCTGTTACCCCCACCCCCCTCTCATGCCCCATGTCTCTCTCCTGTTGCCCCCCACCCCTGGTCATGCCCAGTGTCTCCCTGCTGTTGCCCCCCACCCCCCACTCATGCCCTGTGTCTCCCTGCTGTTGCCCCCCACCCCGGCTCATGCCATGTGTCTCTCTCCTGTTAGCCCCCACCCCCCTCTCATGCCCCGTGTCTCCCTCGTGTTCCTCCCACCCCCGCTCATGCCCCGTGTCTCCCTACTGTTGCCACCCCACCCCCTCTCATGCCCCGTGTCTCTCTCCTCTTACCCCCCACCCCCCTCTCATGCCCCACGCCTCTCTCCTGTTGCCCCTCACCCCGGTCATGCCCCGTGTCTCCCTGCTGTTGCCCCCCAACCCTGCTCATGCCCCGTGTCTCTCTCCTGTTAACCCCACCCCCCCAGTCATGCCCCGTGTCTCCCTGCTGTTGCCCCCCACCCCCTGCTCATGCCCTGTGTCTCTCTCCTGTTACCCCCACCCCCCTCTCATGCCCGTGTCTCTCTCCTGTTGCCCCCCACCCCCAGTCATGCCCCGTGTCTCCTTGCTGTTGCCCCCCACCCCCGGCTCATGCCCCGTGTCTCTCTCCTGTCACACCCCACCCCCCGGTCATGCCCCGTGTCTCCCTGCTGTTGCCCCCCACTCCCACTCATGCCCCGTGTCTCTCTCCTGTTGCCTCCCACCCCCCGGTCATGCCCCGTGTCTCCCTGCTGTTGCCCCCCACCTCCCGCTCATGCCCGGTGTCGCTCTCCTGTTCCCCCCACCCCCGGTCATGCCCCGTGTCAGCCTGCAGTTGCCCCTCACCCCCGCTCATGCCCTGTGTCTCCCTGCTGTTGCCCCCCGCTCATGCCCCGTGTCCCTCTCCTGTTACTCCCACCCCCCGCTCATGCCCGTGTCTCTCTCCTGTTACCCCCCACCCACCGGTCATGCCCCGTGTCTCCCTGCTGTTGCCCCCCAACCCCCCGCTCATGCCCCGTGTCTCTCTCCTGTTACCCCCCCACTCCCGCTCATGCCCCGTGTCTCTCTCCTGTTGCCCCCCACCCCCGCTCATGCCAGTGTCTCCCTCGTGTTCCCCCACCCCCGCTCATGCCCTGTGTCTCCCTCCTGTTGCCCCCCACCCGCGCTCATGCCCCGTGTCTCTCTCCTGTTACCCCCACCCCCCGATCATGCCCCGTGTCTCCATCTTGTTGCCCTCCACCCCCCGCTCATGCCCGTGTTTCCTTCGTGTTCCCCCCACCCCCCGCTCATGCCCTGTGTCTCACTCTTGTTCCCCCACCCCCGCTCATGTCCCATGTCTCCCTGCTGTTGCTCCCCACCCCCGCTCATGCTCCGTGTCTCTCTCCTGTTACCCGCCCACCCCCCTCTCATGCCCCGTGTCTCTCTCCTGTTGCCCCCACCCCCGGTCATGCCCCGTGTCTCCCTGCTGTTGCCCCCCACCCCCCGCTCATGCCCCGTGTCTCTCTCCTGTTACCCCCCCACCCCCCGCTCATGCCCCGTGTCTCTCTCCTGTTGCCCCCCACCCCCGCTCATGCCCCGTGTCTCTCTCCTGTTGCCCCCACCCTCCGCTCATGACCTGTGTCTCTCTCCTGTTATCTCCACCCCCCTCTCATGCCCCGTGTCTCCCTGCTGTTGCCCCCCACCCTCTGCTCATGCCCCGTGTCTCCCTGCTGTTGCCCCCCACCCCCTGCTCATGCCCCGTGTCTCTCTCCTGCTAACCCCCCACCACCTCTCATGATCAGTGTCTCTCTGCTGTTACCCCCCACCCCCCTCTCATGCCCCATGTCTCTCTCCTGTTGCCCCCCACCCCCAAGTCATGCCCCGTGCCACCCTGCTGTTGCCCCGACCCCCCGCTCAAGCTCAGTGTCTCTCCCCTGTTACTCCCCATTCCCCGCTCATGCCCAGTGTCTCCCTGCTGTTGTCCCCACCCCTGGTCATGCCCAGTGTCTCCCTGCCATTGCCCCCCACCCCCCACTCATGCCCTGTGTCTCCCTGCTGTTGCCCCCACCCCCGCTCATGCCACGTGTCTGTCTCCTGTTAGCCCCCACCCCCCTCTCATGCCCCGTGTCTCCCTCGTGTTCCTCCCACCCCTGCTCATGCCCCGTGTCTCCCTGCTGTTGCCCCCCCACCCCCTCTCATGCCCCGTGTCTCTCTCCTGTTGCCCCCACCCTCCGCTCATGCCCTGTGTCTCTCTCCTGTTACCTCCACCCCCCTCTCATGCCCCATGTCACCCTGCTGTTGCCCCCCACCCTCCGCTCATGCCCCGTGTCTCCCTGCTGTTGCCCCCCACCCCCTGCTCATGCCCCGTGTCTCTCTCCTGCTAACCCCCCACCCCCTCTCATGATCAGTGTCTCTCTGCTGTTACCCCCCACCCCCTCTCATGCCCCATGTCTCTCTCCTGTTGCCCCCCACCCCCAAGTCATGCCCCGTGCCTCCCTGCTGTTGCCCCCACCCCCGCTCAAGCCCAGTGTCTCTCCCCTGTTACTCCCCACTCCCCGCTCATGCCCAGTGTCTCCCTGCTGTTGTCCCCACCCCTGGTCATGCCCAGTGTCTCCCTGCCGTTGCCCCCCACCCCCCACTCATGCCCTGTGTCTCCCTGCTGTTGCCCCCACCCCCGCTCATGCCACGTGTCTCTCTCCTGTTAGCCCCCACCCCCTCTCATGCCCCGTGTCTCCCTCGTGTTCCTCCCACCCCCGCTCATGCCCCGTGTCTCCCTGCTGTTGCCCTCCCACCCCCTCTCATGCCCCGTGTCTCTCTCCTCTTACCCCCCACCCCCCTCTCATGCCCCACGCCTCTCTCCTGTTGCCCCTCACCCCGGTCATGCCCTGTGTCTCCCTGCTGTTGCCCCCCACCCCCGTTCATGCCCCGTGTCTCTCTCCTGTTACCCCCCACCCCCCAGTCATGCCCCGTGTCTCCCTGCTGTTGCCTCCCACCCCCCGCTCATGCCCTGTGTCTCTCTCCTGTTACCCCCACCCCCCTCTCATGCCCGTGTCTCTCTCCTGTTGCCCCCCACCCCCCAGTCATGCCCCGTGTCTCCTTCCTGTTGCCCCCCACCACCGGCTCATGCCCCGTGTCTCTCTCCTGTCACCCCCCACCCCCCGGTCATGCCCCGTGTCTCCCTGCTGTTGCCCCCCACTCCCACTCATGCCCCGTGTCTCTCTCCTGTTGCCCCCCACCCCCCGGTCATGCCCCGTGTCTCCCTGCTGTTGCCCCCCACCTCCCGCTCATGCCCGGTGTCTCTCTCCTGTTCCCCCCACCCCCGGTCATGCCCCGTGTCAGCCTGCAGTTGCCCCTCACCCCCGCTCATGCCCTGTGTCTCCCTGCTGTTGCCCCCCGCTCATGCCCCGTGTCCCTCTCCTGTTACTCCCACTCCCCGCTCATGCCCGTGTCTCTCTCCTGTTACCCCCCACCCACCGGTCATGCCCCGTGTCTCCCTGCTGTTGCCCCCTGACCCCCCGCTCATGCCCCGTGTCTCTCTCCTGTTACCCCCCACTCCCGCTCATGCCAGTGTCTCCCTCGTGTTCCCCCACCCCCTCTCATGCCCTGTGTCTCCCTCCTGTTGCCCCCCACCCCCCGCTCATGCCCCGTGTCTCTCTCCTGTTACCCCCACCCCCCGCTCATGCCCCGTGTCTCCATCTTGTTGCCCTCCACCCCCCGCTCATGCCCGTGTTTCCTTCGTGTTCCCCCCACCCCCCGCTCATGCCCTGTGTCTCACTCTTGTTCCCCCCAACCCCCGCTCATGTCCCATGTCTCCCTGCTGTTGCTCCCCACCCCCGCTCATGCCCCGTGTCTCTCTCCTGTTACCCCCACCCCCTCTCATGCCCCGTGTCCCTCTCCTGTTGCCCCCCTCCCCTGGTCATGCCCCATGTCTCCCTGCTGTTGCCCCCCACCCCCCGCTCATACCCCGTTTCTCTCTCCTATTACCCCCACCCCCCTCTCATGCCCCGTGTCTCTCTCCTGCTACCCCCCACCCCCTCTCTCATGCCCCGTGTCTCTCTCCTGTTGCCCCACACCCCCCGGTCATTCCCCATGTCTCCCTTCTGTTGCACCCCACCCCCGGTCATGCCCCGTGTCTCCCTGCTGTTCCCCCCTCTCATGCAGCGTGTCTCCTTCATGTTCCCCCCACCCTCCGCTCATGCCCCATGTCTCTCTCCTGATACCCCTCCGCTCATGCCCCGTGTCTCCCTCGTGTTCCCCCCACCCCCGCTCATGCCCCGTGTCTCCCTGCTGTTGCCCCCCACCCCCCGCTCATGCCCCGTGTCTCTCTCCTGTTGCCCCCCACCCCCGCTCATGCCCCGTGTCTCTCTCCTGTTGCCCCCACCCTCCGCTCATGCCCTGTGTCTCTCTCCTGTTACCTCCACCCCCCTCTCATGCCCCGTGTCTCCCTGCTGTTGCCCCCCACCCTCCGCTCATGCCCCGTGTCTCCCTGCTGTTGCCCCCCACCCCCTGCTCATGCTCCGTGTCTCTCTCCTGTTAACCCCCCACCCCCTCTCATGATCAGTGTCTCTCTGCTGTTACCCCCCACCCCCAAGTCATGCCCCGTGCCTCCCTGCTGTTGCCCCCACCCCCCGCTCAAGCCCAGTGTCTCTCCCCTGTTACTCCCCACTCCCCGCTCATGCCCAGTGTCTCCCTGCTGTTGTCCCCACCCCTGGTCATGCCCAGTGTCTCCCTGCCGTTGCCCCCCACCCCCCACTCATGCCCCGTGTCTCCCTGCTGTTGCCCCCCACTCCCACTCATGCCCCGTGTCTCTCTCCTGTTGCCCCCCACCCCCCGGTCATGCCCCGTGTCTCCCTGCTGTTGCCCCCCACCTCCCGCTCATGCCCGGTGTCGCTCTCCTGTTCCCCCCACCCCCGGTCATGCCCCGTGTCAGCCTGCAGTTGCCCCCCACCCTCCGCTCATGCCCCGTGTCTCCCTGCTGTTGCCCCCCACCCCCTGCTCATGACCCGTGTCTCTCTCCTGTTAACCCCCCACCCCCTCTCATGATCAGTGTCTCTCTGCTGTTACCCCCCACCCCCCTCTCATGCCCCATGTCTCTCTCCTGTTGCCCCCCACCCCCAAGTCATGCCCCGTGCCTCCCTGCTATTGCCCCCACCCCCCGCTCAAGCCCAGTGTCTCTCCCCTGTTACTCGCCACTCCCCGCTCATGCCCAGTGTCTCCCTGCTGTTGTCCCCACCCCTGGTCATGCCCAGTGTCTCCCTGCCGTTGCCCCCCACCCCCCACTCAGGCCCTGTGTCTCCCTGCTGTTGCCCCCACCCCCGCTCATGCCACGTGTCTCTCTCCTGTTAGCCCCCACCCCCCTCTCATGCCCCGTGTCTCCCTCGTGTTCCTCCCACCCCGCTCATGCCCCGTGTCTCCCTGCTGTTGCCCCCCCACCCCCTCTCATGCCCCGTGTCTCTCTCCTCTTACCCCCCACCCCCCTCTCATGCCCCACGCCTCTCTCCTGTTGCCCCTCACCCCGGTCATGCCCCGTGTCTCCCTGCTGTTGCCCCCCACCCCCGTTCATGCCCCGTGTCTCTCTCCTGTTACTGTTACCCCCCACCCCCCAGTCATGCCCCGTGTCTCCCTGCTGTTGCCCCCCACCCCCCGCTCATGCCCTGTGTCTCTCTCCTGTTACCCCACCCCCCTCTCATGCCCGTGTCTCTCTCCTGTTGCCCCTCACCCCCCAGTAATGCCCCGTGTCTCCTTGCTGTTGCCCCCCACCCCTGGCTCATGCCCCGTGTCTCTCTCCTGTCACCCCCCACCCCCCGGTCATGCCCCGTGTCTCCCTGCTGTTGCCCCCCACTCCCACTCATGCCCCGTGTCTCCCTGCTGTTGCCCCCCACCCCCGCTCATGCCCCGTGTCTCTCTCCTGTTACCCCCCCCGCTCCATGCCCTGTGTCTCCCTCCTGTTGCCCCCATGCTCATGCCCTGTGTCTCTCTCCTGTTACCCCCCACCCCCGCTCATGCCCCGTGTCTCCCTCTTGTTGCCCCCACCCCCACTCATGCCCTGTGTCTCCCTCATGTTCCCCCCACCCCCCGTGATGCCCCGTGTCTCCCTCCTGTTGCCCTCCACCCCCCGCTCATGCCCGTGTTTCTTGGTCCCCGCTCATGCCCTGTGTCTCACTCTTGTTCCCCCCACCCCCGCTCATGTCCCATGTCTCCCTCCTGTTCCCCCCACCCCCGCTCATGCCCCATGTCTCCCTCCTGTCCCCCTCCACCCCCGCTCATGCCCCTGTTCCCCTCTCCTGTTACCACCCACCCCCCGCTCATGCCCCGTGTCTCCCTCCTGTTGCCCCCCCCGCTTGCCTGTGTCTCTCTCCTGTTCCCCACCCCCCGCTCATGCCCTGTGTCTCCCTCCTGTTGCCCCCATGCTCATGCCCTGTGTCTCTCTCCTGTTACCCCCCACCCCCCGCTCATGCCCCGTGTCTCCCTCTTGTTGCCCCCACCCCACTCATGCCCTGTGTCTCCCTCATGTTCCCCCCCTGATGCCCCGTGTCTCCCTCCGTGTCCCCCACCCCCTGCTCATGCCCCGTGTCTCCCTCTTGTTGCCCCTCATGCCCCGTGTCTCCCTCGTGTTCCCACCCACCCCCCGCTCATGCCCCGTGTC